>NC_092718.1:164975596-167743510 GCF_047496885.1 Scyliorhinus torazame
TATCCCCTCGAACCCCCTCCCCATATCCCCCCTCCCCATATCCCCCTCCCCATATCCCTTCTCCCCATATCCCCCACATCCCGCCTCCCCAAAATCCCCCCTCCCCATAACCCCCTCCTCATATCCCCCTCCCCATATCCCCCCTCCCCCATATCCTCCCTCCCCATAACCCCCCTCCCCATATCCCACTTCCCCATATCCCCCCTCCCCCATATCCCCCTCCCCCATATCCCCCCTCCCCCAATCACCCCTCCCCATATCCCCCATATCCCCCCTCCCCCATATCCCCCCATATCTCCCCTCCCCATATCCCCCCTCCCCATATCCCCTCTCCCCATATCCCCCCTCCCCATATCCCCATATCCCCCTCCCCCATATCCCCCTCCCCATATCCCCCATATCCCCCCTCTCCCAAATCCCCCCTCCCCATAGCCCCCTCCCCCATATCCCCCCTCCCCGTATCCCCCCTCCCCCATATCCTCCCTCCCCATATACCCCCTCCCCATATCCTCCTCCCCATATCCCCTTCCCCCATATCCCCCTCCCCAAAATCCCCCTCCCCCATATCCACCATTTCCCCCCTCCCCATATCCCCCCCTCCCCATATCCCCATATCCCCCCTCCCCCATATCCTCCCCATATCCCCCTATTCCCCCTACCCCATATCCCCCTCCCCATATCCCCTCCCCATACCCCCTCCCCATATCCCCCTCCCATATCCTCCCTCCCCCATATCCCCCCTTCCCCATATCCCCACCTCCCCCATATCCCCATATCCCCCCTCCCCATATCCCCCACCCCCATATCCCCCCTCCACATATCCCCCCTCCCCATATCCCCCCTCCCCCATATCCCCCTCCCCCATAGTCCCTCTCCCCATATCCACCATATCCCCCTCACCTATATCCCCCTCCCCATATCCCCCTCCCCATATCCCCCCTCCCCATATCCTCCCTCCCCCATATCCCCCTCCCCATATCCAACTCCCCCATATTCTCCCTCCCCATAACCCCCTCACCCATATCCCCTCCCCATATCCCCCTCCCCATATCCTCCCTCCCCATATCCCCCCTCCCCATATTCACCTCCCCCATATTCCCCCTCCCATAACCCCCTCCCCATATCCCCCTCCCCATATCCCCCCTCCCCCATATCCCCCTCCCTCATATCCCCCTTCCCCCATATCCCGCTCCCCCATATTCCCCCTCCCCATATCCTCCCTCCCCATATACCCCCTTCCCATACCCCCATCCCCGGATCCCCCATATCCCCCCTCTCCCATATCCCCCCTCCCCCATATCCCCCTCCCCATATCCCCTCCCCATATCCCCCCTTCCCCCTTATCCCCCCTCCCGCAAGCCCCGCCCTCCCCATATCCCCCCTCCCCATATCCCACCTCCCCCATATCCCCCCTCCCCCATATCCCCCCTCCCCCATATGCCCCCATATCCCCCATCCCCCCTCCCCCATATCCACCCTCACCCATAACCCCCTCCCCATATCCCCCTACCCCATATCCACCATAGCCCCCACCCTATAGCCTCCCTCCCACATATTCACGTCCCCATATCCCCCTCCCCATATCCCCCCTACCCCATAGTCCCCCCCTCCCCCATATCCCCCTCCCCATATCCCCCTCCCTCATATCCCCCTCCCCATATCCCCCCTTCCCCAATATCCTCCCTCCCCTAATCACTCCTCCCCATATACCCCATATCCATCCCTCCCCCATATCCCCCCATATCCCCCTAACCCCCCTCCCCATATCCCCCCCTCCCCCATATCCCCCCTCCCCATATCCTTCTCCCCATATCCCCATATCCCGCCTCCCCAAAATCCCCCCTCCCCATAACCCCCTCCTCATATCCCCCTCCCCATATCCCCCCCTCCCCCATATCCTCCCTCCCCATAACCCCCCTCCCCATATCCCACTTCCCCCATATCCCCCCTCCCCAAATCCCCCCTCCCCCATATCCCTCATATACCACCTCCCCTATATCCCCCCTCCCCCATATCCCCCATATCCCCCCTCCCCATATCCTCCCTCCCCAATATCCCCATTCCCCATATCCCCCCTCCCCCTATCACCCCTCCACCATACCCCCTCCCCCATATCCCCCTCCCCATACCCCCTCCCCATATCCCCCATATACCCCACCCCATATCCTCCCTCCCCAATATCCCCCTTCCCCATATCCCCCCTTCCCCATATCCCCCATATCCCCTCTCCCCCATATCCCCACCCCCATATCCCCCCTCCCCCATATCCTCCCTCCCCATATCCCCCCTCCATCATATCGCCCTCCCCAATCCCCCCTCCCCCATATCCCCCCTCCCCCCCACACCCCCCATATCCCCCCATCCGCCCTCCCATACCCCCCTCCCCCATATCCCCCTCCCCCATATCCCCCATCCCCCATATCCCCCCTCCCCATATCCCCCATAACCCCCCTCCACCATATTCCCCCTCCCCATATCCCCCTCACCCATATCCCCCCTCCACCAAATCCCCCCTCCCCCATATCCCCCTCGCCATATCCTCCCTCCCCCATTTCCCCCCACCCCCATTTCCTCCCTCCCCATATCCCCTTCCCCATATCCCCCTCCCCATATCCTCCCTCCCCCATATCCCCCTCCCCATATCCCCCCCTCCACATATACCCCCACCCCCATATCCCCTCTCCCCATATCCTCCCTGCCCCATATCCCCCCTCCCCCATATCCCCTCCCCCATATCCCCCTCCCCCAATCCCCCTTCCCCCATATCCCCCTCACCCAATCCCCTCCCCTATATCCCCCCTCCCCATATCCCCCTCCCCCATATCCCCCAATATCCCCCCTCCCCATATACCCCCTTCCCCATACCCCCTCCCCCATATCCCCCATATCCCCCCTCCCACAATCCCCCTCCCAATATCCCCCCTCCCCATATCCCTCCTCCCCATATGCCCCCATATCCCCCCCTATCCCCCCTCCCCCATATCTGCCCCTCACCCATAACCTCCTCCCCATATCCCCCTCCGCATATACCCCTCAGCCATATCACCTCTCTCTCGATCCACCATATCCCCCTCACCCATATCCCCCTCCCCATATCCCTCCTCCCCCAAATCCCCCATCCCCCATATCCCCCCTCCCCCATATCCTCCCTCCCCATATCCCCCTCCCATATCCCCCATATCCACCCTCCCCCATATCCCCCCTCACCCATATCCCCCTCCTCATATCCTCCCTCCCCCATCTCCCCCTCCCCATATCCACCTCCCCATATCCCCCCTCCCCATAACCCCGTCCCCCATATCCCCCTCCCCATATCCTCTTCCCCCATATCCCCCCTCCCTCATATCCCCATTCCCCCATATCCCCCTCCTCCATATCCCCCATATCCCCCTCCCCATATTCTCCCTCCCCATATACCCCCTTCCCTATACCCCCCTCCCCCATATCCCCCATATCCCCCTCCCCCATATCCCCGCTCCCCCATATCCCCCTCCCCATATCCCCCTCCCCTTATCCCCCTTCCCCCATATCCCCCCTCCCGCAATCCCCCCTCCCCATATCCCCCCTCCCCCATATCACCCTTCCCCCATATGCCGCCATATCCCCCCTCTCCCCCCTTCCCCATATCCGCCCTCACCCATAACCTCCTCCCCATATCCCCCTCCCCATATCCCCCATATCGCCCTCCCCATATACTCCCTCCCCCATATCCCCCTTCCCCATAACCCCCCTCCACATATCCCCCCTCCCCATATCCTCCCTCCCCATATCCCACTCCCCATATACCCCCTCCCCCATATCCCCCCTCCCCCATGTGCCCCCATATCCGCCCTCACCCATAACCCCCCCTTATATCCCCCTCCCCATATCCCCCTTCCTCCATATCCTCACTCCCCCAATCACCCCTCCCCCATATCCCCCTCATATCCCCCCTATCCCCCTCCCCATATCCCCTCTCCCCATATCCCCATGTCCCCCTCCCCCAAATCCCCCCTCCCCATTGCCCCCTCCCCATATCCCCCTCCACATATCCCCCTCCCCATAGCCCCTCTCCCCAAATCCCCCCTCCCCATATCCCGCATATCCCGCCTCCCCCATATCCCCCCTCCCCCATGTCCCCCATATCCCCCCTCCCCATTTCCACCCCATATCCCCCCTCCCCATATCCCCTCCCCATATCCCCCTCCCCATATCCCCCATATCCCCCTCCCCATATCCTCCCTCTCCCATATCCCCTCCCCCATATCCCTCTCCCCCATATCCCCCTCCCCATATCCCCCTCCCCATATCCCCCACCCCCATATCCCCCCTCCCCATATCCTCCCTCCCCATATCCCCCTCCCCATATCCCCCTCCCCCATATCCTCCCTCCCCCATGTGCCCCCATATCCCCCCTATCCCCCCTCCCTCATATCCGCCCTCATCCATAACCCCCTCCCCATATCCCCCTCCCCATATCCCCCATATCCCCCTCCCCATATCCTCCCTCCCCATATCCCCCTTCCCCATATCCCCCCTCCCCATATCCCCCCTCCCCCATATCCCCCTCCCCCATATCCCCCTCCCCCATATCCCCCCTCCCTCATATCCCCCTCCCCATATCCCCCTTCCCCCATATCCTCCCTCCCCCAATCACCCCTCCCCATATCCCCCATATCCCCCCTCCCTCATATCCCCCCATATCTCCCCTCCCCCATATCCCCCCTCCCCATATCCCCTCTCCCCATATCCCCCATATCCCCCCTCCCCCATATCCCCATATCCCCCTCCCCCATATCCCCCTCCCCATATCCCCTCTCCCCATATCCCCCATATCCCCCCTCCCTCATATCCCCCTCCCCATATCCCCCTTCCCCCATATCCTCCCTCCCCCAATCACCCCTCCCCATATCCCCCATATCCCCCCTCCCCCATATCCCCCATATCTCCCCTCCCCCATATCCCCCCTTCCCATATCCCCTCTCCCCATATCCCCCATATCCCCCCTCCCCATATCCCCATATCCCCCTCCCCCATATCCCCCTCCCCATATCCCCTCTCCCCATATCCCCCATATCCCCCCTCTCCCAAATCCCCCCTCCCCATAGCCCCCTCCCCCATATCCCCCTCCCCGTATCCCCCCTCCCCCATATCCTCCCTCCCCATATACCCCCTCCCCATATCCTCCTCCCCATATTCCCCTTCCCCCATATCCCCCCTCCCCAAATCCCCCCTCCCCCATATCCCCCATTTCCCCCCTCCCCATATCCCCCCTCCCCATATCCCCATATCCCCCCTCCCCCATATCCTCCCCATATCCCCCCTATTCCCCCTACCCCATATCCCCCTCCCCATATCCCCCTCCCCATACCCCCACCCCATATCCCCCATATCCCCCTCCCCATATCCCCCCACCCCCATATCCCCCCTTCCCCATATCCTCCCTCCCCCTTATCCCCCCTCCCTCATATCCCCCTCCCCATATCCCCCTCCCCATATCCCCCTTCCCCATATCCTCCCTCCCCAATCCCCCCTCCCCCATATCCCCCTCCCCATACCCCCATATCCCCCCTATCCCCCCTCCCCCATATCCCCCTCCCCAAATCCCCCTCCCCTATCCCCCTCCCCCATATCCCCCTCCCCATATCCCCAATAACCCTCCTCCCCCATATCCCCCTCCCCTATATCCCCCCTCACCCATATCCCCCTCCCCCAAATCCCCCCTCCCCCATATCTCCCCTCGCCATATCCTCCTTCCCCCATTTCCCCCTCCCCATATCCCCATATCCTCCCTCCCCATATCCCCCTTCCCCCTCCCCATATCCTCCCTCCCCCATATCCCCCTCCCCATATTCCCCCTCCCCCATATCCCCCCTCCCCATATCACCCCTCCCCCATATCCTCCCTCCCCATATCCCCCCTCTCCCATATCCCCCTCCCCATATCCCCCTCCCCTATCCCCCTTCCCCCATATCCCCCTCCCCCAATCCCCCCCTCCCCCATATCCCCCTCCCATATCCCCCTCCCCATATCCCCCCATATCCCCCTATCCCACCATATCCCCTAACCCCCCTCCCCCATATCCCCCTCCCCTATATCCCCCTCCCATATCCCCCTCCCCCATATCCCCCTCCCCATATCCCCCTCCCCCATTTCCCCCCTCCCCCATATCCCCATATCCCCCCTCCCCCATATCAACCCTCCCCATATCCCCCATATCCCCCCTCCCCATATCCCCCCTCCCCATATCCCCCATATCCCCCCTCCCCCATATCCCCCCTCCCCCATATCCGCCTTCCCCCATTTCCCCAAGTGAATCCAGCCCTAACCTTAAACTCTGCAATACACGCGCAACCGATGGCGTGCATTCATTTCCCTGTCTAACACCTGGCAGCACCCCCTACAGGAGAAGTGCGCACACAACACCAGGGAGCATGTGAGGACTGGAAGAGGCCCAGCTGATGAGAGGCCACTGACCGAACATGAGGGAAGGTCCCTGGAACTGGCTGGCAGACCTGAGGACCGGGAGGTTGCTGATGCTGAGGTCGGGGGCCCACCAGCAAGTGAGCCACCGACAGCCCGTCCCCATATTCCCCCTCCCTATATCCCCCATATCCCCCCTCCCCCATATCACCTGATCACTGCCTGCGTGTCTAACCATGCATGCTTCATTGTGTATCGCAGTAGCAAACGTCGAGGCACCCATCCCCGCAGATGCAGACTACCCGCATGATGCCCCTCGGAGACCACGGGAGACGGAGAGACCCGGACCCTCTGGCATGCGACGCCCGCACGATGCCCCTCGGAGACCACGGGCGACGGAGAGACCCGGACCCTCTGGCATGCGACGCCCACATGCGTCTATCCACTCTGTCTCTGCCCCTCATAATTTTGTAGACCTCTATCAGGTCGCCCCTCAACCTCCGTCATTCTAGTGAGAACAAACCGAGTTTATTCAACCTCTCCTCATAGCTAATGCCCTCCATACCAGGCAACATCCTGGTAAATCTCTTCTACACCCTCTCCAAAGCCTCCACATCCTTCTGGTAGTGTGGCGACCAGAATTGAACACTATGCTCCAAGAGTGGCCTAACTAAGGCTCTATGCAGCTGAAACATGACTTGCCAATTTTTATACTCAATGCCCCAGCCAATGAAGGCAAGCATACCGGATGCCTTCTTGACTACCTTCTCCACCTGTGTGGCCACTTTCAGTGACCTGTGGACCTGTACACCTAGATCTCTCTGACTGTCAATATTCTTGAGGGTTCTAACATTCCCTGTATATTCCCTACCTGTATTAGACCTTCCAAAATGCTTTAACTCACATTTGTCCGGATTAAACTCCATCTGCCATCTCTCCGCCCAAGTCTCCAAACGATCTAAATATTGCTGTATCCTCTGACAGTCCTCATCGCTATCCGCAACTCCACCAACCTTTGTGTCGTCCGCAAACTTACTAATCAGACCAGTTACATTTTCCTCCAAATCATTTATATATACTATGTGTGGTAGTCACCAGTAGTTGTGTTACATGTATTACGGCACTGCCCGTATAGTAGAGGTACATGGGTAAATCCCTGCCTGCTGGCTCCGCCCAGTAGGTGGCGTATAAATGTGTGTGCTCGCCGGTGCTGCAGCCATTCTGGTTCCAGCTACAGGAGGCACAACATCTTTGCTCAATAAAGCCTCGATTATTCCACTCTTCTCGTCTTTGTGGTAATTGATAGTACATCACTATGAACAGCAAAGGTCCCAGTACTGATCCCTACGAAACACCACGAGTCACAGCCCTCCAATCAAAAAGCACCCTTCCATTGCTACTCTCTGCCTTCTATGACCGAGCCAGTTCTGTATCCAGCTTGCCAGCTCACCTCTGATCCCATGTGACTTCAAGTCGTGTTAATAAATTTATAGCTTTGTTTAAGCCGGAATGTGGCGACTGGGGGCTTTTCACACTAACTTCATTGGAAGCCTACTTGTGACAATAAGCAATTTCCATTTCCATTTTCATTTCAAGTTCAAGCTATTTTATGGTCATTGTGAACACTACGCTAACCATCCTGAAATAAGCAACACAAAGGACACCACAGACAGGACTGATGCTCGAAGGAGACAGGTGGAAACTCACCCTTGCAGCTCGCAGGAGGTTATTCATTTTCTTTTGGCATTGGACGCTGGCCCTCCTCGTCAGGCAACTGGCACTGACTGCGACTGCCCTCGCATCCCAGGAGGGATTAGTCACGTTACCTTTCGGTCTCCTACCCACATGGGGATACGGGGTGCCCCACCTCTCCTCCGCGATGTCCAGAAGCCTGTTCAGATCTCCCTCCAGGAAGCGAGGAGCAGGCCTCGCTGCTGCCATCCTCCTGGCTTGACGGGCTGAATGCAGAGGGACCATTCAAATGCAGCTCCCACTTGTGAGTAGTGTAGAGCTGAGCCCAGGTCCGGTGATTTAGATGCCTGGGGACTCCAGCTCAGCGTGTTTCACATGGGACTTCATTTATTGCACTTAGTGTGTCGCGATCAGTTTCACATTGACCGTGCCATCTGGAATTGGACTGGCTTTTGCACCTGAAATGACACTTTGTCATTTTTGGGGAAAATTCTGCCCGCTGACTTGGAATTATATCATCGTTCCTTCACTGTCACTGAGTCAAAATCCTGGAATTCCCTTCCTAACAGCACTGTGCCTAGACCTCCTCCACCAGGATCTGGAGTTTTTACCATTGAAGTGGACTGAAGGCCCTCCCACTCCTTGCCTGTTCTCATGTGAAATTTGGTAGTAATTTCAACTCATTGTGGAAGAATAAAGTCATGCATGAAACATTCGGCGTGAGAAATAGAAAAGGCATCCAACTTCGAATGGCTTCACACACATTTATCTGCTTACATATACTAACCAGGGGCGTCATTCTCCGACCCCCCGCCGGGTCGGAGAATGGCCGTTGGCCGCCGTGAATCCCGCCCCCGCCTCCGCCGAAGTCTCCGGTACCGGAGATTGGGCGGGGGCGGGAATCGGGCCGCGCCGGTTGGCGGGACCCCCCGCTGGATTCTCCGGCCCGGATGGGCCGAAGTCCCGCCCAGAAATTGCCTGTCCCGCCGGCGTAAATCAAACCTGGTATTTACCGGCGGGACCAGGCGCCGTGGGCGGGCTCCGGGGTCCTGGGGGGGTGCGCGGGGCGATCTGACCCCGGGGGGTGCCCCCACAGTGGCCTGGCCCGCGATCGGGGCCCACCGATCCGCGGGCGGGCCTGTGCCATGGGGGCACTCTTTCCCTTCCGCCTCCGCCACGGCCTCCACCATGGCGGAGGCGGAAGTGACTCTCCCCACTGCGCATGCGCGGGAAACTTTCAGCGGCCGCTGACGCTCCCGCGCATGCGCCGGGAAACTGTCAGCGGCTGCTGACGCTCCCGCGCATGCACCGCATTTCCTCGCCAGCTGGCGGGGAAACAAACGCCATTTCCGCCAGCTGGCGGGGCGGAAATCCCTCCGGCGTCGGCCTAGCCCCTCAATGTTGGGGCTAGGCCGCCAAAGATGCGGAGCATTCCGCACCTTTGGGCCGGCGCGATGCCCGTCTGATTGGCGCCGTCTTTGGCGCCAGTCGGCGGACATCGCGCCGTCGGGGAAGAATTTCGCCCCATGTTCTCTAACTCAACAATGCGTAATGTTGGAGTGGGGTGGCAGATTGGATGGCAGCGTGGAAATAGGGCTGGATGCAGGATAACCTGGATTTTGTTCCTGTCATGCCCAGCTGGCATGCTGTGCTCCTGATCATTAACTCCTGGCTCCCTTTGGGTCATGCTATTTAGCTTTGAGGATCCTGGTCAAGGTCAACTGAATGGGACCATCTTGAGAGATGTGTGGAAAGGGGGTAGGCGGAAGGGTAACAGGTTGGGGTAAATAGTTAGTTCCCAAAGTCCGAGAAGTCAAAGTTCAGAAGGTGGGACATCCGGTTGCGGCAATGCGGAGCTGAGCCGCACATTTCGGCGGCTCCCGCTAGAACAGAATTTTGAGCACTCCAGAGGAGCACCAACGGAAAATTTTCGACAACTTCCCGTGTGGGAAGGTGAGAGCAAGGTCCCCCTTCCATAGTGTATGGAGGGGACCAGAAGTGGAGCAGGAAAAAAAGCGGCTTTGGAGCAGCGAAAGAAACGAGGGAGTAAAACAAGATGGCGGAGGGCGGAGATCGAGCAGCATGGGGGCCGAGCAGCAGGAGTTTCTCAGGCGCTGCGTGGAGGAGCTTAAAAAAGAGGTGCTGGCGCCACTGCTGACGTCGATCGAGGGGCGGAAGGAGACCACCGAGAACGAGATCTTGGGCCTGGCGGTGAAGATGGAGGTGCACGAGGCGCTGCATAAGAGGTGGGCCGAAAGATTCGAGGACCTGGAGAGCAGGTCGAGGAGGAACAATCTTCGGATTCTGAGTCTCCCTGAAGGGGTGGGGGATTGGGGAATTGGGATAAGGCCGCAACAGGAGCTGCGCCACAGGGGGCGGGTCTAGCTCAGGAAAGCGTGGGCTTTTTCCCGCGTTAGGGAAGGGCGGAGGGGGGGGATGGAGGAGCGCAAGGATGAAGGGGGATTTCCACATGGGGGTGTCAACGGGAAGGCGGGGGAAGCCGGGGTCAGCAGGTGTCAGCTGACTTACGGAAGTGTTATGGGGGGAGCAAAAGAGCTAGATTTGGATCTAGCGGTGGGAGGGGGAGGGGGGGAGAGGGGGGGAAATAGGATTGCTGCTGCATTGGCTGAGGGGGAACTGAAAACGGAAGAGGTGGTCGGGGCGGAGGCTCCCCGTCGGGGGGACTGGAGGGTGCGGGAGGCGCGGGCACGGGACTGGCCTAAAACAGGAGATGGCTAGTCGGCAGGGGGGGTGGGGTGGGAAGCCCCCCAATCCGGCTGATAACATGGAATGTGAGGTGCCTGAATGGGCCGGTTAAGAGGGTCCGAGTGTTCACGCACTTAAAGGGACTGAAGGCAGACGTGGTCATGTTTCAGGAGACACATTTGAAGGTGGCAGACCAGGTCAGGTTAAGAAAGGGATGGGTAGGACAGGTATTCCATTTGGGGCTGGATGCGAAGAATAGAGGGGTGGCAATACTGGTGGGGAAGCGGGTGTCGTTTGAGGCCAGGAACATAGTAGTGGGCAATGGAGGTCGATACGTGATGGTGAGCGGTAGGTTGCAGGGGACGTGAGTGGTATTGGTAAATGTATACCTCCCAAACTGGGATGATGCTGGATTTATGAAGCGTATGTTGGGGCGCATTCCTGACTTGGAGGTAGGAAGCTTGATAAAGGGGGGGATTTTAACACGGTGTTGGACCCAGCATTAGATCGTTCCAGGTCTAGGACCGGAAAGAGGCCGGCTGCGGCCAAGGTGCTTAGGGGGTTTATGGACCAGATGGGGGAGTGGATCCGTGGAGATTTGCCAGGCCTCAGGCCAGAGAATTTTATTTTTTCTCCCACGTACACAAAGCCTATTCCCGGATTTTTTTGTTCTGAGCAGGGCGCTGATCCCGAAAGTGGAGGGAACAGAGTATTCGGCCATAGCCATCTCAGACCACGCCCCTCACTGGGTGGAACTGGAGTTGGGAGAGGAGAGGGACCAACGCCCGTTGTGGCGTTTGGATGTGGGATTACTGGCAGATGAGGAGGTGTGCGAGAGGGTACGGGGGTGCATTGAAAGGTATTTGGAGGCCAACGACAACGGGGAGGTGCAGGTGGGGGTAGTATGGGAGGCGCTGAAGGCGGTGGTCAGGGGAGAGTTAATCTCCATCAGGGCTCACAGGGAGAAGAGAGAGGGCAGGGAAAGGGAGAGGTTAGTGGGGGAGATTTTAAGGGTGGACAGTAGATATGCAGAGGCCCCTGAAGAGGGACTACTCAGGGAGAGGCGAAGTCTCCAGAAGGAGTTCGACCTGTTGACCACAGGGAAGGCAGAGGCACAGTGGAGGAAAGCACAGGGGGCGACGTACGAGTATGGGGAGAAGGCGAGCCGGATGCTGGCACATCAGCTCCGTAAGAGGATGGCAGTGAGGGAGATAGGTGGAGTCCAGGATGGAAGGGGAACTACGGTGCGGAGTGCGGTGAAAGTAAATGAGGCATTTAAGGCCTTCTATGAGGCGCTGTACAGATCCCAGTCCCCAGCGGGGGAAGAGGGTATGCGATGATCTTTGGACCAACTGAGGTTCCCGAGGGTGGAGGAGCAGGAGGTGGCTGGTTTGGGGGCGCCAATTGGGTTGGAGGAGCTGATTAAAGGACTGTGGAGCATGCAGGTGGGGAAGGCCCGGGACCAGATGGGTTCCCGGTTGAGTTCTACAGGAAGTACGTAGACCTGTTAGCCCCGTTGCTGGTGAGGACTTTCAATGAGGCAAGGGAGGGGGGGACCCTGCCCCCGACAATGTCTGAGGCGATGATCTCTTTGATCCTGAAGCGGGATAAGGACCCACTGCAATGTGGGTCGTATAGGCCGATTTCGCTCCTTAACGTGGATGCTAAGTTGCTGGCAAAAGTGCTGGCTACGAGATCGAGGACTGTGTCCGGGGGTGATTCACGAGGACCAGGTGGGATTTGTAAAGGCCAGGCAGCGAAACACCAATGTGCGGAGGCTCCTAAACGTGATAATGATGCCATCGGTTGAAGGAGAGGCGGAGATAGTGCCAGCTATGGACGCGGAGAAGGCCTCTGACCGAGTAGAGTGGGAGTATCTCTCGGAAGTATTGCGGAGGTTTGGGTTTGGGGAGGGGTTTATCAGTTGGGTTATGCTCCTATATAGAGCCCCGGTGGCGAGTGTGGTTACGAATCAGCGGAGGTCGGAGTATTTTCGGCTGTATCGAGGGACGAGGCAGGGGTGTCCCCTGTCCCCCCTGTTTGCATTAGCAATTGAACCTTTGGCCATGGCATTAAGGGAGTCCAGGAAATGGAGGGGGGTAGTCCGAGGGGGAGAGGAGCATCGAGTGTCGCTGTATGCAGACGACCTATTGCTGTATGTGGCGGATCCAGTGGAGGGGATGGTGGAGGTCATGCAGACCCTAAGGGAGTTTGGGGACTTCTCGGGCTATAAGCTCAATGTAGGGAAAAGTGAACTCTTTGTGGTGCATCCAGGGGACCAGGGAAGAGGGATAGACGACCTACGGTTGAGGAGGGCGGAAAGGAGCTTTCGGTACTTGGGGATCCAAGTAGCTAGGAGTTGGGGGGGCCCTGCATAAACTTAATTTGACGTGGCTGGTGGAGCAGATGGAGGAGGACTTCAAACGATGGGACATGTTGCCACTCTCGCTAGCGGGCAGAGTACAGGCGATTAAAATGATGGTTCTCCCGAGGTTTCTTTTTGTGTTCCAGTGCCTTCCAATTATGGTCACCAAGGCCTTTTTTAAGAGGGTAGGCAGGAGCATTATGGGTTTTGTGTGGGCAAACAAGACCCTGAGGGTAAGGAGGGGGTTTCTGGAGCGTAGTAGAGACAGAGGAGGGCTGGCGTTGCCGAATCTGGGTGGCTACTATTGGGCAGCCAACGTGGCGATGATCCGTAAGTGGGTGATGGAGGGAGAGGGGGCGGCATGGAAGAGGTTGGAGATGGCGTCCTGCAAAGGAACGAGCCTGGGGGCGCTGGTGACGGCACCGCTGCCGCTCTCGCCGACAAGGGACACCACGAGTCCGGTGGTGGCGGCAACGCTAAAGATCTGGGGGTAGTGGAGACAACACAAGGGTGCGATGGGAGCCTCGGTGTGGTCCCCGATCAGAGATAACCATCGGTTTGTCCCAGGAAGGATGGACGGGGGGGTTTCAGAGCTGGCATCGGGCAGGGATGAGAAGAATGGGGGAACTGTTCATCGATGGGACGTTTGCGAGCCTAGGGGCGCTGGAGGAGAAGTTTGGGCTTCCCCCGGGAAACGCTTTCAGGTACATGCAAGTGAGGGCGTTTGTGAGGCGGCAGGTGAGGGAATTCCCGTTGCTCCCGGCACAGGGGATTCAGGACAGGGTGATTTCGGGTGTATGGGTCGGAGAGGGCAAGTTGTCGGCGATATACCAGGAGATGAAAGAAGAGGAGGTGGCTCTGGTAGAGGAGCTGAAGGGCAAATGGGAGGAGGAGTTGGGGGAGGAGATTGAAGAGGGTCTGTGGGCTGATGCCCTAAGTAGGGTTAATTCCTCTTCCTCGTGTGCCAGGCTCAGCCTGATGCAGTTTAAGGTTATTCACAGAGCGCATATGACAGGGGAGAGGCTGAGTAGGTTCTTTGGGGTGGAGGACAGATGTGGGAAGTGCTCAGGAAGCCCGGCTAATCACGCCCATATGTTCTGGTCGTGTCCGGCACTGGATGGGTTCTGGAGGGGTGCTGTGAGGGCTATGTCTGAGGTGGTGAAAGTCCAGGTCAAGCCAAGTTGGGGGCTAGCACTATTTGGAGTGGCGGACGAGCCGGGAGTGCAGGAGGCGAAAGAGGCCGGTATCCTGGCCTTTGCGTCCCTGGTAGCCCGGCGGAGGATCTTGCTAATGTGGAAAGATGCGAAGCCCCCCAGTGTGGAAGCCTGGATAAACGACATGGCAGGGTTCATCAAACTGCAGACGATAAAGTTTGCCTTGAGAGGGTCTGCGCAGGGGTTCTTCAGGCGGTGGCAACCGTTCCTAGACTATCTCGCGGAGCCTTAGATGGAGGTTGGTCAGCAGCAGCAGCAACCCGGGGGGGGGGCGTTTCTTTCGGGGGGGGTAGAAGGGTGGGCGTGGAAAGGGGTTGAAAATTTTTGTTGAAAAATTCTGAATAAACATATTTTTTTTAAAGTTCAGAAGGTGTTTCCTTCGTGGTGGAGTTCAGTCCAGATTCAGGTATGGTGCCTTCCCAAGTTGAATAGCCTCCCAGTCTTCACTGTTTTACACATGAAAGATGGTCAGTTGGACAATATGTGCAAGTAATTTGGTGGCAACAGGAAGAATAATTATGGTGCATAGATATGTATTCTTTCCCCATTCTCACTCTCCTTAGAATATGCTAAGCATTTATTTCGATGTGAAACATAATCCAGTGCTGACTGACCCCTGATTTGTACAGCTGAAGTATGCGGAGCATATTCCCATGGCCCTCTAAATGACAAGATATGTTTTTGTCTTTTTCATTCAATTTGACTTCATGTCAACATTGAAGAATAGCTTTGTAACCTTTAACCTGTCCAATTAGTGAGTCACATTTCCACAGCCACAGAATGAGCGCAGGTGTTTGTTGTAAAAGGCGAGTGTTGGATGTTTTGTCATTCTATTATGAGTACCACCTGTATTCTTCCATGTAGTTTTTACCCGCTACCTTCATTTTTTTTATCCGGAGTGTTTCAGACAGGCAGTTTCTTCAATGAAAAGTGTTTGACAAATTGTGTGACATGATTTATGTCTAAATGCACCACTGGATCTCAAATCGTCATTGTGGCGCTCATACATTATCGCTGTAATGAAAGCAATCCAAAGCTGCTTGCTCTCTCCCCAACATGTTACACTGCTTTCTATAAAGCAAATCGCCAAGTCCAGTGCCTCACTGAAATATTTGCAGTAATGGACAGTTTGTCAGAATACATTAAACACAAAGTAAATTGATGGGTGTTTCTCACACACATTGTGAAGAGATTCATCTACCCTTGTGATCCCTGCTTTAATATTAATCAAGTCTCTGGGTGGTGGAGGAGATGAAGGCAGAGGCTGGGCTACTGACCCTACATTGAAATGAGGAGGTAGTTCAGAAGCTACTTGGGGAACTTCACAATGCCATGTTTTTGTTTCTCAGCTCTCTCACATCTATCATACCTAGACTTGATATATTTTAAACCTAATGTTGGCAAACAGAACAGCCAACACAAACCTTTCGATGATCCTGTTACCAAGGCCTTGTGCGGGTAAGATTCTCCCACATAATCCAATTGAGTAAGTGGACTGATTGTTCTCAGTCTCCTTTTCTCTCTCATACACATAGATCAGTCACTCACCTGTTGCATTGCACATAGGGTCAAGGCCGAGTGCAGACTTGAGCTGGGGTAAAAGTAGAATAATTGTATTTGTGCATGCAGGTGATATTTAATTCTATTCTTATTGTTATATTTTATTTTAAATTGCAGAATCCAGATTGACAATGGGTATGGCCCACTTAAACTTGTCCTCTTTGTAATAACACTATATTCCAACAGTGAACATAGAACATAAAGTGCAGAAGGAGGCCATTCGGCCCATCGAGTCTGCACCGACCCACTTAAGCCCTCACTTCCACCCTATCCCAATAGCCCCTCCTAACCTTTTTGGTCACGAAGGGCAATTTATCATGGCCAATCCACGTAACCTGCACGTCTTTGGACTGTAGGGGGAAACCGGAGCACCCGGAGGAAACCCACGCAGACACAGGGAGAACATGCAGACTCCGCACAGACAGTGACCCAGTGGGGAATCGAACCTGGGACCCTGGCGCTGTGAAGCCACAGTGCCATCCACTTGTGCTACCATGTTGCCCAGTGGAGAGGCAAGGTGAGAAAATGGAAAGGGAAGACTCCGGTAGAAGAAGAGAAAGGTGGTGGGGAGGGGGGACTGCTGGAGTGGGACAAGAGGGGAAGCAGAGAACTGAGACTAGCTTTGTGTTCCAGATTTGGTGGTTGAACTTCAATTCCATCAGCTACCATGTGTGACTTGAAAGCTAAATCCCACCAATAACCTGGGGCGTCATTCTCCGACCCCCCGCCGGGTTGGAGAATCGCCGGGGGCTGCCGTGAATCCCGCCCCCGCCGGTTGCCGAAGTCTCCGGTACCGGATATTTGGCGGGGGCGGGAATCGGGCCGCGCCGGTTGGCGGGCCCCTCCGCTCGATTCTCCGGCCCGGATGGGCCGAAGTCCCGCCGATAAATTGCCTGTCCCGCCGGCGTGGATTAAACCACCTTTTGAACGGCGGGACAAGGCGGCGTGGGCGGGCTCCGGGGTCCTTGGGGGGGGTGCGGGGCGATCTGGCCCCGGGGGGTGCCCCCACGGTGGCCTGGCCCGCGATTAGGGCCCACCGATCTGCGGGTGGGCCTGTGCCGTGGGGGCACTCTTTCCCTTCTGCCTCCGCCACGGTCTCCACCATGGCGGAGGCGGAAGAAACTCCCTCCACTGTGCATGCGTGGGAAACTGTCAGCGGCCGCTGACGCTCCCGCGCCTGCGCCGCCCGGGGATGTCATTTCCGCGCCAGCTGGTGGGGCAACAAAGGCCGTTTCTGCCAGCTGGCGTTTCGGAAATTCCTCCGGCGCTAGCCTAGCCCCTCAATGTTGGGGCTCGGCCCCCAAAGATGCGGAGCATTCCGCACCTTTGGGGCGGCGCGATGCCCATCTGATTGGCGCCGTTTTGGGAGCCAGTCGGCGGACATCGCGCCCTTTCGGGAGAATTCCGCCCAAAGAATGTGAGCTGGGACTTTACAGCTCCATATGTTCCAAACCACCCAGCTATCAGTGAAACCCATCAGCATCTGCAATTCTCTCATTTTCGTCTTCATCTAAGTCATTAATATGAATTGTAAATAGCTGAGACCCCAGCATGGATCCTTACCGCACTCTACTAGTCACTCCCTGCCAACTTGAAAAAGCCCCATTTATGCCAACTCTAGCTGTTAACAAATCCATGCTAATATATTCCCAACTCCATGGGCCCTTACTTTACCTATTAAATTTTTGTGCGTATTCTTATCAAATGCCTTTTGGAAATCCAGGTGGACTACATCTACTGGTTCCCCTTTATCTACCCTACAAGTTACATCCTCAAAAATCTCTAATAAATGTGTCAAACAGGATTCCCCATTAGTAAAACCATGTTGACCTGTTCTAACCATACTATGTTTTTCTAAGTGCATTGTTAAGCGTTCCTTAATAATAAATTCCAACGTTTTCCTATCAAATGGTGTTCGGTTAACTGACCTGCGGTTCATTGCTTTCTCACTCACTTCTTTCTTGGAAAGGGTCCTTGGGTGGAAGACACAGCTGGTTGTCAGTCTCACACCCTCTCCCAATTCCTTACAGATATTACATGGGATGGACAATATCTTAGGCTAGGCTTTGGGGGGTGGGAGGGGGGCGTGGAAATGGGCATCTCAGCACGTGGCTCCGCCATGCCAACACCTGGACCATGTGGCCCTGTTCAGGGGGCAACCCCACCCCCTGCCCACTTGCCCCACCAAGCAAGCACTCATAACTCCCACTGACGGAGGGGCCTCTGGCCTTGCCGCTGAAGGCTACAGCTAATAGGGAATTGGCAATCGTAATTAGGTGAGCACTTCACACATCCCAAGTGGATCCCCATGGGTAGGCTTGTCATGTAACATATGGGAGTTATTGCCGAGCATCGCAACCAGACTGTGATGCCTGGACACTGTGCCTGAACACTGTGGGAGGGAACATCACGGATGTAGTGGCCAGCATCCGAACATCCTGGGGTTGGGCGCCAGCACCTGGGACATCTCCGCGACCAGAGGGTGGGTGAGTACACCTGGGAGGGGACCAGCGCTCCGTACAAGTAATATGCTGTGCGGTGTGTCTGGTGTACAGGGTGTGAGGAGCGGTGAGCAGGGGCCACCGCTACGCCCGGGGTGTGCATGGGCATGGCCTGTCGGATGGTGGTGGTGGGGCGGGGTGAGTGAGGAGCAATGGGGGGACTGGAAGGTCCCAGGGTGGAGACACCGCTGGTTGTCATTCTTGCACCCTTTCCCAATTCTTTACAGATATCACACGGGATGGACGATATCTTGGACCCTGTGGAACTTGCCCTCGTGGTGCTGCTGGCAAGCCAGGCAGCCAGATGCCAGAGAAGGCAGCAGCAGCAGCGTCGAAAGAGGCTCGAAGTGGCAGTCCATGTGCATAAAACTACATAAACATTGGCATGGACCAGGCCCAACAAGATGCCCAGGCAGCAGGATTGTCTGCCATCGACAGGATGCCCCCAGGTCCCGGGAATAATAGATGGCATGCATGCTGCCTTGCACTCACAGGGCTGTCTAAAAGTGTCCTACATCTGGGTTTTACAAACTCAGGGTCGTGACCCGCGTGTGGGTCGCGACCTACAGTTGGGTCGCGGGTGGGGTTTCAGGAGGGTCTCGGAGAGACCGGTTGTGGCGTTCAAGACCGGCCGTGGGCAGTCGCCGATTGGTTGTGACGTTCAAGGGGGCAGGGCAGCACGAGGCTGGGCTGTGTGCTGGTCACCGCACGTGCCTGGAATGAAGAACTTGTCGTATGAGGAACGGTTGAGGACTCTGGGTCTGTACTCATTGGAGTTTAGAAGTGTTATGGGCCAGGGTTTAGAGAACCTCAAAGTTACCTGACCCACAGCTTTTACTAGATTGTGGAATGGGGACCACACGGCCCACTCTACAGGTATGGCACAGCTGAAATGGAAAAGTATTTTTTAAAGCAAAACAATGTTTATTCTAAGAACTCAAGTTAACCTTTTTAAAACATACAGTGAACATCTGAGCAACCATTAATTCAAATACAACCCCCAAAGAATACAACACTAAATAATCCTTAATAACTTCCCAAACAACATCCAAAAGACCCAAGAAACACCTTTTAACAGAAGCACATTAGGTTCACATTCACTACTGAGAACAATTATAATTCTGAATTCACCAAATGATCAAGAGATAGTCTTTTATGGCAGAGAGATCAACAGTACAACTGCTCTGTCTGGCTTCAGCTCCAACACGGAAAACGAAACTAAAACACACCCTGCAGCAAACAGCCGAAAAGGAAAATAAAAAGCTGATAGACAGCCCAGCTCCACCCACTCTCTGACATCACTGCAGTAATAAACACCCATTTCTTAAAGGTACTCTCACTACAGATATTTATATACACACCCATTTATAAACACCCATTTCTTAAAGGTACTCTCACTACAGATATTTATATACACACCCATTTATAAACACCCATTTCTTAAAGGTACTCTCACATGACAGAAGGATGAGGGGGGATCTTATTGAAACTTACAGGCTACTGCGAAGCCTGGATAGAGTGGATGTGGAGAGGATGTTTCCACTTGTAGGAAAAACTAGAACCAGAGGACACCATCTCAGACTAACGGGACAATCCTTTCAAACAGAGATGAGGAGGAATTTCTTCAGCCAGAGGGTGGTGAATCTGTGGAACTCTTTGCCGCAGAAGGCTGTGGAGACCAAATCACTGACTGTCTTTAAGACAGAGATAGATAGGTTCTTGATTAATAAGGGGATCAGGGGTTATGGGGAGAAGGCAGGAGAATGTGGATGAGAATATATCAGCCATCATTGAATGCCGGAGCAGACCCGATGGGCCAAGTGGTCTAATTCTGCTCCTATGTCTTCTGGTCTTATGGGACAGGGGCTGACGGGCATCGACGTGGGTGCGTGATGCTCACGATGGTGGCCAGAGCTTGGAGCTCTGCTTTGGTGCTCGTCCTTTGCGCGCTGCTCGGCTCGCCCCCAGCCACCGATCGGCAGTATGCGACCTGCGGCTCTGTGGTCAAACTGTTAAATGACCGGCCCAATGTTTGCTTGCACTCCCACGACGTGAAGCACTGGTCGGGAAGTGGTCAGCAGTCTGTGACTGGGGTGGATGCAGCTGCTGGACAGTGAGAGGGAAGCCAGGCCAGGAATACCGATCAAACAAGGCCAGTCAATATGGCTGACACATGTCAACACTGGAAGAAACCGACACTTTGTGTCACCACTCTCTGGAAACCAGTAAGTAAGCAACAGGACTGTGTGAAGAACTGAAGATGGATTATTTTGTAATAAGGTAGAGAGGGCCATAGGCACAAACAGGCCAGGATCTCACATGTGTATCTGCTGGAGAGAGCTTCTCAGAAGAGTCCACGGCAGGACAAAGCAGTGCTGGTGTGAGCTGTATACAGACCCCCAGGGCCTCTGGTGAACAAGAAGAAACTGAAATTCGGTACAAAGCAGTATAGAGATGATTTCTTGAGGTATGATTGTGTCAATGCAAATAATGATTTAAAGCCCATGTGTGTTATAAGCAGGAAAGTACTGGCAAATGGAAGTTTAAAACCTTCAAATCTTCAAAGGCATTTGAAGATTAAGCATGGTCAGTTTGAGGACAAATCTTTAAAGGATGTAGCGAGAACTTAAGTCGTCAGCTGAAGTCCTTAGCTCAAATGTAACATTGAATGATGAACCAAGTGAGATTGTGAGGACCAAGCAGGCTCACCTGTCGCATTAATGGTAAGCAATAATGGTATGTTACGAAGGTCGGCCAGCATGGGTTGCGAAGATCGGCAAGGTGCTAAAAGTGGGTCCCGGGAAAAAGAGTTTGAAAAACACTGCCCTACATCAACAGGAAGGGGTTCCACTTCCTGAACATCTAGCTCATGTGAGACCACCACATGAAGATCATGCATGTGTGTGTTGGACATCCCTGGTCTATTCGAGGACCACCACAGGATGGCCTGTTGACTCTTGGTGGTAAGATGTACCCGCTGAGGACCTGGATAATGACGCTAGTACGGAGGCCGGTGACTGATGCAGAGACCCGGTACAATGCGGCCACCCGGGCTGTCATTGAACGGTGCATTGGACTCCTCAAAATGTGGTTCCCATGCCTTGACCGCACTGGTGGTGCACTGCAGTACATCCCCCCCAGAGGGTCATCTGCCTTGTGGAAGTCTGCTGTGCCCTCCACAACTTGGCCCAACAGCGGGGCGACGTGCTGGAAGTGGAGGGGGAGGATGAGGACGCGCAGGACTACCCAGAGGATGGAGGACAGGCAGGAGCTGTGAGGGTCTGGCAAGACCAGAGGACCTCATCCTCGCTCGCTTCACATAGGATATGGCCCCGACTGTCATTCTCCCTTTCTCCAACCCCTTCATCACCCCCCCCAAAACTCTGCTTTCCCCTCCCCTCCGACCAATCCTTCTTCATCCTCCTTCGCCCCCCCCCCCCGCTCCCCCCCGCCACCCCCCCCCCCCCGCTCCCCCCCACCCCCACCCACCCCCACTCCATTCTGACCCCCTGCCATCACTCCAAGGTGATGTGACTATGTCGGCACTGTCAGGGGGTCACAGTCGAGGGCAGGAGGTGATGATAACCCACAGGGAGCTGAGCCTCCATGGTCTGACCCCTCCCTGTCTGCTGGGTGCTCACTCACACCATCACCTGCACATGGTGAATCATGTGGGGGGTAGGAGCCCAGGACCACCATGACTGGAGAGATGGGGTATGGGATTTATGCTCAGCCCACATTGCAGTACAAAGTGCCAGAGGCATCATGCCGATCGAGGCCAACAGACTTTGATGGTTTTCAAAAGTGTACCCAACTGCCCCACTCTCCCGATGATGCTGCCCCACACACCCCACCCCTCTGACTCCCCCCACCCCACTTACCACCTACCCCTCTATGCCCAGTGCCCACTCTGTGATCCTCCAACTGCCTAGCCTTCCGTGCTCTACCGCTGCGTTGAGGTGTGCCCCCAGGATGCACATCAGAGATGGAGGCAGCCTGCTGCCTACCACGTCCCATGGTCGTCGCTGCCCCTGGCGGGCATCCTCTGGTGTCTCTGTGGCCGCAGGTCCCCGGCACACTGGCCGGCGCCACATGCCCCACTGTGCCACACTCTACCAGGTGCTGACTGCGAGATGCGCCATTGTCAGGGTGGTGGAACTCGGGTGAGTTGGCGGGCACCATCGCCACTCCATGAGATGGCTCCGTGTTGACACCCAGCGCCCCCTTCCCAGTCGGTGCCCATAGGGCCCTGTGGGTCACCTCGGGATGAAAGGGCAGTTAGATCAAACCCTGGCTGCCACTGCATCATTTAGTTCTGCCAGCCTTGGCAGCTCCCCAGTGCCTGAAGCACAGTGTTGATGCCCATCAGTGGCTGGGCCATGCTCTGGAGTGTCCCGGCAAAGCCCATCTGTGACTGGGACACGTCCCCGTGACCGGAACATGTTCTTCAGCGCCTCGGCTATACCCACTTGAGATTGGCACATGCTCCTCAGCCTTGGCAATGCCCAGCTGGGACTCGGACGTGCTCCGCAGTGCTTCATCAAGGTCCACTTGTTAATGGATGACGTCCCCAAGCGACTGGAACATGCTGCCGGGGTGCTTATTCATGCTATCTCTGACTGAGCCACACCTTGGACACCTCCACTCATGATGCTAATGTTGTGCACCAGGCTTTCCACTGTGGCTGTCACCCGAGCAGTGTTGGCCTCAGTGCCACGCATTGCCGGCGCCATCTCCTGAGCCCGTAAGCTCGGGGACTCCTGTAATCGGATATGGACCTGCTAGAATGTTGCTGACATCCCCCTTTGACTGTCACGATCGCACCGTAGCATCTACATCAGCGCCGGGTGTCATAATATGCACCCATGCACATCATGAGGTAAAAGCAGGCAGTGACAGACACCCAGGTGAGCCAATCAACATACAGAACAAAACACGACCAATCACCAGACAGAACACCGGAGAGGGGCTTCCAACTATAAAACACACGAGGCACCAGCACTCTGCCTCTTTCAACTGATGACAACTGTAGTGCCAGTCAGAGTGTACAAATCATTCAACACCTTCGACACGTGGATCAGAGCTAGCCTGTTCTAGATAGTTATTGTTAGTTTACTTAGAGTAGTAGAGAATCAACCCACAGGCAGCTGTGTGCTTCGTTACTGAAGTTCAATAAATCTTATTGAACCAACGCCTACGTTTGGTGCATGCTTGATCATTTAACTGCATCGTGTTGCAGTCCGTGTTACCCCAGGGTGAATAACACAACATGATACCAGGAGTGGCTACTGCTTCTAAGAAATTTACCTTTGAAAATTCACTGACGACCAGCAACTGCCTTCCAGCGGCATGGAAAAGATCCAGGCACCTCCACAGCTCCGGATCTCTGGGAATCTTGCCGCCAACTGGCGGCTCTTCAAGCAGAAATTCAGTCTATATCTTGAGGCCTCGGGTCTCGAAAGTGCGTCCGATGCCCAAAGATCGCGCTGCTACTGTCGACTGTGGGGGACCAGGCCATCCAAATCTTCAATTCGCTCACTTTTGCCGACGGTGAGGACAAGACCAAGTTCCAGACCGTCGTAGCCAAATTCGACAGTCACTGTGAGGTCAAGACGAACGAAAGCTTCGAGCGTTATGTCTTCCAGCAGCACCTTCAGGGTAAGGATGAGCCTTTCCAGTCTTTTGTCACTCATCTTCGCATTCTAGCGCAATCCTGCAACTACGGTGACACCGCTGACTCCCTCATCAGGGATCAGATCGTGTTTGGCGTCCACTCCGACGCCCTGCGGGAGCAGCTCCTAAAAATAAAAAAGATGACCCTGCCAGTGGCCATCGAGATGTGCAAAGTCCGCGAACAGGCGAAAAGTCGCTATTCCCGCCTTAATTTGACAGAGCAGGACCAACTTGCCTCCCACGAGGCTGAGAGTGTACAGGCCATCGCCCGAATGCGGCGCCTGAGCATCGATGAAGGCGGCCATTTTGTGCGCTTTTCCAGGGGTCCCACGCATGCGCACCGCGGTCGGGAGAACGAAGCAGCCGAAAACGACACTGCGCAGGTGCGAGCGGCGGCTGACCACACTGCGCATGTGCGACGACGCAACGAGTGCCACAATGTCGACGTGATGACGTGCCCCAACTGCGGCACCGCCCAATTAAAACGGCAATGCCCTGCAAGAGGCAGGCGATGTCTCAACTGCAAGAAGCTTGGCCATTATGCAGCTTTGTGCAGGTCTGTACCACCGATAGGGGGCCAGCGATCCCAGTTCCAACGCAGATACGTTCGAAGTGTGCAGCAAGGGCTGCTGGATTTGGAACCTGATCGCGTAACGGATCCAGAGGATGACTGCCCGGAGTCCCCATATCGAGTGGGCATCATCACCATGCATGACAAGGCCTCCTCGCATTTAGCAACACACACACCCATCCTCAATGTGGATTATGCAGATGAGTGGTGTGCCACAGTACAAGTCAACGATTGTAGAATCCGGTTCAAGCTGGACACCAGTGCTTCAGCCAATCTAATATCCCAAGCAGATCTTGCTCGTAGCCAAAGGCAGCCAACAATTCTTCCGCTGGCCTGCCAGTTGCTCGACTACAATGGAAATGCCATCACTGCGTCAGTGTCCTGTCACCTGCATGTATCCAACAAGGCCATCAAGGCCACTTTGCTGTTTGAGGTCGTCAAGCCCGGCTAGGTTTCTCTGCTTGGTGCCCATGCAAGCTACTCCATCTCGTCCAGCGTGTACATGCCATGTTCTCTGCCAACAGCACTCTTCAGGCCGATATTGAGGAGCTACTATTGCAATACCCGGAAGTGTTCAGTGGGATGGGTACACTGCCATACCGCTATAAAATTCTGCTCAGGCCTGATGCTACGCCTGTCATCCATGTGCCACACCGGGTGCCGGCGCCCCGAAAAGACAATCTAAAGGCATAGCTGCAGGAGCTCCAAGATCAGGGAATAATATCCAAGGTGACGGAACCAACTGACTGGGTCAGCTCGATGGTCTGTGTCAAGAAGCCCCCTGGAGAACTTTATCGATCCCAAGGATCTGAACCGCAACATTATGAGGGAACACTACCCGATCCCAAAGCGGGGGGAGCTGACGAGTGAGATGGCACATGCCAAACTCTTTACAAGGCTGGATGCATCGCGTGGCTTCTGGCAGATACAACTGGACGAGTCCAGCAGGAAGCTCTGCACCTTTAATACACCCTTCGGAAGATATTGCTACAACGTATGCCGATTGATATTGTTTCGGCCTCTGAAATCTTTCATCGAATAATGGAGCAAATGCTAGAGGGCATTGACGGTGTGCGGGGTTATGTTGACGACGTCATCATATGGTCCACGACCCCGGAGGAACATATTTCCCGTCTGCAACAAATCTTCAGGCGCATACATGCCAACGGCCTGAAATTAAATAAAACCAAATGCTCCTTTGGCATGTCGTCAATTAAGTTTCTGGGTGATCAGATCTCCCAGCAGGGCGTGCAACCAGACTCGGACAAAGTCAAGGCCATCAACGCAATGAAGACCCCAGAGGACAAGAAGGCGGTCCTCCGCTTCCTGGGGATGGTAATTTTTTGGGGAAGTTCATTCCCAACCTCGCGTCACACACCACGGCCCTCAGGCACCGGCTGAAGAAGTCCACCATTTTCCAGTGGCTACCCGCACAACAAGCAGAGTGGCTTGAGTTGAAAGCGAAGCTAACCACCACTCCTGTTCCAGCTTTTTTTGACCCAGCGAGGGAGACTAATATCTCCACAGACACCAGCCAGGATGGCATTGGGGCGGTGCTCCTCGTGTAGTAGGCGACACCTCGTCCTGGGCTCCAGTGGCCTACGCGTCAAGGGCCATGACCCCCACCAAGCAACGATATGCTCAAATAAAGAAAGAATGTCTGGGCCTTCTCACTGGCATCGTGAAATTCCACGATTATGTCTATGGTCTCCCATCCTTTACAGTAGAGACGGACCACAGACCACTAGTGCACATTATACACAAGGACTTAAATGACATGACACCCAGGGTCCAGCGCATTCTCCTTCGACTCCGCAGGTATGAATTTGAACTGGTTTATACACCTGGAAAAGAGCTAATCATCACGGATGCCCTGTCGCATGTCATCACCTCGCCATGTGAGCAGGTAGATGTCATACACGACATTGATGCACAGGTGCAACTGTGTGCCAGCACCCTCCCGACATCCGACGAACTATTCGTCATCATTCGAGAAGAGACCGCCAAGGACCCTCTTCTGCAGTGGGTCATACATCACCTCACGAATGGCTGGCAGAAAGGGCAATGCCCCCAATACTATAATGTAAAGGATAACCTAACTGTCGTCGAGAGGATCCTCCTGAAATTGGATCGCATCGTCATTCCGCGCAGCCTCCAGAGCTTGGTGCTCACGCAGATACACGAGGGACACCTCGGTATTGAGAAATGCAGGCGCAGGGCCTGTTGTTCGGCAGGCTGTCTATTTGCCCGGCATCAATGAGGATACATCAAACATGGTCCTCAATAGCGTGACCTGCCAGCGCTTCCAGCCTGCTCAGCCCAAAGAAACGCTCCAGCAGCACGAGATCGTGACCTCTCCGTGGTCTAAGGTCGGAGTTGACCTTTTTCACGCCAACGGGAGTGACTACGTCCTGATGACTGATTACTTCTCCAGTTACCCCGAGGTAGTGAAACTGTCTAACATCCAGGACTGTCATAAAGGCCTGCAAGGAGGCATTTGCCAGGCATGGAATCCCGCTCACGGTTAAGAGCGACAACGGTCCCTGTTTCTATAGTCAAGAATGGTCCAACTTCGCAAAGCAATACCACTTCCAGCACATCACCTCGAGCCCGCATTACCAGCAATCTAATGGGAAGGTCGAAAAAGGGGTCCATATCGTGAAGCAGATGCTCTGTAAGGCTGGGGACTCAGCTTCGGACTTTAATCTTGCTCTTCTGGCGTACAGGGCAACCCCTCTGTCCAACGGTATGTCTCCGGCACAGCTCCTTATGAATCGTAACCTGCAGACAACTGTTCCGGCCATTCATGTACCTGACCTGGATCACCTTTGAGTGCTGCAAAAGATGCAGCAGATCAGAACCCGGCAAAAGCTAACATATGATGCTCATGCTACTGATCTGCCCGTGCTCTCTCCGAAGGACGCTGTTTGCGTCAAGTTGCCTGGTGGAGGCTGGTCAGCTCCAGCTGTTGTTGTTCGACAGGCTGCTCCCAGGTCGTTTGTGGTTCGCATGGCTGATGGGTCTATGTCCGGCGCAACAGAAGGGCACTACGCAAACTTGCCTGCCCTCCACCGGATCTCACGTTCCCAGATGTCGTTCTGCCTTATCCGGACACCTCGCTCCATGAGGCCACCAATCTGGCTGCATGCCAACCTGTCAAGACACCATCATCCCCGCCTCCATCTCTCAGGCGGTCCACAAGAATCCGACGACAGCCCCAACGACTGGACTTATAAATAGTTCCTTTGTATAGATACTGTTATGTTTCTGCACACTAGACACCTTACATGTACATATCCATTCACTCACCAATTGCTGTATGCAGTTACTTTTGTAAATATGTCGTATATGCTCTAAGCAGCTGACAAATCTTTTTAAAAAGGGGGGATGTTATAATGCACATCATGGGGTAAAAGCAGGCAGTGACAGACACCCAGATGAGCCAATCAACATACAGAACAGAACACGACCAATCACCAGACTGAACACCAGAGGGGGGCTTCCAACTATAAAACACACAAGGCATCAGCACTCCGCCTCTTTCCACTGGTGACAACTGTAGTGACAATCTGGGTGTACAAATCATTCAACACCTTCTACACGTGGATCAGAGCTAGCCTGGTCTAGATAGTTAACGTTAGTTTACTTCGAGTAGTAGAGAATCAACCCACAGGCAGCTGTGTGCTTCGTAACTGAAGTTCAATAAATCTTATTGAACCAATGCCTATGTTTGGTGTATGCTTGATCATTTAACTGCATCGTGTTGCAGTCCGTGTTACCCCAGGGTGAATAACACGACACCGGGTAAACCTGTTCCAGGGGCTCAGGAGATCCAGCAGACCTCCGAGTGCTGTCTCGCCTGGGAGTTCCTGCCTCCACCTAATGTGGTCAGCAACTGTGTGGTGCTCACCAGAATGTGCACCAGAAGTCTGGCCACAACTTTTACCCACCGATGTGTGTGGAGGGTGGGGATGACAGCTGTGCCGAGACTATTACGGGACTATTATGGTGACATCCTCGGAACTCCCCTCCGAGGTTTTCTCTTAGATGGCAGGGCTGGGAGGGCACCCCAGCTGGGCCGGCGTTGTTGGCTGCAGGTCCTGCAGCAGAATGGACATGTGGTCAGTGGAAGGGATGGGTCAATCTGTATGGCATCAACAACTCTTTTGGCAGGTCATCTGGGTGAGAGCCTGTGGATCCTTACCTCTGTACCGTGCACTGGGTCTATGGTAATCACTGCTTTGTCCTCGGCCAGGGGCAGCTCCAGGGGCTGTTCATTATAGGAGGTGAGGACTCAAATTTCCAGCACCCTGCCGCCAGTCTGGACCCTCTGCCGTCAGTTATGGGCCAACATCTGCTGCGGGGTTACAGAGGGGGTATCATTAGCCACATGCGTGGTTAATTGCGGATGGGGGGGGAGGGTGGGCTGTGTAAATTCACTCGAGCTGCCCAGTGAAGATCGTTGACCTTCTTGCGGCACTGGGTGCCGTTCCTCCTGGCCATGCTCCCCAAGCTGGCAACCGTTGCCACTTCCTCCCTGTCGGTGGTTGCTGACCCTCTGTGACCCTTGGGGGGAACAGAGCATCCCGGGTGGCCTCCACCACGACCAACAGTCAGGCCAGGTTGGCACCGCCGAATCGTGGGGCTGGTTGTCTTGGCGGGCTGCGAGCTGTGTGGGATTGGCTGTGCAGGATTGGTTTAAGTGTTGCTCTCCCTTGTTGGCAGTGGGCTGGTGAATCAGCCGGCGGGACCATGATTTGCGGCGAGAAGCCCATGGCCCTTGTTAAGTGGACCAATTAACGTTAAATAGCGGTGACAACCTCGCCGGACTGAGTGTCGGGCAGGTCACGGCAGTTCCTGCTCGCTGCCACACTTTAAAACATTTTGGTTAAATTGTGCCCATTATCATCAGCTACTGCCCAACAAAAGAGAGCATTTTTGGATGAGGCACTTTATATCCTTTCTATTTCGGCATTGAATTCAACAATTTCAGGTCATAATCACTATTCATATTTCCTCTCTCAGACATGCTGAGTATTTCCAGTATTTTCTGTTCAGATTTCAGATTTCCAGCATTCACAGTAATTTGCCTTCATATTCACAGAGTCCAGCTGTGCAGAAGTCCAAACACATCAAATCATCCTAACTAACAGCTCAGCAGGTTATAAAGTACGAAAGATATTCTGTTGCTTAGTTTCTTACAGGAGGGATGGGGAGGGGAGGAAGTAGTGCGGTTCAGTGACATGCAACTACCAGCTCTTTGTCATATCTTTGTGTTTCCTCTGATATTGCAGCTGTCTGTCTGATTCTGAATGGATGTCATTACAAGTTATGGGACAGCTGCAGCTACATTCACTAGTTCAGCGGAGTTTACTCCTGCAGGAAGTTTCTGTGGTGATATACATCACTGTCAGTAGCAAAGGGTTAATGTACATACATTACACCTAGCTAGACACTAGAGGGAGCACCAGAGACATGACACACAGACATTCAACCAATAGGTCAATAAGATAGGACACGAACAATGGGCATTCACGATACACACAGAGGTGACACTACCACAGGGGGGTATTACACCAACCCATATAAAAGGACACAGCACACATGATCTTCCTCTTTCCAGTGGAGACATTCAGTGAGTACAGACACAGTGTTGATTGAACATCACACCCATCTCGTGGATTGTACCAGACTGGTTAGTCAGTCTGAGTAGCTATAGAAGGATTAACAGTAGAGTTGAATCCAAGTAGGAGAATAGTTAACAGTTTAATAAACGTGTTAAAGCTATCTCCAAGTCTGAACCTTCCTTTGTCAGAGTGCACATCAAGGAAGCAGCTTATGCTACGTCAAGAGCATAACAAAACAGTTTCCATTGGGGAAAAAGTTCAACATCCATCTTTAGGCGTTAATCAGTCTTCTATAAGTTCAAAATTGAATAACTGATGATTATGCATAATTCCAATGGATATGTGCCTGACACCATCTTGGCACAGGGGTTCGTGGGTTGGGTTCTCCGCACCCTGATGCCGAAGTCGCGGCCGGCGCCGGATCGGAGAATCCAGCTCCCCGCACGGAATCGGGACCGGCGCCAATTCCCCGATTCGGCGGACCCCGAAAAGCAGCTTACTCAGAGAGTACGCCATGCAGCACCTGGCTGGGGCCATTGCTGGAGGGCCGCTCCGCCATTCTCCGCCCCCGACTGGCCGAAGTACCGACGGCGTGGACCACTCATGGTCCGGCCGGTCGGGATACTAGTGTGACCGCCCTGGTCAGGGGCGGTCCGATCGGGGGGCAGGGGAGGCCTTATACGTGGTCGGGCAATGTTCGGGCAGGCGGTCAGGGTTGGGTGCATGGCCGATCAGAGGGTCTATTTCCAGTCTCCAGCTCCGCTGTCCGAGTCCGCTATGGAGCACAGCGCAACCGCTGGGGGCCGTCGCCGTGCGCATGCGCGGCCTACGACCCAGAAGGGCGGGTGCCCGTATCTGCAGCAACAGCTGCTAGATTTACGCCGGGTCCCTGCTAGCCCCCTGCAGGGCTAGGAATATGTGGCCCTTTCACGCCAATTCTTTTGGCGTGGAAGTCCACAGTTATGTCACCGGTGTGGGGGACATAGTCACAAAATGAGACAATCCAGCCCTATGTGCCTGCACCTAACAACCACCAGCAAAATGGGGAACAAATAGATTATGGCCACATTAAGTGTACAGAATTGATTTACATCACCGCTGCCCTTTGCAAATGCCTGTGGCCAGACTTAACCCTCCACAGCTGAACATTCAATGGCATGATGTACCACCCACCAGTGCTAATTAACTGAATGATGAAGTACTTAGTTTGGTCTCTGGATTAGTCTATCTGATTGCTGGTGCAATTGGAGTTTTCCTATAGTTGATTAGAATTGAATAGACTACATGATGCAATGTCACATGATTCAGGGACTGATATCTGGTGGGAGGCAGAAGTACAACCTGGTCTAGAATATTGAGATGTACATAGATCTGTAAATAACAGTCCATGATAGCATTCTAGGGTAACAGGAGAACCCTAAAGAAACCCTTCGGGACCCGGAACTCAAGATGAAACAGTTACAATAAAGTGTTGCTCCTGTTTTGGAAAAGAGTTTATTTGTCTGTAAATTTGCTATTTTAAGCTAAGCTATTTCTCAAGAAATTATCATTTATATGATATCAAAATATGAAAATGAAAAATGAAGTTGTTGGGCTGTGGTACTGTGGAATACAGGTTTCTTTATTGAGAGATAACTGGCACATTCTACTGGCCGTGTTGTGCCCGAACAGAATGCGACATGACCAGCAAAGCCAGAAGAGGCCTCTCACAGGCTTCCCGACAGGCAGTATGCTTCGAGAGATCGGCATGCGATAAGGATCTCACTCACAATGGGCGGGATCAATCCTTGCATGCCTAAGTAAGTTTAAAACCCACTGAGACATGTTGATCTGGGATCTGTCTGGTCCCCAGCATCTACTGGTCTCCCCAAGGAGTTCCCAGCCTGGCACCGTTTAGTTCTTGTCCACACAAACAAAACGGCACCCTGGTCATTGGAGGCCGCTGGGTGGTCAGGGACAGGGCAGGGCGGTCCCCTGACTCTCTCCCATTGGACTGCCACCCTAGCACTGCAAAGCCAGCAGTAGCACTGCCAGGGTGCCACTGCCAAGAGTCAAGGTCTGAGGGGAGCCTTGTCCATGAAAGGAGGGTGAAGGAAGTTTGAAAGATGTGGGGTGGGGGGAGGGGGGTATGAAGGAGCCTCCAGAAGATTGGGGGGGGGGGGGGAGTTGAAGGGTAGGGGTTCTGGAAGGGGGGGGCGAAAGAGGGTGTGGAAAGGACTGAAACCGGGAGCCTTCAGTGACCCCATAGATGAGTGTCATCACTTGGGGGGAGGGGGCAAATGGGGTAATGCCCATATGTGTGTGTGTGTGTGTGGGGGGGGGTGACATTGCCCATGGGTGGGGTTGTAAGCCCACTTAGAGATCAGGGCAGCATTTTGAAATGGTGGCCCGATCTCTGAGGAGCCGGTCTGGCCAGTAAATTAAGCTTCCCAGAGATGAAAACAAACTCCCCAGGGTCCAGAAAAGTGAGGAAGTGCGGTTAGATAGCGATGGGGAACTCGCCGACAGAGTCAGTGGGAAACTTGCAGCAAAACCCGCCACAAATGGCACTTAGAAACATTTCCATTAGATCGCGCCAAACATTCATAAAGATTCACACTGTAAACAGATTATTTCCAAAACACAGTTTTTCTGATCCAGTACATTATTGTATTGTTGTTCGGTTAATTCTATGCATGGGTGTGGTTATTAGATTCTTTTAGTTAAATCAAAGAGAAAGATGCTTTCCCCTGATCTCCCTACGGTACATGATATCAATTAAACTGGTGTGCTTCAATAAGGTGATCGACTTTTGCTATGCTGAGCATAAAATTCCAACAATCATATTTCACTGAAACATTGATTGAAAATGCTTTTGCCAGAAGAGACATTGTTGGGGATATGTAATTGATGTCATAGGAATATTTTTTTTAAGTAATTGATTCCTTGGTGGGTATGGGCCTGCAGCATCAAACTTCCCCCCTTTGATACTTGTTGGCAATCAGATAGGCCAGATGGCAGCTGATATGAATAGATATAATCTATCATACAGGTACATGATTGGGATAGAATGCAGCAAGATTTTCTCTGTACCTAGGTGTGTTGTCCTTGATCTGGGAGTGTTTGATATTAATGAAGCTACAGGTTGGAAGTGGAATGTATTTCAAGTGTCTCTATTAAAACCCATCAACTTTACAAGCACAAAATTTGCGCAAAGAGTACAAAAGCAGAAAAGCAGAAAATAATAATACAATCCTGCTCGTTATATGCAATGAGTTTTCAAAAAAAATAACCTAGTGGAAACAAAGAAACATAGAAAATAGGAGCAGGAGTAGGTCATTCAGCCCTTCAAGCCTGCTCTGCCATCCAGTATGATCAGGGCAGATTCTCTATCTCAACACCAATCTATCACATTCTCGGATCCCACTTGATACCTGTCGAGTCTTAAAATCTATTTCCTGCTTAAATCCATTCAGTGATTTGGCCTCCACAGCCTCTGTGGTAGATAATTCCACAGGTCACCACCCTCTAAGTGAAAAGGTTTCTCCTCCTCCTCAGTCCTGAATGGCCTGCCTTATATCCTGAATGACCCCCTTGAGGAAACAACATCCCCACATCAAGTCTGTCCAATCCTATCAGAACTTTATTCATTTCAACGAGACCCCACTCTCATTCTTCTAAACGCCAGTCAATACAGGGCCACTCAACCCAATCCTGCCGTCCCAGGAATCACTCTGGGTGAACCTTCTACGGAAATTATATCCTTTCCCACAGAGGACACAAGGCTAAATTGAACTTTAATTATCCATAAGAACTCATTAAAAAATAGAGGAGGTTTACCAGGATATTGCCTGGTCTGGAGGGTGTTAGCTATGTGGAGAGGTTGAATAGACTCGGACTGTTTTAATTAGAACGATGGAGGTTGAGGGGTGACCTAATAGTGGTCTACATGACTTTGAGGATCATGGATAGAGAGGATGGGCAGGAATTCTTTTCCAGGGTGGAGGGGTCAGTCACCATTGGTTTAAGGTCCGTGGGACAAAGTTTAGAGGAGATGCGCGAGGCAGGTTTTTTACACAGAGGGTTGAGTGCCTGGAACGTATTGCCAGGGGAGTTTATGGAAGCAGATACATTAACGGAGTTCAAAAGGCATCTTGACAAATACATGGATAGGATGGGTATAGAGGGATACGGCACAAGGAAGTGCTGAGGGTTTTGGCCAAGGTTAGTATCATGATCGGTACAGGCTTGGTGCTCCGAAGGGCCTGTTCCTGGGCTGTATTGTTCTTCGTTCTTGTTCTTTGTTGGACAAAATAATAACACGAGAAAGATCTCTCCCTATTAAGAAGAACTCAACAAATCTAACAAATTATGAAATTGTATCAACACACTGAAAGCAAAATGCATTTCACAATCTGCTTCTTTCTGGGATTTCAAAGTTTCTCACCTCCCCAGTATTCCTTTCCTCCAGCAATCGATAACCTTCCAAAAGCTAAGCTTGGCCTCACTTCGGTGTCACTTCTTGATTCAACTAATCTTTCCTCTACTTCTTTTCAACTGTGGTGATATCCAACATGATAGCCTTGGCTATTTGCCTGAGTCTTCACATTTTAAAAATATCTGGCATATTTGCGCCGTTTCATGGTTACAAAATACAAACTGCAGCAAACTATTGCTCTCCAATGAACAATATGTTGTCTGGATTGCTCTGTTTTAATTTATTCTTAAGGGGGGTGAGGGGCGGGGGAAGTGCTTTAAGCTAAGTGGTGATGGGATGGCACGGTAACACAATGGTTAGCATTGTTGTTTCACAGCGCCAGGGTCCCAGGTTCGATTCCCGGATTGTGTCACTGTTTATGTGGAGTCTGCACGTTCTCCCCATGTCTGCGTGGGTTTCCTCCGGGTGCTCCGGTTTCCTCCCGCAAGTCCCAAAAGATGTGCTGTTAGGTAATTTGGACATTCTGAATTCTCCCTCAGTGAACTGGAACAAGTGCCGGAATGCAGTGACTAGGGGCTTTTCACAGTAACTTCATTGCAGTGTTAATGTAAGCCTGCTTGTGACAATAAAGAATATTATTATGATTGTGAGTGGCACGGTGGCTCAGTGGTTAGCACTGTGGCCTCACAGCACCAGGGACCCGGATTCAATTCTGATCTTGGGTTGATTGTGTGAAGTTAGCCTGTTCTCCCCGTGTCTGCGTGGGTTTTCTCCGGGTGCTCCGATTTCTCCCACAGCCGAAAGATGTGCAGGTTAGGTGGATTGGCCATGCTAAATGGACACTTAGTGTCCAAAGATCTGTGGCTAAGGTAGGGTTATAGGGATAGGTGAGGGGTGTGGGCCTAGGTAGGGTGCTCTTTCAGAGAGTCAGTGCAGACTCATTGGGCTGAATGGCCTTCTTCTGCACTGTGGGGATTCTATGGATAAATTAGATTTGTACTCATCTGAACCCTTATAAGTGGAAATATCTTTTTCTGATAAGCCTGTGTCAGTCCATGCTAGCTGTAAAGAATAGAAAGTAGTAAACACCATGCTGAAACGAACAGCACAGTTTCAAAAGTTGATAAAACAATTTGCTAAACATTCGTGACTGAGAATACTACATCATGGCTTTCTATCTGCCTTGTTCTCCATCTGTAAAAATTAACACACAATAACATACACACCATTAATATTTACACATTGTTCCCTTTAATAAATAAATAAACATTAATTTACTTTTTGACATAAAATTGCAGAATTCCATTCTACTGGGCTATTATGAATACTTGCAGCATTTCAATAATTTAAATCAATCATTGCAAAACATGTCAGAATGAAAGTAGTTATAATATTTAACAATGGGATTTGTCATGGTTTGCAATATTTTTTGTCCATTCAATCGTCAAATTTCAAGTTTCCAACTGATAATGTTCTAACAAAATCTTAACAATGATGAAAATGTAAATCTATCAGGACATAATCAGCAAATGGAAGAGTTATATACACTGTGGACTATTTTAATGAGTATCGTGTCAACAGAGGAGTCCGCATGAGAGGCTAAGAGAAGCTTTTTGTTTATTAAACAAGAAACTATTTACACCTTGTATACGGGTTCCAGTCGGCTCTCCACTTGGCTCCCTCTCGGGCCGAGCTTTTGTACGTTGTGCCCATGGCCCTTCCACGGGGAAGCTCGTACTCAATGAGACGTGCGGAAAGACAAATTGGTCCCATCCTGTAGGTTTCATGCGGGTTATAATAATGAGTTTTCAGACTGCTTTGCCAAGGGTGGAAACTCCACCTATCCCCTCCCACGATAAATGTCATTCAGGGTTTGGGACCCGGGTAAGTGGATTCTGTATGTTGGGAGTTTCAATTTCTTTGGTTCAGTCAGGACCTGGTGAGGAACAAGCCAAATAGAAAGTGGTGATGTTTTAATCTCAATCACGGATGGTTAATGCATTAAATCTGACACTCTTGAGTTGTGCTGTTCTATTCAGCTTCATGTTGTTTACCACCTTCCTTTCTTTACAGCCATTAACCCAATGCAAATGGGCCCCTTTGGAAGTGGAGTGGAGACCCGGCCATTAGCCTAGACTTCCAAAGAATTTATAATTCTTCTATAGATATTCTGATTAGTTCTCTCAGTCAAAGAGCTGGCCATTCAAACTGTTCATTCGCATCTGAGAAATCATTAGACTGATGGCAATCACTCAGTATTTCATAAAACTTTACAGTACAGGTATATTTGGTCCAAAAAGTCAATGCCGTGCATATGCTCCATTCAAACCAAGGTATACTTCTGAAGAGCAAGGGAGAATATTCCTAAATCATTTATAAGTTGAAGAGCAGCCATTATAAAACATATTTTAAAAATTCATTCATTCAAAGAATTACATTTTAAGAACTAATGAAAATTGAAAGAAACGTTCATTTATATAGCACATTTCATTACATTACAAGACATACCAAACCACTATGAAGTACTTTTTAAATTTAGCCTCTGTTGTGATGCAGAAGATAAAGCTATAAAATGGCATTGTTGTGAGACACAACAATATGGACTTTCTACCTATCCATCTGCGGTTTTATTTGGAGGAACTGGGGTGGCTGGAGTCAAAGTTTGCCCGTCTTCACTGGATGCTCTAATTGGTAGGCCTGTTGGTGTATCATATGGCTTCCCAAATGTGGGTAAAGATATTTCCTTTGGTCTAGCAATGTGAGGTTGGCAGAAGACATCTGGAGGAAGGAGGTGGATGTGTAATGTCGACACTGCCAGAGCAAGAATTTGAGGCAAAAGAAATATTTCTTTCTGCAAGAAGTTCAACAGCTGCGTTGTATTCTTGCTCTGGAAAACCTTTGCTGGATGAGAGTCTTAAGTTCACCAAGGTGGTGTCTCAGTTAATGAAATACAGGCTGGCATTAAGAAACTAACAATAGGTCTCCTTAATAATGAACAGTGATACATTTTTTGAAATCGGGCTGGATTTTGCTGCCCCCAGGGAGCAGGCCATGAATTTCGGTGCCATTCCATGGATGCCATTTGCAGTGCCTACCCATTTTACCAGGGGACTAAGAAGTCTCACAACACCAGGTTAAAGTCCAACAGGTTTGTTTCGAATCACTAGCTTTTGGAGCACTGCTCCTTCCTCACCTGAGGCTTCTCCACATCATTTTACCAGCGGCAGGGAAGGCATCTGTTGGCCAATTGCAGCCCTTAAGTGGCCAACTTATGGTCACTTCAGGGCCTCCTCCTGCTGCCGCTAGGATTTAATCCTCAGCGGGACAGGGCCATGCCAAGTGTGCAGCCCGGAAGCTTTCAGTACTTGTGGTGGACCAGTCAAGACGGGGTACCTATTTTATGAAGTCCCTGTGCCTATTGGGGCCATTTTATGGGCTTCCCACCCTCTTGTTTCTCTCCCCTGTTTCCCTGTCCACCCTGCCCTTCCTGATCTTCATCATCCCCTTAAGAAGATCACTATCACATCGGTGCCAAAGAAGAACCAGGCAACGTGCCTCAATGACTACCGACTGGTGGCCATGACATCTATCATTATGAAGTGCTTCCAGAGGCTGGTCATGAGCGACATTAGCTCCAACCTTCCAGATTGCCTTGATCCACTGCAATTTGCCTACCACCACATCTGGTCCACAGTAGACGCTATCTCCCCTGCCCTACACTCATCCCTGGAGCATCTCGACAACAAGGACTCCCACGTCAGACTCCTATTCATTGACTACAGTTCCGCCTTCACCACCACAATCTGCCAAGCTCATATCCAAATTCCAAGACCTAGGACTTGGCTCCTCCGTCTGCAACTGGATTCTAGAGTTCCTGACCCACAGACCGCACTCAGTAATGATAAACAACGACACACCCACCACAATTGTCCTCAATACCAGGGCCCCACAAGGCTGCGTGCTTAGCCCCCTACTATACTCCTTATACACACACGACTGTGTGGCAAAATTCGGCTCCAACTCCATCTACAAGTTACCCGGAGTGGGTGGGATGTCAAACAATGATGAGTCAGAGTACAGGAGGGAGATAGAGAAACTAGTGGCATGGTGCAATGACAACAATCTCTCCCTCAATGTTAGCAAAAGGAAGGAGCTGGTCATTGACTTCAGGAAGTGAAGTGTCTTACACAACCACGTCTGCATCAACGGGGCCGAGGTGAAGATGGTTGGCAGCGTCAAATGTCTAGGTATAAATATCACCAACAATCTGTCCTGGTCCACTCACGGTGGTGTTACAACCAAGAAAGTACAACAGGGTCTATACTTCCTCAGGAAATTAAGGAAATTCAGCATGTCCACATTGATCCTTACCAATTTTTATAGATGCACCAGAGAAAGCTGTCTGGCTGCAACACAGCCGAGTCTGGCAACTGCTCGCACAAGACAGTAAGAAACTTCAGAGAGTCGAGAACACAGCCCAGCCCATCACACAAACCCTCTTCCGATCCATTGACTCTGCCTACACCTCCCGCTGCCTTGGGAAAATGGGCAGCATAATCAAAGGCCCCCCACCCGGGCTATTCTCTCTTCCAACCTTTTCCATCGGGTAGAAGATACAAGTCTCAGAACATGCACCAACAGATTCAAAAACAGCTTATTCCCTGGTGTTACCAGACTCCTGAATGGCCCTCTTATATGACTGAACTGATCACTCTATGCATCTTCTCTACAGTTGTAGCTCTATATTCCGTATGCTTCATCGAATGTCTGTGTATTTACATCATGGCCTGACCTATGTTTTTCATATTTGGAGCAATCTGTCTGGACTGCATGCAGAACACTACTTTTCACTGTTCCTCGGTACACATGTCAATAAATCTAAATCTAAATCACTGGCACTGCCAGTCTGTATCCCAGCAAAAGCCTGTCCTTTGCATCCGGCTCTATTGAAGATCCCCATTGGGGACTGGATACCGTCCCAGCAGTGGCCACTGCTCTTGGTGGCACTGCTGGGACAAGAGAGCTATTGCCGATTTGATTAGCCAGCAGCTCTCACTGGTGGGACGACCTTCTCGATGGGGATGGAAAACCAATTTCAAGCAAATTATTGGTCCGATGGCAGTTAAATGGCTGCTGGGGTAGAAGACCAAGCTGGAGCTTACACGCCCCAGACTTATACACCAGGAATAGAGTCTCCACCTCTGTCCTATTCCGCATAAAATTCTGCGATTGTGTTTAATGCAACAGATTACAAGCATGCATTACAATACAAAGTTAAACGAAATATTGAATTACACAATATCAGGTGATTTTCATTGTTATTTGAGGTAAATACAGCAGTGTGCACCACTGCGTATAAATCTGGCAGTTTACTATTGGGATTATAAGTCAATTTGGTTGACGCAATGCACTGCAATAATGTCAATTCCTGACTTGCCCATTGTCAAAGTTCTTCATACTGGCAATTAGGTTTCTTTTGCTGTTGTCCATTCACAGGAGCCTGAGCTGCTTTCATTGCAGTGATAGTAGAAAACACAAATAAACATTGCAACCCAGTATAATATCTTCAATCAAAGATTTACCATGATTAATTATAGTTTGTGCCAGGCAGAAGATTCCTAGAATTTTGAATAATTCACAAAAAGCTATCGAATAACAACGGTAGAAATTCTGATTGGTGAAGTTTAAAATAATCTGGTTAATAATAGCGTGCACTGGAATGTAGCATGAGAGCACTAAGCATTAGTGAGTGAATTTTGCTGATTGGAGCTTTTACCCTATAAATTATGTTTCACTATTTACTCATATTGCATAATACGACATTTACATATCAATTTACAATTTAATACGTGTTCAGAATCTTTTATACATTTCAGCAGAGCAATCTAACACAGGAAGACGAGAGGTATCAATGTATGTGATATAAGCACTGGTTGATAAAGCTGAAATGCAGCTGGGAGGATACACTGAACTGTGGACAGGATGCATTGATGGGAAAGAAATCTTGAATCTATTTCACTGTATTCTTTCAATTGTACGCATTTTACATTTTGAAAACATGTTGATGCTCACAGCAAATAGGGTTATTTGGATTTGGAAATGTATGATAGAAATCCCGTGGGAACTTGGCTGGATAGGCGATGGATCAATGTCTATCCCTGACTGAACATGCTTCTGTTTCTCCATGTTAATCTTTCTCAAAATATGTGCTGCAAAGCATATAAATTTCTAACTTGTTTTGAACTTTTAAGATCTCTGTTCTAAATGATACTGCTTAGATTTTAAATGTTATATTATTTTTATATTGAAATTTTACATCTAAATTATAACACAGCAACCTGGGGCGGGGTTCTCCCCTACCTGGCAGGGCGGGGGGTCCCGGCGTTATGGAGTGGCTGGAACCACTCCGGCGTCGGGCCGCCCCAAAGGTGCGGATGTCTCCGCACCTTTAGGGGCCAAACCCTCACCTTGAGGGGCTAGGCCCGCGCCGGAGTGGTTTCCGCTCCACCGGCTGGCGGGAAAGGCCTTTGGCGCCACGCCAGCCAGGGCCGAAAGGTCTTCGCCGGGCAACGCGGGTCTGTGCATGCGCGGGAGCGTCTGCGGCTGCTGACATCATCCCCGCACATGCGCAGGGGAGGGGGTCTCTTCCGCCTCCGCCATAGTGAAGACCGTGGTGAAGGCGGAAGAAAAAGAGTGCCCCCACGGCACAGGCCCGCCTGCGGATCGGTGGGCCCCGATCGCAAGCCAGGCCACCGTGGGGGCACCCCCCGGGGCCAGATCGCCCCACGCGACCCCCCCAGGACCCCGGAGCCCGCCCACGCCGCCTTGTCCCGCCGTTCAAAAGGTGGTTTGATCCCGCTGGCGGGACAGGCATTCCAGCAGCGGGACTTCGCCGCATCGTAGGCCGAAGAATTGGTGGGGGTGGCCCGCCGACCGGTGTGGCGCGAATCCCACCCCCGCCGAATCGCTGGTGGCGGAGACTTCGGGACACAGCGGGGGCGGGATTCGCACCAGCCCCCAGCGATTCTCCGACCCGGCGGGGGGTGGAGGATCCTGCCCCATGTTTTTTTTAATGATTTTCCATTTAAGGGGCAATTTAGCGTGGCCAATCCACCTACCCTGCACATCCTTGGGTTGTGGGGTGAGACCCGCGCAGACACGGGGACAATGTGCAAGCTCCACAGGGACAGTGACTCAGGGCCGGGACCGAACCCGGGTTCTCAGCGCAGTGAGGCAGCAGTGCTAACCACTGCACCACCGTGGGGCCCGGGAACATGTTTTTGATCGATAGGCTAACAAGGTATCCCAGTTTTGCCAGGGCTATCCAGGTTTTTCCTTACAGTTTTCTACGGATTGCTCACAGGTCCAGGTTTCCTCTCAGCTGAGGTCTCTTCCCTGTAACTTGGCCCATATACTGTCGGACAACCACAAAAACGCCTTCTTGCACTGCACCCTGGGAATCGGGACCCAACATCTTGACATTAAACCGATGCGGAAGTGCCTGCTTCCAGTTTAACTGCAGCGTGTTTTGGACACCCAAATAACCTGCTCTGGAGAGGCGAGCCTGTTATTATAATATTTAAATGAGGCTTCATTGCTCCAATTTGTTTTACTCTTTCACAGGATGTGGGTGATGCTTGCTGGGCCAGAATTTATTGTCAATGCCTAATTTCCCTTGAGAAAGTGGTTGTGAGCCCCTTTCTTGAATTGCTACAGTTCACAACGTACAGGTACACTCACAGTGCTGTTAAAGAGGGGTTTCCAGGATTTTGATCCAGTGACAGTGATGGAATGGAGATAGTTCCAAGTCAGGATGGTGTGTGGCTTGGAAGGGAACTTGTAGGTGGTGGTGTTCACATGCTTCTGCTTCCCTTGTCCTTCTAGACGTTACGGATTGTGGGTTTGGAAGGTGCGAACTAAGAATCATTGGTGAGTTGCTCCAGTGTGTCTTGTAAATGATACACACTGCTGCTGCTGTGGTGAATGAGGTGCCAATCAAGTGGGTGACTTGGTCCTGGATGATGGTGAGCTTCTTGTGCTGTTGGAGCTGCACTCACCCAGGCAAGTGGAGAGTACACTATCGCACCCCTGTACCTTGTGGATGGTGGACAGGTTTTGTGGATCGAGAGGTGAGTTACTCTCTGCAGAATTCCCAGCCTTTAACCTGGGAATTCCATGAACATTCATCCCTTCAGCACCGACTTCCCCGCCTTGGAGCTACAGTATTTATATGGCTGGTTCAGTTCAGTTTGTGGTCAATGGTAATCCCCAGGATGTTGACAGTGTGGGAATCTGCGATGGTAATGCCATTGAATATCAAGGGGAGATTGTTAGATTCTTTCTTGTTGAAGATGGCCATTGCCTGGTACTTGTGTGACGTGAATATTATTTGCCACTCATCAGCCCAAGCCTGAATGTTGTCCAGGTCTTGCTGCTTATGGGCTTGGACTGTTCTAGCATCTGAGGAGTTGTGAATGGCGCTGAGCATTGCGCAATCATCAGCAGACATGCCCATTTCTAATGGAGAGCTTTTCTTGATTCCCATTGACTTCAGTTTTGCTCTTTTATGCCACATTCAGTCAAATGCTGCGTTGGTGTCAAGGACAGTCACCCTCATCGCAGAGTTGTGATCTTTTGTCCATGTTTGAACCAAGTCTGTACTGTGATCAGGAGCTGGGTCACCCTGGTGCAGCCCAAACTGAGCGTCAGTGTGCGGGTTATTGCTGAGTAAGTGCTGCTTGATAGCAGTATCAACCCCGGGCGCGATTCTCCACTCCCACGCCGGTTGGGAGAATTGCCTGGGCTGCCAAAATTTCCGGGGACGCTGGTCCGACGCCCTCCCGCGATTCTCCGAAGCGGCGGGAACGGCCCGGTCGAGTTTCGCGGGCCGCGGGCCGGAGAATCGCCGGAGACACCAAAATTGGCGATTCTCCGGCACCCCCGCGATTCTGAGGCCCGGATGGGCCGAGCGGCCAGGCCAAAACGGCGGGGTCCCCCCGGCGCCGTCCACACCTGGTCGATGCAGTCGTGAGCTGTGCGTGAACGCTGGGGGGGGGCGGCCTGTGGGGGGGCGAGGGGGGGATCCTGCACCGGGCTCTACCTGAAATGTGGGGTGGCCCGCGATCGGTGCCCACCGATCATCGGGCCGTCCTCTCTGAAAGAGGACCTCCTTCCTTCCGCGGCCCCGCAAGATCCGTCCCCCATCTTTTTGCGGGGCGGACTTAGAGAGGACGACAACCACACATGCGCGGATGACGCCCGTTATGCGGCGCCGGCCGCATCATCTATGCGGCGCCGCTTTTACGCGGGCGACAAGGCCTGGCGCGTGTTGATGACCCGGCCCCGATCCTGGCCCATTGTCAGGGCCTGAATCGGTCGGGACCGGGGCCGTTCCGCGCCTTCGTGAACCTCGACGGCGTTCACGACTGCGCGGCCACTTCGGCGTGGGAGTGGAGAATCGCGCCCAACATTTGCCATCACTTTGCCGATGATCGAGTGTAGACTGAGGGCAGTAATTGGCTGGGTTGGATTAGTGCTGTTTCTTTTGTACAGGACATACCCCTCTCACTTTAAATACATTAATACACATTAATATCAATCTCACAATACAACTGCAAAATGTAACACAAGCAAAAACAATGCCAGTTTGGTCACAAACCTTTCACTCTTTTGATTACATGATGGTTCAGTTTTCATGCCATTGTCATCACATGACATCCTGTCTACAACTGCCCTACCCCCACCCACCTGCCATTATGCACCCAATAGGTCAATCATCACAGAGCTCTGCCTGCCCAAGGCTTTTCAATGTGTCGCAGTTTTGACATTTGAAAATCTGGTAATCCCACCTAAACTGTCACTGTTAGAAAGACGTAACTCACAATGCCGAAAGGGTTTTCCAAACTATGGATCACTGATGAATAGCCAGTGTCCACGTCTCATGTGGCAAAATCCTGTACAAAGTAAATGAGATGAATGAGCAGGTTATCATAGTGTTGGTCGTTGGGAATGTTCCCCTTGATATTGTGACAAATTCTTGCTCTGTTTTGAATATTGTCATGCGATCTTTTCGTCCATCTTAACAAACAGGGCCTGAAAAACCTGCAGCAGTGCATGCAGTCCTTTGGTTCTGCATTGAAGAAGCTGGGGCTGAGAATAACAATAATAATCTTTATTTTTGTCACAAGTAGTCTTACATTAACACTGCCATGAAGTTACTGTGAAAAGCCCCTAGTTGCCACACTAGGGCGCCTGCTTGGGTACACTCAGAAAGAATTCAGAATGTCTAATTCACCAGTCAACCATGTCAGTGGCGTGGATGAGCAGCTTCTAAAGTTTGTTCATTCCGAGCATCTATTTCAAAGTTCCTGCAGTCATTTGTTTCCTACTTCTGGGACATGATTATCTGATCAATCTGTCATAGAATTTTACACTTTCTATTTTATTTATGGGAGATGAGTGTCGGTGGCTAGGCCAGCATTTATTGCCCATCCCTTGTTGCCCTTCTCAAGGTGGTGCTGAGCTCCTTCTTGAACTTCTGCATTCACCGAAGTGTAGGTACTCCCAGAGTGCTGTTAGGGAGGAAATTCCATTATTTTGACCCAGCGACACTGAAGGAACAGCGATATATTTCTAAGTCAGGATAGTAAGTGACTTAGAGGGGAATTTCCAGGTGGTGGGGTACCCAGGCAACTGCTGCTCTTGGCCTGCTAGATGGTAGCGGTTGAGGGTTTGGAAGGTGCTGCCTAAGGAACCTTAGAGAGCTCCTGTACTACACCTTGTAGATGGTACACACAGCTGCCACTGTTCGTCGGTGCTGAAGAGGTGAATATTAATGGATGGTGTAGCAATCAAGCGGGCTGCTTTGTCCTGGATGGTGTCAAGCTTCTTGAGTGTTGTTGGAGCAGCACACATCCAGGAAAATGGAGAGTATTCCATTACACTCCTGACTTGCACCTTTTAGATGGTGGACAGGCTTTGGGAAGCCAGGAGGTAAGTTACTCGTCACAACATTCCTGACCTTTGACCTCCCTGGTAGCCGAAGTATTTACATGGCTAATCCAGTTCGATTTATGGTCAATGGTAACCCTCAGGATGCTGATAGCAGGGAATTTAATGATGGTAATGCCACTAAATGTCAAGGTAGTGATGGTTAGATTATCTCTTGTCAGAGATGGTCATTGCTTGGCACTTGTGCAGTGCGAATGTTACTTGCCAATTGCCATCCCAAACCTGAACATTGTCCAAGTCTTACTGCATCTGGACATTGTTATGGATCAGGGTTTAGAGAATCCCAAAGTGTATCCTGGAGTTCACCTGACCCACAACTAGTAATAGATTGTGGTATGGGGAGCACACGGCCCACTCTACAAGTGTGGAACTTCAGAAATGGAAAAGTTATATTTTAAAGCAAAACAATGTCTATTCTATGAACTCAAGTTAACCTTTTTAAAACGAACAGTGAATATCTTAGCAACCATTAATTCAAAGATAACCCCCAAAGAATACAACACTAAGTAACCCGTATGCTGTCCTTTTGCACCCAAAGACTTAACAAACCTTTAAACAGAAGCACATCAAGGTTTACATTCAATACTGAAAACATTTATAGTTCTGAATTCACCAAATGATTAAGAAATAGTCCTTCATGGCAGAGATCAACAGTACAGCTGCTTTGGCTGACTTCAGCTGCAACACACTGAAAAACGGAACCAAAAAGACAGACACACCCAAGCTTTTCTCAAAGTGAAACCAAAACGCAGAACCAGAGCTCAGCTCCACCCACACTCTGACATCACTGCAGTAACATGAGCAGCCAAACATTTCTTAAAGCGACAGTCTCATGACAACATGGACTGTTTCAGTAACTGAGGAGTCGTGAATGGTACTGAACATTGTGCAGTCATCCGCAAACATCCCCACTTCTGACCTTATGATGGAAGGAAGGTCATTGGTGAAGCAGCTGAAGATGGTTAGGCATGGGACACTACCCTAAGTAACTCCTGTAATGATGCCCTGGAGCTGAGATGATTGACCTCCAATCACCACAACCATCTTCCTTTGTGCCAGGTATGACTTCAATGACTGGAGGGTTTCCCCCTAATTCACATTGACTCATTTTGCTAGGGTTTATTGATGCCATTCTCAGTCAAATGCTATCTTAGTGTCAAGGACAGTCACTTCCGCCTCACCTCTGGGGTTCAGCTCTTTTGTCCACATTTGAACCATGTCAGGAATGTATAATGCATTGGAAATTCAGAAGCTGAGGCCCTTGTGGTTTACATGATCTTTATAGCTCTGAATATATTAATATGCTGTTACGTTTCCACTAAATGGAATTTACTTACTTATCTGGGACGAAATTCTCCCGAAACGGCGCGATGTCCGCCGACAGGCGCCCAAAATGGCGCCAATCAGACGGGCATCGCGCCGCCCCAAAGGTGCGGAATGCTCCGCATTTTTGGGGGCCGAGCCCCAACATTGTGGGGCTAGGCCGACGCCGGAGGAATTTCCGCCCCACCAGCTGGCGGAAACGGCCTTTGTTGCCCCGCCAGCTGGCGCGGAAATGACATCTCGGGGCGGCGCATGCGCGGGAGCGTCTGCGGCCGCTGACAGTTTCCCGCGCATGCGCAATGGAGGGAGTCTCTTCTGCCTCCGCCATGGTGGAGACCGTGGCGGAGGCGGAAGGGAAAGAGTGCCCCCACGGCACAGGCCTGCCCGCGGATCGGTGGGCACCAATCGCAGGCCAGGCAACCGTGGGGGCACCCCCCGGGGTCAGATCACCCCGCGCCCCCCCCAGGACCCCGGAGCCCGCCCACGCCGCCTTGTCCCGCCGTTCAAAAGGTGGTTTAATCCACGCCGGCGGGACAGGCAATTTATCGGCGGGACTTCGGCCCATCCGGGCCGGAGAATCGAGCAGGGGGACCCGCCAACCGGCGCGGCGCGATTCCCGCCCCCGCCGAATCTCCGGTGCCGGAGACTTTGGCAACCGGCGGGGGCGGGATTCACGCCAGCCCCCGGCGATTCTCCGACCCGGCGGGGGGTCGGAGAATGACACCCCTTCTTTCAGTTATCTTATTTTGTGATTCTCTGTGGGGCAGCACGGTAGCACAGTGGTTAGCACAGTTGCTTCACAGCTCCAGGGTCCAAGGTTGGATTCCCGGTTTGGGTCACTGTCTGTGTGGAGTCTGCACATTCTCCGGTGTCTGCGTGGGTTTCCTCCGGGTGCTCTGGTTTCCTCCCACAGTTCAGAGATGTGCGGGTTAGGTAGATTGGCCATGATAAATTGCCCTTAGTGTCCAAAAAGGTTAAGTGGGGTTACTAGACTACGGGGATAGAATGGAGATGTGGGTTTGAGTAGGGTGCTCTTTCCAAAGGCTGGTGCAGACTCGATGGGCCGAATTACCTCCTTCTACACTGTAAAGTCTTTGATTCTATGAAATCAGAAATTCATCTCGTATGAGGACCAAGAGTCTGAGAGCATATTTTTGGAGGCTTGGTGGCCTTTCTTACTCCCAGGAAAAGTTGACAAAATCATTTCTTTATTTTGTATGCTTCATAAGGCCTATATGCGAGACACAAACCTGTAAGTGAAGTAAAAGAAATGGAGGAACAGAATGCAGGTTATCAATCAGAAGTTAAACTATCACTGTGGCAGAAGAGGTTGATGTGTAGCTCCCTGTCCTATATCACCCCACCGCCCCAGCCAGAGGAAACAACATCCCTGCATCCAATCTGTCCAGCCCTGTCAGAATTTTATACATGTGAATTAGATCTCCTCAAATTCTTCTAAATTCCAGTGAATACAGGCCCAGTCAATCCAATCACTCTTCGTATGACAATCCTGCCACCCCAGGAATCAGCTTGAAAATCCTCTGCTGCAATCATTCCAAGATAAGTATATCATTTTTAGATAAGGAGACCCTAACTGCACACAGAACTCCAGGTGTGCTCTCACCAAGGCCCTGCACATGCAGTAAGACATCCTGCAATCAAATGCTCTTGCAATGAAGGTCAACATATCGGGCACGATTCAATGAAAAGGTTTCTACGTCTGGAAGCGCGCAGGAACTGCTGCAAGCTTCCCGGTGCTCAGCCAATGACCGGTCTTGGTCAGTTGGTCAATGACCAACACCGGGTCACATGGGTAAGTTGGCACCGGACCCCCCCATTCCCCACGGGAATGCGCCTGGCACCGCCCCCGCCCAGCACCATGCCATTCCCTGGCCCACCCATACCACCCATGCCGCCCTCCCCACTCGAATCAACCCCCCACCCCAAAACCCCTCAGGAGAGTGTGTGAGACCGACAAACAGCACTGTCTTCCACCCAGGAATCCTCCAGTCCCTCTATTGCTCTAATGCTCTCCCCCCCACCCCCAGCTTGGTACAGCCTGCCCGCGCACACCCGGCTGTAAGGGGGCCCCAGCTCCTCAGACACCAGAACCCTGTACCCCAGACACCCTCACATAAATTTACCTGGACCGGGCGCAGGTCCTCTCCCTGTTGCACTCACCCACCCTCCGACCGCGGACATGATCCCGGTGCTGTGGCCCATCCCCTGGGTGTTCGGATGTTGGCTGCTTTATTTATGGTGTTGCCTCCCACAATGTCCAGGCATCAAAGTCTGTTTGGGATGCTGGACAACAACTCCCACATTTTACATGGAGCGCCCAGGCACGGGATCCACTTGGGATGTGTGAAGAGTTGGCATGGCATAACCGCGCATGGTTTGCACCGCCCCCAGCCGTGACCTCCCCTGCTCTGATACTCCATCCCCCACGGCGGCCTACCCCAACCAAGGCTGGATCCTCCAGTCACCCCCCTCCGAACACAGATGTAGCAGCCCAGTGCCCCAGGCTTTTTGACTGCGAGTGAAAATGGCTACTCACCTCCTCGGGTCCCCTCCGCCAGTTTCACGTTTTTAATAAGGAAAACTAATCGGCGCCAGGGTGACCATTTGTTGTTGGGGAGGCAGATGAATCACTCGAGTTCATTGGATAGAGGGTGGCTCCCATTAATTGTATGGAAATAGGGCTTAAGTGGTGATTATCAGTTTCTCGCTACGCTACGGCTGGATCGCGATTCCACCTACGGGAGAGGGCCGATTGGATCACGAGCAGGTTGGTGCCCGGTGCAGTTCTTGCTTTTCGCCTCTCCCACTATTTAATGGCCTCGTTGCGCTCTCATTCGAGTGCAACATTTTCTTTCCCAACTGCTTGCAGCGCCTGCATGCTTGCTTTCAGTGATTGGTGGAGGAGGTTATCCTATATTTGGCAACATTTCCCAATCCATCACCATTTAATACAACTCTGCCATTCTGTTTCCCCATGGACAACTTCGTATTTATCCATGTTATACTGCATCTGCCATGTATTTTCCCACTCACTCAACTTGTCTAAATCACTTCAAAGCCTCTTATCATCCTCCTCACCTCTCACATCCTCGCCAAGTTTCATGTCATCAGCAAGCTTGAAAATATTGGGATGGATTCTCCATTGCCCAAAGCCAGTTACAGGTTTCCTGACCCGGTGGAGAACAGAGCATGGGCCAAAAGACATGTCCGGCGCCAGGCGCCAATCCCATACTTATGCTCCTGTCCCCCATTGGCTGCTTTTGATTCCTCTTTTACACAAGCAGAAAGCAGTTAGCTATGCTTGATGTGGTGAGGAGCTGTCAATCATAGCAAGGATGATTAGAAACATTGTGGTTACCGTCAAAGCAGGGTATTTGCGATGCATTCAAGCTTGAAGAGAAAGATCAATAAACAATTCATCAAGCAGCTGCCTCTGGAGAAATAAAGCTGCCAATCACTGGCTATACATTGTATTGAGTGGAATTGAATCTAAGATTTGCTTTTCAAAGGCTGTCAAGGGATTCAAAGTTCTTTGAAGAGTATTTGGCTTTTGAAAAAGCCACTGACACATGTAACAGCTGTGGCTTTAAACACTTTTGTCTGAGGCAGCAGATGATAGGGCTGGGTAAGTGCATTAGCAGTGATTTTTGCACTCTACTGCCTGGCTTGCTCTTCAGCTTTTAGGAAGGGGTCTCTGCTCGGAGTCTCTGTTAGGGCCTGTGGTCTGAAGGGGGGCCTCTGGGGGGTGATCTAATCGGGGTCTGATAGGGGTGCTGATGGAGTCTGTGGGACCACCCTCATGCGTGTGTGCTGTGCGGAAGGGTGATCCATTATTCCTGTGGTGAGGAAGATTTGTGCAGTGGGTGAAGAGGGTGGGGGGGGGGGGGGGGGGGGGGGGGGGGGGGACTGGTGCCAGATCTCGGTATCGGCTGCCAGCTCAAAATGGTGGCCTGATACACGGATTCCAATAGAATCCAGTGAGCTCTCCTCCGTGCTTAAATTAGCATGGTAAAGGAAAGAGAGATTTACCTGGTCAACAGTCCTAGCACCAATGGAAACCAGGAGCAAGTCTCTGCTGACAGGAACATTTAGTCTCCAGAACAGACAATCCAGACCATTATGTTTGGCTCATTAATCCACGTCATTGATGTGTGTTGTGAATAGCTGGGGTCCCCAAGCATTGATCCCCACAGGACCCCATTAGTCACCACTTGCGACTCAATCCATGCCAATATATTACCCCCATACCACTGAACATAGAACATAGAAAATACAGCACAGAACAGGCCCTTCGGCCCACGATGTTGTGCTGAACCTTTGTCCTAGATTAATCATAGATTATCATTGAATTTACAGTGCAGAAGGAGGCCATTCGGCCCTTTGAGTCTGCATCGGCTCTTGAAAAGAGCACCCTACCCAAACTCAACACCTCCACCCAACACCAAGGGCAATTTTGGGCACTAAGGGCAATTTATCATGGCCAATCCACCTAACTTGCACATCTTTGGACTGTGGGAGGAAACCGGAGCACCCGGAGGAAACCCACGCAGACATGGGGAGGATGTGCAGACTCCGCACAGACAGTGATCCAAGCCGGAATCGAACCTGGGACCCTGGAGCTGTGAAGCAATTGTGCTATCCACAATGCTACCGTGCTGCTCTTAAGAACAAATAAATCTACACTATATCATTTTACCGTAATCCATGCACGTATCCAATAGCTGCTTGAAGGTCCCTAATGTTTCCGACTCAACTACTTCCACAGGCAGTGTATTCCATGCCCCCACTACTCTCTGGGTAAAGAACCTATCTCTGATATCCCTCCTGTATCTTCCACCTTTCACCTTAAATTTATGTCCCCTTGTAATGGTTTGTTCCACCCGGGGGAAAAAGTTTCTGACTGTCTACTCTATCTATTCCCCTGATCATCTTATAAGCCTCTATCAATTCACCCCTCATCCTTCTCCGTTCTAATGAGAAAAGGCCTAGCACCCTCAACCTTTCCTCGTAAGACCTACTCTCCATTCCAGGCAACATCCTGGTAAATCTCCTTTGCACCATTTCCAAAGCTTCCACATCCTTCTTAAAATGAGGCGATCAGAACTGTACACAGTACTCCAAATGTGGCCTTACCAAAGTTTTGTACAGCTGCATCATCACCTCACGGCTCTTAAATTCAATCCCTCTGTTAATGAACGCGAGCACACCATAGGCCTTCTTCACAGCTCTATCCACTTGAGTGGCAACTTTCAAAGATGTATGAACATAGACCCCAAGATCTCTCTACTCCTCCACATTGCCAAGAACTCTACCGTTAATACTGTATTCCGCATTCATATTTGTCCTTCCAAAATGGACAACCTCACACTTTTCAGGGTTAAACTCCATCTGCCACTTCTCAGCCCAGCTCTGCATCCTATCTATGTCTCTTTGCAGCCGACAACAGCCCTCCTTACTATCCACAACTCCACCAATCTTCGTATCGCCTGCAAATTTACTGACCCACCCTTCAACTCCCTCATCCAAGTCATTAATGAAAATCACAAACAGCAGAGGACCCAGAACTGATCCCTGCGGTACGCCACTGGTAACTGGGATCCAGGCTGAATATTTGCCATCCACCACCACTCTCTGACTTCTATCGGTTAGCCAGTTCGTTATCCAACTGGCCAAATTTCACACAATCCCATGCCTCCTTACTTTCTGCAGAAGCCTACCATGGGGAACCTTATCAAATGCCTTACAAAAATCCATGTACACTACATCCACTGCTTTACCTTCATCCACATGCTTGGTCACCTCCTCAAAGAATTCAATAAGACTTGTAAGGCAAGACCTACCCCTCACAAATCCGTGCTGACTATCCCTAATCAAGCAGTGTCTTTCCAGATGCTCAGAAATCCTATCCTTCAGTACCCTTTCCATTACTTTGCCTACCACCGAAGTAAGACTAACTGGCCTGTAATTCCCAGGGTTATCCCTAGACCCTTTTTTGAACAGGGGCACGACATTCGCCACTCTCCAATCCCCTGGTACCACCCCTGTTGACAGTGAGGACGAAAAGATCATTGCCAACGGCTCTGCAATTTCATCTCTTGCTTCCCATAGAATCCTTGGATATATTCCGTCAGGCCCGGGGGACTTGTAGATCCTCAAGTTTTTCAAAATGCCCAACACATCTTCCTTCCTAACAAGTATTTCCTCGAGCTTACCAATCTGTTTCACACTGTCCTCTCCAACAATATCGCCCCTCTCATTTGTAAATACAGAAGAAAAGTACTCGTTCAAGACCTCTCCTATCTCTTCAGACTCAATACACAATCTCCCGCTACTGTCCTTGACCGGACCTACCCTCGCTCTAGTCATTCTCATATTTCTCACATATGTGTAAAAGGCCTTGCGGTTTTCCTTGATCCTACCCGCCAAAGATTGTTCATGCACTCTCGTAGCTCTCCTAATCTCTTTCTTCAGTTCCCTCCTGGCTATCTTGTATCCCTCGAATGCCCTGTCTGAACCTTGTTTCCTCAGCCTTACATAAGTCTCCTTTTTCCTCTTAACAAGACATTCAACCTCTCTTGTCAACCATCTCTCACACGACCATCTTTTCCCTGCCTGACAGGGACATACATATCAAGGACACGGAGTACCTGTTCCTTGAACAAGTTCCACATTTCACTTGTGTCCTTCCCTGGCAGCCTATGTTCCCAACTTATGCACTTCAATTCTTGTCTGACAACATCGTATTTACCCTTCCCCCAATTGTAAACCTTGCCCTGTTGCACACACCTATCCCTCTCCATTACTAAAGTAAAAGTCACAGAATTGTGGTCACTATCTCCAAAATGCTCCCCCACTAACAAATCTATCACTTGCCCTGGTTCATTACCAAGTACTAAATCCAATATTGCCCCTCCTCTGGTCGGACAATCTACATACTGTGTTAGAAAAGCTTCCTGGACACACTGCACAAACACCACCCCATCCAACTCTTTAGAAACATCTAAAGAGTTTCCACTCAATATTTGGGAAGTTAAAGTCACCCATGACTACTACCCTGTGACTTCTGCACCTTTCCAAAATCTGTTTCCCAATCTGTTCCTCCACATCTCTGCTACTATTGGGGGGCCTATAGAAAACTCCTAACAAGGTGACTGCTCCTTTCCTATTTTTGACTTCAACCCATACTACCTCAGTAGGGTGATACTCCTCGAACTGCCTTTCTGCAGCTGTTATACTATCTCTAATTAACAATGCCACCCCCCCCCCCCACCTCTTTTACCAGCCTCCCTAATCTTATTGAAACATCTATAACCAGGGACCTCCAACAACCATTTCTGCCCCTCTTCTATCCAAGTTTCCGTGATGGCCACCACATCGTAGTCCCAAGTACCGATCCATGCCTTAGGTTCACCCACCTTATTCCTGATGCTTCTTGCGTTGAAGTATACACACTTCAACCCAACTCCGTGCCTGCAAGTACTCTCCTTTGTCAGTGTTCCCTTCCCCACTGCCTCATTACACGCTTTGGCGTCCTGCATATTGGCTACCTTAGTTGCTGGACTACAAATCCGGTTCCCATTCCCCTGCCAAATTAGCTTAAACCCTCCCAAAGAGTACTAGAAAACCTCCCTCCCAGGATATTGGTGCCCCTCTGGTTCAGATGCAACCCGTCCTGCTTGTACAGGTCACACATTCCCCAGAATGCGCTCCAATTATCCAAATACCTGAAGCCCTCCCTCCTACACCATTCCTGCAGCCACGTGTTCAGCTGCACTCTCTCCATATTCCTAGCCTCGCTATCACTGCAAAGGAACTATTTCAGATGCAATCAATGATGAAATACATCAATGAAAGCATACTGCAAGGATTCCATGATGACATGAGTAATTGCTAAAGAAAGGTTTGCATTTATATAGTGTCTTTCACAATCTCAGGACGTCTCAAAGTGCTTTACATTCAATGAAGTACTTTTGAACTACTGTCGTAGCGTATGAAAACCAGCACCTAATTTTAACTCAGCAATGATCCACAAACAGCAATGTGACAATGAGCGCAGATAATCTGTTTTATGGTGTTAAAAGTTGGCCAGGACACAAGGGAGTCTTCCTCTGCTCTTTGAAGCTATTGCCTCTCGTAATTACTGCAGGTGATTCCACAATCTAGCACCACAGTGGGGAAGTGCTTGCCGGGAGCACACCAGAAAATGACAGGCAAGAAACAAGCTGGCGATGGGCTTCCAAGATTATTTCCATTGTCACTTGGTGCACGCCTCAAGTTGTGGGAGCATGGGGAGAATGTCTGGGATGCCTCACAGTAGTGTGTTCAGTGGCTCCGGATAGAACTGCATTGTGAAAACCTTTGTGCTGCCTCCTCCAATCCACTGCCGTGTAGTCATTGCACTGGGCAAGGCAGGCCTTTATTTCTGAGATAATCGAAACACCCAGTATTACTAAGGCAGCGCATCCTTGAAATGTCAACAAAGACTGGAACAATGGCACAAAACCCTTTCCTATAAATTCTATGTTGTGCGGAATGTTATGTATTGCTATGACCTTACGTTTTGTGTCTTAACAACTGCCCTATTTTTCAAAGTAGCTCTATGGGTGCTTTTAATAGAAGGAGTAAGCTAAGTGGGCCCCGTCTGCAAGGTGCCCTGTGAGTGGTGTCAAGATTCTCCTGGCACTTAACCAATGCTGCTGACATTAAATGGGGCAGCCAAGAATGTCCTGATGTTAGTGCAAGAACAATACTTTCAGGAACACCATATGTCACCACAGTGACATGACCATGCCAAGCAGATGGTACAGCTCAAGGCTGATTTCTGTGTTGTCCAACATTCTGCGGGCGTACAGCCCATTGTGCTTGTACACAGTCTTTGAATGCATAGATCACAGTTATCAGTTCTTGGCTCCTAAGGTCACTGAATGTTAATTTTTTTTTCCAGGGTCTGGAATACAGCAGAGAGAATGTCCTTGAGTAAGATCCTTTTATTCACCACTGAGACCTCACCCGCTAGTGTCACTAACATTGTCGGATGGCTAATAACTGCATGCAGGGCAGAAAACCCCCATCACCAGACATCAGCCATGTTGTTCATCATATCAGAGTTCTCTTTGGCAGGCACTTTCCAATATGCAGTGGAGTTCACAACATGAAAGCAAGTTACTGTTCCCGTTGTCACTGAAGTATGTGGGTGTTCAGGGCTGAAAGGACTAATGCGGGACTGAGGAAACAGTACTGTCCACATGACTATAAAAAGAGGGTCACATGATTGGTGGTAGCCTGAATGGAGAAAGCTCATGGCTTGGACTAAAGAAACCTATTGCCTAGTAGAACATAGTCATGTCATATAATAACTAGTTACTGTTCAGCTTCTATGCTTCTTAAACTCTCTCTTAGGCAACCACAACAATACACAACATGATGGAAGGACCCCCAAATCTCAGAAAATAAAAACCGAAAAATTTGCAGGGTGATCTGAAGAAAAATATGTCAAAGTAGAAGGCGTCAATGAAAAGGTTGTAAACCGTCAGAAGAGCCAGTTCCTGGAGGCTGTGCAGCAGAGAAGAAATCAACTGTGCAGACCAGGAGGGACTCCAGTGCAGATCAGGAGGGACTCCAGTGCAGATCAGGTGGGACTCCAGTGCAGATCAGGAGGGACTCCAGTGCAGATCAGGAGGGACTCCAGTGCAGACCAGGAGGGACTCCAGTGCAGATCAGGAGGGACTCCAGTGCAGACCAGGAGGGACTCCAGTGCAGATCAGGAGGGACTCCAGTGCAGACCAGGAGGGACTCCAGTGCAGATCAGGAGGGACTCCAATGCAGATCAGGAGGGACTCCAGTGCAGATCAGGAGGGACTCCAGTGCAGATCAGGAGGGACTCCAGTGCTGATCAGGAGGGACTCCAGTGCAGACCAGGAGGGACTCCAGTGCAGACCAGGAGGGACTCCAGTGCAGATCAGGAGGGACTCCAATGCAGATCAGGAGGGACTCCAGTGCAGACCAGGAGGGACTCCAGTGCAGATCAGGAGGGACTCCAGTGCAGATCAGGAGGGACTCCAGTGCAGATCAGGAGGGACTCCAGTGCAGACCAGGAGGGACTCCACCATAGCACGTGGAGGCTTGTGGAAAATCCTGACCAGAAATCAAACTTTAAAAAACCGAGCTACGATTGAGGAAAGGTGAGCAAAATTTTTAATCGGCTTTGAAATGCTTCTATAAAAGCAGAGTAACCAGGCAACACCGGGAGACATTCATTTTTAAATGCACAGCTTAAAACATGCATCATCCTGGATCCAGCATCAGCCCAGTAACACACAGCGACCACATGTTGAAAGAGAAAGGAGAAGAAAAGAATCAGCTACTAAATTAGGTCCTCTAGCAACAGCAAAGCAACTAATAATCACTTTAATGATTTTTCCTGAGATTCGGAGCAGGTTTGAAATGGCTCAGTAACCGTGGCGGATATCTGATAAACCCTGATCGACGTGGGAAAATTTGATTACTGCAGCACCATTTAAAACGTTTAAAGCAACCCTCACCTAGCTGAAAACAGCAACGGGTTCAAAATTTACTTTGCCAGAACGATTTGGGCGGATGGAAGGGCCACACCAGACACAGAATTGGACTCTGCAGTGGAGGAGTTATTTTTAAGATGCCAAATTGCATCAGGATTAAATAATAAGTCAGAGCAACTTAATACATAATTGTGTTCATTGGTGCAACTGCTGATGATGTGAATGCCAGACAGCATTAATGAATCATCTGGCAAATTTGAAGCGGTCCTTTGACAGCTACTTTAACCTCTGGAGCAACACATTTTTTAGAAGGGTTCCATAAGCTGAGAGAAACTGTGGGTACAGTCACAGCATAACGCTGATAAACAATGCCAAGTCTGTGTACGTGTTTACTCCAAGGAAAATACCACATCCGCTTATGAAGCAAGTACAGTTGCAACTTGATAAGATGACCAACAAGGGGGGTTATCATCCCGATCACTCAGTCAACGGAATGGTGCTCTGGGATGATTTCAGTTCCAAAGTCAACAGCTTCATTCGCAACTGTATTGACCTGACACAACTCAACAAGGCAGTGTTGGAGGAAATCTACCCAATGTCCTCAGTGAGCAACAGCTTGACTAAACTCTCCAAGTGTTCTCAAAACTTGATGCCAACAGCGGTTTCTGGCAGGCACCGTTAGACAAACAAATTGAAGTCACCTGATCCCATCCAACACCTTAAAATGGTGATGCCAGGCCCCAATGGTAGGCACACAAGGTCTCGGGAATGTTCAGATGTGTGGTGGACTCCCATCTGAGTATATCCCTGCTGGGACAGAATTTCACATTGGCCCCAAGCCCCAAACCCTCCCTCGGGTGCAGTGCCCCACAATCAGAGTCATCTCGTGTAAATGGCCTCCGTGCCCTTTATCACAGCATGGTGGGGGTTTCTATATGAGCAGCTGCTGCACACTCTTCACCTCCTTGCCTTAGCCCACCATCAGGCCACACCAATTGTGCCTTGTTGCCATCCGGTGGTAGAGACCCTAATGGAGGGCTCTCTATGCAGGAGTCCCCCCCCCTTATCATCAGGTGCCTGGGGTGTAGCATGCAGCAGTCCCATACAACCATAGGTTGCGTTGGTTTACTGCATCCCAGGATGCATGCGTCTTTTGTGGCTGTGAACTATGTAAGTTGTTCTAGGCTGCACTCCCTTTTTAGTTTTCCGAAAAATCTCATTTATTTTTGGGTGAGCTTCAGCCCTCCACTCCTGGGCGGAATTTTCTCATATATTTTCCCGCATGTGGCAGCAGATGGGAAAAATACCGTGCGAGTTGTTGGCCCAACCTCTGCTGTATTGTCAGGTGTACACAGAAAAAATAATCAAAGGAGCAGGACGCTAACGTCAAGCTGGCGATGCAGGTTCTGGATGCTCCCACGGAAATCCCCCCATGGAACACCCCTCCTCCCCATGGAACACCCACCCACACAATATTCCCTGGCACTGGCCAGGAAGCAGTGCAGTGGAACAGCCAGGGGGCAGTGCCCAGGCATAACCCTCTCCTCCTGAGCCAAGCACTCATCTTAACTCCTGTGACAGGTTCTGCCCAGCAGGTGCATGCTGTGGGGGACCTGTCGTGATACACGTTGACCCAAATGGATAATTGAATGGGCGGGTGCGGGGTGGGAGTGGGGATGGGGGTGGGGGGTGCTATTAGGCATCAAGGCCTGATAATCGTATTTACATGTATTCAAATGGGGATCCTGTTATGTCATTGGTGGGGAAAATCGGAACGGGAAATCCTGCCTGCGTAAGCCACGTTTTGGGACTCCCACAAGATTTCTCGCTCCCTCCACCGATCACCAGAAACAAGAGCGCAAAATCCCCCCCATCCGATCTTCAGGCACCCAGTGTGAGGAGGGGTGGGTAGGAAGGAAGTTCTCCTCATGGGCCTGCTCTTGGGACTAGCCAAGTTGGCTAGTGATATGTCCAGGCAGCAGGTTGTCAAGGGGTCATCTGTCCCGACTGCCCCTCTTCCGCGGATATGGTCGCTGCCGGGTGTCCCTGGAAAGAGAATACGCAGTGATGGCTGGCACCATCAATGCCTCCCTTGCCCGATGGGCACCGTAGGGACTGGGATATTTTCTCGACCCCGTCAATCAATTTTGTTTTGACGTTTTAAGCTTCCTTTGAGGTTTTGTTTCCCTTGATGTCATATCCCTCAAAGGAGTTGCACTTTAATTTATCCCTCAATTTTTTGTACTAGGCGTATTGTCGCTTGAGTGGGGATCTTCTAGACGATCGGGTCCCTGGGTGGTCGGGTTCAGGGCAGGGTGGTACCCTGGCACCCCGATGTCACCTGGGCGCTTTGGCACTGCCAGCCTGGCACCCTGGAAGTGCCAGATGGATACCATGCCAGTTCCACTTGGGTGCCACCCTGATAGTGCCAATGTGCCCAGGTGCCACAGTCAGGTTTGAAGGGGTACATAGACGTCATTACATAGAACATACAGTGCAGAAGGAGGCCATTCGGCCCATCGAGTCTGCACCGACCCACATTAATCCCTCACTTCCACCTTATCCCCGCAACCCAATAACCCCTCCCAACTCTTATGGACACTACAGGTAATTTATCATGGCCAATCCACCTAACCTGCACGTCTTTGGACTGTGGGAGGAAACCGGAGCACCCGGAGGAAACCCACGCGGACACGGGGAGAACGTGCAAACTCCGCACAGACAGTGACCCAGCGGGGAATCGAACCTGGGACCCTGGCGCTGTGAAGCCACAGTGCTAATCACTTGTGCTACCGTGCTGCCCAGGCTGGCAGTGCCAAGGTACCCAGATGGCATGCCCATGCTATGGATCAGACCCAGGCATTCCCTGCCCTTATGAGGTGGACTGCGGGGAAAAGATGATCCCCTTATTGGTGAGTTGGGGTAGTTGGGGGATCTGGAGGTCGTGGTGAGAGGTCTAGACATCCTGCACTGGCAATCTCCACTCGTTTGTGCAGGAAATGGGACTAAGTGCAGGGCGGGTCACGCTCCGGCCCAGAAATGAAGCAGAATTCTGTCTAATAGCGGGGTTGTCCTCGGCACGACCAATGCCAGGAACCACCCGGCTAAACGCACTCGACACAGGGCTCTTTAATTTCCGTTAAATCACGCCCATGGTTCCTTGATTCAGGTTTGTCTTAAAAAGAAAAGCAAGCCATGAATATTCACCTGGTAATTAGGAATGAAGGTCTACACATGCTGAACAGGCCAGGGTTAACAGCAGAAGAACGAAAGGATCCAATAAGACATGGACTACATTGGAAAACTGGTTCAGAATCAGGTCAAACCTCCGTATTCATCAACTAGAGTTCATGTAATTGCAACAACCGGCTACAGAATCAATTGACCACCTTGTCAGCAGAAGCACAGAAAAAGGTACGTACTGTGATTTTTCAGATGAAGAACAAGCAGACAGAATTGTTCAGTTGGTGGTATTATCCACTCTCATGCAATAATTCCAGAAAGATCTGCTAGGCAAGCCCAAAAGGTTTGTATTAGAAAACTACTCAAGGATGGGCGTAGGTACGAAATGATCTTTGCAGGTCAACAAAGCCAGGTCCTAAGTGCGACCTCAATTGTTTACACACTCACTAGAACACCCAAACCCAGCAAGACAAGTGGAAGCTGTGGTCTTCTGAATGCAACAAATAAGTGGTCAGTTTTTCAACAGTTCTGTAACACATGTGGCAAAAAGCGGCCATTGGCAGGGGGCAGTGTAATAGAGCAACAGCTGATATGACTACAAAGAGCCCTGCTGGTCCAAATAGACCATACACAATAAGAACCTTCAACCAATAATAATGATCATCCGGTATCCTATCAAAACATGGGATTATTGACTAACTAGAAAATAATAATGTGCACGATGAGACGAAGAACAGTGAATGCGTGTTTCACACCATCAATCTTGTGAAAAACATAGATGCCATCGTGCCATCTGAAGTATTTGAATAATCAGGGATTAGTGCCAACATACTTTCCTGCACTGGTGCAGTAAATGACTAAAGTGCAGCCTACACTGGGAGGTCCTCGCCAAGGCCAAACAAAATGGCAAAATGCCATTGAATAGCGGGGTCTTTGTCGGGGTTGCAGGTGCCAAGAAACACCTCCCTAAACATGCCCCAAACCGGATTTAGACATTTTTGGTTGAATTATTTGTATACTCACTTGCATGTGGGATGGGGAGTAATCCTGGCATTTCTGCTTTAGAGTCATGTTTTTCAATCACCTTATAGCTCCTTTAATGCTTTTAGGACCTCATTCCTTTCCCTAAGTCATTGGCACAACTATGGACCATGACCATCGCCCTCCCTCAGAAGAATGTCCTGCAGCCACTCCATGACATCCTTGACCCTGGCACCGAGGAAGCAACATACCAACCTGGAGCCATGTTTACAGTCACAAAAATGCCGGTCTGTTCCCCTAACTACTGAATTCCCTACCACTGCTGTTCTTCCTTTCGTCTTCTTCCATTCCTGTGGTGCCAGAAACATAGCACTCTTTTGTGGAACCAACATCCTCACCAGCATCTAAAATGGAAAACTGATTGATGAGTGAGACCCCAGGAGACCTCTGCACTACCTGCTTAGTTCTCTTGGGCAGTCTGGTGGTCATCCATTCCCTTTCTGCCTCCAAGCCACTGAACTGCTATGTAACCACCTCTCTGAACATGCTATCCCAGTCGGGAATTTCCACGACTCTGCATACCGACCCGGGAGTGGAAATTCAGGCCTGTGTCTTTATTCAGGATCCATATTCTAACTTGTCCTCTGCCAAAGCCAAGAACTTACCAAATAAATTATTGGCCAAGGTTTAGCAATTATAAAAAAGGCAAAATTGTCAGTATTCACTGTCTTTATAATTACAAAACTGTCAATATCTTTGGCTTTTCCACATGAACACTTCCAGTTAAAAATCCAAAGGTTGCTTGCTGTGATTCCCTGCTCCTCCACAGGATGCACTATTAAAGACCGTGCAGATGGGCATCTTCAGAAATCACTTGAATTAACATAAACTTCTGATTTTATGCTCCTTGCTTCACTGTAAACACCTTTTTTTTAAAAATGACACCTTGTTGAATATGGTGCAATTCTGTTAGGCTTTTAACCATTTTCCAGGTTCATAATTACAACATAATTGCTGCTGTCCTGAAAAAGATGAGTGTCATATTTGTGGAATGTCAAATTTCTCCATTATGTTAAAATGTTCATTGACTTCTCACATGAAATATATTTTTAATGTTTTCTGAGGATATTTTACGTTCTACCTTCATCCCAGTGTTGTGTGTCCCAATATTGATTTTGTTCTCTGTATACTGGTTAAAAAGGGAAGAATAATTAACGCATTTTACTTCCTGCTGTCCAAACTGTGGGAATTCTTCAATCTGATTAGTTGCTCAGCCTACTTGTGACATTGTTGCTGCCAAATGCTGGAGATCCACTCCGAAAGGTAAAATCCAAGCAACGGAGATCACTGGGTCTTTGTGGGCAGCTTTCTTTGAGGTCAGTGGCTGATTGCGAAATCCAGGCCACAGTATTAAGTCTAGGAATAATTGTGTGGCGCAGTGGTTAGCACGGCTGCCTAAGGAGCTGAGGACCCGGGTTTGATCCTGGTCCAGGGTCACTGTCCCGATGGAGGTTGCACATTCTCCCTGTGTCTGCGTGGGTTTCACCTCCACAGCCCAAAAGATGTGCAGGTTAGGTGGATTGGCCACGCTAAATTGCCCCATAATTGGAAAAAAATAATTGGGTACTCTTAAATTTTTTTTAAAAGTTGAGGACTAATCTCTGTCTGTTGGACATATGTGCAATAACATATTCTAATCAATCATTGGAGTCATAACACTGTTTCCAGTGGGTATTCAGCACTAAGTTGGCAGCATCACTCAAAGAGGTCACAGGGTGGCTACTGAAGATAGGAATGCTTAGCAGAATTTCAGGATGAGGTATAATATCAGGCTGAGTAGAGAGTGTTGATTTTGTTCTACACCTGACCTGAAACTACTCATTACATACTATGCCCTGTGAGTGGAAAGTGATGTAAAAAATAAATCAGAAAGGTCACACCCTAATATGTAGGTATACTGGGGTTTTTTTTTTAGCTCCTCTGCTATTCTGAAATTCTCAACACTCAGCAGCAACACTTGACAAATTTATTATTTGTTCTGTCATTAATAAAATATGAACTAAATAATTATTTTATCCACTGCGACTGATGTCTATTGGAAGTTGCGAATACTGTTGACTATTCTTCCTCCGAGCAATATAAAGAAGAATTAGAAATCAGGCTTGCTCTTGAAATACTGGGAGCAAGGGGCTAGGGATATGTTAATTATCTCCCATTCTGCAACACTGGGGAGTTAGTTCCAACATTAATATCGTAATTGTCTGTTTTGTCGCTCCAGGGGAGACCTGAGCAGACTGTTGTACCATTATTAGGGGGTACTGTAAGCAATTCCTGCTACTCTAGAAGCTGGAATGTGGGAGGAAGATTTCAGGCACAAATCTATGAGTGAAGCAATAATCTTCAGGAACAAACTGCCATTGAATTAATGAACTTTACAGGCACGATACAGTACCTAACCTTATAACACAGTTAAGCGAGACATAATGGAGAGAGAAAATAATAATATACATGCGATTAATTTATAGTTACTGCTGCTTAAATCAGGAACATCCAAAGATATGCAGGGTAGGTTGATTGGCCATGCCAAATTTTCCCTTAGTGTCCAGGGATGTGAAGGTTAGGTTAAGGGGTCGGTGCAGATTCAATGAGCTGAATAGCCTCCTTCTGCACTGGAGGGATTCTATGATTCTATATGGCACTTCATCACATCCTCAAGCCACCTTAAATTGATTTCCATCCTTGATGTCATTGTTGCTTTGGAGACAAATAAAGCGGAAAGTAATTTGTATGCAACAACATGCGACAATCAACAAATGAGTTGAATGGATGATCAGTTTATTTTGGCACAGTCTCTAAATGTGGATAGCTGTTGAGTCAGAAAGGAGTGTCAAAACAGGCCTCTGAGTAAACTCTCTCTTCTTCAACTTCATGAGGTTGAGGAATGAGTGTGAGGTGAGAGCTCCTGCTCTTTGAGAAGTAGTCTGATGTTTATAATATCTACTTAAACAGATAGGTGGGAAGACTCGCTTGAAGGTCAGCACTTCCGATATTGCACCATTATCTTCACACACTCCTGAATTATGTTCTACATCCTGAACTGGGGATTGAACTTACAACCGTCTGACATAGATATAAAGCCGTACTGATCCAGCTGTGGTGTTATATTTCCAGTCCATTTCCCGTACCAGCCTCCCCGAACAGGCGCCGGAATGTGGCGACTAGGGGCTTTTCAAAGTAACTTCATTGAAGCCTACTTGTGACAATCAGCGATTTTCATTTCATTTCATCTCATTTGTTATCATTAGGAAAATAACTTAAATCAGGAAAATGGTTGTATGGTCAATTCAGAAATGTGGATCCCATTCTTAAATATTGTATCCTTTCTCTTGGTCAATTCCAGTTTATCTTACAATCGAACAATATCAGCAGTACTTGCAGAAAGATTCTAGAAAAAACATCTGTTCTACTCCATTTGTAAAAATGGTCTAAATCCTTCAATTCACATGTGAGCTGTGAAAGGGGTTGTGTGTGGTTGAGGGTTGTATTTCAGTTTTGCTCTGCTTTCAATCTGACTTCCTTCACCTTTGTGACTAAGAGTTTCTCCAATGACTGCTCTCAGTTTTAGTTGCATTTAATTTTGCTTGGCAAAGTTGGCTCATCTAGTGATTAGAAGAATAATTGCAATGAGAATAGCGGCCTCACAAACTTGACCCTAATCCTTCTTGAATTAGTAAAAAAGAAAACAGAGAATAGGGCTTACAAGCAAGATCATAGCTTCTGTGGTGACATAAGGGCACAAAAAGCACAGAGTTTAAAAAGCCGATTGTTGTGTATTCATAGTGATGTCTTACCAGCAGCATTGAAGCTGAAGAGGGTGATGTGTTATCTGAGTTGGTTTAACATTGACTGCAACTGGATGCAGTGAAACTAGAAACAGGCTTCCAACACAGGAGATGGTCCAACACTGTTTTATTGAACCGGCTGGTTGTTGTACATAATCTGCTGTGGGTTGACACTCTATTAATCTAAACTGATAACCTCTGACTGGCTTCACCAGACTAGCTCTCTGTCACATGGAGACGGTGCTCATGGCCTTGTGCACTCTAACTATCTCTGTAGCTGTATCCTGTGAGAAGAGGGAGAGTCTTAATGCCTTGTGTGTTTTATAGTGGTAGTGTCCTGTCTGGTGACTGGTTGTTCTGTGTCGTGTGTGTTCATTGGTTATCCTGTGTGTCAATCACTGCCTGTCAGCATCTCATTATATACATGAGTGGATATTATGACAGAGGGCACTTTGATGTCATCGGAGGGAATGTCATTGACTATTTGTGCGGGTAACTGCGCAGAGTAGGTCTTCAACCTGTACTGAACACACCTCCTTCATAAAGATCCTTCATTTGTCGAACCTCTAAGGCCTCCTAGCCTCAATCCTGCAAACACCAACACACAAAAATGATTTCTTCCAACAAGCTCAATCCATCCAGAGTCGATGTAGGTTTACTCTATCATGGGCTTCATTTTGCACCACTGTTGGCTCCTTGCTTGAAAGAAAACTCTGCTTGTCTTCCCACTTCCTGGAAAATCAAAATGTGATCTCTTGAGGCCTTCAACCCCACTTTTCAACAATTCCCTCTTAAAGGTATCAACTGCTCCCAACACAACCAACTTCTCAGCAAATCTGTATCATAAATAAATAAATAACCTTTATTGTTACAAATAGGCTTACATTAACACTGCAATGAAGTCACTGTGAAAAGCCTCTGGTCGCCACATTCCGGCACCTGCGCGGGTGCACAGAGGGAGAATTCAGAATTCTCAGCTGATAGGGGAATTGAACCCTCGCCGCTGACCTTGTTCTGCATCACAAACCAGCTGTCTAGCCCACTGAGCTAAACCAGCCAATATGTCAACTCTATGGCAAATAAATATTTTTTTCACCTTTCTTGGGTCTTTACTCTGCTATTTCTGTGCTCCAATATTTTGGTCAGATGAAACCGCTTTCTTCATCTGTATCTTCCATTAGTTTAACATATATGTCTCATATATCCCTTCAGTGGTATTTCTGCCAGTGAAAATAAATAATCTTGAGCATTTTCTTTTAATTTATTCCATCTCCACTAATTACTAATTACGTGCAGGTTCAGTCGGCAGTTAGGAAGGCAAATGCAATGTTAGCATTCATATCGATAGGGCTAGAATACAAGACCACGGATGTACTTCTGAGGCTATATGAGGCTCTAGTCAGACCCCATTTGGAGTATTGTGAACAGTTTTGGGCCCCGTATCAAAGGAGCGATGTACTGGCCTTGGATAGGGTCCAGAGGAGATTCACAAGAATGATCCCTGGAATGAAAAGCTTGTCGTATGAGGAACAGTTGAGGACTCTGGGCCTGTACTCATTGGAGTTTAGAAGGATGAGGGGGGATCTTTTTAAACCTACAGGATACCGTGAAGCCTGAATCAAGTGGACATGGAGAGGATGTGGAGAGGATAGAAGCAGAGGACACAATCTCAGACTAAGGGGACAAACCTTTAAAACAGAGATGAGGAGAAATTTCTTCAGCAAGAGGGTGGTGAATCTGTGGAACTCTTTGCCGCAGAAGGCTGTGGAGGTCAAATCACTGAGTGTCTTTAAGACAGAGATAGATAGATTCTTGATTAATAATGGGATCAGGAGTTATGGGGAGAAGGCAGGAGAATGGGGATGAGAAAAATATCAGCCATGATTGAATGGCGGAGCAGACTCGATGGGCCGAGTGGCCTAATTCTGCTCCTGTGTCTTATGGTCTTAATGCTGTTTGATCAAAACTGTAGAATATACAATAGGCTTGTCACCTCTATTGATCATTATACTGTCAATATAACTTGTTCTGGCTAGTCGTTCAATATTCTGTAGATACACCCCAGGATTGATAACAGTCTCAAATCCAATCAGATGATTTAAGAATTTAATCAGTTATCACGGAAACCACCTGTTAATAATCCTGGTTCAGCAGGTGTAGCTATTGGACATCTACACATATGAATGCAATGGTACGACCAAGAAGAATGCATTGCAGATGGGAAAAGCTCTGTCTAATCAATATCCTGTTAAGAATTTTAGGGCTAATTGGAGAATGGGTTAGCGAAAGTAAAATACCCTTCAGCATTATTTTAAAAAGTATTTATTTTATTTTGGCATGTGTAAATTGGCTGCTGTGAATGTTTATGAACAATAATGTCTGCATTCACAGCAATAAACCTTGCATCCTCAACCATTTCATAACCATGGAGATAATTGTAAGTTCCATCTTGCAGGGTGAAGCAACTCAACCCAGCAATGAATGTTTGGTCAGCTGAATGGATTGAATTTATATAAATGGTCAAATCTGGGAATGATATAGGGTGGGATGTTCTGACCCTGCCTGGTATCTTCCAGTCCCACTGAAAGTCAGTCGGATTTTTGGCTGGCTGGCCTGCTGCATCCCCCATGGTGGGTCCCACCATGGCAAGGGCCAGAAAATCTTGGCCATAGTACAATTGAATCCTTGTGTGTGATGGGGGTTGACCTGGTATGGGCACACATTTATCCTTTGAAATGCTCATGATAACTTACTAATCTGGAAACCTTTTCAATCTTTTGTAAACCCGACATTTGCCTCCCTAACAGGAAGAAACAGGTGGGGTAAGTCACCTAAGTGTTTGTGACAACCGCAGAATGTCAGCAAACCTTTCTCCAAATCCACAGCTGATGAGCACCAACGTCACAGAGCCTCATTTACTCCTATTGGCTGATAGAGAACAGCTGGGGCTGGATTCTCCACCAGTGGGATGCTCCGTTTTGCCGGCAGCCCGCGGGTTTCCCAACGGTGTGGAGCTGCCCCACATTGGGAAACCCCACTGACCAGCCGGCGTAACGGAGCATCACGCTGGCGTGCTGAAACAGAAATGTGGTGCGGCGGGGTGGAGAATCCAACCCCTGATCGCTTGTGAGTACAAACTGGAACATCTTCTGCCTCACACAGTGTTGTGTCCATAACTGAGCTGTTTGAAACAAAGATATTCAGGGTGGAATTTAATCCAGCCTGTCACAGTGGGAAACATCGTGGCTAGGCCCACTAAATCACATGACAGTCTGCTGGCTGTGGAGAAACCTCTTGATGAAGGTAGAGGCAGGAAGTGATGTGTGCAACTCACCTGCTCACTGTGGAATGTCAATTAGTCTCATTAATGGTCCAGTTGACACTGATTATACCTGGGCGCACATGAATTTAATGGTGGTTGAGGGATTAAATGGGAGTAGCATGCTTTTCCTGTGCCTCCTGAAATTCGTCCAGAACACATCAGCCTTTTGGGGTGGGAGTCCCTCATTCACAGGCTCTCAGTGCCCGATCAAGGGACCTGCATTCGAGGGCTAGGCGGAGGATGGTGGCAAAAACTACCCCACTATCCTTCCCTTCAAATCCCCTTGCTCCTACCCCTACACACGGCGACCCTCTTAACATAAACCCCATCATGTCCACTCACCTGCATTTAGGGATCCAACGATGATGCCTGCTGAAATCCGGAGCATTACTGAAGGCGCCAATGCTCTTGCTCAGGCAGACTGGACTGGGCTGGTGTCCATCTTGGAATACTTATGCATATGGAAGTTATATGGTGTCATCTTTTGGCTCATCTCGGAATGTGGAATTGGAAAGAAGTCCACACGCTGGTAGAAAATGAACCTGAGAACTAAAGCCAGTTAATTTGACATCGGTCACATACACACATGAATTAGAGCAGGAGTCGGACACTCGGCCCCTCGAGCCTGCTCTGCCATTCAACAAGATCATGGCTAATCTGATTGTAACCTCAACTTCATACTCCTGCCTACCCCAGATGACCTTGCACTCCTTTGTAACCTTAAACCCATTGGAATCAAGGATCTATCTGTCTCTGCCTTAAAAATATTCAGAAGATTCTGCTTCCACTGCCTTTTGAGGAATAGAGTTCCAGAGGCTCACGACACTATGAGAGAAAAACATTCTCCTCCTCTGTCTTAAATGAATGACCCCTTAGTTTTAGAATATGACCCCTAGTTCTAGATCCTCCGACAAGAGGAAACATCTTCTCCACATCCCCCTCAGGATCATAGAGAATTATAGAATCCCTACAGTGCAGAAGGAGGCCATTCGGCCCACTGAGTCGGACCCAACGCTCTGAAAGAGCACCCCACCTAGGTCCAATCCCCTACGCAGGGGCAATTTATCATAGCCAATCCACCTAACTTGCATATCTTGAGACTGTGGGAGGAAGCCCACGCAGACACAAGAAGAATGTGCAAACTCCACTCAGACAGTCACCCAAGGTGGAATCAAACCCGGGTCCCTGGTGCTGTGAGGCAACAGTGCTAACCACTGTGCCTCCGTGCCACCCACTGATCTTGTAGGTTTCAATCAAGTCACCTCTACTCTTCTAAACTCTAGTGGATACAAAGCTAACTTGTCCAACCTTCCCTCATAAGTCAACCCGTCTATTCCTGGTGTTAGTCGAGTAAACCCTCTCTGTTTAGAAAGCATTTCCATTTTTCCTTAAAGAAGGAGACCAGTGCTGTACACAAACACAATACTCCAGATGTGGTCTCACCAATGTTCTGCAGCTGAAGGATAACCTCCCTAATTTTATAATCAATTCCCCTCACAAGAAATAATATTATATTAGATTTCCTAATTAATTGCTGTACCTGTGCACTAACATTTTGTGATTCATGCACTAGGACACCCAGATCCCTTTGAATTTCAGCTCTTTGCAATCTCTCACCATTCAGATAATAAGCTTTTTCATTCTTCCCACCAAAATGGACAATTTCACATTTGCTCACATTGGGCGAGATTCTCCGACCCCCCGCCAGGTCAGAGAATCGCCGGGGGCTGGCGTAAATCCTGCCCCCGCCGGTTGCCAAAGTCTCCGGCACCGGATATTCGGTGGGGGCGGGAATCGCGGCGCGCCGGTTGGCGGGCCCCCCCCCCGCTCGATTCTTTGGCCAGGATGGGCCGAATTCCCGCCGCTAAAATGCCTGTCCCGCCGGCGTAAATTAAACCACCTACGCGATCGGGGCCCACCGATCCGCGGGCGGGCCTGTGCCGTGGGGGCACTCTTTCCCTTCCGCCTCCGCCACGGTCTCCACCATGGCGGAGGCAGGTGAGACTCCCTCCACTGCGCATGCACGGGAATGCCATCAGCGGCCGCTGACGCTCCCGCGCATGCGCCGCCCGGAGATGTCATTTCTGCGCCAGCTGGCGGGGCACCAAAGGCCTTTTCCGCCAGCTGGCGGGGCAGAAATTCCTCTGGCGTTGGCCTAGCCCCTCAATGTTGGGGCTCGGCCCCCAAAGATGCAGAGCATTCCGCACCTTTGGGGCGGCGCGATGCCCGTCTGATTGGCACCGTTTTGGGCGCCAGTCGGCGGACATCGCGCCATTTCCGGAGAATTTCGCCCACAATATTCCTTTTGCCCATTCATTTAACCGATCTATATTCCTTTGTAGCCTCCTTACGTCCTCTTCACAATTTACTTTCCACCCATCTTTGTGTCGGGAGCAAATTTAGCAACTTAGTCCCTTCATCCAAGTCATTTCTATAAATTGTAAGATGTTGAGGCCCCAGCACAGATCCCTGCGGCACACCACGCATCATATCCTGCCAACCAGAAAAATACCCATTTATGCCAATGGTTTCCGGTTAGCTTGACAATCTTCAATGCATGCCAATATGTTAAATGTCACCACAGTCCCAGAGGACCATAAGCATGATATCCCCTTTTTGAGAGCTGACTGGTGGTGATTTAACCTGAGGATCATCACACCTCAGGCGAGGGGCTAGGTTGAGAAGGCGGGGCCGTCATGAATGATCACAGCTTGCGCAGGAATTGGCCTTACTCTGCATGACAAACCAGCCATCCAGCCAACCAATGTAACCGACCCCCAATGTGGCAATGTGTTATGTTCTACATCGTGACCAACACCATGAGCTTTCGTTTTCTGCAATAACCATTGATGAGGCACCTTATCAAATGCCTTCTGGAAATCTAAATCTATTTGTTACTTGAAGGAATAATTAGATACACTATCTGATATTTTGGAAAGAACAGTAGTTATTAGGGAAATTAAACAGTCTGTTCTGGTCCACTCATGTTGATGTAACAGTCAAGAAAGCCCAATAACGTCTCTACTTCCTATGGAAGCCAAAGAAATTTGGGATGTCTGCATCGACTCTCTCAAACTTCTACAGATGTGCGATAGAGAGCATCCTATCCGGCTGCATCATAACCTGGTATGGCAACTGCTCAGTCCAAGATCGCAAGAAACTGCAGAGTGTGGTGAACTCAGCCCAGCGCATCACACAAGCTTGCCACCTCCACATGATTCTGTATACACCTCCCGCTGCCTCAGGAAGGCAGATGGCATTATCAGAGACCTCTCTCACCCAGGAATTGCCTTCTTCCATACCCTTCCATCAGGCAGAAGGTACAGAAGTCTGAAGACCTGCACATCCAGACATAGGAACAGTTTCTTCCCCACAGCTACAAGACTCCTCACCGACTCCCCCTTGGACTGATCTCTTCCCTTTAAGAACACTATTCACGACGCCCGATGCTGCTCTTGCTCATATAATTGCTTTGTTTGGCCCCTTGTTCTGCTCTGTAGCCAATCACTGTTTGTCGATGTTCCATTTGTCAATGTTCTCTGTTGATTGTTCTCTTTGTCTACTATGTACGTACTGTGTACGTTCCCTCGGCTGCAGAAAAATACTTTTCACTGTACTTCGGTACATGTGACAATAAATCAAATCAAATCAAAATCAAATCAAACTGACTTTTGAAAATTGAAAACTTGGGTCAGCAAAAAAGTTGAACTTTTTGAGGCGATTGCAAATCTGCTTGGCGGTAACCCAGTGAATATTCTAGATTTTCAAAAGCTCTTTGCCTAAAAGTGTCAAAAAAAGGCTAATAAGTCCTATGGGAATAGGAACTGAATTTTAAAATTGGATTCCAAATTATTTATACTTGAGAAAGTGGGGGATTATAATTGGTTATAACAAAAAAGGCTCTGCATGTGGCTTAGCCACTAGTGGAATTCTCCAACTAACTGTGTTAAACCATTGCTCATTGCTATCCCTTATGATTTTGATGAAGCTATTAAGTTTGCTGATTCTGTGCAAGAGTATGTCCAACAGTTGGAGCTATGTATAAAATAAATTGTCTGGGGGTCGGTTTACATATTTTAGAGTATTCCATCACACTCTTGACTTGTGCCTTGCAGATGGTGGACAAGCTTTGTGGGGGTTAGGAGGATTCCTAGCCTCTAACCTATTCTGGTAGCCACATATGTCTTGTCCAGTCCAGTTTCTGATCAATGGTCACCACTAGGACGTTGATAGTGGGGAATTCAGTGATGGGCATGCCATTGAATGTCAAGGGAGGACAGCTAGGTTCCTACCTAGGTATGTACTCTATGGAGTGTAACCAGGATATTCCTCCCCTCATTTCTGGTGCTAACTCATGTTGGGACACAATTTCACAGGCACAAACTGACATCCCAAGTGAATAGATATAGGGAGGGACTTATCGACCAACCCGCAGCAATTTTTCAGCGGCGGATGAGGTCCGCCAGCGGGATTTAACAAACCTGCTGTTGTAAATGGGATTTCCCGGTGACTGCACCCCTTGTCATTGGGAAACCTATGTGCCAGCGTGGGGCCAGAATATCCCGCCACTGTGAACAGCCGGTAGATCGCGCCCTTAGAGTGTGAACCCAAATGAGTTGGCAGAAGACTAACACCGCTAATTCTGTTTTGTAGCCACTTAAAATGGCCAATTGCCGATTCAAAATGGCGAACGGCAAAGGATGATGTGAAAGTCAGCCAACAAGACACAAACGAGCAGCTGCAGGTTGGCTGTGTATTTACCTCTGGAAAGGCCAGACACTATCGATACCAGCAACCATCAGCATAACAAAACAACAGCCACCTGCATACTAATGAGCAATCCCCAGGAACAATAAGCAACATTTAGACACACAAAGCAAAACCAGACTCTTCGGCGCCAGCAGGAGCCTACACAAAAGGAGGTGAACGAGCACCTCAAGACGGCCCATCGATCAGGGAACCGCTCCAGCATTGGAGAAAATCGAACCAAACGATTGGGACAAAGTCCAATTACTTGGGACCAGGTACAGGGTCCGCCACGAAAGGCGGGAAGCCCCTGGGGACTATAAGAATTGAGCCCCAAGTTCAAATCGCTCTCTTCACTCTTCAGCAGCTCCTCTTCAGCTCCTTTTCCTGCCCGGGTCACCCAGCAACAACGAACCAACATTGACCGTGACCGGAGCAGTGAAGAACGAACCCGTAAGTCTTAATTCAATGCTCGCTATGAGATAGGCGCTCCTAGCTACCAATCTGTACCAACTTCGAATCCCGCAGGCTCAGAACCCGAACGAAGGGCCATTTGTTTCCCTGACCTAGTGGGCCAGTTCCAAGTTAAGTATAGGCCTGTTAGTTGTAGAAGTAGCTTAGACGTAGAATTTGTGCATGAGTAGCGATTGCTGTGTATCATAAATGTGCTTTGATTTAAACCTTACTAATCGGTGTATTGGATTATTGATCATTACTCGGACTTGAACCACGTGGCGGTATCATAAAGATACCTGGCGACTCAAGAGCAAAGGTAATAAAACAGAGCAATTAAACCAAGGAGAAAGTTAGCAACAGTTACCAACAGGATGATAGTCAGCAGGAACTGTGGCAGATGCATCCACTCTGTAGCCTTAAGCATTGAAGTCAATTATGGGGCCTCGAGTGTCTTTATAGCATAAACTAAGAATCAAACACTGGAGTTTATCATCTACATTGCTCAGAATTGTGTTGTGTCGTGTACTTTTGGCGCTGGCATCAATAATTTGGAGTGGCTACTCTGGGGGAATTTTCCCATTTTTGCATCAAGTACTGGCTGAGTGAGAAAACCTGCGTCCAGCTCGCCAGCTGCACAGCTGGCTTTTCTCACCAGATAATCCAGCACTTGGTGTAAAGGAAATCTGCAGATGTGGCCCATGCCATCACGCTGGCAGAGCAGGGCCAGAAAAAGCAGTCAACATTGGGAATCCTAAATTCCTAATCTCTAATTTAAAAAAAAGATTTTAAAAAAGACCCACCCCCCACCGCCCCACCCCACATACACGGAGTCCCCCACACATACAAGGGCAACCCACTCCACGGACATGGGGAACCCCATCACAGATATGGGGAACCCAGAAATTGAGCTCCCGGCACCCTGGTCCTGTCTCCGGTAGTGCCGAGGAACATTGCCAGGTGCAGTGCCAGGGTACTGCCTGGGCATTTTGGGGCAGCACGGTAGCACAGTGGTTATCACAGTTGCTTCACAGCTACAAGGTCCCAGGTTTGATTCCTGGCTTGTGTCACTGTCTGTGCGGAGTCTGCATGTTCTCCCCGTTTTTGCGTGGGTCTCCTCCGGGTGCTTCGGTTTCCTCCCACAGTCCAAAGATGTGCAGGTTAGGTGGATTGGTCATGCTAAATTGCCCTTAGTGTCCAAAAAGGTTCGGTGGTGTTACTGGGTTATGGGGATAGGGTGTGTACTTAGGTAGGGTGCTCTTTCCAAGGGCCGGTGCACACTCGATGGGCCGAATGGCCTTCTTCTACACTGTAAATTCTATGATCTATGCCCATCTTCCCCTCCCCAGGGACTATACTTACCAATGTGCTCCTGAAGGGTTCCGTCTGCCAGGTTTCCATTTTAAAACATCTGTTGTAAACATTGCTGACATGTGATCATATTGAGGGGGCAATTCCAATGGCGGTGTGGGGGAACATATGGCGGGGAAGCCCTTTCATGTGCTGACAATTAATTTACAAGAAAATTCCTGATCTTTCTGGGTGGGAAACTCACACATCATCGAGGACGGGAGGGGAAAATCTGGAGATGAGATCTTGGCAGTGATATTCTCGTTTTTGGATTCTCGTGGAACTTTGTGTCCACGTCACCATTGTGTCCATGGCAAACACGTGCAAAATCCCGACCTCTGTTATGATGGGTTTGTCTCAGGATTTGTTTGTTTCTTATTCCAGAGGACAATCTTGCTGGTGGCAATGGTCTTTATTCAAAATACATTTATTTACATGCTAACTATTTACAAAAGTTAAATAAGAATAACACATAGTGAGAGCTGCCCTCTGAGTTGCTACTCCGATATCTTTCTGAGTGAGTGCCATCCCTTTTGCACATTCTCAGTATGCTCTTATTGGAGTTAACCCTTTATAGTTACATATAGGGAAGAACCATTTTGATTGAAATATTTCAAAAGCAATGTTTAATCCTATACCAATGCTGAGTGCATAGACACATATAATAATAATAATCACTTTTTATCACAAGTAGGCTTCAATGAAGTTACTGTGAAAATATTGGTAACAATGATCATTCTCAGCATTTATTCTCTCCTTTTACACAGCCATGGATGCCTTATGTTCCCTCTCTGGTAATACCTCAATTTAAAATTCCCATGACGTCTTGGTTTTCAATTCCCGGCACGGCCTCGGCCATCTCTATTCCTGTGTCCTCCTCCAGCCTTCCAATCTACCAAAATCTCTGCGCTCCTTAAAATATGGCCTCTTGTGCATCCCAGATTTTCATTACTCCACCATTGCTGGTCAAACCTTCTGCTACTTAGACCCTAACCTTTCAAATTGTCTCCCTAAATCTCTTTGTCTTTCTACCCACCTCCTTGAACCATGGAAAAGTTACAGTGCAGAAGGAAGCCATTTAGCCGATCGCGCCTGCGTTGTCCAAAATAAAAGAGAAACAAGAAACTAGCCACTCATTTTAATCCCACTTTCCAGCACCTGGCCCATAGCCTTTCACATTATACCACTTCAATGCAGATCCTGCTAACTTTTTAATAAGTTGAGCATTTCGGCCTCAACCACCAACTTAGGCAGTGAATTTGTCTTGCCCTCTCTAATCCTTCTAACAATCACCTTAAATCTATGCCCCCTGATAACTGACTCCTCAGCTAGGGGAAACAAGTCTTTCTTATCCACCTCACCTACGTTCCTCATAATTTTATACATCTCAGCTAGGTCACCCTTCAGCCTCCTCTGTTCTAAGGAAAATACCCCAAGCCTATCAATCTCTGCTCATAGCTGCAATTTTCAAGCCCTGGAAACATTCTTGTAAATCTCCCCTATGCTTTCTCCAGGGCAATTATATGCTTCGTGTGGTGACCAGAACTGCATGTAAGATTCCAGCTATGGCCTAACCAGCATTTTATAGTATTCCATCATTACATCCTTGCTTTTTGTATTCAATACCTCTCCCAATAAAGGAAAGTATTCCATTTGCTTTCTTGACCACCTTGTCCACCTGTCCTACCACCTTCAAGGGCCTGTGGACATGCACTCCAAGGTTTCTTACTTCTTCAACCCCTCTCAAAAATCTGCCCGTTTATCCCCTTGCCTTATTTGTCCTCATCAAATGCATTACCTCACACTTTTCCAGATTGAATTCCATTTGCCATTACTCTGCCGACTCAACCACACCATTTATATAATTCTGGAGTCAACAGATTTTCTCTTCAATATTAACTACACGGCTAATTTTTGTGCCATCTGCAAATTTCCCAATCATGCCTCCCACATTTAAGTCCATTCCCTGTCACTGAGCCAATTTTGGATCCACCCTGCCATCTTCCCCTATTACCCTTGAGATATGACGGTTCTGACAATATGTGGGACCTTGTCAAATGCCTTCTTGAAATCCATGTAGACAGCATCCACTACACTACCCTCATCAATCCTCCTTGCTACCTTTTCAAAAAATTCCATTCCCCTAACAAAACAATGCTGGCTATCCCTGATCAATCCGTGCCTTCTTACATGACAGTTTATCCTGTCTCAGAATTGTTCCCAATAACTTTCCCAGCACCAAAGTAAAACTGACTGGCTATAATTTTCTGGCCTATCCCTCACACCCTTTTTAAGTTTTAAGATGCTTCTTCAGACCTAACTATCTTACTTGTCCTAATTTCTTTATATGTGGCTGTGTGCCATATTTTCATCTGGTCATATTTCTGTGAAGCAGCAGGTACCTTAAAACTGTGCTGAAGGTGCTCCATGAATCCAAGTTATTATTGTTGTTGTCCAGTTTGATAACTTCACCGCCTGCAAGGAAAACTCCATGTGTGCAGTTCTGCTGTTGGGAGAATAATGAATTACATGTACTGGTCCGCAAACAGTATCCCCAGACACCAACATGCAGTTCGATTTCAGAAATTAATTTCAGACGCATTGATTCTTGTTTGGAACTTATTAAAAATTTAGCAAAACTCACAGTTACCATTTAAAAGGGAAATGTTCGGCCCGATCGAATGGCCTTGTTTTCAAAAATTTGTTCATGGGACGTGGGCGTCGCAGACTGAGCCAGCATTTGTTGCCCATCTCTAATTGCCCTTGAGGGGTCATAGAACATAGAACATTACAGCGCAGTACAGGCCCTTCGGACCGCGATGTTGCGTCGACCTGTGAAACCACACTAAAGCCCATCTACACTATTCCCTTATCGTCCATATGTCTATCCAATGACCATTTGAATGCCCTTAGTGTTGGCGAGTCCACTACTGTTGCAGGCAGGGCATTCCACGCCCTTACTACTCTCTGAGTAAAGAACCTACCTCTGACATCTGTCCTATCTATCTCCCCTCAATTTAAAGCTATGTCCCATCGTGCTAGACATCACCATCTGAGGAAAAAGACTCTCACTGTCCACCCTATCCAATCCCCTGATCATATTGTGTGTCTCAATTAAGTCACCTCTTAACCTTCTTCTCTCTAACGAAAACAGCCTCAAGTCCCTCAGCCTTTCCTCATAAGATTTTCCCTCCATACCAGGCAACATTCTGGTAAATCTCCTCTGCACCCTTACCAATGCTTCCACATCCTTCCTATAATGCGGCGACCAGAATTGCACGCAATACTCCAAATGCGGCCGCACCAGAGTTTTGTACAGCTGCAACATAACCTCATGGCTCCGAAACTCAATCCCTCTACCAATAAAAGCTAACACACCGTACGCCTTCTTAACAACCCTCTCAACCTGGGTGGCAACCTTAAGGGATCTATGTACATGGACACCGAGATCTCTCTGCTCATCCACACTGCCAAGAATCTTACCATTAGCCCAGTACTCTGTCTTCCTGTTATTCCTTCCAAAATGAATCACCTCACACTTTTCTGCATTAAACTCCATTTGCCACCACTCAGCCCAGCGCTGCAGCTTATCTATGTCCCTCTGTAACTTGTAACATCCTTCCGCACTGTCCACAACTCCACCGACTTTAGTGTCATCTGAAAATTTACTCACCCATCCTTCTACGCCCTCCTCCAGTTCATTTATAAAAATGACAAACAGCAGTGGCCCCAAAACAGATCCTTGTGGTACACCACTAGTAACTGGACTCCAGTCTGAACATTTCCCATCCACCACCACCCTTTGTCTTCTTCCAGCTAGCCAATTTCTGATCCAAACTGCTAAATCACCCTGAACCCCATGCCTCCATATTTTCCGCAGTAGCCTACCATGGGGAACCTTATCAAACGCTTTACTGAAATCCATATACACCTCATCAACTGCTTTACCCTCATCCACTGGTTTGGTCACCTTCTCAAAGAACTCAATAAGGTTTGTGAGGCACGACCTACCTTTCACAAAACCGTGTTGACTATCTCTAATCAAATTATTCCTTTCCAGATGATTATACATCCTATCTCTTATAAACCTTTCCAAGACTTTACCCACAACAGAAGCAAGGCTCACTGGTCTATAGTTACCGGGGTTGTCTCTACTCCCCTTCTTGAACAAGGGAACAACATTTGCTATCCTCCAGTCTTCTGGCACTATTCCTGTCGACAAAGATGACTTAAAGATCAAAGTCAAAGGCTCAGCAATCTCCTCCCTAGCTTCCCAGAGAATCCTAGGATAAATCCCATCCGGCCCAGGGGATTTATGTATTTTCACACTTTCCAGAATTGCTAACACCTCCTCGTTATGAACCTCAAGCCCTTCTAGTCTAGTAGCCTGAATCTCAGTTTTCTCCTCGACAACATTGTCTTTTTCCTGTGTGAACACTGACGAAAAATATTCATTTAGCACCTGTCCTATCTCCTCGGACTCCAAGCACAACTTCCCACTACTGTCCTTGACTGCCCTACTCTTACCCTAGTCATTCGTTTATTCCTGACATATCTATAGAAAGCTTTAGGGTTATCCTTGATCCTACCTGCCAAAGACTTCTCATGTCCCCTCCTGGCTCTTCTTAGCTCTCTCTTTAGGTCCTTCCTAGCTAACTTGTAACTCTCGAACACCCTAACTGAACCTTCATGTCTCATCTTTACATAAGCCTCCTTCTTCCTCTTGACAAGTGTTTTGACTGCTTTATTAAACCACGGTTCCCTTGCTCGACCACTTCCTCCCTGCCTGACAGGTACATACTTATCAAGGACACGCAGTAGCTGTTCCTTGAACAAGCTCCACATTTCCATTGTGCCCATCCCCTGCAGTTTTCCTCTCCATCCGATGCATCATAATTCTTGCCTCATCGCATCATAATTGCCTTGGGTCAGTTAAGAGACAACCACATTGCTGCAGATCTGGAGTCACTGTAGGCCAGACCAAGTAAGGACAGCAGATTTCCGTCCATAAAGGACATTAATGCACCAGATGGGTTTTTATGACAATTGAAAATGGTTTCCTGGTCATCATTAGACTTTTAATTCCAGATTTTTTTTAATTGAATTCAAATTTCACCACCTGCAGTGGCGGTATTTGAACCTGGGTCCCTAGAACATTACTGTGGTCCCTGGTTTACTCGTCCAGTGACAATACGACCCTGCCACCGCCTCGCCCTCACTCGGTGGCAGGACGGTGCTGTTAAATCTCATGACAGGCCTCTCGCGAGATTTGAGACTCTCGGAACGCCCTGCGAGATTTAACTTGATCTTGTGAGATGTCACGATCTGGATCTCAGCCCGCTGGGCGAGATCCAGATGTACATATTTAAGTCACTTAAATATGCCATCGCCCGATGCTCCCGAAGCCCAGGAACGAACGCCCGCACCTGAGAGACCTTGCCATGATGCCATTTAGCACTAGTCCAGACAAACATGGACCAGGTGTAATAGCACCTTTGGGTGGGTGTCTCCCAGACCATCAGAGACCTTGGTTAGTTGGGCACTGGGCAGTGTGGTACCCTGGCACTCCCACCCGGACACATTGGCAATGTCATCCTGACAGGCTAGTAGTGTCAAGGTGTCTGGGTGCCAATTGCCCATGCCAGGGATCGAGCCCGGGGCTGCCCTGCCCTTATGAGGTGGGGCGAGGGGGGCTTGCGGTCCCCCAACAGGTATATTGGGGCATTGGGGGGGGTCTGGAGTTCGCATTGGGGAGTCCAAGGGGGGGTCCAGAAATCGGGCTTGCACTTAAAAATGGCACCCTGATCTCTTCCTGCGCTGCAGAAAGCGAGGGAAAACTTCAGTGGAGCGTTCCTCACCGAAATCCCCTTTGATAGCGGGGTCAACGCCGAGAAACACCCCGCTAAACGCACCCAAACTGGGACTGCTTTTCCTCATTAACTCGCGCCCGTTATCTCTCACGATTGAAAGCTTTCTTGCAGAGATTACGAGAAGTCTCAGTAACAGTTGCATAATCCATAAACTCCTTGAGTTAATTCTGATGAAAGCTTTCGATGAAATCAAGAAGAGAGTGAGCCATCTGGTCTGAGCTTCGTCTGTGTATTTTTACCACTGTTTATGTCAGTCTCTGAGACAGAAAATGCAACTCACTTGATCGTCATTTTTACTGTCAGTGATTTTGAAGTTCAGGTGGTTGCTGCCAGACAGACTTTGTGCAAGCAATAGACGCTAAGCCTAGACGTTATCGTCATGAGATTAGTGGTGAATGCTTAAAGCTTTTGGATGATTCCTTTATCCTCTCTCCTAGCACAGGCATATGGATTACGTAACTTCAGAGCTAAAAATATTCTGAAGCATTATTGAGGTTGTCTCATATGACAAGTTACAGATGAACATAACTGAAAAAGGATGTGGCACATAGTCTTTGGGTAATTTAAAGTTAAACGGTTGTAGAATGCAGAAGAAAATTGGGGAGAGGGAGTGTATGATTTGGGCGGGGACGGGGGACAAGGGGGTGAAAGGTGAATTTCTCCGCAGACTTGAGTTCCCGGTAAAATAATGAGTTAGATTAGGAGATGCTGTCATGGTGAACTTCACCACATGGAGGACAATTGTCATGTAGGAAGTATATTTACAGTTCACAGTTTTGGACTGTGCTAATCAGACAAATACTGTCATGTCTCCAGCCATCAATGTTTTGTTTGGAATTCAAGAACTCTCTGGTATCAGAGGTAACTGTCTCAGCTGTTAGCCTGAATCATTCAGACAGATTTGATCTGCTGCTGTTGAAAGCATAAGCCACTCATTTACCTGGCTTATCTCTTCACTCATATTATCTTGCTCTGGTGAATCAGAGCTTCTCAGGTTTGAGACTATTAAGCCCTCCCCCATTTAATGCCCGTGTTTGTTCAACTCACAATGACCCTGGCTTCGGGTCTGCCAATCTTTCGTTTTCCCTGGCACGCTTGTTGTTTTGTGCCTGTAGCGGAAGGGATTTGAGATCTCTTCTTTGCAATAGTCATTGCTGTCAATCCCAGCCATTAGGATTGAAGGCATTGTTTAGCTTTCGAAACCAGGTATTCTCTACAAGTGCCGGAAACTACACATTTTCTAAAAGGTTCTTTTAGGCTGAAGGGGAAAGGAGCAGCAAATGGCTATCAAATATGAGGTGAGTGTTACATGTTCAGTTCGTACAAGAAGCTCGAGGCTTCAGTTGAAGAGATTTCTGAGTTAGGACAACTGATTTACTTTGTAGGACCTGGTAGATTGGACAATCACAGTGCCCTTTTCATGACTTGTCTTTGACAATTGCTGAGCTAATTTTGCCAAGTTGAAATTTAAAAAAAAAATCTGTTTAGATTTGTCACACATTTCAAATGTTTACTTTTCGTCATTCTTCACTCTCCTCTCATGTCCTTCCTTAGGCTCCTTTGAATAGTACTATTAATAAAGGCAGGGCAAACTGTTCGCACTTTCCGATTACTAGCTCCTTCAATTTTGTTTAGTTTTTACTCAGATTGAGGGCAGGAGCTCATCTGCCTGGTCTCACATTTCTGAATCTGAGGAACTGTTATAGGATCCCTATAGTGCAGAAGGGGGCCTTCGGCCCATTGAGCTAGTACCAACCTTCTGAAAGAGCCTCCTACCAAGGCCCACTTCCCCATTCTCTCCCTGTAATATTGGAACCCCACCTAACCTGCACATCTTTGGGCACTAAGGGGCAATTTCGTTTGGCCAATCCATCTAACCTACACATTTTTGGATTGTAGGAGGAAATTGGTGCAACCGGATGAAACCCATGTTGACACAGGGAAAAAGTGCAAATTTCACATAGTCACCCAAGGCTGGAATCGAACAGGCATCCCTGATGCTGTGAGGCAACAGTGGTTACTACTGTGCCACCCTAAAGGCCAAAATTGCTGGAGAAGGCTATGTCAGTCCCAGCATCGATTGTGTTTGCTGTTATTGAAAATATGGAAAGATGTGTCATTTGAAACATGGAAGTCTGGCAATATCTGGTCTGAGAGAAACATGAGAGAATACAGGGAAAGATCCCACAAAGGGTTAACAGCAGCTGCAAAGAGCAGGATTGTAAAATACAGATATCCTTGGTCAAGCAGGCTTAGCAAACAAGACAAACAGGATTTTTGTTTGAAGCCAAAAACAATGGCTCACACCTTCATTGAATGTAACTATCTTGGTAAGCATCTGGAAAAGAAAGGATAAGGTCCAGTTGAATTTGGGACAATTCCAGGTGTGAAATCTTGCTAATGCCAGGTAAGTTAAAGAAAACTGGAGACTAGCAGTCTACGAGAAACATAATTCAAAGCCAAAATCAAAGTCAAAATTATGAGCTGAGGACACAATTGGAACATAAAACTATAGAAATGACAGGAATTAAAAGTAACATCTCTTGAAGTCAAAGCATTTTAAACATCACAAAGGAAACAATGTAATCAGAGATCTATGAGATGAGGCTATGTCAAAATTAATACTTATTGGATTAGAATGTTTAGATCAAAGATACTTTTTACAATCAAAGAAAATAAGAGTTACTTTACAATAAAGTCATAAAAACTTAATAACTGTTAGAAAGAGAATATAAACCTAGAGACCAGAGCAGGAACTACCAGAACCAGAACTCAGAAGCAGAGAGGCGGAGAAGCAGAGTCAGATTACAGTCAGCTCAGCCATGGGAAAGGGACAGGGCAAAGCAGCCGAGCTAAAACAGCTAATATATCTAAGGAAGACTAGAATTTAAAGAGTAGGCAGAGTCAGCACAGAGTCAGCTCAGATAGCCAGCAGAGCCAGCTCTCACAGCTCGGTACATGGGATCGACAAGACACAGCAACCGAGCTCATCAGCGAATACATCTAAAGAAGACCAGACTTTAAAGAAGATTGATTGTCAAGGTGGGCCTGAAGGTCCCTTCAACCAACCAGAAGGATCCAGAAGCAAGATCTTTTTACCTTTCTGTAAAGACAGTAATTGCAGCTTTTAAATGAAAAAATATAATAATAAAATAGCTTAATTTAAATTGAAAAAGTGGTGATTCCAAAGTCTACTTTACTCACTTAGCAATGCGGGACCCAGGATCGATGCTACTAAGTGGTAAGTAGATGAAATCTTCGGTGAAGGTATGGGTTATACCGGGGGATAACTTGAAAATGCAGTTTGACCTGAATAGCACCCACTGAAGCCTGTATCAGAGTCAGGGAGCAAGAATCCCTGATCACCATTTAGAATATCGGCCCTTTTCTGGTATAGGCGGACTTCTAAGAATAGTGGTGAGTTTTCAACAACATTGCCCATGACCTCCCTCAATTAGCCTGATTATGGGTTTGGGGTCAGTGTGAAATCACCTCTTTGCACAGAGTCTGAAGATCCCCATATCAGTAGGAGCACACTTTGGGCATCTGACTTAATCCAAGGCTGCAAATGTTCTCCTTGCCTCCTCCTCAGGGTCCAGATCTTCCGTGAGAAAAAAATTTACCACTTTCCAAACTCAGACTGGTCTGCTGCAGAGTTGTGGACAAGGACCCTACCAGCCTCTGGCCACCTTTCCTTTGGCCCTGCCCCAGTAATTAGTGGCCTCATTTACAGCACATAGAGCCTTCTCTCAGTCTCTGTGACGCACTCAAGGCTAACCTTTGACCCCGTTTCCATTTGCAGCATTCAAATAGAATCCTGAGCACCATCAGATGAATCAAAAGCAGTTTTTAAAAAAGCAGATTATCTTCCCAGTGCAACCAGGTCACAATTAAGCTTTACTGGAATTAAACTCAGCGGTACAAGTAATTAGACTCTCAGTCTGCATATAGCCGGTTAAGGTGACTTGTGTCAAAAGCTTGTAATGAGTTGTTTTACTCTCTGTAACATCTTAACTTCTTATTGGCAAGCATCTATATTTTAGAAAGTTTTCTTGGCATAACAGAGTCATGTGAAAACTTCTTCAATTTGCTATCCTAATCAATGATGAAGTCCAGTGGCAGTGGTACTGAACTAGCAATTCCAAGATTCATTTCATAGACTAATAGATATAATAATGATATAACAATAATATTATTAATGTTGAAAGTTTTGGTGAGCGTGGGTGAAGGGCAGACCTGTGCAGTCTTGTGTTAAGGCCAAATGAGGTTGTTCAGGGGCTTCTTAAAAGATTTTTTTTAACCTGTTTTGAGACATTCAGGAGCTGCCTGTCCCAGCTGAGCTGAAGGTCAAACAGGTTGGATGCATATCCGTGAGGCAGAAAGGATATTGGAAGATCGAGCAGAAATGCCATTCCCCTTTGAAAGAAAACTTGTGGAAGCCCAATGAAGGTCAGGGGAAGAGTCAGCATTAAGCACTTTGTCAGTTTAGGGGATCATCACCCTCCTGGCATTGCGTGAGCATCGGAACAGTGGGCAAAAGTGCTAGACTGCATCTGAGCACCAGGAAGTGTGCAGCCGGAAATGGGTGCTGCACCCTCTGAACGTGAGGCAACTGGAGATGAGGAGTAGCAGCTTCCAAGTTGAAGGACAGAGCCCCAGGCATTAGGAGGCCACAGGAAAGGAATGAGAACCACTGAGCAGATGGAGGCTTTACTCTGAGCACCGGATCTACAAGCGAAGGCAAAGATACCTGGACATGCCTGAAAGCCAGTGTTGATGGAGATGATGACTCTCGAGGTAGATGGTCACAGTCATCTGTGCCCTGGACCTATGGACATTAACAGCAGTAGGCCCCTCATGACTGACCTGATTGTAACTGCAAACCCAAATTCCTGACCATCCCCGATAACCTTTCACCCCCTTGTTTCAAGAATCTGACCGATGCCTTAAAAATATTCAAAGATTCTTCTTCCACTGCCTTTTGAGGAAGAGAATTCCGGAAACACACGACCCTCAGAGAAAAATATCTCTTCTCATCTCTGTTTTAAATGAGCGATCCCTTAGTTTTAAACAATGACCTCTGGTTCTAGATCCTCTGGCAAGAGGAAACATCTTCTCCACATCCACTCTGTCAATACCCCTCAGGATTTTAAAGGTCTCAATCAAGTCACCCCTACTGACCTAGTGGATAAAAACCTAAGCTATCCAACCTCTCTGAGGGGGGCGGAGGGGCTAGGGGGGCAGTTTAACTTAGTTGGCTGGACAGCTGATTTATTGGACAGCTGGACAGGTTCAATTCCCGTACTGGCTGAGGTTATTCATGAAGGTCCTGTCTTTTCAATCTTGCCCCTTGCCTGAGGTGTGGTGATCCTCAGGTTAAATCACAACCGCCCAGCTCTCCCCCTCAAAAGGGTAAAGCAGCCTATGATCATCTGGGACACCTGATGACTTTACTTACTTATCCAACCTTTCCTCAGAAGACAACACACCCATTCCTGGTATTATTCTAGTAAACCTTGTCTGAACTGCTTCCAATGTATTTGGAGACCAATACTATACACAATAGTCCAGGTATTGTCTTACCAATGCTCTGTACAACCTAAGCAAAACATCCCTACGTTTGTATTCAATTTCCCCTCACAATAAATTGTAACGTTCTATTAGCTTTTCTAATTACTTGCTGTACTTGTATACTAGCGTTTTGTGAAACCTCATGCCTTACACCATTAATCACCATGCTCTGCCTGTCACAGTCAAAATAATTACAACCTTAAATTTCTTCACCGCTGGATCCTTTCAAGGAATAGCTGCGAACCTCTGTGGCGGCCCACTAGCACAGTGGTTAGCACTGTCACTTCACAGCTCCAGGGCCCCAGGTTCGATTCCAGGCTTCGGTCACTGTCTGTGAGGAGTCTGCATGTCTTCCCCGTGTCTGCGTGCGTTTCCTCCGGGTGCTCCGGTTTCCTCCCACAGTCCAACGATGTGCAGGTTAGGTGGATTGGCCATGCTAAATTGCCCATAGTGTCCGAAAGGTTGGGTGGGTTACTGGGCTGGGATGGAGGTGTAGGCTTAAGTGGGGTGCTCTTTCCAAGGGCCGGTGCAGACTCGATGGACCGAATAGCCTCCTTCTGCACTGTAAATTCTATGATTCACACAGGTGGCTGCACATAGGTGATTTACCCTGGTGACCGGTACCCTCTTCGCCATGTCTGTACAACATATCAGATTTACAACTGGTATGGTATTGCAGGTTCAGAGGGCACTAGGTTTTGTCACCATCACTGGATTCGCTCAAGTGCAAGGCTTAATTTACTGCACCCATGTTGCCATCAAGACACCCAAAAACCGATCACAAAGGTTTATTAATAGGAAGGCCGACCACTTCCTGGATGGCCAGCTGGTCTGCGACATGTGTGTACACTTTCCTGACAGCTGCCATGACTCGTCTCCAAAAACCTACTCTTTTGCACCTATTCTATCTCAACCCCCAAAGCCTGTGGACGGATTCTATGGAGCCAAGAACTATCAGGTGAGAATACATGCCGCATCCAGCCATAAATGGTGGTGGACAGTTAAACAACTCACTGGATGAGGTTCTACAAATATCCCCATCCTCAATGATGGAGGAGCTCGGCACAGATGTGTAAAAGACAAGGCTGAGGCATTTGCAACAATCTTCAGCCAGAATTGCCGAGTGGATGTTCCATCTCGGTCTCCTCCGGACGTCACCAGCATCACAGATATTAATCTTCGCTCCACATGATACCAAGATGTGGCTGAAGGCACTGGGTACTGCAAAGGTTATGGCCCCTGACAATATTCCAGCAATACTACTGAAGACATGTGCTCCAGAACTTGCTGCACCCCTTGCCAAGCTGTTCCAGTACAGCTACAACACTAGTATCTACCCGGCAATGTGGAAAATTGCCAAGGCGTGTCCCTTACACAAGAAACAGGACAAATCCAACCCAGCCAATTTCCATCTTATCAGTCTACTCTTCATCATCCGCACAATGATGGAAGGAGTCATCAACAGTGCTATGAAGGAGCACTTAAGAAGTTTTACAACACCAGGTTAAAGTCCAACAGCATCTATATTTTAGAAAGTTTTCTTGGCAGAACAGAGGCATGTGATATTTCTAAGTAATATTTCTAAAATTCAGAGTCATATTTCTAAAATATAGATGCTTGCCAATAAGAAGTTAAGATTCACCTGAGGAAGGAACAGTGTTCCAAAAGCTAGTGATTTGAAACAAACCTGTTGGACTTTAACCTGTTGTTGTAAGACTTCTTACTGTGCTCATCCCAGTCCAACACCGGCATCTCCACATCAAGGAGCACTTACTCAGCAATAACCTGCTCACAGACACTGTTTGAGTTCTGCCAGGGTCACGCAGCTCCTGATGTCATGAGAGCCTAACATGGACAAAAGAGCAGAATGCCAGATGTGAAGTGAGAGTGACTGCTATTTATATCAAGGCAGCATTTGACCAAGTATGGCATCATGGAACCCCAGCTAAACTGGAATCAATGGGAAATAGAGGAAAACTCTCCGCTATTTGGAGTCATACCTGGCACAGAGGAAAATAGTTGCGGTGGTTGGAGGTCAATTATCTCAGCTCCAGGACATCACTGCAGATGTTCCTCAGGGTAGTGTCCTAGGTCCAACCATCTTCAGCTGCTTCATCAATGCATCAATTACCTCCCTTCCATCATAAGGTCAGAAGTGGGGATGTTTGCAGATGACTGCACAATGTTCAGCACCATTCGCGACTCCTCAGATAATGAAGCAGTGCATGTCCAAATGCAGCAAGACCTGGACAATATCCAGGCTTGGGCTGACAAGTGGCAAGTTACATCTATACCACACACGTGCTAGGCAATGACCATCGCCTACAAGGGAGGATCTAACAACGGCCCCTTTACATTCAATGGCATTACCATCGCTGCATCCCCACCTTGGAGGGGCTACCATTGATCATGAACTGAACTAACGATATTAATACTGTGACTACCTGGGCAGGCCAAAGACTAGGAATCGTATGGCAAGTAACTCACCTCCTGACCCCCCAAAGCCTGTCCACTGTCTACGCAGCACAAGTCAGGAGTGTAATGGAATACTCTCCACTTGCGTGGATGAGTGCAGCTCCAACAACACTCAAGAAGCTCAACATCGTCCAAGACAAAACAGCCCGCTTGTTTGCTCCTCCTTCCACGAACATTCAAATCCGCCACTACTGACGAACAGTGACAGCGTGAGTGCCATCTACAAGATGTACTGCAGTAACTCACCAAGGTTCCTTTGACAGCACCTTCCAAACCCATGACCACTACCATCTAGAAAGACAAGAGCAGCAAATACCTGGGAACTCCACCACCTTGAGGTTCCCCTCCAAGTCACTCACCACCCTGACTTGGAAATATAACACCTTCCTTCACTGTCACTGGAGAAAAGTCCTGGAACTTCTTCCCTAACAGCACAGTGGGTGTACCTACACATCAAGGATTGCAACGGTTCAAGAAGACAACTCACCACCATCTTCTGAAAGGCAACTAGGGATGGGCAATAAATCTGGCCTAACCAGTGACACCCACATCCTGTAAATGAATTTAAAAAAACATCCACTCCGACTGTACCAAGTTACACCCCCTCATATTCTGACCAAAGTCCTGAATTACTGCCCAGCGGAGCTCGCTAAATAATGTGGTGTCTGTGCTCAAGGGCTTGTCCCAGTAATTGGGGGTTGAACTTACCATGCCAGAGCATTTAAGACCATTGAACCTTTTCCTACACTGTATCTATGCCTCTGGCACTTACTCCTCTGGCACTTACTATTTGACCACACTATGAAATGCATATTTGATCTGTACCCATGCAGTCTTTGTCTAGGTGCGCGTTATTTGTTAGTTGTATAAATTTAAGGTTGTATGTATGCAGTTGGAGAGAAAACTCATCGAATAATCCAACATATAAAGTGACACTGCTGGGGGAGTTGTCGAGTTAGGAGCTATGTCTTTGTAATAAAGCTAAAACTAAGTAAAGATTCATTTCCGGTCTCCTCCTTTATTAATTGGCTGTCAGAATCTTAATAGCATCCCAATTCCACCCTCTGGGAATATAGTCTCCCACGGGAACCTCGTGGCCTCCACATCAGCATTTGAAAATCTCGGGCCATCCTGCCTTGGCTCCCCTGGATCCTGCTCTACGTAGACACGATAACATTGATTGTGAACAATTTCAAAAGTCATGACTCCTGATGCGTGTTTAAAGTTGGCCCACTCTGGAAGTGAATGGCTTCTGATTCTGCCCTCTTCGCCACTGATTGGATAGCAAACCCGAACTTTGTCCAATTAACCATTCACCTCTATGAAAATAACAAAGACTTCTTGGTTAATTTCAGGGGCGAATTTTCAACCTGGAGAGTTGCACCCATCTCCTGAGGCGAGATTCTCCGACCCCCCGCCGGGTCGGAGAATCGCCGGGGGCTGGCGTGAATCCCCCCCCCCCCGCCGGTTACCGAATTCTCCGGCACCGGATATTCGGCGGGGGCGGGAATCGCACCGCGCCGGTTGGCGGGCCCCCCCCCCCCCATGATTCTCCGGCCCGAATGGGCCGAAGTCCCGCCACTAAAATGCCTGTCCCGCCAGCGTAGATTAAACCATCTACCTTACCGGCGGGACAAGGCGGCGCGGGCAGGCTCCGGGGTCCTGGGGGGGGCGTGGGGTGATCTGGCCCCGGGGGTGCCCCCGCGGTGGCCTGGCCCGCGATCGGGGCCCACCGATCCGCATGCGGGCCTGTGCCGTGGGGGCACTCTTTCCCTTCCGCCTTCGCCACGGTCTCCACCATGGCAGAGGCGGAAGAGACTCCCTCCACTGCGCATGTGCGGGAATGCTGTCAGCGGTCACTAACGCTCCCGCGCATGCGCCGCCCGGAGATGTCATTTCCGCGCCAGCTGGCGGGGCACCAAAGGCCTTTTCCGCCAGCTGGCGGGGCGGAAATTCGTTCGGCGCGGGCCTAGCCCCGGGCTCGGCCCCCCAAGATGCGGAGCATTCCGCACCTTTGGGGCGGCGCGATGCCCAACTGACTTGCGCCATTTTGGGCGCCAGTCGGCGGACATCGCGCCGATACCGGAGAATTTTGCCCCTGAATCCCACCTTCTCCACAAAATTCCACCTCCAGCATGAAAACCAGGAAGTAAAGGTGAGAATATTTAATTCAATGTAAAATAATGTACAGAAAGCAAAATAAAGATATTAAAAAAGACAGTTAAAAGAGATAACGAAAAGTTTTTACAATTTAAGTTTCATTCTTTTCAATCTCCAGTAATAATGAAAAATCTGAAGGAATGAGACTTCGCACTTGAAAAAGTAATTTTTCAGTGAGGGTGTTTGGCAACAATTGAAATCAGCATGCCATAAAATACGCACTTACACTTGAATGCACAGGCCTAATCTTTTCTGGAACATTTACTGAGTATCTCATGGCTAACTATCCCAAATTGATGGTGTTGCATGTATTTGAATGTGGAGTCTCAGGGGAAGGTCTAGGTGTAGTGAACGTTGTGAAGGGTCAGGGAAAATTGGGCAGTAACAACCTCCAGGTTTCCATGGCTAATTGCTCGTGTATGGACATCAGGGGCGGGATTCTCCCCTACCCAGCAGAGCGGGGGGTCCCGGCAGGATGGAGTGGCGTGAACCCTCCGGCGTCGGGCCGCCCCAAAGGTGCGGATTTCTCCACACCTTTAGGGGCCAAGCCCTCACCTTGAGGGGCTAGGCCCGCGCCGGAGTGGTTGGCGCACCGCCAGCCGGCGGGAAAGGCCTTTGGCACCACGCCAGCCGGGGCCGAAAGGACTTCACCGATTGGCGGAAGCCCGCGCATGCGCGGGAGCGCCAGCGGCTGCTGACGTCATCCCTGCGCATGCGCGGGTGGGGGGGGGGTCATTTCTGCATCGACCATGGTGAAGACTGTGGCCGAGGTGGAAGGAAAAGAGTGCCCCCACGGCACAAGCCCGCCCGCGGATCGGTGGGCCCCGATCGTGGGCCAGGCCACCGTGGGGGCACCCCCCGGGGCCAGACCGCCCTGCACCCCCCCCAGGACCCCGGAGCCCGCCCGCGCCGCCAGTTCTGCCGGGAAGGTAGGTGGTTTGATTCACGTCGGTGGGACTGGCATGACAGCAGAGGGACTTCGGCCCATCGCGGGCTGGAGAATCGGCAGGGGGGAGCATGCCAACTGGCGCGGCACAATTCCAGCCCCCGCCGAATTTTCGGTGCCGGAGAATTCGGCGGCCGGCGGAGGCGGGATTCACGTTGCCCCCGGCGATTCTCCGACCCGGTGGGGGGGGTCGGAGAATCCCGCCCCAGATGTTGCTGTCTGGAATAATCATCATAATAATAGCCTCACTGCAATTTTAATGCAAAACCCGGGAACACTTGGATTAAGGTTTATTGTCACATGTACCAAGGTACAGTAAAAAGTATTGTTCTGCGTACAGTCTAGGTAGATCGTTCCATACATGAAAACAAATTCCTGGCTTGGCTGTACATTGGTGTTGCGCTTTCAAATTTGTTTTCGTCAAATCACAAGGAAAGGCTGTGTTTTTTCTGGCTTTAAGCTTCAATTCATGCCTCTCCATTACAGTAAGTTTATCTGTTTCATAGGAAATAATTAGTGGCTAAAATCATTTTTCCAAATAATTTGTAAAAATGCTTTGTTCAAGCTGCATATTTCCCCGAAGAGTCTCACTCCACGTCATGCACGTCCCTGTCAAGCATTGACTCTGGATTTTCTTTATAGGGATGTGCTCCTAGTAGAGCCAGAGTTACAGGGAACTCAGTTCAAAGAATAGGCAATACAGAATTGTGGCCTCATCGTGGACCCTCGTTCCCTTCCAACACGGTTTTCCTGCCAGCAATGTGTGATCACTCAACATCTCACAAAAGCACTTTGCACTGACATTGTTATTGTAGTGTAAATCCAGTGTTAGAAAAAGATGTTGAGTAGGCTAGTAATTGTATTTTGTATAAGCATCAATCCTTGATATTTGTCCTCTGTCTGAGTACTGAGAACACATTTTGCTGAGATTGAAATACACTGTGCATTAGATAGGAGCAGATGGTAGACATGAATTATGAAGATGGTCTCTCCTTGTTTTCATAGTTTCACAGTCTCCTGAGGCTTGACACAATGACCAGAAATTGCAACATTTCTTTCCTTCTGTGTCCCTAACTACCAGCTGTTCTAATATTCTGAATTCGTCTATGGGGAACAGTAGTCACATTGATCACCATTTGGTCAAATATGTTCAATCACCAAGTTAACAGAGAAGGGTTCTGAATGAATGCCACCAACCTGGGGAGCTCATTACATATGTTGCTTGAACTAGTGTGTATTTTCCGCTCCTGTAAGAGAAGCTTGGACATTACTCCTCAATGCTTTTTGGTGTTAGAAATCGCTGGATTCAAGAGAGCACTGAACAAATTTAAGGAAAAGATTTGAATGAAACGTAAATGTGCTTGAATATTCCCATGACAAGTGTTCTTTATTATTCTTTGAGTTAATTTACCCTCCTCATGTCAGAGCTGTTCAGCTATATACTGTGGCGCACTTCTGCCATTACCACAAGACTTCAGGCTTCACTAGGAACAAAGTATTGATTAATAAAGAGTAACTTGGTACAGGACGCTTTGCAGCCCGAAGCTGCCTTGTCCTAACATGCTTACTACAGAGGTGCTAGATGTATTCTGCCCAAGAGAGGGCTCCACCCTCTGGGATGATCACTCACTCTCAGTTCCTATTGGTCTCTGGAGTCAGGGGCGAAATTCTCCGTTATCGGCGGAAAGTCCGCCGATCGGCGCATAAAACGGCGCAAATCCGAATTGCGTCACTTCGGAAAAATGGGTCGAAAGTCTCCGCCCCGAAATGGCCTAGCAGCGACGTAATGGGATCCGCGCTTGCGCAGTGGTTTACGCCGTGCAGCGTCATACGCGCCGCACGGCGTGACGGCTCATAAGGCCGCGCTGCTCGCCCCCACCCGACCGGAGCACCCGACCGCAACACCCGACTGGATGGCTGGCCGCCGCTCAGCCCCGAGATTCGAGTCACGGGATGTGGTGGCGCTCCTGGACGCGGTGGAGCAGAGGAGGGACGCCCTGTATCCCGGGCATGGCCGCAGAGTTGCCCCACACCACAGCCGGCGTCTGTGGAGGGAAGTGGTAGAGGCCGTCACCGCTGCGGCCCTGACACCACAGACAGGCACCCAGTGCCACAAGAAAGTGAACGACCTTGTTAGAGCAGGCAGGGTGAGCCTCCCCCATATCCCCCCCTCCCCCATATCCCCCCTCCCCCATATCCCCCCACCCCCATATCCCCCCTCCCCCATATCCCCCTACCCCATATCCCCCTCACTCATATCCCCCATATCCCCCCTCCCCATATCCCCCCTCCCCCATATGCCCCTCCCCCACATCCCCCCTCCACATATCCCCCCTCCCCATGACCCCCTCCCCCATATCCCCCCTCCCCCATATCCCCCCTCCCCCATATCCCCCTCCCCCATATCCCCCCTCCCCCATATCCCCCTCCCCATATCCCCCCTCCCCCATATCCCCCTCACCCATATCCCCCATATCCCCCCTCCCCCATATTGCCCTCCCCATATCCCCCTCCCCATATCCCCCATATCCCCCCTCCCCCATATCCCCCCTCCCCATATCCCCCCTCCCACATATCCCCCCTCCCCCATATCCCCCATATCCCCCCTCCCCATATCCCCCATATCCCCCCTCCCCCATATCCCCCCTCCCCCATAATCCCCCCTCCCCATATCCCCCCTCCCCCATATCCCCCCTCCCCCATATCCCCCCTCCCCCATATGCCCCTCCCCCATATCCCCCCTCCCCATATCCCCCCTCCCCATAACCCCCTCCCCCATATCCCCCATATCCCCCCTCCCCCATATCCCCCCTCCCCCATATCCCCCCTCCCCCATATCCCCCTCCCCCATATCCCCCCTCCCCCATATCCCCCCTCGACCATATCCCCCCTCCCCATATCCCCCCTCCCCCATATCCCCCCTCCCCCATATCCCCATATACTCCCTCCCCCATATCCCCCATATCCCCCATATCCCCCTCCCCCATTTCCCCCATATCCCCCCCTCCCCCATATCTCCAAGTGAATCCAGCCCTAACCTTAACCTAACAGTGTTGCCTTTTACCCCTGCGCCCCCCCCCCCCCCTCACAGGATAAGTGCGCACACAACAATAGGGAGCATGTGAGGACTGGAGGAGGCCCCGCTGATGAGAGGCCACTGACCGAACACGAGGAAAGGGCCCTGGAACTGGCTGGCGGACCTGACGACCGGGAGGTTGCTGATGCAGAGGTCGGGGGCGTAGTAGCAAGTGAGCCACCGACAGCCGCTCCCCATATCCCCCCTCCCCTATATCCCCCTCCCCCTTATCACCTGATCACTGCCTGATGTCTAACCATGCATGCTTCATTGTGAATCGCAGGACCAAACGTCCAGGCACCCATCCCCGCAGATGCAGACCGCCCGCAGGATGCCCCTCGGAGGCCACGGGAGACGGAGAGACCCGGACCCTCCAGCATGCGACGCCCGCAGGATGCCCCTCGGAGACCACAGGAGACGGAGAGACCCGCACCCTCCAGCATGCGACGCCCGCAGGATGCCCCTCGGAGGCCACGGGAGACGGAGAGACCCGCACCCTCCAGCATGCGACGCCCGCAGGATGCCCCTCGCACACCACGGGAGACGGAGAGACCCGCACCCTCCAGCATGCGACACCCGCAGGATGCCCCTCGGAGGCCACGGGTGACGGAGAGACCTGGAGCAACAGGGAGACGACACCCCCGTCACGTGCGGGAGCGACCACCGAGCGACGAGGGGGGCAGCCACAGGCCCCCGTCACATCCGAGCCAGGACACCACTACCCAGGACACCACTACCCAGGACACCACTACCCGGGACACCACTACCCGGGACACCACTACCCGGGACACCACTACCCGGGAAACCACTACCCGGGACACCACTACCCGGGACACCACTACCCGGGACACCACTACCCGGGACAGCACTGCCCAGGAAGACGAAATACCGGACAGTGACTCAGAGTGGATGGGTGGAGACGAACCCCCACCCCAAAGTGCCATGGACTCAGAGTGGGACGAAGAGCACGACACAACGCCACTGCTGTCACCAACACCCTCCACCATCGCATAAACACTCACCTCGGTTGGGCACTTTATTGATGAGGCGTCTGGTACACTCACTGGTGCGCACAACACAGCCGTCCCGGTACAGCAGGTGGAGGTAGGAGCAGCAGAGGGGCGAGGCGGTCGGAGGGCAGCCCAGCCCAAGCGAACATCTGCCGCCCAGATGGATCCCGGTTTCCTGGAGTTACCACACCCACACATAGATCCGATGCAACCACCGACCCGGAGACGAGCGAAGAGGGTGACGGGCGGCTTGCGGCAGCTGCAGTCGCAGGTGGAGGAGTCCATCCGCGTCCAGGAGCTGGGAGTGGTGCCGGTCATGCGTGCCACCCAAGCTGGCACCGCACGGGTGGCGTCCGCGGTGGAGGCAATGGGTGCGACGGTGTCAGACATGGGGAACGGTTTGCGAGGCCTGGGGCTTTCCGTGCAGGCGGCGTCTGTGGCCCAGGAAATGGCTGCCCTCTCACAGGAGGCCATGAGCCAGTGCCAGCGCCAGATGGCAGAGGCGCTCAACGCCATAGCCCAGTCTCTGCAGGCCATGGCCCAGTCTCAGCAGGCCATGGCCCAGTCTCTGCAGGCCATCGCTGAGGGCATCGGCGCCAGTGGTCATGTGCGAGCCGGCATCGCACTGTCACAGACAGGGTTTGCCAACCCCCTGGGCTCCATGGCTGCAAACCTGCAGACCCCTGTCGATACCAGCACGGGCCTCCAGGACTGGCAGCGCCAGATGTCGGGGGGGCGTCGGATGGCCAGTCCGTTCGCATCCACCACCCATGTAGAGGCCTGGGGGCCATCGGGCACCCCGAGGGAGGAGGAGGTGGTGTGGTCCGTCCCGGCTCCCCCTGTAGGGGAGGTCCCGGTACACCGCGACACCTCGGACTCCCCCCCTTCCGTCCCAGGTGCATCGGGTGGGCAACGGGCAGGACAGGCTGGCAGCTCGCCATCCCAGTCGCCCGGGCCGCAGCCTGGCCCATCTAGGCCAGGACGCCCCAGGAAACGGCCGCCAAAGGGATCCAGTGTCAGAGGGCAGGAATCACAGGAGTCCACCTCCAGTTCTGCTGTACCGTCTGGGGAACCACGTAGAAGTAGTCAAAGGGCCCGTAAGGCCAAACAATTAGTCACTGAGTAAGTTGGCACGGATGCAGGGCACAGATGAGTTTTAGGGGCTAGGGCACGTGCATGAACTCCTTTGGTTATTAAAGTCAATGTTACACCTACAGAAGCTGCCTTTGTGCTCTGTCCAAAGCGTGCGGGGGTGTCATGTACGTTGAGCGCAAGTGTGTGTGTGAGGGGTGGTCTTACCTCAGCCCCAGGTGAGTCTGCCCCCTTCCCCCTGGGCCGCCATCAACATCCCCCGGGCAGAGGACGGGACCGTGCGCTGCAGTGTCACAGCCGCATGCAGGGATGGTCCGGGTGGATGGTGGTACTGTGGCCATGGGTCAGACATAGTCCAACGATGTAGAGCCAGGAGCTCATCGCAGGGCGGGTTGTCATCATCCTCCATGGCCTGCGATAGACACGCGTCCACCCGCAACTGGGTGAGCACGGCCCGTTGTGCCGCAGGTGGATCGGCAATGGGGGGGGTGGTGTGCATGCGGGTGGGGTGGTTGGGGAGGGGGGGGAGGGTGCTGGGTGGGTGGATGGGTGGGGGGTGTGGGTGGTCGGCTGTTGCCATGGTGTGCGGTCTGTGGCCATACTACCCGATTCCCACGCCCATCTAGTCAGTGAAGCGGGCGTCTATCAGTCTGTCCGTGCCCGCTGGGCCAGCCGGTAACGGTGGACAGCCACCCGCCTGTGTGTACCCCGTCTGCCCTGACCATTACCCCCATCCCCCTCATCTGGGGAGGACTGCGCCTCTTCCTGCTGCTCCTCCACTCCGCCCTCCTCTGCCTGCGGCACATCGCCCCTCTGCTGGGCTATGTTGTGCAGGACGCAGCACACCACAATGATGCGGCCGACCCTATCTGACCGATACTGGAGGGCGCGCCCAGAGAGGTCCAGGCACCTGAAACGCATCTTCAGCACGCCAAAGCACCTCTCTATCACTCCCCTTGTCGCTACATGGGCATCATTATAGCGGTTCTCCGCCTCATTGCATGGCCTCCGTATAGGCATCATCAGCCACGATCGCAATGGGTAGCCCCTGTCGCCCAGCAACCAGCCCCTCAGCCGGGGATGGCGTCCCTCGTACATGCCGGGGATGGATGACCGCGACAACACGTATGAGTCATGTACACTGCCTGGGTAACGGGCGCAGACGTGCAGGATCATCATGCGGTGGTCGCAGACCACCTGTATGTTCATCGAATAGGTCCCCTTCCTATTGGTGAACATGGCCCTGTTATCTGCAGGTGGCCGCACGGCGACGTGCATCCCATCAATCGCGCCCTGGACCATGGGGAATCTGGCCACGGCAGAGAAGCCCACGGCCCGGGCATCTTGGCTGACCTGGTCCACGGGGAAGCGGATGTAGCGGTGCGCCATGGCATATAGGGCATCTGTCACTGCCCGGATGCACCGATGCACCGATGTCTGCGATATGCCGGACAGGTCCCCACTCGGTGCCTGGAATGACCCCGTTGCATAAAAGTTCGGGGCCACCGTAACCTTGATGGACACGGGGAGAGGGTGTCCCCCGCCAGTGCCACGCGGTGACAGGTGTGCCAGCAGGTGGCAGATGTGTGCCACGGTTTCCCGCCTCATCCGGAGTCTCCTCCTGCATTCCCGGTCCGTGAGGTCCTGGTATGACTGCCGGGGCCGGTACACACGGGGCGCCCTCGGGTGCCTCCATTGCCGTGGGGCCGCGACGTCCTCCTCCCCCTCCTCGTCCTGTCGGTCAGGTGTCCCTCCAGCCTGGGCGGCCTGCGCCGCCTCTCTGGCACGCTCCTCCTCCTCCTCCTCCTCATCCAGGGCAACATAGACATGAGCGGCTGCCGCCATGGTGGCCAACATCGCTGGATGATCGGAAAACATAACGGCCTGGTGGGGGGGAGGGGAACGACGACATGTCATCATTGCCCATATCCCCTCCTCCCCCCAGCCAGGTGGCATGGACCACATGGGTCCAACTGTTGGAGGCTGGCACCTGGCCAGGTGGACCAACTCACTTGCCCTCGCATCCCCCTCCCCGGCACGGACCCCCCATCCCCCTCCCCGGCACGAACCCCCCCCAACCTCCACCCCGGTACGGACCCTCCCCCCAACCTCCACCCCGGCACGGAACCCCCCACAACCTCCACCCCGGCACGGACCCCCCATCCCCCTCCCCGGCACGGACCCCCCCCCCCAAACTCCACCCCGGCACGGACCCCCCCCCAACCTCCACCCCGGCACGGACCCCCCATCCCCCTCCCCGGCACGGACCCCCCCTCAACCTCCACCCCGGCACGGACCCCCCCCCAACATCCACCCCGGCACGGACCCCCCCCCCAACCTCCACCCCGGCACGGACCCCCCATCCCCCTCCCCGGCACGGACCCCCCCCCCAACCTCCACCCCGGCACGGACCCCCCCCCCCCAACCTCCACCCCGGCACGGTCCCCCCCCCCCAACCTCCACCCCGGCACGGACCCCCCCCAACCTCCACCCCGGCACGGACCCCCCCCCAACCTCCACCCCGGCACGGACCCCCCCCCAACCTCCACCCCGGCACGGACCCCCCATCCCCCTCCCCAGCACGGACCCCCCCCCAACCTCCACCACGGCACGGACCCCCTCCCGGCACTCCCCCGGAGCCCAGCCTACTCTAACCACCCACACCCCCCCCCCGCCGCACACACACACACACAACCCAAGACACACCTCTCCTCACGCATTCAGACTGCGGCCACGCCATCGCCTGCCCAGAGCCAAACCCCCAGGCCGTCCCTCACCTCCACGCTGGTCGGCGTGAACCTGGAGCACAGGGTCACGCCGATGAAAAGGAGGTTTAATTTACGTCGACGTGAACGGTCATCACGTCGACGGGACTTCGGCCCATCCGGAAGGGAGAATATCGGCAGGCCGAAAATCGGCTGCCTTGCGCAGACCCGTGACATTCTCCAACGGCAGCGGCGACATTAACGCCCCGCCGACTTTTCTCCCTTCGGCGACTTCGGCAACCAGCGGGGGCGGGATTCACGGCGGCCAACGGCCATTCTCCGACCCTCTGGGGGGTCGGAGAATGACGCCCCAGGTGTCGCTTTTTGGTTCTATTCTCTTCAAAAAAAGTCACCACAATCACTGTATTCCTGCCCCTTTACTTCCTTTTAATACAATCTTCAAAATCGATTTATTCAAATCCACATTCTAAATAAACATTATATACACACACACAATTTAAACATGTGTAAATCGATGCAGCATTTAACATAGATCATAGAATTCACAATGCAGAAGGAGGCCATTCTGCCCATCGAGTCTGCACCGGCTCCTGGAAAGAGCACCCTACCCAAGGTCAACACCTCCACCCTATCCCCATAACCCAGTCACCCCACCCAACACTAAGGGCAATTTTGGACACTAAGGGCAATTTATCATGGCCCTATCCACCTAACCTGCACATCTTTGGACTGTGGGAGGAAACCGGAGCACCCGGAGGAAACCCACGCACACATGGGGAGGATGTGCAGACTCCGCACAGACAGTGACCCAAGCCGGAATCGAACCTGGGACCCTGGAGCTGTGAAGCAATTGTGCTCTCTCCTTGGCTCTGTCCATTGCAAAGTCCTCTTCAGCACCCTCAAACACCAGACAGTGTAGAATGCCAATTGCAGAATGCCAATTCCTCCAGCATATTTGTGTATTCCACATGACTGGCAGTTCGATCATTCAATTGGATCTCTAAATAATTCCCAATAATGGCTCTGGTAAATGATAGTTGTGCTCGAATTTCTGCTTCAACGGTACCATGACTCTTGCAGTAGATGTCCACATGAGCACCATGGATCAAATCTTTGATGCGTTTCACTCTGAGACTAGTAGTTCTCTCACCCTTCACAACCGAATACATCCATTACATGGGGTTTCTTTCGTTCTTTGAGTTCCGTGCTATGACCTCTGTTGCAGAGTTCCGCTTGTGCTTTTCCTCTAAACTATTTTTACCTTTTATTCACATCTTCATGCTCTAATTCCAGTTCCTTCACCACTTGCTGGTAAATGTTGTACTGTTTCTTACTGGCCCTCCGGTTTCCTAGCTACTTCCACCTTTTTCATAGTGCTCGTTTTTTCTGAGCTTTGATATAGCTGGGCAGCTTCTCATTTAGATTATAGTCACAAACCGTTTTCATTTTCCATTTGCTGGAGTTCTTGGTGAAGTTTATCCAACTCTTTTTTTTCTTCTTCACTCTTACTACTTCTTCTGTTGTGGCCTGTCTTACATGTGTTACATTGAAAATAGAAGCAGCAGGAGTCCATTCAGCCCTTCGAGCCTGCTCCGTCATTCATTATGATCATGGCTGATCATCAAGTTCAATACCCTGATCCCACCTTCCCACCATAATCCCTTGACCCCTTTAGCTCAAAGAGCTATATCTGAAATTGTTTGCTTATAATTTATTGCTAAAACTCTCAAGGAACTTCTCATTATACTTCAAAAGGATGGGACGCACTGTGTCTTGCTTACTTTCAACTCTTCATTTAGTAATTTAAGGTCTTTCAGTGCCTTTCTTCTGGTGCCAAATGGTTCCCTCCTTCTGATCCCCATCGGTGCTCTCCTTCTCGAAGGTCTTTCACTGCCTACTCAGTGTCTGGCGTGCCCCTCCCTTGAGGGCTTATCACCTCCCCTGAGCTTCAGCATTGCCCCTTCTGAGGACTTCATTGCCTCCGTTTAGGTTTTGCATTGCTTATGGGCCCCTTTTAGAGAGTTGCCCTCTAACTGGGGATGTCTGTCCCTTGTCCTTGTTGTCTTCTTGCAGTTGTTGCATTAATTGTTGTACAACTGTAAATGCATTATCGCTTCAGACTGTCAATTTACTTTTGACCTGCCACAGCTGCCGTTTCTCTCTCTCTCTCTCTCTCTGCTTTTACCGTGTTTTGGGGTTTTGGCGGGAAACTACAGCTCCTCCTTTTTGAACCCTTTTTAAACTGTCCACTTCTCTTTTTTTTGTTGACGGAAGGTTTTTACAGCTTTCCCATTGTTCCTGGCTGGCTGCCAAGTCTGTTTCCCTCTCCTTGTTCTAATATCGATCTTTTTGTCAATTTCCTTGGGAGATCCAGGATGTGCCAATCAGGGCAGTTTTAACCTTTTTAACTTTGTCTTGTTTCAAATAGGTTGAGAACTTCTCTTCTCCCCAAAACTTCACAACGTCTCTGTTGGAAGTCCCTTAATGCAGGGATCTCTCTCCCCGGACCCCCTGCAGGCTCTCTTCAGATCGGGAGACCTGCAGTACCTCCCTGAGGCTTTCCTCCCCCTTTTATTCTTTTTAGAATCTGAACTTTTTGTTTAACTGCAGCAATCTCTGCTTTCTTATTCTTCTTCTTAATTTGGACCCCAGCTTTCTTCCAGCTGGGTATATCTTTTTTACTTCAAACACTCCTGTCCTTTTTGAAAAGTTTCTCTTTCACTCCAGTTTTACTTCTCTTGCTCCCGAAGGCTAATGGCTCTTCATTTTAATTTTCCAAACCTCTTGAGTCACCAGTCACACTGGGTTCACTACTTCGTCTGTACCTCAGAGCCTGGCGCTACCTCGACAACTCTGTTTGCCCAAAAAACTCAGAGGAGTTATTTTTGGATTTGTTTTGATTTGATTTATTGTCACATGTACTGGACTACAGTGAAAAGTATTTTTCTGCGGCCAAGGGAACGGACACAGTACGTCCATAGTAGACAAAAGAATAATCAACAGAGAACATTGACAAACAGTGATTGGTTACAGTGAGGAACAAGGGCCAAACAAAGCAAATATATGAGCAAGAGCAGCATAGGGTGTTGTGAATAGTGTTCTTACAGGGAGCAGATCAGTCCGAGGGGGAGTCGCTCAGGAGTCTGGCGTTGTTAGTAACAAGAAGGCATTTATTGATAAAGAGGAACTTGGTACAGGAGGCTTTGCTGCACTAAATTGCCCCAGAGCACTCCAAATCCTAACATGCTGGATCTATTCTGCCCAAGAGAGGATTCCACCCCCTGGGGTGATCACTCACTCTCTGTTCCCATTGGTCTCTCAAGTCAGGTGACCCTTTCCGGCTGTGCTGTCTTAAAGAGACAGTCGCCACAATCGCTACAACCTACATTACTGTAAACCCAGAGATTAGGGGCCATGCTGAAGTGTGGTATGTTACAAAAAGGAAGCAGAATTTAAAATCAATTCTCTTCTTTAGGGTGAGTACAGTTTGCAGAAGACAACATCAATGTACTTGGTTTCCTTTTAAGTCTACAAATTCCATTAAACAGCTTGGCCTGTTGCATGGAGAATTTACTGATCCCCCTGGGTATTCATTAGAATTTTACCTGATTCATAACCTCACATGGCCTCTGAAAACTGCAGCCCCTTCTATCACCGGATCCCCAGCCAAAGCTGCATTGGCATTCTGCAGGGCACATCATCTGGTTGGAGTACTGGTTCTGCTAGAATGAGCACACTCCATAATACATCAGCCCGATTCCAGTGCATAATTCAGCAAGGCTTATGTTTCAAAAAAATTGTAAAGATGCAATCGATCGACACTCATATCTATTGCGTTGTTCCAATAAATAAATGATTAAAAATCGTATACATCAGAAAGAAAAGTCATTGAAAATATAACAAATTAGAACACTATCGAGTGATTTTGTGACAAAGCTGTTCCACCCTCTTACAATCAACCTCCAGCTGTATATTTGCTAAAGCATGTTTATCATTTATTTAAACTGAATGTTATTTTGATGCATTTTCCCTTCAGTTACCGAGGGGTCAAAAAGGCTTTGGCGCGGGGGGAGAAGACTTTCCAATCAGCTGACGAGCTTGATTAATGTGGCGCTGTTTAGGGGTGTCTAGGAGGAGTTGCCCGGGTTTGGGAGCAGAATGCCTCTCTTGAGATAGGGCTGGTCTTCATAATGCAGCTCTTACTTTTTAAAGTGGGCTTTGGAGAAGCAATGTTCAAAAATCATGGCCGACCTTTCTTTCAGAATGGGGACCAATGGTAAAGGACTGGGATTAGGTTGAACACCAGTTTACAATTTATGCTCTTTATTCACCATATTTTCGGAGTTACTAATGTACCTACTCTTAACAAACACTAGTGTCGCATTTCATAATTTACGGTATGGCTGGAAGGGATTTGGGGGATTTTGGAATCAAAATGTTGCTATAATTTAACTTGCAATAGACTAAGCCCACAACCAAGTCATTTCCGTGATGATGGCTTAGATTAAAATGAGCTGATTGTCCAACTTATCACAAACTTGAGACAACGGCAGATCATTTAAAAAAAAAACCCAGAGTATGTTGGAATGGTTTCATTCAGGTTACATCACCAGAACTTGACAACTCAGAGCTCAGACCGAAAAGGGTTGGGTCGTAGATTCAACTGGCAACTCAATTACCAAATCAGTATACCATTAGAACTGGGGGTCAGAAGCATTAATGGATAAAAGAGGAGGGGATACTAATGGGTTCAGAAACTAATCTTTAAAAGTAGGATCATTTGCTGAACCTATATTTTTCTCCTTTAAAAAAAATTACAATTAAGTATAATGGAGCACAAAGAAGTAATATTTAACCTGTGCAACTTATTGTTTAGACCACAGGCAGAAGAGTTACCTCTGATGCATAGGGATTTACTTACATGATACCAGGAATGATTGGTTTTAAATATTGCTGAAAAAGGAGACATGCTGTTGAGGCTTTTCATTCTGCACTTATCAGGACAGATTCACAAGAATACTAAATGTAAAGCAAACAACAATTTATATTGCATGAGAAGAGAATGCAGATTGGTTGGCAGGCAGTTAGTTGTTCCCTGGTACATTCTCCATGGCAGCATCTCTACTGTCATGTGAGAGTCCCTTTAAGAAAAGTGTGTTTCATCAAATGACTGCAGTGATATCATTGTGTGGGTGAAGCTGGGCTCTGCTCTGCTTTTTATTTTCATTTTGAGCTGGCAGCTGCAGTATGTTTTTGGTTTCGTTTTCAGAGTTGGAGAGCTGCATTCACAGCAAGAAGATGTTATGATCTCTCCCTCTGCAATCTAAAGAATGTCTCCAAATCACTTCATGATTTCAAAGTAATACCTGTTTCTGTAGAGAATATGAACCTGCTGTCTGTATTTAAAAAGGGTTTTATTTATTGATGTTGTTTGGGAAGTTATTAAGGGTTATCTATAGAGAACTGTATCATTTGGGGAGTGATCAGGGTTAGTAGTTGATAAACTGTTTACTGTGTGTTTATAAAATGTTAACTGGGTTCATAAAATAAACATTGTTTTGTTTTAAAAATACTTTTAGTTCTCTGCTGCATCGCACCTGTAAAGTGGGCCCTTATGCTCCCCATAACCAAAATCCATTAAAATTTGTGGGTCAGGTGAACTCCATGCTATACTTTGGGGTTCTCTAAACCCTGGCCCGTAATACTACCGATCAGAGTCCACTTGCCAACCAATCATCACTCTCTTCTCAAGCAGTATCAATTGTTGTTACTTTAAGATTAGGTATTCTTATGAAGAATCTGTATATCTCTCCAGATATAAATGTATATCCAGATCTCGTTAGATCTCGTAAGGCGTTCCTCAGCATCAAAAATCTCGCAAGAGGTGTCTTATCAGGTCACCGAGCCAGGCGCGATTCCCCCCCCCACCCTGCATATCTTTGGCTGAGGAAATCAGGATCCAACACTGCAATTAACACAGATACTCCAGCCTCAAGCAGTCAGTTACATGTTTACCCCAATGGCTATTAAGCACTCTGTCCTGAGGAGTGTAAGACAACAAGCTTCAACAGCATGCCTCTTTTTGTCAGCAATACTCAAGTGCTATGCGACCATACAGCTATTTGATTGGCTTTATTTAGGAGAATAAAGCAGAAAACTGGGGCTCGTTGCACTCGAACAAGGAAGGTTAGGGCAGACTGAATAGAGGTGATGAAAGTTCGGAAGTTCAATAAAATAAATTGGGAGAAACCTGTTCATTGATTACTGGAAGGCATCCATGTGCAATCATCACAAAATGTCATGAAGAGAGACATTCGTACAATTTTCTTTTTCTGCAAATTATTGTAAAGACATGTAATCGTGAAAGAAACAGAATCTATGTATAAAAGGTAGAGGTTATGAGAACAGGAAGCTCTTTCAGGGAAGTGTACATGCAAAATGGGCCAAATGCTCACCTGCACCACAAAATATCACTACTGGCCAGAGCTAGCGATTGAAGTAGATTGAAAAGGTACAAGGGATATATATGTATTTGTTCATTCATAAGATACGGGCATGGTTAACAAGGCCAGCATTTATTAGCCATCGCTGTTAGACATGAGAAGGCAGTGGTGGCTCCCTTCTTGGATACAGTTGAGTGGCTTGCTGAACCATTGCAGAGGTCAGTTCAGAGTCCTCATTGCTGTGGGTCTGGAGTCACATAGGCCAGACCAGGTAAGGATTAAAGATTTATTTTTCGAAAGAAATTTATGAACCACTTCCCATTGCCATTTAATTTTCAAATCTTCTGCCATTGATTGAATGGAGCATCTAGCAAACAAATTGAATGCCAATGTCACTTTGCGCTTGATTGGTTTCCTGATTCAAGTGAATGTCGCAGTTCACTTTTGAGTACATGAATTATGATTTCTTCATAAATTGCTCCAGGGTAAGGTTCAGGTAGTCTGCCAAGTGTGTTGGTCCTCCAGCACTGCCATTACATCTCACTAGTCATCTTCCGTTAGTAACCCATGGCAAAAATGGCCACCAATTAAAACCTGTACATGAGTTCAAACTTCAGTAATGGAATTTTGGGAGGACTGCAATAGTACATTAGTCATTATTAATGCCACTGCTCCCAGTAAACCACATGTTAGGTTGGGGGCGGGATTCTCCAATAATGGGACTATGTCCCCATGCCTGCGAGAAAACGGGCACAAATAATTCTGGACCTTTTTCTAGAAGGTCCGGGGTAATTATTCATTTTTGAGGGGGCTTGCAGGGCCCTGGAGTGCTCCACGCAGCTCTGGCTGCCGATATGGGGCTTTGCACTTCCGGCCGTGGGTCCGCGCATGCGCTCAGCGGCTGCCTGCAGCGCTGGCCCCGCGCAACATGGCGGACCCACACAGCGGGCTGGCGCCGAAGAAGTTGGCCCCCCCGATTGTGCGCACCCGCCGATTGGTAGCCCCCGATCGCGGGCCTGGTGTTTGTGCAGGCCCCCCTGGCGACTCCGAGTTTCTGCTGGGTGGAACCATACGTGAACCACGTCGGCGGGAACGCGGCCGGTCGTCCGCAGAGAATTGCCTCAGAGGCCTCTTTCAACGGCCCCTGACCGGCACCGCATCGACCGCGCGGGTGCGACTGGCAATTCTGGCGATTCTTCGGTCGCCGGAGAAAGGCGTTGCGAGTCCAACGCCCCATTCTCTGCCCCCGCGCCGGGCGTGATTGCGGTGCAGAGAATCCCGGTCATGATGTTTGCTTTAGCACACAGATTATTTCAAGCACAGAGGACATTCTTTAAGAGACAGCAATAATTTGGGAATCTGCTTTTGAAACATGTGCACCATCTTGCAGGTACTGATTGAATCTGTTTGTAGTTAAGAGGAAAATGTTCCTTTGGAAGTGGCACTTTAACAGTTATTTCACTAGTTCAATATGAAACGTTCCAACTGAAATATTTTAGCTGTTTTCTTATCCCTTGCCTCAGATTTTCAAAACACAAATCCAACGTGAGCCTCCGCCCGTTACTATGGGAACTCATCCTCAACTAGCCCCACACGGAAATCAATGAGTGATTCCTCATGATTCGCGCGAGGGTTATCACGGAACTCAAACAAAAGGAAGAAACATATCCTTAACTCTTATGTTGTTAGAAATCACTCAGCCTCACACTGTCACTGAGAGACATTCCAAATTTTACGGAGGGAACGGGGGTCTCGGCTGTTTGCCAGAGGGCTAATGGGAAACTCATGTTGCCTCCTCCAGGAAGGCCTGCCAGCATTCTGTGCTAGTCAGGCCATTGAAAGGTACCAGTGGTTTTTCATGAGATCAGGACCCCCAGTAGCGGGAAGTCCCATCCACCAAGATCTGCTGGCCAACGAGTGGCTGGATGCTTGATTACTCAGCGGTGTCGCCAGGGAGCTCGTGGCCATTGCTGGAAAAACACCAATTGATGGCCCAGTATTGCAGAGCAACCCAGACCGGAGGTAAGTGCATCACACAGACCATCACACGAACCTGCCTCCCATCCATTGACTCCATCTACACGTCCCGCTGCCTGGGGAAAGCGGGCAACATAATCAAAGATCCCTCCCACCCGGCTTACTCACTCTTCCAACTTCTTCCATCGGGCAGGAGATACAGAAGTTTGAGAACACGCACAAACAGACTCAAAAACAGCTTCTTCCCCACTGTTACCAAACTCCTAAACGACCCTCTTATGGACTGACCTGATTAATTCTACACTCCTGTATGTTTCACCTGATGCCGGTGTCTATGTATTTACATTGTGTTGCCCTATTATGTATTTTCTTTTATTTTTCTTTTCTTTTCATGTACTTGATGATCTGTTGAGTTGCTCGCAGAAAAAAACTTTTCACTGTACCTTGGGACACATGACAATAAACAAATCCAATCCAATCCAATCCAAGTGATGCAGGAGGGCTTTACTTATCTAACTATTGTAGGAGAACGGTGTAATGGGTCATCTTCAAAGGCAGTCACCCCCTCCTTCACAATGCCAAGTCCCTCAATCTGGCATTTGCCTTTGAACAAGGGATCCTCCTGGGTAACCATAAGCAATGCACACAGGTTTGCAAGCCATATTCCCCGGGTGGCAACAGGCCCCCCACCACGGGGTTAATATTAGCAGTAACAGCAAGAAATTCTTAATTAGACATGAATTGTCCCTTGCGGGCTTTGCATGGCGGCAGGGCAATGATGTCCACCATTTACCTTCCTGTCATGGACTTATTCGGGGTGAAGAAGTCCCATCAACTATCCTCCCACCTGATTAAATGCCATCCCACCTCCAGATTTTTCACATGTGGAGCATAAAATACCATCTTTTGGGCAGAGTATTCTGCTCTCGCTGATGGGGAACTTTAAGATGGGAAGGACATATACTTCAGCGGGCTGCTGACATACCTGAATCTAGCTGACCTTACTGTCTCACCACCAATTGAGGACCTTAAGTGACCAATTAATGCCCAATTAAGGGCTTCCTCCCACCTCGCTGAAGTGGGCCTATTGCCATGCAATGGGCATGAAAGGTGAACATGGGCAGGCCGATTGTCACCTGGGATGGGGAGGATCCCTCAATCAAAGACAATCAATGCCTGGTGGAGGCATTGAACATAGGGAAACAAGGGGCAGTGGGTGCCACAGTGCTCAGAGCCACCCCCCTGCCCTGGCTTCTGAATCCCATGTCTCTTCTCCCTGTGATCTCCATCCCATGAACACCCCACCCACAATGACCACATTACTTATCTGTAACTTGGGTCCCCTGGGACTTCAAGCGGGTGTCCTTCCGACAGCAGCCATGACCTCCTCAGTGGTGCTGCTGAGTACAGAGCCTCTGGTCTGTGAATGGCCCAGTTGTGAATGACCTGCTTCCATTTGCCAGGAAGTGGAATGGAATTGGTAGATAGGAAATGGAGTTAAGGCATGCACTGAAGACAATCCCTTTGGTCTTCCCAATAGTTAGCTGGAAAAATGTCCTCCTCATGCAGTACTGGAATGTTGAACAAACAGTTGGACAATTAGCTACATAGGAAAGGTTGGGAGAGAATTGTCGGGTGAGCGGGAGTTGTCAGTGTCCATATCGAATTTGACATGTTTTAGGAATGCTGGATAGAGGGCATCGACCTTAGTCCGAAAGAAGCCGTGAGTTGGAGGGATGGCCGGGAAGAGCAGTTTAAAAAGTTTGTTTGCAGTGGAGAAGGATAGCCTGATGTTGGGTGCGACTGAATGGAAATAAAACAGAGTCCCGATTTGGGTGCGAATAGCAAGGTGTTTCCCAGCGCCTGCAACTTTGAGAACGAGCCCACTATCAAACGGGACTTTGTTTTTTTTGGCGGCAGCGAGGAATGCCCCAACGAGGCTCCACTTACCACACTTCCTGCACTGACGAGCTCAGCCTTCAGCGCAGGAAGAGATCGGGGTGCCATTTTTAAATGCTCGCCCGATCTCTATGCCCCTCAGCCACTCCACTGCGGCCTCCGGACCCCTCCAATTTACCTCGTAGGGGTACCTCGAGCACCCCCCTTCACCCCACCTCTTAAGGGTAGGGCACCCCTGGGCCCGATCCCCGGAATGGGTAGCCTGGGTGCCAGGCTGGCAGTGCCAAGGTGCCGGAGTGGCATCAGGAATGCCAGAGTAGCACCCTGTAACACTTCAACCTCAATGGCCATTAATATACAGACACTAACTTCACACTGATGGAGGAATTTGACTTGAAACATTCCATGTGTTTTTGTTAAACTAACAAAATTGTTCTAACTAGAGACCTAACAGAGACTGAGGTATTTTGCATCAGCTGGTCAGCTTGCTATACTCCACTCCCATGGGAGTGACACTCAGGCATGGCAATTCTTAAACCTCTCTTTATAAGGCTTGGAGCGAGTTTGCATAATTAGATTGAAGAAATTCCTTCAGGTTTATTGTGGCTTCTTTTTCAGTTGTTGTCTCGGCTCTCAATATTTTCTCGTTGCTATTGCATAGTTTGATCTCTGATCTATTTCCCATGACCTTTGAAACATTTAAAATTCTGTTATTTTGAAATGCAAGTCTTCTCTCCATCTTTAACTCAATTAATTATATTCCCCTTTCTAGTCACAGCCTTTAAGTTCCACTTTACAATATATCGATACAAAACACTGAAACATGTTAATTGTGAACATTTATTTGTATCTTTTTTAGTCTTCTGTTTTAATGCCTGAGCTCTCCTATCATAACTTGGTGTTTAGGATGGTTTAAGATTACTTTACAATATCCCGGTGGCACAGTAGCACAGTGTTTCCACTGTTGCTTCACAGCTCTCGTGTCCCAGGCTTGATTCCTGGCTTGGGTCACTGTCTGTGTGGAGTCTGCATGTTCTCCCCGTGTCTGCGTGGGTTTCCTCCGGGTGCTCTGGTTTCCTCTTACAGTCCAAAGATGTGCAGGTTAGGTGGATTGGCCATGCTAAATTGCCCTTAGTGTCAAAAAAAAAGGTTAGATGGGGTTACTGGGTTACGGGGATAGGGTGGAGGTGTGGATCTAAGTAGGGAGCTCTTTCCAAGGGCCAGTGCTGACTCGACGGGCCGAATGGCTTCCTTCTGCACTGTAAATTCTATGATTCTATCAATTATTTTGTTAACTTCCTGAATTGAACATACGCATTTTTCCCTTTGGGGAATAGTGGGGAAGTGGTGGAAGGATTCTCGGGCTGATTATCAGCCCGTTGAACCGAGTTGTGCATGCTCCTTCTGCGACAAACACCTCCTGGCATTGGGCGTGAACCTGGATTTTCTGGTCCAGAGGTAAGGATACAACCACTGTGCCACAAGACCTCTTGTGGTGAATGGGATAATGGGGACAGACATGAAAAGGCAAACAAGCGGATGGAAGGAAGGAAGGAAAGGGAGCACATAAGATGCAGTGATAGAATGTAGGAATGATGAACAAAACAAACGGACTAGAGAAAGTCCAAGAGTTTTCAGAATTAACTAAAGGGGGAGATTTCCCACTTCCCCCATGGTGTGTGATGCGCAATCAATTGCACAAAGACGCAGATTGGGTACAACTGTGGCTTCATTGCAGTCAGATACGTGGCCTCCTGCTGCAGCTGGTGAAATGGCAGGGCAATGGAGGTCATGCATATTTATACAGTTCTTAGTGGGCGGAGCCAGCCAGCAGGAGCTACCGGCGAACCTGTAGTGCAGGTCCTACCTTACATCCCCTAATACAGTGGTTCACCACATTCACCCCCTGTTAAAAATGAGTCCGGCGGGGGTGATGTGAAACTATATACAGAAGAAAAAAAAGAAAAGGTCCATGTTGACGGTCTGGAGTCCGTCAAAGGTTCAGCCGATCCGGTGCTTTGGTGCTTCGTTGGGAGCGGCGTAATGGTGGCGGAGAAGTCGGTGCTGGCGGTAGTGGAGGTGGCACCAATGGCGGTGGTGGCGGTGCAGATGCTGGCCAGTCATCGGGGAACTCCAGGAGTGTGCAAAAGTCCTCTTCGTCCTCTTGTGTGGAAAGGGTGGGTGGTCTGGTGGGGTCAGTATTGGCGGCGCGGTGGGGGGGGGGGGGGCGCATGGGTGGGGGAGTGTGTTGGGGTGGAACTTGACGGTACCAGGTCCCTGAGTGAGACAGTGTCTTGGCGGCCGTCAGGGAACTCAATGTAGGCATATTGAGGGTGGCATGGAGCAGGTGAACCCTGTCCACCAAGGGGTCCGCCTTGTGGAGTCCGACGTGTCTACGGAGAAAGACCGGTCCTGGAGCTGCGAGCCAAGTCGGGAGCGACATCCCGGATGTGGACTTCCTGGGGAAGGTAAAAACATGTTCATGGGGTGTGTTGTTAGTGGTGGTGCACAATAGTGATCGGATGGAGTGTAGAGCGCCAGGGAGGACCTCCTGCCAGCGAGAGGCTGGGAGGTTCCTGGACCGTAAGGCCAGCTGGACGGCCCTCTAAACCGTCCCATTCTCCCGTTCTACTTGCCCGTTTCCCCGGGGGTTGTAGCTGGTCGTCCTGCTGGAGGCTATACCCCTGCTGAGCAGGAACTGACGCAGCTCATCGCTCATGAATGAGGATCCCCTGTCACTGTGGATGTAAGCGGGGAAACCGAACAGAGCGAAGATGGTGTTGAGGGCTTTGATGAGGGTAGCAGACATCATACCGGGGCATGGGATGGCGAAGGGGAATCTGGAGTACTCATCGACCACACTGAGAATATATGTGTTACAGTCAGTGGAGGTGAGGGGAGAAATCCATGCTGAGGCGTTCAAAGGGGCAGGAAGCCTTCACCAGGCGCGCACGGTCCGGCCGGTAGAAGTGCGGCTTGCACTCCGCACAGACCTGGCAGTCCCTGGTGACTGTCCTTACTTCCTCGACGGAGTAGGGCAGATTGCGAGCTTTGACCAGATGGTACAATCGAGTGACCACCGGGTGACAAAGGCTGTCGTGTAGGGCCCGGAGTTGGTCCACTTGTGCGCTGGAACATGCACCTTGGGAGAGGGCGTCTGGGGGCTTGTTGAGTTTGCCAGGGCGATACAAGATCTCGTAACTATAGGTGGAGAGCTAGATTCTCCACCGCAAGATTTTATCATTTTTGATCTTGCCCTGCTGTGTATTATTGAACATGAAGGCTACCGACCATTGGACCGTAAGGAGAATGAATCTCTTACCGGCCAGGTAATGCCGCCAATGCCGCACAGCTTCAACGATAGCTTGGGCCTCCTTTTCGACGGATGAGTGTCGAATTTCAGAGGTATGAAGGGTGCGGGAAAAGAATGCCACGGGTCTGCCTGCCTGGTTTAGAGTGGCGGCAAGGGCGATGTCTGAAGCGTCGCTTTCCACTTGAAAAGGCAGTGACTCGTCCACTGCGCACATCCCGGCCTTGGCGATGTCTGCTCTAATGTGGGCGAAAGCGTGTTGTGCCTCGGCCGAGAGAGGGAATTGGACTGAATGAATGGGCGGGCCTTGTCCGCAAAGTTTGGGACCCACTGGGCGTAGTAAGAAAAGAACCCCAGGCAGATTTTGAGGGCCTTGGGGCAGTGGGGGAGGGGAAGCTCCATGAGGGGGCACATGCGGTGAGGGTCGGGCCCGAGAAGTCCGTTTTGGGCTACATAGCCGAGAATGGCTAACCGAGTCGTGCTGAACACACACTTCTCTTTGTTATAGGTCAGGTTGAGAAGAGTGGCAGTGCGGAGGAATTTATCGAGGTTGGCATCGTGGTCCTGCTGGCCATGGCCGCAGATGGTGACATTATCTAAATACGGAACTGTGGCCCGCAAACCGTGCTGGTCGACCATTCGGCCAATTTCCCTTTGGAAGACCGAGACCCCATTTGTGACGCTGAAAGGGACCCTAAGGAAGTGGTAGAGACGACCGTCCACCTCGAAGGCCGTGTATGGATGGTCCGACTTCCGGATGGGGAGCTGGTGGTAGGCGGATTTCAGGTCAATTGTTGAGAAGACCCGGTACTGCGCAATCTGATTGACCATATCAGACATGTGTGGGAGTGGGTACGCGTCGAGCTGCATGTACCGATTGATGGTCTGGCTGTAGTCCACGACCATTCTGTGTTTCTCCCCAGTTTTAACCACTATCACTTGGGCTCTCCAGGGGCTTTTGCTGGCCTCGATAATACCCTCCTTAAGCAGCCGCTGGACTTCGGACCTGGCGAAGGTCTTGTCCTGGGTGCTGTACTGTCTGCTCCTAGTGGCAACGGGCTTGCAATCCGCAGTTAGATTGGCAAAAAGGGAGGGGGGATCGACCTTGAGGATCGCGAGGCCGCAAACGGTATTGGGGGTAAGGGCACGCCGAATCTGAGGGTGAGGCTCTGGAGATTGCACTGGAAGTCCAGGCCCAACAGAAGTGCAGCACAGAGATTAGGAAGGACATAGAGGCAGAAGTTACTAAATTCTACGCCCTGGACCGGGAGGGTGACTGTACAAAAGCCTCGGATCGGGATGGAGTGGGATCCGGAGGCTAGGGAGATCTTTTGATTGGCAGGATGGACCGCGAGGGAGCAGCGCCTTACTGTATCTGGGTATATGAAGCTTTCGGCGCTCCCGGAGACCAGCAGGCACGAGGTCGCATGGCTGTTGATTTTCATCGTCGTCGACGCGGTGGCCAGGTTGTGCGGGCGAGATTGGTCCAGCATCATCGGAGCGAGCTGTGGGTAGTCATCGGATGCTTCGGGTGGCGAGCGTGTGCGGTTCCGATCTCGGGAAGTCCGGAGACCTTGTGGGGGACAAAATGGCGGCGCCCACGGGGCGCACATTGCGGGTTCGGGGCAAGATGGCGCCGCCCATGGTGCGCACATTGCGGGGTTGGGACAAGATGGCGGCTCCCATTGCGCGTTTGGCGTGGGGGAGGGGGCGATAGCAGGCGTGATCGTAGCGACTATGTGGGCCTGGCACACAGCCGCAAAGTGGCCCTTCTTACTGCAGGATTTACAAACGGCAGTGCGGGCTGGGCAGTGTTGGTGGGGGTGCTTCTGCTGACCGCAGAAGTAGCAGTGGGGGCCCCTGGGGTGCGCGGATCGGCATGCGGCGCAGGCGTATTGGGAAGGCAGAGCCCCAGCTGAGGAGATCGTCGGCGGGGTCCAGGAGGGGTTGGAAAGGGTAGAAGGGTGGGCAGCGCGACGGGGTGTTAAGATTGTACATTACGGGATGCGACCGTCATGGAGAGCGCCAAGGTTTCCGTCTCCGCCAGTTCGAGCGTGGCCCCTTCCAGTAATCGTTCTCGGATGCAGTCTGTAGCGCACAAAGATGCATACTACCACACAGTCCGACGCAATCCCCGTCACGAAAGCGTTGCACATGAGGAGGTTTGCGTGTTCAGCGGCCATAACGGCCTGACAGTCACAGTCCCGGATGAGTGGAATTAGGGCGCTCCAGAAGTCTTCGATGGACTCACCAGGTAGTTGCGAGCGGGTGGCGAGTACATGCCTGGCGAAGAGCGTGTTCGCCTTCTGAGCACAGTGTTCTTTAAGGAGTTCCATTGCTTTTGCGTAATTCGTGGCGTCTTGGATCAACGGGAACACGCTGGAGCTCAGTCTGGAGTACAGGAGGTTTATCTTCTGAGCCTCCGTTGGCGCGGGGTCCGCAGCGTTGATTTAGGCCTCAAAACATGCTAGCCAGTGAGTAAAGTTTTTTCTGGCGTCGGGCGAGTGCGGATCCAGCTGCAGGCGATCGGGTTTCATTCTGAAATCCATTCTGTGGAAAAGTCTGACTGCAATAAATTGATGCGCAATCAATTGCACAAAGACGCAGATTGGGTACAACTGTGGCTTTATTACAGTCAGATGCGTGGCCTCCTGCTGCAGCTGGCGAAATGGCAGAGCAATGGTGGTCATGTATATTTATACAGCTCTTAGTGGGCGGAGCCAGCTGGCAGGGGCTACCGGCGAGCCTGTAGTGCAGGTCCTACCTTACATCCCCTAATACAGTGGTTCACCACAGTGTGTTTCTTGGCAGCGGGAGACGGCCCGTCATTGGCCGGCGGCAGCGGGATCTTCTGGTCCCGCCGTTGTCAATGGGATTTCCCATTGAATCCAGCCCAGGGCGCCCGGAATCCCATGTCAGTGGGACGGGAAAATCTCGCTGGTGAGAACGTCTGGATTCCTCCCCCCCACCCCCACCCCCATTGAATGAGATACAGACAGGGGAAGGAGAGAATGTGACCGGTAGAATGGAGAATGTGAAAGATTGGAGAGAGTGAGTGAATCACTGGAGACAAGTGGAAGGGAGTGGGATTCGAGCTCTGGGCAAACCAAGAGAATGGCTTAAATCCAGCACTGGCAAATGGGAAAATTGAAATGACTAAATGTGGTAAAAGGCTAAATAGAAAAAAGATAATCTTGTATTTACATGTGACCTTTCACACTTTCAGCTCAGGATACCCATGGTGCTTTGTAGCCAATCAAATACTTTTGAAGTCGCTGTTGCAGGCAGACGGTCCCAACAAACAGCAATATGGTAATTGTGGTGTTCTTTGTGTTCCTTATTTAGGATGGCTGGCGTAGTGTTCATAAAGACCACAGTATAGCTTTTATTTAAACAAAGCTATGGGGCGAAATCCTCCAGTATCGGCGCGATGTCCGCCGACCGGCGCCAAAAATGGCGCTAATCAGTCCGGCATCGCGCCGCCCCAAAGGTGCGGAATCCTCTGCATCTTGGGGGCCCGGGCCCTAACCTTGAGGGGCTAGGCCCGCGCCGGATTGATTTCCTCCCCGCCAGCTTGCGGAAAAGGCCTTTGGTGCCCCGCCAGCTGGCGCAAAAATGACATTGCCGGGGGGTGCCTGCGCGGGAGCGTTAGTGGCCGCTCACCGCATCCCCGCGCATGCGCAGTAGAGGGAGTCTCTTCCGCCTCCGCCATGGTGGAGACCGTGGCGAAGGCGGAAGGAAAAGAGTGCCCCCACGGCACAGGCCCGCCCACCAATTGGTGGGCCCCGATTGCGGACCAGGCCACCGTGGGGGCACCCCCCGGGGCCAGATCTCCCCGCATCCCCCCAGGACCCCGGAGCCCGCCCGCGCCGCCTTGTCCCGCCGGTAAGAGAGGTGATTTAATCCACGCCTGCGGGACAGGCATTCTAGCAGCGGGACTCCAGCCCATCCGGGCCGGAGAATCGCGGGGGGGGGGGGGGCCCGCCAACCGGCGTGGCGCGATTCCCACCCCCGCCGGTGGCCGAATTCTCCGGCACCGGAGATTCGGCGGGGGCGGGATTCACGCCAGCCCCCGGCAATTCTCCGACCCGGCGGGGGGTCGGAGAATCTCGCTCCTGATTTTATTTACACTACTAAAACTGGGATTCAACACTTAGTCCTTAAGAATACCGAATTGATCAATAACATCTAACGACACTCATCTGTTGCTAATCTCACTACTGGTATAAACTACAATCTAACCTGACTCACACAATCTGCTCTTCTGATCTTCACTCGCTGTCTCCTGCAAACACTCCTCCTCTAAGGTCTTGCATCACTGCTATATATAGTATCTGTAGCTCCCTCTCGTGGCTACTCTCGACGCTGCATTAACCCTTGTGATGCTGATAGTTATGATAATACCACAATTATGACCGGAGACTTGTTTTTTACTTATTTGGTTGACAGATGAGTACTGGTCAGTACACTGAAGAAATTTCCTTCCTCATCTCTTGAATAATCCAGGGCCTCATTTTAAGGGCTCAATAGCAGTTCCCCATCAGTATTGTACTGTTTTTGTATTCAAGTCCCTGGGGATGAGAGTACTGACACAAATCAACATGAAAGTTGGAATGTTGCAACATGTCGTGGTCAGATGCCGTTCCAAGGGAAGAGTAAATGTACATCAACTGAAGAGATGAGAGAAAACTACGGCAGCCTACAAAATTATCCCGGTCAAAATGCCCTCTGATGCACAGCCACAAAAAGAGAAAAAATATCGCTGATCAACTGAACTCTTGCAATATGTAATTGACATTCATCACCGAAACCCTGCGAGAAAAATGGAGGAGTATTTTCAAGCAGTATATTAGAAACAGAGTGCCATCCGTGTCATTACAGCGATGAAGAAACGTAAGCACTCCTGAGGGAAACACAACAAAATACAAAGTTCCTTAACAATGAAAAGCTCTACATCAAGTTTTGATTTGATCTTGTTCTCCCCGAAAGCTTTGTACTCTTCACTTTCTAGTCAATGTTCCACTATTCTACGGCATCTACTCTGGACAAAATACTGTTCCTTATGTCAGAGCAGATTTTTAAAAAAATCTCATGGGAAAAGAGGTTACCTACCTTTTGTGAGATCAGAGGGAAGAGCTACTAAGCACCATTTTGTCATATAAATTAGATTTTCACCTTTTTTTCCAAACTTGGTAATACATAGTATAATATTCCAGTCGTAAATGGACACCATCCTGAGAGACTATTAACAGCCAATCAAGGGTCACTGTCCCAGTGTTTCAAACAAATCTCAACGCTAAATTGTCAGACTTGATCTGAAAAAAACAAGGATTGTCAACTGGGAAATTTTAATTCAAGATACAAAGTTATACAGATACTCAGCACTGTATATATGGGACCTGAACTAGACTCTAGCCATATGAAGCAAGTGTGAAATGATTTGAGTATTGCACAACCCAATCATTTGACACTGACACATACAGGGGGTGAAATCGAGATCCAAGATGGCGCTATGGAAACTGGAGGCCCTTTGAGTGAGGTGCACTGAGCCTCCAGTTGGCACCAACATGATCGGGTCAATGCCCCATTCCGGGATGGGTGCTTCTCTGGGAGTCCCCTGTGCACTGGAAATTTCTGAACTGTTATTCATATCATCACTCATCCTTAGCAGTTGATTTGATAGTCTGTTTGTGAATTTGGACCAAGCTGGTAACCAACAAATTTGCTTGTTGTCTACCTCCATGTCAATTGGCCTGTTCAAGTCGCAAATCACATCCTTCATGCCCAACCTATAGTGCTAACCAATCCCTAGATCTTAGAGTTTTAGCATACAGAATAGACACAGCTTTTTACCCGAGTCAAATCTACCAAAGGTTGATGTGATTGGAGACTTCACAGCATTACTGTGGGAACTAAAATTCCTTGGAGAGAGGTCAATTAATGTCTGAGTGACCACACCAAGGTAGAAAGTGTTTCCATTCATTCTGTGACACTGCTCCAAAAGGACTGAATTTATAAAATTGATTCTTCTTCCCCCAGAAGAACAAACATCAGATGGACTATTCTGTGTATTTGCCTATTCAGTGGGTCGGGCATGTCATCTCAATAACAATTCATATGAAACTCTACCTAATGTTGGAAAGAAGACATTCCCAGGGTTTCAATTTTCAACATTTATTTTATTTTTTTTACTTAAAGAAAGACGATGAGGTTTTTGGGTTGTTGTAATCCATTATCAATGTTAAGGAACCCCAAACTCGAGAGGGGTTGCATCTTCCAGACAATAGGAGACTATAGTCAAAGGCAAACATGGACCTACAAATATCAGATAGAACATAGAACATACAGTGCAGAAGGAGGCCATTCAGCCCATCGAGTCTGCACCGACCCACTTAAGCCCTCACTTTCACCCTATCCTCGTAACCCAATAACCCCTCCTCAGATACCTGAATGTCTCTACATTAATTAAAATTACTGTTTATTCCTCCCATTAAAGGACATGCAACACATAAGATGGCACAGTTGAGTCCGCATTTTATGAATATGCAATATTTAACCAGTATCCCATTGCAGGCAAAGACCTCAATATTTTGTCAATAAAATAACTTGTACAATGGGTCTGAAATTCTGCAGTGAACCTGCTTGATTTTGCAGCAGTGCATATTCATTGATTGATTAACAATGTCAAGGGCACTAAAGATTTTTCCTTCAGCCTTGGAAAATAGGCCTTTCAGTAATATTAGCTATAGCTTTCAAGGATTATTAGATTTTGTATTAGATTTTGTTTGGATTTAATCATTTTTTTCTCCTCATAAATGCTATAGTTTAATTTGCAGTTGAAAGACATTTTTATAACGCTCAAGGCAAGATAACAAAACAGAAGTGTCAAATTTCACTTCCTTGTGAAAAAAAAACATTCTTCCTTGTAAATGTAAACTTACAGAAAACTGGATGTTTTAATCATAGAATTTACAGTGCCGAAGGAGGCCATTCGGCCCATCGAGTCTGCACCGGCTCTTTGAAAGAGCACCCTACCCAACTGCACACCTCCACCCTATCTCCATAACCCAGTAACCCCACCAACACTAAGGGCAATTTTGGACACTAAGGGCAATTTAGCACGGCCAATCCACCTAACCTGCACATCTTTGGACTGTGGGAGGAAACCGGAGCACCCGGAGGAAACCCACGCACACACGGGGAGAACGTGCAGACTCCGCACAGACAGTGACCCAAGCGGGAATCGAACTTGGGACCCTGGAGCTGTGAAGCAATTGTGCTAACCACCATGCTACCGTGCTGCCCTTTTTTAGAGGACAGGGACCCTTCATGCCTCAGACCTGGATTCAAATCTATCCGAGATAGTTGGGGTGACTTTATTCTGTCCTCCGAGAGAACATGGCCACTGTTGTAATGTATAAAACACGGTAGGAAGCTCCCCAAAACACCAATGTGGTACTGACCACATAGTCTGTTTTTGTGATGTAGACAAAAGAATAAATATAGGTCAAGATGCCAGTGATAACTCTCCTGCTCTTCTTTAAAATACTGCAATAGGTTTTAAAACATTCACTCAAAAAACGATGGGGACCTCAGTTTAATGTCACATTTGAAAGACACCACTTCTAATCATAAGACTTAGGAGTAGATGTAGGCCATTCGGCCCATCAAGTCTGCTCTGCTATTCAATGAGATCGTGACAGATCTGATATGATGATCATAAGACATAGGAGTCAAAGTAGGCCATTCGGCCCATCAAGTCTGCTCTGCTATTCAGTGAGATCATGACAGATCTGATATGATTCCCTTACTGATTAAAAATCTTGCATGGATTCACCACCTTCTAAGAGGAGGAATTTCCCTTCATTGGGGTGATCCCTTACTCTGAGATTATGTCCTCTGGACCTAGTCTCTCCCAGAAGGAGAAACAACCTCTCCAGCATTACTCTGTCAAGCCTTCTGAGAATCCAATATACCTCAATAAGGTTACCTCTCATTCTTCTAAACTTCAATGAGTCCAAGCCCAACCTACTGAACCAGTCTTCATAATAAAATCGCTCCATATCCAGGATCGACCTAGTGAACCTCCGCTGGACTGCCTGCAATATCTGTATATTTTTCCTTCGACAAGGGGACCAAAAACAATTCACAGAATTCCGGGTGTGGTCTAACAAATGCCTTGTATAGTTTGAGCAAGACTTCCTTGTTTTTATAATCCATTTCCTTTTAAATGAAGGCCAACATTCCATTTCCCTTCCCTATTACCTGCTGAACTTGTATGCTAGCTTTTTTGTGATTTGTGCACCAGGACCTCCAAATTCCTCTGTGCTGCAGCTTTCTGTAGTCTTTTCTCAATTTAAATAATATTTACCTCCTTTATTTTTCATACTAAAGTGCATAACTTCACATTTTCCAACAGTATATTCAATCTGCCAAGTGTTTGCTCACTCACTTAACCTCTCTACATCCCTCTGTAACTCTTTGCATCTTCCCCACCTTTTGCTTTCCCACCTATTTTTGTGTCATCTGCAAACTTGGCAACAGTGCATTCACTTCCCTAGTCCAAGTTATGAATATATATTGTAAATAATTGTGACTCCAGCACTGATCCCTGTGGCACTCCACGAGTTACAGATTGCCATCCTGAAAATGGCCATCTTATCCCAACTCTCTATGACTTCTTTTCGGCTCTTATCTTACTAAGTAGCTTTTTGTGCAGTATTTTCTTGAATGCTTTTTGGAAATCCAAGTATATTACATCTACTGGTTTCCCTTTATCTATCCCACTCATTACCATCTCAAAGGATTCTAATAAATTGGTTACACATGGTTTCCCCTTCATGAAGCCCTGCTAACTCTGCTTGATTATATTATGTTTATAAATGCTCTGCTATCACATCCTTTATAATGGGCTCTAACATTTTCCCAATGACTGAGGTAAAGCTAACTGGCCGATAGTTACCTGCTTTTTTTTATCTTCCTCCCTTTTTGAATAAGGGTGCTATATTGGCTGTTTACCAATCCTCTAGAACTTTTCCATAACGTAAGGATTCTTGGAAGATTATTACCAATGCATCCATTATCTCTGTAGCTAGTTCCTTTAATATCTAAGGATGCAACCCATCAGGTCCAGGGGAATTACCGGCCTTCAGCCCCATTACTTTCTCTGGTACTTTTTTTCTAGTGATACCTATCGTATTTATTTCCTCCCCTTTTTTTGCCCCTTGATATTGAATATTTTTGGAATCTTATTGGCGTCTTGCATCGTGAAGACTGATGCATTATTTTTGGAATCTTATCAGTGTCTTCCACCATGAAGACTGATTCAAAGTATTTATTTGACTCCTACCATTTCCTGATTCCCTGTTTCCCCATTATTATTTCCCCAATGTCATTCTCTAAGGGACATACGGTCACTTCGGCCTCTCTCTTCCCTTTTAGATATTTAAAGAAGCTCTTATGTCTATATATATGGGCAGCATGGTAGCACAGTGGGTATCAATGTTGCTTCACAGCTCCAGGGTTCCAGGTTCGATTCCCGGCTTGGGTCACTGTCTGTACAGAGTCTGCATGGGTTTCATCGGGTGCTCCGGTTTCCTCCCACAAGTCCCGAAAGACGTGCTGTTCGGTAATTTGGACATTCTGAGTTCTCCCTCTGTGTACCCGAAAAGGCGCTGGAATGTGGCGACTAGGGGCTATTCACGGTATCTTCATTGCAGTGTTAATGTAAGCCTACTTGTGACAATAAAGATTATTATTATCATTACTTTATTACTTGCTAGTTTACCCTCACTTTTTATCTTCTCCCTCTTTATTTTCGTTTTAGTCATCTTACGTTGTTTTTTATTAAATGTTCACAATCCTCTGGCTTACATTGTGTGTTTTTTCTTTCAGTTCAATACTATCCTTAACTCCTTGGTTAACCAAGGTTGATTTATCCCCTTCCTAGATTCCTTCTTCCTCACTAGGATATATCTTTGTCGTGAGGCATGACGTATTTTCATAAATGTCTGCCATTGCTGATCAACCGTCTTTTCTGCTAAACTCCTTTCCCAATCCACTTCAGCCAACTCTGCTCTCATTCCTTTGTAATAATCCTTATTTAATTGTAGCACAGTTGTTTCTGACCCAAGTTTCTCACTCTCAAATTGAATGCTAAATTCTACCATGTTATGGTCACTGCTTCCCAGGGGATCTTTTACTCTGACATTATTTATTATACTTGCCTCATTACCAAATGCAAAATAACCTGATCCCTGGTTGGATCCAAAACATATTATTCTCGGAAACCTTCCGAAATACACTTGATAAATTCTTCCTCATGGCTACCTGTTTAATTTTCCCAAAGTGAATGCACTGACAGTGCAGTTTTTCTTCAGTACTACATTGGATTGTCAAGTTTTATTTTTGTGCTTAAACCCATTTGAATCCATAACCTTCTGAGCCACACAAAAATGAGCAGAGACGAACATACAGATCTATCTGGTAATACCATTGGAACTGTCATAACCAAGATAGATTTTTGTTGGCAAGTATATTGAGGAAGCAATGGTGGGACAAATGTTGAAGTACAGATCAGCCATAAGCTAAGAGAAGGTTTGAAGAACTGAATGGCCTAGTCCTGCTCCTGGGATCTACCTGGCTTGCAACGTTGGATTTCACGAGACGTTGCAATATAAATCCCGCCCATTGTGGGCGGGATCACTTTTTGGCAAATCTGCTTATTAGAGCAAGACAGCTAATCTCATTCTATTGTGCAAATTCCCGAGGTACCTGAGGCTTTGGGATTTATCCCCTTCAGGAGAGTGTGCTTTGTACTGGTCTCCACAATCAGGGACCAAATGGAATGGCACTCGTGGGGGTTACCCAGGGGATTAGAGGCACCCAGCTGCATGCCCTTTGGTAAAGGTGGTGCCCTGGAACTGTTGGTGCCACCTGGGCACTCTGGAAGTGCCACCTGGGGTACCAGCCTAGCACAGCCAAGATGGCATTGCCAGCAGCATGGGCACTGCCAGGTTGGCACTGCCAAGTTGTAAAGTTGGCATTTTTGTGCTCGTGCCGGGGGTGCCCTACATGGGTCCTGGGGGGCTACGGGAGGGGGACCCTCTCGCCCCTCCCATAGTACATTCAGGCTGGGGGATTTGCTTCAGGGGCCTTGATGAACGGGATGCCATTTTTAAATGGCGTCCTGATCACTCGCTACACTGCGGAGTTCCGGCGAGCGAAGCTCCCCAATGTACAAAGCCGGGTTATGTGTGGCCTCGGCTGTGCATTCCGCACTGAGGCCCTTGTGCAATGCGCATCACGTTGTATAACCATGTGTTTCTCAGTGATGCGAGCACCGGGAAACACGCAGCTAAACGTGCTCGCTATGGAACTTTGTTCCCAATTATTTGAATCGAGTCCAGACTTTCAGACAAATACACTATCACATAACAAATAAACACATATCATGGAAAATGTTACACTTGTATCTCATGAGTTAGATGATGAGAAAATGCTTGATAGCATTTAATGCAATGCTATGATCATCTGAAGACTGTGGTGATCATAAGGACCTGTTTGTTAGCTTTATCTTACGAGCCTACTGGAATTCTTCACTAATGGAGGAAGATAATTCATCAAATGAGGTTCACTTTGTCTTTTAAAAGCTGTTTTCTCCAGTTGACACTGGCAGGAAAGTTTTAGAATCATGAAGTACATGGAAAATTGTCTCGATGGATTAGGAATTATCTTAACAACAGGAAACGGAGGATGGTAATAAATGTGATAAAATAACTAGTGGAGCTCCACAGGGATCTATTCAGGGACTTGATGCATTCAGAATGTTTATGAATAATATGGAATGAGTTGGCAGTAACAGCATTAAATTTGCCAATAATATGAATCTATGTAGGCATATAAGGAGGAAAAAGGAGATTAATTATCTTCAGAGAGAGCATTGTACGAATCATGCAGATCACCTGAGATATAGCAGATGGATTTTAACATGCATAACTGTAGCGGAATTCATGTCACTACAGATAACAGCAAATGTGTAAAAACATAATTAGGTCTCCATTGACAGCTGACGAAAGGAAAAAGGATTCACAGGGTGGCCATTGATCTTACTTGATAGCATCAGTGAAGCAGTTGCCAATAAGACAAAGTGGGTACTGGGATACATCTGAAGGGTATTGGTTACAAATCAGAATCTGTTCTGCTGACATTGGAAAGATCAATGGCAGAGCGTGGTGCCATGTTCTGCTCATATACCTCTGATAGGCTATCAATGCATTCTAAAAGATTCATAGAAAGATGGTCAGGCATATTCCAAACTTTAGTGGGTTAGGTTGTGCAGTAACCAAAACCATCTTGCTGAAAAGAAGACAGGAAACAGTCTTTCAACTAATGAAAGGTGCAGACAAGATTGAAGTGAGAAAGCTACTTAACCTGGGCAACGAACAGAAGATTAGAGGACACAAATAGAAAATTCAGGTAGGATTAGAATTTAGCAAGTACAGTCGAGATGTGAACCATACTCCCAGCAAATGTAGCTGATTTGGGATCAATTTCTGATGAGAAGAGGGATTGGGCCTTATCAAGGTATTAATAACAGCTTATTTTTTTCAGGGTGGTAAAGAGAGGTACTTAGTGTTCCTTAAGACAGGTGATCAACAAGTGGTAATGAAATGATCCTAGATATATTCAGGATAGAGCCAATTTAATAGCTGAATGATCTTTAGTCGCTTAGGGCTTTGTGTGGCGCATATCCTTCACGATTAGTCATTGGAATAACTTAAGTTTGCTATACGCTTGGTTTACCATAGCAGTGAGTCCACATCAAACTGAAGCTGAATTCACCTCTTTGGACAGGAGGCGAACTCATTGATAACTGATTGAGATGTCAATAACAAATCCATCTCCAAATAGTGAAAAGAGACAAATGGAAGCAATTGTTAGGAAAAAGGACAAGGATTAAGTAAGTCAATTAAACATCAGGGTAAACATTTGGTATGCCATTATTTATGTACAGATATGAGAATTTGACAGTTAGCAGAGTCACATGGTGAAATTAGCTCATGCCCACAATGTTTTGTTTCGCTGAGACACCAATATTGTCTAACGCAGAAGGAATGAACAGCTTGGAGCTTATAGAATTACTTCAAGCTTTTCTTCAAATTTATTGGACAGAGTTTTAATTCTATTTCATTCAAAATTGGAGAAATGAGCCTGGAAAAGGATTGTGTTAGCTACTTAGAATGTGCTGCGTTATACTTCACTTTACTACAACCCCCCCCACCCATCCCCACTTTACATCTCATGATCGGAGATTGTTCTCTCTCAAAACAGTCTATTACTTTGTCGAAGAATTGTCTAAACTAGCCTAATGAAGTGAGGATGGACCCTGGATCAGAAACATCAGCCTCAGGTGGAGGAGACCCATTACTAAACAAAAATGAATGGCAGAGGTGGAGAGTGTACACGCATGAGTTAAAATAGCGATTTTAAATGCTGAGACACAAAGAGTTCAGTTTGAATGACAGCTAATTTTGAATCTCTGGAATGCGCTGACTGGGGAGATCAAAGGCCTCCCCACACAACAATAAACCAAAAGTCATTGGGCCGGTTTCTCCGTTCCTGAGACTAAGTGTTGATGAAAGGGCAGGACTCGTGGCATTCTATGACAACAAAACTGGCACCGCACCTGGACCGATTCAGCGACAGTTGAGGGCTAGCACCAGCGCCACCTGCTACTCGACCTGTTCCAATGAAAAATGGTGTCTGATTCACCGGGTCCGTGATTGACACTCAGGAGGCTAACAAGCTGCAGCCAAATATACACACTTCACTCCCCACGCTTACTCACCCCAGCCAATATAATGACACTGGTTGCGCTGGACTGAGCAAATCCCATTGATGGGTCAGCTGGAGCCAGAGGGCACCTAGGGGGGTGGGGGTGGGGGGGGGGGGGTTGGCCTGGGAGGACACCCATACAATCCATGGCACTAAGTTTACAGTGGCTAGTCAGCGGCATACGCAGCTGCATGACTGCATTGCAGGCTGTGGCAATAGTCTTTCTGTGCCCCCCCCCCCCCCCCCCGCCAATCCCACAGTCCACCTCCTGGCCATCCCCTCCCCTCCACCCCCCCCCCCCCCCCTCCCTCTCCGCTGCTCCCCCAGCGGCCCTCTGTTAAGCTTCTAGTTTCTGAGATATTTTAATTAAGAAAATGAATTCAAGGATGAAAGATTTTTATGGTAAATAAACCTACACGTTTGACCCTTAACAGGGAAGAAGTGAAACAATTGTGGAATTTTCCAAAGTCTTTGAAATTCAGTTGTTTGTGTTGAACATCATATCCTGCCTGATTTCACAGCACTTCTCCCAATAGAGGTGATAAAACCTGCTTGTGGAACAGGTTTTGATGCAAACTGGTGCAGACATTGATTCATTCTAAATGTTACAGTAGTCATAGCAATCATACTCCCTTACTTTAACGAGTATTTATGGATGTAACCACACAAGCTTTTTTATATTATAAATGGTATCCACACCAAACAAGCTTGACTGACAGTTCAGGATAGGTATGTGTTTTACTATTTTTAATGTAGAAAGCCTGTTTTAACTTAATATTATAAGAGGGAAATGGAGCATCAATATATGCTCAAATGTTAATCCTGCTGTCTGGAATTCTGTTGAGTCATCCATTTATAAGCGAAGCCTGCAAATTTAATCCATTGTGTTTGATGACTCGGGTAAAACTATTCGATAATTGTGAAGCCACATTTGTTCTCAGTGTCCCTGGTCTGAGGGAAAGAAAACAGTTTATGGCTGGTCTTAATGGCTATCCAGTCCCCTCTACGGGAAGTGTGACTGACTGTCGGGCGGGGGCTGAGTCAATTTCAGCTGTGATTCTCCTCCGGTCAGACACCCAGCTGTGACACACTTTCAGGGCTGACGCATGATGATTTGTCCCTTGGCTGAGGCACTGGGAAATGCCTGATCCCCGTGCTCTCATGCATCAGGGAGAATTTGCACTTGTAGGAAAGGAGGAGAAATATCTGCAGTAAAGAACAAAACTGCATCTACTTCTTTGTGAAATATTCATTGTGAATTGTAAAACAAGTAGCAATGAGACAAATAAATATTATTGATGAGTGCTGGCTGTAAGGTAAACATTGGTCGGGCAACAGAAGAAATTGCCTTCTGCGCTTCAAATAGTCCCTCGGAATATTTTGTATCTAGCTGACAAGGCAGACGTGATCTCTTTCAATGTATCATCCTGGCTAAACTATAAAATTGTTTTCCTAAAAAATGGACAAAAATATAACTCATACAAAAGAAATTTTTGGCCTTCAGAACAGCAAAAACCTTGTTATCCCTAGGACTTGTACAAAGGCTCTTTACATTTCTAAAGTCAGGCCCCTGACCAACTAAGATGATCCATCTGTGAGGACAAAGGGTTGCAGAAGCCTCTGTTGAACTTATTAATGGATGAAATATTAAACATCTCAAGAATATATATCCTTTGACAAAGTGCTATATATCCTTTGTCCAAACCAAGGTGGAGAAATGAGAGCCATGTCACATGACAACCCCCCTCTCCACCACCACCATCGCCAAACTGCAAGAACCTGTAATATTTCTTATGGAACAGAAATCTATCATGCAGCAGTAGAAAAAGAGCTTTGTCCAGGTTTTTTGAATACCTGGCTCCCACCCACACAGTTCTCTACTGAAACATCTGTACCAGTGCCTTCAAGACTAATTCCCCCCGTCGGCTCTATCTTCTCATGGAAATCATCTCTACTGGAAAGGTGGATTATCCTGCTTCTGTCTTTCGCTTCCTGACTCTGTGGGAGAATACACCAATGGACTTTGATTCTAGACTCTGAACACATGTGAAACAATCATTCTTAATCTGTCTGTAGTTTTTGCCCTTTACCTCTCTGTTCTCTATCCTCCCCTCTATTGAAAAGGAGACCACATTGCACCCCCACCTCACATTTGAGGAGTGTGAAAATAAATTAACCCTTTGAATTCATCCCACCAAAACTGAGAGGTTGGAAAAATCTGCCGGCCACATCTCAAAGACGGAAATCGAAAATCAAAAACACCTTTTTGTTTATGAATGTGTGGTGCAATGAGAAATCAGGGCTATTTAAAATAACTCTTTCCGCTCCCCCCACAACACCACAGTCCATCACAAACTTAATAAATTCTCTCATCTGGGGCGAAATTCTCCGGAAACGGCGCGATGTCTGCCGACTGGCGCCCAAAACGGCGCAAATCAGACGGGCATCGCGCCGCCCCAAAGGTGCGTAATGCTCCGCGTCTTTGGGGACCGAGCCCCAACATTAAGGGGCTAGGTCGGCGCCGGACGAATTTCCGCCCCGCCAGCTGGCGGAAAAGGCCTTTGGTGCCCCGCCAGCTGGCGCGGAAATGACATCTCCGGGCGGCGCATGCGTGGGAGCGTCAGAGGCCGCTGACAGCTTCCCACGCATGCGCAGTGGAGGGAGTCTCTTCTGCCTCCGCCATGGTGGAGACCGTGGCGGAGGCGGAAGGGAAAGAGTGTCCCCACGGCACAAGCCCGCCCACGGATCGGTGGGCCCCGATCGCGGGCCAGGCCACCGTGGGGGCACCCCCGGGGCCAGATCGCCCAACGCCCCCCCCAGGACACCGGAGCCCGCCCGCGCCGCCTTGTCCCGCCGGTAAGGTAGGTGGTTTAATTTACGCCGGCGGGACAGGCATTTTAGCGGCGGGACTTCGGCCCATCCGGGCCGGAGAATCGCGCGGGGGGGCCCGCCAACCGGCGCGCCGCGATTCCCGCCCCCGCCGAATCTCTGGTGCCGGAGACTTCGGCAACCGGTGGGGACGGGATTCACGCCAGCCCCCGGCGATTCTCCGACCCGGCGGGGGGTCGGAGAATCTCGCCCCTGCTTTGTAACTGGGATGTGCCCAGCAAAAGCAAATATCTTCTACAGAGGGGAAAGGTCAAGGATCCCTAAAACCCTTTGAATTAATTGGGGAGAAAGAATTAGAAGGACACCAAACCTAGAGGAAAGTGTATCCATACGATGATTTTTGTTCAAAATATTCCCCATTTCATAGAGAAATAGAACAATAAATCACATATGCTTTTCATTCTGCTGTCCAGCAACAATCTTTAATTCATTAATTTAAGGCACTATGGCTGGAAAATCTGACTCTGTAGCAGGGTTTGTGCTGGGCCTGTGACAGCCAGAAAATCAAAATGTCAACCAGGAGACTTCTGACCATACCTGGTGCAGCCTGAGGTCAAAGGAGTTGCAAGGCCTGTCAGCTTAATGTCTGCATCAGTAATGGGGGCTTTAATTGCTGTGCCTCTTGTTTCGAAGCACATCTTAGAACTGGAGCAGAGGCTTGAGGGGAGAGGAGGCTGTGCACAAAGGGAGGAGGAGGAAGAGGAGGAGGCCTCTCACTAAAAGGCTCTAATCACTAGGGGTCTTTGGGGAGCACTTCTAGCTCCAACTCAGATAGGAGCAATACGCCGGTCATTTGCTTCTCACAAAAAAGGTGGTGACTGAACTACGCCATCTCCTACAACCCAACCTGCAACCTGCAAGGTGAATATAGAAATCCAGGAGACACAAAGATAAAGGTTAAATCAAATTTACTTTAACTCAAAAGTAAAGTCAGACTCGCGGTATACAACACGAGTGTCGGAGACTGGGACAAACAGCATCTCTTAATCCGGGCCGGGAACGATATTTAAAAGGCTTGATAACGAGTTCCAGCTGGAAGGGCCACGCCCATTACCAGGTGAACTCGTACTCAATGAGCCCCTCAGGGAGATTAATGGTGATTCCTCATGATCCTGGTGAGGGTTATCACAGTGAAAATAGCTCTGTCACTGGCCATGAGGATCACTGTGGCCACATATAGCCTTGTACATCAGGTGGCCCTTCCAGTCAGCTGTAGGCAGTTTGCTGTGTATTGTTTCATTCAGGAGATGACAGAGATTCTATACTGGTGGAGAGCAGTCTCTATTGACTTCTTTGACCAGTGAGAAGCAGGAGGAATGGGGCATGGCTTTGCCAGGCTAATGGGGGCGAAAGGTGCAATCAACTGCACACAAGTGTCTCTGTGGGCCCCACATGTCGATGGAGAAATGTTCCACAGCTTCAAAAGCTATCAACCCACTATTGTCCAGCTGGTGTGCGACCATGCATAAAAGATCTTCTCTGTGCATTCTTGCTACTCTGGCAGCAGCCAAGATGTATTCAACCTCCGCAGATTAACTGTACTGGCCATCTTTGACCCATCAGAAAACAGATGCGTGATGCCTGATGATGAAGGATACCGCCTCTACACTAGACATATGATGCTCTGTGCCACCTGACCATACAAGGACAGCATGCCTACAATGGGAGCCATGAATCCACCATAAATACTGCAGAGCAAACAATAGGTGATCAGAGACAATAGTTCTTCTGCCAGGATGTTTGCTCGAAGCTCCCGATTACTTACCTGAGTCTTCTGTGACCTCTTCAACCTCTATCATGGGGAAGGCGGAGGAGGAAGACAAAGAGGAAGTACCTGGGACCCCATTGCTCAGGATGGACAGTCTGTGAGTTGGTACTTAGTTTCTGCTTTCCCTGTGACATCATCCCCTCATTGCAATTGCTCAAAAATTCCCCACCTTTTTCAATCTACCTGTCACGGACATTCAAAATGTCCTTAGAGATAAAATTCTGAAATTAAAGCCCCCACAAAATCCATAACTTTCATTCAACAACTCTTCCAATGATACATACAAAAATGAACTATTCCCCTGAGTGCAATCTCTTAATACTATCTTGTGGGCATCCTTCCCTGCCCTAAGCAATGAAGTCCCAGTGGCTGCGACATGACTAGTGGAAGCCTGTTGACATTCAGTGGGGGAGGCTGCAGATAACCTTAGAGGATGACTTCAAAAATGGCTGACCATCTACACTTATTCAATTTTTCTCACTAACCTCGTATTCCTTGATGTCATTACTATCCAGGGGCGAAATTCTCCCGAATCGGCGCGATGTCTGCCGACTGGCGGCCAAAACGGCGCCAATCAGACGGGCATCGCGCCGCCCCAAAGGTACGGAATGCTCCGCATCTTTGGGGGCCGAGCCCCAACATTGAGGGGCTAGGCCGACGCCGGAGGAATTTCCGCCCTGTCAGCTGGCGGAAACGGCCTTTGTTGCCCCGCCAGCTGGCGTGTAAATGACATCCCCGGGCGGCGCATGCGCAGGAGCGTCAGCGGCCGCTGACAGTTTCCCACGCATGCGCAGTGGAGGGAGTCTCTTCCGCCTCCGCCATGGTGTAGACCGTGGCGGAGGCGGAAGGGAAAGAGTGCCCCCACGGCACAGGCCCGACCGCGGATCGGTGGGCCCCGATTGCGGGCCAGGCCACCGTGGGGGCACCCCCCGGGGCCAAATCGCCCCACGCCCCCCCAAGGACCCCGGAGCCCGCCCACGCCGCCTTGTCCCGCCGTTCAAAAGGTGATTTAATCCACGCCGGCGGGACAGGCAATTTATCGGCGGGACTTCGGCCCATCCGGGCCGGAGAATCGAGCGGGGGGGCCCGCCAACCGTCGCGGCGCGATTCCCGCCCCCGCCGAATATCCGGTGCCGGAGACTTCGGCAACCGGCGGGGGCGGGATGCACGCCAGCCCCCAGTGATTCTCCGACCCAGCGGGGGGCCAGAGAATGACGCCCCAGATGTCTATTGATTTCTGCCTTGAACATTCTCAGAAATGGAGCTTCCACAGCCCTCTGGGTACAGAAACCCAAAGATTCACCACCCTTTGAGTGAAGAAATTTCTCTTCATTTCAGTCTTAAATGGCCTGCACCTTATTCTGAGACTGTGCCCAGGTTCGAGACTCACCAGCCAGGGGAAGCATCCTGGAATGGATTTTTCACCTCGCGACACCAGAAATGCGAACCACAATTGGGCGTCCTACAAAAATCATAGTTAGGGCCTGTCATGATATGCAGACACGCAGATAATGATATACAGACAGGCACAGACAGGCAGCTAATGAACACAGAGGACAGGACATGACCAATGAGCAGGCAGGACACTCAGGGGGCTCACTATAAAAGGCACGAGGCACTCACACTCCGCCTCTTTCCACTGATGAACATCTAGAGAGTGAGTCAGGGTGTATGTATAGTATCACACCTCCAGCATGTGGCTAAGAACTAGTCTGGTTCAGTCAGACAGAGTAACCACAGTTAGGTTAGCAGAGAGTCGAACTCATAGAGAACTGTGCTAACTGTGCTACTGGTTCAATAAATCAGATTGAACTAACTTCAAGGTCTGGAGTATCTTTTGGTTAAAGCTGCATCCAGTTGCAGCCTGTGTTATCCCAGAGTACATAACACAAGTGCCCAATGCCAAGTCAGGGGCCATGCTCCAGTCCCTCCCAGGTGGTGAAAACAAAGTTTGCATCCCACGCAGACGTGATCATGCAAAACCGGCATTTGCATGCATTTAAATCTGAATAGCAGATCCTGAGGGTGGAGTGAGCAAGGGATGTGTGCATTTGCTAGGAGCTTAGCTGCAGTGCAATGTGGGTCCTGGGTGAGGCACACAAGTTGCGGCAGCCTGACCGGGGGCAGGTTGGAAACAGTATGCTCTGCCCTAACGTAATGCTCCGCCCCTCTCAGTCGGATGTCACGCAGGCGTGAATTAGTGCAAGTATTTACAAACGGGGCCTGGGCACCATGGCTGCTGAGGGAGAGAGAGAAGGTAAGCAAACTTTTTTTTAATTTAGAAAAAAAAAAGTACCAAATTCATTTTTTCCAATTAAGGGACGATTTAGCATGGCCAATCCACCTATGCTGCACATCTATGGGTTGTGGGGGCAAAACCCACGCAAACACGGGAAGAATGTGCAAACTCCACACGGACAGTGAGTAAGCAAACTTTTAAAAAGTCTTCAAAATTGTCGCACAGGCTGGGGGCAGCTGCCTGGGCCGGGGGGAGTGGTGGGGAATGACTAGGTGACAGCTCAGTGGATTCGGGACGTCCCCCTCGGGATCGAGGTTTGCCTGGCTCAGACTGCCATTGCTGCAGTCTGTGTTTTAAACGCACCCATTTGGTGTAAGTTAAAGGCCCCCTGGCTGCTCAATCTGCTGACTCCTCACTGTGTCCTGTAATTGTTCATAGAGGGCGTCATTCTCCGGCCCCCCGCCGGGTCGGAGAATGGCCGTTAGCCGCCGTGAATCCCGCCCCCGCCCCCGCCGAAGTCTCCGGTACCGGAGATTGGGCGGGGGCAGGAATCGGGCCGCGCCGGTTGGCGGGACCCCCCGCTCAATTCTCCGGCCCGGATGGGCCGAAGTCCCGCCCAGAAATTGCCTGTCCCGCCGGCGTAAATCAAAGCTTGTATTTACCGGCGGGACCAGGCGGCGTGGGCGGGGTCCGGGGTCCTGGGGGGGGCGCGGGGCAATCTGACCCCGGGGGGTGCCCCCACAGTGGCCTGGCCCGCAATCGGGGCCCACCGATCCGCGGGCGGGCCTGTGCCGTGGGGGCACTCTTTCCCTTCCGCCTCTGCCACGGCCTCCACCATGGCGGAGGCGGAAGAGACTCTCCCCGCTGCGCATGCGCGGGAAACTGTCAGCGGCCGCTGACGCTCCCGCGCATGCGCCGCATTTCCGCGCCAGCTGGCGGGGCACCAAACGCCATTTCTGCCAGCTGGCGCGGCAACAAACGCCATTTCCGCCAGCTGGCGGGGCGGAAATCCCTCCGGCGCCGGCCTAGCCCCTCAATGTTGGGGCTCGGCCCCCAAAGATGCGGAGCATTCCGCACCTTTTGGCCGGCGCGATGCCCGTCTGATTGGCGCCGTTTTTGGCGCCAGTCGGCGGACATCGCGCCGTTGGGGGAGAATTTCGCCCAGAGCCTCTGGTTATTTGGGAGCCCACCCAGGCATACTGCCTCTCTCAGGGCAGAGGCCTCACCACGATACTATCAGCTAGCCCACTTCTCAGAACCCCCAGCAGTCTCCAAGCCTGCTTGTCCACTGCACCCCTTTTCCCTTCCTAGTTGTCCCCGGTCAGGTTGTCACAACTTCCAGATGCACACTTCCCTCACTCATGCCCATCTGTAGGATCTGCCCACACACAAGCCTCTAAGCATGGAAGTGATTGGTGGTGCAAGGTCACCTTCTCAACTGTAGAACCAGGTGCCACCCTGCTGGTGGGATAACACGCGATCCACCCAATGAGGACACCCCAGCAGACACCACAGGAAACAGGACAGGGACCTCAGAGCCTATCGCTGTCACAGATGGCAACAGCCACCGGTACCTCTGTTGACAGGGACAGTGGCGAGGATCGAGGCTTCCCACATTACAGGCCCGGTTCCACTCACTGATAGGGACAGGAGTGCAGTGCGGGTGGCAACATATCGGGATGTGCGGCTGAGGGGTGAGGTGTCCAACAGGCCGAGGAGGCGCGACATCAGGCCATGTGTATATCGCCGGCCCCTGTCTTTCGAGAAGCCGCCAGACCACATGTGTGCAAAAGACTTTGGCTAACCGGGGAGACCGTGTGTCACCTGCACCAGATGGTGGTGCAACTGGCACCGCGGGGGTTTGGAGGAGGACACCCACTCCTGGTGGCCATCAAAGTGATGGTCACCCCGAATTTCTATGTCGTGCTTCCTGGAGCCGAACGGGGACCGGTGTCCAACATCCGCATACAGGTGCATCTGTGTTGTGACGATTATCTATGCGCCCAGGCAGTGGACTATATAAATTTCAGTCTGGACCAGGCACATGAGGATGCCCAAACAACAGGCTATGCTGCCATCGCTGGCATGCCCCAGGTCCAGGAGGTGATCTATGGCACACATGTCCCCCTACGAGCACCGGCTCATCAAGGGTGCCCTTCATCAATAGGAAGGGGTTACACTCCCCGAATATGCAGTTGATGTGTGGCCACCAGCTGCACATCACATACGTCTGTGCCTGATGCACGGCACATACATTCTGGTGGACTCGGAGGTTCCTGGCACCTTCGAGATGTTCCCTCAGGTGAGGGTTGTGCGGTTATGGAGATGGTGAGCGGTGATGGGTCACTCACTGGGTAAGCTGCCACACAAGGTGGCCTCATACTTCCCAAAATCGGAGAATCTAGCCTCTGAATATCTTTGTTTCACAAAACCTATCGATTACAGATTTAAAATTAACAACTGACCGAGCTTCAACTGTAGCTTGTAGGAGAGAGTTCAAAACCTCTGAAAATGAAATGAAATGAAAATCGCTTATTGCCACAAGTCGGCTTCAAATGAAGTTACTGTGAAAAGCCCCTAGTCGCCACATTCCGGCGCCTGTTCGGGGAGGCTGGTACGGGAGGTCTGCTACCCTTTGAATGAAGAAGTTCTTCCTATCATCTCTCCTAAAAGGTCTGTCCCTAATTTTTAGAATCCTTAGTTTTAGAATCTTCAACCAGTGGAAATAGTTTATCTTGACCTACCCTGTCTTTCCCGGTTAATATCTTGAATACTTCGATCAGATCAACCCTTAACCTTCTAAATTCGAGCAAAAACAGGTCTAATTTGAGTAACCTCTCCTCGTAACTCAACACTTGTAGTCCAGATATCATTTTTGTCAACCTACATTTCACTCCTTTCAAGGTCAAAATATCCTTCCTAAGGTGCCCAAAACTGCTCACAGTACTCCAAGTGGGGTCTAACCAGGGCTTTGTGTAGCTGCAGCATAAGCCCTGTGTCTTTACTTTCCAATCCTCTAGATATAAAGGCCAACATTCCATGAGCCATTTTGATTATTTTCTGCACTTGTTCCTGGCATTTTAAGGACCTATGCACCTGAACCGCCAAGTCCTTTTGGACATCCACTGTACCTAATCTCTTTCAGTTTAAAAATTACTCTGCTCTGTCCTTTTTTGGTACAAAATGGATTACCTCACACTTGGTTACATTAAATTCCATCTGGCACAATCTTCCCATTCACCAAGTCGAACAATATCTCCTTGCAATTTTATGATATCATCTAGGCTGTCTACAACGCCACCTAACTTGGTATCATCCTCAAATTTGGATTATATGACTTTCTATGCTATCATCCAAATTATTAATGAATAGTGTGAATAATTGACTCAGTTTGTGTGGAGCGGCCTATTTCAAAAGGGTTCCCCGATCTCTAAGTGAGCTCAAAGGTCCCCCCCCCACCCACAGGCAATGTCACCCCCCCTCCCTCCATATACACACATAGGCATTACCCAATACCCCCCTAAGTGAGACAAATCCGCTATGGGGTTGCTGATGGCTCCCTCCTGGGCCTCCCATTTCAGTATCCCCACCTTCACCCCCATCAACCTTTATTAGGCCCCTTCGTACCCCCCTTCATCCCTCCCCACCCTTCATACCCTCCTTTCATGGGCATGATCCCCCTCAGGCCCAGACCCTTGGCAGTGCCACCCTGGCACCCTGGCAGTGCCACCCTGGCACCCTGGCAGTGTCCCTACCAGCCTGGCAGTGCCACCTGGGCACCTTGGTAGTGGCAGTTTGGCAGTGCCAGGGTGGCAATGTCAACGTGTCCAGGTGCCAAAGAGAGAGCTACAGGGCCACCTTGCCTAGTCCCCAACTACCCAGTTGTCTCTAAAAGGCTAAGAGACCCCCATGTGCTATTAGGCCTGGTCCCAGTTTTTCTGGACTGTTGGGGAGTCTGTTCGTTCCCAGCCCTGTGAGCACATGGCGCAAGCATATTTAAATGAACCATACAAGATACAGATTACAAAGTCTTGCGAGATTCGGATGAGTCTTGCAAGACTTCAACCATGATAATCTCGTGAGAGGCCTCTTGCGAGATCTATTGGCCTCTTTGTACCAGCATATCGGGGGCGACGAGGCTGTTAAGTTGGGTCCATGGTGAGATCTTGGGAAGGTGTGGTCTGTGGGAGAGTGGTGACTCACTTGCTTTAGGGACATCATTTTGCAGTCGTGGTTCAGTTGATTAACGCATGCCGACCTCCGCCCCAGAGACAACCCTTTCACGCGTGCCAGTCCACCTAGTTTGACTGCCAGCACTGACTGCCTTTGCCTCCTCCTCCCAGGCCTAGTTCAGGATGGCAGGCTTGAACCTCCTGCCCACCCTGGTGAAGCGGGTGCACTGCCTCTCCTCCACTGCATCAAGCATCCTATCCAGCTCACTCTCAAGATAGCGGGAGGCAGGTCTTCTCTGTGCCATCTTCGTGGCTGGAATGGGAGTGTGTGGGGAGTGGAGTGTTTATATGCAGCTTCAGTTTGTAAAGCTCTCCAGTGCCAATTCCGACCCCAGCGAATCAGACACCAGTGGGAATAGGGATTGCTCGAGATTCACACAGGCAGAGTGCTGGACCACGAGCATGTCCTGAATTGCTCCCCGAATATTCACCCAAAGGAGAATCCGGCCCCTATGTACATCTACTCTCTTAGAGCCTTCAAGCTCTTCTACTGGAACAGTAACAAGTTATTTTACTTTGAAGAATCACACAAAAACATTGGTTTATGTCATTTTCTAAAATCATCCTCAACTGACAAAATCATTGGCGAATTGTCCGCTCCTGAGTGTTGACTCCGGGGCAGGATTCGTAGACTTCCATGACAGCAAAATTGGTGCCGCACCTGGCCCTGATCAGCGCCTATTGAGGGGCTCGCACCGGCGCCATGTGGAACACAATCTATTCCAATGAGAAACGGTGAGGGATTCACCGGTTTCACGATTGACACTCAGGAGGCTGACAAGCTGCAGCCACAGATACACACTTCGCTCTCCACACACCAATCCAGCCAACAATAATAATAATCTTTATTGTCACAAGTAGGCTTACATTACCAGTGCAATGAAGTTACTGTGTAAGCTGGGAGAGTAGCACCACACTTCACTGATACTGAGCTGGAAACTCTCCCGGACGCGGTGGAGAAGAGGCAGGCCACCCTGTACACTGGCCTGGGAAGGAGGTGACCAGCGCCGCCGTTCGCCGTGCCTGGGCGCAGGTGGCAGAGGCGGTCATTGCCGTCAGCAACACCGTCCGGACCGGCCTGGAGTGCAGGAAAAAACTGCATGACATCCTCTGGGTGGCCAATGTGAATAGGCAGAACTCTGCTCCCAGCACTACTATCCCCCCCCCACACACCCATGACCCTATCCCCCCCCCCCCCCGCACCCGGAGGGGGTCCGAACCCCTACCTTGCACCACATGCCAGCACCAATACCAGCATCGGGTACCAGGTACCAGTACCATGGCCGGGTGCCCTGGATCCTGAGGCCACCAGCTACTCCTGTGCTGCATCCGTCAGACTGTCTAACACTTTGTGTTCACCACCCTCGCCCTCACCCCCAGCCCCACCTTCAACCCCACAGAGCCATCACCCTCATCCCCACATCACCCTCATCCCCACATCACCCTCACCCTTGCCGCCACCCTCATCCCCACACCACTCTCACCACAACACCATTCTCATCCCCACCCTCATATCACCCTCAGACCCACCCTCACCCCCACACTACCTTCCCCCTCGCCCCCACCCTCATCCTTACACTACTCTCACCTGTCCCCGCTGCCAGGAGTACCATCGGCTAGCGCCGCCCTTGCCAGCAGTATGCTCCGCGGCCCGCGAAGGGGCTACTGTAGGTGTTGCCCTTTTGTGGGCCCTGTGATGCCCTGCCGATGGGTGGCAGCCGGGGGAGTGATATGGTGGAGGGTGGGATTTGGGGGGGGGGGGGGGGGGGGGGGGGGGGTGGGTTGGAGGTTGGGGGCTGGGGTTGGGCCAGTGTTTTTCTGCAGAACCAGGGGCCAAGGTCGGTGGTCAGTGGGTGCGCAACAAGATGGCTGCCTTGCAGGCTGCAGCAATGGCGGTCCATGTCTGGGCACTGCCCCAGTCCCGTGGGGGGTCTCCCCAGTCACATGGCCAGTTTACCCTGTCATTCTCCCATCCCGGCCCTGGAAGGACCCTCCCCCACCCCAGCCAGCCCAGCCAGTGTCAGGGCCGGCCGCCCACAGCTGCACCTCTCTGTGTCCTACCTCCTCTCACCCTCTCATTAGCCATGACACCGGTTTCACCATTTTAAAAATCACAAGTGAACTTCGCCATCGGAATTCAGCCCATAGGAGCCAGAGAATTGCGGAGGCCCCGGAGAATACCAGGTTGGGCCGGCTAATGATATGCCAACGGTGTTTACTGTACGTGCGTTCTGAAACGCATTGACGCGCTGTCGAGGCGACGGAGGATTACCATTTGGCGTCAAATCAGCACCCGGCACGATTTCTGCGTCGGAACCGATTCTCCGCCCTATCGCGTGTAGCCATCTGGGATGGCCATTTCCAGAATACAAAATGGATGCTCGCAATGAATGTAGGGAACTATGGACAATGTTAAGAAAGCAAGCAGGCACAGAACCTGTATGCGTATTAAGAAGGCAGCTCCCAGACAAGACTGAAACTGTAGGTCAATTAACATATTGATGGCCCATCTCCGGGAACAAAGGAAAGACACTCAAGCAACCGATCTAGCTCCAGACCTCGAGGCGCCAGTTCCCCAAACCGAAAGCGTAAACAAAGCCAGGCCAACGGCCACCTAGGACACACCCAGCCATCAGGGCACCCACCCCTTAATTGGTCAAGATCAATACGAGTGATCAAGAAACGGCCCAATTGATTGGGGCCAAGTTCAAGGCCCGCCCAAAAGTCACGAAGCCCCTTCGGGTATAAGAAGAAGGCCCCGAGAGAGAATCGCTCTCTTGGAATCGGCTCTCAAAGTGGAGAGACCCTTCCACCAGCTACACCAGAAGCAAGTAAGTCCAAGGTCAACGCTCGCTACCAGACGGACGACCAAGTAAGTCCAAGGTCAATGCTCGCTGCCAGACGGACGACCGTGGCTGTTCTCCTGTATATCTTCAAACCCAACAGCCTCAGATCCGAACAACGGCCATTGTTCCTCTGACTGAATGGGCACCCGAAGCTAAATATAGGCGTTAGCATTAGAGATAGTTTAGTTTGTAGTACTTTGTGCATGTGTAGATATTACTGTGTGTGTAAATAAATAGTATTGACTTTGAACTAACTAACTGGTGTATTGGCTCTTTGATCAGTATTCTGGTTTGAGCCTTGTGGCGGTATCCAGAGATACCTGGCGACTCTAAAGCAAACGTAATTAGGATTAAGGAAGGCAACCACATTGACCGCCATATTTAGAACCAGAGAAACAGAGCAACACACGTTTCCCAATTTTGACGTTGGCCGGCGGAGTATCCCACCCTATACCTCCAACATATTTTTATAAATGTTGATGGGAAAAGACCTGGGCCAGGATTCTCTGAGCCCGCGCCGGGTCGGAGAATCGGCAGTGACGCCGGAAATTCCTGCCACGCCGCTCCCACGCGGGGACATGGGGCGAAATTCTCCGTAATCGGCGCGATGTCCGTCGACCGGCGCCAAAAACTGTGCAAATCAGTCCGGCATCGCGCCGCCCCAAAGGTGCGGAATCCTGCGCAACTTGAGCGGCCAAGCCCTAATCTTGAAGGGGTAGGCCCGCGCCGGACTGATTTCCGCCCCGCCAGCTGGCGGGAAAGGCCTTTGGTGCCCCGCCAGCTGGCGCGGAAATGACATTGACGGGCAGCGCATGCGCGGGAGTGTTAGCGGCCGCTCACGGCATGCCCGTGCACGTGCAGTGGAGGGGGTCTCTTCCACCTCTGCCATGGTGGAGACCATGGCGAAGGCGGAAGGAAAAGAGTGCCTCCACGGTACAGGCCCGCCCGCGGATCGGTGGGTCAACCAGCGCGGCGCGATTCACGCCCCTGCCGGTTCTCCGGTGCCGGAGAATTCGGCAACCGGCGGGGGCGGGATTCACGCCAGCCCCCGGCGATTCTCCGACCCGGCGGGGGGTCAGAGAATCCCGCCCATGATTCTCCGCCGACCGGAGAATCGGCGGCAGTTGCGCACGGTCGATGTGGCGCCGGTCGGGGGCGATTCTCCGGGATCGACAGCTGAGTTCCCGCCGAGTTCCGCCAGCATGGTTCCAACCTGGTTCCACCCGGCGGGGGCTCGGACCCGAGGCCACCCTGGCCGTCCTGGTGGTGTGGCGGGGGATGAGGCTCCGGGCGGGGGGGGCCTCCACGACGGCCAGGCCCGCAATCAGGGGCTACCGATCGGCGGGCGGGCGCGATCTGGGGGGGCCTATCTTCGTCCGCGCCGGGCCGCTGTGTCGCAATGGCATGTTGCGCGGCGCCAGCACAGAAACAACCACAACGCGCATGTGCGGACCTGCGGCGACAGTGCAGGGCCGCGTATCAGCATCGGAGCTGCATGCAGCACTCCGGCGCCGTGCTGGCCCCCTGTGAGCCACTTAATCGCTGGGCCAAGAGGCCCGTTGACACCGGCGTGAAACATTCTGGTGTTTACGCCGGCGTCAACACGAAGCCGGGGTTTTGGAGAATCCAGGCCCTGGTCAGAAATGTAGGAATAAAGGGCAGGATTCTCTCAGCCCGAGGCCGGGCCGGAGAATCCCCGCGACCAGCGCGAATTGTGCCACGCCGCCCCGACTCCGGGACGCGATTCTCCGCAGAGTGGAGAATCACCACCATTGGGCTGAGCGGCCGTCGTAAAAAACCCGAGTCCCGCCGGCGCTGTTCACACCTGCTCTCAGCCGGCGGCACCTCGGCGTTGAAGGGTCCGGGGGCGGCCTGCGGGGGTTGGGAGGGGGGACCTGACCCCGGGGGGAGGCCTCCGATGTGGCCTGGCCCGCGATCAGGGCCCACCGACCGCTCCAGTGCCGTGCTGGCCCCGTGTACAGGCCCGAATCGCTGATCCTGAGGCTAAGTGTTGACGCCGTCGGAAACGCCGTCGCGCTTCTCGATGCCGTCAACACTTAGCCTCAGGATCACAGAATCCCGCCCACAAATTCTGGGGAAAAAGATAATGCAGCTCCATCTGTAGCTCTCCAAATCTTTTTTTGTTGTTGCAGTTTATTGAGCACAAGTGTTTTGGATTAAAATATATAAACCAGAACTGAATGCAAAACTCATTAGTGAACATTCAACTGTAACGGATAGAACACTGTGAAAGATTAAACATTTCCAAACAAGTTAAAGCTCCTATTCCCATCATGGATGTGCCTCGAGGGCCTTTTTAACCCAACATGGCCTCTTTCTGATTTTCAGCCTATAAAAGCTCAGGTGGTCTAAGAAGGTGAATTCAAGCAGCAATTTATTTTGAGCCAAAAGAACATACAGCACAATGGTTCCAATCAGGACTAACGATCATGCCAGTCTCAATCCGGGCCAGCTTTTATGAGGTGATTTCTACAAGCCCCAGCTGACGGGCCTCAGCCCATCAGTGGAGGAACTTGTACTCCGTGAGGTCCCACGGGGAGATCAATTGGGCTGTCCCCATGCGTCTCGTGAGGGTTATTCCACAGTCTTCATCGCTAACGCATCAAGCCCTGCATATAAACATCTGAGAACCCTCTCTCTGGCTCTTTACTCCATTTCAGACCTATTTCCTTCCTGAGATTGTAACAACAGCCTCTGTAGCCTGCACATAGGTCCATCACCAAGCTGCCTTTAAGGTCCAGGCTAGCTGCTGTTCATGAAAGCCATTCTCGCTTCTCGGTTCTGTGTTGAGTGTGCAGCCAATCATGCTGCAAACATGTTTTTTTCTAAATTACCAATTGAGCAATTTAGCATGGCCAATCCACACAAGAATGTGCAAACTCCACACGGGCAGTGACCCGGGCCGGGATCGAGCCTGGGTCCTTGGCGCCATGAGACAGCAGTGCAAACCACTGCGCCACCCTGCTGCAATCATGTTGATAAGATGGCAGCATGAGGTTTGCTTACTATCAATCTTAATGGGACCGGGTGTGGGGTGACTACCCATCACAAACCTTGTGCTCCAAGGCAGGCCTCATCATATGTCACCTGCTCGAGCCTTTTCTAACCTTTTGAACCAAGACCCAATGGTGGCAGACACACTCTCAAAAGGTAGCTCGTGGGGATAATTCCTTTTCACAATTCCAGCTTGGATTTAATTTGTGAGCTAAATTGGTAAATTTACAACCAAAGGGAAACTTGATATTTCTCAAGAGAGAAAGCCAGGTTATGTTTGTAACAAAACACACACAGCATAAACATAACATGCCATTGCTGACAATGGTAAGAGTTTACCTGAAGGCAAAGCTGATGTTAACACACTTGTGTGAACTCCTCAGTCAGCCTGACTAGTGGGGATATTGATCTTCTCTTTGCTGGATAGTAGCATTTACACAGACTTTATAAAATATTGAAAAATAATTTACTCTCATTCAATACACTCTCCCTAAGACACTTCTATTTTCCATCCGACTCCCAGTAATGAATAGCCCTCGGCCCTTCCTTTCCTTGGAATATTATACATGTACCACTGGCAATTTGTGACTTTTAAATTACTGTCATGTGAGAGTACCTTTAAGAAATGGGTGTTTATAAATGGGTATGTATATAAGTATCCGTAGTGAGAGTACCTTTAAGAAATGGGTGTTTATTACTGCAGTGATGTCAGAGAGTGGGTGGAGCTGGGCTGTCTGTTAGCTTTTTTACTTTTGTTTTAGGCTGTTTGCTGCAGGTTGTGTTTAATTTTCGTTTTCAGAGCTGGACAGCTGCAGTCACAGCCAGAAGGTGTATGAATCTCTCTCTGTAATCTAAAGACTGTAAACCGATCCTGGTGATTTAAAACTAATAACAGTAATAACTTTAACCTGATGTGCTTCTGGTAAAAGATGTTTTAAGTCTTATGGATGTTAAAAGGAAAGTTTAAAGGATTACTTAGTGTTGTATTCTTTGGGGGTTGTATTTGAATTAATGGTTGCTAAGATGTCCACTGTATGTTTTAAAAAGGTTAACTTGAGTTCATAGAATAAACATTGTTTTGCTTTAAAAAATACTTTTCCATTTCTGCTGTACCACACCTGTAGAGTGGGCGTGTGCTCCCCATACCACAATCTATTAAAAGTTGTGGGTCAGGTGAACTCCATGATACTGTTTGGGGTTCTCTAAACCCTGGCCCATAACAGTTACTGTCAACAGATTGACGATAAATATGAGGTACTTGGGCTGGTTGTGCTGAAGATTTGGTATCAATGCAGTAAGAGTGCTTTGAATTTTGGCAATTTGTGTCACGGAAGTAGCTTTTTAACAGTTTTAAAAAGATCTTTTCCATTCTTTAAGTCCATGTAAATGATCCAATTTGAGAAGAAGCTCTAAATTAAATTTTCCATTCAAAAATGTCACTGGAATGCAAGCAATCGAGCATCGTCCGATATTTTTATTTCTTTCTTGCATTTGAAAGGTAAGGGGTGGAATTCTCTGCTTCAGAGACTACGTGCTGATGCCAGGACTGAATCGAGAGAGTTCTACGGCTCCAAAAGCGGATGTCATCCGTCTCTGGACACCCCAGTCCTGGGGGGACAACCCGATCTCACGACCCATCCCCCAGGCGACCCCCGGCTACTCCCCTCGGCCCTGGAAGATGCTCCCCCCCCCAGCCAGCGGCAGGACTGGCAGCCTACGCCTGCGCCTTTGGGAACATGTCTGACCTTCTCCAGCTCCCTCGGCAGCCACGTCGTCCGTTTCCCGATTTTAAATACCAGTGAACCTCGTCGTCGGTAATTCTGCCTGGCAGAGGCAGGGCATCGCGGGAGGCCCAGAGAATGCCGGGTTGGGCCCGTTAATAATATGCTAACAGCCTTTACTGTAGAATTTACATGCCCACGCTGGCGTGCAACGCCTTCACACCGTTGTTGAGGCACCGAAGCACGCCACTCGGTTGGACGCCCAACGCCAGCCTCGATTTTCAGCTGACCCGCTATCCTCCACCCAATCATGATTCGCGATTCCAGAGTCACTGGACAGAGAATCCCGTCCAAAGTATTTTGATGTAGTGACCAAGGGCTGAACTCTCCCATTCTGGGACTAAGTCCCGTGGCGAGACGGGAGTGTGGAGGGTCTCTCACCGCGGAGTGCCTCTGTCTGACCTTGACCTAATTTATCATCTGCTTGTTAAACAAACAGTCAGAGAAAACGAGCAAAGATTTTAGGCAGGAAACAAATGTTTTTGTGTACAGAGCATGCCCTGCTCCAACTGCAGTTGCCATCATCCTCAGAACAGAACAGCATGTTTTAGGTATGGTAAATGACGCAACAAATGTAGCAAGTAGAATCATTTCACTAAATGCTGCATTTATTGCACATCCCTAGTTGCCCTTCGGAAGGTGGTGGTGAGCTGCCTTCTTAAACTGCTGCAGTCCCAGTGGTGTATGTACAACCACAGTACTGTTAAGGAGGAAGTTCCAGGATTTTGCCCCAGCGACATTGAAGGAATGGCAATATATTTCCAATTTCCAAGTCAGGGTGGTGAGTGACTAACCAGGCTGCCTCCCATCCTCTCCCTACAAACCGTAACCCCATTTAACCTGCACATCTCTGGACACTAAGGGACAATTTATCATGGGCAGTCCACCTAACCTGCACATTTATGGACTGTAAGAGGAAACACGGGGAAAACTTGCAAACTCCATACAGACAAGGTGGGGATTGAACATGGGTCCCTGGCGCTGTGAGGCAGCAGTGCTAACCACTGTGCCACCATGCCACCTCCAACCAGAGGAGAGATTTCCCCCTGATTCCCATTGACTCCAGTTTAGCTAGGGCTCCTTGATGCCATCCTCGATCAAATGCTGCCTTGTTGCCATGAGCAGTCATTCTCACCTCACCTCTGGTGTTCAGCTCTTTTATGCATGTTTGAACCAAGGTTGTAATGAGGTTCGGAGCTGAGTGACCCTGGTGAGACCCAAACTCAGTGTCTGTGGGCAGGTTATTGCTGAGTAAATGCCGCCTTATAGCATTGTTGAAGGCTTCTTCCATCACTTTGCTGATGATGGAGAGTAGACTGATATGGCAGAAATTGTCTGGGTTGGATTTGTCCTGTTTCTTGTGTAAAGGACACACCTGGGAAATTTTCCACCTTGTTGGGTTGATGCCAGTGTTGTAGCTGTACTGGAACAGCTTGGCTAGGGGTGCGGCAAATTCTGGAGTCTTCAGTACTATTGCTGCAATATTGTCAGGCCCTTAGCCATTGCAGTATAAGTGCCTTCATCTATTTCTTGACATCACGTGGAGTGAATTGTATTGGCTGAAGACTGACACCTATGATGCTGGGGACCTCCCAGAGGAGAGCGAGATGGACCATCTACTCGGCACTTCTGGCTGAAGATTGTTGCGAATGCCTCAGCCTTGCCTTTTGCACAGATGTGCTGGGCTCCACCAGCATTGAGGATGGGGATATTTGTGGAGTCTCGTCCTCCCGTGAGCTATTTAAATGTCCACCACCATTACGGCTGGAAGTTGCAGGACTGCAGAGCTTAGATTTGATGCATTCGTCGTGGAATCGCTTAACTCTGTCTAACACTTGCTGCTTATGCTGCTTGGCAACACAAGGAGTCCTGTGTTGTAGCTTCACCAGGTTGACACCTCATTTTCTGGTTCTCCTGGTGGTAATGGTAGAGTGGGGGATATGCCGGGCCATGAGGTTGCAGCTTGTAGCACAACTCTGCTGCTGCTGATGGCCCACAGTGCCTCATCGATGTCCAATCTTGAGTTGCGAGATCTGTTCAAAGTCTATCCAATTTAGCACGGTGGTAGTGCCACACAACACGATGGATAGTATTCTCAATATGAAGATGGGACTTTGTCTCCACAAGGACTGTGCGGTGGTCCCTTCTACTGATGCTGTCTTGGACAGATTCATCTGCAGCAGGCAGGTGAGGATGAAGGTCAAGTCTCGTTGGTTCCTTCACCACCTGCTGCAGTCCCAGTCCAGCAGCTGTGTCCTTTCGGAACCAGCCAGTTCTGTCTGTGATGGTACTATCAAGTCACTCTTAGTGATGGACATTGAAGTCCCCCACCCAGAGCATATTCTGCACCCTTGCCGCCCTCAGTGCTTCCTCCAAGTGGTATACAACATGGAGGAGTACTGATTCATCAGCTGATGGTGGCCAGAACATAGAATCATAGAATTTACAGTGCTGAAGGAGGCCATTCGGCCCATCAAGTCTGCACCAGCTCTTGGAAAGAGCACCCCACCTAAGCCCACACCTCCACCCTATACCTGTAACCCAGTAACCCCACCCAACCTTTTAAAAAAAAAAAATTTAGAGTACCCAATTCATTTTTTCCAATTATGCGGCAATATAGCGTGGCCAATCCACCGACCCTGAACATCTTTGGGTTGTAGCGGCTAAACCTACGCAGACACGGGGAGAATGTGCAAACTCCACACGGACAGTGACCCAGAGCAGGGATCGAACCTGGGACTTAGGCGCCATGAGGCAGCAGCACAAATCACTGTGCCACCATGCTGCCCTAACCCCACCTAACCTAAGGGCAATTTAGTATGGCCAATCCACATAACCTGCAGATCTTTGAAGTGTGGGAGGAAACCCGAACACCAGGAGGAAACCCACGCACACACGGGAGAACGTGCAGGCTCCGCACAGACAGTGACCCAGCGGGGAATCAAACCTGGGACCCTGGAGCAGTGAAGCAACAGTGCTAACCACTGTGCTACCGTGCTGCCCTTTGTGCTACTATGCCGGCCTTATGATAATCAGCTGACATGATAATCAGCAGAGGGTTTCCTTGTCCATATTTAACCTGAAGCCAAGCGACTTCATGGGTCCAGAGTCGACGTTGAGGACTCCCAGGGCAACTCCCTCCCAACTGTATACCTTTATATCTTTAGCATCACACAGAAAATAGCTTACAATGCTACACAATACAGAGACCACACTAGCCCTATCTTTATTCCCACTCTAACAACAAGAAGAAAGAATTTCCACTCTCAATCCACTCTAAATGTCATCAGCACATCAGGAATACCTGCTGTAGAGAGATGTTCTTTCAGGAAGAGAGATCTTGTGGCACTGCTTTATAGAAGAGACCTGGGGCGGCATTCTCCCATCGGGCGGCAAAGTGCCGACGCCGGTGTAAAAACGGGAGTGTTTTACTCCAGCGCGGCGCCCATTCCGAGACCCGATTCTCCGGGCCACAGTGGGGTAGCACAGCGCTGGAGCGGCCCACGCCAATCCAGCTGCCGATCCCGGCACCGCGGGGTCCACGCATGTGCAGTTGGCCCGGCGCCAAATAGCGCATGCGCAGTGGCCTTCTTCCCCGCGCCGGCCCCGATGCCAAATGGCACAGGGTGACAGGAGGAAAGGAGGCCCCTGACAGAGCGGCCGGCCCGCCGATCGGTGGGCCCCAATCGCGGGCCAGGCCACTACGGAGGCCCTCCCCCCACACAGGCCGCCCCCGGAGCCTTCAACGCCGAGGTCCTGCCGGCTCAGACGATGTTAGAGTGCCGACAGTGGGACTCGGCTTTTTGTTGACGGCCGCTCAGCCCATTTGGGCCGGATCATTGGCGCACCGGCCCATGCCGACCCCGGCCGGAGTATCGGCAGTAACCCCAACCGGCACTGCGCAGACCACGCCGGTCCCAGTGGCGCCGATTCTCCGCTCTGCGTCCCGGCATCGGGGCGGCGTGGCCCGATTCGCATTCTCCGACCGGGAGAATTCTCCGACCGGGAGAATTCCGCCCTTGAATCCTGTCACACCCATGCAGAAACTCTGGGTATTTCTTCAGAAGCTCCTTCAGCTGGTTAATTCACCTTTCCAACCACACATCCCTTCTGTCTGCAGACATATCTTTTAACTGAACTGCAGGTAGCAAACTGCTTGACTTCTGGGGCGAAATTCTCCTACCCGCCCTGCCACATTTCTGCGCCGACCGGCCGGCGGGAGTCTCCGTAACACCGGCCGGTCAATGGGGTTTCCCATTGTGGGGCACCCCCACGCTGTCGGGAAACCCCCGGGCGCCGGCAGAACGGAGACTCCCGCCGGCGGAGAATGACGCCCCTGTTCACAGCTTCATCTGGAACTCCACGGACCTGGGACGGGATTCTCCCCCAACTGGCGGGTGGCGTGAACCACTCCGGCATCGGGCCGCCCGGACGTTGCGGAATCCTCCGCACTTCTGGGGGCTAGGCCGGCGCTGGAGTGGTTGGCGCTGCGCCAAATGGCGCCGAAGGGCCTCTGTCGGCCGGCGTGAGTTGGCGCATGCGCGGGAGCGCCAGCCTGTTCTGGTGCATGCGCAGAACCGCTGGCGTGGTGCAGGAGGTTTCTTCTCTGCGCCGGCCATGGTGGAGCTTAACAGAGGTCGGCGCAGAGGGAAAGAGTGCCCCCACGGCACAGGCCCGCCTACAGAGCGGAGGGGCCCTGATCGCGGGCCAGGCCACCGTGGGGGCCCACCCTGGGAACGGATCTCCCCGCGCCCCCCCGAGGACTCCGCAAGCCGCCCTCAGAGCCAGGTCCCGCTGGTATGGACCTTGTGTATTTCACGCTTCGTGTCTGGCCGAAAACGGGCGGCCGCTCGGCCCATCAGGGCCCGGAGAATTGCCGGGGGGGTCACTGCGCGACGTGATCCCCGCCCCCGCCAAAAAACCGGCACCGGAGAATTCGGCAGCCGGCGTCGGAGCGGCGGGGCGGGTTTCACGCTTCCCTTCCCCCGGCGATTGTCCGACCTGGCGGGGGGGTCAGAGAATCCCGCCCCTGCAGTCTGCAAAATATCCGATGCCTATTCTCCCCCCAGTAAAGACATCCTGAAATCTACTTAACTCCGCAGGGAATCCACTTAATCCAAACAAAACAGCATCAGCCCAAGCTTTTTACGATGGTTTAGTAGTTGCACCCCTGGCTCCCAAAACCTTTGTTGTATATCAGATGAGGATTTCTTTGTAAACATGACTGCACAGTGAAATACTAACTCAGGCTTTTAACATTACTGCACCAAATAACTATAACACAATTCTAACTGAAATTCCTACATTCATCACAAATATTTCAAGCAATTTCAATTTTTATGATGCGGTCTATGTTTGACATTGGTATATGAATGTGTTGTGTTGTGAGGCAAGCGAAGAGGCAGTGTTAAATTACAATCAAGATTTATTTAACTAAGTACTTTATAGACGGACCAATACAACTACTGAACAGGTATAGTCCCCTTTACTCTTGAGGCTAACTCTGACCAAACCCCAACAGCCATATCTGTGCCTAAACACCTGGTAGGCGAATGTTTGTGCATTCTGACCCGAAAAACTCTGGGTCGGTCATGTGGCCTGCAAAGGATTGGCCCTTAAAGGGGTCACGCTACAACAATAGGAAGCTGGCCGGGATTCTCCCCTACCTGGCGGGGCGGGGGGTCCCGGCGGGATGGAGTGGCGTGAACTACTCCGGCATCGGGCCGCCCCAAAGGTACGGATTTCTCCGCACCTTTAGGGGCCAAGCACTCAACGTGAGGTGTTCGGCCCGCGCTGGAGTGGTTTCCGCTCCACCGGCTGGCTTGGAAGGCCTTGGCGCCATGCCAGCCGGGGCCGAAAGGACTTCGCCGGGCGGTGGAAGTCTGCGCATGCGCGGAAGCGTTAGCGGCCGCTGACGTCATCCCCGCGCATGCGCAGGGGGGGTGTCTCCTACGCGTCAGCCATTGCGGAGGCTGCGGCCGAGGCGGAGGGAAAAGAGTGCCCCCACGGCACAGGCCCGCCCACGGATCGGTGGGCCCCGATCGCAGGCCAGGCCACCGTGGGGGCACCCCACGGGGCCAGATCGCCCCGCGCCCCCCCCAGGACCCCGGAGCCTACCCGTGGCACCAGTCCTGCCGGTGCGAGAGGTGGTTTGATTCACGCCGGCGGGACTGGCATGACAGCAGCGGGACTTCGGCCCATCACGGGCAGGAGAATCGCCCGGCGGGGGGGGGGGGGGGGGGGGGCGCCGAATTTTCAGTGCCGGAGAATTCGGCGTCCGTCGGGGGCGGGATTCATGTCGCCCCCCCAGCGATTCTCGGACCCGGCGGGGGGGGGTTGGAGAATCCCGCCCATGATATCAAAATAGGGGGCGAAATTCTCCGTTATCCCACTTGCGTCACGTCATAAAAATGGGCCGATAGTCTGCGGCCCGAAATGACGATCCGTAACGGGATCCGCGCTTGCGCAGTGGTTCACGCCGTGCAGCGTCATACGCGCCGCACGGCGTGACAGCTCATAAGGCCGCGCAGCTCCCCCTAACCCGACCGGAACACCCGACCGCAACACCCGACTTGATGGCTGGCCGTCGCTCAGCCCCGAGGTTCGAGTCACGCGATGTGGAGGCGCTCCTGGACGCGGTGGAGCAGAGGAGGGACGCCCTGTATCCCGGGCACGGCCGCATAGTTGCCCCACGCCACAGCCGGCGTCTGTGGAGGGAGGTGGCAGAGGCCGTCACCGCTGTGGCCCTAACACCACGGACAGGCACCCAGTGCCACAAGAAGGTGAACGACCTCGTCAGAGCAGGCAGGGTGAGCCTCCCCATATCTCCCCCTCCCCATATCCCCCATATCCCCCCTCCCCATATCCCCCATATCCCCCCTCCCCCATATCCCCCCTCCCCATATCCCCCTCCCCCATATCCCCCATATCCCCTCTCCCCCATATCCCCCCTCCCCATATCCCCCATATCCCCCCTCCCCCATATCCCCCATATTCCCCACTCCCCCATATCCCCCCTCCCCATATCCCCCATATCCCCCTCCCCCATATCCCCCCTCCCCATATCCCCCCTCCCCCATATCCCCCATATCCCCCCTCCCCCATATCCCTCCTCCCCCATATCCCCCCTCCCCCATATCCCCCCTCCCCCATATCCCCCCTCCCCATATCCCCCCTCCCCCATATCCCCCCTCCCCCATATCCCCCCCTCCCCATATCCCCCCTCCCCCATATCCCCCCCTCCCCATATCCCCCCTCCCCCATATCCCCCATATCCCCCCTCCCCATATCCCCCCTCCCCCATATCCCCCCTCCCCCATATCCCCCCTCCCCCATATCCCCCCTCCCCCATATCCCCAAGTGAATCCAGCCCTAACCTTAACCTCTGCAATGCACGCGCAACCGATGGCGTGCATTCATATACCTGCCTAACACTGTTGCCTTTTACCCCTGCCACCACCCCCCCCCCCCCCCCCAGGAGAAGCGCGCACACAACAATAGGGAGCATGTGAGGACTGGAGGAGGGCCCGCTGATGAGAGGCCACTGACCGTACACGAGGAAAGGGCCCTGGAACTGGCTGGCGGACCTGAGGACCGGGAGGTTGCTGATGCAGAGGTCGGGGCCCCACGAGCAAGTGAGCCACCAACAGCCCGTCCCCATATCCCCCCTCCCCTAAATCCCCCTCCCCCGTATCACCTGATCACTGCCTGATGTCTAACCATGCATGCTTCATTGTGTATCGCAGGACCAAACGTCCAGGCACCCATCCCCGCAGATGCAGACCGCCCGCAGGATGCCCCTCGGAGACCACAGGAGACGGAGAGACCCGCACCCTCCAGCATGCGACGCCCGCAGGATGCCCCTCGGAGACCACGGGAGACGGAGAGACCCGCACCCTCCAGCATGCGACGCCCGCAGGATGCCCCTCGGAGACCACAGGAGACGGAGAGACACGCACCCTCCAGCATGCGACGCCCGCAGGATGCCCCTCGGAGACCACGGGAGACGGAGAGACCCGCACCCTCCAGCATGCGACGCCCGCAGGATGCCCCTCGCACACCACGGGAGACGGAGAGACCTGGAGCAACAGGGAGACGACACCCCCGTCACGTGCGGGAGCGACCACCCAGCGATGAGGGGGGCAGCCACAGGCCCCCGTCACATCCGAGCCAGGACACCACTACCCAGGACACCACTATCCAGGACACCCCTACCCGGGACACCACTACCCAGGACACCCCTACACGGGACAGCACTACCCGGGACAGCACTACCCGGGAAAGCACTACCCAGGACACCCCTACCCGGGAAGACGAAATACCGGACAGTGACTCAGAGTGGATGGGTGGAGACGAACCCCCACCCCAAAGTGCCATGGACTCAGAGTGGGACGAAGAGCACGACACAACGCCACTGCTGTCACCAACACCCTCCACCATCGCAGAAACACTCACCACGGTTGGGCACTTTAGTGATGAGGCGTCTGGTACACTCACTGGTGCGCACAACACAGCCGTCCCGGTACAGCAGGTGGAGGTAGGAGCAGCAGAGGGGCGGGGCGGTCGGAGGGCAGCCCAGGCCAAGCGAACATCTGCCGCCCAGATGGATCCCGGGTTCCTGCAGTTACCACACCCACACATAGATCCGATGCAACCACCGACACGGAAACGAGTGAATAGGGTGACGGGTGGCTTGCGGCGGCTGCGGTCGCAGGTGGAGGAGTCCACCCGCGTCCAGGAGCTGGGAGTGGTCCCGGTCATGCGTGCCACCCAGGCTGACACCGCACGGGTGGCGTCCGCGGTGGAGGTAATGGGTGCGACGGTGTCAGACATGGGGAACGGTTTGCGAGGTCTGGGGCCTTCCGTGCAGGCGGCGTCTGTGGCCCAGGAAATGGCTGCCCTCTCACAGGAGGCCATGAGCCAGTGCCAGCGCCAGATGGCAGAGGCGCTCAACGCCATAGCCCAGTCTCAGCAGGCCATGGCCCAGTCTCAGCAGGCCATGGCCCAGTCTCAGCAGGCCATAGCCCAGTCTCTGCAGGCCATGGCCCAGTCTCTGCAGGCCATGGCCCAGTCTCAGCAGGCCATCGCTGAGGGCATCGGCGCCAGTGGCCATGTGCGAGCTGGCGTCGCACTGTCGCAGACAGGGTTCAACAACCCCCTGGGCTCCATGGCTGCAAACCTGCAGACCCCTGGCGATACCAGCACGGGCCTCCAGGACTGGCAGCGCCAGATGTCGGTGGCGCGTCGGATGGCCAGTCCGTTCGCATCCCCCACCCATGTAGAGGCCTGGGGGCCATCGGGCACCCCGAGGGAGGAGGAGGTGGTGTGGTCCGTCCCGGCTCCCTCTGTAGGGGAGGTCCCGGTACACCGCGACACCTCGGACTCCCCCCCTTCCGTCCCAGGTGCATCGGGTGGGCAACGGGCAGGACAGGTTGGCAGCTCGCCATCCCAGTCGCCCGGGCCGCAGCCTGGCCCATCTAGGCCAGGACGCCTCAGGAAACGGCCGCCAAAGGGATCCGGTGTCAGAGGGCAGGAATCACAGGAGTCCACCTCCAGTTCTGCTGTACCGTCTGGGGAACCACGTAGACGTAGTCAAAGGGCCCGTAAGGCCAAACAATTAGACACTGAGTAAGTTGGCACGGGTGCATGGCACAGATGAGTTTTAGGGGCTAGGGCACGTGCATGAACTCCTTTGGTTATTAAAGTCAATGTTATACCTACCGAAGCTGCCTTTGTGCTCTGTCCAAAGTGTGCGGGCGTGTCATGTACGTTGAGCGCAAGTGTGTGTGTGACGGGTGGTCTTACCTCAGCCCCAGGTGAGTCTGCCCCCTTCCCCCTGGGCCGCCATCAACATCCCCCGGGCAGAGGACGGGACCGTGCGCTGCAGTGTCACAGCCGCATGCAGGGATGGTCCGGGTGGATGGTGGTACTGTGGCCATGGGTCAGACATAGTCCAACGATGTAGAGCCAGGAGCTCATCGGAGGCGGGTTGTCATCATCCTCCATGGCCTGCGATAGACACGCGTCCACCCGCAACTGGGTGAGCCCGGCCCGTTGTGCCGCCGGTGGATCGGCAATTGGGGGTGGGGGGGTGGTGTGCATGCGGGTGGGGTGTGTGGGGTTGGGGAGGGGGGTGAGGGTGCTGGGTGGGTGGATGGGTGGGGGGTGTGGGTGGTCGGCTGTTGTCATGGTGTGCGGTCTGTGGCCATACTACCCGATTCCCACACCCATCTAGTCAGTGAAGCGGGCGTCTATCAGTCTGTCCCGTGCCCGCTGGGCCAGCCGGTAACGGTGGACAGCCACCCGCCTGTGTCTACCCCGTCTGCCCTGACCGTTGCCCCCATCGCCCTCATCTGGGGAGGACTGGGCCTCTTCCTGCTGCTCCTCCACTCCGCCCTCCTCTGCCTGCGGCACATCGCCCCTCTGCTGGGCTATGTTGTGCAGGACGCAGCACACCACAATGATGCGGCCGACCCTATCTGACCGATACTGGAGGGCGCCCCCAGAGAGGTCCAGGCACCTGAAACGCATCTTCAGCACGCCAAAGCACCTCTCGATCACTCCCCTTGTCGCTACATGGGCATCATTGTAGCGGTTCTCCGCCTCATTGCGTGGCCTCCGTATAGGTGTCATCAACCACGATCGCAATGGGTAGCCCCTGTCGCCCAGCAACCAGCCCCTCAGCCGGGGATGGCGTCCCTCGTACATGCCGGGGATGGATGACCGCGACAACACGAATGAGTCGTGTACACTGCCTGGGTGACGGGCGCAGACGTGCAGGATCATCATGCGGTGGTCGCAGACCACCTGTACGTTCATTGAATAGGTCCCCTTCCTATTAGTGAACACGGCCCTGTTCTCTGCAGGTGGCCGCATGGCGACGTGCATCCCATCAATCGCGCCCTGGACCATGGGGAACCCGGCAACGGCAGAGAAGCCCACGGCCCGGGCATCTTGGCTGGCCCGGTCCACGGGGAAGCGGATGTAGCGGTGCGCCATGGCATAAAGGGCATCTGTCACTGCCCGGATGCACCGATGCACCGATGTCTGCGATATGCCGGACAGGTCCCCACTCGGTGCCTGGAATGACCCCGTTGCATAAAAGTTCAGGGCCACCGTAACCTTGACGGACACGGGGAGAGGGTGTCCCCCGCCAGTGCCACGCGGTGACAGGTGTGCCAGCAGGTGGCAGATGTGTGCCACGGTTTCCCGGCTCATCCGGAGTCTCCTCCTGCATTCCCGGTCCGTGAGGTCCTGGTATGACTGCCGGGGCCGGTACACACGGGGCGCCCTCGGGTGCCTCCGTTGCCGTGGGGCCACGACGTCCTCCTCCCCCTCCTCGTCCTGTCGGTCAGGTGTCCCTCCAGCCTGGGCGGCTGCCGCCTGCCCCTCTGCGGCAGCCTGCGCCGCCTCTCTGGCACGCTCCTCCTCCTCCTCCTCATCCAGGGCAACATAGACATGAGCGGCTGCCACCACGGCGGCCAACATCGCTGGATGGTCTGAAAACATGACGGCCTGGTGGGGGGGGAGGGCAACGACGACATGTCATCATTGCCCATATCCCCTCCTCCCCCCTGCCAGGTGGCATGGACCGCATGGGTCCAACTGTTGGAGGCTGGCACCTGGCCAGGTGGACCAACTCATTTGCCCTCCCATCACCCACCCCGGCATGGACCCCCTCCCCAACCCCCAACCTCCACCCCAGCACGGACCCCCCCCCAACCTCCACCCCGGCACGGACCCCCTCCCCAACCCCCAACCTCCACCCCAGCACGGACCCCCCCCAACCTCCACCCCGGCACGGACCCCCTCCCCAACCTTCACCCCGGCACGGACCCCCTCCCCAACCCCCAACCTCCACCCCAGCACGGACCCCCCCAACCTCCACCCGGCACGGACCGCCTCCCCAACCCCCAACCTCCACCCCAACACGGACCCCCCCCCCAACTCCACCCCGGCACGGACCCCCTCCCCAACCTCCACCCCGGCACGGACCCCCTCCCCAACCTCCACCCCAGCACGGACCCCCCCCCCAACCTCCACCCCGGCACGGACCCCCTCCCCAACCTCCACCCCAGCACGGACCCCCCCCCAACCTCCACCCTGACACGGACCCCCTCCCCAACCTCCAGCCCGGCACGGAGCCCCTCCCCAACCCCCAACCTCCACCCCAGCACGGACCCCCCCCCCAACATCCACCCTGGCACGGACCCCCTCCCCAACCCCCAACCTCCACCCCAGCACGGACCCCCCCCAACCTCCACCCCGGCACGGACCCCCTCCCAACCTCCACCCCGGCACAGACCCTCTCCCCAACCCCCAACCTCCACCCCAGCACGGACCCCCCCCCAACCTCCACCCCGGCATGGACCCCCTCCCCAACCCCCAACCTCCACCCCAGCACGGACCCCCCCCCCAACTCCACCCCGGCACGGACCCCCTCCCCAACCCCCAACCTCCACCCCAGCACGGACCCCCCCCAACCTCCACCCCGGCACGGACCCCCTCCCCAACCTTCACCCCGGCACGGACCCCCTCCCCAACCCCCAACCTCCACCCCAGCACGGACCCCCCCCAACCTCCACCCCGGCACGGACCCCCTCCCCAACCCCCAACCTCCACCCCAACACGGACCCCCCCCCCAACCTCCACCCCGGCACGGACCCCCTCCCCAACCTCCACCCCGGCACGGACCCCCTCCCCAACCTCCACCCCAGCACGGACCCCCCCCCCAACCTCCACCCCGGCACGGACCCCCTCCCCAACCTCCACCCCAGCACGGACCCCCCCCCAACCTCCACCCTGACACGGACCCCCTCCCCAACCTCCACCCCGGCACGGACCCCCTCCCCAACCCCCAACCTCCACCCCAGCACGGACCCCCCCCCCAACATCCACCCTGGCACGGACCCCCCTCCCCAACCCCCAACCTCCACCCCAGCACGGACCCCCCCCAACCTCCACCCCGGCACGGACCCCCTCCCCAACCTCCACCCCGGCACGGACCCTCTCCCCAACCCCCAACCTCCACCCCAGCACGGACCCCCCCCCAACCTCCACCCCGGCACGGACCCCCTCCCCAACCCCCAACCTCCACCCCAGCACGGACCCCCCCCAACCTCCACCCCGGCACGGACCCCCTCCACAACCCCCAACCTCCAGCCCGGCACGGACCCCCTCCCGGCACTCCCCCGGAGCCCAGCCTACTCTAACCACACCCCCCCCCCACCACCGCACACACACACAAGCCGAGACACACCTCTCCTCACGCAATCAGTCTGCGGCCACGCCATTTCCTGCCCAGAGCCAACCCCCCAGGCCGTCACTCACCTCCTCGCTGGTCGGCGTGAGCCTGGAGCACCGGGTCACGCCGATGAAAAGGAGGTTTGATTGACGTCGACGTGAACGGTCATCACGTCGACGGGACTTCGGCCCATCCGGAAGGGAGAATATCGGCAGGCCGAAAATCGGCTGCCTTGCGCAGACCCGTGACATTCTCCGCGGCAGCGGCGCCATTAACGCCCCGCCGACTTTTCTCCCTTCGGAGACTTCGGCGGGGGCGGGGGCGGGATTCACGGCGGCCAACGGCCATTCTCCGACCCGGCGGGGGGTCGGAGAATGACGCCCAGGAAGTTTGGTTAACAAAATTAAAGAGGCTGTAAGATGACTGAGAGGTTAGTGGGAAGGACAGTTTGACAGTAGATGTAATTTAACTTCACTAGCTAGTCTAGCATTTATTGTCAATCCATAATTTCCCTTAAGAAGGTGGTGATGAGCTGCCTTCTTGAACTGCTGCAGTACATGTGGTGTAGGTGGACCTACTGTGCTGTTAGGGAGGAAGTTCCAGGGTTGTGACCCAGCGGCAGTGAAGGAACGGCAATATATTTCTGAGTCAGGATGGTGAGTGACTTGGAGGGGAACTTCCAAGTGGTGGTGTTCCCAGGTGCTGCTCTTGCCCTTCTAGATGGTTGTGCATGTGGATTTGGAAGGTGCTATCCAAGGACCCTTGGTGAGTTCCTGCAGTGCATCTTGTAGATGGTACACACGGCTGCCACTGTGCGTCATTAGTGGAGGGAATGACGTTTTGTGACAGGGGTACCAATCAAGCGGGCTGCTTTGTCCTGGATGGTGTCAAGCCTCTTCAGTGTTGCTGGAGCTGCACTCATCCAGCCAAGTGGGGGGTATTCCATCGCACTCCTGACTTGGGTCTTATAAATGGTTTGCAGGTTTTGGAGAGTCAGGAGGTAAGTTACTCACCACAAGACTCCTAGCGTCTAAGCCGTTCCTCTAGCTATATAACTATTTGGCTGGCTCAGTTGAGTTTCTGGTCAATGGTAACCCCAGGGTGTTGTTAGTGGCTGGGGTTACCAAGCATGTCATGGGATGATGGTTAGATTCTCTTTTGTAGATTGTCATTGTCTGGCACTTGTGTGGCGCGAATGTCACTTGACATTTTTCAGCCTAAGCCTGGATATTGTCCAAGTCTTGTTGCATTTGGACAGGGACTGCTTCAGGATCTGAGTGGCAAATGGTGCGGAACATTGAGAAATCATCAGCAAATATCCCCACTTCTGACCTTACGATGGAGGAAAGGCCATTGATGAAGCAGCTGATTGTTGTGTTTGATCCCTTGTACTTTATGCAGTAACTTACCGAACACTTCGACATGTCCAAACCAGGATCCTTTTATTGTGTCTGTGTGGTAAGATAGCAATCTGATTCAGAGCACATCATGGAGTCTTGCTACTCCTCTGAACTTACACCGAGCACTGACTAATTACATGTATGTCTTATTATCCTCTCAGTCTTCTTCTGAAGGTGGCCAAATGTATCACCCTTTATATCTGGGATTCAGATCACATGACCTTGGTCTGGAGGCCGCATGGTGTACCTGAGTCGCCACCTGCTGGTTGGAGGTCACTCACCATCCAACTATGTTATAACGCATCGGCTTACCACCACACTGATGATTGGGCCTAGGACACTATCCTGAGGAACCCATGCAGTAATGTCCTGGAACCAAGATGATTCCCAACAAGCACAGCCTTCTTCCTTTGTGCTATGTTTGACTCCAACCAGCGGACAGTTTTTCCCCTGATTCCCATTGACGCCAGTTGTGCCAGGGCTCCTTGATGTCAGATTTGGCCAACTGCAGTCTTTATGTCAAGGGCAGTCACTCACCTCACCTATGGAGTTCAGATCTTTTGTCCATGTTTAAACCAAGGCTGTAATGAGGTCAGGAGCTGAGTTGCCCTAGAGGAACCCAAGCTGAGCATTAGTGAGCAAGTTATGCTAAGCAAGTGCCATTTGATACCACTATTGACTCCTTCCATCACTTTACTGAGGCTACTGATCGAGAATAGAATGATGGGGCGGTAATTGGCTGGCTTTGATTTGTCTTGCTTTTTGTGTACACAACATACCTTGGCAATCATCTACATTGCCATGTAGACAACAGTGCTGTAGCTGAACCAGCTGAAACAGCTTGGCTAGGAGCCCAGCATGTCCTGGAGCACAAGTCTTCAGTACTACTGCCAGAATACTGTCAGGGCCTATCGACTTTTCTGTGGCCAATGCCTTCAGCTGTTTCTTGATATCATGTGGGCTGAATTGAATTGACCGAAAACTGACATCTTTGATGCTGGGGACCTCTGGAGGAGGCTGAGATAGATCATGCACTATCCACTTATGGCTCAAGTTTGTAGTGTTATCTTCTGCACTGATGTGCTGGGCTCCTACAGCATTGAGGATGGGGATATTTTTGGAGCCTCCTTCTCCAGTGAATTGTTTAATTGTCCACCACCATTCGCGACAGGATGTGGCAGGACTGCTGAGCTTAGATTTGATCGGTTGGTTGTGGACCACATAGCTCTGTCTATGACGTGCTGCTTTTGCTGTTTGGTATGCAAGTGATCTTGTCTTGTAGCTTCGTCTGGTTGACATCTCATTTTAGGTATGCCTGGTGTATCTCCTGGCAAGTCCTCCTGCAGAGGTGTAGATAAATGCACATTGGACGGAAAAGCAAGCAATGGAATTATGTAGAAAGCTGCTGAACAGTGTGGGAAAAACAGAGCATTCTGGTTGAATTCTAATTTCTTGAAAGAATGGTAAGATCAACACTGTGCCCGCAGTGTTATTTGCGGTGACGTGGTGCAGAAGGTAATGAGAAGCGATGTCACGAAAACCGACAACATTCTGAAGGGGCTTGATGCAGCAGATGCTCAGATTGTTTCCGCTGGAAGGAAAGTCTGACACATAGGGCGAAATTCTCCATTATCGGCGGAAAGTCCGCCGATCGGCGCAAAAAACGGCGCAAATCCCACTTGCGTCACGTCATAAAAATGGGCCGATAGTCTGCGGCCCGAAATGGGCTAGCAGCGACGTAACGGGATCCGCGTTTGCGCAGTGGTTCACGCCGTGCAGCGTCATACGCGCTGCACGGCGTGACGGCTCATAAGGCCGCGCAGCTCCCCCCCACCCGACCGGAACAGCCGACCGCAACACCCGACTTGATGGCTGGCCGTCGCTCAGCGCCGAGGTTCGAGTCACGCGATGTGGAGGCGCTCCTGGACGCGGTGGAGCAGAGGAGGGACGCCCTGTATCCCGGGCACGGCCGCAGAGTTGCCCCACGCCACAGCCGGCGTCTGTGGAGGGAGGTGGCAGAGGCCGTCACCGCTGTGGCCCTAACACCTCGGACAGGCACCCAGTGCCACAAGAAGGTGAACGACCTCGTCAGAGCAGGCAGGGTGAGCCTCCCCATATCCCCCATATTCCCCCTCCCCCAAATCCCCCCTCCCCATATCCCCCCCTCCCCCATATCCTCCCTCCCCCATATCCCCCCTCCCCCATATCCCCCATATCCCCCCTCCCCATATCCCCCCTCCCCCATATCCCCCCTCCCATATCCCCCTCCCCCATATCCCCCCCTCCCCCATATCCCCCATATCCCCCCTCCCCCATATCCCCCATATTCCCCCTCCCCCATATCCCCCCTCCCCCATATCCCCATATTCCCCCCTCCCCCATATCCCCCCTCCCCCATATCCCCCCTCCCCATATCCCGCATATCCCCCCTCCCCCATATCCCCCCTCCCTCATATTCCCCATATCCCCCCATCCCCCATATCCCCCTCCCCCATATCCCCCCTCCCCCATATCCCCCATATCCCCCCTCCCCCATATCCCCCCTCCCCCATATCCCCCCTCCCCCATATCCCCCATATCCCCCCCTCCCCCATATCCCCCATATCCCCCCTCCCCCATATCCCCCATATTCCCCCCTCCCCCATATCCCCCTCCCCCATATCCCCCCCTCCCCATATCCCCCCTCCCCCATATCCCCCCTCCCCATATCCCCCCTCCCCCATTTCCCCCATATCCCCCATATTCCCCCTCCCCATATCCCCCCTCCCATATCCCCCATATTCCCCCCTCCCCCATATCCCCCCTTCCCCATATCCCCCCTCCCCCATATCCCCCATATCCCCCCTCCCCCATATCCCCCATATCCCCAAGTGAATCCAGCCCTAACCTTAACCTCTGCAATGCACGCGCAACCGAAGGCGTGCATTCATATACCTGCCTAACACTGTTGCCTTTTACCCCTCCCACCCCCACCCCCCCCAGGAGAAGCACGCACACAACAATAGGGAGCATGTGAGGACTGGAGGAGGGCCCGCTGATGAGAGGCCACTGACCGTACACGAGGAAAGGGCCCTGGAACTGGCTGGCGGACCTGAGGACCGGGAGGTTGCTGATGCAGAGGTCGGGGCCCCACGAGCAAGTGAGCCACCAACAGCCCGTCCCCATATCCCCCCTCCCCTATATCCCCCTCCCCGTATCACCTGATCACTGCCTGATGTCTAACCATGCATGCTTCATTGTGTATCGCAGGACCAAACGTCCAGGCACCCATCCCCGCAGATGCAGACCGCCCGCAGGATGCCCCTCGGAGACCACGGGAGACGGAGAGACCCGAACCCTCCAGCATGCGACGCCCGCAGGATGCCCCTCGGAGACCACGGGAGACGGAGAGACCCGAACCCTCCAGCATGCGACGCCCGCAGGATGCCCCTCGGAGACCACGGGAGACGGAGAGACCCGGACCCTCCAGCATGCGACGCCCGCAGGATGCCCCTCGCACACCACGGGAGACGGAGAGACCTGGAGCAACAGGGAGACGACACCCCCGTCACGTGCGGGAGCGACCACCCAGCGATGAGGGGGGCAGCCACAGGCCCCCGTCACATCCGAGCCAGGACACCACTACCCAGGACACCACTATCCAGGACACCCCTACCCGGGACACCACTACCCAGGACACCCCTACCCGGGACACCACTACCCGGGACAGCACTACCCGGGACAGCACTACCCGGGACAGCACTACCCGGGACAGCACTACCCAGAACACCCCTACCCGGGAAGACGAAATACCGGACAGTGACTCAGAGTGGATGGGTGGAGACGAACCCCCACCCCAAAGTGCCATGGACTCAGAGTGGGATGAAGAGCACGACACAACGCCACGGCTGTCACCAACACCCTCCACCATCGCAGAAACACTCACCACGGTTGGGCACTTTAGTGATGAGGCGTCTGGTACACTCACTGGTGCGCACAACACAGCCGTCCCGGTACAGCAGGTGGAGGTAGGAGCAGCAGAGGGACCGGGCGGTCGGAGGGCAGCCCAGGCCAAGCGAACATCTGCCGCCCAGATGGATCCCGGGTTCCTGCAGTTACCACACCCACACATAGATCCGATGCAACCACCGACACGGAGACGAGCGAATAGGGTGACGGGTGGCTTGCGGCGGCTGCGGTCGCAGGTGGAGGAGTCCACCCGCGTCCAGGAGCTGGGAGTGGTCCCGGTCATGCGTGCCACCCAGGCTGACACCGCACGGGTGGCGTCCGCGGTGGAGGCAATGTGTGCGACGGTGTCAGACATGGGGAACGGTTTGCGAGGCCTGGGGCCTTCCGTGCAGGCGGCGTCTGTGGCACAGGAAATGGCTGCCCTCTCACAGGAGGCCATGAGCCAGTGCCAGCGCCAGATGGCAGAGGCGCTCAACGCCATAGCCCAGTCTCAGCAGGCCATGGCCCAGTCTCAGCAGGCCATGGCCCAGTCTCAGCAGGCCATAGCCCAGTCTCTGCAGGCCATGGGCCAGTCTCTGCAGGCCATGACCCAGTCTCAGCAGGCCATCGCTGAGGGCATCGGCGCCAGTGGCCATGTGCGAGCTGGCGTCGCACTGTCGCAGACAGGGTTCGACAACCCCCTGGGCTCCATGGCTGCAAACCTGCAGACCCCTGTCGATACCAGCACGGGCCTCCAGGACTGGCAGCGCCAGATGTCGGGGGCGCGTCGGATGGCCAGTCCGTTCGCATCCCCCACCCATGTAGAGGCCTGGGGGCCATCGGGCACCCCGAGGGAGGAGGAGGTGGTGTGGTCCGTCCCGGCTCCCTCTGTAGGGGAGGTCCCGGTACACCGCGACACCTCGGACTCCCCCCCTTCCGTCCCAGGTGCATCGGGTGGGCAACGGGCAGGAGAGGCTGGCAGCTCGCCATCCCAGTCGCCCGGGCCGCAGCCTGGCCCATCTAGGCCAGGACGCCCCAGGAAACGGCCGCCAAAGGGATCCAGTGTCAGAGGGCAGGAATCACAGGAGTCCACCTCAGGTTCTGCTGTACCGTCTGGGGAACCACGTAGACGTAGTCAAAGGGCCCGTAAGGCCAAACAATTAGACACTGAGTAAGTTGGCACGGGTGCAGGGCACAGATGAGTTTTAGGGGCTAGGGCACGTGCATGAACTCCTTTGGTTATTAAAGTCAATGTTACACCTACCGAAGCTGCCTTTGTGCTCTGTCCAAAGCGTGCGGGGGTGTCATGTACGTTGAGCGCAAGTGTGTGTGTGAGGGGTGGTCTTACCTCAGCCCCAGGTGAGTCTGCCCCCTTCCCCCTGGGCCGCCATCAACATCCCCCGGGCAGAGGACGGGACCGTGCGCTGCAGTGTCACAGCCGCATGCAGGGATGGTCCGGGTGGATGGTGGTACTGTGGCCATGGGTCAGACATAGTCCAACGATGTAGAGCCAGGAGCTCATCGGAGGCGGGTTGTCATCATTCTCCATGGCCTGCGATAGACACGCGTCCACCCGCAACTGGGTGAGCCCGGCCCGTTGTGCCGCCGGTGGATCGGCAATTGGGGGTGGTGTGCATTCGGGTCGGGTGTGTGGGGTTGGGGAGGGGGGTGAGGGTGCTGGGTGGGTGGATGGGTGGGGGGTGTGGGTGGTCGGCTGTTGTCATGGTGTGCGGTCTGTGGCCATACTACCCGATTCCCACGCCCATCTAGTCAGTGAAGCGGGCGTCTATCAGTCTGTCCCGTGCCCGCTGGGCCAGCCGGTAACGGTGGACAGCCACCCGCCTGTGTCTACCCCGTCTGCCCTGACCATTGCCCCCATCCCCCTCATCTGGGGAGGACTGGGCCTCTTCCTGCTGCTCCTCCACTCCGCCCTCCTCTGCCTGCGGCACATCGCCCCTCTGCTGGGCTATGTTGTGCAGGACGCAGCACACCACAATGATGCGGCCGACCCTATCTGACCGATACTGGAGGGCGCCCCCAGAGAGGTCCAGGCACCTGAAACGCATCTTCAGCACGCCAAAGCACCTCTCGATCACTCCCCTTGTCGCTACATGGGCATCATTGTAGCGGTTCTCCGCCTCATTGCGTGGCCTCCGTATAGGCGTCATCAGCCATGATCGCAATGGGTAGCCCCTGTCGCCCAGCAACCAGCCTGTCTGGGTGACGGGCGCAGACGTGCAGGATCATCATGCGGTGGTCGCAGACCACCTGTACGTTCATTGAATAGGTCCCCTTCCTATTAGTGAACACGGCCCTGTTCTCTACAGGTGGCCGCACGGCGACGTGCATCCCATCGATCGCGCCCTGGACCATGGGGAACCCGGCAACGGCAGAGAAGCCCACGGCCCGGGCATCTTGGCTGGCCCGGTCCACGGGGAAGCGGATGTAGCGGTGCGCCATGGCATAAAGGGCATCTGTCACTGCCCGGATGCACCGATGCACCGATGTCTGCGATATGCCGGACAGGTCCCCACTCGGTGCCTGGAATGACCCCGTTGCATAAAAGTTCAGGGCCACCGTAACCTTGACGGACACGGGGAGAGGGTGTCCCCCGCCAGTGCCACGCGGTGACAGGTGTGCCAGCAGGTGGCAGATGTGTGCCACGGTTTCCCGGCTCATCCGGAGCCTCCTCCTGCATTCCCGGTCCGTGAGGTCCTGGTATGACTGCCGGGGCCGGTACACACGGGGCGCCCTCGGGTGCCTCCGTTGCCGTGGGGCCGCGACGTCCTCCTCCCCCTCCTCGTCCTGTCGGTCAGGTGTCCCTCCAGCCTGGGCGGCTGCCGCCTGCCCCTCTGCGGCAGCCAGCGCCGCCTCTCTGGCACGCTCCTCCTCATCCTCCTCCTCCTCCTCCTCATCCAGGGCAACATAGACATGAGCGGCTGCCACCACGGCGGCCAACATCGCTGGATGGTCTAAAAACATGACGGCCTGGTGGGGGGGAGGGGAACGACGACATGTCATCATTGCCCATATCCCCTCCTCCCCCCAGCCAGGTGGCATGGACCGCATGGGTCCAACTGTTGGAGGCTGGCACCTGGCCAGGTGGACCAACTCATTTGCCCTCCCATCACCCACCCCGGCACGGACCCCCTCCCCAACCTCCACCCCGGCACGGACCCCCCCCCAACCTCCACCCCGGCACGGACCCCCTCCCCAACCCCCAACCTCCACCCCGGCACGGACCCCCCCCCCCAACCTCCACCCCGGCACGGACCCCCCCCCCCCAACCTCCACCCCGGCACGGACCCCCCCCAACCCCCAACCTCCACCCCGGCACTGACCCCCCCCCCAACCTCCACCCCGGCACGGACCCCCCCCCCCAACCTCCACCCCGGCACGGACCCCCCCCCAACCTCCACCCCGGCACGGACCCCCCCCAACCTCCACCCCGGCACGGACCCCCCCCCGCAACCTCCACCCCGGCACGGACCCCCCCCCCAACCTCCACCCCGGCACGGACCCCCTCCCCAACCTCCACCCCAGCACGGACCCCCCCCAACCCCTAACCTCCACCCCGGCACGGACCCCCTCCCCAACCTCCACCCCGGCACGGACCCCCTCCCCAACCTCCACCCCGGCACGGACCCCCTCCCCAACCCCCAACCTCCACCGCGGCACGGACCCCAACCCCCAACCTCCACCCCGGCACGGACCCCCCCCCCCCAACCTCCACCCCGGCACGGACCCCCCCCCCAACCTCCACCCCGGCACGGACCCCCCCCCCAACCTCCACCCCGGCACGGACCCCCCCCCCAACCTCCACCCCGGCACGGACCCCCCCCCCAACCTCCACCCCGGCACGGACCCCCCCCCCAACCTCCACCCCGGCACGGACCCCCTCCCCAACCTCCACCCCGGCACGGACCCCCTCCCCAACCTCCACCCCAGCACGGACCCCCCCCCCAACCCCCAACCTCCACCCCGGCACGGACCCCCTCCCCAACCTCCACCCCGGCACGGACCCCCTCCCCAACCTCCACCCCGGCACGGACCCCCTCCCCAACCCCCAACCTCCACCCCGGCACGGACCCCCCCCCAACCTCCACCCCGGCACGGACCCCCTCCCGGCACTCCCCCGGAGCCCAGCCTACTCTAACCACCCCCCCCCTTCCCCCCCCCCCCCCCACCCCCCCCCCCCCCCCGCCGCACACACACACACACAAGCCGAGACACACCTCTCATTACGCAATCAGTCTGCGGCCACGCCATTTCCTGCCCAGAGCCAACCCCCCAGGCCGTAACTCACCTCCTCGCTGGTCGGCGTGAGCCTGGAGCACCGGGTCACGCCGATGAAAAGGAGGTTTGATTGACGTCGACGTGAACGGTCATCACGTCGACGGGACTTCTGCCCATCCGGAAGGGAGAATATCGGCAGGCCGAAAATCGGCTGCCTTGCGCAGACCCGTGACATTCTCCGCGGCAGCGGCGCCATTAACGCCCCGCCGACTTTTCTCCCTTCGGAGACTTCGGCGGGGGCGGGGGCGGGATTCACGGCGGCCAACGGCCATTCTCCGACCCGGCGGGGGGTCGGAGAATGACGCCCATAGTCTTAGGATGTGGGGCCGATCATTTAGGATTGAGGTGAGGAGAAATTACTTCATACAAAGGGTTGTGAATCTTTGGAATTCTCCACGCCAGAGGGTTGTGGATGCCCCATCATTGGATACATTTAAGGCTGAGACAGACAGATCTTTGGTCTCGCAGGGAATTAAGGGATATGAGGAGTAGCAGGGAAAATGGAGTTGGAGCCCAAGATGCGGCATAATTAAATTGCAGGATTGATGGGCCGTGTGGTCTGCTCCTGCTCATATTTCTTTTTTCTTGTTCTCGTGTCAATGAAGAAGTCATCTGCTAATGCTCTGGAGCTCGGGTTCAAATCCCACCCCATCCGGTGGAATTTTACTTCAATTCATAAAACTGGAATTGAAAGCTCGTCTCCGTAATGATGACCACAAATCGACCTTTGATTGTCACTAAAAACCCATCTGGTTCATGAATGCCCTTTAGAGCAATAATTCTGCCAGCCTTACCTAGTCTGGTCTACATGTGAGTCCAGACCCGCAGTTGACTCTGAACACCCATCTAAATTGGGCTAGCAGGTCACTCGGTCCAAGTGCAATTAGGGATGCGAAACAAATGCTGGCCTTGCTAGTGATGCCCAGATTCCATGAAAAAATAGAAAAAAATGGGTTTATAAATGGACAAGGGCAAAGAGGTTATAATAAATTTGTGTCATAAAATGTTTTGTAACAATTACAGTACTTTGTGCAGTTACAGACATACCATTATAGAATTGTCATGGAACCCATAGAATGTGCAGTAGTAACAGAGATCGATGATCTATAGTTATATGAGGTAATTTAAGATACTGGAATTGTTTCCACTGAGACAGTAGGAATTGGGTGAAGATTTATAAAGGAACTGATAGGATAAATAGGGAAACATGGGCCTGGATTCTCTGATGTGAAGACTATGTCCCCACGCCTATGTGGGAACGGCAGGAAAACTGGCGCGAACGGCCACCGATTCCTCGTTTTGCTGGGGGCTTGCAGGAAGGCAGCGTAGAGCACCCAGAGAATTTACAGGTCCATGGCCGCGCATGTGCACAACGGCGGTCTGCAATGGCCGCGCCATGGTTCATGGCGGATGCCGCTCGCGGATCCGGCCCGCGAAATAGTCCCCCCCTTCGGCCGGCCTGCGTGTCCCGGACTGCACCCCCACAGAGCCCCCAGCCCCGAATAATGTACCCGCTACCCGTGAATCAGCCCACCCCCGACTGTGGCGGCGCTGGACTGAGTCCGCAGCCACCACACTGAATTCCCGACGGGTGAGGTCATGAGAGAACCGAAGCCTTCGGAAACTCAGCCGGTTGGGGGCGGAGCATCGGGGCAGGCCTCAGGCAATGGCCTGAGGCCGTGGATACATGGAGCGGCGTACTCTCTGCTTTAGAGGGGGCGGAGCATCGTGAAAGCGACGCCACTCCCGATTCTGACAGGAATTTGGATTCTTCCCATCGCCGAACATGATTTCGGCATCGGCAACTGGAAAATCCAGCCCACGATTTCCTCTGTTTGGACAATCGATAGAGTAGGTCACCTAAGTTTTAGAACGGAGTGAGGAAATAGAGTAAGAGTAATCTCTTTATGGCTTGAATCTCAATTGCCCCGATTTCTGGGTGGAGAGTTGCAAGTCACGGTGTGCCTGTACCCTTTCAGATCTAGGTGGGTAAGACACCGTGGACGAAATTCTCCCCCAACAGCGCGATGTCCGCCGACTGGCGCCAAACACGGCGCCAATCAGACGGGCATCGCGCCGGCCCAAAGGTGCGGAATGCTCCGCATCTTTGGCGGCCTAGCCCCAACATTGAGGGGCAAGGCCGACGCCGGAGGGATTTCCGCCCCGCCAGCTGGCGGAAATGGCGTTTGTTGCCCCGCCAGCTGACGTGGAAATACGGCTCATGCGCGGGAGCGTCAGCGGCCGCTGACAGTTTACCGGCGCATGCGCGGGAGCGTCAGCGGCCGATGTCAGTTTCCCGCGCATGCGCTGTGGGGAGAGTCTCTTCCGCCTCCGCCATGGTGGAGGCCGTAGCGGAGGCGGAAGGGAAAGAGTGCCCCCACGGCACAGGCCCGCCCGCGGATCAGTGGGCCCCGATCGCGGGCCAGGCCACCGTGGGGGCACCCCCGGGGTCAGATCGCCCCACGCCCCCCCCCCCCCCCCCAGGACCCCGGAGCCCGCCCACGCCGCCTGGTCCCGCCGGTAAATACCAGGTTTGATTTACGCCGGCGGGACAGGCAATTTCTGGGCGGGACTTCGGCCAATCCGGGCCGGAGAATCCAGCGGGGGGTCCCGCCAACCGGCGCGGCCCGATTCCCGCCCCTGCCCAATCTCCGGTACCGGAGACTTCGGCGGGGGCGGGGGCGGGATTCACGGCGGCCTACGGCCATTCTCCGACCCGGCGGGGGGTCGGAGAATGACGCCCCTTATCTGCCTTTTTCTGGGCCGTCCCCAGTGCTAAATTCTTGCACTTCTGCTGGGAAATGTTGCAGAGACGGTGGCATCGACAGTGTTGTTTACTGATCATGTGGTTCAGAAAGCCTGATCCTCTTAAAGGCAGGCTGCCTCTTGAAAGTAAGGTGGCTAAAAGATTGGTGCAATTGAAATTGTAGAAAAATCAACACAAGGGCACACACAAGGATCCAGATTAATGGATGCAACACTGGCAGCTGAGCAGGAGGAGTGACTCCATGGTCTTGTGGGAGAGGCAGAGGAGTAGGTGATTGGGGTATCAGTTTCAGGAGATTCTGAAGGGAGTGGGAGCACGTGACCAGAAAGGTTAATTCCCAGTGATTGGATCCGAGGATCTGGCAGCACAAGACATCAAATGCCCTTCTGCGGGTAGTCAAGTACAATGAATACAACTCCACCTGACATCTCCCATTCACCAAGACACCAAACTCTTATGCTGCTCAATGCACCAGAGCCACATCACTCATGAGTCAGTATTCCCTGGCACTCCAAACTCATGCCCTAACATCCAGGTATTCCATCTCACTCTCACACATGTGCAATGTTGCCAGCTTCACCTCCAACTCTCACTGCCCCCACGTACCTCCAGCTAGTAAATTATCGCCAAACTACAGTGCAACTCAATCAGTGACATTCTGTCCTTTCTATTTCAAGACAAGGTGCAACACAATACAAGGACGCAAACCAAGAACAAGGACCCCTGAGCCCTATGGAGGAGATGGTTGTCCACATGTGCCAACAGCATTCGATGGGGATGATAACAGTGATGGTGAAAGCATCTTCCTACCTTATGCCCCTTCTTGATCCCCAGCCTACTGTGTATTGAACAAGCTGGGAATGGTACATCCATTGACTCCTTTGTTCCCATCCACTCCTTTCTGAATCCCTGCTCTCAGACACCTAAGAACTGAAACCTACGCAGCCAGAGGAGCTCTTGGGAAAATGATGGTGGGGACATTGAAGATGAACAACAGCATATCACTTATGCAGATACACATCACTTGATCCAAAACTTGCAGTCACCAATTCTGATATTGGCACTGCAGCTACCTTGGAGTTTATCATATAGTTGGGATCAACTCTGTGTGTTGAGTCACCAGGCATGGATATGTTGCAACAGGCTGGGAGTAAAGGATCTTTTGTGTGCTAACTCACGGGGGGCCGAGGTTGCAGGTGAGTTCTGCTGCAGAAGAGAAGGACTTAATACATATATGGTAAAGGGTAAAGGCATTGAGTTATATCTCTTGAACCTCCATAGCATACAAGGCTATGGACCAAGTATTGGAAAATAGAATTAGAATAGAACACAAGAAATAGAAGCTGGAGTTCAAGCCTGCCCCACCATTCAATATGATCATGGCTGATCTATGGCAGCCTCAACTCCTTTTCTGTGCCATTTCCCCGTAGGCCTCTATTCCTCAATCTATATAATATTTATTCACCTCTACTTAAAATACTTCTAATGATTCAGCATCCACCACCCTCCGGGGCAGAGAGTTCTAGAGCTTCACCACCCTCTGCAAGGAGAAATTTCTGCGCATCTCAGTTTTACATGACCGGCTCTTTATCTTATGGCTATGTCCCCTTGTTCGAAACTCTCCCATAATAATAATAATAATAATAATCTTTATTGTCTCAAGTAGGCTTACACTAACAAAGCAGTTAAGTTACTGTGAAAAGTCCCATTCCGGCGCCTGTTCTGGTACATGGAGGGAGAATTCAGTACCGGCGAAATTCTCCGTAATCGGCGCGATGTCCGCCAACCGGCGCCAAATACGGCGCGAATCAGTCCAGCATCGCGCCGCCCCAAAGGTGCAGAATCCTCCGCACCTTGAACGGCCGAGCCCTAACCTTGAGGGGCTAGGCCTGCGCCGGACTGATTTCCGCCCCACCAGCTGGCGGGAAAGGCCTTTGGTGCCCCGCCAGCTGGCGGGGAAATGACATTGCCGGGCGGCGCATGCGCGGGAGCGTCAACGGCCGCTTACGGCATCCCCGCGCATGCACAGTGGAGGGGGTCTCTTCCGCCTCCACCATGGTGGAGACCGTGGCAAACGTGGAAGGGAAAGAGTGCCTCCACGGCACAGGCCCGCCCGCGGATCGGTGGGCCCCGATCACGGGCAAGGCCACCGTGGGGGCACCCCCCGGGGCCAGATCGCCCCGCGCTCCCTCCAGGACCCCGGAGCCCGCCCACGCCACCTTGTCCCGCCGGTAAGAGAGGTGGTTTAATCCACGCCGGCGGGACAGGCATTCTAGCAGCGGGACTTCGGCCCATCCGGGCCGAAGAATCGCCGGGGGGGGGGCCCGCCAACTGGCGCGGCGCGATTCCCGCCCCCGCGGAGTCTCCGGTGCCAGAGAATTCGGCAACCGGCGGGGGCGGGATTCACGCCAGCCCCCGGCGATTCTCCGACCCTGAACGTCACTCACCTGCAGTCTCACTCTATAGGTGTTTGATGGATGGCGCAGACATGATTGGCCGAAGAGCCTCTTTCTGTGCTGTAAAATTCTGTGACTCTACACTTCAATGAGTCAAAACATAGCATGGACATGTACACAGATACTGGGTGCGTTGAACGATCTGTTAGGCAGCCTACTGTCACTATCGAGGCGTTGGAGACTTCTGACACTAAAGTAGAAAAAGCCATGGTGTGGAGCCTGCCCTCTTTCCAGCCTCTGTCGCATCTCCACGTCATGCTGCAGATCCAGAGTTATTGAGCTGAATTTTTCTAGTTCCATTCTGATAGAGTTGAGGCAAGGGAGCAGGGAAAACAGGAGAGCTGCATTGGGATAGCTTCCTGATGCATTCCCGCTTCCAGGGACATTTCCATGAAGTGGGTTGGGAACTGGACCCATTCTCATCCCACAGAGGTGGTCAGCCAATCAGTGCATTTAAGACTATACTGAGGGGCCATTTAGTAACAGAGAAGGTATTTTCCCACAAATAGATTTCCAGCCCTCCATGCCACCAGCTCAACTGATGCCATTTCCTGGTTGCAAGCTGGATGGCCATCGGAGTTGGGGGCTTCATGACCCAATAACAGGGTAGTGGGGATCACAGGCCACAATCGTGGGGTTTCTCCTCCACCTCAATGTCCCAGTGGCTTCAGGCCTCTTTATATGTTGGCTTCTCTGCAGGCAACATAGGGCACCTCCATGTTGAGATGCTTGCACTCGCCTGCCTGCCTTCCACCTCTCCCTCTCAGTATTTCAGAAAAGTCACAGAGCTTGTCCTTTTGTTTGCAGAGAATGTGTCATTGCATTTCTAGTAAGTATAAATCAGTTCTAGTAAGTGTAAGTCAGTCATGTTATGAACACAACTAGCACACTCAGGATTGCTCAGGAGGTGTTGCCCAATCACAGAATTACATCTGACAGTAGACATTTTGTTTTGGGTTTTGCAAGAGCAAACTGTTGGAGTACAGTCTGTAATCTGCCTTTCACAGACAGCCGAAGGATCATGTTGTTTAATTCTATCCGCCAATTGATGAACATATGGCCTATGTGCCTGGCATTACAAGTGGTATTGAATTCCATACACTCCTTAATTGTGCGGCAGGATTATGCCTTTTTGGACTGATGGCAGCGCCTGGCTGTAGAAAATACCACTTGCATTGCCATCACATTGGAGCAGCATGAAACAACTCGTTTAACTTGTTCAAATTTTGAGATACTTTGGGTGGGATTCTCTGACCCCCCCCGGCCGGGTTGAAGAATCCCTGGGGGGCGGCGCGAATCCCACCCCGCTGCTCCGACGCCGGTTGCCATATTCTCCGGCGTCAGTTTTTGAGCGGGGGCTGGGATCACGCCGCGCCGATTGGGGGCCGCTGGCAGCGCTCCCCCCGGCAATTCTCCGGGCCCAATGGGCCGAGCACCGTCGGTTTCTGGCCAGTCTCGACAGCGTGAAATGGACATGGTCCCACACAGCGGGATCTGGCTGGCAGGCCGGCTGGTGCGGTCCTCAGGGGGGCGTGGGGGGATCCGGCCTCTAGGGGGCCCCCCATGGTGGCCTGACCCACGATCGGGGCCCACCGATCTGCGGGTGGGCCTGTGCCGTGAGGGAACTCCTTCCTTCTGCGCCGGCCTCTGTAGGGCTCCGCCATGGCCGGCGTGGAGAAGACACCCCCCTGCGCATGCGCAAGAATATGCCGGCCGGTCTGCGCATGCGCGGAACCACGCCGGCGGTTCTGCGCATGCGCTAACTCGCGCCGGCCCTTCGGCGTCGATTGGCGCGGCGCAAACCCCTCCAACGCCTAGCCCCCGGAGGTGCGGAGGATTCCACAACTTCTGATTGGCCCGGCGCCGACGTGGTTCGCGGCATTTTTTTATGCCAGCGTCAGACCATCGGGGGATTCGGATGAATCCCGCCCTTTACCTTCACAGAGTAATGTGAGGTGGCCCTGGCACCTTTCAGTCCGAACGTGGCAACCGTTTGCCCACTTGAGTGTTTGCGTGATACACAGTGGCCAATGGTTTGATCAGGATAGTCATTGTTCTGCATTTCACCTTGCCAACCAATCAGTACACCTTTTCCCCTGCACTGTAAATTACTGTGGTCTTTTGAAATTTGTCATTCTTGCATTTTCCCTGGTGTGTATAGGATGAAAAGCTTCAGCAACTGCTTTCTCTTTTCAACAAAAAGTGTGTAATCCAGGTTGGACTGTGTGACATCAGATTGGTGCCATTTTCATATGTTTGGGTGCAAGCAAGGGATGCGTCTATGTGCACACTGTGCGGGCTGGCTGCCCTCAGCTCCACCTCACGCTCCCAGCTCTGAATCTTACCATGAGATGTGGCACTATTCAAATAGAATTCCCTCCAAATGTTGAGAGTTTAGTTGCAGGCATATGCTGAGGTCGAGACAATTCTAGGGCGTCATTCTCCGACCCCCCGCCGGGTCGGAGAATGGCCGTTGGCCGCTGTGAATCCCGCCCTCGCCCCCGCCGAAGTCTCCGAAGGGAGAAAAGTCGGCGGGGCGTTAATGGCGCCGCTGCCGCGGAGAATGTCACGGGTCTGCGCAAGGCAGCCGATTTTCGGCCTGCCGATATTCTCCCTTCCGGATGGGCCGAAGTCCCGTCGACGTGATGACCGTTCACGTCGACGTAAATTAAACCTCCTTTTCATCGGCGTAACCCGGTGCTCCAGGCTCACGCCGACCAGCGAGGAGGTGAGTGACGGCCTGGGGGGTTGGCTCTGGGCAGGAAATGGCGTTGCCGCAGACTGATTGCGTGAGGAGAGGTGTGTCTCGGCTTGTGTGTGTGTGTGTGCGGTGGGGGGGGTGTGGTTAGAGTAGGCTGGGCTCCGGGGGAGTGCCGGGAGGGGGTCCGTGCTGGGGTGGAGGTTGGGGGGGGGGTCCGTGCTGGGGTAGAGGTTGGGGGGGGGTCCGTGCTGGGGTGGAGGTTGGGGGTTGGGGGGGGTCCGTGCTGGGGTGGAGGTTGGGGGGGGGGCCGTGCTGGGGTGGAGGTTGGGGGGGGGGTCCGTGCTGGGGTGGAGGTTGGGGGTTGGGGGGGGTCCGTGCTGGGGTGGAGGTTGGGGGGGGTCCGTGCTGGGGTGGAGGTTGGGGGGGGGGTCCGTGCTGGGGTGGAGGTTGGGGGTGGGGTCCGTGCCGGGGTGGAGGTTGGGGGGGGGGTCCGTGCTGGGGTGGAGGTTGGGGGGGGGTCCGTGCTGGGGTGGAGGTTGGGGGTTGGGTCCGTGCCGGGGTGGAGGTTGGGGGGGGGTCCGTGCTGGGGTGGAGGTTGGGGGGGGGTCCGTGCTGGGGTGGAGGTTGGGGGTTGGGGGGGGTCCGTGCTGGGGTGGAGGTTGGGGGTTGGGGAGGGGGTCCGTGCCGGGGTGGAGGTTGGGGGGTGGAGGTTGGGGGGTGGGGTCCGTGCTGGGGTGGAGGTTGGGGGGGGGGGTCTGTGCTGGGGTGGAGGTAGGGGGTTGGGGGGGACCGTGCTGGGGTGGAGGTTGGGGGTTGGGGAGGGGGTCCGTGCCGGGGTGGAGGTTGGGGGGTGGAGGTTGGGGGGTGGGGTCCGTGCCGGGGTGGAGGTTGGGGGGGGGGTCCGTGCTGGGGTGGTGGTTGGGGAGGGTCCGTGCCGGGGTGGGTGATGGGAGGGCAAATGAGTTGGTCCACCTGGCCAGGTGCCAGCCTCCAACAGTTGGACCCATGTGGTCCATGCCACCTGGCTGGGGGTAGGAGGGGATATGGGCAATGATGACATGTCGTCGTTCCCCTCCCCCCCCACCAGGCCGTCATGTTTTCAGACCATCCAGCGATGTTGGCCGCCGTGGTGGCAGCCGCTCATGTCTATGTTGCCCTGGATGAGGAGGAGGAGGAGGAGGAGGAGCGTGCCAGAGAGGCGGCGCAGGCTGCCGCAGAGGGGCAGGCGGCAGCCGCCCAGGCTGGAGGGACACCTGACCGACAGGACGAGGAGGGGGAGGAGGACGTCGCGGCCCCACGGCAACGGAGGCACCCGAGGGCGCCCCGTGTGTACCGGCCCCGGCAGTCATACCAGGACCTCACGGACCGGGAATGCCGGAGGAGACTCCGGATGAGCCGGGAAACCGTGGCACACATCTGCCACCTGCTGGCACACCTGTCACCGCGTGGCACTGGCGGGGGTCACCCTCTCCCCGTGTCCGTCAAGGTTACGGTGGCCCTGAACTTTTATGCAACGGGGTCATTCCAGGCACCGAGTGGGGACCTGTCCGGCATATCGCAGACATCGGTGCATCCGGGCAGTGACAGATGCCCTTTATGCCATGGCGCACCGGTACATCCGCTTCCCCGTGGACCGGGCCAGCCAAGATGCCCGGGCCGTGGGCTTCTCTGCCGTTGCCGGGTTCCCCATGGTCCAGGGCGCGATCGATGGGATGCACGTCGCGGTGCGGCCACCTGCAGAGAACAGGGCCGTGTTCACTAATAGGAAGGGGACCTATTCGATGAACGTACAGGTGGTCTGCGACCACCGCATGATGATCCTGCTCGTCTGCGCCCGTCACCCAGGCAGTGTACACGACTCATTCGTGTTGTCGCGGTCATCCATCCCCGGCATGTACGAGGGACGCCATCCCCGGCTGAGGGGCTGGTTGCTGGGCGACTGGGGCTACCCATTGTGATCGTGGCTGATGACGCCTATACGGAGGCCACGCAATGAGGCGGAGAACCGCTACAATGATGCCCATGTAGCGACAAGGGGAGTGATCGTGAGGTGCTTTGGCGTGCTGAAGATGCGTTTCAGGTGCCTGGACCTCTCTGTGGCGCCCTCCAGTATCGGTCAGATAGGGTCGGCCGCATCATTGCGGTGTGCTGCGTCCTGCACAACATAGCCCAGCAGAGGGGCGATGTGCCGCAGGCAGAGGAGGGCAGAGTGGAGGAGCAGCAGGAAGAGGCGCAGTCCTCCCCAGATGAGGGGGATGGGGGCAATGGTCAGGGCAGACGGAGTAGACACAGGCGGGTGGCTGTCCACCGTTACCGGCTGGCCCAGCGGGCAAGGGACAGACTGATAGACGCCCGCTTCACTGACTAGATGGGCGTGGGAATCGGGTAGTATGGCCACAGACCGCACAACATGGCAAGAGCCGACCACCCACACCCCCCACCCATCCACCCACCCAGCACCCTCACCCCCCTCCCCAACCCCACACACCCCACCCGCATGCACACCCCCCCCCCCCAATTGCCGATCCACCGGCGGCACAACGGGCCGGGCTCACACAGTTGCGGGTGGACGCGTGTCTATCGCAGGCCATGGAGGATGATGACAACCCGCCTCCGATGAGCTCCTGGCTCTACATCGTTGGACTATGTCTGACCCATGGCCACAGTACCACCATCCACCCGGACCATCCCTGCATGCGGCTGTGACACTGCAGCGCACGGTCCCGTCCTCTGCCCGGGGGATGTTGATGGCGGCCCAGGGGGAAGGGGGCAGACTCACCTGGGGCTGAGGTAAGACCACCCGTCACACACACACTTGCGCTCAACGTACATGACGCGCCCGCACTCTTTGGACAGAGCACAAAGGCAGCTTCGGTAGGTGTAACATTGACTTTAATAACCAAAGGAGTTCATGCACGTGCCCTAGCCCCTAAAACTCATCTGTGCCCTGCACCCGTGCCAACTTACCCAGTGTCTAATTGTTTGGCCTTACGGGCCCTTTGACTACGTCTACGTGGTTCCCCAGACGGTACAGCAGAACTGGAGGTGGACTCCTGTGATTCCTGCCCTCTGACACCGGATCCCTTTGGCGGCCGTTTCCTGGGGCGTCCTGGCCTAGATGGGCCAGGCTGCGGCCCGGGCGACTGGGATGGCGAGCTGCCAGCCTGTCCTGCCCGTTGCCCACCCGATGCACCTGGGACGGAAGGGGGGGAGTCCGAGGTGTCGCGGTGTACCGGGACCTCCCCTACAGAGGGAGCCGGGACGGACCACACCACCTCCTCCTCCCTCGGGGTGCCCGATGGCCCCCAGGCCTCTACATGGGTGGGGGATGCGAACGGACTGGCCATCCGACGCCCCCCCGACATCTGGCGCTGCCAGTCCAGGAGGCCCGTGCTGGTATCGACAGGGGTCTGCAGGTTTGCAGCCATGGAGCCCAGGGTGTTGTCAAACCCTGTCTGTGACAGTGCGACGCCGGCTCGCACATGGCCACTGGCGCCGATGCCCTCAGCGATGGCCTGCTGAGACTGGGCCATGGCCTGCAGAGACTGGGCTATGGCCTGCTGAGACTGGGGCATGGCCTGCTGAGACTGGGCTATGGCGTTGAGCGCCTCTGCCATCTGGCGCTGGCACTGGCTCATGGCCTCCTGTGAGAGGGCAGCCATTTCCTGGGCCACAGACGCCGCCTGCACGGAAGGCCCCAGGCCTCGCAAACCGTTCCCCATGTCTGACACCGTCGCACCCATTGCCTCCACCGCGGAAGCCACCCGTGCGGTGTCAGCCTGGGTGGCACGCAAGACTGGGACCACTCCCAGCTCCTGGACGCGGGTGGACTCCTCCACCTGCGACCGCAGCCGCCGCAAGCCACCCGTCACCCTATTCGCTCGTCTCCGTGTCGGTGGTTGCATCGGATCTATGTGTGGGTGTGGTAACTGCAGGAACCCGGGATCCATCTGGGCGGCAGATGTTCGCTTGGCCTGGGCTGCCCTCCGACCACCCGGTCCCTCTGCTGCTCCTACCTCCACCTGCTGTACCGGGACGGCTGTGTTGTGCGCACCAGTGAGTGTACCAGACGCCTCATCACTAAAGTGCCCAACCGTGGTGAGTGTTTCTGCGATGGTGGAGGGTGTTGGTGACAGCAGTGGCGTTGTGTCGTGCTCTTCGTCCCACTCTGACTCCATGGCACTTTGGGGTGGGGGTTCGTCTCCACCCATCCACTCTGAGTCACTGTCCGGTATTTCGTCTTCCTGGGTAGGGGTGTCCTGGGTAGTGCTGTCCCGGGTAGGGGTGTCCTGGGTAGTGGTGTCCCGGGTAGGGGTGTCCTGGGTAGTGGTGTCCCGGGTAGGGGTGTCCTGGATAGTGGTGTCCTGGGTTGTGGTGTCCTGGCTCGGATGTGACGGGGGCCTGTGGCTGCCCCCCTCATCGCTGGGTGGTCGCTCCCGTACGTGACGGGGGTGTCGTCTCCCTGTTGCTCCAGGTCTCTCCGTCTCCCGTGGTGTGTGAGGGGCATCCTGCGGGCGTCGCATGCTGGAAGGTGCGGGACTCTCCGTCTCCTGTGGTCACCGAGGGGCATCCTGCGGGCGTCGCATGCTGGAGGGTCCGGGTCTCTCCGTCTCCCGTGGTGTGCGAGGGGCATCCTGCGGGCGTCGCATGCTGGAGGGTGCGGGTCTCTCCGTCTCCTGTGGTCTCCGAGGGGCATCCTGCGGGCGTCGCATGCTGGAGAGTCCGGGTCTCTCCGTCTCCCGTGGTGTGTGAGGGGCATCCTGCGGGCGTCGCATGCTGGAGGGTCCGGGTCTCTCGGTCTCCCGTGGTGTGCGAGGGGTATCCTGCGGGCGTCGCATGCTGGAGGGTCCTGGTCTCTCCGTCTCCCGTGGTGTGCGAGGGGCATCCTGCGGGCGTCGCATGCTGGAGGGTCCGGGTCTCTCCGTCTCCCATGGTGTGCGAGGGGCATCCTGCGGGCGTCGCATGCTGGAGGGTCCGGGTCTCTCCGTCTCCCGTGGTGTGCGAGGGGCATCCTGCGGGCGTCGCATGCTGGAGGGTGCGGGTCTCTCCGTCTCCTGTGGTCTCCGAGGGGCATCCTGCGGGCGGTGTGCATCTGCGGGGATGGGTGCCTGGACGTTTGATCCTGCGATACACAATGAAGCATGCATGGTTAGACATCAGGCAGTGATCAGGTGATACGGGGGAGGGGGATATAGGGGAGGGGGGATATGGGGACGGGCTGTTGATGGCTCACTTGCTCGTGGGCCCCCGACCTCTGCATCAGCAACAGGTCCTCAGGTCCGCCAGCCAGTTCCAGGGCCCTTTCCTCGTGTACGGTCAGTGGCCTCTCATCAGCGGGCCCTCCTCCAGTCCTCACATGCTCCCTATTTTTGTGTGCGCGCTTCTCCTGTGGGGGAGGGGGGGGTGGTGGCAGGGGTAAAAGGCAACAGTGTTAGGCAGGTATATGAATGCACGCCATCAGTTGCGCGTGCATTGCAGAGGTTAAGGTTAGGGCTGGATTCACTTGGGGATATGGCGGATATGGGGGAGGGGGGATATGGGGGAGGGGGGATGTGGGGGAGGGGGGATATGGGGAGGGGGGATGGGGTGGGATATGGGGGGGATATGGGGGAATATGGGGGGGGGATATGGGGGAGGGGGGATATGGGGGAGGGTGGATATGGGGGAGGGGGGCAAATGGGGGAGGGGGGATATGGGGGAGGGGGGATATGGGGGAGGATATGGGGGGATATGGGGGGATATGGGGGGATATGGGGGGATATGGGGGAGGGGGGATATGGGGGAGGGGGGATATGGGGGAGGGGGGATATGGGGGAGGGGGGATATGGGGAGGTTCACCCTGCCTGCTCTGACGAGGTCGTTCACCTTCTTGTGGCACTGGTTGCCTGCCCGTGGTGTCAGGGCCACAGCGGTGACGGCCTCTGCCACTTCCCTCCACAGACGCCGGCTGTGGCGTGGGGCAACTCTGCGGCCGTGCCCGGGATACATGGCGTCCCTCCTCTTCTCCACCGCGTCCAGGAGCGCCTCCACATCGCGTGACTCGACCCTCGGGGCTGAGCGACGGCCAGCCATCAAGTCGGGTGTTGCGGTCGGCTGTTCCGGTCGGGTGGGGGGGAGCTGCGCGGCCTTATGAGCCGTCACGCCGTGCAGCGCGTATGACGCTGCACGGCGTGAACCACTGCGCAAGCGCAGATCCCGTTACGTCGCTGCTAGCCCATTTCGGGCCGCAGACTATCGGCCCATTTTTATGACGTGACGCAAGTGGGATTTGCGCCGTTTTTTGCGCCGATCGGCGGACTTTCCGCCGATAATGGAGAATTTCGCCCCTAATCTTCAATGGAGAAGAAAATACTGTAAACATATATGGGAAAAGATGGGGGTGTGGTACTTGCTAATTGCTCTTGCAGAGAGCTGGCACACACACAGCGGGCTGAATGGCCTCCTTTTGTGCCTTAATTATTCCATGATTCCGTGAAGCAACAGAAGGGCAGGGTGATGGTGAGAGCAGGAAAGATTTACTCTGGGATCGAATTGCTTTTGTGAACGTCACTGCAGACAGGATGGACTGGATGATCTCCTTTTATGTTGCGGACATCTATAGTTCTATTCAAATACATCCGAGAAATTTCATTCTGCCTGAGTTCAATCGCACTTCTGAAAAATAACAGCTGAAAGCATCAGGAGCCACGTAAAGCGCCCAATGTCGAGCGGCAACAATGATGCTCCGGGAATGTAAATATTCACAAAAGACTGCCACTAAAGAGATTGGCAAGTCGACTTTTGCTTTGAGCTCTGCTTTATGACTGGAGTCAGGACAGTAATTATGCAGTATAATGATGCCTCTTAACCTTTGCATTGCAATCAATTGAGAAAACATTTGGCACAAAACAACCAGTTAAATATTAATGGTTTGTTATTGGATAATGATCAATTCAAATTTCTCCCTGGTGTGAGCAAGAGAAACTGTGATAGTTATGTCTGCGAAAATGTCACGGTGATATTTTGGACGTGTGAATTTGTGTGGCAAGATATCGAGATCTGAAGCTATGATTCATCTGCATACAATTAGAAAGACAATTTATACAGGAAAAATTAAGAGTCGTGCTACTGTGCCCAACACGGTTGACAGCTTAAAAAAATTTCTGCGATAATTCCTGGGTGGAGGATCCATCTGATTTCGGCCTATAATTTACTGTCCATGGATTTAGTTGTGCCATTTGTTTATGGGACATCCTTCTGTCCATTATTTTAACAGGAATGTGAAACCACATCCAATAAACGTGCTTATTCCTGTACTGAAACAGCAAAGAGACCTTTGTTCCCCACATATATAAAGAGGTAGATTTTTACCTTTCACGGTCAATAGTAGATTGCTGGCCCATTATACATCCTTCCTGGTTGGACGGCCGATTGGCTTGGCTTACCGCCGACGATAAAGGTTGAGATCTGTCTCATAAGTGTTCATCCCTCAACATCGGAAAGGAATTTCTAAGTGATTATGGCACTTAAAATCCCTCCAGCCTTATTCAGAGTAAAATGCTGTTAATAATTTATGTAAAATACCATAAGCGGCAGCTGCCTTTATGTTTGAACAGTCTGATAATGGGTATACAATGAGTCAGACCCTAATAGACTCCAGCATCTTTTTTTAAAAAAGGATACAAAACACACAAAATTGCCCTTTCGTCCTAATCCTGTCATTTCCATCATGCATCTCACTTTGATCTATGATTTATGAATATATTGCTCAGTTCAGCAGAATACATTTTAACGCATCTCAACCCAACAGTCTCTTTCAGTTTTCATTTCCTAATGCAATTTCACTAGCTTGTTTCATTCACACCTGCTCTTGTACGGCGTTATAATAAACTCAGCCATTTTAACCAAATGTGGCATTTCTTGTGCATCAGTTTTAGCATCCAAATGGGCACTTGACTTGGAAATCACATTAACTATTCAGTGGACTGATTGTCTCAAAATCAACAAGGGATTATTTTTCAATGCCTGTGTTTTTAGCATTGCACGCACTGACCTCCTTATGTGGATATTGCCATCTATCAAACTTGGGAGCATGCTAACTGTGTTATAGCCGAAGCTGTGCAGGGACAGCCTGAATACACAACAGACGGGATTCTCCGTTCGGTGGCGCCGAAATCACGTTCGGCAATCGGCTGGAGGATCCCTGATTGTGCCGAAATCGGGGCAGTGCCGCTTTTGCAATGCTCCACCCCCTCGAAAATGGCATACTATTAGAATATGCCGCATGGCGTCGGGACTGCCTCAGGACGTCACCTGCGGCCCTCCCCCGATGCTCCGCCCCTGATGGGCCGAGTGCCCGACGGCGTGGAACACTTCTTTTATTTTCCATGAACCCGGCGTGGTGGCTGCGAACTGAGTCCAGCGCCGCTACAGTCGGGGGAGTGGAGCCATTCTGCTGCCTTCGTCAGGAGCTGAGTGGTCCGGGGGTGGCGAGGCTGGTTACAGGGGGACAGTTTTTGTCAGGCCTGGTCCACGCGCGGCCGATGCCATGTTGCACAGCGTGGCTGCTGCAGACCGCCGCCGTGCACATGCGCGGCCACGGTCCCGGCAATTCTCCGGCCGTATCCGCAGGTAAAGCCGGGGACTTTACACTGCGCGGCTCCTAGCGCCCCACCAGACGGAGAATCAGTGTAGCTTTTGCGCCACTTTTTCTGCTGTAAAACGCCACTGTTCCCACGCCGTCGTCAGCATTTAGTCTTCAAATCGGAGAATCCAGCCCAACTTTCCCACCATGTCACAAAGTATCTAAGAGTTAAGGTGATGGCTATAGCCTAGACTTGGCTCTTTTAGCTCACGATATTGGCTCCTCCCACAGTCCTAAAATGGACAGATTAGGTGGATTGGCTATGGTAAATTGTCCCTTAGTGTCCAGGGATACGCAGGTTAGGTTATGGGGTTGCAGGGTAGGGCAGGGTGGGCATCGGTAGGGTACTCATTTGATGGGTTGGTGCAGGCTCGATGGGTCAAATGGCCTCCTTCTGCACTGTAGTGATTCTATAATTCATGGCATGAGTGACACCATCTCTCAATTGATCGAGTGCATTGGTATCATCATTGAACGGGAGACTCACAGATCCCAGGCCAATGGTTGAGTGCAGGATCAATGAAGTAGCCTCAATGATGTGACTGCAAAACTCAGGATAATTGACATGTCCATTGCAGTAACTGCACACAAAATTATGGATTACCAGCCAGGTGTGCGCTGACATAGCAACCTCTCAGCAACAGCTGACTCCTCTGGCTGTTCACCCTCTCCACCTTCCTCCTCTTCAAAGGATGGCCTTGGCTCCTGCTCTTCATGGGCATCAAGATCCTCACCTCTCTGTATTTCCATGTTTTGTAATGCACAGCAAACCACCACAATGCACAACCCCTGTGATGGTCCCTATTGAAGGGTTCCCCAGACTGATCAAGGCATCTTTAGGATCCCTCTTACATGCTCAATAGTCACATATGTGGAGGCATGGCAGTGGTTTCACCTCTCCTCAGATTTTATAAATTGACTTCGCACTGGTATCAGGATCAATGCTTCAAGGGATACCCATTGTTACCTAGCAGCTACTCAAGGAAGCTAATAATGCGGGGAGCAGACGAAATGTTGAGGCATCTGACATTACCTTATTGTGTGTGAGAGAGAGAGAGTCATGGTAACTGCCAGGGATCTTTAAGCAGACTTAGATGATTTTCTTGAACATCGAGGGAGTGGGAGCCCTTCCTATAATGAATGCACCCGAGTGTTCCAATGGCCAGAGTGGTGCTGTCTATCACCCCTGCATGTGAGGGAAGCCTGAAATAAAAGCTAAACTCAAAACCCTTTGGGTTTGACTGGTCAGTTATGAAAGCGAAAATAATCAGAAATCATTGCGTCCAGGGCATCTCTTACCTGCGGGAAGGGTGAATCTGCCTTGTAAAATTCGACAGATGGCCACAGCCCCACCCTGAAATGAGTCCATGGCATAGGGATTCAAGGTCACTCTGATCTTCACTGCAATGGACACGGGATGCCATGATATGATCATCATGCTGTAGTTTTCGACCTGTTGCTTGAGTGATGTGATCTTCTGCAGTACTGCTGGTGAGAAAGATCTAGAAATCTGGCCCTTAGACAGCAGATCCTCTGACAAAAGATGCATGTTATTTGGGCTGCTGCCACCTGGATAACATGTCTGCTTCACTCCATTGCAAATTCTGGTTGCTCCTTCTCTGGACATTCGGCTGTCCACTGCATTTATGGACACCGCGTATGTCTGCTAACGTCCTTCAAGGCACCGTTCTCCTCAGCCCAGCTGACTAGGCAGATTATTCTGCCACTTCATTTCTAATTTGAACACCTTGCAACCATAGCCCTTTCAGACACAGTGCAGGGCTTTAGCCCATGCAAGTGGACAGACTTCCTGCCTCCCTTCTTTATATTCTGACCTGCATGCCCAAATCACTAAACAATGTCTTCACTGCCTCAGCTGAGCTGCCAATGTGTTGACTGTAGTCCCCAGCGTCTCTGAATATACACTGGGTGCCTTCCTGTTAATTGCAACTTTAATTGATCTCAATTGGCTGCTTTCCGCTGCTGGCTGGGTGGCTGCTGCAGGCATCAACCTGCCCCCAGCATGATCCTGTGAAAGTATGACCACATTGGGTTGAAGAACTGGGTGTTCATTTGAGAAATACCCTCCTGTTGGATCTGAGCATAGTGACCACAAGGAAATGGACATTTGGAGGCAAAACAAGGCTTAATGAAATGCAAAACTCTTCTTCATTCCCCGGGGGGTTGTCCTGCCCGGGACCTACATTTAGGCTGGGGTTCGTATACTGCCCTTGTTAATGGGAAACCTTACTCCTTTAACGGAGAAGTTCATACTCTCCAAGATCACGAGGAACCTGACAGTCCATACTCCATGATCTCCGTGAGGGTTGTAACACCTACCGTTCTGTCTTGGAAGCCACCTCCTAGCAGCGGATACGATTCTGCCTTATATTTTGCATTAGATCAGGAATCATAGAATTCGTACAGTGCAGAAGGAGGCCATTCGGTCCATTGAGTCTGCACCGATCCTCTGAAAGAGCACCCTACCTAAGCCCCACCCTATCCTCGTAACTCTATAACCCCAACTCACCTGCACATCTTTCTGAAATTAAGGGCCAATCTTTTAGCATGGCAAATTCATCTAACCCGCACATCTTTGGACTGTGGGAGGAAACCGGAGCACCTGGAGGTCACCCACGCAGACCCGGGGAGAACGTGCAGACTCCACACAGGTAGTCGCCTCTGGCCAGAATTAACCTGGGTCCCTGCCGCTGTGAGGCAGCTGTGCTAACCACTGTGCCATCGTGTTGTCCATCATCAATATTAACAGTAAATATTTGTCTTCTTGATCTCTTTCTTTTCATCATTCTTCCATGTCCACCAGAACACTTTGATGCAAAGACAAAACAATTCAGCTGAAATCATATTTTTTTGAGTGAAGTTCTGGATGGCATTGGGTTAAAAAGTGTAAAAGAGAAGATATAAATTTTGGGGACATTAGATGATGCCAAGTTTGGGTTTTAAATTCAGATTGTAGGAGGAAGACACATTGGAAGGAATTAAGAAGTTCCAGTTTTAAATTCTGAGTGACTCAGATCTCCTTTTGTAAGTTATAGATATAGATGAAAGGAACACTGGGAAAATGGATACATCTTGGGCAGTATAGCAGGAGATTGTTTTGCATTCTGCCCAATTTCTTTTGCAATGAGGTCAATGGACAATCTCAAGGTTCTCGCAAAAACTCTTCTCTGCAATGAATTATAAAATCAATGATTCGGTGCCAAAACATCCCATTTAAATTTATTCCTTTCACAGACTCGATAATTTACTTTTCCAACCTATTTAATCTCCTGAGAGAAAGTTCTGCATAAGTACTTTAATTTTCCAAAGTTAAGTGAAGTCAAACTCTGGAATGTGTATCCATCATCAATCTTACTATTCACCCCTGGCCTATTATTCTGCATATGGAACACTCCCATTAGCACAGGAACCAATAAACTAAACTCTTGCAGAGTTAACAGCAAGCTATTCCTATCATCTCCAAACCCATTTTTGTTCACATTTTAAGAATGTGGATCATGTCCACTCACTCCTATTATCTCCAATGGCATTACATTACGCTCTACAACTCTTTCTTCTTGATTTCGAACAATGTCTCACAAAAATACTTGTCGCTCTTTAAATTCTCCCAAATGTATCAGCGCCCTTTTGATAGTAGAAAGTGCAGAATAACAGTATTTCAAATGTGACCCCAGCAACAATCTGTACAAGATTAACATCCCTTATGTCGACACACGCACACATCTTTGAGATTTACCATAGTGTTTTTCTGATAACAGCTTTACATTTACCAGGTAATTTTGTGTGTGATTGAAAAGAAAATCACCCACAAATTCTATCCCTTGTCCTCTTTCGCTAAAGGTAATGCTTTTTATCATGTGCATGAGTTGTCGTTTCCTGTTCCAATCTGCATCACTTTACATTTATCTGAATTAAAAGCCATCTGCCATTGCATACCCCATCTGCTCAATGGTGTTGATCTTTCTCAATGCCATTTATCTTCCCTGTGTTGAAAAAGGGACAAAATCTCCCAAAAGCGAACCTAGTTCTACGCTTATGCAACTTGTGTCCCGAATTCACCCCCAACGAATTTAACTCAAATGGCCCATCATATGGACAATATCTAGTTTGTTAATTGTTTCAAAAGTCTTCAGCACATCTCCCAGAAGTCTACCCTTTTCGAGTAAAAAGGCCCAGGTCACTAAGGCTGTCATGCCAATAAAGGGCATTTTATGCGAGTTATCAATCTAGTAGTCTCCTCTGACTATTTCCAGCTCCTCTATGTTACTCACCATGGGGACATCTTCAATGCCCCCCCGGGGGGGGTTCTCAGCGGTGGGAGGTAATCCGCCGGGTTGGTCGGTGGCAGGATAATCTGGCCCCGCCATTGTCAATGGGATTTCCCACTGAATCCACCACCCGCTATCTGGAAACCCACGGTCGGGGTTCACCGTCGGCAGGGCTGGAAGATCCCGCTGGCAAGAGCAGCTGGAAAATCCCCCCTGCCCCCATGAGAGAACTAATACCAGACACAGTGGAATTAATTTAGTGGTGGCAGTGGAATCTGTTGATGACCCTGAAAGCGGCAGGCCCACTTTAGGGGTCAGTGGGACCCGGGACTGCATCTCATCGGCTATATCCAATTAATTAACTGTCCACCCCCAAGAACTTTCAGCAAATCCTTGTATGGCGCCATCACAACCAGGTAAGTGGGGTTTGGGAGTGCTGAAGGCAGCTAGGTGGGGTGGAGGGCATGAAGGGCAGGTGGTGCCATTGCTGTAGTGGTGGCCATGCTGCTGGCCGAAGAGGACCAAAATAGATGGGACCACCTCCCTCCGGCGCCCATATGGAGGCTGTCATGGTTTACTTGGTGGTTGCCCCATGCAGCAGAGGCCCCTGCTTTTGCTGCTGTAGGTAAAATGGCAACATAGTTGGGAAGGGGCCCTTAATTGGCCATCTCAGTGTCCGGTTGGGCTCTGGGTGGGAAGAATGTGGCCACCTCCCGTGCAACTGGCAAGATGGCATGAAGGCATGACAACGATCGTAATGCCACCCCCCACTTTCCTGCAGCATCTTGCAGCCTCACGTCTCCTATAGGCAAACAACATTGTTTGTTAAATTTTAGAGGTTTCTATATGATTATACCTTGGACTTTTTCCCACATACTGGGCTCGATGCTCCACTCCCACGCCGGTTGGGAGAATCGCCTGGGCCGCCAAAATTTCCGGGGACGCCGGTCCGACGCCCTCCCGCGATTCACCCAAGCGGCGGGAACGGCCCGGTCGAGTTTCGCGGGCCGCAGGCCGGAGAATCGCCAGAGACACCCAAAATGGCGATTCTCCGGCACCCCCGCTATTCTGAGGCCCGGATGGGCCGAGCGGCCAGGCCAAAGCGGCGGGTTCTCCCCGGCGCTGTCCACACCTGGTCGCTGCAGTCGTGGGCGGTGCGTGAACGCTGGGGGGGGTGGCCTGTGGGGGTGCGAGGGGGGATCCTGCACCGGGCTTCACCTTGAATGTGGAGTGGCCCGCGATCGGTGCCCACCGATCGTCGGGGCATCCTCTCTGAAGGAGGACCTCTTTCCTTCCGCGGCCCCGCAAGATCCGTCCCCCATCTTCTTGCGGGGCGGATTTGGACAGGACGGCAACCACGCATGCGCGGGTTGGCGCTGGCCAACCCGCGCATGTGCAGATGACGTCCGTTATGCGGCGCCGGCCGCGTCATCTATCCGGCGCCGCTTTTACGCGGGAGGCAAGGCCTGGCGCGGGTAGATGACGCGGCCCCGATACTGGCCCATTGTCAGGGCCTGAATCGGTCGGGACCGGGGCCGTTCCGCGCCGTCGTGAACCTCGACGGCGCAGCCACTTCGGCGTGGGAGTGGAGAATCCCGCCCACTGTCTTTAGTTTGGAACTCTGTACATTGCGTACATATCTGGCATTAGCGTTACCCATATAATAATAATCTTTATTATTGTCACAAGTCGGCTTACATTAACACTGCAATGAAGTTATTATGAAAATCCCCTAGTCGCCACTACAATCATTCATCACATCACATCCAGGTATGATTATCACCAGCTCATCTCATCTAAGGTCTTCACAGCTACACTGACCATTGAATTGCCTTCAAATTTAAAGGCAAGTTTCCTCAATATCTGCATCCAGATCATGAACAGAAAATGTGAAAGTGACCATCCTACAACTGACCTCTTTGGGACTCCATTACAAGTTGCCACACAAAACCATTATTATTAATAACAACATTTTTCCAAAGAGACTCAAACTCCTTATTTAATCTAACATCTGCCTGCCATTCCCACAAGACTATTTATAACTTGTCTGTTGTGTGGTACCTTGTTACGCTTTTTGAAAATCCATGTTTATGATGACAAACGGGCTACCTAAATACATCAGCCTTGCAACTTTCTCAAACAAACTCAATCTGATTGGTGAGACATAACCTTCTTTCCCAAAACTCATGTTGAGAGTAATTCATATCCACATCTCTGACTAGGTGGTCATACAGAGTGCCTCCAATTATCCCTCTAGAAACTTGTCAATCAACAAAGGCAAAACCTTTGATTTCCCGAGTTTGACTTATTGGTGTTTTTGAATATAGGCTCCTCATGAGAAACCCTCCACTATGGGGGAACAATTCCAGATCCTCTCTGAGTGGTGAAATATATGAACAAGTGACTTGCAAAGCAGAGGTCTCATCTCTTTCAGCCATTTCTGGTGAATGCCAACAGGACCAGCATCCCAATCTGTTTTGAGACCCATTATTCAAACCAGGATTATGTCCACATTCAATTGACACTTCAAACTTTAGAGTCAACACTCGATATTTATAAATGCATGTCAGTGTAAACTGATGCAGAATTTTCTGCCACATTCGGGGAGCCCACCTAAATCTGTTCTGAGGAATCCTTAAACAATATACTGCAACGAGTATCATTTGAAAGATATCCTCCAAACTCTTCCTTTTTTTGCAAACCTTGCTTGAGTTTCTCTGACTCAGCATTATTACTGGTCATTGCTCCACTTCAGTTTCCTTTTATTTTGCTTCTCAAAGCTGCAAATATGGCAACTTACACATTCCTCTTGCTCTCTGTTTCCACAACATGTTAAAATCAAGGTTTGTGGTACGTCCTCATTCTTTGCTAGGACCTGTCATAATATCCACATCAGCATATTGGATTGGATTGGATTGGATTTGTTTATTGTCACGTGTACCGAGGTACAGTGAAAAGTATTTTTCTGCGAGCAGCTCAACAGATCATTAAGTACTGTAGCGCACAAAGACTCCCGAGAGACGAATAGAGGTGAAGTCGATGAGGCTTTATTAAGCGTGACTTGTTCCCCGCAGTTCAGTAACAGACTGGCCTGCGGGGGAGAACTCCTGGTTCTTATACTCCGCCTTCAGGGCGGAGCTAGAGGTCAACAGCCAACCAGGACCCGGGATCTGTCAGCCAATGACATCACAGCTTCACAGTCCCACATGATCCCTAATGCATACTACCACAAGTACATGAGAAGAAAAGGGAATAAAAGAAAATACGTAATAGGGCAACAGAACATATACAATGTAACTACATAAGTACTGGCATCGGATGAAGCATACAGGGTGTAGTGTTAATGAAATCAGTCCATAAGAGGGTCATTTAGGAGTCTGGTGACAGTGGGGAAGAAGCTGTTCGTGCGTGTTTTCAGACTTCTGTATCTCCTGCCCGATGGAAGAAGTTGGAAGAGTGAGTAAGCCGGGTGGGAGGGATCTTTCATTATACTGCCCGCTTTCCCCAGGCAGCGGGAGGTGTAGATGGAGTCAATGGATGGGAGGCAGGTTCGTGTGATGGACTGGGCGGTGTTCACGACTCTCTGAAGTTTCTTGCGGTCCTGGGCCGAGCAGTTGCCATACCAGGCTGTGATGCAGCCTCATAGGATGCTTTCTATGGTGCATCTGTAAAAGTTGGTAAGAGTCAATGTGGACATGCCGAATTTCCTTAGTTTCCTGAGGAAGTATAGGTGCTGTTGTGCTTTCTTGGTGGTAGCGTCGACGTGGGTGGACCAGGACAGATTTTTGGAGATGTGCACCCCTAGGAATTTGAAACTGCTAACCATCTCCACCTCGGCCCCATTGATGCTGACAGGGGTGTGTACAGTACTTTGCTTCCTGAAGTCAATTACCAGCTCTTTAGTTTTGCTGGCATTGAGGGAGAGATTGTTGTCGCTACACCACTCCACTAGGTTCTCTATCTCCCTCCTGTATTCGGACTCATCGTTATTCGAGATCCGGCCCACGATGGTCGTATCGTCAGCAAACTTGTAGATGGAGTTGGGACCAAGTTTTGCCCCGCAGTCGTGTATGTACAGGGAGTAGAATAGGGGGCTAAGTACGCAGCCTTGCGGGGCGCCGGTGTTGAGGACTATTGTGGAGGAGGTGTTGTTGTTCATTCTTACTGATTGTGGTCTGTTGGTCAGAAAATCGAGGATCCAGTTGCAGAGTGGGGAGCCAAGTCCTAGGTTTTGGAGCTTTGATATGAGCTTGGCTGGGATTCTGGTGTTGAAGGCGGAGCTGTAGTCAATCAATAGGAGTCGAATGTAGGAGTCCTTGTTTTAGAGATGCTCTAGGGATGAGTGTAGAGCCAGGGAAATGGTGTCTGATGTGGACCGGTTGCAGCAGTATGCGAATTGCAGTGGATCAAGGCGTTCTGGGAGTATGGAGGTGATGCGCTTCATACTCAACCTCTCGAAGCACTTCATTACGTCTGAAGTCAGGGCCACTGGCCAGTAGTCATTGAGGCACGTTGCCTGGTTCTTCTTTGGTACCGGGATGATGGTGGTCTTCTTGAAGCAGGTGGGGACCTCGGAGTGGAGTCGGGACAGGTTAAAGATGTCCGTGCACCATATCATGGTGCAATCACACACACACTGATGGACAGGCAGTTGGACCAACCAGCACACACATAACATCGCAGCCAATCACCAGTGAGAGCCCACGCACTATAAAACAGGGAACACCACAGTTCCCGCTCATTCTACCAGGAGATAGCTCAGAGCACAGAGCTCACAGCGTGCCACTCAGACATAGACCATGTGCTGAGTGCCTCACCAAGATAGTGATCGGGCTGGGTCCACAGGTTAGCTGGTGATGCACGTACCCAAGCCAGCAGTTAGTAGTTGTCGTTGTTAAGACAATAAAACAGACTTGTACCATCTACAGCCGTGTTGGATCATTTGTGCATCGGAACACCAAACACGACATGATACCAGTAGTGGAAGCTAATCAGCGACTGTGAGACCTACCTGCACCCTTTCAGAAATCCGCCATCCTGCTCCATGGAAAACATCAGCCCGCCGCAGCCGCTCCGAATCGCTGGAAATCTTGGCGTCAACTGGAAGCTGTTTAAACAGCGCTTCCATCTCTTCCCAGAAGCCACAGACAGGGAGAATGCATCGGACACCAGGAAGATCGCCCTCCTTCTCTCCACGGCGGGGCAACACGCCATCCACATCTATAACTCCCTGGCATTCGCGGAAGGTGAGGACAAGACAAAATATATGACGGTGCTTCTGAAGTTCGAGGAACACTTCAGCGTGGACGTCAATGAGAGCTGCGAGAGGTACCTCTTCCAGCAGCGCCTGCAGGGTAAGGATGAGCCTTTCCAATCTTACTTGACACACCTCCGTATCCTCGCGCAGTCCTGCGGCTATAAGGCCACCTCCGACTCCATGATACGGGCTCAGATAGTTTTTGGGGTCATCTCGGCCATCCTACGCAAGCAGCTCCTAAAAATAAAGCGCCTCACCCGAGCAACTGCCATTGACATCTGCGTCCTCCATGAGAACGCAACCAGCCGGTACTCCCAAATCCAGGCGGCCGAAACGGCACGGCACGGGTCCTACGAGGCAGAGCGGGTCCAGTCGATCGAGTACCTCCTGGCCTGCGGCCCTGACGAGGGCAGCCATTTCGCGCGCTTTCCGAGGCCTCCCGCACTTGTACACGGCAAAAGACGGGACGTTGAAGCAGAGGGACGTGATGCGCAGGCGCGCTCTACACAGGACCGCACCGCGCATGCGTGATGGCGCATCGAACGCCATGACGTCATGACGTGCGGCAACTGTGGCTCCGCCCATTTAAAGCGGCAATGTCCGGCCGAAGCGCGACAATGCCTCTGCTGTGGCAGGATGGGCCACTACGCTGCCTGCTGTCGAGCAGCTCAACCTGCCAACTCCCAACAATTCCGCCAGCCTCACAGGGATGTGCGGGCGATTCAGCCCCCCTACACTGAGTCATATCCTGATAGCATGCAGACCAGCGATACTGAAGACAGGGAGCCCTTCCGCGTTACGGTAATCCACAAGAACCGGATGTCCCCAAGTCGGAACCACCAGCCGCTGCCAGTGCACAGCATTGATCCGGGCGATGAGTGGTGTGCCACACTAACAGTCAACCGATCACAGATCACATTTCGCCTGGACACTGGTGCCTCCGCCAATCTCCTCGCATGGTCAGCCTTCCAGACCTTGAAGGTTAAACCACCGATTCTGCCATCCCACTGTCAGCTGGTTGACTACAATGGAAATGTCATCCCGGCCACGGGGTCCTGCCAGCTCGATGTTACACACAACTCACACAAAGCCCAGCTGTTGATGGGTCGCACCCTCAGGACCACTGTGTCGTCGATTCATGTTCCTGACCTCGACCATGCTCCAGTATTGTGAGGGATGCAACAACAGCGTGCTCAGCAGAAGGTGGCACATGATGCTCGGGCGACTGATCTTCCTGCCCTAGCGCCTGGAGACAACGTCCGCATACACCTACTCCGTGGCTGGTCGGCAACCGCCGAGGTTCTCTGCCACGTGGCTCCCCGCTCATTCCTGGTTCGCATGCCTGATGGCTCCATTCGCCGCCGTAATCGGCGGGCCCTTCATCTGGTTCCGCACTCGCTACGAGATCATGCACCGGTGCCACGCCCTCCTGTTGTCCCTGATGTCGACTTTGTTGAGTTTCCTGCCACTCTGCCTCTTCCTCTCTCGCATGTGGCCAGGCCCATTCCTCAGCCGGTGGCTCCTGACCCACCCTTGAGGCCACCTTCGTCGCCCACCTGAGAGACTTGACTTATGAGCCTGTTAGCACATTGGACTCACTGAATTGTTTTACAGTACTGTCAACAAGTTTCTTTTCTTGTCGTTCATTGTTCCAGAAGTTTTCTCTCGTCGTTTGTTGATTGCATTTGTTCTGTTATTGGTACAACCTCGTTGCTCTGTTGCACCTGACACCTTCCTCTGTATATAGTTTAGCCTCATGTACATGTTGTAAATATTGCACACACTTACTCAGATGCACTCAGTACACATTTCTATTTATTAGCATGTAGGCACATATCCTTGTGAAAGGGGGGATGTCAAGATATCCACATCAGCATATCATGGTGCAATCACACACACACACTGATGGACAGGCAGTTGGACCAACCAACACACACACATCGCAGCCAATCACCAGTGAGAGCACACGCACTATAAAACAGGGAACACCACAGTTCCCGCTCATTCTACCAGGAGATAGCTCAGGGCACAGAGCTCACAGCGCCCCACTCAGACATACACCATGTGCTGAGTGCCTCACTAAGGTAGTGATAGGGCTGGGTGCACAGGTTTGCTGGTGAAGCACGTACCCAAGCCAGTAGTTAGTTGTTACCGTTGTTAAGACAATAAAACAGAGTTGTACCATCTACAGCTATGTTGAATCATTTGTGCATCGGAACACCCAACACAACAGGACCCAGTGGGACTCCTTTCATTGGATATGTGTTTCTTTTGTAAAGGAAGTGCATTAGGCTAACATTTGTCTTCACTGTTGGGTGGGAATTGGACAACTAGTGAAATGAAAATCACAACACAGCAATGGCTGCTTGCTTCTTTCTGCCTCTTCAGCTGCTGCCTTTATAATGGGCTATCCAGCTGTCGTCTGAAATAGATAAGGCACCATGACATGTGGATCTTACAGTGGCAATAGGGCATCAATGGAATGTTGCGGTATTAAAGGATGGAGTCTGCGCCCCCCCCCCCCTCCCCAGTGGCAATTGGCCTAAGTGGTTTAACTAATGGCCTTAAAGCGACCTCCGAGCCTGCTCCAAAGCAGTTTAAAAATATATATTATTCACGGGGTGTAGGTGTCGCTGAATAGGTCAGCATTTATTGCCCATCCCTAATTGCATTTGAGAAAATGATGGTGAGCTGCCTTCTTGAACTGCTGCAGTCCATGTGGTGTAGGTACACTCACTGTGCTGTTAGGGAGGGAGTTCCAAGATTTTAACTCAGCGATAACGAAGGAACGCCAATATATTTCCAAACCAGGATGGTAACTGGCTTGAAAGAGAATTTCCAAATGCTTGTGTTCCCATGTGTCTGCTGCCCATGTTCCACTAGATGGTAGTGGTCGTGGGTCTGGAAGGTGCTGTCTAAGGAACCTTGGTGGATTCCTGCAATGCATCCTGTGGATGATACACACAGCTGCCGCTGTCTGTCAGTGGTGAAGGGAATGCAAGTTATGGATGGGGTGTCAATCAGGTGGCTGCTTTGACCTGGATGTTGTGAAGCTTCCTCAGTATTGTTGGAGCTCCAGTCATCCAAACAAGAAGAAAGCATTCCATCACATTCCTGATTTGTGCCTTGTAGATGATGGTAAAGCTTTGGGGAGTCATCAGGATTCTGAGCCTGTAGACTCTTGTAGCCACAGTCTTTATATGGCTGGTCCAGTTCAGTTTCTGGTTAATGGTAACCAGGATGTTGATATGGGCTAAGGGGAGCATTAACCACTTGTCCTGAATAATTGACTCCCACTTGACATCCATCAAGGTGACATAACCACCAGCCCTGTACCCTGCCCTGGTTAAATTCCCTGGACTGGCTGGGCTGTGCAGTGCTCTGGGAGTTGATCCAAATGTGCGAGCAGCTCACGCTTGGAATGGTAATTGGGTCTGACCATGAATATTGGTCAGGCTTCAGAATGTTTTCATTGGACAGGATCACTCCACCTGCCTGCCGCCCAAAAGAAGCAAAATTCCAGCCCGAAAAATGTCTATGCATTTTGGTGTTATGGATAGTCACTTTAATTTTGCTTAGATTACCTGATTGTGGAGACAATCCACATTCCGCATGTATGGTTGAGCATGTCATCAGAGTTCATTGAGGCTTTGTTAATGCAGGGGACTGTAAGCTATTCTCGAACTAATGTGTTTAAATAATTTCAAACTGGTTGTTCAATGTCATGATTCTGAATGCTTCAACATGTCATCATTGGTCTTGCTGAACAAAAGCCAGCCCTGCAGTATTGTTTTTGATTGTCATTCCTGAAGGGTCGAGATAAACCAAAGTAACCAACATCTTTAGTGGGGGGATCTCGCCAGATTTTCCTGAGCCGATAGATTGATTGGTAACTCCTTACCTCGACAGAGAGGTACATTTGAAAGCTTACTGCCAGATCGTCTTGGATCCCTGTACGGAGCCCAATGTGATGGTAATTGATCAAGACTCCATGTTCCTTGCGCAAATGTTTAGGTGTAGGTTTAGTGTTGTGGATATTGGTCCAGTTTTAGTGTGAATAACTTGGGCCTGTGATTCTCTGTTGTAGCTTCCGATTACCCCTCCCTTTCCCGATGCTCATTGTCTGCAGTCTCATCAGAAATGAGATTTCTTCGTATATGTGAGGAGTATGATTTGAAATGATTGTTGTTGAGGGCTTTGAGTGGAAAATGGATAACGAGAAGGCACTATGAGCACTCCAAGGTTGATGTTGATTCTCATTTCATCAAGCTCACTGCTGACAATAAGAGAGCAATCAGAAATACTGTAACGGTTTTTAGACTTATGCGGTACTGCATTTTGATGCAGATTTTTCTCACATAAATGTTTTCAAGGGTACTTTGTCTATAAATGTTAAAATTGTCATCTACTTATCCTATTGTTTCTTACATACGACATGTCAGGCATGCTGATTCATAAGCATGCTCAACCTGGTCTTCATATCTCACTGAAAATGAGGGGAAGTGGTGCTTTGGAGATGTGAAATATAAAGTAACACATTTTAAAATGCAGTGGTGTGGTTGAGATCGTTACGGTCATTTTTTTCTTTGTCCTAAGTGCCTCATGATTTATATTTGGCCAATTCCATTCATACTTACCCAAAGGTGAAATACTTTCAACTAACCCACAACTTGCTTTTGATCATGTTTACGAGAATGTGTAAAGGCACATATTCAAACAAGTGTGACACCCTGACATCGCAAATATTGCTGAGGTCATAACAACACTAAAATGACATTTTTTTCCCACAAGCATTGCAAACGGCTTATACATATCGCTGAGTAAAGAGCTCCCACTCAGAGAAATGACATAACCAGCTTAGTCATCATTGATTGTCATTTATTGACTCAACCTTACTCATGTCGGCATTATTGGGCAGCATGGTAGCACAGTGGTTAGCACAGTTACTTCACAGCTCCAGGAACCCAGGTTCGATTCCCGGCTTGCGTCACTGTCTGTGCGGAGTCTGCACATTCTCCCCGTGTCTGCGTGGGTTTTCTCCGGGTGCTCTGGTTTCCTCCCACAGTCCAAAAATGTGGAGGTTAGGTGGACTGGCCATGCTAAATTGCCCTGAGTGTCCAAAAAAGGCTGAGTGGGGTTACGGGGTTACGGAGATAGGGTGGAGGCATGGGCTTAAGTGGGGTGCTCTTTCAAAGGGCAGGTGCAGACTCGATGGGCCAAATGGCCTCCTTCTGCAATGCAAATTCTATGATTCTATGTCGACCAATAGCGCTCACAATCTTTTTATTTTCCAAATTCTTCCTGCATCTCCAGAAATTGACTCAGGAGACAGTGTATGCTACATCCAAGTCTTTGTCAATGGGGAATTCACACAATCAAACGCGCTTCGCCACCCTCAGGAGACAAACATGAATTTTTGATACATGTCTCTCTTATGGGCTCTTTGAATAAGATTATCAGTTTCTAGACTGGGCAAGTTGTTTTTGATTTGTGCCTGCATTTGGCGCATTGTCAGGATAACTAAGCAGAGATTTCCCATTCATTTTGCCCCAATATCTCACTGACCTGCTATTTCTCAAATTTCACAACCCGTAACCAAGTATTTCCATTCAAATGGATTCAATGAGGACCGGACCTGCCCCTTGTTTTCCTCCAATTCTAATGGCTACATATCATACATAGGCTGCCTGGGACAGGGAGGCTACATTTTTAAGGTGACTCACTGGAAGGCTTCAGGTGCTGGATAACTGAAATGGGGCTTTCTTCTTCAGATGCTGGAATTAAGCATCCTATAGTACACACCTATCCCTATTAAAAAAAGCATTCCTTGCAATGATAAGAGAGATGGGTCAGCTTGCAACTAAAGGTCAGCGAAGGAGTTGTGCGCAGGTTGTCTGTATGCAGGAGGATGAGCAATGAAGATAGTGACAGATTGGAAGCCAATGGCTGTTTAGCACAGGGCTAAATCGCTGGCTTTGAAAGCAGACCCAGGCAGGTCAGCAGCACGGTTCAATTCCCGTAACAGCCTCCCCGAACAGGTGCCGGAATGTGGCAACTAGGGGCTTTTCACAGTAACTTGATTGAAGTCTACTTGTGACAATAAGCGATTTTCATTTCATTTTTTCATTTCATTTCATTTCAATGCTGGTCATCCATCACAACGGTGATGGATGAGCTTGGATATGGACAGAAGAATTTTGGATGAGCTGAAGTATACAGAGGATGAAACATGGGAGATTAGTCAGGAGAGTATTAGAAAGCCTAGTCTGGAGCCACAAAATACATGGATAAATAATTCAGCAGCTGATGGAAGGAGATGGGTGAAGTTAGGTTGGGTAAATGTAGGTGTTGTGGTGCTGGAAAGGACATGGGGCCGGTAGCTTAAGTCAGAGTCAAATAGGGCACTTAAATTGCAAACAGTCTGGTTCAGTCTGAGAGAGGTGCCAGGGAGAGGGATGAGATCAGTTACTAGGAACATAGGAACGTATGAACATCATTGATGGGGAATTGAATTATGTCATTGGCATGGCAGAATAGGGCATTGGTCACCTCCATTTTGTATCTTTGTGTGGCAGCCTGTGAGAGGCCACATATCCCTCCCGCCATGCCCTGGAAGTCATCACTGGCAAATACATTGAGCATCGCAGTGAGTTTGAGGCTACTGGCATGGGGTTCCCACTAAATCCACATGGCTTCAGATCTTGAGGCAGAATCCCACAATCTCAGTTACCATTTCCCGTGACATCCCCAGTCGCCCTTGGCATCGTTCTTCGACATCTGAAAGTAGGTCGCTTTTGGCCTGAGGATGTGTCGATATACCAGTGGCTGTCTGTGATAATGCCTTCCATAGATGGCTCCATCTTGACCAGCCTCCCCCTCTAGTGCTGCCTGCTGCTGACATTGTTATCCCTCCTGTTGTTGTCTCTGTCATCACGTCCTTTCATCCTGCTCCTGAGGTTGCAGGAATGCTGGGTGAATGACACCCGTGGTTATTGCAGCAATTACCCTATGTTAAGAGGGCAAACATAAATATTTGAGCATGCTTGTCCACCATTCTCATCCATACATCTATTTATCAGTGATTCCCTTTAATTAGTCAATTGTGCACTCTCAGAAATCCACCACCCAAGATGGACCTCCCACTTCAATCTACAATCTGTTTGGCAAAGCAAAAGTCCCTCAATATGGTGCCGGTGACTTTTCAAGCACATTCTGCACTTTAGTTCCTTTGGAAACATCATGAGCCACCCATGAGGTGTGCCATTAAATTTAGCGCATGTAGCATGAAAGCCGTCAAAGAATTATGATTAAGTACACGTTATATATTGAGAATGATTTCTCAGAAGCAGCACTGAAGCTGCACTGAGCATTGTATAACGATATATGCATGACTTCACTGGAAGTGATGTCACTGATCACGAGAAGGGGTAAGTGCGCAGAGTAAAATAGCAGCCTGTACTGAACACACCTCATTAAAAAAGCTCCATTAGATTTTCAGCCTTCATAATACAGAAACTGGCGATGAGGTCAGAGAACAATGCTTGCTAGCCACTGGGAGGGAGAGGGAAAATCATCAGAAAAGTTGGGGAAAAGGACCTTGAAGAAAAGTTTTCAAATTTTTTTTTTAAGTTTAGAGTACCCAATTCTTTTTTTCCAATTAAGGGGCAATTTAGCATGGCCAATTCATCTACCCTGCACATTGCACAGTAGCACAGTGGTTAGCACTGTTGCTTCACAGCATCCGGGTCCCAGGTTCGATTCCTGCTAGGGTCATTGTCTGTGTGGATCTGCACGTTCTCCCTCTGTCTGCCTGGGTTTCCTCCAGTTGCTCCGGTTTCTTCCCACAAAGTCCTGAACGACATGCTGCTAGGTAACTTGGACATTCTGAATTCTCCCTCTGTGTACCCGACAGGTGCTGAAATGTGGCGACTAAGTAACTTCATTGCAGTGTTAATGTAAGCCTACTTATGACACTAATAAAGATTATTATTATCTTTTTGGTTGTGGGGGTAAGACCCATGCAGACACAGGGAGAATGTGCAAACAACTTCACATGGACAGTGACTGGGGGCTGGGATCGAACCCGGGTCCTCGGCGCTGGGAGGCAGCAGTGCTAACCACTGCACCACGGTGCTGCCCTAACTTTGAAGAAAAATTCTCCAAGTTCTCCAGACAGAATGGGCTTGTTGGATATGAGTAATGATCATCCTGCAAGGTGATTAAAGAGTGATTGCAGAAGCAAACATTGAGCTGGGGGTGCTTGAGAAAACAGACTGAAGCTTGGGTTGTGCCTTGTTTTGAAAGGGAAAAGCAAGGTAGCGGCTGAAAACACGTTGCAAAGTGGAAAATGTCCATTAGGAAGAAAATGGCGGGGGTTTACGGCGCTGTGGGACCCTTCGCCGAACATCTGGAGCAATTGAGCTCCTGGATGGGACAGTTTGATTATTTTGTTCAAACAAACAAAATAGCAGAAGATATTAGGGATATTCCTGAGCATAATTGGGGGATAAACTAGGCACTATGAAGAAATCGTAAAGATTCTGCAAGCATCCTATTTGCCAAAGCTCTTAGTGATTGCAGAGAATTTCAGATTTCACAAAACATAATCAAGAAGAGGGGGAATCAATTGCACAATTTGTGGTTGTATTAAAATGACTTGGAGAGTCTGTGAGTTCGGTGATGTAATAAATGATACAATCCGGGACTGACTGGCCTGTGGTCTGAGAATTGAGGCAATACAGAAACGGTTGCTAACCGAGTATAACCTTACTCTGACAAAGGCCATGGAAATTACAGTGTCGATGGAGTTGGCAGCAAAAGAAGCTCAGCAACTGAAATCCAATACTCAGATACGCAAATTGTCGGCTGAGTCAACGCCTAAGAGTTTCAAAACACAAATTCAAACTCACACATACTACAGATGTGCGAAGCTGGTGCAAGGATTTGGATAAAGAGGCCATATTGAGCTTGCTTGCTGGAATAAAAAGCAAGCTATGAGCAAAAATAGTAAGAAACAAGAGCAGAACAAAGCAGCACAGAAACAGAACAAAAGAAAAAGTGTTCATACTGTGCAATTGGGTTGAGAGGAATGAGACATTTTGCAATCAGCATGAATTGTCACTGAATGTACTAATCCTTTCTGGTGCTATGAGTGGATACTGCGTCACTCCACTGCTGGACGGATAGCCAGTAAGGATGGAAGTCAACACTGAGGCAGCAATCTCACTGTTGCCAGAGACTGTCTATGAAGAAAAACTCACATACATTCCCTTGAAACTTTCAAGTATAGTGGTTCCATTGAAGGGGCGCAGTGACCTAGCTATACAACTGAACAGACAGATTGCATTTTTACATACAGTAAAGGGCAATTATCCAGCATTGATGGGTCAAACACGGTTAGAAAAGATTCAATTAAATTGGGCCTAAGTCAACCTGATGACCTTTATGCTCAGAATTTTTTAGGCTTACATTTTCTACCACTACTTATAGCTCAAACTCTCCTCCTGTCACCATCATGCTTGCAACCATCACACTTAACCTACCCAGCATAATTTTGCGCCTTCCTTCTGTGATGTTTGAACCTCCCCATGACCCTAAACCCTATCACCATCGCCCTTGACATGCTATCTCTTCCTCCTGTGCCATACCCATTCTTCCAAATGCCCAGCCTGACCCAAACTGCACACTTATCACCCTCAATGTTTCTGTATACCTTCCCCTACCCTATGATATCATTGAATACCCAACCCTGGCACTGGATCTGCCCTTGCCTTACCAAATTCAACTCCCGCTATGCCTGTGAATGTTCCCTCTGCCAGTCAGCACCATCAACATGCAGGAACCCTCCAGCCGAGCCCCCAGGCAGGATCACCAAACCACCAAAGCCAGACCCATTCCTCCTCCAGACATCCCTCAGCCTGGTCGCCAGCCTCTGTCCGTCATTCCTTCCCTCCACCTCACCTTCCTCACCCGAAAGCCACCCTCTGTCCTCCTTTACTGCTCCTCTGCACCTCCCAGCTTCCGAAAGCCAACCGTTCCCCACCCTCTCTGTCTTGTGCCACACAGTTCAAGATGCAAAACCGCTGACATAAGTGTTGCCGTGAGATTCTCATGCACCGCTGACTTTATCTTGAAGGTAGGATGTAATTAGAAAATGTTTCATGCCAATGAGTATTCATGGCATGCAAATGTATGACAAGCACCATGTGGCCTGACTTGCTGCAGACATGCTGCTAACTTAATCTCTGCATCTTAACTCGTCATTAGGAAATTGAAATTTTGGTCCCTGCCTAATTTATTCACCGTTTTCTAATCTTGCGGACTGCAGAAAACCCACCGCACCTCATCCCACCATGTCTGGAGTTCCGACGAGCAGTAGAGATTCGGCAATAACCCGTTTGCTGATGAGGAATTTCACAAGCTTTGAGGTGTCATTTTGCATTCTCTAGAGGAGGCTTATTGAATCAAATTGTTCATTGTTCACCTTTGAAATACGCTATCATTCATATTATTTTTGTCAAGGATGTTGTATTTTGTGCCTCGAAGCATTCAGAAAACATTGAAAGAAATATGAGGCAGATTATTAAATACCTGGGATTTGGTTTGCTGAAAATTCCCACGTTCTAACCATCAGCTCATCAGCATGGCCAACTTTATGCAGCTATTTTCAAACTGACAAATGAAGGTTAGATAGAAACAGAATGCAGTGTTTCAATTAGAGTTGTAGTGGAAAGTCTCCCTTCGTCAGGCTAGAAGTTGTATCTCACTGCCATACTGTGCCTTTACACATAAAGGTATTGGCAATTGAAATAGAATTTCTGCCTGCATTTTCTTGCTTGGATTTGCACAATCCTTGTACTTTCATTTCGCCCTTATTTTCTACATCTTTCTTCGCATTATTCTTTATTGATTGTGTACATCTTTGATCATATGTTGCATTTCATCGTGTCTAATGTTGTCCTGTACTGCTACTTTACATCAATATTCACAACCACCTATCCTGCTTTTCTTTAAGCCCTTTCCTGGATTTTCAACCAAATATTACTGCTCTTGGAGAAATAATATGTACCTCCCTCTCACATATTACAAACTTTTAGGCTTCCTTGGAGGTTAGGAGGAAAGTGTGTCACTCCCTTACTGTATTAATTCGTACTCTCAGCGCTTCTCCCCATCATCCTGGATGCCAGTCATCCGCCAATTCCATTCACTCCAGATAATGTCAAGAAATGGGTAAAGATATTGAACACAGCAAAGGCATTTTGCCCTGTTAGCACCCTGGCACTAGTACTGAAGACTTGTTCTCCAAAACTAGCTGTGCCCCGAGCCAAGCTGTTCCAGTACACCTACAACCACCTGGCATCAAAGTGGGACATTTCTCACTTATGTCCTGTCCATGAGAAGCAGAACAAATTACAGCCCCATCAATCTACTCTTGATCATCGGAAAAGTGATGCAAGTTGTCATTGATTGTGCTATCTAGCAGTACCTATGCAGCAATAACCTGCTCGTCGATGCTCAGTTTGGGTTTTACCAGGGCCACTCATCTCGTGATGTCATTACCAATTTGATCCAAATATGGACAAAAGAGCTGAATTCCAGATGTAAGGTTAATGCGGCTGACCTTGACTCAAGGCAGCATTTGACTAAGTGTAGCATCAAGGAACCCAAGGGAGATTGAAGTCGATGGGAATTTGGGGGAAGTAGTCTCCTGGTTGGAGTCATATGCAGCAAAAGGTTATGGTTGTTGGAGGTCAATCATATCAGTTCAAGGATATCATCAGGGTAATACCCTCGACCTATCTATCTTCAAGCTGCTTCATCAACGACCATCATTCAATATAAGGTCAGAAGTGGTATGTTCACTGATGATTGCAGTGTTCAGTACCATTTGCAACTTCTCAAATCCTTTCTATATGCAGAAAAACCTGGACAACATTCATGCTTGGGCTAATAATTGGCAAGTAACATTTCTACTACAGAAGTGCCATGCAACGATCATCTCCAGCAAGAGAGAATCGAACCATCCTTTACATTCAATGAGATTGTTATCATTGACTCTCTCACCAGCAAGTTTCTAGGGTTACCATTGATCAGAAACTTACCTGGACCAGCCACATAAATACAGTGCCGACAAGAGCAGGTCAGAAACTGGGAACTCACCCCCTGACTCCCAAAACTGCTGTGTTTCAAGAAAGTGGATCATCACCACCTTCTCAAGAGCAATTAAGTATGGGAACAAATGCTGGCCTTGCCAGTGACACTTACGTCCCATGAAAGAATAAATATCGAAAATGATATTTTCCCAATGGTCTCCAGGTAAATTCTCCACTTGCTGTGCACTCCATAGCTGAATTCACAAATGTTTCACTATTTGACTCATTAACTGTTGAGAACGATTAAAAAGATCATTAGTGTAAGTGTGGCATGACTGACCTGCTTTTCTTTATATTTTCTACATTCTCACAAACTGTACATATGGAATACTGTTGTTTCTGCAGTTTGTCACCTTTCTTCTGTTTTTTTCTTAAAAAGAGCAATGCCGGGACCCCCTCACAAACTCTGAAATGACAAATTGTTAGAAAGGAGAATGAGTGAGACAGAGCAGGGAGCAAATTACATTCAAAGAGCAAAAGCATGGGTGAGGGTATTGATTCATGGTTTGACCTTTACTGAGCACGTTACTGAACACAAATACGGGGCGGCAGGGTGGCACAGTTGTTAGCACTGCTGCCTCATAGTGCCAGGGACCCGGGTTTAATTCCAGCCTCGGGTGACTGTCTGTGTGGAGTTTGCACATTCTCCTCGTGACTGCGTGAGTTTCCTTCGGGTGCTCAGGTTTCCTCCCACAATCCAAAGAAGTGCAGGTTAGGTGGATTGGCCATGATAACTAATTGCACCTTAGTGTCCAGGGATGTACAGGTTAGGTTACAGGAATAGGTTGGGGAGTGGGCCGAGGTGGGGTGCTCTTTCAGGGGGTCGGGGCAGAGTTGATGGGCTGAATGGCCTCCTTCTACACTGCAGGAATTCTATGATTCTAAACATACTGAGTGGGAGCTAAACATTTTCTAGATGCATTAAGTATCACATTTTAAAGCATTCTATTTGGGATCCATAAAATAATGATATTTTTGAGAATACATGTGAACGTAAATAGTGTTATAAAATGAAGTACAGGTAATTATAAGTAATTAGTTGGCTACTCTTGTACGCGGATAATGTTCCACCCAAAACATCAGTGTTCCATGAACTATAGAATAAAATTAAATGAAAGGGTTAATGTCGGACTAATATAATTGCTATGTCTGCCATAATATTAAAAAAAAAATACCTCTGTTCTTATCTATTTGATGCAGTCCTGTGAAGTAGATGACATGCTGTTTTATAACAGTCTCCCACCCTTGTTCTGCTTCCAGTCTGGAAGCAAAGGCCCATAAGCAAAGAAAATCATTCTAGCAAGCTGAGTCTCCAAAGTGCCTCAAAAGTTCCTGACTATCTGAGAGTACTCACAAAAACAGCAGGTGATTATATGAACATGAGGAAAGACATATTAAGACAAAAGACCAATCTGATCAAACCCATTCCTTTGCGGAAGATGTACTGTTGACTCTATATCATGGACTGTCTAAAACTACTTAATTGTGTTTAGTTTGGGTTGCAAAAGCTTCAATACCCAAATCAGTGAGATTTTTATCTGTTCTCCTCCACTGCACTGGGCCCAGAAAGGACACTTGAAATTTTCCAATTCAGCTAAATGTTAGGAATACAACTGGAGTTCACTCTTATCAATTATCCGATTTGCACCCTCAGTGATTACCCTGCCTGCATCCTCACCAATTATCCTGACTGCAGACTCATCGATTACCCTGACTGCATCCTCATCGATTACCCTGCCTGCATCCTCATCGATTACCCTGCCTGCATCCTCAGCGATTACCCTGACTGCACCCCCACCGATTACCCTGCCTGCATCCTCATCGATTACCCTGACTGCACCCCCATCGATTACCCTGACTGCATCCTCATCGATTACCCTGACTGCACCCTCAGCGATTACCCTGACTGCACCCTCAGCGATTACCCTGACTGCACCCCCATCGATTACCCTGACTGCACCCCCATCGATTACCCTGACTGCACCCCCATCGATTGCCCTGACTGCACCCCCATCGATTACCCTGACTGCACCCCCATCGATTACCCTGACTGCACCCCCATCGATTACCCTGACTGCACCCCCATCGATTACCCTGACTGCACCCCCACTGATTACCCTGACTGCACCCCCATCGATTACCCTGACTGCACCCCCATCGATTACCCTGACTGCACCCCCACCGATTACCCTGACTGCACCCCCATCGATTACCCTGACTGCACCCCCACCGATTACCCTGACTGCATCCTCATCGATTACCCTGACTGCACCCCCATCGATTACCCTGACTGCACCCCCACCGATTACCCTGACTGCACCCCCATCGATTACCCTGACTGCACCCCCACCGATTACCCTGACTGGGCGGTTCCTAAATGTCCGTTGGCCTTCCTTTGTCTTGGCTCCTGCTGGCACCGAGGACTCTGGCTTGGCATTATTTGCCTTAAATGTTTCAATTGTTCCTGGGGATGGCTCATTAATATGCAGATGGCTGTTGGTTTCAGTGCTCTCTGGGTTTCTGCAAGTTCTAATACACAGGAAACTTTGCACCTGCTAGTTTTTCCTGGCTTGACTGAATTTCCCTGCATTCTTTGCGGATCTCCATTTTAAGTTGGGAAGTGGCCAACCCAGGTGGCTACACGCCCTCCTTGTGATCCCTAACGCGAAGCGTGAAGGATCACATAACTGCGTCGTCTTCACTTCCTGACCCAGCAACCACTCTTCCATGGCCTCTACACTGACCATATCTATGCAATACATTTTTAACTGACAATTCTAAGTGGCGCTATGTCACAACAGGGACATGCAGTACAACGGAAAAAAAACAGTACCTCTAACCATCTTCCATAAACTACACTCACTTAAACATCCAATCATACTAACTTCCTAACAGTACAAAAATAATAGCAGCATTCACATTTCCCTCTGGCTTGGCGGTCAAGCTCAGAGTTGTACAATCTTTCAGTTGTCTTTATTCACAAAATGACGCCGAACGAATGTCCTTTATTGTAGATCAAGCGGTTCGGGGTCCTGGTGAAATCCGAAAATAGGGGATCTCATCCTGTATACCGGGGTGTGAGAGTGGTAAGCTCTCCTTCATCATTTTCTCATGCGGATAGTCTCACAATGCTGCAGAATTTCGCCAATGCTCGAAGGGATTCAATTACATATGAAAGGGAGTACCATGTTATAAGCCTATCACACCATGATGGTGAGTTGTTACTTGTCACTGGGTTCTGGGTGCTATGGGGAAGTGAATCATTGACGGCCGGGGGGTTTGGGGTCAGGGGGTTCGCATTCGCGCGTAACCGAATACAAATTACAATGATGATGAAAAACACGTATGAAGTCTTAATTGTTCTCTTCTTTCTTCTCTTCTCTTCCTTTTCATCTCTTCTCTCTTCCTGGACCTTCAGGAATTCTGTAAATCAAGCATAGTTTCTGTTGCTATCTTGTTTAATATCTTGAACGTTAGCCTGTCTATCTTTTAGTGCCAATTTCCCTTTATAATTGGTCACCATGTGCGACTCCCTCATTTTTATTTTTTTTAACCGAATATTTGTGTCATGATATTCAAACACACACATCATGATAGACACACCAACAGACAAATCAGAACACACAACACCACAACCAATGACAGAAAGATATAAAAGCACAGACACGACCCCCGGTGGTCAGTATTAGCTGCAGAGGAGGACCAGGACAGATCTGCCACCAAACACACTCAGGGAGACAGCACGTGCAGAGTATCCAGAACAAACTGTATTATAAGAGTTAAAATAAAATAGAGTTGTACCACATACAACTGTGTTGGCTCATCTGTGCACCAGAGCACCCAACACCACATGGTACAGGAGTGGATCGATACCTGCCGGCATACCTCAGTGTACACAGACAACCAGCAGTGCCCAGGCAAAATGATAGAGCTCCCGGTTCCGCAGCCGCTCCAGTGCAACGGCGATCTCCGCGAAAACTGGCGGCGATTCCGGCAATGGTTCGAATTGTTCCTGGTGGCAGCTGAACTCCAAGACCTGGATGATAGCGAAAAAATTGAATTTCTCCTCACCATCGCCGGTGCAAGGGCAAGAGAAATATTCACAAGGTTCAGGTTCTTCAGGAGGCAGCAAAGGTACGATTACCAGGCAGTCCTGGACAAATTCTCCAAGTACTGTGAAGAAAACGCAATCCAATCGGCAAGTAAAGGTAAGAAAAGCTGCAGTACTCACCTCGTGGCTGGGATCCCGGAGCCCGAATTCCCAGAGGCCGAAATCCCGGGCCTGAGAGAGGGCTGGGTCGAGGTTGGCGGCCATCTTGCTAAAGGTATCACGCTAGCACAGTTGCGCGAGCAGTGCGCAGAACCGGAAGTTTCGTTTGCGCATGCGCGAGATGCTGCGCATGCGCAGTCAAGAAAACGGCCATCGGTAAAGGAACAGCGATCTGAGCATGCGCAGTCACTTCCTACGTGCTACATACCGAGTGTCAGGATGTCAGAGGCCCCAGACTGCATCAATTTAAAGGGGAAACGTCCCAAATCCAATTTAAAAGGGAAACGTCCCAAATCAAAAAAACAAAAATCTGTTAAAGCTGTAAAACAACCTTCCCTCACCTGGAATGACAGCACATTGCCGCAAATTGACCCAGGAGATGAATTTGACCTCCGAAGAACCCTCCGACAAGCAGTTACCTACGCACAAGCCGATGATTCCGACCTCGAATACTTCGATGACGATCTTTACAGTGTTTCCGGACCTCGCGAGCCCAATGATAGCTCCGTGGTCCGATACGACTATGGCTCGGACGAACCTTTCGTGTTGCACATTGGCGGCCCCCACATTGAATCCGACGCAGATGCGGATTCATTTTTCGGATTTGAGGATCTTCAATCCAGCAGATATGACGTCCCAACTTATCAGTACCGGATGATGCTGCAGCCTGACATTAACAGACAGGGAGCGGTGCAAGCACACGGAGAGCGCCCTGCTGCCACACAGAGCGTGGTCCACGTCCCGCTCAACGTTCCCGACTCTATGAAAGAAGACATGCAAGACTCCAGAGCGCAGTCCTCGCATGAACCAGAAGTGACTCCAGTGTCACAAGCCTTCACAGCAAGCTCGTGGACAGACTCCACAATTGCAGAAATGCAAGACTCCAGACCGCAGTCCTTGCACGGACAAGAAGTGACTCCAGTGTCACAAGCCTCCACAGAGAGCTCGTGGACAGCCTCCACGATAGAAGCAACGCAAGACTCCAGAGCGCAGTCCTTGCACGAACAAGAAGTGACTCCAGTGTCACAAGCCTCCACAGAGAGCTCATGGACAGCCTCCACGATAGAAGCAACGCAAGACTCCAGAGCGCAGTCCTTGCACGAACAAGAAGTGACTCCAGTGTCACAAGCCTCCACAGAGAGCTCGTGGACAGCCTGCACGATAGAAGCAACGCAAGACTCCAATGTGCAGTCCTTGCAGGAACAAGACCATGAGGGTCTAGCAACCTCTCCTGACCAACCAGCGGCAGACGATGCAAGTCTGCCATGCTCACGTGAACAGCAAGAAGGCTATAACAGCCTACCATGCTCCACTACACAGCAGCATGACCATGACGGTCTCTCATGCTACAATGAAGGGCACAGCGCTGAAGACTGTTCAAGCCCAACTGAAGACAAGCCAAAGGAATCGCCTCGTCCAAGCCCGAAGAAAAAAGGTTTATGCGCTGACCTTCAGGATCATTATAGCCGAACAGAGATTAATAATGCTGCACGGCCACAGAAGGATGCTGAGGATTTGCTAAAGAAATTAATTGAATGTTTAACTTGCAAGGAGCAGACTGAGAATTGCCAGTGTTTTAGTACGGATCGAAAAAATGGACAAGACATTGATCCTCAGGTAATGGAAATAACACAACCTGAATCATATCTACAGCAGGGACAAATGTCTCCCTTCAACACAACGCCGCAAAGTCCCAACTTCGGAGACCAGCAGTTAGTCAGTAATGACTCTTCAAACCTTGAGGGGAACATTAATTGCATTGAACCTATACACACTCCACTGATAAATGAGCAGAACATTGGAGCAAGAATCCTGAGGACACCGACATCGAGTAGCCAGATAACGAATTTAAAACCCACAGCAGTTTCAAGTGAACCAAGTGTGCTTTCCACTAATGGTGAAGATGCAGATAAGGTCGACCCGATTATCCATTGTACCACACTAACCCCAGTGATTAAGCAGTTATGTATGGGGAGTATAATGTGGGCAATTGAGAACAGTAAAAGCGAGACTGTGACCATGCCAGTCCCAGCAAAATCAGACCCAGAGACCATGAAGGCATGTACATTAGACAAAGATACATATGAGGTACCTGAGAAGAAAAGTGAAACGGAATGTTCTTTGGAAAATAGTACAATGTCGATAGAAACATTGGATCCTATATTCGAGACCATACATATGGGAGAATTTGGGGGTAATAAACAAGGTTCTGCAATGTCTGGGGGAAGATTTAAAATTCCAAAGAAGAAAAGCCCAAATGAAGGACAACAGCAAGACAATGACAGTCCACCGACATGGTGTGCACCACCAGATGAAAACTCTGACAATTTACCCAACCCTAGTGAACAGCAAGCTGCTAATGAGGATCTATCCACGGGATGTGAGACGAGTGACGACAGCATCCCACTTCCCATGCAAAAGGTGCAAGGTGACAGACCTCGCCTAGTGCGTACCAAGGCACTCGACGATCACGGTGGGACCACTGACGACTGCGGTGGCGGCGCACTGCTTCCACCCTCGATGGCTCGAGCCTCTCCACTGGTTGGTGCATTCCTGCATGTTCCGACTCCAGAAGTGCAGCTTCAGGGAATCTCGGCTGCCTCCAGTGAACCTGTTGGGACTCCGGACGGGGGGCATCGACGGAAGGCAGACCGGACTCCAGATGGGGAGCAGCCAAGCGCCGACTCTGATTTGCGCACGCCAGACCTTGCTCCGGACGGGCGGTGTCGCGGCCTCGGTGATGGCACGCTCAGGGTGACGGCGGATGCCACGGCGACAGGGAATGGATCGCGTGGCAGTCCCACTGGGTCGGCAGTGGCAACCAGCACCGGCGGTCCAAGATGGACACACCAATTCGCGCCATCGCCAGACGTTGATGCGAGCAACAATTCTCTCTCCAAGGCGACATGCTTCGACGTTTCTCTGCGGAGTCGCCCTTCCGGCACAGCAGGTGGCCGGAACCAGCGTGCACGGTCTCGGCCAACTTCCACATCTGGCACGGTCATCGCCTTGCATGATATTAGTGATGGTGCTACTTCGATGGCAACGACCCATCGGCTACAAGATGCCGTCCACCACAAACATAAAAAGAAAAAAGACTCCACCTTGTTCCTGGCATGCAGGGCGGATGGATTGGTGCGTAGGCGCAATCAGCGAGCTTTGCGCCGCCTTCCACGCTCGCAACTGAACCGTACGCACACGCCGGATCCTCCACTGGTTCCCAAGGATGGCTTCGTGGAGATGCCACGGATCATGCCCCTTCCATCGCCACCAGAACCAAACCACAGCCAAGGCACCACTAACAAAGATGTTGAATGTTATATTTGCACGAATGAAAAAACCAAGCACTGCACGAAGTACAACAAATGGTAAAGTAGAGACTTCGGCAACAGCATCACCTCCAACAGTCCAAGGTGAACCAGTGTGACCCCAAATCTCCACAGCTGAACCGGCTTGAGGACCAGCCCATTCTTGAGGCGGTCACCCATTAGACTGGACTTATAACGCTGTTCATACGTTCAAAAAGTCAAACACTTGTGTATTATAACCTGTTGTTGTTTATTGTTCCAGATATCGTCTGACCGGACCAATGTTCAAGTTTTTTTTTTTTTCTCTCGCATCCATGTTTTGTTATGGTACAACCTTGTTAGTGTGACGCACCCGACATTGCCCCATGTAAATAGTTACGTCATATACACAACACACACACACTCTTAGATGCACTCACGACACAATTATATTTATAACCACGTAGGCACATATCTTTGTAAAAAGGGGGGATGTCATGATATTCAAACACACACATCATGATAGACACACCAACAGACAAATCAGAACACACAACACCACAACCAATGACAGAAAGATATAAAAGCACAGACACGACCCCCGGTGGTCAGTATTAGCTGCAGAGGAGGACCAGGACAGATCTGCCACCAAACACACTCAGGGAGACAGCACGTGCAGAGTATCCAGAACGAACTGTATTATAAGAGTTAAAATAAAATAGAGTTGTACCACATACAACTGTGTTGGCTCATCTGTGCACCAGAGCACCCAACACCACAATTTGGACTCGACATCTAAGAGAATACTGCTGTACTGCGAGCCGTCTCGCAGCCTGTGTGATTTACCATCCTAGTGTTTGAGGATGTAAATAGCATAGGGAAGCAATCCTAAGGGTTGCTAAACCAAACAAAAGAATTTCGAACGTAGTCAAGCCAAAATGGGGTGCGTATGGGCCGCGGCGGGTAAGATTTGGATGGAATCCCCGGGTAGGACAGAGATCAATGCCGTATGTGCTCTACCCAAGCATAGCTGACCAGAGGGGGGTCCTCAGGCAGGGAGGTGACCAATGCCGTTTCTCCACTGCCTGAGCAACCGGCAAGAACGGGTAAGAATGTGGTCGTCGTGGGGGCTGCCTCTCGTGATTACCTTCAAATCAGGAGAGTAGTTATGATTGTTGTCTGCCGACAGACTAGTTCCTCTGAACTATTGTCTGGGACAAACTTGTACCTTTAACAATTTTCAGTCGACAGACTAGTTCCTCTGAACTCTTGCCTGGGACAGACTTGTTCCATTAACAGCCGGGCGTCAACGGAGTGGTGGAGTGGGGCCGTGAAACTTCCGAGTTTACAAACAACACTTAACGATAACATTAACGAACAAACATTGAACAAACATGCTGCAGGTTCCATCAGAAAGGACACCGTTTCTCCCAAGCAGTTCCTTTAAAACATCGTCTGGACACCTCAGTTATCAGTTGCGAACAGGGTCGCAAAGGGGTTCTCGTTTTGGGAGTCAGACTCAAAGTCATCATCTTCTCCCGGATGCCATACTCTTGAGTGGATGAGGGTTGCTAAAGCTGCATGGTGTGACTTAATGTCCATTACGTCATTTCGGACGAGCCTGTACGAATTGTCACGGTGCCAAATAGTGGTGTCTAATTCTATGGGGACGGAGTCGGGGTCGTCATCGTAGGGTGGTGGTCAAGGAATGTGATCAGGAAGGGATCACTCGACTTCCGGTTGCGGCGATGCACTGCTAAGCCGCACGTTTCGGCAGCTCCCGTTCTAACGGACTTTTGGGCTCTTTTCGGGATTCCTAACGGAAATTTTTTTAGACCAAGCCCAGTGTGGGGTGACGAAGGAAGATCCCCCCCCGTGTGTGTATGGAAAGGACCAGTGGTAGTGGCCAGATTGCGAAGGATCTTTTGGAGCAGTGGCAGAGAAGAGAAGGGAGAAGCAAGATGGCGGCGGATGGAGCCCAGCCGGCATGGGGCCCGGACCAGCAGGAATTCCTCCGACGATGTGTGGAGGAACTAAAGAAAGAGGTGCTGGCGCCGATGTTATTGGCAATCGAGGGACTGAAGGAAACACAAAAGGTCCAGGCGATAGAGCTCCGTGGTGTGAAGGCAAAGGCAGCCGAGAATGAGGATGAGATACAGGGCCTGGTGGAAAAACGGAGACGCATGAGGCGCTACATAAGAGGTGCATAGAAAGGCTGGAAGCCCTGGAGAACAGCTCGACGAGGAAGAACCTATGGATTTTAGGTCTCCCCGAAGGAGCAGAGGGAGTTGATGTTGGGGCTTATGTGAGCACGATGCTCCATACGCTAATGGGAGCTGAGGCCCCAACGGGCCCCCTGGAAGTGGAAGGGGCTCACCGGGTCCTTGTGAGAAGACCAAAGGCAGGTGAAATACCAAGGGCGATAGTGGTGAGATTCCACCGCTTCATGGACAGAGAGTAGGTCCTGAGCTGGGCCAAGAAGGTACGGAGTAGCAGGTGGGAGAATGCAGTGATACGAGTGCATCAGGACTGGAGTGCGGAGGTGACGAGAAGGAGGGCGAGTTTTAATCGGGCCAAGGCGGTGCTTCACAGGAAGAAAATAAAATTCGGGATGCTGCAGCCAGCACGATTGTGGGTCACGCATCAGGGCAAGCACTACTACTTCGAAACAGCAGATGAGGCATGGACCTTCATTCAAGAAGAGAAACTGGACTAGATCTGAGAGTTTGATGTTGGGGGGGAAGCAACGAGGTAGTGGTACAGGAATGTAAAGTGGGGAAAGGGGAGGTTTATTATACAGCAATGTTGGATGGGGAATTTCTCTTCCCCTGATGGGGGGACAGGAAGAAATGCGGGCGCCGGTGGGAAAAAGGGACAGAGAGGGGGAGGGGGAATGAGGGAGCTGCGCCACAGGGGGCGGGGCCGATAGGAAAGCACGGGTTTTTTTTCCGCGCTATGGAGATGATGGCGGGGAGATAGGCGCAGGAAGGAAGAGAGCCCCACACGCAGGGAGGTCAAAGAGAGAACGGGGGAAGCCGGGGTCAGCTAGAGTTAGCTGACTTCTTTGAAGTTCTTTGAAGAGATAAAAATAGGTTAGACCAAGGAGAGCCAATGGATGTTATCTATCTTGACTTCCAAAAGGCCTTTGATAAGGTGCCTCACGGGAGACTGCTGAGTAAAATAAGGGCCCATGGTATTCGAGGCAAGGTACTAACATGGATTGACGATTGGCTGTCAGGCAGAAGGCAGAGAGTTGGGATAAAAGGTTCTTTTTCGGAATGGCAACCGGTGACGAGTGGTGTCCCGCAGGGTTCAGTGTTGGGGCCACAGCTGTTCTCTTTATATATTAACGATCTAGATGACGGGACTGGGGCATTCTGGCTAAATTTGCCGATGATACAAAGATAGGTGGAGGGGCAGGTAGTATGGAGGAGGTGGGGAGGCTGCAGAAAGATTTAGACAGTTTAGGTGAGTGGTCCAAGAAATGGCTGATGAAATTCAACGTGGGCAAGTGCGAGGTCTTGCACTTTGGGAAAAAGAATAGAGGCATGGACTATTTTCTAAACGGTGACAAAATTCATAATGCTGAAGTGCAAAGGGACTTGGGAGTCCTAGTCCAGGATTCTCTAAAGGTAAACTTGCAGGTTGAGTCCGTAATTAAGAAAGCAAATGCAATGTTGTCATTCATCTCAAGAGGCTTGGAATATAAAAGCAGGGATTTACTTCTGAAGCTTTATAAAGCATTAATTAGGCCCCATTTAGAATACTGTGAGCAATTTTGGGCCCCACACCTCAGGAAGGACATACTGGCACTGGAGCAGGTCCAGCGGAGATTCACACGGATGATCCCAGGAATGGTAGGCCTAACATACGATGAACGTCTGAGGATCCTGGGATTATATTCATTGGAGTTTAGGAGGTTGAGGGGAGTTCTAATAGAAACTTACAAGATAATGAATGGCTTAGATAGGGTGGATGTAGGGAAGTTGTTTCCATTAGCAGGGGAGACTAGGACCCGGGGGCACAGCCTTAGAATAAAAGGGAGTCACTTTAGAACAGAGATGAGGAGAAATTTCTTCAGCCAGAGAGTGGTGGGTCTGTGGAATTCATTGCCACAGAGGGCGGTGGAGGCCGGGACGTTGAGTGTCTTTAAGACAGAAGTTGATAAATTCTTGATTTCTCGAGGAATGAAGGGCTATGGAGAGAGAGCGGGTAAATGGAGTTGAAATCAGCCATGATTGAATGGTGGAGTGGACTCGATGGGCCGAATGGCCTTACTTCCGCTCCTATGTCTTATGGTCTTATGGACTTTCAGAAGCATTATGGGGGTAGTAACCATGCTAGAGGGGGATCTAACGGGGGGGTTGGGACTAACTGGGTTGCTGCTGCTGAGTGCAAGGGGGAGCTGGCAAGAGAAGAGGTGGTCGGGACGGGAAGGCGCCGCCTGGGGGACAGATGGGTGTGCGGGATCTGGACGGGGGGATGCCCAGAAAAGGGGATGGCTAGTCAGCGGGAGTGGGTGGGGGGGGGCGAGCGGCCCCCCAATCCGGCTGATCACGTGGAATGTGAGAGGCCTAAATGGGCCGATTAAGAGGGCCCGGGTGTTCGCGCACTTAAAGAGACTGAAGGCGGACGTAGTCATGCTCCAGGAGACGCACCTGAAGGTGACGGATCAGGTTAGGTTAAGAAAAGGATGGGTGGGACAGGTATTCCACTCAGGGTTGGACGCGAAAAACAGGGGGGCGCTGATACTGGTGGGGAAACGGGTATCGTTCGAGGCTAAGAATATAGTGGTGGATAATGGGGGCAGATATGTGATGGTGAGTGGTAGATTGCAGGGCGAGGCGGTCATGCTGGTGAATGTATATGCCCCGAACTGGGATGACGCGGGATTCATGAAGCGGATGCTGGGACGTATCCCGGACCTGGAGGTGGGAAGCTTGGTAATGGGGAGGGACTTCAACACTGTGCTGGATCCAGGGCTTGACCGGTCTAGATCCAGGACCGGGAGAAGGCTGGCAGCGGCCAAGGTGCTTAGGGGATTTATGGAACAAATGGGGGGAGTGGATCCGTGGAGGTTTGCCAGGCCGTTGGCTAAAGAGTTTTCCTTTTTCTCCCACGTCCACAAGCTATATTCCCGAATAGACTTCATTGTTATGAGTAGGAGTAGGGCACTGATCTTGAAGGTGGCAGGAACGGAGTATTCGGCCATAGCCGTTTCAGACCACGCCCCGCATTGGGTGGATCTGGAACTAGGAGAGGAGAGGGAGCAGCGCCCACTCTGGTGACTGGATGTGGGACTACTGGCGGATGAGGGGGTCTATGGAAGGGTGCGGGGGTGTATTGAGAGATACCTGGAGGTCAATGATGATGGTGAGGTTCAGGTGGGGGTAGTATGGGAAGCGCTGAAGGCGGTGGTTAGAGGAGAGCTGATCTCCATTAGAGCCCACAAGGAGAAACAAGAGGGCAAAGAAAGGGAGAGATTAGTGGGGGAGATTTTGAGGGTGGATAAAAGATATGCGGAGGCCCCAGACGAAGGACTAAATAGAGAAAGGCGAAGACTTCAGACGGAGTTTGACCTGCTGACCACAGGAAAGGCAGAGGCACAGTGGAGCAAGGCACAGGGGATGCGATATGAGTATGGGGAAAAGGCGAGCCGGCTGCTGGCCCACCAACTTCGTAAGAGGATAGCGGCGATAGAGATTGGGCGAGTTAGGGACGAAATGGGAACTATGGAACAGAGAGCAGGGAAGGTAAATGAGGTGTTCAAGACCTTTTATGAGAGGCTATATAAGTCCCAACCCCCGGGGGGAAAAGAGGGAATGCTACATTTTCTGGACCAACTAAGGTTCCCGAGGGTGGAGGAGCAGGAGGTGGCAGGTCTGGGGGCGCCAATCGAGGTGGACGAGGTGACTAAGGGACTGGGGAACATGCAGGCAGGGAAGGCTCCGGGGCCAGACGGGTTTCCGGTGGAATTCTACAGGAAATATGTGGACCTATTGGCCCCGCTGCTGGCGAGAACCTTTAACGAGGCCAGGGAAGGGGGGATACTACCCCCGACAATGTCGGAGGCGACGATATCATTAATTCTGAAGCGGGATAAAGATCCGCTGCAATGCGGGTCATACAGGCCTATCTCACTCCTAAATGTAGACGACAAACTGCTGGCGAAAGTGCTGGCAACAAGGATAGAGGATTGCGTCCCGGGGGTGGTGCATGAAGACCAGACAGGGTTTGTAAAGGGGAGACAACTGAATGTTAATGTTCGATGGCTGCTGGGGGTGATGAAGACGCCCCCACCAGAGGGGGAGGCAGAGATAGTGGCGGCGATGGATGCGGAGAAGGCATTCGATAGGGTGGAGTGGGGCTATTTGTGGGAGGTGCAGAGGAGGTTTGGGTTCGGGGAGGGGTTTGTTAGATGGGTCAGACTCCTATATGGGGCCCCAGTGGCAAGTGTAGTCACAAACCGGCAAAGATCGGGGTATTTTCGGCTACACAGGGGAACAAGACAGGGGTGTCCCCTGTCCCCGTTACTGTTCGCGTTGGCAATTGAATCACTGGCCATAGCGTTGAGGGACTCTAAGAAGTGGAGGGGGGTGGTTAGAGGGGGAGAGGAGCATCGAGTGTCGCTCTACGCTGATGACTTGCTGCTATACGTTGCGGACCCTGTAGAGGTGATGCCAGAGGTTATGCAGATACTGAGGGAGTTTGGAGATTTCTCAGGATACCGGCTAAATATGGGGAAGAGTGAGCTTTTTGTAATACACCCCGGGGACCAGGGAAGAGGAATAGACGCTCTGCCGTTAAGGAGAGTGGAAAGGAGCTTCCGATATCTGGGGATCCAGGTAGCCAGGAACTGGGGAACTCTACACAGACTTAATCTGACGCGACTGGTGGAGCAGATGGAGGAGGACTTCAAGAGGTGGGATATGTTGCCACTCTCAGTGGCGGGCAGAGTACAGGCGGTAAAAATGATGGTCCCTCCGAGGTTTCTTTTCGTGTTTCAGTGTCTCCCCATTCTGATCACAAAGGCCTTTTTCAAAAAAATAGACAGGAGCATTATGAGCTTTGTGTGGGCAGGGAAGACCCCGAGGGTAAAGAGGGGGTTCCTGCAGCGCAGTAGGGATAGAGGGGGACTGGCGCTGCCGAGCCTGAACGACAACTACTGGGCCGCAAATGTGGCGATGGTTTGTAAGTGGATGAGGGAGGGAGAGGGGGCGGCGTGGAAGAGGCTGGAGATGGCGTCCTGTAAAGGACGAGCCTAAAGGCGCTGGTGACGGCGCCGCTGCCATTCTCCCCGAAAAGGTACACCACAAATCCAGTGGTGGTGGCAACCTTGAGGATCTGGGGGCAGTGGAGGCGACACAGGGGGGTGACGGGTGCCTCGGTGTGCTCCCCGATTAGGAATAACCACAGGTTTGTCCCAGGAAGGATGGACGGGGGGTTCCAGTGTTGGAAACGAGTAGGAATTAGGAAACTGAGGGACCTGTTTATAGACGGGACGTTTGCAAGTCTGGGAGCGCTGGAGGAAAAATATGAGTTGCCCCCGGGGAATATCTTCAGATATATGTAAGTGAGGGCGTTTACGAGGCAACAGTAAGGGAATTTCCGCTGCTCCCGACACAGGGGATCCAAGATAGAGTGATTTCCGGGGTATGGGTCGGGGAGGGCAAAGTGTCTGAAATATATCAGGAGATGAGAGACGAGGGGGAGGCGATGATGGGAAAATGGGAAGAAGAGCTGGGGGAGGAGATTGAGGAGGGGCTATGGGCTGATGCCCGAAGCAGGGTAAATTCCTCGTCTTCGTGTGCCAGGCTTAGCCTGATTCAATTTAAGGTTCTACACAGAGCACATATGACAGGAGCAAGGCTGAGCAGGTTCTTCGGAATGGAGGACAGGGGTGGGAGGTGCTCGGGAAGCCCGGCGAACCACACACACATGGTCTGGTCGTGTCCGGCATTGGATGAGTACTGGGGGGGGCGTGGCAAGGGTGATTTCAAAGGTGGTGGAAGGTCCGGGTCAAGCCAGGCTGGGGGTTAGCGATATTTGGGGTAGCGGAAGAGCCGGGAGTGCAGGAGGCGAAAGAGGCCGATATTCTGGCCTTTGCGTCCCTAGTAGCCCAGCGTAGGATTTTACTCATGTTGAAGGAAGCGAAACCCCCCGGCGTGGAGGCCTGGATAAATGACAGGGCAGGGCTCATAAAGCTGGAACGAATAAAATTTGCATTGAGAGGATCGGCTCAGGGGTTCTCCAGGCGGTGGCAACCGTTCCTTGACTATCTCGTGGAACGTTAAGGGAAGATAGAGTGTCAGCAGCAGCAACCCAGGGGGGGGAAGGGGGGGGAGCACTATTTTTTGTTATTTTGTTAGTTCACTATATTATTTAAATAATGTTATTTACTAGTTATTGTATTATTTTTATGTTGATTTGTAAAAACGGAAACATTTTGTTTTTTTAAATTTAATAAAATATATATTTTTTTAATTTAAAAAAAAGGAAGGGATCTCTCGAATCGTGTTCAGATTCGCTGGGTGTGGGTCCTGTTGCATGGGGATAGTAGGGGGGCGTGCTGTGGCTGTTGCCTGTGTCACAGTCACTGTCGCTACTGCTGTCTGTGGGCGTGTCCGGGCGGAGTCTAGAGTTCGGGAGTGGAGTCGAGGTCAAGTCCATGGATGGGGTGGACGTGTTGGGGGAGGGTGGGGATACGTGGGCTGTTGGCGGGGCGTGGTCTGCTGTGTCGAGCATGACGTGGTGTGTGCGGTTAGACTGTGAGCCATATTCCTTGAGCTGGTTACTATGGAACCACGAGGTCTTCCCATTGGGGTACTTAATCTTAAAAACGGAGGGGCTTACTTTGTCCGCAATGGAGTACGGACCTGAATATTTGGGTGACAGGAACATGCTGGGGTTGTAAATGGAGAGAATGACCTGCTGTCCTACATCAAACTCAGTCGCGTGCACTGCCTTGTCGAAACAGGCCTTTCTCTGTTTCTTCCTCGTGCCTAATTTTACTGCGGCTGCTAGCTGAGCCGTTTTTACATTTTCGACTAGTTGTTTCACTGCATTCTCGTGTGTGAGGGCCGTCACTCCGGGGCTGGTCAAGTTAAGTCCTAATAAACATTCTGTGCCTTTCATGGGGCATCCGGTCATGAGAGTGTGTGAGGTGTATCCTGTGGATGTCGAAACAGTGTTACGCAAAAACATTAGTGCAAAAGGGAGGACTGAATCCCAAGTGGTGCTGTTTTGTTGGACCATTTTCCTGAGGGTTGCTTTTAGGGTCCGATTCATTCGCTCCACTATACCACTTGACTGGGGGTGGTATGCGATGTGGAATTTTTGGGTAATGCCAAATATCGTGAGGACGTTCTTCATGACACGTCCCGTAAAATGGGAACCTTGGTCGGATTCAATGCTGCGGGGGAGTCCCCATCTCGTAAAGATGTGGTGGGTTAAAATCTTCGCTGTAGTCTTTGCCGTGTTTGTCCTAGATGGGAATGCTTCTACCCATTTCGTAAACATGTCTATCACAACTAACACGTACTTGTGACCATTCCTGCTAGGGGGCAATGATCCTATAAAATCAATCTGGAGGTTAGTCCAGGGCCATTAACGGGGCAGGTGTGGCTAAGCTGGGCTTTCTTTGCATATCTGTCCGGATTGTTTTGGGCACAGATAAGGCAATTTTCAACATAGTGCATGACGTCCTCCTTTAAATTCGGCCACCAGCAGAGCTGCCTGAGGTGGGCTGTAGTGGGGTCAATTCCCTGATGCCCAAGACTATCATGGAACAAACAAATACGCTGTCCTGTTCAGGAACCACTTAAAGGGTGTCTTTTAGGATCACACCGTCATGTGTGGTCAGTGCATTTTTAAACCTATCGTATGGGGCAGGAAAGTTTCCTTTTAAAATCTCCCTGAGATTACTATCTTGCTTCTGGGCCTGCACTAAATCCTCAATATTAGTCTGTGAGACCTGAACTGCATTCACTGGGGCGCTTCCGGGGGGGTTCCAAAAATGTCCATGTCTGGAACCTGCTTTAGCCAATGCGTCGGCCTTTACATTTCCAGGTGGGGAGGAATGGTGGTGACTTCGGACTTCAATAATGCCAAATATCCTGTCCTGTGCTTTGTCCAAAATGTGCCGGAGCAATGGGGCTGAAGGGAGGGGATTTCCATCAGCGGAAACAAATCTTCTTGTTTTCCACAGGGGTAGGAATTCTCTGAGGCTGTTACAGACATAAAGGCTGTCCGAATATATGTCTGCTGGGCTGGGGAAGGAATCTGGGTGATCTATAATGTACGCAATGGCTGCTAGTTCTGCCGCCTGCGCGCCTAAGTGGCCTGGCAGTTTTAAGGAGATTTCTTCTAGGGTGCGTCCCTGCGCGTCCTCAACATAGATGCCACATCCTGTAATGCGCTTCCCGTTTAATACAGTGGAAGAACCATCCACATATATCCTCAAAGGTGCGCACGTGTCTGTGTGCTGGCGGCTCTGGGGTGAACTACCTATCTTTCTGGGGGTTGTTTTTGCGATAAAGGAGCCTGTGTTGTGGTGCGGTGAGATGATTTCACATTCGTGTGGGGTGCCTGGGTACTGAAGGTTGTCGGCTAGGAAAGTGTGGGTCTTGGTCCTTTTAACAGTGATGTCCCGTCCCTGCAAAAGAAGGGTCCATCTGGCTGCTCTGATCTGGCTTACTGTACCGTCCTTAAGTTGTCCGTCTAGTAAAAGTTGGGTGGGTGTGTGTTCCGTGAGGATTGTGATGGGGTTTAGTCCGGTGATGTATGAGAAGTATTGAACTGCCCAGAAAACTGCGAGCAGGTGCGTTTCACAGGCTTAAAATCTCTGCTACACAGGATCTAAAACTCTGGAGGCATAAGCCACGGGACTTAACTGTTCGTGCCTTTCCTGGAGGAGCACGGCCGAAAGGGTACGATCTGTGCTAGCTTTCTCTATAGCATAGGGGGAAAGCTGGTCTGGAACCTGTAGTGCGGGGGCTGCAATGAGTGCATGCTTTAAAACATCTACAGCATCCGTGTGCTGCGGAAGCCATTCCCAAGGGGCTCCTTTCTTTAGGAGTTCCGATAGGGGCGCTGCTTTGGTGGCGAAACCGTCAACATGGTTTCGGCAGTAGCCAACCAGTCCTAAAAATGACCGGAGGGCGGAAACATTCTGGGGAAGGGGCAATTTGACAATCGAGTCAATTATTTTATGCTCGATCTCGCGTTTACCGTGTGTGATAAACGTTCCCAAATATACCACTTTGTTTTCCAATATTTGGGCTTTCTTGGGGTTCACTTTGCATCCAATTTGCTGTCGGAGTTCCAGGAGTTCGGGCAGAAGCTCGATGTGCACTGCCTTAGTGTCGGTCTGCAGTAATAGGTCATCTACATACTGGACCAGACATTCGGGGCGAGAAAATTTGGATAAACCATTAGCCAGCTGTCGGTGGAAAATGGAGGGGGAGTTGTGGAATCCTTGTGGAAGGTATGTCCACGTGTACTGCTGACCTTTAAAAGTGAAGGCAAATTTGTACTGGCATGCTTTTGCCAATGGAATGGACCAGAATCCGTTACTGATGTCCAAAACCGTAAAATATCGTGAGTTGGGTCCCTGTTTGAGCATGGTCTCGGGACTTGTGGCTACCGTGGGGGCTGCTGCGGGGGTGACTTTATTGAGTTCCCGGTAATCGATGGTCAGTCGCCATGATCCATCGGGCTTTCTCACTGGCCAAATCGGGGCATTATTAGTAGAGGCTCCTGATCTAAGTATTGTTCTAATAAGCTATCAATAATCTTTGAGATTTCTCCCTCTGCCTCTTGGGGAAATCCATATTGTTTCTGGGGTCTAGGGTCAGGTCCTGTTATTTGAACCGAACCAACCATGCTGCAGTCATGTTTATGACTTGCAAATGCGATCCCGTTCTTCTGAAGAACTGCCCTAACCTGTTTGTCTGCACTAATCGTGGTCGGGTCAAACCAAAAATCGCCGACTGCGCTAATCTTATTAGCCTACTCACCTAATGTGAGCGTTGCGGGGGCTCTTGCTGACTTTGTCATTTTCCAGACACATTGATTTACTAGGTCAAACGAAAGGTTGTGGGAGTTCATGAAATTAATGCCCAAAATGTGTTCTGCTGTGTGGTCCAGATCAAAACTATGGGGTGTTTTGTTGTAATGTTGCCAATTTGAATGGGTACAGGGGCTGTGATGTGTCCCTGTTGTGAGTGGCCTGTGAAGCCGCTGAGGGTGATTGTGGCTGTAGTGGGCCACGTGTCTTTTTGGAACATGGTGGAGGAATTAATTGTGGTGCGGGACCCTCCTGTGTCCCAGAGAAATTTGATGGGCTGTCCCCATATTTTTGCTACAACGACTGGTCGGCCGGACCTATCCCAAAGGGTGTCGCAGACCCAAGTGGGGAAGCCCGATCACCGTCAGTCAGTTCCGTTCATGTCTGTCTGGTCTGAACGGGTGCCTACACTATGTATGGGCTTTGTCCTGTTTCCATTCAGAGTACCTGCCTGCTGGGCTCTCTGTGGCTTTTGTGGGGCATTGCACTCTCGTGCAAAGTGACCTAATTGTCCACAGTTGTAACACTCCTGTGGTTTCTGTGGGGGGCTGTTCCTGCCTTCGTTCACCCATGCGGGGCTCTGGTGCGCTTTAACTGCTTGGATATTTGCCTCTGCCTGCTGTTCTTCGGGTTTCCTAATCGCAGGTTTGTTTTGGACTGATTGCTCCCAGGAGCGGGACAATCTTTTTAAAACCCACTTTTCGCTGTGCGTTTCATCCGAGGGGGTCATAATTGGTACAAGCTTTTTGTCGTGCCTCTGTGGCATGGGAGATAAGGGTACGGGTCCATTTGGCCATGTTGTCTGGGGACAAATGGGCACGGTCTAAGTTTCCGAAAACTGCTGTAAAATGGATCAACAGGTGTCCAGCGAACGCTGTGGGGTGTTCTGTTTTCTTCTGCTTGCACTTATTCAGGCCTTCTACTGGGTCACCTCTGTTATAGCCAATCACATCTAGGATCGCTATATGCATCTCTGCAAGGGTGCCTCCTCCTACATTCTGTGGGTCGGATTGGGCTGCTACAACAGAAGGGTCTAAGCTTAAAACTGTGAGCTTCACTTGCTCACACTCCTCCAGGCCTTACATGGTCGCCTGCTGCTTTACTCTAGCAAAGAAGTGGTGGGGGTCTGAGGTGGGGAGGAACGGTGTGATCTTTTCGCTCGCGTCCCGTAATTGGGTCATGGTTAAGGGGGTGGTGTAAAGGAATTCCACGTCGCCTTTCGATGTGACTGTGCTGTGGGTGGTTTATGGATTCATGGGTGCCTGATCTATCTGCTCTGTGGGGGGTTGGGGTGCTTTTTTCCTTTGAAGCTTTCCTTGCGCACATGTTCCCTGTACATATCTCTGCGCGGTTTTGTTTAGTTCTTGCCAATCAGGTCCGTCTTCTTCATCTAATTGGGATCCAAAGGTGCTCTGAAACCCATTTTGCATTGAAAGCAAAGACTGCAATTCCGCAATCTGCTTCCTGCATTTTGTATGATCCACTGAGCTTTGTCTGTGCTCCGTGGTGGCAGCATGGAGTGCTCTTAATGCTGCTTTTAGATCGCTGCACTGCCTTTGCAATGCCTCTACCTGTTTCTCTGTCTCTTCTCTTACCAGGACTGCACGTTGCGTGTCCTGATAGGCCTTATCGTATTGGGTTTGGAAGCTGCTCAGATGCGCTAGACAAGACTGGTGTGCCCACTTGGTATCATCCACCTCTCCGTCCTTTGCTGCCAACTTCCTTCTCAAATCTATATTCTCTCTCTCGATCTCACTAACATCGACCTTGCTCATTCGATGTCTCTCTTCTATCTGCGGAGCGTCCGAACGACCTCCTCTGTGCCTCGCAATTGTGCCAGACAGGACACGATTGCCATCGGCTTGCGAGCTTTCCCTAAGCTTTTCTTATGGATCTCTGAAAGGTTCTCACAGCAAGTATGTCCTATAGTCCTGTTTCCTCATTGTCACAGAATTCACTCCAAAGGGGCCATCCTTTCTCTTTGAGATATTTTCTGATCTCTTCTTCCCAAACGGGACACTGTCCTACTCTGCTGCTGGTCGCTGCGACCTCAAATTCCTGGGGGTTCATAAGGCATTTCATTGCCTTCATTGCCATTTTTCTTATCTGAATGCTCTCTTTTAAAATTTGGATGAGGGGTACTAAGGCGGTGCAGTAAACATGGGTATGGCGTGCGCTATTTTCCAGAATACAAACTCCCGACAGTTTTTCACAACAAAAATCTATCAGTTTTACCTTATAGCCCTGTTACTTACACATGCATTAACACGCTTCCGAATTATGAGGATTGATCAGAACTGCTTGAACACTTGTGGTTTTTCTGTTCCCAATTGGATTCTCAATTCAAATTTTGGGTTCTCCCGGAGTGGTTAGGCCACTTCTAAATCGGGTCCGGTCAGAATGTCGCCAGTAAATGTTGCTAACTTTGGTTGGCTCTTAATTTGTTGCCCGTTGTGTCTTTACTTAATTTGCTCTGTTTCTATAACCTTTGCTCTAGAGTCGCCAGGTATCTTTATGATACCGCCACGCGGTTCAAGTTCAAGTGCTGATCAATAACTCGATACACCAGTTCGTAAGTTTCAAATCAAAACACATTTATTACACACAGTCAATCACTACTCATGCATAAAACTCTACTTACTAGACTATCTCTATCACTAAAAGGCCTATACATAGCTTCGGAACTGGCCCACCAGGTCAGGGGAACAAATGGCCTTTCGTTCGATTCTGAGTCTGCAGGATTCAAAGCTGGTATAGACTGGTAGCTGGGAGCACCTACCTCGTAGCGTGCGTTGACTGGAGACTTACTTGGTTGATGCGGCAGCTAGGCAGGTCACTGTCAAGGGTTGTTTCGAGCTGCTGAGTGACCCTGCCAAGAAGGACAAATTGAACTTGGGGACTCTACTTTACAGTCCCCAGGGGCTTTGCGCCGTTAATGGCGGACCCCGTATCTGGTTCCAAGTTATTGGGCTGAGTTCTGATCACTTGGATCGATTTCTCCAATACTGGAGCTGTTCCCTGATCGCTGGGCGGTTGCTAAATGCCCGTTGGCCTTCTTTGTCTTGGCTCCTGCTGGCGCCGAGGAGTCTGGCTTGGCCTTATTTGCCTTAAATGTTTCAATTGTTCCCGGGGATCGCTCATTAATATGAAGATGGCTGTTGGTTTCAGTGCTGTCTGGGTTTCTGCAAGTTCTAATACACAGGAAACTTTGCACCTGCTAGTTTTTCCTGGCTTGACTGAATTTCCCTGCATTCTTTGCGGATCTCCATTTTAAGTCGGGAAGTGGCCAACCCAGGTGGCTACACATCTCATCCCGATAAGGTGTGTAGTTCAATGACTATGATTTCTGTACCAGCAACCTTGATGTGGCACTGGAAGAACAGTGTGATAAGACAGGATAATGCAAAATGCAGGTGCGGATTTTCAAAAATATATCAAATTTCAGCTCCCATCCTGCTGTTAAAGGTAAATCAAGTGAAACACCATCAGATCTACTGAACCTTCCAACTGACACTATATCCCTGGGCTCATTTTCTGAGAATGCGATAAGAGCCCAGCAGCAGCAGAAACTCTGATAATTACTCCCCTTGAGAAATGAAAGGTTAATGTTTTGGGTAATGAACCTTTATCAGTAGAACTACCAAGCTTGAGATCCTCTTACATGAGAGATCAAAACAAAGTGGGAGGGAAAATAGCCGAAGGTTAGATACTCCAACAAAGTAGTTTGATAGACCATAAACATCTTTGAAATGGAAGGGAACACTGTGGACAGGAAGTGTAGAATGAGTTTGAGGTTGCTAATGTCAAATTCAGGCATGATACTGATCTCTGAGTTTGCATTGTTCCTGATGGTATCAGTGCAGTAGGCCAAGGATGGGAAGCTGAGAGTGAGAATGGAAGCCAGAGTTGAAGTGGTGAGCAACAGAAAATGTGGAATCGTGCTTGAGATGTTCAGCAAACCAACCACCCAATTACAATTGATCCGTCACATATTTACTCTCAATTTATATTCTGTGGCAAGGACAATTGGTTTGATGGAGGAGGAGACATTTGTGAGGAGCAGCACATTTCTTAATTCGTTCTCAAAAGGAGCAGGGAGTCAGGACTGACAAGCAACAGCATTGCAGAATGTGAATTATAAAGGCTCGGCTCTGGGAGAAAGTAACTCATTTCTTTTGGCGATACCTCTGGTAATGTAGCGAAACAATGTGAGCACACAAAGATAAACAAAGATCAGTGGGCCAAGTGTGGCTTTCTGAGAGGAGTTATGAGCTCAGTATACATCAGAAAAAGACAGATTTTGTCCCCAGGGAGCTAGTCTTCCAAGCAAGGAGAAGGAGAGGTGGTTGTTGGGTTGATGGGGGAGCGGTGGGGTGGTGTTGTGGTAGAAGAGGGTGGAAGAGGCTTGCCACAATAGAAAAGAGTCGTGGCGACTGCCGGAAAAGTGGGTTCAGACTAGCATTATCTGCTGCTAGTGATCACTGTTACGTAAGAGCTCACTGTGAGTTTGTCTGCAGAAGTCCCAATATGATGTGGGTACAGTCAATAACACCCTGGTCTTAGGAGAAGCTTGCAATCTGCATGATTTAAAACCTTATCCCCTTGTCCATGGGGAAGGTAATGCTTCAGTCACTTGCTTAATGGCGGCCTGAATAGTTGGCTGAATAACAATACCAATATCCTGCTACAAGCGAAAAGGAACTGTGGGCAAAGACATTAAGGTCACTGTGATCCTGACTGTAACAGGCAGCACAGTAACAGCTTTTGTTGAGGGAGGTGCAAAGCTTTGGTACAGGCTTAGTATGTACTGCCCTTCAACTAAGAACAGCCATGTCTTCTTGGGTCCATTCACTCAATTGGGAGGGTAAGGATTCCCGCCAACACATTTAGCTGATCACCCTGCAGCTGCAGCTATCTTTGCTAATTCCTCCTGTTACTGCTGTTCCTCAGCATTATCTGTGAGGAAGCTATTAGAATCTGTGTAGCCGAGCATTTAAAGAGGAGGCTTTTCACAGTAACTTCATTGCAGTGTTAATGTAAGCCTACTTTTGACAATAAAGATTATTTTTATTATAATCAGCAAAAAGAGTGAGTCTGGGTTTGTGAAAGATAAACCATAACTAATTTGATTGATTTTTTAAAAAATGTTTGCCGCACGGTGGTTAGGGCAGTGTTAATACATGTTGTCTGCAATCACTTCTACAAAGCATCTGTTAAAGATTTGCATGAGAGATTATCGTAAAATGAAAGCTCACAGAATTGAAGGTAACCCAAATTATAGATTGGTAATTGGGGAATAGGGAGGCAGAGTGTAGGGATACATTCAACATTCTCTGATTGCAGGATGTTACAAGGTGTGCTATCCAAGAATCTGTAAAGGACTATAAGCATTTCAACATACGCACAGCAAGTAATTAAGAAGGCTAATGGAATGCTACCCTTTCTTACCAGAAGAATTGAACATAAAAGCAAAGATCTGGGCTGGATTCTCCGTTTCAGGGACTATGCCCCCACGCCATCGTAAAAACTGTGGCCTTTCACGCCAGAAAAACTGGTGTGAAAAGGCCACAGATTCATAGCCCTGCAGGGGGCTAGCAGGGACCTGTCATAAATCTAGCAGCTTTAGCTGCAGATACGGGCCCCTGCACTTCCGGGTCAGAGGGCGCGCATGTGCACGGCAACGGTCTCCAGCGTCCACGCCGTGCTCCACGGCGGACTCAGAATACGGAGCTGGACCTCCTAAATAATGCCTCCGAACAGCCGCAAGCCCGACCTGGACCACCAACCCAAAAATAACCTAGTCCCATGTGAGGCCCCCCCCTGCCCTCCGATTGACCTGCCCCCCCCCCCGACTATGGCGGCCGCGAACTGAGTCCGCAGCCACCACGTGAGTATCCCGAATGGACGGGCAACATTACATCCACGCCGTCAGCACTTCGGCTGGTCGGGGGCAGAGAATGGCGGGGTGGGCCTCCAGCAATGGCCGCAGGTAGGAGATATGCGGTCGCCATACTTCCCGGGTATGCCGCTTTTCGGGGCCCAGAGAATCGGGGAACCAGCGCCAGTCCCGATTCGATGCGCGAAAGTGGATTCTCCGCCATGGTGCCGGACGCAGTTTCGGGGTGGAGGAGTCAGGGTGTGGAGAATCCAGCCCAAATATTTAAGTTATATAAGGCATTGGTAAAACCACAGGCTATATTCTCCACACGCCGACGCCAAATTCGCGTTCGCCGATGGGGCGGAGAATCCAGTTTCACGCATGATATCGGGACCGTCGCCTGTTCCGCGATTCTCCGCCCCCGAAAAGTGGCGTACTCCCCGAGTATCCATCACCTGAGGCCATTGCTTGAGGACCCCCCGCTATTCTCCACCTCCGACCGGCCGAGTTCCCGACGGCGTAATTCTAATGTGGTCCTGCCATTCGGGAAACTCGTATGGTCTTGGGTGGGCTGATCGGAGGGCAGGGGTGGCCTCTTTCGGGACTGGAGTTTTATTGTGCGGGCGGTCCGGGTCGGACACGCGGCCGATCGGGGGCACCACTTCCGAGGTCCAGGTCCGCGGTCTGAGCCCGCCATGGAGCACAGAGCGGTCACTGGAGGCCGCTGCCATGCGCATGCGCGGCCTCTGACCCGGAAGTGTGGGGTGCCGCATCAGCAGCTGGCGCTGCGAGCTCCACGGCAGCTGCCTGCTGGCCCCCCGCAGGGCTGTGAATCTGTGGCTTTTTGACGCTAGTTTTTCTGGTGTAAAAGACCACGGACTGGATTCTCCGTTTCAGGGACTATGTCCCCATCCCGTCATGAAAACTGTGGCCTTTTACGCCAGAAAAACTGGCCTCAAAAGGCCAAATATTCACAGCCCTGCAGGGAGCTAGCAGGGATGCATCGTGAAACTATTTCTGGAAGGAGCATTTCTCCCCATTTTTAAAATGGGAAGAATCAGTCAAATTGTTATAACCCGCACGAGACTTACGGGGTTGGAGCAATCAACCTCCCCATGAGTCTGGCTAAATACAAGTTGTCCTGCTGAAGGGCAGGAAACCCTAAATCATACATAGTTTAGTTCTGTATAAAGTTGACTAGGTATGGTACCGGCAGTTCAGACTCGGTTGGGATCAGGTGTACATTGGAAATGCTACTGTATGTTAATAAACCAAGTTTTTTAAAATCTATTTGGTCCTGACTCATTTGTGGTCAATAGAACTGGCGACGAGGATGGGGTTATTGAAAGCTAACAGGGTGTGGCACATCCGTACAGTCCCATATCACACGGCTTTGAACAGGCTGGCGGGAAGAGCAGTGCAAATGTTCAAATGTAGACTGAAAAAACAGGAACGATAGACACGAAGCTGGCCAGTTTCTGTTCTGCTCCAGAACCATACTGCACGGTGTGTCTGGGGTGGCTCCGGCTGAATTACTGATGAGTCAGATGCTTCGGATTCATCTCATTCCTGAGATAGGCGGGAAAGTGCGCCGCAGCCAGGAGCAACGACGTCATCGTCCCTTTCATTGACGACTGCCCAGGCTCTTTGTACCAGATGATGCAGTCTATGTTAGAAGATTTACAGGTGGCGCCCAGTGGATCTCCGAGACATCGTCTGTCAGACGAATCATGCGAAAGCCCCTTGATCAGATTCGGTCCAGTTGACCAATTCTTCGTAAAGTTCCTCAAAGGACGAGAGTTCTTATCAAGCCAAACCTGATGCCAGACGAGGCCAGAGCATTGCTCCAAGGGGTCCTGATGCCAACGTGAGAGAGGTCAATGGTACAAATTCAGATATGGAAATACAATTGTCCGAGGTCTCCGGCGGGGAGCAGTGCAGCAGCCTCAGACAATGCATCCACCACAGCATTCATGTCGGAAGCAGCGTTCGACATCCAGGTAAGCATCGCCTGATCCAGCACCGTGAGCAACAGAAGCACAGCTGGATACAAAGTGGGTCGGGTGCCCTCCTTATTTGCAGCCGTCAGGGAAATCATCGGGCTTTGTGGGGGGGGGGGGATGTTGTAACCCGCACAAGACCTATGGGGATGGAGTAACAGACCTCCCCGTGAGCCTCGCTGAATACGAGCTCCCCTGTTAAAGGGGCAGGGAACCCTAAATAATGCATAGTTAAGTTCTGTATAAAGTCGGCCAGGTATGGTACCGGCAGTTCAGACACAGTTGGGATCTGGTATTTGTTGTAGATACTAGTGTGTGTTAATAAATCAAGTTTTCTTAAATCCACTTGGTCCAGACTTGTTTGTGGTCTGCAAGATAGACCTCACTCTGGGCTTTGGACCCCACACCCTCTGCTTTGGTCCAGGCTTCAGGTCTTCTTCTCCCGAGAGGATCCACATAGCTGGACAAATTCCCTGCCTGGTATTGTCCTGGACTATGGACCTCTCCTGGTTGGAACCCAGTGCCCTGCAGGGAATTCCTCGCCGTCGGTAGGGCCCAGCATCCAGCCCCACTCCAAAGCCAGATATTGAGATACCGAGGTGCTTCTTGTCTTCCACACTGTGCCTGACAATGATTGTTCTTTCTGCTACAAGCTGGAAAAGTTTAATCATGTCCAAGCTGTTCATGCTTTTCTGTGTGCCCATTCAGCAAGTGTACACTCAGAATTTTGCCCTCCCATAGTGTAGTGCACAGTGGGGTTTTGGCGCTTGGATCAATGTTTCTAAATTCACCATGTTAAGTGTCATAGATTAGTGCAGTAGGGTTTGTGGTTTATCGTTATGGTGAGGTCGACTGGCCCACTGGGCTCAGTGTCAGAATTGGATTGAAGTCAAGGTTAACCAGATTGCACAATCTCCAAGTCATTGCTGAAGAGATATCACTGCCATGAGAAATGATCAGAAGAATAGATTCTCATCCCTATCATTGGCATTAAGTGAAGGCGCCACTGAATGTAACCAACAGTCCAATTATTTACATGATATTGCCATTCATGAATTACGACCCATCTATAGTGAATTGGATCCAATCTTCATCACTGGTATAATTTGTGTTGTTGAGCCACAGGCATTCAATTTTTAAACAGCCTGTTAACTTGCAGTAGAGCGCAAACCATGATTAGTATCTGCCAACATTTTTATGTCAAGTAAGATATCGTTAATGTGGAGTTCAAAGGCAATAAAATCCACATCAACAGACTATCAAGCTTTCAGGCTTTTTATATATAACCCTACAACAGAGGATAACTGACTTCAAGCATGTTGTGTAATGTAATCACATCAATGGATTAGAAAGGACATCAGCTCACTTACAGACCATACCAAAGATTGATTCCCATGTGTGATACTCTGCTCAATGAGTTGTGGATCAGGGGATGAGGGATGCAAAGTCCTATTGGAGGGAGGGAATGGAGAAAGGAAATGGAGCAGGTACACACTTCCTGATGGCTGGTTACAAAGTGTCATTGTCGGAGGATAGGTGTGCCCATGTTCTTGAATTTAATACTCTTGAAAGGTAATAGTCGGCAGCACAGTGGCGCAGTTGGTTCGCCCTGCTGCCTCATGGTGCCGAGGTCCCAGGTTCGTTCCCAGCTGTGGGTCACTGTCCATGTGGAGTTTGCACATTCCCCCCGTGTCTGCGTGGATTTCGCCCCCACAACCAAAGAGGTGCAAGGTAGGTGGATTGAACACGCAAAATTGTCCCTTAATTGGAAAAAAGTGAATTGGGTACACTAAATTTATTTAAAAAAAGAAAGGTAACAGTCACCTTCGGCTAGAATTGAACCCAGGATCCTGGAGCTGAGAGGCAGCAGTGCTAACCACTGTGCCGCCCTGCCACCCTCCATCTTCCATCTTCAGCTGCATCATCAATGACCTTCCACCATCATGAGGTGAGAAATGCGAATGTTCACTGATAATTGCATGATGCTAAGTATCACTGGCAATTTCTCAGGTACTGAAGCAGTCTGTATCCATATACAGAAAGACGAGGACAACATTCAGGCTTGGTAGGTAGCAAACTACATTGAGGCACAAGTGCCAAGCAATGACCGTCTCCAATAAGAGAGAATTTTTAAGAATTCATTTTTTCGGGATGTGAACGTCCCTGGCTAGGCCAGTATTTGTTGCCCATCTCATTGTTGAGAAGGTTGTGGTGAGCTGCCTTCTTGAACCACTGCAAGATGCACTGCAGGAACTCACCAAGGTGGTGGAAGTACACCCACAGTGCTATTAGGGAGGGAGTTTGAGGATTTTGACCCAGCAATAGTGAAGGAACAGTGATATATTACCAAGTCAGGATGGTGAGTAACTTGGAGAAGAACCTCCAGTTGGTGGTGCTCCCATGCATCTGCTGCCCTTTGTCATGATATGCAAACATGCAGCTAATGAACACATAGACTAGGACACGACCAATGAGCAGTCAGGACACTCAGGGGTGGTATCTCACTATAAAAGGGATGAGGCACTCACACCCCGCCTCTTTCCACAGACCAACATCTACAGAGTGAGACAGGGTGTATCCTCAGCATCACACCCCAGCACGTGGCTTAGAGCAAGACTGGTTCAGTTAGACTGAGTTACTACATTTAGATTAGCAGAGAGTCGAACTCATTGAGAACTGTGCTAATAGTTCAATTAAACACATTGAACTCACTTCAAAGTCTGGAGCATCTTTTACTCAAAACTGCATCAAGTGGCAGCTTGTGTTATTCCAAATTACATAACACAACACCCTTGACCTTAAAGATGATGGTGGTGATGCTTTTGGAAGGTGCTGCCTCAGGAGCCTTAGTGAGTTCCTGCAGTGTATCTTGCAGTTGGTACACACAACTGTTACTATGCGTTGGTGGTGGGGGGTATGAATGTTTGTGGAAGGGGTGCCAATCAAGTGAGCTGCTTTGTCCTGGATGATGTTGAGCTTCTTGAGCGTTGTTGGAGCTGCATTCATCCAGGCAAGTGGGGAGTATTCCATTACACTCCTAACTTGTGCCAATCCACCTACCCTGCACATCTTTGGACTGTGGGAGGAAACCGGAGCACCCGGAGGAAACCCACGCACACACGGGGAGGATGTGCAGACTCCGCACAGACCTAGGACCCTGGAGCTGTGAAGCAATTGTGCTATCCACAATGCTACCGTGCTGACAGCACCTTCCAAACCCACGACTGCTATCATCTAGAAGGACAAGGTGGTGGGGTTCCCAAGAGATACCTGGGAACCCCATCACCTGGAGGTTCCCCTCCAAGTCACTCACCACCCTGATTAGAAATATATCGCATTTCCTTCACTGTCGCTGGGGCAACATCCTGGAACTTCATCTCTAACAGCACTGTCGGTGTATCTACACCTCAGGGATTGGAGCTGTTCAAGAAGGTAAATCATTACCACCTTCTGAAGAGCAATTAGGGATGGGCAATAAATGCTGGTCTCACCAGTGACGTCCGCATCCCAGAAATGAAGTTTAAAAATCATGTAGGTGATGGAAAGAAGGAGAAAAATAATTTACAAAGCAGAGTGAAAGGTATGAAGAATCCTACCACGAAAAGGCAAAGCAATTTTTGTTTTTTTGAAGAATATGGATTTTCCCGGAGTTGGCGGGGCGGCCCGGAACGGTGCCAAGAGCGGTGTGAACCACTCCGGCGTCGGGCCACCCGGAAGTTGCGGAATCCTCCGCGCTTCCTGGGGCCAGGGCGGCGCTGGAGGGGTTGGCGCCGCTCCAACCGGCGACAAAGGGCTGCCGCCGGTCGGCGCATGTGCAGAACTGCCGGCATGTTTCCTGCGCATACGCAGGGGGTTTCTTCTCCGCGCCTGCCATCGCGGAGCATTACAGAGGCCGGCGCAGAGGGAAAGAGCGCCCCCATGGCACAGGCCCGCCCGCAGATCGGTGGGCCCTGATACCCCCGCGCCCCCCGAGGACCCCGCCAGACGGGCGACAAGCCAGGTCCCGCCAGGTAGACCACGTCCATTTCATGCCGGCGGGACCAGCCAGGAACAGGCGACCGCTCGGCCCATCGGGGCCTGGAGAATTGCCGGGGGGGGGGGGGGGGGGGGGGGGGGGCGCTGTCAACGGCCCCCGACCGGCCGACGTGATCCCCGCCCGAAAACTGGAGAATTCGGCAGCCGGCGTCGGAGCAGCGGGGCGGGATTCACCCCCACCCCCCCCCGGCGATGCTCCGACTCAGCAGGGGGTCGGAGAATCCCGCCACGTGTCACAATATATTTCCATTATAGACACAGCAAGTTGGAACACTTTGTAGGAAAATTTCTGTTTCAACCACAAAGGCCCCAGACCTCGATGAACTTTCACTTATTTTTTGCCACCAACTCTTTTTGTCATTTCTTAATCCCCATAATTGGTTATGACCCTGAAGCCCCAATATCCTGAACAGGTGCTAATGGTGGACAGCTCAATGTATCGGGAGATGGATCAATGACGAAGCTGGTCATCGTGGCAGGGTAAATGATAAGACAGTGTGCATTCTTCTGTGAGATATGATGTACAGTGCAGAGATGATAGACAGGGATCAATGCATCAACAATAGCATCACTGAACCATCAACTGAAGATTCATGGATTAAAATTACCAGGTGCAATATTAATAATGAATGTGCTAACGCAGGAGCAAAATTCATGCCTCACAATTGAACAAAAGATTTATATATAGCAGCAAAATAATGGAAATCTGAACTAGAAACAGGAAATACTGGAAATAGAAAAGCGAGAAAAAATGTTAAGATTTTAGATTGATTACTTTTCAGTAGAGCTGTTGAATGATTTCTGTTTCCATAACAAAAGTATTGGGCTGAAGTTAATATTTTGTTAAAACAGTAAACATAACTGGGTGGGAGAGGACGGTGTGCCTTGGGGGGAGGCACCCGCGCTAGCTAACTAAAGTCGACCAGTGAACGGAAGTGAGGTGGGAGGAGGGCTGCGGACATTGGAGCCTGGTTAGCAGGTTTAGATGGGCCTACGAGGTGAGCAAGGGGGGGGGGGGGGGTGGGATTGATATGGGGAGAAGTTTTTTGAAGAGTGGGATTCTGTGAGGGGGGAAAGGGGGTTTGATGTTAATAATGGAAAGGGGCGGGTCAGGCTCATGGGGTAGGGCCCGGTGGTATGATGACGCTGGATAAGACGGTGGAGGGGCGGGGGGGGGGGGGGGGGTAAGAGACCACCAGTTAGGATAGACACATGGAACATCAGGCGGTTAGGAGGTCCAGTGAAGAGGTCAAGGGTGCTTGCGCATCTAATAAGTTTGAAGGCTGATGTAGCAATGCTGCAGGAGACTCACTTGAGGGTGAAGGACCAGGTGAGACTTAAAAAGGGCTGGGTTAGTCAGGTGTTTCACTCTGGATTTGACGGAAGGGCTCGAGAGGTAGCGGTGATGGTCAGCAAAAGATTACGCTTCCAGATGGAGAAGGTGGTGGCAGATCAGGGGGGTAGATGTGTGTTTGTGGCAGGGGCGCTGAAGGGGAGGTTAGTGGCGCTGGTAGGTGTATATGGTCCCAATTAGGACGATGTGGGATTCATGAAGAAGGTGTGTGGGGCCATCCCCGACTTGGACACACATGAACTGATAGTGGGGGGGGACTAGAACTTGGTGCAGGAGCCAAGGTTGGACAGGTCGCGGCCACGTTCATTGGTCCCGACCGTTGGGGGGGGGGGTGGGGGCAGCGAAGGCATTGGCTGGAATAATGGTGGAAATGAGAGGGGTGGACCCTTGGAGGTTTCTGTACCCGAGGGAGCGGGAGTACTCGTTTTTCTTAACTATACCATAAGGTATACTCGCGGATCAACTTTTTCGTGGTGGGGAAGGCTTTAATAGCTGGGGTTAAGGGGTCAGAGTACTCCGCAATTGCAATATCAGATCATGCTCTGCATTGGGTGGATATGGTACTGGAGAAGGGGGTGGTACAGAGGCCGGGGTGGAAATTCGATGTGGGACTGAGGGTTCTGTGACAAAATTGAAAAAGTAATTGAGGAATATGTAGGTTTCAACTGTACGGGCGAGGTGTCGAAGGAAGATGTCTGGGAGGCTCTAAAGGTGGTGGTGAGGGGTGAGATGATCTCGTTTAAGGCTACAGTGGACAAAAAGAGATCGTTGGAGTGGCAGAGGGTAATAGATGAGATGATGGAGGTAGATAGGAGTTATGCAGATGATGGTGTTGCTCTATTAATAATGTTGGTGAACCACAAGCCTTCCCTTTTATCGATCAAATGACCACACAACCAGTTAGTTAGTTCAAAAGATGGTGTATTTACAAGAGTTATCTCGACATGCAAACACAATATCTACTATGAGTTAAACTACACCTATCAGCTACAATAACCCAGACTTAACTTCAGGGCGACCGGCACTGTGCAAATGGAAAAGGTCTTTATCTGGATTTCACTTGGCTGGTTCGAAGAAAGTGGCTCTGTCTCTGCTGGGCTCTTCCGTCAGGTAGCGATCGTTGGTCTAGAACTTGGCTGGCGGTTCTGCTATGATTGGGTTGGCACAGGTCGGATCCAAAAGAGACAGAACACATGGCTGTGCTCTCTTTTATCTGGGATTTTGCGCTCTTTGGGGCGGTCCTTAACCTTGGACCCAATAGTTTGACAGGGCTCTGATCACTGTCTTCGATTTCGGCCAATAAAAGAGTGGGTGCCTTGGTAGCTGGGCAGGTTCTTAGCGGTCATTGGCCTTGGCAGTTGGGCTTTCTGAGTAAGGGAGTGGCGCCAATCAGTCTGTGGCTGTACCAGTTTCTTGATTGGAGTTCTATTGGCCTGGGGAAATGGGCCATTAAAATGCAAACGAGCGGGGGGTTTAGATCAGGTCTAGTTACCTGTGTTTCAAATACACATAGGCTGTGTCTGTCTGAGTCCTGGGTTGGCCATAATTCCCATGGTCCTTTGCAGGTGGCCATCTTCGATGGCTACAATGGGGACCCAGCAAAGGTGGAAAAGAGGAAGGATCTACATACAGGCGAGCTTTGACTGACTATCTACCAGGAAGGCAGTGTGGCAACTGAGGCGAGCCAAGGATGCAGTTTATAAGCATGGAGAGAAGGCCGGGCGTGTGTCAGCTTCGAAGGGAGGCGGCGGCAAGGGAAATTGTTCAGGTGCGGGAAAGGACAGGGAAGTTGGTGGTGGTTCCGGATCAGATTAATAAGGTCTTTGAGGAATTCTATGAGAGGTGTACAGATCGGAGCCACCTGGGGTAGACTAGGAGATGCAGGAATTTCTAGATGGGCTGGAGTACCCAAAGTTAGGGGAGGGGAACAGGGCAGCGTGAGAAGGGGCGATAGTGGAGCTGGAGATAAAAGATGCAATTGGGAGGATGCAGTCGGGCAAGGTGGCAGGGCCGGATGGGTTTCCGGTGGAATATTATAATAATTTCAAGGGTAAGCGGTCAGCCCTGATGGTGGGGATGTTTGAAGTGGCGTTAGGGAAGGGGGTGTTCCCACAAACCTTGGGGCAGGCATTGTTTTCCCTGTTGCTTAAAAAAGATAAGAGTCCCAAGGAGTGTGGGTCGTATAGGCCCATATCACTTTTAAACATGGACGCTAAGGTATTGGCGAAGGTACTGGCAGGTAGGCTGGAGGACTGACTCCCGAAGGTGATAGGCGAAGATCAGATTGGGTTTGTGAGAGGGAGGCAGCTCTTTTTGAATGTTAGGAGGGTATTGAACGTGGTTATGGCACCAGCAAAGGGGAAGGAAACAGAGTGGCATTGGACGCCGAGAAAGTGTATGACAGGGTAGAATGGGGGTTCTATCCAGTCATACACTTGATGGCAGTTCTGAAGCGGTTTGGGATTGGTCCATGATTTGTGGACTGGGTAAAGCTACTGTATAAGGAGCCAAGGGCGAGTGTCTGCACAAATAGCGTCAGCTCGGAATACCTTTCTCTCTACCGTGGGACTAGGCAGGGATGTCCTATGTCCCCCCTGCTGTTTGCACTTGTGATAGAGCCGTTGGCCATTGCGGAAAGAAGTTCTGGAGTAATGAAAGAGATAGTGCAGGGGGCCGATAGAGCATAGGGTGTCCTTATATGCCGATGACTTGTTGTTATACGTGTCGGAACCGAGTGTGTGTGAATAGGGGGAGTTTTGGAGCTGCTTCGGGTGTTTGGGTCTTTCTCGGGGTACAAAATAACTCGAGACAAGAGTGAGTATTTTGTGGCGTCTCGGCCGGGGGTGGGGGCAGGGGTGGAGGGGGCTGCCATTCCGTAAGGCAGGGACTCACTTTAGATACCTGGGGGTGCAGGTTGTTTGGGATTGGGGGGGGGGGCGCTCCGCAGGTACAACATTTCCAGCTTGGTGGGGAGGGTGAAAGCTGATCTGGCAAGGTGGGATGGTCTCCCTCTGTCACTGGCTGGACGGGTACAGGCGGTTAAAATAAACGTGTTGCCGTGATTTCTGTTTATTTTCCAATGCCTGCCGATTTTCTTGCCAAAGACATTTTTTACAGAGATTGAAGGAATGATTACCTTGTTCATATGGTGAGGGAAGGTGGCCAGAGTTAGAAAGGTGCTGCTACAGAGGGGAAGGCAGGCAGGGGGTTTGGGTCTTCTGAACCTGATGTATTACTACTGGGCGGCGAATGTGGAGAAGGTGCGGAGCTGGGTCAGAGGGGTTGATTTCCAGTGGGTCAGAATGGAGGAGAGTTTGTGTAGGGTGTCGTGTTGGGTGTTCCGATGCACAAATGATCCAACACGGCTGTAGATGGTACAACTCTGTTTTCTTGTCTTAAACAATAACAACTACTAACTGCTGGCTGAGGTTCGTGCTTCACCAGCTAATCTGTGGACCCAGCCCTATCACTATCTTGGTGAAGCACTCAGCACATGGTCTATGTCTGAGTGGCGCGCTGTGAGCTCTGTGCTCTGAGCTATCTCCTGGTAGCATGAGCGGGAACTGTGGTGTTCCCTGTTTTATAGTGCGTGTGCTCTCACTGGTGATTGGCTGCGATGTTGTGTGTGTGTTGGTTAGTCCAACCACCTGTCCATCAGTGTGTGTGTGATTGCACCATGATATGCTGATGTGGATCTCATGATATCCCCCCTTTTCACAAGGATATGTGCCTGCATGCTAATAAATAGAAGCGTGTACTGAGTGCATCTGAGTATGTGTGTGCAATATTTACAACATGTACATGAGGCTAAACTATATACAGAGGAAGGTGTCAGGTGCAACCGAGCAACGAGGTTGTACCAATAACAAAACAAATGCAATCAGCAAACGACGAGAGAGAACTTCTCGAACGACAAGAAAGAAACACGTTAACAGTACTGCAAAACAATTCAGTGAGTCCAATGTGCTAACAGGCTCATAAGTCAAGTCTATCAGGTGGGCAACAAATTCGGGTTGACCGCCTCAAAGGTGGGTCAGGATCCACCGGCTGAGGAATGGGCCTGGCCACGGGCGAGAGAGGAAGAGGCAGAGTGGCAGGAAGCTCAACAAAGTCGACATCAGGGACAACAGGAGGGCGTGGCACCAGTGCGTGATCTCGTAGCGAGCGCGGAACCAGGCGAAGGGCCCGCCGATTACATCGGCGAATGGAGACATCTGGCATGCGAACCAGGAACGAGCGGGGAGCCACGCAGTGGAGAACCTCGGCGGTTGCCAACCAGCCACCCTCCGGTAGGTGTATGCGGACGTTGTCTCCAGGCGCCAGGGCAGGAAGATCAGTTGCCCGAGTGTTATGTGTCACCTTCTGCTGAGCATGCTGTTGTTGCATCCGTCGCAGTACTGGAGCATGGTCGGGTTCAGGAACATGAATGGACGGCACAGTGGTCCTGAGGGTGCGACCCATCAACAGCTGGGCTGGTGAGAGGCCCGTGGACAGTGGGGCTGAGCGATAGGCCAGCAGGGCTAAACAGAAGTCAGATCCGGCATCAGCAGCCTTGCAGAGGAGCCGCTTCACAATGTGGACGCCCTTTTCTGCCTTGCCATTCGACAGGGGATGCAAGGGACTGGACATCACGTGCGTGAAGTTGTATGAAGTGGCAAAGGAAGACCATTCTTGGCTCGCAAAGCAAGGCCCGTTGTCAGACATGACGGTGAGTGGAATTCCATGGCGAGCAAAGGTTTCTTTGCATGCCCGGATGACAGCTGATGACGTTGTGTCGTGCAGGCGTATGACCTCCGGATAATTTGAGAAATAGTCAATCAGAATGCTGTAGTCCCTGCCGAGTGCATGAAAGAGGTCCACGCCCACCTTCGACCAGGGGGACGTGACCAACTCATGGGGCTGAAGTGTCTCAGGGGGTTGCGCCGGCTGAAACCTTTGGCAGGTGGGGCAGTTGAGCACCATGTTGGCGATGTCGTCGCTGATGCCCGGCCAGTACACCGCCTCTCGGGCCCTCCGCCTGCACTTTTCAACTCCAAGATGGCCTTCGTGCAGTTGTTCGAGGACAAGCCGGTGCATGCTGTGTGGGATCACGATCCGGTCCAACTTCAAGAGGACACCATCAATGACGGCCAAGTCGTCCCGGACGTTGTAGAATTGTGGGCACTGCCCCTTGAGCCACCCTTCCGTCATGTGGCGCATTACACGCTGTAGAAGGGGGTCAGCTGCAGTCTCACGGCGAATGTGGGCCAGACGTGCGTCAGTGGCCGGCAGATTGGCCGATGTGAAAGCTACTTGTGCGCCGACCTGACAAACGAACCCCTCCGATTCGGGTAGTGTGTTAACCGCCCTGGACAGAGCATCTGCGATAATGAGGTCCTTCCCCGGGGTGTAGACAAGTTGGAAGTCGTACCTCCGGAGCTTGAGCAGAATGCGCTGGAGGCGAGGGGTCATATCGTTGAGGTCCTTCTGAATGATGACAACCAGGGGGCGATGGTCGGTCTCCACAGTGAACTGCGGAAGACCATACACATAATCGTGTAATTTGTCGATACCGGTCAACAGGCCTAGGCACTCCTTCTCGATCTGCGCATAGCGCTGTTCTGTGGGGGTCATGGCCCGCGACGCATAGGCGACCGGGGCCCATGATGCGGTGTCGTCCCTTTGCAGGAGTACCGCCCCAATGCCGGACTGGCTGGCATCGGTTGAGATCTTCGTTTCCCGTGTGGTATCGAAAAACGCCAGGACCGGGGCGGTGGTGAGCTTGACCTTGAGCTCCTCCAATTCACTCTGGTGTGCGGGCAGCCACTGGAATTCCGTTGTCTTTTTGACCAGGTGGCGAAGAGCCGTCGTGTGCGAGGCAAGGTTAGGAATAAACTTCCCCAGGAAGTTGACCATCCAGAGCAAGCGCAGCACTGCCTTCTTGTCTGCTGGCTGCTGCATGGTTGCGATGGCTGTCACTTTGTCGGCATTCGGTCGCACCCCTGACCGGGAGATGTGGTCCCCCAAAAACTTTAGCTCAGTCTGGCCAATAGAGCACTTGGCTCGGTTGAGGCGCAGGCCCTGATCTCGTATTTGTGCAAAGACACGCTGGAGACGACTGATGTGCTCCTGTGGTGTGGTGGACCAGATGATAACGTCGTCTACATAGACGCGTACCCCTTCAATGCCCTCCATCATCTGTTCCATGATGCGATGAAACACCTCGAATGCCGAGATGATGCCGAACGGCATTCTTTTGTAGCAGTATCTGCCAAATGGAGTGTTGAAAGTGTACAGCTTCCTGCTGGACTGATCCAATTGAATCTGCCAAAAACCCTTTGAGGCATCAAGCTTGGTGAATATTTTTGCCCGAGCCATTTCGCTCGTGATTTCTTCTTGTTTGGGTTTGGGGTAGTGTTCCCTCATAATGTTATAATTCAAATCTTTTGGGTCGATACAGATACGGAGCTCGCCGGAGGGCTTCTTGACACACACCATGGAGCTGACCCATGGCGTTGGCTCCGTGACCCGGGAAAGCACTCCTTGGTCCTGCAGGTCCTGCAGCTGCTGCTTGAGGCGGTCCTTGAGTGGTGCTGGGACTCTACGAGGTGCGCGAATGACCGGGGTGGCGTCCGGTTTGAGCCGTATTCTGTAAGTGTAGGGCAGTGTGCCCATGCTCTCGAAAACCTCCTGGTTGTGCGCGAGGAGTGAGTGGAGCTGCGCCCTAAAGTCTGCATCCGGGAAATCGGACGTGCCTTCTGGAGACAGAGTGTGTACCCACTGAACGAGGTGGAGGACCTTGCACGCCTGTGCGCCTAGCAGGGAGTCCTTCGAGGATCCAACTATTTAAAAAGACAATGTGGCTTTATGTGAGTTGTGTGTAACCTCGAGCTGGCAGGACCCTGTGGCAGGGATGACGTTTCCATTATAGTCAACCAGCTGACAGTGGGATGGCAGAATCGGTGGTTTAACCTTCAAGGTCTGGAAGGCTGACCATGCGAGGAGATTGGCGGAGGCACCAGTGTCCAAGCGAAATGTGATCTGTGATCGGTTGACCATTAGGGTGGCACACCACTCATCACCCGGATCAATGCTGTGCACTGGCAGCAGCTGGTGGTTCTGACTTGGGGACATCCGGTTCTTGTGGATTACTGCAACGCGGAAGGGTTCCCTGTCTTCGGTATCACTGGCCTGCATGATGTCAGGATATGACTCAGTGTATGGGGGCTGAATAGCCCGCACGTCCCTGCTAGGCTGGCGGAATTGTTGAGAGTTGGCAGGTTGAGCTGCTCGACAGCAGGCAGCGTAGTGGCCCAAGCTGCCACAGCGGAGGCATTGTCGCGCTTTGGTCGGACATTGCCGCTTTAAGTGGGCGGAGCCACAGTTGCCGCACATCGTGACGTCATGGCGTTCGTTGCGGCACCGTGCATGCGTGGTGCGGTCTTGCGTAGAGCGCGGCTGCGCCTCGCGCCCCTCTGCGTCAACGTCCCCTCTTTTGGCGCATACAAGCGCGGGAGGCCTCGAAAAGCGCGCAAAATGGCCGCGGGCCGGGAGAAACTCGATCGACTGGACCCGCTCCGCCTCGTAGGACCCGGGCCGTGCCGTTTCGGCTGCCTGGATTTGGGAGTACCGGCTGGTTGCGTTCTCGTGGAGGACGCAGGTCTCGATGGCAGTCGCTAGGGTGAGGCACTTAATTTTGAGGAGCTGCTGGTGCAGGCTGTCCTAGATAACCCCAAAAACTATCTGATCCCGTATCATGGAGTCGGAGGTGGCCTCATAGCTGCAGGACTGTGTGAGGATACGGAGCTGTGTCAAGTAAGATTGAAAAGTCTCATCCTTACCCTGCAGGCGCTGCTGGAAGAGGTACCTCTCGAAGCTCTCATTGACTTCCACACTTAAGTTTTCCTCGAATTTTAGATGCACCGTCTTGTATTTTGTCTTGTCCTCACCTTCCGCGAATGCCAGGGAGTTGTAGATGTGGATGGCGTGCTGCCCCGCCGTGGAGAGGATATATGATCTCTGGCAGTGCCGCCGGCTCTTTGAGGGGGTAGAAGATGTGTGTGACCGTTGCGGGGTGTGGGCCCGCGAATCACGTTCATATGTTTTGGTCCTGTCCAAAGCTGGAGGATTACTGGAAGGAGGTTTTTCGGGTAATCTCTAAACTGGACCCGGGCCCCCGGGCCCCGGGAGGCCATATTCAGGGTGTCGGACCAGCCGGTGTTGGAAACGGGTGCGGAGGTAGAAGTTATAGCCTTCGCCTCATTGAAGGCCCGAAGGCGAATCCTGTTGGGTTGGAGAGCAACCTCTCCACCCTGTGCCCTGGCATGACGAGTGACCTGTTGGAATGCTTAACTCCTGAGAAGGTTAAATTTGAACTGAGGGAAAGGATAGAGGGGTTCTACAATTCATGGGCTTTATTCATTATGCACTTTCAAGAATTGGATAACATCGACCATTAGCGGGGGGGCAGGCAGTTGGGAGGGTTGGGGAAGGGGCACTGCATGTGTTTATGGTGACTATGGGTGATTCCTGATTCTTGTTTGTTATTTGTTTATGTTAACATGTGAACTGCTGTTTGGAGGTTGGTGGGAGGATGGGATTGTTGTTGTTGATCTGGGGATTGACATTGCATTCGTTACTGATTATTGTTTATTGTTGGTGGATGTAAATTTGGGAGAAAATGTGGAAAAGGAGAATAAAAATATTTATTGGAAAAAACAGTAAACACTTAATTTCATATGGAATTCTTAATGCGTTTGTTCTTAATATCAAACATTGTGATTTCAAACCCTATTCTTTAACTATCAAAGCTCCCATTGTCCATATTGAAAGATCTGAAAATCCAGTCCGAAGAGCTGGAAATAATGGATTGTCAGACTGGGTGCAATATGACATGTTGAGGCAAAGTACACAGAATCTTACTCTGCATCTAACACATTTTGTACTTGGCCAATAAGTGCTGAGAGTCAGTGCTTGAGGTAGAACATGTTCTATTTACAGTATTAATGTCACTCATTTCAAGGATCAAAATTTACAATGAAACACAGTTATTATGGAAAGGATATGATTAGAGTGTGACATCGGCAACTTCTGTGACAAATTTCAGTCTAGAAAAACCATTGCTACAAAAAGGTGACAAAAAGATATGAAGCTCTGCAGACAGTAAGTGCATCTGGATAAAATTCTGAATATATTCTACAGCTATGAAGTATAAATACATTGAATAAGTAGGGGATAAGTAGGAATCCCATAGGATTGGGTAGGACACTGGTTTTGCACTCTACCCAACAATGCTCTCCATTGTCTTCAGTGGAGTGTAAAACCATGCAGAGTATAATTCAGTCTTCTGTCAGTTCTCTATAGGTTACATTAAGATTTCTCCCGCGTAACAAGGGACCTTGCTATACAGAAAGAGACTGCTTAATTTGCCAACATTCCAAAAGTGACTGTGCTTTAAAGGTGCCCTGTAATGCATGGGACATGCTATAGATGTTCTTTAAATTTAAATAATTTTTTTATAACATGCCTCTCAAATGTAACTCGCAGGGAAAGCAATGGCATATTGGTATTCTCACTGGACTAGTAATCCAGAGACCCTGGGTAATGTTCTGGATATGCAGATCCAGTCCCACCACGGCAGATGGTAAAATTTAAATTCAGTAACAATCTAGAAATAAAAGTCTAATGATGACCATGAAACCATTGTCTCACAAATGCCCCTTTAGGGAAGGAAATCTGCCATCCTTACCAGGAGCTCGATTTAACAGCCTTGTTGCGCCCGACTTGGTGTCGGGATGAGGCCATTGAATCTCGCGAGAGGCTTCTCGTGAGATTTGCGATGCTCAATATGCCTCGCGAGATTCAATGGAGTTTCGTGAGACATTGCTTCTCGTCCTCACTGGACTGATCCAGATCAGAATATTTAAATCAGCCATTCGGCTCATTCAAATAAGTGATCGTGGAATTCTCCCGGCGCCCTGGACATAATGGCCGTGCCAAGCAGATCTCGCCAGGGCACTGTTTAGAATTTCCACAAATGTGGACCAGTCGTAATGGCACCTGGGAGCTCTCTCATCCCATTAGACACCCCCTAGTGGTTGGGGACAGGGCAGGGTGGCTCTCTGGCACTCCCTCTGGCACATGGGCACCTTGGCAATGCCCAGGTGGCGCTGCCAAGATGCCACTGCCAGGGTTCCTGGGTGCCAAGTTGGCACTGCCAGAGATCAGGACCGGGAGGGGCCTTACGAGTTTGAAGTGAGGGGGTGTTCACAGGGGCCTCCCCAAGGTTGGTAGAGAGGAGGGCGGTCGAAAATATGGGGGGGTGGAATTGGGGCAACCAGACAAATTGGCGCCCCGATCTGTGAGGACCCTTTCCTGCTGGGTAGCACCTGAGGCCAAAAAAAATGTCAGAGTCCCATTGAATAGCGGGTTGTTTCTCAGCGTTGCTGCCGCTGACAAACACTCTGCTAAACGCGCCCATAATCAGACATGGATTTTTTTCCGGTGACTCCAGATTCACAGCAATGTGGTTGACTCTGAAATGGCCTCGCAAGCCACTCAGTTCACGAGAAATTGGGGAAGGGTAACACATGCTGGCCTATCCTGCGATGCCCACATCCCATTAAAGAATTAAACAAAATTAGCTACTACATACTTTTTAGTCTTGTTTCACAGACTGCACCTTCCATAGCAGCTGAACTGACTGCCATCAATTCACCAACATGGAATACACACAATTCCGTCATCATAAGACGATGACAGAAGTCTGCCAGTTAGAGCACATTATTTATTTTTAAGACAGAAACCTGCTGGCATGAAGATCGCTGATTGTCAACTCCAATCTTGTGTATTCCTTCAGCTTGGGTGAGACAAGAACTGAGGGCTGAGTAGGGAGCCTGTAAAACACAAAAAAGCTTGATAGGTCTGACGTGAAGCTCTGCTGAAAAAGAAACATTTGAAGGTACAATTCGACAATACCATAACACAACGGGAAAGCAGTGTTCAAGGGAATGCTTGTTGTGGTGAACCACTGTAATAGGAGATGTAAGGTAGGACCTGCACTGCAGGTTCGCCGGTAGCTCCTGCCGGCTGGCTCTGCCCACAGAGAACTGTATAAATATGCATGACCTCCAGTGCCCTGCCATTTCACCAGCTGCAGCAGGAGGCCATGCATCTGACTGTAATAAAGCCACAGTTGTACCCAACTTTAGCCTTTGTGCAATTGATTGAGCATCACTTGTCAAAGATAAAGTAAATATACTGTTGTCACAGAGGGTTATAGAATTTGACCAAGAAAGTACAGTTTCATAAACACAATGGCCTAATGCTCAAAAAAGGCATCCGAGATGTGCGAACATGTTTCCGATGGGAACCATGCTCAACGCCATCTCGATAAAGGGGTTTGCACGCACTGATCTATTAACCGAGTGTTGTATATAGTGGAGGCAGATTCTGATGTCAATTATTGCACAACACCTGATACCACCACTGCTATTTGAGAACATCTCGCTCCAGCCGTACCGTCTGAACCTTCCAGAGCTGAACACAATATTACATGGCAGGATTTAAAGGGATCAGGAACTACGTACAGATCAGTTGATTTTTTTTTTTTTAGCAGTTTGTGCAATTGAGTGGGTTTTTGGAAAAATTCTAGATTTGCATTTGGAGAAGTATCTTTGTGCCCTCTGTAGTCAGGTGACCTCTGATGTCATCCCTAGTGTGTAAAAGGTCTGAGAGCTGTGCCATTTCATCTACTGCTTAAAAATGGTGTCAGGAGTGTGCAGTTTAAACTGGGTGGATTTTGGTAGGTGTAAGAAATCCAGCAGCTATAAGAAGCAGCAGAGAATAATTAGAACTTCAGTTTGCAACTTTGTACAGGAGATTGATTGCTGTGTCAATCCGTATTGATGTGTTCGGTGTTCTGGATCACATACAGGTCACCAACACTTGAAGTAGTGCAACACTATTTTATTAAAAGGTTAACTATTTAAACATACTTGAACTGTGGGTAAATATGATACTAGCTTTAACTAAAGACCTTTGCCTTGTCCTAACCAGTTGATGCACTCAGCACATGGTGAATTTCTGTGTTGCAGGCTGTGAGCTCTGTGCTCCTAGCTAGCTGCTACTCGAATGAGCGCGAACTCTGATGCCCCCTGTCTTCATAGTGCGTGTGCTCTCACTGGTGTTTGGCTGCGGTGTTGTGTATGTTGATTGGTCCCACTGCGTTTCCATCAGTGTGTGTCTGCACCATGATATACTGGTGTATATTATGACATCCCCCTTTTATATTAAAAAATGTGCCTGCGTGACAATAAATAGTGTGTGGTGAATGTTCCTGACTACGTGTGTGCAAAATATTTACAGGACTATGTACATAAAACTAAGCTATTTACATCGGAAGGTGCCTGGTGCAGAAAAACAGTGTGTCACACAAATAACGAGATGAACACTATATACAAACCACTTGAACGATTAAACGGAAGAACAGAACAGACCAGAGAGTCCATTAGTGCACAAAGTTCACAAATTAACTCTCTGAGGTGGGCGACGAATTGACCGTCTCAAGAGTAGGTCAGGAGCCATCGGCTGAGGAGCAGGCTGGACTGCGTCAGAGTGAGGAGGATGCAGAGTAACCGGAATCTCTGCATAGTCCAGGTCAGGGACAACAGGAGGGTGTGGCACTGGCGGAGGATCACGTAGCAAGCGCGGAACGAGACGAAGGGCACGTCGATTACGGCGCAGGACGGAACCATCCGGTAGGCGAACCAGGAACGAACGGGGAGCCACCTGCCGAAGAACCACAGCAGTTGCAGACCAGCCACCATCCGGAAGATGGATGTGGACATTGTCATCTGGAGCCAGAGCAGGGAGATCAGCTGCACGGGAGTCATGAGCCGCCTTGTACTGTGCACGAGACAGTTGCATTCGTTGAAGGACCGGAACGTGGTCGAGGTCTGGGACGTGAATGGACGGCACCATCGTCCTCAGGGTACGACCCATGAGCAGCTGGGCTGGCGACAGGCCAGTGGACAGTGGGGCCAAGCGATAGGCCAGCAGGGCGAGGTAGAAATCGGACCCAGCATCGGCAGCCTTGCAGCCGTTTGACTATGTGGACGCCCTTCTCCATTTTGCCATTGATTGGATTGGGGGTACAGGGGACTGGATGTCACATGCACAAAGTTGTACCTCCTGGCAAAGTTGGACCATTCCTGGCTTGCGAAGCAGGAGCCATTGTCCGATATCACAGTGAGTGAGATGCCGTGACGAGCAAAGGTGTCCTTACAGGCACGGATCACTGCAGACGTTGTGCCAACGTACCACCTCCGGGTAGTTTGAAAAATAGTCTACAATCAGAACATAGTCCCTGCCCAGCGCGTGGAACAGGTCGATGCCGACCTTGGACCAAGAGAACGTGACCAACTCATGGGGCTGTAGGGTCTCGCGTGGTTGGGCCGGCTAGAACCGCTGACAGGTGGGGCAGTTGAGCACAGTGTTGGCGATGTCGTCATTGATGCCGGGCCAGTACACTGCCTCTCGGGCCCGTCGGCGGCACTTCTCCATGCCAAGATGGCCCTCGTGTAGCTGTTCCAAGACAAGCTGGCGCATGCTGTGCGGGATAACAATGCAGTCCAGCTTCAGGAGGACACCATCGACAACCGCCAGGTCATCTCTGATGTCATAGAACTGCGGGCATTGGCCCTTGAGCCACCCGTCTGTTAGGTGGCGCATGACACGCTGTAGCAGGGGGTCAGCCGCCGTCTCGCGGCAAATTTGGACGAGGTGTTCATCCGTGGCCGGTAGATTGGAGGCCACGAAGGCCACATGGGCGTCAACCTGGCAGACGAATCCCGCTGGGTCACACGGGGTGTTGACTGCCCTGGACAGAGCGTCGGCTAGGATCAGGTCTTCGCCCGGGTGTATACGAGTTGGAAGTCGTATCGCTGGAGTTTGAGCAGAATGTGCTGGAGGCGAGGCGTCATGTCGTTCAAGTCTTTTTGGGTTTTTTTGACCAGCGGGCGATGGTCGGTCTCGACGGTGAATCGGGGAAGGCCGTACACATAATCGTGAAACTTGACGGCACCGGTCAAAAGGCCCAGGCACTCCTTTTCTATCTGCGCGTAGCACTGTTCCCTGGGGGTCATGGCGCATGACGCATATGCAACGGAGGCCCATGATGAGGCCTCATCATGTTGCAGGAGCACTGCCCCAATGCCAGATTGGCTGGCATTGGTCGAAATTTTTGTCTCTTTTGCTGGATCAAAGAAAGCTAAAACCGGACCCGTGGTGAGTTTGGTTTTAAGTTCTCTCCATTCGCGCTCGTGGGCAGGAAGCCATTGGAAGTCTGTTGTCTTCGTGACCAGGTTCCTGGCAGCTGTGGTATGAGAGGCGAGGTTAGGGATGAACTTCCCTAGGAAGTTGACCATGCCCAGAAATCGGAGGATCGCCTTCTTGTCCTCTGGCTTTTTCATGGCTGTGATGGCAGCCACCTTGTCCGCATCCGGCCGCACACCCAACTGGGAGATGTGGTCCCCTAGGAACTTGAGTTCCGTCTGACCAAACGAGCATTTGGCTCTGTTGAGGCGTAGGCCCTGCTCACGTATGCGTTTGAACATGCGCTGGAGGCAACTGATATGCTCCTGGTGGACCAAATTATTACGTCGTTGACATAGACGCGAACACCTTCAATGCCTTCCATCATTTGTTCCATGATCCTGTGGAACACTTCGGACGCCGATATGATCCCAAACGGCATCCTGTTGTAACAATATCTGCCAAACGGGGTATTAAAGGTACACAGCTTTCTGCTGGATCTGTCTGGTTTAATTTGCCAGAATCCTTTCGAGGCATCAAGTTTGGTGAAGAGCTTGGCGCGAGCCATCTCGCATGTGATCTCTTCATGCTTGGGGATCGGGTAATGCTCCCTCATTATGTTGCGATTCAGATCCTTTGGATCAATGTAGATCCGGAGCTCGCCGGAAGGCTTTTTTACGCACACCATGGAACTGACCCAGTCAGTTGGTTCCGTAACTCTGGAGATCACTCCTTGGTCTTGGAGGTCCTGCAGCTTCTGCTTCAGGTGGTCCTTGAGGGTGCTGGGACTCTGCGAGGTGCATGCACCACAGGCGTAGCGTTCTGTTTGAGTAGGATCTTGTAAGTATATGGGAGCATGCCCATGCCTTCGAAGACGTTGCGGTGCTGGTCAATGATGGCGTTGAGTTGCGCCCTGAAGTCAGCATTCTGGAAGGCAGACGTGTCATCAGGAGAGAGAGAGTGAACTCTTTGAACGAGGTTTAGCAGCTTGCACACCTGTGCGCTAAGCAGAGAGACCTTCGAGGAGCCCACGATTTCGAAAGGAAGGATGGCTTTTCGTGACTTGTGTGTCACTTCGAGTTGGCATGAGCCGGTAGCAGGAATGATGTTGCCATTGTAGTCCAATAGCTGGCAGGCCGATGGAAGAATGGTTGGTTTGACACGAAGACATGGAAAGCAGACCACGCCATGAGATTGGCGGAGGCACCAGTGTCCAGTCGGAATCGTATTTGGGACCGGTTGACCGTCAGGATGGCACACCACTCATCGTCTGGATCGATGCTGTATACGACAGTGGCTGGTGTCTTTGCTTCGGGGACAGCCTGTTTTTCGTTATGACACCCACTCCAAAAGGCGCCTTTGGGTCCTCGGTGTCACTGCTGTGTGGGAGGTCAGAATCGGACTCGGTGACCGTGTGTTGAATTGCCCAAACATTCCTGCGAGGCTGGCTGAAGCGATATGAATTGGCAGGCTGAGCTGCTCGACAGCAGGCAGCATAGTGGCCAAGTCTTCCACATCATAGGCATTGTCGAGATTTTGCGGGGCATTGCCGCTTTAAATGGATGGAGCCACAGTTGCCGCACGTCGTGACGTCAGCACATTCGCTGCGCCACCGCGCATGCGCGGTGCGGTCCTGCATGGTGCGCACCTGCGCATTACGTTCCTCCACGTCGCCGTCCCCTCGTTTGATGCGTACAAGCGCGGGAGACCGCAAAAAGCGCGCAAAATGGCCACCCTCATCCAGGCTGAGGCCCTGGAGGTGCTCAATCACTTGGACCCGTTCCGCCTCGTGGGGACCTTGCCACGCTGTTTCAGCCGCTTATATATGGGAGTACCGACTGGTGGCATTTTCATGTAGGACACAGGTCTCGATGGTGGTCGCTAGGGTGAGTTGCTTTACTTTGAGGAGCTGCTGGTGTAGGGGGTCCGACTGAACACCGAAAACGATCTGGTCACATATCATGGAGTCGGAGGTGGGCCCGTAGCTGCAAGATTGCGCAAGGATGCGGAGCTGCGTTAGAAAGGATTGGAAAGGTTCATCCTTACCCTGCAAATGCTGCTGGAACACAGTGCGCTCGAAACTTTCATTCACCTCTACGCTGCAGTGAGTGTCAAATTTGACACTCAACGGTCTTGAACTTCGTCTTGTCTTCGTCATCTGCAAAGGTGAGAGAGTTGAAAATGTGGATGGCATGGTCCCCGGCCGTGGAGAGGAGAAGAGCCATCTTTCTGGTATCCGAGGTGCCCTCCCTGTCCGTGGCTTTGAGGAAGAGCTGGAAGTGCTGTTTGAAAATCTTCCAGTTGGCCCTGAGGTTGCCGGCGATGCGGATCGGCGACGGTGGGCTGCTGTTGTCCATGTTGCAGGATGACGGAATGCTGGCGGAAGGCAGATCACTTGCAGGTAGGTCTAAGAAGTGCTAGTATGCAACCACACCTGGTATCATGATGTGTTGGGTGTTCTGGATCACATACAGGTCACCAACACTAAAAGTAGTGCAACACTATTTTATTCAAAGGTTAACTATTTAAACATACTTGAACTGTGGGTAAATACGATACTAGCTTTAACTAAAGACCTTTGCCTTGTCCTAACCAGTTGATGCACTCAGCACATGGTGAATGTCTGTGTTGCAGGCTGTGAGCTCTGTGCTCCTAGCTAGCTGCTACTCGAATGAGTGGGAACTCTGATGCCCCCTGTCTTTATAGTGCGTGTGCTCTAACTGGTGATTGGCTGCGGTGTTGTGTATATTGATTGGTCCCACTGTGTGTCCATCAGTGTGCGTCTGCACCATGATATACTGGTGTATATAATGACAAGTATGGCTTTGAATATTCCAGTACCTGCTCCTGTGGAGATAAAGGTCGATTTGAAAATAAATTGGGAATTCTTCCCATTCCAATGGCAAAAGTATGAAATTGCCACAGAGTTATACAAAAAACTTGAACAAATTACAATAACAACTCTGTTTTAAGCACTGGGTAAAGTGTGTTACATTGCACCATTGACCTCACTGAGGAGCAGAAAATCCAGACGTTTGAAATTATAGAGGCCTTAAGGACTCATTTTAAGTTCTCAATGCTTCTTATGAATGCAAACATGTTCAACACAAGAGCTCAGGAGAAGGGGAGAACATTGATCAGTATGTGCCCATATTAACATATCTTGCGATACCTTGGGTTTTAGTAACTTAAGAATGATGAGGTCAGAAATAGGATTGTCTTAGGAACAAGATATACTGCCTGAGAGCATGTCTGCTCCCAGAAGCAAAATCTACTCACAAGAAATCTATTGACCTGTGCTGAAGCTCTTAAGTGGTCGATCGTCAGCTGTAGAGTATTGACAAGACTTTGAATTCTGCTGAGAGATGGTTCAGGCCTTCCAAGCACAAAGCAATGGAGGGAAGGAAGAGTCTTTAACAGAAGGGCCACCAGACAGTTCAATGCTGGATGTAAGTATTGCAGAGGACACCACACAAAAGAAATGAAACATGTCCAGTGTGGGGAAAGCAGTGCTCTAACTGCAAGAAGCTGAATCATTTTGCACACGTGTTATACCAGAATGAAGCAAAGCATGCCAATAAAGGTGATTGCTGGAGAAATGTTTGACAATAAAGCTGATGTATCACTCCACACTCTAGGACAGGTCGGCACCCTCAAGTGTCAAGGGAAAAACATTGGTTTATGACTATTAGAATAGTGGCAACAAAAGGAGAGCATCAGATTAATATGAAGTATCAGATAAACACTAATACAATGAGCTTTGTAGGCCTGTGTGAAGTTGCTCACGGTGGTGGCCTGAAAATAAAGTCATCAAAAGTAAAACTGAGGCTATATGATAGAATAATGCTCACCTCAAGAGGACAAAGTAAGCTGAGAGCTTAGTGCAATGGGAAGAAAGAAAATTTATAGTTCGAAAGAGTAGACACTAAGCAAAATGCACTTATCTCAGCTGAAACAAGCCCAAAGCTTGGACTGGTTACTCTCCAAGTACCAGAAGAGGTTTGCAGTGTTTCACACAGCACAAAGCCATTGACTGCTGTGCAAATCCCAAAATAATACAAAGTTGTCTTCACGGGTCTTAACAGTGCAGAAGGCAGTGCAATGCTACAGTGCAGGGCAGCACGGTAGCATTGTGGATAGCACAATTGCTTCACAGCTCCAGGATCCCAGGTTCAATTCCGGCTTGGGTCACTGTCTGTGCAGAGTCTGCACATCCTCCCCGTGTGTGCGTGGGTTTCCTCCGGGTGCTCCGGTTTCCTCCCACAGTCCAAAGATGTGCAGGTTAGGTGGATTGGCCTTGCTAAAATTGCCCTTAGTGTCCAATATTGCCCTTAGTGTTGGGTGGGGTTACTGGGTTATGGGGATAGGGTGGAGGTGTTGACCTTGGGTAGGGTGTTCTTTCCAAGAGCCGGTGCAGACTCGATGGGCTGAATGGCCTCCTTCTGCACTGTAAATTCTATGATAATCTATGAGATGGATGTCTCCCTCGTGAATATCACCTTGAAGTAAGTAACCAACTAAGCATCTTCAAAGGAGAATTCCTGCTTCTCTCGAGTCCAACTTGGAAGACAAGATAGAGGAGCCTGAAAAGATGGAAGTAATCAAGAAGGCAACAATTCCCTCAGACTAGATTAACAGCTGGTAGCAGTGAAGCAACCTGCAAAACCGAGAGTGTACATCGATCCAAAGGATCTTAATAGAGTTTTGAAGAGGTCTCACGATCACATGCCAACTGCAGGCCACGATGTCATGATGACATAGCTCCTTCATGGACAGGATTCTCCATCAGCCGACGCCGAAAGGGCAGCACGGTAGCACAAGAGATTAGCACTGTGGCGTCACAGCGCCAGGGTCCCAGGTTCAATTCCTTGCTGGGTCACTGTCTGTGCGGAGTTTGCACATTCTCCCCGTGTTGCGTGGGTTTCCTCTGGTGCTCCGGTTTCCTCCCACAGTCCAAAGACGTGCAGGTTAGGTGGATTGGCCATGATAAACTGTCCTTAGTGACCAAAAAAGGTTAGGAGGGATTATTGGGTTACGGGGATAGGGTGAAAGTGAGGGCTTAAGTGGGTCGGTGCAGACTCGATGGGCCGAATGGCCTCCTTCTGCACTACAGTGTTTTATGTTGTTCTATGAAATCGGGAAATGCGATTTGGCGGAGAATGCCTTCCCACGCCAAAATCGCAGCAGGTGCCAATTTGATGCCAAATCGCAATTCTCCGTCATCTCGAAAATGGCATCAATGCATTTCACTCCGCACATACAGAAGGCACCATTTGCATATCATTAGCGGGCCCGGCCGATATTCTCCAGGGCCTCCGCGATTTTCAGCCTCCAATAGTCCAAAGGTGTGCAGAGGACAACTCAGAGGTGGTTTGGCATGATAAATTGCCCTTAGGTTAGGTGGGGCTACTGGGTTAAGGGGATGGGGTGGAGGTGTGGGCTTAGGTGGGTGCTCTTTCCAAGGGCCGGTGCAGACTGGACGGGCCGAGTGGCCTCCTTCTGCACTGTAAATTCTATGATTCTATGAATAGGCCGAGTTCCCGATGGTGCGATTCTGCTTTTAAAAATCATGGGTGGGATTCTCCAATAATGGGGCTATGTCCCGAAGCCGGTGTGAAACGCGGCGCCAACCACTCCGGGGTCAACAGACCCCCGATAATGGGGAATGGTCCCCTTCCTAGGGGGCTAGGTTGGCGCCGGAGTGGTCCCCGCAGCACCAGTCGGCACGGAACGGCCCGAGCGAGTTTGCGCATGCATGGAATGGCCGGCGTGAATCTGTGCATGCGCAGAACGGCCGGTATATTTCCACGAATGCACGGGGGTCTCTTCTCCGCGCTGGCAATATGGCGGAGCCCGACAGGGGCCCGGCACAGAGTAAAATAAGCCTCCACAGAATCAGCCCGCCCGCCGATTGGTAGACCCCGATCGCGGGCCGGGTCACCGTGGGGGCCCCCCTCCGGGGTCGGATTCCCCCGCCCCTCCCTCCAAGATGGCCCCCGCAGACTCACCTTCCAGGTCCCGCCGTGTGGGACCTGAGTAACCCACACCGGCGAGACTTGGCCAAACTCGTCGGCCACATGGCCCATCGGGGCCCGGAGAATCGTCGGGGGGGGGGGGGGGGGGGGGGCGCTGTCAACGGCCACCGACCGGCGGGGCAGGAATCCCGCGGGTACCCGAAAATCGGCGCCAGAGAATGGGAAGCTGGCATCGAGGTGGCGGGCACGATTCTCACGTCCCCCCGGGGATTCTCCGACCCGGCGCTGGGTCGGAGAATCCCGGTCTATGAAACCGGCGTGGCAACTACTGAGGGAGAGGAGGGGGTACGGAAAGTGTCCAACATCGCCATAGTTTGCTGACAGTTGTGCTGCTGGCCAGGGGGCTTCTGGTCAGGCTGGGGGGTGTAGTGGGGGGTGGCCAGGCGGTGGGCAGTGGGGTCAGGGTGGGCAATAATGGAATACCATTGCCGCAGCTGGCAAGATAGCCACACAGCTGCGCACACCGTTAACAGCCCACTTTGAACCTGGTGCCGCAGGTCATATTGGTGTCCCCCCAGGGCACCCTTCTGGGTTCTCTCTGGCCCCAGCCGACCCATTGCATGAGTTGTATATGCGTTCTCCAGTCCCATCCTTTTGGTTGGTATAAGTGTGTGTAGGGAGTGTAATGTGTATGTGTGGCTGCAGTTTATCATCCTCCCGAGTATCGATCACGGACCCGGCGTATTCCGCACCATTTCTCATTGGAATCGAGTGTGTTCCACCCACCACCGGTGCTAGCCCCTCAATGGTAGCGGAATTAGTCCAGGTGCGGCGCCAGGTTTTCTGTCGTAAAAGTCAACGGATACTCCGTTGGCGTCAACACTTAACAGAGAATCCAACCCCATGTGTCGGAAGCGTTGAAATTCTTCCCGGAGTGTGGCAGAGTGGACGAGCTGCTTCGAGTACTGTTGTTGTTAAAAGTTCTTGGCCATCAGTCATTGTAACCCAGCACTTTTACATGGTGTCTGGAGTTGGCAGGAAGGCACAGGGACTTGGCTGCTTCAACTGGTCCATGTTCGATGAAAATATTACAGACAATTGGGCAAAATTACAAAACAAAGTGGCATATCTACTGCAGTGCCAGTTTATCAGACAAATTCAAGAAGGTACAAGACTTTACTAAATCTAGTGGGCCCCGAGGCCATCGAGAAGTTTCAATCTTTTGTCTTTTAAGTGGAGAGGAGAAAGAGGACTCCGAGATACTGTTAAAGTTTGAGAACATTTGCTTGCCAGTGAAGAACATAATACTCAACAGACACGCATTTGACACGACAAGCCAAAGATTTGACAAATCGATACAGTCCCATACTGCAACTATAAAAAATTGAGCAGTTGAATGTGCATTTGGCACCCTTACCGATGAGTTAATCAGGGATCAGATAGTCTGCGGTCTCCACAGTGATCATGTCCACCAGCACTTCTTCATGAGCAAGATGTAACATTGCAATCAACCATCAGTATCTGCATGCTAAACGAGTATCAGAAAATGGCAAGGAGATAAGGTGGGAAACAGGATGTGCCCCGCCCCAACTGTGATAGCCATCACCCTCAGAACAGAACAACATGTTTAGAGTTTCGTAAACGCTGCAATAAATGGCAACTGGAACCATCTTGCAAAATGCTGCAGATCTAAACCACAGCAGCTTTCCTTTGTCACCAGCACATTGCAGCCAGTTATACCTCCATGGTTCAGAGTATGAGAAAGGTAAATGAACAGAAGCTTAATCAGAGCGACCAAACAACTGAGCCTCCAACAACACCCGACAGACAAAGGGTTAGATCTTCCCCACCATGACCATTGTTTGGAGCAATGCAATGCTAAAGCCAAAGATTGACACTCGAGCAAAGTGCAACGTATTGTTCAGGCAAATGCTAAGGGAACTAGACCCATATGCAGCACCAGCACTGACATAACCCAGGCGGGCCTTGTGGCTTACGGTGGACAAACCATCCGCATTGAAGGTGTGGCTATTCTCCAAGTTTCACACAGTTGATCAGAATGTATGGCTACTGTTTAGGCCTTCGGAACATCATCATGCTGGGGCTCAGCCACCTTAGTCCAAATATACTCTGCAACATCAGGCCCCAAAATGATAGAGTACAAGGACCTCTTCAACTGTGACATCATAGAATCATAAAATCCCTACAGTTCAGAAGAAGGCCATTCGGTCCATCGAGACTGCACTGACCCTTTGAAAGAGCATTCCACCCAAGCCCACTTGCCGCCCTATCCCAATAACCCCTTATCCAATAACCCCATCCCTGGGCACAACGGGCCAATCTATTTAACCTGCACATCTTTTTCAGGATGGCAGCCGGTGACTCGTAGTGTTCCGCAGGGGCCAGTGTTGGGACCACAACTATTCAAGATATATATTAATGATCTGGAAGAAGGAACTGAGGATGTTGTTGCTACATTTGCAGATGATACAAAGATATGTAGAGGATCAGGTATTATTGAGGAAAAAGGGAGGATGCAGAAGGACTTAGAAAAGCTTGGAAAGTGAGAAAAGCAGTAGCAGATGGAATACAATGTGGAAAGGTGTGAGGTTATGTACTTTAGTAGGAAGAATAGAGGCATTGACTATTTTCTAAATGGGAAAAGGCTTCTGAAATCAAATGCACAAAGGGACTTAGGAGTCTGAGTTCAGGATTCTTTTAAGGTGGACATACAGGTTCAGTTGGCAGTTAGGAAGGCAAATGTTAGAATTCATGTGTTGAGATACAAGAGCAGGGATGTCCTGCTGAAGCTCTAAAAGGCTCTCTTCAGACCCCATTTGGAATATTGTGAGCGGTCTTGGGCCCCGTATCTAAGGAAGGATGTACTGACCTTGGAGAGGGTCCAAGGAGGTTCACAAGAATGATCCCTGGAATGAAGAGCCTGTCATGTGAGGAGTGGTAGAGGACTCTGGGTCTGCACTTGATGGAGTTTATAATGATGAGGGGGGATCTTATTGAAATGTACAGAATACAGAGAGGCCTCGATAGTGTTATGGGCCAGGGTTTAGAGAACCCCAAAATGTATCATGGAGTTCACCTGACCCACAACTTTTAATAGATTGTGGTATGGGGAGCACACGGTCCACTCTACAGGTGTGGTACAGCAGAAATGGAAAAGTATTTTTTAAAGCAAAACAATGTTTATTCTATGAACTCAAGTTAAACTTTATGAAACATACAGTGAACATCTTAGTAACCATCACTTCAAATACAACCCCCAAAGAATACAACACTAAGTAATCCGCAAGCTGTCCTTTTAACATCCATAAGACTTAAAACACCTTTTACCAGAAGCACATTAGGTTTACATTCACTGCTGAGAACATTTATAATTCTGAATTCAGCAAATGATCAAGAGATAGCCTTTTGATGTACTACGAGTACCCCTGCTTGGCCTGGCTTCAAATCCAACACTGAAAATGAAACTAAAACACACCATGCAGCAAACAGCCTAAAACGAAAGTAAAATGCTGACAGACAGCCCAGCTCCACCCACACTCTGACATCACTGATAAACACCCATTTCTTAAAGGTACATTTCTCAAACACCCATTTCTTAAAGTTACTCTCACATGACAATAGTGTGGACGTGGAGAGGATGTTTCCACTCGGCGGAGAAACTAGAATCCGAGGACACAGCCTAAGACTGAAGGGACAATCTTTAAAATAGAGATGAGAAGGAATTTCTTCAGCCAGAGAGTGGTGAATCTGTGAAACATATTGCTGCAGAAGGCTTTGGAGGCCAAGTCACAGGGCGTCTTTATGACAGACATTGATAAGTTCTTGATTAATAAGTGGATCAGGGGTTATGGGGAGAAGGCAGGAGAATGGACATGAGAAACAGATCAGCCATGATTGAATGGCAGAGCAGATTCGATGGGCTGAATGGCCTACTTCTGTTCCTATATCTTATGGTCTTATGGAGGGGGGGAGGGGGAGGGGGGCTGCCGTGCGACCTCACTATCGGGCCGGCCGCTCAGAATGGAGGCCCGAGAGCGGGATTCCCTTGGGAAACCCTTGCAATCCTCGTCATGCATAAGTTTGCATGGTGAAGGATTGGGAATCGCTTCCTGATTTGTATTCCCAGTGTAATTCAGCTCCAGCGGAAGAACATAGGTTGAGATTCTCCGCCGGCATGATTTTGCGTTATGCCGGCGCCCGGGGGTTTCCCGATGGCATGCGGCTGCCCCACAATGGGAAACTCCATTGACCAGTTGGCATGACGGAGAATCCCGCCGGCCGGTCGGGGCAGAAATGTGGCACAGCGGGGCGGAGAATCCCGCCCATAGTCTCCCAAACAGAGAATTTTACCCAGTGTCATGCCGTAACTGTGTGCAGCTGTGAGGGACCTGATCAAGGGCCACAGTGTGCAGGAAAAAGGGCAAGTGGATGGGATAATGAGCACGGCAATATTCATCATTCATCCACTCATTGAGCTTTGACAGCTCAGTACATTACTGAATAATATCTGTGCACGACAATATCATCTCCATGACTATGTCTTGTGAATCCAGTCTATCATTCCTGTGGTTCAGTAGAATACACTTCAATGAGGCAGCAACAAATTAATTTCCCCAAGAGGGAATCTTCATGATGGGCATCCATTCCAGGATTAGCTAACAGTTGGACAACATTTACAGTTCGGATACTCAGCTGACAAGTCAATGATGTCTCCTCCAATGCACAGGGACTTCAGCATTGATGGTCTCTCAAATGGGCCTTTCTGAATGCTTGCTTTTAAACTGCACCCCAGTTGCCCAACCCATTCCTGGCTCGCTTCCGACCCCCTCCCTATTTCCGGTGTCATGTGCTTGACCCCTATTCTAACCTGCCCTCATTGACCAAATGTCAAGCTTTTTTTGAGGTTAAGTACACGGAGCTGGGAATTCTTCCATCCTTGTGTACCAAACCACGGAGTGAGAATCTGGACCTATCTCTTACATCCTTTGTTGCTGAAGTTAATGTTTTGGACAAGTAGAGCTCTTGCCCTTCAGGGGTGTAAACATGTCTTGTTTTCTACCAAGTCAACAATCCACTCATTTAACAATGTATGTCTGACTCACTTTATTGTCGACTCCAACACATCCATTTACTTTCCTGAGGTTGAGATTTTGATCCATTAAAGTGATCAATCTCCCGAAAATGCATCCATTCTCATGTATCCACTATGCAACGCTGAATTTTGTCCTCCGTGAACAACATTTTCTTCTTCATCCCTGTCGCCACCACCTGCCCATCAACAGGTGACCACTGTGCTCTGTGAATTCTTCAGTTTCCTCTGGTATCATTCTAACAATCTTCAATACTGTTCCCAAACAGATATTATCCAATTACTTTTTGAATTACATCACCTTGAAGCTGTAACGTGAAGGTGGTTCAGACACATAAACTTCATAATGAATCTGTGGGTGCAATCTTCCCAAAACGGTTCAAAGTCCCCGAGCGAGCACGATTAGCCGCGGGTTTCCCAGCACTCGTAGTGTTGAATAAGGGGCCTTAACGGGGAATGCCATGCCTAGGCCGCACATAGCCCCGATTTTTACCACGGAGAGCTCCGCTCGCCGAACTGCCCGTTGTAATGAGAGATTGGGACACCATTTTTAAATGGCGTCCTGATCTCCAAGACCCACAAATAAAATATCCAACCACCCCCCAGCCCAATCGCAACATGGGAGGGTCCACCAGCACCCCCTGCACCCTCTAACGCACGCAGTGGGCAACCCCGACCCAATCACACGCACGCTGTAAATGCCACCTGGGCACCTTCGCAGTGCCTGGATGGCACCTAGATGGTGCTGCTAGGGTGCCAGGCTAGTTGTGCCAAGGTTCCAGGCTGGCACTTCTAGGGTATCCAAGTGGCACCAGCAGTGCCATGGCACCACCCGGCATGCAGCTGGGGGGCCCCAATCCCCTTGGAGACCTCCCCGTTTGTGGGGAGCAGTACCAAACGGCACTCACCTGAGGTCTCTGGGACAAAAGGATTGAATCCCAAAGCCTCAGGTAGCTTGGAAATCTGCACATTAGAGTAAGGCTTACTGCCTTGCTCTAATATGCAGAGGTGCCACAAAATGATCTCACCCACTGTGGGTGGGATTCTCCTTGCAACATCTCGCGAGATTGCGTTGAATCTCACGAGGTGTTGCAAGCTGGTTGGATCCCAGGAGTAGGGTCTCCTGGCTTTCACCGGCCAAGCTGCGCTGCGGTGAGATGCTTTTCCTGGGCAGCGTGGCCCCTGCGTTTAGTTGCCATGACAAACTGTGTTGAACATCTTGGCCATGTGGTATAAATTGTACCCAAGATGGACGTTTAAGACGTTGAGGGTGTCATGGCTTTGAATGCAGTTCATCTATATAATCCACAAAAATTCCAATACCGCATAATAATATCATTGAAAAACTACTGTTATGACCCTAGCTGATGTTACGACTGGATGGTCATGTCGCAGGATGGAACCCTGGCTCAACAGACCATAACTTTTTTTTGTTTATAGATATGGATGAACAGAATCACAAGACTGCCAATTAACCTTAAAAAAAGAATAAAATATTTATTAAATCTGAAAAGATTGTAACACAATACTTCTTTACCCCACGTATATCGTCAGAGATGTACAGAGATTTTTAAGTTACAAAATATATCTTATACTATATTGTTCTCAGTAAGTACACAGTCCATGTAAACCAAAAGGCAAAATGTGGTCAGATACACCACACTCTGAAACCAAGTGGTAGATGCCACCCAACACAACTTCTGTGGATTTCTCATCAAATCCCCCCAGATGCTTGTTATACTGTGGGCGGGATTCTCCGTTGCTAGTTTGCCTTGCAGCTGCTGTCAGCGAGGATGGTGAATTTGGCACTCGCCCAAATCTCCATTCACTGCAGCAGGATTGGAGAATCTCGCTGACGTGAGGGAATGGAGAATCAAATTCTGTGAGTCAACTGGTCTTACTGAAATACAACTCCCATACGAGTGTTTATTATCTCCACTCTCAAAAATAAACATGCCTTGGAATATTCTCCCAAACAATTCTTTCTCTTGAATGCCTTCACCAAGGATCCACTTCCAGGATTTCAATTTCTTCTTTACGCCTTGGATTGCTTTGTGCATTCAAACTTCCACACAATCTCTTGAGTAACCAGCCAAGCCAACAGAACACGACTACTTCACAGGCTGTATTAAGATGTCACCAAACTTTTGATTTACCTCAGATGTTTGGTTTCTTACCCAGCTGACTTTAAATTTAATTCTTGCAGCTGTCTCTTCAACTCAGACCACTTTCTGTGCCATTTGCTTGAATTCAGCTGAACAGGACTTGTTCACCTTCTTGTTCTTTGTTCCTTTAACTTAACTGTATTCCTGAGCCAGACATTTTGTTCCAACTGCCTGGTTTCTGGACTTTCTTTTGTTCTGTTGGAGGGTCTGCTTTTCCCAGCTCCCTGGTCCTATCCAGTTGCTTCTGCGTCCATCTTAAAACTCAACTCAAAAGTTCTTTCTAACTTAGGGTAGCTCCTGGTTGCGAAGCAAAAATCTGAGCTTTCTTTAATCCCTGTTTGTTTTCACATTGTAGATCCTTTAATTACAATGCAGGCACAGTTGTAAAGTGACCAGAAAACAAGACGTTCAGGCACTTTTGTTCCTAAGCTTCACCATTTCTTACACTTGAACACTAAATTAAACTTACTGAAAGCTTGAACTTACTTAAAGCTATACCCTATTTCTATTACCCCACAAATACAAATATTGATTATATAAAACTACTTCTGTTTCCTGACAGGGTACACTTGGAAAATAGGCCCCAAGTGTTATTTACTGCTTCTATCTAATTATCAGTGATTATATGAGTCATTGCCATTATATCCAGTAATATTTTCAACCACTTATCTGATATCAGATGTTTAGAAAATTCAAGATTATATTCTTCATGCCACAGTATACATACTGTGCCAATTCTAACTTGTTCTGGTCAGGTAAAGGGTCTTAAGACTTTTCCTGAAGATACAATATTGTGACGAATAGGATTTCACACTCAACAAATTATATTTTTCAGACAATTATTCTCTAAAAAGCTGCCTATTAGCACAACTAATAGGAGGAGGAGGTGGTGGAAGCAGGGACGATAGTGGCATTTACGGGGCATCTTGACAAATACATGAATAGGATGGGAATAGAGGGATACGGACCCAGGAAGTGGAGAAGATTTTAGTTTAGACGGGCAGCATGGTCGGCCCAGGCTTGGAGGGCTGTACTTCTCTTTGTTCTTTGTTCTAACGAGGACATACAGACATTGAGCCCACCTTCACCATTGTTTCGCTGACAATGTGGAGATGATTCCACAGACACACACACATAAGAGATATATTATTCTTGGAACAAAGATACTGATCACCCCAATACGTCCCCTATTCCCTCTTTCCTCTTATCCCATTCTAAGGAAACCTCACTGCACCTACATTGTCTATGGCAGATTTGAAAATCTATCGTGAAAGATGAAATTTACATTGCAGTTTATTATTGTGGTATTATAGGTATTATGGTACCTGAGAGTCTAAAGCACCATTGGTAGAACCTGTATGCTTTCTATTGGCTAGAGTGTATAATAGCTCCACCCTGAAAGGCAGGGTATAAGAACCCGTGCCGCCCCAGCAGCCCTCATTCTGTACCTGAGCTGCTGGGGGAAACATCTAGCTTATTAAAGCCTTCAGTTGGACTACAACCTCGCTTTAGTGGTCATTGATCCTGCATCAATTTAATAAGCTAGATTTTTTAGAAGAAAGGATGGAGCTCCGAATCAAGCCGGAGTGTCTGCAACTTAGCCCCCACGCGGCGAACTCAGCAGCAACCTTTAAGCACGGGCTGGCGTACGTTAAAGGGTATCTCGAGATGGCCGAAAATGCACCCACGGGAGAGCAGAAACTGCATGTCCTGCATTCAAGGGTGAGCCCGGAGATTTACACCCTCATCGAGGAAGCGGATGACTCCGATGCAGCAATTGAGCTGCTAAAAGGACACTATATTCGCCCGGTAAACCAGGTCTATGCCCGGCACCTGCTTGCAACAAGGCGACAAACCCCTGGGGAATCGCTGGAGAAATTCTACCGCGCACCTCTGGCGCAGGGACGAAGTTACGGCTGCCCCGCATGTTTCGGCGAGCGAACACACGGAACTCTTAGTCCGGGATGCTTTCGGGCCCGAGCGGTGGCCGCAGCCTCCAGCGGCAAATGCGGACCGCGACCACAAACTTTTCCACGGCCCCGTGCGTCCAGTGGTTGCCGCCACCTCCATATCCCAGGGCCATGTGCGGACCCCGGGCGCCGCCATCTTGTTCCGCGGACGCCACGCTGGAGGGATGGGCGCCGCCATGTTGTGCACCCCCGGGCATGTGCGACCAATGGGAGACGCCATCTTGGATGAACCCCCAGGACCCTAGCTCGGCCGACCACACACTGCCTGACCAGAACACTCAACTACTGTGATTGGCCTCGGTGACTCTGGATCAGTCTCGACCGCTACGACGACCCTTTTCATCAACGGGCATGAGACGTCCTGCCTAATCGACTCTGGGAGCACGGAGAGCTTCATACACCCCAACACGGTAAGGCGCTGTTCCCTCCTCATCCACCCTGTTAATCAAAAAGTCTCTCTGGCCTCCGGTTCCCACTCAGTGGAGATAAAGGGGTTTTGTGTAGCAAACCTCACAGTCCAGGGAAGGGAGTTCAAAAATGTCCGTCTCTACGTCCTTCCCCACCTCTGCGCAGCTACACTCCTGGGTTTAGACTTCCAGTGTAACCTTCAAAGTCTGACCTTCCAATTCGGCTGCCCTATACCCCCCCTTACTGTCTGCGGCCTCGCGACCCTTAAGGCCGACCCGCCTTCCCTGTTTGCGAACCTCACCCCGGATTGCAAACCCGTTGCCACCAGGAGCAGACGCTACAGTGCCCAGGACCGATCTTTATTAGGTCAGAGGTCCAAAGGCTACTGAGGGAAGGGGTCATTGAAGCCAGTAACAGCCCCTTGAGAGCTCAAGTAGTGGTGGTAAAGACCGGGGAGAAGCATAGGATGGTCATCGACTACAGTCAGACCATCAACAGGTTTATGCAGCTGGACACGTGAGGCACGATCAATTTGGCTGGAGACGAAGTTGAATTCAAACTGAGGCTCTATTAGTATCTGATGTGTGGCCTCCTACAGCAGCTGACGAAATGGCTGCGAGCTGAAGGCCATGCATATTTATAACCCGGCTCATGGGCGGAGCTAGCATGCAGGGGCCCAGGTGAACCTGTAGTGCAGGTTCTACCGTCTAACCCTTAATATAAGAACACAGTGGTTTACCACATTCACCCCCTGTTAAAATTGAGTCCGGCGGGGGTGGTGGCTAACTATATACAATTCACAATCTTTAATATTTACAGAACAGTAAAAAAATGTCTCTGGTCATCCGGCGGGCGGGTCAGAGGTTCAGCCGGTCCGGCGCCTTGATCGTCCTCTGGGATCGGGGAAGTGGAGCCGGCGATGTTGGTGCTGTCGTGGTCAAAGTTGACTCCGGAAGCGTGCCGAAATCCTCTTCATCAACGGTGGTGGGCAGGGGGAGGACGGACAGTCCTAGGGGGGGTGACAAGGGCGGCGGGGGAGGGGAGGGTGGCGCCGGGGGCGACGGGGGTGGTGCGGGGGTGGAACCTGCTGGTGCCAGGTCCCTGAGGGAGGCGGTATCCTGGCGGCCGTCGGGGAACGCCACGTAGGCGTACAGTGGGTTTGCGTGGAGCAGGCGCACCCTTTCCACCAACGGATCCACCTTGTGGAGCCGCACATGTTTACGGAGAAGCACGGTTCCCGGAGCTGTAAGCCAAGTCGGGAGAGATACCCCGGATGTGGACTTCCTGGGGAAAGCAAAAAGGCGTTCATGCGGTGTACTGTTAGTAGTAGTGCAAAGTAATGAGTGAATGGAATGTAGTGCATCAGGGAGGATCTGTTACCAGCGGGAGGCCAGGAGATTTCTGAACCATAGGGCCAGCTGGACGGCCCTCCATACCGTCCCATTCTCCCTTTCTACCTGTCCATTTCCCCGGGGGTTGTAGCTCGTCGTTCTGCTGGAGGCGGGAGGCCTTCACCAGGTGCGCGCGGTCCGGCCGGTAGAAGTGCGGTTTTCACTCCGCACAGACCTGGCAGTCCTTGGTGATCGTCCTTACTTCCTCGACGGAGTAGGGCAAATTTTGTGTCTTAATGAAGTGGTACAGCCAAGTGACCCCTGGGTAACAAAGGCTGTCGTGCAGGGTCCGGAGTCGGTCTACCTGTGCCCTGGCACATGTACCTCGGGATAGGGCGTCTGGCGGCTCGTTGAGTTTGCCAGGGCGATACTTAACCTCGTGGGTGTAGAGCTCGATTCTCTACAGCAAGATTTTGTCATTTTTGATCTTGCCCCGCTGTGTGTTGTTGAACATGAAGGCAAACGACCGTTGGTCAGTGAGGAGAGTGAATCTCCTGCCGGCCAGGTAATGCCTCCAATGTCGCACAGCCTCAACGATAGCCTGGGCCTCCTTTTCAACGGATGGGTGCCGAATTTCGGAGGCATGGAGGGTGCGGGAAAAGAATGCCACAGGCCTGCCTGGTTGAGGGTGGCGGCAAGGGCGATGTCTGATGCGTCGCTTTCTACTTGGAAAGGAAGTGTTTCATCTACAGCGTGCATTCCAGCTTTGGCAATATCAGCTCTGATCCGGGCGAAAGCCTGTTGGGCTCCGGCCGTCAGGGGGAAATGAGTGGACTGTATGAGTGGGCGGGCCTTGTCCGCATAGTTTGGGACCCACTGAGCGTAATACGAGAAGAACCCCAGGCAGCGTTTGAGGGCCTTGGGGCAGTGGGGTAGGGGAAGCTCCATGAGGGGGCGCATGCAGTCGGTATCGGGCCCCAGAACTCCGTTCTGGACCACGTAGCCGAGGATGGCTAAACGATTTATACGGAACACGCATTTCTCCTTGTTATACGTGAGTTTGAGGAGAGTGGCGGTGCAGAGAAATTTAGCGAGGTTGGCGTCGTGGTCCTGCTGATCATGGCCGCAGATGGTCACATTGTCTAGGTACGGAAACGTGGCCCGCAAGCCGTACCGGTCGACCATTCAGTCCATCTCCCTTTGGAAGACCAAAACCCCATTGGTGACGTCGAAGGGGACCCTAAGGAAGTGATCGAAGGCGGTGATGGGGAGCTGGTGGTCAGCGGATTTCAGGTCCACCGTTGAGAAGACCCGGTACTGTGCAATCTGGTTAACCATGTCAGAAATGCGTGGGAGGGGGTACGCGTTGAGCTGCGTGTACCTGTTGATGGTCTGGCTGTAGTCCACGACCATTCGGTTTTTCTCCCCAGACTTAACCACTACCACTTGAGCTCTCCAGGGGCTGTTTCTGGCCTCGATGACTCCCTCCCGAAACAACCGCTGGACCTCGGACCTGATGAAGGCCTTATCCTGGGTGCTGTACCATCTGCTCCTGGTGGCGACGGGTTTGCAATCTGGAGTTAGATTGGCAAAGAGGGAAGGAGGATCGACCTTTAGGGTCGCGAGGCCGCACACAGTGAGGGGTGGTAAGGGTCCGCCGAATTTAAGAGTCAGGCTCTGGAGGTTGCACTGAAAATCCAGGCCAAGGATAAGTGCAGCGCAGAGGTTAGGGAGAACGTAGAGGCGAAAACTGTGGAACTCTACCCTTGGACTGTGAGCGTGACTGTGCAGTACCCCCGGATCGCTACACGATGTGATCGGAGGCCAGGGAGATACTTTGATTGGTAGGGTGTACTTTAAGGGAGCAGCGCCTTACTGTATTTGGATGTTCAAAGCTCTCGGTGCTCCCGGAGTCCAGTGGTCGTTGATTTTCACGCTGGTGGATGTGTTGGTCAGAGTGTGTGGTCGGGACTGGTCGATTGCCATGGATGCGAGTCGTGGTTGATCGTCGGGTAGTGAGGCGGCCGCTGAGTCGGGGTCCTGGAACGCCATTGGTCTCCATGTGCTGCGGGGTGGACAAGATGGCAGCGCCTGGAGGTCCTGGGGGTCACAAAATGGCAGCGCCCATGGAACGCACGTTGCGGAGGTGGAGCAAGATGGCGGCGCCCATGAAACGCACGTGTTGTGCAGGGGAGATGATGGCGGCGCCCATTGCTCACACATGGCCTGGGGAGGATAGCGGCGCCCATTGTGCATGACCAGGGGGGGTTGGGGGTGACCGCTGCTGCTGAGCGGGCCTGGCACACCGCTGAATAGTGGTGACATCCCCCCTTTTTCCCGCAGGTCTTACAAAGGGCAGCGCGGGCCGGGCAGCGTTGGCGGGGGTGTCTTTGTTGGCCGCAAAAAAAGCATCGGGGCCCCCCGGAGATCACTGGCTGGCGTGTAGCGCAGGCGTATTGGGTGGGTAGCGCCCCCACTGGAGCAGCTGCCTGTTGGGCCCGTGAAGCGTAGGAGGAGTGGGCTGCACGGTTGGGGGCGTAGGACTGTACACTGCGTCGGGCGACCGTCATGGAAAGCGCTAGTGTTTTAGTCTCTGCGAGGTCGCAGAGACTAGAAGCCGCTGCCTGATAACATCGGACCCAATCCCAATTACAAAAGCGTCCCTCATAAGGAGATCTGAGTGCTCCTTAGCTGTAATGTCCTGGCAGTCACAGTCCCGAACTAGTGGATTCAGGGCCCTCCAGAAGTCCTCGATTGACTCACCACGTAGTTGAGTACGTGTTGCGAGCACGTATCTGGTGATGTGCGTGTTCGTCTTCTGCTCATAATTTTCTTTGAGTCGAGTCATAGCATCAGCGTAATTGGGCGCCTCCTGGATCAGCGGGAAGATTTTAGAGCGGAGTACAAGATTTGAATCTTCTAAGCCTCTGGAACAGGGGTCGGAGCTGCGTTGATATACGCTTCAAAACAAGCTAGCCAGTGCTGAAGTCCTTTCTGGCGTCGCTTGCGTGTGGATCCAGCTGCAATCGATCTGGTTTAATCCGGAGGTCCATCTTCTGAATCAGATACTAATAAATTGAGGCACGATCAATTTGGCTGAGACGAAGTTGAATTCAAACTGAGGCTCTATTAGTATCTGATGTGTGGCCTCCTACAGCAGCTGACGAAATGGCTGCGAGCTGAAGGCCATGCATATTTATAACCCGGCTCCTGGGCGGAGCTAGCATGCAGGGGCCCAGGTGAACCTGTAGTGCAGGTTCTACCGTCCAACCCTTGATATAAGAACGCAGTGGTTTACCACAACGCGTACCCTCTCCCCTGCATATCCGACCTGGTAAATGTCATGTTGTGTTGTCTGCTCCATAGACGAACCAACACGGTTGCGGATGGTGCAACTCAGTTTTATTACTAACAATATTTGCAATGATAAACTGGTTACTGTGGTGTGTTCATTACCCTTGAATCTGTGGACCTAGCCCTAACACTATCTTGGAGAAGCACTCAGCACATAGTGAATGTCTGAGTCGCTTGCTGTGAGCTCTGTGTCCTGAGCTGTCTCCTGCTGGAATGCCCGGGAAGTGTTGTGTTCCCAGTTTTATAGTGTGTATGCTCTTTCCTGTGATTGGCTGTGGTGTTGTGTGTGTATTGATTGGTCCGTTGATCTGTCCATCAGTATGCATCTATGTTTGCACCATGATGTTTACCTGAATATCATGACAGTAAACAGGATCGCGCATTATAAGGTCTTCTCCACGGTGGATCTCAAGTCCGTACTAGTGACCGCAAATACACTGCCTTTGAGGCAGACGGGCGGCTCTATCACTTCTTAAGGGTTCCCTTTGGTGTCACCAACGGGGTCTCGGTCTTAAAGCGCAAGATGGACCGAATGGTTGATCGGTACGTTTATGGGCAACATTCCCAAATCGCGATAATGTCACCATCTGCGGCCACGACCAGCAGGACCACGACACCAACCTCCGAAAATTTCTCCAGACCGCTAAAATCTTTAATCTAACATATAATTAGGATAAATGCGTGTTTAGCACTGACCGTCTAGCCATTCTCGGCTACGGAGTGCGAAATGGAGTTATAGGCCCCGACCCTGAACGCATGCGCCCCCTTATGGAGTTCCCCCTCCCTCACTGCTCCAAGGCCCTGAAACGCTGCCTCGGGTTTTTTCGCTACTACGCCCAGTGGGTCCCCAACTATGCGGACAAGGCCCGTCCACTGATCCAATCCACAGTTTTTCCCCTGTCGATAGAGGCACGCCAGGCCTTCAGCCGCATCAAAGCAGACATTGCAAAGGCCACGGTGCACGCCATCGACGAGTCCCTCCCCTTCCAGGTCAAGAGCGATGCGTCCAACGTAGCTCTGGCAGCCATCCTCAACCAAGCGGGCAGACCCGTGGCCTTCTTCTCACGTACCCTCCATGCTTCCGAAATCTGCCACTCCTCAGTCGAAAAGGAGGCCCAGGCCATAGTAGAAGCTGTGCGACATTGGAGGCATTACCTGGCCGGCAGGGGATTCACTCTCCTCACTGACCAACGGTCGGTTGCTTTCATGTTCGATAATGCACAGCGGGGCAAGATTAAAAACGACAATATCTTGCGGTGGAGGATCGAACTCTCCACCTACAACTACGAGATCTTTTATTGTCCCGGGAAGCTAAACGAGCCTCCTGACACCCTGTCCTGCGGCACTTGTGCCACTGCACAAGTGGACCGCCTCCGAACCCTCCACGAGGACCTCTGCCACCCGGGGTCACTCGCTTTTTCCATTTCGTCAAGACCCGCAACCTGCCCTACTCCATCGAGGAGGTCAGGACTGCCACCAGGGACTGTCAAATCTGCGCAGAGTCCAAACCGCACTTCTACAGGCCAGAGAGAGCGCACCTGATAAAGGCTTCCCGTCCCTTTGAATGCCTCAGCATGGACTTCAAAGGCCCCCTCCCCTCCACCGACCGCAACACGTACTTCCTGAACGTGATTGACGAGTACTCCTGGGTCCCATTTGCCATCTCCTGCCCCAACATGATTGCCACCACCGTCATCAAGGCCCTCCATAACATCTTTGTACTGTTCGGGTTCCCCGCTTACATACACAGTGATAGGGGGTCCTCCATTATGAGCGACGAACTGCGTCAATTCCTGCTCAGCAAGGGCATCGCCTCGAGCAGGACGACCAGTTACAACCCCCGGGGTAACGGACAGGTAGAGAGGGTGAACGGAACGGTCTGGAAGACCGTCCTACTGGCCCTGCGGTCCAGAAACCACCCAGTCTCCCGCTGGCAAGATGTCCTCCCGGATGCCCTCCACTCCATCCAGTCACTACTTTGTACGACCACCAATCAGACACCTCACGAATGTCTCCTTGTCTTCCCTCGGAAGTCCTCCTCTGGGACCTCACTCCCGACCTGGCTGGTAGCACCCGGACCCATCCTGCTCCGAAAACACGTGAGGGCGCACAAATCGGACCTGTTGGTCGAGAGTGTCCATCTGCTCCATGTTAACCCCCAGCACGCCTACATGGCGTACCCCGACGGCCGACAAGATACAGGACCTGGCGCCCGCCGGAACTCCACGCACATTCCAGCGACCAGTCCCACCCTCCCCTCCACCGCAGCACCTTACAAGAGGATCGGTCCTTCCGCCGCCCCCGTCTAGGCCTCCCCACCCACTGACACCCCACGCAGGCGCGCCCGTCCCAGGTTAGCCGTTTTCCCCACCAGCACCGTCTAGGGGTGACGAAGCTACCATGGAGATCGAAGCCACGCTCCCGGAGTCACAGACGGCCAAGCCTCCACCGTAGTCTCCACCGATGCTCCGACGATCACAGAGGACAACCGGGGCCCCCGATCGACTGATTGCTTCATTTTAACTGTAATCTGTAAATATAAACCATCAAATGTACATAGTTACCAGACTTGTAAATAGTTACTAAACACTGTACGGAGGTATTACGGTACCTCCATAACTAATTATACCATGTTGTCATGTTTTGTAGTTTCTGGCCACCACCACCGCCGGACTTTTTTTTAACAGGGGGTGAATGTGGTATTATAGGTATTACAGTACCTGAGAAGCTAAAGCACCATTGGTAGAACCTGTATGTTTTCTATTGGAAAAGAGTGTATAATAGCTCCGCACTGATAGGTGGGGTATAAGAACCCGTGCAGCCCCAGCAGCCCTCATTCTGTACCTGAGCTGCTGGGGGAAACATCTAGCTTATTAAAGCCTTCAGTTGGACTACAACCTCGCTTTAGTGGTCATTGATCGTGCATCAATTATTAGGTATGAATATATCAGGTAGGAAGGGCACAGTGAAAGACTTGAGGTTTTGTAAGGTGATGTTTTCTACTTTCCGCTTGTTGTCTCCAGATCTACCTTGGTTAAAAAACTGGAAAAACCAGTTGCACCCAACAGGTGGTAAGACAAACTGCAAGAGAGTCTCAAGGAACTTTGATTGATTGATTAGATGCCTCCAAACAAAGAATTGTGGTAAGTGTTAAAATAATAATTATTAGAAGTGCATTTCCCCCATTCCATATTTCATGTAACAGAACAGAATTAATTAAGAGATGACTGCCAGGTTCTGCAGTTCTAAAATGGGCCTTCCAACCATTGTTAAAACACTTTGACGGTTCAAATTTATTAATCATATCATTCCTCATTAAGCATGTTTGTTTTATTGACTCTTTCGTTGAATTTTATATATTACGATCATTTTAAATTTCCTGTAATTTCATTTTAAAACATTTTTCATATTATGCATGAACAGGCTGTGTCAGCTGGATGGAGATTTGAAAATATTTGGAGGTTGCTTTCTCCACAATGATCTTCCACATCAGCATTTTAGATTTAGTAATATTATGCTTCATTTGAAAACAAATTTGGAAAAGTTGCCCAGCACGGGGGCAGCACAGTAGCATTGTGGATAGCACAACTGCTTCACAGCTCCAGGGTGCAAGGTTCGATTCCGGCTTGGGTCACTGTCTGTGCGGAGTCTGCACATCCTCCCCGTGTGTGCGTGGGTTTCCTCCGGGTGCTCCGGTTTCCTCCCACAGTCCAAAGATGTGCAGGTTAGGTGGATTGGCCATGATAAATTGCCCTTAATGTCCAAAATTGCCCTTAGTGTTGGGTGGGGTTACTGGGTTATGGGGATAGGGGGGAGGTGTTGACCTTGGGTAGGGAGCTTTTCCAAGAGCCGGTGCAGACTCGATGGGCCGAATGGCCTCCTTCTGCACTGTAAATTCTATGATAATCTATGATAAATGGCAAAATATTGTGCTGTAACTTGCTGTGGTCGAGCTCTGGCAGCAGATCCCGATTGCAGTAAATCTGGGGTATTGAGTAGGGAGGCTTTGGCCAGCTTAAGGAAGGCCCCGTTAACAAGCTCCATTGACCCTTAATTATTTTTTAAAACATAGCAGGCTGGCTGCTGATATTGGTGCCCGCCTACCGTGATATGGGGGCGATCTTGGGGTTGGGTGGGAGGTTGGTGAGCTGGGCACCCACCCTATTTTACACGCCCTCCCATCAGAAGAACAGCGACACTTAAAATCCAGACCGGCACCTGGGACCTGCGTGAATAGCGTAACCAATCAGATTGAAGGATTGTGAAATCATCAGCATAAGGACTGAGAAGGAATCATAAGTTCAGATGATCAACTCAATGGCAAATCAGAAACAAACAGAGAATAAAAGGTGGGATTTTCCAGCACCCCCCCCCCACCCCCCCGCACCCCCATGGCATGCTTTGTGGCAGTGGGGGGCGACCTGCCATTGGCAACCGATGGGATCTTCCTGTCACGCCGCTGTTAACAGGTTTTCCTATTGTTTACACTCTCCACCGCCAGGGAACCCATGGCAGGATGTCGCTGACGGCAGGACCAGGAGATCCTGCTGGCGGGAGTGGTCAGACGATTATGCCCAACAAGAGGGCCAGAAAGATTGGATTAAGTAAGAGAAGCAAAGGAACAGAATGGGAATGATTACTTAGACTGAAATGGACAAAATGAACAAAGTTTAATATACTTCAACGGTGAAAGAGACGGTGAGATGTTATTTTTCAGAAGTAAACGGCACACCTTGGATAGCAACTTATTGATTCCTGTTTCACCTTCCATCTGTTCTCACCCATAGGTGTTGCAGTCTGAAGGCATAAGTAGCAATGAGTGCCGTTGGCCTTAGTGATCCTTATTGACAGAAAATTATGGACAGTCATTTTTCTGGCAATAGAGAGAGTTTTAGCTTACACTTTTTGGATTCTTGGAATCAATCTTCTGAGAAACCTATCAATCAAGTTGGAAGAAAAGGAAGAAGAATGATTTAATTTTGCTCAAACTGAAGACTATTTGGTTCTAACATGGTGACTAGAGAAGACTTTGGGCTGGATTCTCCGATGTTGAGTTTATGTCCGGAGGACGTGTCTAGTTTTACAATGAAAAAGTCGGCTCTGCCCCCACCCCACACCCGCACCGATACTCCGCCTGGTGGGGGGCTAGCATCCGTGCCACGTAAAGCCCCTGGTTTTATCTGCAGATATGGATGGAGAATTACCGGGTCCGTGGCAGCGCATGTGCACGGTGGCGACATGCAGCGGCTGCACCGTACAACACGGCACCAGCTGCATGTGGACTCGGCCTGGCAGATTGTACCCCCCTGTAACCACGCCCTCGCCACGCCCGGACCACTCCACTACAGTCCCCCCAGCCACCGCCGAAGTCCCCCTGGCCAGTGGAATGACTCTACCCTATGACTATAGCTGCACTGGACACAGTCAGCAGCCGACATGTGAGGTCCAAGAAAACAGAGGACACGCGACCGACGCCGTCGGGAAGTCGGTCCATCGGGGACGGAGCATCGGGGAAGGGCCTCAGGTGATACCCTGAGGCCGTCCCAATGGTGTGCGGCATACTCAGTGATTAAGCCATTTTTGAGGGGGCGGAGCATCCAAAAAACAGCACCGCCCCAGATTTCGGCATAAGAACGGATTCTCCGGCCAATCACCGAACGTGATTTCGCCGGTGGCAGTCGGAGAATCCCACCCTTAACTTTTAAAGCCTATTTTTCCCACAAAATAACCATCAAAGAAAGAGATTTATGGCGGGATTCTCCGTCCCACCAGCCGGCCAATGGGGTTTCCCATTGTGGATCGCCCCACGCTGTCGTGAAATCCCATAATCTAGCCCATAATGTTTCAAAACGTTGCTAAGAGTGAGGCAGTACTTCCACCTGGTCATGTGATTCCACGTGTATGTGATCCTTTCTAACCCAATATGTTAAGAAGCCCCATAAGGGAGCATTCACTACATGATTGGGTAATGAGGAATTAACCAAGCAAATAAGCAAAATAAAAGTAGAGAATACCTCGGCAGTAGTGATCATAACATAATATGATTTAAAGTTATAATTGACAAGGACATAAGTGCGTCAAAGACCAGGGTAATGGATTGGAGAAAAGTTTATTTTGAGGGCTGAGAAAATAACTTGGAAAAACAAAATGGACATAAATGTTAGCAAACAAGTTGTTTGGAATGGGAAGCATTTAAAACAGTGTTCACCACGGAAAAAAAAATTTGGTTGAAAAACAAGAACAAACTAAAAGTTAATGAAATACCAAATAAAGACATACGGGGAAAAAAGTTAGGATTATAAAAAGTACATAGAAAGCAGAGGTGAGCAAGGCAAGGTAGAATACAAAGAGGCTAAGAGAGAAGAAACAAAAAACAATTAGGAAGGCAAAGAGGAATTATTAAAGAAAATTATTAAGGGATATAAAACAATGTATTAAATTATTCTGCAGGTACATAAATGAGAAATGGAAGTTAATATGGGCGGAAGGCCACTCAGGGACAATCAGGATAAAATATCAGGCAGCGATAGCCAAATGCCAGGAATAATAACTAATTATTTTCTTTCAATATTTGCCAGAGAGATAAATCAAGTGAATATGAGATCAGAAGATGAGATCAGAAATGATGTAACTGCATTTAAAATGAGAAATGGACACATATTAAATCAACTAATCAATCAAACTCAAAGACAATAAAAAAACCTGGTCCAGACAAACTGCATTTGTGCATCCGAAAGGAAGCCAGGAGAGAGATAGCAGAGAAACTATTACACATCTTTAATAATTCATCAGGAAAGGCATAGTGTAAGTGGACCTGTGGATAGCTAAGCGTATCTCTTCAAACGAAGAGAGAAAGAACATGCCCAGGCAAGCATGTACCGACCAGTCATTGGGAGTAGGAAAATAAAATGGAACCTCTGCTAAGTAGAAAAAATTAAACATCTTGAAATCAAAAGTATAATCATCAATAGTTAACATGGCTTTCAAAAGGAAAAATCTTGGTGAACCAACCTCGCTAAGCTCTTTGAAGAGGTAACAGGCTTTTAGACATGGGTGAAAAGCAACAGATACAATTGATCTAGATTTCCAAAAGACATTTGATAAGGTATCATATCATAGATTAATGAATGAGATCAGTGTCACAATATACACCAGTGTATCATGGTGCAGACACACACTGATGGACACACAGTGGGACCAATCAACACACACAACACCGCAGCCAATCACCAGTGAGAGCACACGCACTATAAAGACAGGGGGCATCAGAGTTCCCGCTCATTCGAGTTGCAGCTAGCTAGGAGGACAGAGCTCACAGCCTGCAACAGACATTCACCATGTGCTGAGTGCATCGACTGGTTAGGACAAGCAAAGGTCTTTCGTTAAAGCTAGTATCGTATTAGCCCACAGTCTGAGTATGTTCAAACAGTTAATGATTCAATAAAATAGTGTTGCACTATTTCAAGTGCTGGTGACCTGTATGTGATCCAGAACACCCAACACATCAATCAGAGCTTGCAGAGTCAGGGGACAAGTAGCAGAATGGATAGCGGGCTGACTAAAAAGCAGAAGCGAAGGGTAAAGGGGGAGCTATTCAGAATGACAGGAGCCAGGGAGTCTGGACGAACAAACGTCAGTACTTGGACCACGGTTGCTCACAATTTAGATTAACAATTTAGAATTCAAAATCAAAACCAGAGGACGGGATTCGCCATTGGCCGATGCCGATGTCATACTCAGCGATCGGGTGGAGAATCCCGTCCGACCAAATCGGGGACAGCGCCAGTTTGAGGCCGGTTTTCTATCCTCCGCCACCTTCAAAATGGCATCATTGCGCTGCGCTCCTCATGCTGGTGGAACAGCGTTGGTGTGCCACCCAAAGGTCCTCCCCTGATGCTCCACCCCCGATGGGCCAAGTTCCTGAACACGCTAGGGACGTGTGGTCTTAGCAGTCGGGAACCCGGTGTAGTGGCTGCAGACTGTGTCCCGCGCCGCGTCAGTCGGCCGGGAGCCGTGCTGGCCCGTGGGGCTTCTGCGAGGGCTGGGGGAACTGGCTGGTGGTGGCCAGGGGTGGACAGGGGGTCAGTATTTAGCAGGTCGGGTCCACGCACTGCAGGCACCATGTTTTACAGCGCGACCGCTGCAGAACCCGGCCATTCTGCAGCCATTTATATTGTGGGAGCTGCGAGTTTTACCTGGCGCGGCTGCTAGCCCCTCAACAGTCGCAGGATTGGTGAGGGTTCGGCGCCGATTTTGGCATCGTAAATCGCCACAGTTCCCATGGACTTGGCCTCAAAAATAGTGAATCCAGCCCAGAACGTCTTACTTTGTAGATGACATCTAATTGGGAGGGTTATTCAACACAGGACTCCAACAAATTGCAAGAAGACATGAATAAACTTGTAGAATGATCATGCAATTAGCAAATTAATTTCAACATAGATAAATGTGTGGTAATATATTTTGTTGGAAAATATAAGGAAATCACATATTAATTATAAAATACAAATGTGAATGGGTTGGAGGGGCAAAGGGACCTCAGAGTGCAAATTCACAAATCAGGAAAAGTTATGACACAGGCCAATAAGATCATAATAAAGCAAGCCCATCACCAGGGTTTATTTCGACAGCGATAGGATTGAAAAATAGAAAAGTTATGCTGAACCTGTATTAAACCTCGGCTGGTCACCATATTATATGTAAGGAATAAAGACATTGGAGTGGACGCATAAAAGACTTAGAAGGAAAATACAGTACAGAGAGGTTATCAGGAAAAGGATGAACAAGCTAGATCTCTTTTCCCTTGAAAAGTGAAGGTCGGGGCCCACCGATCCGTGGGCGGGCCTGTGCCGTGGGGGCACTCTTTCCCTCTGCGGCGGCCGATGTAACGGTCCGCCATGGCCGGCGCGGAGAAGAACCCCCCCCTGCGCATGCCCTGGGATGACGCCAATGCACGCTGGTGCTCCCGCGCATGCGCCAACTCGCTCTGGCCGGCAGAGGCCCTTCGCCGCTGGTTGGCGCGGCTCCAAGCCCTTTGCCGCCGGCTGCGTGGCGCCAACCCTGCCGGCGCCAGCCTAGCCCCTGAAGGTGCGGAGTATTCCGCACCTGCCGGGTGGCCCGACGCCGGAGTGGTTCACGCCAATCCTCGGCGCCATTGCGGCCCATCCCGCCAGTTAGAGGAGAATCCCGCCCCATATTTCCACTTTCGGGGAGAGCAAAACTACAACCATTAATATAAGACATTGACCAATTGATGCGGCACTGTGGCACAGTGGGTAGCACTGCTGCCTCACAGTGCCTGGGACCCGGGTTCAATTATGGCCTTGGGTGACTGTGAGGAACGATGGGAGAAGGCTTGACTGGAGCATAAACAGTGGCTTGGGCTCGTTGGGCAGTTTGTATGTTCCACGCAAATCTCCGTCAATATTTCTGTCCCTTTTTAATGTATGTGTAGGAATTAAGTCACCCGTTCTGCAAGCTAGGATGCGTAACCATTAATACAAAGCTGAGTAGAAATCAGACTGCACCAGCAATAATGCCACCTAATCCTCCATGTGATCCATAGGAACTGCAATTCAATGCATCAATTCAGCTGTGAACTGGGAAAACTTGAGCACTCAGAGGGAGGGCACGGAGATTTTTAAATGCCTGTTTCACTGATGAGACTCTGGTGATCAATGTGGGACCTGGAGGGAATCAGTGGGATTACATAACTGACTGGGTTGGGTCTTCACCTCCTGCCAGTGCTGAACATGAAGAATAAATAATCTATATCATTGTCACAAGTAGGCTTACATTAACACTACAATGACGTTACAGCAAAAATCCCCCAGTCACCACACTCCGGCGCCTGTTCGGGTACACTGAGGGATAATTCAGAATGACCAATTCACGTAACAAGCACGTCTTTCGGGCAAAATGCAGACTTAAGGTCAAGCAGAGCTCTGTGATCTCTTAGACAGAGTGTGGAAACTCTTAAACTGACAGAGAAAACATATCCGTGGCCAGTCCAGGAGGTTCAGTTACAGATCCTTTAGCCCATAATTTTTCTGGAATTAATTTCAATTAGTCTAATTTAATTCGAAATTTTGAAGAGGAGATGCAACTGATACAATCATGCAAGCATTTAATTGATTAGCAAAAGACCATAACTGGAACAAAGATGTCTAAGCTGAATGAATTCAAATCATCTCTTAGCATGCATGGCTTGTTTGTGTTGATCTGATATGCACGTTAGCTAATGCAATTCATGTCTCCTGATATCTGGATGTGCCATTGAGGTTAGGGTGGCGGTCCTTTTCACTTGCACCGAGATGTTGAATCTTCGCTACAGTCAGAGACCGCATCCAGAAAAGGCGGAGCCTCTTTACACACTGCTACTCACTGAAGTTATTGGTTGCTGTGCTGCCAGCTTCCAAATGTCCTGGGTGGCAATGACCAAAATCTCCTGATGTGCTGGAGTTGACATTGTCCAAATAAACTGCTGAAGCCTGTATGAAGTCTGGCCTTGGTGGCGTTATTACATTGGCGACGTGTGAAACAACCTGCTCTCCGGTAAGCAAAGCAAAATGCCCTTTTTGGTCAACTGGAGCCTTAAGATTTTAATGGCAAAGGCTGGGTCCAATATGCAGAGCGCAGGTATTATTACTTTCAGACTAATAACAATGTGGGAGACAAGAAGCAGAAAGTAATCCTCCTAACAGCTTGTGGGGCCCCAACATTCAGCAAAATAAAACCCCTGACCTACACAGATGCCCCTGATTCAAACACGTTTGTCAAGCTTGTAGACCGAGTGTAAAATCACTTAACTCCTGTCATGTGAGAGTACCTTTAAGACATGGATGTTTAAGCAATGTACCTTTAAGAAAACAGTGATGTCAGAGAGTGGGTGGAGCTGGGCTTTAGATCAGCCATTTTGGCAGTTTTTAGTTTCAGTTTTGAAAAAGAGCTTGTGTGTGTCTGTGTGTTTCCAGAGAGTTGCAGTTTTGCAGTTTGAAAAGAGCTTGGGAGTGTCTGTGTTTGCAGTGAGCTGGATTTCTGCCATGAAAGACTATCTCTGGATCATTTGGGTAATTTCAACTCATAATAGTAGAGCCTTTAACCTGATGCGATTCTGTTTAAAGGTGTTAAGTCCCATGGATGTTTGAGGGAACAGTTTGAGGGATTATTTACTGTTCTGATATCTTTGAAGAAAGGGGTGTTAAGAGATCCAATGTTTAGTTAAGATGTTAAGTTGAGTTCATGGAATAAACATTGTTTTGTGTTTAAAAACCCACGTGTCCGTAATTGTAATCCCACATCTAGGGAACAAGCTGTGTGCGAGGAAAAGCAACAAATCCATTAAAGGGATGATACATTTTGGGGTTCTGAAAATGCCTCGCCCATAACAATTGGGGGCTCAAGGGGGATAAAAGTCTATCTATTGGATTGGCTTTTGTGAACTTAAAGACAGTGAAGGATTGTTGCTTTTCCAGTGTGGTATTTTAGTTTAAGTGGGGAGTGTGTTGTGGACAATGGCTCTTTCAGAGGCTCAGAAGTTTTTGGGGATGGAGACTGTCACACGCAATACTTTACGGACAGAGACAAAAAGCAGACTTTGGGTCTGGCAAAAACATTGCAGTTAACATTACCTGACAAAATGTGAAAAGGTGAGGTAATTATGGCGGTGGTTAAGCATTTAAAGTTGCCTGAGATAGAGTTTGACTCATGGGAAACGGCAAAAATTCAGTTGCAAATTAAACAAATGGAACATGAGAAAGATTTAAAGCGGCTTGAATACGAAAGAGAGAGAGCCGAAAAAGAAAGAAAGAGATAGAGAGGAAAAAGAAAAGGAGAGAAAAGAAAGAAACAAAGAAAGAGAAAGAGAGAGAGAGGAAAAAGAAAAGGAGAGAGAAGAAAGCAACAAAGAAAGAGATAGAGAGGAAAGGGAAAAAGAGAGAGAGTTTGAACTTCGGAAAATGGCTCTGAAACATGAAAATCAGTTAAAACTGGCAGACGCAAAGGGACACGTACAGTTGGAGGAGATGGATGAGGATAATGAGACAGAGCATCATAGTCGAAGACGTGGTGGGGATCTATTTAAATATGTCCAAAAATTGCCAATTTTTGACGAGAAGGCGGAAGAAGCCTTTTTCATTTCATTTGAGAAGGTAGCTAAACTAATGCAATGGCCACAGGACATGTGGGTATTACTGATTCAAACAAAGCTGGCAGGTAAGGCGAGTGAAGTGTTTGCATCACTACCGGAGGAGGTATCTGGAATATATGAGGAGGTGAAGAAATCCATCTAAAGTGCATATGAAGCTTACAGACAAAGGTTTTGAAATTTAAGGAAAGAATTTGGTCAAACATACATGGAGTTTGAAAGGCTCCAACAGAGTAATTTTGATAGGTGGATAAGGGTTTTGAAAATAGACCAAACGTATGAAGCTCTCAAAGAAATTATGCTTTTGGAGGAGTTTAAAAATTCAATTCCTGATGTAGTGAGAACTCATGTGGAAGAACAGAGTGTTAAAACTGTGAGAATAGCAGCGGAAATGGCAGATGATTATGAATTAGTTCATAAATCAAAGCTTGGTTTCCGACATCAGTTTCAGCCTATGAGGGATAGAAACTGGGGACATGAGAAATACTCAAGTGGTAAAGGTAAAGGTGATCTGATGGGAGATAGTAAAGAGAGTGTCCCTCAGATTAAAAAAGAAATCCAGAAGGGTGGAAAACAAATGAGAAATGTTAAATGTTTTCACTGTAATAAACTAGGCCATGTAAAGTCACAGTGTTGGTGGTTGAAGAAAAGCACTGGGAAGGCTGATGTGGTAAAACAGGATAAGACAATGGGATTTGTTAGAGTGATAAAGGAAAGCCTAAGGGAAGCGAAGGAGGTGCAAATGATTGTACAGCCTGTTCAAGAAGTAATTGTTAAGAAGGTGCCAGATGTCTTTAAAAAAATTACTTGTGTGGGTAAAGTTTACACATGTGTATCAGGAGGAGAAGGTAAAGAAGTCACAATTTTAAGTGATACAGGGGCTAGTCAATCTTTAATGGTAAGAGATGAGGAATTATGTAGTTTGGGAAGAACGTTGCCAGAAAAGGTTGTGATATGTGGAATTCAGGGTGAGAGGAGTAGCGTTCCATTATATAAGGTAAGGTTGGGAAGTCCAGTGAAGAGTGGTGAAGTGGTAGTAGGAGTAATAGATAAACTATCTTGTCCAGGAATACAGTTTATCTTGGGTAATGATATAGCTGGATCGCAAGTGGGAGTGATGCCTTCTGTGGTTGATAAGCCAGTGGAAAATCAGACAACTGAAGTGTTGAAGGACAAATATCCTGGGTTTTTTCCGGATTGTGTAGTAACAAGGTCGCAAAGTCACAGGTTAAGACAAGAGGAGAAATAAAAGAGTGAAGATGAAGTTGAAGTTCAATTATCAGAAATGACTTTTGATCAGATGGCTAAAAAAGAACAAGAACAGGTGGAGGATGAGGCAGATATTTTTAGTTCATGAAAATCGGCGGAGTTACAACATAAAGATGTAGAAATAAAACGGATATATCTGAAAGCATATACGGAAGAGGAATCTGAGAGTATACCAGAGTGTTATTATCGTAAAAGTGATGGCTTGGTGAGAAAATGGAGACCTGCACGTATGCAGGCGGATGAAAAGTGGGCAGAAGTTCATCAAGTAGTATTGCCGGTAGGGTATAGAAAGGAGGTGTTGGGAGTTGCACATGCGGTACCAGTGGGGATGTCATTTGGGAATAAGGAAAACTCGAGCTAAAATCCAGAAACATTTTATTGGCCTGGACTACTTAAAGATGTAGTTAAATGGTGTCAATCATGTCACACATGTCAAGTGATAGGGAAACCTCAAGCAGTGATAAAACCAGCGCCCTTAATACCCATTCCAGCATTTGAGGCACCTTTTACGAGGGTCCTAATTGATTGTGTAGGACCGCTTCCTAAAACAAAAAGTGGGAATCAATATCTTTTGACTATAATGGAAGTGTCTACTAGGTTCCCAGAGGCCATTTCAGTACGTAATATTACAGCTAAAAGGATTGTGGAGGAGTTACTTAAATTCTTTACTAGATAAGGACTACCCACAAAAATTCAATTGGATCAAGGATCGAATTTTACTTCAAAGTTATTCAAAGAAGTTATGGAGGATATATATCACCGTTCCTTCACTGTCGGTGAAGGTGTTTGCATCCTAATTCTGCTTGATCTTAAATCTTTCCTTGTATTGACACCAGCATTCTGGAGCATTTTGTAATCTGGCAATCATTGAATCCTTTGTTTTTTTGTGTCAATGCAGAATGCCTCACTTATGCAAGAAGGTTGAAGGAAATGATTATTCCCCCAGTAATGTTTTGAAGGCAATGGACATCTGATCCAACAGGGCTTTTCCTCTCCAGAACACTCATTAGAACCAATTGCCTGTCCCCATGGAACACAGCACAATCCCGTAATTTAAATTCCAGTACAGATCCAGGGATCGCCAACTTGAATTTCGTCAATTTTTTATGCAATCTGTTAAAGTCAATCATACATTACTCCATGGAATGGCCACATGCTTTCTGAAATTTGTCAAGTACTACCATGACTCATAGGAATTTCACAACAAATCATCTTGCAACTTTCTTCTATAAACATCAGTAAATGGTCCAAATCAGCATCACGATCAAACTGACAAACACCTAGCCCCTGTTCTTCTTGGAAGCAACAATGCCACGGCCATAGCTTCTTTTCTCTTTGATAGGGATTTAACGCATGTCCTTTATCCACTTCATTCTTTTACCGGCCTATGATTTAGACTCTGAAAATATCAGAGGGTAATTATACTCCAACAATTTACACTTGGCGTTTTTCCATTTTCCATAATGGTCGCCAGGAATGGTTTTTAGTTTGATTTGTTTTTTTCTTAGTTTGCAACCTTCACCTTTAGGCAACCGTCCTCTATTTCCATGTTATATTCCAAAAAGCCAGGTGGTGAAGGATAGAAATGGAGCCAATATTTACAAGCATCTATTTACAGAATTACACATTACAAACGTGCACTTGCTCATATAGTAATCATAGTTTCAGCCTGATTCATTTTACAGGGGGGTAAGGGAATCCCCATAAAGCACACCATCTGCATATAATTAAATACAAATAATGTACAATTTTCAAGGCCCACTCTTCTAAGGCTGTATCTGAGGTGTATTGCTGGACATTGTCAAGTATGCATGTGTAAGATGCTGTCCTGAGGACTATATGACAGGCCTTAACAGTCTGACCACAAAGCCCAATGAGCTCAAATCTATCTTTTGCTTTTTTTTCTAATTCACTGGTTAGTGCTGTTTGAACATTGTGTATCTGAAAAGTTGAAACGGGTTGTTCTTCATATTGTTGCATTATCAATGGGTGAAATCTAATCAGAACATCAATTTCTGTCAGTATCAGCAGCTTGAAATGTTTTTGCATATTAATAGCAACATGAATTTAAACTTTGGGCTGGATTCTCTGTTCTGGAGACTAAGTGCTCCCGCCAGTAGAGACTCGATCCTGATCTCTGCTGCTGCAAGTTACTGCACCCAAATGTGGTTCCCTCTCCTTTTCCATGCAGATTTATGCATGCAGGAGAGCTTGCGGGATCCTGCCATTATCCCGGATCGGGCCGCCATTTTGAGTGGGCAGCTCGTCACTGAGCTCTGGTGGCTGGCCCCCTCCCGCACATAACGCAAATCTTGCCCCATCCCTCTTCTGACAAGTAGGGGCATCCTCCGCCCACCACCATGGAAATAGTGTCACCCCCCCCACCACAGCATGCATACATGAGGGTAGCCTGGCCCTCCCACAACTCCCATAAGAATCCCCTTCAAACGCCATTCATAAGACCCCCAACAGAGACCCTCATCAGACCCCAACCATCAGAGATCCCTGTCTGAAAGCTGAAGAGCAGTCCAGGCAGTAGGGTGAAAAATCATTGCATTTTCACTCCCCCTTTCCTAATATCTGCTGCCTCAGACAAAAGTGATTAATGCAGCAGTTGTTACAAGTGTCAGAGGCTTCCTCTAAAGCCAAGTATACTCAAAGGTCTTAAAATCCCATGAAAGTCTTTGAAATGCAAATCTTCCATTTAATTTCACACAGCAAAACATTGCCAGTGATTAACAGTTTTCTTTACTCCAGAGACAGCTGCTTGGTGGATTGATCTATCTTACCCTTCATGCTTGAATCCATCTCTATTACACTGCTTTTATGCAAACCATTATGTTTATAAACACTCTTGCTATGATTGAGAGCTCCTCAACACATCAGTGCTTTCTGCTGTGAAAAAGAGGAAGTCAAAAGATCCTGACCGTGATTCTCCCCCAAAAAACCAAAGTGCTGCCGTCAGCGGGAAAATGAGTCTATTTTCCGTCGGCCCAGCCAGTGCTAGTCCGGTGCTATTCAACATGTCTTCTTTGGAGAGCGGCAGGCCTTGAAAGTTATGGGGCCTAAACCCACTGACAGGTCCTGCTCCTTGGAAATTGGGGTGCTCTTTTTAAAGCACACCCCAATCTCAGAATAACACCACGGCCCCTCCCTAATCGTTTGCAAGAGCCCCACCTTGATGATTTGGCAAGGCCGCCCCCAATGAGCAACATGGGTTTGCCAAATGAAATTGCGAAAGTGCTGCAGAAGCATTTCAAAGAGGCTGTTTCTTTGAGCACCTGGGGCGAAATTCTCCCCAAACGGCGCGATGTCCGCCGACTGGCGCCCAAAACGGCGCAAATCAGACGGGCATTGCGCCGCCCCAAAGGTGCGGAATGCTCCGCATCTTTGGGGGCCGAGCCCCAACATTGAGGGGCTAGGTCGGCGCCGGATGAATTTCCGCCCCACCAGCTGGCGGAAAAGGCCTTTGGTGCCCCGCCAGCTGGCGTGGAAATGACATCTCTGGGCAGCGCATGCGCGGGAGCGTCAGCGGCCGCTGACAGCATTCCCGCGCATGCGCAGTGGAGGGAGTCTCTTCTGCCTCCGCCATGGTGGAGAGCGTGGTGAAGGCGGAAGGGAAAGAGTTCCCCCACGGCACAGGCCCGCCGGCGGATCGGTGGGCCCCGATCGCGGGCCAGGCCACCGTGGGGGCACCCCCTGGGGCCAGATCGCCCCGCGACTCCTCCCAGGACCCCGGAGCCCGCCCGCGCCGCCTTGTAAAGGTTTATACTTAGCTTCGGAACTGGCCCACCAGGTCAGAGGAGCAAATGGCCTTTTGTTCGATTCTGAGTCTGCAGGATTCAAAAGCTGGTATAGACTGGTAGCTGGGAGCGCCTATCTCGTAGCGTGCGCTGACTGGAGACTTACTTGGTTGTTGCGGCAGCTAGGCAGGTCACTGTCAAGGGTTGATTCGAGTTGCTGAGTGACCCTGCCAAGAAGACCGATTTGAACTTGGAGGCTCTATTTTATAGTCCCCAGGGGCTTCGTGCCGTTCGGGGCGGACCCCGTATCTGGTTCCAAGTGATTGGACTACGTTCCGATCATTTGGATCGATTTCTCCAATACTGGAGCCATTCCCTGATCGCTGGGCGGTCCCTGAGGGTCCATTGGCCTTCCTTTGTCTTGGCACCTGCTGGCGCCGAGGAGTCTGGCTTGGCCTTATTCACCTTAAATGTTTCAATTGTTCACGGGGATCGCTCATTAGTTATGCAGATGGCTGTGAGTTTCAGTGCTGTCTGGGCTTTTGCAAGTTCTAATACACAGGAGACTTTGCACTTACTAGTTTTTCCTGACTTGGCTGAATTTCCCTTCATTCTTTGCGGACCTCCATTTTAAGTCGGGAAGTGGCCAACCCAGGTGGCTACACCTCCCACCCGGCTTGCTAACTCTTCCAAATTCTTCCATTGGGCAGGAGATAAAAAAGTCTGAGAACTCGCACTAACAGATTCAAAAACAGCTTCTTCCTCGCTGTTACCAGACTCCGAAATGACCGTCTTATGGACTGATCTGGGCGGGATTCTCCCAGCCCTGGACCGGGCCGGATAATCCCCACGAACGGGTAAACGCCGCCCCGTCGCCGGCAAGCGATTCTCCGCAGAGCAGAAAATCGGCGCCATTGGCACGGCGTGGTTGGCGCGGCACCGGTCGAAGCTGCTCTGCGCGGATGGGCCGAGTGGCCGTACGAATAGCGCCGAGTCCTGCTGGCGTTCTAACCTGCTCTGGGCCGGCGGAACCTCGGCGTGGAAGGGTCGGGTGGCGGCCTGTGGGGGGGGGGGGGGGGCGGGGTGGGGACCAACACCGGGGAGAGCCTCCGATGTGGCCTGGCCCGCGATCAGGGCCCACCGATCGGCAGGCTGAACTCTGTGGCTGGGGGCCCCCCTTTCCTACGCGCCTCCTTTCCTACGCGCCGGCCCCTGTAGTCCTGCGCCATGTTGCACGGGGCCAGCGCATTGAGGGAGGTCACTGCGCATGTGCACGTTGGCGCCAGCGCCACTGCGCATGTCCTCGTTGGCACCAGCGCAACTGTGCATGCGTGGATCCTGCGGCGCACAGTTCACGCCGGGATCGGCAGCTGGAGTGGCGTGAACTGTTCCAACGCCGTGCTGATCCCCTCTAGGGGCCAGAATTTGTCCTGGGAGCGGCCCATTCACGCCGTCGTAAAACGCGACGTCATTTACGACTGCGTGGACACTCTGCCACGGGATGGGAGAAACCCGCCCCGATCTCTTCACACATTTTCGCCCAAGGCCTGTGTCTCTGTATTTACATTGAGTATGTTATGTTGCCCTATTGATGCACGATCAATTGCACAAAGACTAAAGTTGGGTACAACTGTGGCTTTACTACAGTCAGCTGTATGGCCTCCTGCTGCAGCTGGCGAAATGGCAGGGCACTGGAGGTCATACATATTTATACAGTTCTCCGTGGGCGGAGCCAGCCGGCAGGAGCCGGCGAACCTGTAGTGCAGGTCCTACCTTACATCTCCTATTACAGTGGTTCACCACATTCACCCCCTGTTAAAAATGAGTCCAGCGTGAAACTATATACAATTAGTGCAATTATGTACAGTGGTAGGGAAAGAAAAGTCCATGTTGATGGTCCGAAGTCCGTCAAAGGTTCAGCTGGTCCGGTGCTTTGGTGCTTCGTTGGGAGCGGCGTAACGGTGGCGACGAAGTCGGTGCTGGCGGTGGTGGAGGTGCTGATGCTGGCCAGTCATCGGGGAACTCCGGGACCGTGCAGAAGTCCTCTTCGTCCTCTTGTGCGGAAAAGGGGAGGGGGGGTGGTCTGGTGGGGTCAATATTGGCGGCGCGTTGGGAGGTGGGGGGGGGGCACATTGGTGGGCGTGTGTGTTGGGGTGGAACCTGACGGTGCCAGGTCCCTGAGTGAGACAGTGTCTTGGCGGCCGTTGGGGAACTCAACGTAGGCATATTGAGGGTTGGCATGAAGCAGGTGAACCCACCCTGTCCACCAAGGGGTCCGCCTTGTGGAGTCGGATGTGCCTCCGGAGAAGGACCGGTCCTGGAGAAGCGAGCCAAGTCGGGAGCGACACCCCGGATGTGGATTTCCGGGGGAAGGTAAAAATACGTTCATGGGATGCTCAATAGTGACCGGATGGAGTGCAGAGCGTCAGGGAGGATCTCCTGCCAGCGAGAGGCTGGGAGGTTCCTGGACCGGAGGGCCAGCTGGACAGCCCTCCAAACCGTCCCATTCTCCCGTTCTACTTGCCCGTTTCCCCGGGGATTGTAGCTGGTTGTCCTGCTGGAGGCTATACCCTTGCTGAGCAGGAACTGACGCAGCTCGTCGCTCATGAACGAGGATCCCCTGTCACTGTGGATGTAGGTGGGGATCCCCTGTCACTGTGGCTGAGGGCCTTAATGACGGTGGCAGATGTCATGTCGGGGCATGGGATGGCGAAGGGGAATCTGGAGTACTCATCGACCACACTGAGAATGTACGTGTTACGGTTGGTGGAGGGGAGGGGCCCTTTGAAATCCACGCTAAGGCATTCAAAGGGGCGGGAAGCCTTCACCAGGCACGCACGGTCTGGCCAGTAGAAGTGCGGCTTGCACTCCGCACAGACCTGGCAGTCCCTGGTGACTGTCCTTACTTCCTCGACGGAGTCGGGCAAATTGCGAGCTTTGACCAGATGGTACAATCGAGTGACCCCCGGGTGACAAAGGCTGGCGTGTAGGGCCCGGAGCTGGTCCACTTGTGCGCTGGCACATGTACCTCTGGAGAGGGCGTCTGGGGGCTCGTTGAGTTTACCGGGGCGATACAAGATCTCGTAATTCTAGGTGGAGAGCTTGATTCTCCACCGCAAGATTTTATCATTTTTAATCTTGCCCCGCTGTGTGTTATTGAACATGATGGCTACCGACCGATGTTCCGCAAGGAGAGTGAATCTCTTACCGGCCAGGTAATGACTCCAATGCCGCACAGCTTCAACCACAGCTTGGGCCTCCTTCTCGACGGATGTGTGTCGAATTTCAGAGGCATGAAGGGTGCGGGAAAAGAATGCCACGGGTCTGCCTGCCTGGTTTAGAGTGGCGGCAAGGGCCGCTTTCTACTTGGAAAGGCAGTGACTCGTCCACTGCGCGGATCCTGGCCTTGGCGATGTCTGCTCTGATGCATGTTGTGTCTCGGCCGCAAGGGGGAATTGGGTGGACTGAATGAGTGGGCAGGCCTTGTCCGCATAGTTTGGGAACCACTGAGCGTAGTCGGAAAAGAACCCCAGGCAGCGTTTGAGGGCCTTGGAGCAGTGGGGGAGGGGAAGTTCCATGAGGGGGCACATGCGTTCGGGGTCGGGCTGTGAACCTGTAGTGCAGGTCCTACCTTACATCTCCTATTACAGTGGTTCACCACACCTATTATGTATTTTCTTTTCATGTATGGAATGATCAGTTTCAGCTGCACACAGTACAATACTTTTCACTTTACCTTGGTACCCGTGACAATAAACCAATCCAATCCAATCCCAGGAAGCAGGTTGGCAAGTTACTGAAGCTGAAGTCTCAGATTTAAACTACAGGAGGATGTATATAATTGCGACAAAGACTTGGTGTGGGAGATGTATATAATTGGGGTAAAGACTTGGGGGGGGGGATGTAGTTAATATCCAAAGCACATGATGCTGATGTACTGATAATGTAACACTTCATGGTTGTGTAACAGAGGTCTGGAAAGAGTAAAGGTTCCAACCTCGTGCAGAGGTCCCAATCTGAATATAGTAGCTGTACATAAAACGTAATGGTTTTAATACACTGTCGTCTTGAGCAGCTTACTTTGGGAGAGTAGACAAACCTCAAGGAACCCCATACAAGACAAAACATGTTGGCAGTGGACAGTGAGAAGAAGACTCACACAACTAATAAATTGAACTGGGCAGATCTTCCAGAATTTCCCCTATCTGATGCCATTTTGACTCTCGTCCATTCTAACCCGTTGTTGATTTTCCCGCACTGACGAAATGCTGAGTTTCAGATCCTGCAGTTGGTTGGGTATATCATCGTCTGAGTGATCTTGAACTTCATCTACCAATTTATAGACAAGACTAGTCTGTTCAGGTGTGTTTTCCTCTTGCACATCTATGGTTTTGGTGAGGTTTTTTGAGCCCAATATTGTCTTTTGAGCCTTGACAATGGTCCTTGGCAATATGGCATTTTTTTCCACAGTTCTTGCACTTATTTTCTCTACACCAGAATCTCCCTGCTGTGTGTCCAACCTGTTTACATTGGTGACATGATTCTCCCCTTGCAACCTTGTTTCTTGTGCTATTCATTTTCACTTCAACCCCTGTCTATGAAGCTTCTTTCTTTGCTCGCTCTATAGATGTGGCAGCTTGCACAGCAGCTTTGAGAGGAAAATCTCTTCCAGTAAATAGCTGCCTATGAATAGCTTCAGTGCAGGACCCACAAACCAGCCTATCACAAAGAGTGTCATCAAGTGTTGCACTAAACTCACAGTATTTTTCTTAAAATCACTACTAATTGGAAAATGCTTTCACCTTCTCCCTTCCTACAGCAGTGGAGCCAAAACCTTTCTGCAATTTACAATGGTCTAGGTGAGGAATGCCCTTCAAATCTCGTAATTAGTTTGATATAGGACTTATCTCCCAGTATTGCTGGATGAACTAAGCTTTATATCAGCATAAAAGTTTTACACCCTACTGAACTGAGAAAAGTTGCAACCTCTAGGTCCTCCGGTGTTTGATCGACAAAGTGATATAATTGGAATCTTTTCTCATATGAGTTCCAAGTCTTTCAGTCTTTATCAAATGCGTCCATGGTGCCCATTTTTCCTGCCATTTCAGATCCCGGCTCCTAGGATCTATACTTCAACCAACTTCCTCCCTTTCAATTATTTTGCATGTATGGCATAGGCGTTATTATCCACATTGTAGCTCAGAATATTTTCCTTTATGTTTTACTGTGGTTTGGCTTTTTCCTGAGTCGTGGCCTGTACAGAGTCGGAAGACTTTTGAATCCCCATTCCTGCAGCCTGGCCAGCTTTGTCACATGCACGATCTCTGCAAGCTAGGCTCTACTCCTTTCCACACAGTTGTACAAAGAACAAAGAACAAAGAAATGTACAGCACAGGAACAGGCCCTTCGGCCCTCCAAGCCCGTGTCGACCATACTGCCCGACTAAACTACAATCTTCTACACTTCCTGGGTCCGTAACCTTCTATTCCCATCCTATTCATATATTTGTCAAGATGCCCCTTAAATGTCCCTATCGTCCCTGCTTCCACTACCTCCTCCGGTAGTGAGTTCCAGGCACCCACTACCCTCTGCGTAAAAAACTTGCCTCGTACATCTACTCTAAACCTTGCCCCTCTCACCTTAAATCTATGCCCCCTAGTAATTGACCCCTCTACCCTGGGGAAAAGCCTCTGACTATCCACTCTGTCTATGCCCCTCATAATTTTGTATACCTCTATCAGGTCGCCCCTCAACCTCCTTCGTTCCAGTGAGAACAAACCGAGTTTATTCAATCACTCCTCATAGCTTATGCCCTCCATACCAGGCAACATTCTGGTAAATCTCTTCTGCACCCTCTCTAAAGCCTCCACATCCTTCTGGTAGTGTGGCGACCAGAATTGAACACTATACTCCAAGTGTGGCCTAACTAAGGTTCTATACAGCTGCAACATGACTTGCCAATTCTTATACTCAATGCCCCGGCCAATGAAGGCAAGCATGCCGTATGCCTTCTTGACTACCTTCTCCACCTGTGTTGCCCCTTTCAATGACCTGTGGACCTGTACTCCTAGATCTGTAGTTGATTTGTTTTTAAACCTTCAGCATCGATGACTTGATTTGCCCAACATGTGTCTGTGAATCTAGCCCTGAGAATCTTTCTCCCCTCTCAACACCATCTCCACTGATTTAGTCGACGATTTTTTCTTTCATCAGCAATTCCATTTTATTGCCTCAATCCTCGTCGCCAGTTTTCTCTTTTGTTGTAAATTTGAGTTTTCAGCAAAGAGAGAAAGTTTGGAGGTGCCCACTTTTTGGATTCTTACACACACCATGAGAGGTTTTATTAGGGATGAGGCTCATATAATCTCAGAACTGAAGCCCGAGGCAAACACTCTTACGCTGTTGTCACTACAAATCACATGATGCTCCAGTCAGCAAGGACGTATTCTTTGATACCCAACAGCTGCTCATTCCTCTTTACAATGGCATCAAGGTCTGGGGTCAGTCTTGTTGCAGAAATCTGCAATTAGGAGCTGAAATGCTTGACATTTAACTGGGATCTGTAGGAAGAGTTCTTATATTTCAGTAGAGAAAGTGTTTGTGCACAAACATGGGTGGAGCCGAACAAAACAAGAGCCAGGATTTTTTGGCCCCGCCATGATTTGTCTCTCCCAGTGGATGGGGTAGTCCACTTAAGTTACTGTTTACTTTGTGGGACCAGAATATCACGTCGGTGGAAGGGGCCATAGAATCATGGGCCAGCACTTTCTGTGCCACCTGACAGATATTTGGGAATCTAGATTCATTCAGGGAAGCATGAATCTCGTCCAGGTTCTCTGGATTGTTTTCTCTCTGAAGGTGGTATCATAATGTCAGAAAACGCTCTTTTACACCAGCCCGTTCTGTTAACACTTGCATTCTCTAATCCCCAAGCATTCTTGCTGAATTATGCTGTCAACAGTTTATGGGAAACCTGTCTCTTGCTTGTTCATTGTTATGTACATTTAAGAGATCAGTGGGTTGCAGACAGAGAAGCTGAAATGAAGCGAAGAACAAAGCTAGGAAATAGATGGAGAGATGTACCGTCAATCAGGTCTCTGCATGTGAGCCAAAACTGCATTCGACCTGAGTACCTATCTGACTGCGAACACTCACTCACCTACTCACCCACTGACTCACTCACACTCAACTCACTCATCCAGGCACCTCCTCACCACTTGCTCTCACTTACAGACTCACTCGTCCACTCACTCATCCACTCATTGAATAATTTGAGACATTTAAAGGCGTATTTTAATATGGGCAGCTAATGTTGTAAATAGAAGACGTGTCCATCTTCTCCGATGCCTGGCATTCTTGCTCTGGAGAGGTTACGCTGGTTCATTTCTGCAGCAGACGGCATCAAAAGTCCTGGCTGAAAATTTGCAACATACTTGAGTTGCAGAAAAATTCACCGGCAGTGGCAATGTGTCCAGCCTTGCTGCTGACGGAAGGTCTGAGCCCATTGGGATTTTCCAAGTGTGCTGAGGGTACATGGCACTGATTTTCTGAAACCCCCCCTTACATTGCTAAGCAAAAAAACCCACCAAAGATAAAGAACTATAAACGTATCTTCCAAAATATGGTTCTATGTTTTTGATGAATCAGAGTGAATGAGATGCTGATAGATTATTGTTGAGGTCTGTTTTTCTGACATTGAAATTTGGGAATATGATGTGGCCCAAGTTTCTTCACTTTTTAACTGGGACACAGGATAGAATCCTCGATGGGATTACAGTGTCCCCTATCAGCAAGTCTAAACATCAACATGGTCTGTCTGCGTGTCTCCAGTGCAGTAAATGTGGTGGCTGCACACAAAGGAGGGAACCGTTATGAGTGGCACTGAGATCTCACTTCTCTCAGAGGCTTTGTGTAGCTTAAAAAAATACACTCTTTGTCATCAGTTTTATATATTTGAATGAAGGAGGTTGCAAATGAAGCCCGCCCCTCAAGTTTCCATGAAGAATGATGAAGCTTCAGCTATTCCCAGTCCCTCATCATTAATCCAGCCACTGCCTCGTTTAGCCTTCAGGGAGAAGTGACAAGTGAGAATGTGTCACATCTGTCACACTAGTCCAAGTGCAAATTAACACATCATGGTGGATCAGACTTCTCTGACACTATTAACCATCTGCAGATTTTTATTAACGTCTCAATTTTTTTAACCTCACCACCCCTCTCCCTTTTTATCCTTCCCGGGGCACGTGTTGCCCTCAAGGTTGTCGGAAACGATCTGATACCCTCACCAAAGACAGGCGTAAACTGAGACAGTAAGCACTAACAGGTTCTTTCAAAATCTGGAGATTCACATTCAAGACTCGTCCTATCTGTTATAACCTGCCTGCTTACCATTGGCTGGGGACGAATGACAATCCCACAATCCTGTGGGAGTATGAGCTTCCCCAATGAGGGGGGCGGAGAAACCATTAGTAAACCCCAAGTATAAATAAAGCTGGCCAGTTTAGGAACCAGCAGGAAGGAGTGTGCATCAAGGGAAGTTGCTGCTGCTGTTATACATATATGTTATTGTAAATAAATGTTATTACTTTGTATCCTTAAACTCGTGCTGGATTCTTCGTGGCCCTTACAAAACTATCCCTCACCCAAACCACACACAAAGACACACGCGTGTATTCATTTCCCAGCATACACCAGAGATTAGCTATCACAAGCAGGGTGAGTTTTTCATTCACATAATTGTTACCCCCAGCAGACAGAGGCAAGCTAATTCAACACACACTGTCAATCAAGTGAAATCAATGAGCCATTAGTAAGTTTAAATCAGTACCTTCTTGTGTTGCTTCTCTGGAAACAATCTGCCTGCACAGTAGATGCTACCATTTATTGGACTCATTTAATCCCATGAATTAGACAAATTTAAAGGATAATGTTAGGTAGGGAATACTTTACTTGCTCACCGAATGGAGGAACCTCACAGTCTAGAAATTTGTATCTATTAAACTGCTCCATTAAAACTGAATTAGACCCTGTTGAGGGATGAATTTAGATTTCACAAATATAACTGTGAAATGAATGAGATTGAAGTGAGAATTTTGCAGGCATTCCTTTGGTCACTCAAAATATTTTGATGTTCACTTCCAGTCCATCGGGAGATTGTTCCAAATGAATTTCTGTCTCCTCTGTTGTCTCAGCTCATCTACGGTTGAAACCCTCATCTGCCCCTTTATTACTTCTGGACTTGACTACTCTAGTGTTTTCCTGGCCAATGTACCATCTTGCACCTTACCGAGCCTCATGAAAACATTGCTTTCTGTATTCTAACATGTCCCAGGTTCACTTATTATTTCTATGCCCTTTGACCTCCATTGACTACCAGTCTGTCAATGCCCCGATTTCGCAATTCTCATCCTTGTTTAAATTCCTCCTTTTCCTCATCTCTCTAGAACCTCCACCAGCCCGTTCACTCTCTGCGATTGCTGCGCTTTTCCAAATCTGTCCTCTTGTGCATCCCAATTTTTATTACTCTGCCACAGGTAACTTCATCTTCAGCTGCCCCCAGCTATTGAATTAACTCCCGAAATCTCTCTGCTTCTCTGACCCACTTTCTCCTTTTAAGGTATTTCTTTAGACCTACTTCTTTATCACATACGTCCATCATATGACTGGTCATATGTCCAGTAGCTCCTTCTGCACTTCAGCATCAAATAATGTTTTTTTTAATGCTGTGACATTTTACTATGTGAAAGTCACTATATAAATGCAGATTGGTGCTGAAGTGGGTTGGAGTTGGTGCCACGTTAGTGGTGGAGGGGTCAGTATTGCACTTGCACTTGTGGGTTCAGGTCCATGCTGCATATACAGGGATCTGCTGTTGGTGAAAATAGTGGGATAAGACGCTCGGTAACAGAGTACAATTAACAATATAATTCCCTGAGAAACCACTCAGCAACTTCATATTTCTGTTCAAGCCCTGGAGTCATCGGACTTGAATCCAGAACGTTATGACTGTGAGACGAGAGAGTTACCAACTGATCTGTAGGTGAGCAGGGAAGCACAGTTTACAATCAGAAATATTTTCTCTATGTGGTCTATCAAACTTCTTTATGATTTTAAGACCTCTATCAGATCACTTCTCAGTCTTCTCATGTCACAAGCCAGGCAGGCAAGCCCCCATATAAATGCAAAATACAGCGTGATGGTGTTGGGTCACCAATATGATGTTATCTCATCAATCTCCAAAGTTACGGAAGGCGAGAGGTTACAGAAACTGGAAGCCTGGTTGCCATTTTGCGATAACCAATCAGCAACCAACTAACAAGGGTTAGTTAACAGCCCTATTGTATGCAACTTTCCATTGCATGTTGCACCTTATGGACATTGGACAGAAAAGAGTTTGGGGTGCTTTCTGACATAAGGGTTGAAGCAAAGGCTTGGTTGTGTGTAGCAGCAGATTCTGCTGGTGAAGGCGGCAGCATCTGGGGTGATCGCAATTTTATTGGATAAGGTTTAAACATGACAGCTTCAGGAATTGGATCGAGACCAACTGGGGTGGGCTATTAATTTTTGGAAATTGTATAATTGATGTGTTTTTATCAATGTTCAGCAGATCGATCTTGGCATTATCCAGGTCCATCTCCCGTGTACACAAAACCAAGCTTGAGTGAACAAATAGCCATCTTAACCAGATTGTGTGTCTGCTCTGTTTATTAAGTCAGAATGTGGAGATGCCGGCATTGGACTGGGGTGAGCACAGTAAGAAGTCTTACAACAGCAGGTTAAAGTCCAACAGGTTTGTTTCAAACACTAGCTTTCGGAGCACTGCTCCTTCCTCAGGTGAATGAAGAGGTATGTTCCAGAAACATATATATAGACAAAGTCAAAGATGCAAACAATGCTTTTAATGCGAGCATTTGCAGGTAATTAAGTCTTTACAGATCCAGAGATGGGGTAACCCCAGGTTAAAGAGGTGTGAATTGTCTCAAGCCAGGGCAGTTGGTAGGATTTCGCAAGCCCAGGCCAGATGGTGGGGGATGAATGTAATGCGACAGGAATCCAAGGTCCTGGTTGAGGCCGTACTCTTGTGTGAGGAACTTGGCTATAAGTTTCTGCTTGGCGATTTTGCGTTGTCGCGCATCCTGAAGGCCGCCTTGGAGAACGCTTACCCGGCAATCAGAGGTTGAATGCCCTTGACTGCTGAAGTGTTCCCCGACTGGAAGGGAACATTCCTACCTGGCGATTGTCACGCGATGCCTGTTCATCCGTTGTCGCGGCGTCTGCATGGTCTCGCCAATGTACCACGCTTCGGGACATCCTTTCCTGCAGCATATGAGGTAGACAACGTTGGCCGAGTTGCATGAGGATGTACCGCGTATCTGGTGGGTGGTGTTCTCACATGTAATGGTGGTACCCATGTCGATGATCTGGCACGTCTTGCAGAGATTGCCATGGCAGGGTTGTGTGGTGTCGTGGTCACTGTTCTGAAGACTGGGTAGTTTGCTGCAAACAATGGTTTGTTTGAGGTTGCATGGTTGTTTGAAGGCAAGTAGTGGGGATGTAGGGATGACCTTAGCAAGATGTTCATTTTCATCGATGACGTGTTGAAGGCTGCGAAGAAGATGTCGTAGTTTCTCCACTCCGGGGAAGTACTGGACGACGAAACTTACTCTGTCGGTTGTGTCCCATGTTTGTCTTCTGAGGAGGTCGGTGCAATTTTTTGCTGTGGCGCGTTGGAACTTTCGATTGATGAGTCGAGCACAATATCCCATTCGTACGAGGGCATCTTTCAGTACCTGTAGATGTCTGTTATGTTCCTCCTCGTCTGAGCAGATCCTGTGTATACGAAGGGTTTGTCCATAGGGGATGGCTTCTTTATTGTGTTTAGGGGGAAACTGGAGAAGTGGAGCACTGTGAGGTTATCCGTGGGCTTGCGGTAAAGCGAAGTGCTGAGGTGACCATCCTTGATGGAGACGAGTGTGTCCAAGAATGCAACCGATTTTGGCGAGAAGTGGCACAGGGAAACATGTCCCGTTCAAAGAGATGCCAGAGAGAAGCAGTAGATACCTCGTTGTTTGAAAAAACATTATTACAGCCTTTCAAGGCAATTTCTTGGGCTGTGATCTAACAGAGTCCTGTTTTTCGGTGCAAATAGCTGGGTGAGAACGAGACCTCTATCAAACGGGATTCTTACCTCACTTCAAGGTGCCATTTTTAAATGACGCCCGAACTCTCAACCCCCCTCGTACTCCCCACTGCAAGCGTCCGGACCTTCCCAATGCCCCAACATAACACTTAGGGGTCCTCCAGCCCTCCCCTCCCCCCTCAACACACCTCTTAAGGGAAAGGCACCCTATCCCCAGCATGGGCAACCTGACACCTGTGCACTTTGGCACTGCCAGCTTTGCACCCTGGCAGTGCCCTGCCAGCCTGGCAGTGCTATCTGGGCCAATGTGGCACTACCAGGATGCCTGGGTGGTAGTGCCGAGGTACAAGGTGCAAGGCTGGCAGTGCCAAAGTGCCCAGGTGGCAGGAGTACCAGGGTACCACCTTGCCCAGAGCCTGACCACCCAGGGCCTCTGATGGCCTGGGCGACATCCACAGATGCAGTTACACCTGGTCCATGTTTGTGTGGACCAGTGCTAAACAGCGCTATGGCTAGGTCTCCCAGGCATGGACGTTCGTTCCTGGGCCTCAGGAGAATCAGGTGCCCACCTATTTAAATGAGCCTAGTGGCTTGTTAAATATGCAAATCTGGATTACCCAATGAGGGCGAGCCATTCTGAGCATCGCAAATCTTATGAGAGCCTTCTTGCAAGATTTAATGGTCTTGTTGCATCACCAAGTCGGGCGAGACAAGGCTTTTGATCATGTTTCCAGAGGAGCAGGCACCACTCCTAGCATGTTTAGAAATTCTGGGCAGGATTCTCCATTTCAGAGGCTAAGTGTTGACACCGGAACAGAATTGGTCAATCTCTACGACAACAAAATTGGCGCAGCTGTCAGAGCAAGTCAATAACCGTTAATGGGCCAGCACTGGCGCCACTTGGAACACGCTCAATTCCAATGAGAAACGGTGTTGGATATGCTGGAGTCGGGATTGACACTCGATAAGCTGCAGCCACAAATTATCACTCCACTCCCCACACATATTCATCCCAGCCAACAAGGTGGCAGCACGGCGAGAGGCAACCGCAACCGTAACCACCTCTGACCCGGAAGGCAACTGTTGTATTACATTTAGTAATATCTTGTTACTCATTTGCTTACTGCCAGAATGGTCGTATGCATGATGTTCAGTAACACTCAAAGTCTTCAAATAAAGCAAATACTGCTTCTTGAGTAACGATTGTAAATTAACTATGAGTTTGTTCACTCTTCTATAACTATAACTATAGATTAAGTATATAGATTAAAATTAAGTATATATATAATGATTAACTACACCTGCACACTAAGCTATATCTCTTACACTGTTCACCAGTCACTCCTGATACAAAGAGGCAGGAACTCTCTCTGAGTTTACCTTATATCCATATATCTGGTGCTGCCATCTAGTGGTTATCTAGCACTTGCTTATCGATGTGAATCCTTTACATACCTTCAGATATGCAGATACTACAGCGACCAGACCCCACCCGCTGGCAGTATGCGCGCTCCCCACACTGGACCTCTTGTGCTCTACTTCATTTGATGAGGTCTGACTCATGCCCTTAGCAGGACTTTCCACTGTCCACCTAGGTGGTCCCTGCATATGCACTGGCCATTCCGTTTCACAGTCCCATCAAGCTCCTGGGCGGCAGGGGTGGGGATGAGGGTGGAGGGGGTCCGGTTTGGCTATCGGGGCGGTGTGCGCTGGTCGGACACTGACTGGGTAGCCCTATCACATGGCGCTCCCACATATCTGACCCTGTCACCTGCAGTCAATGATGACACCGGTGGGGTGGCCCCCTCTGCCCTGGGGGCCCTGGCCCATTCCAAACTCCAACACCTGCACCCCACACCAGCAGCTCCACATCCACTCTGCACCCAGCGCAGCCATCCCTCACACCCTACAGACAGATGACCGAAGCAGGTCGGAATGTTGGTGAACAGGTGCTAATTGCGATATGATATGTACAAGCCCTATCCCCTATCGCTAACCTTTGTGCTTCACCAATGCCAACTTAACTGGTGTCTAATGTACGTGCCCGAATGCTCCATCTAGGTGGGCCCCCAGGCGGTACATCTAGGGGGCGATTCTCCAATATGGAACCCTAGAATGCTGTCACGTGTCACAACGGCGCGAACCGGGCCTGGGTACGACCGATTCTGGCCCCCATAGGGGCCAGACCCCGACTCAAGATGGAATTGGTGTTCTCTGGCGCGGGGCTCAGAGAATTGCCCCCCAGAAGTGGAGGTGGCCTGCGGCGATTCCCACCCTGTGACCTTGGTCCCCTTTGGCAGCTGTTCTCTGGGGCAACGGGGCCCAAAGGGCCTGGCAGTCTCCCAGGTGTCTCAGGTGATGTTGTGCCACCCTGTTCTGACCGCTCTCCATCGGATGCACCAGAAACAGGTGGGAGGGATTCAGAGGTGCTGCGGTGCTCCGGCATCTCCCATACAGCAGGCACTGACTGTGACATTGTACAAATGTACAGCATGTGAAGAGTTAATGTTATGTTAAGCCTAGCCACTAGAGGGAGCTAAAGGATAGTACTATAAATAGCACTGGCTCTTGGACTCGGGGAGGAGGCTAGAGTTAGAGGCTAATGTATTGCAAAGTTAGTTAAAAGGTAATTGCTACACTTAGTATATAGAGATAGTGTTAGTAAGTGTAGTTTAATTCTTACCTGTATGTTTGATATTCAGAATAAGTGTCGAACTCAAATTTAGTAGTGTTAATAAAATCAGTTTAGTTCTTCAAAAGAGCTTTGTATATCTGTGATCACTACGCCGTCCATCCTGGAAACCCCTCACAAGGATCACCACACTGACATCGACCCCATCACCCCTCCTCCCTCGGGGTGCGCAATGGCCCCTGGGATACTCCTTGGGGCAGGGGTGTAGCCGGAGGGAGCTCCGGGTGCTCCACTGTCACCTGCCGCTGCCAGGCCTGGAGGCCTTCTTTCCTCTTGAACAGTGTCTCCATGCTCGCTCCCACAGAGCACAGGGACTGTGTCGTGTCCCTCTGGGACTGTTCCACATCATTCAGCGACCTTGCCACGTCACTCACCCAGACTGTGTCTGGTTTAGGTCAGCCGGTGCCAGGCCAATGCTCTTGACACCCTCATCCATGGCCCATTGTGATTGGGCCAAAGTCTGGAGTGTTGCATGGCTGCCTGTGACATGGCTGCCTTGTCCTATACCTTGGCCATCGACTGCAGGGAGTTCCCCAGGCCTTGGACATCCTGACCCATGGCCGATAACGTTGCACCCATGGCCTCCACCGGGTACACCACCCGTGCAGCATTAGCCTGGGTGACATGCCTGGTCTGCACCGCCTCCTGCCCCTGCAGGCCATTGGAGTCCTCCAACTATATCTGCAGGCACTGGATGGTTTCTGACACCTCCTCATATATTCCTCGCTCTGCGTCTGCACCTCCAGCATTGATGGGACCGCCCTTTCCAGAAGCCCGAAACCCATCTGGGTGGCAGTTAGTTCCTGGGGCCCTAGTTCCTCCGACAGTCTGCCACCTCGGGGGTTCATACCTCCACCCACAGCGTGTATGTGATGCGCACCAGATAATGCCCCAGGAGCCTCTTCACTAAAGTGGCCAACCGAGGTGAGCATCTCTGGGGTGGAAGGTGCCAGTGACGGCAGTGCCAAGAAGTCGGTGTCATACCCGGACATGTGTTCCTGAGTGTGGCATGGTTGCCGCTGGGGACGCGGTTCGCCAGCAGGTTCCGCCTCGTCACCGTATGAGTCCCGGGGTTGCGGCTGGGTGCGGGGGACACCATATGGACCTGCCTTGTTGAAAAACGTAAGACAAGATGCACGGTTAGATTGTAGGTGGAGGTGGTGGTGGTGTGGGGTGGGGAGGTGGGGCTGGTGCCACTGGTGTTATAGGGACATCGCTATTCACTGCGGGCTCACTTGGTTCTCCAATGCCAACTTCCACCTTGGCGAATACCCGCTCTCCAACCCTACTGATCAGGTCCAATGCCCTTTGCTCTGTGACGGGGAGGGGCCGCAGGTCAGGCAGGCCCCCTCTGGTCTTTTCTCTTTCCGAGCGAATGTGGCCCACCTTCTCTTGGGGAGACAGATAATTCACAGTGTGCGACTCTCGGATGCAGGCAGCACAGGAGTCCACAACAGGTAGCCTGTGTGTGCAGGACATCAGGCCATGGCGCGCGGCATAGGTGTTGGCATGTGGTGCAGAATGGGGTGCACGTGGACTGCCGGCGGGAGGAGTTCAATCGCCCTATAGGTGGGGGGGACTACAGGTGTGTGGGCTGGGGGTTGGTGCCACAGGCATGGTGGTGGAGGTGGCACACACTTGCTGGCCTGGGGGTTGTTTACTCTCGCCCAACGCTGCCTACCCCTGCCTAGTAGGGGCCGCATTGGAGGGAGAAGGGGGGTGCGGGACAGGGGTTGGTGCCAGGGGCACAGTAGTGGTGGCTCACCCTGGCTGTCCTGAGGAGGTCAGGTAACTTCTTTCTGCATTGTTGGCCGGCCTGGCGGCGGGGTCCATGACGCTCATGGCCTCGACCAACAGCGCCCAGGCCGGGTTGACATTTGCGGGTGGCAGCCTCCTTCCCACCTGGGGAAACAGGGTGTCCTGCCTCCCCACCAAGGCATCCAGTAGCGTCTCCAGCTCGGCATCAGCGAGTTTCGGTGCCGCTCCTCCGGGTGATGTTTTCTTGGCTGGAATAAGACTGTGTGGGGAGTGCAGTGCTTATATATGGTGGCAGCTTGTCTGGCTCTCGTGTCCCAATCCTGACCCAGCGAATCACATGCCAGTGTTCTTTGGAATTGCACTAGTTCCATGTGGCACTTGTGTTAGCCCATTAGAATGGCCTGAATCACTCGAGGACCGGCAACGCTTTTGGGACTGTAGAACTCACATGATTCAGACCCTGAATCAGCTCTTCGGGCCAGATTCTCCGATTCTGAGACTAAGTGCGGCGGATTCATGGCGATTTATGTGGAAAAGAATCGGCAGAGCCTCCTCACCGATGCTATGACTGGTAAGGGGCGAGCAGCCACGCCACGTAAAACGCTCAGCCTCCACAAAATAAACGGCCTGAGAATTGCCGGGTCCATGGCCGTGCATGCACACAGCGACGACCTGCAACAGTCGCGCCGTACCACGTAGCGCCGGCCGTGCGCAGACCCCAGTCGCCAGATAGTACCCTGCTGGATACGCCCTTTCCACCCCCTGACAACCCCCCACCAGTCGGGTGCCCCCTCGGCCAGCAGCATGGCTCCCGCCCAACTGTGGCGGCGCTGGACACAGTCCGCAGCCGCCACACCAGGTTCCCGCTCGGCTGGGGCCACACATCCCCCGCGCCTTCGTGAACCTGGCTCATCGGGGGCGGAGAATCAGGGGAAGGCCTTCAGGTGACATCCTGACTCCGTTCCAATGGCGCGTGGCGCGCGCCGCGATGACGCCGTTCCGGAGGGGGCAGAGCATGCAAAACCTGCGTAAAATAGGCGCCGCCCCAAATCCTTCTAAAAAAGGGATTCTCCACCCAACTGCTGATTATGAAATCGGCCTCAGGAAATGGAGAATCCCGCCCTTGGTCTCTGACATGGAGAATTCTAGCCTGTATTTTCCTGATGGAGCTGAATTACACCTTTTCTTTTGCATTTTGCAAATTTTGCATGCTGAGGATTCCCCAGGGAATCCTGCTATCGCGCCACCCAATAGCATGGTCCCACAGCTGGCCTCCCCCACAATGTAATTCAACCCCCTCCACCCCACAGCACAATTCACCCCCCCTTCCCCCAGGATTTTCTTGGTCACCCCTTATATCAAAGAGAGTTAAGTGCTTTCTGTTCATTTCACTGCTGACTACTTCAAAGATACTCAATCATTAAGGGAGATGAATGGAACGTACTTATCTCTCTTTGATGTGGTCTCGGAGTTATCAATCAAAGCGTGATGTTTATAATCGTTGTGGTTTGTTTCACAGCTGACTATTTCAAAGTCACTCAAGCGTGTAGAGAGAATGGAAAATTGTTGACAGCTGGGTGTGTATGAAGCTGTCAATTACAGCCCAATAAAATCAATATCAAAGAGAAATGAATGAATGGCTTGCAGATCAAAGATTTGAGTGGGTTCAAACCTGACTGGTTTTCTCTTTCCAGGAATTGACAGGTACTGCTTCCTCTAACTGAGCCAGCAGCTGTATTGTACAGGTGAGTTTTAAAGTAGTGATTTATTTTCACTTCCTCTGTCTGGAGTGCTCTCAGTGTCCAGACAGCGGTCTCTCTTCTGGGAGGCTTCCAGGGGGGTCCTCTTTAATATTAGGGGATCTCTAGTGGCGGGTGGTAGAGGGGGGTCTGGTGTGAGTGGGGTGGGAAGGTCCTGAATTGTGTGGGAGGGCGTGGCCCTTCGATGGACTTTGGGGGCAACTGCCTTCAAGTGTCACCTCCTTGGTCCAACACAAGGTTCACCGAGTCAGGTAGGCGCTTTTCAAGACCTGCATCAATTTTCACCCAGGTGATATCCGGCCCAGAGGACCAAAGAATCATCAGGGCCTGGAGAATATGGTGCCAGGCCAGTTAATAGGATGCAACTGGGTGTAAATGACCCATTTGCATCCTCCCACTGGCACGAGGCAGGAAACTCAATCCTGACACCAGCGGGGGACCGGAGCATTGGGAACGGATCAGCACCCGGGCGCCGATCCCATTTGTTCCCTCGAAGCTGGATACTCCACTACATCCGACGGCAGGCGGCAGAGAATCCAGCTGTTGGTCATTTTTTTGTATCATTTTAACACTCACTACAACCCGTGAGGTGCCTGGTGGAACTCAATGGGTTGTTTTCCCACCACAGACAGTTTTACTGCAACAAAATCATTTATCTGAAAAGTACAGCACAGCAGTTATAAAATCAACAGATTACATAATACAGCATTCACTGATAACTGCAACAATTCACATTAATGTGATGAAAGCACTGAATATTTGGTGCATTTTAGAGCAATTACAAAGCCTGTTGTAGATACTTGATTATTCAGCATCAGTTCCACTCACTTTTGATATTTTGAACAGTTGAATATTTTACAAGTGATCCTCAGGCCTCCTCCAGTCAAGGTGAAATCCCATAAATTGGCCTGTGAATGATGCCCAGTATTAGTCATATTGGTCACTTGGTAACTTCATAGTGCAGCAGATGTCGTGTTTAATAAAGCTCATCTGATCGCTGCACGTGTACGTGTCTAGCCCTTTGATGATTAATTTCTAAACTTTGTAAAAATCTAACAATCACAGCAATGACCTGGTAACTTGATCAAAACTCCACATATATGTGATAGGGTTGTGTAAACTTGATTTACCGACAGCAATCTGCCTTTAAGAGCTGCACCAAATGTCCGATTACTTTTTTCCACCATTCTGAGATCAAATATGAAAAGCATTTGTCTCCAGAGCTACGTTATTACGGCTTCAATGAATTTTTAAAAAAGCGGATCCTGGGGCGAAATTCTCCCCCAACGGCGGGATGCCCGCCGACTGGCGCCAAAGCCGGCACCAATCAGACAGGCATCGCGCCGGCCCAAAGGTGCGGAAGGCTCCGCATCTTTAGCGGCCTAGCCCCAACATTGAGGGGCTAGGCCGACGCCGGAGGGATTTCCGCCCCGCCAGCTGGCGGAAATGGCGTTTGTTGCCCCGCCAGCTGGCGCAGAAATGCGGCGCATGCGCGGGAGCGTCAGCGGCCGCTGTCAGTTTCCCAGCGCATGCGCGGGAGCGTCAGCGGCCGCTGTCAGTTTCCCAGCACATGCGCGGGAGCGTCAGCGGCCGGTGTCAGTTTCTCGCGCATGCGCAGTGGGGAGAGTCTCTTCCGCCTCCGCCATGGTGGAGGCAGTAGCGGAGGCGGAAGTGAAAGAGTGCCCCCACGGCACAGGCCCGCCCGTGGATCGGTGGGCCCCGATCGCGGGCCAGGCCACCGTGGGGGCACCCCCCGGGGTCAGATCGCCCCTCGCCCCCCCCCAGGACCCCGGAGCCCGCCCACGCCGCCTGGTCCCGCCGATAAATACCAGGTTTGATTTACGTCGGCGGGACAGGCAATTCCTGGGCGGGACTTCGGCCCATCCGGGCCGGAGAATCCAGCGGGGGGTCCCGCCAACCGGCGCGGCCGGATTCCCGCCCCCGCCCAATCTCCGGGAGCGGAGACTTCGGCGGAGGCGGGGGCGGGATTCACGGCGGCCAACGGCCATTCTCCGACCCGGCGGGGGGTCGGAGAATGACGCCCCTGGTTTTTGGGCTTTGGGAGACCTAACCTTCCTCTAACTCTCCTTTCCCAAAATGTTCACAGACTTTAAAGCCAAAACTTGGTGTCACTTAATTGCACTTTCTGTCCCTCTCTTTCCAATCTGAGTGGTGTATTTTAGAACAGTAAGAACTTTTACAACATCAGGTTAAAGTCCAACAGGTTTGTTTCAATGTCATTGGCTTTCGGAACAGTTCCGAAAGCTAGTGACATCGAAACAAACCTGTTGGACTTTAACCTGGTGTTGTAAAACTTCTTACTGTGCTCACCCCAGTCCAACGCCGGCATCTCCACATCATGTATTTTAGAACGGCAACGCATGCTCAAAATACCACGAGAGTCGGGAATCGAGATTCTCACTGGCGAGATCTTGTTTCCCGCTTTTACCCAGCCCTCGCCGGTGATGTAACAAGGTTCTCATCATTTTAATAAATTTCACTGAATTTAAATATGATTAAAATATGATTAAATTTGTAGCCATATGTTCTCCCCTCACTAAATATTCAGTTCTCACTGAGGTGACCTCACAACATCTATTTTAGAATATGAAGCGATGGAGGGGAACCTGCCAGGGGAACCAAGGTAACTATAGCCCTTGGAGGAGAGGGGCATGCCTAGGCACTGTTCCCAGCATAGGTTGGCACTGCCATGTTGGGTCTAAGCTCACCCCTTCCCCTGGGCTGGTCCGACGGGAATCATTACTGTCTCCATCACCAAAGCCCCGGAGTGCTGACCACGCAGGGGGCTTGGATACCATTGGAGCCCCACAACGGTAGGAGAAAAGCAGTGGTTGGTACTGCCAGGTACCAAAGGACAGTGCTAGGGTGCCAGGGGATAATTCCACAGTGCCAGGTTCACCTGGAACTGTCAAGGAATGGGTCCTGATAGGGGGCAAACCCATTAAGAGAGATTCAGGGGTAGGGGTATTGGATAGCATGAAGTAGCATTGGTGACCCCATAGTGTGTGTGTGTGTGTGTGTGGGGGGGGGGGGTCTTTGCCGGTGAGACTGGGCAGGGTCTGAAGGAAACCCATTGAGTGGGCCATGATGCCAGCGATCCATGGGGCGTGGGGGTGGAGAGAGGGAGTTGATGCTGGTGAGGATGGTGTTGGGCTGGCACTGAAGCCAAGGTGAATGCGATGTCAGGGGGTCAATTGGGGGTGGGGAGGGTGGCTGCCCTGTCATTTTGAGATGGGGCGCCCTTTAAAAACAGAGCCCTGATCTCTGTGAAGCCGGGCTTGCTGGTGTCTTCTGGTCCTGCATATCACTTTTCCTGTGCGTTTCATGCCTGCTTCAAAAGAATGACTATATGTGGGAAGATCGCAATGCGAATCATCGGATCAGCTGGCACAATTTACACCTGTTTTCCTGCTGAAAATGACACTTATTCATTTTTTGGGAAAATTCTGCCCATAGTCTAAATCATGGTTACTGTGAACCTATGTGATGCCCATAGTGTGGTAAATGTGACTGGTGAGTTATAGGTGCAGATTACCATATGGAAATATGAAATGAAAATCGCTTATTGTCACAAGTAGGCTTCAAATGAAGTTACTTTGAAAAGCCCCTAGTCGCCACATTCCGGCGCCTGTCCGGGGAGGCTGGTACGGGAATTGAACCGCTGCACTGTAACAATACTTTGATTCTGTGTACTGAACGAACTGTGATTGTGTAAAGATATTTTCCAAGTGCAATGAAGGAGAGATCTTGGGCTGGATTCTCCCAAAATGGAACTATGTCCCCAGGCCGACGTAAAAACGCTGGCGTTTTACTCTGGAGATTCCTGCAAAAAAGATGAGCTGATTCACTGACCTGCAGGGGGCTAGCAGGGACCCAGGGTAATTCATGCAGCTTTAGCTGCGGATACGGGCCCCCACACTTCTGGTTTTAAGTCCTCGCATGCGCACGGTGCGGATGTGCCGAGCTTCATGGCGGACTAGGACTGCGGATCCAAACATAAAAACGAGACCACACCGATGAGCCGCGCGCCCGAGCATCTGGCCGCGCGGATCTGTCCCCCAGCCCCATTTCAGGGGCCCCCCCACCCCGGTGCCCGATCCCCTCGCCCCCCCACGAGGGCGGCTGCGGACTGAGTCTGCAGCCACAATGCGAGCATCCCGACCGGCAATAGCAGGTTAGTTTCACGCTGTCAGGAACTCGGCCGGTCGGGAGCGGAGGATTGCTGGGCTGGCCTATGTCAATGGCCCCCCCCAGCCGTGCAGAGTACTCTGCGAACATGCTGATTCTAGTATCATGGAGAATTTCGGCGTGAAATTGGAAATCACGTTCGCCGCAGGACTGCGGAGAATCTAGCCCTTTCTCTTCCACGCACTTTAATATTCAGCATGAATATGACTGCTTTGCGTGTTTATCTGTAATTCCCCTTCCTGTTATTTTAGTCCAGATTTAGCCCAGTGGGCCAACTCTAGAGGTCTTTTAAAATGGTGGGCAGGACCCAATTCCAGGATTCCCAGTGCCATTCCCAGCACTGGCAATTTTTACTGGCATGAGATGAGGTTGCAGATAGTGATATGGAAAATAGATGTCTGGCCAACTGTTTCTGTTGATACAGTACACAGGTGACCTCATTATGAATGCTTGGTTGAGCTCAAAAACTGACTAATGGATTAGCTCAGCAGAGATCTGCTTTCAGAGATGGAGGTGATCATAATAAGATATTCTTTCTTCGATTTGTTTCTTTCAATATCTGCATGTTTTTGGGCAAGATAAAGATGTGTGAAGTGAAGTAAAGCTCCTGTTGTTGATACTACAATGGGTCTGTATGATTGACTCTTTTATAGCATTTTCAGAGCAGCAGTTCTTTCAAAGGAAATTGTGAATGGACATTTTTATGTGCATTTCAAGATTTGATATTGACATTGAATGGCTCATTGGTTCTATTTTGCACACTGGGATGAAAGGGAATGGAAGAATGGAGGTGCCATGGGAACATGAAGGGTGTATGGGGACATGGACAATGCATGGGAGCATTGAGGTGACATAGAGAGTTGGTGGGGATTGAGGAAGGGTGAGGGATATTGCGCTGGTCAAGGAGACACAGCCTGAGTGAGTGAGACACAGACAGAGTGAGAATTTGATAATTTGGTGCAGTGAGGTAATTCGGTGAAGAGTGGAAGAAGGTGCTTTTTCCAGACTGTTTTGTTCTCTCTCTTTCTCCGGGCCTAATTTTGGGAGCCGTTCGGAGGAGGAGGAGCAGTCTCTGTGAGTATAAAAACCTAACGGTAACTTCGTTTTCCAGTTTTTTTCCCCAAAGTTGACGTCAGAGGGAAGCTGTGATCTGATTGGTTGATAGCAAATCTGCCCCAAATTAAAAGAAAAAACAGCTAAACTCGTAAACTTAAATTAAACTAATTAATTAATTAGTGATGGCTGGTCAGGTGATGTGCTTGAGCTGCTTGATGTGGGAGCTGGCAGATCCCTTTGCGAGCTGCAGCGACCACATCTGCAGTAAGTGTTGGCTGCTCGAAGAGCTCCGGCTCAGAGTTGATGAGCTGGTGTCTGAGCTTCAAACACTGAGGCACATCCGGGAGGGGGAGACTTACCTGGACACTGTGATTCAGGAGGCAGTCACACCTGTCAGAGTAAGTAGTTTAAATCCTGCCAGTGGCCAGGGACAGCAGGGTGTGACTGCAAGTCAGGCAGGTAAAGGGAACCAGCAGTCAGGAACTCAGGAGCCTCAGCCCTTGACCCTGTCCGACAGGTATGAGGCACTTGCTCCCTGTGTGGATGGCGAACAGGGCTGCAGGAAGGATGAGTCAGCTGACCAAGGCACCATGGTTCAGCAGGCCATTCAAGGGGAGGGAGTAAATAGGCAAGTTGTAGTTGTAGGGGATTCTATTATCAGGGGGATAGATAGTATCCTTTGTGAGCAGGATAAAGAGTCCCGCATGGTATGTTACCTGCCCGGTGCTAGGGTGCGGGACATCTCTGACCGGCTTGAAAGGATACTGGAGAGGGAGGGGGAGGATCCAGTTGTTGTGGTCCATGTCGGTACCAACAACATAGGCAAGTCTAGAAAAGAGGACCTGTTTAGAGATTATAAAGAGCTAGGATTCAAATTTAAAAACAGAATCCTCAAGGGTCATAATCTCCGGATTACTGCCCGAGCCACGTGCAAATTGGCACAGGGAGGCAAGAATAAGGGAAGTTAACACGTGGCTGAAAGAGTGGTGTGGGAAAGAGGGGTTCCTTTTCATGGGACACTGGCATCAGTTTTGGAACAGGGGGGACCTATACCGTTGGGATGGTCTCCACCTGAACCGAGCTGGGACCAGTGTTCTGGCGAAAAGAGTAAATAGGGTGGTCAATAGGACTTTAAACTAGAGGTTGGGGGGAAGGGAAAGTCAGGGAACCAAGAGGTGAAGTAATCAGTGGGAAGCGTAGCTGCTTAGGAATACAAAAAAAGCACGAAAAGACAAAACTCAGGAGAGGTTACGATAGTCCCAATCCCACAAAATATGACACAGTGTATGGAAAGGCTCAGTAAACCAAGGTCCACCACACTAAGAAAACAAAAAGGGACGGTCAATAGAGAATTAAAGGTGCTATATTTAAATGCGCGCAGTGTACGGAACAAGGTAGATGAGCTTGTGGCCCAGATTGTGACTGGCAGGTATGATGTGGTAGGCATCACAGAGACGTGGTTGCAGGGGGTTCAGGACTGGCATTTAAACATCCAAGGATTCACAACCTATCGAAAAGACAGAGAGGTGGGCAGAGGGGGCGGGGTTGCCTTGTTAATTAGGAATTAAATTAAATCAATAGCACTAAACGACATAGGGTCAGATGATGTGGAGTCTGTGTGGGTAGAGTTGAGGAACCACAAAGGCAGAAAAACCATAATGGGAGTTATGTACAGGCCTCCTAACAGTGGTCAGGACCGGGGGCACAAAATGCACCACGAAATAGAAAGTGCATGTCAGAAAGGCAAGGTCACAGTGATCATGGGGGACTTCAATATGCAGGTAGACTGGGTAAATAATGCTGCCAGTGGACCCAAGGAAAGGGAATTCATTGAATGTTTACGGGAGGGCTTTTTGGAACAGCTTGTGATGGAGCCCACGAGGGAACAGGCCATTCTGGACTTAGTGTTATGTAATGAGCCAGACTTGATTAAAAATCTTAAAGTAAGGGAACACTTAGGAGGCAGTGATCATAATATGGTAGAATTCAATCTCCAATTTGAAAGAAAGAAGGTAGAATCAGGTGTAAAGGTGTTACAGTTAAATAAAGGTAACTACAGGGGCATGAGGGAGGAACTGATGAAAATCGACTGGGAGCAGAGCCTAGTGGGAAAGACAGTAGAACAGCAATGGCAGGAGTTTCTGGGAGTAATTGAGGACACAGTACAGAGGATCATCCCAAAGAAAAGAAAGGTTATCAGAGGGGGGATTAGGCAGCCATGGCTGACAAAGGAAGTTAGGGAATGCATCAAAGCAAAAGAGAAAGCCTATAATGTGGCAAAGAGTAGTGGGAAGTCAGAAGATTGGGAAGGCTACAAAAACAAACAGAGGATAACAAAGAGAGAAATAAGGAAAGAGAGGATCAATTATGAAGGTAGGCTAGCCAGTAACATTAGGAATGATAGTAAAAGTTTCTTTAAATACATTAAAAACAAACGGGAGGCAAAAGTAGACATTGGGCCGCTCCAAAATGACGCTGGTAATCTTGTGATGGGAGACAAGGAAATAGCTGAGGAACTAAATAAGTACTTTGCGTCAGTCTTCACAGTAGAAGACATGAGTAATATCCCAACAATTCAGGAGAGTCAGGGGGCAGAGTTGAATATGGTAGCCATCACAAAGGAGAAAGTGCTAGAGAAACTAAGAGGTCTAAAAATTGATAAATCTCCGGGCCCAGATGGGCTACATCCTAGAGTTCCATAGGAGATAGCTGAAGAAATAGTGGAGGCGTTAGTTATGATCTTTCAAAAGTCACTGGAGTCAGGGAAAGTCCCAGAGGATTGGAAAATCGCTGTTGTAACCCCTCTGTTCAAGAAGGGAACAAGGAAAAAAATGGAAAATTATAGGCCAATTAGCCTAACCTCGGTTGTTGGCAAGATTCTAGAATCCATTGTTAAGGATGAGATTTCTAAATTCTTGGAAGTGCAGGGTCGGATTATGACAAGTCAGCATGGATTTAGTAAGGGGAGGTCATGCCTGACAAACCTGTTAGAGTTCTTTGAAGAGATAACAAATAGGTTAGACCAAGGAGAGCCAATGGATGTTATCTATCTTGACTTCCAAAAGGCCTTTGATAAGGTGCCTCACGGGAGACTGCTGAGTAAAATAAGGGCCCATGGTATTCGAGGCAAGGTACTAACATGGATTGATGATTGGCTGTCAGGCAGAAGGCAGAGAGTTGGGATAAAAGGTTCTTTTTCGGAATGGCAACCGGTGACGAGTGGTGTCCCACAGGGTTCAGTGTTGGGGCCACAGCTGTTCTCTTTATATATTAACGATCTAGATGACGGGACTAGGGGCATTCTGGCTAAATTTGCCGATGATACAAAGATAGGTGGAGGGGCAGGTAGGATGGAGGAGGTGGGGAGGCTGCAGAAAGATTTTGACAGTTTAGGGGAGTGGTCCAAGAAATGGCTGATGAAATTCAACGTGGGCAAGTGCGAGGTCTTGCACGTTGGAAAAAAGAATAGAGGCATGGACTATTTTCTAAACAGTGACAAAATTCATAATGCTGAAGTGCAAAGGGACTTGGGAGTCCTAGTCCAGAATTCTCTAAAGGTAAACTTGCAGGTTGAGTCCGTAATTAAGAAAGCAAATGCAATGTTGTCATTTATCTCAAGAGGCTTGGAATATAAAAGCAGGGATGTACTTCTGACGCTTTATAAAGCATTAGTTAGGCCCCATTTAGAATACTTTGAGCAATTTTGGGCCCCACACCTCAGGAAGGACATACTGGCACTGGAGCGGGTCCAGCGGAGATTCACACGGATGATCCCAGGAATGGTAGGCCTAACATACGGTGAACGTCTGAGGATCCTGGGATTATATTCATTGGAGATTAGGAGGTTGAGGGGAGATCTAATAGAAACTTACAAGATAATGAATGGCTTAGATAGGGTGGACGTAGGGAAGTTGTTTCCATTAGCAGGGGAGACTAGGACCCGGGGGCACAGCCTTAGAACAAAAGGGAGTCACTTTCGAACAGAGATGAGGAGAAATTTCTTCAGCCAGAGAGTGGTGGGTCTGTGGAATTCATTGTCACAGAGGGCGGTGGAGGCCGGGACGTTGAGTGTCTTTAAGACAGAAGTTGATAAATTCTTGATTTCTCGAGGAATTAAGGGCTATGGAGAGAGAGCGGGTAAATGGAGTTGAAATCAGCCATGATTGAATGGTTGAGTGGACTCGATGGGCCGAATGGCCTTACCTCCGCTCCTATGTCTTATGGTCTTATGGTCTTATGGATAGAAGGTCTATTTTTAAAACAGCTGGGATCAAGTTACAGAGAACTGAGATGGACCTTCTCACCAGCCTGCCTCAGCATTCCCCTGCCTCAAAGGCCACATCCAAACTTCTTCCAGGGTTGGTGGTTCTGACTTGATCTGGCCCCGCCTCCTCAGAGTGAAAATAATGAATTCTGGAGCTATACCTATGGTGTCCAGTCTGCCAATTTGGAAAATTTCCTGACTCGGACTTCCAACCTCGATGGCAAAAAATTTGACCTTAAGTTTAAAAGTTAAGTGCATTCATTTTGAACAAAGACGAGGAGTGACAATGAAATGGGAACATCATCACCTTCAAATTACCCTGTATTTCTCAAACCATTCCTTCACCATTGCTCGTTCAATATCCGAGAATTCTCAACCTAACCACATTTTGGAAGAATCATCAGCATAAGGACTGTTATAATTCTAGAAGATCTGCACCACTCTCAGGGAAGCACAGATGGGTTACAATCAATCCCGTTACACTGGCAATATGCATTATGTTCACCTTCATTCTAAGGATGGACAAAAAATGAAACCTTGTCCTGAACAAATAATAAAACAATCAATTACCCTGAAATGTAATTTCATAGTTTCATTATCAAATCCAAGTGTTCCAAACTTCAAAGTAAGTGGGCTGATGGCTCTGTGAGTAAGTTTATTTCCTGTTGCTTGCTTAGCAGTGAGTGTGATGAGGCTCAATATGAATCTTTCTCAACTCCAGTTTTTAAAGGACCAATACAAAGGTGAACTTTGAAGAAGTTGCGAGTTTGCATAAAGAAGGGGTGAGATTTTATGATGGGGTAGGATTTTGGAAATAGATTAAGGGTCCAGTGGCACATCTATGGTCAGACCCAAAGGATTGGAGAGAAAGGAGTATAATCATGAGGGTGCATGGAGAAGGTCACAGATCAGGGAGGGCAGATTGTGGGGAAGATAGGAGGGATGGGCCAAGGGCCATATTACACACTGAGGGGGTTAACAAGGTATCTAGGTTAGGTAGGGATAACACTCGTGATTTTCTTAGTCCACAAACAGTGCTATGAAGGATATATCTGTCCTATTGAGCAATCCTTCATTCAGCTGCTGGGTTTCTTGGGCTCTGGGAAACATGATCATCCAAAATTAAGGCTGGAAGGCAGATAAAAATCGAAGGCATGCAGCTTATCGATCATCCTCCCGAGAGTCAGCAGGTTGCCTCCCCACCCACGGTGTGTTCCACGTCTGTTTAAACCAGAGGTAGGCGGCTGCAAGCTGGGTTGTCTCAGGTTTGACATTTATGTTTTAAATTCCCACCTGGTCTCAAACTCACTCATTTCTTGGGTGTGAGAGTTAACTCTGATTAACTCAAATTAAATTAGCATTAATCTCAGAAGTCTCAGAGAACAAAGAAAAGTGCAGCACAGGAACAGGCCCTTCGGCCCTCCAAGCCTGTGTCGACCAAGCTGCCCGACTAAACTAAAATCTTTTACACTTCCTGGGTCCGTATCCCTCTTACATTTCACGTGGCAGTAATTGTAATAACAAGCATATGTTTTTTTTAAAAATCAGGTGTTAAAAGCCATAATGGGAGACATTGATGCGACTGAAAAACGTTGAAGAGAATATAAAGTAAACCTTGAAGTCGTTATTAGGTGATGCCCAGTATGTAGACTGGTTACCCGGGCAGTATCATCGCGTAGACTCAGGCGGGCTGTGGTGCTGCAGCTTCTAGCATTTTCTTTAATTCACATTGCTACACAATACTCTTAAGCCCTCACAGCTGTTGTTGCCATGACTACCCTAGTTGATTGCTTGCCTTGAATATGGCTGTGCCTGCCATGTTATCAGTGGAAGTGAGTGTTTTATATGATTTTCTAAGAAAGAGAAAGCAGTGGGGAATGTATATTATTCCTGAAAATACTTTAGTAATTCATGCTGTGTTGTATGTAACAATAAGTCACAACGGCTGCATTCCAGGCAGGCCTACAAGAAATGGGATTTGGTTAACTTGTGATTTATGATGTCATCTGAATCCATCCATTGTGCCATTGAATTTGAACTCATTCACGGGCATCTTCTGCTTTATATCAGCTGTAAATCACTTCCATATTTGGTCCACATATAACAATTAAAGAAAGCTTCCGCTTTATCTGACTGATAGCTCATCCAACGCCCTGACACTTATTTGCTTTTTATCATTTCATCTACATGATGGAACAGCTTTGAAATGTTGAGAAGGTAGCAGGCACATACCACCATGGAAGGAATATTAACACACTTTGGACACTTTTAACTCTCTCAACACCACCAATGGCTTCATTTGTTTGTGTGGTCTTGGGAGTCCAGGGATGTGAATGAATATCTTTGTTCGACAAGCCCATTTCCTTAATTAACACCAGGAATTTCATCAATTATTGGATTTTCTCACACCCATTATATTGGGGTGAATTCTCCACCTCTCCAGCTGTATGTTTCTTCGTGGCGTGCTGTCGCTTGCAGCGGGATTGTCCGTTCCTGTCATTGGACGATGGAATTTCCCATTGTAGGCACCCCATGCTGCCGGGAAACCCATGGGCGGGGTGCGCTGCCAGCGGAATGGAGAATCACCCTATTAACTCATCAGCCTTCAACGTTGGAGCATTTAATTGGTTGCAAAGGTAGCCTTCAAAAGTTGGGTCTCTGCCAATTAAAACACTAACTATTTCCGAAGCATGCTCCCATTTTCCCGTCAGTTTAGTAGAGCTAACAGAAAAAAGACTAAGATTTAAAACATTGGTGGCACCGTGGTTAGAACTACTGCCTCACAGGGACAGGGACCCGGGTTCAATTCTGACCTTGGGTGATTGTCTGTCTGGAGTTTATACGTTCTCCCCGTGTCTGCGCAGGTTTCCTCCGGGTGCTCCGTTTTCCCCCCACAATCCAAAGATATGCAGGCTAGGTGGATTGGCCATGCTAAATTGCCCTTTAGTGTCCAAAGATTAGGTGGGGTTACAGCGTTACGGGGATGGGGGTGAGGGAGTGGGCCTAGATATGGTGCTCTTTCGAGGGTCGATGCAGACTCGATGGGTCCTTCTGCACTGTAGGAATTCTATAATTCTATGATTCCATGAGTTGTGCGTGGGGAGATTGTAAAATTAAATAAAAGAAATAGGGCAGGTGGAGAAAGGGAAAAAGAGAGAATTGAGCAAAACTGAGTGAGCAGAATAAAAGTATTTGGTTTTGTTTATCTTTTCTGTAAAATTAAATTTCCAATGCATAATTTAGTTATGTAGGATTTAGACCATTTTTCAGCTAATTGAGTTCAGGCTGGAGAAACTAAAAGGTGTATCATCCATGTGACTATAGTAACTGCTGACCCATCTAAAACTATTAACTGAGGAGCTATATCGTAAGACTTGTACAGCCATTTATTTCCAAAATAAGCACTGGCCCAGGAAACCTTACTGTTGTTGAGGGGACGATCACAGTCAGTGACAGATGAAGCTCCCCACTGTTGGCATGGCATGTTTTTGGAGAATAGTATCCTTGTTTTTGAAAAATAATATCCATTATTCCTTCTGCAGCAACCAGACGGGATTCTTCTGTCATGGCATACTTGGAGTTGAGACATATTACCAAGGTAAAGTCAAGGGAGCTTTAAAAGAAGGAAAGACTAGCATTATACCATCGTCTCTGACCTCAAGACCCCAAAATCCTTCACAGCCAATTAAGTACTTTGGCAACATAGGAAGTGCAAGAGCCAATTTGCACACAGTAAACTCCCAGAGACAATGACAAGATAAAGACCAGACAATCCATTTTAACGATGTTGGTGAGGGATAGCTATTAACCCGGATATTGGGAAAACTCCTCTGCTATTCTTCAAATTAGTGTCGCGGGGTCTTGTAGTGAGGGGGCAGAGAGTGGTGTAGGTTTAGTGTCTCATCCAAAATACAGATTTATATTTAATCCAGTTGCAGAATGTGGATAAAAAGGATCCCACTCCCCAGTGTACACCCCTTATTTTGATGAGCGCAAGAATAGAAAATAGGAAGTAAACCGCAGCGTTTCCTCTTCCGTGGCAAATCTGCTATATACTTGCTGCAGAGACTAATATAACAGAATCAGTGGCATTGCCATCAATTCAGCTACTTGGGCAGCTTGGAACAGTTGAGCTAAGCTGGGCCAGCTATGTAAACTTTCAAACATCCTGACAAAATCACAGTACACTATACTGAGAAGTAAATAAATGTGAAAAAAGTCACACCTTGCTGAGAAGTTCCATTCCTTTTTCTGAGACTGCAGGGCAGCGGCTATTTAGAATGATTTCCTCTATATAGTTTCCCCTGCAATTTCTTAAAATTTTTATTTAACATTCATTTCCAATGTTATTTTTACTTCCTTAAAGGCAATATAGTGTAGGTACTTTATCTCAGTGTCGATTGATTGACTAACTCAGTGCAAGACCTTCATTGACTCTGGGATGTTCTTTCTCTACTTGACTCATGAGATAGTGATTAATTAAATCTGAATTGAATGCATCTTCATAAATATGGAAATACGTTTGCAGGTAAGTGGGTCTTTCAGGGATGTGCAAGTGGTGGAATATAACCCCAGGACATGGACATTAGAAGTCCATTGGTATCAAGAAAACAACAGGACAATGTTTTTTTCTCAGTTGTGCATGGAAACCCGGCTGCCAGCATTGGGTAGTAGGAAATTGGGTACATGTAGCCCATGATCTTCTGCCCAGTGGTAATAGCCCAGTATGTGCTTCTGATAGGCCAGGCTCTCTATTCGCGTTGTGTAAGCAGAAATTTTGCATTGCATGCTCAACATGGGGCTGGATTCTCCGGTCCCCCAGCTGCATGTTTTTCAGCGGCGCGCCATTCACTGACGATGGGATTCTCTCCTCACGCCGCTAGTCAATGGGATTTCCCATTGAAGCCACCCTACGTCGCTGGGAAACCCACATGCAAGGGTGCGCTGCAGGTCGGAAGCGCTCAAAGATTTCTGGCCATGATCTTTCATTAAGACAATACTTTCCCTGTCATGTTATTTCACTGGCTCCTGAACAGACTAACCCTTGTGGAAATAAAGTCCCTGAGTTATCAGACGAACCTGGATAATGTTAACCAATTGGCTGTTTCCCATATACAAAACTTGATTGGTCAATCTTGTATGGGCTGAAACTATATCTTCATATAAATCCTTCACAGCCAATTAAGTACTTTGGCAACATAGGAAGTGCAAGAGCCAATTTGCACACAGTAACTCCCAGAGACAATGACAAGATAAAGGCCAGACAATCCATTTTAACGATGTTGGTGAGGGATAGCTATTAACCCGGATATTGGGAAAACTCTTCTGCTATTCTTCAAATTAGTGTCGCGGGGTCTTGTAGTGAGGGGGCAGAGAGTGGTGTAGGTTTAATGTCTCATCCAAAATACAGATTTACATTTATTATTAAGCTATTTTGCTGGTAGGGACAGCTGGTTTTCAAACCGATTAACAAAATTAACGAAAATGAAACAGTGTCGAGCACGTTTAGCCGTGTGTTTCCCAATGTTAGCAGTGCTGAGAATGGCCCCGCTATTAAACGGGACTCTGCTTCATTTTGGAGCCTCAGCAGGGAGTGCCCCACCGAAGGCCGCACTTAGTCCCACTTCCTGCTCTAACTGTCATAATATACACACAAGTATATGATAGTGCACAGACAGACAGTGAGTGACACAAAGGTTGACCAATGAACATACAGAACACAGCAGCCAATCACCAGACAGGACACGGCCACTATATAACCAGGGGGCACAAGTTTTCCCGCTCTCTGGGGGGATGCAGCCTCTGAGACAGTCAAAGCCCGTGAGCAACAACTAGAACATCCACCATGTGATAGTAAGATAGTCTGGTCAGGTTAGCCTCAGGTCTCCAGTCAACTCAGCATAGTGTCAACCCACAGTTCAAGCATGTTTAATAGTTAAGAGTTTAATAAAATAGTGTTGCATTTCTTCAAGTGTTGGAAGCCTGTCTCTCTCTCTGCTACAGTAAACGCAGGACTCGCAGACCCAGCTTACCCAACACATCATGGTACCAGTGAGTTATGTTTGAGTTTGACGGACCCACCTTCAGATAGTCTGCCTTTGACCAGCGATCAGCCATCCGGTAACATGGACAGCGTCCGCCCTCCCCCGCCGCTCCGCATCGCCGACAACCTCGGTGCGAACTGAAAGATTTTTAAGCAGAAGTTTCAGCTGTATCTTGAAGCCATCGACCTCGAGGCCGCATCGGATGCCAGGAAGATTGCTCTCTTCCTCTCTACAGCCGGGGACCACGCTATCCACATTTTTAACTCCCTCACCTTTGCTGAAGGTGAGGACAAGACAAAGTTCAAAATAGTCCTGCTGAATTTCGACCGCCACTGTGACATCGAAGTCAACGAGAGCTTTGAACGCTATGTGTTCCAGCAGAGGCTGGATGAACCTTTTCAGTCCTTCTGAACCCATCTCCGTATCCTCGCGCAATCCTGCAACTACGGCTCCACTTCCGACTCCATGATCCGCGACCAGATCGTTTTCGGGGTCCATTCCGATCCCCTTCGCCAGCAGCTCCTCAAGGTTATGCAGCTCACCCTCACCAGCGCCATCGAAACCTGCGTCCTACATGAGCACGCTCATGACCGGTACTCCCATATCAAGGTGGCAGAGATGGCGCGACAAGGCCCCCACGATGCGGAGTGGGTGCAGGCTGTAAAACAGCTCCAGGGCCTGAGTCTGGATGAGGGCAGCCATTTTGCGTGCTTTTCCCGGGCTCCTGAACATGCGCGCAAAGACCGAGGGGACGACCAGGCCGAGGATCGAACTGCGCATGTGCGCACATCGTTCGACCGCATCGTGCATGCGCGGTGGAGCATGGAGCGTCCTGGCGTCGGTATCATGACGTGCAACAACTGTGGCTCCGCCCACTTAAAGCGGCATTGTCCCGCGAAATCTCGACGCTGTCTCCAGTGTGGCAAGCTTGGCCACTACGCAGCCCTGTGCAGATCTGCTCAACTGCCCACCACACAGCGATCCCAACCACAGCGCAGGAACGTCCGGTCAGTGCAGCAACCCGTTGCAGACTCTGACATGGTTCCAGATCCCGACACCGAGGATCCCACATCCCCATTCCCGGTGGGCATCATCACCAAGCATACGATGCTTTCTAAAAAAAAGGTGAATCCCCTCCCAGTGCTGAGCATTGATCTGGACGACGAGTGGCGTGCCACCCTTATTGTCAACGAATCTCGCATACGCTTCAGGCTGGACACCGGCGCTTCAGCGAACCTCATTTCGAAGTCTGACCTGGATACCATCCACGTCAAGCCGAGCATTCTTCCATCAGCCTGCCAGCTTATCGACTACAATGGCAATGCCATTGCTGCCAGTGGCTCATGCCAGCTTGTGGTTTCTCATCATTCCACAAGAGCCACCCTGTGTTTCGAAATAGTAGCGTCCAACAAAGCTTCCTTGCTCGGTGCTCAGGCCTGCAAAAACCTGAATCTTGTGCAGCTGGTTCACTCCATGTCGCCCGCTGAGGCATCAGCCTCGCCAGATGCCAACTTTCAAACCCAATTAGATGACATCAAAGCACGATACCACAGCGTCTTCGAGGGTATGGGCACACTCCCCATACATACAAGATACTTCTGAAACCGAATGCCACACCCGTGGTTCATGCACCGCGTCGGGTGCCGGCACCCCTTAAGGACTGCCTCAAGCAGCAGCTGCAAGACCTCCAGGACCAGGGCGTCATTTCAAAGGTCACTGAACCCACGGACTGGGTTAGCTCCATGGTTTGTGTCAAAAAACCGTCAGGGGAACTTTGCATTTGTATCGACCCCAAAGATTTGAATCGTAACATCATGAGGGAACACTACCCCATCCCTAAGCGAGAAGAGCTCACTAGCGAAATGGCTCACGCCAAGCTATTTACAAAGCTGGATGCCTCCAAGGGGTTTTGGCAGATACAGCTAGATTCATCCAGTCGAAAGCTCTGCACTTTTAACACCCCATTTGGTCGTTACTGTTACAACCGGATGCCCTTTGGCATCATCTCCGCCTCGGAGGTGTTCCACCGAATAATGGAGCAAATGATGGAGGGCGTCGAGGGGGTGCGAGTGTACGTCGATGACATCATTGTCTGCTCCACAACTCCTCAGGAGCACATCGATCGCCTCAAGCGAGTGTTCCAAAGGATCCACGAGCATGGCCTCCGACTCAACAGAGCCAAATGCTCGTTCGGTCAAGCAGAACTAAAGTTCCTCGGCGACCATATTTCACAGTTCGGTGTGCAACCAGACACAGATTAGGTGTCGGCGATCAATGCTATGAAGACACCGGAGGACAAGAAGGCGGTCCTCCGCTTCCTAGGGATGGTCAATTCCTTGGGATGTTTATCCCCAACCTCCCATCTCACACCACAGCTCTCCGCAATCTTGTAAAAAAAAGCACCGACTTCAAGTGGCTCCCCATGATGAGGGAGAGTGGCGTGAGCTCAGGGCGAAACTCAACAAGGCCCCGGTCCTGGCGTTTTTCAACGCTGCCAAGGAGACGAAGATCTCCACCGACGCGACCAAGGCTGGCATTGGGGCAGTACTCCTCCAGCGCGACGAATCCTCCTCCTGGGCACCAGTCGCATATGCATCTAGAGCCATGACCCCTACTGAGCAGCGATATGCTCAGATCGAGAAAGAGTGCCTGGGCCTCCTCACGGGGATTGATAAATTCCATGATTACGTGTATGGACTCTCCATTTTTACAGTCGAAACGGACCACAGGCCACTGGTTCACATCATCCAGAAGGACCTCAACGATATGACACCACGCCTACAGCGTATCCTCCTCAAACTCCGACGCTATGATTTCGACCTGGTCTACACCCCGGGCAAGGAGCTCATTGTGGCCGATGCACTCTCTCGCTCCATCACCACACCGTGCGAGCAGTCGGACTTCGTCTGCCAGATCGACGCCCATGTTGAGTTCTGCGCATCCAACTTTCCGGCCACTGACGAAAGGGTCATGCTGATTCGTCAAGAGACAGCCAGGGATCCTTTACTCCAACGGGTCATGTGCCATCTCACAGATGGTTGGCAGAAGGGTCAGTGCCCACAGTTCTACAATATAAAAGGCGACCTGGCAGTGGTCGATGGCATACTAATGAAACTGGACAGGATAGTAAGACCACAGAGTATGCGAGAGCTCGTCCTCGGCCAACTCCACGAGGGTCATCTGGGGGTGGAAAAGTGTTGCCAGCGAGCCCGAGTGGCAGTATATTGGCCTGGCATCAATGACGACATCGCCAACATTGTCCTAATGTGCCCAACGTGCCAACGGTTCCAGCCGGCTCACCGAAAGAGACTTTGCAGCCGCATGAACTGGTGTCGTCCCCATGGACCAAGGTTGGCATTGATCTCTTCCACACAAAAGGCCGGGACTACGTCCTCCTCGTGGACTATTTTTCAAATTACCCCGAGGGGGTCAGACTGAATGACCTCACATCAGGAACAGTCATCAAGGCGTGCAAAGAGACCTTTGCCTGTCATGGCATTCCACTTACGGTCATGACAAATAATGGCCCGTGCTTCTTCAGTCAGGAGTGGACGGATTTTGCCCGACGGTACAATTTCACGCACGTCACTTCAAGCCCCCACTACCCCCAGTGAAATGGGAAAGCAGAAAAGGGGGTCCACATTGTAAAACGACTGTTGTGTAAAGCTGCTGATTCGGGTTCAGATTTTCACCTGGCACTGCTAACCTACAGGGCGACTCCTTTGTCTGCCGGCCTGTCCCCAGCACAGCTGCTAATGAACCGCACACTACGGACGATGGTGCCAGTTATCCACGTCCCGGACCTTGGCAATTTTCCGGTCCTGCAAAGAATGCAACTGTCTCGGGCCCAATGCAAGTCGGCGTATGATGCCCACGCCACAGATCTCCCTGCTCTGGCTCCTGCTGACCGAGTTCGTGTTCAGCTACCTGACGGTGGCTGGTCTGCCACGGCTGTGGTGGTCAAGCAAGTGGCCCCCAGATCATTTCTCGTTCGCATGCATGATGGCTCTTTTCTTCGCCGTAATAGGCGGGCACTGCGGCTGCTTCCATGCTCGCCACCTGAATGTGATGTCCCGCCTCGCCTGCTGATTCCTCAGGACACACCCTTCCAAGAGGCCACCGATCTGCCGTTTCTTTTGCCACCGTCTACGTTGGACGCAGCTCCGCCCATTCTAGTGCAGGCGGCCCCTGACCCACCCTTGAGGCGGTCAACCAGAATTCATCGCCCGCCACAGAGACTGAACTTATAGGCTGAATGTGGCATTGCCTTGTGCTTCGTTTACACATCTGTACATATTGTTTCTTCCTAATTTGTTGTATGCACTCTGTCTGCACTAGACACCTTCCCATCTAAATACGTTCACGTATTTTGTATATAGGTCAGCTCCTACTCATGTAAATACGCTCACATACTTTGTACATAGTCAGGCTCATACACGCACCCACTATTTATTGACACATATGAGGTGTTGGGTGCTCTGAGGTACAGACGAACCAACACGGTTGCGATTGGTACAACGCAGTTTTATCCCAACTAACTATTTACACATCTGACTTGGTACACAGCACGTTGTGACTGTGTGAGTGTCTTGCTAATGAGGTCCTGGCCCTGTGCTGTCTCTAGATGGACTGGCCAGGAGGTGTCGTGTTTCTTGTCTTATACTGTGTCTGCTCTTTTCTGTGATTGGCTGTCGTGTTATGTGTGCTAATTGGTCTGTTGGTCTGTCTATCATTATGTATGTGTTATGATGTATGTTTGAATATCATGACAACATACACACATTTTTTGAAAGGGGGAGATGTCATAATATACACACAAGTATATGATGGTGCACAGACAGACAGTGAGTGACACAAAGGATGACCAATGAATATACAGAACACAGCAGCCAATCACCAGACAAGATACGGCCACTATATAACCAGGGGGCACTAGTTTTCCCGCTCTTTGGGGGGATGCAGCCTCTGAGACAGTCAGAGCCTGTGAGCAACAACTGGAACATCCACCATGTGGTAGTAAGATAGTCTGGTCAGGTTAGCCTCAGGCCTCCAGTCAACTCAGCATAGTGTCAACCCACAGTTCAAGCATGTATGATAGTGAAGAGTTCAATAAAATCGAGTTGCATTTCTTCAAGTGTTGGAAGCCTGTCTCTCTCTCTACTACAGTAAACGCAGGACTCGCAGACCCAGCTTACCCAACACATCACTAACGAGCTCCACTCACTTGTGCAGGAAGAGATTACCGCATCCTCTAGACACCCCAATTTACCTATAAGGAGGTCATTGAGCCCCCTGCACCCCACCTCATATGGGCTGGACATCCCCAAGCCAGATCCCCAGTGCGGACAAAATGTCACCTGGACACCTTGGCACTGCCAGCCTGGCATCCTAGTAGTGCCAGGTGGCATCAGCAGTGCCAGTGTACCACCCCGCCAGAGGACGACCACCCCCCCTCTTCAAGTGCCGTTTCGCCTGGTCCACGCTTGTGGAGACCAGTGTTAAACTGGGCCGGGCCAGGGTCTCCAGGCCGAGGGGATTCGATCCCAGCTGCTGGGTAGATTTGGTGTGGACATATTCAAGTGAGGCTAACTACTTGCTTGAATATGTAAGTATAGGTCCTGCCCATTGTGGGAGGGATCCAGGTCACAACATCTCGTGAGATCCCGTTAGATCTAGCAAGGCACGACAAATCGGGTAAATCGCGTGAGATTTGTCGGCCACATCACGACCCGAGTTGGGCGAGGCCGTTAGATCGCGCCCGTTATTGCTGAGAGAATCCTAGCTGATTTCCCTGCACTATATTTGGGTATCACAACATCACTACTTAGCAACAGAAGGTTGTTGACAGTCTCTCCAAAGTCTTTAATTGCGAGCAACCATTTAAAAGGAAAACAACCTCCAGAAGAAATTGCTTTAACTGTGCTAATGAAATTATATAATTGAATTACTGTTATCAACCAGATACTACAGGACCATTATGTGTATTATATTTAAGTCCAAAAATTATTCGCAAATAAAATGTCCCTGCAGGAATCATGTTTACAACTCCCTGCATAATGAATATTGCCAATTCATAAAAACAGCAGATGATTAGAAGAGAAATCGTTGCAATGTTGCAATGATAATCCTCTGTGTGTGTTGGTTTCAAGTCTGCTACTGAAATGCACATTGGAAAACCAGCCTCACTCAAACTAGATTTGAGTCCGAAGAACAAAACTGCCTGTAACGGGGTGCAAATTAGTTTTGAATTGACAATCTGACTGAAAGAGAGCACAAATGGAACTTAATGTCCTCCACCATGTCAGGTTTGTGGCTGGTGGGGGCATTTAATCAGGTGAGAGGGTGGAAGTTTGGGACCCCGGTGCCTTCCTTCTCTGCTCTAATTCTGTCCGTGGACAGTCTTCCTGCCCCAATGCCAATGGAGGCTCTTAAAAGGTCAATTAGTGTCCCCTTAACGGCCTTATCCCGTTGCTGCTGGCGTTAACCCAGCAGTGAGTGGGGGACTCCCACCATGCGGGAATCATGCCCGTGTTTGCTTACAGGCTCCTGGGGAGTGGGGTGGAGTGGAATGGTTGTCACTCGTTCAATGGCATTCAGTGAGTGATCGGATATCCTCATCAGAAAGGGGGAGGTTTTGATACCCATTGCCCCATCCTTGCTCTGTACGCATTCCCCCCAACATCCCTTACCCATGATTCTCCCCTGCCCTTAATTTGGCAGGCCTTCCCTAAAAGAGGTCATGCTGCGCGCCGACAGACTATCCAGCTGGTGACCAAGACCCCCGTCACCGCCGTTAAATCCAGTGACTAATAGAATAAGAGAATGCTTCTTATCAAACTGCCTCCTTTTGAAAATCTGTGAGTAATGTTCGCTCTTGTAAGCTCCCCCTGTCCTAAATGAAAAACATATAAGAAACAGGAGCAGATGGAGACCATTTGTCTGTTGTAGCCTGCTTTGGCATTCAGTACTGCCATGATCGGTCTTCAACCTCAACTCCTTCACGGTCCACACATCATATCAGCTCAACTTAACATTTTTTAAGGCATCCTCCAGCTGTAGAAACTCTGGCATTCAGTCCTCTGCTTCTTTTCTGATGAAAGTTTATGTGCTTCCATGGCTTGTGATGAGATCCAATTGTAGGGTCGAACTGACAGTTGTATGGATTAATAAACTCTGAAGTTTTACCATTGGTTTGATCCAATTTGGAAATATGAGTCTCATTCTCCCCGAATAACTTTTTGCTGGCTGCTTCCAATTGTTATTTCATGGTGCCAGTGAGTGCTGTGGAATAAGCAGATAGTCACCTCTTTGTTGCCTAATTCAACAAAAGGGTAATTCTAAGAAGAGTCATGATCAATGGCATTGGAGTCAAACGCATGATTTAATGGAAATTAAACAGAGTCCCGTTTTGGGTGCATTTCGCCAGATGTTCCCTGGCTTTTCCAGTGCTCAGAACGCCCCTACTATTAAACGGGACTTTACTTAATTTTTGGGCCTTGGCGGGGTCGTTTTGTGTTCCATAGTTACAATTTAAAAACATTTTTTCTACAGTACACAATTCTTTATTTTTCCAATTAAGTGGCAATTTAGCATGGCCAATTTACCTAACATAGAATATAGAACATACAGTGCGGAAGGAGGCCATTCGGCCCATCAAGTTTGCACCAACCCACTTAAGCCCTCACTTCCACCTTATCCCTGTAACCCAATAATCCCTCCAAACCTTTTTGGACACTAAGGGCAATTTATCATGGCCAATCCACCTAACCTGCGCATCTTTGGACTGTGGGAGGAAACCGGAGCACCCGGAGGAAACCCACGCAGACACAGAGAGAACGCGCAGACTCGCACAGACGGTGACCCAGGGGGGAATCGAACCTGGGACCCTGGTGCTGTGAAGCCACAGTGCTATCCACTTGTGCTACCGTGCTGCCCCGAACCTGCATATCTTTTTGGATTGTGGGGGTGAAACCCATGCAGACACGGGGAGAATGTGCAAACTCCACACGGACAGTGACCCAGGGCAGGGATTCGAACCCGGGTTCTCAGCGCCGTTCCCCCCCACAGTTACAATTTTTGCTTATATGGTACAAATCGTTGATTTTAAAAATAAATTTAAAGTTCCCAATAATTTTTTTCCAAATAAGTGGCAATTTAGCGTGGCCAATCCACCTACCCTGCACATCTTTGGTTTGTGGGGGTGAGACTCACGTAGACACAGGGAGAATGTGCAAACTCCACATGAACAGTGACCCGGGGCCGGGAATGAGCCCGGATCCTCTGCACCATGAAGCAGCAGTGCTAACCACTGAGCCACCGTGCCGCCAGTGGTACAATTCAATGATAAATGAGTCAACCCCTTCACCTTGTTTTTAACTGGGCCAGTTAACTTTTGCCCTCTCAGTAACATATTTTTATGAAGACTGACATCTTGGTCAAAGATGCTGATGACATCCTTGTCAAATACTGTTTCTTCATTCATCCCCCGTCTGGCCAGCAAGTTGTCTCCCAACAACCAATAACAAAGTTTTAACTTGACTGTTTATTTTCTTAACCAGCAAAACCTGAGGTGGGGTGGTACCGGCTAAAATACCTTCATCAGTTGAGCCACAGCCCAGCCTGTTTGGAAGCCTTTTGATTTTGAAATGATTCTGGCAAGGGAAAAGTATTAGCCATTTCCTGTTTTGACGTTGTCTTTTCACTGCTGCTAGTCTTTTTTCAAATTTTTAATTTAAACTTTTGAAACAATTTTAATAGAAAACCTACAAAGACACAGAACAACAATTAAGTAAGAGTCCCCTCCCCCACCCCCCTCTTCCCTTGCAACAGTAAAACTTAGTTACTAAGTCTCTCCCACCCTCTTCCCCCCCGACCCTCTCCCTGACTGCTAAGAGCGACCAGCTATTTAAAGTACAATATAAATGGCTGCCACCTATGGGAAAACACTTCCACTGACCCTCTCACGGTAAACTGTGATGAATGGTTACTGTACCCTTAACATCATGTAGGTGATGCCCCTTTAAGACCGGGTTTGGAACCCTGGTGGACTCGGCCTCTGGCTCCACCCAGCAGGGAGCCGTATATAAGGTGACGCCCTGTACGCGGTGTCATAATATACACCAGTATATCATGGTGCAGACACACACACTGATGGACACACAGTGGGACCAATCAACACACACAACACCGCAGCCAATCACCAGTTAGAGCACACGCACTATAAAGACAGGGGGCATCAGAGTTCCTGCTCATTCGAACTGCAGCTACCTAGTAGAACAGAGGTCACAGCCTGCAGCACAGACATTCACCATGTGCTGAGTACATCGACTGGTTAGGACAAGGCAAAGGTCTTTAGTTAAAGCTAGTATCGTGTTAACCCACAGTCAGAGTATGTTAAACAGTTAATGACTCAATAAAATAGTGTTGCACTATTTCAAGTGTTGGTGACCTGTATGTGTTCCACGGATCCAGAACGCCCAACTCAACAAGCACCCAGCGGCACCCAGCAAGTACACGTCTCAACAGCAGGATAGTTCTTTGCTTATTAAAGCCTTCATTTACCATTCCACACTCTTGTGTCGTTATTGAAGGTACTACATAAACTTAACCTGATTGAGATGTAAAAATTACATCAGGTCACCCAGCTATGCCGACTTCCGGTGGCACTCGTGAGCTGAGCGGCTGCATGAAGGGAAGGCTCCTGCAGTCGGATATTTTTTCAGCGTTTTTGGGATTGGGGGGTTTCGGGTTTCTTTCCCGACCATTTTGGCCTTTTGGGCTCGAGGGACGGGTGCCAAACCATACCGGTTTAGAACCGGTGAAAAAAAACCCTGGAGTGTCGGGCAGCCGGAACGGAGGCGTCGAGCCCAGAGTGCGGGGCAGGTGGAGCGGCGGGTGGAGTCTAACATGAGGCAGTTGAGCAGCAGGCCCGAATCCAGGACGCGAGGCAGCTGAAACGGTGGGTTGGTGGCAGAGGATGAGACAGCTGGAGCAGCAGGACTGTGAGCAGAGTGTGAAGCCACTGGAGCAGTGAGACTGAGGTCAGTGCTTGAAGCAAACGGATCGGCGGGACAGGGCCCAGAACACGAGGCAGCCGGAGCAGTGGGCTGGGTCCTCAGCATGAGGCAGCCATAGTAAGTCAAAAGGCACTGGAATAAGAATAAAAATCTTGGCAAGATGTTCAATTTAACCGATGGCACTTGGCCCACCAGGGATAATGGGAAACCGCCCCATCTTTGCAAGTCCACTTTGACATTTGCCACCAGATTCGTATAATTCAAACTCCAGGGTTTCCCTCAGTCCCTTGTTATCTGGGCAGCCAAATACCGAGAATGACTTCCAGCTAGCAGGAACGGCACTCCCCTAAACCCTACGCCAACCCCCCACCGACTCATCAACCCAACCGCAAAGCATTCACTCTTCCCCACATTTATCATGTAGCCAGAAAAGGCCGTAAAAAGCTGCAAGATTCCCATAATGTTACCGATTGACGCCTCCGGATACCTCACATATAATAGTAAGTTGTTAGGGTACAGCGAGACCCTGTGTTCCCCTTCCTTGTCTAACTATACCTCCCCATGTATTCCTGGACCTCAGGGCCATGGTTAGCGGCTCGATTGCTCGTGCAAACAGCAAAGGTGACAATGGATATTCCCGCCTGGTAACCTGGTAAAGACAAAAGGGGTTGAAGGTCACATTTTGTTAGTGCAAACACTGGCAAATGGAGCCGTGTACAACAGCTGCACCCATGCTACAAAGCCCAGCCCAAATTGAAAATGTTCTTTAACCCCAAACACATAATCCCACTCTGCCCATTCGAATGAGTTCTCCGTGTCGAGTAAGAATATGATCTCTGGAACCCGACCCTCCCCTGGAGCAAGCACCACATTCAACAGTCATCTCAAGTTTGCCGTCAAGCTCTGCCCCTTAATGAAACCTGTTTGGTCTTTCCCCACCACCTCTGGCAGACAAGGTTCCAGTCTTAATGCCCGCACCTTAGCTTACAGCTTCGCGACCGCATTTAATAGGAAGATTGAGATTGGACAATACCAACCCACAGCCTAAGGGGTCCTTGTCTTTTTTCAAGAGCCGGGAAATCGAAGCTTACCTCAGCATCTGTGGCAAAGCACCTTTCTCCAAGGATCCCTAAACATTCCTAACTATAGGAGGGGGGCGAATAGGTCTTTGAATTTTTTATTAAATCCATATATATTTTGGTAAAAGGTACCTTCTCCTGATCCGAGACCAATCCACAATCCCGTGTCCTAATCTGGGCAATCTTACTCTTAGACTCCTGTTTCCTCAGTTGATATGCCAGGAGCCGACTTGCCTTCACCCCATATTCGTAAATAGCCCCGTTAGCTCACCTCAGCTGTCGTTCCGCCCAATCCGTAGTGACCAGAACAAACTGCATCTGCATTTACACTTCTCCGCCTGTAGTTCTTGAGAAGGGGTGTCCGCATACTTACGATCTACCTCTATCATAATGTCTACTGTTTTCTTCCGCTCCCTCCTTGCCTCCAGCTCTACATGGGCCTTAAAATATATAATTTCTCCTCTAATTACTGTTATGGGCCAGGGTTTAGAGAACCCCAAAGTGTAGCATGGAGTACACCTGACACACAACTTTTACTAGATTGTGGTATCGGGAGCACACGGCCCACTCTACAGGTGTGGTACAGCAGAAATGGAAAAGTATTTTTTTAAAGCAAAACACTGTTTATTCTACGAACTCACGTTAATCTTTTTAAAACATACAGTGACTATCTTAGCAACCATCAATTCAAATACAACCCCCAAAGAATACAACACTAAGTAATCCTTAATAACTTCCCAAACAACATCCAGAAGACAAAAACAACACCTTTTAACAGAAGCACATTAGGTTTACATTCACTACTGAGAACATTTATAATTCTGAATTCACCAAATGATCAAGAGATAGTCTTTTATGGCAGCGAGATCAACAGTACACCTGCTCTGTCTGGCTTCAGCTCCGACACTGAAAACAAAACTAAAACACACCCTGCAGCAAACAGCCTAAAATGAAAGTAAAAAGCTGACAGACAGCCCAGCTCCACCCACACTCTGACATAGAACATAGAACATAGAACATAGAACAATACAGCGCAGTACAGGCCCTTCGGCCCACGATGTTGCACCGAAACAAAAGCCATCTAACCTACACTATGCCATTATCATCCATATGTTTATCCAATAAACTTTTAAATGCCCTCAATGTTGGCGAGTTCACTATAGAACATAGAACAATGATAAACACCCATTTCTTAAAGGTACATTTCTTAAACAGCCATTTCTTAAAGGCACGCTCACATGACATTACAACCTTCAGTGCTCTTCATTAGTATTGTTCAAAATGTAATCCTGGATGGCCCCTGAGATCCTTGCACAGAACCTAATGTCCGCTAGCAGACCCACATCCAGCCGCCTCCCTTTTCAATTGTCTTTATCTGATCCCAACTCAAGGTCCATCCAATGTGGGGCATGGTCAGCAATGACTAGTGTCGAGTAGTCAGATTTCTTCGCCCCTGCTACTAGCGCTCGGTTTTTGACAAAATAGTCAATCCTGGAAAAGACGCTTGTGTGATTGGAATGGACTTAGTGAGTGGAATGCACTTCGCGCTCTTTGATATGGTTGATATTTGTAAACATTGGGGTTTCAGGAGGTAGAGACACTCATCCATGAAGGGAGATAAAAGAATCAAGGCTGCAGCTGTTTTGTGGAAGCTGTCAATCACAGCCCACTACTAAAAAGGAATGAATGGCGGTCCCTTTAATTAGGAGATGTCTGTGGGGGGTTCCTTTCATTAAGGGGTCTCTGTCAGGGGTCCATTAAGTTATGGGGTCTGGGTGGGGCATCCCTTAAGTTAGGGGGTCTCTGGGGGGTCTTCCTATTCAGGGGGTCCTGTGGGGGATCTCAGGCAGTTCAGGGGTAGGGGGCTGCTTTATTGCGCAGGAGGAGGGGGGGTTTGGTGAGGGTGCAGTGGAACGCACGCGCAAAATGGTGGCCCGATAGCGGGATCCCCTCGGGAATGACTTGTATTCCTACCATGCATAAATCTGCATGGCAAGGGATACCGAATCGTTTCTCCATTTGCGCTACCAGAGGGATTGTAAATCGGTTGCAATTCTCCTCCGGCGGGAGAACAGATGAAGTGATTCTCAGGCCTCGTTGCACTCTCGCTCAGGTGAAATGGGGCCAGTGAATAGCGGGTGAGACTGAAAACGAGAACCAAACCAGGCGCCAAACAGTTTGCGATCTAACCAGCCTGCTCCCGTAGGCGAAATCGGGATCTCGAGATCTCTTTGTAGCGTGAAACCAATTATCGTCACATCAGTCCTATTTGCATACAATTAATGGGAGCCATCCAATGTCCAATGGCCTCCCGTGAATCAGTGGCCTCCCCAGTAAGTGGTCACGCAGTGCCGATTTGTACTCCTTTTTAAAAATGTAAAGGGCTTCTGTGGGGAGCCAAGGAGGTGGGTGGCCATCTTTGCTGGGGGGGGTGGGGATCAAAGAAGGAATTGAGGGTCCCAGGGTGGTAGCCACCACCGTTTGTCTGTCAAACACCCTCTCGCAATTCCTCATAGATATTGAATGTTATGGACGGAATTTTGGGCCCCGCAGAACAGGCCCTAATGGTGCTGCTGGTGGGCCAGTAGATAGATGCCGGAGATGCCGGCAGCAGCAGTGTCTGCAGATGCTCAAGACGATGGGGCACATGCAAGGACTCGCCCCAAACCCTGAGAATCTGGCCACCTATCAGGCCAGGAAGGAACCCAGAGACGGTCCAGGGTGGACAGGCGTCACTGGCTCATTGAACAAATGACGGACAGCGGGTGCCTCAACAAGGAGACATGTGGCACCTGTGCCATGTCTTCGTGGACTTGGCACCACGTGGATGAGGAGGACACCCGCTCCCGGTGGCTGTCAAGGTCACTGCAGCTCTGAACAGTTGCACCTCGGGATCATTCCAGGGCTCGAGCGGGGACCTGGTGGCATCTCGCAGGCCTTAGCCCACAGGTGCATCTGACAGATTATAGATGTCTTGTTTGTCCGGGCGGAAAACTTTGTCAACTTTGACATTGACAAACCCCAACATTGCCGGGATGCTCCAAGTCCAGGGGCTGATAGACTACACGCATGTTGCCCAGCGCTCACTGAGCCATCTGGGAGTGCCCTATGTTAACAGGAAGGGGTTCCACTCTCTGAAAATACAGCTTGTGTGTGACCACCACATGCAGATCATGCATACGTACATGCTTCCCAGGGAGTGTGTGCGACAGCTACATCCTGAGGCATTCAGACATCCCCAACCTCTTCAAGAACCACCCCCTACATACCGACCCCCCTCTCCCCCTCCACCGATGCCCTCAGTGATCCGCGATGTGCTTTACCTTCCTTGCGCTACTGCTACATCTAGGTGTACTCCCAGGATGCACATCAGAGGTGGAGGCATCCAGCTGCTTACCTCGTTCCATGTCCTTCGATACACCTGCCGAGCGTCCTCTGGGGATCGGGGACTGGAGAGCCCTGGCGCACTTGTCGATGTGTGGCACCTGTGCCATGTCTTCGTGGACTTGGCACCACATGGATGAGGAGGACACCCGCTCCCGGTGGCTGTCAAAGTCACTGCAGCTCTGAACGTTTGCACCTCGGGATCATTCCAGGGCTCGAGCGGGGACCTGGTGCCGCTTGTCCGGTGTGCTGACTTTGAGACACGGCCTCAGCAGAGGGCTGGAACTCAACGGAGCTGGTGGCCACCATCCCTACTCCATGGGACGGGTCCAGGTTGGCACCCAACGACCTTTCCTCCCACTCGGTGTCCCATCGGCCCTGGGGTTCACCTCGATTGAGCTGGTTGAACCCTGCCCCTGCATCATCTGGTTGTGCCAGCCCTGGCAGCTCTCCAATGTTTGCATTATCGTGTCGATGCCCTCGGTGATGCTCCTCAGTGACTTGGCCATGCTCTGCAGTGCCTGAGCCTTACCCACCTGCCACTGGCACAGGATCTGCTGCACTTCGGCAATGCACATCTGAGAGCGGGACATGTCCTGCAGAACCTCATCAAGGTCGGTCTGGTACTGAGTGACATCACCAGTGAGGCGGACATTCTGCCGAGACTCTCAGCCATGGCCAGCACCAACTGTGCAACGCCTTGGACACCTTCACTCATAGTCCCAACGTCATGCACCAGGCTCTCCACTCCGGTTGCCACCCTAGCAGTGTTGGCTCGGCGCCATCTCCTGTGCCGATAGCCTCAGGGACCCCTCCAACCGGCTATGGATCTGCTGGAGTGAAGCTGACATCTCACTCTAAATGTACCGGCCGCCCCCTATCACCTCCATCAGCTCCGGGTAACTCTGTTCCAGAGGTTCAGCATCAGGCTGGGTCCCAGCTGGGTCCTGGGATCCAGCAAACCTCCAACTGCTGTCTTGTCTGGAGGTTCCTGCCTCCACCATCATCAGCAGTGTGGTGCTCTCCAGATTGTGCGTTAGAAGCCTGACCACTAACATTTCCCACCGAGGTGTGTGTATCTGTGCTGGTGGGGATGAGAGCTGTGCCGTGGCTATAACAGTTGCATCCTTGGAGCTCTCCTCCGTGGTGTTCCCCTGGGAGTCAGGAGAGGAGCCCATCGGGATGGGCCGTTCCCATCGGCTGGAGGACCAGCAGAAGAATGAACATGTGGTCAGTGGGAGGGATGGGTCAGTTGGTAAGGCAATCACTACTCACGTTTGACAGGACCTCCGGTGGGGCCCGGTGGTTCCTCACCTCTGCGGTGACTGCCAGCCTCCGTGTGGGTGACCGCCCTGCCCTCGGCCACACCGGTCACCTCAAGAGCCCGCTCCTCGAAGGAGGTGAGGATATTCAGGTCTGGCATCCCACTGCCACTCTGGACCCTCTCCCGTTGATTGTGGGAGAGCTTTTCCTGAGGGGAAACATAGAGGGCACCGTTAGTCACATGCGTGGTTCACAGTTTTGGGGGGGTGGTGATGTGAAGGAAGGGTTGGAGTGGAGGGAGGGTTGAAGGGTGGGTGGAGGGAGTGCTGAAGGGGGAAGGGGATGGAGGGAAGGTTAGGGGTTCCCTGGGCAGATGTTACCTTGGGGGGGGTAGGGTAGTGAGACGTTGGTGTCTACTCACTCTAAAGGGCAGCACGGTAGCATTGTGGATAGTACAATTGCTTCACAGCTCCAGGGCCCCAGGTTCGATTCCGGCTTGGGTCACTGTCTGTGCGGAGTCTGCACATCCTCCCTGTGTGTGCGTGGGCTTCCTCCGGGTGCTCCGGTTTCCTCCCACAGTCCAAAGATGTGCAGGTTAGGTGGATTGGCCATGATAAATTGCCCTTAGTGTCCAAAATTTCCCTTAGTGTTGGGTAGGGTTACTGGGTTATGGGGATAGGGTGGAGGTGTTGACCTTGGGTCGGGTGCTCTTTCCAAGAGCTGGTGCAGACTCGATGGGCTGAATGGCCTCCTTCTGCACTGTAAATTCTATGATCTATGATCACTCGTTGACCTTCTTCCGACACAAGAGACCAGTCATCCTGGTCACATTTTCCCGAGCTGACTGCTGCCGCCACCTCGTCCCAGGCAGCCTTGTGGCTCACTCTCCTGGACCTTCAGGGGAATAGGACATCCCTCCACTGCATCCAGGAGCATCCCCAGGTCAGCATCCCCGAACCTTGGGGTAGGTCTCCTTGGCGCCATTGTTGCAAGCTGGCCGGGGTTGGCTGAGCATGTGCAGCCAAAGTACTGCTCGCATTGTTAGCGGGGGGCTGGTGAGCGCAGTCCCGGCAAATCAGCTCGCGAGCCGGCATTTGGGGTGAGGACTCGTTCAGTGGACCAATTAACGTTGAATAGTGTTGCCGGCCTCGCCGGACCGAGCGCTGGGAAACATGTGGCAATTCATGCTCGCTACAGCACTTGGAAATTTTTCTGGAGAATTGTTCCCATAGACCCCTTATTCCATACTTCCCAGCAGGAAAAATATTTGGTTTGATCCAGCAGCTGCATTGCACTCTCGTCCGAGCATGGTGTGCCGTGTGAATCCCAACAGAGACCTTCCGCGGGTTTCCCGGCACACTTCACGCCTCGTGGAATCCACCCAAGTCCCGCGAGCTGTCGTATTCAGGATCCCGCCCAAAAGGGCAACTTCGGCGATCATACCTAGGATCTACAGGCATCTACCAGCGTACGCAGCAAGGCCGCAGCCAGGCACCATTCAGCACTGGTCTACAAGAGCCATGGACCAGTCGGAACGCACCCGGGAGGTCTCCTGGTCAATCGAGACCCCTGAGAGGTCAGGGTAAGTGTAGGGTGGCCCCTTGGCCCTCTCCCTGGAATGCGGGCACCTTAGCACTGACCAGTTGGCACCTTGGCACTGCCAATGTGCCTGGGTGGCACTGCCAAGCTGTCCTGAGCACTGCCCGGGTGCCAGGGTTGCAGTGCAAGAATGCCCGAGTACCAGGATGGCACTGCCAAGGCTCAGGAACCGAGTGGGGCCATGCCCATGAATGGATGGGGGGATGAAGGGTGGGGGGTGTGCAGGGCAGGATAAAAGAGCTCTAGGACGTTGGGAGCATCACGGGTGGGAGTCCTGGTTCCATACCCGCCCCAGAGATCTCATAGTGGGATGTCCTCACTTGGGGAGGGTATGGGATAGTGCCCATGTGTGTTGTCGGTGACATTGCACATGGGTGGGGCTGTGGAGGACCCACATGCTCACATAGAGATCGGGGCACCCTTTCAAAATGGTGGCCCAAAATTCAAGGGCTAAACCGGTGAGAAACTCTCCCAAGTGTCCCAAAGAGTGAGCCACAGGGCGGTTAATGCGGCCTGAGAGGAAGTGGCGGTGGCCATGCACTCGGGAAGTGTGACCAGGAGGACCGGCCTCCAGTGTCTCAAAAAAGTGACTGTCATTGGATAGCGGTGGGGAACTCGCTGGCTTCCTGAAAAACCCGCCCCAAATGAACTTAGGAATTTTTCCGATGAATCGCGCCCATCATCTCAACATCTATTTGGCACGTCCCTTAAAAAATGTTATATGTTCCCATTGGACCATCTTTAATTTTTCTAAATTCCAGGGAGTAAAATCAAAATCTGCTCAATCTTAAAACAATCGACTCTTCCTAGGAATCAATCTGGTGAATCTTTGTGGCACTTTGTCCAGGATTAGTGTATCCTTCCTTAGGTAAATAGACAAAAATTGTTCTCTGTATTCTAGTTACCAAGGCTTGAAGTAACTGCAGTAAGAATTCTTTGTTCTTGGGGTTGATTTTTTGCGTGGTCGGAATGACTCCAGAACAATTTAAAAATGCAGGGAAGCTCATGATTCTGGAATTTCTGTGCTAATTATTAAGGCTGGCAATTTTTGTCAGTGTGCGATTGCTACTGTGTGGGTCACGAAACTGTCCTGTTGACTGGCCCCACATGCCAGGGATCGGTGTCTCCTCACCCCTGTCGCAATCTTCGTGAAGTTGGGCCAGCTTCTCAATGACCCGTGGTTCACAGAAACTCACAGGAATAAACTATAATCTGGATTTGAAAACCTTTGGTAAGGTAAATTCTAAAGCTCTTGTCCATGCCCTCCAGCCACTCCCCATGGTCCCTCATACCCTCCATGCTAATTAAATGCTAACTCATGCCCCCCATGCTTGCTCATGCTCTCCATTGCAATTCAGTGCAACTCAAGGCCCTTCCATGCCTGTTCACCTCGTGTGCACTGTGTTCATAACCAATGAGCCACATATTAACAAAGGCAAGTGTGGAATTGCTGTTTCTACAATCGTATAAGAGTGCCTATTGGTCAGATCTTTAAAGTATCTATAGCAGAAGCTTTAATCCTCCTAATCCTGACCAAAGAAACATCGGGAACATTAACAAAAGAGAGCACAAAAAGGACAATTTATTATAGCCACCTAAAGATGTCAATCAAGCAAAGGCAACAATTCACTTCACTTGACAAGCAGATTTCCTGCTGAACTAATGCTTTTATGGATCTTCCTGATTTGCATAATGAGGACAGGTGTCTTCCATTCTTGGAACTTTTCTGCCACTTGTTTCTTAACTCCGCATTTGCTGACCGTGTTCATTTGTCTCGAATGGTACAATTTACCAAATGCCTTTTTTAAATACAGAAAAATCACAATTTCTGCATTACTATTTTCTACTTTCTCTTTTTTCTCCTCAAACTATTAAACATGGCTGGTCAAGCAAGACTTTTTCTTTGAAATCTCTGCTGATTATTCATTCTATTTTCCTTTTCTATATGTTCCTCTATTCTTTCCTTCAGTAGAAATTCCATTGTTTTTACTACCACTGGTCTATAATTCTTTGGGCATGTTCTCCTCTCCTTCTTAAATATAAGGATTATGTTAGCTCTCAGCCAGTCCTCTGGCACTACATCTTTTTCTAACAAATTATCAAATGTGTGTAGTAATGCCTGTTATCTGTTCTCTAGATTCTTTTGAAATGCGTGCTCGGAATCCATCGGGAGTAGAAACTTTATCCTCCTGGACTTTGATTCGTTTATTCAATACATCTTCCTTACTTTATTTGAAATGCACTTATCATATCCCCCATCTCATTATTCAATGCCATGCCTACCTGTTCTATCTCCCTAGTAAATGCAGAAATGAAATAATTTTGTAATAATTCTGCCATCCCTTTATCGTTACCCGTGCCTGTAAAATGTTTTACTATTTTATTTTATGTTCTCTGATAAATTAACTTCATAGTTCCCCTTTGCCTTCCGAATTGAACTTTTTTCCTCTGGATCTCTTCAAATTCTCTCCTACTATGCCTTCCTCTGCTGTTTGTGTACTTTCTGCATACTTAATGTATGCCCCTTTCCGAACCCGCAATTGTTCCTTTATGTTTTTATGTTCCCTCCCTGCCAGGCCTTGCCATCAAAAGCCCCAACCCGTCTCCCTTACTCCCAAGCCTCCCCTCCCATTGCTATGAGATCCTGAACTTATCTGGCCCTGGGGACTCCAGTACTTAGACTGATGGAACCTGTCCTGGTAGAGGGTAAGAGGCTAACGCCCACCAAACCATCGCCCCCCAACCCCACTCCTAACTTAACTATGTCCCATCCAAGGCTAAACCTCCTTATTCCAAACTTAATTGTTTCCCAACATAATACTTACAGTCACTCCTCAGTAGTCTTCCAATGGTTTCTGTAGGCCCCTCGGTGAAGTTTTTATTTAAAATTTAGAGTACCCAATTCATTTTTTCCAATTAAGGGGCAATTTAGCATGGCCAATCCGCCTAACCTGCACATTTTTGGATTGTGGGGGCAAAACCCACGCTAACTGGGGGAGAATGTGCAAACTACACACGGACAGTGACCCGAGGCTAGGATCAAACCCTGGTCCCCAGCTCCGTAGGCAGCAGTGCTAACCACTGTGCCACCGTGCTGCCCTTGCCCCTTGTTGAAGTTGACCAAGTTCTGCCATCTTCCTTGAATGTCTTCAGGAACAGCAATGTACCCTGATTTCTGTTTACATTTGTACCATTTTGTCTTCACATTTGGCAATGTTCCAAACCTTTAGTTTTGATCGGCAACTTACGCCCTCATTCTTAATATCCTTTTCTGCAAATCTTCTGCGGAAGACAGAAAATTACCTATTTCCTGCTGATGATCGACTTCAGAAAGGGTAGTATTTCACACCTTCTCTCCTTGGAGTTTAGAAGAATGAGGGGTGACCTTATTGAGACAAAAAGGATTCTCAGGGGGCTTGACAGGATAGATGCTGAGAGGTTGTTTCCCTTTGTGGGAGAGTCTCGTACCTGAGGGCATAATCTCAGGTCATTAAATGTGTTTAAGGTTGAAATAGACAGATTTTTAAAACTAAATTTAACACACCCAATTATTTTTTCAATAAAGGGGCAATTTACCATGGCCTACCCTGCACATCCACCTACCCTGCACATCTTTTGGGTTGTGAGAATGAGACCCATGTAAGCACAAGGAGAATGTGCAAACTCCACACAGACAGTGACCTGGGGCCGGGATCGAACCCGAGTCCTCAGTGCCATGAGGCAGCAGTGCTAACCACTGTGTCACCGTGCTGCCTGCAAGATAGACAGATTTTTAATCAGTAAGGGAATCAAGGGTTTGGGGGATAAGGCAGGAAAGTAGAAATGAAGATTATCCCATCAGATCAGTCAAGATCTCATTGAATGGCTGAATGGCCGACTTCCCCACTGACGTCTTATGGGATAAAACTTAAAGGATGGCGAGCGAGCCTAACATGCAGCCGCTGACTCTCAAACTCCCATTGCCATTTAATATTCACTTGAGCATTGATTGGAAGTGAGTGGCACTTCCATCCAGCCTAGGAAAGAAGTCCCGCCTGTGAGAGCTGTGAGCCAATCAGATTGGTCGTTTGCTCTTCATCCCAGCCAGGCGCAGCGCTGCACTGGACAGATGCGGTACTGCAGCACTCTGCCTGGAACTAAGTCCCGAGACCTATGAAAAGTTAAGTCCCGGAAGTCCTGTGGTGGGAGGGTAGGGGACGCCCTGGGGAGGGCTGGAGGGGGGGCGGGGGGCGGGCGTGGCAGGGTAGGCAAGCATGGAGGGGGACCCAGAATTCCATCGTACCTGGGGAGAAGGTGCCCCAATTCTGTGGGGGCCTTCAAAGTGAGGCTTTTGACCCGAGATGGGGAAAATGTAAATGTCATTTTCCTAACGCACCCTTCCTGCCAGCCTGAATTGAGGCTGGGCAGGAAAAGGCCATTAAGTGGCCATTGAATGGCACTGATTTAATAGGTAATTGGTTGGATTTTCTGCCAGAGGACTTTCCCTCCCAAGCGTGAAATTGCATTTGGGTTTGGGTGATTGTGTTCCCAGGGAGAATCCTGTCCATTTAATTTTACGCCCCCCCCCTCAGAAGCCACCTTGGGGGGAGTGTACATGGTGTTATATGATCTGTGATTTACAGAGTAATTGAGTTGATTGACCTCCATTGTCTTGTTTTTAAGTTCATCAGGCCTCAAAATTGCCTTTCGTGTTGGGTGGGGTTACTGGGTTATGGGGATAGGGTGGAGGTGTGGATCTTGGGTAGGGTGCTCTTTCCAAAAGCCGGTGTAGACTCGATGGGCTGAATGGCCTCCTTCTGCATTGTAAATTCTATGAAATCTATGAAATCCGTCCCTCTATTGTGGCTGCAAGACAAATGTGATTATTGCTCCTTTAATTCTCAACTAGGCGATGCAACTATTTGCTTCCAGTTAGTCCCAAAAGATGTGCTGTTCGGTGAATTGGACATTCTGAATTCTCCCTCACTGAACCCGAACAGGCGCCGGAAAGTGGCAACGAGGGGATTTTCACAGTAACTTCACTGCAATGTTAATGTAAGCCTACTTGTGACACTAATAAAGATTATAAAGGATTATACTTGGTGTTGAAACTTTAACAGAATCTCACATAAGGAGTTAACCTGTCGTTGGCCTGCAGAGTGTGTGTAGTCCCAGCAATGGACACGGCGGCTGTCTGAGATGGAACTTCCTCCAAACTGTGGGGCAGAAATTCCCTCTCCCCCCACCCCCCTCCGGCACCAATTACCACCATCAGAAAAGTCCTGCCCATTGTTGGTTATGTGTATTGGGCAAATTGGGTAAGAGCAAATTACCCAGAAATGATTTTCTGTTTGCATTCCAGGTAGAACATCGCATACAATAGGAGCACATCTTGAGCATGAATGCTTGACCTTCCATCCATTTAAATTAATGACAAGATAATTGGGCCAGCTGGATCACTGGTAAACAGACCTCTCTGCTCAATATTCAGGTACATACCTGTGATATGAAATCCTCTGTGCCAGAACTGCAAACATGGGAAATTATCCCTGTCATCTCTCGTCCACTAGTCTTACTGACACTGCTTTGAATTGAATAACCTGCAGACATCTAAGCGATCTCAATTTTTCATTATTTCATGGACTTGATCATGTGCTCTCTCTTAATCTTTCTTTCTTCAAAGAATAAATACAACTCAAGGTGAGCTAAAATTTTCAAGGTTATGAAACAAATTGAGAAAGCTATTCAGGCAAATTGCCAACGTGAATGAATCAAGTACCAGTTAAAGCAGGAACTGGTAAGAACAAGTCAATCTCAAACGATAGGACAAAATTGGGCAGAACCTATTCAGCCAAAATGTGAAGGACAAAAAGGAATCGCGAAATAGACCAGACTGTATGAATCAATGATGTACCATCTTTAATATGGGGAGGAATGAGGGGCGTCATTCTCCGACCCCCCGCCGGGTCGGAGAATGGCCGTTGGCTGCCGTGAATCCCGCCCCCGCCCCCGCCGAAGTCTCCGGTACCGGAGATTGGGAGGGGGCGGGAATCGGGCAGCGCCGTTTGGCGGGACCCCCCGCTCAATTCTCCGGCCCGGATGGGCCGAAGTCCCGCCCAGAAATTGCCTGTCCCGCCGGCGTAAATCAAAGCTGGTATTTACCAGCGGGACCAGGCGGCGTGGGCGGGCTCCGGGGTCCTGGGGGGGGGGCGCGGGGCGATCTGACTCCGGGGGGTGCCCCCACGGTGGCCTGGCCCGCGATCGGGGCCCACCGATCCGCGGGCAGGCCAGTGCCGTGGGGGCACTCTTACCCTTCCGCCTCCGCCACGGCCTCCACCATGGCGGAGGCGGAAGAGACTCTCCCCACTGCGCATGCGCGGGAAACTGTCGGCGGCCGCCGACGCTCCCGCGCATGCGCCGCATTTCCGCGCCAGCTGGCGGGGCACCAAACGCCATTTCCGCCAGATGGCGGGGCAAGAAACGCCATTTCCGCCAGCTGGTGGGGCGGAAATCCCTCCGGCGTCGGCCTAGCCCCTCAATGTTGGGGCTCGGCCGCCAAAGATGCGGAGCATTCCGCACCTTTGGGCCGGCGCGATGCCTGTCTGATTGGCGCCGTCTTTGGCGCCAGTCGGCGGACATCGCGCCGTTGGGGGAGAATTTCGCCCGAGGATCGGGACAACTTATGGGAAAGAGAGAGTGGTCAAAAGTTTGTTGAGAGGGAAAAGTTTAGAGACGGTGTTTAATGATGGAAAGAGAAATTAAGAGGTGGAAGGATTTACTGTTGGAATTCCAAAGTGGGCAGCACGTTAGCACAAGTGGATAGCACTGTGGCTTCACAGCGCCAGGGTCCCAGGTTCGATTCCCCGCTGGGTCACTGTCTGTGCGGAGTCTGCACGTTCTCCCCATGTCTGCGTGGGTTTTCTCCGGGTGCTCCGGTTTCCTCCCACAGTCCAAAGACGTGCAGGTTAGGTGGATTGGCAATGCTATATTGCCCTCAGTGACCAAAAAGGTTAGGAGGGGTTATTGGGTTATGGGGATAGGGTGGAAGTGGGTCGGTGTAGACTCGATGGGCCGAATGGCTTCCTTCTGCACTGTATGTTCTATGTTCTATGTTCTAAAGAGTAGGTTCATCGTGGCTGAAGCTCTGTTATAAATGGGATAGAGTGTGTAAGCCAGAATCAAGCTGTCAACGGTCCCACATTATATAATGGGCAATCAACTTTGATTGTTTCTATCCATGGCTGAAATTCTCCTGGTCTCAGAATGTGTGGAACCATAGACTCCAAGTGATTCAAGAGGCACGTTGATATCTTTCTAGGGAGAAAGAGGGTTATGGACCTGGTAAGGGAGTGGGTGTGGGTGTGGGGGGGGGGTCAGATTGGTGGGTGGTCTCCAAACATGTCGGGTGTTTTAGGCCACACACACGGTTCCTAAATCATTATGTACATATATCTGACACCACGGAAACTATCAAAACCTTGCCACTCCTTTCTGAACTCTTTTCACTGCCTTGAGGTCAGAAACCACTGGACAATATTTTTCAAAAAACACCAAAGTACTTCATGTGCATTAAGGTATGAGAAATTGCAATGGCTGTTGTGTCGGGTTGCTCACATAGGCACTGAGGTGAATAACTAATGAACCTATAATCGGTTGGCCAGGATACCTCTCTCCTTTGTGTTTTACATACTGCCATGGAAACTTTAACATCTGCCAGAACCATCTGGAAAAGCAGTCTCAGTTTAATGTACAATCCAGTTAACCAATATGTCATCAAAATTGTAACTTCATCATATGACTTATGAAAATCCAATTACCTTTATACCTATGGTATGGAGCAGGACTTCTGTGTGAAAAATAACATGTCAACCTGATATAATGGGAGGTTTTCTCCCATAGTTTCATTTCAGATCTGTCAATGGTTCAGTGTCAGGAGACGTACCTTCAGCTTCTAGGTATCTGTGGTAGTCTGTGTAGAGGTATTACGGTACCTGGTAATGCTGGAACACCATTAGTAGATATTGTATGTTTCCTATTGGTCAAGCTGTACGGTATCTCCGCCCTGCAAGGCAGAGTATAAGAGCCCATGCCGCCCCAGCAGCCTTCATTCTGTACCTGAGCTGCTGGGGGAAACATCAAGCTTATTAAAGCCTTCAGTTGGACTACCACCTCGCTTTAGTGGTCATTGATCGTGCATCAATTTAATAAGCTAGATTTAAAAGGATGGAGCTCCAAATCAAGCCGGAGTGTCTGCAACTCAGCCCCCATGCGGTGAACTCAGCGGCAATCTTCAAGCACTGGCTGGCGTGTTTTAAAGGATATCTCGGAACGACGGAAAACACACCCACGGGAGAACAGAAAATGCAAGTCCTGCACTCGAGGGGGAGCCCGGAAATTTACACCCTCATCGAGGACACGGAAGACTTCGATGCAGCAATAGAGCTGCTAAAAGGACATTATATTCGCCTGGTAAATCAGGTCTACGCCCGATATCTGCTAGCAACGAGGCGACAAATCCCTGGGGAATCGCTGGAAGAATTCTACCGTGCGCTCCTGGTGTTGGGGAGAAACTGCAGCTGCCCGCAAGTTTCGGCGAGCGACCACACAGAACTCTTGATCCGGGACGCTTTTGTGGCAGGTATGCTGTCCTCCCAAATCCGCCAGCGATTGCTGGAAAAAGACACCCTAGGTCTCATGGAGGAACGGGCCCTTGCAGGTTCCCTGGATGTGGCCTCCAGAAACGCCCGCGCTTATGTTCCCGACCGTGCGGCAGCCCCCTGGGCAGCGTGGAACCCCTCCATAGCCGACCCCGAGACATCCCCCATCTCCCCACAAGCTTGTGCTGCAAGGGGGCCTGGCAACCCCGGGGGGCCCCGCTGCTACTTTTGCGGGCAGGCCAAGCACCCCCGGCAGCGCTGCCCGGCCCGCGCATCCACCTGCAAGGAATGCGATAAAAAGGGCCACTTTGTGGTGGTATGCCAGGCCAGTGCGGTCGCCGCGGTCTCCGGCGGCGAATGCGGACCACCACGACAAACCTCTCCACGGTCCCCGTGCGGCCAGCGGGCGCCGCCATCTTCCTACTCCAGGGCCACGTGCGGCCCCCGGGTGCCACCATCTTGTCCCGTGGACACCACGTTCGATGGACGGGTGCCGCCATTTTGTGCACCCCCAGCCATGTGCGACCAATGGGAGCCACCATCTTGGATGGACTCCCAGAACCCCAGCTTGGCTGACCGCACACCGCCTGAAGAGAACACTTATCTGCTGAGATTAGCCTCGGTGACCTTGGATCAGTCCCGCCCTCGAACATTCTCAACTGCTTCAACAACAGTACTAATCAACGGGCACGAGACGTCCTGCTTAATCGTCTCTGGCAGCACGGAGAGCTTCATACACCCCAACACGGTAAGGCGCTGTTCTCTCCTCATCCACCCCGTTAATCAAAAAATCTCCCCGGTCTCCGGTTCCCACTCAGTAGAGATAAAGGGTTTTTGTGCAGCAAACCTCACAGTCCAGGGAAGGGAGTTTAAAAATTACCGGCTCTACGTCCTTCCCCACCTTTGCGCGGCCACACTCCTAGGTTTAGACTTCCAGTGTAATCTCCAAAGTCTAACTTTCAAATTCGGCGGTCCTATGCCCCCCCTCACTGTCTGCGGCCTCACGATCCTCAAGGTCGATCCGCCTTCCCTGTTTGCGAACTTCACCCTGGATTGCAAACCCGTCGCCACCAGGATCAGACGGTACAGTGCCCAGGATCGGATTTTTATTAGGTCAGAGGTCCAAAGGCTACTGAGGGAAGGAATCATTGAAGCTAGCAACAGTCCCTGGAGAGCTCAAGTAGTGGTGGTAAAGACCGGGGAGAAGCATAGGATGGTCATTGACTACAGTCAGACCATCAACAGGTTTACGCAGCTGGACGCGTACCCTCTACCCCGCATATCCGACCTGGTGAACAGGATCGCGCATTACAAGGTCTTCTCCACGGTGGATCTTAAGTCCGCCTACCACCAGCTCCCCAACCGAACTAGTGACCGCAAATACACTGCCTTCAAGGCAGAGGGGCGGCTCTATCACTTCTTAAGGGTTCCCTTCGGTGTCACCAACGGGGTCTCGGTCTTCCAGCGAGAGATGGACCGAGTGGTTGACCGGTACAGTTTACGGGCAACATTCCCTTATCTCGATAATGTCACCATCTGCGGCCACGACCAGCAGGACCACGACACCAACCTCCGAAAATTCCTCCAGACCGCAAATATCCTTAACCTTACATATAACAAGGATAAATGCGTATTTAGCACTGACCGCCTAGCCATCCTCGGCTACGTAGTGCGAAATGGAGTTATAGGCCCCGACCCTGAACGCATGCGCCCCCTTATGGAGTTTCCCCTCCCTCACTGCTCCAAGGCCCTGAAGCTCTGCCTCGGGTTTTTCTCTTCCTTTGCCCAGTGGGTCCCCAACTATGGGGACAAGGACCGTCCCCTGATCCAATCCACAGCTTTTCCCCTGTCGATAGAGGCCCGTCAGGCCTTCAGCCGCATCAAAGCAGACATTACAAAGGCCACGATGCACGCCATCGATGAGTCCCTCCCCTTCCAGGTCGAGAGCGACGCGTCTGACGTAGCTCTGGCGGCCACCCTCAACCAAGCGGGCAGACCCGTGGCCTTCTTCTCACGTATCCTCCATGCTTCCGAAATCCGCCACTCCTCAGTCGAAAAGGAGGCCCAGACCACAGTAGAAGTTGTGCGACATTGGAGGCATTAGCTGGCCGGCAGGAGATTCACTCTCCTCACTGACCAACGGTGGGTTGCTTTCATGTTTGATAAAAAACGATAAGATCTTGCGGTGGAGGATCGAACTCTCCACCTACAACTACGAGATCTTGTATCATCCCGGGAAGCTAAACGAGCCACCTGATGCCCTGTCCCATGGCACATGTGCCACCACACAAGTGGACCGCCTCCGAGCCCTCCACAAGGACCTCTGCCACCCGGGGGTCACTCGCGTTTTCCACTTTATCAAGAACCGCAACCTACCCTACTCCATCGAGGAGGTCAAGACAGCCACGAGGGACTGCCAACTCTGCGCGGAGTGCCCTTCTACCGGCCAGAGAAAGCACATCTGATAAAGGCTTCCCGTCCCTTTGAACGCCTCAGCATGGACTTCAAAGGCTCCCTCCCCTCCCACCGACCGCAACACGCACTTCTTGAACGTGATTGACGAGTACTCCCAGTTCCCATTCGCCATCCCCTGCCCAGACATGACCGCAACCACCGTCATCAAGGCCCTCCATAGCATCTTTGCACTGTTCGGGTTCCCCGCTTACATACATAGTGATAGGGGGTCCTCCTTTATGAGCGACGAACTGTGTCAATTCCTGCTCAGCAAGGGCATCGCCTCGAGCAGGACGACCAGTTACAACACCCGGGGTAACGGACAGGTAGAGAGGGAGAACGGAACGGTCTGGAAGACCGTCCTACTGGCCCTATGGTCCAGGAATCTCCCAGTCTGCCGCTGGTAGGAAGTCCTCCCTGATGCCCTCCACTCCATCCGGTCACTGCTTTGTACCACAACCAACCAAACACCTCACGAACGTCTCCTTGCCTTCCCCAGGAAGTCCTCCTCTGGGACATCGCTCCCGACCTGGCTGGCAGCTCCCGGACCCATCCTGCTCCGAAAACACGTGCGGGTGCACAAGTCGGACTCGTTGGTTGAGAGGGTCCATCTTCTCCACTCTAACCCCCAGTACGCCTTTGTGGCGTACCCCGACAGCCGACAAGATACGGTCTCCCTACGAGACCTGGCGCCCACCGTAGTCCCACGCACACCCCAGCCACCCGTCCCACCCTCCCTCTCACCAGTGCACCTTACAGGAGGATTGGTCCTTCCGCCGGCCCCGTCTAGGCCCCCCCACCCTCCGACGCACCCCGCAGACGCTCCCTTCCCAGCTCAACCGTTTTCCCCACCAGTGCCGTCTAGGGGTGTCGAAGCTTCCACAGAGATCAAGGTCACATTCCCAGAGTCACGACGCCCGAGCTTCCACCGGAGGGGAAGTTAACACGTGGCTGAAAGAGTGGTGTGGGAAAGAGGGGTTCCTTTTCATGGGACACTGAGGAACTAAATAAGTACTTTGCGTCAGTCTTCACAGTAGAAGACATGAGTAATATCCCCACAATTCAGGAGAGTTAGGGGGCACAGTTGAATATGGTAGCCATCACAAAGGAGAAAGTGCTAGAGAAACTAAGAGGTCTAGAAATTGATAAATCTCCCAGATGGGCTACATCCTAGAGTTCTAAAGGAGATAGCTGAAGAAATAGTGGAGGCGTTAGTTGTGATCTTTCAAAAGTCACTGGAGTCAGGGAAAGTCCCAGAGGATTGGAAAATCGCTGTTGTAACCCCCCTGTTCAAGAAGGGAACAAGGAAAAAGATGGAAAATTATAGGCCAATTAGCCTAACCTCGGTTGTTGGCAAGATTCTAGAATCCATTGTTAAGGATGAGATTTCTAAATTCTTGGAAGTGCAGGGTCGGATTAGGACAAGTCAGCATGGATTTAGTAAGGGGAGGTCATGCCTGACAAACCTGTTAGAGTTCTTTGAAGAGATAACAAATAGGTTAGACCAAGGAGAGCCAATGGATGTTATCTATCTTGACTTCCAAAAGGCCTTTGATAAGGTGCCTCACGGGAGACTGCTGAGTAAAATAAGGGCCCATGGTATTCGAGGCAAGGTACTAACATTGATTGACGATTGGCTGTCAGGCAGAAGGTAGAGAGTTGGGATAAAAGGTTCTTTTTCGGAATGGCAACCGGTGACGAGTGGTGTCCCGCAGGGTTCAGTGCTGGGGCCACAGCTGTTCTCTTTATATATTAACGATCTAGATGATGGGACTGGGGACATTCTGGCTAAGTTTGCCGATGATACAAAGATAGGTGGAGGGGCAGGTAGTATGGAGGAGGTTGGGAGGCTGCAGAAATATTTAGACAGTTTAGGGGAGTTGTCCAAGAAATGGCTGATGAAATTCAACGTGGGCACATGCGAGGTCTTGCACTTTGAAAAAAAGAATAGAGGCATGGAGTATTTTCTAAACGGTGACAAAATTCATAATTTTGAAGTGCAAAGGGACTTGGGAGTCCTAGTCCAGGATTCTCTAAAGGTAAACTTGCAGGTTGAGTCCGTAATTAAGAAACCAAATGCAATGTTGTCATTTATCTCAAGAGGCTTGGAATATAAAAGCAGGGATGTACTTCTGAAGCTTTATAAAGCATTAGTTAGGCCCCATTTAGAATACTGTGAGCAATATTGGGCCCCACACCTCAGGAAGGACATACTGGCACTGGAGCGGGTCCAGCGGAGATTCACACGGATGATCCCAGGAATGGTAGGCCTAACATACGATGTAAGTCTGAGGATCCTGGGATTATATTCATTGGAGTTTAGGAGGTTGAGGGGAGATCTAATAGAAACTTACAAGATAATGAATGGCTTAGATAGGGTGGACGTAGGGAAGCTGTTTCCATTAGCAGGGGAGACTAGGCCCGGGGGCACAGCCTTAGAATAAAAGGGAGTCACTTTAGAACAGAGATGAGGAGAAATTTCTTCAGCCAGAGAGTGGTGGGTCTGTGGAATTCATTGCCACAGAGGGCGGTGGAGGCCGGGACGTTGAGTGTCTTTAAGACAGAAGTTGATAAATTCTTGATTTCTCGAGGAATGAAGGGCTATGGAGAGAGAGCGGGTAAATGGAGTTGAAATCAGCCATGATTGAGTGGAGGAGTGGACTCGATGGGCCGAATGGCCTTACTTCCGCTCCTATGTCTTATGGTCTTATGGAGTCACCACCGAAGCTTCGGCGATCGCAGAGGATGACCAGGGCTCCCGATCGACTGATTGCTTCACTTTAAAATGTATAGTTAATTATGAATCATAAATTGTAAATAGTAAATAGAATTGTAAATAGTTACAAAACGCTGTACGGAGGTATTACGGTACCTCCATAACTATAATTCGTACCACGTTACCATGTTGTAATATCAGGCCACCACCCCCGCCGGACTCCTTTTTAACAGGGGGTGAATGTGGTAGTCTCTGTAGAGGTATTACGGTACCTGGTATTGCTGGAACACCATTAGTAGATATTGTATGTTTCCTATTGGTCAAGCTGTTTGGTAGCTCCACCCTGCAAGGTGGGGTATAAGAGCCCGCGCCGCCCCAGCAGCTTTCATTCTGTACCTGAGCTGCTGGGGGAAACATCTAGCTTATTAAAGCCTTCAGTTGAACTACAACCTCGCTTTAGTGGTCATTCATCGTGCGTCAGTATCATTGAATAAAAGAATACGGTGCTCATTATACTGCTGACAAAGTTTAACAAATGTTCTATTCACCGGCACAGATATGGATTCTCTGTGACAGTATCATTTTACTTGAAGAAAGGCTTCCATTCAGAAACAAAGTTCTAACCTTGCTGGCATTTTAGAGTTATTAATGCTTGTATAACAATAAACTGTGGATGTTATATGTTACATTAACTTAGATTCAGTTGCGGAGTGAATAATTGAATGATCCATGGCTCATATATATATATAGCAAAACTGCTTACTCATATACTTCCTGTAAAACAAATTTATCACAACATAAAATGTCACCAAAAAATGGTGTTTTGTTTGTTAGGCATTTATGCTCATTCAATTGAGGGCTGAAAGTCCTGGGATTAGCAAATTTTACCCCTTTGATTCCATAAGAATTAAGAATGATTTAGTGCTGAGGTTCGCTGTTCTACACATAGTGTAAAACCCACCTCTCATATGGATTCCCAGCACTTCACGCAGCACGGTAGCATTGTGGATAGCACAATTGCTTCACAGCTCCAGGGTCCCAGGTTCGATTCCGGCTTGGGTCACTGTCTGTGCGGAGTCTGCACATCCTCCTCGTGTGTGCGTGGGTTTCCTCCGGGTGCTCCGGTTTCCTCCCACAGTCCAAAGATGTGTTGGTTTGGTGGATTGGCCATGATAAATTGCCCTTCGCGTCCCAAATTGCCCTTAGTGTTGGATGGGGTTACTGGGTTATGGGGATAGGGTGGAGGTGTTGGGTAGGGTGCTCTTTCCAAGAGCCGGTACAGACTTGATGGGCCGAATGGCCTCCTTCTGAACTGTAAATTCTATGAAAGATTCCCAACACTCTTCAACACCAAACCACACCCCAGCCACCTCTACTTGTCTGATTTCTGCATTCTTGTGGCATCATCTGGCATACATTCTAATCCCCATTTTAAAAAAATCCAATACCCGAGACCCTAAAACTCACTAATGAATCCCTAGCCTGGCCTCTGGAACCTACGCTTTTCTTTTCTTCTATCACCTAGGCTGCTCGACCAAATACTTCTTTGCTGCTCTTTGATGGCATCTCTCCTGCAGCTTTTGTTGGAATCATCTCCTTTGATATTGATGCTATTCCTGTACACCTGCTTCCAAATACTGTGTCCCACGCCAACACTCTGGTGATACAAATCACATTCAGTACAGCATTCTATTTTTGTGTTCTTTGTTTCAGTCTCAAAATCAGGAATTGTCACAGAGTCTCCCACGTGTTCACTCTTTCTTTTGCATCTTCCCTTGGTCTTGCCTTCTCCTGCAGTCTTCAGATGTGGTATCACCAAGTCAGGGCTCTGCCAATTACCAGTCCCTCTCTTTCAAGTATCTGTTGAACAAAGCCTTGATCCTTTAACTCAGAGGCTTGACAAAAGCAAAGAAAAATCTCACACTGGAAAAAGAGGTGTGGGAAGTCACAATCCCAGGAGGGTGATGGCCACTTGCAGCTAGAATGTTTTCCAGATATAAGCAAAGCACCACATGCATTCAACTGATCGATGTAAATGCTGTCACCTTCCAGGAAATGCTTGTTTGGTTGAAGGTTGCGCTCATGCAATTAGGTTTTATTTTATTCAAAACCCCATAAAAATATCATGTCCAGCCTGAGTACTTCACTAATAATTTTTTTCATTCCTGATGTGTTACTTGGATGGTCCTTTATATAATGAGTTCAGAGGTCAGAAAAAAGTGAAAAAGACTGTGTGCAGAATGTCGTTCCGCATTAATGAGCGATATTTTAGCCAGAGAGTTGTAGAAGCACGATAATTAATAAAGAACTTGGACAATGATTGGCCTTCTTGTAATAATAGAAACATTATGAAGAATTCACAAGATTAACTCCTTCAGTGGATAATCATAAACATGGGGCGAGATTCTCCGACCCCCCGCCGGGTCGGAGAATCGCCGGGGGGCTGGCGTGAATCCCGCCCCCGCCGGTTGCCGAATTCTCCGGCACCGGATATTCGGCGGGGGCGGGAATCGCGGCGCGCCGGTTGCCGGCCCCCCCCCCACCCGCGATTCTCCAGCCCGGATGGGCCGAAGTCCCGCTGCTAAAATGCCTGTCCCGCCGGCGTAGATTAAACCACCTACCTTACCGGCGGGACAAGGCGGCGCGGGCGGGCTCCGGGGTCCTGGGGGGGGGGGGGGGGCAGGGCGATCTGGCCCGGGGGGCGTGCCCCCACGGTGGCCTGGCCCGTGATCGGGGCCCACCGATCCGCGGGCGGGCCTGTGCCGTGGGGGCACTCTTTTCCTTCCGCCTTCGCCACGGTCTCCACCATGGCGGAGGCGGAAGAAACTCCCTCCACTGCGCATGCGCGGGAATGCCATCAGCGGCCGCTAACGCTCCCACGCATGCGCCGCCCGGAGATGTCATTTCCGCGCCAGCTGGCGGGGCGGAAATTCGTCCGGCGCCGGCCTAGCCCCTTAAGGTTGGGGCTCGGCCCCCAAAGATTCGGAGCATTCCGCACCTTTGGGGCGGCGCGATGCCCGACTGATTTGCGCCAGTCGGCGGACATCGCGCCGATACCGGAGAATTTCGCCCATGAATGCTTCTTAGTGCTGTTTCCGAGAAAGATATTAGACTGAATCTTCCAGTTCCCATATAGTGGGAGATCACCAGCGAATCCTCCGTCGACGGGATCCTCCGGTCCGCCGGCAGCACGCCCACGTCCACAGGCGTCCTGACGGCATGGGGTGGCCACAATGGGAAACCGCCCGACTATCCCCATAACCCGACTCCCCCACTGAGTAACACCCTGACCTGACCTAGCCGCTCCTAATTCCCAATTAATCAAATGCTCCTCAACCACCAACTACTCCCATGACCAGTGTACTCCCTGACCTGACGTTCCCCGCCTGATCACCTGACATTATTACACCTCACAAACACCTGACTACCTCCCAGGCTACCCAGCTTCCCTTCCCATCCACCTGACTACCCACCGGTCCACCTGACTACCTCCAACCTGACCCAATTACCCCCTAATCCGACTGCCCACTCACCTCCCTCCCCATCCTACCCATGTACCCACCTCACCCTCCCAATCTACCATACCGACTTCCCCAACTAGCCACTCTAAACATCTATCCAGCTATCCACCGACCCATTCACCCATTCATCCATTCACCAATTTACTCATCCATTCATTAACATTGAGACTGGAACCTTAAACTTAAGCTTCCAGCAGCTGGTGCTGTAAACTGGGAGTGAGTCCTGTGTTTCCTAACTCTATTTCCCTCCTTTGGAATTCCCTGAGGGACGCTGGGCTGCGCACTTCTATAAAAGCTGGGTCAGAAGACCCTGGAGCAAATTGACAGAGTGTTGAAGTGGAGGAATTTCCGAGCGCAGTGGCAATCCCACCATCATAGCTGGTGTTCGGAAGATCACGGCCATCATTTCCTTATATTCTGCAATAAAATTCAGTGGTGGTCACGAAAGGAGGTCAACTGTGGAACCATGGGAATGATTTTGTACCCTCCCCCATGGCAAGTTTAATGACAAGTGTCAATTAATCAGGTGGGAGGGTGGCAGGTGGGAACCCAACCACCTTCCTTTCTCCACTATAATTCAGTCGAGGACAGGAAGACCTCTTACAGCCTTCCCACTGTCTGTCAATTGAGGCCCTGCAGTGGGCAATTAATGCCCACTTAAGGAGGTCATACTTCTACCACTGTCCCAACTATGGGCAGGGGTGCTGGCCATTCGAGGGACATGACAAACAAACCTGTGTGTGGTTGCTTGCAGGGTTCCAGCATCTGGGTTCATTGTTGAAAGGTAGTCAGTCTCTGACTGTGGGACCTGTCATCAGGAAAGTGCAGCCTTCCCTTGGTTGAGACCCTGCTGCCCTGCAAACACTGCCGAACAAACTCCCACCCACATTCAGTCACCTGTGGCCTGGGAACCAGTGATGATACCAAGCCTTTTATGGGTGTCATACTGCCTCCTTGGTGCTGTGGTCATTCAATTTGGGGCAGCACGGTAGCATTGTGGATAGCACAATTGCTTCACAGCTCCAGGGTCCCAGGTTCGATTCCGGCTTGGGTCACTGTCTGTGCGGAGTCTACACATCCTCCCCGTGTGTGCGTGGGTTTCCTCCGGGTGCTCCGGTTTCCTCCCACAGTCCAAAGATGTGCAGGTTAGGTGGATTGGCTGTGATAAATTGCCCTTAGTGTCCAAAATTGCGCTTAGTGCTGGGTGGGGTTACTGGGTTATGGGGATAGGGTGGAGGTGTTGACCTTGGGTAGGATGCTCTTTCCAAGAGCCGGTGCAGACTCGATGGACCGAATGGCCTCCTTCTGCACTGTAAATTCTATGGTCTATGAATAGAGTTACCAGTAACATATTGGCCAGCAGCTCTTGGTATATGCAACCTCCACCCTGGGGCCCTTGATTCTGTAAATTGCTTCCGTGGCACAAGATGCAGTGGGAAAGCCGATGGCTGAGACCTCCATCACATCCACAAGATTCTGACAAATATCTTAGATCGCACTGTAAGGAACCTCTTTTAAATCCTTGTCTGGCCCTTGTGTCTTTTTTAATTCCTGCCTTGTTCACTGTTTCAACATTACAGATTATGGGCTTAAACTACAAACCTCTGAACCGTCTCCCCCACCCCCCACCCCACCCCCCACGCCCTTTGCCACTCCCCCACCAACTGAAAGCTTCTATTTGAACTGGTCCACGGGGATTCCCTCTGTGCAGTGTGCAGCATGGTAGAGTCCCATGATGTCATTTTGATGGATTTGGTTAGCAGCCAATCAGCTCTTTTGAAATCCAGGTCTTAGGTGGGCTCTTGATTGTGATTGGTTCCAGAATGTTCTGAAAACACAGGCAAGCTCCATTCTTCAGAGCTGAGTTTCAGATGTGGGAAATCCTAGGAAGCAGCAGGTTCTGTCAGCTAAAGCTGGCGATTAAAACACTTTTCAGTCCAGCCTGTGAAAATTTCACTTCTGGTTAAAAGGCAGGGGTGCTGAATCTGATTGCTCACCCCTGATGGTCTGTGTTTAAAGACTTTTCTCTCTGCAGTCAGTTCAATCTGCAGGAGTATCCAATGCAACACCACCTGCAGGAAGAGGGGGCTTTTGAAAATCTCTTTAAAATCCTCAGGTGAGGAATTTGAATATTATCTCAGTGAAACTGAGAGGCAGTCAGGTGGCGGTAATTCAAATGAGAGCGACTCCCCAGAGAGAATTCTATAGCCTGCATGTTCTAGTTGGAGACAAACATTAGAAGATCCAAATGAACAGATGATTTTAACACTATGCGCCCTTGGGAGATCGTCGACTACCAAGACTACAACCCCAGCAGCAAAGATTCATCTCACACCCTTTTAATCCCTACCCCAACCATGTGTCTATCTTGTGTATGTCTGGTTGGATGTTGGGGCAGGGTTTGGAGAATAATTAGATTAGTAGACCATTGTTCTATTATTCCCAGTACATGTTTATCTCTTCTTTTATTACATATAAACAGTTTTTTTTATAAGTGTTGCTTACAAATCTGGTGCCTGTAAGTCATTGGAGAAGTTGAGGGTCAAAGATCTCAGAAAAATGTACAAATAATTGATTAATTCACTTATGTTGTGACTGTGGGCCCGTGGGGCTGAAACTGACCGCGCAGTAGCTCAGGGTGTCGTAACAGCATAATTTTAACTCACCTGTATACAGTAAATGGAAGGACACTTAAGAGTATTTATAGGCAGAGGGATCTGGGTGTACAGGTACACAGGTCACTGAAAGTGACAACACAGGTGAAGAAGGCAGCCAAGAAGGCATACAGCATGCTTGCCTTCATTGTCAGGGCATTGAGTTTAAAAATTGGCAAGTCATGTTGCAATTTTATAGAACCTTAGTTCAGCTGCACTTGGAATATAGTGATCAATTCTGGATGCCACACGACTAGAAGGATGTGGAGGCTTTAGAGAGGGTGCAGAAAAGATGTACCAGGATTTTGCCTGGTACGGGGCATTAGCTATGAGGAGAGGTTGGAGAAATTTGGTTTATTCTCACTGGAACGACGGAGGTTGAGAGGTGACTTGATAGAAGTCTAAAGATTGTGAGGGGCATGGACAGAGTGGATAGTCAGAATCTTTTTCTCAGGGTGGAAGAGTCTATTACTAGCGGGCATAGGTTTAAGGTGCGAGGGGCAAGGCTTAAAGGAGATGAATGCAGAAAATTCTGTGCACAGAGTGGGCAGCACAGTGGGGCAGTGGTTAGCACAGCTGTCTCACGGCACGAAGGTCCCATGTTCGATCCCGGCTCTGGGTCACTGTCCGTGTGGAGTTTGCACATTCTCCCTGTGTTTGCGTGGGTTTCACCCCCACAACCCAAAGATGTGCAGGGTAGGTGGATTGGCCACGCTAAATTGTCCCTTAATTGGAAAAAATGAATTGGGCCTCTAAATTTATATTTTAAAAAAATTTGTACACAGAGGGTGGTGGGAGCCTGGAACTCGCTGCCAAGGGAGGTAGTGGAAGCGGATATAATAGTAACTTTTAAGGGGCGTCTTGATAAATATGTGAATGGGATGGGAATGGAGGGATATGGTTCCCGGAAGGGTAAGGGGCTTTAGTTCAGACGTTCAGCTTGGTCGGTGCAGGCTTGGGGGGCCAAAGGGCCTGTTCCTCTGCTGTACTTTTCTTTGTTCTTTGTTCTCTTGTTCTAAATACCAGTAAAAAGACTGAGGGGTTGGTTTAGCACAGTGGGCTAAACAGCCAGCTTGGAATGCAGAACAATGCCAGCAGTGAGGGTTCAATTCCCGTACCAGCCTCCCAGAACAGGTGCCGGAATGTGGCGACTAGGGGCTTTTCAAAGTAATTTCATTGAAGCCTACTTGTGACAATAAGCGATTATTATTACTACTGTGCTGATGAGTGGATGTGTTGAGACTGCAACGTGCACCGCTGTGCTGGTATATCTTTTGGCATCAGGTTTTCATCTAATCTGTTTCCTCTCTTTCCCTATTACCTGCAAGGATCCAACTTGAAATAGTTGATGAAAGGAAATGACAGAAAGGAAAGGCAATGTAAGCAGAAAATACCTGAGAGTGGACATCAGCAACCAGAAGAGAAAGGTTTCTGGAGAATGGTCTTTTCTAAAATGACAACCTTCTTTAGATTTTTGTTGCTTATCCCTGTCATATAGGCATCGTTAACAGGACTACCAAGTATAGTCCATCGATAGTCCATCCTTAATTGCCCTTGAGAAGATGGTAGTGAGCTTCCCTCTTCAATGGTTGCAGTCCTTGTGGTGTAGATACACCCAGAGTGCGGGTTGAGAGGGGGTTCCAGGATTTTGTTCCAGCGACGGTGAAAGAACAATGATCTATTTCCAAGTCATGATCATGTGCAGCTTGGAGTGGAACGTGCAGTTTTTCCCATGACCCTTCTGTCCTTGTTCTTTTAAGTGGTAGAGGTCACAAGATGGGAAGGTTCTGTTAAAGGACCCTTGGTAAGTTGTTGCAATGTATCTTTTAGGGGGTACACATTACAGTCACAGTTGAGCCACTGGTGGAGGAATCGAATGTTTACGATCCCGGATACGATGCCAATTAAGCAGACTCCTTTTACTTAGATAGAGTCAAGTTCCTTGGGTGTTGTTGGAGCTGCACACTTCCAGGCAAGTGGTGAGTATTCCATAAAACACCTTGAGCCTTGTAGACAGTGGACATGCTTTGGGGAATCAGGTGAGTTACTCTCCACAGTATTCCCAACCTATGACCTGCTTTTGTAGCCATGGGGCGGGATTCTCCGTTGCCCGACGCCGATATTGTAATTGGCGATCGGGCAGACAATTCATTTCGAAGGCCAAACTGGAGCCGGCGCCTGTTGGACGTTCGTCAGCCTTGCTCCGCCCCCACGGGTGTAATTGTGCCGCGCACTGCGCGCCGTTGCAACGGCGTTGGCGTGTCATCGGAAGACTCTCCCGCGATGCTCTGCCACAGATGGGCCAAGTTCCTGACCGCGCAGTTGATGTGTGGTATGGGAGGTTGGGAACCCGGCGTGACATTTGCAGACTGTATTCAGCGCCACCACACTCGGCCGGGAACCGCGAGGGCTGGGGGACTGGTGAAGGATGGCCAGGGGGTGGCTTGTGGAGTCGCGGATGGCGGGTCGATCCGCACACGGGCGGCGCCATGTTGTATGATGCAACCATTGCAGGTCATCACCGTGCTCATGTGTGGCCACAGACCCGGTCATTCTCCGGCGGTTTTTGGCGTGGGAGCCGCGAGTTTCACTCAGTGCCACTGCTAGCCCCTCGCCGGTCCCGGAATCGGTGAAGGTTCTGCGCTGATTTCATCGTCGTAAAAAGCCCGCAAATTCTCCGTTTCAGCCGGCACTTAGCCGCTTAAATGTAGAATCCAGCCCAAGGTACTTATGTTCCTGTTTCAGTTAAGTTATTGGTCAATCATGACCTCCAGGATGTTAATGCGAGGGGATTCAGTGATGGTAATGCTATTGAATGTTTTCATGCTCAGTATGGCTATCATATTACTAATTTTCAATGCGGACTTTTTAAATTTAACTTTACAAAGTGGTCAATGGCCATGCAAGATGGCTGCTGTTGGCCAGTTGACTTTTTGTGACTTTTTGTGACTTTCAGACAAAGGACTAATTTATAGCTAGATATGCTTCTGGAAATTTCTGAAAATGTTAATGATTGTGGGTGGAATATTTTCTCTAATATAAGCAGATAAAGATGAAAACCATCTGTGGAATTCACACATCCTCATGTTTGTGGCTTTTCCAAATCTCAAAATCAATGGACTTTCAGACCGATTGTCTCTCAGCTTGATACTTAATAAAAGAGAGCTGCAGAAACCAATTAATCATAAGTAGGTGTTACTATCACATCTATTTCTCTGTTGTTGGACAATGGCTTTTGACTTCTAAACTATTCTGGGTGGACAATAGAAGTATGCGATCAAAACTGCCTTGAAAGAACAAGTATTTTACTCCAAACACCAGTAAGAAGCCAAATCAATTTGAAAACAACAGGACAAGGAGGACAATTCATTCAGCCAGGAGAACAGAATACTGCCTAATAATCAGACAACTCAAGCAGTTCAAGGTGGACTCGTTCACCTGAACAAAAACTCAGCCATTACCTCATCTGGTAATCCAGAGATTTCTAATTTCCATTTATCTCCAAATAACTAAAAGAGAAAACCCATCCAAACCTACACCACTCAAACTGAACCTGATTTGCTTCTTGTATTCTGTTAATATTCTAGCTCCATGCTTTTTCTTCCAGAATCCAACATGACTTGTGTGTGTTCATTGGTGCACATGATTGAATGAGTGTTTTTCATGGCATTTACATTTCAGGGTGTTGAGTGAATAAATCTTTCCTCTTATTTGAACTTACAAAAAAGTGTCTATTTCTAAAAGTTGCAACACCAAAAAGGTAAAAAGAACTCCCTCTAAGCACACATCTTGATGCAGATACCCGAGAGGTGGGAAGCTTTATCCCACTATCCCCATCTGTAACAATGTCAAGGGGAGGTGGTTAGTTTCTCTACTGTTGGAGATGGTCATTGCTTCGAACTTGTTTGATACAATGGGGGCACTTCACCCAAAAAATGACTAAGGGCGCGATTTTCCAGATACATTTCTAAGTTTGGCCAGCACGGTAGCACAGTGGCTAGCACTGTTGCTTCACAAATGTGAGGTTATCCATTTTGGTAAGAATAACGGCAAAAGGGATTATTATTTAAATGATAAAATATTAAAACATGCTGCTGTGCAGAGAGACCTGGGTGTGCTCGTGCATGAGTCGCAAAAAGTTGGTTTTCAGGTGCAACAGGTGATTAAGAAGGCAAATGGAATTTTGTCCTTCATTGCTAGAGGGACGGAGTTTAAGACTAGGGAGGTTATGCTGCAATTGTATAAGGTGTTAGTGAGGCCACACCTGGAGTATTGTGTTCAGTTTTGGTCTCCTTACTTGAGAAAGGACGTACTGGCACTGGAGGGTGTGCAGAGGAGATTCACTAGGTTAATCCCAGAGCTGAAGGGGTTGGATTACGAGGAGAGGTTGAGTAGACTGGGACTGTACTCGTTGGAATTTAGAAGGATGAGGGGGGATCTTATAGAAACATATAAAATTATGAAGGGAATCGATAGGATAGATGCGGGCAGGTTGTTTCCACTGGCGGGTGAAAGCAGAACTAGGGGGCATAGCCTCAAAATAAGGGGAAGTAGATTTAGGACTGAGTTTAGGAGGAACTTCTTCACCCAAAGGGTTGTGAATCTATGGAATTCCTTGCCCAGTGAAGCAGTAGAGGCTCCTTCATTAAATGTTTTTAAGATAAAGATAGATAGTTTTTTGAAGAATAAAGGGATTAAGGGTTATGGTGTTCGGGCCGGAAAGTGGAGCTGAGTCCACAAAAGATCAGCCATGATCTCATTGAATGGCGGAGCAGGCTCGAGGGGCCAGATGGCCTACTCCTGCTCCTAGTTCTTATGTTCTTATGTTCACGGCGCCAGGGACCCGGGTTCGATTCTCAGCTTGGGTCACTGTCTGTGTGGAGTCTGCGCATTCTCCCCATGTATGAAGTCTACAGTGCCTCATGGATGCCCAGTCTTGAGTTGCTAGATCTGTTTGAAGTCCAATAATAATAATAATAATAATTGGGGCTAAACAGCTGGCTTGTAATGCAGAACAAGGCCAGTAGCGCAGGTTCAATTCCTGTACCGGCCTCCCTGAACAGCCCCAGAATGTGGCGACTCGGGGCTTTTCATAGTTACTTCATTGAAGCCTACTTGTGACAATAAGCGATTATTATTATTAAGTCTGCGTGGGTTTCTTCCGGGTGCTCCGGTGTCCTCCCACAGTCCAAAGATGTGCAGGTTTGGTGGATTGGCATACAAAATTGGCCTGAGTTTCCAAAAAAAAAGGTTAAGTAGGGTTAATGGGTTACGGGTACAGGGTAGAGGTGTGGGCTAAAGTAGGGTGCTATTTCCAAGGGCTGGTGCAGACTCGATGGGCTGAATGCCTCCTTCTGAAATGTACATTCTACATATTAAAAGTTTGGTAGCTCGGGGCAATTGCCGCGAGCTTCCCGACGCTCGGTCCAGCTAGGCCGGCAACGCAATTCAACATTAATTGATCCACTTAACAAAGTGTCACAGGCCTCTCGCCGCAAATGAAGGCTCGGCAGCTGATTCGCCAGGACTGCGATCACCAGCTCCCCTCCCCACCCCGCCGCTGACAAGGTCCAGCAGCTCGCAACAATGCCGCTCAGGAGACCAGCCCCAAGATTCGGGGACGCGGATCTGGGGATGCTGCTCGACACCGGGTAGGCCAAGAGGGATATCCTGTTCCCCCGAGGGTCTCAGAGGATGAGCCATAGGAAACCCAATGCTGCTTGGGACAAGGTGGCGGTAGCTGTGAGCTCGGGGAGTGTGACCAGGAGGACAGGCCTTCAGTGCCGAAAAATGGTCAATGACCTACACCGGGAAGCATGAGTTAGTCGACACCAATGCACACTCACCATCCCCCCCTTGAGGGAGCATCCAACCCCCGATGCCCATGTGACCCCCAACCATCCCTTCACCCCTTCCCCCTTCAACCCCCACCCCCAGTGCAATGCTCAATTCACCCCCCCATCCCACCATTGTGAACCATGAATGTGCATGTGGCTAGCGATGCCTCTCTGTGTCTCCTCAGGGAAAGCTCTCCCATAATCGAAGAGTCAGAGCCCAGACTGGCGGAGAGGTGCTGGACTTAAGAATCCTCATCTCCTTTGAGAAGCGGGCCTGAAAGTGACTGGTGTGCCGAGGACAGAGCAGTCACCAACGCGGGGGCTGGTGGATGCTGCAGAATTGAGGAACCACCAGGCTCCACCCAGAGGACCTGTCAAATGTGAGTTTTTTTGCCTTACTGACTGACCCATCCCTTCCACTGACCACATGTCCATTCTCCCACACGTCCTCCAGTCAACAGTGCAGGGCCATCCCGGCCGGCACCTCTCCCGCCTCCCAGGAGACCACCTCGAAGGAGAACTCCAAGGTTGCAACCGTAGTGAGGTTGCGGCACAGCTGTCATCCTCACCCTCTACCTGTGCAGATACACACACCTCGGTGGGAAACGTTAATGGACAGGCTTCAGGGGCACAATCTGGTGAGCACAACACTGCTGCTGATGTACATCAGGTGGAGGCAGGAACCCCAGGCGAAACAGCACTCGGAGGTCTGTTGGATCCCAGGTCCCAGCTGAGTCCCAGCCTGATGCTGGGCTTGTGATACACAGGTACTCGGAACTAATTGACACGATAGCCGGGACATTCAGAGGGAGATGTCAGCATCACTCCAGCAGATTCATAGCCGCTTGGAGGATTCCCAGAGGCTATGGGCCTCATGAGATTTGGCCGGCACCGAGGCCAACACTGCTAGAGTGGTGGCCGCAGTGGAAAGCTTGGTGCACAATGTCGGCACCATGAGTGAAGATGTCCAAGGTGCCGCGCGGGTTGGTGATGGCCACGGCTGAGGGACTTGGTGGAATGTCCGATTCACTGAGGCATGTTAAGGCTGACCTTGATGAGGTTCTGCAGGACATGACCTGCTCTCAGATGGAAATGGTTGAGGTGCTGCAGAGCTTGTCCCAGTCGCAGGTGGGCATTGCCGAGGGGCTGCAGAGCATGTCCCAGTTACTGAGGAGCATTGCCGAGGACATAGACACAATGGTGCAGACATTGGGAAACCACCAGGGCTGGCAGAGCCAGGTGATGCAGGGACAGCCGGGGCTCAAACCAACTGGCCCTCCTTCCCAACATAAACCCCAGTGCCCTCTGGGCACTGACCGGGAGGAGGGGGCACTGGATGCCAACCTGGACCCGTCCCATAGAGTGAGGACGATGGCCACCAGCTCCCCTGAGATCCACCTCTCTGGTGAGGCCGCGTCTCGAAGTCAGCACACAGGACAGCCGATCAGTGAGCCGGAGCCCTCCAGACCAAGAGCCCCCGGAGGACGCCCGCCAGGGGCATTGAAGGCCATGAGTCAAGGACGGCAGCTGGCTGCTTCCGTCACTGATGTACATCCTGGAGAAACACCTGGATGTAGCGGTAGAGCTAGGAGGGCAAAGCACGTTGAGGATCACTGAGGGCACCGGGAAAGGGGTGAGGGGCTGAGGGGGGTTGGTAGGGGGTGGGGAGGGGGTTGGGGATTGTAAAACACATCAAACACCTTTGTGCACAACCATTATGACACCTCTGTTACTTTCTTCCACAATGCGGGCTGACCTCTGAACCCTTGGCCCAACTCTCCAGGCATCTCCCCCTCTCACCCTCCGACTGTAGACATGTCCCCGGAGCTGTGTCCTATCCTTTGGGCATTCATACATTGGCTGTTGCGTGTGTGGTGTTGCCTCCGCAGTGTCCAGGCACAGTGTCCAGACATCAAGGTGTGATTGGGATTCTTGGCAACGACTCCTCCATGCTACATGGCCCGCCCACCCACAGGAATCCCCTTGGGATATGTAAAGTGCTCACTTAACCACGATTGCAAATCAGCTGGAGAGGCTGATGAATGACGGGAGGCTGTAAGATAAGAGGTGGCTCCCGTTAATTATATGGAAATTGGGCTTAAGTGGTGATAATTGGTTTCTTGTCTGTTACGGCGAAATCCTGATTTCACCTGGTTGCATCGCAAACTGTTTTGCGCTCGGCATGGATCTCGTTTTTGGCCTCTCCCACTATTCACCGGCCTCGTTTCGCTTGAGCGAGAGCGTAATGAGGCCGAAAGATGGAAGTACTGCTGCACTGAGTGAATCCCTTTGGATGAAGCATCATCTTTCTGTTGATATGGATGTTAAAGATTCCAGTATCCTGATCAGAATTCCTCTCTTAATCAGCATCACCAATAGTAGATTATCTAGAAATGACCCCTTATTTTGATTTACTGATCATAACAAAGAACAAAGAACAAAGAAAAGTACAGCACAGGAACAGGCCCTTCGGCCCTCCAAGTCCGTGCCGACCATGCTGCCTGACTAAACTACAATCTTCTACACTTCCTGGGTCCGTATCCCTTTATTCCCATCTTATTCATGTATTTGTCAAGATGCCCCTTAAATGTCACTATCATCCCTGCTTCCACCACATCCTCCGGCAGCAAGTTCCAGGCACCCACTACCCTCTGTGTAAAAAACTTGCCTCGTACATCTCCTCTAAACCTTGCCCCTCGCACCTTAAACCTATGCCCCCTAGTAATTGACCCCTCTACCCTGGGGAAAAGCCTCTGACTATCCACTCTGTCTATGCCCCTCATAATTTTGTAGACCTCTATCAGGTCGCCCCTCAACCTCCGTCTTTCCAGTGAGAACAAACCGAGTTTATTCAACCGCTCCACATAGCTAATGCCCTCCATACCAGGCAACATCCTGGTAAATCTCTTCTGCACCCCCTCGAAAGCCTCCACATCCTTCTGGTAGTGTGGCGACCAGAATTGAACACTATACTCCAAGTGTGGCCTAACTAAGATTCTATACAGCTGCAACATGACTTGCCAATTCTTATACTCAATGCCCCAGCCAATGAAGGCAAGCATGCCGTATGCCTTCTTGGCTACCTTCTCCACCTGTGTTGCCCCTTTCAGTGACCTGTGGACCTGGACACCTAGATCTCTCTGACTTTCAATACTCTGGAGGGTTCTACCATTTCTACCATTCACTGTATATTCCCTACCTGCATTAGACCTTCCAAAATGCATTACCTCACATTTGTCCGGATTAAACTCCATCTGCATCTCTCCGCCCAAGTCTCCAAACAATCTAAATCCTGCTGTATCCTCTGACAGCCCTCATCGCTATCCGCAATGCCACCAACCTTTGTGTCATATGCAAACTTACTAATAAGACCAGTTACAATTTCCTCCAAATCATTTTCTATACTACGAACAGCAAAGGTCCCAGCACTGATCCCTGTGGAACACCACTGGTCACAGCCGTCCAATTAGAAAAGCACCCTTCCATTGCTTCTCTCTGCCTTCTATGACCTAGCCAGTTCTGTATCCACCTTGCCAGCTCACCCCTGATCCCGTGTGACTTCACCTTTTGTACCAGTCTACCATGAGGGACCTTGTCAAAGGCCTTACTGAAGTCCATATATACACAACATCCACTGCCCTACCTGCATCAATCATCTTTGTGACCTCTTTGAAAAACTCTTATCAAGTTAGTGAGACACGACCTCCGCTTCACAAAACCATGCTGCCTCTCACTAATATGTCCATTTGCTTCCAAATGGGAGTAGATCCTGTCTTGGAGAATTCTTCCAGTAATTTCCCTACCACTGACGTAAGGCTCACCGGTTCATTTGAATGCACAGTACCTCTAAATTACTTTGCATGACCACGCAAGTGTGATATCTTTAGGGTGCAAATCACACGCAACCCGCATAGTCTCTTCCAGGTTGTCCCATGGTTGTGTGTGTGTGTACGGCTTGTAGGGAACATTAATAGCCAGTCTCATTGCTGGGTGTCAAATGGCTGTTTACGTTTGCTCATATAACGATAGCCATGGCAGTTCAGAGTATTATATGTGAAGCTTTTTCAGAGGCACAATCAGGTACTTCACAAAATACAATACGAGGGGAAGAAAGAGATGATGAATTTTTAATCTCTTTTATTTTACATGAGGGGAGGAACTTTTATTCTCCATCCAACTGTGCTGCAGTTGATCTGGGAGTGTATGGTGTGGACACTGAATACCTGAAATGAAAAGTATTGCAATCCCCAGAACCAACATTCCACAATTTAATGAGCATATCATTCACATCTAAAAGTCAACTCTCTCACCATGTTAAATTTATGATAACGATGAAGAGTTCCTAAATGCCTTCAACATCCAATTTACCATAGGTTAGCTCTCTTTGCATACCTCATATATGTCAGATTGAGCTACCTTTTTGTTTTTTTCACTGAAGTGACCAAAGTTTATGTGGCCTCTCCAGTGACATGTATTCAGTGCTGTTTGCAGATGCAGACTGAAAATCTTGCATAATTTAGTAAACGTATGTAACATTAGTCTTTGATTACTGACATGGACTGAATTGATACTGGTATGGCCCTCAGGGACTCAGTTGGGTCATAGCTCAGAAAGCTTGCTGGACCTTGGCAATGCTAACTGTAGCATACCTCACTGTGAAGATCTGCTAGTCATCCACAGTACTTTAGCAATAATTCTAGTAGAAGTGTGCTGCAAGGGTCGACTCTCGTCTGAGGTTTACTCCCAGCCAATTGAAGCCAGCACAAAGAAAAATCATTACTCAATTCTTGAATTTTAATTAGAGCTGCCTCTATTTCAGAGCTAATTCCTCACGAGTAAATCATCTAATTCTAATGGACCATACTTTGCATAAAAGGTCCAATTTCTGTTGAAATCCATTCACCGATGACACGAGTTTCCTTGTTAACTTCAAAATTACTCCTCAGCTGCAGATGACACTAAAAGGTTGCTTGGTTCTTCTTGGCCCCTCTTCATCCTAAATCCAAAAATAAATGGCTTTTGATTTGTTTTTCATAAAGGCTGTGGTGCTTTAAAAAAACTATTGACTGAAAGCGCAATTCCACATTCCTCGAACCTTCCAACAGTTCAACCATTCACGAGGACGACTGCCAACTTTGGGGACAAGAAATTACTTTTCAGATCCAGATAAACAAAATGGACAAATGGACACAGCCCACCCAATGCACTTTATCTATAACACTGGTGGGAGTACATTGGAAAGGGCTGGAATCAGGCTAGGATCTGGACATGCTGTGATATGCTCCTATACTTACATAGAATGGCAAAAATCTCCAGTACAGAAACAGGCCATTTGACCCAATAGGCCTATTCCATGCATTAAACTCTGCATGAGCCTCCTCGATAAGTGGAGTATTTTCCTAACCCATTTTTGGGACTATTCCGGATCAGGTGTACTGCTCAGAAGAACACTCTCACTTAAGGTTGGAGAAAACAGACCTCACAGACACTTAAATTTGTCTGAAGAACTGATCTAACTCTACCTGAAGGGAATATATCACCCGAGAATATTACCATCCTCCAGATAGCATTTTTAAAAAGTGTGTTGGCTAGATTAGGACAACCCGGGTATTATTAGGGTCTGGGCATCTCTCCTCAACAATGTACCTCTCCACTGAAGAGTGTTAGGAGGTGGATTCTGAAGTTTGGAGGCATATGGGGCAGCACGGTGGCGCAGTGGGTTAGCCCTGCTGCTTCACGGCGCTGAGGTCCCAGGTTCGATCAAAGCTCTGAGTCACTGTCTGTGTGGAGTTTGCACATTCTCCCCATGTTTGCGTGGGTTTCGCCCCCACAACCCAAAAGATGTGCAGGCTGGGTGGATTGGCCACGCTAAATTGCCCCTTAATTGGAAAAAATGATTTGGGTACTCAAAATTTATTAAAACAAAAGTTTGGAGGAATCAGATTATGTGAGACAATATAGTTCTAAATTATACAAAAGTTTATTAAAGAACCAAACATGCAATTCACTTTTAATGGAAGGTAAGTAAACCTTTTTTTAATTATAGAACCAAGATCTGAATAATGTTAAAGAGAGTTATTTAAGATATACTTCAATATTTAAAGTAGCATTTACCTTTATTCCCTGAGTATAAAGCTACCAAGCCTGGTGAGATAACACCATCCCAATTAAGAGGAGAACGATGATCACCGCGCTACAGCAGCCACACCTTTACCCTAAGAGTTGCTGGAGTGAATCCAACAAATCTAAAAATCCTACTGTGTGGTTCCAATATTTATGCCATAAGATAGCTGAACCAACAGAAAACATGTTGAGCTCTTGTGCTGGACATCATCCTTTGTTTTAGTCAACATTCTTCAAACAGACGGGATACTGAGAGGTGCAGGTGTTTGCCACTAAATTCAATTTCTAGAATTCAGTTGGCAATCTATTAAGGGGCATTGCCAAGGTTACCCATTGTTCGATTGTGTTAGCTTCCAATTTATCAAAGCCTTTCTGAGATGATATAGAGGCCCAATTCTTGCCTTTTTTTCCAGAACCTGCCTTGTGTTCGTGGATATACCATATCTTATACCAGAGGATGTTAGTCTCTTTGAGCATACAATTATGCCCAGGTATGTTTATACACTTCTGAACTTTTTTCCAGCTGATGAACTCTGTTTTTAATTTTGAATCCCTATTTCAGATTCAGAGGAAGAAACATTATTCATAACCTGAAAAGTCTGTATTTATAGCTGGATTCCCTTATAACTTATTTTCTATGCATTCCTTCACATTCTCATGCTTCTTCACCTAACCCTACCGGCATTGCTCCCTCATATGTTCATCCAGTTCCTCCTGAATTTTGTACTGGATTTATTGGTGACCGGCTTACATTTATGACCTCTAATTTTGGTTTCCCCCTTCTCGACATCTGAACCCTTCCTTACTGTTGGAGACTTCTTTAAAGACCACCTTTCTCCATCCACTTTCAGCCCATGGAAGGAAAAAGTGATCATTTATCTTGAACGATATGAATCTGCAGGGCAGCTGCCTGGGCGAAGACAATCTGTGAAATGGTGTATAGAGATGTGGGGAGGCATTGTAAGGTTCACGATGTAGGACAGGGATCCATACATCAATAGTTTGGAAAAATTCAAAATTCCAATGTAGTATTAAAGTTTATTGGCTGAAAATGAGTTTCGGCGATTGAAGGAGCTGCACATAATGGAAACTTATTTCAGGTTAAATGCACCGAAACTCATGGGCTTACTGCAAAATCTAAAATTATGTCCATGGTTGAAGGTCAATATTCATATGGAAATGAGGATTTATACATAGATGCACACTGATGTGAAGCAATGCTAAACTTCAGCTGTACAGAGTTGCTCCTGTTGAATATCTTGTTTATGCTGTATAGCTTGGAGCTCCTGGTGATATCGATCAGGTCTTGTGGTCTTATGTTTGCTTGTTTCATATTCATTTCAGGTATGCTTGGCTCCTCTAACTGGGGAATCTGTGGTGATACAGAAGTGGGGTCATGTCCTCAGTAGGCTGGGGTTCAAGTAACAGAACAAGCTTCTTATTAACTCACTGTTACTGAAATGTTTTTTTTTCACCAAATGTTCTCCTTGCCTGACCTGAGGTTGTTGACCTCTCTCGGTACCAGAGGCCCGATGACACTAGTGGCCATTCTTTATATGTGAACCTCATAAATTTTCAATGAGGCACGGCCTTATATTCCCTCACATACACATACTACACTACTCCTCTCTACACATACAAGCGCACACATTTTTAAGGAGGAATGGGCTATCAGGAGAGATGATCCCCCTCTTTCTCTCCCTAAAACATGGAACACAGTTCTGAATATTGGCTTAGGGCAGAATTTTAACTGGTCGCAGGAGGGGAGCTGTTGGGTGCGAGGTGAGGGGGTGATAATGTTGCCAATGCGCACCGAAGATGCCAATAATGTTGCTCTTTTAACTGGACAGTTATTAATGATGATATTGCTTTTCAGAGTCGCCAAATGATACCACCACAAGGTTTTACCAGATAGCGATCAAAGACCAAACAACCAGTTAGTTAGTTCAAGTTCAATGATAGTTTATTTACACACAAGAATTACTTCGACATGCAACATAAAACACTACAAGCTAAATTACACCTAACACTAAAATAACCTGTACTTAACTTCAGGCACCCGGCTTTATGCAGAGGAACAAGGCCTTTGTTCGGATCTTCCGAGGCTGGGTCTGGAGAAGTGACTTCGTTTCTACTGGGCTCATCCATCTGGTAGCGATCGTTGGTCTTGAACTTGTCTTCTTGTCGGTGATGCTGCACTTGGTTTTAGGCATAGGTCGGGGCCAAGAGAGACCGAGCGCCGAGGCCAAGAGAGACTGAACACATGGCAGTGTCTCTCTTTATCCTTCTGGGGTTTCGCGCTCTTTTGGGCGGTCCTTAGCTTTGGACCCAATAATTCGGCAGGCTGCGATTACTGCCTTCGATTGTGGCTGATAAAGGGGCGGGTGTCTTGATGGCGGGGCATGTCCTGAGCTGTCATTGACCTTGGCTTTTTGGGCTCCCTGAGCAAAGGGAGTGGCACCGATGAGCCTGTTTCTGTATCTGTTACCTAAGTACAGGTCTTTTGTTCTGGGGAAATGGGCCATTAGAATGCAAAGTAGTTGGGGATTTCGATAGCGTCTAGTTATCTGAGTTGCCAATATACATAAGCTCTGAGCGTCTAAGTCCTGGGTTGACCATATTTCCCATGGTCCTTTGCATGTGGCCATATTTCCCAGGATCCTTTGTAAGTGGCCATCCCAGATGGGGAAGGGGTGGGCTAACAGATCCTGAAATCAAAGGTTGCTAGAATAGGCTTTTCTGTGTCTTTTTTTCCAGATTAGCCATGTCAAAAGCATCTGGCCTCTGGATTTCCTGACGGATGGGAGCCAATTCCATTACTTATAGGAAGATCAATAATGCTTGCATGCTGCAACTGTCAGGACACATTCAGTAATGGGGAGTGTCAATGTGGGAAGGCTGCCAACTCCTGACTCTCGGAGACCAGAGGCCATACCAGTAGGGGCTGACAGGGAGATACTGTTCCCACGTGGATGCGAGGAAGAAGCCAGGCTCTGAAATGAAGCAGGTGTGCCTGGAAGTTATGGAAGAGGTGAGCTGTCGGAGTGTTATTCCTCACATGGGTACAGTCTCAAGAAATGTTTCAGGGCGAGAAAAGATGAGTAGTTTCCCACATTCATGTGCCAATACCTTCACTCTGACTTTATCCTCCTTCCGCAAAGGGTTTCTCGGAAAAATAGACCTCACTCTCCACCTATTTCCCTCCCTCAAGACACCTAGGGGAAGCCGTGGCATAGTGGTATTGTTGCTGGACTAATAATCCAGAGTCATTCTCTGAGGACCCAGGTTCGAATCCCGCTATGGCAGATGGTAAAATTTGAATTCAATGACAAAAATGTGGGACGGGATTCTCTGATAATCGGCGCGATGACCCGAACCTGGCACCAAAAACGGCACAAATCACTCCCGCCCGGAATGGGCGAGCAGCGGCGTGATGCCATTCACGACGGCGCCACCCGTAGCGGACGCACGCGCCGTCAGTGATGCTGCACGGCATCGCAGCACAAAAGAAGCCCCCCCCCCCGGAGACCCTTCAAAATGCCCGCCTGCCGCGCAGCGCCGAGGTTCCAGGAGCAGGACATCGAGGCACTCCTGGACGCAGTGGAGCAGAGGAGGGAGGCCCTGTACCCCGGACACGGCCATTAGGGTCGCACCACGCCTCAGCCGGCGCCTGTGGCGGGAGGTGGGCCGTCAGTGCCCAGTGCCACAATAAGGTCAATGACCTAGTCAGGGCAGCCAGGGTGAGTAGGCAGCCAGCCCCCCCACTCCGACAGCCCTAGGTGCTGACATGGCTGGACCCACCCATGCTGGCTGCAGTGACAGGATGGGCTGTGAACCGCTGCCAACATACACACAACCGCTGGTCCGCATGTATATGTCAGCCGAACACCTTTATCCCTGCCACCCGCCCCCACAGGAGAAGCACGCTCACAACAACTGGGAGTGGAGGGGGTCCACCTGAATTGCGACCACTCACCATCCATGAGGAGAGGGCCCTGGAACTTGCAAGCAGACCCGAGGACCGGGAGGTTGCGGATGCAGATGTCGGGAGCACACCATCAAGTGAGACCCCCAACAGCCTGCCCCACTTTCCCCCTTCCCCCATATTCCCCATACCCCCCTTCCACCATATCCCCCTTCCCTCATATCCCCCTTCCCCAATATCTCCCATATCCCCGTCTGCGTGTCTAACCATGCATGCTGTATTGTGTGTTGCAGGACCAAACATCGACCCACCCGTCCCCGCGGATGCCGACCGCCCCCCAAGATAATCGAGGGTGGCCACGAGCCAGGGACAGACCCGGCCCATCAGGCATACGATGCCCCCAGGACGATCCAGGGCGGCCACGAGCCAGGGACAGAGCCAGAGCACCAGGGAGACGACGCCCACATCGAGTGTGGCGACGCCGGCGGGCCAGACCCAGCGACGAGGGGGGCAGCCACAGGAACAGGCCCCCGTCGCAGCTGACCCAGGACACACCTACCCAGGACACACCCATCCAGGACACACCTACCCATAACACCTCTACCCAGGACACACCCACCCAGGACACACCTACCCAGGACACATCTACCCAGGACACACCTACCCATGACACACCTACCCAGGACACACCTACCCAGGACACTGACGCCCAGGACACCGATGCACAGAACACTGATGCACAGGACACTGACACCAAGGACACTGATGCACAGGACACTGACGCACTGGACACTGATGCCCAGGTCACCGCCGCACAGGACACTGACGCACAGGACACTGACGCATAGGACACTGACGCACAGGACACTGACGCCCAGGTCACCGACGCACAGGACACTGACGCACAGGACTGACGCACAGGACACTGATGCACAGGACACTGACACTGGGACACTGACGCACAGGACACTGACGCACTGGACATTGATGCCCAGGTCACTGACGCACAGGACACTGACGCACAGGACACCGACGCACAGGATACTGACGCACAGGACACTGACGCACAGGACACTGACGCACAGGACACTGATGCACAGGACACTGACGCCCAGGTCACCGACGCACAGGACACTGACGCACAGGACACTGACGCACAGGACATTGACGCACAGGACATTGACGCACAGGACACTGACGCCCAGGACACTGACGCACAGAACACTGATGCCCAGGACACTGACACACAGGAAACTGACTCCGGGACACTGATGCTCAGGACACTGACGCCCAGGACACTGACGCCCAGGACACTGACACACAGGAAACTGACTCCGGGACACTGATGCCCAGGACACTGACGCGCAGGACACTGACGCACAGGACACTGACGCCCAGGACACTGACGCCCAGGACACTGACGCCCAGGACACTGACGCCCAGGACACTGACGCCCAGGACACTGACGCACAGGACACCGACGCCCAGGACACTGACGCCCAGGACACTGACGCCCAGGACACTGACGCCCAGGACACTGATGCCCAGGACACTGACGCCCAGGACACTGACGCACAGGACACTGACGCACAGGACACTGACGCCCAGGTCACCGACGCACAGACACTGACACCCAGGACACTGATGCACAGGACACTGATGCACAGGACATTGACGCACAGGACACTGACGCCCAGGTCACTGACGCACAGAACACTGATGCCCAGGACACTGACACACAGGAAACTGACTCCGGGACACTGATGCCCAGGACACTGACGCACAGGACACTGACGCCCAGGACACTGACACCCAGGACACTGACGCCCAGGACACTGACGCCCAGGACACTGACGCACAGGACACCGACGCACAGGACACTGACGCCCAGGACACTGACGCCCAGGATACTGACGCACAGGACACTGACGCCCAGGACACTGACGCCCAGGACACTGACGCACAGGACACTGACGGCCAGGACACTGACGCACACGACACCCACACACAGGGGACGGATGGACAAGAACCACCACTCCAGGGGACCTTGGACTTCGTGTCGGATGAGGAGCACGACACTACGCCACTGCTATCTCCTACACCCTCCACCATCGCAGAGACACTCACCTCGGTTGGGCAGTTTAGCAATGAGGCATCTGGGACACTAACTGGTGCGCACAACACAGCCATCCCGGTACAGCAGGTAGAGGCAGGAGCAGCCGAGAGGCCGGGCGGTCTGAGGGCAGGCCGGCCCCAGCAACCATCTACTGCCCAGACTGGTCCCGAGTTCCTGGAGTTACCACACCCACCCATAGACCCGATGCAGTCACGGACCAAGGGACGATCGAAGGGGGTGACGGGTGGCTTGCGGCAGATGCAGACGCAGGTGGAGGTGTCCACCCGCATGCAGGAGCAGGGAGTGGTGCCGGTCATGCGTGCCACCCAGGCCGAAACCGCATGGGTGGCGTCCGCGGTGAAGTCAAAGGGTGCGACGGTGTCAGACATGGGGAGCAGTATGTAAGGCCTGGGGTTTTCCGTGCAGGTGGTATCTGCGTCTGCGCCCCAGGACATGGCTGTCCTCTCACAGGCAGCCATGAGCCAGAGCCAGCAGCAGATCGCAGAGGCGCTCAACGCCGTGACCCAGTCCCAGCAGGCCATGGGCCAGTCTCTGCAGGCCATGGCCCAGTCTCAGCAGGCAATGGCCCAGTCTGTGCAGGCCGTGAGAAGTCCGGAGGGGGACTGGAAGACCTGCTTCTCCTCACCGTGTCCGAGCAGAGGGCACTCAACATCGTCAGCAGGCCAGAGGAGAGGGAGATCGCTGACGCGGAGGTCGGAGGCGCACCACCAAATGAGAAGCCCTGCCTGGTTGCGGTCTCTGACAACACATGGATGCACACCCCTCACCCCACACCCTCACACCCCTCACCCCCCTCACCCCTTAACCCCACACACCTCACCCTTCCCCCCTCACCCCACATCCCACACCCCTCCACCCCTCACCCACCCCCACCCCCACCCGCCCCACCCTGCCACATCGCTCACCATCTCACCCCCGTCTGCCTGTCTAACCATACATGCTGTCTTATGTCTCACAGGACCAGTCGGCGATGGGCCCGGCCCATCCGGGGCCCCCTGCCCCCAGCCAGTGCCAGGTCCGGTGCCCCCCAGGAACCCAAGCACGGATGGGGAGAGCAGCCGGAACACCAGCCCTCTGCCCGAGACTACCCAGGACACCACGCCCAGAGGACAGAAACACAGGGGACAGACACACAGCACTACACGACCCAGGGTCAAATACCCAGGACACCACGACGCAGGGGACAGAAACACAGGAGACAGACATACTGCACACCATGACCCAGGAGACCCCAGACTTCGGGTCCGATCATGACATTGACTTTCCATCACAGCTGTCTCCTACACTATCCACCTTCTCAGAGACTATCGCCTTGGTTGGGCAATTTAGTGGAGCAGCTTCCGGGACACTCAGTGGTGCGCACGACACAGCTGTTCCGGTACAGCAGGTGGAGGTAGCAGCAGCCGAGGTGCCTGATGGTCAAAGGGCAGTCCGGCCCCAGCAACCAGCTGCCGCCCAGTCGGGTCCCGGGCTCCTGGAAGATCTATTCCCACCTATAGTTCAGGTGCAGTCAGAGACCCAGATGACGGCCGGCTTCCAGCAGCTGCAGACGCAGGTGGAGGAGTCCATTCGCCTGCAAGAGCAGGGGGTGGTGCCGCTCAAGCGTGCCACCCAGGCCGAAACCGCACGGGTGGCATCTGCGGTGGAGGCAACGGGGGCGGCGGTGTCGGACATAGGTCAGGTTTTGCAAGGCCTGGAGCATTCTGTGCACGTGGGGGCCGTGGACCAGGAGAGGGCTATCCATTCACAGGCAGCCATGTGCCAGAGCCAGCTGCAGATTGCAACAATGCTCCTCAGTGTAGCTCATTCACAGCAGGCCATGGCTGAGAGCAGGAGGGAGATGGCCCGGTCCAAGAGGGAGGTGGCCCAGTCCCAGAGGAAGGTGGCCCAGTCCCAGAGGGAGGTGGCCCAGTCCCAGAGGGAGGTGGCCCAGTCACAGAGGGAGGTGGCACAGTCCCAAAGGGAGGTGGCCCAGTCCCAGAGGAAGGTGGCCCCAGTCCCAGGGGGAGGTGGCCCAGTACCAGAGTGAGGTGGCCCAGCCCCAGAGGGAGGTGTCCCAGTCCCAGAGGGAGGTGGCCCTGCCCCAGAGGGAGGTGGCCCAGTCCCAGAGGGAAATAGCCCAGTCCCAGATGGAGGTGGCCCAGTCCCAGGGGGAGGTGGCCCAGTCCCAGAGTGAGGTGGCCCAGCCCCAGAGCGAGGTGGCCCAGTCCCAGAGGGAGGTGGCCCTGTCCCAGAGGGAGGTGGCCCAGTCCCAGAGGGAAATAGCCCAGTCCCAGGTGGAGGTGGCCCAGTCCCAGAGGAATGTGGCGCAGCCCCAGAGGGAGGTGGCCCAGTCCCAGAGGGAGGTGGCCCTGTCCCAGAGGGAGGTGGCCAAGTCCCAGAGGAAGGTGGCCCAGTCCAATCGCGTTTCGCGATTTCGGCACAATGTGTCAGAGAATCCAGCCCAACCTCAATGCCAATGCCTAGGAGTCCCTTGTTTAGAAGAGACCTACTTGGAGGAACCTCCTGATTGAAATGACACATTTATTTCAGGACACCCGACGGCAAGGGGAGGCCAGAAAAGGAGCCTGAGAAAGGAATACCAGTGATCTTGAGTCAAAGGACCGATCCCTCCTCCGGGAAACATCTGCCAAGTGTGCAGTCGAAGATGTGGCTCGAGAATCGGGCTCATCAACCATGTAAGAACCCACAGGACCAATGACCAGTAACACAGAGTTCCTTCAGTGGAATGATCACTAAAGAAGGAGACAGATTTCTAGACACTCAAGCAGTCAAGGGGTATGAGGAGAGAATGGGACTATGGCTTTGAGGTGGAGGATTAAATGGCCTACTCCTCTACCTATTTACTATGCATCTATGTTTCTAACTCACAAACTCTCATTGGTTAGGGTCACCCAAATTTCCGCAAGAGACCAGAGGTCAGCCAAACCAACACCAGTGGAGCTGTGCCATATGATTAATCAGTGTCTTCAACATGTCCGATGGGTATGATAGATGGGCATGGAAGTGTAGGTTCTTGAGAAGCAGTCAAGCGCTGGCTGGGTAGTGTGAATTTTCAGTAAAAGGTTGTGTGGAGACCAGAAATCCAAAGGAAGTTGAGTATTCTTGTTCTTGAAGGGAGTTCATCTGTAATAAAGTAGACATTTCATATTTTTAGGTGGACATTAATTTTATGTGGAATTCTGACATTCTATAAAGCCATTGGGGTAAAGTGCCATTTCATTTAAAATACCCAACAGAAACACAAATTAGTTGCATCTTCAATATCAGTCTCAAATCTTTCCGAAGTTCAATTCAACAAACTTAAATGCTGGCGTGAGAACATCAAAGGAAAGATATAAGAAACATCAAAGCAGTGAGTGCAACAGAAAAGTGGAGATGGCAGAATCAAGCTGGGCTGAAGTTAGAAACAGTAATTGAAACAAAGTAATAATTGACAACTGGAATTAAGCAGAAGCTCAAAGTGAACAGATTAAAGAGAGAGGGAGAGAGTTGAATTACAATGTGATTCAGAAACAATTGAGCTCGAAAACCAAAGCTACAAGAAGAGAAGTAATTGTGCCCTCCCCCTTCAGTCATAATCTGGGAAAAACATAGCCTGCGTTAGGCTGTAATCACTGCCTGGGTTTACTGCAATGGTTTATCTGAGAATGTAATAATGTTCTGATTTTATCTCATTAAAGTAGTCTTGCAACTATAACAACTAGGGGTTCAAAACCCCTCCAAATGATAAATGACACACAGAGAGTGGCCACACGACCAACCAGGAAAGAGAAATTAATTTGCAAACCGTTTCATAGATGTAGTTACTAAATGGACCCCAAGATAACAGAGATCCGCAACAAATATATTGGGTGCACTCGAGGACAAATTCTCTGATGATGTACTCCTGGAATGGTCCATTGCCAGATGAAGCTGTAATAAATAAGAAGCCTATGGTCTTGTAGCTCAGATTCCCCAGCCTTGCTCTTGTCTACTGAAGTCCCACTCCAGGGGTGCAGCCTTCTTGAAGTTGCCCTTCAAAATGATCAGTGATCAGAAAATGGATGAATTTGTGGCATCTAATGCCCCTGTTGTGCATCAACTATGGCTCAGTTGATAGCACTCTTCCATCTGAATTGTAAAGTTGTGACCTCATGTTCCACTCCAGGACTTGGGCACAAAAATCAAAAAGGCTGATACTCCAGGGCAGTACTAATGGTGCACTGCACTGTTGGAGGTGCAATCTCTCAGACGAGATGTTAAAACGAGGCCTGCTCAGATGGATGTAAAAGATCCCATCGTGCTTTTTTGAAGAAGCAGGAGTTACCCTGGTACCAGGGCTATTATTTATTCCACAACCTTCAGAACAATACAGAATACAGGTCCTAGCTGCCTGTGCGACATTGCCGAGTGCAAATCAGCTGCCACATTTCCTGCGTCACAACAGTGACTAGACTTCGAAGGGTACTTCACTGGCTGGAAAGTGCTTTGAGATGTCTGGTGCTGATGAAAAGTGCTATTTAAATGAAAGGTTTTAATTTTTCCATTTGCCTTTTTTTTACTGCTCTCCTTTATTCCCGATTCGTTTTGTCTTCGATATCACTCCAATGAATGAATCCCGAGTTTCTGTCCCTTCCACAGTACTTCCCGACCATTATTAACTCGGTAAAATGCTTGGTAACATGCCTGGTACAACAAAAACAAATCTCTGGTCTAAGCTACTAGAATTATCTCTGCCCCACACAACCCGTCTCCACTCCTTGATAAGTATTAGAACACCATGTCAGACCTTGATCTTGTTTTAAACTGTCAATTACATTGATTGAACAGCCAAGTGGCTGGATAACAGTTCAATGCATACTTACAGAAGAAATATTACAATCTACCTGCTCCAATGGGAAGATAATGAAAGGTTATCCTCGCTTGTCTCTCTATTAAAGCCTGTTATCTGCAACCTCCTGCCCTTTTTATCTCCCTGGCAGCGGGAGCGAATCACAATCTGCTCACTTCTCAGAAGATTCTGGTTTATTTCATTCAGGTCTATTCAAAGGAGGAGAAAATAACAACAGGCCAAGCAAGTTATATAACAATATAGGTGGAGGTTGCATGGTGTGTTGATTGTGTCTGACAAAAGGGGACAACTACTGCCTCACCATGGGCATACTGCCAGGACCATTGTAGAGTTAGATTTTGTATTAGACTAGAGGCCGGGCTCAGAAGTAATATCCCACACCTTTAGCAATAAAATAATTTAGCAATAAGATGCAAGAAAAGAAACAGTACAAGGAAAAGGAGAAAGTTGTAGAAATTATGTATCCTTGTGAGCCAAAAGGAGAAATCTAACAAGGCTCTGTGATAATGCATTGAAGAAGGAGGCCATGAATCTTTTGCTTTATTGCAAGAATAACAAATTGATTGCATAATAGACATAGAGACACAGAATCCCTACAGTGCAGAAGGACGCCATTCGGCCCATCAAGTCGGCACCGACCATCTGAAAGAGCCTCCTACCTAGACCCTGTTCCCTCCCTATCTCCGTAACCCACCTAACCTGCACATCTTTGGACACTGAGGGAAAATTTGAGCATGGCTAATCCACTTAACCTGCACATCTTTGGACTGTGGGTGAAAATCAGAGCACCCAGAGGAAACCCACGCAGACACGGGGATAACGTGCAAACTCCACGCAGTCACCCAAGACCGGAATTGAACACGGGGCCCTGTGTTGTGAGGCAGCAGTGCTAGCCACTGCGACATGGTGCCGTCCTCAAGGTAAAGTAATGCTAATGAATTGCAGACTCCGATTCACAAATTGATGTTCACTTGAGATGAGGACTGATGGAATATTCGATTGAAGGCAACTAAAATGAGCATTAGATAGGGTGAAGGCAGAGAGACTATTGGAAACAGAAAAAGGAGTGCTAAAAAGTTTATTTTCCTTCTGTGTATGAGGTACGCAGAGTGTTAATGATCCGATAGGACCTTTAATGATCAAAATGTTGCAGGGTCAGGAAGTGACAAGTGTGTTAAATGAATTTGCCATTGTCAAGAAATGCTCTCAAGTGCTCAGTGCAATGACAATGTTATGCATTGTTTGGCTGAGCAAGCCCTTTAGCGCTCCCTTGACTTCCCTGAAGGCCTGACTAGAGATTGTCAAGGTCACTTCCAAATGGTTGATTTGCCATGGCACCTGAGGCAGACTCTGCGGAGGGCTCTTTGCAGTGTCAGCTCCTCCCAACACTTGGCGGACAAATTCTGTGGACATAACAAAAATACTTAGCTTCAGATTAAAAACAGGTAGTAATTATTACTTTTTTCAAACACTATTTGTTTAATTAATCGGTTCATTAATTTTGCGCGTGCTGAAGTAATGAGCAGAAATGTTTCTTAATTTAAAACATTTAAAAAGAATCTACTTCTGAGGAATATTTTAGACCTATCTTAGTTTACCTATCTTAGTTTATTTTCATAATAGAGTGTGGTTCACTACCTTCTGCTAGATATGTGCTTTCTGCTGTTCTGTTACAGTGAGATTTTACACACAGGCCCTAAAATGATGCTGCAGGATACTAGTGTACACACGCTTGATGGGTTTGTCTGACTTCTCTGCTATATCTAGCCTTGGAAAGGGTTCAGAGGAGGTTCACAAAAATGATCCTGGGAATGAAGGGCTTGTCATATGAGGAGAGCCTGAGGACTCTGGGTCTGTACTCGATGGAGTTTGGAATGATCAGGGCGGATGGGATCTGATGGAATTCTGATTGAATACTGCGAGGCCTGGATAGAGTGGAGAAGATGTTTCCATCTGTGGGAGAGACTAGAACCTGAGGGCAGAGTGTCAGACTGAAGGGACAATCCTTTAAACCTGAGATGAGGAGGAATTCTTTCAGCCAGAGGATGGTGAATCTGTGGAACTCTCTGCCGTGGAAGGCTGTGGAAGTCAAGTCATTGAGTTTCTTTAAGACAGAGATAGAAAGATTCTTGATTAATAAGTGGATCAGTGTTTATGTGGAGAAGGCATGGGGATGAGAAACATGTCAGCCATGATCGAATGGTGGAGCAGACCAGATTGGTTGAATGGTCTAATTCTGCATAAATCGTATGGTCAAAATCTTATGGTCTTATATCAGTGGATACATTCCTTCATTTAAAAATAAATGGGCCAACACTGTTGTATTTCATGGAGCAATTTGATTCAACTGTTTCATTTATTTGACTTCTCCTTCCATGTTCATTGCATTCCCTGTTAGTTTTCCATGTCCTAGTTAAGAAACAGATTAAAGATCCGTTTTTCCTCCGAGTGAATTTCAAACAGACTCTGCAATGTTCTCTTACCCTGTCCTCAGTGATTCTCAATGTGCCGGGTTTTACTTTCCATGTAGCCTGTTTTTGCTGCCAGTTGGAGCACATGAAAGTCATTTTATCTGCAAAAATATTGACCTTTCTTATAGAATGGTGCTCTTATGTAGGAAAATGTTGATAGAATTGATGCATGTGTTGGACTAACGAGTACGTCTGGAGAAGTCGTCAGAACTGATTTTTGCTGCTTTTATTCAATCAGTAACATGGGAACATTCATTTTGATTTAGAAATTCCATAAACAACTGAACCACAAAGAGTGCACAGATCTGTGCAGACGAGGGAGGTCATTCAGCATTTTTAGTCCATTCTTCTAGAGAAACCTAGAGCTCTCCCCATTAAGCACTTCACTGCAAGGCTCTTAATGGCGGTGCATCTGTATCCTCACACGAAGAATGCTGTCGGGATTTTGAGTAGTCATTATCGTACGGGAACCATTCAGCCCATCAAATCCATGTCAGTTCTCTGTAGAGCAGTCCAGTCAGTTCTATATTCCGCTACTGTGAGCCAAAAGCCAGACAAGTTAATTTCTGTCACGAGTCCCACAGATTTATTTTGAAATTGTTGATCGCCCGCCGTAGGATGGGTAATTCATGTCAAAAGTCCACAAACCTGTGGCTGGTTCCTCAAATTTTCCATCTTGCTCGCGACGATCCTCGCTGTGGGCATGCCTGCAAACTCCTGGCCTAGAGGCATGGCTTGAGGCATCCGGGTAGATGAGCACTCTGGAGTTTGTTTGATTATTCTTGGAAGTGAGGGAGGTTGAGTGTACAGAGCCCCCCCTCAGGAGATTGAACAGAAATGGAAGAGTCCGCCTTTGTAAAGTCGAAGCCAAATAACCTTCTCTTGTTCCATGTTACCTAATTTCTCATAATCTGCATTTTTTATAATTTCTCTCTGTCCAACATTATCGCCAAAGCGTGCTTTAAAATAAAGATAGAGTTAAAGATAGAATCCTAGTCTTCTCTAGACAAAAGAAAAGTGGTGGAAAAGTTGCAGTCTCCTCAGACAAAAAGTTTATGCTTATGTATTGGAGTTAGAACGTTGCAGAAAAGGATGACATTTACGATGAGGTTACCAAATATAATTTAGTTGTAAACGACCACAAACCATTGTGTGATCTGGACCTTATTTAGTATTTTCTTTTGCATGTTATATTATGTCATTTGCAAATTAATGCTACTTCTGATTGATTTTTTGAAAAAATAAGTGTATTTGAAATCTGGGTATTCAATCTTTATTTTATAAATGACGAGGTTGAGTTTAAATGGCCAATATCCAATTTTCTAGCCAGTTTCAAAATGAATGGGGTTGTTTGCAGTATAGGAATGAAAGGGATTACGAAAGGATGCACTGATGATGATGTTTAGAGAATGATCGGACAGCCAGTCCTTGGAGTGATTTCAGCTTGGTTCATTAATTGTGTAATTTTGGAGCATCGTGTTCAAGTTGATAGAGACTTCCTGGGTGGGATTCTGCGACCTCCCACCAGGTCAGAGAATCCCTGGGGGGCGGCGATAATCCCGCCCCGCTGCTCCGGTGCCGGCTGCCAAATTCTCCGGCGCCGGTTTTCGGGCAGGGGCGAGGATCACGCCGCAGCGGTCGGGGGCCATTGGCAGCAGCCCCCCCCGGGCAATTCTCCGGGCCCCGATGGGCCGAGCGGCCGCCCGTTTTCGGCCAGTCCCGCCGGTGTGAAATGGACATGGTCCATCACGGCGGGACCTGGCTTGTCGGCCATCTGGCGGGGCCCTCGGGGGGGGGCGTGGGAGGATCCAGCCCGGGGGGCCCCCACGGTGGCCTGGCCCACGATCGGGGCTCACCGATCTGCAGGCGGGCCTGTGCCGTGGGGGCACTCTTTCCCTCCGCCCTCAGCCTCTGTAGGGCTCCGCCAGGGCTGGCGTGGAGAAGAAACCCCCTGCGCATGTGCAAGATCATGCCGGCTGTTCTTCGGATGCGCCAGAACACGTCAGCGGTTCTGCGCATGTGCGGGACCATGGTGGCCCTTCGGCGCCGGTTGGCGCAGCGCCAACCCCTCCGCCGCCGGCCTAGCCCCCAGTAGTGCGGAGGATTCCGCAACTTCCGGGTGGCCCGACACCGGAGTGTTTCGCGCCGTTCTTGGCGCCGCCGTCGGGCCATCGCGCCAAGTGCGGGAGAATCCCGCCTCCTGTGTTTATGCAGTTAAATATCATACAGGATGGTACATTTATCAACTGAGCCATGGTGGGGAAATCATCAATTTGTATTCTTTCTGAACATTCTTTTTAGGACATTCAAATGATCCAAAATATTTGCATCACCTTTGCCGGAGCAATAGAACAAAACAAATGTAATGCTAGGCCGATTTCAAAAGGCATGAAGCTCCTGATACCTCAGTGGGGAAAAAAATGCTACTCCGTATGGTCTTCAGGCAGGCAGGTCAGGAGGTCCTAAGTTCAACTCTTGGTGTGTGTTGAATTAATTGAGACCAGCAAGAGCAGCCATTGGAATGCTGCAGATAACTCAGCATCCCCATGCTAGAGGGGGATGAATCAGCGAGGGGTACCTGTCCAGATTGCTATCCAGTTAATATTGCTGGAAATGGTGTGCATTCATGTCTATGTGTGAAAGCATGGGAGCAAGGTTCGACTGTAACAGCCCCCTGAGCCTGCTCCACCAGCCGATACAATCTTTTAAAAAAATTGGGTGTGGGCAGTATTCGTCGTCAATCCCTAATAGTCCTTGAGAAGGTGGCAGTGAGCTGGCTTTTTGAAACCCTGAAGTCCATGTAGTACAGGTGCACTCTTGGCTCTGTATAGGAGGGAGCTCCAGGATTTTGACCTAGTGACAGTGAAGAAATGGCGATATAGTTCCAAGTCAGGTTGGTGTGTGGCTTTGAGGGGCAATTGCAGGTGGTATTCCCATGCATCTGCTGCCTTGTACTTCTAGGTGGTAGTGTTCATGGGTTTGGAAGGTGTTGTCGAAGGATCCTTGGTGAATTGCTGCTGTGCATCTTGCAGATGGCACGCACTGCTGCCTCTGTGTGTTGGTGATGGAGGGAGTGAATGTTTAAGGTGGTGGATGGGGGTACCAATCAAGCAGCCTGCTTTGTCCTAATGGTGTTAAGCTTCTTGACTGTTGTTGGAACTGCACTCATCCATTGGAACCAAGATAGATCATCTACTCGGCACTTCTGGCTGAAGATAGTTGCAATTGCTTCAACCTTGTTTTTTTGCACCAATGTGCTGGGCTCCCCCATCATTGAGGATGGCGTAATTTGTGGAGCCTCCACCTCCTCTTAGTTGTTCAATTACCACCACCATTCATGACTGGATATGTCAGGACTGCAGAGCTTAAATATGATCAGTTGATTGTGGGATCTCCCACTTTCTGTTTGGCACACAAGTCATCTTGTGTTAAAGCTTTACCAGGTTGACACCTCGGCTAGGTTTGCCCGGTACTGTTCCTGACATCGCCTTCAGAACTTTTCATTGAACCAGGATTGATCCTCTGGCTTGGTGGCAATGATAGAGTTGGGTGATATGCTGGGCCATGAGGTTAAAAATTATGGTTGAATAAAATTCTGCTGCTGTTGATGGCCCACAATGCCTCATGGATACCCAGTTTTGAGATTTGCTAGATCTGTTCAGAATCTATCCCATTTAGCGTAGTGATAGTGCCAAATAGCATGGTGGAGGGTATCCTCAATGTGAAGACAAAATTTGTCTGCACAAAGACTGGGCAGTGTTCACTTCTACCAACACTGTCATGGGGAAATGCATTTGAGACAGAGAGATTGGTGTGGACAAGGTCAAATGGGTTCTTTCTTCTTGTTGGCTCCTTTGTCACATTCAAAAGATCCTGTCCAGCAGTTACGTCCTTCAGGACTCAGCCAGCTCAGTCAGTAGTGGTGTTACCCAGCCACTCTTGTTGATGGACATTGAAGGACCCCCACCCAGAGTAAATTCTGTACCTTTGCCACTGATAGAAATTGACTTTTCTAGTCAGCTATAACGATGAGAGTAAGGGAAGATGATAGAGGTAAAAGGGTTAATTGAGAACTCGTTAAGAATAGTTAACTATAATCATATTAAGCATTACCTGAGTACAACAATAGCTGGGAATCCACTAAGGGATATAAGGGATATAATCCAGATCATAGACTTTAATGGTTTTCTTTCTGCAAGTTGCTTGAGGCTGCAAGGTCAGTGACGTTAACTAGCTAAAAGGCCCATTGTATGGTAAGAACTGGTGCTGCTGTCCTAAGAATGGGTAGTCCCATTTCTATGGTAACAGCCAGTCTAAGATGATAATGTCTCAACAAAAATTGTGTTTTTCTAATTAATGTTAGATGCAGGCATGGAAAATTTGGAAAATTGGCAAGCGATGGAATGGGAAATTTTCACCAATACATTTAATTGATGGACAGACATTTTGGCCGAATTGAGTAGATTATAAATTAGTTAAAGCCAATCAGAAGTAATAAGAAGGCTAGACCTTGAGATCATAAACTCCTTAAGAATCACTTACCGGGATAGAAAAATTCATCCCGGGATCACGCCATCTATATTTCTGAAACCTATTTCCTTTGCTGCTTTCTTTTGCTAATCGTCATCTTTCTTTTGTTTAAATTACTTAGTTATTTTATCCTGTGAATTATGATTTGAAAAATTACTACGATCTGTAATTGAATGAAAACTCAACTACTGCATTCGCAAAAGACAATCAATCTGACTAGCTTGCTGCAGGGCTAGTTGGAAACTGTCTAAATTTTGTATTGAAAATAAATTTACCAGTGGCACAGCTGACAAATAAAGTACAAGTGGACTTTGCCAAAAAGCACAGACTTTACCTCTGTTATTTGGGAACTGAGAAGGGATAACAGATATCCAGGGTTCCGAATAGACACAAAGATCCATCAGCCACCTTCATTCTTCTTCAACAAATGGTGTTCAACATGGAGGACTGTGGGGCAGCACGGTGGTGCAGTGGTTAGCATTGCTGCCTCACGGGGTCGAGGTCCCAGATTCGATCCCGGCTCTGGGTCACTGTCCGTGTGGAGTTTGCACTTTCTCCCCGTGTTTGCATGGCTTTCACCCCCACAACCCAATGATGTGGTTTAGCCACGCTAAATTGCCCCTTAATTGGAATAAATGATTTGGGCAGTTAAAATTTATATTTAAAAAAATGGAGGAGTGCTGATACATCAACTGAGGGGTTGTGGTGGCGATAGGTGGTAATCAACGGGAGGTTTCCTTGTCAATGTTTCTCTTGATTGTGGATCTTTGACAGCTTCAACTCTACTTTCCATCCACTTCCCATATCCCTTGATTCCCCGAGACAACAAAAATCTATCATTCTCAACCTAGAATATATTCAGTGGTGGCGCATCCATAATTCTCTGAGGTAGAGAATTCCAAAAATTTGCAATCCCTTTTGTGAAGAAATTTCTCCTGAAGTCAGTCCTAAATGATTGGACTCTTTATTCTGAGAATTTGTGTAGATGCGTGTGTTTGGTGCATGTGTATGTTTGTCAGGTATAGGCAGGGTTGGACATAACTGTGGTTTCTATGCTGGAATAGTTTACCTAAGGTCCTTGCGTTGTCATGAAGATGAAGAATGACTGGTTCACTGAAACAAGAGCCCAGTCTACTGGAGACAAAATTGAATGGAAATGGATTGGAAACCTGCCCGTAAATAGTTACACGTGTGACTGAGACCTTGTCGGCAGTAATTCCAGTGATGAGGGTTGGGTAAGATCGTCACTCATCATTGGGTTTATCTGTGATTGTTTCTCATTTGCAGTAATCACCGGCCACTAGATCTTTCTCACACTTCACGTCTCAAGCCTCTGATTAGGGCTGACATGTCTGATTGTGTTCTGGAACAATCCCCAGTAATTTGTTACTCAATGTAATAGAGCCAAGATTGTGCTTATTAATCATCTCAATTTTCTTTAATCAAAACAAAATGTTTTCTCTTAACAGTCATTAGCCGTACTGCCTGATTCTCTTACCCGCATGCTGTAATGTGGTGATCAGAGCACAGCTGGGGTTGTCATCCGCACAATGCACATGTCACATTAAATAATACTTCACCCCGACCTTTGTTCGTCTTTTTCCTCACTGTATACCAAAGACGCTGCATCAAGCTGCCTTTAATCTGTCTTTTTCTCCTTCTTTGCCTTTTTTTCCTTCACGTTTCTGTCTCCTCTTTTGCTTGTCTTTCTTTGCTGTATCTCATGGCCTATCTCTCTTTTTCTCCTATCGCTTTGACATTATGTTTTCATCTCTACAAGTTTTCTCTTCTTCTTTTTTCTTCTTTCTACTGCTGCTTTTCTCTCTCATTCTCTCCTTCCTATTCCTTCTCTGTTGTTTGTCCACGTTATTTGTTGCTGTACCTTGAATCTTTCTTTGCTATTGACACCCGCTGTTCTCTCATCGCTCTCACCCTCCCTCTCTTTCTCTCTCTTACATTGAAAGCATTTTGTAAACAGGTGCCTCCTCTAAGCCTTGGATTCAGGATATCGCTCATTCAGGCCTGACTTACAGCAGATTAATATTTATCACAAAATTCCACATTGTGTGATAAATCAGTTTGCAGGATTATTCCTTGGTGTCAATTAAAGAGTGGTTTGTAAAGTGCAGGGTATTTCTCTCTGAAAAATCTGCTCAGCCAAGGCAGATATGAAGCTGTCTTAGCCTTTGTAATAGACACAGAGGAAGCACAGCCGGAGTTCAGTGGCCAGTCTGATAGTTAAGGTTGCATATTATCTTTCATGGACCATATGCTTATTCTGCCGGTCAAAGTTGGTCCCCAAATTTTTTATCAAAATACCTGAGGCCAATGGTGCTCACCATATGTATTTGCAAGCGCCTCTCACAGCTGCCAGACATCATAAATTGCTTTACAACCAATGGTGTAATTTTGAAATGCGGTCACTGTTGTAATGCAGGAAACATTGCTGCCAATTTGCACGCAGCAAGTGCCCACAAAACAGCAAAGTAATAATGACCCAAGTAATCTCTTTCACGATATGAGGGATACATTTTGGTCAAGGCGCCAGGGATAACGCCATTGGTCTTCTTCAAACTAATGCCACAGGGTCTATTTTATCCGCCTGGGAGGGCAGAGTTTAACATCGCAGCTGAAAGACAATATCTGTGACAGTGCAGCACTCTCTCAGTACTGCACGGCATTGTCAGTTTTGATTTCAGTTCTTAAGCCCTGCAGTAGGGATTTAAACCCAGAACCTTCAGCCTCAGAGGCAAGAGTGCTTCCAACTGAATCACTGCTGATGCACTCACCTCAGCCTAGAACAGATGCACATGTAAAGATGGGCAATTAGGGATGGTCAATGAACGCTCGTCGAGCCAGCAGTGCATAAATTAATTTTAGAAAATGGAAATCAAAAGGTTGTGTCCGTGAGACTACACCCTTTCAACCTCGTGAAAGTTACGGTTTGTTGTCTGGTTCTACATTCAAATGCATCAAGCAGCATGAAGTTCCCATCATTATAAAATGAATATGAAGCCAAGACAACATAGATGCTCTGATTATTGTCTCTAGGCTGGGTGTGCCGAGTCAGGAGGTATCCTCGCTGGACGAATCCAACCTTTAGAAATGTTCGCCTACAGCTCAGATTTTTGATCCCGGAGGGTGGGTTAAAATAGGAATTGGGCGGTTGACCCCAGAGCGAATGCAGAATCTGTCAGGTGTGGAAGCAGGCTGAGTGCAAGGCTGGCCTCCGTTCCCCAGCATTGAATATATTTTTAAAATATTTAAAGCAAAATTAACCCTCCAGGCGTCACCCCTCACCCCCTCAATTCCGCCACACTCCCTATGTCCCAACCATGCCAACTTTGCCAATCCATGCCCCCTTCCACTGCCCCGATGTTCACACCCCAATGACAAATTTGTTCTCTTGTACTGACCCCCATTGCCATGATACACCCTTTGCCAACTCATGCCAACCCATGCCTCCTCTTACTCCCTCTATGTATTCTTGGATAGCTTTGGGACTTCTCTGACACCTTTGACAGGACTAACAGCTTGTTAGCTCTTTGACAGCATTGCAGCTCTTTGACAGTTCCTTGACAGCTGGACAGTTCTTTGACAGCTTGACAGTTCCAATGAGTTTGTGCGTAAAGCATGCATATTCCCATTTATATTTAACAAGCCCTTATGGTCTCCCAAAGGGTACATCACCTCTCCCAAAAGATACTTTACCTCTCCCAACAGTGCCCGCGGACCCTGTCCTTTACCTTACCTGTCTAAAGGAGTAATCTGACTGTGTAAACTCATCCAAGTTCAGATCCTGTTACATGTTCTGATTGGTAGATTCAAAATTCCATACACCTGTTCTTCCAAAATCCCAGTTCCGTTCTGCCAGCAGCGCATCCCTGTCCATGGGTTCCCCCATGCCGTGGGGTGGCTACAATGGGGAATCCCATTGGCCAGTGGCAGGAATGGAGAATCCCATTGTCGGCAATGGCATGCCACCAAGAAACACATGGTTGATAAGGCGGAGAACCCCTAAGTATCAATTTGGGCGGGTTTGGTAGGTTGTTTCGCGCAGGCTGTAATGGTGAGATCGCAAGCTGTATTCTCCCACACTTAGTGCAAAAAATGAGCCCCCATGTGAATCTCACCATGGCTGTTTCCTTCACCATTTGATTCACCCGACTCATGCCTCAGCTGCTCACTGCTAACAAGGGGGAGCTACTTTTAAACGCTCCCTCAGAATTCACTCCCAGTCAAGAAAAGAGAATGGCAGCGCAATCTGCTCCTCGCTTTCGGGATGCCGAACTGGCCAGGCTTCTCGGAGCAGTGAATGAGAGCCGGGGCACCCAGTTCCCCTGGGGTGTTCAGAGAACCAGCAACAGGGTCAGCATATTCTAGCTGGGAGGCAGTGGCAGGTGCAGTGAGTGCAGGCAGCATGGCCAGGAGGACCGCCGTCCAATGTAGAAGATGCACAACCTCCTACACTCTGTAAGGGTATGTTACCACCTCTCTCCTAGCATCAATCCCACCTGCCACCCTGCAAGTTTCCAACTCCCTTCCTCCCCCGCAATCAACTGGCTGACACCTTGCACTGTCCCAACATCCAATCTCCAAGCTTGTTCCTTGGGACCCCCTGGTACTCATCATCATAACCCCTTAATGTCTAGGTGCATTTCCCACACGTGCCACCTGCTTTAGACTGCTCTGACCCATCAGGCATGTAGCTCAAAATGTCCTCTCTTTGCCCCAGCAGGAGAAGATAACCCATTATAAGAGGGGAAAGGCGAAGATCGTATGTGGTGGCAGAGGAGGTGTGTGTGTGTGGGAGGGGGGGGGGGATGCCAGAGATGTGAGTCCTCACCCCTTTTCAGAAAGGGCACTGGAGATCGTGGGGTTACCCGAGGAGGGAGATGTTACCGACAGTGAGGTCGGCTTCTGTCAGACAAAAGAGGATCCACTATCCCTTCATCCAGATGACCGGTCACAAGTGAGTTGGAGATGCCCCACAAAATGATTCTTCCCTCTCACTGACCACATGGCCATTGCCTTGCAGGATCACCATCTCATAAGGCCAGGCCATTTGGAGTCATAACCCTCCTTGCAACTCAAGAGAACATCTCAGAGGAGAGCTCCGTGGAGAACACCAGCAATGCATTACAGCTATCACCTGCACCTTCTACTAGTACAGAGACACACACCTTGGTGGGCGACACTGGTGGACAGGCTTCGGGGGCACAGTCTGGGAGCACCACACAGTTGCTGATGCACATCAGGTGGAGGCAGGAACATCCAAGGGAGACAGCAATCTGAGGACTGCTGGATCCCAGGACTCAGCTGGGTCCCAGCCAGATGTTGAACCTCTGGACAAAGTTCTCCCAGAGCTGATGCAGATGATAGGACACAGCCAGCGACATTCAAGTGACTGCAAGGCCGTTTGGAGGAGTCCCAAAACCTTCAGGCACAGGAGATGGTGTCAGCATTGTGTGACACCCAGGCCAGCACTGCTAGGGTGGAGACCGCAGTGGAAAACCTGGAGCACAATGTCTGCACCTTGAGTAGTGGTGTCCAAGGCATGGTTCAGTCTGTGATGAACATGGCTGAGGGCCTCAGCATTATTTCCCAGTCATTGATGGGTAGGTCCCAGATGCAGCTGGACATTGCCGAGGCACTCCAGAGCATGGCCCAGTCACTGAGGACCATCGCTGAGGGCGTCTACACCATGGTGCAGACAATGGGGAGTCTCCAGGACTGGCAGGGCTAGATGGCACAGAGGCATGCGGATTCATTTGTGAACGTATGACTGCGAAGTACCACACAGGTCTCTGCTCAAGCCTTGGAATGACCTGGTCATGTAGAAATTTAGGGCTTCAATGACCTTCCCGGCCTCCATGGGATGCCATGTCTAGAAGGATGTGGTACAGCTGCCACACTGTCTTTTTGCAGAGACGTAGTCTTCTCGGTCATATGCTTTCCATCAGCTCATTGATGGACCGATGACTCCTGTACACCCACCCCTCCCCTTCTGGGTCCCTCCTCAGCCTTATGGGTGGCTGGATCTTCAGGGTATGCAGCGGCCCCTTGCACATGTGGTGCCACTTCCACCCTCTGCTGGCCTTGCTGCTGTCTCCTTTCTCTGCCTGCCTCGGCTGCAACATGCACAGAGAGGGCAGCCTCTGCAGGACAAACTCCAGCAAACATTTTTGTACCTGGAAGGAGTTGGATAAGGAGGGAGACCGAGAATCAGTTAGGTCTTCCATCCCAGGACCCTCATATATCCCAATCCTCTTCCACCCTTACTCAAAGTTCCGTCCAGCGAGCCTGTTGTGCTGACAAACCTCGCTCTGCACACTCACTTCTGGCCAGACCAGGCACCCTGAGACTCCAGACCTCTGCCGACAGCATTGGAGAGATCGTGCTCAGCTGTCCTTTGCTCATCCAGACACTTACCCTTTGGCCACGAGAGGGTCCTCAGTGGTGAAGCCCTGCTCTTTAGTGTTTGATTGTTGGAAGCTGCCTCTCTGGTGCTGATGCTCCCAGAGTTCAGGCACACTGTTAAGGCATCAAAGATTGCAGGACATCCAGTCTGCTAATCATCCATTCAGACAGGGCACTTTTCCTTAGAAGAGGCACTTGAGAGTTCAGGAGCAGAAGGAGCTGTGCAGCAGGGCTCTCTCCTGCTAGGGTTTGGTAGAACAGACAGGCTACAGCTGTGGTTGCCCCTGTTGTACAAAGAACAAAGAACAGTACAGCACAGGAACAGGTTCTTCGGCCCTCCAAGCCTGCGCCAATCAAAAGTCCCATCTATGGGTCCACAAATATGGGTCTCCACAATATTTAAAAATGGCTTGATGGCCTCACAGGTGAACAACCCCTCACCCTCACCTGGCCCAGGGCAACCCTCAACCTGGACCCTTCCAATTCCCTGAACAACCCCAACACCGCTGAAGGCCAACTCCCCCGAAGGGACCCCCCCCCCCCCCCCCCGAGCACTGGGGCTCCAGCTCAGGTACCCTGGAGCTGCGTGCTGGTAAATGGAGAGGGGTATTCATCTCCGTCTTTCCCCTCGGTAGCCACTGCGCCAGGTTCCTGTTTTTGTATAGGAGTACGAAACAATGACTTCTCGCCGGGGAATCGGGTGACCCTTGGGAGGCCGCTGCATTCAACATCAATCTTGCTGATGAGATTGTAATCAATGCAAATTAGGCTCAATGAGCTTCTTGCCTGGGCGCGATCCGGGTCTTGTCATTGGGAGCGGATTGGGTGAATTTATCGCGCCTGGTGTGAATCTCTATTTGGGTCATTCCTGCGATTCACCCTGTGCGCCCAGATCGGTACTGGGCACACACGATGGGAGAATTGTGCCAATATAGTTGTTTTCCCTCTTCACTGAGGCCTCTAATGCACTCTCGAGTGGATGTTGCTCCCATCCCCTCTTCCAGGAACAGGCAGTGCAAAAAAGTAGCAACATTAAACAGGCAAGAGGGCATCTGCCTGTCACCTGTTCTGTCAGTCAAGTCGCATGGTCTCTCCCAAGGGTCAGGGTTCATGCATTCTCTCCTGCGGGAACACTTAGAATGGAGAACCCAGCCCAATATGTTTGGATAAATATGGCTAACATGTGAGTTGTGAGTGCAAGGACTGATCGGTGGACATTAATGGTGGGTGGGTAATGGGAATGGAAAGAATTGAGCAATGGATGAGGCTGGGGAGGCAAGTTGGTATGATACGCCATTTGAAAATGAACTCACTCACCTTGTCATATTAGATTTGTTGACTGATGTTTGTTGGTTAAACATCTTCCTACACTCCATCCACATCCTTGGAGCAACCCTCCTGCTGTTAATTATTCCCAATTCCTCCTGAGAATAATTTTGGCGATCATCTTGCACACCTGCAGGTACAGGATATCTGTCTTTCCTCCCCTCTCTTCCACCAAGACGTCCAGTGCTTTTTCTAAAAACCTTGATGTTTACTCCCTTGCATGTTCAGCCTTCCCTCAAAGTATCTCAGCCCAGATTAACTTTTGAACAAGCTCCTAGTACTTCTCGATCCACATTACATTTCCTCTTTAAAAACTGATGCATGCAGTGCATATAGCAATTATTTCAAAAAGCAGATAGCACTAATCTATTATGCCTGAATCTCAGTGAGTGAAAGTGGGTGAACTGTGTACCACAATCCCTGTCTCCATTTCCTGGGGTTAGAAATCTCTCCCCTGATATCTTCTATTGGACCCTACAGCCAAACAAATCACATCAGCATAGGCTGGATTGGAATCCATTTGATTTGTCTCTCTGAGGGAAGAAAGAATAACAGGCCCAGGAATGGTTTTAAAGTACTCAAATGGTTAATCTCAGTGGGCACTGGGAAATTATGCTAACTAATACAGTTCAATGCAACAGTTTAACTCAATATCAGGTTAATTGGCTGATCGGTTAATGCGATGCCAGATTTAATTCAGATAGGCGACACATTGCATCTGTCAGTGTCAATTAGACACAGACACCGGACTTTTAACGACTTGAATGAAGAGACTGACTGTACTGTAGCCAAATTTGCTGATAAAGCAAATTGTGAGAACACAGATTCACAGGCAGCATGGTGGCACAGTGGTTAGCGCTGCTGCCTCACAGCTCTAGGGACCCGGGTTCAATTCCAGCCTCGGGTGACTGTCTGTGTGAAGTTTGCACTTTCTCCCCGTGTCTGCATGGGTTTACTCCTACATTCCAAAAATGTGCAAGTTAGGTGGATTGGCCATGTTAAATTGCCCCTTAGTGTTCCAAAGGTTAGGTGGGGTTTCTAGGTTACGGGGATAGGGTGGAGGCATGGGTTTAAGTAGGGTGCTCTTTCCAAGGGCTGGTACAGACTCGATGGGCTGAATGGTCGCTTTCTGCACTGTCGAGATTCTATGATTCTTTGAAGGGATATTGCTAGGTTTAAGTGATCGCAAATAACTGGCAGATAGTGTGTAATGTGGGAAAATGTGAGGCTCTCCACTTTGGTGGGAAGAATAAAAAAGCAGAATATTATTTAAAATGGAAGCGACTGTAGAACGCTATCACAGAGAGAGATGGGTGTCTTTGTACATGTGCCAAAAAAAGTTATCATGCAGGTAGAGCAAGTTATTAGGGAGACGGTAGGATGCTGGCCTTTATTGTAGGGGGATGGAAGACACAAGTAAATAAGTCTCATTACAACTCGACATGGCATTGGTGAGATCACGCCTATAGTACTGCATACAATTTTGCTCTCCTTATTTCAGAAGCAATATACTTGCTTTTGAGCGGTTCACACAAGATTCACTTGGTTGGTTCATGGGATGAAGTGATTATTTTATGAGGAAAGGTTGAACAGATTGCTCCGACACTCATTAGAGTTTAGAGGAATGAGAGGGGATTTTATTGAAAGATAAGATTCCAAGGGGGCTTGATACGGTACCTGTTGAGAGGATGTTTTCCCTCTTTGGGAATCTGGAACCTTGGCATTCAGTTTCAGGGGTCTCCCATTTAAAACAAAGATGAGAAGGAATTTCTTCTCTCAGAGGGTTATTAATCTTTGGAGTTCTCTTCTATAGAGAACAGTAGGTGCTGCTGGGTAATTTAATATATTCATGACAGGTTAAGAGTGGGATCTAACAGTAGGATTCCAGAAAGGATTAAACAGGCAAATAGGGGTCGCAGTCTAACAAGGTGACAGAGTGGAATGGAGAATGTTGAATCATTCCGATAAAGTAGGAGACGCAGGAGTATCCACAACCCAAAGGGTTATTGTAACTGCTGCCAAGTTAGAGGAAAAAGCCATCTGGAAGGTTAAACAGAGGAAGTTGAACAGTTGGAGAGAGTTTGGTGTGTATTCAGAAGTCCCAAACAGGGGCCTGGCAATAATATCACAGAGGTGGGCCTGCATGGCAAAGGTCCTATTGGATGGCACATACAAAACCAAGGCGAGGTTAGTGGCCAGAGATTTGAAGAATGCTTAGTCGATAAAGAAATCAGAGCAGACCTGCCCACAGCAGGGAAGGTCATTTTAAATGTCCTTTTGGCCCATTTGGCAACATTTTCTTAGGATCGTAAGTCGATAGATATCAGAGCTACATTTCTGCAGAGGGATCCCCTCCAGAGGGATGTCTTTATCAAGACCTCCTAAAGAGGTACCAGAGGTGGAGGGAAAACTTTGGAAATCAAAGAACAAAGAACAAAGAAAAGTACAGCACAGGAACAGGCCCTTCGGCCCTCCAAACCTGCGCCGACCAGGCTGCCCGTCTAAACTAAAATCTTCTACACTTCCGGGGTCCGTAACCCTCTATTCCCATCCTATTCATGTATTTGTCAAGATGCCTCTTAAACGTCACTATCATCCCTGTTTCCACCACCTCCTCTGGCAGCGAGTTCCAGGCACCCACCACCCTCTGTATAAAAAAATTTGCCTCGTACATCTCCTCTAAACCTTGCCCCTCGCACCTTAAACCTATGCCCCCTAGTAATTGACCCCTCTACCCTGGGAAAAAGTCTCTGACTATCCACCCTGTCTGTGCCCCTCATAATGTTGTAGACCTCTATCAGGTCGCCCCTCAACCTCCGTCGTTACAGTGAGAACAAACCGAGTTTATTCAACCGCTGCTCCTCATAGCTAATGCCCTCCGTACCAGGCAACATCCTGGTAAATCACTTCTGCACCCTCTCTAAAGCCTCCACATCCTTCTGGTAGTGTGGCGACCAGGATTGAACACCATACTCCAAGTACTCCACTATACTCCTTTTTTGTAACTATGGCTTCGCTTGGGAGTAACGGGAAGATGCCGGCCAAAGGCCCTTTGCAATCAGTCCAGGTTTTCAGACGAAAGAAAACAGCAACTGCTGTTGCCCACTGTAAAAGAGGAAATGGCCTTATTAAAGTAAACGGAAGGCCCTTGGAACAGAAATCGAATAAGTGTGTTTATGGTTTAAACAATGCTTCCAAAGTGTGGTACTTTTCAGTTTAATCAGTGTTGTTAAAGTTAGATTGTCTCTAAGGGAAGGCAGGTTCTGCCAGATTTTACTGGTGCCGTGGTGGTAAACTGGCAACTATCTTCTTTTTGCATGTGGATGGCTTCCTATTTTCTATGTTTCTATACCACAGAAAGTAGTTGAGGCCAAAACATTGTGGGCAGGATTCTCCGTCTCCGGGACACCCAGAATGCGTTCCCCAATGGGACAGAGAATCGAGCATCTGGGCAAAATTGGGTTCAACGCCGGGCGCCCCCGTGAACGCCATGCTCCGAGCCCTCTCACGTGGAGTTAACGAGTACCACGCCGCACGCCAGCGGGAGCCTGGCAATAAATGCAAATAGGTCATAATGACCCATTTGCATTTATTTAGTGGGCCTGGTGTCCTATGCTCCACCTTCTCTTGATTCTACAGTCACCGTGGCCAGGAATCATGTGGGCGCGCAGTTCATTTGTACTCTCCACATTCGTGAACCTATCGTGGCGGATTTCGCGGTGTATCAAGTGTTGTCATCGCAAGGTCCACAACAGCACCGCATCGCAAATCGCGGTTGACAAATACTCCCGTTTTCCTTTCGCCATCCCCTGCCCTGACATGACCACGGCCACAGTCATTAAAGCCCTCTGCACCATCTTTACACTGTTCGGTTTCCCGCCTACATCCATAGCGATAGGGGTCCTCCTTCATGAGCGACGAACTGCGCCAATTCCTGCTCAGCAAAGGCATCACCTCAAGCAGGACGACCAATTACAACCTCCGGTGGAACAGTCAGGTAGAGAGGGAGAACGGTACGGTCTGGAAGACCGTCCTACTGGCCCTACGGTCCAGAAGTCTCCCAGTTTCCCGTTGGCAGGAAGTCATCCCGGATGCCCTTCACTCCATCCGGTCACTGCTGTGTACCACAACTAATCAAACGCTTCACGAGCGCCTGCTTGGCTTCCCTAGGAAGTCCTCCTCCGGAACGTCACTTCCGACCTGGTTGGCAGCCCCGGGACCCATCCTGCTCCGAAAGCATGTGCGGGCGCACAAATCGGACCCGTTGGTCGAGAGGGTTCATCTCCTCCATGCGAACCCTCAATACTCCTACGTGGCATACCCCGACGGCCGACAGGTCACGGTCTCCCTGCGGGACCTGGAACCCAGCGGAGCTCCCCACAGCCCCCCAACACCAGTCACCCCCTCCCTCCCGCCGGCGCACCCCACAGCCGGAGCGGATCCCCAGGTGGATCGGTCCTCCTCCCGTGCCTGCCCAGGAGTAGTGAAACAGGAATAAACATCGCGACGCTCCCAGAGACGACAGTGCCAGAGCCAGCACCTGCACCACCACCGGGGCTGAGATGATCGGCAAGGACGACCAGGGCACCCATTTGACTCATCGAATCTGCGTGACAAAGCAAGATCTGTAAATAATTCAGTGGCCCAGTAAAAGCGGCATTGTAAATAGTTAAAAGTTGATATCATTGCATAGCCACTGTCTTAATGGAATCCCAGTACCGACCTTGTGAACCCCTACCACCATGCGACCCACCACCCCGCCGGGTTATTTTTTAACAAGGGGTGAATGTGGTGGTATGTATTAGGGGAGGTACGGTACCCAGTGATGCCGAGAGGCTATTTGGTGGACAGACACTGGGTCCTGATTGGATCTGCCGTCTACTGGCTCTACCCAGTAAGGCGTAGTATAAGAACCCGGGTTCTCCCAGCAGCCGCATTCTGTAACCGAGCTGCTGGGGAACAAGTCTGCGTAATAAAGCCATTGATTGACTTAATCTCTTCTCGCCTCGTGAGGGATTGATTGTGCTACAATCCCTTCATGCATCAGTAGCCTATGTGGTGAAACACAATGTTTGTAAACATTTCCCACATCAAAGAAATGAAAATACACAAAGCGCATTTCAATCACTCATGCGTGTGATTTCACTGCACTTTCGAGGAGCTGCCGGAACATGTCTGCCACAACTAACAAGTGATACCGTGTGCCACCTGTGTCAACGGTGCACCGAGCACTGCGGGATTTTGTAGGAGGACACCCACTCCCATGGCCTTCAAGGTGATGGTCGCCCTGAACCTTCATGCCTCTAGGTCTTTCCAGGGATCGAGCAGGGACCTGTCTGGGATCTCACAGACATCAGCACGCAGTTGTATGCGTGATGTGATGGATTTCCTCTGCGCCCAGGCAGCAGCGTATATGACCTCCAGATCCTGTAGATCCTGGCTCTGCATCTGCATCTGTACCAGTGGTGGGATCAAATTTTCCAGAAGCGCAAAACCTTTCCAGACTACAGCTCTTTCCTAGGATCAGGCAACCCTCTGACTGTCTGCTCCTTCGGGAGTCCCTACCTCCACCTGTTATTGTGCAGCATGTGTGAAGTGTGCACCAGAAGGTCACCCAGGAGCCTCTTCACTAAAATGCCCCACCAAGGCATTTCTAAATATTTTATATTGGGTGGGATTTTCCAGCCCCTACCTGGGGTGTGCTTTGTGGTAGCAGAATCTTTTGGTCCCGCCGTTGTCAATGGGGTTTCCTGTTGTTTGCACCCTCTGGGGAAACCGTGGCATGGCTTGCTGTCATCGGGACCAGATATTCCCGCTGGTGGGAACAACCGGAAAATCCCACCCAAATATAACCCAACGAATGGTCAGATAGGCCTGACTTAATGTTCCATCTTCAAGATGGCATTGCCACCAGTGCGGAGATCCTTCCCTCCTGCACTGATGTGTCACCGTGATTGTGTGCAGTGGGGCCTGAACCCATAACCTTCTGATTCAGAAATACACATTCTACCACTGAGCCAAGAGTGATCCGATTTACTCAGTTCAAACAATACTCTTCACATGGCAATGCAAAATAAAGAAGGTGCTTTGTCATGTCAGTTACTCGACTTGATCAAGATCTCTTCTTTCGTTCAGTATAACCTCTTTCACTTACCAACTGCCCTCACAAGTCATTTTTTAAATAAAATCTCACTACTTCACAGTCCTCTGTTTAAAAGCTTGACTCGGTGCAGACTCGATGGGCCGAATGGCCTCCTTCTGCACTGTATGTTTTATGTTCCTCTGCTACATTAGAGCCATTGTGACTACCTCTTTGGGGCGGCACGGTGGCACAATTGTTAGCACTGCTGCCTCACAGCCCCAGGGGCCTGGGTTCAATTCCAGCCTTGGGTCACTATCTGTGTGGAGTTTTTACGTTTTCCCCATGTCTACGTGGGTTTCCTCTGGGTGCTCCGGTTTCCACCCACCGTCTAAAGATGCACAGGTTAGGTGGATTAGCCGTGCTAAATTGTCCCTTAGTGTCCAAAAGGTTAAGTGGGGTTACTGGGTTATCTGGATGGTGTGGGGGCGTGTACCAAGATAGGGTGCTCTTTCGGAAGGCCGGTGCAGGCTCGATGGGCCGAATGGCCTCCTTCTGCACAGTTAAGGATTCTATGATAAGATGAGTAATAAAGAGTACCCTGGCTGCAGAGATGCTCGCATTCGTAGAGGTGGTTGACGTAGGATTATTTTAATCTAAAATGTTAGGGGAAATATTAACTGGGGGAAATGATATCAGACATGTCCCACTAGAGTGTTACATTGACAATCGATCCCTTAGGGACAACATGCACTCCACAAGGAGCATGACTAAAGAAAGATTATGAATTAACATTGCAAGTCATAAGCAAATGGTGGAGAGAAAGGACATCTCTAAGCTGCAGTACGTTAATAAAAATCATCAGTTATCAGACTGTTTCACTAAAGGGAATGCTTGCTGTGAAACATTGTTGGGCTGTAAGAAGAAGAGCGACCCAGGATGTGAGATTTGTTTTTGAAAATGGATGATTCGTTCTTCTCTCTTCGTATTTTGTTTTCCTGATGAGGAAATGCACTTCTATTTTTTTTTGAGTGAAGGGAATCTGTTGGTGTCGCAATGAAATGCATGCTTTGAAATAATTATTAACCTCAGTTCTCTCCAAGTGAAGAAGGGTAAGGGGATCATTGTAAGAGTATACAAACCAGTTCCCTCCGAGTGTCTGGGGAGGACGAGGAGAGTCTGTGACTTTGCTTTGCTGTCTTGGAATAAACTGGTCGTAAGGTACAGGCTAGCTTCAGGCTCATTCTTCCTCAACATACTATTATTTGAATTCACAAATGTTACCTGAAAATTAGGAGATATATTTCTTCGAGGGTCAGATCTACTCAGAAACTAACAGTGATGCAAACTTTATATGGAGCATAAAAGAGATTGAGCCTAATTGTAATGAAGATACTATAAAGAAATTAATTATGCAGTCTCAAGTTTCAGTATAAATATTGAGAGCATACATTGGATTTTTTAACATCACTGGACCGACTCCAGCTTCTCTCATGGTAAAGGTACAATTACTTGCGTTCGGCAATGATAATTCTCTCTCCAATTGGGACAGGATCATCTCATTAACTCTGTCATCTTCATTTGGGGATTCAGGTAATTGTTATTTGAATAATTGATGAATATCCCACTTAAAATAGTTTACTTTAACAATAACTGAATTTAAAATCTGGATTCTCAACTAGAAATTAGATAGCATTTACTCTCTTTTCCTAATACTTTTAAAATTGTGAGCTGTGCCTCAAAACTATGAATTGCATGGTTGGTGCTTGAATGAACATCCAGAGAATTTGGAATTTATATAGGGCTAGATTATCCACCCCACGGAAACACGAATCGCGATCAGGCGGAGAATTGGGCGGCCAGACAAAATCGAGGTCCGAACCTGGCGCCAATTCGGACTCCATGCTCCGGTCTCTCGCTGGCGACGATAACAAGGTTTGCGCCCTGCACTGGCAGGGGCATGCAAAACCGGTATTTGCCTGCATTTATATGTATGTACTGGGTTGGACCCAGTATGTTCTGTGTTTCCGCAATGCTCCACCCTCTCAGGCAAATGTCACGTGGGCGTTGATGTGTTCGGCAGGTCGGTTCGGTGTGGACTGCACTTGATGCAGCGATGCGAGAAACAGACTTCTAACACTGTAGAAGATCCAAAACGGTTTTATTGAACGATAGAACTAACATACATATTTAACTGTGGGTCAACACTATACTGAACTGATTGGAGACCTTGTACTCACCTGACCAGACTCACTAGCTACCGCATGGTGTTTGCACTGTGCTAGCTCTTGGCCTCTGACTGTCTCAGTGGCTGGGTCCCGAGAGAGCAGGAAACCTAGTGCCCTCTGGCTTTATAGTGGTTGTGTCCTGTCTGGTGATTGGCTGCATTGTGCTGTGTGCTTACTGGTCATCCTGTGTGTCAATCACTGCCTGTCTGCTCTTCATTATATACATGCGTGGATATTATGACAGGCGTGATTTACTATAGGTATTTACAAACGGGGACTGGGTGACATGGTTGCTGAGGGTGAGAGAGAAGGTAAGTAAAGTTTTTAAAAGTGTTAAAAATTGTAGTGTTTGTAGGGGTAGGGTTTGCAAGGGCCGGGGGGAGTAGCGGGGAGTGACTTGGTGACAGCTCCATGGATTCAGGGTGTCCCACCCAGGATTGGAGTGGTCTGGCTGCTGCTACAGTCTGTGTTTTAAATGCAGCCATGTGGTACAAGTTACAGACCCCTGGCTGCTCATTCTACTGACTGCTCACCGTGTCCTCGAAATGTTCACAGAGCCTCTGGTCACTTGGGAGTGCTTCCCTCTCTGGAAACCCTCAGACCCCAGCTGATCATCAATGGGATGGGTGTGGCCAAAGTGCAATCAGTGGCACACCTGGTGCAGGTACTCTTCAGTGCGATCATCAGAAGTGCAGCCCCACTGCAGGGGAAGCAGAATGTTTCGATATCCTGGGCAAATCAATCAAACACTGTCATTTGTGCTGGTGCACAATTTAAATTAGCACAGCCTTCTGGTTCCTTCAATTTGAATTAAAGGCGAAGGCCACTGCTTCCTTCTGTTTGAATTAAATGGTAGTCTGCCATAAAGACACAAGCCCATAAGTCATCCATAGATCAAAAAGAATGCTAAAAATAAAAATAGGGGGAAATAAGGAAATAAACAGGAAGGACCCTTACAAGGGGCATAGCAGTGCTCATCCAAAACAAACGATACATGCACCATGGCTTTCAGTACCCTCTATGGCACACTACCCCTCTCAGGGCAGAGGCCTAATCAGCTAGCCCACCGCTCAGGACCACCAGCCGTCTCCAACCCTGCTGCCCACCGCACCCCTGCTCCCATTCATCCTGCCCACAGACAGTTTGTCACAACTCATGTGTCACATCCAGGGCCCAAATCGCATTGCAGCTAACCTCCCAGGAGGCGCACACTTACCTCGCTCACCCCCATCTGTAGGGCCTGCCCACACCCAAGCCTCTAAGCATGGAGGCGATTGGTAGAACAAGATCACCTTCCCAACCACCCAACAAGGTGCCACCCTGCTGGAGGGATAACACAGGGCCCACCCAAGGAGGACATCCACAGTGGACCCCACTGGGGAAACAGGACAAGGGCCACATAGCCTGTCACTGGCTGCGGCAGCCACTGGTACCCCGATTGCCAGGAACAGGTGGTGCGGATAGAGGCTCCCCACATTAGAGGCCCGGTGCCACTCACTGATGGGGGTAGGAGTGCAGCGTGGAATGCTACATATCGGGAGAAACGGCTGGGGGGGGAACATGCGGAGGGCGGAGCTGAAGTGCAACTCAAGTAGCCTGTTGGATATGGATGGGCAAGGGAATACTTATCTTGCTAACTTGTCTTCTCTTTTCACCCATTGCAGAGAATGAATTTTGGAATACAGCCAGGAATGCTCACGAAGGGCAGCACGGTAGCATTGTGGTTAGCACAATTGCTTCACAGCTCCAGGGTCCCAGGTTCGATTCCCGGCTTGGGTCACTGTCTGTGCGGAGTCTGCACGTTCTCCCCGTGTGTGCGTGGGTTTCCTCCGGGTGTTCCGGTTTCCTCCCACAGTCCAAAGATGTGCAGGTTAGGTGGATTGGCCATGCTAAATTGTCCTAAGTGTCCAAAATTGCCCTTAGTGTTGGGTGGGGTTACTGGGTAATGAGGATAGGTAGGGTTACTGGGTAATGGGGATAGGTGGGTTACTGGGTAATGGGGATAGGTGGGGTTACTGGGTAATGGGGATAGGGTGGCGGTGTGGGCTGGGTAGGGTGCTCTTTACATGAGCCAGTGCAGACTCGATGGGCCGAATGGCCTCCTTCTGCACTGTAAATTCTATGATCTATGATCTACCTAGCCGCACCTGCCATTGTGGATGCACAGATGCTGGAGGCACACAGCCTGCTTGGGGAGGACTCGGCAAACGAGGAGCCTGCCCCAGAAGAGCAGGGGCCAGCTGCTGAGGTTTGGGTTCTGGCCATTCAGGCTGAGGTGGAGGTGCAAAGGAAGCGCTTCATCCGGGCACGTGTGTAGCGTCGCTGCCTGTCCTTCAAGGAGCTGCTGGATGGCAAGTGCTGCCGAAGACTTTGGCTAAACAGGGAGGCCGTGCGCCGTTTGTGCCAGATGGTGGCACACCTGGCACTGCGGGGGAATGGAGGAGGATACCTGCTCCCAGTGTCAGTCGTCCTGAACTTTTATGCCTCTGAGTCTTTCTAGGGGCCGAGGGTGGACTTGGAATCTAGCAGACATCTGCACACAGGTGCATCCACGCTGTGATGGATGACCTCTGCGTCCGGGCAGCAGACGATATAACCTTCAGTCTGGGCCAGGCACACAAGGATGCCCGGGCTGCAGGATGTACCACCATCACTGGCATGCCCCAGCTCCAGGGGGTGATCGATGGCATACATGTTCCCCTACGAGGACTGATCCATCAGGAGGTGCCCTTCATCAATCAGAAGGGGTCCCTCTTCCTGAATGTGCAGTTGGTGTGTGACCACCAGCTGCACATCATGCATGTCTGTGTCCGATATACAGGCAGCGTGTACGATGCATACAGCCTGGCACGCTCTGAGGTTCCCGGCACGCTCTGAGGTTCCCAGCACGCTCTGAGGTTCCCGGCACGCTCTGAGGTTCCCGGCACGCTCTGAGGTTCCCGGCACGCTCTGAGGTTCCCGGCACGCTCTGAGGTTCCCGGCACGCTCACGATGCTCCCTCGGATTATGGGTTGGCTCTTGGATGACAAGGGTTACCTTCTGATGTCTTGGCTAATGATGCCTGTCTGGAGGCGCCAGACCAACGCGGATACCTGTTATAACGACGCCAATGCAGCAACCAGGAGTTTCATTGAGCGGTGCATCGGTGTCCTCAAGATGTGCTTCTGATGCCTGAACCGCTCCAGTGGAACGGTGCAGTCTGGCGACAGAAGGGACTCCAGCATCGTGCTGGTCTGCTACGTCCTGTTCCACATCGCACAGCAGAGGAGGAACATGCTGGCGATGGAGGAAGAACATCAGACCTCATCTGATGAGGAAGATGGCCAGGAAGAACAGGGCGTGGAGCCCAGGCTGGCACATGGGACAATCTCATCACCTCACAGTTTGCCAACTAAGAAACCTGGCCACCGGCAGCTCCATTGCCCTGTCCCATCTCTCCATACCCTCCCTTCCAAGTGGTATCCCTTCTCCATAGCTGCTCCTCCCTTCACTGCACCACCACTGTTCCTCCTCCCTTCCTAAGCTCCACCACCAATTCCTCGCCCCACCCGGCACACCTTCTACACCCATCCCCAGCCCATCCCTAACACCTTTCAGGCAGAGGATTAAGGCAGGTTGGAATGTTGGTGAGAAAGTATTTTATAGTGACGATATACATGGATGTGCCCTGACCCCTAACTCCAACCTATGCGCTGCACCCCGTGTCAACTTACCTGGTGTCTAACTTTCTTATCTTACGTGCTCAAACTCTCCTTCAAGGTGTGACCCCAGAAGCTCATCCGACGTGGAAGTGACCTGCTGCATGTCTCAGCCTCTGCTCTGAGGTGCCTTTGGTGGCCGTCTTCACGAGGACCTGGACTTGGATGCGTCTAGCCAGTATTCGGTTGTCACAGGTGACAACGTGCCACCCTGTTCTGCCTGCTGCCCATCAGATGCATCAGTGTCAGGTGGAGGGGATTCACAGGCGCTGAGGTAAACCAGCACCTCCCCTGTGCGAGGCACCGACCCCTTCACTTTATCCTCCCTCAGGATACTCGATGGCCCCCGGGCTCCTCCATAGGATGGAGGTGAGGCCAGAATGAGCTCCAGTGGCTCCACCATCACCTGGAACTGCCAGAGCTGGAGGCCCGCTCTCGCCTGAGCCATGATCTCGATGCCCTGGACCATGGAGCACTGAGTCAAGTCTGCCAGCGAGTGAGTCATGTCGCTCGCTGTCTCAGTCATGTACCCACCAGCCCCATCACCTCCTCCTCCTCCCTAGGCATACTCGTATGCTCCCAGGCTACTCCATGGGACAGAGTGAGGCTGGAGTCAGCTCTGGAGACTTCACTGTCACCTGGCGCTGCCAATCCTGGAGGCCCGTTCTCTTCTCAACCAGGGCCTCAATGCCCTCTAGCCATGGTGCACAGAGACTCGGACATGTCCCTCAGTGGGTGCGACGTGTCCCTCTGCACCTTTGGCATGTCCCTCAGCACCTCGGTCATGTCCCTTTGTGCCTGGCGCATGTCAAACAGCACAAGGCCAATGCTCCCAACGCCCTCAGCCATGACCCTTTGGAATGGGCCTTGCTCTGGAGCACTGCAGCTATGTCCACGAGAGTTGGTGCATGGCTGCCTGTGACTGGGCTCTCCAGTCCTCAGCCTCAGCCATCGACCACACTGTGTTCCCCAAGTTTTGGACGTCTTGACCCATGTCTGTGACCTTCCCACCCATGGCTTCCACCGCAGACCGCACCTGTTCAGTGTTGGCCTGGTGATTGGACTCCTCCAACTGCACCTGCAGGTGCTGGAAAGTTGCAGTGGACCTTGGAAGTATTACGGGTAAGGCAGATGAACTTAGAGCTTGGATTAGTACTTGGAACTATGATATTGTTGCCATTACAGAGACCTGGTTGAGGGAAGGGCAGGATTGGCAGCTAAACTTTCCAGGATTTAGATGCTCCAGGCGGGATAGAGGGGGATGTAAAAGGGGAGGCGGAGTTGCGCTACTGGTTCGGGAGAATATCACAGCTGTACTGCGAGAGGACACCTCAGAGGGCAGTGAGGCTATATGGGTAGAGATCAGGAATAAGAAGGGTGCAGTCACAATGTTGGGGGTTTACTACAGGCCTCCCAACAGCCAGCAGGAGATAGAGGAGCAGATAGGTAGACAGATTTTGGAAAAGAGTAAAAACAACAGTGTTGTGGTGATGGGAGACTTCAACTTCCCCAATATTGACTGGGACTCACTTAGTGCCAGGGGCTTAGACGGGGCGGAGTTTGTAAGGAGCATCCAGGAGGGCTTCTTAAAACAATATGTAGACCGTCCAACTAGGGAAGGGGCAGTACTGGACCTGGTATTGGGGAATGAGCCCGGCCAGGTGGTAGATGTTTCAGTCGGGGAGCATTTCGGTAACAGTGACCACAATTCAGTAAGTTTTAAAGTACTGGTGGACAAGGATAAGAGTGGTCCTAGGATGAATGTGCTAAATTGGGGGAAGGCTAATTATAACAATATTAGGCGGGAACTGAAGAACATAGATTGGGGGCGGATGTTTGAGGGCAAATCAACATCTGACATGTGGGAGGCTTTCAAGTGGCAGTTGAAAGGGATTCAGGACCGGCATGTTCCTGTGAGGAAGAAGGATAAATACGGCAATTTTCGGGAACCTTGGATGACGAGAGATATTGTAGGCCTCGTCAAAAAGAAAAAGGAGGCATTTATCAGGGCTAAAAGGCTGGGAACAGACGAAGCCTGCGTGGAATATAAGGAAAGAAGGAAGGAACTTAAGCAAGGAGTCAGGAGGGCTAGAAGGGGTCACGAAAAGTCATTGGCAAATAGGGTTAAGGAAAATCCCAAGGCTTTTTACATGTACATAAAAAGCAAAAGGGTAGCCAGGGAAAGGGTTGGCCCACTGAAGGATAGGCAAGGGAATCTATGTGTGGAGCCAGAGGAAATGGGCAAGGTACTAAATGAATACTTTGCATCAGTATTCACCAAAGAGAAGGAATTGGTAGATGTTGAGTCTGGAGAAGGGTGTGTAGATAGCCTGGGTCACATTGAGATCCAAAAAGAAGAGGTGTTGGGTGTCTTAAAAAATATTAAGGTAGATAAATCCCCAGGGCCTGATGGGATCTACCCCAGAATACTGAAGGAGGCTGGAGAGGAAATTGCTGAGGCCTTGACGGAAATCTTTGGATCCTCGCTGTCTTCGGGGGATGTCCCGGAGGACTGGAGAATAGCCAATGTTGTTCCTCTGTTTAAGAAGGGTAGCAAGGATAATCCCGGGAACTACAGGCCGGTGAGCCTTACTTCAGTGGTAGGGAAATTACTGGAGAGAATTCTTCGAGACAGGATCTACTCCCATTTGGAAGCAAATGGACGTATTAGTGAGAGGCAGCACGGTTTTGTGAAGGGGAGGTTGTGTCTCACTAACTTGATAGAGTTTTTCGAGGAGGTCACTAAGATGATTGATGCAGGTAGGGCAGTGGATGTTGTCTATATGGACTTCAGTAAGGCCTTTGACAAAGTCCCTCATGGTAGACTAGTACAAAAGGTGAAGTCACACGGGATCAGGGGTGAGCTGGCAAGGTGGATACAGAACTGGCTAGGCCATAGAAGGCAGAGAGTAGCAATGGAAGGATGCTTTTCTAATTGGAGGGCTGTGACCAGTGGTGTTCCACAGGGATCAGTGCTGGGGCCTTTACTCTTTGTAGTATATATAAATGATTTGGAGGAAAATGTAACTGGTCTGATTAGTAAGTTTGCAGACGACACAAAGGTTGGTGGAATTGCGGATAGCGATGAGGACTGTCGGAGGATACAGCAGGATTTAGATTGTTTGGAGACTTGGGCGGAGAGATGGCAGATGGAGTTTAATCCGGACAAATGTGAGGTCATGCATTTTGGAAGGTCTAATGCAGGTAGGGAATATACGGTGAATGGTAGAACCCTCAAGAGTATTGAAAGTCAAAGAGATCTAGGAGTACAGGTCCACAGGTCACTGAAAGGGGCAACACAGGTGGAGAAGGTAGTCAAGAAGGCATATGGCATGCTTGCCTTCATTGGCCGGGGCATTGAGTATAAGAATTGGCAAGTCATGTTGCAGCTGGATAGAACCTTAGTTAGGCCACACTTGGAGTATAGTGTTCAATTCTGGTCGCTACACTACCAGAAGGACGTGGAGGCTTTAGAGAGGGTGCAGAAGAGATTTACCAGAATGTTGCCTGGTATGGAGGGCATTAGCTATGAGGAGCGGTTGAATAAACTCGGTTTGTTCTCACTGGAACGAAGGAGGTTGAGGGGAGACCTGATAGAGGTATACAAAATTATGAGGGGCATAGACAGAGTGGATAGTCAGAGGCTTTTCCCCAGGGTAGAGGGGTCAATTACTAGGGGGCATAGGTTTAAGGTGAGAGGGGCAAGGTTTAGAGTAGATGTACGAGGCAAGTTTTTTACGCAGAGGGTAGTGGGTGCCTGGAACTCGCTACCGGAGGAGGTGGTGGAAGCAGGGACGATAGTGACATTTAAGGGGCATCTTGACAAATACATGAATAGGATGGAAATAGAGGGATACGGACCCAGGAAGTGTAGAAGATTGTAGTTTAGTCGGGCAGCATGGTCGGCACAGGCTTGGAGGGCCGAAGGGCCTGTTCCTGTGCTGTACATTTCTTTGTTCTTTGTTCTTTGTTCTTGGCTCTGTGCCTGCACCTCCACCAGTGATGGGATCAATCTTTCCAGTACCTGCCTGGATTTCAGATAATTCCTGGGATCGGGCGGCCTTCCAATGGCCCGCTCCCTTGGGAATTCCTACATCCACCTGATGTGGCACAGCATTTGTGACGTGCGCACCAGAAAGTGCCCCAGGAGCCTCTTCACTACCCCAGAGGACCAGTCTGGGAACGACACTGATGTTTTGGCATTGCATTCACCTGCACCCTCCACCAACACGAGAGGTGATAGTCTCTGGGTTGGTGGAGGGTGCAGGTGAATGCAATGCCAAAACATCAGTGTCATTCCCAGACTGGTCCTTTGGGGTATGCAGAGGTCATGGCTATGGTCTGGGTACTCACACTCTTGAATGACCGGAATGCACTTAGTGATTGGAGTGCACTTACCTCTCTTTGTTGTGGTTGACGTTTGTAAACATTGGGGTCTCAGCACTTCAAATAACTCATGCCTGCAGGGAGATGAATAAATAAAGGTTGCAGCTGTTTTGGAGAAGCAGTCAATCACAAGCCACGACTAGAAAGGAATGAATGGCTTGAAGCAAATGGATCTGAGGGGTTGAATCACAGGTCACAGCTGTTCTCCTTCCAGGAATGGACACAGGTAAGTGTTACAGCTGTAATTTTTCACTGCCCCTGTCTGGATTTCTCTCTAGCTTCCAGACAGGGGTATATTTTCTTGGGAAGGTCGGGGGGGGGGGGATATCTGGGGTGGGGAACCCTTTAGTCAGGGGATCCCTGTGGGGGAGGGTGCTCCTTTAGTTAGGCGGTGTCTGAGGTGGTCCCTTTAGTTGGGGAGTCCCTGTGGGGGGTGTCTTTAGCTTGGGGGTCTCTGTGGGGTATCCTTTAATTCGGGGATCCCGGAAGGGTTTCCCTATTCATGGGGTCCCCAGGGGGGTCTCCCTGTCCATGGGGTCACTGTGGGAGTTTCCTTTAGTTAGGGGATCTCCATGGGGGCCACTCTAGTTAGGAGATCTCTATGGAGGTCACTCTAGTTAGGGATCCCTGTGGGGGGGGGGATGCCTTACGTTAGAGAGCTCCAGGGATCCCCTTATTAATGTGATCCCTTGGGGGGGGGGTCTCCCTATCCATGGGGTCCCTGGTGGAGTCTCCCTATTCAGTGGGTCCCTAGGGGGGTCTCCTTATTAAGGGGTTTGGTGGGGAGAATCTCCCTATTAAGGGGGTCCGTGGGAGGATATCCCTATTAAGAGGATCTCTTAGGGGGTCCTCACTTTTTGGGGGTCTCGGGGGGGTGGGGGGGCCAGAGAACTGGAGAATCATGGAGGGCCGGTGATTAGGATGCCGGGCCCGCTAAATGGATGCAAATTGGCTATTCAGACCCTCTTACATCCTCCCGCAAGCATGCAACATGAACCTCGATCCCACTGCCAGTGGGGGGTTAGAGCACCATGTTCAGATTGGTGCCCACCGATGCCCAGCGCTGATCCCGATTTTTGGACGTGTTTGGTGGGTTGTTTCTCAGTGGCCGCATTGGCAGGATTTTGGCCTGTTTTCACCGGCACTTCGTGCCAAAAGTGAGCCCCCACATGAATCTCACCATCCCTGGCTCTCTCGCTGTCTGCAGTACAGCAGAAATGGAAAAGTATTTTTTAAAGCAAAACAATGTTTATTCTATGAACTCAAGTTAACCTTTTTAAAAGATACAGTGAACATTTTAGCAACCATTAATTCAAATACAATCCCCAAAGAATACAACACTAAGTAATCCTTTAAGCTTTCCTTTTAACATCCATACGACTTAAAACACCTTTTACCAGAAGCACATCAGGTTAAAGTCACTACTGTTCTTAGTTTTAAATCACCAGGATCGATTCACAGTCTTTAGATTACAGAGAGAGATTCATACACCTTCTGGCTGTGACTGCAGCTATCCAGCTTGTAAGGTTTTCGGGCAATTCGGCCTTTTTGGAACTGCCCAAGAATAAAATCAGAGACTGTAAACTGACTTTTCAGCCAAGAAAACGGAACCAGTTTTCCCAGCAGACTTGGTCCGCTGAGCTGAGTAGGGACATAAGTACATAAGTATTTACAAAAACCCCCCTAGGAGCTACAAGGAAGAAGGAGCCAGACAACGAGATAACATCAAAACACAGACAAAGGGGCACGGGAATACACAGGAGGCTTGCATGCAAGCAGGACAATGGGATGGTCATAGCCCCATGCAAATGTAAATGACCTGGCCTCCACCAGAGCAGAATCCAATTAACACCCCATCAACATAGCGAGGTGAGAATAGCAGCCATCTCCGGAGCAGCTGGAAGACACTGAAATTCTCCACAAGAGAGCCTGACCTCGTTATCCTAGAAAACAGACTGTCTGGGTTCAGTATATTGCGCTGGAAAAGCCCCTAGAAGATCAGCGGTAGAGAAAAACCAAGTTGGAGGCGGACCTGGGGGAGGTACTCCAATCTTGACAGAAGCTACCGGCAGAAACTCACTGGGAGGAGGGGGGCGGAGCCAGCGCCAAATTCAAATCACGGACGGTAGAAAAAAACCAAGTTGGAGGCGGACCTGGGGGAGGTACTCCAATCTTGACAGAAGCTACCGGCAGAAACTCACTGGAAGGAGGGGGCGGAGTCAGCGCCAAATTCAAATCGCGCAGGTCTGCCTAGCTGGAAGGGGCGGACCTGCGAGGAATACCCGGAAACATACAGCTCTGGCCGGCTCAAAGGGGGCGGGACCAGCGGGAACTTTAAAACTTACCTTTTTCAATGCAAAAGGGGCTGGCCGATCACAGAACAAAGCCAGGTAAAACAATATAAAAGGGACTGTGTTTTCGATTGGGGGGCTCTTCGTTCTTGGCTCGACCTCTGCACCCCTGACTTGACCTCTGCAGCCTGTGACCGTAAGTACCCTGCAGCAGCTTGCGAAACTCCCTTGACTTTAATAGTGGTTGAGGCTTTGGGGAAGGGAACTTGTTTTGTGCCTTGTGATATTGCTAAAAACTGTGTAATCATAAGAATTTTCGTTGTGTCCGCTATATTACTTTTGAATAGACTTAGTTTGTATTAGAGCATAAGATTTTATTGTGTTTCTTCTGTTGATGATTTTGACCTGGGTTTTGCAATAAACCTTGATTTGATGATAATTGGAGTCGTTTAAATTCTTCAATCTTTCACCAGCGATCTCTGACCAAGTCATTGTTGAAATACTCCTCACCTTAATTCCGGGTTCAAGAATCGAGGGTCATCTTGAGCGATTCACTCAGGACAGACTGCTGGTTAGGAAATAAACAGCAGTGTCCTATTCTCTCTCTTGGGAAAGCTACTCTAGTGGAGTAGGAACCGGGTGGGTGTTGCACCACCGGCAAGAGAGAGAGTCACCTGGGTATTGGTAGGGGTCTGGAGATCTGTGTGATATAAGCCTCAGGCTGTCGGTTAGGAATAAACGGCAGGCTTGAATCAGTGCTCTCTTCAGTGGAAGTGTCCCAGTGCGACATCCCCTGACCTCTGAAGTTTCAGTGCCAGCTGGAGAGAGACACACACAGGTATTCAAACCCCAGATATCGGCCCAGTAGTGGAGTAGCGGAGATGGCACCCTCTACAATGGCGACCGCGGCAGGACCCCGGTGGTTTGGAGTATGTGACTTGGCAGAGGGGGTGAGGGAACGAAGCAAAATGGAGGAGAGAATATCCTCGTATTTGTGGCAAAAGGTCAACCTCACCAAACCTTGGGTTTCAGAATTAATCAATGCGGAGCAACCGGTAATGGCAGCGGCTGCATGGACAGAAAGCAAGGCGCACAAAAGGCACTTGGAGAAGGCAGTTTGGCTGGTTTGCCTGTCCGAGCAGGTAGTCAAGACAGAGGATAGGGTCGAAGAGTTAGAGCAGGAGTTGAGAGAAGTGAGGGCCAGCGCAGGGGACAGCGCTAGCGCAGCGGAACGACTGCGGGAGGAATTAGTAGAAATTAAACAGGACAGCGCGAGTGTAGCGGAACGACTGCGGGAAGAAATGGCAGAAATGAAACAGGAAAGCGAGTCTAACCGGTGTGAGAAGGACTATCTCCACTGCCAGATAGTGGAGGGTAAAGAAAAGGAACGGAGGCTCCAGGAACTCTATGCTCGGAGTACAGAGCAGTGTAGGAAGCTGGAGGGGAAGTTCCGGGACATCCAGGCAGCGTACCGAGTGGCTCGCGAGGAAGTAGGGGACTGTGCCCATGGGCCGTGCCAGGCACGAATAACGGAGTTGGAGGAGGCCTTGTCCAAGGTCAGGGGACAGATACACCTGGTAGGTCCAGGGGGGTCCCCAAGGGGCAAGGTGCTCCTCGCAGCGGATGATTCCCCACAGGCCAAGGGGAATAGACCGCCTCCTGAGGCACCGGGATCGTGCCCGGGTCGGCAAGCGGGGAACGGACTGCACGTTCAAGGGCAAGTCCAAGGGGGGTCGGCAGGGTACCCCCAGCTGGTGGCGTGTCCGCCTGGTTTCGTATGTGGGTCCCCATGGGATGGGGACAGACCCCTGCCTGGGATGCCGGTGACGGGGCCGGGTCAGCAGGCAGGGTTTGGACCGCCCGGTCAGGGGCAGGTCCAAGGGGGGCCAGTGGTGTATCCCCAGATAGCGGCGTCTCCTATATGGGTAGCTAGCCCGGGGACAGGGGGGCTACCCAACGAGGCAGGAGAGCTGGACAGTGGGGAGGAGGAGCAGGAACCCCAGGTAGGGCAGATGTGCCCTGTCAGGCAAAGGAGGTATGGTCCCCCGGCGGGGATGGCAAATAGGGGACCGGTTGAGGGCGACATTATCGTTCCTCATGGGGCATCCGCGCTCAGGGGGATGGTGGCCCACGTTCCCAGACTAACTCTAAAGGGGGATCCGTCGCTGCATTTTATGGAGGTGGAACAGGCAGCCAACATCAATGACTGCGACGAAGGGGAGCAAATAAAGATGCTTCTGATAACCCTAGATGCCCAGCTATGCAGGACAGTGACCTCTGGGAATGGGGGAAGACCTGACACCTGGGCGGCAGCACAGACTGCTGTTCTGGAGGCAATGGGCTTGAATCTGGGGAGCCCTTTCATGAGGGTGGGGGAAACCAAGCAGCAACCAGGGGAATCTCCCACCATGTTCGCAGACAGACTGTGGACTGTCTATATGGAGGCATGCGGGGTTCCCGCGGATAGACGGAATTTAGGGGAAAGAACCGCCCACTGGCTGAAGACCCTAGTTGCCAATTGTCTCCCTAACGTTAGGGCAAAAGCCGAACACTGGTTCGACCCGCAGACCCCGGCCCTTAACGAGGAAGAGGTCCTCAGGAAACTTACCCTCGCATATCGTAATGGGGAGAGGGGTGAGGACAAGCCCCTTAAGGGTAAAGTGCACGAAATCGTGCCAGCAGCCCCTAAGAGAGAGTGGAAGCATGAGGGCACCCGGACCTCCGACAAGAAACCGGTATGCTACGGGTGTGGGAAGGCCGGGCATTTCAAGAGGGAATGTAGAAACCCTAGCAAGCAGGAGAGGGCTCCCGCAGTAGAGAGTCAGACCCCGGCGGTAGGAGCAGCTGCCCCGGGAACCATCGAGATAAGTAAAATTTTAGCCCTTTTGCAAGGCTCAGGACAGGTGGCAATGGCAACGGGCCAGGGCCTGCCCGCACCCACACCACAAGAACCCGTATGACTACCCAGGGAGCAGCCTCAGGAAAAAGGGAGCGCAGGGGTAGTTCTAGCCCCAGACCCTGGTCCGGTCCAGGTGCAGGGTCCCATTCTGGAGGCTGCCTCAGGGGCTATTTGCAGTTTAAATCCCTTAAGGTGGGACCCATGCGAACGCCACATCAGTCAATTTAAATTGTTCCACCCCATAAGGACAAGAAAGAGCAAGGTGGGGTGAAGACTGGGGGTGGTAGTGGAGAAACCCCCCGTAGAATTAACGACGGTGGGGGAGGTCCCTGACTCCACGGTCACACAACCGGTGACAAGGTGCTGTCCCGAAGGGGCAGTCCCAAAGAGACCGACAGTGCTGCAAGCACCCAGCCCAGGGACAGTAACGATTCCCAAGCCCTTACCTGTGGGTCAGGTGGCCTGCCTTAGTATAGAGGCTAAGGAGGCGGAGGAAGTGGAGGTATCACCTTGGGTTTGGGAACCAGTCAGGGGACGAAGGAGCAATCGGGTCTCCAAGCCCCCTCTAAGATGGTCCCCATCACACCTCCCTAGAACCCGGTCCCGCAGTAAGGGGGCCCGAGTAGAAGGGAACGCTGAGGGATCCCCGAACCCTGTTGGGGAAGGAGAGGCAAGGGGCAGCCCGAACCCCCGGGAGGGGACGGTCTGGCCCGAGCCGTTGGACCAAACAGGTGAACTGCCCCAGTTTAGCGGGGCACAGTTTTAATTTGGCCACCCGGAGACGGGTGGCATTGTATATATCATATTCCTTTTTCTTTCCCCCTGCTAGTTCTAATTAGTGTGTAGTTGTGTGTGAAGTATTTAGGATCGTGGGAACACAGAAGCGCCTGGTGCAATGGTAAAATGATGAAGCACCAGGCACTAGGACCCTGGTGCAGCCGGGCTGTAAACACAGAATCACAGACAGGCTGCGGCAACTTCAAAGCGGGAGCTGCTGCTGCCGCCGGATAGCAGCAGGCACTAGGACCCTGGGGAGCCGGGCTGTGGACACAGAATCACAGACAGGCTGCGGCAACTTCAAAGCGGGAGCTGATGCTGCCGCTGGATAGAACCCATGCACTTTAAGGTAGGTAGGGCTGTAGAGGCAAGGATGTGTTTTGTTTTTTACAGATGGGGCACCCGACGATGTGGAGTTTGATGATCTTGGCGATGGTGGGACCGGGAGAACTCCGCAGAGGCGAGACAGAAGAGTCCTTCGACTGACCGGGTTAGGGTGACTGAGGGCAGGCGGGTGTGTTTAACCTGTGAGGGGGACGTTCCTTTGGGGAGATGGTGGTGGCCCAGGAAGCTGAGGCTGGACATGAGGGATCGGTCCTCGGACTGGGAACGCCTGGACACCAACACCTAACGGACCATCACGGGGTCACCGGGTAGGATCACCGTTTGCGGGGATAAGGGGTGGGCTTCTGACCAGGGCATTTATTTGTGTTCATGGGGATCTACCAAGGCATGTCCACAAGGGGCACTAATCACTTTTGTAAGGTGGTGGCAGAACCCAGGGAACGGGATAAATTGACCGCACTGGGGAGGGATGTGTAACGCCCAGGGAAGGGATGACTGTAAAAACTACCGAACTGCTGGTTCAGGTAAAGCGACCCCTGCCCACAGCCCAACCGATCGACCCTCACAACTGTCCGATCACCACCAGGGGGGGGCCTGAGAATGGTTTAGTGTTTGCCCCCACAAAGGAAATGTTGTACAGGGGGTACATTATGCTGTCGCCTCAGTTGGACTAAACCTCTCAGCTGCAGGTATCGACGATGGAGGATAAATGAAGAGCCCTCAACGGGAAGAAGCGAAGTGCAGCCAAGAAAGGAGGATCCTTGGTGAAATAAACAGATGCAATTGTAAATAGTTGTATGGATTCGCGGGTTTCAGTTACTTGACTGTGATGTATGTACAGGGACCCTTACGTTTGGGGTTCCGGTGAAATGTGTACTTGATTGTGATATATGTACAGGGACCCTTACGTTTGGGGTTCCGGTGAAATGTGTACTTGATTGTGATATATGTACAGGGACCCTTACGTTTGGGGTTCCGGTGAAATGTGTATATGTTACTGTCTGCTTGAATTAAGTATGGTCTTGTCTTTCCCTTTCATTGAAATCAGGGGTAGCCTAGATTAAGGGAACTGTCTTGGGACTTGTAGTTTCGCATGTTGTTGAGGGGGGGCCTACGGTCCACACAAAAGGAAATAATTGCCCTTCACCTGTGTCGATACGGTCCAAGCAGGTAGGGACATATCGAAGGGGCATCTGTAAGGTTTTCGGGCAATTCGGCCTTTTTGGAACTGCCCAAGAATAAAATCAGAGACTGTAAACTGACTTTTCAGCCAAGAAAACGGAACCAGTTTTCCCAGCAGACTTGGTCCGCTGAGCTGAGTAGGGACATAAGTACATAAGTATTTACAAAAACCCCCCTAGGAGCTACAAGGAAGAAGGAGCCAGACAACGAGATAACATCAAAACACAGACAAAGGGGCACGGGAATACACAGGAGGCTTGCATGCAAGCAGGACAATGGGATGGTCATAGCCCCATGCAAATGTAAATGACCTGGCCTCCACCAGAGCAGAATCCAATTAACACCCCATCAACATAGCGAGGTGAGAATAGCAGCCATCTCCGGAGCAGCTGGAAGACACTGAAATTCTCCACAAGAGAGCCTGACCTCGTTATCCTAGAAAACAGACTGTCTGGGTTCAGTATATTGCGCTGGAAAAGCCCCTAGAAGATCAGCGGTAGAGAAAAACCAAGTTGGAGGCGGACCTGGGGGAGGTACTCCAATCTTGACAGAAGCTACCGGCAGAAACTCACTGGGAGGAGGGGGGCGGAGCCAGCGCCAAATTCAAATCACGGACGGTAGAAAAAAAACAAGTTGGAGGCGGACCTGGGGGAGGTACTCCAATCTTGACAGAAGCTACCGGCAGAAACTCACTGGAAGGAGGGGGCGGAGTCAGCGCCAAATTCAAATCGCGCAGGTCTGCCTAGCTGGAAGGGGCGGACCTGCGAGGAATACCCGGAAACATACAGCTCTGGCCGGCTCAAAGGGGGCGGGACCAGCGGGAACTTTAAAACTTACCTTTTTCAATGCAAAAGGGGCTGGCCGATCACAGAACAAAGCCAGGTAAAACAATATAAAAGGGACTGTGTTTTCGATTGGGGGGCTCTTCGTTCTTGGCTCGACCTCTGCACCCCTGACTTGACCTCTGCAGCCTGTGACCGTAAGTACCCTGCAGCAGCTTGCGAAACTCCCTTGACTTTAATAGTGGTTGAGGCTTTGGGGAAGGGAACTTGTTTTGTGCCTTGTGATATTGCTAAAAACTGTGTAATCATAAGAATTTTCGTTGTGTCCGCTATATTACTTTTGAATAGACTTAGTTTGTATTAGAGCATAAGATTTTATTGTGTTTCTTCTGTTGATGATTTTGACCTGGGTTTTGCAATAAACCTTGATTTGATGATAATTGGAGTCGTTTAAATTCTTCAATCTTTCACCAGCGATCTCTGACCAAGTCATTGTTGAAATACTCCTCACCTTAATTCCGGGTTCAAGAATCGAGGGTCATCTTGAGCGATTCACTCAGGACAGACTGCTGGTTAGGAAATAAACAGCAGTGTCCTATTCTCTCTCTTGGGAAAGCTACTCTAGTGGAGTAGGAACCGGGTGGGTGTTGCACCACCGGCAAGAGAGAGAGTCACCTGGGTATTGGTAGGGGTCTGGAGATCTGTGTGATATAAGCCTCAGGCTGTCGGTTAGGAATAAACGGCAGGCTTGAATCAGTGCTCTCTTCAGTGGAAGTGTCCCAGTGCGACATCCCCTGACCTCTGAAGTTTCAGTGCCAGCTGGAGAGAGACACACACAGGTATTCAAACCCCAGATATCGGCCCAGTAGTGGAGTAGCGGAGATGGCACCCTCTACAATGGCGACCGCGGCAGGACCCCGGTGGTTTGGAGTATGTGACTTGGCAGAGGGGGTGAGGGAACGAAGCAAAATGGAGGAGAGAATATCCTCGTATTTGTGGCAAAAGGTCAACCTCACCAAACCTTGGGTTTCAGAATTAATCAATGCGGAGCAACCGGTAATGGCAGCGGCTGCATGGACAGAAAGCAAGGCGCACAAAAGGCACTTGGAGAAGGCAGTTTGGCTGGTTTGCCTGTCCGAGCAGGTAGTCAAGACAGAGGATAGGGTCGAAGAGTTAGAGCAGGAGTTGAGAGAAGTGAGGGCCAGCGCAGGGGACAGCGCTAGCGCAGCGGAACGACTGCGGGAGGAATTAGTAGAAATTAAACAGGACAGCGCGAGTGTAGCGGAACGACTGCGGGAAGAAATGGCAGAAATGAAACAGGAAAGCGAGTCTAACCGGTGTGAGAAGGACTATCTCCACTGCCAGATAGTGGAGGGTAAAGAAAAGGAACGGAGGCTCCAGGAACTCTATGCTCGGAGTACAGAGCAGTGTAGGAAGCTGGAGGGGAAGTTCCGGGACATCCAGGCAGCGTACCGAGTGGCTCGCGAGGAAGTAGGGGACTGTGCCCATGGGCCGTGCCAGGCACGAATAACGGAGTTGGAGGAGGCCTTGTCCAAGGTCAGGGGACAGATACACCTGGTAGGTCCAGGGGGGTCCCCAAGGGGCAAGGTGCTCCTCGCAGCGGATGATTCCCCACAGGCCAAGGGGAATAGACCGCCTCCTGAGGCACCGGGATCGTGCCCGGGTCGGCAAGCGGGGAACGGACTGCACGTTCAAGGGCAAGTCCAAGGGGGGTCGGCAGGGTACCCCCAGCTGGTGGCGTGTCCGCCTGGTTTCGTATGTGGGTCCCCATGGGATGGGGACAGACCCCTGCCTGGGATGCCGGTGACGGGGCCGGGTCAGCAGGCAGGGTTTGGACCGCCCGGTCAGGGGCAGGTCCAAGGGGGGCCAGTGGTGTATCCCCAGATAGCGGCGTCTCCTATATGGGTAGCTAGCCCGGGGACAGGGGGGCTACCCAACGAGGCAGGAGAGCTGGACAGTGGGGAGGAGGAGCAGGAACCCCAGGTAGGGCAGATGTGCCCTGTCAGGCAAAGGAGGTATGGTCCCCCGGCGGGGATGGCAAATAGGGGACCGGTTGAGGGCGACATTATCGTTCCTCATGGGGCATCCGCGCTCAGGGGGATGGTGGCCCACGTTCCCAGACTAACTCTAAAGGGGGATCCGTCGCTGCATTTTATGGAGGTGGAACAGGCAGCCAACATCAATGACTGCGACGAAGGGGAGCAAATAAAGATGCTTCTGATAACCCTAGATGCCCAGCTATGCAGGACAGTGACCTCTGGGAATGGGGGAAGACCTGACACCTGGGCGGCAGCACAGACTGCTGTTCTGGAGGCAATGGGCTTGAATCTGGGGAGCCCTTTCATGAGGGTGGGGGAAACCAAGCAGCAACCAGGGGAATCTCCCACCATGTTCGCAGACAGACTGTGGACTGTCTATATGGAGGCATGCGGGGTTCCCGCGGATAGACGGAATTTAGGGGAAAGAACCGCCCACTGGCTGAAGACCCTAGTTGCCAATTGTCTCCCTAACGTTAGGGCAAAAGCCGAACACTGGTTCGACCCGCAGACCCCGGCCCTTAACGAGGAAGAGGTCCTCAGGAAACTTACCCTCGCATATCGTAATGGGGAGAGGGGTGAGGACAAGCCCCTTAAGGGTAAAGTGCACGAAATCGTGCCAGCAGCCCCTAAGAGAGAGTGGAAGCATGAGGGCACCCGGACCTCCGACAAGAAACCGGTATGCTACGGGTGTGGGAAGGCCGGGCATTTCAAGAGGGAATGTAGAAACCCTAGCAAGCAGGAGAGGGCTCCCGCAGTAGAGAGTCAGACCCCGGCGGTAGGAGCAGCTGCCCCGGGAACCATCGAGATAAGTAAAATTTTAGCCCTTTTGCAAGGCTCAGGACAGGTGGCAATGGCAACGGGCCAGGGCCTGCCCGCACCCACACCACAAGAACCCGTATGACTACCCAGGGAGCAGCCTCAGGAAAAAGGGAGCGCAGGGGTAGTTCTAGCCCCAGACCCTGGTCCGGTCCAGGTGCAGGGTCCCATTCTGGAGGCTGCCTCAGGGGCTATTTGCAGTTTAAATCCCTTAAGGTGGGACCCATGCGAACGCCACATCAGTCAATTTAAATTGTTCCACCCCATAAGGACAAGAAAGAGCAAGGTGGGGTGAAGACTGGGGGTGGTAGTGGAGAAACCCCCCGTAGAATTAACGACGGTGGGGGAGGTCCCTGACTCCACGGTCACACAACCGGTGACAAGGTGCTGTCCCGAAGGGGCAGTCCCAAAGAGACCGACAGTGCTGCAAGCACCCAGCCCAGGGACAGTAACGATTCCCAAGCCCTTACCTGTGGGTCAGGTGGCCTGCCTTAGTATAGAGGCTAAGGAGGCGGAGGAAGTGGAGGTATCACCTTGGGTTTGGGAACCAGTCAGGGGACGAAGGAGCAATCGGGTCTCCAAGCCCCCTCTAAGATGGTCCCCATCACACCTCCCTAGAACCCGGTCCCGCAGTAAGGGGGCCCGAGTAGAAGGGAACGCTGAGGGATCCCCGAACCCTGTTGGGGAAGGAGAGGCAAGGGGCAGCCCGAACCCCCGGGAGGGGACGGTCTGGCCCGAGCCGTTGGACCAAACAGGTGAACTGCCCCAGTTTAGCGGGGCACAGTTTTAATTTGGCCACCCGGAGACGGGTGGCATTGTATATATCATATTCCTTTTTCTTTCCCCCTGCTAGTTCTAATTAGTGTGTAGTTGTGTGTGAAGTATTTAGGATCGTGGGAACACAGAAGCGCCTGGTGCAATGGTAAAATGATGAAGCACCAGGCACTAGGACCCTGGTGCAGCCGGGCTGTAAACACAGAATCACAGACAGGCTGCGGCAACTTCAAAGCGGGAGCTGCTGCTGCCGCCGGATAGCAGCAGGCACTAGGACCCTGGGGAGCCGGGCTGTGGACACAGAATCACAGACAGGCTGCGGCAACTTCAAAGCGGGAGCTGATGCTGCCGCTGGATAGAACCCATGCACTTTAAGGTAGGTAGGGCTGTAGAGGCAAGGATGTGTTTTGTTTTTTACAGATGGGGCACCCGACGATGTGGAGTTTGATGATCTTGGCGATGGTGGGACCGGGAGAACTCCGCAGAGGCGAGACAGAAGAGTCCTTCGACTGACCGGGTTAGGGTGACTGAGGGCAGGCGGGTGTGTTTAACCTGTGAGGGGGACGTTCCTTTGGGGAGATGGTGGTGGCCCAGGAAGCTGAGGCTGGACATGAGGGATCGGTCCTCGGACTGGGAACGCCTGGACACCAACACCTAACGGACCATCACGGGGTCACCGGGTAGGATCACCGTTTGCGGGGATAAGGGGTGGGCTTCTGACCAGGGCATTTATTTGTGTTCATGGGGATCTACCAAGGCATGTCCACAAGGGGCACTAATCACTTTTGTAAGGTGGTGGCAGAACCCAGGGAACGGGATAAATTGACCGCACTGGGGAGGGATGTGTAACGCCCAGGGAAGGGATGACTGTAAAAACTACCGAACTGCTGGTTCAGGTAAAGCGACCCCTGCCCACAGCCCAACCGATCGACCCTCACAACTGTCCGATCACCACCAGGGGGGGGCCTGAGAATGGTTTAGTGTTTGCCCCCACAAAGGAAATGTTGTACAGGGGGTACATTATGCTGTCGCCTCAGTTGGACTAAACCTCTCAGCTGCAGGTATCGACGATGGAGGATAAATGAAGAGCCCTCAACGGGAAGAAGCGAAGTGCAGCCAAGAAAGGAGGATCCTTGGTGAAATAAACAGATGCAATTGTAAATAGTTGTATGGATTCGCGGGTTTCAGTTACTTGACTGTGATGTATGTACAGGGACCCTTACGTTTGGGGTTCCGGTGAAATGTGTACTTGATTGTGATATATGTACAGGGACCCTTACGTTTGGGGTTCCGGTGAAATGTGTACTTGATTGTGATATATGTACAGGGACCCTTACGTTTGGGGTTCCGGTGAAATGTGTATATGTTACTGTCTGCTTGAATTAAGTATGGTCTTGTCTTTCCCTTTCATTGAAATCAGGGGTAGCCTAGATTAAGGGAACTGTCTTGGGACTTGTAGTTTCGCATGTTGTTGAGGGGGGGCCTACGGTCCACACAAAAGGAAATAATTGCCCTTCACCTGTGTCGATACGGTCCAAGCAGGTAGGGACATATCGAAGGGGCATCTGTAAGGTTTTCGGGCAATTCGGCCTTTTTGGAACTGCCCAAGAATAAAATCAGAGACTGTAAACTGACTTTTCAGCCAAGAAAACGGAACCAGTTTTCCCAGCAGACTTGGTCCGCTGAGCTGAGTAGGGACATAAGTACATAAGTATTTACAAAAACCCCCCTAGGAGCTACAAGGAAGAAGGAGCCAGACAACGAGATAACATCAAAACACAGACAAAGGGGCACGGGAATACACAGGAGGCTTGCATGCAAGCAGGACAATGGGATGGTCATAGCCCCATGCAAATGTAAATGACCTGGCCTCCACCAGAGCAGAATCCAATTAACACCCCATCACCATAGCGAGGTGAGAATAGCAGCCATCTCCGGAGCAGCTGGAAGACACTGAAATTCTCCACAAGAGAGCCTGACCTCGTTATCCTAGAAAACAGACTGTCTGGGTTCAGTATATTGCGCTGGAAAAGCCCCTAGAAGATCAGCGGTAGAGAAAAACCAAGTTGGAGGCGGACCTGGGGGAGGTACTCCAATCTTGACAGAAGCTACCGGCAGAAACTCACTGGGAGGAGGGGGGCGGAGCCAGCGCCAAATTCAAATCACGGACGGTAGAAAAAAAACAAGTTGGAGGCGGACCTGGGGGAGGTACTCCAATCTTGACAGAAGCTACCGGCAGAAACTCACTGGAAGGAGGGGGCGGAGTCAGCGCCAAATTCAAATCGCGCAGGTCTGCCTAGCTGGAAGGGGCGGACCTGCGAGGAATACCCGGAAACATACAGCTCTGGCCGGCTCAAAGGGGGCGGGACCAGCGGGAACTTTAAAACTTACCTTTTTCAATGCAAAAGGGGCTGGCCGATCACAGAACAAAGCCAGGTAAAACAATATAAAAGGGACTGTGTTTTCGATTGGGGGGCTCTTCGTTCTTGGCTCGACCTCTGCACCCCTGACTTGACCTCTGCAGCCTGTGACCGTAAGTACCCTGCAGCAGCTTGCGAAACTCCCTTGACTTTAATAGTGGTTGAGGCTTTGGGGAAGGGAACTTGTTTTGTGCCTTGTGATATTGCTAAAAACTGTGTAATCATAAGAATTTTCGTTGTGTCCGCTATATTACTTTTGAATAGACTTAGTTTGTATTAGAGCATAAGATTTTATTGTGTTTCTTCTGTTGATGATTTTGACCTGGGTTTTGCAATAAACCTTGATTTGATGATAATTGGAGTCGTTTAAATTCTTCAATCTTTCACCAGCGATCTCTGACCAAGTCATTGTTGAAATACTCCTCACCTTAATTCCGGGTTCAAGAATCGAGGGTCATCTTGAGCGATTCACTCAGGACAGACTGCTGGTTAGGAAATAAATAGTGTCCTATTCTCTCTCTTGGGAAAGCTACTCTAGTGGAGTAGGAACCGGGTGGGTGTTGCACCACCGGCAAGAGAGAGAGTCACCTGGGTATTGGTAGGGGTCTGGAGATCTGTGTGATATAAGCCTCAGGCTGTCGGTTAGGAATAAACGGCAGGCTTGAATCAGTGCTCTCTTCAGTGGAAGTGTCCCAGTGCGACATCCCCTGACCTCTGAAGTTTCAGTGCCAGCTGGAGAGAGACACACACAGGTATTCAAACCCCAGATATCGGCCCAGTAGTGGAGTAGCGGAGATGGCACCCTCTACAAGCTCTGAAAACAAAACTAAAACACACCCTGCAGCCTGCTCAAAAACGAAAGTAAAAAAGCTGACAGACATCCCAGCTCCACCCACTCTCTGACATCACTGTAGTATTAAACACCCATTTCTTAAAGGTACTCTCACTACAGATATTTATATACACACCCATTTATAAACACCCATTTCTTAAAGGTGCTCTCACATGACAGTAACATTACCAGGAGGACCGCTGTCCAATGTCGAAGACGACATACAACATCCAACGAGCTGCAAGGGTAGGTTTTCACCTCTCTCCTGGCATCAGTTCTGTCTGCCACCCCTTAAGTTCTCAAACCCGCTCCTTCCCCCTCCCCCCCCCCCCACCAATCGACTAGGTGACATCTCGCACCATTCCCGCTTCCGACCTTCAAGCTTGTTCCTTAGAACCCCCTGGCACCCACCAGCACAACTCCTTCATGTCCAGGTGTGGTGCTCATGCATGCCATCTGCTGTAGACCCTCTGATCCACCAAGCACTCTTCATGGCTTCTCTTTGTTCCTGCAGGCAAAGATAACCCATAATAAGAGGGAAATTGTGAAGACAAGATTTGAGTCTTCACCCACGATAAGGAATGGGCCCTGGAGATCGCAGGATGCCTGAGAGGAGAGCAGTGACCAATAATAATAATCGCTTATTGTCACAAATAGGCTTCAATGAAGTTACTGTGAGAAGCCCCTAGTCGCCACATTCCGTTGCCTGTTCGGGGACGCCGGTATGGGAATTGAACCTGCACTGCTGGCCTTGCTCTGCATTACAAGCTGTTCAACCACTGTGTTAAACCAGCTCCTGACCAGCGAGATCGGCCTGCACCACTTTCCATTTCAGTGAACACATGAGCATTCTCTTGCATGATCACCATCTGATGAGGCCGGGCCACCTACAACCCCCCACACCACCAGATAGAACACCTTGGAGGAGAGCTCCGAGATAGAACACCAACAATGCGTTGCATCGGTCACCTGCACCTTCCACCAGTGCAGAAACACACACCTCGGTGGGCAGGATCAGTAGACAGGCTTCTGGGGCACAATCCGGTGAGCACCACACAGTTGCTGATGCACATCAGGTGGAGGCAGGAATATCCAAAGGAGACAACAGTTGGAGGTCTGCTGGATCCCAGGACACATCTGGGTCGCAGCCAGATGCTGAGCCTCTGGGCCAGATTCTCCCTGAGCTGATGCAGATGATAGGCCAGAGCCATGAGATTCAGGAGGGGATGTCGGTGAGATTCCAACGATAGCAAGGCCGATTGGAGGAGTCCCAAAGTCTTTTGGTGCAGGAGATGGCACCGAGGTCAACACTTCTAGGGTGGCGACCGCAGTGGAAAACGTGGAGCACAATGTCTACGCCTTGAGTGGTGGTGTCCAATGCATGGTTCAGTCTGTGATGAGCACGGCTGGGGGCCTCAACATTATGTCCCAGTCGATGAGGGACATGTCCCATACACAGGCGGCCATTGCCGAGGCACTCCAGTGCGTAGCCCAGTTACTGAGGACCATCACTGAGGGCATCGACAACATGGTGCAGATAACGGGGAGCCTCCAAGACTGGCAACACCAGATTACTCAGAGACCTCTGGAGCTCACTCCAAGTGCCCTTCCATCCCATGGAGTACCCCAAGACCCGATGGGCACCCTCAGAGAGGAGGAAGTGCAGGAGGCCAGCCCACTGCCTGCCACCAAGGAGACTACCGCAGTCTCCAGTTCTTCTGAATTTCCCTCCCCTCCGGGCATGTCTCTCTCTTCCCCGGGGATATAGGAACCTTGACGTCCTGGCGGGATCCCATCATCTGTTTTCCATCTTCATAAAACTGTTGTGACAGTCACGCCAGTGAGGTTTGCATATTCAGTGAGGGGGTGCAGGCCCTTTAATAATATGTAAATGTGTTAGAATGTATTCAAATGAGTTGCTACGTCATCGGCGAGGGGTGGGGAAAATATTTAAATTAAGATCTGCTTCACAGATTAAAATGAATCAACCGGTGCACCAATTTCATTATCAATTTTAGCGAGCAAACACTGATTGATAAAGTGCATTCATGCTTTGCATCCTTTGAATTCATTCAGTAATTGAAATTATTGAACAGTGTCCTTCACAAATTTCACCAAATTTGATTATTAACTAAGGCAGTTTACGCTAAAAGCATCAAAGATTGCCATGATGGGACAAGTCAGCTTTCAAAAGCTGGGCTCGTGGTTGAACTTAAACAGTAAGAACTGTTTTCCAGCCAACTTTCAGCCATTTTAAATTCAGATGAGGAAGGTTAATTTGAAAGTTACCTTGCTCCCGGAGGACGGACAACATTAAAGGGAAAATTAGGTAATAATTTAGGTTGAAATTTAGGGCGCAATTCTCCGGAAAGAATTATTCGAGTGGTAGCGAGCGGGAATTGCCACGAGCTTCCTGGTGCTCTGCCCAGGGCGGCCCGCAACGCTATTCAATATTAATTGGTCCACTTAACGAGGTCTCACAGGCTTCTCGCCGCAAATTAAGTTTCGCCAGCTGATTCGCCGGAACCGCGCTCGCCAGCCCTCCACTAACAAGCTCGAGCAGCACTTTAGCTGAACTTGTTCAGCCAACTCCAGCCAGCTCGCAACAATGGTGCCCAGCAGACCTGCCCCCAAGATTCAGCGATGCGGACCTGAGGAGGCTCCTAAACGCGGTGGAGGCCCGGAGGGCTGTCCTGTTCCCCCGAGGGTATCAGAGGGTGAGCCTCAGTGTTGCCTGTGATGAGATGGCAGCAGATGTGAGCTCGGGGAGTGTGACCAGGAGGGCTTGCCTCCAGTGCCGAAAAAAGGTCAACAACCTACATCGGTAGCAGCACGAGTGAGTAGATACCAATGCCCTCCACCTCCCCCCCAAGAGAGCATTCACCCCCAACTCCCCATAAAACCCCCAACTCTCCCACCACCCCCTCCCCTTCAACCCCCCTCCTACCCTCCGCCCACCCTCTCCCCCTTCAACACCCCATACCCAACCCTCCCTTCACACTCTCCTCCCACCACTGTGAACCACGCATGTGGCTAATGATGCCCTCTTTGTGTCTCCTCAGGAAAAGCTCTCCCATAATCATTGGGAGAGGGCCCAGACTGGCGGTGGGCTGCTGGGCTTAAGAATCCTCACCACCTTCGTGGAGCGTGCCCTGCAGGTGACTGTGGTGGTTGAGGTCAGGGCGGTCACCAACGCGGAGCCTGGCGGATGCCGCAGAGGTAAAGAACGACCAGGCCCCACCCGGATGACCTGTCAAACATGAGTTGTCATTGCCTTACTGACTGACTGAACCATTGTTCCCATTGGCCCTTTGTCCACTCTCCCGCAGGTCCTCCAGCCGACGGCGCCGGCCCAGCCCGGGTGGCATCCTCTCCTGCCTCCCATGAGACCACCTCGGAGGAGAGCTTCGAGGATGCAATCATTATAGTTGTGGCACAGCTGTCATCACCACCCTCCACCAGCGCAGATACACACACCTCGGTGCGAAAGGTTAGTGGACAGGCTTCGGGGGCACAATGTTGTGAGCACCACACTGCTGCTGATGCACATCAGGTGGAGTCAAGAACTCCCAGGCGAGACTGCAGTTGGAGGTCTGCTGGAACCCTCGGCCCAGCTGGGTCCCAGCCTGATGCTGCGCCTGTGGTACAGAGGTACCGGAGCTGATAGAGACGATAGGGAGCAGCAGAGACGATAGGGAGCAGCCGGAACATTCAGAGGGAGATGGTAGCATCACTCAAACAGATCCATTGCCACTTGGAGGAGTCCCAGAGACACAGGAGATATCGGCGGCAATGTGTGGCACTGAGGCGAACACTGCTCGGGTGGCGACTGCAGTGTTGATGCACAACATCAGCACCATTAGTGAAGGAGTCTAAGGCGTTGTGCAGTCGGTGATGGCAATGACTGAGGGTCTCGGCGGAATGTCCGCCTCGCTGGGGGATGTTATGCAGTACCAGACTGACCTTGATGAGGTTCTGCGGGACATGTCTCACTTGCAGATGGGCATGGCTGAGGCAATGCGGAGCTTGTCCCGGTCGCGTTGGGCATTGCCGAGGCGCTGCAGAGCATGGCCCAGTCACTGAGGAGCATCGCCGAGGGCATGGACATAATGGTGCAGACTCTGGGGAACCGCCAGGGCTGGCAGAGTAGGGGGTGGGGAGGGTGGGAGGTGGAGGTGGGGGGGGTGGGGGACTGTACCATCGGGAGAGTAGGGAATTGTATTGCACATTAAACCCCCATGTGCACAACCATTATGACGCCTCTGTCACTTTCGTCCGCAATGCGGGCTGACCTACGATCCCTTGGCCCATTTCTCCAGGTTTCTCCCCCTTCCCGTGGCACCCATCCACGCTCCGGCTGTGGACATGTCCCCGGAGCTGTGTCTCATCTTCTGAGTGTCTGGATGTTGGCAGCTGCGTATGTGGTGCACGGTGTGCACGATAGCACAGTGGTTAGCACTATCGCTTCACAGCTCCAGGGTCCAAGGTTCAATTCCCAGCTTGGGTCACTGTCTGTGCGGAGACTGCACGTTCTCCCCGTATCCGTGTGGGTTTTCTCCAGGTGCTCCTGTTTCCTCCCACAGTCCAAAGATGTGCAGGTTAGGTGGATTGGCCATGCTAAAGTGCCCAGAAAGGGTAGGCGGGATTACTTGGTTACGGGGGCAGGGTGGAGGTGTGGGCTTAAGTCGGGAGCTCTTTCCAAGGACCGGTGCAGACTCGCTGGGCGAAATGCCCTTCTTCTGCACTGTAATGTTCTATGATTCTATGGTTACCTCCCACAGTGTTCAGGCACAGTGTCCAGGCATCAAGGTGTGATTGGGCTGCTAGGCAATGACTCTCAGATGCTACGTGGCCCGCCCATCTACGGGAATCCACTTGGGACGTGTGAAGTGCTCACTTAACCACGATTGCCAATTCCCTATTTGCAATAGCCTTCAGCCGCACGGCCAAATGCCTCTGCAGCCGGCGGGGGTTATGAGTGGTTGTTGGAGCAGGCAGGCAGGGACAAGGGTTGCCCCCGGAAGGGGTAAGTGATCCAGGGGTTGGCATGGTGGTGTCTCCTGGCTGCCCCCCCAGTGCCTCCCCTCTCACCCTCCTATGGCAACCCACCCCTGCGGAGGGATCCCCATCCCTAGCCGAGGGTCCCCCACCTCCCACTGAGCACTGCGGTGGAAAGCACAGCGCTGCCACGCTCTTTGCCTGTGAGAAAAGATGGCTACTCACCTGCTTGGCTACCCACAGAAGCCCTTCCACCAGGTTCACGTTTTAAAAAGGAATACTAATTGGCGCCAGCGCGAGCACCTGCTGGGGAGGCCGCTGAATGACAGGAGGCCGTTGGATATGGGGTGGCTCCCGTTAATTGTATGGAAATGGGACTTAAGTAGTGATAATTGGATTCTTGCCACACTACGGCAAGATTCCGAATTCACCTACGGGAGCAGGCCGGTTGCATCGCAAACTCTTTGTCGCCTGCCGTGGTTCTCGTCTTTGGCCTCTCCTGCTATCCACCCGTCTCATTTCACTTGAGCAAAAGCAGAACGAGGCCAGAGAATCGCACCCATAATTTTTAGAAAGAACTATTTTCAAAGGATAATAGAATTTAAGTGCCGTCAACCAAAAATAGATTTAAATTTACCGTTAGCTTTGCCCATTGGGGGAACTTTTACCTCTAAGCTGCAGGATTGTAATTTGAACACCATTTTAAACTTGAGCAAATAATCTATGTTGATGTTGCAGTGCAGTGCTCAGAAAATGCCGCATTGTCAGCAACACTGGCTAAAGTGAGTGTAAAATTTCAAATGCCTATACTGGAACAGTAACTTTACTGTTCTTCCTGCCACCATTTTTCTCTCAATCAACACACCTCAAGAATGGATATACTTGTTGCTCATTGCCTTTTGCGATTGTGGGATATTGCCATTTCCGGCCACATAATTTTGAAGCTTTCTCTATAAATTGGTTATATGTAAAGTGCTTTGAGATGTCCTGAGGCTGTGGAAAGATGGTATAAAATGTCAATTTATTTTCTTAAAAACTACAGACCCGATTGGAAAATGAGAAAGGAAAATGAGACGATCGGATGAGTAGCATTAAGGTGCTTCCGCTTTTAAAAAATTCTTTTCAATTTTCTCCTTTTGAAAGGTAATATCTCACTCTCGGGTACAGTTCCATAGTGTCATGTGAGAGTACCTTTAAGAAATGGATGTTTAAGCAATGTACCTTTAAGAAATGGAGCTGATCATATTACTGAAGTGATGTCAGAGGGTGGGGGGAGCTGAGCTCACTTCTGCTTTTTGAGTTTCAGTTTGAGAAGGCAGCTGGGAGTGTCTGTGTGTTCTGCTGAGAGCTGCAGGAAGAAACACAGAGCTGGTCTGTTGATTTCTGCAATCCAAAGACTATAAATATATTGAATGTAACCTCATGTCTGTTCTTGAAGGTTTGAAGTCTTTTGGATCTTTAAAGGAACAGTCTGAAGGATTATTTGGTGTCGTAGTCCTTTGGGGTTATCTTTGAAGTAATGGGTGTTAAGATATTCAATGTTTGTTTTTAAAAGGTTAACTTGAGTTCATAGAATAAACATTGTTTTGTTTTAAAACCATTTGTCCATTTCTGCTGTATCACACCTGGAGAGTACGCCGTGTGCTTCCCACACCACAATCTATTAAAAGTTGTGGGTCGGTTGAACTCCATGAAATACTTTGGGGTTCTGTAAACCCGGACCCATAACAATAGACATCACCTGTCCTCCAGTATATTGTCCAGATCACCTTGCTACATACAGTTGGCTGGGGGCTGAATGCATGAACACTTTCACTGTTTGCCCATGACACATGTTGGCACAAAATTATTTGGATTTGCCATATTTAATGTGGAGTTGAATCTGAAGAAACTTAGATAAGGAAATACTTTCTGGATCAGGAAATAAAAACTGCTTGATTGTGAAGCTGCGCAATATAATTGTAATAAAAGTCCAAAGTATATTACAGTATTCATCCAAATTAACAGTGAGTTTAGTGCTGCTCACCCTTATTAATGTAACTTGTGTCCCCCGGGAAATGCCTTTAGATATATGCAGGTGAGGGCTTTTGTGAGGCGACAGGTGAGGGAATTCCCATTGCTCCCGGCACAAGAAGTTCAAGATGTGCAGGTTAGGTGGATTGGCCATGCTAAATTGCCCATAGTGTCCAAAATTGCCCTTAGTGTAGGGTGGGGTTACTGGGTTATGGGGATAGGGTGGCGGTGTGGACCTTGGGTAGGGTGCTCTTTCCAAGAGCCGGTGCAGACTCGATGGGCCGAATGGCCTCCTTCTGCACTGTAAATTCTATGATATCTATGAAGATAGGGTGATCTCGGGTGTATGGGTCGGGGAGGGCAAGGTGTCGGAAATACACCAGGAGTTGAAAGAAGAGGGGGAAGTGCTGGTAGAAGAGTTGAAGGGTAAATGGGAGGAGGAGCTGGGGGAGGGGATCGAGGAAGGTCTGTGGGCTGATGCCCTAGGGAGGGTTAATTCCTCCTCCTCGTGTGCCAGGCTCAGCCTGATACAATTTAAGGTGGTCCACAGAGCGCACTTGACGGGGGCGAGGTTGAGTAGGTTCTTTGGGGTAGAGGACAGATGTGCAAGGTGCTCAGGGAGCCCGGCGAACCATGTCCATATGTTTTGGTCATGCCCGGCACTGGAGGGGTTCTGGAGAGGAGTGGCGGGAGCAATATCTCAGGTGGTGAAAGTCCGGGTCAAGCCAAGCTGGGGGCTGTCATGATATTCAAACACACACATCATGATAGTGAGACCAACAGACCAATTAGCACACATAACACGACAGCCAATCACAGACAAGGGCAGACACAGTATAAGACAAGAAACACGACACCTGGTGGACAGTCGATCTGGAGACAAGGACAAGGACAGGACCTGATTAACAAGACACTCGCACATCACCACGTGCTGAGTACCAAGACAGATCTGTAAATAACAAGTTGGAATAAAACTGCGTTGTACCAATCGCAACCGTGTTGGTTCATCTGTACCTCAGAGCACCCAACACCACAGGGGTTAGCAATATTTGGAGTAGTGGACGAACTGGGAGTGCAGGAGGCGAAAGAGGCCGGCATTCTGGCCTTTGCGTCCCGAGTAGCCCGGTGAAGGATCTTGCTAATGTGGAAGGAGGCGAAGCCCCCCAGCCTGGAAGCCTGGATAAAAGATATGGCTGGGTTCATAAAGTTGGAGAGGATTAAGTTCGCCTTGAGAGGGTCTGCGCAGGGGTTCTACAGGCGGTGGCAACCGTTCCTAGACTATCCCGCGGAGCTTTAGAGGAAGGTCGGTCAGCAGCAGCAGCAACCTTGGGAGGGGGGGTGGTGGAGGGGACGTCCTGGGAGGGGGGGAGGGGGGGGGATTGCCTGGGAGGGTGGATGAGCAAGAGATAACATGAAGGGTTGGGGAAACTGGCACGTACGGGTGAGGGCCAGTGTACAAAGCTGTGTAAATATATCATTTTGCCATGTATATATCTTGCTCTGCGCGATTTCTCAGTTTTTGTTTGTTATTGTGTAAAAAACTTTAATAAATATATCTTTAAAAAAAATTAATGTAACTTGTGGAGAGGAAGATAACTCATAAATTGACTATTGTCACCTGATTGCTGGATGGTCTGCCCTACTCTAATCTAATGACCATGAAAGTAGCAGATTTTCCTCAACTTTCCAATGAATTTTATCAAATACCTGTAATAACACTTTAATTATCTATTAAGCTCACTACATACAGTTAGAACTGTTACTAAACGGTGAAAATATCTTTTTTATGAGAAGTTGTAAGTTCCCACGATGCCTATCAACATGTCCACTGAGAAAGTGAGCAATTCTATCGTGGAATTTCATTCCCAAGTTGATGGAGAATTTAATTTCTTTTTTGTTTTTCCCTTTCTGCCATTTTTCCTCACTTACTCAAGTCTTTCTTTCCCTCTTTTCAACCCGAGAATGGAAATGGTAGAGGCCTCGACTAATGATTTGCGTACATGGGTTCAAAGTCCCGCCACGACAGATGGGGAACTTAAATGTAGTTAATTAAATAAATCTGGAATTAAAAAGCTGACATCAGTCGTAATGGTCATGGAACTTCTGGACTATCATAAAATCTATTTTGTTCACTAATGTTCTCTGCATCCTTTCCTAATTTACAAGCCCATAGCTCCCTGGAATGGGTTAGCAAGCCACTTGTCTGTATTCAAGAAGATGGCTCACAACGACTTTCTCAAGAGCATTTAGGTATGGGCAATAAATGCTTTCCCTCCCAATATTTCCAACATCTTGTGATTGAATAAAATACGTCCTCTTTCTGCAAGGGTTCTTCCTGTTTATTCTCTTATTTCCCCTTTCTTTTATTTTACCGTTATTATTTTTGATCGATTGGTGAATAATGGACATATATCTTTTAGTCAAGCAGCAGAGAGAATAGGTAATTCAGAAGTTACAGGAGACAACACTCTGCTAATCCCTGCTAGTTTGACCAGGAGCTTCAGACTTTTCAGCACCAGAGAGAGAGATGGGGTGGGACTCGGTTTGATTGATTGGCTGGTGGCCAATAATTTGGCCAGACATCCGCATACACTCTGCCCAGTAACAGGTGGTGATTGGATCATACCCCAGTGGGGTGGTTCTCAGAGACCAGAGGGAGCAATTGAGTCTTAGACACAGAAAAACAAGACCCTGCTTTCTCTCCCTCTCCAGAAAGGTTGTAAGTGCTTTATTCCCGAAGCTGCAGAGAAGCTGAATGAATGAATCTACAGGAAAACCCTTACAGTCTGCAAGCAAAGACCATGACCCTCTCTCTCTCCAGAAAGGCTGTGAGTCCTGGATTCCTGAAACTACAGAGACCTGAATGAATCTACAGTAAACACTTTGAACTGAAAGCAAAGTCTGAAGAGGAGTAAACAAAGACTACTTTTTCTCTTTTACTTATGTTATTTTTAACCCTCTCTCTTCCCCTTTGTGTTTCTTTGTCTTGTGTGTGGAGAGTGAGGGAAAGTTAAAGTGGAAGATTAAGAATTAGATAAAAGGTAACCAGTTGTCTTTTTCTGCATATTTCATTCCAGTTCGTGTTCTAAATAAACAGTAATTGTGTTTTGAGCTTACAAACCTGGTGACTGTAATTATTGGGCAGCCAAGGGCCAAGGACTTGGGTATTTTTCTCAGAATTATTGATTAATTCAACTGTGTTGCAACTCCGGGTCAAGTGGGCTGGAATTGACCGTGCAGTAGCCCAGGGTGTTGTAACATCTCTCTACTTCCTTTGACTCTAGATTTGACTGGCAAGTCATGCTGCAGTTATATAGAACCTTGATAAGGCCGCACTCGGAATATTGCACACAATTCTAGCTGCCACACCACCAGAAGGATGTGGAGGCTTTGGAGAGGGTGCAGAGGAGGCTTACCAGGATGTTGCCTGGTCTGGAGGGTGTTAGCTATGCGGAGAGGCTGAATAAACTCGGACTGTTTTCATTAGAACGGCGGAGGTTGAGGGGGACCTGATAGAGGTCTACAAGATTATGAGGGGCATGGATAGAGTGGATGGGCAGGCACTCTTTCCCAGGGTGGAGGGGTCACTCACCAGGAGGCATAGGTTTAAGGTCTGTGGGGAAATGTTTAGAGGCGACGTGCGAGGAAGGTTTTTACACAGAGTATGGTGAGTGCCTGGAACACAGTGCCAGGGGAGGTTGTGAAAGCAGACACATTAATGGTGTTGAAAAGGCATCTCGACAAATACATGGATAAGATGGGTGTGGAGGGACACGGCACAAGGAAGTGCTGAGTGCTTTGGCCAAAGGTGGTATCATGACCGGTACAGACATGGAGGGTCGAAGGGACTGTTCCTGTGCTATATTGTTCTTTGTTTTTTGTTCTATTTCAGCCTATCTCCTTATCCCACATTCTCCGAGTTCCTCCTCAAGCCTTAAATCCCATTGGTTCAGGAGATGAACTGTTGGTCCCACCATTCACCAATGTCCCAGATGCATATCTGACTTGAATCGTTAACTCTCTTTCTCTCTTCACAGACGCTGGTAAGTGTTTCCAGCACTTCTGTTTTTATCCCAGACGCCTTGTTGTCTTGGCAGTACTGTTCTCAACTCACACTTCCAGTAATCTACAAGGCAAAAAAATATTTCAAGCTAAAGTGTGAGAGGAAATGTCTAACTAAGGGGCACACCACGAGATATCCCTGCCTTGTGAAATCTGGGTCAATAAAGCATTACTGCAGTGACACCCAATCTAATTGTTATTTACACATCACTCATTATGAATAGGTGTTAATTAGTTGCACTGAGAGAATCTGTCTTCTCTTCACACTGTGTAACCTTTAGTCTCTGGTGACTCTCTAGAGCCCTGATGTTAGCAGTTACTTTAAGTACGGATGCACTGATGGACTGTTTGCCTGATTCTTTCTCTAATCCCTTCCGTATTTTGTTTCTAATCTTTTATCTGATCTTTCCTCTCATTGTCTGGTAAAGCATAGGACGACAGTGGGATTGTCATTTGTAAAATAATGCAGCTATCTAGATTTGAGCTCCATATATTGTATTGTTAGACCAATATATTGAGCTATTGATTTTGTTACATTTGGAAGAAGTTCAAATATGTTCTGCTTTGTACACCCTGGGGAGATTAAACAAATGGAGAAAGAGTCGATGACAATGGCAATTTTATGTGGCCTATTGAAAGGAACAGGCTTTGTAATTGACAGCCTTTTCTTCTTCCTTGCTGTCTCACAATTATAAAACTTCTTTATCTTCTCCGCCAATCCTTCACAACATCTTGCTGTTTTTTCTCCTTTGTCACTTCTGTTCAACCATTGTTTGACCGTTCGTTCATTGGCCTAATTATTCCTCTTAAGCAATCTGTCACTAGTAATTCACCTGACAAAGGCTGAGGAGTTGCCTGAATGAATTAAAAGAGTTGGTAGTTTTTTCTAGTCGTTGACTGTCACATGTGCGGCACTTTGTTCTACAACCTAACATAAGGGTACAAACGTACTGATCTGTTCCCAGCATAAGAGCCTAGATTGAATAGACCAATGATTGGGGAATCAATGCTCCAATCTTTTGGTTCTGTTTCTGAATGCATTTCATTCAAACAAGACCCTGCTGAGAGTGTGGGATCAATGAATTTTTCGCAGAAAGTGAAAGGCAGTTCAGTTAAGTGCAATTTTTTCTGATCTAAAGACATTGATGACTCTACTAAAACTGTTGAACACAATTGCTTTGAGATGTTTCTGATGTAATGAGGCAATTATTATGTTATTATTGTAAAGGTAAATGGGAGGCCATATGATTCCATCATGTGTAACTGTCTTGGTGCTGATCATCGCAATGTTAGTATTAATGACACTAAGTTGAACACTGAATTAGTGAGGAATGATTTAGTGAACCATTTCACTATGGGCAGCATAGCAGCACAGTGGTTAGCACAGTTGCTTCACAGCTCCAGGGTCCCAGGTCCGATTCCCAGCTTGGGTCACTGTCTGTGCGGAGTCTGCACGTTCACCCAGTGTCTGTGTGGGTTTTCTCCGGGAGCTCCGATTTCCTCCCAGTCCAAAGATGTCCGGGTTAGATAGATTGGTCATGCTAAATTGCCCTTAGTGTCCAAAAAAGGTTAAGTGGGGGTTACTGGGTTACGGGGATAGGGTAGATACGTGGGCTTGAGTCGGGTGCTCTTTGTAAGGGCCGGTGCATACTCAATGGGCCGAATGGTCTCCTTCTGCACTGTAAATTCTATGATTCTATGATTTCAGCCCATAATTGTGAAGTCATGGGTTACCTGACCTTTCCTGACCATCATGAGTTCCACCACATCATTGAAGTGACCTTTGTTCTCCTATTAGAGGCTTTCATCTTACTGAAATAGCCACAACCTTCCTTAACCATCTCGTATTTCCATACGATCCTGCAAGTTACAACATACGATCATTCACTTAAGGTAACATGTTGATATGCCTACGTAATAGGCCACAATCTTCAAGCTGAAAATGTCCACATGGCGTTGGCTGTTGCCAATTGATTTAAGCCTCAAGAAGACCCCCAAATGATTACCCCAAAGTTGACTGTGTGCTCTTGCTGGAGGCTAAATTGTTTGTCTCCACAAACAGCTGAAGATCATCTCTAGATGTCTCTGCTTGGTTAACCTTGCCTGTTGATATTTCCTGATGGTGCATCCGAGAGCTTAAAACTTGGTAGATTTTCCTGTTTCCAAACAAGGAATTGTTCCGTAATAACTGTTTTGTGGCTGCTCACTGGCTATTCCATGAATCCTTGGTTCTTTCTTGATTTGGAAATTGAAATTTAGAACATCAAATTTGCAGTGAAGTTAGTATTTGGGATTTCTTTTGGCATTATTTACTCTTTTGTAAATGTGTCAGTTAAATTTACACAGTTCAGAACAATGCAACAGCTACCTCTCTGGCCCCAGCAACCAGTGATTTCTCGACAATTCTTCTTTGAAAATAAATGTAGAGTACCCGATTCTTTTTTTCCCAATTAAGAGGCAATGTAGCACACCCAATTGAGCCACCCTGCACATCTTTTTGGGTTGTGGGGCTGAGACCCACGCAGACACGGGGAGAATGTGCAAACTCCACACGGACAGTGACCCGGGTCTGTGATCGAACCCGGGTCCTCGGTGCCGTGAAACAGCAGTGCTAACCACAGCGCCACCGTGCTGCACCCTCTCATGACCTGTTACTCGGGTGTGCCCAGGTAGTGAACATAGGTGGTTTATTTTCACATCGGCGTACCATTTAATTTTTACATGACTGCTTTCTGGGTCAGGGCGGTGAGGCGAAGACTCAGTGAATACTGATCAGCCTGACGATATTCAAGATTACTTGTCGTACTCCTAATTTTGCCTTGAAAATGGCGAGGGAGAAGAAGACTGTGTTCCAAACACTCAATGATGTTCAAAGACTGCACAATACTGTCCAGAAATGCGTCGACTGCTATCAAGACTGCTAACCACGGCACTCCCTCTGTTTTCCAAGGACCTGTGACTTATCAATAGGACACTGCTGGAAGAGCAGGACAAGGTTCATGGTATCCCCTGCTCTGTACAATAGTTTAGCATCACTCAGGATCAAGGTCACATCAGATTTCTAAGACAGATCATTCCTGCATTCAGATTAATCACTGGAATACGTTAATAAATAAAGGTCCAGAATAGAAAATGTAGCAAATAAAGCTCTGGAATAACAATAAGTACCGTAGATAATTTGAGTGACAGGGCTGCCTGAAAGTGTTTATTATGTAATGTGAATTGTCGAGTGTGACGGTGAATGGTTTATGTTTATGGATTTGATAATCAGCTATTTTTTAAAAGCTTCTTTACACAGCAATGTTTCTTTCCTGCCCTTACCATTTTTTTTTTTGGTATGTTTTAATGGAATGCTTTCAATCGCTGTAATTTCAATTTATTTGCCAGTTTCAGTCATCTACATCTGACGTCGAGGTTAGTAATGGAGAGGTGACAAGCATGATTGTGAAGAGCTGCAGTAATGGCAATGTTTGATTGCACAAATTACAATTTTGTATCCATGAGCCAGTAAAATTATGTCACAGCACACATGCCTTTGGAACCTCTGTATTTATGTATCACTGCCATCCCCTCAAGGACAAGACCTCTTCTAATGGCCTCCAAACTCTGTCCATCAGAATAGTGCTTTTTTTCTATGTACTGTATATATCCTACACATGGTTATTCGTCCCCTAAATGTATCCTCTTATGTAACAAAAACACAGTTTCCTCTCCCTGTTGAAGTCAAGGCCATCTCCTATTCAAAACCATTATTTCTAGCTGCAAAACTCCTCAATTCTCAGGCCCAGATTTATACCACAATGGAGGGCCTCTGTCCCATGGGGGAAGTGACCAAAAACTGTGAGTCCTGCCTCCGAAGATGGCATGTCTTATTTTTATAGGGGTGGGGTACATTTTGCACATGGGAAGTTTACACAGAGAGCTGGCCACTTAAATCATCAGCTGCCTCCATGAAGCATGAAGGTTAGAACAGATGAGAGCAAGTCTGAACTTTGTGGATTCATTTGGCTAGCCAGTGCGCCCCATTGCAGAGATAGGATACCCCTTTGGACCTGCCCAGGATAGCTTTGGGAGAAATAAAGTGCCCTTTGTGGTGGTGGTGGGGGTGGGGGGGGGGGGGGGGTCAGGTGTCCATTAGGATAGGCTAGGTGCCCTTTGAAATTGTAAAAAGCAGACAAACATGTGTGTAAAAAGTATATTAAACGCATTGCTGTAAACCTTATTGAAACTGACAGAACTGTCAGAAGCACCCATCAAAGGGACCAGTGAAATTTGTCAGCAACAACTGTCAAAGGGAGTTGTCAAGGCATTGAAAAGCCCTGCCCTGTAAATTTTGAATAAAAACCAAAGTGATTGCTTGCAATCTCATTCTGTCTGCTAATATAAGCCTGAGCTACTGGATTAGTGCCACCTTACTGATTTGTAAATCACCCATTATCACATTAGGATGCCTGCTCTTTCACAGTTTGATTGACATATTATTATGGACCAGGGTTTAAAAAAAACTCCAAAGTTTGTCATGGAGTTAACTTGAGCCGCGATTTTTAATACATTTTGGTTGTGGGGAGCACAAGGGCCTACTTTCCAAGTGTGATGCAACAGAGACTTTAGGAATCTTTAAACAAAAGCAATGTAAATTTTTATGAATCCAGTTAATACTTTATAAACACCCACATTAACATCTTATCAAATACTAACACTGATACTTCTCCAAAGATAATATTCTATAAGTAACCCTCAACAACTTTCCCAACAACATCGATTAAGTCAAATCCCTTTTTAATACAGACAGCAAGTTTTTTATTCCTTGCAGAAACAGGTACCATGTTGAAATCATCAAATGAGCTGAAAATATTCTTTAGATTGCAGAGAGAGATTGATACACATGTGCTTGCATTCACTGCTACAGAGCTACAAAAATGGCTTCCAGCTCAAACAAGCTCAGACCAGCTCAAACCAGCTCAAACCGAAAATAAAAGACAAAGCAGAGCTCAGCTCCACCTACACATTGACATCACTGCAGCTATTTGATAAACACCCATTTCTTTAAGGTACACACACACATGACTTTCCACTATTGGATTAGTGCCACCTGACTGATTTCAAAATCACCCATTATCACAGTAGGATGCCTGCTCTTTCACAGTTTGATTGACATATGCACATGGTTATGGACACTGTGATGTGGGACTATGAATTCCATTGCAGGTTTTGCACTTCAATTAAATGTTTGTTGTAAAAAGGCTTTATTTAGTTGAAGGCATGTCAATGTAATAAATAGTTTTTTTATGACTGAGTTGTTTTTTTCATACAGTAAATCCTACAATAAACATTCAGAACTTTATTTTATAGAACCTAATATTAACTAATCTCTGCATGGGTTGTGAGGTCTGTGCATGGTGGATACTAAGTGAGTCGGCATGGTAGATGTAAGGGCAAAAGGCGTTTGGTGGGGGCACAGATTGACATGGAGGGTATGAGAGGTTATGGAGGGAGTGGATAGACTCATGAAGGAGCATAGATTGATATGAATGGGGCATGGGGAGTGATGGGTGGATGGATGTTTCTGCCCCTGAAGTAAAAATTCACCACTATTCTTAGAATTCCCCGTATACAAAAAAGGGTCAATAAGACATTCTAAATGGTGAACAGGGATTCTCACTCCCTGACTCCTCTGCAGACTTAGGTGCGTGCTATTCGGGTCAATCTATATTTTCAAGTTATCCCCGGTATAACCCATATCTTCATAGAAAATTTCATCTATTTGCCACTTAGTAGCCTGGGTCCCCTGTTGCTAAGTAAGTAAAGTAGACTTTGTAATAACCACTGTTTCAGGTTAAAACTTTAAGTTATTTTCTTTTTCTTTTTTTTTTTAAAGGATAAAATCACTGTCTTTACAGAAAGGTAAAAAGATCTTGCTTCTGGATTCTCCTGGTTGGTTGAAAAGACCGTCAAGTCTACCTTGGCAATCTCTCTTCTTTATCTTTTGGTTTTCTCCTGATGGATTCGCTGTTCTGCTCGGTTTCTGTGTTCTATCCTTCCCATGACTGAGGGCAGTTATGAGAGCTGACTCTGCTGGCTGCTATTGATTTAAGGTTTATATTTACCTCCTAGCAGTTATTAAGTTTATATGACATTATCGTAAAGTAACTTTGTTTTGCTCTTGATTGTTCACTGTACCTTTAATCTGAATTACTTCTAACACTACCATGTATTCATGTTGAGCATGACTTTAGCTCATCAAACTCTGATTACATTTTTTCCCTTGTAATGTTCAAATGTGCTTTGATCCTAGAGGGGTTCGGGTTCCTGTCACTTCTAAAGTTGCTTTATTACCAAATAGTGCCCTTAGCTTGTCAGAACTCTGACTCCGATTTGGGATTAACTTGTGCTCTCGTGGACACGCCGTCTCCGGCTTACCATATTCAACTGGTGTCATCAGGATTTCACACCTAAACATGTGTCACCTAATTCAACTGACGATCTTGGCAATTCTTTAATAAGTGCTTACTAAAATAATTAACTTCAAAGAAGGTGCAAAATATTGTTTCTTTTCATGTGACTAAAAGTTCAATTTGCTTTAACTTGAAAGACAGGCATCAGTTTTACAGCTTGAGCAGTCACAAGCTGTTTTCTTAACGCCTGTTTGATAAAGGCTATCTGCATTTGAAAACTTTCTTTTGCAGCTGCTGTTAACCCTTCGTGGGATTTTTCCCTACGTTTTCTCATGTACCCTCAGGTCAGGCTTTGCCAGACTTCCATGTTTCAAATGACATATTTTCCCATTTTTACTTTGCACCCCCCAACCTGGCATCCTTCTAAATTCTTATCAGGTTGCCCACCCAACCTCTATTGCAGCCGGGTCCCCCAGACTAATGTCCAGGCAATCATTTTTGTAGGTCTGATTTGTAGAGCTGGAAATTCACTCGTCTCTGGAGTGAAAATGTGGGCCCCAGTCTTTTCTTCTTCCAGTTAGCGTTCCAGACAAAAACCCAACAATTTGCACTTTATAAAATTGCGAGGAAAGGATACTTTGCCACAGGAATGATAACACTGACCAATAGTTACCGTTTGTGTTCAAACAAACTTTAATTTAAACACAGAATCAATCATATTAACAGCAAAGTAACAGCTCAATAGTTAAAGTTAAAACACTTCTTAAATAAAAGGACATTTTTTACCTCACTCCCTACCCTTGACTTCAGTGGCACTGGTAAGTCCAGCTGGTGGGCAGGACAGGAAGGTACCATTGATTGTCTTTGTTCCCTGACAACCGATTCTATCCCCTTTACTAGCCTCTGGCTGTCCTTAACCTTATGAGACCTTGCGTTATGCTCCCAACACTATATCCTCTCTATCACTCAAACCACCAATTTTTACCTCCATAACGTCATCTATCTTCAAATCAATGTCAGCCCATCTGCTGCTAAAACCCCTCTCCATGCTTTTGTTACTTCCCAATGACAATTCAAATGCTCTCCAGACAAATGTTCCACCTTCCATTCTCCATAAACCTGAACTCAACCAAACCTCTACTGTCTGCAGCATAAATCACACCAAGTCCTATTCAATTTACGCTTGTTCACCTACCTCGGTTCCCAGACCACCAACTCCTTTATTTTAAAATGTGCACCACTATATTCAAACCACTTCATAACTGAGAGGGGCTGGTTTAGCACAGTGGGCTAAATAGCTGGCTTGTAATGCAGAACAAGGCCAGCAGTGCGGGTTCAATTCCCGTACCGGCCTCCCCGAACAGGCGCCGGAATGTGGCGACTAGGGGCTTTTCACAGTAACTTCATTGAAGCCTACTTGTGACAATAAGCGATTATTATTATTATTATTATAACTGACCCGCCTTGTCTCTGTAAACCATCAGTCCTACAACTCTGAGAATTTGGTGTGCCTCCACCGTGGGTATCTTGTGTAAACCTTGTTTCCTTTACCTCATCATTTGTGGCCTTGTCTTCAGCTGTCAAGGTCATAGACTTGAAACTTCCACCTTACATCTCACCATCTCTTCCCTCCCTTGAACTACTTCTTGAAAATTACCCCTTTGACCAGGCTTTTGGTCATCTATTGGTTTGCACATCTTGCAACTCATCACCTGTGTGACTGTTTCTCAAATAAATTAACCTTATATTTCAATCAGATGGGCAAAAGATCTAATAAGTCATTTGGAGGATTCTGTGGCCAGATGACCATCTTAATCATTAGGAAGGCTCTGGGAAAGAAATGTCTGACCTGACAGGAGATGTGAGGAGAACTTTCCTGAGCAAAGCTCTTTCTATTGGAAATAAAGGGAGGGATGTAGCGAGCAACCCGCTGCTGTTTCGCAGCGGCAAGAGGCAGCCTACCATTGGTCAATGGCGGGATCTTCTTATTCCGCCGTTCTCAATGGTTTTTCCCGTTGAACGCACCCCTCGCCGATGGGAAACCAGGAAACCAAAGGTGTGCTGTCGGCGAGGGAGGCACTACATTAAAGAGACAATTTCACTGTAAGGCAAAAAAATTGTCAATCATCCAGATCCTTTAAAGTATCAATAACAAAAAACACACGCCCTTGAAATCACAATCTTCTGCAAATAAACATTGTGAAATTGACTGCAGAGATCTGAGTGCCTGAGCTGTCAATCAAACAATGTTTCCCCTGCGATACAGCTGTTTCAAAAAGAAGAATGGATTTCTGGGATCTTTTGACATCATTATTGTCTTGTAGTGAAATGCATTTTTAAACACAGTGTAAAGTTAGGAATGAACTACTTTTTAAAGCTTTTTTTTACACATCCTACTGTCTTGTTTCTTTGGTTCTACACATTGCATTGCAGGTTCATGAGCATGGACGTGCCATAAAGCTTGGCATTGGGGGCCATGGGAGTGGGTGGTGGGGCATAGATTGGCAGTGGAGGAATGAGGGGCTAGAGGGGGTGGTTGGAGAGCCATAGCTTGGCATAGAGGACATGGGGGTAGAGGGAGGGACATAGCTTGGCACAGGTAACATGATGGGTCATAGGATGTGGGTGGAGGGGCAGAGTCTGGAATTGGGGTATGCAATTTCAGATTGGCCTTCAGTCTCCATGTGTATCAGGGCATGAGATTTTCTGAAATTAGACTTCCTATATGAACTTAACTCTTAATGTCCTCAGGAAATGTCCCCACTTCCACCTTGAACCCCCTTTTTAAATCCTATTTTTTGTCCCAACATCACCCCACTGCACCCCCCTCCCCCGCAGGACTATCTGTCACTTTTTGCTTCAAAGCGAAGATTAAAAATAGTTCAGTATGTGTACCTTGTAGAAACGTCCCAAAACAGCAGGGGTGAGGGGTGATTTTTTTTCTGGATACTTCAGGCATTTAAAAGCCTCAAGGAGGGGTTCTGAGCTGCAATGACAGACACCACCTTGAAAAAAGGAGTTGAAATGTGCGCTACAAAATAGCCACCGTTCTTGTTAAGGGTCTGATTGACAATTAAACTGCCTGCCGGCGATCATTAACGAGGCGGCACAGCAGTTCTTGTGGTTAGCAATTCAATTAATGACATCTAACAGCAACCAGCTGAAGAGAAGTAAACAAGTTATTGCTGAGCTTTTCAAGCAGTACTTAAAGTTATGTTCGGCTTTCACGATACAACAGCTGTTAAACGTTTGAATGTGACGTTCGAAACACATCAGAGGGCTCTCTGGGGCACTCTGTCAAGATTTCACCAACACTCTATCAACGTGTACTCGAGAAATCCTGTGGGGACACCACTTAAAAATAACGGGTGCTGGGGCCACTCTACAGGAGAGGAGTGCCTGGTCTTGAACAGCTTGCTAGGGATCCCTCTCTGTTGCAGGAGAAATAGGAGGAGGAGATGTAGCCGGGCAGGGCAGCAGCAGCTTCTGCGAGAGTGAGCAATGGGAGGATGAGGTGGGCTCATTCCTCCCAGTTACAAGTACTGCGAATCCCTCCCTCTCTGGACATCCTCCAACAAAATCTGCTGAGCGGCATCCAAGAAGCTGTGCAATCTCTCCTGTGGTCCCTGAGCCAGTTGAACCTCTTGCTGCATGTCAGTCAGCACCATCCACATCTTCAGTGGAAGTAGACACACGGAGGCAAGAAAAACTGTTCCACAAAATACCTTTCACATCAATGCCTCTATGCAAATATCTGCAAGTATCTATTTTAGCATCTGCGGGCACATTTAAATCATGACAGTGATCAATTAGTCCCCAAATTGTGATAAAACCAGACTTTAAAACAGAGATATTTTATTTGAATAGCAACTACCTGGTGCCTGTCTCCAGACACCAGGCTGGATTCACTGTTCCTGAGACTAATTGTGAGGCCGGCCCAGGATTTGTGGACTTACACGACGGCAAAACTGGTGCTGAACCTGGACCGATTCAGCGACTGTGGAAGAGCTAGCATTGCCCACGTGGAACACAATCGATTCCAATGAAAAACATTGCAGTATTCGCCAGGTCCATGATTGACACTGGGGAGGCTGACAAGCTGCAGCCGCATATACACATTACAATCCCCACACACAAGATGGCACTGGTTGTGCTGGAGCACACACTTCCCACTGCTGGGTTAGCTGGGGCCAGAGGGTACCTCTGGGAGTGCCCTGGGGGGGACACCCAATCGACCTATGGCCCTAAGTTCACAGCGGGCAGTCAGCGGCGTGTGCAGCTGCATGGCTGCCTGACAGGCCGTGGCAATGGTGCTCCGTGCCTGTCCACCCCACCTGGCCACTCACTGCCATTAACCCCAGCCCTGGCAGAAGCCCCCCAGCCATTGGCACAACTGTCAGCAAACTATGGTGATGTTGGACACTTCCCGTGCTCCCCCCACCCCTCTCCCTCAGCAGCCACGGCACCTGTTTCATGAATTTTAAAAGCACAAGTGAACCTCGCTGTCGGGAATTCTGCCCATCGGAGGTGGAGAATCGCGGAGGCCCCAGTGAATACCTGGTCGGGCCTGGTAATTATATGCAAACAGTGTTTACTGTCTGTGCATTCTGAAACACATTGACCCCGCTGTCGAGGCGACGGAGATTTGCGATTTGGCATGAAATCAGGCACGTCAGCTGAACACATTCACTGACAGTTTTTCCTCTCTCTTCCAGGACAAGATCACCCATAGCCACAGGGGTTGGAGGTGGGCATGTCTGTGTATTCTAAGTCCATTATAGGGTCAACAGTCACGCAGGCCAATGGATACAATATTGCGTATATCCAAGTTGAAGATGTTTTCCCGCCTTATGCACCTTCTCAAATCCTAGTTCCTCCTCATTCTCCAACCTGATGTGAAGTGCAAGCTGCAAATGGCATGACCATGGACCTCTTGCTTTCCACCCCAACTAATTTTCCCTCACCTCAGTCTCTCCTTCTACATTTTTGCTTTCAGATACCAATGTTCTGTCACCTAGCTGACCAGTGCAGCTTCACCATGAAGGGCATGTTAATCTCTCTGGTGAGAGAGAAGATAATGAAGTCCACCCCGCTTCTGTACCGGCCTCTGTCAGCTTCCTGATGCAACAATGTATGAAGAACATGAGACACCTTGGTTATGCCTGTTGTAACAGGTGGCTGAGCTCCCTGACTTGGTGAGCTTCGTGAAAAATGGCCGCTTCGTGAAAAATGGCCACTTCAGACCCTGCTCCTGGCTGAGGTGCAAGAAGTGTTCACTGAAGACTCTTTGTGGGCTCAATGTTCTCCCGAATGCTCTTCCTCCTCCTCCATCTATGCACAGCTTCCTATCTCTGCTGTTCATTCCCTTATATCCCTGCAATAGGACTGCAACTGTAGCCCACATCACTGAAAGCAGACTTCCCACCCCTTCAGCCATCGTTCTCAACGCCCAGCACCCACCACCCTCCTGTGAACCCAAAACATTTTTCCGATTCCTTCAAAAGCACTCACTACAATAGATACACTCACATTTTGGCCTCACACAGATGTTCCATGCTGAACCCTTTAAACAGCGCTGAAATGTCCCTTATGCAGTTGCACGCTTGTTCAGCTGGGAGTTATGAAGGAAGGTTAATGTGGGCAGCACGGTAGCATTGTGGATAGCACAATTGCTTCACAGCTCCAGGGTCCCAGGTTCGATTCCGACTTAGGTCACTGTCTGTGCGGAGTCTGCACATCCTCCCCGTGTGTGCGTGGGTTTCCTCCGGGTGCTCCGGTTTCCTCCCACAGTCCAAAGATGTGCAGGTTAGGTGGATTGGCCATGATAAATTGCCCTTTGTGTCCAAAATTGCCCTTAGTGTTTGGTGGGGTTGCTGGGTTATGGGGATAGGGTGGTGGTGTTGACCTTGGGTAGGGTGTTCTTTCCAAGAGCCGGTGCAGACTCGATAGGCCAAATGGCCTCCTTCTGCACTGTAAATTCTATGTTAAGAAGATCCGCAAAGTTGAAAATGGCAACTTGTCACTAAATCAGCATTTGGCCCTGTTTGACATCATGATCTAACCACATGGCACGCTTCCATTGCAAGACATGCCCGTATTAATTACTAGAAATCCATGGAGTGCGGTGCTTGCTGCACTAGAAGTGTCCTCAAATGGTCAGTAATTGTCTGGACAACATTTCTGGAGTTCCAAACTCCCATACTTCTGGTGCCTGCACTATGGAAACAAATTTCACCACCATAAACGAGGTCCTTATTTCAATTATTTTCTTGTATATATTTAAGTTAAGATAATTCTGAAGCTGATTGAAGCAGTTCAAGTTGGGGAGTTTGATGATTGGTGATCGAGGCTTTCCAGTGTCACTGTTAATGGGAGGGTAAGGCTACAGCATGACAACTTTATATCTTTCTATTCATTCTTGGGATCTGCGTCGCTGGCTAGGCCAATATTTATTGCCCATCCCTAACTGCCTTTGAGAAGGTGGTGGTGAGTTGCCTTGAAGAACTGCAGTCCATGTGGTGTTGGTACACCCACAGTACTGTGAGGGAGGGAGTTCCAGGAGTTCCAGTGAAGGGACGACAATATATTTCCAAGTCAGTCATGTCATTTGGAGGGGAACTTGTGTTCCCATCCATCTGCAGTCCTTGTCGTTCTCAGTGATGGATGACACAGGATTGGAAGGTGCTGTCAACAAATCTTTGGCGAGTTCCTGCAGTGCATTTTGCCAATGGTATATAATACTGTCACTGTGTGCCAGGGGTGGAGGGAGTGAATTTTTCAAGGTGATGGAAGGCAGGCTTCTTTGATGACATTGAACATCTTGGGCGGGATTCTCCGAGCCTGCGCCGGGTTGGACAATCGGCGGGGGCGGGGGAAATTCCCACCACGCTGCTCCGACGTCGGATCGCCGATTCTCCGGCCCGCGGTGGTCACTGAAATAGGCCCCGCGGCGATTCTCCGCAGGCAACGGGCTGAACTCCCGCTGAGCTCCACCGAGTCCCGCCGGCATGGTTCTCACCTGGTACCACCTGGCGGGAGCCCGGACCCACGGCCGCTGTGGACATCCTGGTGGGGGTATCTGATGCCAGGGGGCCTCCACGGGGTCCAAGCCTGCGATCGGGGGCATCCAATCGGTGGCCGGCCATGATCTGGAGGGGCCTTCCTCCTTCCGCGCGGCCCGCTGTGAAGTCCCCGACATGTTACTCCGCGCTGGCGCGGAGACGGCAACCATGCGCGGTCCCGCGCCAGCTGTACAGGGCTGTCTTTCAGCACCGGAAAGCGCGCAGCTCTCCGGCGCCGTGCTAGCCCCCTGAACAGCGGTGAATTGCTGGGCCAGGAGGCCCGTTGACCCTGGCGTACACCACTCCGGTGTTTACGCCAACGTCAACCCTTGAGTACTGTTGAAGCCGCACTCATCCAGACAAGTGGAGAGTACTCCATCACACTCCTGACTTGTGCCTTGGATATAGTGGACGGGAGCTCCGACTTGCTAAATTGCTCTTGGAGCCACAGTATTTATATCGCTAGTATATGGTGAAAGGAGACATATAAGGGTGAACTCAGCTCAAAGTGCTTCCAATTCTCACTCATTGCTCCCACCCCCCCCCCCCCCCCCCAGTCAGTTCACCATAATGCCAATAGTTCAATCTGCTCCTGTGCAGGCGCAGATGGAGCAGTCTTTGCCAGGGCTACAAAACCCAGAGGAAATTGTACAAAAGTATCTCATCAGTCAGAACAGGGATCTGAGCAGCCACCTTCCCATTCTCTGCTGGAGCCACAGGGGTGCACCATGTAGATGTGCAAGGAGGAGGAAAACTAATTTGCACAAGGATCTGCACAGGAGCGTTACACAATGTTATTGTTACATTTCTGTTTCATTTTTGAGTCACATAAATATGTTTGTTTCCGCCTCTTTTTCCGTCCTGCTCATTTTTGGTGTCAAATGGCCTTTTGACTAATGCTAAATGGTGAGACTTGAATTGACGTTGCACAATCAGGGACTGCAAAATTAAGGTTTGGCTATTTGCAGAGCTGCTTTGTATTGGGGGTGGGCAATTAAGTTTACGGGTTTTTACACATGGATGTCAGATGGGTAAACTAGTGAAAGATATTGATAGCACAGTGGTTAGCATTGTTGCTTCACAGTGCCAGGGTCCCAGGTTCATTTCCCGCTTGGGTCACTGACATTGCGGAGTCTATATGTTTTCCCGTGTCTGCGTGGGTTCCCTCCGGGTGTTCCGGTTTCCTCCCACAACTCCCGAAAGACGTGCTTGTTTGGTGAATTGGACATTCTGAATTCTCTCTCTCTGTACCCGAACAGGTGCCGGAATGTGGTCACTAGGGGCGTTTCACAGTAACTTCATTGTAGTGTTAATGTAAGCCTACTTGTGACAATAATAAAGATTATTAGTATTATATGTGAACATCTAATGAAGGTATCCTGGGGCAGCAGTTTGTGCCCTGCATAACATTGTCCCTCCTCTTCCTCAGAATCATTTAAAGAGTCTCTTGTGTTCTGTGCCTTGTCCAACCTGCAGATCCAAACTTCATTGCTGTGCAATATTGTGCAGTGTACACCTTGAGCATTCTGGAAGCCGTGACTGATGCACACTGAGGGGAGATCTGTCCAGGGACCTGAAGCTTGCTGAGTTACACGTTCGTCACATGGTTATTAGCATACCATTACCTCATTCATTTGGTACCTCGTGTGTGTCATCGGCAAATGGGTAATCCTTGTCTCTGAGCAACCAGTCTGCTTTGAATTATAAAGAGATTAGGCAGAATGGACATCCACAGGGTGAAATCATCATACTAGCTCACTGGGAATCTTGTGAAAATTTGCACAGAAAACGTCTTGTTTTGGGACACCAGCTTCATGTTGGTGGAATGGAAACCCCTCTGCTTCATGAATATTCCAGGGGGCCACCTTTATTGCCACGTGCCCCTGCATCTGAGGGAATCCAGCTAGAGTGACAAATCCAATTACCTGCTCATTTTGATTGACAAAGTTGACATAATTACCTGTCCTGTCAAACAGGCTTTCACTCACCTAGCTTGTGCATTTGTGGGTAGCTGACTGTGAGACACTGCAAATGTCTCCAGCAGAGACCTAGGCCAGAATTTTTCAGATGTTGGGTGTCGCGCTTCCCGCCATCTGAAGAGATGGCAGAGATTGCTGTTTCACGCTCGAATGAGCGCGAAGTGGCTGCAGGCAGGACTTGTGCCCCTCACTCAGGCGGAAGTCCCAATTTAGAGGGCTGCCTACCAATCTGATTGGCCGGCAGCTTTCCCAGCCCTTCAGCGAAAAGAGCTGCAGTGAACTAAATCAGGCCACCAGAGGTAAGTTCAAGGGATCCCAGAGCGGAGTGGATGGGGAGGGGCATTGAGGGTTGTGGTATGGAAGACCGGAGGGCTGCAAAGTGGGTGCTTGAGGTCTTAGGCAAGAGCACAGGCGGCAAGGGAGAAGGAGGCAAGAGCACAGTGGGCAAGGGGGAAGGAAGTCGAGACATCACCTGATCTTAAGGGTGAGGGGGTGGGGTGGGGTGGGGGGGGGGGGGGGGGGGGGAGAGGAATTAACTTCAGAAAGGGGCGTCTGAAGGAGGCATTCCCACCCACATTCCTGCCCGAGATTTTCAGAACAGGCTTCCCCCATGCAATGTCAATCTCCTTGCCAGTGTAAAAATTCAGGCAGGGCAGGAAACAGCCCTTAAGTGGCGGGTCTCAGTTGGGGAAAGTGTGGGCATCCCATCCAAATCCTTGCCCACCCCAGCTGCGTAGTCAGAGCAGGCGGGAACCTGGAGGGAATCCCATTCCTCCAATTGCATGGTCCCACCCTTCTGCCTAAAAAGCCATTGATCGGGAGAGTGTGAATTCTGGTCCTGGATGGATCCAAAGGCAAACATATTGAGGGTGATAGTGACTTTGACAGCGACAGATAAAGTATGGCCACCAGGTCAACTTGGCAGCGGGTCTTTTTCCAACAGGGTTCAAATGTTCCCGACGACCTGTGAGAGTCTCCGAGTCCTAAGCACTGATACTCCAACTCTGCCTCGACACCCTGCTTTGCGAACATAGCCTCCTGTAAGCAGCACTTCTTTGCTCATCGCCTCGCTGCTGTGGAGCTGTCAGCCTGTGAGTAGTCGGCTGTTGCAGCTCATGCTGTTGATGCTGCTGATTATCTTGGTCCTCAGCTGAGGTTCAAAGTAATGCAGCAAAAACAGAACCAAATATCAGAGCTACAGAGCTGAGATCAAACATGCACACCTCCGAAGTTGTCAACGTTATCCTCTCAACATGAGCACTGTGAACAAGGCCTTTCACGCCAGCAGGCAAGCTGTGTACTGGCATAAATCCTTTTCTCAGTCCCTTCAATTAGGGCTGTGTTCTTGGTTCAGGAAGTTGGAGAAACCCATGGACTCACAATAGAATTACAAGACCTTGGGCGGGATTCTCCCGAATCCCCGCGATGGCCAGACGCCGGCGTAAAAAACGGCGCGAACCACTTCGGCGTCGGGCCGACCGGAGGTTGCTGAATCCTCTGAAGTTCCGGAGGCTAGGCCAGCACCGGAGAGGTTGACACCACACCAGCCGGCGCCAAAGGGCTGGCGCGAGTTAGCGCAGGTGCAGAACCGCCGGTGTGGTTCCGCGCACGCGCAGACCAGCCGGCGTATGCTAGCGCATGCGCAGGGGGGTGTCTTCTCCACGCCGACCATGGAAGGGATCTACAGGGGCCGGCACGGAAGGAAGGAGTGCCCCCACGGCACAGGCCCGCCTGCAGATCGATGGGCCCCTATCGCGCGCCAGGCCACCGTGGGTCCCCCTGCACCCCCCCCACCCCCCCCCGAGGACCACACCAGCCGGCCTACCAGCCAGGTCCCGCCATGTGGGACAATGTCCAATTCACCCTGGCGGGAATCGCCAGAAACCGACGGCCGCTTGGCCCACCGGGGCCCGGAGAATTGCCGGGTGCCGCTGCCAACGGCCCCTGGCCGACGCGGCGTGATCCCCGCCCCTGCCTGAAAACTGCCGTCGGAGAATACGGCAGCCGGCGTCAGAGAGGCAGGGCAGGATTCACGCCGCCCCCCGGGGATTCTCCGGCCCGGCAGGGGGGTCGTAGAATCCCGCCCCTTGTTTATATCGCTGTAGTGAGTGATTAACATTTTGTAATAGTTCAACCTCCACCCCACCCACACAGCCTAACGCATTGCAGTCAAATGTAGAAGTTGATAGGTTGGAGCCAGTTTCCTAACCCACTGTACATTTCCTTGGCTTCAACTCCACCACGTGCATATTTAAATTCAGCCCATAGTTAGTTTAATAAGGACACTGGTAGTCCACACCAAGTAAAATAAAGAAACATAGTTTTATTTACACAATATAGATACACTGCCTAGTTTCTGTCTGGTCAGTGCCTCACATGCTGACCTTGTATGCAGAGACCGCCGCCCCTAGTGGGGGAGCTCGTATTCAGCAAGGACCACGTGGTGGATAATCATTCCCACCCCGTAGGCCCCATGCCCCGTGCGGGATATTACAGTTGCAGCACTAAAACACGAAGTATGCAAACATTTAATAGTTTTCATTGAAAAATATATAAACGATAGTTCAGTTATGTCACAGTACAGGGTTCCCAAACCTGGGTTGGGCGGAACCCTGAGGGTCAGTGGGACTGAGCTAGGGCCTCCGCAGACAGTCAGACCATTTTAAATTTTATAAACAGCAGTCCTTCCAGTTTGACCAATCAAAGGCAAATTTTTCACTTTTTTGGCCATTGACAGGTGTATTAGCCAACCTATCAGCAGCCAATAAACTGAGAAACCGGCCTCTGACTGGACAACCTGGAAATGCCGGCAAAGTCGGTAAAACTTGAATGTGAACTCACAGGCAAGGCCTTTCCCATTCATAGTGCAGAGGTAGCCAAAGTCACGGGGACTGAGACGGCTGAGGGAAGCAGGCACCGAGGCCAAGTAGAGATCTGGGGGGGGTGGGGGCAGTTGGCCAAGGCTGAGAGCGGCTGGGACACGGGACCATCACTGAGAAGGGCCAAGTTGTGAAGGCCGAAGGTGTCCAGGGGTCGAGAGAGTCCAGGGGCCAAGGTAGAGAGAGGGGAGGATGGAGGCTCAAGAGAGGTGTGGGCCGCCGTTGCCCTTGAGAGATGCGTGTTAGTGTCTTTAAAGATCAGGGGCGGGATTCTCCCGTAACTGGCCGGATGGCCCGGCGCCAAGAGCGGCGCGAACCACTCCGGTGTGGGCTGCCCCGAAGTTGCGGAATCCTCCCCACTTCCGGGGGCTAGGCCGGCGCCGGAGGGGTTCAACCGGCGCCGAAGGGCCGCCGTGGGCTGGCGCGAGTTGGCGCATGCGCAGAACTTCCGGCATGTTCTGGCGCATGCGCAGAACCGTCAGCGTGTTTCCTGCGCATGCGCAGGGTGTTTCTCCTCCGCGCTGGACATGGCGGAGCCCTACAGAGACCGGCGCGGAGGGAAAGAGTGCCCCCACAGCAAAGGCCTGCCCGCAAAGTGCCCCCCCCCCCCCGGGCTGGATCCCCCCGAGGACTCCGGTAGACAGCCGACAAGAAGCCAGGTCCCACCGTGATGGACCATGTCCATTTCACGCCGACGGGACTGGCCGAAAACGGGCGGCGGGCCCATTGGGGCCCGGAGAATTGCTGGCGGGGTTGCTGCCAACGGCCCCCGACCGGTGTGGCGTGATCCCAACCCCCGCCCGAAAACCAGCGCTGGAGAATTCTGCAGCTGGCGTCAGAGCGGTGGGGCGGGATTCACATCGCCCCCCCCGGCGATTCTCCGACCTGACGGGGGGTCAGAGAATCCCGCCCCAGTTTGGTGACTGGTTGTGGGGTGGTGTGTGGGGGAGAGGTGTGTGGGGAGAGAGGTGTGTGTGTGTGTGTGTGAGGGGTTGAGCGTGTGTGTGTGTGGGAGAAAGGCCTGTGTGTATGTGTGTGTGTGAGAGAGGGGTGAATGTGTGTGAGGTGTATGTAAGTGGGAGAGAGGTGAGTGCATGTGAGAGAGGGGTGAATATGTGTGAGGTGTGTGTGGTGGCGAGTGTGTGTTTGTGTACATGTGGGAGATAAGTGAGTGTGTGTGAGAGAGGGGTGTGTGTGTTTGTGCTTCCTTTGGGTATGAGGCTGTGTGGGTGTGCACATGTGTATTTAATGAGAATTCTGCTCTCCAGCAGCACTCCCAGAATTAAATGAATTTGTGAGCAAAAGATCAGAATCACTCCTCCCAGTAAAAAAGATAAAAAATGCTAAGAATTGGAAGAATTTGGTGCAGAAGAGAATTTATTGAATACTAATAAATGTATACATGTAAGACATATAAATATATTTTACATTTGTTATCATATGTTTGCATCTATTGCATTGATAATAATTATTTGTGGTTTAATTATCCAGTATAATTACACTATTTCTTAGGGGTTCCGTATGTACCCTTAAGGTCAAAAGAATTCAGCAGTTTGAAAGTTTTGGGAACATTTTAGTATATCAGAATGAACTGCTTATTGACCTTGAACTTACTTTTGAGATCAGAGACTGAGATTGATATAGTGGGTCAGTTCAGAGCATTAGATAACCAGAAAAATGAATAGATGGACCATTACCCTTGCTTCTAAAATTAGTGTGAGAATATTCTTATGGTCTGAGCATTCATGGAATCACCCCCAGCTCAGTCTAATCCTTTAATAGATATCACTCCCCCATGCAGTCTAATCTTCTTTTGAATCCCTTCCACTCAGCACTGTCTAATCCTTTTATAGAACCCTTTCTACTCAGCAGTCTAATCCGCTGATATGATCCACCCCACACTACCCAGCATAGTGTGATACTTTAATCAACTCCTCTCCACCCAGCAGTCTAATCCATTTAGAGGGCCCTCCACATAGCAAGTCTAATCCCTTTAACAACTCCTTCCACCTGGCAGAGTCTAATCCTCTTAGACTCCACTCCATCCCGCACAGTCTAATCCTGTTCTAGACTCCACTCCATCCAGCACCGTCTAATCCTCTTAGAATCCCCTCCACCCAGCAAAGTCTAATCCTGTTCTAGACTCCACTCCAACCAGCACAGTCTAATTCTGTTCTAGACTCCACTCCATCCAGCACAGTCTAATCCTGTTCTAGACTCCACTCCATCCAGCAAAGTCTAATCCTGTTCGAGACTCCACTCCATCCAGCACAGTCTAATCCTGTTCTCGACTCCACTCCATCCAGCACAGTCTAATCCTGTTCTGGACTCTACTCATCCAGCACAATCTAATCCTGTTCTAGACTCCACTCCATCCAGCATAGTCTAATCCTGTTCTAGACTCCACACAATCCAGCACAGTCTAATCCTGTTCTAGACTCCACTCCACCCAGCACAGTCTAACCATTTTATGGACTCTCCATCAGCCAGTTCAATCTAATCCATTTATAGACTATCCGCCAACCCAGCAGAGCCTAATCCTACAATTTCTACAGTGCAAAAAGAGACCATTCAGCCCTAGAATTCTGCATCAAACCTCTGAAAGAGCACTCTACCTAGGCCCACTCCCCTTCCCTATCCCTGCAATCTAACCCGTACACCAAAGGGCAATTTAGCATGACCAAACCACCTAACCTGCACATCTTTGGACTGTGAGAGGAAACCAGAACACACGGCGGAGGAAACCCACACAGACACGGGGAGAAATCCCTCACAACCCAGCAGAATTTCATCCTCTTAAAGACTCTCCCAACCCAGCACAGGCCAATCATTTTACAGACTCTCCTCCACCCAGCACAATCTAATCCTGTTATAGACTCCCCTCTACACAGCACAGTCTAATCTTGTTCTAGACTTCCCTACAGCTAACTAAATCTCATCTTGTTATAGATTCCGCTCCAAGGAGCACCGTCTAATCCTCTTCTACAATTTCCTCCACCCAGCACAGCCCAATCCTTTTATGGACTGCCCTCCATCCAGCACAGTCTAATCCTCTAATAACTCCCCTCCACCCAGGACAGTCTAACCCTCTTCTAGAACCCCTCCAACCAGCGCCGTCCAGTCCTATTTTAGACATAATAATAATCACTTATTATTACACGTATGCTTCAATGAAGTTACTGTGAAAAGCCCCTAGTCGCCACATTCCGGCTCCTGTTCGGGGATGCCGGCACGGGAATTGAACCCGTGCTGCTGGCCTTGTTCTGCATTACAAGCCAGTTGTTTAGCCTACTGTGTGAAACCATCCCTCCATCCAGGACAATCTTATCATTTACAGTCTCCCCTCCACAAAGTACAGGCTATTCTATCCAACATAATCTAACAGCAAGAATTTGGCTGATGCTTATTTTATCCTGATGCATCAAACACAGTACTCCCAGATGTGGGGGATGTGGTACTCCCAGACATGCAGCCAGCCTGCTTGACAAAACCCTTAGCACTGTGAATTTATCTCCAGTGTCTTCAGTTCCAGCAGTGCCCACCATTGGAATACACCAGTCTTCATTGCTTTGCCATAACACACCAACTATGCTTATATTTGTTCCATGGGATGTTGGTGTTGGAGGTAAGGCCAACCTTTACTGCCAGTCCCTAATTGGCTATGAGAAGGTGACCGTGATTCACCTTCTTCAACATCATTTGGTGGAGGGACACAGCACTTTTCATTGGGGAGCTCCAGGGTTTTGCCCCAGAGATAATGAAGGAATGGCATTAGAAAATGGGAATAGAATCGATAGGTGCTTGATGACTTGCGCACTCATGATAGGCTGATGGACCTCTTTCTATGCTGTAAATCACTATGAATGGTGGTATGTTTCAAATTCAGGATGGTGCATGCCTGCTGGGCGATGGGTGCCCATATCCTTCTTAATGGTACAGGCTATGGGTTTGGAAGGTGCAGTTGAAGAAGACTCGGGCGGTAACAGCAGTGCATTTGTAAGCGCTGTGACATTGGATATGTAACCATAGCACCATTATTCTCTTTGATCTGAAAAATAGCTGAATTCAGTTTTGTTTATTTCTGCCAAATAAACACTGGGCTGGATGCTTAATTATCTCATCAAGGATCCTCTGTTCATAATTTTTCCACTACCATAGTAACCCCACTTAATTTATATATCCCTCAGACCATGTGATACAATTTCCATCTGAGAGCCTATTCTGCAAGAATGAAGTTATTTGTACACCACTGTCCCATCTTGCTTAGCATCGACTGCTGGTGTTTTTGATGTATATTGGAAATATTCTTATTCTCTCTCTCTAATACTGATGCCAAGTTCTCCTAAATTGGCTGGATTAAGATGATGTTGAAGTGAACACACCAAGCTTGGCAGGGTTCAAAGGAATTCACATCGAGACAATGACACATACTCCTACTAACATCAAAGAAGAGTCAGAAAGCTCTTGTCTGCGTGGTATCTGAGATTATTAAAGAAACAGAGAGATGGTTTTGAGATTTGCTTGGAAAGTAGCTATATGTACAAGAGAACTGTTTTGTCAAACCACTTAAATCGGCAATGAAAAAACTACTGAAATCTTATATCAAATCAATGGCCAAAGATGTCAGCAAACCTCAGCCTGATGCCGATGATCTTCCACAAATTGACACCCAATTTGAGAAGTCCAAAGGTTGGATGAGATAAATGTACCGCTGTGGTGAGTAAAATCTCTTGAAGAGTATCAATCATTGAGCGAGCAAAAAAGTGGAGTTTTCTGTCATTTTCTGAGTGCTAAGACACTGAGGCACAAAGTCAATTTTAAAAGTGTAAGACAGCACCAGATCTAACCAAAGAGTTGATCAAAAATGCACAGCATTTCAAGGAGTTAAGAGACACCAGGTTTAGCGGTTGTAAATGTTTGTACCTTGTGACATTATGAGAAATGTACAGAACTGTACAGTTAATGTTATGTCCGAATTGACCACTGGAGGGAGCTAGATGCAGAACTGTATAAAGCATCAATGCTAAGCCTTCTGGGAGAGTGTTGGGGAGAAGGCTATGAGAAAGACTGTGGGAAAGTTAGTGTGAGTGAGAGCAGAGCATAGTTATTGTATGAGTGTAGAGATTAGTGGTAGTATATTTATATTCAATTGTTTATTATATAGAGGTAAGTGACTGAATTCAATTAAGTAGTGTAAATAAATCTTTAACTTTATTTAATACAAAAGCTAGTTGTGGTCTTTCTGAACACTACACCAACCATCCTAGAATCTGAACCACAAAGAACACCATGAGTGGGATTCTCCAACCCCCCACTAGGTCAGAGAATCCCCGGGGAGCGGCGTGAATCCCGCCCGCTGCTCCGATGCCGGCTGCCGTATTCTCCGGCGGCTGTTTGCGGGCGGGGGCAGGGTTTACGCCATGCCGGTCGGGGGCAGTTTGCAGTGACCCCCCCTGGCAATTCTCCGGGCCCCGATGGGCCGAGCGGCCGTCAGTTCCTGGACAGTCCCACCGGCGTGAAATGGACATGGTCCCACACGGCGGGACCTGGCTGGTAGGCAGTCTAGTGGAGTCCTCGGGGGGGCGGGGGTGGAGCGCGGGGGGATATGGACCCGGGGGGGCCCCCCACGGTGGCCTGGCCAGCGTTCGGGGCCCTCCGATCTGCGGGCGGGCCTGTACCGTGGGGGCACCCCTTCCTTCCGTGCCAGCCTTTTGGGCTCCACCATGGCCGGCGCAGAGAAGAAACGCCCCTGCGCAAGTGCAGGAACATGCCGGCCGGTCTGCGCATGCGCGGAACCACGCCGGCGGTTCTGCGCATGCGCCAACTTGCGCTGGCCCTTCGGCACTGTTGGCGTGGCACCAACCCCTCTGGCGCCTGCCTAGCCCCCGGAAGTGCGGAGGAATCCGCAACTTCCGGTTGGCCCGACGCCGGAGTGGTTCGTGCCGTTCTTGGCGCAGATCGGGCCATCCCGCCAATTGCGGGAGTATACCTGGTAGAGGAAATAAAGGTCGACAGGTTTCCATAACTCTGAAGTCTAGAGAAGGCATGTTAGTGTCGGAGAAAGACAGTCCAGTGGGAAACTGACAGCATTGGATTAATTGTCCATTTGCACCTCCCCCATTTTAAATTTCCAGAATGGAAAGTTTGAAAGTGCACCAAGAAACCAATTCAATTCCTTCAGATTCTCATTTGTCACCAGGTCATCAAGTTTGAACCATCATTTCACCCTCCCCCTGGCCCAACATGTGCAATGTATCTTAATTTCAACAGTGAGTAAACAGAGAGAAGGTAGAATGCGCTGGAAAGTATTTATAAATGGTGAAGGAACGCAACTCTTACAGAGAGAAGTTGGGGTTTTGAGTTAAGAGATGGAAACTGGACAGTATTAGAGTAAGGTTTTGTAATGATGCACTTCCACCGACTTTATTAGAAATACAAAAGGTATTTATGAAGCAGAAGAACTGTACAGCAGCCACACAGTTGCCTGAGAATAGAATACCACATGTTTTCTGCCCAAGTAAGGACTCATCCCTCAGGAAGATTACCCACTCAGTCCCAATTGGTTCCCAAGCCAGGTGACCCTCTTCTGCTGTGTTGCCCTTAAAGAGCCAATCACCACATTTCTCCACCTTTAACTTATTTATACAATCTTCAATAACTACGTAACTCAGTCTTAAGTTCTAACTAAACCTTATGGGGAGAATTCTACGTCAGCCGACGCCAGAATCGTGAAACACAATTGGGCAGAGAATTGGCTCCGACGACGAAATTGCGGCGGGTGCCAATTTCTCCCCAAATCGCAATTGTCCATCGCCTCGACAGCGGCGTCAATGTATTCCAGAACGCACGTACAGTAAACACCGTTTGCATTAGCGGGCCTGACCTGGTATTCTCAGGGGCCTCCGCAATTCTCCGTCTCCTGTGGGCCGAATTCCTGTCTGCGTGGTTCACTTGAGCGTTTAAACGTCGTGAAACTGGCGTTGTGGCTACTGACGGAGAGAGAGGGGGTATGGAAAGTGTCCAACATCACCACAGTTTGTTGATAGTTGTGCCGCTGGCTGGGGGACTTCTGCCAGGGCTGGGGGAAGTAGTGGGGGGTGGCCAGGAGGTGGGCTGTAGGGTCGGAGTGGATGGGCACGGAACACCATTGCAGCAGCTGGCAAGGCAGCTGCGCACACCGCTGACTGCCCACTGTCAATTTAGGGCCACAGGTTATATGGGTGTCCCCCAGGTCACTCCCCTAGATGCCCTCTGGCCCCAGCCGACACATCAATGGGATGGACGTGCTCCAGCGCAACCAATGTCACCCTGATGGCTGGGATGAGTGTGTGTTAAAAAGTTAAAACTGGAGGGATGTGATGATTGTCTCTTTACGGGCAACACAGCAGAAGAGGGTTACCTGGCTTGGGAACCAATTGGAGTGTATTGTGTATATGCGGCTGCAGCTTGTCAGCCTCCCAAGTGTCAATCACGGACCTGGTGAATCCTGCACTGTTTCTCATTGGAATCGATTGTATTCCATGTGGCGCTGGTGCTAGCTCCTCCACAGTGGCTGAATCAGTCCAGGTTCGGCGCTAGTTTTGCTGTCGTGGAAGTCCACGAATCCTGCCCCGGCGTCACCACTTAGTCTCAGGAAAGGAGAATCCTGCCCTATATATATGAGTTGAACAATTATAAATTGGGTCTTTGAGGGGTTTTTCTGATTCTTGTAAAGTGGCTTAATTCTGCAGTCGAGGATGCTTCCACAGGATTGACATTAACAGGAACTGCAGTGACGGGCACCTCTTCTAGCACTGGCAGTTCATTATTCCTTGCTTCCATGGAGACATCTGTTATGTCTATAGCAGGTCGATCAGGTACTTTGGTGCTTCCTGGTTCAAATACATTTCATGATGAAAACTATATTGCTGGGCGTCTCTCTACTCCCCAAATGATCCACATGTTAACAAATGATCCCTCCATCCAGGTCTACTGGGTACGACAGGCGTCCGGTTAGAGACAATAATTCCGGGGATACAATTTGATCCACAACCGAAGTTCATATTATGACACCATGTCATATTATGTACTTAATATGTTTGTTTTTACTGTTGCAGCAGTGATGGCTCATTGATGAGATCGTCAGGCGTGTGTCCCCAAACAGAAACACTTTTACTGGTAGGCTTTATCTATGTACAGTTCCAAATATAGTCTTGCGTGGAGCTCTTCCACACAGGCTTGCTGTCCGAGACAGTTCTCTGACCATGTGACTATACATCATATGGTGGGCGGTGCCACTCTCCTGTCCCATGTGACCCAAGCTCAGCTGAGCACCTTTCATTATAAAGCATGCAGGCACATATCACCTGAATACAACACAGTCTTCAGTCTTGGCAGTACTTTCACAATCTTGGTCTGCCAAAGTGTGAAGGAATGGTCATGGGACTGGTTGCGTGATAAAGTTTCTTCCCTTTCCAACATTTTAATTTGATATCATTTTCTTCAACCATATTATTATATTGGTTCTTGTTTTTTCATTTGAGAGACCATTTCAGGAGGGGATTCTGCGAAAACTGGCGGGGCGGGCAACTCTGGCGCGAGGGAGTGGAGTGAACCACTCCGGCGTTGGGCCGCCCCGGAGGTGAGCAATCCTCCGTACCTTCAGGGGCTAAGCCAGCGCCAGAGTGGTTTGCGCCGTGCCGGGTGGCGCGGAAGCGGGTTGGCGCCACGCCAACCGGCACCGAAGGGCCTCCGCTGGCCAGCGCGAGTTGGCACATGCGCGGGAGCGCCAGCGTGTGCTGGCGTCATCCTAGCGCATGTGCAGGGGGGGTTCATCTCCGCGTCAGACATCGCGGACTGTTACAGCGGCCGACATGGAAGAATATAGTGCCCCCCATGGCACAGGCCCGCCCGCGGATCGGTCGGCCCCGATCGTGGGCCAGGTCACCGTGGGGGCACCTTCCCCCCCCCCCCCCCCCCCCCCGAGGACCCCGGAGACCGCCCGCACAGCCAGGTCCCTCCGGCAAATACCTGTTGTAATTTACGCCGGCGGGACTGGCCAAAAACGGGAGGCCACTCGGCCCATCGCGGGCCGGAGAATCACCGGGGGCCCGCTGCCAGCGGCTGCTGACCGGCGCAATATCCGCCCCCCACCAAAACCCCGGCGCCGGAGAATTCGGCAGCCGGCGGGGGCGGGATTCACGCCGCCCCCCGGCGATTCTCCGACCTGGCGGGGGGGGGGGGGGTCAGGGAATCCCGCCCCTTGTTCTGGCATGTAAGCTCAGTTCCTTTCTGTGTCTGAATTACCGATCCTGCTATCAATTCTAATGTTTTTACCTCTTTAGTTAGGGTGTGATTTTCCCAAAAGGGAACAAAGTCTCCTGGTGTGCGTGTTTAGCCGTAGTGCTGAGAAACACATGGCTATTCAACACGAAGGGGCCTGAATGGGGGACGCGCGGTCAAGGAAGGACATAGCTGTCTTAATATGCACCCATGCACATCATGAGGTAAAAACAGGCAATGACAGACACCCAGGTTAGCCAATCAACATACAGGACAGAACACAACTAATCACCAGACAGAACACCAGATGGGGGCTTCCAACTATTGAACACACGAGGCATCAGCACTCCGCCTCTTTCCACTGGTGACAACTGTAGTGACAGTCAGGGAGTATATATCAGTCAGCACCTTCTACACGTGGATCAGAGCTAGCCTGGTCTAGTAAGTTAGAGTTAGTACACTTAGAGTAGTTGAGTGTCAACCCACAGCCAGCTGTGTGCATAGTTACAGAGGTTCAATAAATCGTATTGAACCAACACCTATGCTTGGTGTATGCTTTACCGTTCATCTGCATCCTGTTGCAGTCCGTGTTACCCCAGGGTGAATAACACGACAAAAGACCAGGAGTCTACTGTCATAATATACATCTATGTATACAATGGAGTGCATACAGGCAGTGATTGACACACAGGATGACCATTAAGCACACAGAACAGAGCAGCCAATCACCAGACAGGACACAGCTCCTATAAAGCCAGAGGGCACCAGTTTTCCCGCTCTCTCGGGACCCAGCCTCTGAGACAGTCAGAGCTCTTGAGCTAGTCAGTGCCTACACCATGTGGTAGCTAAGTTAGTCTGGTAAGGCTAGTGTCATGTCTCCGGTCAAATCAGCATAGTGTCAACCCACAGTTGAACATGTTTAATAGTTTGGAAGTTGAATAAAATCGTGTTGCATTTTATCAAGTATTGGAGGTCTGTCTCTCGCTACACTGCATCAAGTGCAGTTCACCTCGACCCAGCCTACCCAATACATAATGGTACCAGCTGAGTGATGCTGAAAATTTGACGGACCTACCTTGAGTGAATCAGCGCTGACCAAAAAGCCATCCGGTGACATGGAAAACGTCCGTCCTCCTCCGCAGATCCGTATCACCGGCAACCTTGGTGCAAATTGGAGGATCTTCAAACAAAAGTTCCAACTCTATCTCGAAGCCACCGATCTTGAGGCCTCATCGGACGCCAGGAAAATCGCACTATACCTCTCCACAGCCGGGGACCACGCCATCCACATTTACAACTCCCTTACATTCGATGAAGGCGAAGACAAGACGAAATTTAAAACAGTCCTACTGAAGTTCGACAGCCACTGCGACATTGAGGTGAATGAGAGCTTTGAATGGTACGTTTTCCAGCAGAGGCTTCAGGGTAAGGATGAACCTTTTCAATCCTTTCTGACCAATCTCCGCATCCTCGAGCAGTCCTGTAACTATGATTCGACCACTGATTCCATGATCCGGGATCAGATCGTTTTCAGGGTCCACTCCGATTCCCTTCGCCAGCAGTTCCTGAAAGTCAAGCAGCTCACCCTCACCATCGCCATCGAAATGTGTGTACTCCCACATCAGGGCAGAAGAAACGGCAAAGCTAACCTCCCACGAGGCGGAACAGGTGCAGGCCATCGCACAAATGCAGGGCCTAAGTATCGACGAGAGTGGCCATTCCGCGCGCTTTTACCAGGTCTCTGCACATGCGCGTAAAGGCCGAGGGGACGGCGAGACCGACGACCAGACTGCGCAGGTGCGTACGTCATTCGACTGCACTGCACATGCGTGATGGCGCATGGAACGCCCTGACATTGGCGTCATGACGTGTCCGAATTGTGGCTCCGCCCATTTAAAGCGGCAATGTCCGACAAAATCACGACGGTGTCTACAGTGTGGCAAGCTTGGGCACTACGCAGCCCTTTGCAGATCTGCTCCACTGCCCAGCATCCAGCGATCCCAGCCGCGGCGCAGAAGCGTCCGTTCAATACAGCAGGCCATGCCAGACTCCGACCACGACAGCCCAACAGATCCTGATGCTGCGTGCCTCAAATCTCCATACCGGGTGGGCATCATTACGAAGCATGTGCTGCCTTTCTCCAAGACAGCGACGCACCTCCCGATCCTCAGCCTGGATCCCGACGACACGTGGTGTGTTGCCCTCACAGTCAACAAGGCTCGCATCCAGTTCAAACTGGACACCGGCGCATTGGCGAACCTCATCTCCAAATCCGATCTCGACACAATCCGCGTCAGACCAAGCATTCTTCCACCGGGTGCCAACTCCTTGACTACAATGGCAATGCCATAGCTGCCAGTGGCTCATGCCAACTCGGAGTTTCCAATAAGTCATTTAAAGCGACACTGCGATTTGAGATCGTGGGACCTGACAGAGCATCCCTGCTCAGTGCTCGGGCCTGCAAACTCCTGAATTTGATTCAGCGAGTCCACACCATGTCATCCTCACAGGCGACGGCCTCACCTAATGAGAAGTTCCAGGCTGAAATTGATGACATCATTACGCAGTACCGCAGCGTGTTCGACGGAATGGGCACACTCCCATACCGATACAAAATCCTGCTCAAACCGAACCAAAGCCACCCCTGTGATCCACGTACCACGTTGGGTGCCGGCACCCCTCAAGGACCGCCTCAAGCAGCAGTTCCAGGACATCCAGGACCAGGGCATCATATCAAACGTCACAGAACCCACGGACTGGGTCAGCTCCATGGTCTGCGTCAAGAAGCCGTCAGGGGAGCTTCAAATCTGCATCGACCCCAAGGATCCAAACCGCAACATCATGAGGGAACATTACCCGATACCAAAAAAGAGATGACCAGCGAGATGGCTCATGCCAATCTCTTTACGAAGCTGGAAGCCTCCAAGGGGTTCTGGCAAATACAGCTGGATACATCCAGTCGCAAGCTGTGCACATTCAATACCCCGTTCTGTTGCTACTGCTACAACCGGATGCCTTTTGTCATCATCTCTGGCTCAGGTATTTCACCGCATCATGGAACAGATGATGGAGGGTATTGAGGGGGTGCGCGTGTATGTTGACGATGTCATAATCTGGTGCTCAACTCCTCAAGAACACATCGATCGCCTCAAGCAGGTATTCCACAGAATCCATGAGCATAGCCTCCGACTCAACAGAGCCAAGTGCTCGTTCGGTCAATCAGAAATCAAATTCCTTGGTGACCACATCTCGCAGCAAGGCGTGCGGCCAGATGCTGACAAGGTCTCGGCGATCAACGCCATGAAGACCCCAGAGGACAAGAAGGCGGTCCAAGCTTTCTCGGGAAGTTCATTCCCAACATGGCGGCACACACCACAGCCCTCCGCCATCTTGTCAAAAAGTCGATGGAATTCCAGTGGCTGCCCGCTCATGAGAACGAATGGCGTGAGCTCAGGGCAAAACTCACCACAGCCCCGGTTCTGGCGTTATTCGACCCTACCAAAGAGACCAAAATATCCACTGATGTGAGCCAGGACGGTATTGGAGCGGTGCTCATCCAACTCCTCCTCATGGGCCCCAGTTGCGTATGCTTCCAGAGCCATGACACCCACTGAGTAACAGTACGCTCAGATCAAGAAGGAATGCCTGGGCCTCCTAACAGGAATCAACTAATTTCACGACTATGTGTATGGCCTCCCAAAATTCACGATTGAGACGGACCACAGGCCACTAGTCCACATAATCCAGAAGGATTTGAATGACATGACGCCTCGGTTACAGCGAATCCTTCTCAAGCTACACCGCTTTGATTTTGAACTTGTCTACACGCCAGGCAAAGAACTCATTGTTGCAGATGCCCTTTCCAGGTCTATCACCACACCGTGTGAACAAACTGACTTTGTCTGCCAAATCGATGCGCAGGTGCAATTGTGTGCCTCCAACCTTCCGGCCACTGATGAGAGGGTCATCCAAATTCGCGAGGAAATGGCCAAGGATCCTCTGCTACAGTGTGCAATGCAGCACCTCACGAATGGCTGGCAGAAGGGACAGTGTCCCCAGTTTTACAATGTCAAGGACGACCTGACGGTGGTGGACGGCATCCTCATGAAGCTCGATAGGATTGTGATTCCGCAGAGCATGCAAGCTATGGTGCTCGGCCAACTCCATGAGGGTCACCTGGGGGTCGAGAAATGTCGACGCAGAGCTCGAGAGGCAGTCTATTGGCCAGGCATCAGCCAGGACGTTGCCAACACGGTCCTCAACTGCCCCACATATCAGAAATTTCAGCCAGCTCAACCCAAAGAAACTCTGCAGCAACATGGGATAGTGACCTCCCCATGGTCCAAAGTCGGTGTCGACCTTTTCCACGCCAAGGGGCGTGACTATGTCCTCCTGGTCGACTACTTCTCCAATTACCCAGAAGTGGTGAAACTGTCTGACCTCACATCGAAGGCGATGATTAAAGCATGCAAAGAAACGTTTGTCAGGCATGGGATACCGCTCACGGTGATGAGTGACAACGGTCCCTGTTTTTACAGCCAGGAATGGTCTGATTTTGCCCGCCTATACAACTTTCGTCACGTAACCTCCAGCCCCCACTACCCGCAGTCAAACGGGAAGGCCGAAAAAGGGGTCCATATCGTCAAGAGATTACTATGCAAGGCTGCAGACTCAGGCTCCGAGTTCAACCTGGCGCTGCTGGCATACAGAGCACCCCCCTGTCCACTGGGTTGTCTCCCGCGCAGATGCTCATGAATTGCACTCTGCGAACCACGGTTCCAGCCATCCATGTCCAGACCTTGACCCCCTCACGGTCATACAAAGATGCAGCAGTCTCGAGCCCAACAGAAATCAGCATACGTCGCTCATGCCACGGATCTCCCCGAGCTGGTCCCAACGGATTGTTTTTGTGTCCAGTTGCCTGATGGCATCTGGTCCGCCACAGCTGTGGGGGTCAAGCAAGTGGCCCCGAGATCGTTCCTCGTCCGCATGGCTGATGGCTCCTTCCTACGACACAACAGACGGGCGCTGCACAGAGTTCCACGCCCGCCACCTAACCATGATGTCCCGCCTCACACAATGCTTCCTCCGGGCGTGCCCTACCACGAGCCACTGATCTACCAGCAATCCTGCCGACCTCTGCGACCACCGCATTGGCGGCGGTCCCACTTATCCAAGTGCAGGCGGCCCCTGATCCACCCTTGAGGCGGTCAACCAGAATTTGTCGCCCGCCGCAGAGACTAAACTTATAGACTTAACTCTTGCACAACTGTGTTACCTTATCGTTTTGACCTCTGTAAATATTGTTGTTACCGTTTCATCTGCCCTATATCTGCACTAGCGACACCTTCCTGTGTACATAAGCTCATTTTAGCACATTCTGTATATAGTCACGCACATATACACATCCACACGCACATGCACCTTAATATTTATTATCTCAACACACACAATATAGCAAAAAAAAAAGGGGGGGAGATGTCATAATATACATCTATGTATACAATGGAGTGCAGACAGGCAGTGATTGACACACAGGATGACCAGTAAGCACACAGAACAGAGCAGCCAATCACCAGACAGGACACGACCACTATAAAGCCAGAGGGCACCAGTTTTCCCGCTCTCTCAGGACCCAGCCTCTAAGACAGTCAGAGCTTGTGAGCTAGCCAGTGCCGACACCATGTGGTAGCTAAGTTAATCTGGTCAGGCTCTTGTCAGGTCTGCGGTCAAGTCAGCATAGCGTCGATCCACAGTTGAACATGTATAATAGTTTGGATGTTGAATAAAATCGTGTTGCATTTTATCAAGTGTTGGAGTCTGTCTCTCGCTAGGCTGCATCAAGTGCAGTTCACCTCGACCCAGCCTACCCAACACATCATCTACTTCATCTAAGTAATTTACCTTGAATAATTCAGTGACGACCAGCAAGTGCCTTCCAGCAGCATGGAGAAGATCCAGGCCCTTCCGCAGCTCCGGATCTCTGGAAATCTCGGCACCAACTGGCGGGTCTTTAAGCAGAAATTCAGTCTCTACATTGAGGCCTCGGGCCTCGAGGATGTGTCCGATGTCAGAAAAATCGCACTGCTACTGTCGACTGCGGGGGACCAGGCCATCCAAATCTTCAATTCGCTCACTTTTGCCGACGGCGAAGACAAGACCAAGTTCCTGACCGTGTTAGCCAAATTTGACAGTCACTGTGAAGTCGAAACGAACGAGAGCTTTGAGCGCTATGTCTTCCAGCAACGTCTTCAGGGTAAGGATGAGCCTTTCCAATCCTTTCTAATTCATCTCTGCATATTAGCGCAATCCTGCAACTACGGTGACACCGCTGATTCCCTCATCGGGGATCAGATCGTGTTTGAGGTCCACTCCGACGCCTTGCGGGAGCAGCTCCTAAAAATAAAAAACATGACCCTGCCAGTAGTCATCGAGATGTGTAAAGTGCATGAACAGGCGAAAAGCCGCTACTCCTGGCTTAAATCAACAGAACAGGACCAACTTGCCTCCCACGAGGCAGAGAGTGTACAGGCCATCGCCCTGCGGCGCCTTATCATTGATGAAGGCGGCCATTTTGTGCACTTTTCCCAAGGTCCCACGCATACGCACCACAGGCGGGAGAATGAAGCGGCCGAAGACCACACTGCACAGGTGCAAGCAGCAGCTGACCGCACTGCACATGTGCGACGACGCACGGAGCGTTACGACGTCAACGTCATGACATGCCCGAACTGTGGCACCGCCCACTTAAAGCGGCAATGCCCTGCAAGAGGCAGACGATGTTTAAATTGTGGGAAGCCTGGACATTATGCAGCCTTGTGCAGGTCTGCACCTCCGATCGTGGGCCAGCGATCCCAGTTCCAACGCAAACGCGTTCGAAGTGTGCAGCAAGGGCTGCTGGATTCGGAACCTGGTAACACCACGGATCCAGAGGACGACTGCTTGGAGTCCCCATATCGTGTGGGCATCATTACCACGTATGACAAGGCCTCCTCAAATTCAGCAACATGCCTACCCATCCTCAATGTGGATTCTGCGGACGAATGGCGTGCTGTCGTACACGTTAACCAATGCAGCATCCGGTTCAAGCTGGACAATGGTCCTTCAGCCAATCTCATATCTCAAGCAGATCTTGATCGCATCCAAAGGCAGCCAAAAATTATTCCGCCGGCCTGCCAGCTGCTTGATTATAATGGCAATGCCATTACTGCGTTAGGGTCTTGTCACCTGCATGTCTCCAACAAGGCCATCAAAGCCACACTGCGATTCGAAATCGTCAAGCCTGACAAGGCTTCCCTGCTTGGTGTCCATGCATGCAAGCTACTCAATCTTGTGCAGCGCGTACATGCCATGTCCTCTGCCAATACGAATCTTCAGGCTGGCATTGACGAAATCCTGTCACAATACCCGGATGTGTTCAGTGGGATGGGCACGCTGCCGTACCGCTACAAAATCTTACTCAGGCCTGATGCCATGTATGTGATCCATGTACCAAACCGGGTGCCGGCTCCTCTGAAGGACTGTTTAAAGGCGCAGCTGCAGGAGCTCCAAGACCAGGGTATAATCTCTAAAGCGACGGAACCGACTGACTGGGTCAGCTCGATGGTCTGTGTGAAGAATCCCTTTGGAGAACTGCGCATATGTATAGATCCCAAGGATCTTAACCGAAACATAATGCGGGAACACTATCCGATCCCGAAGCGGGAGGAGCTAACCAGTGAGATGGCACATGCCAAATTCTTCACGAAGCTAGATGCATTGCGTGGCTTCTGGCAGATACAACTGGACGAGTCCAGCAGAAAGCTCTGCACCTTTAATACACCTTTCGGAAGGTATTGCTACAACCGCATGCCGTTTGATATTGTTTCAGCCTCTGAAATCTTTCACAGCATCATGGAACAGATGCTGGAGGGCATTGAGGGTGTGTGGGTTTATGTTGGTGACATCATTATATGGTCCACGACCCCAGAGGAACACATATCTCGTCTCCAACAAGTCTTTAGACGCATACATGCCAACGGCCTCAAGTTGAACAAGGCCATATGCTCCTTTGGCATGTCATCAATCAAGTTATTGGGTGATCAAATATCCCAGTGGGGCATGCAACTGGACTCGGACAAAGTCAATGCCATCAACACCATGAAGACCTGGAAGACAAAAAGGCAGAACTCCACTTCCTGGGTATGGTTACCTTCTTGAGAAAGTTCATTCCCAACCTCGCATCACACACCACGGCTCTCAGGTATCTGGTGAAGAAGTCCACTGCCTTTCAGTGGCTACCCACACATCAAGCAGAGTGGCTCGAGTTAAAGGTAAAGCTCACCACTGCTCCAGGACTAGAGCTTTTTGACCCAGAGCAGGAGACAGAATTCTCCACAGACGCCAGCCAGGACGGCATTGATGCGGTGCTCCTGCAGAAGGATGACTCCTCGTCCTGGGCTCCAGTGGCCTATGCGTCTAGGGCCATGACTCCCACTGAGCAGAGGTATGCTCAGATAGAGAAAGAGTGCCTGGGTTTCCTCACCGGTATTGTAAAGTTCCATGATTACATCTACGGTCTACCAACCTTCACAGTAGAGACTGACCACAGACCCCTGGTCCATATCATTCACAAGGACTTGAATGACATGATGCCCAGGCTTCAGTGCATACTCCTTCGACTCCGCAGGTATGATTTCGAATTGGTTTACACACCAGGCAAGGAACTAATCATTGCAGATGTCCTTTCCCGCGCCATCAACTCGCCCTGTGAACAGGTCGACTTCATCCGCCAAATTGAGGCACAGGTGCAACTGTGTGCCAGCAACCTCCCGGCCTCAGACGAACGAGTCGTCAACATTCGAGAAGAGACTTCCAAGGACCCTCTTCTGTAGCGGGTCATACATCATCTTGCAAATGGTTGGCAGAAAGGGCAATGCCCCCAGTTCTTTAATGTAAAGGATGGCCTAACAGTTGTCGAGGGGATTCTCCTCAAGCTGGATCGTATCGTTATTCCTCGCAGCCTTCAGAACTTAGTGCTCAAACAGATCCACGAGGTACACCTCGGTATCGAGAAATGCAGGCGCAGGGCCCGGCAGTCAGTCTATTGGCCTGGCATCAACGAGGACATATCCAACATGGTCCTCAATTGTGCGACCTGCCAGCGTTTCCAGCCTGCTCAGCCCAAAGAAACAATCCAACAACACGTGGGAATCGACCTTTTTCACACCAATTGGCGTGACTACGTGCTTATAATTGACGACTTCTCGAGTTACCCCGAAGTGGTGTGATGTACCATTAATAATTACAGAAGATGAGTTGAGAGTGAAACTGTGGCTTTAATTAGCTTAAAGATACCTGCTGGCAGCCGACCCCAGACTGAAGGCAGGGCTGGAGGTTGGCCACCTTTATACCTGAGCACGAGGGGAGGAGCCACAGGCAGAGCCAGTGGGGCAAGCCCAGGCATGTTACATACGGCAGGTATAATACAATATAGTGGTTTACCACATTCACCCCCTGCTAAAACGGAGTCCGGCGGGGGTGAAGTGGACGGTTGAATGATATATTGATTCTGTCGGGGGCTTTGACTTTCCGCTGTGACTGCTGCAGTCCCGGTTGTGGTGTGGATACCGGTGTCGGATGAAGTGTTGAGGCCTGCGTGTCGTCTTCTGCGTCACCAAGTAGATGAGTGCCTGGCGACGGACCTGTGGCTCTGGCAGGCCATGCACTGGGACTAGCGGAGTATGTTGTGGCCCTGGTACACCATGGGTAGCAATGGAAGGAGAAGGTGTAGTGTCGGGGGTAGTGGTGATGGTCACTGGGGAACCTCCGGGTGTCAAATCCTGAAGGGAGACTGTGTCCTCCCACCCGTCATGGTGTGCCACGTAGGCATATTGGGGGTTAGCATGGAGGAGACGGACCCTTTCGGGGATCCGACTTATGACTCCTCGTATCCTTCCAGAGGAGGAGGGGCCCCGGGAGCGAGACCCCTGAGGTGGACTTCCTGGGGAAGACAAATATTCTCTCATGAGGGGTCACATTGGTGGCAGTGCACAGGAGCGACCGGATGGAGTGGAGCGCATACTGAAGGACCTCCTGCCAGCGGGAGACAGGGAGACCTCTAGACGGTAGGGCCAGCAGGACGGCCTTCCAGACCGTCGCGTCCTCCCTCTCCACCTGTCCGTTCCTCCGGGGGTTGTAGCTGGTAGTCCTGCTTGAGGCGATGCCCTTGGTAAGCAGGTACTGACGCAGCTCATCACTCATGAAGGAGGAACCCCGATCACTATGGATGGAGTTGGGGGAACTGAACAATGTGGAGAGGCCGTGCAGGGCCTTGATGACTGTGGCAGAGGTCATGTCGGGGCATGGGATGGCGAAACAGAAACGTGAGTACTCATCAATGATGTTGAGGAAGTATACATTACGGTCAGTGGATGGGAGGAGCCCTTTGAAATCGACGTTGAGGCGCTCAAAGGGGCGGGATGCCTTTACCCGGTGTGCTCTGTCTGGCCGATAGAAGCATGGTTTGCACTCCGCGCAGACCTGGCAGTCCCTGGTCATGGCCGTGACCTCCTCGATGGAGTACGGCAGGTTGCGGACGTTGATAAAGTTGAAAAACCGGGTGACACCCGGATGACAGAGGTCATTGGGAGGACTGAAGTCGGTTTACTTGTGCGCTGGCATATATACCGCGGGACAGGGCATCTGGGGGCTCATTGAGCTTCCCAGGTCGATACAAGATATCATAATTATGCGTGGAGAGTTTGATCCTCCACGTTTGGATCTTGTCATGCTTGATCTTGCTCCACTGTGTGTTATTGAACATGAAGGCCACTGACCGTTGGTCAGTGAGGAGAGTGAATCGCCTGCCAGCCAGGTAATGCCTCCAATGTCTTACAGCTTCCACAATGGCTTGGGCTTCCTTTTCAATAGACGAGTGTCGTATTTCGGAGCTCTGGAGGGTACGGGAGAAGAAAGCCACGGGCCTGCCCACCTGGTTAAGGGTAGTGGCCAGGGCAAAGTCGGAAGCATCGCTCTCCACCTGGAACGGGATGGACTCGTCCACTGCGTGCATTGCGGCCTTGGCAATATCTGCTTTGATGCAGTTGAAGGCCAGGTGGGCCTCAGCTGTCAGGGGAAAAAGGGTGTATTTAATAAGTGGACGGGCCTTGTCCGCATAATTGGGGGCCCACTGGGCATAGTAGGAAAAGAGCCCCAGGCATCTCTTCAGGGCCTTGGGGCAATGGGGGGGAGGGGGGGCGGGGGGAGTTCCAGGAGGGGATGCATGCGGTCGGGGTCAGGCCCTTGGACTTCGTTTTCCATAAGGTAGCCAAGGATGGCTAGGCGGGTTGTGCGGAAAATGTATTTCTCCATATTGTACGTGAGGTTAAGGAGCTTGGCGGTGTGTTGTGGAGGGCCACTTCTAACGAGTCCGAAAGCTGTACTGTCTCTTGGAGTCGAGTGCACCCCTTTCTAGTAGGCGCTGGCGGGTGTAATTTGACTTTATGCCTGCGACAGAGGCGTCCCGGATCAACAACTCTGTGTGCTCGACAACCGATACCGTCTTACAATTGCAGTTCTGGCCGAGTACCCGCAATGCGCGCAGGAATTCAGCTTGCGATTCTCCGGGGCGCTGTCGTCTCGTGGCAAGATGCCTAGCATACATCTCGTTGACTTTCCTGACATACTGTCCTTTCAACAGCGTTATCGCATCCACGTACGAGGCAGCGCCCCTGATATTAAGGTATACTTGCCGGCTCACCCTAGAATTGAGAATTCGCAGCTTGTGGGTCCTGGCGACGGCGATGGCGGAGGATTCGATGTAGGATACGAAGCAACGTAGCCAGTGTTCGAACGGGTAGTGGCATCGGCTGCTTGGGGGCCAGCTCCAGGCAATTAGGTTTGAATGATTGGTCCATCTTAAAACTTTAAGCTAATTAAATTGATGTACCATCAATAACGACAGAAGATGAGTTGAGAGTGAAACTGTGGACTTAATTAGCTTAAAGATACCTGCTGACAGCTGGCCCCAGACTGAAGGCAGGGCCGGAGGTTGGCCACCTTTATACCTGAGCACGAGGGGAGGAGCCACAGGCGGAGCCAGCAGGGGCAAGCCCAGGCATGTTATATACAGCAGGTATAATACAATACAATGGTTGACCACATGGTGAAACTGTCTGACCTCACATCAAGGTCTGTCATCAAGGCCTGCAAGGAGTCATTTGCCAGGCATGGTATACCGCTCATGGTCATGAGCGACAGCGGTCCCTGCTTCTACAGCCAAGGGTGGTCCAACTTCGCGAAGCTATACCGGTTCAAGCACATTACCTCGGGCCTACATTACTCGCAATCTAACAGGAAGGTCGAGAAAGGGGTCCATATCGTGAAGCAACTGCACTGCAAGGCTGCGGACTCAGCTTCTGACTTTAATCTTGCACTCCTGGCGTACAGAGCAACCCCTCTGTCCACCGGTATGTCTCTGGCACAACTCCTTATGAACCGTGACCTGCGGACGACTGTTCCGGCCATTCATTTACCTGACCTGGATCACCTTCCAGTGCTGCAGAAGGTGCAACAACTCAGAAACCGGAAAAAGCTGACATATGATGCTCATGCTACTGTTCTGCCCGTGCTCTCTCCGGAAGATGCTGTTCGCATCAAGTTGCCTGGTGGAGGCTGGTCAGCTCCAGCTGTTGTTGTTCGACAGGCTGCTCCCAGGTCGTTCGTGGTTCGCATGGCTGATGGATCCATTGCCAGGCGCAACAGAAGGGCACTACGCAAACTTACCTGCCCACCACCGGATCTCGCGTTCCCAGCTGTCGTTATGCCTTTTCCAGACACCTCGCTCTACGAGGCCAGCAATCTGGCTGCAAGCCCGCCTGTCATCCCCACCTCCACCTCTCAGGTGGTCGACAAGGATCCGATGCCAGCCCCAGAGATTGGACTTATAAATATTTCCTTTGTACATATCGTTCTGTATCTGCACGTTAGACACCTTACATGTACATATGCATTCACTCGCCATTTGCTGTAAATAGTTATATCTGTAAATATGTCGTATATGCTCTAAGCAACCGACAAATTTTTTTTTAAAAGGGGGATGTCATAATATGCACCCATGCACATCATGAGGTAAAAACAGGCAGTGACAGACACCCAGGTTAGCCAATTAACATACAGGACAGAATACAACCAATCACCTGGCAGAACACCAGAGGGGGGGCTTCCAACTAGAAAACACACGAGGCATCAGCACTCCGCCTCTTTCCACTGGTGACAACTGTAGTGACAGTCAGGGTGTATATATCAGTCAGCACCTTCTACATGTGGATCAGAGCTAGCCTAGTCTGGTAAGTTAGAGTTAGTACACTTAGAGTGGGAGAGTGTTAACCCACAGCCAGCTGTGTGCATTGTTACAGAGGTTCAACAAATCGTATTGAACCAACACCTACGTTTGGTGTATGCTTTACAGTTCATCTGCATCCTGTTGCAGTCCATGTTACCCCAGAGTAAATAATATGACAATGGCTATGTTTTGTACAGTGGGGAGCTCCGCTTGTTGGAACTCCCATTGGAGCGAGAGATTGGAAGGCCATTTCTAAATGGTGTCCGATCTCCGAGGCCCCCAAAACAATCCCCGACCTCTCCCCCACAGCGCGAACATATAATGGGAGAGGGTCCCCGCTGTCTGCTGCTTCAGTAACATGCACTCCACTGACCATCCTGCACACCCCAATTTAAGGATTACAGATTGCCTTTGAGTGGTGGCAGAAGACCGATAGAATCTCCTGGTCTTGAGTGGGGTTGGCAGTTGATCTGTTGTATGTAGGTTGGTTCTTCTCGCCTTGGCTCAGCTCACTTGTAGTGGTTGCTGGTCACTATGTTTTGATTCCAAATGCTTACAACAAACCTCAGAGCTTTCCCTCTGGTTTGCTCTTTGATGAAAAAAATAAACCTTTGTTAACTCTTACACTGTTGCAATTGAAAATATGGAAAGATGTGTCATTTGAAACATGGAAGTCTGGCAATATCTGGCCTGAGAGAAACATGAGAGGATACAGGGAAATATCCCACAAAGGGTTAACAGCAGCTGCAAAGAGCAGGATTGTAAAATGCAGATATCCTTGGTCACGCAGACTTAGCAAACACACAGGATTTTGAATGAAGCCAAAAACAGTGGCTCACACCTTCATTGAAAGTAACTATCTTAGTAAGCAGCTGGAAAAGAAAGGATGAGGTTCAGTTGAATTTGGTGACAATTCTAGGTGTGAAATTTTGCTAATACCAGGTAAATTAAAGAAAACTGGAGACTATCAGTCGACGGGAAACATAATTCAAAGCCAAAATCAAAGTCAAAATTATGAGCTGAGGACACAATTGGAAAATAAAACTATAGAAATGACAGGAACCAAACCAAAATTCACAGCTCTTGAAACCAAAGCATTTTTGAATATCACAAAGGAACTTTGAACATCACAAAGGAAACAATGTAATCAGAGACCTGAGAGGTGAGGTTATGTCAAAATGAATACTTAATTGGATTAGAATGTTTTGATCAAAGATACTTTTTACAATCAAAGAAAATAAGAGTTACTTTAAAATAAAGTCATTAAAAACTAGATAACTGTTAGAAAAATATATAAACCCAAAGAAAGGGGCAGCCAGCAGAGCCAGCTCTCACAGTTCGGTACATGGGAAAGATAGGACACAGCAACTGAGCTCATCAGCGAACACATCTAAAGAAGACCAGATTTTAAAAAGAAGATTGATTGTCAAGTTGGGCCTGAAGGTCCCTTCAACCAACCAGAAGGATCCAGAAGCAAGATCTTTTTCCTTTCTGTAAAGAAAGTATTTGCAGCTATAAAAAAAAAATAATAATAATAAAATAAATTAAAGGTTTTAACCTGAAACAGTGGTTATTAGCCCAATTTACTTACTTAGCAATGCGGGGCCCAGGATCGATGCTACTAAGTGGTAAGTAGAGGAAATCTTCAGTGAAGGTATAGGTTATACAGGGGGATAACTTGAAAATATAGTTTGACCTGAATAGCACCCACTGAAGCCTGCATCGGAGTCGGGGAGTGAGAATCCCTGTTCACCATTTAGAATATCGGCCCTTTTTGGTATCGGGGGACTTCTAAGAATAGTGGTGAGTTTTCAACTTCAACTAATAGGGCAGCACAGTGGAGCAGTGGTTAACACAGCTGCCTGACGGCGTCGAGATCCCAGGTTCGATCCCGGCTCTGGGTCACTGTCCGTGTGGAGTTTGCACATTCTCCCCGTGTTTGCATGGGTTTCGCCCCCACAACCCAAAGATGTGCAGTGTAGGTGGATTGGCCACACTAAATTGCCCCTTAATTGGAAAAAATGAATTGGGTACTCTAAATTTATTTTTAAAAAACTCTTACACTGACAGTGCCAGCAATAAATTTTGTGCCATTTCCGGCACTGGCCTCTGTTTAACATTTCAGGGCACGTTCTAAAGCAAAAGGTTCTTGCCTTGGAATTTCACCTCTTGGGGACACCTATTGGGAATTCAGGATTGGGGGCTTGTTACACCCTGGGTGATGTCCAACCTCCAGAGTATGACTGCTCATGTGAACCTCCAGAATATGATTGCTCATGTGTACCAGCCCTATACTAGAAGTGTTGTTAAGCTATGATTTTACCCCTTCACCTAATACACAGGCTCAAAACTCATCAGCAGGATTTTCCGCCGGTGGGATTCTCCGTTGCGCCGGTAGCACATCTACGCTTGTGAGTTTCCCAGCGATGTGGGGTGGCCAAAATGGGCAATTCCATTGGCAGGTGGCGGGAACAGAGAATCCCACTGCCGCCAAGGGTGTGCCGCCCAGAAAAATGCAGCTGGCAGAGCGGAGTATCCCGCCCCTTATTTTGATCCCTTTGCGAAACAGTCAACATAAGTGCTCCTTACTGCAAATGATTTGGATGGAGCCGATCTTGTCAGGTGTGTACAGGAAGGATACCTGACTCAATATGTAGATAGGCCGAATAGAGGGGAGGCCATATTGGACTTGGTGCTTGGCAACGAACCAGGCCAGGTGTCAGATGTCTCAGTGGATTGGATTGAATTGGATTTGTTTATAGTCACGTGTACAGTGAAAAGTATTTTTCTGCGAGCAGCTCAACAGATCATTAAGTACATGGGAAGAAAAGGGAATAAAATAAAATACTTAATAGGACAACTAACCGACCCTTCCACTTCCTCATCCAAGTCATTTATAAAAACCATAAAGAGCAGAGGTCCCAGAACAGATCCTTGCGGGATACCACTGGTCACCGACCTCCAGGCGCTGGGCGAGCATTTCGGTGACAGTGACCACAACTCCTTGACCTTTACCATAGTCATGGAGAGGGATAGGAACAGACAGTATGGGAAGGTATTTAATTGGGGGAGGGGAAATTATACTTCTATCAGACAGGAGCTGAGGAGCATAAAGTGGGAACAATTGTTCTTGGGGAAATGCACAACAGTAATGTGGGGGTTGTTTAAGGAGCACTTGCTGCGAGTGCTGGATAGTTTTGTCCCACTGAGATGAGGAAGGAATGGTAAGGTGAAGGAGTCTTGGATGACAAGAGAAGTGGAGCTTCTAGTCAAGAGGAAGAAGGAAGCTTACGTAAGGTTGAGGAAGCAAGGATTTGACTTGGCTCTAGAGGGTTACAAGGTAGCCAGGAAGGAACTCAAAAATGGACTGAGGAGAACTAGATGGGGGCATGAAAAAGCCCTGGTGGGAAGGATTAGGGAAAACCCCAAGGCGTTCTACACTTATGTGAGAAATAAGAGCATGATCAGAATGAGAGTAGGGCCGATCAGGGATAGTGGAGGGAACTTGTGCCTAGAGTCTGAGTATTCACTAGTGAGAGGGACTTTGTTGCTCATGAGAACAGTGTGAACCAGGTTAATAGACTCGAACAGGTTGATCTTAAGAAGGAGGATGTGCTGGAAATTTTGAAAAGCATCAGGATAGATCAGTCCCCTGGGCCTGACGGGATATACCCAAGGTTACTACGGGAAGCAAGGGAGGAGATTGCTACGTCGTTGGCGATGATTTTTGCGTCCTCACTCCCCACTGGAGCAGTGCCGGATGATTGGAGGGAGGCAAATGTTGTTCCCCTGTTCAAGAATGGGAATAGGGAAATCCCTGGGAATTGCAGACTCATCAGTCTTATGTCTGTGGTATTGGAAAGGATTCTGAGAGATAGGATTTATGATTATTTAGAAAAACATAGTTTGATTAAAGATAGTCAGCATGGCTTTGTGAGGGGCAGGTCATGCCTCACAAGACTCATTGAATTCTTTGAGGATGTGACGAGACACATTGATGAAGGTCGGGCAGTGGATGTGGCGTATATGGATTTCGGTAAGGCATTTGATAAGGTTCCCCATGGTAGGCTCATTCAGAAAGTTAGGGGGCATGGGATACAGGAAAAGCTGGCTGTCTTGATACAGAATTGGCTAGCCAAAAGACAGCAAGTGGTATTGGATGGAAAGTATTCCACATGGAGGTCGGTGACCAGTGGTGTCCTGCAAGGATCTGTTCTGGGACCTCTGTTCTTTGTGGTTTTTATAAATGACTTGGATGAGGAAATGGAAGGGTGGGTTAGTAAGTTTACCAATGACACAAAGGTTGGGGGAGTTGTAGATAGTGTTGAGGGTTGTTGAAGGTTACAACAGGACAGTGACTGGATGCAGAGCTAAGCTGAGAAGTAGCAGATGGAGTTCAACCTTGATAAATGTGGAGTGATTCATTTTGGAAGGTCGAATTTGAATGCTGAAGACAGGGTTAAAGGCAGGATTCTTGGAAGTGTGGAGGAACAGAGGGATCTTGGGGTCCACGTACATAGATCCCTCAAAGTTGCCACCCAGATTGATAGGGTAGTTAAGAAGGCATATGGTGTGTTGGCTTTCATTAACAGGTGGATTGAGTTTAAGAGCCGCAAGGTTTTGCTGCAGCTTTATAAAACCCTAGTTAGGCCACACTTAGAATATTGTGTCCAGTTCTGGGCGCCTCATTATAGAAAGGATGTGGATGCTTTGGAGAGGGTACAGAGGAGATTTACCAGGATGCTGCCTGGACTGGAGGGCATGTCTTATGAAGAAAGGTTGAGGGAGCTAGGGCTTTTCTCACTGGAGCGAAGAAGGCAGAGAGGTGACTTTTTAGAGGTGTACAAGATGATGAGAGGCATGGATAGAGTGGATAGCCAGAGACTTTTCCCCAGGGTGGAAATGGCTGTCACAAGGGGACATAATTTTAAGATGATTGGAGGAATGTATAGGGGAGATGTCAGAGGTAGGTTCTTTACACAGAAAGTGGTGGGTGTGTGGAATGCACTGCCAGCAGAGGTGGTGGAGTTAGAGTCATTAGGGACATTTAAGCGACTCTTAGACAGGCACATGGACAGCAATAAATTGAAGGGGTGTAGGTTAGGTTGATCTTAGATTAGGATAAATGGTCGGCACAGCATCGTGGGCTGAAGGGCCTGTGCTGTACTGTTCTATGTTCTATAATATCAGCTGCTTTCACTGGGAAAGCCATCGAGTATTCACTGGACTGTCCAGAGGAAAACAAAAAACCTGCCTCGTCGCCAGAGCCAAATACACTACTCACCTCTAATAGCATTTCAAAGACCTGGATCATGTTACTTCCCAGCGAACCACTCTCAAAAAAAAAGCTATGGGCCCACATTTCTGTTTTTCTTCCGTTGCTTATTCTTTATTGTTCCTCCCATTCATCCACCATTTTTTCTTTTGCTTCAGACACTAGTTCTCACATTCCTGTGGTGTTCATTCTCGGTGCTCACTGGCCATTGGGCCAATGTGATGAGTAGTGCAAATACACACTGCAACAGGACGGACTCAACTTATTTAGGGAAACACCCTACTTGTACAAAAGACAAGAATCCATCCCCGTGACAGATATTAATTGTTTGACCTTTTATTCTGATTAACTGTGCTTTTGTGACACTGTGTGCTATTCATTGTGCATTCCTCAGCTGAAGTAATTTCAGTTTTACTTTCAGCTGTCATTAAGCGCTTTTATTTTATTGAATCTATAATATATTATTTTTAAAAACAGTGAATAAGTAAGTGGCTGCAATTCAATTTAAGGTTCAAAAAATATCCATAAAGCATTTGGGCTTCATTTAGCCGATTTATCACTTCTGCAAAGCCTCTTGTTTAAATCAGCATTTTAGTCTATGGATTGTGTTCGCACTGGCTTTTCATTATTTTTCTTTGTATGATTTTCTGCTCATTCAGAAAGTTGAGCGGACTGAGTACTAAATCCGTGAAAGGAAGTAAAATCTCCGGCTGTTAGAAACTCGATCGGGAAAATAGTAAATGCTGGAACGGTGCCGGTTAGTCAGCATCTGTGGAGAAGAAAAGGCAAATAACTTGGGCATAATCCGACAGCACAGTTCCTGAAACAGTAAAACCCACCTTTCTTCATTGCAGTGTCTGCCTTACCTCAAAAAATCATAGAATCGCTACAGTGCAGAAGGAAGCTATTCGGCCCATCGAGTCTGCACTGACCCTTCGGAAGACCACCCAACCTAGGCCCCAATCCCTGCTCTATTCCTGCAACCCTGTCCTAAGGGGCAATTTAGCATGGCCAATCCACCTAACCTGCATATTTTTGGACTGTGGGAGGAAACCGGAGCACCCGGAGGAAACCCACGCAGACATGGGGAGGATGTGCAAACTCCACACAGACAGTCACTCGAGTTTGGAATTGAACCCGGCGCCCTGGCGCTGTGAGGCAGCAATGCTAGGCACAGTGGTGGCATGGTGGAAAAGTGGCACAACCACTGTGCCACCGTGCCACCACTGTGCTGGTGCCTACTTGACCTCATGTTCCATATCTCACAGTGGGGAAATGTGTCCACTAGAGGCAGATTTTAGGAGATTGAGGAACCGACCCATATCGGGAATTCAGGTCTGGGGCGATCACACCGCATGTAATTCTCCATGGTAATGGACAAGCAGCAAGCATGGGGCTGGATTTTCCGTAGCCTGATGCAGAAATTGTGTTCTGCGATCAGGCGGAGAATGGATTTGGGACCGGCGCTGATTTGACATCATTCTGCCATGCTCCACCCCTCCAAACTGCAGTCATCGTGCCACGCACCATTTCTAAGGGGTTGGCGCGCCATCAGCCGGCACACCCGTGATGCTCTGCCCCTGATGAGCAGAGTTCCTGGTGGCGCGGAACACGTGTGGTCCCAACTGTGCGGGAATCCGGCGTGACGGCTACAGACTGTGTCCAGTGCCGCCACACCCGGCTGGGATCCGTGCCGCTGGCCGGGAGGGGCTTCCGCAATAGCTGGCGGGACTGGTGGGGGGTGGGCTATGGGGTTGCGGTTGGCGAGTTGGGGTCGCGCATGGCCGGCGCCATGTTGTACGGCGCGACCGGTGCAGATCATCAGCCATGCGAATGTGCAGCTGGGGACTCGGCCATTCTCCAGCTTATTTTGGTATGAGTGGTGGGGGTTTCAGTCGGCCCCGGTGTGGTGATATGTATCACTGTAAATACACAAGGGGTTAATGTAAATACACCACAACTAAGTTAACACTAGAAGGAGCACCGGAGATGTCATGACATGCAGACATACAGCTAATGAACACATAGAATAGGACACGACCAATGGGCAGTCAAGACAACCAGAGGTGACACTATCACAGGGGGGCAACCCATATATAAGGACAGGGCACATATGCTCTGTCTCTTTCCACAGGCGACACTTAGAGAGTAGGACAGGGGCAGATCAGAAGAATCACACCCACCACGTGGCTTAGAGCAGACTGGTTAGTTAGACTGAGTTACTGTAGCAAGATTAGCAGGAGAGTCGAACTCATAGAGAACTGTGCTAATGGTTCAATAAATCACATTGAACTTACTTCAATGTCTGGAGTATCTTTTGGTCAAAGCTGCATCAAGTTGCAGCCTGTGTTATCCCAGAGTATATAACACAACATGGTACCAGTAGTGCCTGTTCGAACTATATAGTTCAACTCAGCAAGGTCCGTGACTACCAACAACAGCACCCAGGCAAGGTGATCGCGATTCCGGTTCCTCAGCAGCTCAGGTACCACGGCAATCTCAGTGCCAACTGGCATTCATTCAACCAGAGCTTTGAGATTTACATGGTAGCATCCGACCTAGGTGACGTGGCCGATGCAGAGAACATAGATCTTCTACTCACCATTGCGAGTGAAAGTGCAACAGAAATCTTCAACTCCTTCAAGTACTCCAAAGGGCAGGAAGGAGAGACTTCCAGACAGCCCTGGACAAGTTTGAAAACTACTGCGAGGTGAATACAAAAGAAATCGGTAAAACTGGCGCCTATACTCACCACGAGGCAAAGGTCGGCTTGCAGCAGAAGCAAACGGCAATTTTGATTGGCAGCCATCTTGCACAAGGAGCCACACATGCGCAGTTCCCGAGAAGACGCGATCCGGCAAACCAATGTTTTGCTCATGCGCGAGAAGCCGCGCATGCACAGTTGCGCAAAGAGCGCACGGTAACGGAAAAGCGATCTGTGCATGCGCAATCCATTCCTACTCTCTACATCACAAGCGTCATGATGTCAGAGGCCCCGGACCACGCCCACTTAAAGTGGAAATGTACAAAAATAGTGAAAAAAAAATTTAAACCCAGAAAACACAGTTCTTTCACCTGGAACGACAGCACAATGCCTGAACTTCGACCAGTCGCTGAAAGTAACCTCCGCAGAACCCTGCAACAAGCAGTTAGCACTGCCTGAAGAGATGATTTAGTCCTTGAAGACTACGACTCAGACGATGATTTTATCATTGGATGTGGGGAGCTCAGTACCAAATCCGAACCGCAACGAGACGTGTTGTCCATTGAAGCATCCGACACAGTCATGGACGAGTTCTTCTGATTTCAGGATCCTCAGCCCAGCATAGACGACATCCCGACCCATGAGTACAGGATTCTGCTGCGACCTGATGCCAAGAGACAGAGAGCGGTACAAGCCCACAGAGAACAGCCTGACGCCAAGAGAGTGGTCCACGCACAACGAAGAGTCCCCGACTCCACAGAGAGAACGATACAAGCCTCCACAGCGAGCCCGTTGACAGACTCCACGATGGAAGCAATGCAAGACTCCAGAGCGCAATCCTTGCATGAACAAGACCATGAAGGTCTAGCAACCTTATCTGAGCAACCAGCAGCAGGCGATGCAAGTCTGCCACGCTCAAGTGCACAGCAAGACGACTATAACAGTCTACCACGCTCTCGCGAACAACAAAAAGACTATGACAGTCTACCCAGATTATTTGAGCCACCAGAAGAAGACTCTGACAGCCTACCCAGCTCATCTAACCGACAAGAAGACACTGAACGTCTACCCACTGTGTGTGCGACAAGTGACAAAGGCTTCACAATTCCCATACAAGATGTGCGACATCTCAGCGAGACTGACAGATCTCAGCTAGTATGTACAGAGGCACTCAACAATCAAAGTGAGACTACTAGTGACTCCAGTGACACCACGTTAATTCAAACCTCATCTACTCGAGCCTCTCCACACAAACCTGAAATTACTCCAGACGGACAGCATCAAGAAACCAAAGGTGATTCAAGTGAACCAGAAAGGGCTCCAGACGGGGAGCATCGACAAGCCAAAGATGATTCCAGTGAACCGGACATGACTCCAGACGGGGAGCGCCAAGGAACCAGAGACGGCACATTCAATGCAACAGCAGATGCCACGAAGGACACTGACATAAGTAACTTTGTGAAGGACTCGCATTATCCACTCGGTGTGGTCATTGAGCGCAACAAGCACAACAACAAAACCTAGAAAAACAACAACACTGACAACAACAAGAAGCGTACCAAAGGCACCAACGTCAAAAACAAGTACGACAAAAACAACAACAATGGAACAACGACTGGTACGACATGGTACAACTCTGCAAATGCAGGACACTGAGACAGCACAGCTCAAAACAATGGCAAGTGTGCAGACATACCATGGCATGATAACGCATCTTACAAATTCATGTTTGCTACACTACAAACGAACAGACCAGCTTTCAAGGCAGCTGACATACGGCATCAATACCGCAAACACAGACACCAGTCCCGGTCAGACAGGGAAGATGACATCAAGAATCGCTATCACAAGCATCGAAAAAAAGAGTCCAAATCAGACAACGAAGTGATTTGACCATTTGAACACCTCCTGATGACTTCTTGGTTCCTTAAGCACAGGGACACTGACGGCGTTCACAAGGGAATGACAACATCAACATCACCACTTCAACAAAACAAGAAAGCCACTCGACTGTATAAATTCATGAACATTGGACTCATAAATATTATTTGGTATTGTATAATCATCACTGTCATCATAACTTGTACATGTCATCAATTATCTATCTATTTTGTTCAATTTTCTTCAACAAAGTACAGAAAATATGTAACACGAAAAAAGAGGGGATGTGGTGATATGCATCACTGTAAATACACAAGGGGTTAAGGTAAATACACTACAACTAAGTAAACACTAGAGGAAGCACCGGAGATGTCATGACATACAGACATACAGCTAATGAACACATAGAATAGGACACGACCAATGGGCAGCCAAGACACCCAGAGGTGACACTGCCACAAGGGGGCAACCCATATATAAGGACAGGGCACACATGCTCTGTCTCTTTCCACGGGTGACACTTAGAGAGTAGGACACGGGCAGATCAGAAGAATCACACCCACCACGTGGCTTAGAGCAGACTGGTTAGTTAGACTGAGTTAATACAGCAAGATTAGCAGGAGAGTCAAACTCATAGAGAACTGTGCTACTGGTTCAATAAATCACATTGAACTTACTTCAACGTCTGGAGTATCTTTTGGTCAAAGCTGCATCGAGTTGCAGCCTGTGTTATCCCAGAGTACATAACACAACACCCGGCGCTAGCCCCTCACCGATGCTGGAATTGGTGAGGGTTGCACGCTGATTGTTCGGTCGTTAAAGACCCTGGGCTGGATTCTCCACACCAAAATTGTGTTCGGCGCGGGGGCGGAAAATCCCCGTTTATGCGGAAATCGCAGTTGGCGCTGCTCCCGCAATTCTCCAGACCCCGGAGAATCGCCCGCGCGTTGATTACGTGGCGTGGCTGGGAGCCCTTGACAGAGGCCCCCTCTGCGATTCTCCGGGCAAAACTGACCGAGTTCCCGACGGCTTGGTTTTCTAACCAGGCATTGGGTGTCGGGACTCTCGGGTGGACTCAGTCCGCGGCCGCCCTGGTGGGAGGTGGGGGGATCGAGCACTGGGGGGCGCATTGGCAGTCACGGCAGCGATCGAGTGGCTCGGATCCGCAAGCACGCTCCATCTCGGGGGGCCTACATTACCGATGTTGGTCCGCAGTCCAAATCCGCCATCGCGCACAGCACGGACTCGCGACCGGAAGTGCGGGGGCCTGTATCCGCAGCTGAAGCTGCGAGAAACACTCCAGGGCCCTGCCAGCCCCTGCAAGGTAGGAGAATAGCTGTAGATTTTTCTGAGGAGAGTCAAGTGTGAAACACCAGCATTTTTATGCTGGTGTGGGGACATAGCCCCATTTTTGGAGAGTCCAGCCCCCCCCCCCCCACATTCTCCGCTGGCCCCGGCACTTAGCCGCTGAAGCGGAGAATCCAGCCCATGGTTTCTAACATGTAGCTTCCTTCACAGACACTGTTAGAAATCCTGTTAAATCATAAATTATACTGCTTCACCTCACACACAGTGTTCAAAACCCCTTGTTGACAATCCTTTTGAGAAGCAGTCAATTAGCGCAACATCAACAACTTCTGTTATGAGAAAGCACCTTACAATTTTCCATCTATTTTCCCTCTGCAGGACCTCGCTCCCTTAATGATTTTATAATTGCATGCTCCCAGAGAAGAGCGCAGCCAGTGGGAGAGTGTAATCGGAAGTTATTGGTGTGCTGGCTGCATCTCTAGCATGTTCTGTGATCATTAAATGAAGTTTTTGGTTCCAGCTGTTTCTCATCATGGTGACTGAAGCAGCCCATTCGAGCTTAGTCCACTGGAAGCATCGGGGTTAGCTTGCCAAGTCAATTATACGGTCTGTTCTTGACAATGAATAATTCCTTTTATAGCATAAATGTGCTTTTAATAAGATAACTTTACAACCTACTCCTGCTTTATTGTTTTATTCTATACACACTTGGCTGCAATATCAAGAATTTAATCCCAGCACAAACATGCACATCTCAAGGTAGCACCTGGTGACTGTGAGGAAAAACACTCCAGTCCATTGATAGAGAAATCAGCCAGTTCTCCCACTCCAGAACATTATCTGCTGCATCACTGGTGAAAAGAGAATTGGGGATTAATTTGTTTGTGATGCTCGCTCCAAAGTCAAACACTGGGCAAGCTCGACTCTTCGGCAGCCACAGAACAAAACACAAATTGAGTCCACGGGGGGAATTCTCCCAAGCCTCGATGGCGGGCGTGGTGGAAGAATATGAAATGAAAATTGAAAAGCGCTTATTGTCACGAGTAGACTTCAATAAAGTTACTGTGAAAAGCCCCTAGTCGCCACATTCCGGCGCCTGTTCGGGGAGGCTGATACGGGAATTGAACCGTGCTGCTAGCCTGCCTTGGTCTGCTGTAAAAGCCAGCAACTTAGCCCAGTGTGCTAAACCAGTCCCCCATATGGTGGGAGGGTTGGAAGCCATTTTACTCTGGCGTGAATTTCCAATGAGATCTTCTGCTGGTGCTCTCATTGGTGGGTCAGAAAATCCGCCAGGGGGCAGCGCGAACCTCATTTGCATCCTGTTAATGGGATGCAGATGAAGACTCGGCACCCCAGGCCAGATTCTCCACAATGTCGGTGGGAAACACGTTTGGACAACAGATTGGCATGCAGATCTTGGGACTCGTCTGAATAATGCCTGGGGCTGCCTCCAGCATCAGGATAGAGGCGGCCAGCAACCCTGGAACAATGCAACAGTGGGTCAAGGGAGCATCTACAGGTGGACCTCCCAGATTCGGTGTCCTGAAGGGAGTCCAGCCTCAGAATGTTACTGGTGAACCATATACATTTGCAGAGGTCCATATTGCGGTCTCAGAGTGCTCCCGGATTACTATCTTCATTTTCAGGAGACCCATCTTCTTTCTTGAATGGTTTTTGGAAGATTTTTCAATTTGCCACCCGGATACAATGCTGGACTACACGTCATCGTCCCCGCCACGTCACTTAGGGCATGCTTCTCCGGCCTTGTTGCGCTCTGGCTTGAGGCGGAAAATGAGACCCACGCAGGGCACTAAACTGTTTTTGATGCAACCGATCTGCTCCAGTAGGCAAAATCAGGATCCCGCCGTAATGTGGTGGGAAACCAATTATCACCACATAAGCCCCATTTCCATGCAATTAACGGGAACCACCCAGTGTCCAAAGGCCTCCCATGATTCAACGGCCTCCACAGCAAATGGTCATGCGAGCGCCAATTAGTACTCCTTTTGAAAAATGTGGATATGGTGGATGGGCTGCTGCGGGGAGCCGAGGAGATAAGCAGCCATCTTCGCTCACAGGCAGTGAGCCCGGGGGCACTGGGAATGCTGCCCCTATGTTTGGGGGTGGGGGGGGGGGCTGGCAACTGAGGGGGTGCAGCCCCGGTTAGGGGTTGGGCCACCATGGGAGGCTGGGGGTATCGGGTCTGCGGGGGAGCCTGCAGGGTGGTGGGGCAGGAAAGAGGAGCGGACTTGCACGGGTCCACCATGCCAATTCCTGGACCATGTGTCCTCGTACTGGGGGAAATCCTAGCCCCTGCCTGTCTGCCCCACCGGCCGTCCGTAACACCCACTGACTGCGAAGACCTCTGCCCGCGATGCTGAAGGCTTTTGCTGATAGGGAATTGGCAATCGTGGTTAAGTGAGCACTTCACACATCCCAAGTGAATTTCTGTGGGTGAGCAGGCCATGTAGCATATGGGGATTATTGCCGTGCATCCCAATTGCACCTTGATGCATGGACACTGTGCCTGAACACTGCGGGAGGCAGCACCACATACACAGCGCCCAGCGTCCGATGTTCCAGGGGATGTCCGCAGCCGGGTGTGTGTGTCCGCAGCAGGGCGTGTCAGGTGGGGGGGACGGGGCACGGCCATGTCTGGGGAGGGGTGGTCGGCCCGCATCGTGGAACAGAGAGCCAGAGGCATCATACTGGTTGCAGTGAGGGTATTTTAATGTTGCTTGTACAAGTGTACACCACTACGTCACTATCCTGATGGTGCCGTCCCACTATCCCCATCCTCCCACCATCCCCCTCAAAACCCTCCACAATGCCCCCTCCCCCAAACTCACACTCCCCTCCTTACCCAACCATCCTGACCCTCCCCATTGCCCTCAGTGATCCTCGATGTGCTTGAGCTTCCTTGCTGCTCTACTGCTATGGCAGGATGCACATCAAAGGTAGAGGCAGCCATGTCGCGTGGCCTTCGGTGTCCCTAGGGGCTCTGGGACCAGAGGGCCCCGGCGCACTTGACAGCGGCACATGCACGGCCGTGCCGTCCTGTTCCAGGTGTTAGCTGCAAGGCCCTAGGGTTCACTTTGGGATGGAGGGGCAACTGGTTCGAGACCAGGCTGCCCCTATGTCATCTGGGCCTGCCAGCCTTAGTGACTCCCCATGATGTCGGTCAAAGCCCTCGGTGATGCTTCTCAGTGACTGGGACATGTTCTGCAGTGCCTCAGCAATGCCCAACTGCGACTGGGACAAGTTCCGCAGCGTCAGCCTGATCCTGGGTCTCCCACCAAGTCAGGCATTCTGCCGAGGCCCTCAGCCATGGCCATCACCGACTGCACGATGCCTTGGATACCTTCGCTCATTCTGCTGATGTCATGCACCAGGCTCTCCACTGCAGTCGCCACCTCGTGCTTGGCCTGCGGTGTTGGCCTCGGTGCCACGCATTGCTGGCACCATCTCCTGCGCCCGCAGCCTCTGGGATTCCTGCAAGGGGCTATGGTCCTGCTGGAGTGTCGCTGACATCTTCCTTTGAATATCCCAGCCGCTCCATAACGTCTCCATCAGTCCTGGCTAAACCTATTCCAAGGCTCAGCTTCTGGCTGGGTTCCCAGCTGGGCCCTGGGATCCAGCAGCCCGCCGACTGCTGTCTCGCCTGGGGGTTCCTGCCTCCACCTGATGTGCATCAGCAGCTGTGTGGTGTTCAGCAGATTGTGTCCCAGAAGCCTGACCACTAACATGTCCCACCGAGGTGTATGTCTCTGTGCTGGTGGAGGGTGGGGATTGATGTGTTATCTATGTTGGATTAACACGGACTGCAACTCGATGCAGTATCACTTGAAAACAGGCTTCCAACGCTGTAGATAGTACAATATTGCTTTATTGAACTTGCCGAGTAATGTACATAATTTGCTGTGAGCCGACACTCTATTAATCTAAGCTTGATAACCTTGGTCTGGCTTGCCCAGACTTGCTCTGTGCCATGTGTAGTAGGTGCTGACTGTACATTGCACCCTGACTGTTGCTACAGCTATCACCAGTACGAAGAGGCCGAGCCTTCCTGCCTTGTGTATTTTATACTGGTAATGTGTCCTGTAGTGTCCTGCCTGGTGATTGGTTGTTCTGTATTCTTTGTGGTGATTGGTTCGTGTGTGTGTCCATCACTGCCCGTCTGTATCTCATTATGAACATGAGTGCATATTATGACATCTTCCCTTTTTAAATAAATTTTGGATGCTTGTGGCTGTGTGCTTGTATTTACATGTGTGACTATGTGCAAAATGGTGAGTGCGTGAACATATATACATGGGAAGGTGTCTATCGTGCATATACAGAACAAGGTGAATAAAATTTACACAGTTAAAGTCTATAAGTCCAGTCTTTGTGGTGGGCGGTGGATTTGTGTCGACCGCCTCAGAGGTGGTGGGGGGACCCCAGAGTCTCAACAGGCGGGATTGCTGCCAGATTGGCGGGCTCGTAGTTTGAAATGTCCGGAGGAGGCGTCTCGACATATGGAGGGGTGTGGTCAGGTGGTGGTGGGCAGGCAACTTTGCGCAGTGCCCTTCTGTTGCGCCTGAGAAAAAAAAAGAAAAAGAAAAATTGCTTATTGTCACAAGTAGGCTTCAAATGAAGTTACTGTGAAAAACCCCTAGTCGCCACATTCCGGCGCCTGTTCGGGGAGGCTGTTACGAGAATAAAACCGTGCTGCTAGCCTGCCTTGGTCTGCTTGCAAAGCCAGCGATTTGGCCCTGTGCTAAACAGCCCAGAATGGAGCCATCAGCCATGCGAACAACGAAAGACCTGGGGGCAACCTGTCGTACACCAACAGCTGGGGCTGACCAACCTCCCTCCGGCAGCTTGATGCGAACAACATCTTCTGGAGCCAGCACAGGCAGATCAGTGGCATGAGCAACATACATGATCTTCTGCTGGTCCCTGAGTACTTTTCTTAGCACCGGGAGGTGATCACGGTCTGGAACGTGGATGGCTGGAACAGTTGTCCGCAGGTTGCGATTCAGAAGTAGTTGAGCTGGAGACAGACCAGTCGACAGAAGGGTTGCCCTGTATGCCATCAGTGCAACGTTAAAATCAGATGCAGAGTCTGCAGCTTTGCAGAGCGGCTGCTTGACAATGTGGAGCCCTTTTTCCACCTTCCCGTTTGACTGTGGGTAATGGGGACTGGATGTGGCATGTCTGAAGTGGTAGGATTGTGCAAAGTTGGACCACTCTTGGCTGTGGAAACATGAACCGTTGTCGCTCATCACTGTGAGTGGTATACCGTGCCTGGCAAACGTCTCCTTGTAGGCCTTGATGACTGATTTTGGCGTGAGGCCCGACAGCTTCACAACTTCTGAGTAGTTCAAAAAGTAATCGATCAGAAGTAAATACTCATGCCCATTTGCATGAAAGAGATCTATTCCCATCTTGGACCACGGAGAGGTCACGAGCTCATGTTGTTGGAGCGTCTCCTTTGGCTGAGATGGTTGGAATCTCTGGCATGTGGTGCAATTGAGGACCATGTTGGAGATGTCCTGGCTGATCCCAGGCCAGTAAACTGCCTGTCGAGCTCTGCGTCGGCATTTCTCAACTCCAAGGTGACCCTCATGGATCTGCTTGAGCACCATGGCCTGCATGCTGTGGGGGATAACAATTCGATCCGGTTTCAGAATGACCCCTTCAACAACCGTCAAATCATCCTTGACATTAAAAAACTGGGGGCCACCCATTTGCGAGTTGGTGCATTACCCTTTGCAGCAGAGGGTCTTTGGCAGTTTCTGCTCGTATCTGGACGACACGTTCATCAGTGGCTGTGAGGTTGCTGGTGCACATCTGCACCTGTGCCTCAATTTGGCGAATGAAGTCTACATGTTCGCAGGGTGTGGTGATGGATCTGGAAAGGACATCCGTGATTATCAGCTCCTTGCCCGGTGTGTAGACGAGGTCGAAATCATATCGGTGGAGTCGCAGAAGAATGCGCTGTAGCCGGGGCGTCTTGTCATTTAAATCCTTCTGGATGATGTGGACTAAGGGTCTGTGATCTGTTTCCACCATGAACTTTGGCAGACCGTATACGTAATCGTGGAATTTAATGATTCCTGTTAGGAGACCCAGGCGCTCCTTCACAATCTGTGCGTACCTTTGCTCGGTCGGAGTCATGGTCCTGGATGCGTATGCCACTGGAGCCCAGGACGAGGAGTCATCTTTCTGGAGGAGCACCGCATCAATGCCGTCCTGGCTTGCGTCGATGGATATTTTTGTTCCCTTAGTCGGGTCAAAGAACGCCAGGACTGGGGCCGTGGTGAGCTTTGCCTTGAGCTCCATCCACTCCGCTTGATGTGTTGGTGTCCACTGGAATACTGTGGTCTTTTTTACTAGATGCCGGAGGGCTGTGGTGTGGGATGCCATGTTAGGAATGAATTTTCCCAGAAAATTCACCATCCCCAGGAAGCGTAGTACCGCCTTTTTGTCCTCTGGGGTCTTCACGGCATTGATTGCCGTTACTTTGTCGGAATCAGGTTGCACACCCTGCTGGGATATTTGGTCGTCCAGAAATTTGATTGAAGACAGACCAAATGAGCATTTGGCCCTGTTTAGCTTGAGGCCATTCTCGTGCACCCTTTTAAAGACCTGTTTGAGCCAGTCTATGTGCTCCTCGGGCGTCGTGGACCAGATTATCACGTCATCCACATAGACTCGCACACCCTCGATGCCCTCCATCATTTGCTCCATTATGCGGTGAAAGACTTCGGAGGCTGAAATGATACCGATAGGCATGCGATTGTAACAGTGCCTGCCGAACGGAGTGTTAAACATGCAGAGCTTCCTGCTGGAGTCATCCAGTTGTATCTGCCAGAAACCACGTGAGGCGTCCAGCTTGGTAAAGAATTTGGCGTGTGCCATCTCAGAGGTTAATTCTTCCCGCTTCGGGATCGGGTAGTGCTCCCTCATGATGTTGCGATTGAGGTCTTTGAGATCGATACAGATTTGTATTTCGCCTGAGGGCTTCTTCACGCCGACCATGGAGCTGACCCAGTCTGTTGGTTCCGTGACCCTTGAGATGATGCCCTGGCTTTGGAGCTCTTGCAGCTGCGTTTTTAAACAATCCTTTAGAGGAGCCGGCACCCGGCGTGGTGCATGAATGACTGGGGTGGCATCTGGCTTGAGTAGTATTTTGTAGCGATACGGGAGCGTGCCCATCCCATCGAACACATCGGGATATTCCGTGAGGATGTCATCTATGTCAGCCTGTAGATTCACATGAGATGAGGCAGTCGGAGGTGCAGAGGGCATGGCATGGATTCGCTGTACCAGATTGAGGAGTTTACATGCACGGGCAGCGAGCAGGGATGACTTGTCAGGCCTGACAATCTCGAATCTTAACAGCGCCGTGATTGCCTTGTGGGATACAACTAGATGACAGGATCCACTAGCAGCTATGGCATTGCCATTGTAATCAAGGAGCTGGCAGGCTGGTGGAAGAATTTTGGGTTCGTCTCGGATGCTGTCGAGGTCTGCCCAGGATATGAGGTTTGCAGACGCACCAGTGTCCAGTTTGAATTGGATTCTGCACTGATTCACTTTAACGACAGTGCGCCATTCTTCACCAGAATCCACACTTAGGATTGCGAGGTGCTTTGCATTAGTGGAGGAGACATTCTCACGTGTGGTGATAATGCCCACCTGATGTGGAGACTCGAGGCAGTCATCCTTTGGGTCCGTTGGGCTTTCGGGATCGGAATCCTGCATGCCTTGCTACATGTATGCAGTGGACAGGTCTGCGTTGCAGCTGGGATCGCTGGCTTTTGACCGGTGGAGCGAACCTGCATAAGGCCGCATAATGCCCAGGCTTTCCACATTGTAGATATGGCCTTCCTTTGGCAGGGCATTGCCGCTTTAAGTGGGCGGAGCCACAATTTCGGCACGTCATGACGCTGGCGTCAGTGCGTTCCATGCGCCTTCGCACCTGCGCAGTGCGGTCGGCCGACGTTCGCACATGCGCAGTAGGGTTTTCGGCTGCATTGTCCTCCCAGTCGCGGTGCGCCATGCGGGGCCCCGTGGAAAGCCCGCGAAACGGCCACTTTCCTCAATGTTCAGGCTCTGCAGCCTAGCGATGGCCTGTACAGTTTCTGCCTCGTGGGAGGCTAGTTTTGCCGTTTCTGCCGCCTTGATGTGGGAGTAGCGATTTCTGACAAGTTCATGGACAACGCATGTTTCGATGGCGATCGGGAGGGTCATACGTTTGATTTTAAGGAGCTGCTCCCGCAGGAAGTCGGAATGGACCCCGAAAATGATCTGATCCCGGATCATGGAGTTAGCAGTCGAATCATAGTTACATGACTGCGCTGAGATGCAGAGATGGGTCAAAAAGGAGTGAAAAGGTTCGTCCTTACCCTGAAGCCTCTGTTGGAAGATGTACCGTCCAAAGCTCTCATTCACCTCAACTTCACATTTTTTGCAGAATGGTCTGGAACTTTGCTTTATCTTCTCCTTGGGCAAACGTGAGCGATATGGAAGGCGTGATCCCCCGCCGTCGACAGGAGCAGCGCGATTTTCCTGGCATCTGATGCTTCCTCAAGGTCAGATGCCGTGAGGTGTAGGAGGAACGTCTGTCTGAAGACCCTCCAGTTGGCGCCGAGGTGCCGGAGATCCGGAGCTGCGGAGGGGCCTGGATCTTTTCCATACCGCTGGCTGTTTGCTACTTGATTTCCGGTCGTTTCAGATTTACTCGTGGTAGGTCCGTTAGAGTTAATAGTTTCCTGGTACCATGATGTGTTATCTATGTTGGATTAACACGGAGTGCAACTTAATGCAGTATCACTTGAAAACAGGCTTCCAACGCTGTAGATGGTACAACACTGCTTTATTGAACTTGCCGAGTAATGTACATAATTCGCTGTGAGTCGACACTCTATTAATCTAAGCTTGATAACCTTGGTCTGGCTTGCCCAGACTTGCTCTGTGCCATGTGTAGTAGGTGCTGACTGTACATTGCACCCTGACTGTTGCTACAGCTATCACCAGTACGAAGAGGCTGAGCCTTCCTGCCTTGTGTGTTTTATACTGGTAATGTACCCTGTAGTGTCCTGCCTGGTGATTGGTTGTTCTATATTCTGTGTGTTGATTGGTTCGTGTGTGTGTCCATCACTGCCTGTCTGTACCTCATTATGAACATGAGTGCATATTATGACCGGGATGACAACTGTGACGCATCGCTTGTGGCATCCTCGGAGCTCTCCTCCGAGATGGTTTCATGGGAGGCAGGGAAGGGGGCCACCCAGGATGGGCCGGCGCCATTGGCTGGAGGACCTGTGGGAGACTGGACACGTGGTCAGTGGGCGGGAAGGGTCAGTCTGTATGGTAATAACATCTCACATGTGACAGGTCCTCCGGGTGGGGCCCGGTGAATCCTCACCTCTGTGGCATGCTCTGACCTCCGTGTTGGTGACCGCTCTGTCTTCGGCCACTCCCGTCACATCTTGGGCCAGTTCCTCGAAGGTCGTGAGGACTTTTATGTCAGACACCATCCGTCGGTTTGGGCCCTTGCCTGGCGATTGTGGGAGAGCTTCTCCTGTGGAGACACAGAGAGGGCATCGTTAGCCACAGGTACGATTCACATTGGTTGGGGGGGGTTGTGAAGGGAGGGTTGGGTTGAAAGGAGGGGGGTTGAAGGGTGGATTGGGGGGCAGATAGAGGGTTGGGGAGCTGGTCGGGTTGGGGGGTGGGAAAGTCTCGGGGGTGGGGGTGGCAGCTGGGGTGCTGTCAACTCACCAGTGCGACCCAGTGTAGGTTGTTGACCTTCTTGTGGCACTGGAGGCCAGTTCTTCTGGCCACACTTCCCGAGCTGACGGCCACTGCCACTTCATCCCAGGTGGCACTGGCTGCCCTGTGGCTCACCCTCTGGGACCCTTGGGGGAACAGGACATCGCTCTTGGCCTCCACCACATCTAGGAGTCTCTCCAGGTCACCGTCTCCAAACCTTGGGGCTGTTCGTCTCGGCACCATGGCTGCGAGCTGAGTGTGGTTGTTTGTGCAAGTTTGTGCAAGTGCTGATTCGGTGCTGCTCGGCCTTGTCAGTGGGGGGAGGGGGTAGCTGGCGAGAATGGTCCCGGCGAATTGGCTGGTGAGCTTTCATTTGCGGCGACAAGTCGGTGGGGCCTCGTTAAGTGGACCAATCAACATTGAATAGCATTGCAGGTCCCACCATCCGAGCGCTGGGAAACTCGCGGCAGTTCCCGCTCGCTAACACACTTAGAAATCTTTCTGGAGAATCGTGCCCTTAGCCTCAAAACGGGAAAATTCCACCCCATGTTTCAAGGAGTAGAGAGCAGAAGTTAAAAGCTAAACATCAAATAACCCAGTTAAGCATTTCTTTGCCAGTAAAAGTTCATGTCTGCTTCAACAAATTGACAGCAAGATGCACCTATAATTAGACTCTCATGTGAATTTTCAGTCCAATTAAAATAACAACTTAGAAATTCATGCTAATATATTTACACAGCAATTCCTGTTCACCATTACAATGAAGGTGAGGATCTGTTTAAAGCAAACCAACAATCTAAAATATTGCCCTGAATTCCTTCTCCGCTGTGTTGGCTTTATTTGCCCAATTCGCCTCAAATTGGCCGAAGCAACAACAATAAATCAAATCATTTTAAACACAGAACCTGGACTTTTTGGCAACAAGGGCATAAAATATTACAAGAAGCCGAAAAAACGATTTTGAGCCGGTGGGATTTCCTGGATCGATTGTCCGCATCCCCCGCCAATGATGTAACGGGGTTCTTGCCATGCAATGTTGAGAACCTAATTTGCAGCCTTTTGAATTCATAAGCGGGCCTCCCTGCAGAAATATTCCTGCCACGTTGGAAAGTCTGCCCACGGTGGCATGATGTCATGTTGGCACGCTTCACAACAACTTTTTTAAAATAGGAAACGGCCGAGCTCACCTCTGAGCGGAGTTTGGAGGGGAGAGCGCAGTTTCCCATTGGGCACCAATGAGTACCAGGGGAGAGAGGGAGGGTCAGCTACCGGGTTCGAGGTTCGCGGTGGGGGTGGGGGGTGGTGCACTGGTGCAGCAGAGGCAGGCGGGGGGGGGGGGCGGTCAAGGAGGTCAGAGGAGCCTCTGCTGCTTACGGCACTGGGGTGTTGAAGATCCCGGAAGGTGGAGCTGCCTGGGGCACCAGGTGGGGTCAGGAGGTCAGAGAAGAATCAGTGGCTCCAGGCCCAGGGGCTGTACCGGAACCGTGTCCAGAACTGGGCTGGCCAGGATGCATGACTGTGGTGGTATGTATTAGGGGTATTAAGGTACCCTGTGATGCTGAGAGGCTATTGGTGGATAGACACTGGGTCCTGATTGGATCAGCCACCTGCTGGCTCCACCCAGTAAGGCGGAGTATAAGAGCCCGGGTTCTCCCAGCAGCCGCATTCTGTAACTGTGCTGCTGGGGAACAAGTCTGCGTAATAAAGCCATCGTTCGACTCCTTCTCATCTCGTCTCCCGAGTGATTGATTGTGCTACAATTTATTACGCAAACTTTTAAGGACATGGAGCTCCGAATCATTCCGGAGTGTCTGCGAATCAGCCCCCACGCGGCAAACCCAGCGGCCACTTTTAAACATTGGTTAGCGTGTTTTCAGGGATACCTCCGAACGGCCCCCAGCATACCTACAGAAGAACAGAAAATGCAGGTCCTGCATGCCAGGGTGAGCCCTGAAATCTACACGCTCATAGAGGATGCGGACGATTTCCCGACGGCGATCGCCATGCTGATAGGAATCTACGTTCGGCCCGTCAACCAGGTCTACGCACGCCACCAGCTCGCGACGAGACAGCAAATCCCCGGGGAATCGCTGGACGAATTCTACAATGCGCTGTTGATACTGGGGAGAAACTGCAACTGCCCATCGGTTTCGGCTAACGAACACACAGAGCTGCTGGTCCGAGATGCATTCGTGCCAGGTATGCTTTCATCCCAAAATCGCCAGCGATTGCTGGACAGAGACACATTAGGCCTCACAGAACGCCCATGCCTACGCCCCCGACCGCGCGGCAGCTCCTTGGGCACCGTGGACTCCTGCCGCGACCGAACCCCTGGGACCCCCCGCACCCCCGCAGGCCTGCGCTGCCAGAGCGGCAGATCACAAGGGGGGGCCCCGCTGCTACTTTTGTGGGCAGGGGAAACACCCCCGAATGCGCTGCCCGGCCCGCCCGGCCCTCTGTAAAGGGTGCGGCAAAAAGGGGCACTTTGCAGCGGTGTTCCATGCCCGGGGGTCGCCGCAATCTCCGGGGGGAACCCCAAACTCAACCCCCCCTGCGATCCATGTGTGGCCAACAGGCGCCGCCATCTTGGGTCCCGTACTCCATGGGGGAGGTATGGGCGTCGCCATTTTGTGCTCCCCCGGCAACGTGCGATCCATGGGCGGCGCCATCTTGTCCACCCCCGACCGTGTGCGACCCGTGGACGCCGCCATCTTGGCTGATGGCTAAGGACCCCAAGATGGACGGCCACACGGAGCCTGAAGAAAACGCCCTGATGCAGCAACTACGACTGGCTTCTGTGCCCCTGGACCAGTCGCGGCCCCGAACTCTCCAAACAGCATCAACGACTGTATTTATAAAAAGGTGCGAGCCGCCCTGCCTGATCGACTCTGGGAGCACGGAGAGTTTTATACACCCTGATACGGTAAGACGCTGTTCCCTTCCGGTCCACCCGAGTAATCAAAATAATTTCCTGGCGGCAGGGTCCCATTCGGTAGAGATAAAAGGGTTCTGCATCGCAAACCTCATGGTGCAGGGGAGGGAGTTCAAGAACTACCGGCTTTACGTCCTTCCCCACCTCTGCGCTGCCACACTCCTGGGATTGGATTTTCAGTGTAATCTCCAGAGTTTAACGTTTAAATTCAGCGGCCCACACTCAAACCCCACTCATTATCTGCAGCCTCGCGACCCTCAAGGTTGATCCGCCTTCCCTGTTCGCGAACCTCACCCCGGATTGCAAACCAGTCGCCACTAGGAGCAGACGGTACAGCGCCCAGGGCTGAACCTTTATCCGGTCAGAAGTCCAGCGGCTGCTGAGGGAAGGCATAATTCAGGCCAGCAATAGTCCCTGGAGAGCCCAGGTGGTAGTTGTAAAGACCGCGGAGTAGCAGCGGATGGTTGTAGACTATAGTCAAACCATCAATAGGTACACGCAGCTGGATGCGTACCCTCTCCCCCGCATATCCAACATGGTCAACCGGATTGCACAGCACAAGGTCTTTTTCACGGTGGACCTTAAGTCCGCCTACCACCAGCTCCCCATCCGCCCGAGCGACCGAAAATACACTGCTTTCGAAGCAGATGGGCGGTTCTATCATTTTTTTAAGGGTTCCATTCGGCATCACTAACGGGGTCTCGTTCTTCCAACGGGAGATGGACCAAATGGTTGACCGGTACGGTTTGCGGACCACGTTCCCGTACCTCGACAACGTCACCATCTGTGGCCACGACCAGCAGGACCACGACGTCAACCTCCGCAAATTCCTCCAGACTGCGAACGCCCTGAATCTCACGTCCAACAGGGAGAAATGCGTGTTTAGTACCGACCATCTAGCCATCCTCGGCTACGTAGTGCGAAATGGAGTGATAGGCCCAGACCCCGAACGCATGAGCCCCCTCATGGAGTTCCCCCTCCCTCACTGCTCCAAGGCCCTGAAACGCTGCCTGGGCTTTTTCTCTTATTACGCTCAGTGGGTCCCCAACCACACAGACAAGGCCCGTCCGCTAATCCAGTGCACGGTTTTTCCCCTGTCGACAGAGGCCCGCCAGGCCTTCAGGCGCATCAAAGCGGATATCGCAAAGGCCACGCTGCACGCAATCGACGAGTCCCTCCCCTTCCAAGTCAAGGGAGACTCGTCTGACGGAGCTCTGGCGGCCCCTCAACCAAGCGGGCAGACCCGTGGCCTTTTTTCCACGCACCCTCCACGCTTCAGAAATCCGCCACTCCTCAGTGGAAAAGGAGGCCCAGGCCATAGTGGAAGCTGTGCGGCATTGGAGGCATTACCTGGCCGGTAGGTGATTCACTCTCCTCACTGACCAACGGTCGGTTGCCTTCATGTTCGATAATGCACAGCGGGGAAAGATCAAGAACGACAAGATCTTGTGGTGGAGGATCGAGCTCTCCACCTATAACTATGAGATCTTGTATCGTCCCAGAAAGCTGAACGAGCCTTCCGATGCCCTATCCCACGGCACGTGTGCCAACGCACAAGTGGGCCATCTCCGAACCCTCCACGGGGACCTCTGCCACCTGGGGTCACTCGGTTCTATCACTTCGTAAAGACCCGCAACCTGCTCTACTCCATTGAGGAGGTCAGGACCGCCACCAGGAACTGCCAGATCTGCGCAGAGTGCAAGCCGCATTTCCACCAGCCAGATAAAGGCTTCCCGTCCCTTTGAACGCCTCAGTCTGGACTTCAAAGGCCCCCACCCCTCCACCGATCGTAACACGTACTTCCTGAACCTGACTGACAAATACTCCCGGTTCCCTTTCGCCATCCTCTGCCCCGACATGACCGCGGCCACGGTCATTAGAGCCCTCGGCACCATCTTTACACTGTTCAGTTTCATCGCCTACATAGGGGGTCCTCCTTCATGAGCGACGAACTGCGTCAATTCCTACTCAGCAAGGGCATCGCCTCGAGCAGGACGACAAGTTACAAACCCCGGGGGAATGGTCAGGTAGAGAGGGAGAACGGAACGGTCTGGAAGACCGTCCTGCTGGCCCTATGGTCCAGAAGTCTCCCAGTTTCCCGCTGGCAGGAAGTCCTCCCGGACGCCCTCCACTCCATCCGGTCGCTGCTTTGTACAACAACGAATCAAACACCTCACGAACGCCTCCTTGTCTTCCCTAGGAAGCCCTCCTCCAGAACGTCACTTCCGACCTGGCTGGCAGCCCCGGGACCCATCCTGCTCCGAAAGCATGTGTGGACGCACAAATCGGACCCGTTGGTCGAGAGGGTTCATCTCCTCCACGTGAACCTTCAATACGCCTACGTGGCGTACCCCGACGGCCAAGAGGACACGGTCTCCCTGCGGGACCTGGCACCCGCCGGAGCTCCACACACCCCCCCAACACCAGTGACCCCCTCTGGAGCCACACACACACCCCCAACACCAATCACCCCCTCCCTCCCACCGGCGCACCCCACAGCCGCCCCCTTCCCGGGTGGATCGGTCCTTCCCCCCACCCCGAATAGGGGTATTGGAGCGGGAAGAGGCATCACGACGCTCCCAGAGACGACGGGGCCCAAACCAGCGCCTGCATCACCACCGTGGCTAAGACAATCTGCGAGGACGACCAGAGCACCCATTCGACTCATCGAATCAGTATAGTAAAGCAAGTAATGCCTCTGTAAATAATTTTTTGGGGTTGCCCAGTAAAAGCGGCATTGTAAGTAGTTGATATCGGAGCATAGCCGCCATGTGAGCGGCATCCTAGGTACCGACTCTGGATCCCCTACCACCATACGGCCCACTACCCCGCCGGGTTCCTTTTTAACAAGGGGCGAATGTGATGGTATGTATTAGGGGTATTAAGGTACCCTGTGATGCCGAGAGGCTATTGGTGGATAGACACTGGGTCCCGATTGGATCAGCCGCCTGCTGGCTCCACCCAGTAAGGCGGAGTATAAGAGCCCGGGTTCGCCCAGCAGCCGTATTCTGTAACTGTGCTGCTGGGGAACAAGTCTGCATAATAAAGCCATCGTTCGACTCCTTCTCTTCTCGTCCCGTGAGTGATTGATTGTGCTACAATGACACATTGGATTAGCTCAGATTGCAGGCTTTCCACAAGTGCAGGGAGCCATTGACTGCAGCAAGTAACTCTCTGATTCCCATGGCATCAAGGAGTGCTGTTTATCAACCAAAAGAGCTTCCACTCCCTCAATATTCGCGTTGGGGGGTGACCACACAAAGCGTACTCTACAGGTGCGTGCTGGCTTCTCAGGGAGTGTTCACGAGAGCTACATCCTTTGCTGCTCTCAGATACGCAATGTTTATTGAGGGAGCACATCAGTTACAGGAGTGGCTCCTCGGGGATAGGGGGTATCCTGTCCGGTGGAAGGCAGCTCGCGAACCCGCAGTGACCAGGATAATATCAGGGCGACATTGTGCAGGCAGTCTCACCTCTCCTGATCTCGGTTCCTCCTTTGGTAGGTGTGACCCTGTGGTTCGGTGTCACCAGAGGCAGATGCACAGGGTCATCAGGGTCAAGCAAGGACCGGGTAAGTGGTGACCCTAAACAACATTGTGCGGGATGTCTTCTTACCAAGGAGAAACTGACATGAGTGACGTGTTCGGTCATTGTGAGGGAAGGCCAGCCAATGAGTTGGCGGCCTTGCAGAGAGCAGATGGAGGGTTTTCTGGAGCGAGCATCGACCCTTTCAGCGCAACACGCACACTGTTGGCTTGGCAACGCAATATGAAGAAACCTTCCGAGAGCAGGGAACCATGGAGAGGTTGCAATAAGTGAGATGTATTTCATTTACAGAAGTGGTTGTTAACTTGCATATGTGGTCGCTATCTCCAAGGGCCTCACACTTGTGCCCACGCAGCCAAACCTTCTTAGCCTTTCTCACCTGACCACTACGTCCTGGTGACTCCCCAGGATCTGCAGCAGAGGTGGAGGCAGCCTGCTGTCTACCACACCCTGTTGCTTGTGATGCCCTTGGTAGGCATCCTCTGGAAGGCTGAGACCTGTAGGGCCCAGGCCTGCTCTCGGGGTGCTATGTGTGGTGATGCCACCCTCCTTGGCCTGTGGGACTGGAACTGTTTCAGTCACAGGAAGAGAGGAGACAGATGGACTGGACACTCTGCAAAATCTCCTGGATGGAAGGCCCCAGGCTATGCCCAACCTTTCCTCCTATCGATGAGTACTCAAGAGCCCCTGGCTTCCTCCTTGTGATGGAGGGACAGCAGTCCTCTGGCATTGGCACTCGTGGATGCCCACAACATGGAGTTCCTTCTCTCCACCAGTGCTGAGCAGAAGTCTTGTACCACGCCTTCACTATGTCTTCCACCCTTGCAGAGTTGACCTTGCTGCTTCGGAGTGCAGGCACGATCTCCTCAGATAGAAGGCATTGGGACTCCTCCATTTGAGCTTCCAATCCGAGGAGTGAATTGCCATCCCTTCCTGATGTCCCCTACTTTACCTTTGTCGCTCCAACAACTGAGGCATGAACGAGTCCGGAGCTGGCAGTGAGAGAGCTCCTTGTGGATGTGTGAGTGAGTGAGGGACTGAGTGAATGAAGAGTGATGAGAAGAGTGACTTACCCTGGCTGAACGGAAGAGTTCATTCATCCTCTTGAGGCACTGGATACCTTTCCCCCTCTGCAGGGAGCTGGCACTTACCAGTGCTGCCATCACTTCCCATGTGAGGTTGGTGACCTTGCTTGAGGGCTTCCTCCCTGTTTGCAGTCCCAGAGCGATTCATGACAACCTAATGGGCTGGCACAGGCACCACGTGGAACTAGTGCAATTCTGACAAACGCTGACGTGTGATTCGCCGGGTTCGATATCGTCATTGGAGACTCTGACAAGCAGGAGCTTCATACAGGCACTCCACTCCCCACACACACTCATCCCAGCCAAGGAGATGACACTGGTTGCGCTGGAGCACACCCATCCCCGTTGATGGGTCGGCTGGGGCTAGCGGGTATCTAGGAGCGTAGCTTGTGGAGGCACCCATACAACCTATGGTGCTAAGTTCGCAGTGAAAGTCAGTGGCATGCGCAGCCGCACAGCTGCCTAGTAGGTTGCAGAAATGGTGGCCTATGCCCGTCCACCCCGACCCCACGGCTTACCTCCTGGCCGCTCCTTGCTACTTCCCCTGGCCCTGGCAGAAGCCCTCCAGCCAGCGATGTGGCGTTCTTTGTGATTCTTATTATGTCGTGGTGTTCACAAAGACCACAGCAGCTAAGTTCAATAACTAATAAATAACTAAATAACAAAGCTAACATTTAAAACACTACTTCTTAAAGCTTGAACACTTACTCCTATAGCGAGCAATAATCTGGTAATCTACAATTTACACTCTACTACACTAGTCTCTACACTCTATCTATAACTGTACCAGAGACCTAACACCAGAGACCGCGGGGACAAGGCTGCGACCAGCCCAGGATGTCCTGCCACCCACCGCGGACCAGATGGACCATGGTCCGAGGCTGCACCCGGCCCAGGAGCTCCCTGTGCCCACCAGTGACCGAAGGGACCACACTCTCTCAACCTCTCTTCTGCACTCTCTCCAGCCCTCTCCCAGAAACCCGAGAGTCAGTGCTTTATACAGTTCTGATCTACCTCCATCTTGTGGTTAATTATGACATTACATTAACCCTTTATATTCTAGACATTCTACATAATGTCACAAGCGACGCAACTGTCAGCACACTAGTGCAGTGTTTTTCAAACTTTTTTTCCGGGGACCCATTTTTACCAACTGGCCAACCTTCAGGACCCACGCCGGCTGACCTTTGCGACCTACGCTGGCCGACCTTCGCGGCCCACGCCTGCCGACCTTCATGACCCATGCCGGCCGACATTCGCCACCCACCATTTTCTCTTACCTTTAATGCGAGAGGTGAGCCTGCTTGGTTCTCATGATCGCACTTCACCAGGTTCACAGGAGGAAGTATCCTGCAGTATCCTGCACATACTGGGTGCAGGATTCAGCCCATTCCTTTGTGCCGTCTTCACCTTTGTGAGGAGAAAATCCAACCTCGCACATGTAGGTTGTTGGGAAGGACAAAAGCAACAAAATGCTTGTTTTACTCAGCTCCGGATACTCCTCGGAGATGCTACTCCAGAATGCTGACTGTTTCATTAACTTGTGCTGTGCTTTTAATGTGCTGTCAAAGCTGAGGCGCAGAAGTTCAGTCAGCTTCATTTGGAGTCAGGCTTGCCAGTCCATTGACAGTTTCCTTACTAATGCAGTTTTCTTTGATGTGTCGTAGCAATGTGGGAACATGTAGTAATTTTGGCTTTGCACTCGCAATTTCCAAACTTTCAATGAGTTTTGGAAAGCTGCGATTTCTTCACAGTGCCGAAAGCAATCATCATTCTTCCCTTGCAATTTAAGGTTCAGTTCATTTAGAATTGAACAGATGTCTGCAAGGTAAGACATAGTTAGCATCCAAGTTTCATTAGGAACGAATCAGCCTGGGAGGACAATTTCTCGAGGAGGAAAACGTGGATTTCGTACCTCAGTTCGTAAACTCTGAGTAGCTCCCCTGTTGACTGATCACGACAGTAACTCTTCAAGCGGATGAAGTCCACCGTCACTGGCATTGACTGGTCACCGTTTCGATTCAATACATTAATGTAGTCTAAAAGATCAGCAAAAAATTATAGCCGCCCTTCAGTACACAGAGGGCGACGATGTGCTGATTTCCCATGGCTTTCATTATATCCCTTGCCAAACGTTCAGTTCTGTCCATGATTAAACCATGAGGAATATATACTCTCTCCAGACCATTTGAGTAATGTTTAGGGATGCAAAACAGATTGAGGTCATAGCATTGTTCATCATCGGTGATCACCACGCAGCCGTCGGCATGCTGCGATCGCACTTTGACCCCAGGTTAAGGTCCGAACATTCCCGGGCCGCATGCGCACTGATGAGCGGGCACGCATGCGCAGGCGGTGGCAGTTGCCATTGTTAAAAGCCGGCTGCTGCGGCTGTTGCACGTGAATTCCGGAAATCAGGAACGCCGCGATGGACGGCTCCGCGATACTCCCGACACCCGCCCGCGGGTCTTGACCCCCACTTTTAAAATACGTGCGCTAGAGCGACGATGGACACTTTTCGTACACCCTCTCCCTCAGCAGCCACGGCGCCGGTTTCCCGATTTTAAATACTATAAGTGAACCCCGCAGACGGTAATTGCGCTTGGCCGAGGCAGAGCATCACGGGAGGCCCGGAAATTGCCGGGTGGAGCCCATTAATGATGTGCCAACAGTGTTTACTGTACAATTTGCATACCCACCCCGGAATGCATTCACGCTGCTGTTGACTCACACGGAGCATGGCATTCTGTCAGGCGCCCGGCGCACCACCCTGCCCAAAGGGCATGCAGCTGAGGGCCTCCAATACCCTTGGAGACCTCCATGAGTACCTTTCAATCGGGTCCCCATTTGTGGGGACCAGTACCAAATGGTCCCCGAGGTAAAGGGATTGAATCCAAAGCCTGAAGTACCTTGTGAATCTGCACATTAGAGTGAGGTTTACTGCCTCGCTCAAATATGCAGATTTGCCAAGAATTGATCCAACCTATTATGGGCAGGATTCCCCTCGCAGCATCTCGCAAGATTGCCTTGAGTCTCGCGAGGCATTACAAGCCAGGTAGATCCTGTGAGCGGGGTCTCCCGGCTTTCACCAGCCAAGTTGTGCCGCAGCGAGATGCTTTTCCGGTGCAGCGTGGCCGGAAGATCGTGCCCGTGGCCATTGAAGCATTTGTTGACAATTATTATTTTTGATTATTCTTTTCCAAAATTTAGAATACCCAATTCATTTTTTCCAATTAAGGGGCAATTTAGCGTGATCAATCCACCTACCCGGCACATCTTTTGGGTTGTGGGGGCAAAATCCACACAAACACGGGGAGAATGTGCAAACTCCACACAGTCAGTGACCCAGAGCCGGGATCAAACCTGGGACCTCGGCGCCGTGAAGCAGCAATGCTAACCACTGCGCCCATTTGTTGACAATTATGGCCAACAACCAAAGTGCAAATTAGTGAAACTTCTACAGCATCATTAGCAAAAGAAAAAAAGATGCGACCACACTTGAGAAATAACAAGGCTAGTTTTCCTGCCTTCCCCCCGCCCCCTCACTCTCCAAGTAACACCTATTTCGTGGCAATTTTGTCTCTCCCCCTTTTCATAGCCACTGGTTTTCCAGGGTCTAGAGCAGAGGCAAAGCCTTTGGAAATATTTACAGCATCAAGGCCAGCGTGGCAGGAAGAGACATTAATTCCTCGCTCCCTGTTTCAATTTCCATGTGTGGTAACCCGGGATTTACTAGATCCAGAGGTGCCCTAAGAAGCTGGCAACTAGAATTGGAGCATCGCTTAAGGGCATTGTTAAGTTGACTCTTCGGATGTTGGAGCCATGAGGCCTTCTAGCTACTGCTGCATACTAGGTAAGAGTGGCTTCCCAGGAGCTCTATGATCTTCTCTTCAGATGGCATGGAGTGTTGATGTTGGAGATGGCATACAATGCCAACAAAGTCCAAGAAACTGTGGGATCCAACTTCTACAAGAATGTTGAATTAACACAACATTCAACAACTATACACCTCCATGCATCAGGTTATAGAGCAGGAACCTGAGACTGGAGAACTGAGGAGAAGGGTAAATAATCAGATGGAGAGAAGCCAATCTATTGTTTCATGTAAGGCATCACAATCACTGGTCGATATTCTTGCTTTTTACTATATTCTTCCCTCCTTTTCTGACCTATTTTCTTCCCTTCTTTTCTGAAGATGTTGTCCCTTCGTGAGGTATAGATTTCACAGATACCAGAAGTGTCATAATATACATCAGTACATTATGGTGCAATCACACACACACACTGATGGACATGCAGTAGGAACAACCAGCATACATAACACCGCAGCCAATCACCGGTGAGAGCACAAGCACTGTAACGACAGGGGATAGGAGAGTTCCCGTTCATTCTAGCAGCAGCCAGTTCAGAGCACAGAGCTCACAGCCTGCATCACAGACATTCACAATGTGCTGAGTGCCTCACCATAGCTAGTGATAGGAACGGGTCCACAGTTAAGCTGGTATTGTTTATACCCACGTTTACAGTATGTTACCATAGTTGAACAGTTAATAAAATAGGGTTACACCACTTCCAGCATTGTTGGCTTGTTTGTGAACCGGAACACCCAACACGACATGGTACAAGGAGTGGCCACAATCTAGCAATTGTGAGACCTACCTGCAACTTCTCAGCATTCCGGCATCCTACAGCATGGAGAACATCAATCCGCCACCGCCGCTCCGCATCGCTGGCAATCTCGGGGTAAATTGGAAGATATTTAAACAGCGCTTCCAGCTCTTCAGCGAGGCCACGGACAGGGAGAATGCATCAGACACCAGGAAGATAGCCCTTCTTCTCTCCATGGCTGGGCAACATGCCATCCACATCTTTAACTCCCTGACATTCGCGGACGACGAGGACAAGACCAAGTACAAGACGGTGCTCCTCAAATTCGACACACAATTCAGTGTTGAAGTCAACGAAAGCTTCGAAAGGTACCTGTTCCAGCAGCGCTTGCAGGTTAAGGACGAGCCTTTCCAATCCTATTTAACGCACCTCCGCATCCTTGCGCAATCCTGCGGCTACGGGCGCACCTCCGACTCCATGATACGCGACCAGATTGTTTTTGGGGTCATGTCGGACACCCTGCGTCAGCAGCTCCTTAAAGTTAAGCAACTAACCCTAGCGACTGCCATCGAGACCTGTGTCCTGCATGAGAATGCCACTAGCCGGTACTCCTACATACAGGCAGCTGAAATGGCGCGGCAAGGGCCCCATGAGGTGGAACGGGTCCAAACGATCGAACTCCTCCCGGGCCGCAGTCTGGAGGAGGGCGGCCATTTCACGCGCTTTCCGAGGCCTCCCGCGCTTGTACGCGCCAAACGAGGGGACGGTGACGTGGAGGAATGCGATGCGCAGGCCTGCACCATGCAAGACCGTACCGTGCATGCGCGGTGGCGCAACGAACGCACTGATGTCACGACGTGCGGCAACTGTGGCTCCGCCCACTTAAAGTGGCAATGCCCTGCAAAATCGCGACAGTGCCTACGCTGTGGCTGGCTTGGCCACTATGCTGCCTGCTGTCGAGCAGCCCAGCCTGCCAACTCGCAACGATTTAACCAGCTTCGCAGGAATGTTCGGGCAATCCAACCCACCTTCGCCGAGTCCGATCCTGACTTCATGCAGACCAGTGACACCGAGGACAGGGAGCCTTTTCGAGTCGCTGTCATAACCAAGAACAGGCTGTCCCCGAATCGAAAGCACCAGCCGCTGTTGGTACACAGAATTGATCCGGACGACGAGTGGTGTGCCACCCTGACGGTCAACCGATCCCAGATCAGATTCCATCTGGACACTGGTGCTTCCGCCAATCTCCTCGCATGGTCAGCATTTCAAACCCTGGGGGTCAACCCAACAATTCTTCCATCCAATTGCCAACTGGTCGACTATAATGGTAACTTCATCCCCGCCACCGGGTCATGCCAACTCGAGGTGACGCACAACTCGCGAAAAGTCACCCTACCCTTCGAGATCGTGGGCTCCTCAAAGGACTGCCTGCTAGGCGCACAGGCGTGCAAGCTCCTCAACCTCGTGCAGCGCGTACATTCCCTCTCTCCAGAGGACACATCTGACTTCCAAGATGCGGACTTCAGGGCGCAACTAAGTGCCATCATCACTCAACACTGAGATGTCTTCGAAGGCATGGGCACACTTCCCGACACATACAAAATCCTGCTCAAACAGGACTCCACGCCTGTGGTTCATGCACCTCGCAGAGTCACAGCACCCCTCAAGGACCGCCTCAAGCAGCAGCTGCAGGACCTCCAGGACCAAGGAGTGCTTTCCAGAGTGACGGAACCAACTGACTGGGTCAGTTCCATGGTGTGCGTCAAGAAGCCTTCCGGCGAGCTCCGGATCTGCATCGACCCGAAGAATTTAAATCGTAACATCATGCGGGAGCATTACCCTATCCCCAAGCGTGAGGAGATCACATGCGAGATGGCTCGAGCCAACATATTGCGTCACGGGCCATGACCCCCACAGAGCAGCGCTATGCGCAAATCGAGAAGGAGTGCCTAGGCCTGTTGACCGGTGTCGACAAGTTCCATGACTACGTGTATGGCCTTCCCCAGTTCACTGTGGAGGCCGAACATCGCCCGCTGGTCGGCATCATCCAAAAAGACCTCAATGACATGACCCCTCGCCTACAACGCATTCTGCTCAAGCTCCGGAGATACGATTTCCAGCTCGTGTACACACCGGGTAAGGACCTGATCATAGCAGATGCTCTGTCCAGGGCAGTCACCACTCCGTCCGACCCAGAGGGGTTCATTTGTCAAGTCGACGCCCATGTGGCCTTCACGGCCGCCAATCTGCCGGCCACGGATGAACGCCTAACCCACATTCGCCGTGAGACTGCGGCTGACCCCCTGCTACAACGTGTGATGCGCCACATGACTGACGGATGGCTCAAGGGACAATGCCCGCAGTTCTATAATATTCAAGACGATCTGGCAGTCGTTGATGGTGTCCTCCTGAAGCTGGACCGCATCGTGATCCCACACAGCATGCACCACCTGGTTTTAGAGCAGCTGCACGAGGGCCATCTTGGCGTAGAGAAGTGCCAATGGAGGGCCCGAGAGGCTGTCTATTGGCCTGGCATAAATGAGGACATTGCCAACACTGTGCTCAATTGCCCCACCTGTCAGCGGTTCCAGCCGGCCCAACCACGGGAAACCCTTCAGCCCCATGGGTTGGTCACGTCCCCTTGGTCTAAGGTAGGCGTGGACCTGTTCCATGCGCTCGGCAGGGACTATGTTCTCATAGTTGATTATTTTTCCAGCTATCCCGAGGTTGTACGCCTGCACGACATTGGCTGTTATCCGTGCCTGCAAAGAGACCTTTGCTCGTCACGGCATCCCACTCTCTGTGATGTCGGACAATGGCCCCTGATTCGCGAGCCAGGAATGGTCTAACTTCGCCAGCAGGTACAACTTTGTACACGTGACGTCCAGTCCCCTGCACCCCCAGTCAAATGGCAAAGCAGAAAAGGGCGTCCACATCGTAAAGAGGCTCCTCTGCAAGGCTGCTGATGCAGGATCTGACTTCTGCCTCGCCTTGCTGGCCTATCGTTCGGCCCCACTCTCCACGGGCCTGTCATCAGCCCAGCTGCTGATGGGTCGCACCCTCAGGACCACTGTACCGTCCATTCACGTCCCAGACCTCGACCATGCTCTGGTCCTTCAGCGGATGGAACATTCTCGTGCACAACACAAGGTGGCGCATGATGCTCAAACGACGGATCTTCCTGCTCTGGCGCCAGGTGACAACGTCCGAATCCATCTTCCGGAGGGTGGCTGGTCTGCGACTGCTGTGGTTCTTCGGCTGGTGGCTCCCCGCTCATTCCTGGTTCGTCTGCCTGATGGCTCCATTCGCCGCTGCAATCGGCGTGCCCTTCATCTGGTTCCATGCTCGCTACACGATCCTCGACCGGTGCCACGCCCTCCTGTTGTCCCCGACCTGGACTTTGTAGAACTTCCGGATACTCTGCATCCTCCTCACTTGGCCGTGGCCCTGCCCGATCCTCAGCCGGGGGCTCCTGACCTACCCTTGAGGCGGTCAACCCGAATTCGCCTCCCACCTCAGAGACTTGATTTATGAGCCTTACAATGTTGGACTCAATGCTTTGTTCTTTGATCCTGTTTCAGCATTTCACTAGTTTGTTTAGAGCATTCGTTATTAGTTTTGTTGTTGGTGTAACACCTTGTTTTTCTTTTCTCTGCACCAGGCACCTTCCCGTGTATATAGACTAGCCTCATGGACATAGTTATGTAAATACTGCACACAGATGGTCAGATACACTCATTACACGTTATTTATTCTCACATAGGCACATGTTCTTTGTAAAAAAGGGGGATGTCATAATATACATCAGTACATTATGGTGCAATCACATACACACACTGATGGACATGCAGTAGGACCAACCAACACCGCAGCCAATCACCAGTGAGAGCACAAGCACTATAAAGACGGGACAGGAGAGTTCCCGCTCATTCTAGCAGCAGCCAGCTCAGAGCACAGAGCTCACAGCCTGCATCACAGACATTCACCATGTGCTGAGTGCCTCACCAAAGCTAGTGATAGGAAAGGGTCCACAGTTAAGCTGGTATTGCTTATACCCATGACGAATGTGATATAAAATAGTTACTTTAGAGATATTCATTACTGTAATGTAGAGATAGGCCAGTCTCATTCTGGTGAGTTCACAGACAAAGGATTTCAGACCGCATGGCAAAGCAAGGAGGAGGTGTGTCCACCAAAGGAGGATAAAAGGATGCTGGGTAATAAGGGGGCCAGAGGAAGGGATGAGAAGTGAGCCAATCAGAATGTATGACCAGGTCAGGAGGGGTATAGGATGACCTATGGGAATCGTGTATGTGTAACTCGATACCATTTGAATTTATTTGCAGAAATCCCTTTGTCTCTTTGTTCATTCGCTTTCCGGGGTGTAGGAGACTGGATGTGTCCTATGCCTCTGTGAAATGAATCAGGCTTGCAAGCCAAATAAAATAACTAATGCTGTACCTGCAAATCCATCTCGACTTTTATTGAGGCCAGACTGACGGGTAAAGAAATTTGTATTTTGTCATTTGGTGCCGAAACCCGGGATTTCTCAAGACGGTTCTGACCAACCGCGAAATCAGAATTAGACTAATTATGAACAGGGAGAGTGGGAAGAAGGGGCCCACAATGTATAGCTGGAAAATGACCGCGCATTGCTTTTTCCTCTCTTCTTATCGTCTGATTAGTCTGGTCACTCGCGGTTGGTACGGAAAGATCGTCTCGACGAAATCAAAGGTCAGTCTGGGGATTAGAAAATTAAACTGATGGGATATCATAATTGATAGTTTAGTTTTGGGTTAATTGTATTGTTGACGACTGATGTGACTTCAACAGATGAGGGTTCAGTTAAATGAGTGTTTTTAAATCTGAAGAGGATTCCATTCCATGTGTGAGTTCTGATTCGGCTTGGGTTAGGTTATGGGTTGATGTGACATCTAAATAAAGATGGTTCAACTCCATGTGTGAGTTCTGATTCGACTTGGGTTAGGTTATGGGTTGATGTGACATCTAAATAAAGATGGTTCAACTCCATGTGTGAGTTCTGATTCGGCTTGGGTTAGGTTTTGTGTTGATGCAACATCTAAAACAGATGATTCAATTCCATGTGTGAGTGTTTTAAATCTATAGTTGATTAAGCTAAAATTGTACCCTTGAACTGTAGTGGCGAAAAACACAGTTCTGAGGACTAGTTGAGATTATGGGGAATTGCTTGGATAAATTTCAAAACAAAGAACATCCATAGAACTGGATGCTGCATGTTAGTTAAAGCAGAAGTCTCTCAAAGGGTTAACAGCAGCAGCCAAAGTTAAAGACGACAGACAGTGCTTTTCACTCAGGCCTTGAGATAACAGCAGCAGCCTGTAGTGTAATCGGATACCTTTCCTTTGAGTCAGTGAACTCCAGCAAAGTTACGTTTTGAATTAATTAAAGGAAACCAGTGGGTTTCTCCACCTCTTTGATAAAAGTTATTATTTTCGAAAGCAATTGATTGAAATTGCCAGAATCTTAAGTTTTACTTACTTGAAATAATGTTTATCTCATTTTATTTGTGAATTAATAGAAACTTAAAGAAACTCACTGACACCATTTTAAAAAGTGTAAATCTGGAGGTGACAGTTGACTTTGCTCCGGTATACATCACCGCAGCTAACTGCTCCCTCATTGATAGCAGCCAACATTTTTGAGAATGTAAGAAAAACTTGTTAAAAGAAAAATTGTTAAGATAAAGAATTAATTAAGTTGTAAATGTTATACAAGTTTGTGTTAAGCAAATCGTAAATTTAGTTCTGAGTTGAGATCAGAGCTAAGTTTGCAAGTTGCAGTAATTCAATTTGAATTTTCAAACATTTTAAGTTTTAAAAGAACACTGTTAGAACCTTTTCAATCATTTTGCCAAGGAGCAAAAATTGCCATTGGTTATAAATAAGCAAATTAAAAAAAATATATAATAAAAAAAAAGAAAGAGCCAAAGTATGAAAGCTAAAGAGTTAATTAGATTATGGAGACAATATTGTCAAGAGGAAAGAGATAGGATCATGTTATCAAGTTGGCAGGACAATGCCCTTAAAATGGGAATGACAATTAGTGAACAGTGTAACCAAAAAACATTACAGGTCTTGAAAAAGGAATGTGCATTCAAAAAAACACGCAAGTAAAGACAGGAAAGGCTCGGGTCAAACAAAAGATGGGCTACGTAGTTCAATGGCTGGCCTTGAATTGACAGAAAATGACCAATTCGATAATTTGAAAATATCAGCAAAGGATTTCGACTGCACCTGTAGCATTGTCTGCACTAATTCCAGAACCACCAGAGTATAATAATTTATATCCAGTCACTGCTCCCCAGATCCCAATCATGCCAGTCACTCCAGCCCTTTTGGTTGATAGCGTGGGTCCCGATTTACCATCTTCACGATCAGTAGGGGAAGAGGAGCTCTGTTCCACAAGCCCAGTTAGCTCTAGGACCCGATCTCGGACAGCGAGAGAAGGGCTTGATCCTAACCAGAAACAATTAAGCATACCACCTAAATCCCTTCAGACCAAGGGGAAACCGCAAATTTTGAGAACAAAGGGAGATGCCAGGGATGATTCTGAAGAGAAAGAACTCCCTCTAGTGACAGGGAGGGACGTCGAAGTCTTGGAAGAACCAGAGGAAATAGCTGGAGTGCCCTCTGGTGAGACTCGGAGACAGTTGCCGATTAGGAAGATACCAAACCTTGACGCAGTGACTGCCGGGGCCCAGCCCACGATAGACGTTTATTTCCCATGGACATCCAGTGAGATGATGGCTATTATGGCTACAATCCCAGATAGAAAAGAATCGCCTGCTGCTTTCGTAGATTCCCTGAGAACTACCATCTCAATTTATCAAGCTGATTCTAGGGACCTCTGGGCTGGAGTTCACTGGAGACGAGGTGGTAACGGTTAAATCATGGAGTTTGAGACAACAGTGCTATATTTCTATCACCCCCCAGTGGTGGACGTTAGACATTGAACATTCACTGCATCACGTTACCCTGGCCTATGACAGAACTGGACGAAACAGGGAGTTGGAGGACAAATACCGGCCATTACTTGAGACCGAATGGCCAGTCAAGGTTACAGCCACAGTCACGGGAAAAGAAGGTACAGCCGATTTTGTTACAATACCACCACATTTATGGCCACAGTCAGCTTCGGTAAGCCCTCATATTACACGTCAGGTCCACGACCAGTACCATGCCGGGGATTTGGGGCCTATGGTAAGGAGGGCAGTGGATCATTGAGATCCAACAGAGTACGCACTTCAAGTCACGCCAGACAGCACTGCCATAAAACATTTTGAGGTCCCTGAAACGATTAACACTCGACTGCAGCCCCGTCTATGGACAAATTAATCCGAGAGCTGTTGCAACAGGGTATTTTGGTCCCTTACCAATCAGAATGTAACACCCACATGCTTACTGTGCCTAAACCAGCCAAGCCAGACCAGTACTGATTAGTACAGGATTTACGTTCAATCAATGCCATCGCACAGCCGTTACATGCTCTCACTCTCCAACAGGATATTACGGTGTATAGCTCCCACTCGGTCATCGCACTACTGAGGCAACTGCAGACTCAGCATCTTACCGCAGCTCGTCCGAATAGGTATGAGATATACCTTTTGAACAATCCACGTCTGACATTTAAACACTGTACCACTATCAATCCAGCCTGTTTTCTTAGTGGTCCCCCTGTCCATGAAGACGCACCTGGCCACGACTGTTTAGCCTTGATTCAGGAAACTACCACAATAAGGGACGATTTGAGTGATATTTTGTCAGAACAACCTGACATGATTATGTGTGGTCAAATATCCCACCGGGGTTTAGTTAATGACTTACTGCAGGCCCTCCTTATGCCCGCGCAGATTTTCGTCATTAAATGCGCTGCCCACACAAATGGTGAGACCCCAGTTGACGTTGGTAATGAACAAGCAGATTGTGCAGCGCGGACAGCCGTGCAAATTCAGCAAGTGATGGTGCCTAAAATGTTAAGTCAGACTAAACGATCTACTATAAATAGGTCTGCTTCTGACAAGTCAATGCCAACCATCCAAGACGTCACAAGGTTACAGGAGGACGCTCCTGAGAGTGATAAACAAATGTGGAAACGGTTAGGTTGTACATATGATTCTGTCTCCTCTTTATGGACCACGCCAGCACATCAGACTTATATGTCTGATGTACTGGCTTTATGAGTCACTGAATGTGTACACTTTGCAACTCATTGTGGGGCTCGAGGGACTAGTGATTTGTTGCTGGACACTTGGTGGCACCCTGAAATGCAGGGGTTGGCCCAGAGTATCAGTAATCGGTGTTTGATTTGTCAGCAATATAACACCAGCAAAGGTATCCCTTGTGGGATGGGGCAAACCCCGTTGCCCAGTGGTCCCTTTGAGACGCTCCAAATGGATTACATTGAGTTGGAAAGGTGTCAATGTTATAAATATGTTTTGGTCATTGTGGATGTGTTCAGCAGATGGGTTGAGGCGTATCCGACTACCGATAATAAAGCTGCTACTGTGGTTAAAGTTCTGATACGGGAAATCATTCCCTGGTACGGTATACCAGCTCAGTTGAGTTCTGATAACGGGCCTCATTTTCTTGGACAGATTAACCTGCCTCCCTTCCCCAGTGCAATTTTACAGGTGTGGAATATGATGGGGTGGCTACGCACCGCCTGTGTGATCTACGGCCTCACCTCGCTTGGAGTGACATCGGGGACGGACATGGAAAAGGGACATATTATCTACATTTGTAACCCCAACCAAACTACAAGGACATTTTGTTTATGGAGAGGTGATGTTCTTCGCTGCCCCCATATACGAGGACATGGTATCGACTCATGGAAGGTCATTAGGATAACGGAAAATGCAGGAGTCATGAAGCAATTGCACCGGTCCCGGCGATGGGAAAGGAACATTATATGGACATTGCCTTGTTTTTGGAGTACATGTCAATTTGATTTTGGATGTGTTAAGATTGGTGCGATAAAGGTAACATCAGACTGTCAGGAGAGCGTAGGAAGAGGCTGTGAGAGAGAGAGGGGGACTAGAGGACGGGGCGTGTGAGAAGGGAAGTACAACTAGAACGTAGGTTATCAGGAGATACACCTAATTTTGTTCAAGGCCAAACTGAGGAAAACCCGGGTAGTATAAATCTCTTCTACCAGATTTACCACCGCTTGTATGGCCAGGGACGGGTTGCCTGCTACCCGAACCTCGCAGCGGTGTCTAGGTTATTTTCTGTTTCACCGCTTTGGGGCACTCCCCAAACGATGGTTCATTGTCAGCGTTTCGAGCCACCGCCCGAGCAAGTCACTCTTCCTTACGACCCGGGTTCAGCACCACCGGCTATTTGCCTTCCCCTTCCTCGTGATAATCCTCACTCATAGTATGATAGGCTGCAACGGTGGAGGGCGTACATACCTAGCCACTTCACTCCCAATAGGGATTCGGAGCGTACGAGAATTGTTTCAGCAGTGAAGGATACGGCTGTTTGCTGGTAGAGGTGGAAACGAATATAACATGTCTGTTCCCCACCTGTACGGACAGGAGGTGTCATATCACCCAGGCGTCTGGCCAATGCGTTTGTTACAACACCACTGGCGTTCTATTGAACGCCGGCCTCCAGCTCCTTTGTGGCTGGGCGAATGTCTCTCATATCACTGTTGGGACTAGGGCTTTCCGCATTGGTAGGCGGCCCGAATGGGCGTTCCAAAGCTGGATAAACTGGGCTACTGGGGGATCCCTGCGCAACCGATATACTGATTGTGATGCTCACCTGTACACGGAACAAGGATACTACTTTTTTTTTTTTAAATGGTACAGCAACTAATGTTTTGTCACCCCCATTTCCCCGCCAAATTGCTATTGGGACTCTAGTCCCTACCACAGTCCCCTGCCCCTCGGCGTGGATGCTGCATAATCAGTTAGCATGCCGGGCAGTCTCAGCTGAATTCTGCGAGAACTGGAAAAAACCTCAGGTTCTCGCACCCAACCGGGGCCCCTCAGCCCGGTGGGGAATTCGGAGCGTCTTGACACTGGGAGGTGTGGGGGGTTCCTTGGCTGTTAGCGATAGGAATTATTTTATTTGTGGCCTTACCATCTTGGGAAATGAAACCTTGGGAGCCCTCGGGGCAAGAACCAAGGAATTGTCTCAGCTGCGGTTGTTTGCAATGCAGAACCGGTATGCTCTTGACTATCTTCTGGCCCGTGAGGGTGGAGTATGCGCCATAGTACAGGGCAAGTGTATCATGGGAGTTCAAGACTTAACCGCTAACATCACTCAATTTATGGATCGCATACGGGATCACCTGGACGGAATGCAGGATCCTGGCTCTTGGGGTAACTGGGGATTTGGAGGTTGGAAGGACTGGTTGATAAATATGGCCATGTATTTAGCAGTGGCTATTGGCTGCATCTTTGTGGGCCTAGCCATCCTTAAATGTGTGATGGGTAGAATGCGGGGTGCACTGGAACAGACCAACGCCTCTAAAATCTTGGCTGTCAAAATCCATGAGGGTGCAGCAGATGAAGGGGGGCTACGCCAGGAATTGGAAATGCAGCGACGGATCTTTTAGATGAGGGACCGTAGCTATGGATTGGATAGTTCGGTTATCATGGAATGATAAAAGGAGGGAATGACGAATGTGATATAAAATAGTTGCTTTAGAGATATTAGTTATTGTAATGTAGAGATAGGCCAGTCTCATTCTGGTGAGTTCACAGACAAAGGATTTCAGACCGCATGGCAAAGCAAGGAGGAGGTATGTCCACCAAAGGAGGAGAAAAGGATGCTGGATAATAAGGGGGCCAGAGGAAGGGATGAGAAGTGAGCCAATCAGAATGTATGACCAGGTCAGGAGGGGTATAGGATGACCTATGGGAATCGTGTATGTGAAACTTGATACCATTTGAATTTATTTGCAGAAATCCCTTTGTCTCTTTGTTCATTCACTTTCCGGGGTGTAGGAGACTGGATGTGTCCTATGCCTCTGTGAAATGAATCAGGCTTGCAAGCCAAATAAAATAACTAATGCTGTACCTGCAAATCCATCTCGACTTTTATTGAGGCCAGACTGACGGGTAAAGAAATTTGTATTTTGTCACCCACGCTTATAGCCTGTTGAACAGTTAATAAAATAGCATTACACCACTTACAGCATTGTTGGCTTGTTTGTGAACCAGAACACGACAAGAAGGACTTGATTATTCCATTGAAGCACCCATCCATCATGTGTGAACCCAGATAATGACACTCCATCAAGGAAGGTGTCCGAGTCCTCATCTGACAAGCACATGCATGTACACGTTCCAGCAGAAATTAACAGATTGCAAATGCAAGCAGAAATGCCCATTAATTATTTGTACTTACCTTAATGAAATGAAATGAAAATCGCTTATTGTCACAAGTAGGCTTCAAATGAAGTTACTGTGAAAAGCCCCCAGTCGCCACATTCCTGCGCCTGTTCGGGGAGGCTGTTACGGGAATCGAACCGGGCTGCTGGCCTGCCTCAGTCTGCTTTCAAAGCCAGCGATTTAGCCCTATGCTAAACAGCCCCTATGGAGACTCTGAGACTAATTGCAGCATCTTGTCTAAACTTAACTAACTCAACGCAGATTGGGAATTAGATCTTGATGTTTCTGGACGCTGGCAATCTATCGATAATGGATTGAAGCTGTATGATTTGTGACTGATATTGACTGGGTATTGAAAGGTGCCATGCATACGGTAAGTTGACAGGAAAATTCTTCAAGTGCAATCTAAACGGACAACATGCAGCAGTGCCGCAGTGAGCGAGGAAAAGCTACCAGCACTCCGTCAGCACAGTCTGTCATTAATTACTGGTCTGCAGGGTCAAGGATCCTTTTAAAAATAAGTGTCACGACTGACAAGATGGTGGATGGTAAAACCCAGCAGAGGTGTATCGGGACTTGACAATGCTCGGTCAGGCCTGGACTGCAGGCTCAGGACCCACAGGATTACGTAGAATGAATGAAAAGCAGTTACCAGGAAAATAGCTGTTTATAGCACGGGGACACGGGGCAGAGCAAGCAATTGCCATTCGCATTTTTCAAAGTCTCACCCAGTAAAATCAGTTCTGTTTTGTTCCTTTTCCTGTTTTAAGTGTGGAAAACATACAGGAAATATTGCAGTCCGCAGTCGGTGGAGGTGAGGGCTGCGATGTTAAGTTTAAAAGGACAAATTACATCAACCGCAAGAGCTTACATCCATATGTAATGCAGATGCAAGATGTTTATCTAGTCATGAAATAAAACAGTTAAGATATCATGGCCAACTTTCTAATTGTTATCTCGTGACCTCCAAAAGAGCTGTGTAGGTGGAGTGCCCAAGTGTGTTGTGTGCTTCAGTGTGTGACCTGTGTGCATATCCTTATATCTGTGCGCTATTATGTATATGTGTATGTATGTACGTGCGTGTATGTGTGTGTGCACATGTGTATGTGTGGGAGTATATGTGCACATGAGAGTGCATATACGTGTTGGACACATGTGTGTCCACGTATATGTGTCTGAGTATGTTTGTATGCATGAGTCAGGTGAGCCAACAGTACCAAGCTCAGCTACCATGTCTTCATGGGTCACGTAGTCTGCTGACACTCACTATCAAAGTGCGCCCACCAAATCGGCTCTTGTGTACTTTGGAGCAGCCGCTGCCTGTGTGCAAATAACAAAAGACGGCGGTGAAGGGAAGAGAGAAAGTTGGAGGTAAAACAGTTTTTGATACTTGAAAAAGAACGAAGGTTGCCGATGTTTGTGTTCACTGGAACATACATCTGGAAATACATTGAGTATCTAACAGGACCTGAAAGAGAAAACAGCAGTTTCATGCTTTGGGCATGGTAACTTTCTGGTGAACAAAGAAGCAACGACACTCAACGCTGACCTTGAGGTGAGTCTCACTGAGAGATACTCCCATTCTGCACACATACATTCGTTATTTGGCAAAAGAGCTGTGGAAATCATAGAAATGTGGATTAACCTGTGATTATGCTGATAGTTTGGGGATCGTGCCGAGCAGTTGCCATACCAAGCCCTGATGCAGTCGGATAGGATGCTCCCTATGGCACATCTGTAGAAGTTTGTGAGAGTCAATGCAGACATGCCGAATTTCTTTAGCTTCCGTAGTAAGTAGAGGCGTTGTTGGACTTTCTTGACTGTTGCATCAACGTGAGTGGACCAGAACAGACTGTTGGTGATGGTGACCCCCAGGAACTTAAAGCTATCGATCATCAATTACATGGGCAGCACGGTAGCACAAGTGGATAGCACTGTGGCTTCACAGTGCCAGGGTCCCAGGTTCGATTCCCCGCTGAGTCACTGTCTGTGCGGAATCTGCATGTTCTTCCGGGTGCTCCGGTTTCCTCCCACAGTCCAAAGACGTGCAGGTTAGGTAGATTGGCCAAGATAAATTGCCCTTAGTGACCAAAAAGGTTAGGAGGGGTTATTGGGTTACGGGGATAGGGTGGAAGTGAGGGCTTTAGTGGGTCAGTGCAGACTCGATGGACCAAATGGCCTCCTTCTGCACTGTATGTTCTATGTTCTATCTCTACTTTGGAGCCATTGGTGCAGACGGGGAGGGGGTGTCGTGCAAAACTTCCTGAAGTTGATGATTCAGTTCCTTGGACTTTCCGGCATTTAGAGAGAGGTTGTTTTCTGTACACCATGCAACCAAGTGATTTATCTCCCTTCTGTAGTCTGATTCGTCGTTGTTTGAGATACGACCCACCACAGTCGTATCATCTGGAAACTGAAAGATTGAATTGGAGTTAAATCTTGCTACACAGTCGTGTGTGTATAAGGAGTACAGTACAGGACTGAGCACACATCCTTGCGGGGCCCCGGTGTTGAGGACTATTGTAGAGGATGTGCTGTTGCCTATCCTGACAGATTGCGGTCTGTTGGTGAGGAAGTCAAGGATCCAGCTGCACAGGGAGGGGTCAAGTCCAAGATTGCAAAGTTTGGTTATAACTCTTGTCGAGATAAAGGTGTTGAAGGTGGAGCTGTAGTCTATGAACAGCAGTCTTACGTAGGTGTCCTTGTTGTTGAGGTGTTCGAGTGTTGATTGTAGAACCAGGGAGAAAGCATCGGCTGTGGACCGGTTGCGGTGATAGGTGAATTGCAGTGGATCGAGACTGTCTCGGAGGCTGGCGTTGAACCGTCTCATGACTAGCCGCTCTAAGCATTTCATGATAACAGACGTCAGGGCCACCGGTCGGTAGTTGTTGAGGCACGCTACCTTGTTCTTCTTTGGTGCTGGTATCATGGTGGTCTTCTTGAAGGAGGTGGGGACCTCGGAGCGGAGGAGTGAGGTGTTGAAGATGTCTGCGATTACATTTGCCAGCTGGTCAGCGCAGGCTCTGAGTGCTCGCCCAGGGACTCCGTCGGGGCCCGTCGCTTTCTGCGGATTCACTATCAAAAGGCAGCTCTTACCTCTGTTAATTACCTCAGTTTGATTCCTTCCGACCTCTCCATTTTCTAATTGCTTTTTGCTCTTCCGCCCGGACAGGTTGTGGTCCTATAGATATTGGTTACTCATTTGTTTGCTGCTGTGGTTCAGGGAGCATGAGGGATCCTTAACCCTGCCCTCATGTGACATTCACAGACTTTTTAATATTAAAAAAAAATATGTATAGAATACCCAATTCATTTCTTTCCAATTACGGGGCAATTTAGCGGGGCCGTTCCACCTCTCCTGCACATCTTTTGGTTGTGGGGTGAGACCCACACAGACATAGGGAGAATGTGCTAACCGGGACAGTGACCCGGGGCCGGGATTGAATCCCGAGCCCTTGGCAATGTGAGCCAGCAGCGCTAACCACTGCACCACCGGCGACATTCACAGATGAGTGGATCCTAGATGGTGATCAGGAGGGGGACCCAGATGGTGATAGGAGTGGGACCCTAAATGGTGATCAGGAGTGAAATCCTAAATGGTGATCAGGAGTGAAATCCTAAATAGTGATCAGGAGTGAAATCCGAAATGGTGATCAGGAGTGGGATCCTAGATGGTGAGCAGGAGTGGGATCCTAGATGGTGATCTGGGACGGGATTCTCCCCTACCTGGCGGGGCGGGGGTTCCCGGTGCCGAGGGGTGGCATGAACCTCTCCGGCGTCGGGCCGCCCCAAAGGTGCAGAATACTCCGCACCTTCAGGGGCTAGGCCGGCCCCGGAGTGATTTGTGCCGCACCAGCCGGCAGGGAAGGGGCTTGGCGTCACGCCAATCGGCACCGAAGGGGTTCCGCCGGCTGGCGCGAGTTGGCGCATGCGCGGGAGCGCCAGCGTGTGCTGGCGTCATCCCAGCGCATGCGTAGGGGGGTTTATCACTGCATCGGCCATCGCGGAGGAACACAGCGGCCGATGCGGAACAATAGAGTGCCCCCACGGCACAGGCCCGCCCACGGATCATCTGCCAAATTTTGCCTCAATCTCCTGGCCTATCTATATCCATCTGTAAAATCTTTATCTCCTCTTCGCTCCCTGCTTTCCCACCTATTTCAGTATCGTCCGCAAATTTTGCTCTGTTACACTCTATTCCTGCTTCCAGATCATTTATATAGATTATAAATAGCTAAGCTCCGAGGACTGAACCCTGCAGAACTCCGCTAGTTACAGTTCACCAGCCAGAGAAGGACCCATTTATCCCAACCTTTTGCTTTCTGTTAGTCGGCCAATCCTCAATCCAATGTCGCACTCTTCCTCCAATCCCCTGTGATCTCACCTTCTGGGTCAATCTTTTGCGCAGCACATTATCAAACAGCTTCTGGAAGTCTAGGTATACCACATCCACAGGTTCCCCATTATCCACCTTGCTGGTTACATCCTCAAAGAACTCGAGCAAGTTTGTCAGGCATGACTTACCCTTCATAAAACCACGCTGACAATGGTGGAGTGAGCTTTGTCTTTCCAAATGTTCAGTCATGTCCTCCTTAATGATTGATCCCCACAATTTCTCCACCACAGAGGTCAAGCTAATCGGTCTTTAATTTCCTACTTTTTGCCTCTCTCCCTTGTTGAGTAGGAGCGTCACATTAGTGTGTTTCCAATCCATTGGGACTCTTCCAGAATCCAGGGAATTCTGAAATATCAGAACAAATGCATCCACTATCTCTGCTGCCACCTCCCCTAATACCCCAGGGTGCAGGCCACCAGGTCCTGGAGACTTATCCGCCTTTAATCGCATCAGTTTATTCAATAGTCTCCCTGGTGATGGTCATTGCACCAAGTTCCTCTGCATTAACTGCAGTTCTTGGAAATTTTTCAATATTCTCTACTGTGAAGACAGAGGCAAAATATTGGTTCAGTGCCTCCACCATCTGGGTGTGACCCCCTGGATCAAGGGGCGACGAGGGTCCTCGGCCCCAACCATCTTAAGCTGTTTCATCAATGACCTTCCCTCCATTGTAAGGTCAAAAGTGGGGATGTTAGCTGATGACTGCACAATGTTCAGCACCATTCACGACTCCTCAGACACTGAAGCCATCCATGATCAAATCCATCTCCCTTGACATTCAATGACTTCACCGTCGCTGAATCCCCCACTATCAACATCCTGGGGGGTTACCATTGGCCAGAGACACTGCAGGAAGTCACCAAGCCTCCATCAACAGAGTCACCCTCTGTTGACCCCAGGGAAGATAGATTGGGAAGAGGTGAATCCAAACACATCAGCACGGGAATGACACCCAAATCTATTTAAACACGCTCTACCTCTCTCTTTCCCACTCTCTCCTTCCCTCACACTATCTATATCTCTCTGTCCCGTGGCATACTCTGGTTTTCATTCTCTCTCTCTCTCTTTGGGCAGCACGGTAGCACAGGTGGATAGTACTGTGGCTTCACAGCGCCAGGGTCCCAGGTTCGATTCCCGGCTTGGGTCACTGTCTGTGCGGAGTCTGCACGCTATCCCCGTGTCTGCGTGGGTTTCCTCCGAGTGCTCCGGTTTCCTCCCACAGTCCAAAGGTGTGCAGGTTAGGTGGATTGACCATGCTAAATTGCCCTTAGTGTCCAAAAAAAGTGAGATGGGGTTATTGGGTTATGGGGATCAGGTGGAAGTGAGGGCTTAAGTGGGTCGGTGCAGACTTTGAAAGCAGACCAAGGCAGGCCAGTAGCACGTTCAATTCCCGAACAGGTGCCGTATTGTGGCGACTAGGGGCTTTTCACAGTAACTTCATTGAAGCCTACTTGTCACAATAAGCGATTTTCATTTCTCTCTCTCTCTTTATCTCTCTGTCTATCTCACCGTCCATCTCTCTGCCTGTCTGTCTGTCTGTCTGTCTCTCTCTCTCTATCTCTGTCTCTACATCTCTCTCTCTCTGCCTTTATTTCTCACTCTATATTCTCTTTCTCCGTCTCAACCTCTTTGACTCTCACTCTCCACCTCGCTCTCTGTCCCTGCCTCTCGCTCTCCATCTCTCACTCTCTCTCTCTCTCTCACCGGCACCCTCTTACTCTGTCTCTCACTTTGTCTCTCTCCCTCCCTCTGTTTCTCTCCCTGCCTCCGTCTCTCTCACTGTCTCCGCCTCTCTCGCTTTTTCTGTCTTGTCCTCTCTCTCTCTCTTTCTATCTCTCTTTCCCTGTCTCCCTGTCTCCCTGTCTCTGTCGCTCTCTCAGTCTGACTTTCTCTCTCTCTGTCTCACTCTCTCTATCTCACTCTCTCTCTCTCGCACTCTCTCTCCCTTTCACTCTCTCACAGGTGAGGTTGGAGACTGGAAGAATCTCTTCACGGTTTCTCAGAATGAAGATTTTGATGAACATTATGAGAGACAGATGGTTCACAGCTCAGTGACGTTTCGCAACATCTTGGAACCACTCTGAGAGATAAAGCAAATAAACTTCTCCAATCACCAAAAACACAAACTCGGTGTCATGATATCTTTATTAACATATCATGGTGCAATCACACACACACACTGATGGACAGGTCAACGGACCAATCAACCCACATGCAACATCACAGCCAATCACCAGTGAGAGCACACGCACTATAAAACAGGGAACACCACAGTTCCCGCTCATTCCACCAGGAGATAGCTCAGAGCACAGAGCTCACAGCGTGCCACTCAGACATACACCATGTGCTGTGTGCCTCACTAAGATAGTGCTAGGGCTGGGTCCACAGGTTAACTGGTGAAGTACAAACCACAGCCAGAAGTTAACAGTTGTTATTATACAGAATAATAAAACAGAGTTGTACCATGTACAACCGTGTTGGTTTGTTTGTGTATCGGAACACCCAACATGACATGATACCAGGTCTGGAAACTCGCCAGCAACTGTGAGACCTACCTGCACATCTTCAGAGATCCGCCATCCTGCGCCATGGACACCATCAGCCCACCACAGCCGCTCCAAATCGCTGGAAATCCCGGCGTCAACTGGAAGCTGTTTAAACAGCGCTTCTAGCTCTTCCTAGAAGCCACAGACACGGAGAATGCATCGGACACCAGGAAGATCGCCCTCCTCCTCTCCACGGCAGGGCAACATGCTATCCACATCTGCAACTCCCTGGCATTCGCAGAAGGTGAGGACAAGACAAAGTAAAGACGGTCCTTCTAAAACTTGAGCAACACTTCAGCGTCAAAGTGACTGAGAGCTTTGAGAGGTACCTCTTCTCGCAGTGCCTGCAGTGTAAGGATGAGCCTTTTCAATCCTTTTTGACACACCTCCGTATCCTCGCGCAGTCCTGCGGCTATGAGGCCACCTCCGATTCCATGATTCGGGACCAGATAGTTTTTGGGGTCACCTCGGACACCCTACGCCAGCAGCTCCTCAAACTAAAGAGCCTCACCCTAGCCACCGCCATCGAAACCTGCGTCCTCCACGAAAACGCGACTTGCCGGTACTCCCAATTCCAGGCGGCCGAATTGGCACGGCAGGGGTCCTACAAGGCCGAGTGGGTCCAGTCGATTGGGTTCCTCCCGGCCCGCGGCCCGGACGAGGGCGGCCATTTCGCCCGCTTTCCAAGGCCTCCCGCGCTGTACGCGCCAAAAGAGGGGACGTCGGCGCAGAGGGACGTGACGCGCACGCGTGCTCCATGCAGGACTGAACTGTGCATGTGCGGTGGTGCAACGAACGCCGTGACGTCACGACGTGCGGCAACTGTGGATCCGCACACTTAAAGCGGCAATGTCCAGCCAAAACTCGACAATGCCTCCGCTGTGGCAAGGTGGGCCACTACGCTGCCTGTTGTCGAGCAGCTCAACCTGCCAATGCTCCTCTAGTCCGCCAGCCTCGCAGGGACATGCGGGCCATTCAGCCTCCATACACCGAGTCATACCCTGACAACGTACAGACTGGTGATACCTTCCGCGTTCTGATCCATCATTGAACAGATTACAGATATCTCCCTGAGAGAGAGGACTGAGAGACACCAGTCAGTGTACAGATATCTCCGTGAGAATGAGGGGGGACTGAGAGATGCCAGTCAGTGTACAGATATCTCCGTGAGAATGAGAGGGGACTGAAAGATACCAGTCAGTGTACAGATATCTCCCTGAGAGAGAGAGGACTGAGTGACACCAGTCAGTGTACAGATATCTCACTGAGAGAGAGAGGACTGAGAGAAACCAGTCAGTGTACAGATATCTCACTGAGAAGAGAGGGGCCTGAGAGATCCCTGTCAGTGTACAGTTAACTCCCTGAGAGAGGACTGAGAGACACTTGTCAGTTTACAGATATCTCCCTGAGAGAGAGAGAGGACTGAGAGACACCAGTCAGCGTATAAATATCTCCCTGAAAGAGAGAGGGGAGTGAAAGACACCAGTCAGTGTACAGATATCTCCCTGAGAGAGGGAGGACTGAGAGACACCAGTCAATGTACAGATATCTCACTGAGAGAGAGAGGGGACTAAGAAACAGTAATCAGTGTACAAATATCTCCCTGAGAGAGAGAGAGTGAGGGACTGAGAGACACCAGTCAGTGTACACATATCTCCCTGAGAGAGACAGAGTGAGTGACTGAGTGACACCAGTCGGTGTACATATATTTCCCTGAGAGAGAGAGGGGCTTGAGAGACACCAGTCAGTGTTGTCATGCGAGAGTACCTTTAAGAAATGGATGTTTAAGCAATGTACCTTTAAGAAATGGAGCTGATCATATTACTGAAGTGATGTCAGAGGTGGGGGGAGCTGAGCTCACTTCTGCTTTTTTGAGTTTCAGTTTGAGAAGGCAGCTGGGAGTGTCTGTGTGTTTTGCTGTGAGCTGCAGGAAGAAACAGAGCTGGTCTGTTGATTTCTACAATCCAAAGACTATAAATATATTGAATGTAACCTGATGTGTTCTTATTTTTGAAGGTTTGAAGTCTTTTGGATGTTTAAAGGACCAGTTTGAAGGATTATTTAGTGATGTAGTCTTTTGGGGTTATCTTTGAAGTAATGAGTGTTAAGATATTCAATGTTTGTTTTAAAAGGTTAACTTGAGTTCATAGAATAAACATTGTTTTGTTTTAAAAACCATTTGTCCATCTCTGCTGTATCACACCTGGAGAGTACGCCGTGTGTTTCCCACACCACAATCTATTAAAAGTTGTGGGTCGGTTGAACTCCATGGAACACTTTGGGCTTCTGTAAACCCGGACCCATAACACTTTAGTTCAATCTAATATCGTGTTAACCCACAGTGAAAGCATGTTAAACAATTTCTGACTCAATAAAATAGTGTTGCACTATTTCAAGTGTTGGTGACCTGTATGTGTTCCACTGATCCAGAGCGCCCAACACAACATGATACCAGAATTTGAGGGATATTAGCACTTCTTAGACCTACCTGCAAGTGATCTGCCTTCCGCCAGCATTCCGTCATCCTGCAACATGGACAACATCTGCCAGCCGCCGCCGCTCCGCATCGGCGGCAACCTGGGGACCACCTAGAAGTTATTCAAACAACACTTCCAGCTCTTCCTTGAGGCCACAGAGCGGGAGGATGCCTCGGATACCAGGAAGATTGCTCTCTTCCTATCCATGGCCGGGGACCATGCCATCCTCTCTTCTCTCACCTTTGCGGATGATGAAGATAAAACAAAGTTCAAGACGGTCCTCCTCAAGTTTGACACTCACTGCAGCGTAGAGATGAATGAAAGTTTTGAGCGCCATGTGTTCCAACAGCATTTGCAGGGTAAGGATGAACCTTTGCAGTCCTTTCTCACTCACCTCCGCATCCTTGCGCAGTCCTGTAACTACGTGCCCACCTCCGTCTCCATGATACGCGACCAGATCGTTTTCGGTGTTCAGTCAGACCCCCTACGCCAGCAGCTCCTCACGGTAAAGCAGCTCACCCTGGCGACCGCCATCGAGACCTGCGAGCTACACGAAAATGCCATCAGTCGGTATTCCCACATCCAAGCGGCTGAAATGGTGCGGCAAGGTCCCCACGAGACGGAACGGGTCCAAGCAATCGAGCAACTCCAGGGCCTCAGCCTGGATGAGGGCGGCCATTTCGTGCGCTTTTCACGGACTCCTGCGCTTGGGCGCACCAAACGAGGGGACGTCGACGTCGACGAACGTAATGTGCAGGCGCGCACCATGTACGACCGCACCGCACATGCACGGTGGCGCAGCGAACGGGCTGACGCTACGACGTGCGGCAACTGTGGCCCCGCCCATTTAAAACGGCAATGCCCTGCCAAATCTCGACAATGCCTGAGATGTGGCAAACTTGGCCACTGTGCAGCCCTATGCCGAGCAGCTCAGCCTGCCAACTCATATCGCTTCAGCCAGCCTCGCAGGAATGTCCGGGCCATTCAACCTTTGGTAACCGAGTCCGATGCGGACCTACCGCACAACATTGACACCGAGGACCCGGAGGCGCCTTTTCGAGTCGGTATCGTGACAAAAAACAGGGTGTCCCCGAAGCAAAGACACCAACCGCTGTCGGTGTACAGCATCGATCCAGACAATGAGTGGTGTGCCACCCTGACGGTCAACCGGTCGCAAATACGATTCTGCCTGGACACTGGTGCTTCCGCCAATCTCATTGCGCGGTCTGACCTCCAAAGCCTTCATGTCAAACCAGCCATCCTTCCATCAGCCTGCCAGCTATTGGATTACAACGGCAATGCCATTGATGCCAGCGGCTCATGCCAACTTGAAGTGACGCACAGGTAACGCAAAGCCATCCTTTCTTTTGAAATCGTGGGCTCCTCGAAAGGCTCCCTGCTTGGCGTGCAGGCATGCAAGCTGTTGAATCTAGTTCACTCTCTCTCTCCTGATGACATGCCTGCCTTTCAGGACACCGACTTCAGGGCGCAACTCAACGCCATCATCAACCAGCACCACAACATCTTCGAGAGCATGGGCACGCTCCCATACATCTACAAGATCTTATTGAAACAGAATGCCACGCCTTTGGTGCACGCACCTCGCAGGGTCCCAGCGCCCCTTAAGGACCGCCTCAAGCAGCAGCTGCAGGACCTCCAGAACCAAGGAGTGATCTCCAGAGTCACGGAACCAACCGACTGGGTCAGCTCCATGGTATGTGTAAAAAAGCCTTCCGGCGAATTGAGAATTTACATTCATCCCAAGGATCTAAATCGCAATATCATGAGGGAGCATGATCCAATTCCCAAGCGCAAAGAGATCACATGCGAGATGGCTCGCGCTAAGCTCTTTGCCAAACTCGACGCCTCAAAAGGATTCTGGCAAATCCAGCTCGACAAATCCAGCAGGAAACTCTGCACATTTAATACCCCCTTTGGCAGATATTGTTACAACAGGATGCCGTTTGGGATCATATCTGCTTCAGAAGTGTTCCATAAGATTATGGAACAAATGATGGAAGGTATTGAAGGTGTTCGCGTCTATGTCGACAACATAATCATTTGGTCCACCACCCTGCAGGAGCATGTTAGTCGCCTCCAGCGCGTATTCAAACGTATGCGGGAGCAGGGCCTCCACCTCAACAGAGCCAAATGCTCTTTTGGACAGACGGAACTCAAGTTCCTCAGGGGCCATATCTCCCAGTTGGGTATGCGGCCGGATGGGGACAAGGTGGCTGCCATCACAGCTATGAAAACACCAGAGGACAAGAAGGCGGTCCTCCGATTTCTGAGCATGGTCAATTTTTTAGGGAAGTTCATCCCTAACCTCGCCTCTCATACTACGGCTCTCAGGAACCTGGTCAGGAAGACGACAGACTTCCAATGGCTCCCTGCCCACAAGCGCGAATGGAGAGAACTCAAGACCAAACTCACCACCGCCCCGGTCTTATCTTTCTTTGATCCAGCAAAGGAGACCAAAATTTCGACCAATGCCAGCCAATCCGGCATTAGGGCAGTGCTCCTTCAACGTGATGAGGCCTCATCATGGGCCCCCATTGCATATGCGTCACTCACCATGACCCCCATGGAGCAGCGCTACGCGCAGATAGAGAAGGAATGCCTGGGCCTTCTGACCGGTGTGGTGAAGTTTCACGATTATGTGTCCGGACTTCCTCAATTCACCGTCGAGACCGACCATCGCCCGCTGGTCAATATAATACAGAAAGACTTGAACGACATATGACGCCTCGCCTCCAGCGTATTCTTCTCAAGCTCCGGCGATATGACTTCCAGCTGCTATATACTCCAGGCAAAGACCTCATCATTGCTGTCGCTCTCTCCAGGGCAGTCAACACTCCATGTGACCCAGCAGGATTTGTCTGCCAGGTTGACGCCCATGTGGCATTTGCGGCGTCCAATCTACCTGCCCCGGATGAACGCCTCATCCAAATTCACCGCAAGACGGCGGCTGACCCTTTGCTACAGTGTGTCATGCGCTACCTAACAGACGGGTGGCTCAAGGGCCAATGCCCTCAGTTCAACAATGTCAGAGGTGATCTGGCGGTAGTAGACGGGGTTCTTCTAAAATTGGACTGCATTGGCATCCCGCATAGCATGCGCCAGCTCGTCCTGGACCAGCTACACGAGGGCCACCTTGGTGTCGAAAAGTGCCGCCGATGGGCTCGAGAGGCAGTGTACTGGCCCAGCATTAATGAAGACATAGCCAACACAGTGCTCAACTGCCCCACTTGTCAGCGCTTCCAGCCGGCCCAACCACGTGAGACCCTGCAACCCCATGAGTTGGTCACGTCACCATGGACCAAGGTGGGCATCGACCTGTTCCACGAGTTGGGTAGAGACTATGTCCTGTTCTTGGACTACTTTTCAAATTACCCGGAGGTGATACGGTTGCACGATATCACCTCGTCTGCAGTCATTCGTGCCTGTAAGGACACCTTTGCTCGACACGGCATCCTGCTCACGGTTATGTCAGACAATGGCCCTTGCTTCGCCAGCCAGGAATGGTCCAACTTTGCCAGGCGGTACAATTTTGCCCATGTGACACCCAGTCCTCATACCCCCAATCCAATGGCAAAGCGGAGAAGCGGGTACATATAGTCAAATGGCTCCTCTGCAAGGCTGCCGATGCTGGGTCCGATTTCTACCTCACCTTGCTGGCCTATCGCTCCACCCCACTGTCCACTGGCCTGTCGCCAACCCAGTTGCTCATGGGTCGTACACTGAGGACGACGGTGCCGTCCATCCATGTCCCAGACTGCGACCACGTTCCGGTCCTTCGCGGATGCAGCTGTCTCGTGCACAGCACAAGGCGGCTCATGACTCCCATGCAGCTGATCTCCCTGTTTTGGCTCCAGATGACAACGTCCGCATCCATCTTCCAGATGGTGGCTGGTCTGCAACCGCTGTTGTCCTTCGGCAGGTGGCGCCCCCGCTCGTTCCTGGTTCGTCTACCGGATGGCTCCATTCTGCGCCGCAATCGACGCGCCCTTCGTCTTGTTCCACGCTCGCTACGTGATCCTCCACTGTCGCCTCGCCCTCCTGCTGACCCTGCCACAGACTATGCAGAGATCCCTGTCACTCTGCACCCCGCTGACTCTGACGCAGTCCAGCCGCTCCTGAACCGGCGGCTCTCGACCCACCCTTGAGGCGGTCAACCAGAATTCGTCGCCCACCTCAGAGATTAATTTATGAACTGTGCAGACTTATCGACTTTCTGAATTGTTTTGTTGCTTTGTTTGATCGTTTCCCTGGTTTGTCTATAGTGTTCATCTCGGTATTCTTGTTGCATTCTGCTTCTCTGCACCAGGCACCTTCCCATGTAAATAGCTTAGTTCTCATGAACATAGTCCTGTAAATATGTCTCTCGCACCCCACACGTAGTTCGGAACATTCTCACCATACACTATTTATTGCCGCACATGTACATTCTTGTATAAAAAGGGGGATGTCATAATATACACCAGTATATCATGGTGCAGACACACACACTGATGGACATGCAGTGGGACCAATCAACACACACAACACCGCAGCCAATCACCAATTAGAGAACATGCACTATAAAGACAGGGGGCATCAGAGTTCCAGTTCATTCGAGCTGCAGCTTCCTCGTTGGACAGAGCTCACAGCCTGCAGCACAGATCTTCGCCATGTGCTGAGTGCATAGACTGGTTAGGGCCAGGCAGAGGTCTTTAGTTCAATCTACTATCATGTGAACCCACAGTAAAGGTATGTTAAACAATTTCTGACTTAATAAAATAGTGTTGCACTATTTTAAGTGTTGGTGGCCTGTATGTGTTCCACGGATCCAGAGCACCCAACACATCAGGCATAAGTGGAAGAGTTGAGGTAGGCCTCGAAACAGCTGAGCCAATGCTGGAAGATCGCGGTGGCATCGGCTGCCTTTGGGTCCAGGTCCAATTGCTCAGGCTGGAGTGACTTATCCATCGTACTATCTTAGAGTATTAAATTGATGCACCATCAATTACACGCGAGGCAAGTTGTCGGAAACAAAGTAATGGTTTAATACTCTAAGATGTAGCCTGTCTGCTGCTGAACCCAGACTGGAGACAGGGCTACAGATCAGTCAACTATATACAACACCCAGTGGGGCGGAACCACAGAAGAACAACAATCTATAACACAGTGAGTAACAATGGAACAATGTTGCTAACTTTTGGTTGGCTCTTAAATGTTGCCCGTTGTATCTTTGCTTAATTTGCTCTGTTTCTATAACCTTTGCTCTAGAGTCGCCAGGTATCTTTATGATACCACCACGAGGTTCAAGTTCAAGTACTGATCAATAACTCAATACACCAGTTAGTAAGTTTCAAATCAAAGCACATTTGTTACACACAGTCAATCACGACTCATGCATAAAACTCTACTTTCTAGCCTATCTCTATACTTTAGGCCTATACTTAGCTTTGGACTGGCCCACCAGGTCAGGGGAACAAATGGCCTTTTGTTCGGGTTCTGAATCTGCAGGCTTCAAAGCTGGAACAGACTACTAGCTGGGAGCGCCTATCTCGTAGCGTGCGTTGGCTGGAGACTTACTTGGTTGATGCAGCAGCTAGGCAGGTCACTGTCAAGGGTTGGTTCGTGCTGCTGAGTGACCCTGCCAAGAAGACCGATTTGAACTCGGGGGCTCTACTTTATAGACCCCAGGGGCTTCGCGCCATTCGGGGCGGACCCCGTACCTGGTTCCAAGTGATTGGACTACGTTCCGATCACTTGGATCGATTTCTCCAATACTGGAGTTGTTCCCTGATTGCTGGGCGGTCCCTGAGTGTCCGTTGGCCTTCCTTTGTCTTGGCTCCTGCTGCCGCTGAGGAGTCTGGCTTAGCCTTGTTCACCTTAAATGTTTCAATTGTACCTGGGGATCGCTCATTAGTATGCAGATGGCTGTGAGTTTCAGTGCTGTCTGGGCTTTTGCAAGTTCTAATACACAGGATTTCTGCACTTGCTAGTTTTTGCCTGTGTTGGCTGAATTTCCCTGTAGTCTTTGTGGATCTCCATTTTAAGTCAGGAAGTGGCCAACCCCGATGGCTATAACAAACAGTAACAGAGAATATATACAGCGCTGTAAGTAACAGTGGAACAACAGTGGAACTGCAATAACAGTGGGTCATGGCCGCAGATGGTGACATTATCCAGATATGGGAACGTGGCCCGCAGCCCATACTGGTCAACCATTCGGTCCATCACCCGTTGTAAGACCGAGACCCCATTGGTTACGCCGAAGGGGACCCTGAGGAAGTGGTAGAGGCACCCATCTGCCTCGAAGGCAGTGTATTGGCGGTCCTCCGGGCGGATAGGGAGCTGGTAGTACGCGGACTTCAAGTCTACTGTGGAGAAGACTCGGTACTGCGCAATCTGGTTGACCATATCAGATATGCGGGGAAGGGGTGCATGTACCGGTTAATGTCTGACTGTAGTCGACGACCATCCAGAGCTTCTCCCCAGTCTTGATGACCACCACTTGGGCTCTCCAGGGGCTGGGACTGGCCTCTATGATCCCTTCCCGTAGGATTCGCTGGACCTCTGACCTGATAAAGACCTTGTCCCGAGCACTGTATCGTCTGTTCCTGGTGGTGACGGGCTTACAGTCCGGGGTGAGGTTAGCGAAGAACGGGGGTGGGGCGACCTTAAGAGTCGCGAGGCTACAGACGGTGAGAGGGGGCAGAGGTCCACCGAACATTAAGGTCAGGCTTCGGAGGTGGCATTGGAAGTCGAGGCCTAATTAAAGGGGAGCGCAGAGATAGGGGAGGACGTAGAGTTTAAAGTTAACGTACTCTACGCCACGTATCGCAAGAGCTGCGACACAGTACCCCTGGACCTCAACAGAGCGTGATTCGGAATCCAGGGAGATTGTCTGGGATGCAGGAAAAATTCGGAGGGAGCAGCGCCTTACTGTATCCGGATGGACGAAGCTGTCCGTGCTCCTGGAGTCGAATAAGCAGGTCGTCTTGTGCCCGTTCATCCAAACGGTCATCGTGGAGTTCTTGAGATGACGGGGCCTGGACTGGTCGAGGGTGACGGAGGCGAGCTGCGGAAGGTGGCTGGTCTGATCGGTGGTAGCGGGTGGCGTCGAAGATGGCGGCCAAGATGGTGGCCCCACGAGTCGCACGTGGCGGGTCGCGTCGGGGATGGTGAACAAGATGGCGGACTCCACGGGTCGCACGAGGCGGATGACGCGTTAGAAGGGGGCGGTCCCGACAGGCAAGATACCATGCGGCCGGGCCTGGCAGACTTTTGCAAAGTGGCACTTCTTACCGCACTCGCAGGTCGCATTCCGAGCTGAGCAGCGTTGTCTGGAGTGCTGACCCTGGCCGCAGAAGTAGCAGGACGGTGCCCCGGAGTTGACCGGCTGCCACGTGGCACAGGCTTGTGACACCCCCGGATCGGGTGGTGCTTGCGCCCAGGATGCCCACGAGGATGCCGCGTGGTTGGGCATGAAGGCATCCATATTCCGGAAGGCCACTTCCAGTGAGTTTGTGAGCCACACCGTGTCGTTTAGGTCGAGGGTACCCCCTTCGAGCAGGCGCTCACGGATATAGGCAGACCTAACGCCGGCCACATAGGCATCCCGGATCAGGAGCGTGGTATGTTGAACAGCCGTTACTGCCTGGGAGCTACAATTCCGGGCGAGTACCCGCAGGTCACGCAGGAACTCGGCCAAAGATTCTCCTGGGCGCTGACGCCTCATGGCGAGGAGGTGCCGGGCGTACACCTCGTTTACCGCCCCCACGTACTGCCCTTTGAGGAGTGTAATTGCCTCGTTGTAAGTGGCCGCGTCTCTGATGAGGGTAAATATTCGGTGGCTCACCCGGGCGTTGAGGACCCGAAGCTTGTGCTCCCCTGAGACGGCGTCAGTGGAAGAGTTGAGGTAGGCTTCGAAACAGCTGAGCCAATGCTGGAAGATCGCGGTGGCGTCGGCTGCCTCTGGGTCCAGGTCCAATCGCTCAGGCTTAAGTGACTTATCATATGTACTATCTTAGAGTATTAAATTGATGCACCATCAGTTACACACGAGGCAAGTTATGGAAAACGAAGGAATGGTTTTAATACTCTAAGATGTAGCCTGTCTGCTGCTGAACCCAGACTGGAGACAGGGCTACAGATCAGTCAACTATATACAACACCCAGTGGGGCGGAACCATGGAAGAACAACAATATATAACACAGTGAGTAACAATGGAACAAACAGTAACAGAGAATATATACAGCGCTGTGGTGAATGTATTATGGTAGCCATTCACCACTGTATTGCATTGTACTATGCTGTCGCCCATTTGGGCTCCACCTATGGACCATTGTACTGTATTACACCGCTTGTATCATGTTGGTGCCCTTGTGGGCTCCGCCCCTGGCTCCACCCCCTTGAGGGGAGGTATATAGAGCCGCTGCCCTGTAGGCGGCTCTCAGTGCAGAGCAGTCGCAGGCAGGCACTGTTCTAGTTGATTAAAGCCATTGTTCACTTCAACTCTCTGTCTCGTGTGAATTGATGGTCGCATCAATTTAATCAACTACAACATCGCGATGGAAGCAGCCTTCAAACCTGACCGACTGGAACTCGACCCACAGGCTGTGGAAGCCAAAGGGATTTTTTCACACTGGCTCCGATGTTTCGAGGCCTACCTCGCCGCCTCCTCCTCGCTCTCCGTCACCGATGAACAGGAGCTGAGCCTCCACGCCCAGGTGAGCCATCGAATCTCCGTGCAACTCGAGGAAGCGACCACATACGTAGACACACTTGCAATGCTGAAGCGCCAATACGTAAGGCCGGTGAACGAAGTGTTTGCACGGCATCTCCTCACCACTTGCCGCCAACGCCCCACGGAATCGCTGGAGGAGTACCTACGCGACCTGAAGGTCCTCGTGTGAAGCTGCAACTACAAGGCCGTCACGGCCTCACAACACATGGAACTCGCCGTCCGGGACGCCTACGTGGCTGGAGTCCGGTCCAACTACGCCAGACAGCACCTGCTCGAGAAGGGCGCCCTCGACCTAGAAGACGGTCAAACTAAACACCTCCCTAGAAGTAGCGTTTCAGAGCCTCAATGCTTTCCCCTCCAACCACGCGACCCCCTCGTGGACGCCTGACCGGAGAGTACCCCAGGCCTGTGCCGCGCGGCTGCTCGCCCATCCCAGGGGGTTGCCCTGCTTCTTTTGCGGCCAGAGCCAGCACCCCAGGCAGCGTTGCCCGGCTCGGAACGCGAACTGTAGCGACTGCGTGGCTGCGTGCCTGCTGGCTCTGCTCCCTTCAGACGCGTCACCCTCCTCGTGTTGTCCGTGGGGGCAGCCATCTTCGACTCTACAAAACACGTGCAACTCACGGGGGCCGCCATCTTGGCCACCGTCACCCACGCGACCCGCAATGTGCGACTCATGGGGACCGCCATCTTGGCTGCCATCTTCAACGCCGCCCGACACGTGCGACTGACGGGGGCAGCCATCACGGGACCATCCCACAACCTCTGACCACGCCGGCTACCCGCAACTCGGCGCGGTCACCCTTGACCAGTCACACCCTAAGCACCTCAGGAACTCCATGATGACCGTCCGGGTCAATGGGCACGAAACGCCCTGCCGGTAGACGGCTCTCAGTGCAGAGCAGTCACAGGCAGGCACTGTTCTAGTTGATTAAAGCCACTGTTCACTTCAAATCTCTGCTTAATGTCAATAGATGGTCGCTGTAAGTAACAGTGGAACAACTGTGGAACTGCAATAACAGTGGTTCACCAGAAGGGGACTGAGCGACACCAGTCAGTGTACAGATATCTCCCTGAGAGAGAGCTGGAACTGAGAGGCACTAGTCAGTGTGCAGATATCTCCCTGAGAGAGAGCTGGAACAGAGAGGCACTAGTCAGTGTGCAGATAGCTCACTGAGAGAGAGGACTGAGAGATACCAGTCAGTGTGCAGATATATCCCTGAGAGAGAGGGACTGGGAGACACCAGTCTATGTACATATATCTCCCTGAGAGAGAGATGGGACTAACAGACACCAGCCAGTGTACATGTATCTCCCTGTGAGAAAGAGGGAACTGAGCGACACCAGTCAGTGTACAGATATCTCACTGCGAGAGAGGGGGAGAATGAGAGACACCGGTCAGTGTCCAGATATCTCCCTGAGAGAGGGTACTGAGAGACACCAGTCAGTGTACAGATATCTCCCTGAGAGAGAGGAGGTGCTGAGAGACACCAGTCAGTGTACAGATATCTCCCTGATAGAAAGACGGGACTGAGAGATACCAGTCAGTGGACAGATATCTCCCTGAGAGAGAGGGACTGGGAGATACCAGTCTATGTACATATATCTCCCTGAGAGAGAGAGGGTACTGAGAGACACCAGTCAGTGTACAGATATCTCCCTGATAGAAAGACGGGACTGAGAGATACCAGTCAGTTTACAGATATCTCCCTGAGAGAGGGAGGGGACTGAGAGACACCAGTCAGTGTACAGATATCTCCCTGAGAGAGAGAGGGGACTGAGAGACACCAGTCAGTGTATAGATATCTCCCTGAGAGAGAGGGGACTGAGACACCAGTCAGCGTACAGATATCTCTATGAGAGAGAGATGACCGAGAGACACCAGTCAGTGTACAGATATCTCCCTGAGAGAGAGAGGGGACTGAGAAACACCAGCTAGTGTACAGATATCTCCCCGAGCCAGATGGGACTGAGAGATACCAGTCAGTGTACAGATATCTCCCTGAGATAGAGGGGGACAGAAAGACACCAGTCAGTGTACAGATACCTCCATGAGAGAGAGTTGGGACTGAGAGACACCAGTCAGTGTATAGATATCTCCCTGAGAGAGACGGGGCTGAGAGACACCAGTCAGTGTCCAAATATCTTCCTGAGAGATAGAGGGACTGAGATACAGCAGAAAGTGTACAGATATTTCACTGAGAGAGAGGACTGAGAGACACCAGTCAGTGTACAGATATCTCCCTGAGAGAGAGGGGGGAACTGAGAGACATCAGTCAGTGCACAGATATCACCCTGAGAGAGAGAGGACTGAGAGATACCATTTAGTGTACAGATATCTCCGAGAGAGAGAGAGGGTACTGAGAGACACCAGTCAGTGTACAGATATCACCCTGCGAGAGAGAAGGGACTGAGCGACACCAGTCAGTGTGCAGATATCACCCTGAGAGAGAGAGGACTGAGAGATACCATTCAGTGTACAGATATCACCCTGAGAGAGAGAAAGGACTGAGAGTCACCAGTCAGTGTACAGATATCTCCATGAGAGAGAGGGGACTGAGACACCAGTCAGCATACAGATATCTCCATGAGAGAGAGATGACTGAGAGACACGAGTCAGTGTTCAGATGTCTCCCTGAGAGAGAGAGGGGACTGAGAAACACCAGTCAGTGTACAGATCTCTCCCCGAGCCAGAGGGGACTGAGAGATTCCAGTCAGTGTACAGATATCCCCCTGAGAGGGGGGACCGAGAGACACCAGTCAGTGTACAGATATCTCCCTGAGAGAGAGAGAGAGGACAGAGAGACAACAGTCAGTTTACAGATATCTCCCTGAGATAGAGAGGGGCAGAGAGACACCAGTCAGTGTACAGATATCTCCATGAGAGAGAGGACTGAGAGACACCAGTCAGTGTACAAATATCTTCCTGAGAGATAGAGAGACTGAGATACAGCAGTCAGTGTACAGATATCTCACTGAGAGAGAGAGGACTGAGAGACACCAGTCAGTGTACAGATATCTCCCTGAGAGAGAGAGAGGACTGAGAGACACCAGTCAGTGCACAGATATCTCACTGAGACAGAGAGGACTGAGAGGCACCAGTCAGTGTACAGATATCTCCCTGTGAGAGAGGGGGGAACTGAGAGACACCAGTCAGTGGACAGATATCTCCCTGAGAGAGAGGGGGGATTGAGAGACACCAGTCAGTGTACAGATATCACCCTGAGAGAGAGAGGACTGAGAGACACCAGTCAGTGTACAGATATCTCCCTGAGAGAGAGGGGGGATTGAGAGACACCAGTCAGTGTACAGATATCTCCCCGAGAGATAGAGGGACTAAGAGATATCACCCTGAGAGAGAGAGATGAAAATTGGGTGGATGGTTATCACTGAGGTTGATTGTCTTGGGTTACAGGAAGATATAGACGGGATGGTCAAATAGACAGCAAAGTGGCAGATGGAACTGTGGTAAACACCATTAGTAGTATATTGTATGTATTACGTCACTGCCCGCATATTACAGGTGCAACGGTAGATCCCTGCCTGTTGGCTCCTCCCAGCAGGCGGTTTATAAAAGTGTCTGCTCTCCTACGCTGCAGCCATTCTGGTTCCCGCTACAGGAGGCGCAACATCTTGTTCAATAAAGCCTCGATTGTTCCACCATTCTCGTCTCGTGGTAATTGACGGTACATCAATTTATTGAACAAGGTTTTAAAAGTTGAATTTCCTCATCAAGCCTGATCATCTGCAGCTGAGGCCTCATGCAGCCAATGCCACGTCCACCTTCGACCACTGGCTAGCCTGCTTCGAAGGCTACCTCAGAGCAGCCGCTGAAGAACGCTCGGACTCGCAGAAGCTCCAAGTCCTCTACTCACGGGTGAGCCCTGACATTTTTCCACTCATCCGGGATGCGCCCACCTACTCCAAAGCGACGAGGCTCCTGAAGGGACATTACATTAAACCGGTGAATCAAGTGTATGCCAGGCACCTCCTGGCCACGAGACACCAACTCCCCGGGGAGACACTGAACGATTTCTTACGGGCACTACAGATCCTCGGTAGGAACTGTGACCGCCAGGCAGTTTCGGCAGTCCAACACACTGAACATTTAATTAGAGACGCTTCTGTCACGTGCATGAGGTCTACCTACGTCTGCCAGCGACTATTGGAAGCGGGTACGCTCGATCTCGCGGGGACTAGGCAGCTTACTAATTCATTAAAAGTGGCCTCCCTTAACCTGCAGTCCTACACCCCCGACCGTGCGGCACCCTCATGGGCATCATGGGCCCCACCAGCTGCCGACTCCAGTTCACCGCAAGCTTGCGCCGCGCAGCAGCCAGCCAACTCTAGGTGGCCCAAGTGTTAGTTTTGTGGACAAAGCAAACACCCCAGGCAGCGCTGCCCGGCATGGATCGTGACCTGCAACGGGTGTGGGAAGAAAGGACACTTTGTTTCCGTTTGCCAGGCCCGGTCGGTCGCCGCCGTTTCCAGGCCTGGCATTTCTTCAGCCCCCACGTGCAACCCAGGGGTGCCGCCATCTTTGATGCCGCCCACGTTGTGTGCCCCGTGGGCGCCGCCATCTTCGGCGCCATTCTGGACCGCGCCTCAGGACCCCTGCTCGTCTTGCCGTTCGCCGCCTACTGCTACCTCCGCCACCGCTGATCAGCCCAGGACCTCCCAGCATCTTCCGCAGCTCGCCTCCATCACCCTGGATCAGTCTCGGCCCCGCAACCTCGCGACCGCCACGACGACGGTGAAGATCGATGGGCACGAGACGATCTGCCTCTTTGACTCCGGGAGCACAGAGAACTTCATCCACCCCACTACGGTAAGGCGCTGCTCCCTCCCGGTGCACCCCGTCACCCAGAAAACCTCCCTGGCCTCCGGATCCCATTCCGTTGAAATCCGGGGCAACAGTATCGTAACATTCACCGTCCAGGGCCTAGAGTTAAGCAATCTCCGGCTCTATGTCCTCCCCCACCTCTGCGCTGCCCTGTTGCTCGGCCTGGATTTTCAGTGCCATCTCCAAAGCCTGACCTTGAAATTCGGCGGACCATTGCCCCCCCTCACCGTCTGCGGCCTCACAACACTTAAGGTCGATCCACCTTCCCTGTTTGCGAACTTCAACCCGGATTGCAAACCCGTCGCCACTAGGAGCAGACGGTACAGTGCCCAGGACAGGACCTTCATCAGCTCGGAGGTCCAACGGCTTCTGTGGGAGGGGGTCATCGAGGCCAGCAACAGCCCCTGGAGAGCTCAAGTAGTGGTAGTGAAGACTGGGGAGAAGCACAGGATGGTTACTGACTACAGCCAGACCATCAATCAGTACACGCAGCTCGATGCGTGCCTCCTCCCACGCATATCTGACATGATCAATCAGATTGCGCAGTATCGAGTCTTTTCCACAGTAGACTTGAAGTCCGCCTACCACCAGCTCCCCATCCACCTGGAGGACAGCCAATACACTGCGTTCGAAGCAGTTGGCCGCCTCTATCACTTCCTTTGGGTTCCCTTCGGCGTCACCAATGGGATCTCGGTCTTCCAGCGAGAGATGGACTGAATGGTTGACTAGTACGGGCTGCGGGCCACCTTCCCGTACCTAGATAACGTCACAATCTGCGGCCACGATCAGCAGGACCACGACGCAAACCTCCAAAAATTCCTCCATACCGCCAAACTCCTTAACCTCACCTACAACAAGGAAAAATGTGTGTTCCGCACCAACTGCTTAGCCATCCTTGGCTATGTAGTGGAAAATGGAGTCCTAGGGCCTAACCCCGACCGCATGCGCCCCCTCCTGGAACGCCCTCTCCCCCACTGCCCCAAGACCCTGAAACGTTGCCTGGGGTTTTTCTCATATTATACCCAGTGGGTCACTAATTATGCGGACAAGGCCCGCCCACTCATCACGTCCACAGTTTTTCCCTGACGGCTGAGGCCTGCCAGGCCTTCAACCACATCAAGGTGGACATCGCCAAGGCCACGATGCACGCGGTCAACAAGTCCCTCCCCTTTAAGTGTAGAGCGATGCATCGCAAGTTGCTCTGGCCGCCACCCTCAACCAGGCGGGCAGGCCCATGGCTTTCTTTTCCAACACCCTCCATGCCTCCGAAATTTGGCACTCCTCTGTCGAGAAGGAGGCCCAAGCCATTGTGGAAGCTGTGTGGCACTGGAGGCATTACCTGGCCGGCAGGAGATTCACTCTCCTCACTGACCAACGGTCGATTGCCTTCATGTTCAACAATACGCAGCGGGGCAAGATCAAAAATGATAAAATCTTGAGGTGGAGGATCGAGCTCTCCACCTATAACTATGAGATCTTGTATCGCCCGGGGAAGCTCAATGAGCCCCCTGATGCCCTATCCCACGGTACATGTGCCAGCGCACAGGTGGACCGACTCCGGGCTCGCCACTATGACCTCTGCCACCCGGAGGTCACCCGGTTCTTCCATTTTGTCAAGGCCTGCAACCTGTCCTACTCCATTGAGGAAGTCAGGACCGTCACCAGAGACTGCCAAGTCTGCGCAGAGTGCAAGCTGCACTTCTGTCGGCCAGATAGAGCACACCAAGTGAAGGCCTCCTGTCCCTTTGAACGCCTCAGCATGGACTTCAAAGGGCCCCTCCCCTCCACCAACCGCAACGTGTACTTCCTCAACGTTATTGATGAGTACTCCCGGTTCCCCTTCGCCACCCCATGCCCTGACATGACTTCTGCCAAGGCAATTAAAGCCCTGCACAGCATCTTCACTCTGTTCGGTTTCCCCACCTACATCCACAGTGATCGGGAATCCTCTTTCATGAGCGATGAGCTGTGTCAGTTCCTGCTCAGCAAGGACATCGCCTCGAGCAGGACCACCAGCTCAACCTCCGGGGAAACGGGCAGGTGGAGAGGGAGAAAGGGACCGTCTGGAAAGCCGTCCTGCTGGCCCTGTGGTCTAAAAATCTCCCGGTCTCCCGCTGGCAGGAGGTCCTCCCCGACACGCTCCACTCCATCCGGTCACTCCTCTGCACCACCACTAATGAGACCCCTCATGAATGTGTGTTTGCCTTCCCTGGAAAGTCCACTTCCGGGGTCTCGCTCCCAATATGGCTGACAGTTCCTGGACCCGTCCTCCTCCGGAAGCATGTGCGGAGCCATAAATCGGACCCTCTGGTCAAGAAAGTCCACCACCTCCATGCAAACCCGCAGTACGCCGACGTGGCACACCCCGACGGGCGACAGGACACCATCTCCCTCCGGGACCTGGCTCCCGCTGGGTCCCCACCCACGATCCCCGACCTGACACCGCTCCTTCCCCCCCCGCCCCGGTTGCCTCATTCACCCCTGTGCCACTCACCCTCCCTCCAGCGAACCTCACCGCAGCCCCCACCCCAGCAGGATCCGTCCAACCACTGGATCCACTCAGGAGTGATGAAGACGAGGACAACACGCTCCCGGAGAAGCAGGTGACCAAGTCGGCACCCACATCACCACCAGGTCTGCGGCGATCGCGGCGGAGGGTCAAAGCCCCCGACAGACTTAATTTGTAATGTTTCCGTCACCCCCACCGGACTCTTTTTTTAACAAGGGCTGAATGTGGTGAACACCACTAGTAGTATATTGTATGTATTACGGCACTGCCCGTATATTACAGGTACGACGGTAGAGCCCTGCCTGCTGGCTCCGCCCAGCAGGCGGCATATAAAAGTGTGTGCTCTCCTGCGCTGCAGCTATTCTGATTCCAGCTACAGGAGGCACAAAACCTTGTTCAATAAAGCCTCGATTTTTCCGCCATTCTCGTCTCGAGGTAATTGACGGTACATCAGGAACTTAACCCTGAAAAGTGTGAGGTGATAAACTTTGGAAGGAGTAATGTGACAAGGAAGTATTCATAGAATGGTCTGCGGTGGAAGCTGTGAGGAACAAAGGGACGTTGGTGTGTTTGTCTATAGCTCTCTGAAGGCAGAAGGACAGGTTAATAGGGTGATGAAAAATGCATATGGGACACTTGCCTTTATCAATCGAGACATCGATCACAAAAGCAGGAATGTCATGTTGAAGTAATACAGAATTTTGGTGAGGCCACAGCTGGAACTGTGTGTAATTCTGGTCGCAAAATTATGGGAAGGATGAGATTGCACTGGATGGGGTGCAGAGGAGATTCACTAGGATGTTGCCTGAGATGGAACATTTAAGTGATGAAGAGAGGTTGGATAGGCTTGGGTTGTTTTCGCTGGAGCAGAAAAGACTGAGGGGTGACCTGATTGAGATGTACAGGATTACGAGGGGCATGACAGGGTGGAAAGGGAGAAGCTGTTCCCCTTAGTTGAACAATCAGTCATGAGGGGACACACGTTTAAGGACCAGGGCAGGAGGTTTACGAGGGGATTTGAGGAAAGCTTTTATACTCAGAGGGTGGTGAAGGTCTGGAACGCACTGCCTGGGAGGGTGGTTGAGGCGGGTTGCCTCACATCCTTTAGAAGTACCCGAATGAGTACTTAACAAGTCATAGCATTCATGGCTATTGGCCGAGTGCTGACAAATGGGATTAGGAAGGCAGGTCAGGTGTTTTTCGTGTGTCGGTGCAGACTCGATGGGCTGAAGGGCCTCTTTTGCACTGTATTATTCTGTAATTCTAAGAGGGAGCTTTAATCTGTATTTTACCACAGGATTTCCCAGTGTTTGGGGTGTTTGATGGGGCCACTGTCATGGGAGCTTTAATCTGTGTTCCCCCATGCTGTACCTTTGCTGCCAGTGTTTGATGGGGACAGTGTGGACGTAACTTTCCTCTGTATCTTTTCCTGTGGGGCACCATCTCTGAGTGATGTGATTGGGCAGTGTAGATGTGGAGAAGTTATTGCTTCAAGTTAAATTCAATGTTCTTTTGAAATGTGTTCAGCGTTTCTGCTGTTACCCATTCACTCCTTCCCATCCTCACTATCCAGGCTCCTCGTCATTTTCAACAAGGCAATTATTTGTGTTCTGGAAAGGTTGCAGAGGGAATTTCAATGAAACGGACAGAAAGGGGAACTGTGTTTTGGACAATAAGTTGAGGAGAGAAAATATAAACTAAACGTCACCAAGTTAAAATGGGAGCAGGAACAGGGAGACATTTTCTGCCTCTCTCTATGTCGCTCTCGCTCTCTCTCTCTAACTCTCTCTCACCCTCTCCACATGTGTCATCTGTTGATCTCTCCATCTTTCTCTCACTGGGAATCTGGCAATAAAATCCACAAACATCAGTCAGCAAAGCACTGAGACATTCATCACAGCGTTGGCTCCTCTCTAAGGTAATGTTTGTACATTAAATGTGACACAGACGCAGATATAGAGACACAGACCAGGGTTGTATTATGGGAAATTTCAGAGTTTCAGGGAGAATTTGATCAAAGTTGTCAGGAGACAATGGAAACTGATCGGAGAGATGGAAATCAATATTTCTTGCTGGTTGTTGAGTCTCGGTCAGGGACCATTGTCTATCGACCTTCATATTTCCTCTCTCGGTCTGTCGATCTCATCACTGGATCACACAATTGTTCGAGTGCAAAGGAGGCCATTCAGCCCTTCCTGTCTGTCCGAGCTCTCCCGATGAGCAATTCAGCGAGTGCTGCTCCCCTGCCTTCTCGCCGTGACCCTACACATTCTTCCTTTTCAGATAACCATACCATTCACTTTTGAAGCTGCCTCCACCACACTGTTCAGGCCATGCATTACAGACCGTAACAACTTGCTGTGTGATGTTACGACACCCTGGGCGAATGTGCGATCAATTCCAAACCCACAGAGCCCAGGGTCCTAAAATCAGTGAGTTTATGTTTTCTGAAGATCTTTAACCCTTGACTGCTCCAATGAGTTGGGGACACCAGATTTATAATGAAAACATTAACAAACTCTTTATTAATAAAAAGAGGAAAAGTCAAATATACATATAAAGATATCTATATTTATTCCCCAAACCCCCATACCACCTCTACCCCGACACAGACAAGACAGATACAAGGTAAGGGTCGGTGAAGAATAAAAAAGAACATGAATTAAAGGGTAAGTTTGAGATGAATCTTCAGGTTGCCTGCCGAAGAGGACAATTTGGGCATCCTTAGATATGTAACCGGTTTAAAATCGACGTTCTCTCGTTCTCCGTCCTTTCAGGGATTGAAACAGTTTCCCCCTCTGTGTGTGTGTGTGAGTGTGTGCTAGTGTGTGTGAGTGTGTGTGTGTATGAGTGTGTGCGAGTTGTGTGTATGAGTGTGTGTGAGTGTATGTGTGTTTGAGTGTGTGTTTGAGTGTGCGTGAGTGTGTGTGCATGAGTGTGCATGAGTGTGTGTGTAATCTGTGTAACCCCATGCCAATTACTCATCCAGGTACACACTCACACAAACACACACACACACACACACACACAGACACACTCATTCACACACACTGACACACTCACACACGCACACACAGCCACACTGACACACACACACTCACTCACATACACTCTCACACACACACCACGCACACATTCACACTCACACATATTAACAGATGCTCAGTGTGTGTGATTGTCTGTGTCAGTGTGTGTGTCAGTGGGTGTGTGTCTGTGTGTGTCTGTGTGAGTATGTGTGTGTGTCTATGTGTGGCAGTGTGTGTGTGTGTGAGTGTGTGTGTGAGTATGCGTATGTGTGTGTGTGTGTGTCTGTGTGGGTGTGTGTGTATGTCTGTCTGTGTGAGTGTGTGTGTATGTGTGAGTGTGAGTGTGTGTGTGAGTCTGTGTGTCTGTGTGGGTGTGTGAGTGTGTGTGTGAGAATATGTGTGTGTGTCTGTGTGTGTGTGTGTCTGTATGTGTGAGTGTGTGTGTGGGAGTATGTGTCTGTGTGAGCGTGTGTGTGTGTCTGTCTGTGTGAATGTGTGTGTGAGTGTGTGTGTGTGTGCCATGTTTGAATGGCTGATCAGGCTCGATGGGCCTCCAGTTGCTCCTATGTTCTTTTAAGTCTGAAATACATATGCACATGTGCGCACGCATGCACACATACAAACACGCATAGAAACACTCACGCACACACATAATTGCTGACACACAAACACTCACACACACATACAAACAAAAACACACACACTTAAACACACACAAACACAGAGACAGGCACACACAAACACACACACACACAAACACACAAGCACACTCACACGCACATACACACAAACAAACACATGTATGCACACAGGCACACACACAAACACACACAGTCGCAAGCACACACTAACAAGCACTCACAAGCACACACACAGAGGCGCAAACACACTCACAGAAGCGCGAACACTCAAACTGTTGCCACTTTATTATCAAACCACAAGCCGCGAGTCCGTTTCTTGCATTGACCAAATGACCACACAACCAGTATGTTAGTTCAAAGGATAGTTTATTATTAAACACAATACTTATCTCTCTGCAATGATACACGAGGCTATGAATTAAACTACACCTATCAACTAAGATGACCTTTACTTAACTTCTGGATGACCGGCTCTGTGCAGGTAGATAAGGCCATTATCTGAGTCCCCACGTGTGTCGGCTGCAAGTCGTCAAGTTCGTCTTGGCTACGGCTCGTCTCTCTCTCTCAGGTAGCGATCGTGGTCTTGAACTTGGCTGGTCGTTATGCTGCGATTGGTGTGGGCACAGGCCGGTCCCAAAAGAGACTGATCCCTAGTGTGCAGGGATTCTTATCCTTCTTCTCTTTGGCGCACTTTTGGGCGGGGTTAACTCAGGGCCCAATGGATCAATAAAGTCTCAATTACTCTGATCGATAACGGCCAATTGGGGGGGGGTACCTTGATGGCTGGGGGGGGGGGGTCCTAGTCATTATTGATCCAAGTGTGTATGACTTTCCAAATAAGGGGAGGTGGCGCGGGATAATCTGCTACTGTTGCTATTCCTTGATTTGAGTCTATTGTCCCGGGGAAATCGGTGATTGATCTTTAACAGGTGCAGCTTTCAGTTCGGTCAGGTTCTTCTTTGCTCAATACACAGGGGCTGTGCACTGTCTGTGTCCAAACTGGACCACAACTCCCATTACCCTTTGCGGGCGGCCATTTTCGATTGCCACAAAACACACAGACGTGCAAACATGCTCACACACACATGCATACACACAAACACTCACACACACACACACAAACACACTTGCACATACATCACTCTACACGCTGTGGTGAATGTATTACTGCTACCATTCAACATTGTGTTACATTACATTGTATTATGTTGATGCCCTTGTGGGCTCCGCCTATGGCCCACCATTGTATTACATTACATTACATTGTAATATGTTGGTGCCCTTGTGGGCTCCGCCTAAGGCTCCGCCCCCTCGGAGGAGGTATATAGATCTGCAGCCTGTAGGTGGCACTCAGTACAGAGCAGTCGCAGGCAGGCACTGTTATAGAATTTACAGTGCAGAAGGAGGCCATTCGGCCCATCGAGTCTGCACCGGCTCTTGGAAAGAGCACCCTACCCAAACGCACACTTCCACCCTATCCCCATAACCCAGTAACCCTACCCAACACTAAGGGCAATTTTGGACACTAAAGGCAATTTAGCATGGCCAATCCACCTAACCTGCACATCTTTGGACTGTGGGAGGAAACCGGAGTACCCGGAGGAAACCCACGCCCACACGGGGAGAACGTACAGACTCTGCACAGACAGTGACCCAAGCCGGGAATCGAACCAGGGACGCTGGAGTTGTGAAGCAATTGTGCTAACCACTGTGCTACCATGCTGCCCACTAAAGGGCAGTTCTAGCTGATTAAAACCGCTGTTCACTTCAACTCTCCGTCTCGTCTGAATTGATGGTCGCATCAATTTAATCAGCTACAATATTGCTGGAGTCCATACCCAACACGTGTGACTCATAGGGTCGCCATCTTGACCGCCATCTTCAACGCCGCTCGACACGTGCGACTGACGGGGGCCGCCACCTTGGCTGCCATCTGCAACGCCGCCCGACACATGCGACTGACGGGGGCAACCATCTTGGGACCACCCCACCACCTCCGTCCACGCCGGCTACCCGCAGCTCGGCGCTGTCACCCTCGACCAGTCACGGCCCAAGCACCTCAGGAACTCGATGATGACCGTCTGGGTCAATGGGCACGAAACGCCCTGCCTGTTTGACTCTGGGAGCATGAAGAGCTTTGTACATCCAGACACGGTAAGGCGCTGTTCTCTCCAAATTTCCCCCGCAATCCAAACAATCTCCCTCACTTCCGGATCACATTCAGTGCAGATCCGGGGGTTCTGTGTCGCGAACCTCGTGATACAGGGCGCCGAGTACGCCAATTTAAAACTATATGTCCTCCCCGACCACTGCTCTCCTCTCCTGTTGGGACTGGACTTCCAGTGCAACCTGTGGAGCCTGACCCTGAAGTTCGGCAGGCCCCTACCCCCTCTCACAGTATGGAGACTTGCGACTCTTAAGGACGCTCCTCCCCTGCTCTTCTCGAACCTCACCGCCGACTGTAAACCCGTCACCACCAGGAGCAGGAGGTACAGTGCCCAGGACAGGACTTTTTTCAAGTCCGAGGTCCAGCGGCTCTTGAGGAAGGGGGTCATCGAGGCCAGTAATAGCCCCTGGAGAGCCCAAGTGGTGGTCGTCAGGACCGGGGAAAAGAACCGGTTGGTTGTAGACTACAGCCAAACCATAAACCGGTACATGCACCTCGATGCGTACCCCCTTCCCCGGATAGCGGACATGGTGAATCAGATTGCACACTACCGGGTGTTCTCCAAGGTAGGTCTGGGGTGGGTTCTCCCATAATCAGCGCGATCGCCGGAACCCGGCGCCAAAAACGGCGCGGATCACTCCGGTGTCGGGCCACCCCAAACGGTGCAAAGTCTCCGGCCTGGAATGGGCTAGTAGCCACGTGACACCAATCGCGACGGCGTCACCCGTCGCGGACGCGTCCTGGGGGCGTCATATGCCGGAGGGGCCGGGCCGCTCTCTGTCTCGTGGCCGCCCTGGATCGTCCTGGGGGCTGTCGGCATCCGCGGGGATGGGGTGCCTCGATGTTTGGCCCTGCAAGGCACAATAGAGCACCCAGGACACCCCTACCCAGGACACCCCTACCCAGGACCCACTACCCAGGGCACCCCTACCCAGGACACCCCCACCCAGGACACCCCTACCCAGGACCCACTATCCAGGGCACCCCTACCCAGGACACCCCGACCCAGGACACCACTACCCAGGACCCACTACCCAGGGCACCCCTACCCAGGACACCCCCACCCAGGACACCCCCTACCCAGGACACCCCCTACCCAGGACACCCCCACCCAGGACACCACTACCCAGGACATCCCTACCCAGGACCCACTACCCAGGACACCCCGACCCAGGACCCACTACCCAGGACACCCCTACCCAGGACACCCCCACCCAGGACACCCCCACCTAGGACACCCCTACCCAGGACCCACTACCCAGGACACCCCTACACAGGACACCCCCACCCAGGACATCCCCACCCAGGACACCACTACCCTGGACCCACTACCCAGGACACCCCTACCCAGGACACCCCCACCCAGGACACCACTACCCAGGACACCCCTACCCAGGACCCCCTACCCAGGACCCACTACCCAGGACACCCCGACCCAGGACCCACTACCCAGGACACCCCTACCCAGGACACCCCCACCCAGGACACCCCCACCTAGGACACCCCTACCCAGGACCCACTACCCAGGACACCCCTACACAGGACACCCCCACCCAGGACATCCCCACCCAGGACACCACTACCCTGGACCCACTACCCAGGACACCCCTACCCAGGACACCCCCACCCAGGACACCACTACCCAGGACCCACTACCCAGGGCACCCCTACCCAGGACCCACTACCCAGGACACCCCCACCCAGGACACCCCTACCCAGGACCCACTACCCAGGACACCCCCACCCAGGACACCACTACCCAGGACCCACTACCCAGGGCACCCCTACCCAGGACACCCCCACCCAGGACACCACTACCCAGGACACCCCTACCCAGGACACCCCTACCCAGGACACCTCCACCCAGGACACCCCTACCCAGGACACCTCCACCCAGGACACCACGACCCAGGACACCCCTACCCAGGACACCCCCTACCCAGGACACCACTACCCAGGACACCCCTACCCAGGACACCTCCACCCAGGACACCACTACCCAGGGCACCCCAACCGAGACACTCACACATGACACCGACACACAGGACATTGGCACACAGGGGACGGGTGGGCAGGAACCACCACCCCAGGGGACCATGGACTCATGGTCAGACGAGGAGCATGACACATCGCCACTGCTGTCTCCAACACCCTCCACCATCGCAGAGATACTCACCTCGGTTGGGCACTTTAGCGATGAGGCATCTGGGACACTAACTGGTGTGCACAACACAGCCATCCCGGTACAGCAGGTGGAGGCAGGAGCAGCCGAGGGGCCGGGCGGTCGGAGGGCAGCCCGGCGCAGGCAACCATCTGGCACCCAGACGGGTCCCGGGTTCCTGGAGTTACCACACCCACCCATAGACCCGATGCAGTCACGGACCAAGGGACGATCGAATGGGGTGACGGCCGGCTTGCGGCAGCTGCAGACGCAGGTGGAGGAGTCCACCAGAGTCCAGGAGCTGGGAGTGGTGCCGGTCATGCGTGCCTCCCAGGCCGAAACCGCAAGTGTGGCGTCTGCGGTGGTGTCAATGGGTGCGACGGTGTCAGACATGGGGAGCAGTATGCAAGGCCTGGGGTTTTCCATGCAGGCGGCGTCTGTGGCCCAGGACATGGCTGCCCTCTCACAGGAAGCCATGAGCTAGTGCCAGCGGCAAATCGCAGAGGCGCTCAATGCCATAGCGCAGTCTCAGCAGGCCATGGCCCAGTCTCAGCAGGCCATTGCTGAGGGCATCGGCGCCATTGCACATGTGCTGGCCGGTGTCGCCCAGACACAGACAGGAATGGCCAACTCCCTGAGCTCCGTGGCTGCAAACTTGCAGACCGGTGTTGATACCAGGGCGGGCCTCCAGGACTGGCAGCGCCAGGTGTCAGGGGGGTGTTGGGTGCTCGGTCCGTTCATATCCCGACCCATGTAGAGGCCCGGGGGCCATCGGGCACCCCGAGGGAGGAGGAGGTGCTGAGGCCCATTCCGGGTCCCTCTGTAGGGGTGGTCCCTGAACACCGCGACACCTCGGACTCCCCCCTTCCGTCCCAGGTGCATCTGGTGGGCAACGGGCAGGACAGGCTGGCAGCTCGCCATCCCAGTCGTTCGAGCCGCAGCCTGGCCCACCTAGGCCGGGCCGCCCCAGGAAACGGCCGCCAAAGGCATCCCGAGTCACAGGGCAGGAATCACAGGGGTCCAGCTCCAGCTCTGCTGTACCATCTGGGGAACCACCTAAACGTAGTCAAAGGACTCGTAAGGCCAAACAATTAGACACTAAGTAAGTTGGCGCAGGTGCAGGGCATACAGGGCACAGATTAGTTCTGGGGCTAGGGCATGTGCATGAGCTGTTTGTGATTAAAATCACTTTCACACCTACAGAAGCTGCCTTGGTGCTCTGTCCGATGCGTGCGGGGGTGTGGTGTGAGGTGAGCGCCAGTGGGTGTGTGAGGGGTGATAGAATGTCGGCCTCAGGTGGGTGTATCCCTCCTCCCCCCGGGTCGCCCTCGCCATCCCCCCGGGCAGACGACGGGACCGTGCGCTGTAGTGTCACGGCCGCATGCAGGGACGGTCCGGATGGAGGGTGGTACTGTGGCCATGGGTCAGATATTGTCCAACGATGTAGAGCCCGGAGCTCATCGCAGAGCGGGTTGTCATCACCCTCCATGGCCTGCAATAGACAGGCTTCCACCGGCGACCGTGTGAGCCCGGCCTGTTGTGCCGCATGTGGATCTGCAATGGAGGGGTGGTGTGCATGCGGATGGGGTGAGGGTGGTTGGTGGTGTGCATGCGGGTGGGGTGAGGGTGGTTGGTGGTTTGCATGCGGGTGGGGTGAGGGTGGTTGGTGGTATGCATGCGGGTGGGGTGAGGGTGGTTGGTGTTGGGTGGGTGGGGTGAGGGTGGTAGGCTGGTGCCGTAGTGTGCAGTCTGTGCCCATACTCAGTGATTCCCACGCCCCCTAGTCAGTGAACCGGGCGGCTACCAGCCTGTCCCGTGCCCGCTGGCCCTGCCGGTAATGGTGGGCAGCCTCCCGTCCATGTCCAGCCTGTCTGTCCTGACCATTGCCCCCATCCTCCTCATCTGGGGAGGTCTGCACCTCGTCTTGCTGCTCCTCTCCTTCCCCCTCCTCTGCCTGCAGCACATCGCCCCTCTGCTGGGCTATGTTGTGCAGGACGCAGCAGACCACAATGATGCGGCCGACCCTATCTGACGGGTACTGGAGCGCCCCTCCAGAGCGGTCCAGGCAACTGAAACGCATCTTTAGCTGCCCAAAGCACCTCTCTATCACACCCCTTGTCGCTGCATGGGCATCGTTGTAGCGGTTCTCCGCGTCAGTCTGTGGCCTCCGTATAGGCGTCATGAGCCATGACAGCAATGGGTAGCCCCTGTCGCCCAGCAACCAGCTCCTCAGCCGGGGGGGCGTCCCTCGAACATGGTGGGGATGAAAGATTGCGCCAAGATGAATGAGTCATGTACACTGCCCGGGTACCGGGCGCAGACGTGCAGGATAATCATGCGGTGGTCGCAGACCACCTGCACGTTCATGGAATAGGTCCCCTTCCTATTCGTGAACATGGCCCTGTTATCCACTGGTGGCCGCACGGCGACGTGCATCCCGTCGATCGCGCCCTGGACCATGGCATCCCCTGCCGCCACAGCGAAGCCCGCAGCCCCCGGCATCCTGGCTGGCCCGTTCCACAGGGAACTGGATGTAGCGGTCCACATTGGCATATAGGCATCTGTCATTGCCCGGGTGCATTGGTGCACCGATGCCTGTGAGATGCCGGACAGGTCCCCACTCAGCACCTTGGAATGACCCCGTGGCATAAAAGCTCAGGACCACCCGTAACCTTGAAGGCCACGGGGAGAGGGTGTCCTCCCCCAGTCCCACGCGATGCCAGGTGTGCCATCAGGTGGCAGATGTGTGCCACGGTTTCCCGGCTCATCCGGAGTCTCCTCCTGCATGCCCGGTCCGTGAGGTCCTGGTACGACGAGCGGGGCCAGTACACACGGGGCCTCATTGGGCATCACCGTCGCATTGGCACCACCTCCTCCTCCTCTTTCCCCTCCTCGTGCTCCTCCTCATCCTTCCCCTCCTCATGCTCCTCCTCCTCCTCGTCCTGTCAGGCGGGCGGCCCTCCAGCCTGGGCGGCTGCCACCTACCTCCCTGCAGCAGGCTCCTCTGCGGCAGCCTCCGCCGCCTCCCTGGCACGCTCCTGCTCCAGCTCCCCAGGGCAACATGTAGAAGTGCGGCTCCCGCCACGGCGGCCAACATCGCCGGGTGATGACCAAACATAACGGCCTGCAGGTGGTGGAGGGTGGGGGTGGGGGGGTAGACGACATGTCATCATTGCCCATACCCCGCCACCCGCAGCCAAGTGCCCATGGGCTGCATGGTCGCAACTGTTGGAAGCTGGCACCTGGCCAGGCGGACAACGTCCCCAAGCCCCACCCCCCTCCCCGGCACACGTTCACCCCCCTTCCCCCTCCCCGGCACTCGCCCCCCTCCTCCCCGGCACTCGCCCCCTCCTCCCCGGCAATCGCCCCCTCCTCCCCGGTACTCGCCCCCTCCTTCCCGGCACTCGCACCCTCCTCCCCGGCACTCGCCCCCCTCCTCCCCGCACTCGCTCTCCCCCATCCAGGGCACTCGCCTTCCCACATCCCCGGCACTCGCCCCTCATTCCCGGCACTCGCCCTCCCATCCCTGGCACTCGCCCCCTCCTCCCCCGGCACTTGCCCTCCCCCATCCCCGGCACTCGCCCTCCACATCCCGGCACTCGCCCCCTCCTCCCCCGGCACTCGCCCTCCCCCATCCCCGGCAATCGCCCCACCCCCTCCCCAGCACTCGCCCTCCCCATCCCCGGCAACTCCGCCCCCCCCCCATCCCCGGGCACTCGCCCTCCCATCCCCGGCACTCGCCCTCCCATCCCCGGCACTCAGCCTCCCATCCCCAGCACTCGCCCCTCCCCATCCCCCGGCACTCGCCCTCCCATCCCCGGCACTCGCCCTCCCCCATCCCCGGCACTCGCCCCCTCCTCCCCAGCACTCGCCCTCCCCCATCCCCGGCAATCGCCCCACCCCCCCCTCCCCAGCACTCAGCCTCCCATCCCCAGCACTCGCCCTCCCCCATCCCCGGCACTCGCCCTCCCATCCCCGGCACTCGCCCTCCCCAATCCCCAGCACTCGCCCTCCCCCATCCCCGGCACTCGCCCTCCCATCCCCGGCACTCGCCCTCCCCCCATCCCCGGCACTCGCCCCCCTCCCTCCCCCGGCACTCGCCCTCCCATCCCCAGCACTCGCTCCCTCCCTCCCCGGCACTCGCCCTCCCAACCCCAGCACTCGCCCTCCCCCATCCCCGGCACTTGCCCTCCCATCTCCGGCACTCGCCCTCCCCCATCCCCGGCATTCACCCTCCCATCCCCGGCACTCGCCCTCCCCCCATCCCCGGCACTCGCCCCTCCCCCATCCCCGGCACTCGCTCCCTCCTCCCAGGCACCTCGCCCTCCCATCCCCAGCACTCGCTCCCCTCCTCCCCGGCACTCGCCCCCTCCTCCCCGGCACTCGCCCCTCCTCCCCGGCACTCGCCCTCCCTCATTCCCAGCACTCGCCCCCTCCTCTCCACCTCTCCACCCCGCCTCCACCCCTCCCACTCCACACACACACTCCACACACACACTCCCACTCCACACACACACTCCCACTCCACACACCCCCACTCCACACACACTCCCCCCCACTCCAACCCCCACTCCACACCCCCCACTCCACACACCCCCACTCCACACACACACACCCCACTCCACACCCCCCCACTCCACACACACACACACCCCACTCCACACCCCCCCACTCCACACACACACACTCCCACTCCACACACCCCCACTCCACACACACTCCCCCACTCCAACCCCCCCACTCCACACCCCCACTCCACACACCCCCACTCCACACACACACACCCCACTCCACACACCCCCACTCCACACACACACACCCCACTCCCACACCCCACCCACTCCACGCCCCCCACTTCAACCCCCCCCCACTCCACACACACCACCCCCCACTCCACACACCACACACTCCACACACCCCCAACTCCACACACATACCCACTCCACACCCCTCCCCAACTCCACCCCCCCCACTCCACACACACACACACCCACTCTACCCCCCCACTCCACACACACCCATCCCCCACTCCACACACACACACATACACACTCCACACACACCCCCCCTCCCCACCAACTGCGGGCCCGCCGTCACTTCTCCTGCGGCCGCCCCACGCCGAAACCTACCTCCGCACTGGCGACGTCAACCATCACAACTGGTTGACGCCGTTAAATAGGTGGTTTAATTTACGCCGATGTGACCACGGGTCATGTTGGTGGAACTTCGGCCCATCCGGCTGGAGAGAATTCGGGCCGCCCCGGGGCCCATAGCGCCGCGCCGGTCTCCGCCATTCTCCGTGGCGGGCGGCGTGATTCACGGCGTGCCGATTTTTTGGGGTTCGGAGAATTCGGAGGATGGTGGGGGCAGGATCACGCCGCTCCCGGTGATTCTCCGAACCGGCGGGAGGTCAGAGAATCCCGCCCCAGGAGTGAGATCCTAGATGGAGATCAGGAGTGAGATCCTAGATGGTGATCAGGAGTGAAATCGTAGATGGAGATCAGGAGTGAGATCCTAGATAGAGATCAGGAGTGAGATCCTAGATGGCGAACAGGAGTGAGATCCTAGATGATGATCAGGAGTGAAATCGTAGATGGAGATCAGGAGTGAGATCCTAGATAGAGATCAGGAGTGAGATCCTAGATGGCGATCAGGAGTGAGATCCTAGAAGGTGATTAGGGAGTGAGATCCTAGATGGTGATCAGGAGTGAGATCCTAGATAGAGATCAGGAGTGAGATCCTAGATGATGATCAGGAGTGAGATCCTAGATGGCGATCAGGAGTGAGATCCTAGATGGTGATCAGGAGTGAGATCCTAGATGGAGATCAGGAGTGAGATCCTAGATGATGATCAGGAGTGAGATCCTAGATGGCGATCAGGAGTGAGATCCTAGATGGTGATTAGGAGTGAGATCCTAGATGATGATCAGGAGTGAAATCGTAGATGGAGATCAGGAGTGAGATCCTAGATGGAGATCAGGAGTGAGATCCTAGATGATGATCAGGAGTGAGATCCTAGATGGCGATCAGGAGTGAGATCCTAGATGGTGATCAGGAGTGAGATCCTAGATGGAGATCAGGAGTGAGATCCTAGATGATGATCAGGAGTGAGATCCTAGATGGCGATCAGGAGTGAGATCCTAGATGGTGATCAGGAGTGAGATCCTAGATGGAGATCAGGAGTGAGATCCTAGATGATGATCAGGAGTGAGATCCTAGATGGCGATCAGGAGTGAGATCCTAGATGGTGATCAGGAGTGGGATCCTAGATGGAGATCAGGAGTGAAATCATTGATGGAGATCAGGAGTGAAATCGGAGATGGAGATCAGGAGTGAGATCCTAGATGGAGATCAGGAGTGAGATCCTAGATGGCGATCAGGAGTGAAATCGTAGATGGAGATCAGTAGTGAGATCCTAGATGGAGATCAGGAGTGAGATCCTAGATGATGATCAGGAGTGAGATCCTAGATGGCGATCAAGAGTGAGATCCTAGATAGTGATCAGGAGTGAGATCCTAGATGGCGATCAGGAGTGAGATCCTAGATGGTGATCAGGAGTGAGATCCTGGATGGTGATCAGGAGTGAGATCCTAGATGGAGATCAGGAGTGAGATGCTAGATGGTGATCAGGAGTCAGATGCTAGATGGTGATCAGGAGTGAAATCGCAGATGGAGATCAGGAGTGAGATCCTAGATGGTGATCAGGAATGGGATCCCAGATGGAGATCAGGAGTGGGATCCTAGATGGTGATCAGGAGTGAGATCCTAGATGGTGATCAGGAGTGAAATCGTAGCTGGAGATCAGGAGTGAGATCCTGGATGGAGATCAGGAGTGAAATCGTAGATGGAGATCAGGTGTGAGATCCTAGATGGTGACCAGGAGTGAGATCCTAGATGGTGATCAGGAGTGAGATCCTAGATGATGATCAGGAGTGAGATCCTAGATGGCGATCAGGAGTGAGATCCTAGATGGTGATCAGGAGTGAGATCCTAGATGGCGATCAGGAGTGAGATCCTAGATGGTGATCAGGAGTGAAATCGTAGATGGAGATCAGGAGTGAGATCCTAGATGGTGATCAGGAGTGAAATCGTAGATGGAGATCAGGAGTGAGATCCTGGATGGAGATCAGGAGTGAAATCGTAGATGGAGATCAGGAGTGAGATCCTAGATGGAGATCAGGAGTGAGATGCTAGATGGTGATCAGGAATGGGATCCTAGATGGAGATCAGGAGTGAGATCCGAGATGGTGATCAGGAGTGAGATTCTAGACGGTGATGAGGAGTGGGATCCTAGGTGGAGATCAGGAGTGGGATCCTAGATGGAGATCAGAAGTGAGATCCTAGATTGTGATCAGGAGTATAATCCGAAATGGTGACCAGGAGTGGGATCCTAGATGGTGATCAGGAGTGGGATCCTAGATGCAGATCAGGAGTGAGATCCTAGATGATGATCAGGAGTATAATCCGAAATGGTGATCATGAGTGGGATCCTAGATGGTGATCAGGAGTGGGATCCTAGATGGAGATCAGGAGTGAGATCCTAGATGGAGATCAGGAGTGAGATCCTAGGTGGTGATCAGGAGTGGGATTCTAGATGGAGATCAGGAGTGAGATCCTAGATGGTGATCAGGAGTGAGATCCTAGATGGTGATCAGGAGTGAAATCCGAAATGGTGATCAGGAGTGAGATCCTAGATGGTGAACAGGAGTGAAACCCGAAATGGTGCTCAGGAGTGGGATCGTAGATGGTGATCAGGAGTGGGATCCCAGATGGTGCTCAGGAGTGGGATCGTAGATGGTGATCAGGAGTGGGATCCTAGATGGTGATCAGGAGTGAAATCCGAAATGGTGATCAGGAGTGGGATCCTAGATGGTGAACAGGAGTGAAACCCGAAATGGTGCTCAGGAGTGGGATCGTAGATGATGATCAGGAGTGGGATCCCAGATGGTGCTCAGGAGTGGGATCGTAGATGGTGATCAGGATTGAGATCCTAGATGCTGATCAGGAGTGAGATCCTAGGTGCTGATCAGGAGTTGGATCCTTGATGGAGATCAGAAGTGAAATCCTAAATGATGATCAGAAGTGGATCCTAGATGGAGACCAGGAGTGGGATCCTAGATGGTGATCAGGAGTGAGATCCTAGATGTTGATCAGGAGTGAGATCCTAGATGGAGACCAGGAGTGGGATCCTAGATGGTGATCAGGAGTGGGATCCTAGATGGAGACCAGGAGTGGGATCCTAGATGGTGATTAGAAGTCAGGACACCCCCTAATTTTTTGGGCATTCTTAACCCAGGGGCAATGAATTCACCCATACAGCCATCACTTGTATCAGAAATTGAATCTGGAACCTTTCACTCTAGCGATGCCACCAGCTGCCTTGAATGTATTTATTGTATACACAAAGCTGTGCTATATGTGGTCAGAGTCAGGTCTAGCAATATCACATCCAATGAGGTGAAAGGTCATGCCTGACAGTGTTCCATAACGAGGCATTGAAATCCCAAGGCATTCCTTGCCTTTATGATAGGCAGAGAGTGAGTGCTGTTAGCAGCCAATCAAACCATGGCTCACATTGAACGTGGCTCTCCCTCAATTGCATCGACAGATGTGGAGCTTCCTGGCCAACTAGCCTTCTTCAGCCAGCCAGAAATCCATCTGGTCAGCCCAATTTCAATTAAAGCTGCTTTCCCCATGGTAGAGATTGAAGTGGAGAAATGGACAGACAGTAAGGTGTCATAGGCAGGAGTGGTGTAGGTTAGAGTAGCTGCTAACTTCCGAGAGGGGATGAGTTTTAATTTCGACCAGCAGTGACTGGGGCATTGAAGAACAGGACAGCGTTGTCAGTCCTGGTGGCTGCAAGACTGAGGAACAGCTAGTGTGGGTCTGATCTAATTAATGCAAACTTTTCTGATGGACAACCAGACACCGGCGTAGAACTGAATGTGACACCCAATGTGAATATCACAAGCGCAAATGGGAACTGTGATAAAGTCAGATATGCGGTAAAACGTGAGAAATGCACTATAATACATAACGAATGCACTCTGCTTCAAACAACATTTCTGATCTGCTTTAGTCAGGGAAAGTGTGCAATCCTTCGCCCTCATGTCCCCAGGTTCATCCTTGCTACCTTAAAAAATGTCCTAATTTAAGCAAAAGGGTGGAACCAATGTCAGTCACTAATATTTGCACTCCAGTGTTGTTCTCCATCTGTGCTGGGAAGTGGGCACTGGGGTATAGGATTGGCGTGTTTCTATTCCGTAAGGGGATTGGCATCCCCCCTTCCCACACATCCTGATGTTCCAACCACAGGTCTGGCTAAGAACCAGCAAGCTCCATCCATTGTGGGTCACTCTATTTGCACATAGGCCATGGAGGCTGGAGTGAGGCCACAGGCTTTCCTTTGTGAATGTGCTTAAAAAGTTATCATTTATGTCACTGATTTCTTTGTGCCATTTGAGCTGCGGCTCATCAATACTCAGGTACGGATCTGTTTCTTATTTTGGAACCTGCTGTGGCACAAAATGAACACTTGGTAAAGCTCCACTCTCGATGTCTAACCAATCGCCTTAACTCACAACCTGCTAGACTTGCGGAACATATGTACCGGCTCTCCTTACCTCATCATCTCGGAGTGAAGCCGACAACTGTTTTGCTGCCAACTTTGCTGGCTCTGTGAATTAAAATCATTTATTGTTGGAGGCCTGACCAGTTTGTTGGAATGTCCGGCTCTCAAGTTATCATAGCAATGAAAACTGCTGCCACAGCATTGGAGCTGTAGTAATCAAAGACACAGATATAGATTTGAGGAATCTGCAGAACATTCAAAAGGCAGCTGAATTTCAAATAAATAATGCGGTGGTGTTTATCAAAAGTGCATGCAGCTGGGTATCTACTCCACACTGACTGCAGCAGTTCAAGAAAGAAGCTCACCATCACCTCCTCAAAGGGCAATTAGGGATGGACAATAAATGCTGTCTTTGCCAGTGATGCCCATATTCCATGAATGAATAAGGAGATAATTGGGGTGATTGCTCATGTAGGCAACCTATAGAACCATGGCCTGCACTTAATCAGGTAGAAATCGAAGCAATTGTTTGAAAATGTGAAAATAATCATTGGGATTCATTTTAACAAGAATTATTAGGAGGAAGGGCTAAGTGACGGTGACATAAATGAGCAAATATGTATTAATAAGCAACAGGAAGAAGAAAATTCTGACCGAGGAGGAACAATAAATCGGATTATAACATGTGCAAATTAAAATGTCCTTACATTATTTAAAATTAGAACTAATTTGAGCAGGACAGTATCATCTTAGCTCAGCTGGCAGCACTCTCCTCTCTCAGCCAGCGAGGTCTGGGATCAAGTCCCGTTCTAAGATCTGACCACATAATCCAGGCTCACACACGGCTGTCCCACCTTGTTTGAGGTGTTAAACTGATTCCCTGTGCGTTTACCCAGCAGAGTGCTTGAGGAAAAGCAGGCGATTGCCCCACCGTCCTGGCTGACATCCCTCTCTCAACTACCACCCCAAAACACAGTTCATGATTCATTTGCAGTTTGTGGGATCTTACTTTGCAGAAATTGGCTGCCACGTTTGGCTTCAAGATCGCAGTTATTGCACTTCAAAAAGTAATCCATTGATTACGAAGCGCTTCTGGGCATCTTAAGGATCCTGCATCAAAATGTGTATCTTTCTTTTCCAATATATCACGGCCCAATTTGGGGGCGTTCAGCACAAATACTGTTTCTGACATATTTAACACCTTTCCAGAAACCCCATTGTCTTCCGCTGCAGCTCCATGAAGTAATAGGTGTTGCAGATTAAATGATTGCTCAGGTTTATGAGGCGCCTGTGGAAAGCTTATTTAACCTCCTGCTCCATATTTCGCAGGTCTTTGGATTGGTCGCATTTTATTTAATCTTTACGTACTTTGCCGAAGTATTCAAGCAGAGCAGCCAATAGGTTGCCATGGGAAATTCACCCTGCACGTCCAATAATATGGGGGAGGGAGAGAGACACAGCAACATTTTACTTGATGCTGTTTCGGGCTTGATACAACGAGGGACGCGGTATTTCAAGAGAGAGGATCCCTTCATTGTCTTGGGGAAAGTTCCAACCGAACAGCGGGGCAATCATTATATGATGTCACCCCTGCTGGGGATGCAATCAAACCCCCAGGACTACTTTAACTGGGCTAATGAATGTGACAAAGGCACTGAACTCTTTTATGCCTTTAGCTCCTGCGAGACAGCAACAGCGGATGCAGCAGGCGCGAGTCAATATGCTGTTTATCATGAAATCAGCAAGGTCATAAATGCCCTCTGTCAACACCACAGCACTTTTATACTCATAAAGAACCATCAGCTGAAAAACATATTCAGTTGTATGGATGCTTGAGCGTTCCCGGAGTGCAGTGCACACACCTATATATTACCACACATGGCCATGCTCTACAAAGCCAGACGACAATACCCCATGGGCACAGGTGTCAGGCAATGACCATCTCAAGCTAGAGAAAGCCAGACCACTATCCCTCAACGCTCAACAGAAGTTACTCTCAGCAAGTTCCCCCCATCAACAACAGTCTTCAACTCCACTCGCAACTCTTTAAATAACAAAGTGGTTTGGGCCGTACCCAGTGAAAAAAATGGACACTGGCAAATTGCAGTTGATTGGCTGTTGAACAAAGTCAATAGTCCGCTGATTGATTTCCTCAAAAGGGCTTGGATCTTGTGTGTCTCTAGTGTGAAGACCATGCATTGAATACAGTTTTAATTGGCTTTTGGAGCAAGCAATGAGATGGATTAATGGGCTTGCCCTATACACTCTGTGCATTGGCTTTGTAACTTTAAGAATACAATAATTTTTATTAAAAAGGGTGCGTGGGCTTCCGATTTCACCATCTGCTTACCTTCTATGTTATTGGTGACTGGTGAGATAATGTTGTATTGCCCGCACAACACCACCACACCATATTTTACATAAGCATCGAGGCACGCTCTGCTGATTTCTGGCCATAAAGTCCAGCCCAAAGTCCTGGAATCTTTCAAAATCACCATTAGGACACATTTTAATGCATCATGATCAACTGCGCCCCCTCAGTGTTGCACAGGAATGTCAATCTAGATTTTGTGCTCCAGTCTCCGGAGTGGAACTTGAACCCACGACCCTCTGATTCCTTAGTGAGAGTGCCTGCCCTGGGCCATACCTGACACCGTTCAGTCTGCATGGGTCCAGGGTTGGGAAGGAAGAGAGAGCGGAGAGCAGGGCATCAGAAGAGATGGATTTCAGGCTCGTCTAACTCTCTTCCAGTATTTGGGGTTTTTAGTTCACTCCCAGCAGGGTGGCTGTCCCTTTATTATATCTGAGCTCAACCCATATGGGCTCATTTGATGCCTCATTAGTACCGGGGTTCCGAAACTGGGGTCCGTGGAACCCAGAGGATCCGTGAAAGCCTTCAAAGGGGTCTGTGGCAAGGCAAACACATTTGTAAAATTTGAAAAATGCTCCAGAGCTGCTTCAGGAAAAAATGGCCCTTGACTGGATGAGCGTGGACCAGAGGCGTGGTGAGAAAGAGGATCTCAGAACGGAACCCAGACCGGATGCCGGAGTGTGGTGGGGTTATCGGGTGAGCCTTGGAACGGGGGACCACCCAGCACTGGTCTCAGAGCAGAGAGCTATTCAGCATGGGCCATGGAGCAGGGGGGACATCCACAGTAAGCCTTGGCAGTGTGGGGAGGGGGGGGGGGGCAGTGGCAGGATTTGGGGGGAGGGGGGGGGGGAGTGGCAGAATTTGGGGGAGGGGGAAAGTGACAGAGTTGGGGGGGAGGGGGGATGGTGGCACAGTTGGGGGAGGGGGCAGTAGCCAAGTTGGGGGGGCGGTGGCAGAGTTGGGGGAGGGGGGCAATGACAAAGTTGGGGAAGGGGGCGGTGGCAGAGTTTGGGGGGAGGGGGCAGTGGCAGAGTTGGGGGGGCGGTGGCAAAGTTAGGGGGGAGGAGGGTGGTGGCAGAGCTGGGGGAGGGGCGGTGGCAGAGTTGGGTGGAGTGGTGGCAGAGTTGGGGGAAGGGGGCGGTGGCAAAGCTGGGGAGGGAGGGGCTGGTGGAAGAGTTGGGGAGGGGGGTTAATGGCAGAGTTGGGGGGAGAGAGTGTTGGCAGAATTGGTGGGAGTTGGACAGTGGGAGACTTGAGGGGGCAGTGGGAGAGTTGGGGGGATGGGGCGGTGGCAGAGTTGGGGGGCGGGAGGGCGGTGTCAGAGTTGGGGGAGGGGGGCAGTGGCATAGTTGGAAGGGAGCGGTAGCAGAGTTGGGGGGAGGGATGGTGGTGGCAGAGGTAGGGGAGGGGGCGGTGGCAGAGTTGGGGGAGGAATGGCGGTAGCAGAGATGGGGGAGGGGGCAGTGGCAGAGTTGGGGGGAGGGATGGTGGTGGTAAAGGTGGGGGGAGGGGGCAGTGGCAGATTTGGGGGAGGGATGGTGGTGGTAGAGGTGGGGGAGGGGGCGGTGACAGAGTTGGGGGTGAGGGATGGTGGTGGCAGAGGTGGGGGGAGGGGGCAGTGGCAGAGTTGGGGGGAGCGGTAGCAGAGTTGGGGGAGGGAGGGTGGTGGCAGAGGTGGGGGGTATTTTATTACGCTTCTGGATTATCTTTCATTACACTTCTCTGTATGTTTTGATGTACTACGGAGTGTAATATGTGTTACTCAACCCTTGGTTAATGATGAGGTCTTCTGAATCTCGATGAAGAAGACTCGAACTCGTTCAGTAGTAACAAAAGGTTTATTGAGTGACTATAACAATAATTGTGTGAGTTCTTTACTTTACCATTGATACTCGTGATAAGGTTAACAAGATCTAACTACAGTAACTATGCGCAATTACACTAACCATCTGAGCTAATCTGATACTCCTGCCCTGGTCACAGTTCATTCCAAAAGAGAGAGAGAGACCCAATGTGGTTTCTTTTATACCCCTGTTGGTCCGGCCCACTAGTGATCATCTGGTGCTACAGATTACCCATTAACCCCTTATGTACATGCACATACAGAGATCACTACAGGGGGCGGGGGCGTTGGCAGAGGTGGGGGAGAGGGGGCGGTGGCAGAGGTGGGGGAGGGGGCGGTGGCAGAGGCGGGGGAGGGGGCGGTGGCAGAGGTGGGGGAAGGGGCGGTGGCAGAGGTGGGGGAAGGGGCGGTGGCAGAGGTGGGGGAGGGGCGGTGGCAGAGGTGGGGGAGGGGGCGGTGGCAGAGGTGGGGGGAGGGGGCGGTGGCAGAGGGGGGGAGGGGGCGGTGGCAGAGGTGTGGGGAGGGGGCATTGGCAGAGGCAGAGGTGGGGGAGTGGGTGGTGGCAGAGGTGGGGGAGGGGGCGGTGGCAGAGGTGGGGGAGGGGGCGGTGGCAGAGGTGGGGGGAGGGGGCGGTGGCAGAGGGGGGGAGGGGGCGGTGGCAGAGGTGTGGGGAGGGGGCATTGGCAGAGGCAGAGGTGGGGGAGTGGGTGGTGGCAGAGGTGGGGGGAGGGGGCGTTGGCAGAGGTGGGGGAGGGGGCATTGGCAGAGGTGGAGAGGGGGCGGTGGCAGAGGTGGGGGAGGGGGCAGTGGCAGAGGTGGGGGAGGGGGCGGTGGAAGAGGTGGGGGAGGGGGCGGTGGCAGAGGTGGGGGGAGGGGGCGGTGGAAGAGGTGGGGGGAGGGGGCAGTGGCAGAGGTGGGGGAGGGGGCGGTGGAAGAGGTGGGGGAGGGGGCGGTGGCAGAGGTGGGGGGAGGGGGCGGTGGCAGAGGTGGGGGGAGGGGGCGGTGGCAGAGGTGGGGGGAGGGGGCGGTGGCAGAGGTGGGGGGAGGGGGCGGTGGCAGCGGTGGGGGAGGGGGCAGTGGCAGAGGTGGGGGGAGGGGGCGATCGCAGAGGTGGGGGGGAGGGGGCAGTGGCAGCGGTGGGGGAGGGGGCGGTGGCAGAGGTGGGGAGCATTAGCAGAGTTGGGAGGAGGGGCTGTGGCAGAGCTGGGGGGAGGGGGCCATAGCAGAGCTGGGGGGCAGTGGCAGAGGTGGGGGGAGGGGGCGATGGCATAGGTGGGGGGAGGGGGCGATGGCATAGGTGGGGGGAGGGGGCGGTGGCAGAGGTGGGGGAGGGGGCGGTGGCAGAGGTGGGGGGAGGGGGCGATGGCATAGGTGGGGGGAGGGGGCGATGGCATAGGTGGGGGGAGGGGGCGGTGGCAGAGGTGGGGGGAGGGGGCGGTGGCAGAGGTGGGGGGAGGGGGTGGTGGCTGAGGTGGGGGAGGGGGCGGTGGCAGAGGTGGGGTGAGCAGTAGCAGAGTTGGGAGGAGGGGCTGTGGCAGAGCTGGGGGGAGGGGGCCGTAGCAGAGCTGGGGGGCAGTGGCAGAGGTGGGGGGAGGGGGCGGTGGCAGAGGTGGGGGGAGGGGGCGGTGGCAGAGGTGGGGGGGCGGTAGCAGAGTTGGGAGGAGGGGGCTGTGGCAGAGGTGGGGGGAGGGGGCGGTAGCAGAGTTGAGGGGGAGGGGGGTGATAGCAGAGCTGAGGCGGGCGGGGGCAGTGGCAGAGGTGGGGGAGGGGGGTGGTAGCAGAGCTGGGGGGAGGGGGCAGTGGCAGAGGTGGGGGAGGGGCAGTGGCAGAGTTGGGGAATGGGGGGCTGGCAGAGTTGGGGGGAGGGAGGCAGTGGCAGAGTTGGGGGGGCGGTGGCAGAGGTGGGGGGGGTGGCAGAGTTGGAAGGGCGGTGGCAGAGTTGGGGGGGCTGGCAGAGTCGGGGGAGGGAGGCAGTTGCAGAGCTGGGGGAGCGATATCAGAGTTAGGGGGACAGTGGCAGAGTTGGGGGGGAAGGAGGGTGGTGGCAGAGGTGGGGGGAGGGGGCGGTGGCAGAGTTGAGGCGAGGGGGCGGTGGCAGAGTTGGGGGAAGGGGCGGTGGCAGAGTGGGTGTGCGTGTGTGTGAGAGGGAGTTGTGCGTGTGTGTGAGAGAGAGAGGGAGATGTGCATGTGTGCGTGTGTGAGAGGGAGATGTGCGTGTGTGAGAGGGAGATGTGCGTGTGCATGTGTGTGAGAGGGAGATGTGTGTGTGTGTGAGAGAGAGAGAGGGAGATGTGCGTGTGTGTGAGAGGGAGATGTGCGTGTGTGTGTGAGAGGAAGGGAGGGAGACGTGTCTGTGTGTGTCTGAGAGGGAGATGTGTGTGTGTGTGAGAGGGAGATGTGCGTGTGTGTGTGTGAGAGAGAGAGGGAGATGTGCGTGTGTGAGGGAGGGAGATGTGCGTGTGTGTGAGAGGAAGGGAGGGAGATGTGTGTGTGTGTCTGAGAGGGGGATGTGTGTGTGAGAGGGAGATGTGCGTGTGTGTGTGAGAGGGAGATGTGCGTGTGTGTGAGAGAGAGGGAGATGTGCGTGTGAGTGAGAGGAAGGGAGGGAGACATGTGTGTGTGTGTGTCTGAGAGGGAGACGTGTGTGTGTGTGTGTGTGTGTGTATGTGTGTGCGAGAGGGAGGTATGTGTGTGTGTGTGCGAGAGGGAGGTATGTGTGTGTGTGCGAGAGGGAGGTATGTGTGTGTGTGTATGTGAGAGGGAGATGTGTGTGTGTCTGAGAGGGAGATGTGTGTGTGTGTGTGTCTGAGAGGGAGACGTGTGTGTGTGTGTGTGTGTGTGTATGTGTGTGCGAGAGGGAGGTATGTGTGTGTGCGAGAGGGAGGTATGTGTGTGTGTGCGAGAGGGAGATGTGTGTGTGTGTGTGTAAGAGAGAGAGGTGTGTGTGTGTGTATGTGTGTGCGAGAGGGAGGTATGTGTGTGTGTGTGCGAGAGGGAGGTATGTGTGTGTGTGCGAGAGGGAGGTATGTGTGTGTGTGTATGTGAGAGGGAGATGTGTGTGTGTCTGAGAGGGAGATGTGTGTGTGTGTGTGTGTGAGAGAGGGAGGTGTGTGTGTGTATGTGTGAGAGAGGTGAATGTGTGTATGAAGCAGTCAGCACAATTGCCAGCTACACTTGGAGAAAGAAAACCTGGAGAATAAAGGTAAGTTACTTCCTCCCGATTGCCAAGTCCCAGGCCCCAAAGACCCAATACCCCCTTCTTTTCCGACCCCGATCTTCAGGGTTCCAAATGCTTGCGTCTCCAAGCTTCTACCCTATCAAGCAATGACCTCCAAGTTTTCAGACGTCAATGTCCCGAACTCCATGTTACGAAAGGCATGACTCTAAAGAGTAATTTTAAATTGCACATGATTCGACTGTTCCCGAAATATTTTCAGCGATACATAGACTGGAAATAACAATTATTGACAATTACAGTATCAGATGTGAAGCAGTTAGGTTAATCTAATACGCACTCTGTCTGGGGCAGGATTTATCGCGGTGTGATTAATTAAATATCATTGCCATTGGAGTGAAGGAGCTTCTTTGTTGGCAGCTGAACTGCTGCTTTTGTATGGAAAGCTTCCAAGGTCATATTATTGGTGATTACCTGATGGGATTTCTCCTAACTTGGGAGGTATTCAGTACAAGAGTTAGGGAGGAAATGACTCCTGGTTTAGGAATGTGGGGCTGGATTCTCCGGCCGTCGACGCCGAAATCGCGTTCAGCGATCGGCCGGACAATCACAATTCCTGACCAAATTGGGGGCAGCGCTGCTTTCGTGATTCTCCACCCCCAACAAAGCGGAGTACTAGGAGAGTAGGCCACGCTATGTATCGACGGCCTCAGGACATTGCCTAAGGCCCGCCCCCCCCGACCGGCCGAGTTCCCGATGGCGTCGGTCGCGTGTGGTCTCATCCGACGGGAACTTGGCGTGGCGGCTGCGGACTCAGTCCAGCGCCGCCACAGCCGGGGGTGGGCCGATCCGCGGGCAGGGGGGATTTTATTAGGGACTGGGGGCACTGTAGGGCGCATGAGCCGGCCAAAGGGGGGACACTATTCCGCGAGCAGCCTCCGCCATGTAGCACGGCACAGCCGCTGTAGGTCGTATCGGCAGCCAGAGCTGAGTGCTCTACGCTGCTGGCATGCTGGGTCCCAGCAAAATGGGGAATCGATGGCTGTTTTCCGCTATTTTTACCGTTCCCACGTCGGCATGGGGACATAGCCCCAGAACCGGAGAATCCAGCCCCTGGTATCTGCAGCATCATTGCCATGAAAGAACACAAGCATTTGGAGACAGACGCTGGATCACAGATGTGCCTTCTTTATGTCTGTTGACATTTTGCTCAGTGTTCCTCTTCACCATGCAACACTGGGTGTCTGCTGAATAATGACATTACTCACAGCTTGCTGTCCTGATGTGATAATGATGCAAAACATGAGGTAATGGGACTGGACATCCTTTCAGCATTACAGAATCACAAAATAGTAGTAGCACGGAAGCAGGCTATTTGGCCCATTGTGTCTGTGCTCTCGAACACTCTGAAGGAATCATTCACCAAGTGCCATTCCCCAGCTTTTTCCCATTGCTCTATTCCTTTTCAGTTAATAATCCAATTCCCTCTTGACAGCCTCAGTTGAATCTGCCTCACTCTCAGGCAGTGCCTCCCAGATCTTAATCACTTGCTGAATGAAAAAGCTTTTGCCCATATCCCCATTGGGGAGGTGGTGACACAGTGGTTTGTCACTGGACTAGCAATCCAGAGACACAGGGTAATGCTCTGGGGACCTGAGCTCAAATCTCACCACGGCAGATTGTAAAACGTTAATCCAATAAAAGTCTGGAATTAAAAGTCTCACGATGAGGGTGGCATGGTGGTACAGTGGCTGCACTGCTGCCTCACGGTGCCGAGGGCCAGAGTTCAATCCCAGCCCCGGGTCACTGTCCATACCAAGTTTGCACATTCTCCCCATGACTGCGTGGGTCTCACCCCCACAACTCAAAGATGTGCCGGGTAGGTAGATTGGCCACACTAAATTGCCCCTTAATTGGAAAAAAAACATTTTTTTAAATGCCTGACGATGACCATGAAACTATTGTCGGAAAAACCCATCTGGTTCACGAACATCCTTCAGGAAGGGAAATCTGTCCTTACCTGGTCTGGCCTGTATGCGACTCTTGATCCACAGGTTAGGGTTAGGGATGGTAATAACTGCTGGCCCAGCCAATGATGCCGCATCCCTTGAGTGAATAGAAAAATACCTAAGTCATTGGTACCAACATAGACCACTACCCTGGCTGATTAACCTCCCCCAGAAGAATGTCCTGCATCCGCTCCGTGACATACTTGACCCTGACACCAGGGAGGCAACACACGATCCTGAAGTCACGTCTACACAGAAATGCATGTCTGTTCCCCTAACTAACGAATTCCGTGGTATTGTGCTCATGTCCTCTGCTTTCCTCGCCTTCTGTACAGGAGACCCATCTGTGGTGCCACAAACTAGGCTCTAATCGCACTCCTCCAAGGGACCAATGCCCTTACCGGTATCAAAATTATAAAACCGATGAGTGAGTGGGGCCCCAGGCGATTCCTGCACTATCTGCCAAGTCCTCTTGGGCTACCTGATGGACATCCATTCCTTTTCTGCCTCCAGGCTCCTAAGATGTGATGTGACCAGCTCTCTGAACATGTTACCCATGTAGCTCTCAGCCTCACAGATATGCCACAGTTAAAAACCGCCACTTGAGCTCCGAAACCCAGAACTCAAAGTTCTGCAGCTGGTGATACCTCTTGCACGTGTGCTAGTCTAGGACCAGGAGCATCCATGATTTCTCACATAGTACCTGGCACATTCCACAAGACCAAGCTACATGGCCATCGTTTCAATTTGGTTCTCTTAGGTGAACTTTATTTTACTTTGATTTAGTTATGCAGCTTTATTTTACCTGACTGCAACTTTATTTCCCTTTTGCTTGTGTTTTTTACTTAAGTGCAAGCAGCTCTTCTTTTAAAAGGATTAGAGGTCTGCGAACATTGTACTATTATTTAAAAAGGATGCAAGGGATTAGCCAGAAAACTATCGGTCGGTCAGTCTGATTTCAGTGGTGGGCAAATTATTGGAAACAGTTCAGAGAGACACGATAAACTGTCACTTGGAAAGGTAGAGATTGATCAAGGATAGTCAGCATGATATTGTGAGGGGAAGATCATGGGCGGGATTCTCCGAGCCCGCGCTGGTCGGAGAATCGCTGGGGGCGCGGGAAATTCCACCATGCCGCTCCGACGCCGGGCCGCCGATTTTCCGGTCGCTGGTCGGGGGCCAATGAAATAGACCCTCGCGGCAATTCGCCGTGGGCGACGAGGTCCAGGCCCGCGATCGGGGGCTTCCGATCGGCAGGCGGCCACGATCTGGAGGGGGCCTACCTCCTTCCGCATGTCCTGCTGTAAGGTCCCCAACATGTTGATCTTTGCCGGTGCGGAGACGGCACCCACGCGCATGCGCCGGCGCGGAGACAGCCGTCGCGCGCATGCATGGACCCACGCCGGCCATGTAGTGCCGCCTTTCGGCACCGGAGCACTCTGGAACCGTGCTGGCCCCCTGAAGACCGGTGAATTGCTGGGCCAGGAGGCCCATTGACGCCGGTGTATACCACTCCGGTGTTTACGCCGGCGTCAACACTTGGCCAGGATAGAGGAGGGTAGTGTAGTGGATGTTGTCTACATGGATTTTAGTCAGATATTTGACAAGGTCCCACATGACAGACTGGTCAGAAAAGTGAGACCTCATGGGATACAGGGGAAGGTGGTAAAATTGGGTCAGTGTCAGGAAATAAAGGGTCGATGGATGATTTTATGAATGGAAAACGGTTTCCAGTGGCATTCCACAGGGCTCAGTGTTGGGACTCTTACTGTTTGTTTTATATAGTAATGATTTAGATTTAAATGTGGATAGACTAATTGGGAAATTTGCAGATGATGCAAAAATTGGTCCTGTAGTTGTTCATGAAGCAATCGGTGGGCCCCGATCGCGGGCCAGACCCCATTGGAAGCCCCCCCCCCCCCAGTGAAGGAGCCCCCATCCCTTCCGCCCACAGGCCTCCCCCCCCCCCCCCCGAGCGTTCCCGCAGAGTTCCTGCCAGCAGCGACGAGGGGTGAACAGCGCCTGCGGGACTGTCGTATCGGGGTGGCCGCTCGGCCCATCCGGGCCAGAGAATCAGTGGCCCCGCCGATTCAAGTGGCCCGCAGCCGGCGGCCCGCCAAACGCGCCGGCGTAAATGGCGCCGATTCTCCGCACCTCGGAGAATCGCGCGCCGGTGTTGAGGCGTCGTGCCGCGATTGCGGCGAATTTCCGGCGCGAGGCTCGGAGTATCGCCACGCTTGAGAGGGGTTGAGGAAGTGAGAGACCTTGGAGAGCCCTGCATGTCCACAGGTCCTTACAGGTGGGAGGACAGGTGGGCAAGTTGGTCAAGAAAGCATATGGAATGCTTTCCTTTATTGGAAGAGGTATTGAATACAAAAATAAGGATGTAATACTGGATCAATACAACATGCTGGTTTGACCACAGCTGGAGTTTTGTGTACAGTTCTGGTCACCACATTACAGGAGGGACATAATATCCCTGGAGAGAGTGCAGAGGAGAGTTACAAAAATGTTGCCAGGGCTTTTAAATTGCAGCAATGGTTATGAGGAGAGATTGGACAGGGAAGGGGGTTGTTTTCCTTCGAACAGAGGAGGCTGAGGTGTGACCTAATTGAGGTGCACAAAATTACGAGGCGCCTAGACAAGTTAGACAGAAAGGCTTGTTTCAACTAGCTGAGGGGTCAATTACCAGGGGCCGTGATATAAGGTGATTAGTAGGATTATTAGAGAGAACATGAGGAAAAACGTTTTCACCTGAGAGTGCCGAGTGTCTGGAATTCGCTGCCTAAGTTGGCGGTTGAGGCTGAAATGCTCAACTCATTTAGAAGGTACCTGTCTCTGCATCTGTCGTGCTCTAACCTGCAAGACTACGGACCAGCTGCTGGAAAGTGGAATTAAAATGAGCGGCTAATTTTTTTGTTTAAATGTTTTTATGACCGGCGCAGACACGATGGGCTGAATGGCCTCTTTCTGCACTGTAACCTTTCTATCGTTCCATCAGGCATTTGACCAGAGGCTGGCAAGGATGCTGCTGAAATAAATGAAGTCTTGGGCTCAAACAGTGACATACAGCTGCCATCCTCCTGTTTCTGCCTCCGGGGAATCACTTAGATGAAGCATCAGACCAGTTAACCGTGCACTGTTAAAAGGGGGACGCGGCGTGCTGGAAAGAATTAAGTTGGCAGTCACTCTTCGAAATGTGTGCAATAAATTTGTTGAGTGCAGATTATGCTTTGTGCAAAGTCCTTTTGATGTTAATCAGTTAAAGTTTTTGCAGTAGATTTAATAATAGAACATAGAACAGTACAGCACAGAACAGGCCCTTCGGCCCTCGATGTTGTGCCGAGCATTGTCCGAAACCAAGATCAAGCTATCCCACTCCCTGTCATTCTGGGGTGCTCCATGTGCCTATCCAATAACCGCTTGAAAGTTCCTAAAGTATCCGACTCCACTATCACAGCAGGCAGTCCATTCCACACCCTAACCACTCTCTGAGTAAAGAACCTACCTCGGACATCCCTCCTATTTCTCCCACCCTGAATCTTACAATTATGCCCCTTTGTAACAGCTACATCCACCCGAGGAAATAGTCTCTGAATGTCCACTCTATCTATCCCCCTCATTATCTTATAAACCTCTATTAAGTCTCCTCTCATCCTCCTCCGCTCCAAAGAGGAGGAGGATGAGAGCTCCCTCAACCTTTCCTCATAAGACCTATCCTGCAAACCAGGCAGCATCCTGGTAAATCTCCTTTGCACCCTTTCCAATGCTTCCGCATCCTTCTTATAATGAGGTGACCAGAACTGCACACAATACCCCAAATGTGGTCTCACCAGGCTCCTGTACAGTTGCAGCAAAACCCCACGGCTCTTAAACTCAAGCCCCCTGTTAATAAACGCTAACACACTATAAGCCTTCTTCACGGCTCTATCCACTTGAGTGGCAACCTTCAGAGATCTGTGGACATGAACCCCAGATCTCTCTGTTCCTCCACATTCCTCAGAACCCTGCCGTTGACCCTGTAATCCGCATTCAAATTTTTTTCAACCAAAATGAATCACCTCGCACTTATCAGGGTTAAACGCCATCTGCTATTTTTCGGCCCAGCTCTGCATCCTATCAATGTCTCTTTGCAGCCTACAACAGCCCTCCACCTCATCGACTACTCCACCAATCTTGGTGTCATCAGCAAATTTACTGACCCACCCTTCAGCCCCCTCCTCAAAGTCATTGATAAAAATCACAAATAGCAGAAGACCCAGCACTGATCCCTGTGGTACACCGCTGGTAACTGGTCTCCAGTCTGAAAATTTTCCATCCACCACCACCCTCTGTCTTACATGTGATAGCCAGTTACTTATCCATTTGGCCAAATTTCCCTCTATCCCACACCTCCTTACTTTCTTCATGAGCCGACCATGGGGAACCTTATCAAACGCCTTACTAAAATCCATGTATACAACATCAACTGCTCTACCTTCATCTCCACACTTAGCTACCTTCTCAAAGAATTCAATCAAATTTGTGAGGCAAGATCTACCCTTCACAAATCCGTGTTGACTATCCCGGATAAAGCTGCATCTTTCCAAATGGTCATAAATCCTATCCTTCAGGACCTTTTCCATTATCTTACCGATCACCAAAGTAAGACTAACTGTCCTATAATTACCAGGGTCATTCCTATTCCCTTTCTTGAACAGAGGACTAACATTCACCACTCTCCAGTCCTCTGGCACTATCCCCGTGGACAACGAGGACCACAAAGATCAAAGCCAAAGGCTCTGCAATCTCATCCCTTGGCCCCCAAGGAATCCTTGGATATATCCCATCTGGCTCAGGGCACTTGTCAACCCTCAGGTTTTTCAAAATTGCTAATACATCCTTCCTCAGAACATTTACCTCCTCCAGCCTCCCTGCCTGAATCACACTCTCATCCTCAAAAACATTTGTGAACACTGAAGAAAAGTATTCATTCAACGCCTCTCCTATTTCTTCTGACTCCATGCACAAGTTCCCACTACTGTCGTTGACCGGCCCTACCCTCACCCTGGTCATTCTTTTTATTTCTCACATAAGAGTAAAAAGCCTTGGGGTTTCCCTTGATCCGACCCGCCAAGGACTTCTCATGCCTCCTTCTAGCTCTCCTAAGCCCTTTTTTCAGTTCATTCCTTGCTACCTTGCAACCCTCAAGCGACCCTACTGAACCTTGTTTTCTCATCCTTACATACTCTTTCTTTTTCCTCTTGACAAGACATTCAACCTCTTTTGTGAACCATGGTTCCCTCACATGGCCATTTCCTCCCTGCCTGACAGGGACATGCCTATCAAGGACACACAATATTTGTCCCTTGAACAAGCTCCACTTTTCATTTGTGCCTTTCCCTGACAGTTTCTGTTCCCATCTTATGCTCCCTAATTCTTGCCTAATCGCATCATAATTACTCCTCCCCCAATTATAAACCTTGCACTGCAGTATGGCCCTATATACTATATGGCCACAACTTGTGACTGCTCCCCCTCCCCTTTAAGGATTCTGAAAACACGGTCCGAGACGTCACGGACCTTGGCACCTGGGAGGCAACATACCATCTGTGAGTCTCTTTCGCTGCCATGGAACTGTCTATCTATCCCTCTAACTATCGAGTCCCCAATAACTATTGCTCTCCTGCTCTCCCTCCTTCCCTTCTGAGTCACAGGGACGGACTCAGTGCTGGAGATCCGTTCACCGTGGCTTACCCTTGGTAGGTCGTCCCCCGCAACAGTATCCAAAATGGTATACTTGTTACTGAGGGGAACGACCACAGAGGATCCATGCACTGACTGCTTCCTCCCAGCCCCTCTCACCGTCACCCATCTACCTTGATGTAACTACATCCCTGATGCTACGATCTATGACCACCTCTGTCTCCCGAATGATCCAAAGTTCATCCAGCTCCAGCTCCAGTTCCCTAACACGGTTTCTGAGGAGCTGGAGATGGGTGCACTTCCCACAGGTGAAATCAGCAGGGCCACTGACAGCGTCCCTCACCTCAAACATTCTGCAGGAGGAACAGTGCACTGTCTTCCCTGCCATCCCCTCTAGATAAAAAAAGAAAAAGAAAGAAAGGGCTTACCTGTTATTCACTCTACCCCTTAGGTTAAAGGAGGTGGAAGGGTGGGGGACACTATAAGTGTAGTGTCTAGGGTTTAGAAACTGCCCAACTTAAATTCAGGTAAAAATAAAACACTTAACCAGCAACAACTGCGCCCCACACGAGAACAGTAATCAGCTGTTATGGGCCTGCGCAGACAATTTAAATCTTTACTACTTACCCAGCAGTCACTCTGTCCTCACTCCGACCGGATACAGCTGGAAACTCCCAACAGTAAGTCTTTTAAAAAATTTACTTCCCTTCTCAGCAAGCACTCACTCAGCAACCACTGCGCCTCACACAATAACACCTCAGGGAAAAGAAAAACTACTTACAAGTCACCAGCCAATCACTTACCAGCAGGCTGTGACGTCACAGTTCAACTTCTTTCTACTTCTACCTGCCCTCGAGTCTCCCTCTTGATCTTTACTCGGCTGGGATCCTTACAGTGATTGTCTTTTTTTTTTTGATTAGAGGAGGAGGTAGGGAGGGAAACACTGAAGAACTGTTTGGGGTTTAACTGTCACTTGACAACAGCTCCTCCACAAACCACCTTCAAGATACGGTGACCGCAATGCACTGAGGCAAATTTTCCCCACAACAGTCAATCAGCAGTTCCGCTCTACTGCCCTCTGCTGGATGATTGGTGAGAGCTGATGTGGATGGATTCAGGGTACATTTTCCAGCCACATTTTTCTTGACAAAAATAATGATCGAGAGGTTGCCATTGAGTCTAACAGTCTCACTGTAGGATATTATCAAAGGAAGGCATCCTGAATCAGATTTAATAACTGCCAAGTGATTTGTCTTCATTTTCCTCTTTATTTGCTTCTTCCTCCAGCTCCTTTCCCTGTGAAATGTTGGTTTGGGGAGTGCACAGCAGAATACAATGATTACAGATACCTTCCCCCTTCCTTGCAAGACAACCCTGGAAAAATCCTACTAATGCAGCCCCTGCTTCAGAATGATCATTTCAGTATATCCCTCCTTACTCAGTGGAACCCATAGGGGTGTAAATGTCAAATATGAGCAGCTCAGTTTCTTCTCAGGCTGTTCTTCAATCACAGCCCTTCAAATAAGGTTCAGAGGGTAGGGTTGATGAAGGTTGAAGACAGTGTGGCCCAGGCTTTCATTTCCCGTCTGGCTTTGCCTAGTTGGGTGATTTCCCAGCCCAGCAAAATCGTCCTTTAAAAGTATCAGGTCGGGAATCCAGTCGGGGTTGGGAGGGGGGTGGGTGGTGGGGGGGGGGGGGGGGGGGGGAGGAGGGGGGGTGGGGGGGAGGAGGGGGGGTGGGGGGGGGGGGGCGGGGGGGGGGTGCAGGTGGGTGTGTGGAGGGGTGGGGTGATTGGCTTGGTGTGCTAAAATAGGAGTCAGGGTGGGCAACGCCTAAACAAATGCGAAGGCTCCTGAGTGCGGAGGTGGACTGGGTGCAAGGTCTGCCTCTGTGTTCAGCACTGTGTTTACATTTTTGTAAATCACACTAGCTCTCACCCCTCACCCCCCTCAATCTTCCACATAGCCCGATGCCCCATCCATGCCAACCCATGCCCCCACCCATTTCCATGGCTTCTAAACCCCCTAAATTAATGCCCCTCTGCCCACTCCTAATTGAAGCAGATTATAACCCTAGCCCTCTTTTGGGATGATTCCGGATCAGACATACTCCTTGGAAGATCACTTTCACTTAAGGTTGAGAAAGACAGGCCTCACCAACACTTAAGTGAGTCTGAAGGACGGATCTACCTCCTCACAATGGAAAGGAATGACCAGAGGATATCATCATCCTCCAGATAACATGTTTTAGCTGGAATATAACAACCCAGCTGTCGTAAGAGTGATGGGCATCTCTCTTCAACTGAGCAGTGTACAGAGATGGGTTCTCAAGTTTGGATAGAGAAGACGACCTGAGACAATATATTTTCCAAATTACATAATCCCAACAAGTATAATCACAAGTGCAATCGCAGAAGGTGTAACACCTGCCCCTTTACCTCCTCCCTGCTCACCATCTCAAGCCCTAAACACACTTTTCAGGTGAGGCAGTGCTTCACGTGCACTTCCTTCAATTTGGTCTATTGCATTCGCTTCTCCCAATGTGGTCTATTCTACATTGGAGAGGTTAACGCAGACTGGTGCCCGCTTTGCAGAACACCTTCGGTCCGTCCGCAGACAGGACCCAGACCTTCCTGTCGCTTGTCATTTCAACTCACAGTCCTGCTGTCACGTCCACATGTCCGTCCTTGGCCTGCTGCAATATTCCAGTGAAGCCCAGCGCAAATTGGAGTAACAGCGCCTCATCTTCCGATTAAGCACATTACAGCCTTCCGGACGTAACATTGTGTTCAACAACTTTAGACTGTGAACTCTCGCCTGAGCTTTCACCCCATTTTTATTTCTGTCAATTTATTTTCATTTCTTCCATTGATATATTTTCCCATCACCATTGTTCCCCCTCCCCCCACTCCACTGGGGTCAGCTGTTCCTAGTTGCCCTTTGACACACTGCTCACCTTTGTTCTGCCATTCACACATTCTAATCTCTTTATGTGCCACTATCAGCACCCTTACCCTTATTAGCCTTAATCACCACCATTTACATTCCTTTTGTCTTCTGTCCTCGACATCTTTATCAATCTCCACCTATCGCTGGCCCCCTATCCAGCCCCACCGCTCCTCGCTGTGAAGCAACAGTGCTAACCACTGTGCTACTGTGCCAACTGAATTGGTGTCAGGACAAGGACGTTGAATCTCGCGAGATTCATGATGCTCAAAACACTCAATGGAATCTCACGAGGCGTTGAAATTTGGATCTTGCTCTCGCTAGGCCAGATCTAAATTGCATATTTAAATGAGCTGAATGCCCAGCACTGATGAGCTGAGTTCATCAGTGCAGAAAATGACTAAAGCGCGGCCTCGACGGGGCGTTCCTCGCCGAGACAATAAAAAACCCCGCCAAAGTGCCGTTGGATAGCGGGCTCTTGAGAAACATACCGGCAAATGCGTCCGAAACAGAACATAGAAATGTTTTGGTTGAATCACACCCTATATCTCATATTTATAGTCATATTGTCTTGTAACGTCATATATGTAGCTGCATTCCTTTACACCATGACCCCCATGGTAACATAATGCCCCTTGGACTTGGTTCCCATACCCCTATGCAAACTTAGTTCCAGCTGCTGCCAACTGATGCCACCCACCCACCAACCACCCTTTGTACTTATCTCTTCCATGCCAATTCACCAAGTGTCCTTGGATAGTTCCTTGACAGCTGTGTCACTTCCTGGACTGGTTTGGTAGCCTTGACAGGTTTGACATTTCTGACCATTCCTGGACAGCTTTTATAGCTTTAAGACTTCCCGGATAGGTTCGGCAGCTTTGACAGCTGAACTCTTTACGGTTTCCTGGCAACTGGATAATTCCTTGACAGCTAGACAGCTCCTTTACAGTTCCTTGACAGCTGAACAGTTCCTTGAAACGTTGATAGCTGTTTTATAGCTTGACAGTTCCAATGAGTTTATACGTAAAAAGTGCATAATCATGTTCACATTTAGTAATCCCAAAGGGTGCCTTTCCTCTCCCAAAGGGTGACCTGCGACCCTGTCCAGTCTTACTACTCGAAAGAAAATTCACCAAGTTCAGCCTTCCTCTTACCGGTTGTAATATGCACATTACCGCATTCCTGTTTTTACAAAATCACACTTCAGTGAAGGCAGCTGGTGATTTAAATGGTTAGGTGCCTCAGTGAATTGCGTGTGCCCGAACCCCGGCCTGACTAGTCCCAACCCTGCAGAGATGGGAAATGGCAGGCTCAGGGCTGGGACTTCCACATTTCTCCCATTTTGGGGATTTTCACGCCGACGGAAATCCGGGCCTATGTGCCCACCAACGTTATTGTGATCGCATGCCAGCTGGACACGACTGGAAATAGCACACCTTTCAATTAAGGCCTGCATGAATACCATCGCTCACACCCTGCACACTGGAAAACCATTCATTGTGCCCCTGGCATCCACTCCATACTGGTTTATGTAAGCTGTGTGCCTACTGACCACATGTAATAAATGTGAAATACTTTTAAACTGTTTGTAGCTGACACCATACTGGCAACATTATGATTTTGTCATGGTGGCACAATAGTTAGCACGGCTGCCTCAAAGCGCCAGCGACCCGGGATCGATTCTGACCTTGGGTAACTGTGCGGAATTTGCAAGTTCTCCCCATGTCTGCGTGGATTTCCTCTGGGTGCTCCAGTTTCCTCCCACAATCCAAAGATGTGCAGGGTAGGTGGATTGGCCATGCTAAATTGCCCCTTAGTATCCAAAGGTGAGGTGGGGTTATGGGGATAGGGCATGGGAGTGGGTCTAAGTTAGAGTACTCTTTCAGAGAGTTGGTGCAGACTTGATGGGCCGAATGGCCTCCTTCTGCACTGTGGGGATTCTATGAGAATCAATACATTACAGAATTTAAGCAACAAATTAAGGGCATCTCCTCAGAGCTGGAAAGAAACCTAAAGTGGAAGGGGAGGATCCAGTTGTTGTATTTTACATGCATGCTGATGCAATAGGTAGGATTAAGTAAGTAATTCTGCGTAGAATATATGAGCATCTGGGAGATAAATTAAATAACAGAACCATAAAAGTAGTAGTCTCTGGATTACTAGCTGAGCCATGAGCAAATTGGCACAGAGTAAATAAGATCAGACAGTTGGACCTGTGGCTTGGAAATTAATGTGAGAGAAATGGGTTTTGATTCGTGGAGCACTAGCACCAGTATTGGGGAAATAGGGAGCTTGCCATTGGGACAGCCTTCACCTGAACCCCATTAGGACCAGTGTACTTGGCGGAGGGGAGGAGGGTGGTTGCAAGAGTAGGATTCACATGAGCGGGCATTTGGCAAGTTACAGAGAAAAGACAAGACAGAAGTGCAAAGTAACGATACGGGCAATGATAACTAGAGTATGACAGAAAGGGGCAGAGTGTATAAACATAAGAGTATACCCCCAGCAAATAAAGTCATCATAGAACATTGAACATTACAGCGCAGTACAGGCCCTTTGGCCCTCGATGTTGCGCCAACCTGTGAAACCACTCTAAAGCCCGTCTACACTATTCCCTTCTTGTCCATATGTCTATCTAATGACCATTTGAATGTCCTTCGTGTTGGCGAGTCCACTACTGTTGCAGGCAGGGCATTCTGAGTAAAGAACCTACCTCTGACATCTGTCTTCGATCTATCTCCCCTCAATTTAAAGGTATGTCCCCTCGTGCTAGACATCACCATCTGAGGAAAAAGGCTGTCACTGTCCACCCTATCCAATCCTCTGATCATCTTGTATGCCTCAATTAAGTCACCTCTTAACCTTCTTCTCTCTAACAAAAACAGCCTCAAGTCCCTCAGCCTTTCCTCATACGATCTTCCCTCCATACCAGGCAACATTCTGGTAAATCTCCTCTGCACCCTTTGCAATGCTTCCACATCCTTCCTATAATGCGGTGACCAGAATTGCACGCAATACTCCAAATGCAGCCGCACCAGAGTGTTGTATAGCTGCAACATGACCTCATGGCTCCTAAACTCAATCCCTCTACCAATAAAAGCTAACACACCGTACGCCTTCTTAACAACCCTTTCAACCTGGGTGGCAACTTTCAGGGATCTATGTACATGGACACCGAGATCTCTCTGCTCATCCACACTGCCAAGAATCTTACCATTAGCCCATACTCAGTCTTCCTGTTATTCCTTCCAAAATGAATCACCTCACACTTTTCTGCATTAAACTCCATTTGCCACCTCTCAGCCCAGCGCTGCAGCTTATCTATGTCCCTCTGTAACTTGTAACATCCTTCCGCACTGTCCACAACTCCACCGACTTTAGTGTCATTTACTCACCCATCCTTCTACGCCTTCCTCCAGGTCATTTATAAAAATGACAAACAGCAGTGGCCCCAAAACAGATCCTTGTGGTACATCACTAGTAACTGGACCCCAGTCTGAACATTTCCCATCAACCACCACCCTTTGCCTTCTTCCAGCTGCCAATTTCTGATACAAACTGCTAAATCACCCTGAATCCCATGCCTCCATATTTTCTGAAGTAGCCTACCATGGGGAACCTTATCAAACACTTTACTGAAATCCATATACACCACATCAACTGCTTTACCCTCATCCACCTGTTTGGTCACCTTCTCAAAGAACTCTATAAGGTTTGTGAGGCACGATCTACCCTTCACAAAACCGTGTTGACTATCTCTAATCAAATTATTCCTTTCCAGATGATTATACATCCTATCTCTTATAAACCTTTCCAAGATTTTTCCCACAACAGAAGTAAGGTTCACTGGTCTATAGTTACCGGGGTTATCTCTACTCCCCTTCTTGAACAAGGGGACAGCATTTGCTATCCTCCAGTCTTCTGGCACTATTCCTGTAGACAAAGATGACTTAAAGATCAAGGCCAAAGGCTCAGCAATCTCCTCCCTAGCTTCCCAGAGAATCCTAGGATAAATCCCATCCGGCTCAGGTGACTTATCTATTTTCACACTTTCCAGAATTGCTAACACCTCCTCCTTATGAACCTCAAGCCCTTCTAGTCTAATAGCCTGAATCTCAGTATTCTCCTCAACAACATTGTCTTTTTCCTGTGTGAATACTGATGAAAAATATTCATTTAGCACCTCTCCTATCTCCTCGGACTCCAAGCACAACTTCCCACTACTGTCCTTGACTGACCCTATTCGTACCCTAGTCATTCTTTTATTCCTGACATATCTATAGAAAGCTTTAGGGTTATTACTGATCCTACCTGCCAAAGACTTCTCATGTCCCCTCCTGGCTCTTCTTAGCTCTCTCTTTAGGTCCTTCCTAGCTAACTTGTAACTCTTGAGCGCCCTAACTGAGCCTTCATGTCTCATCTTTACATAAGTCTCCTTCTTCCTCTTGACAAGTGTTTCGACTGCTTTAGTAAACCACGGTTCCCTCACTCGACCACTTCCTCCCTGCCTGACAGGTACATACTTATCAAGGACACGCAGTAGCTGTTCCTTGAACAAGCTCCACATTTCCATTGTGCCCATCCCCTGCAGCTTTCCTCTCCATCCGATGCATCCTAAGTCTTGTCTCATTGCATCATAATTGCCTTTCCCCCAGATATAACTCTTGCCCTGCGGTATATACCTATCCCTTTCCATCACTAAAGTAAACGTAATCAAATTGTGGTCACTATCACCAAAGTGCTCACCCACCTCCAAATCTAACACCTGTCCTGGTTCATTACCCAGTACCAAATGGCTGATCTACATACTGTGTCAGGAAACCCTCCTGCACACATTGGACAAAAACGGACCCATCTAATGTACTTGAACTATAGCGTTTCCAGTCAATATTTGGAAAGTTAAAGTCCCCCATAACAACTACCCTGTTGCTTTCGTTCCTATCCAGAATCATCTTTGCAATCCTTTGCAATCATCGTGAAGAAAAATGGTACAAAGACAGAATCAAAAGCCCTTTAACTGAATTAATGCAGCATTCGTAACAAGAAAAGTGAATTGATAGGACAAACAGAAATAAATTATAATGATATAATAGCCATTAAGGAGACAGGTTGCAAAGTGACCATGGCTAGGACCTGAATATTCAAGGGTCTTTGACATTTCAGAAGGAGAAGAAGAAAGGAAAGAGAAGTGGTATAGTTCTGTTCATAAAAGATGAGGTCAGTGAGTAGTGAGAAATTAACTTGGTCCAGAGAATGAAGATAGTTGGGTGCGATAAGAAATAGTAAAGGAGAAAAGCAACTGGTGGGAATGGTTTTTAGGCCTCCTGACAGTACTTCTGGACTAAATCAAGAAATAATGGCAACTTGTAAGAAAACTACAGCAATAATCAAAGGAGTCTTTAATTCTTCACATAGATTGGATGAATCAAATTGGCAAAGGTAGCCTGGCGGATAAGTTCATAGAGCGCATTTGGGACAGTTTCTTAGAGCAATTCTTTCTGGAACCAACTGGGAACAGATTATATTAGACTGTGTACTGAGAAAGGAATAATTAATGACATCATCGTTAAGGATCATCTAAGTAAGAGTGATCATAGCATGATATAATTTCACATTCAGGTTGAGGATGTGAAATTTGGGTCTGGAACTGGTGTACTAAAAATAAACAACTCTATGAGTGCGATACACAATTAAGAAAGTTAAAATGGTATCAAATTAAAAGAAACGGGGCTGGATTCATCGTCCTGCCGCACCAGATTTCTGGTTCAGCATGCCGGCGGGATGCTCTATTTTGGCGGCTGGTCAATGGGGTTTCCCACTATAGGGCAGCCCAACGCCATCGGGAAACCCCCGGGCTGCCGGCAAAATGGAGCATCCCGCCGGCTGAGAATCCAGCCCACGATCTATAATGCTGCAGAGATTAATGTGGGAGGCCAGAAAATGTTAGAATCTGGCAAAGAGTGCATCAAAGAAGTGGGAAAGAGGGAGAAATTGGAGTTGGAAAGAATACTAGCAAAATATTAAAATAGACAGTAAAAGCTGATACAAATATATAAAAAGAGAATAGTGAAAATTAGCATTGATCCCTCAGAGGGTGAGTGGGGAATCAATAATAGGAAACAAGAAAATGGCAGAAACTTTGAATAAGTATTTTGTATCTGTCTTCACAATAGAAGACACAAGAAGCATTCCAAGAATAGTTGGGAAACAAGCGGCGAAAGAGAGGGAGGAATTTAAAACAATCGTGATCATGAGAGGAAACATATTTGGAACACTAATGGATCCAAAGGCTGTACAGGTCCCTTGACCTGATGGCCTGCAACCTTGGGTCTTAAAGGAAATGGCTGCAGAGATAATGGATGCTTTGGCTTTCATCTTGCAAAATTTCTGAGAAAAGATCCCAGCGTATTGGAAAATCGCAAATGTAACAGCAATATTCAAGAAAGGAGGTAGACAGAAAAAAAGAAGCCGTGGGCGCGATTCAGCAACCATACAGATCCGGGCGCAATGGGTGAATTGTGCGAGAGCCCCAAATCAGGCTTTGCACTGGGCGCAAAACCTTATACGGGTCCTCCGACTTGCTCCACCCGTCGTGATCTGCGTCTTGTCCTCACTGGGCGTGATCTAAATGTTTAAATGAAGCATAGTCTTTTGGACCAGGCGTGATGGCACCTTTGCGGGTCTCACAGTTATATCATGGTTGTGTTGTAATTCACTGACTGACCACCAGGAGTCTCATTAGTATAAAAGTGAATGTTAGAGTCAGGTGACCTTGGATTTGTTTATTGTCATGTGTACAGAGATACAGTGAAAAGTATTTTTCTGTGAGCAGCTCAAACAGATCACTTAATACATAAAAAGAAAAGAAAATACATAATACGGCAATACAAGGTACACAATGTAAATACATAGACACCGGCATCGGGTGAAGCATACAGGAGTGTCGTATTAATCAGGTCAGTCCTTAAAAGTGTTGTTTAAGAGTCTGGTAACAGCGGGGAAGAAGCTGTTTTTAAATCTGTTCCTGCATGTTCTCAGACATTTGTAACTCCTGCCCGACGGAAGAAGTTGGAAGAGTGCGTAAGCCGGGTGGGAGGGGTCTTTGATTCTGCTGCCCGTTTTCCCCAGGCAGCGGGAGGTGCAGATGGAGTCAATGGATGGGAGGTGTGTTCGTGTGATGGACTGGGCTGTGTTCACGACTCTGAAGTTTCTTGCGGTCTTGGGCCGAGCAGTTGCCATACCATTCTGTGATGCAGCCACATAGTATGCTTTCAATGATGCATCTGTACAAATTGGTAAGAGTCAGTGTGGACATGCCTAATTTCCTTAGTTTCCTGAGGAAGTATAGGCGCTGTTGTGCTTTCTTGGTGGTAATTGTTTTGTTACCTGTATGGCAGGTAACATGTGCTACTCAATTCAGTTACAGCAAAGGCTTTCGGAAGAAGGCTCGAAGTTGTCCAGATGTTTTACATAAAGTTTATTGAGTAACACAACTTAAATAACTGCGTGAGCTCTTACTTTAAGAACTGTACTAGTAGACGGTTACAACTTTTCTATACACTACAACTAGGCCTGACCACACTAGCAGCCCTGAGCTAAATCTCTGCCTTTGTTCTCCTCACAGTCTAATCAGCCAAAGAGGCTTGAGGGCTGCTTGCTTCCTCCTTTATACCCACCAGTGCTGCCACCTAGTGGTCTTTCCATGTCCCATCAGCCCCTTCTGCACATACCCATGTAAAGATTGTGGTAGTAGAGGTATTACGGTACCTGGTAATACTGGAACACCATTGGTAGGAACTGTATGCTTCCTATTGGTCAAGATGTATGGTAGCTCCGCTCTGCTAGGTGGGGTATAAGAGCCCGTGCTGCCCCAGCAGCCTTCATTCTGTGCCTGAGCTGCTGGGGGAAACAACTAGCTTATTAAAGCCTTCAGTTGGACTACAACCTCGCTTTAGTGGTCATTGATCGTGCATCAAAGATCACTACAGTAGCGTCAAAGTGGGGGGACCAGGCCAGATCTTTGGTGATATGCACACATAAGGATTTGAAGCTGGCAACCATCTCCACCTCGGCCCCGTTGTTGTAGACAGACATGTGTACAGTACTTTGCTTCCTGATGTCAATGACCCGCTCTTTAATTTTGCTGGCATTGAGAGATAGATCATTGTCTTTACACCACTCCACTGGGTTCTCTATTTCCCTCCTGTATCCTGACTCATCGTTGTTCGAGATCCGACCTACTAAGGTTGTGTCATCAGCAAACTTGTGGATGGAGTTGGAACCAAATTTTGCCACGCAGTCATGTGTGTATAGGGAATATAGTAGGGGGGCTAAGTATGCAGCCTTGCGGGGCCCCGGTATTGAGGACTATTGTGGAGGAGGTTTTGTCATTTATTCTTACTGATTGTGGGCTATAGGTCTGAAAGTCGAGGATTCAGTTTGCAGAGTGAGGAGCCAACTCCTAGGTTTTGCAGCTTTGATATGAGCTTGGCTGGGATTATGGTGTTGAAGGCGGAACTGCAGTCAATAAATAGGAGTCTGACGTAGGAGTCCTTGTTGTCGAGATGCTCCAGGGATGAGTGTAGGGCCAGGGAGATGGCGTCTGCTGTGGACCGGTTTTGGCAATATACGAATTACAGTGGATCTAGGCATCCTGGGAGTATGGAGTTGATGTGCTTCAAGACCAACCTCTCGAAGCACTTCATTACGGTTGATGTCTGGGCCACCGGACGGTAGTCATTGAGGCACGTTGCCTCAGACTGACTCAGGAACTGGAAGAGAGAGGTTGCTTGTGCATGATCTGTTGTTTTGTATATAGTTTACCCACAGTTAATGTTAATAAGTCGTTTATAGCTTTTGTATTTTGGTAATATAAATCAGGCCATCCGACAATAACATTACAGGCACCTTGGCACTGCCAGCCAGGCACCCGGCAGTGCGACCTGGGTACCCTCAAGTGCCAGTCTGTCACTGCCACTGCCAGGTATCTGGGTGGCACTGACAGGAGACCAGGGACACTGCCAGTGTGCCAGAACCAGTGCCAGAGTGACAGGTTGGCAATGCCTGGGTGCCCATGTTCCAAGTTGGCACTGGAGAGGTAGGGCCCAGGGGGGCCTTGCCCATTAGAGGGGTGAGTACCAGTTCCAGGAGCCTCAACAAAGCTGGGGGGGTGATGAAGGAGGAGGTTAAGAAAGCAGGAGGTGGGCCTGAAAAGGGAGGTTATAGAGATCGGGGCTGCCAGTCAAAATGGCATTCCAATCTGTGAGGAGCGGAAGTGAAGAAGGCAAATAATATGTTGGCCTTCATAGTGAGAGGATTTGAGTACAGGAATAGGGATGTTTTACTGCAATTGTACAGGGCATTGGTAAGGCCTCCTGGAATATTGTGTGCAATTTTGGTGTCCTTATCTGATAAAAGATGTTATTGCTAAAGAGGGAGTGCAGAGAGGTTTACCAGGCTGATTCCTGGAATGGCAGGACTGTCATATATGGAGAGATGAGGTACGTTAGGATTATATGCATTGGTGTTTCGAAACGTGAGAGGGGATTTCATTGAAACTCATGAAATTCTAGATTCGGAAATAATGGGCGGGATTCTCCCTTCTGGGGACTAAGTCCCCATGCCCGCCGGAAAACAGGCGGGTATCACTCCGGACTTTTTCCTAGAAACTCTGGGGTGTTTCTCCATGTTCAAGTGGGCTAGCAGGGCCCCGGCATGCCTCCCGCAGCTCCGGCTGCCGGCGGGACCCTGCAGTTACAGCCGCGCGTGGGCATGGCGGCTGGCCGCGCGTCCGTGCATGCACGCAGTGGCCATCTTCGCGCCGGCTCCGTGCAACATGGCGGAGCCCTACAGGGAACCGGCGCGGAGGAATATAGGCCCGTCCCCAGAATGAGCATGCCCGCCGATCGGTAGCCACCGATGTGCTGGCCAACGTGGAGGCCCCCGCCCCCCTGCCCCGGAGTCGGATCCCCCCCCCCCCCCACCAGGACGGCCCCCGCAGCCAGAACACCGTGTGAAACATGCCGGCGGGACTCGGCGGAACTCGGCCCGTCGAGCGGGGAGAATAGCCCTGGGGGCCGCTTTCAACGGCCCCCAACCGGCGCCGCGTTGATCGCGCGCACGCGCGACTGGCGGCGATTCTCCAGTGTTCGGAGAATCGAGTGCCGGCGTGGGAGCCTATTTTGGGTGATTCTGCACCCCCCTCCGAGCCAGATTTTGGCACGGAGGGCCGGAGAATCCCGCCCAATGTTCCTGATGATGGGGGAGTCCAGAACTCGGGGTCATAGTTTGAGAATAAGGGATAGACCTTATAGGACTGAGGTGAGAAGACATTTTTTCATCCAGAGAGTGATGAATCTGTGGAATTCATTGCCTCAGAAAGTAGTTGAGGCCAAAACAATGAGTTATTTCAAGAAGTAATAGGTATAGCTCTTGGGGCTAAAGGATCAAGGGATATGGGGAGAAGGCAGGATCAGGATATTGAATTTGAAGATCAGTCGTGATCATAATGAACGGCAGGCTTGAAGGGCCGAATGGCCACCTCCTGCTCCTATTTTCTATGTATGTTTCTCGCGCCAGCGGGCAATCGACTAAAGTGTGGCCATCGCGGAAAGAAACTCCCGAGGCCCAAAAAACTGTCAAAGTGCCGGTGAATAAATTGTGAGGTGAATCTCGACGCTGCTGTTGCCAAGAAACGTCTGCCAAATGCGCCCAAAAGCAGAAAATGTCCGCGGTCTAGAGGGCAGTTAGTCTAACATCTGACATTGGGAAAATGCTAGAATCCAATATTAATGAGGTAGTACCAGAACATATAGGATTTAAAAAAATATTTTTTAAACTTTAGAGTGTCCAATTCTTTTTTTTTCCCATAAGGGGCAATTTAGCGTGGCCAACCTACCTACCCTGCACACCTTTGGGTTGTGGGGGTGAAACCCACGCAAACACAGGGAGAATGTGCAAACCCCACACGGACAGTGACCCAGAGCCAGGATCAAACCTGGGACCTCGGGCACCGTGAGGCAGCAGTGCTAATCACAGCGCCACCATGTTGCCCTAACATTTAGGAATTATAATATTATCAGGCAGAGTCAACATGGTTTTATGAAAGGAAAACTGTGTTTGACAGATTTATTCGAGTTCTCTGAAGATGTAACAAGCAGGGAGAATAGAGTAGAATCAGTAAATGTACTGCATTTGCATTTCCAAAAGGTCTTCGATAAAGTGCTACATAAAGAAGGTTGCTGCCCAAGATAGGAGCTCATGGTGTTGGCAACGATCTATTCACCAGCTGGGGCTGGTTTAGCACACTGGGCTAAATCGCTGGCTTTTAAAGCAGACCAAGGCAGGCCAGCAGCATGGTTCAATTCCCGTATCAGCCTCCCTGAACAAGCGGTGGAATGTGGCGATTAGGGGCTTTTCACAGTAACTTCATTCGAAGCCTACTTGTGACAATAAGCAATTTTCATTTCATTTTCACATGGCTAGAGGAATGGCTAACTAACAGGAAACAGAGTCGGGATAAATGGATTTCTTTCAGGTTGTAACATGTAGAATGCCACAAGGACCAATACTATTGCTTTAACTATTTATGATCGATGTTAATGACTTGGAACCGACTGTATTGTCGCCAAATTTGCTGATGACACAAAAATAGGTCGGAAAGCATGTTATGAGGGGATAGGAAGAGTCTCCAAAGTGATATAGATAATGTCACAGACGGAATTCAAGTATTCCCTTCAGGATAAGCACATTTTGTATGTAAGACATGTGTCTTTTCTTACTCTCAGAATATTTTCAGCAGCAAGGTTGCGATTCAGCGGACCTAAAACAAAGTCTACTCTCAGGTGTGTTTGGTGCCGCTATTCAATGACATTTTTCCGTTTTCTTTGGCCTCGGTGAGTTTCTCCCCGCCAAGGCAGCAGTTAGGGGGATTTCCTACTGGCAAGCTGATCTTGCCAGCAGGAACAGCTGTTCACGGATTGGGGCACCATTTTGATCGGTAGCCCTGATCTTTCTCTCCCCCCTCCACCTTCAGCATCCCCCCACCCCTCCACTTCCTGCACACCCCCTCACACCCCAAACTTGTCAAGGCCCCGAGGACCCTCCCCCTCAACCCCCCTCAAAGGCCCCCCGGATGACCCCTGGCAGTGTCAACCTGGCATCTGAGTGCTGTGGCACTGCCAGGGTGCCAGGCTGGCAGTGCCAGGGAGAGTGCCAGGGTACCACCCTGTCCTGCTCCCAACCATCGGGGGTTTATAATGGCCCACAAGGCCCCCAAAGGTGCCAAAGGTGCCGTTAAACTTGGTCCACATTTGTGTGGGCCAGCATTAAAGGAGCTCCGGTGAAGGTTCGCTAGGCTGATTGCTCGGACAAAGCTGACTGTACTATAGACTGAATGACCTACTCCTGCTCTTCTCATGATCTTATGTTTCCAATAAATATTTGAGAATTATATTATTCTGTTGATCCTTGAGTAGAGGATGTCGTCCATTCCTCATAACATCCACTCATTTATGCGCCAACATATATTTGGTGTCCTCCGTGGTCCTCCTGGCCTGAGTGTGACCCAAACCCACTGTGGCAAACCCCAAAAACTGGAACTGCAAAGAAACCCTTCCACTCAGAGGCAAGTTCTGTGGTGAAACATAGCACTGAGCCTCCCTCACCTTCTTTCAAACCTTAGCACAAGTTATCCTGTGCTTGTTTCCTGTTTTCATGGCTGATGGCCAGTACCTTGAGGTCAAGCAAAAGTTCCAACTGTAAATAAGCCTTTGATTTTAACGTAACCTTTCCTAATTCTAACAGATGAGAAATTAACCTAAAGTAATAAACCTCTTGACCAGCAGCCTTGATAGATTAAATTGCAGTCAAGCAAAGTTTATTCCTGAAAAATAGTATCAGCAAATTACATTCAAACTTAATCATATTTCTACAATTTACAAATATTCATGTATTCATAGAAAAAGGTAAGTGATAACGGCTGTAGACAACTTTAAGTTGTGCTCTTTCTTTTTCCTTTTACAAACAAGGTCAGTTTGTAATACAGGTTCAGCATCTCTTATCCGAAATTCCGAAAACGAAAAACTCCGAAATCCGCACTTTTATGTTAGCGCCAACTTGATGTTAGGAATGAGGGGCGACATTCTCCAACCCCCTGCTGGGTCGGAGAATCGCCGGGGGCTGGCGTGAATCCCGCCCACGCCGGTTGCCGGAGTCTCCGGCACCGGATATTCGGCGGGGGCGGGAATCGCGTCGTGCCGGTTGGCGGGCCCCCCCGCTCGATTCTCCGGCCCGGATGGGCAGAAGTCCCGCCGATAAATTGCCTGTCCCGCCGGCGTAAATTAAATCACCTACCTTACCGGCGGGACAAGGCGGCGCGGGCGGGCTCCGGGGTCCTGGGGGGGGCGCGGGGCGATCTGACCCCGGGGGGTGCCCCCACGGTGGCCTGGCCCGCGATCGTGGCCCACCGATCCGCGGGCGGGCCTGTGCCGTGGGGGCACTCTTTCCTTTCTGCCTCCGCCACGGCCTCCACCATGGCGGAGGTGGAAGAGACTCCCTCCACTGCGCATGCGTGGGAAACTGTCAGCGGCCGCTGACGCTCCCGCGCATGCGCCGCCTGGAGATGTCATTTCCGCGCCAGCTGGCGGGGTAACAAAGGCCGTTTCCGCCAGCTGGCGGGGCGGAAGTTCCTCCGGCGTCGGCCTAGCCCCTCAATGTTGGGGCTCGGCCCCCAAAGATGCGGAGCATTCCGCACCTTTGGGGCGGCGCGATGCCCGTCTGTTTTGGTCGCCAGTCGGCGGACATCGCGCCGTTTCCGGAGAATTTTGCCCGAGAAGTCCCACAAAGCTCCTGGGCGAAGCGCAGTTCCCAACACATGCCGCCCATGCGCAGTTCCCAACATACGCCGCCCATGCGCAGTTCCCAACATACGCCGCACATGCGCAGTTCCCAACATACGCCGCACATGCGCAGTTCCCAACACACGCCGCACATGCGCAGTTCCCAACATACGCCGCACATGCGCAGTTCCCAACGTTCTGCACATGCGCTGTTCCCAACGCGCATCGCACCTGCGCAGTATATTCTGAAATCTGAAAAAGTCCGAAACCCGACACACACTCAGTCCCAAGCATTTCGGATAAGGGATGCTCACCCTGGTACTGCAGCATGGTAGCACAGTGGTTAGCACTGTTGCTTCACAGCTCCAGAGGCCAAAGTTTGATTCCCGGCTTGGGTCATTGTGCGGAGTCTACATTCCCTCCCCGTGTCGATGTGAGTTTCCTCCGGGTGCTTCGGTTTCCTCCCACAAGCCCCGACAGACGTGTGGGAGGAAAGACGTGTGGAAGACCGTTAGGTGAATTGGGCATTCTGAATTCTCCCTCTGTGTACCCGAACAGGCGCCGGAATGTGGCGACTAGGAGATTTTCACAGTAACGTCATTACAGTGTTAATGTATGCTTACTTGTGACAATAAAGATTATTATTATTATTAAGTCTGCGGACAGAGAAAAGCAGGATATTTTACTGTTAGTTGCTTTGGAGGCATGTTTCATGTCATTTAACCCTTGAAATGCCTTGTTGCTCGAATTACCCTCACAAGCCCATATCCTTACATCACACCCACTTAAACCCTCCGATGGTTTGGAAATTGGATGTCTTTGGTGATCACCTAGCACAATCAGTGCAGCCAGGAATGTGGCTTCAAGTCCTCTCCTCACAGAACTAAACCCTGATAATCTCCCGAGAACCTTTGGCATATATATGTATGGACCAACCTACCCCTCAATTGGCTCTCCACAAATCGATGCTCCCCTCCTCTGGTGTTACCTTTGTAGCCATCTGGGATGGCCACTAACAAATGGAAACATGGCCACTTGCAAAGAATCATGGGAAATATGGCCAATGCAGGATCCAGACGAACTCAGAGCTTAAGTGTATATTGGCCACTAGATAACCAGACACTATCGAAACTCCCAGCCGATTTGCATTCTAATGGCCCATTTCCCCAGAACAAAAGACTTGTACTCAGGTATCAGATACAGATACAGACTCATCGGCGCCACTCCCTTCACCCAGGAAGCCCAAACAGCCAAGGTCAATGACCGCGCAGGACACGCCCAGACATCAAGGCACTCGCCCCTTTATTGGCCAAAATCGAAGGCAGTAATCGAAGCCTGCCGAGTGATTGGGTCCAAAGCTAAGGACCACCCAAAAGAGCATGAAACGCCAGAAGGATAAAGAGAGATACTGCTATGTGATCGGTTTCTTTTGGCCTTGGCGCACCGGCACTCTCTTGGCTCGGCCTACGCCTGATACCAATTACAGCACCATGACCAGAAGCAAGTTCAAGACCAATGATCGCTACCAGAGAGGTGAGCCCAGCAGAAACGAAGTCACTTCTTCAGACCCAGCCATACCAGATCCGAACAAAGGCCTTGTTCCTCTGCATAAAGCCGGGTGCCTGAAGTTAAGTACAGGTTGTTGTAGTGTTAGGTGTAATTTAGCTTGTAGTGTTTTATGTTGCATGTCGAAGTTCCCAACACAGTTGTAATTCTTGTGTGTAAATAAACTATCGTTGAACTTGAACTAACTGTTTGTTTGGTCTTTGATCGATATCCGGTAAAACCTTGTGGTGGTATCATTTGATACCTGGCGACTCTGAAAAGCAATATCATCATTAATAACTATCAGTATCCAGTTAAAAAGAGCAACATTATTGGCGTCTCCGGTGCAAATTGGCAACACCTTACTACCCTGTGTGTCTAAAACAACTCGCTGTTCAACCACCTCCTCCTGCAGACAGCACTGATACAGAAGGATTCCAAGAGGGTATTCTTATCAAACATTACTGTAGCAACACCTCATGGGAGACATTCTTTTTCGGGTCCTAAAATGGCCTTCACCTGTGCTGTATAATCTTCCATGATTCTATGAGTACAGCAAAACAATGATGTCTCCTTAATTAAGCCCTGAATCTTTGCTGACTCAGGTCTCACAGGCATTTAACATGTTTTTTTTGTGCCAGAATCCTTTTATTGTGCAGGTGGCTACTGACCTGTGACGGGATAGGAATTATGAAATTAAAGAAATGACAAAACTGGTTGGTTGGAACACCTATGATTCCATAGCTGCACTCACCACAGAAAAGTCATGGTTAAGGGCAGAGAGTATGCGGCTGGTCACATTGGGCACAGAGTCTAGTTGTCTTCACATTGGGGCATTCATTTGGCCCTTTACAACTTCCCACACCAGCTCCGTCCTCCCACTACCATCAGCAAGAATTAGCCTTCTCTCACAGAGATTAATCACTTAGCCCTCTAGTCCCAGTAAGACAATTGGAGGCAGAGATTTGCCAGCGGCTAAATCTGACTTACATCAGTGCTTTCAGCCATTTCAGCTCCAGCAACCTTTAAAACAAATCACTGCTGGCCTCTACATCCTGCTCTCCCACTGAGGAAACTGAGCCTGCAATGATATCCTTGCTGAAGCCCTGCATGAATAATAAATAGGCGTTAAATCAAGGAAAACACTTGTCAGTAAAAATCCCATCTTCTGGTGTTGGGTAGATCCAGGTCCTGTTTGTCCTGCCTGCAAATCTGGCTCCAGTCTTTATGCCATTTGTTCTTTTCTAATAATTACTAACTCGGACAGAGATTTTTGAAGAGTGAATTGAAATGAAATGAAATGAAAATCGCTTATCGTCACAAGTAGGCTTCAACGAAGTTACTGTGAAAAGCCCCTAGTTGCCACATTCCGGTGCCTATTCGGGGAGGCCGGTACGGGAATTGAACATGCGCTGCTCGCCTTGTTCTGCACTACAAGCGAGCTGTTTAGCCCACTGTGCCATGGGAAGGCTCTGCACTATTTCATACCTGTTTCGCAGAAAGACTGTACAAATTCCCTAGTTTTCACTGAGTTCTCCTCAACAAACAAACATTACGAGCACATCTCCTGGTTATTATTGACTCTAACTGCAATCTGTTATTAAGCCACCAAGTTCCCAAAGATCCGAGGGTTGAGGTCACTTGGAGGGGTTACACCAGGATTGCAACCTGTAGGTTGTAATATGCACCCATGCACATCATGAGGTAAAAGCAGGCAGTGACAGATACCCAGGTGAGCCAATCAACATACAGAACAGAACATGACCAATCACCAGACAGAACACCAGAGGGGTTTTTTCAACTATAAAACACACGAGGCATCAGCACTCTGCCTCTTTCCACTGGTGACAACTGTAGTGACAGTCAGGGTGTACAAATCATTCAACACCTTCTACACGTGGATCATTGCTAGCCTGGTCTAGATAGTTAATGTTAGTTTACTTTGAGTAGTGGAGAGTCAACCCACAGGCAGCTGTGTGCTTCGTTACTGAAGTTCAATAAATCTTATTGAACCAAGGCCTACGTTTGGTGTATGCTTGATCATTTCACTGCATTGTGTTGCAATCCGTGTTACCCCAGGGTGAATAACACAACATGATACCAGGAGTGGCTACTGCTTCTAAGAAATTTACCTTCGAAAATTCACTGGCGACCAGCAACTGCCTTCCAGGGGCATGGAAAAGATCCAGGCACCACCACAGCGCCGGATCCCCGGGAACCTTGGAGCCAACTGGCAGGTCTTCAAGCAGAAATTCAGTCTATACCTTGAGGCCTCGGACTTGAAAGTGCATCCGATGCCCGAAAATTCGCGCTGCTACTTCGGCTGCGGGGGACCAGGCCATCGAAATCTTCATTTCGCTCACTTTTGCCGACGGTGAGGACAAGACCAAGTTCCAGACCGTCTTAGCCAAATTCGGCAGTCACTGTGAGGTCAAGACGAACGAAAGCTTCGAGCATTATGTCTTCCAGCAGCGCCTTCATTGGATTGGATTGGATTGGATTTGTTTATTGTCATGTGTACCGAGTGAAAAGTATTTTTCTGCGAGCAGCTCAACTGATCATTAAATACATGGGAAGAAAAGGGAAGAAAAGAAAATACATAATAGAGCAACACAACATATACAATGTAACTACATAAGCACTGGCATCGGATGAAGCATACAGGGTGTAGTGCTAATGAGGTCAGCCCCTAAGAGGGTCATTTAGGAGTCTGGTGACAGTGGGGAAGAAGCTGTTTTTGAGTCTGTTCGTGCGTGTTCTCAGACTTCTGTATCTCCTGCCCGATGGAAGAAGTTGGAAGAGTGAGTAAGCCGGGTGGGAGGGATCTTTGATTATGCTGCCCGCTTTCCCCAGGCAGCGGGAGGTGTAGATGGAGTCAATGGATGGGAGGCAGGTTTGTGTGATGGACTGGGCGGTGTTCACGACTCTCTGAAGTTTCTTGCGGTCCTGGGCCGAGCAGTTGCCATACCAGGCTGTGATGCAGCCCGATAGGATGCTTTCGATGGTGCATCTGTAAAAGCTGGTAAGGGTTAATGTGGACATGCCGAATTCCCTTAGTTTCCTGAGGAAGTATAGGCGCTGTTGTGCTTTTTTGGTGGTAGCGTCAACGTGGGTGGACCAGGACAGATTTGTGGAGATGTGCACCCCTAGGAATTTGAAACTGCTAACCATCTCCACCTCGGCCCCGTTGATGCTGACAGGGGTGTGTACAGTACTTTGCTTCCTGAAGTCAATGACCAGCTCTTTAGTTTTGCTGGCATTGAGGGAGAGATTGTTGTCGCTACACCACTCCACTAGGTTCTCTATCTCCTGCCTGTATTCTGACTCGTCGTTATTTGAGATCCGGCCCACTATGGTCGTATCGTCAGAAAACTTGTAGATGGAGTTGGGACCAAGTTTTGCCCCGCAGTCGTGTATGTACAGGGAGTAGAGTAGGGGGCTAAGTGCGCAGCCTTGCGGGGTCCCGGTATTGAGGACTATTGTGGAGGAGGTGTTGTTGTTCATTCTTACTGATTGTTGTCTGTTGGTCAGAAAATCGAGGGTCCAGTTGCAGAGTGGGGAGCCAAGTCCTAGGTTTTGGAGCTTTGATATGAGCTTGGCTGGGATTATGGTGTTGAAGGCGGAGCTGTAGTCAATAAATAGGAGTCTGATGTAGGAGTCCTTGTTTTCGAGATGCTCCAGGGATGAGTGTAGGGCCAGGGAAATGGCGTCTGATGTGGACTGGTTGCAGCGGTATGCGAATTGCAGTGGATCAAGGCATTCTGGGAGTATGGAGGTGATGCGCTTCATGATCAACCGCTCTAAGCACTTCATTACGACTGAAGTTTTACGACTGAGGAATTAAAGGCTATGCAGAGAGAGCGGGTAAATGGAGTTGAAATCAGCCATGATTGAATGGTGGAGTGTACTCGATGGACCGAATGGCCTTACTTCCGCTCCTATGTCTTATGGTCTTAAGTCAGGGCCACTGGTCGGTAGTCATTGACGCACGTTGCCTGGTTCTTTTTTGATACCGGTATGATGGTGGTCTTCTTGAAGCAGGTGGGGACCTCGGAGTGGAGTAGGGACAGGTTGAAGATGTCCGCGAATACCTCTGCCAGCTGGTCCATGCAGGCTCTGAGTGCACGACCAGGGATCCCGTCCGGGCCCGTCGCTTTCCAAGGATTCACTTTCAGGAAGGCCAATCTGACTTCGGAAGCTGTGATGGTGGGTATGGGTGAATTATGGGCTGCTGGGGCACTCGACAGCGGATTATTGGTTTCCTGCTTGAATCGAGCATAGAATGCATTGAGTTCATCGGGGAGGGGTGCGCTGCTGCCATAGATACTGTTCGACTTCGCTTTGTAGCCCGTTATGTTGTTTAATCCTTGCCACAACCGCCGAGAGTCTGTCTGTGACTCTAGCGTGGTTTGATATTCTCTCTTGGCATCTCGGATGGCTTTGCGGAGGTTGTACTTGGATTTCTTGTATAGGTCAAGATCGTCTGTCTTGAACGCCTCAGATCTGTCCTTCAGTAGGGAGTAAATCTCGTGATTGAGCAATGGTTTCCGGTTGGGGAACGTACGTACTGCTTTCTTTGGCACGCAGTCGTCCACACATTTGCTGATGAAGTCTGTGACAGTGGTGGCATACTCATTTAAGTTGGTCGCTGAGTTCTTAAATATGGACCAGTCCACTGCCTCTAAGCAGTCACGTAAGAGCTCTTCTGTCTCCTAGGACCAGCACTGCACAACCTTCTTAGCTGGATTGTCCCGCTTGAGTTTCTGCTTTTATGCTGGGAGAAGGAGCACCGTCTTATGGTCTGATTTCCCAAAGTGCGGTCAGGGGATGGAACGGTAGGCGCCCTTGATTTTTGAGTAGCAGTGGTCAAGAGTGTTGTCACCCTTGGTTGGACAGGAGATGTGCTGGTGGAATTTTGGCAGTACACTCTTGAGGTTGGCCTTGTTGAAGTCTCCGGCCACGATGAACAAGGCCTCCAGGTGTTCTGTTTCCGAGTTGTTTATAACTGTGTATAGTTTGTCCAGCGCCTTCCTCACTTCTGCCTTGGGTGGGATGTAGACCGCTGTGATAATGGCTGAAGTGAACTCACGTGGAAGGTAATATGGGCGACACTTCACGGTCAGGTATTCCAGGTCTGGGGAGCAGTAGGTCGCCAGAGTCGCCACATCCAAGCACCAGGAGGAGTTGATGAGGAGGCACACCCCTCCACCCTTCGCTTTGCCTGATGATGCCGTGCGGTCCGCCCGGGGAATTGAGAAGCCTTCAGGTTGTATGGCACAGTCCGGTGAGGTGGGGGTGAGCCATGTCTCTGTGAAACAGAGCACACAGCAGTCTCTTACTTCCCTCTGAGAGGTAAGTCATCCAGCTTGTTTTCAATCGCTTGGAGTTTGCCAGGAGTATGCTGGGGAGAGGGATAAGGTTTCAGGGTAAGGATGAGCCTTTCCAGTCTTTTCTCACTCATCTTCGCATTCTAGCGCAATCCTGCAACTACGGTGACACCGCTGACTCCCTCATCAGGGATCAGATTGTGTTTGGCGTCCACTCCGACGCCCTGCGGGAGCAGCTCCTAAAAATAAAAAATATGATCCTGCCAGTGGCCATCGAGACGTGCAAAGTCCACGAACAGGCGAAAGTTCACTATTCCCGCCTTAAGTCGGCAGACCAGGACCAACTTGCCTCCCACGAGGCTGAGAGTGTACAGGCCATCGCCCGAATGCGGCGCCTGAGCATCGATGAAGGCGGCCATTTTGCGCGCTTTTCCCGGGGTCCCACGCATGCGCACCACGGTCGGGAGAACGAAGCGGCCAAAGACTACACTACGCAGGTGCGAGCAGCGGCTGACCGCATTGCGCATGTGCGACGACGCACCGAGCATCACGACGTCGGCACCGCCCATTTAAAGCGGCAATGCCCTGCAAGAGGCAGGCGATGTCTCAACTGCAAGAAGCTTGGCCATTATGCAGCTTTGTGTAGGTCTGCACCTCCGACAGGGGGCAAGCGATCCCAGTTCCAATGCAGATGCGTTCGAAGTGTGCAGCAAGGGCTGCTGGATTTGGAACCTGATCCCCTCACGGATCCAGAGGACGACTGCCCGGAGTCCCCATATCGAGCGGGCATCATCACCATGCATGACAAGGCCTCCTCGCATTCAGCAATACACACACCCATCCTCAATGTGGATTATGCAGATGAGTGGAGTGCCACAGTACAAGTCAACGATTGTAGAATCCGGTTCCAGCTGGACACCGGTGCTTCAGCCAATCTAATATCCCAAGCAGATCTTGCTCGTATCCAAAGGCAGCCAACAATTCTTCCGCCGGCCTGCCAGTTGCTCGACTACAGTGGAAATGCCATCACTGCGTTCGGGTCCTGTCACCTGAATGCATCCAACAAGGCCATCAAGGCCACTTTGCGGTTTGAGATCGTCAAGCCCGGCAAGGCTTCTCTGCTTGGTGCCCACGCAAGCTACTCCATCTTGTCCAGCGTGTACATGCCATGTCCTCTGCCAACAGCACTCTTCAGGCCGACATTGAGGAGCTACTATTGCAATACCCGGATGTGTTCAGTGGGATGGGTACACTGCCATACCGCTATAAAATTCTGCTCAGGCCTGATGCTACGCCTGTTATCCATGCGCCACGACAGGTGCCAGCGCCCCTGAAAGACAATCTAAAGGCGCAGCTGCAGGAGCTCCAAGATCAGGGAATAATATCCAAGGTGACGGAACCAACTGACTGGGTCAGCTCGATGGTCTGTGTCAAGAAACCCTCTGGAGAACTGCGCATTTGTATTGATCCCAAGGATGTGCACCGCAACGTTATGAGGGAACACTACCCGATCCCGAAGCGGGAAGAGCTGACGAGTGAGATGGCACATCCCAAATTCTTTACAAAGCTGGATGCATCGCGTGGCTCCTGGCAGATACAACTGGACAAGTCCAGCAGGAAGCTCTGCACGATTAATACATCCTTCGGCAGATATTGCTACAACCGCATGCCGTTTGGTATTGTTTCAGCCTCTGAAATCTTTCATCGAATAATGAAGCAAATGCTAGAGGGCATTGACGGTGTGCGGGTTTATGTTGACAACGTCATCATATGGTCCACGACCCCGGAGGAACATATTTCTCGTCTGCAACAAGTCTTCAGGCGCATACATGCCAACGGCTGAAATTAAATAAAACCAAATGCTCCTTTGGCATGTCGTCAATTAAGTTTCTGGGTGATCAGATCTCCCAGCAGGGCGTGCAACCAGACTCGGACAAAGTCAAGGCCATCAACACAATGAAGACCCCAGAGGACAAGAAGGCAGTTCTCCGCTTCCTGAGGATGGTAAATTTTTTGGGGAAGTTCATTCCCAACCTCGCGTCACACAAAACGGCCCTCAGGCACCTGGTGAAGAAGTCCACCACTTTCCAGTGGCTACCCGCACATCAAGCAGAGTGGCTTGAGTTGAAAGCGAAGCTAACCACCGCTCCTGTTCTAGCTTTTTTTGACCCAGCGAGGGAAACTAAAATCTCCCAGACGCCAGCCAGGAGGGCATTAGGGCGGTGCTCCTCCAGAAGGATGACACCTCGTCCTGGGCCCCAGTGGCCTACGCGTCAAGGGCCATGACCCCCACCGAGCAACGATATGCTCAAATAGAGAAAGAATGCCTGGGCCTTCTCACTGGCATCATGAAATTCCACGATTATGTCTATGGTCTCCCGACCTTTACAGTAGAGACGGACCACAGACCCCTAGTGCACATTATACACAAGGACTTAAATGACATGGCACCCAGGCTCCAGCGTATTCTCCTTCGACTCCGCAGATATGATTTTGAACTGGTTTATACACCTGGAAAGGAGCTAATCATCGCGGATGCCCTGTCGCGTGCCATCACCTTACCATGTGAGCAGGTAGACTTCATACACAACATTGAGGCACAGGTGCAACTGTGTGCCAGCACCCTCCCGACATCCGACGAACGCCTCGTCATCATTCAAGAAGAGACCGCCAAGGACCCTCTTCTGCAGCGGGTCATACATCTCTCACGAATGGCTGTCAGAAAGGGCAATGCAGAAAGGGCAATGCCCCCAATACTATAATGTAAAGGATGATCTCACTGTTGTCGAGGGGATCCTCCTGAAATTGGACTGCATTGTCATTCCGCGCAGCCTCCAGAGCTTGGTGCTCACGCAGATACACGAGGGACACCTCGGTATTGAGAAATGCAGGCGCAGGGCCTGGCAGGCTGTCTATTGGCCCGGCATCAATGAGGATACATCAAACATGGTCCTCAATTGCACGACTTGCCAGCGCTTCCAGCCTGCTCAGCCCAAAGAAACGACCCAGCAGCACGAGATCAGGACCTCTCCGTGGTCTAAGGTCGACGTTGACCTTTTTCACGCCAACGGGAGTGACTACGTCCTGATAACTGATTACTTCTCCAGTTACCCCGAGGTAGTGAAACTGTCTAACATCCAGGACTGTCATAAAGGCCTGCAAGGAGGCATTTGCCAGGCATGGAATCCCGCTCACGGTTATAAGTGACAACGGTCCCTGTTTCTATAGTCAAGAATGGTCCAACTTCGCAAAGCAATACCACTTCCAGCACATCACCTCGAGCCCGCATTACCCGCAATCTAATGGGAAGGTCGAAAAAGGGTCCATATTGTGAAGCAGATGCTCTGTAAGGCTGGGGACTCAGCTTCGGACTTTAATCTTGCTCTCCTGGTGTACAGGGCAACCCCTCTGTCCAACGGTATGTCTCCAGCACAGCTCCTTATGAATCGTAACCTGCGGATGACTGTTCCGGCCATTCATGTACCTGACCTGGATCACCTTCCAGTGCTGCAAAAGATGCAGCAGATCAGAACCCGGCAAAAGCTAACATATGATGCTCATGCTACTGATCTGCCCGTGCTCTCGCTGAAGGACGCTGTTCGCATCAAGTTACATGGTGGAGGCTGGTCAGCTCCAGCTGTTGTTGTTCGACAGGCTGCTCCCAGGTCACCAATCTGGCTGCACGCTAACCTGTCAAAACACCATCATCCCCGCCTCCACCTCTCAGGCGGTTCACAAAAATCCGACGACAGCCCCAACAACTGGACTTATAAATAGTTCCTTTGTATATATACTGTTATGTTTCTGCACACTAGACACCTTACATGTACAGATCCATTCACTCACCAATTGCTGTATATAGGTACTTTTGTAAATATGTCGTATATGCTCTAAGCATCCGACAAATCTTTTTTAAAAGGGGGGGATGTTATAATATGCACCCATGCACATCATGAGGTAAAAACAGGCAGTGACAGACACCCAGGTGAGCCAATCAACATACAGAACAGAACACGACCAATCACCAGACAGAACGCCAGAGGGGAGTTTCCAACAATAAAACACATGAGGCATCAGCGCTCTGCCTCTTTCCACTGGTGTCAACTGTAGTGACAGTCCGGATGTACAAATCATTCAACACCTTCTACACGTGGATCAGAGCTAGCCTGGTCTAGATAGTTAACAATAGTTTACTTAGAGTAGTAGAGAGTCAACCCACAGGCAGCTGTGTGCTTTGTTACTGAAGTTCAATAAATCTTATTGAACCAACGCCTATGTTTGGTGTATGCTTGATCATTTAACTGCATCGTGTTGCAGTCCGTGTTACCCCAGGGTGAATAACACGACATGGGTGTCCTCCAGCACTCACCCAATGATGTTGGCAGGGACTTTGGGAGGGCATCTCACTAAAATAAGGGACAGGCTGGCAGACAGCTCTCCATATGTCCCAGAAATTCTGGTACTTGCCGCTCCATGGGGGTGGTGGAGTGGGGTGGGGTGGGGGGCGGGACGGGATGTGGTGCGCGCTGGTGATCGTGCGTGCATGCCAATTCCCAAAACTCCCTTGACCCCCCAACCACAGTCCTAACTGATTTGGCTAAAATAGTTACAACAGTCATCAAAGTCGAAGGCCTATTTAAAATCAATTTCCTAAAATCCTTCAAGAGTCCAAGCTAATTGCCTGGCCGTTACTCCACATGGGGTCCGCAGTGACAGCATAAACCATGCCCCTGAATTTATTTTTTCTAAGAGGCTCGAAATCTGGACTAAAAGCCTCTCTCTGCAGCTGGAGAGCTGCACGCTGGGTTTCAGTCAGAGCTTGACTGGGAAAATGACTCGAACAAACTTGTGCCCAGTCTGTGCAAGGACTTTACTGCCCTGTGAAGTTGCAATGGGGCCTGTCATCAAATTGATTCAATGCCTATCTTGCCTTTAAGCTGATTTATTTAAAAATAGAGTGGCACAACAATGTTTTTAAAATATTACAGGAGTTTACAAATTGAATTGAAATGAAATGAAAATCACTTATTGTCACAAGTCGGCTTCAAATGAAGTTACTGTGAAAAGATTCGATGTTGAAATTTATTTTTCAGTCTGTTAAAGTTCACATCTGAATATGCCATGCATGTATACTGGAACCCTCTGTGCACTATTGTTTGTATACTGGGACCCTCTGTGCACTATTGTTTGTATACTGGAACTCTTTGTGCACTATTGTTTGTATACTGGGACCCTCTGTGCACTATTGTTTGTATACTGGAACTCTTTGTGCACTATTGTTTGTATACTGGAACCCTCTGTGCACTATTGTTTGTATACTGGAGCCCTTTGTACACTATTGACTGTGCACTGAAACCTTCTGTGCACTAATGTGTGTATACTTGAACCGGTGCGCTATTACGTGTATACTGGAACCCTCTGTGCACTGTTGCTAATCAAGCAGCAAACTATTTATTTCCATAATAACCTAAACCTAGAGCAGAGAAGGATCTAGTATGAGCATATTGAGCATTACCATGGGAACTTGGCCAATTTTAAAATTCCCTTCTACTTTTGGGGCCTTCCTTTTTTAGTATTTTCAGACACATTAATAATCTTTAAAATTTTTCTTATTGTCACAAGTATTAACACTACAATGAAGTTACTGTGAAAAGCCCCTAGTTGCCACATTCCCCTGCCTGTTCGGGAGTATTCAGAATGTCCAAATTACCTAACAAGCACGTCATTCGGGACTTGTGGGAGGAAACCGGAGCACCTGGAGGAAATCCACGCAGACACGGGGAGAGCGTGCAGACTTCGCGCAGACAGTGATCCAAGCCGGGAATTGAACCTGGGACCCTGGCTCTGTGAAGCAACAGAGCTAACCACTGTGCTACTATGCCACCTCAGTAGGGGGAGAGTTACTCTCCTTAGGGGGAGAATTACTAATTCTATGTTTGACAAGTTACTTACCATGCCTTCAAGAATTTCAGATTGGCGTGATCCTATTTTATGTCATTATCCATTGATTGGCTTGTCTCTTGAATAGATGCTGAGGGACAAAACCTCTTTTAATTTGTGTGGTGATATACATCAGTGTAAGTACACAAAGGGTTAATGTACATACACTACACCTAGCTAGACACTAGAGGGAACACCAGAGACATGACACACAGACAGTCAACCAATAGGTCAGTAAGATAGGACACGACCAATGGGCAGTCACGATACACACAGAGGTGACACTACCACAGGAGGGCATTACACCAACCCATATAAAAGGACACATCACTCATGCTCAGTCTCTTTCCAGTGGAGACTCTCAGTGAGTACAGACACAGGGTTGATTGAAACACATCACTCCCACCACGTGGTTTGTAGCAGACTGAGTTAGTCAGTCTGAGTAGCTATAGCAGAATTAACAGTAGCGTCGAATCCAAGTAGGAGAATTGTTAACAGTTCAATAAACGTGTTGAAGCTATCTCCAAGTCTGAACCTCCCTTTGTCGGAGTGCACATCAAGAAAGCAGCTTATGCTACATCAAGAGCATAACAAAACATGGTACCAGTGAGTAACTGTTTAAATCCATATAGCTCAACTCAACAAAACAGTGACAACCAGCAACAACAGCCAGGCAAGATGATGTTCGAGATTCCGGTCCCACAGCAGCTCATGTACCAAGGCAATCTCAATGAAAACTGGCGTTGGTTCAGGCAGAGATTCGAGATCTACCTGGTCGCTTCCGACCTAGATGGCGTGGCGGATGCAGAGAAAATTAAGCTTCTACTTACCATCGCGGGTCCTGAAGCAGCTGAGATCTTCCAGACCTTCAAATACTCAAAGGGGCAAAACAAGAGTGATTTCCAGGCAGTCCTGGACAAATTCCAAGAATTCTGCGAGGAACATACAAGAAGAAAAGGTAAAAGAGGCGCCAAAAACTCACCGCGAGGTAGGCTTGCAGCAATGAACGGCAGTTTTGAATTGCAGCCATCTTGCAAAAGGTGCTGCACATGCGTTGCGCGAAGAACGCACAGAACGGGAATGTCGTCTTTTAAAATCTTTCCTACTTCAAGACTGTGAAGAAAACAACTTTACAACTCTGTTTCGAAATAAATAACTTTGTCTTTATTGACCAACGTCTGCATGCAGATGGCTACAGGTTAGAGAGAGAGAGAGCTGTTAAGGTAAACCTGCTCACTCTTTCTCAAGCTCGCAAAGACATGGAGAAAACGTTCAATATTTATACACAAGCTGTATCATTTTACAAAAACAGACCTTGTTCAAAAATGTCAATACAGTCATAACTTCTGATCAAACATGTTGTCATGGAAAGACCCTGACTCGGCTTATTTGCAGTAGTTTGTCTTTAGAGGAAATAAGACGTGGTCCTATTTTGTTTTTCACCTCTGCCCTCATGATGCCTTGACGCAGATGGACCTAGGTCATGAGGAAGTTGTGTTATTAGGACATTCCTAGATCGTGGCTTTGTTATCAGGTTTTAATAAGGTCAGGCACTATCTTCCCTCTTCTGGCCTTGTATGATACAATTATGTGGATTCTTAGCTTTGTCTAGTTTGTCAGGCACTGGTACATCTTGGCACTTAGCTGACATAACTTTCTCACACTTGGTCACATAAGTTGGCTATTTTTCCCATCATGCTATTGCTGAGTTTGTACACTTTCACAGGAAGGTCCATTTGTGCATGCGCGAGAAGCCGCTTCATGACGTCAGAAGCCCCGGACCATGCCCACTTAAAGGGGAAATGTCCCAATGCACAAAAAAAAATTTAAAGCCTCAAAACCAGATTCTTTCACCTGAAACGACAGCACAATGCCTGAAATTCGGCCAGTAGCTGAAAGTTGTCATGGTATTCAGATGAACATCACAGCACATACATACACACATAATGATGGACAGATCAACAGACCAATCAACACACAAAACACGACAGCCAATCACGGACAAGAGCACACACAGTACAAAGCAGGGAACATGACACTTCCTGGGCACTCAAGCAGGAGAGAGCTCAGGGCACAGACCTCATTGCCAGCTTCTCAGAGGTTCACCATGTGCTGAATACCAGAGTTTACTGTGTTTATAGTTCAATTAAATAAGACTGCGTTGTACCATACGCAACCGTGTTGGTTCATCTGTGTGTCAGAGTACCCAACACTTCATGATACCAGGAGTGAATTGATACCTACCCACAAATCTGCCATCCTGCGCCATGGACACCATCAACACACCGCAGCCGCTGCAAGTCGCTGGGAACCTCGGCGTAAATTGGAAGATATTCAAGCAGCGCTTCCAGCTCTTTCTGGAAGCCAACGAAAGAGAGAGCGCCTCCGACACCAGAAAGATCGCCATCCTCCTCACCACCGCAGGGCAGCACGCCATCCATGTCTACAACTCCCTGGTGTTCGCGGAAGGCGAGGACAAATCCAAATACAAGACGGTCCTTATCAAGCTCGACCAACACTTCAACGTCGAGGTCAACGAAAGCTTCGAGAGATATGTCTTCCAGCAGCGCCTGCAAGGTAAGGATGAGCTCTTTCAGTCATTCCTTACCCATCTCCGCATCCTCGCACAGTCCTGCGGTTACGACACCACCTCCGACTCCATGATTCGGGACCAGATCGTTTTTGGGGTCGCCTCGGGCACCCTACGCCAGCAGCTTTTAAAAATAAAAGGCCTCACCTTAGCCTCTGCAATCGAAGCCTGTGTCCTGCTCGAAAACGCGGCTAGCCGCTATGCACAATTTCAGGCGACCGAATCGGCGCGGCGGGGGTCCTACGTGGCCGGATCGGCGAGCCAGGTGCCCCACGAGGCCGAACGGGTCCAGGCGATCGAGTTCCTCCCGGCCCGCGGCCCGGACGAGGGCAGCCATTTCGCGCACTTTTCGGGGCCTCCTGCGCTTGTGCGCGCCAAAACCTACGGCAACACTGAGGGACGTGATGCGCAGGCACACCCGACGCAAGACCGAACTGCGCATGCGCAGTGGCGCAACGAACGTCATGACGTCACGACATGCGGCAACTGTGGAGCTGCACATTTAAAGCGGCAATGTCCCGCAAGAACCCGACAATGCCTACGCTGTGGCAAAGTGGGCCACTACGCTGCTTACTGTCGAGCAGCTCAACCTGTCAATCTTCCACAATTCCGACAACCTCGCAGGGACGTGCGGACCATTCAGCCTCCCCATTACGAATCGTGCCCAGACGACATCCAGACCGGTGACACAGATGACCGAGACGTCTTCCGTGTTGCGGTCATTGATGGGAACCGAGTTAACACGATCAATCCGGGTGATGAATGGTGTGCCACCCTAACGGTCAACCGATCACCGATAACGTTCCGCCTGGACACTGGCTCCTCCGCCAACCTCATAGCATGGTCAGCCTTCTACGCCATGAAGGTCAGACCACCAATTCGGCCGTCCCAGTGCAGGATGGTCGACTACAATGGGAACTTTATCCCGGCTATGGGATCCTGCCAGCTCCAGGTGACACACAACACACACACGGCCACACTTTCATTCGAGATAGTCGGCTCATCGAAGGATTCCCTGCTAGGCGCACAGGCATGCAAGGCTCTCCACCTCGTGCAACGAGTCCACTCTCTCTCCAGACGGAACGGCTGACTTCCCGGATGCAAAGTTTAACGCACAGCTCCAATCGCTCCTCATCCACAACCAGGAGGCATTCGAGGGCATGGGAACACTGCCATAAACCTATAGAATTCGGCTCAAACCAGACACCACCCCGGTCATTCACGCACCTCGCAGGGTCCTACGCCACTCAAAGACCGTCTCAAGCAGCAGCTGCAGGATCTCCAGGGCCAAGGGATCCTATCCAGGGTCACGGAGCCCACGCCGTGGGTCAGCTCGATGGTGTGTGTCAAGAAGTCCTCCGGCGAGCTCCGGATTGTATTGACCCAAAAGACTTCAATAACAATATTATGAGGGAACATTACCCCATACACAAACGGGAAGAGATCACGAGTGAAATGGCCCAGGCGAAAATATTTACCAAACTGGATGCCTCGAAAGGCTTTTGGCAGATCCAACTAGATCCGTCCAGCCGAAAGCTGTGCACTTTCAACACCCCTTTCGGCAGGTTCTGCTACAACCGAATGCCATTTGGCATCATCTCGGCATCCGAGGTCTTTCACAGGATCATGGAGCAGATGATGGAAGGCATCGAAGGGGTGCACGTCTACGTGGACGACGTCATCATCTGGTCCACCACACCACAGGAGCACATCTATCGTCTCCAATGCGTCTTTGCACGCATACGTGAAAACAGCCTGCGCCTCAACCGAGCCAAGTGTTCTTTCGGCCAAACCGAGCTGAAGTTCCTGGTGGACCACATTTCCCGGTCAGGGGTCCGTCCGGATGCAGACAAGGTGAGCGCCATCACAGCCATGCCGCAGCCGGCAGACAAGAAAGCAGTGCTACGCTTCCTAGGCTTAGTCAACTTCCTGGGGAAGTTCAATCCCAACCTTGCCTCCCACACGACAGCTCTGCGCCACCTCGTCAAAAAGTCCATGGAGTTCCAGTGGCAGCACATACACCAGCTGGAATGGGAGGAACTCAAACTTAAGCTCACCACTGCACCGGTGCCACTAAAATCTCGACTGATGCCAGCCAGTCCGGCATTGGGGCAGTGCTCCTGCAGCGGGATGACACTGCGTCATGGGCCCCGGTCGCCTATGCCTCGCGGGCCATGACCCCCACAGAGTAGCGCTACGCGCAGATCGAAAAGGAGTGCCTGGGCTTGCTAACCGGTTTAGACAAGTTCCATGATTATGTGTATGGTCTTCCCCGGTTCACTGTTGAAACTGACCACCGCCCCCTGGTCAGCGTCATAAACAAGGACCTGAACGAGATGACCCCCTCGCCTCAAGCGCATCCCACTTAAACTCAGGAGGTATGACTTCCAACTGGTCTACACCCCAGGGAAGGACCTTATCATTGCGGATGCCCTATCGAGAGCAGTGAGCATGCCACCAGATTCGGAGGGGTTTGCATGTCAGGTTGAGGCGCAGGTGGCCTTCATCGGTAAATCTGCCAGCTGACGACTCCAGCCTGGCCCGCATTCGCAGAGAGACTGCGGCTGACCCCGTTCTACAACGTGTGATGCGCCACATGACGGGAGGGTGGCTCAAAGGACAGTGCCCGCAGTTCTACAATGTCCGAGACGACTTGGCCGTCATTGATGATGTCCTTCTAAAGCTGGACCGGATTGTGATTCGGCACAGATGCACAAGCTGGTTCTCGACCAACTACACGAAGGCCACTTGGGGGTGGAGAAGTGCAGAAGGATGGCCCGAGAGGCGATATACTGGCCGGGCAACAGTGACGATATTGCCAATATGGTGCTCAACTGCCCAAACTGCCAAAGGTTTCAGCCGGCGCAACCTCCTGAAACGCTTCTGCCCCATGAGCTGGTGACGTCCCCCTGGGCGAAGGTGGGTGTGGACCTCTTTCACGCCCACGGCAGGGACTATGTCATCGTCGTTGACTACTGCGCCAACTACCCAGAGGTCATACGCCTACATGATTTGACGTTGTCCGCTGTCATAAGGGCCTGCAAAGACACCTTCGCTCGCCACGGCATTCCGATGACCGTCATGTCGGACAATGGGCCCTGTTTCGCCAGCCAGGAATGGTCATCGTTTGCTGCCTCGTACGGCTTCACACACGTGACGTATAGCCCTCTGCACCCGCAGTCCAACCGAAAGGCGGAGAAGGGCGTTCACATTGTCAAGCGGCTCCTCTGTAAGGCTGCTGCTGCCAGATTGGATTTCTGCCTCGCCCTGCTGGCCTATCGCTCGGCCCCACTAGCCACTGGTCTCTCACCAGCCCAGCTGTTGATGGGTCGCGCCCTCAGGACTACTGTGCCTTCCATTCTGGCTCCTACAATCGACCATGCTCCGGTACTGCACAGGATGCAACTGCAGCGTGGTCGCCAGAAGACGTCATATGACACACGGGCAACTGATCTTCCCGCCCTGGCCACTGGAGACGAAGTCCGCATCCACCTATCAGAAGGTGGCTGGTCAGCACCGGCCAAAGTTCTCTGACGCGTGGCTCCCCGCTCATTCCTGGTTCGCATGCCTGATGGATCCGTTCGTAGGCGCAATCGCCGGGCTCTTCGCCTGCTTCCACGCTCGCTACGAGACCTTACACTGACACCGTGACCTCCTGTTGTTCCTGATATCAACTTCGTGGAGCTGCCTCCCACCATGCCCCTTCCGTCGTCGCCCGTGGCCAGGCCCGTTCCTCAGCCGGCGGTTCCAGACCTACCCTTGAGGCGGTCAACCCAAATTTGTCACCCACCTACTAGATTGGACTTATGAGACTGTTTATACATTCAACTCATGCAACCACTTTGTTAATATGTTTATGTTCTTCTCATTACAGGAATTTGTTTTATCGGTCAACATTTCCCCGTTCTTTGTTTATGGCACAACCTCGTTGTTATGTCACACCTGACATCGCCCCTTGTATATAGTTAAGCCCCATGTACATGCTGTAAATATTGCACACACACACATTTAGCTACACTCAGTACACATCTCTATTTATAAACATGTAGGCACATAATCCTGTAAAAAGGGGGGGATGTCATGATATTCAGATGAACATCACAGCACATACATACACACATAATGATGGACAGATCAACGGACCAATCAACACACAAAACACGACAGCCAATCACGGACAAGAGCATACACAGTACAAAGCAGGGAACAGGACACTTCCTGGAGACTCGAGCAGGAGAGAGCTGAGGGCACATACCTCATTGCCAGCCACTCAGAGGTTCACCATGTGCTGAATACCAGAGTTTACTGTGTTTATAGTTCAATGAAATAAAACTGCGTTGTACCATACGCAACCGTGTTGGTTCGTCTGTGTGTCAGAGTACCCAACACTTCAAAAGTAGCCTCTGCAGAACCCTGCAACAAGCAGTTAGCACCGCCCAAAGAGATGATACAACCCTTGAAGACTATGACTCAGACCTTGAATTCTTCTTTGGACATCGCGAGCACAATGCCAGCTCCGACACAAAACGTGATGATATGGTCTTGGAAGACAATGACTCAGACGAAACTTTCACCTTGGGAGGCTACCCCAGTACCAAATCCAAACCACAACTAGACGTGTTGCACAATGATGACCCGGACAACGAGTTTTGGGGATTGGCGAATCTTCAGCCCAGCATATATGACATCCCGACTCGTGAGTGCAGGATTATGCTGCGGCCTGACACCACGAGACAGAGAGTGGTACAAGCCCACAGAGAGCAGCCTGCTGCCACACAGAGAGTGGTCCACGCACCACAAAGGGTCCCAGCCTCCACACAGAAAGCGATGAAAGACTCCACAGCGAGACAACTGCACGTCTCCACACAAGAAGTGACTCCAGTGACACAAGCCTCCACAGCGAGCTCGTGGACAGACTCCACGATAGAAGCAACGCAAGACTCCACAGCGCAGTCCTTGCATGAACAAGAAGTGATGACAGTTTCCACAGAGAGACCAATGCACGATTCCACACAAGGAACGCTGCAAGGCTCCACAGAGGGAGTGACACAAACCTCCACAGCGAGCTCGTGGACAGCCTCCATGATAGAAGCAATGCAAGACTCCAAAGCGCAGTCCTTGAACAAGACCATGAGGGTCTAGCAACCTCCTCTGAGCAACCAGCAGCAGACAATGCAAGTCTGCCACGCTCAAGTGAGCAACAGAAAGACTATGACAGTCTGCTATGCTCAAGTGTTCAGCAAGCAGACTATGACAGTCTACCACGCTCCAGTGAACAAGAAGAAGACTCTGACAGTCTACCACGCTCAAGTGTACAGCAAGCTGTCCACCCAGATTATTTGAGCCACCAGATGAAGACTCTGACGGTCTACCCAGCTCAAGTGAAAGACAAGAAGGCACTGAGGCTCTATCCACTGTATGTGAGACAAGTGTCAACGGCATCCCACTTCCCATACAAGGTGTGCAACGTGACAGACCTCAGCTAGAATGCACAGAGCCACTCGACAATCACAGTGGGACTACTGGTGACTCCGGTGACACCACGTTACTTCAAACCTCATTCGCTCGAGCCTCTCCACAAGCAAATGAATTCCTGAATGTTTTGACTCCGGACGGGGAGCATCAAGAAACCTCAGTAGATGCAAGTGAACCTGAAATGACTCCGGATGGGGAGCATCAAGAAATCTCAGCTGACTCAAGTGAACCTGCAATGACTCCGGATGGGGAGCGTCAAGACACCAAAGCTGATTCAGGTGAACCAGAAAGGGCTCCAGACGGGGAGCATCGACAAGCCAAAACTGACTTAGGTGAAACAGACCAGACTCCAGACGGGGAGCATCGACAAGCCAAAGCTGATTCAAGTAAGCCGGACATGACTCCAGACGGGGAGCGCCACGAACTCAGCGACGGCACGCTCAAGGACACAGCAGATGCCACAAAGCACGCTAACACGAGTAACTGTGTGAAGGACTCGTATTATACACAGAGTGTGGTCCTTGAGCGCAGCAAACACGACAACAACATCAACGACAATAGCAAGAAGCGTACCAAAGGCAACAACATCGACAACAAGCACGACAAAAACAACACCAATGGATCTACGACTGGTACAACTCTGCAAATGAGGGACACTGTTACTGCTCAGCTCAGTACAATGACATGCCATGGCAGGACGATGCATCTTACCAATTCACGTTTGCTGCACTACCAACAGGCAACCTGGCTTTCAGGACAGATGCCATCAAGAATTACCACCACAAGCATCGAAAGAAAAAAGAGTCCAAATCCGACAACGAAGCGATTTGACCACTTCTTGGTTCCTTCAGCACAGGGACACTGATGGCGTTTGCAATGCAATGCCACCATCAACATTACCAACTCATCAACCAAACAAGAAAGCTACTCGACCATAATAATTCATGAACTTTGGACTCATGCATATGATTTGGACTTATTGTTTAATGATTACTGTTATCATAACTTGTACAGAGAATCACTCATCTACCTAGTTTGTTCAATTTTCTTTAACACTGTACAGAAAATGTGTAACATGAAAAAAGGGGGGATGTGGTGATATACATCACTAAGTACACAAAGGGTTAATGTACATACACTACACCTAGCTAGACACTAGAGGGAACACCAGAGACATGACACACAGACAGTCAACCAATAGGTCAGTAAGATAGGACACGACCAATGGGCAGTCACGATACACACAGAGGTGACACTACCACAGGAGGGCATTACACCAACCCATATAAAAGGGCACATCACACATGCTCTATCTCTTTCCAGTGATGACTCTCAGTGAGTATAGACACAGGGTTGATTCAGCAGCACTCCCACCACGTGGATTGTAGCAGACTGGTTAGTCAGTCTGAGTAGCTACAGCAAGATTATCAGTAGCGTTGAATCCAAGTAGGAGAATTGTTAATAGTTCAATAAACGTGTTGAAGCTATCTCCAAATCTGAACCTTCCTTTGTCAGGAAGCAGCTAATGCTACGTCAAGAGCATAACAAAACAATTTGCTCGACTGTAATTTTGTGGCCATGCTTAGACAGTGAGCCTGCATTTTCAAAGTGCCTTTGTTGAAAGTTAATCAACGAGGGGCCACTCTCTGATGACCATTTGAGCACACAACCTTTTCTCCTCACTGGGAGTGTTTCCTGATGGCTGGAACATGCCTGACCAGGCATGCTGGCCAAATTCCAATTAAATAATTGTCACTGTTTGCATAGATGTTGGAGCAGCCAACAGCAGCTCCACAACTACACTTGTTTTAATTGCGCAGAGTACAAAGCCTGTGATGTTGGTATGGGAAGGCAGTGAGAATATTGGAAAGAAGACAAGCAGCTGCTTCAGGGACAGAACTGATCGCACCAGGGTTAAATGTGAGGGACTCTTCTGTCTGTTCCAATTAGAATCAATTGTAACAACAGCAAACAGATACATGTAAACCAGCATTCAACCTGAGAATGATTGGGCTTTGTGGGTTTTTGAAATTTCCTTTCCTTTCCCAGTTTTATCTGATGTCTGGCTCCGGACCATTCACTTGTGATATTTTGGTGCAAATACTATGGGGGTGACTTTGAGTCCACAATAGCCACGATGGGATTGGCGGCATGGGCAGAAAATCCCGCGAGAATCAGTTTCCCGATATTCCCCGCCTCTCTCACTACCCATGGCACAGGTTGGCACAGTGTTAATATGGTAGTCCCACCCTGGCAGTGCCAACTTGTATCAAGGGGCAGTGCCAGAGGCTGGCCCCAGTGTGAGCCCCAAAGGGGGGGGGGGGCGGGCGGGGGGAGTGTATTCATATGTGGTTGGGGGGGTGGGGAGCACAGACACTAGGGGTGGGGAGAGTGCCTGGGATACTTCTGCAGAGTTGGTGGGGGGGAGCGGGGGTGGAATGCTGGCGATGAATGTCGGGGAGTTGGTGGGGGATTGGAATGTCGGCAAGGATTATCAGGGGTGGCGTGAGATCACTCATATATTTACTGGTAAGGGGGGAGCCCCCTGATGATTGGCTAAGGATGGGGGAGAGCACCTGATACCTCCATGGTGGGTACATTGGGCTGCATTGATGATCAGGATGTCCTTTAGAGATAGTGACCTGATCTTTGGGAGGCAGTTGCTGACTCTATGATGCCCCTACCCGTCAGAGTGATGAGGTAAACCATGGGCACTCATTTTCTTTTCTCCAAGAGGCTCAAGATCTGGAAAGAAACCGGGCTGAATTCTCCGCCGTCCAGATTCTCCGTTTTGCCGGCAGCCTCCGGAGGTTCCCGGTGGGGTGGGGCTGTCCCACAATGGGAAACCCCATTGAACTGTCGGCGAAACAGAGCATCTCGACGGCGTGCTACACCTGAAATCCGGTAAAGTCTGACAAATTCTGGCAGGATTCCGCCCTATATATTAATGGTTTACTCAATGAATTTTTAGTTGACAATGCTACTCATCACAGTTCAGATTGTATATTTCAACTTTAACACCCATCAAATATGGAATAAATCAAGGAATTCAATAAGCATCCTATGTACACACACATAAATATATAGGGGTAAATTCTCCACCTCCCCAGTTGTGTGTTTCTCGGCGACGAGCGTTGCTGGCAGAGGGATTCTCCATTCCCACCACTGGCCGATGGGACTTCCCATTGTAGCCACCCCACACCACAGGGAAATCCGACGGTTAGGGTGCACTGCCAGCGAAATGGAGAAGCCCGCCAGCAGAGAATTCACCGCAAAGACACACACACACACAATCACTGACATTCACATATACAGGCAAGCACTGTATATGCTTGCATATTCACAATCCACAAATTCACATCCACATGTACACACACTCATATGCATGCACGCATACACAAGCACTCACATGCACGCATTTAAAAAAAATTATTCATGTGATGTGGGCATCGCTGGTTGGACCAACATTTGTTGCCCATCCTTAATTGCCCTGGAAAAGGTGGTGGTGAGCTGCCTCCTTGAGCCTCTGCAGTTCTTGTGTTAAGGTGCACCCACAATGCTGTCAGGAAGGGAGTTCCAGGATTTTGACCCAATGACACTGAAGGAATAGCAATTCCAAGTCAGGATGGTGAGTGGCCTGGAGGGAAATTTCCAGTCAGTGATAGTACTTTGTAAATATACACACATATGTACACATAATGATAGTAAGACTGGAACACCTTCCTCTCATCCACCTTCAACACAAATTAATCTGGTACCCACTGGAATACTCATTCTTCCTTCTTCCATCTGCCACCTGAGGGTGCAGAGATGGTAGAAGTTAGTTCAACTCTCTGCTGATGTACATGTTGGTTCACTTTGCGTTGCCTGATGTGTCGGTGATGTTGTGAAGATGGTAATTTGTTTGGGCCAGACTGTAAAGAAGGTTGTTTGTGATGGCTGAAGCATCTCTCCAATGATGAGAAGGAAACATGGATGAGGTTTGCAAATCTGACATTGGTGGAGAGCCCCACTCCAAAGGAGATCCTGGCAGGTTTCAAACTGCCGATAGTTTACTTTCCAGGCTATTGCTGATTATTTGCTCCTGTGCCTCATAACAATAACCATTTGAGCACTTCCTGCCTCCGCCCACAACTTGAGTGCCAGTCAGATGGCAAACAATTATTTATTTTCCCCTTTTTTACAAATGTTGCCCAGGGCAGGAGATTGGTAACATAATGGTTATACTACAGGACTAGTCAGAGCTCAGATTAATTTCGCTGGAGGTGAGTTCAAATTCCAGCCTAGAAAGTTAAATTAAATTAATTTACTTAATCTGGAATAAAAAATTTGTACCAATGCTTACCTGGTCCAGCCTATGTGTGACACCAGACTGAGTTCAATGTCGCTTACTCTTAACTGCCTCATGAAATAGCCTAGAAAACCATTTAGTTGTATTCAAACAGGCAGCTCACCACCACCTTTGCAAGGGCAATGAAGAATGGGCAATAGATGCTTGCCTTGCTTTGGTGCATAAATGAATAAATGAATGGGGGAACTCTGCTGCCTCACAGCACCAGGCACCCGGGTTCAATTCTGGCCTTGTGTGACCGTGTGGAGTTTTCATGTTCCCCCCATATCTGCTCCGGTTTCCTCCCACAATCGAAAGATGCGCAGGTTAGGTGAATTGGCCATGTTAATGTTGCATAAAAGGTTAAGTGGAGTTACGGGATAGGGGTGGCGAATTGGTAGGGTCCTCTATCGGAACAGGGACCGGCGCAGACCTGATGGGTTAAATGGTCTCCTTCTGCGCTGTAGGGATTCTATCATTCTATGAGGATTCTTTGAATAAAGGGAAAATAAACTGAGAGAACACCACTGTTCTATGAAGCGTGCCATAAGATTTTTGCCTCCATCTGAAAGGTTTAATGGGTCTTCAGTTTAATGTCTCATTCAATAGCATCTCTGACAGTGCAGCACCCACTCAGTAGTTCACTGGAATGTAATTCTGGATCGGGGCGTCATTCTCCGACCCCCCGCCGAGTCGGAGAATGGCCGTTGGCCGCCGTGAATCCCGCCCCCGCCGAAGTCTCCGGTACCGGAGATTGGGCGGGGGCGGGAATCGGGCCGCGCTGGTTGGCGGGACCCCCCGCTCAATTCTCCGGCCCCGATGGGCCGAAGTCCCGCCCAGAAATTGCCTGTCCCGCCGGCGTAAATCAAACCTGGTATTTACCAGCGGGACCAGGCGGCGTGGGCGGGCTCCGGGGTCCTGGGGGGGGGGCGCGGGGCGATCTGACCCCGGGGGGTGCCCCCACGGTGGCCTGGCCCGTGATCGGGGCCCACCGATCCGCGGGTGGGCCTGTGCCGTGGGGGCACTCTTTCCCTTCCGCCTCCGCCACGGCCTCCACCCTGGCGGAGGTGGAAGTGACTCTCCCCACTGCGCATGCGCGAGAAACTGTCAGCGGCCGCTGATGCTCCCGTGCATGCGCCGGGAAACTGTCAGCGGCCGCTGACGCTCCCGCGCAGGCGCCGCATTTCCGCGCCAGCTGGCGGGGCAACAAACGCCATTTCCGCCAGCTGGCGAGGCGGAAATCCCTCCGGCGTCGGCCTAGCCCCTCAATGTTGGGGCTAGGCCGCCAAAGAGGCGGAGCATTCCGCACCTTTGGGCCGGCGCGATGCCCGTCTGATTGGCGCCGTTTTTGGCGCCAGTCGGCGGACATCGTGCCGTTGGCGGAGAATTTTGCCCCAGGTGTGTAGGTCAATTGAGGTCAATTGAGTGTTGCCACTAAACCAAGTGAGACTAAAGGCGGTACTAAATGGGACCTGTTAAAGTGGGAAATGTGGCAGGAATTTCCCCCCCCCGGGGGGGGGGGGCGTGGATGTAATTAAGTGGGAACCAAAATCTTGTTTTTTTGACATTGGATTGAGTTTGTGAGATAAAGGAGCGATGTGTTAACAATGGAGTGGCTCACACTGTTGGGTGGTGGGAACTTTCTTACCATTCATTTGCATGCCATGAGTACTCATTAATTGGGAAGCATACTAAATTCAGGCCTACCTTACAGTTTAGGTCAGTGGCACACCGGAAACTCATGCCTCCTGTTTCCCAAAAGCTTAAAGAGGGCGTGCACCAGGTGAGTTTGTTCAATCTTTCGATGTGAGGTTTTCCCTTTGTCGAACTCAATGGTTGTCCAGGGGTCAGGACCAGGGAAGATTAATGGTCCAATAACCAAAACGATGGAATGGGAGTGTAGAGAGTGTGGTGCTCAAGTCCTGAAACAGCGTAGTCGCTGGGTTGGCAGGAGGGTGGGGTTGGCTTTCAGGTCAAGTGGCAGCACAAGACACTGGCATGTTTGGGAGAAGGGGTGAGAGGAAGAACCTGAATGGAGTCAGGCTCCAGCCTAAAAGGCAGGGTCCACTGTTGCAATCGTCACCGCCTGTGTCCAACGGAGGAGGCTGCACCATAAATGGCAGGCCAACAGTCAGGGAAAGGATATCAAGTTTGAAGTAGAACAGGTACAGAAGCAGTGCGGGCAGGTCAATGGCCCCTGAGAACGGATTGAGAGAAAATGCAGGTAGGTGAAGGATGGTAAAGGGTGACTCCAGAATGATGGCAGGAAGGGTGAGGGTCAAAGCTCTGGGTCAAGAGTGAAGGTAGGAAATGGGAAAAGAAGTAGGGTAACCTTGTGAGGATCAAGTGAGATGGGAGTAAATCCAAGGGTGACAGAGAGAGTGTACAGGTGAATGCCGTCAAGTAGCAGTGTCATAGTGTTCTTTGACATACCTGATCAGAAACTACTATTTTAGTGGAGATCGGGTACTGTTAGGAAAGTTTTACTTCACAGAAGATCAGTTTATTGTGTGAAGAGACCGCTGAAGAATGGGAAGAACTCTGGGTGTGGCCCATGGGAGGGTCATGCATCCTTATTGGTCTGCAGGAGCTGCTGTCGGCATAAAGGCCATGCGAACAGAAGTTGCCTTTCTTCTTCACACAGGTTGCTATATAGATTCACAATGGGTTTCACAGTATTTTTTGCAACCATGGGTGGTGAGGAGTGGGTTCACCTTGGTTGAGGCGACCTTGGCCTTTGTCAAACAGCAACATAGGCCACAATGACATCAACAAGCACAATCTGAGGGAAAGGGAAATCAGGGGAAAGTCAGCCAGGGCTGTTAATGTCACCAAAAAGCATTGGCGCATCCATGCATGTTCAGAACCCACACCAACTACCTCCAGATGTCTGAGGGGCAATTTCAGAGACAGCCAAGGCTTCCTAGAAGGACAGTCACTAACCTGTGAGCAATCCTACAACAATATTTTTTGTTTGAAGAAGTAGCAAGGAGGATTGATGAGGGTAGTGAAATCGATGTTGTCTACATGGATTTTAGTAAGGCATTTGACAAGGTTGCACATGGCAGAGTGGTCAAAAAGGGGAAATCCCATTGGCTACAGGGAAAAGTAGCGAGTTGGATCTAAAATTGGCTCAGTGACAGAAGATAAAGTATAGTGGTTGATGGATGTTTTTTGCAAGTGGAAAGCAGTTTCCAATAGTGTTCCACTGCGCTCAGTGCTGGGGCCCTTGCTGTTTGTTTTTAATATTAATGATTTAGCCATAATGTGCGAGGCATGATTGGAAACTTTGCAAATGACAGAAAAATTGGCTGTGTAGTTAATACTGAAGAGGATAGATATTGCCTCCAGAATTATATTAATGGTTTGGTTGAATGGGCAGAGAAATGGCAAATGGAATTAAAATTGGAGAAATGTGAGGTAATACATTTGGGGAGGGCAAACAAGGCAAGGGAATACTCAATAAACAGGAAGATAATGAGAGAGGTAGAGAAAGTGAGAGAACTTGGAGTTGATGCCCACAGGTCCCTGAAGGTGCAGAACAGTGGGATGAGGTGGTAAAGAAAAGATTTGGAATGTTTTCCTTTATTGGGCTAGGTATTGAAAACAAATGCAAAGATATAATGATGGAACTATATAAAACACAGCTGGATGTTTATGCACAGTTCTGGTCACATTACAGAGAACATAATTGCTCTGGAGTGCACAGGGGATGATATGCCAGTAGTTCATTTCAGTGCTCCACCGAGGGCATGTGTGGCATTTCCCTAAGTTGCAACACATGGGTGCATATGGACGGTGACAAATCCCCCATTCAGAAGGCCCAACGCACAGCTCCCTTGGGCACAGGGTGTAATGGATTCCACACACGTGGCCATTAGGTCTCCCTAGGACTAGCCAGTTGCTTTTGTCAATTGGAAAGGTTTCAATCCCTCAACGTTCAAACTGTCTGTGACCACTGGAAAGGAATATTGCAGATGTGTGCTCATTTCTCAGGGACAACGCATGACTCATACAACTTCAGTAACAACCAGCTGCCACAGTGTTGAATGTTTGGGGGCAGAACACGAATTTTAACACCAGTGCGTCAGCCCCAGGGCAGAGCAGCATGGCAACACTGCACACTGCTCAATAAGGGCACTTGTAGAACAGATCATAAGATTTCTCTAAATGCAGTTCCAGTGCCTTGACCGGTTTGGTGGACCTTTACTACACACACCACAGAGGGTGTCCAAGCTTGTCATCACCTGTTGTGCCTTTCACAATGTGGCGTTGCAAAAGGGAGAAGAATTGTCAGTCGAGGATATTGAGGAGCTGCATGCCACCTCACATGAGGATGACAAGGGGTTTGTAGGAAGGAGACAGGGATCTCATGGCCACATTCCCAGGTACCAGGGCCACAGAGGGATGTGACAAGCTGTCAAGAACAACCTCGTCTTCAATCGTTTTGACCATGAGTGTTGCACCTACCTGGTCATCATTTCCCCATCTGCAACCCTTTGCCAGTCTGATTGTGTGCCTACCTCTGCTAGTCTCCATTCAGAACTAATGCACTGCACATATCCTTTACCCCCTGGAAAAACAAGGGGAGCGGGTCATTCGTAAAGGATTGGAAAGAGATGAGATCCCCTTGTGGATACCAGCTTTGCACTGACACTCAAGTCCATAATGCTGTCATGAGGCATCTCTCTGCTCCTTGCCCACATTTTCAAGGCAATGAGTGAGCAACTGGTACATCACTTCTCAGACTCAACTCAGCAATGTTGGCATGGACGTATCCACGGTATACAAATTGACTGAAAAACTCTACCATCAGCACTTTTTGCAACTTTCTCTCACTCCTGCATCAGACACGCCTCAAGCTTACACTATTGTTGCAGATCTGGGAACGATCATGCTTCCAGTACACTACAAGAAGTCAATTTAGACAGGTTTATATTCCAAGTAACCAAAGGCAGAAACCTATGAAGGTAAGTCTTTTTTGACAAACTTGGCTTCAAACTTGCAGACTCCACCAGAGCATACATTAACGTGATTGATGACACCAACTATGTTCAAGATTTTCAATCCGTTTTTACAGATTTGTATCTCCTCGCATTGGCATATCAATTTCACCAGTTTTGCAAAATTTGCAGTAGTTGCTGTTTGTAATCTTTGCTGAAATGTTACAATAGCTGAAGTGACTTGAAACAAACAGTATCGTTGAATGAATCGACTCATATCTGTGGATATTGAACCTACATTGTGCAATGTAAAAATGGCGAACTTAGACTATGCATCAACAAAGCAATCATTCCTCATAAGTGCGCACTACCCATGATCTGTTATCAGCATTATTTCATGATAACTACAGTCTTCAGAAAGCTCAACATGTGTCGGGCCTATCTTCAGACACCACTCGTGGAGCAAAGCCGATATCTTAAGCTTTTGCTGCACACAGCAGTGAGTTTCAGTACCACAGAATTCCCTATGGATTAATCTCAGTATCTAGTGCATTCCAGAAGTGGAGAAGGGGGATGTGTGTCTGCATGCATGTCAGATGAAGACAGAATTACATTCTTCAATTATGTCCTTGACACCCGAATAGCTAACTTTCTAGGTTTGTGCCAACTAGTCAGGAGTAGCAGAAAACAACCAGTGTGAAGCCTGTGCACAGTACCCCAGGAAAATACAGCACCTTCAGGAAAAGAGAGGAGAAATGTTGAAAGAAAGTTAAGTTCAAGCATGTTATATAAAAGAGAAATGACTGAGATTTGTTAATCGTACTCTATCAGCTGGTGTGTGACAGGTGGAATTCTCCTGGCTCCCCTGGTCATGTTGTATCCATTAATTGAGCTGACAAGGTCATCTTTAGTAAACTCTGCAGATCCTTGTCAAACTACATTTCAGTATCATAGAATCCCTGCAATGCAGAAGGAGGCCATTCGGCACATCGAGTCTACATCGACCCTCTGAAAGAGCACCGTAACTAGGCCCATTCCCCCACCCTATCCCTGCAACCCCTTAACCCACAAAACCTTTGGACACTACAGGCAATTTAGCATGGACAATCCACCTAACCTACACATCCTTGGACTGTGGGTGGAAGCCGGAACACCCGAAGGAAACCCATGCATACATGGGGATAACGTACAAACTTCACAGAGACAGTCGCCCAGGCCGAAATTGAACCCGGGTCCCTGGCGCTGTGAGGCAGCAGTGCTAACCACTGTGCCACCGTGCCGCCCAGCACTGGGATAAGTTTGGCAACTTGATCTTTTCCTGGCGTCCACTCGTGGCAACTGTTATTCTGTTGATCACATTTGTCTGTCAATGTTTCACACAAACCTCTGATCACACGATTAATGTCAACCTTATCATTCTGACGGTGCTCATTCACCACATTGGCACACTCACCCCTCATTGACAAGCTACATGTTCAAATGGGCACCGTTTGTCTCTGAACATAGAATCATTTCATAGAATTCACAGTGCCGAAGGAGGCCACTCGGCCCCTCGAGTCTGCACCGGCCCCTGGAAAGAGCACTGCACCCGAGCCCACACCTCCACCCTATCTCCGCAACCCCACTTAACCTTTTGTACACCAAGGACAATTCAGCAAGTTCAATCCACCTAACCCGCACATCTTTGGACCGTGGGAGGAAACCGGAGCACCCGGAGGAAACCCATGCACACACGAGGAGAACGTGCAGACTCCACACAGACAGTGATCCGAGCAGGGAATTGAACCTGGGACCCTGGAGCTGTGAAACAACTGTGCTAACCACTATGCTACCGTGCTGCCCCGAAGCTTACTCTCATTGTATATTTAACAGCAACAATGACAAGATCCCAGATGGAAAAACCAACGTGTTGAGTACACAGCACCAACTTGGGGTGGATGAATAATACCATAGGAACCTAACAAGACAATCACTCCTTGGCACATCAACCATCTGCCTGCTCAGCATATCCTTCAACCACTCCACAAGCACATCTAATTGTTTTGAACTCATTAATATTGCCTACCTCAACTCCTTCCCTGGTATTCTACTCCATAGCTCGATTGGCCTTTTGTGCAAAAAGGTTCTGCCTGACTTCCTTTCTTAATCTTATTGTACAGATTTTAATCTTGTGCGCTATTCATCTTACTAAACGAACATGGGCCAGAAATTACTGATGACAATAATAGATGATGTAGACTTATCATATTCGACAGGCCCTCTTTACCTGCTATTTGAAAGGAGATGTTCAGACTCGTCCCTTATTATTGACAATAGTAATTTCTGTCTTTGCCATCAAACATTACTTTTTATCATCAGGTTTGCAGGTGTTAAGAACAAGAAGGAATAAAATGATGACCACTTGTTTTTCTTCTTTAATCTCCTTCGGGCTGATGCTGCAGCTGGGTGCTCCCAGTGAGGTCTGACACTAGCAGAGAGCACAGGTTGGAAAATTACCGAGCTCCATTTGGGGTGGAATATCCTCGACTGTGATCCTGCAGCTTTCTATTCTGTGTGTGTTTCCGAGAGGACCCAATTGTAGAATTGGTCTTGTTTGTTTACAAGCATTCCTTAATCACCGAAAACAAAAAGAGAAAAAAGGTGCAGATTAAAACCATGCGGATCATCCTCACCCGTTTTCCAACAGGAATGTGAAGAACGGTTCCATCAAGCATATGACACAGGGGAGTTGCAATTATTGCGGGTGCCTGACAAAGACTTGCTTTGGCACATCAGCAGATTGCTTTTTCAGAGTCTGGGGTTATATTGATAAAATAACAGACTGAGGATCTCAAAGAGGAGACTGGCGGGTGACCTGGGTCCTTCAAGATTGTGAAAGAGTTTGAGAGGGTTTAATGATCTTCTCACTCTGAAAAATATTCCATCAAACTGTCCACGTGTAAAAACAGGCCGAGGAATGTAAATACAAATTTGTTTATACACATGTGGTGGGATTCTCCGCTACCCAGTGGGGTGGGCCGTACCGGCGCCGAGGAGTGGCGTGAACCACTCCGGCGTCGGGCTGCCCGGAATGTGCGGAATCCTCTGCACCTTCAGGGGCTAGGCCGGCGCGGATGGGCTTGGCACCATGCCAACCGGCGCCGAAGGGCCTCCTCCAGCCGGCGCAAGTCGGCCCATGCGTGGGAGCGCTAGCGTGTGCTGGCGTCATCCCAGCGCATGCGCAGGGGGGTTCTTCTCCGTGCCGGCCATGGCGGAGGTTGACAGCAGCCGGCGCGGAGGGAAAGAGTGCCCCCACGGCACCGTCTCGCCCGCAGATCGGCAGGACCCGATCGCGGACCAGGCCAGATCCCTCCGCGTCCCCCCCCCCCACCCCCACCCCCGAGGATTCCACAGGCCGCCTGCAGAGCCAGGTCCCGCCGGTATGTACCTGGTTTGATTTACGCCAGCGGGACCGGCCGAAAACGGGTGGCCGCTCGGCCCATTGTGGGCCGGAGAATCGCCGGGGGGGGGGCCGCTGCCAGCAGCCGGCGACCGGCGCGGCGTGATTGCCACCCCCGCCAAAGCCCCGGTGCCGGAGAATTCGGCAGCTGGCGGCGGGGCGGGATTCACGCCGCCCCCCTGGCAATTCTCCAGGCCCCTATAGGCTGAGCGGCCGCCCGTTTTCGGCCAGTCCCGCCGGCGTGAAATGGACATGGTCCATCACAGCGGGACCTGGCTGGTAGGCCGTCTAGTGGAGTCCTCAGGGGCGAGCGGGAGGATCCGGCCCCGGGGAGGGCCCCCACGGTTGCCTGGCCCGCGATCGGGCACCACCGATCTGCGATCGGGCACCACCGATCTGCGATCGGGCACCACCGATCTGCGGGCGGGCCTGTGCCGTGAGGGTATTCTTTCCCTCCGCGCCGGCCTCTGTAGGGCTCCACCATGGCCGGCACGGAGAAGAAACCCCCTGCGCATGCGCGGGACCACGGCGGCCCTTTGGCGCCAAATGGCGCGGCGCCAACCCCTCCGCCGCCTGCCTAGCCCCCGGAAGTGCGGAGGATTCCGCAACTTTCGGGTGGCCCGACGCCGGAGTGGTTCGCGCTGTTCTTGGGGCCAGCGACGGGCCATCCCGCCGATTGAGGGAGAATCCCGCCCTGTATCTCTTGAGTTGAAAATACAGGTTTCCATCTGATGGGCTCACTGTTACCTGATGAATAAACACTTCTTTGAAATCTGCCTGTCATAATTTCAGTATCTGTCATCAAAGCTTCTGAACAACCAGTCTTGTTCCATGACAAAGCATTTGTTTCAGATTGAAGTTTCCGAAGCAACATTATGAATGTTCCTTCCTTGAGTTTACGTTTGGAGTTAGACTTGGTGGGCGGGGTTTGATTGTTATCTTCACCACCGACAGAATCAACACTAATATACTCTGTTCATTCATCTTTCAGCTTTTCCAAAACAGTTCCATGCAAAATCTAGTGAATTTTCATCCTTAGCACAAAGCTTTTGAAATAATAATTTGTGGCAATTAATTTTCCCTGTCATTTTGCCACGCATTCCTGATTCCGTCATCTCATCCATCTCTCCAAAGCCATCCCTCATGGAAACGATCACTCCAACCAGGGTGACGTTGTGTTTGGGCTCCCCTTCTCAAAACTGTTGTTTTTGTTTTCTGCTAAATAAACTCACAAGCCTTAGACTGACCTGTCAATACTGTCCGGAGGGCAGGATGTTTTGTTATTTCTTCAAAGTGTTGTTTCTGGCGTACAGCCCACTGTCTGCCCTGCCGGGTTTTCCCACTGTATTTTTAAACAGTTTGAACAAAAAATGGAGGGGTGGATCCCGCGACATCATGCTGGCGATCGGGCTCCGAATGAGCCCGCCTCCCCAACAGCCTTGACTCCTGATAGAGAGCGCTCCGATCTGAAAAAATAAATAAAAGCACAAATATCCCACGAAACCTACCATCCCTACCATGGACACAGGACCACACCCCCACAGGGAATCCCCCACCTCCCATGGAATCCCCCCCACCTTAGACACAGGAAACCACCCCCCCCATATGCGTTGGACCCCGCCCCCCCCCCCAGGAACCCAACCCCCACAGGGACATGGAACCACCTACACCCCAGGAGATCCTCCCACCCTGAAACTCCCCAATGGCAGCTCCGCCAGCAGTAGCTGCTGGCATTGCCCCAGCACTGCCCTCTGGCACTGCCCAGGTTCTGGCCCCATCACTGCCATGGTACGGCCCGAGCATGTCTCTCCCCCACCTGGGGGCTGTACTTACCTGTGCACCCCCGGCAGGTTCTGTTTGCCAGGCCTCTGTCAAAGCCTGTTGTAAATGCCACTGACATGGCATCACGCCAAGAGGGGAGGATTCCCTACATGATGATACAGCGAAGAGGCCCACTAAGTGCATGTTAATGTATGCTAATGGTTCTCTCAATCTTTCATGGCAGGAGCCAGAGACAATCTCAATGGGAAATGCGCCGGCTTAAATGCAATTTTGGGACTTCCGCTGGATTCTCCTCCCATTCTACCATTACCGACCACGGAAAATCCACTCCAGAGTATTATGGTGATTGCAGATTATATTAATATATTTCAAAGAATTTCCACATAGGTGACACTTCCTTTCACTTCAGGGATTCCAGCTCATACAAATTGCATAGACTCAAATCTGCTATTTAATGTGCAGCAGGTGCAATTCTGCCTCTTTTGTGTCCCTGCTCACAACCCACTGGACCCAGTGTCTCAATATTCCCTATGGTCATGGAGTCCAAAAGGCTGCCTCTCAGACTCAAACTCCTTAACTGGGTGAATAACATCAATCCATAACTAAACTAGGAGGTAAGTCTGTTGAATTATAACTTTCTGTTTTGATTGTCTGAAATAGCTACACTATAATAACCCTCATGAGACCCACAGGGACACATCCATCGATTTCCCCAGAGGACTTGTAGAATGCCAGTTTCCCTGCCTGTGGGTGGACGCCAGACCAGCTGGGGACCCTAAATTCGTCCTTAAAAATCCAGTCGCCCCAACTAGCAGCTTTGAGTTGCAGGCTGCATTGTGGCCTTTATTTTATGTTTACCAATTTAATGTTATTTAACTGAACTTTGCAGGCCTCCTGAGGATTTATCCTGGCAACGAGGACAAAACACAGCAGCTGTGATTCCAGAGCTCCTGACTGCACCGGAATACCCCAGCACAGGAGCAAGGTCAGCAGGATTTTGAAAATGATGCTTTTCGGGTGGCTAGAGGCCTTTGGCGCAGGCCTGGTAAGCTGGGCCCAGTATACCGAACACATGCGGTATTTCTTCCAGGCAACTGGTATAAATGGACACAACCACCAGAAGGTAATACTCTTAACCGCTGCCGGGCCCCGGCATTCGAGTCTCACTTACTCCAGGGGCTGGGACTCGAGATCCTTCAATGAGATTGTGGAACTTGTCATGAATCATTCTGAGCGCAAGCCATCTGTAATAATGTAGAGTTACCGATTCGATACGGCCAATCGAACCCCTGGGGAGTCGGTGACAGAATTTCTGAAACGCCTTCCTAGTTAGCAGAACGTGGTGACTCCAGTCCATTCCTCCCCGAGATGTTAAGAGATCGTTTGGTGTGTTGAATCGACAATATGGAGACCCAGAGAAAGCTGGTAGGTGAGCTGGCTTTGGACCTCAAAAGGGCTATAGAACTGTCTCTCTCTGCCAAGGATGCAGGTGATGCGACCATCAATTCACTCAAGGACTCGTATCGGAGTAAAACAGTTGTTTGGCCCACAGATAAAACCCACAGGGTTAGTAACATAGAACATAATTGGTGAATTAACTGTATTTACAAACATAGAACATAACTGGTGAATTAACCGTATTTACATTCACCACATTCACCCCCTGTAAAAAAATAAAGTCCGGCGGGGGTGATGGGTCACAAGTTCAGCCGGTCCGGCGCCCGGATCGTACGCTGCGACCGCCGAAGCACTGGTGTTGCAGCCGCTTCAGGTGGCTGGGGAAGTGGGTCTGGTGCAGCCCCAGGGGTGGACTCCGGGAGCGGCTCTTTCTGAGCTTCATTCCTGCGGACTGGTGTGCCGGGTGGAAGGGAGCGCAGGAACCAAATGGGCACGGGGGCGCTGGACATGGGAGAAAGAGGGGGGTACAGCACGGGGTGGTACTGTGGACATAGCGGTGGCGGAGCCTGCGGGCGCAAGGTCTCGGAGGGAGACGGTATCCTGTTGACCATCGGGGTGCTCAACATATGCGTAGTGCGGGTTTGAGTGCAGGAGCTGGACCCTCTCTACCAGGGGATCGGTCTTATGGGTCCAAACGTGTTTCCGGAGGAGAACCGGACCTGGTGTCATCAGCCAGGGTGGGAGCGAGGCCATGAGGTAGTCCCCCTAGGGAAAATAAACAAGCGGTCATGAGGAGTCTGGTTTGTGTCCGTGCAAAGGAGGGACCTAATAGCGTGGAGCGCATCGGGGAGGACTTCCTGCCAGTGGGAAACCGGGAGATTCCTGGACCGGAGGGTCAGTAGGACGGTCTTCCAGACCGTCGCGTTCTCCCTCTCCACTTGCCCGTTTCCCCGGGGGTTGTAACTGCTAGTCCTGCTCGAGGCGATGCCTTTACTGAGCAGGTACTGAAGCAGTTCGTCGCTCATGAATGACGAGCCCCTGTCGCTGTGGATGTAGTTGGGGAAACCAAACAGGGTGAAGACACTGTGCAGGGCTCTGATAACAGTGGGGGTGGTCATATCAGGACACGGGATGGCAAACGGGAAATGGGAGAACTCATCAATAATATTGAGAAAGTAGGTATTGCGATTATTCGAGGGGAGGGGCCTTTTGAAATCGATACTGAGGCGTTCAAAGGGCCGGGACGCCTTCACCAGGTGGGCCTTATCTGGTCGATAGAAGTGCGGTTTACACTCAGCGCAGATTTGGTAGTCCCTGGTTACAGCTTTGACCTCCTCGGTGGAGTAGGGCAGGTTGCGGGCCTTGATGTGATGGGCGAGCCGGGTGATCCCCGGGTGGCAGAGGTCATCGTGGATAGCCCGTAGTCGGTCCTCTTGCGCACTGGCGCATGTGCCGCGCGGGACAGGGCATCTGGGGACTCATTGAGCTTCCCAGGACGATATACTATATCGTAATTATAGGTGGAGAGTTCGATTCTCCACCTCAAGATCTTATCGTTCTTGATTTTGCCCCTGCGTATTGTCGAACATGAAGGCTACCGATCGTTGGTCGGTGACGAGGGTAAACCTCCTACCAGCGAGGTAGTGCCTCCAGTGCCGCACGGCTTCCACGATGGCTTGAGCCTCTTTTTCGACCGAGGAGTGTCGAAGTTCAGAGGCGGTGAGGGTGCATGAATAAAATGCAACCGGTCTGCCTGCTTGATTAAGAGTGGCGGCAAGTGCGACCTCTGATGCGTCGCTCTCCACCTGAAAGGGGACGGACTCATGCACCGCACGCATCGCAGCTTTGGCGATGTCCGCCTTGATGCAGTTGAAGGCCTGGCGGGCCTCGGCTGCCTGAGTGTAAAGTGGACGGGATTTGTCTGTATACTGGGGGACCCACTGGGCGTCGTAGGAAAGAAATCCAAGGCACCTCTTGAGGGCCTTGGGACAGTGAGGGAGAGGGAGCTGCAGGAGGTGGCGCAGACGGTCAGGGTTGGGCCCTAGGACCCCGTTTTCCACGACGTAGCCGAGGATGGCTAGCCTGGTGGTGCGGAAAACACATTTCTCCTTATTATAGGTGAGATTAAGTTTTTGGGCGGTTTGGAGAAATCGGTGGAGGTTGGAACGTGGTCCTGCTGATCATGGCCGCAGATGGTGACGTTGTCCAAGTACAGAAACGTGTCCCGCAGCCCGTACTGGTCCACCATTCGGTGCATTGCTCGTTGGAACACCTAAACACCGTTCGTGATGCCAAAAGGGACCCGGAGGAAATGAAAAAGGCAGCCGTCTGCCTCAAACGCTGTGTAGTGGCGATCTTCCGGATGGATTGGGAGCTGGTGGTATGCAGACTTCAGATCCACCGTGGAGAACACGCAGTAGTGAGCGATCTGATTGACCATGTCTGCAATCCGGGGAAGGGGGTACGCATCAAGTTGCGTAAACCGGTTAATGGTCTGGCTGTAATCAACCACCATCCGGAGCTTCTCCCCGGTCTTGACGACCGCCACCTGAGCTCTCCAGGGACTATTGCTGGCCCCTATGACTCCTTCCCACAAGAGACGCAGGACCTCAGACCGAATAAATATTCTGTCCTGCATGTTATATCGCCTGCTGCGAGTGGCTACTGGTTTGCAATCAGCGGTGAGATTAGTGAAGAGGGAAGGAGGGTCGACTTCCGAGTGGCTAGGCTGCACACAGTGAGTGGGGGCAGGGGTCCGCCAAAGCTAAGCGTCAGGCTCTTGAGATTACATTGAAAATCGAGCCCTAAAAGGAGGGGGGCGCAGAGGTCTGGGAGCACGTACAGCTGGAAATTTGTGTACTCCGTTCCCTGTACCACTAAGGTTACCGTAGTGCACCCTCGGATTTGTAGGGAGTGCGACCCGGAGGCGAGGGAAATTGTTTGTTGCGCCGGGAATACTGGGAGCTAGCAGCGGCATACCAGATCCGGGTGGATGAAACTCTCGGTGCTCCCGGAGTCGAACAGGCAAGTTGGCTTGTACCCATTAACCCGGACGGCCATCATTGAGCTCTTGAGGTGCTTGGGTCGCGACTGGTCCAAGGTGACTGCGCTGAGTTGAGGGTAACCGGTGGCGTGGTCGGCTGTGCTGGGGCGGCTCCCCGGTGACTGTCCGAGCAGGTCGAACCACGTCGAGCGGCGGAGCAGATGGCGTCCAAGATGGCGGCCCCCGTTGATCAAGCGTGGTGGGCGTCGAGGAAGATGGCGTCCATGATGGCGGCCCCCATGGATCGCACGTGGCCGGCCGCGTGGGGGAGGATGGCCAAAATGGCGGCCCCCTGTGCGGAGTCGGAAGGCACGCTGCCACAGTGCGAGGTATGCGGGCCTGAGAGACGGTAGTCCGGGTCTGAGAGTTCACGTGCTTAGGCTTGGCGAGGCAGACCTTGGCGAAGTGCCCTTTTCGGCCACAACTGTTGCAGTGCGCGTTGCGGGCCGGGCAGTGCTGTCGAGGGTGTTGGGGCTGGCCACAAAAATAACAAGGCAACCCCCCATATTGAGCAGGGGGGCGCGCAGCACAGGCCTGGTGTAGTCTCTGGTCAGGATCCCACGAGGGGGTCGAGTGTTCGGCCGGAAATGCAGTGAGGCTCTGGAAAGCGACCTCCTGTGAAGTCGCCAGTTTCACCGTCTCGTCCAGGTCCTGGGCCCCCTTCCCGAGCAGTCGCTGCCGCACGTAATTTGATCTGACCCCCGCAAAACGTCTCGGACGGCGTGCTCCATGTGCTGAGTGGCCGTAACGGCCTGATAGCTGCAGTTGCGCGAGGGCTTTGAGGTCGTGCAGATAGTCATCGAGTGACTCCCCCGGGCGCTGGCGTCGAGTAGTGAGAATATGTCTCGCATAGACCTCGTTCACAGGCCGCATGTAGATGCGCTCGAGGATTGCGAGAGCGGCGGTATATGAGGTGACCTCTTCGAGTTGCACAGAAATGCGGTGACTCACCCGTGCGTGGAGGAGACTCAATTTCTGTTCGTCCGTGACGGATGGCGTCGACGACGTGGCAAGGCAGGCCTTGAAACACTGCAGCCAGTGTGAAAACATTTCCTTCGCCTCCGCGGCCTGTGGATCGAGCTCCAGTCTGTCAGGTTTGAGGGTGGACTTCATAATCATTTTTGTTCAGATAGTTAATTAAATTGATGCGACCATCAATTCACTCAAGAACTCGTGTCAGAGTAAAACAGTGGTTTTAATTAACTATCAACTTTGCCTGCCTGCGACTGGTACATACTGAGGACAGTCCCACAGGCCAGCTACTCTTATACTCCTTCAAAGGGACGGAGCCATGGGCGGAGCCATGGGCGGAGCCCGTACATGCTCCAACATCCTCCAACATCTCCCCCTGTGGGTGAAGCCATACAATGGCCCACAGATAAAACCCACAGGGTTAATAACATAGAACATAACGGGTGAATTAACGGTATTGACAAACATAGAACATAACTGGTGAATTAACTGTATTTACATTCACCACAGCGTGAAAGAGGGCCCAGGAGCTCCAGGGTTCTGTTGATGACAACGTACGCAGCGTTGGGCGGTCCCCATTCTGAAGAACGACAGTCTCCACGGACAGTGCTCATGTGAACATCGCGGTCAGACTCGATGGCCATGGGCCACTACCGTTCGATAGGACATCTTCCTGGAAGATGGTGAGGAGTACCCACAACAGTGCAGCACTTGTAGTCGCAGGACCAGCAGCAGTCCAGAATCAACAGCAAATGCCTCGCCCTGGCCAGATGACACAGATGCCCTGAGCCAGTATCTTGCATATTGGCCCACCTAAGGAAGCAGATCTGATGCAAGTCAACAGTCACCCCCTGGATATGGAAATCGACACAGGGGCTGCTATCTCTATTATCGGACAACAAACCTTCCATAAGATCCTTATGGGAATTGTGTCCCTGGGCTTGTGATACCAAGGCCCGGCTGGCAACATACATTGGGGAACGACTGACTATCATTGGCACCACGGTGACCCCGATTGACTATCATCGGCACCTGGACAATGTGTTCATTACAGGAGCCCCTGGGCAACTAAGAAGAAGTCCTCCGATGGTTCTCTGACGGGGATGTCCGCCTGAAGAGGGGCATGTGCGTATTTGGCCGAAAGCAGTAACGTGCCTTCGATACCGTGTCAATAAGGATGGGTTGCATCCAGTGGAGGGAAAGGTCCAGGCTATCACGAGAGCCCTGACACCGAAAACACAATGGAGCTGAAGTCGTCTTTGGGGCTCGTCAATTATTATGGGAAGTTTATCCGGAACCTGACTACCTTGTTGGCACCCCTGCATGTGTTCTTGAAGAAACATCAAAAATGGGCATGGAAAGCACCGCAGGAGGAAGCATTCGCCAGAGTGAAATGGCAATTACTGTCATCTAAACTACTGACACACTACGATCCGTCGAGACCACTCGTCCTCATAAGTGACACTTCCCCTTATGGCATTGGGCAGTGACGTCCCACCGAATGACGATAGCATATGCATCCAGAACTCTGAGCGCCGCTACGCACAAATTGAGAAGAAAGGATTGGCCATGATTTACGCAGTAAAGAAATTTCACCGATCCATCTACGGGCATCATTTCACGGTGCTCAATGACCATAAGCCCTTACTTGGCCTCTTTAAGGAAGATAGATGATTCTACCAGTCCGAGGCCACTGTTGGCACTGCTTTTGGTGGCTTATGAGTACGGCTTTGAACATGATCCAGGGCCACAAATCGTACATGCAGATACCCTCGGCTGACTCCCACTGCTTATAAGCCCCCTGTTCCCAATGTGGAGATGGAGATGGTATCCTTTGTGAGGAGCTCACATGGTCATTCTGCGGCTGGATCGGCGCACAATATCACAGGATTGGCATAGCAGACTAAGGTGTTGCTAAGATGAAACTGATCATGAGGAGCATGTGGTGTGGTGGCCAGGACTTGACGGTGACGTTGAATGAATGGTGGAGTAATGTGTGGCTTGCCAGTGAAACCAGAAGCTCCATACGTAAGCCTCACTCCACCCTTCATGGAGTCAATGTTTCTGCTGCTTATAGACCCCTACTCAAAATGGTTGAAGATGCACCGAATGTCTCCTACCACCTCGCAAATCACCATGGAAAAATTTCACCAATCATTCAGTACCCATGGGACTCCAGAGGTGCTTGTCACAGACAATTGATTCCCCCTTTTCCAGCGAGGAACTCCTGACATTTATGCACGCCAATGGGGTGAAACACATCCAAACCGCCACATACCATCCATCTTCAAATGGTTTGGCTGAGCAGGAAGTCCAAATATTAAAACAGAGTATGAAGCTACAGAACATAGCTTCCCTTGAAACAAAAAAGAGATGGTTTTTATTCAACTAATGAACGACGCTGGGTGTAGCGCCAGCAGAATTACTATTGGGCTGACGCCTCTGGACCCGCCTGAGTTTAACGTTCCTGTGTCTTAGCGGGAAGGTGGAAATGAAGTAGGGTCTCCAGAAGAGGTACCACGATCACCAAATGCGTGACAGAGGTTTTAAATCAGGGGTCACCATCCATATTTGGAAATTTGGGGGCGGCCTCAATGGGACTATAGAGAAGAAAACGGAACCAGTTTCTTACATGGTAAGGACTGTGGAACAGACCATGCGGAAGCACGTGGACCACCTCCAGGGCAGTGAACCCGTCAGGAAGCATTTTCCACCTCTGGCCTATGCCCAGACCAGCAGGACGTAGACAACTCAGCTTTGGATATGGACAGGGAATGCTCAGCATTCTTGGAGGGCGGCGCTATCGAAGACCGGCCCGCAACATTGCCTCTTCATCGTTCTGGGCGAAAAAGAACCTCACCAACATGATATACACCCCCGACCCGGCTCCACAGCTGGCAGGAGCACAGCCTGGAGAGAAATGGTGAAGGAGACCCCCTCAACTCATTGCAGGAGACCCTTCGGACCTGGGGGCGTGGTGGGGGAAGGATATAATAACCCTTACTGGACTCACGGGGTCACATCGATCGATGTCCCAATGGGGGCTCATGGAATATGAGGCCTGCCCAGCTGGGGCTCATAAAATCACCCTCTCAAAGTCAGCCTGGACTGGAACCGGGTCCTCTGATAGTCCTGCATGGGTATTTTGAGTTGAAAGCCATGTTAAGGCCTTTGCTTTATGTTTGCAAATGAAATATTGTTTAACTTAGCTCTCGGGCCTATTGAGCTTTCGTATTCACAAATTCGTATTTTGATGGCATGCTGTGGGAGATAATTGATTTCTGTGGTTGAAACTCGCAACTCAATGCGGTCCGTAACTCTGATGAAGCAGGATGTGTGTGAAGAGTAATGGGGCAGGAGTGACAGAGAATCATCGACCGAGCAGAACTAATCCACTGAGACTGTCATCCAGCAAAGATAGATAAAACCAGTTTGTTTTGTCTTTGCGATGTTGTTCTTAAAATTCTGCCTTCGAGCACTTCCTCGGGCTATAATTTGTACCAGCTTATTTAAGTTGCCGATTATATTTGCTAGAAATGTATAATTTTCAATGACAACCCAATATTAAATGATACATCATTAGAAAGGTTTCATTTTAAATCGTCTTAAATTTTTTTAGTAATTTGGCTGATCTGTGGAATCCAAGTTTATCAAATGAATTTTACTATTTGTTTAATTTATTTAATCCTTGACAGTAATTCCTCACTGGTTAGACCATATTGCTAATTAAGTGAATTCAATTAAATATTAAGGAAAATCCACGAAGGCCCAGAAGGTGTCCAATGGCTGCTATGTTCTGCATACATTACATGTGAACTCAGATTTAAATAACACATTTCAGAGGGTTTACGTAACTTTTCCTCTAGCAACATAAGAAGCGTGGGGAGATGGTAGTATTTTGTTTTTTAAAATCCTGCCATGGGACATGGGCATCACTGGCTGTGCCAGCATTTATTATCCATCCCTAAGTGCCCTTGAGGGGGCAGTTACAAGTCAATCACATTACTGTGGATCTAGAGTCACACGTAGGCCAGACCAGGTAAGGGTGGCAGATTCCCTCCCCTAAAGTATATCAGTGAACCAGATGGGTTTTTAACGACATTCGGCAAAGATTTCATTAGACTTTTAATTCCAGATTTTTCTTGAATTAAAATTTCACCATCTGCAATCAGGGGATTCAAACCCAGGTCCCCAGAGTATTATCCTGGGTTTCTGGTTTACAAGTCAAGTGACAATACCACTACGCTACCACCTCCCTGAAGTAGCATAAGTGTTAATTTCTATGTCTCTTCAAAGTACCACCCATCTTCCACAAACATTTCAGCAATAGGTTAGGGGAACACTGAGGAAATTGAACGCTCAGGAAATCGTCTGGTCCACTTGCCTTCTGCAGTGAGCAGCTCGGACCAATGATAGGATTCTCGTCAAGATCATTATCGAACTTGCTCCTAAAAACCATCAAAGCTAATTACCTCTCAGCCTTGCTTGGCAAGCTAGTGACCACAACAACACAAGATCCATTGTTTTCCATGAAGGGGTGGCACGGTGGCCCAGTGGTTAGCACTGCTGCCTCACAGTGCAAGGGACCCGGGTTCAATTCCAATCTTTGGGTGACTGTGTGGAGTTTGCACGTTCTTCCCGTGTCTGCGTGCGTTTTCTCCAGGTGCTCCGGTTTCCTCCCACAGTCCAAAGAAGTGCAGGTGAAGTGGATTGGTCATGCAAAATTGCCCCTTAGTGTCCAAAGATGTGTGGGTTGGGTTAAGGGGCTATTGCGATAGGGCAGTGAAGTAGACTTGGGTAGAGGGCTCTTATAGAGGGTCAGTGCAGACTTGATGGGCCAAATGGCCTCCTTCTGCACTGTAGGGGATCTATGATTCTATGAAGAATTCAACAACTCCTGTCTATACTTAGTTTTCCTACCTACCAATAGAATGGTAGAGCTAGTTAATAGCATATCAATTGCCTTTGCTTTGTGTATGTTGTGCTCATGTAGGGGATATTTTATGCGGGCTGTAAGAATGGAAACTTGGTGTGCGCAATCTGAACTAGGTGGATGAGAGCTGGAGTTTTAATTTCCTGGCTGTGGGTTGAGATGCAGACATTCAATGACTGGCATGTTTGCGGTGTGTCAGGCCTCTGAAACGTTTAAAAATCATGCCCTTCCTTCAAGATAAAGTAAATGACACATGAAAATCTCATGGCTTCTGCTTCACATTTGTTGAAAGGTGGCGAACAACAGTCATTTTTGTGCAATTGTGTCTGAAATATATGTGGTTTTCCTTGTTGAACTCTGCAGCACCAAAGGAGGGAGCAGCAGAAAGGTAGTTTACACGGGGGCTCGGGACCAGAAAGGTGGCGGGGGGAGGGGGTGTAGATGTGGTGTACATTTGGGAGCATGGAACAGTGGCAGGGGGATCCAAAGGAGAACAGAGAGTGGGACTGGGGGCATGGAGGAGTGAAGTGGGAAGGGCCTGGTATCCTGGGTGTGTTGGGGGTTGGTGGGAACAGTCAGCCAGGGTAATAAAATGAGGGGTTGGAAGGATTTTGTCAGTACTGTCCACATGTGGGTGTTGACTGACACAGTCCTTACCACCCCGCATGTTCTCTGGTGCACACTACTCTCTTCCCCACCATAAATAAGGGGAAGCCCCCTCCCCCAATGGAGAAGAGTTTTCCCCCTCTCAGTGCCTCCAGCCTCGGCCCTCAACCCTTAGGCCTCCCGTTTTTGAAAACCAGTAGCGAATCATGCCCGGGTGTCATCCGGCTGGTGGGCGGGAAGATTCAGTGAAGTCAGAAGAATCCATTGTAACCTCACTATTGACATTGAAAGTCATTCAATTCAATGCTGTGATGAACAGTTACTGCCTTGTCATCATGTAAGGTGATGTCCCCTTTAAGACTGGTCTTGGAACCCTGGGGACTCCGCCTCTGGCTCCGCCCATCTGTGAGCCATATATAAGGGGCTGCCTTGTGGGCTGTGCAGCAGTTAGCACATGTCTCAGCTCTAGCATAGTTCTTAGTCTATTAAAGCCTTCTTTACCGTTTACACTCTAAGCGTCATTATTGAGGGTACCTCAAATGCAATTCAGGTTCTCGCTATTCCTGGGCGTGAATCTGATCATGTTTTCGGAGAGGGCCCGGGAACATTATGATGGGAAATCTTACTGGCGCAAAACAGTTTTTGGCCTCTCATGAGAGTTTGTGGCCATTTTGGGATTTGCACCAGTGGCTAACAACCCTGCAGAACCACGCCCATTATTTCTGCCACAATAATTAAATGTCCCTAACTCCTCTGTAACCATCAATGCACACCAACCATGAGGTGCACATTTAACTCTCTGACTCTGCCTGTCTCAACAAATATCAATGATGTACACATGAATAAGGTGAAGCTAATGTAAAGTGTAATGCTTACAAGTGAAATGATGTTTGTTAATGGCAATGGAGTTGGGCAGAAAAGTTATGGCTGTGAGGAAGATCCTCCCTATTTAGTCCAGAAGACCCTGTTATATTCCATCCGTATCTGCTGCATTGTAGGCTGACAGCTGGTTTCACCACTGAACGGCAAATCTTCCGCTGTGTGATCGGCATGTCCCTCCTGCACCCATATAGCATTTTAAATTTTAATTCTAATCACGTGAGAACTAGTAAAATGCAAGAGAGCATTGGGAACGACATGTCATGGTTAAAATTCTGCCTCTTCTTCCCGGCAGAAAAAGAAACTCGTCCACTGTTTGTCATGATGCATCAGTGAGTTTGTCTCATTCAACTCGACAGATTATGAGCAGGAGTAGGTCTCTCAGCCCCTTGAGCCTGCTGCGCCTTTTGTAGACCACAAAGGAATCCAGACCGAGTTGTTAAAAGGAAGTAATGTTTTATTACAATAACTATTATTTACACAACATGAAAGATTCCAGACGGGTCTCTTTTGTCGGTACCCAAATTGGTCAACTTTATACAGAAGATGAACTATACACTGAGTTGTTGAAAGGAAATAAAGTTTTATTGCAATAGCTATTATTTACACAGCACAAAAGATCCAGCGATCTGGCCGCCTTTATACAGAAGATAACTCATGGCTCAGGAATCCCCGCCCCCCCATTCAGCAATCTGATTGTAACCTCAACTTCACATTCCTGCCTACCGCCGATGACCTTTCACCTCCTTGTTTATCAAGAATCAATGTAGTGCTGCCTTAAAAATATTCAGAGATTCTGCATCAATATTTTTTGAGGAGGCGAGATTCAAAAGCTCACAACCCACTGTGAGAAAAACGTTTCCTCACCTCAATCTTGAATGGACAGACCCTTATTTTTAAACAGTGACCCCTAGTTCTAGATTCTCCCACAAGGCCTCACATGACAAACCACTCATTCCAACTGTTAGTCTAATAAACCTTGTCTGAATGTATTCCAATACATTTACATCTTACCTTACACACCAATATTGGACACAGTACTTCAGATGTGGTCCCACCTATGCCCTGTATGACTAAAGCATAACCTCCCTACTTTTGTATTCAAACCCCTCACAATAAACAAGACATTTTATTAGCTTTCCTTATTATTTGCTCTACCTGCATTTTATCCTTTTGCAATTCATGCACCAAGCCCCCCAGAATCCTCTGTATCTCAGAGCTCTGCAAACTCACCATTTTGACACTATAATTTTTTTAATTCTTTGTGCCAAAGTAGACAATTTCACATTTTCCCACATTAAGCTCCATTTGCAAGTTCTTAGCCCAATCACTTAACCTCTTTATCTCCCTTTGTGGACTCCTTATGCCCTTTTTACCACTTGCTTTCCTGCCTATCTTTGTATCATCAGCAAATTTAGCAACCATACCTTCAGTCCCTTCATCCAAGTCAAAGAACAATACAGCACAGGCCCTTAGGCCCTTCAACCCTTCAAGCCTGGACAGGTCTTTTGTATAATTTATATAATTTGTAAAACGTTGCGGCCCCATCACTAATCCCTGTGGTAAGTGGCTTGTTATATCTCCCTCCCTTTTTGAATGAAAGAGTTACATTCACTATTTTCCAGTCTAATGGAACCTATCCTGAATCTAGGGAATTTGGAAAAATTAAGACCAACACATCAACCATCTCACTTTCAAGAACCTGAGATTATGCTCACCAGGATCCTGCAGCTCCAGCAATTTGCGCAGTACCACTTTCCTGGTGAGTGTAATTTTTCTGAGTTCCTCCCTCCCTTCCATTTCCAGAGTTAAATCTATCTCTGTTATGTTACTTATGTCCTCTATAATGAGGACCAATGCGAAATACCTATTCGCTTCATTTACCATCTTCTTATTTTCCATTATTAATTTCCCAGACTCATTTTCTACTGGATGAATGCTCACTTTGTGAGCTCTTCTTTGTAAAATATCTATAGAATCTCTTATTATTTGTCTTTATATTTCTCGCTAGCTTTCTCTCCTACTCTAATTTTTCCCTGATTAACCTTTTAGTCATTCTTTGCTGGCCCCACCCATCTTTTGATGTCCCACGCATCTTCGTCCAATCATATGCTTTTTCTTCAGATTTGATACTATTTTAAAACTTTTTTAGCTAACCACGGATGATGGGTCATCCCTTAGAATTTTTCTTTCTTGTTGGAATGTGTCTATTGTGTGTATTCTGAAATATCCCCTTAGTTGTCTGTCACTGCACCTCTATTGACTTATCCCTTAACCTAATTTGCCAGTTCACTTCAGTTTGCTCTGCTTTCGTGCACTCATAATCACCCTTATTCAAGTTTAAAACACACGTCTTAGATTCACGCTTCTCTCCCTCAAACTTTATGTAAAATTAAATCATATTATTTGTGTTGCTACCTAAGAGTCATTAAAGGTTATTAATTAATCCAATGTTGTTGCACAATATCAGGCCTTGTTTCTCCTGCTCTCTGCTGGGAGAACATGGTTCTGAAAAACTAAAACAGAAAATACTGGACAATCTCATTAAGTCTGACAGCATCTATGAAGAGAGAAGGGAGCTAACTTTTTGAGTCTAGATGACTCACTGTCAAAGCTAGAAAGAACTGGAAATAGTATCAGATTTGTACTGTTGTGGGGGGGGGTGTGGTGGGGGGTGGGCGTGGAACAGTAGGCCTGGATAGAGGGTCAGCGATAGGTGGAGTTTGACAAAGATGTCATGGACAGAAAGACAAAGGGAATGTAAATGGTGGAGATAATGACTAAGAAGGGTGCTGATAGTGGCACATTAAGAGATCAGAATATGCTATTGGCAGAACAAAGGTGTGTCAAGGACAATCTGGTACAGCGAACAGATGGCCCAAGTGGGGTGGGGGAGGGGGGACAATGGTGAGGGATAAACAGGCCGATGGAAGACATGAAAATAAATTGATATAAATAAAAATGGGGTGAAAGTGAAGGAGAGAGTTTACAGTCAGACGTTGTTGAACTCAATGTTAAGTCCGGAAGGCTATAACTGGAATTATAATTGGAAGGCGAGGTGCTGTTCCTCCAGTTTGCTCTGGAACATTGTACCAGGCCAAGGACGGACATGTGGACATGAAAGCAAGACAGTGAGTTGAAATGACAAACGACAGGAAGGTCTGGGTCCTGCTTGCGGACGGACCGAAGGTGTTCTACAAAGCAGTCACCCAGTCTGCGTTTAGTCTTTCCAATGTAGAGTAGACTGCATTGGGAACAGGGAATACAATAGACCAGATTGAAGGAAGTGCTTGTGAAGTGCTGCCTCACCTGAAAAGAGTGTCAGGCTCTTGGATGATGAGCAGGGAGGAGGCAAAGGGGCAGGTTTTATACCTTTTGCAATTGCATGAGAAGGTGCTGTGGGAAGAGGGTGAGGTGTTGTGGTTGATGGAGGAGTGGATCAGGGTATTCTGGACAGCAGAATGCTGACAGGGAAGTAAGGGGAAGATGTGTTTGGTGGTGGCATGATACTGGAGTTGGCGGAACTATCCTAAGAAACTTGCCAGAATTCCCCAGTGATTGCGATTCACTTTTCCTGCTGGCAGCATATCCCCACCCATAGGTATCCCGGTAGCATGGGGTGTTTACAATGGGAAATCCCATTGACAATCGCCAGGAAGGTAGAATCCTTACGCCAGTGAACGGCGTGCGGCTAAGAAACCAGCCATCCAATTCTAAGAAACTATCCTGAAAATCCAGGAATTTCTCATCCAGCCTACCTTTGCCCATCGTATTTTTTTCCAGTCTTTATGTAGATTAAAATCCCCTCATGAATATCACCTTTCTGACAAGCTCCCATTATTTTGTCCTTTATACCCCATCCTAACTTGTGGTTACCTTGATGAATTCATCCCGACAGATTCAAACGATCCAAGGCCAAATCCTGGTGCATTATAAGATGAAGTTTGTGGACAGATTATTATACAAATTTTCATCTTCCCACAGTCCCATCTTTCGGCATAAACTAGACTGTTGAAAGATGAGCATCACTACCACTGTCCTCCCTACATCACCCCACCCCAACCCGCCCCCAATTTAGTTGGACCCCAGGTCCTTGCTATTGCTGCCGCCTGAATTTTCCTGGTAATTTGGAGATTATGTGGGCCACAGTTGGGGATGGTTAAAATGGTGAGTGGACCCCAGTAATACCCTTGGGCTGTAACGCTCAAGTTGTCCCTACTCCTCGTTGGGGGGCAAGAGGGGAGTGCTGTGGATGGATGGCTTTCCCATTCCTGAATTTTTGTAAGTAAGATAATGCAGATTGGAACATGTGTACAGCAGCTCTAGTATTTGCAGGCTGTTTTAAAGAGATTCACAGCCACTGAACTACCTTTGAACTGTGGTTATTGTTGTTTTGTGGCTAACAGTAGCAACCTATATGTGCATAGCAAGGTGCCACAAAGTGATGGATGGCCAATTAATCTGTTTTCTGTGCATGCCTATAGTTGGGTCAGAACAGCAGGTGAAATCCCCTGTGTTCTTTGAGTGGTACCCCAGGATCTCTTGCATTCGCCTGGGCAGGCACAAGGGGATTTGTTTTCACATCACAGCCAATAGTTGACACTCCCAACACTGTAGCACTTCCCCAGTAGTACATCTATTGCGCAGAATTTTAGATTCTCATCAGAGGTGGCACTGGAGTTGAGAAGGCCTGAAAATTGGCATTGGAGATTGATATGCCAAGTTATTGGCACGTTTTCCCCTCAGTGCCATTGCTATTCCAGTGAGAGGGGTGGGATGAGTTTGAAGGCTAGCCACTTGCAAGTAACAGCTAGACTAATGAAGTGGCCATTTAATGTCTCAGAAGAAAGCAACTAGAAAGTCTGCACCCCCTCTGCACCCTCCCTCCCCAACCGAATCGCAGTCAGGGGATGGAAGCAGCTTTCAAGTGGTAACCGGGGTGTGCTAGCATTCGATCCTGCTATGGACCCTTCCCTGTTGGGTCGAGCTATGGCCATTGGCCCTTGGTTGCCCCAACACAATAGTGGTTTGGTTGTTGTGGCCTTTATAAATTGAAATCTCTTATGTTCTCTTCCAGAGGCTGCCACCAAAACAGTTTGTTTTGTTAGTCTTTTTCATTTCATTTCAAGATCAGTGCTATTATTCCTGACGTAAGAACAACCTTCCCGGATAGGATATAACATTTTCAATGGGATGATCAGAAACAAGAGCAGGTTTATTGACTCAGTCCTTCAGTAACCTCAACAGAGAGGTTGTGTGGGGGGGGGGGGGGGTTCCATTAGATCAAGGATTAGAAATTGTTTTAAATCTCATCAAAAACGGAACAGATTATAAAATCATAACATATCGGAGCAGGATTAGGCCACTCGGCCCATCGAGTCTGCTCCGCCATTCAATCATGACTGATATTTTTCTCATCCCCATTCTCCTGTCTTCTCTCCATAATCCCTGATCCCCTTACTGACCAAGAACCTATCTATCTCTGTCTTAAAGACACTCAGTGACTTGGCCTCCACAGATTTCTGCGGCAAAGAGTTCCACAGATTCACCACCCGCTGAATGAAGAAATTCCTCCTCGTCTCAGTTTTGAAGGATCTTCCGTTCAGTCTGACGCTCTGCCCTCAGGTTCTAATCTCTCATACTCATGGAAACATCTTCTCCGTGTCCACTCTATCTAGGCCTCTCGGTGTTCTGTAAATTCCAATGAGATTCCCCCCTCTTCCTTCTAAACTCCATCGAGTACAGACTCAGCTTCCCAGGTGCCTGGCATTTTGGGGGGAATTTGGAAAGGGTCAACCCAGGGTTTTCAGTATTTAGGAAGGACAGGCATAAAAGAATAGGTGGTGGCGTGGCACTGCTGGTTAAAGAGGAAATTAACACAGTAGTGAGAAAGGATATTAGCTCTGACAATGTGGAATCTGTGTCGGTAGAGTTGAGAAATACCAAGGGGCAAAAAACATTAGTGGGTGTCATATATACACCCCCAAACTGCAGTAGTAAGGAGGGGAATGGCATTAAACACAAAATTAGAGATGCATGTAATAAGGGAATATGGGTGATCATGGTTGATTTTAAACTGCACATAGATTGGGCAAATCAAATTAGCCACAATGCCGGAGAGGAGGAATACCTGCGGTGTACACAGGATGGTTTCCTTGACCAATATGTGGAGGAACTAATTAGAGAGCAGTCCATCTTAGACTGGGTACTGTGTAATGAGAAGGGCATCATTGCCCATCTGGCTGTACGAGACCCCTTGGGGATGAGCGCCCATAAGATGATAGAATTTTTTTTCAAGGTGAAGAGTGAAGTAGTTGATTTGGAGACTAGGGTGCTGAATCTTAATAAAGGGAACTATGAAGATATGAGGCATGAGTTGGCCTTGATAGATTGGGGAGAGTTACTTAAAGAGATGACGGTGGATAGGCAATGGCAAACATTCAAGGAACGCCTGGGGGAACTACAGCAACTATTCATTCCTTTCTGGCACAAAAGCAAAGGGGATAAGAGGGGCAATCCATGGCTTACAAAGGAAATTAGAAATAGTACCTGATCCAAGGAAGAAGCATACAGATTGGCCAAGAAAAATAATAGGATTGGGAGCAGTTTAGAATTCAGCAAAGAACGACAAAAAGATTGATTAAGAAGGGGAAAGTACAGTACGAAAGGAAGCTTGCAGGAAACATAAAGACTGACACTAAGAGTTTCTATAGATATGTGAAGAGGAAGAGATTGGTAAAGAGAAATGTAGGCCCCTAAAGACAGAAACAGGGGAATGCATAATAAGGGACAAAGAAATGACTGAGCAATTGAATACATACTTTGGTTCTGTCTTCATAAAAGAGGACACAAATCAGACACCAGAAATGTTGAAGAAAGAAAGGTTCTGTGAGAGGGAAGAACTGAGGGAGATCAACATTAGTAGAGAAATGGTGCTGGGAAAATTGATGGGATTGAAGGCGGGTAAATCTCCAGGGCCTGAGAATCTGCATCCCATAGTGCTTCAGGAAGTGGCTCTGGAAATAGTGGATGCATTGGTGGTCATCTTCCAGGATTCTATAGACTCTGGAACTGTCCCTGCCGATTGGAGGGTAGCTCACGTCACTCCAATATTCAAAAAAGGAGGTAGAGAGAAAGCAAGGAATTATAGACCAGTCAGCCTAACATCGGTAGTGGGGAAAATGCTTGCATCCATTATCAAGGACTTTATAGCGGAACATTTAGAAAGCAGTGGCAGGATCATTCAGAGTCAGCATGGATTTATGAAGGGAAAATCATGCTTGACAAATCTGTTGGAATTCTTTGAAAATGCGAGTGGGCAAATCAATGGCAGAAGATGCAGTATAATTTGGAAAAGTGTGAGGTTATTCACTTTGGAAGCAAAAACAGGAAGGCAGATTACTACCTGAATGGCTGTAAATTGGGAGCGGGGAGTGTGCAGCAGGACCTGGGTGTCCTTGTGCACCAGTCGCTGAAGATAAGCATGCAGGTGCAGCAGGCGGTTTTGGTCTCCTTCTCTGAGGAAGGATGTTCTTGCTATCGAGGGAGTGCAGTGAAGGTTTACCAGACTGATTCCAGGGATGGCGGGACTGTCATATGAGGAGAGATTGACTAGGTTGGGATTGTTTTCACTGGTGTTCAGAAGAATGAGGGGGGGATCTCATAGAGACTTATAAAATTCTAACAGGACTAGACAGCATAGATGCAGGGAAGATGTTACCAATGATGGGTGTGGCCAGAACCAGGGGTCACAGTCTGAGGATTCAGGGTCAACCATTTCGGACAAAGATCAGGAGACATTTCTTCACCCAAAGAGTGGTGAGCCTGTGGAATTCATTACCACAGGAAGTACTTGATGCTAAAACATTGAATATATTCACGAGACGGCTAGATATAGCACTTGGGGAGAATGGGATCAAAGGCTATGGGGAGAAAGCAGGATTAGACTATTGAGTTGGATGATCAGCCATGATCGTGATGAATGGCGGAGCAGGCTCGAAGGGCCAAAAGGCCTCCTCCTGCTCCTATCTTTGATGTATTTATGTATCTGTGTAACTAAGGTCAACTAAGACCTTTGAGATCATCAATAACATGAAGGTGCTATTAATAGAATTGGGAATGTTCGTGACTTTCAGGTGTCAGAATTTCACCATGATCAAAGGAAAAATTTTATTTCTCTTATTTTATGATCCTTTGTTTGTTTACATTTTTCACAGCTTGTCTAAAGGCCAAATTCAAGAACACTGGCTTTGAAGTAATCTTTGATATGCTTTCATGAAGGTCTATGTCATAACCTGGGTTAAGCAGGTCATGGGACACTTATGAAACCTTAATGAAACCTGTGTGCTGGCTCCTGTAGCGGAGTAACTGCTCTGTACTCTTGCTCCGTTGCATTAAATCTTTTTCATTTGACGCACACTCTTTGGCTCGGTGTGGTCTCTCTTCCTGACCATATAATAGGCCACGGACGGGATCCTCCATTCCGGCAGCCGGCCAATCGAGTTTCCCATTGTGGCCATCCCACGCCGTCGGGAATCCCGCGGGCGTGGGTGCGCTGCCGGCGAAGTGGAGGATCCCGCCGGCGGAGAATCTCGCTGTAACAACATGAAATAGCTTCCTTGGAAGGTTCATTAAAAACAATGGATCTTGGACATGCGGGCGTCTAATACCCCTATGCCTAGCTGATGTGAACCAGTTATGATTCTCAGATTTTAATCAATGCTGAATCCTACATGTGTAGAAAGGTACAGAAGGAGTCGATATCCAGGACTGAATTATTTGAATGAGGTTGTGTTTGAAGCCAATATTTTCCAAATAGAATGCACTATTTAACTGAGCAATTGGCAGGATACCGAGGAATAAATATCCAGCCTGATCTCATTTATCGGAAAGAGCACACAGATGCATGTAAATCAAGTGAGAAAATCATTAAGTAGCCAATAAGGCTCCTGCATTTTGATACACTATTGCCAGACAACCTGTTGCAAGACACTAAATGCACTCACAAATCACCAGCTCACTTTATTCTTCTCTTTCCAATTATTAGATTTTGGCTATACCTCATCTCCCTAGGTTGAATTGATTAAAATTAACACAACATTAATAATTAATGTGTAATGAAAATATGCTAAATGTAGTAATTTCAGTACAAGCCTACAAATGTTAAATACATAGAAAACAAAATAACATTGGAGTTGGGAATGAGGAGATAATGCTAGGGGATAGAATGCTAATCACTATAATAACTGCTAACTACATTGGCGGCCGTGCCTTTAGCTGCCTGGACCAAAGCTCTGGAATTCCCTCCCCAAATCTCTCTGGCTTTAAGACTTAAAACTCACCTGTTTGATAAAGCATTGGTCACCTACCCTAATATTTCCTTATGTGGATCGATGCCCAGTTGTTTGAGATAGTGATCCTGTCGCGCCGAGGGGGCCTTTGACTACATCAAAAGTGCTATAAAAATGCAAGTTGCAATGCTTCAAAACAGAGTGCAACGTGAGCGAGTTGTTTTTTGCTCTTTCTTTTACACAGGCATTGCTGTTATAATTGGTTCTTTTATAATAATTTTTAATAATTAAAAGCGAATATTTATAAATGAACATAGGTTTTGTTATTTGTTTTAAATCTGTGAAACTATTTAAATTTGCACTACATTATTATATATCTTTACATGTGGCATGTTTAAAAATGTTTGTATGTTTTAATTTAGATTATGGGCATAAGATTTTAAAAGCACCCCAGGGATTTTTGCTGTCATTGTCCTTGTAACTTCTGATATTTTTTAAATTTGTGTTTATAGAACCATAGAATCACTCAATTTGTGCAGAAGAAAGCCATTCGGCCCATTTTGTACTGCTATAGAAGCTGTACGTCTTTGGACTGTGGGCAGAAACAGGAGCACCCGGATGAAACCCACGCAGACACGGGGAGAACATGCAAACTCCGCACAGACAGTGATACAAGGCCGGAATTGAACCCGGGTCCCTGGCGCTGTGAGGGCAGCAGTCCTAACCACTATGCTACCAAAAAGAGGACCCGACCTAGGCCCATATCCACACCCTATTCCCATAACTCCATCTAACCTTTGGACACTAAGGAGCCGTTTAATATGGCCAATCCACCTAACCGGCACATCTTAGGACTGTGAGAACAAACGTGAGCACCCGGAGGAAACCCACGAAAGACACGGGGAGAACGTGCAAACGCCACACAGACAGTCAACTGAGGCCAGCATTGAACCCGGTCCCTGGAACTATGGGGCAGCAGTGTTAACCACTGTGCCACCGTGCAACACTCCGGACAAGAAGCACGGAGGCTAAAATATTTATCAGGGAATGTGAAAAAATGAAAATCGCTTATTGTCACAAGTAGGCTTCAAATGAAAAGCCCCTAGTCGCCACATTCCGGCGCCTGTTCGGGGAGGCTGGTATATGACATGGCTCTGTAGCTCAACCGGCAAGCGCTAAAGCACATTCTGTCCAGAATATCAGCCAAGGATTGATCGGACTTTTCCATCTGATTTTGGGTAGAATCAATCAATGACAAAGTGCTGGAGTTAGACAAGAAGAGGAGACAAGGGTGAGTGAGATAATTGAAGTGCCAATAAGCAGTGTTGAACATCCCTTCAAGATATCAATGAATCTAATGGCAAACTGATCAGTAAATCTTATACAAAATAGTTTTGACAACCTTGGATTTAAGCCTCACATCACCAGAAACAATTTATATTGATCTGGCACCTTAAAAATCAGAGGCTCTTGACTGGAACGTTATCAGACAAAATTTAACACTGAGCCATGCAAAGAGATATAAGGACTGGGTGATCAAAAGCCTGGTCATAAAGACATTTTTTTGTGGGACATTAAGAAGGGGAGAGAGGTAGAGAGGTTTTGAGGCCCTTGCAGCTGAAGGCATGGTTACCAACGTGGAGCAATGGAAATTGGGTGTACACAAGAGCCTAGGACTGCATGTGTGCAGAGATCTTTGAGGGATGTAGGGCAGGAGGAGGTTAGAGAGATAGAGAGGGGTGAGGCCACAGAGGGACTGAAGTATGAAAGCGAGAATTTTACATTTGAGACATCACTGAAAGCAGATTCCTCTGGGTAGCATTAACGATCATGATAGTTGAACCTCGTGGGTATTGTGAAATGTGGAATTACCTTCCTCCGGCAATATTTGTCACATTGTCTCCCTGGAGTCAACTTCCTCTTCATGGACGTACTATTCACTGCACTGGTCTGTTGAATTCTTTGGCCTTCATTATTAGCCACTTTCAGCTGCCTTCCCTTTTAATATTTCAGCTTTTTATTATATACATCAACACATCTATTATCGTCAGGAATATTATCATACAATTTTAATTCCATTGAATTTTTAAAGTTTCTTTATTTTTAAAACGTTCACTATTTGAGTGAATGGTACACATAAGACATCAGTTAAACAGCTTGACACTGTGTGCTTTTTTAAGCAAAATACTACATATCCCAGTCTATACTATTTGGATATTCATGAACTTGGCCACAGTTACACCCTTGAGTCCACATTACCGAACTAGCACTGTGTTTAGAGGCTCTTGGTGTACTGCATAAAAGAGCATTAGTAAGCTATTCAGCTCTCAATCTGTTCTGCCAATTCATAAGGCCATAAAACGTAGGAGCAGAAGTCTGCAGTTCAGCCCGTCGAATCTGCTCCAGCATTCAATGAGACCATGACTGATCTGGTGTGATAATCCTCAATGCCACATTCACACCTTATCCCCATAAACTTTGATTCCCTCCCTGGTTAAAAATCTGTCTATATCAGCCTTGAACATACTTGATGACCCAGCCTCTGCAGCCCTCTGAGGTAAGAAATTCTACTGGTTCCCTGCCCTCTGAGAGAAGAAATTCTTCCTCTTCACTGTCTAAATGGGTGACCCTTTCCTCTGAGATTATGCCCCCTGGCCCTAGACTCTCCCACAAGGGGAAACAACCTCTCAGCATCCAACCCGTCAAGCCCCCTAAGAATACTATATGTATCAACAAGGTCACTTCTCATTTTTCGAATCTCCAATGAATACACTTTCAACCTACACAACCTCCCCTCATAAGAAAATCCCTCTATACCCACCTCATGAACCTTCTCTGGACTGCCTCTAATGCCAGTATATCATTTCTTCGATAAGGGAACCAAAACTGTTCACAGTATTGTAAATGTGGTCTAACTTGTATAACTTTTGAAAGACTTCCCGATTTTTACATTCCATTCCCTTTGAATTGAAGGGCAACATTCAATTTGCCTTCCCCATTACCTGCTGAACTTGCATGCTAGCTTTTTGTGATTTATGCACAAGTCCCTCTGTGCTGCAGCTTTCTGCAGCGTTTTTTTCATTTACATAATATTCAGCTCCTTTATTCTTCCTACCAAAGTGCATAATTTCACATTTTCCGACATTATATTCCATCCGTCAAGTTTTTGCACACTCACTGAACCTGTCTATATCACTCTATTGACTCTGTGTCATCCCCACCACTTGCCTTCCCACCTATATTTGGGTAATCTGCAAACTTGACAATAGAAAATTCACTTCTCTCATCCAAGTCATGAATATATCTGTGGCTGGATTCTTCATTGTAAAGATTTATTGGCTGGATTTATCGCTGCTAGCGAGGATGGAGAATTTGGTCACTCTGTTCGCTGACAGTGGGATTCTCTACTCGCTCTGCGTGTTAATGGGATTTCCTACTGAAACCACCCCACTCCACTGAAAAGCCTGTGGGCAGGTGTGTGCTACTGGCAGGACGGTAGCATAGTGGTTAGCACAGTTGCTTCACAGCGCCAGGGTCCCAGGTTCGATTCCCGGCTTGGGTCACTGTCTGTGCAGAGTCGGCACGTTCTCTCAGTGTGTGCGTGGGTTTCCTCCGGGTGCTTCGGTTTCCTCCCACTGTCCAAAGATGTGCGGGTTAGGTTGGAGGTGTGGGCTTGGGTGGGGTGCTCTTTCTAAGGGCCGGTGCAGACTCGATGGGCCGAATGGCCTCCTTCAGCACTGTAAATTCTATGATTCTATAATTCCGCCGCAAGCAAACAGCCAGAGAATTCCGTCCATTGTGAATAATTGTGGCTGATCTATATCTTTAACTGCACCTACCTGCCTTGGCCCTGCAATCCTCAACACCATTCCTGAACAAAAATCTATCAAGTGAGGAACAATGTTTCAGAAAGGTGTCCATTCTGAAATCTGGTCCCCACGACAGCCACAACTGCAACGATGAATCTTTATACATCTGACACCTTCCTGTCTGGAACCTGATGCCTTTCAATGGGGAATGTTATAGATGGCCTTGGAGTAGTTCTTGGCAGAAAGTGCATAGCTTCAGACAGTACATCTCAGTGGAAGCAGCATCCGTCGGGGTGAGTAGGTTGACAGGCAACAGCAAGGGCATTGGTGGGGTGGCAGTGGTGGGAAAGTAACTGCTGACATTCTGAGGGAAGACAAGAAGTTTATTCTCCACGGAGCCACTTCCACTCCCCAGGAGCAGCACTCCAACAATCTTGGTAATCTATTGGAATGCAGAGTGCTGTGACACACTGCAAAATCTTGCAGCTTTGATGGTGGGAGGCTGAACTTGCATTCCAGGCGTCTGAGCTTCCTCTGCAGCACTCGGACACAGGGAAAGTGTTGTTTCTGTTGCAATGGACACTGCAACATCAGCCACTGGAGGCTGCATCATGATTCAGTCTACAAGTGTGCAAATGGACTTGGCCACACTTCTGAAAGGATGGGATCAAAGCTCTGTGCAAAGCTCTCGCCAAACTGGTGCTGTGCTCTTTCATGTTACTTCTCATTGACTGCTGCCTTTTTGAAAAGCTTCCTATTGCACCAAACATTTTCCGAACGCGGTTTAGCTTAACAGGCTAGACAGCTGGTTTGCGACGCAGAACAAGGCCAGCAGCGCGAGTTCAATTCCCATACCAGCTAAGAATTCTGAATTCCCCCTCCGTGTACCGGAACAGGTGCCGGAATGTGGCGACTAGGGGCTTTTTAAAGTAACTTCATTGCGGTGTTAATGTAAGCCTTGTGACAACAAAGATTTTTTTTTTATTAATATGAGCAGGAGCAGGTCATTTGGCCTCTGTTCCACCATTCAATAAGCTCATGAGTGATCGGATTGTAACCTGAACTCCACTTTCTTGTCTGTCTCCCTTAACCCTTGATGATCAAAAATCTGTCTAACTCAGCCATGGATGTGTTCAGTGCCTCAGCGTTCACTGTCTGCTGGATAGAGAATTTCAAAGACATATCACCCTCACAGAGAACAAATTCCTTCTCATCTTCATCTGAAATGGGAGATTCCTCTTTTGAACTATGGCCCCGAGATCTAGATTCCCCATGAAAGGAAATCATCCTGTCAGGAACTACTCTGTCACGCCCCCTCAGATTCTTATGTTCCATAAGATCGCTTCTCATTTTGTTACGCATATTCAACAATGATCTTCCAGCTGTCCTATCAAAGTCCTCAAATATGACCTCTATAGCAGTACACATGTGCAACCTGACTGCTAACGAGCTGGCATCTGCGTTATCATACATCCCCTTCCCTGGATGCAGCCCACTGACACAAGCAGCGGAATTTTCCACACCAGAAACTAAATACTGACGCTGGGACTAAATCGGTGGAGTTCCACGACAGCAAAACTGGCACCGTTCCCAGATCAATCTACCAGCCGTTAAGGGGTTAGCACCGGAGCCACGTGGAACACGACCAATTCCGATTAAAAAAATATGTCTGATTCGCCGGATTCGGGATTGACACTCGAGAGGCTGACAAGGTGCAGCCGTATATAAGCACTCCACTTCCTATATAGACTCACCCTAACCAACAAGATGGCAGCAAGACGAGTGGCACCACGTTTCACTGATGCTGAATTGGAGACTCTACAGGACACAGAGGAGGAGAGCCGGGGCACCCTGAACCTGCCACCCACCACCGGGCATCGCCCCTGGGCGCAGGTGGGAGAGGCCATGAGTGCCGTAGGCAAAACCGCTAGAACCGGCCAGCAGTGCCACAAGAAACTGCACAATCTCTTCAGGGCAGCCAGGGTGAGTTGGCAGCACTGTGCCCCTGGCACCAACCCCCGACCCACACACCCGTAACCCCACCCCTCCTACTAGCATCCCCCCTCCCCCCCGGACGGCGATCGAACCCGCACCCTGCACCACCTGCAAACACCTATAACAGCCACCGTGGTCAGGTACTGGAGGCCACCAGCTACCCACCGTCTGTGTTACACACGTCTGACCGTCTAACAATGTGGGTTTTATGTCTTCCCCTCCCCCTTCATCAGGAGAAGCCAGCTCACAACCGCCGAGAGAGGGAGAAAACTGGAGGGGGACCGCCGGACCTGCGGCCCCTCACCACAGCAGAGTAACGGGCCCTGGGCTTGATCAGTGGGCCCGGGGAGCGAGCAGTCGTTGAGGCGGAGGTCGGCATCAGGTGAGAAAATGGGACCCCGCTGAGTTGAGGTCCCCCGTGGCATGTGTGTCACCAACCCCAACCCCACTTCCCACCCGAATCTGCCCCCTCCACCCCCACCACCCCTGGCCTCCAGGACTGGCAGCACCAGGTGGCAGGGGAGCCTCAAGGTTAGCTCCGCTCTGCACTCCCGTCCTGTGAAGTAGCCCAGGGGCCATCGGGCACCCCAAGGGAGGAGGCGATGGGGCCGGTGACTCCTGCAGGGGAATTTCCAGGACAGCAGAGCGTCTCGGACTCCCCCCTACTGTTCCTGGTGCATCTGGTGGGCAGATGGCAGAACAGGTTGGCACCACGCCACTTGGGATACCTGAGCAGCAGCGGGGCCCATCCATGGAATGGCCAGCTTGCATGCAGGGGTCACCCAGGGTGGAATGGGGAAAGTGCGACCATGGGCAGGAGTCTGACATTATTGACCCCCAAAGCTTATCCCAGAGTGGGTTGTCATCATCCTCCATCCCATGGACCATACCCGCCGTTATTGCCAACCCAGGACTCACACCTCATAGTGAGGCAGGTAGGTATCACAGAGGGGGATGCAGAATGGAGAATGGGTTGTGCATGGAGGGTGTTCATGAGAGGGCGTGGGCCGGCCAGTTGGGGGGTAGGAGGGTGGGATAGGATGTCCGTGCCACTGGCCAGTCCCACTGGTCGGTGAACCTGGAGGCAATTAGTGCATCCCGTTGTGATATGGTACGAATTAAGTAATGGCATGATGGGAAAACTGGTCAATGGGAAGACTGGTCAAAAGGTTTGATACAATGTAAGAAAGGCTGAAACTACTCATTCCAGCTCACCAGGCCCATGTAAAGAATGCTGCCCTAACCATTTCAGACTGTAAGACGGATAAGGCCAACTCTGCATAACTTGAAGTCTGAAAAGATCAGCGAAGATCAAGCCATTCCAAAACACCGGACCTCGGCAACTCCTGATAAAACTAACTCGTCATAACCCAGGGTCTTAGGAATTAAAACAAGATAAGTTCATGAAGGAACAAGTCTATTCCGACCTTTCAATGTTCTCTCCAAGGACTAAATAATGGTATGAGTGATCTGACCAAAAATGGTCTGGTCTTTGCTTCCGTTTGTATTTCCGATTAAACTCCTGACTATACTGTTGTCACGCAATCTTGACAATGATAATGTATAAATATTGAGCTAATTCTCCACGAAAGCACAAAACTTGTGAAAGACTCAGCAGTTTTGTTGACTGCTCTCTGACTTCAAGTTTCAGCCATTACTGCATGCAGTTGTTTCGAAAATAAAACTTTGTTATTCAGTCTTAACGAGTGTGTTGAATCTTTCTACTACAGAAGCGGGAAAATATTGACTTTGCCACCGTGCACTTTGGCCGTGGCGCATATGTTCCGTGCCCTCCCTTGTCTGCCTGGGCCCCATGTCCCACTCATCCTTGTCCTCCCCGCACCTTCTTCGCCAGACAAGGACTGACATTCATCTTCCTCCTCAAGCATATCACCCCTCTCCTGTGCAATGTTGTGGAGGATGCAGCAGTCCACCACAATGTGGAAGATCCTCCTCGTGCTATACTGGAGGGCCCCTCCAGAGTAGTGCAGGCACCTGAATCGCAACTTCAGGATCCCGAGGCACCGCTCGATCACACCCCTGTAGTGGCATGGGCGTCGTTGTAGCGGGTCTCTGGGACTGGACATTTAGGGCCTCTGTGATGGCAATGATGCACCTGTGCACTGAGTTCTGTGAGATTCTGGACAGGTCCCCACTCAGCACCTGGAAGGACCCCATTGCATAGAAGTTCACGGTGACCGTCACCTTGTCGACAACCGGCAGCGGGTGTCCTCCCCTATTCCCCCATGGTGTCAGATGTGCCATGTTCTGGCACATATGTCGCACTCTTCCCCAGCTCAGCCAGAGTCTTCGATGGCATGCGCGTCCGGCAGGTCCGCGAATGACAGACGTTGGCGATACCCACAAGGCTTCATGTGGCGCTTCCTTTGCACCTCATCCTCCTCGGCCTGTTGGGCGGCGGGCTCCCCATCCTCATTGGCTGCCTCCTGCTCCCCGTCAGTGCCCGGCACCATGAGGGCCTCAGGCCCACTTGCAGGGGTTACTGTGGACTTGCCATTGGGTGGGCCGCATGCTGCCCTTCCGGTGGGTGGTGGCCGGTTGGGGGAAGGGGGGCAGTTGGCGTGGGCTGGGGTGCGGGGGGTGATGAGGTGGGGGCACACATACGTCCGGTGTCACTCTGCACAACAAGAGGCCATGGAGGGTGGTCAGTGGGGTGTGCAGCAAGATGGAGGTTCCCGTGGAGGGTCGCCCCAGTCACATCCCCGGGCTTCGTAGTGCCCCTGCCAGCTCTGCAGTGGCAGGATCTGCAGCCTCGGTGTGTCCTACCTCCTCTCACTCCCTCTCCAGCCATGGCGCCTGTTTACCGATTTTTAAAAGCACAAGTGACACTGACATCAGGAATTCACCCCAGCGATGGCTGAGCATTGCAAGGTCCCGGAGAATACCGGGTCGGGCCCGCTAATGATATGCAACCGGCGTTTACTGTATGTGCGGCGTAGAGTGCATTGACGCCGCTGTCGAGGCGCTGGAGAATTGAAATTCCACGATTTTCAGCTGGGTATGACTGTGATGGTAATTGTGTCTGTGTCTCTTGCCCCAGTCATTGTACTATGGATATATAATTCTTTCCCTTTGAAGGTGCCCACTGTGGAGTCGGCTTTTAGCACATTTGTGCCAATTTCCTTATCTTTCCATTTTGAAGTTATCGCTTCAATACCCCATTATTTTTCTCCAGTCACACAGATAAACACTTGCTTTTCTCATTGATCAGCTATTTCACATCTCAAAGCCTCTTCAGACTTTTGCCTTTATCAACTCCCTGTTTTATTTTATTCCAATTTCATTTTTTTGTCTTAATTTACACCAATTCTTAACACGTTGTAAATACTTAGGGAAATGTATAAGGGAAGAAATAGTCTATTCCGGACATGATGTGGACTTCCTGAGATTCAATCTTTAACAATAAGGTGGGCATGCAAAGTGGCTGCCTAATTCAGGCAATTGCATTATGGAAATCCGTGATGCTAATAGTATCCCATCACCATTTTAGGCATGAACTGTTCAAACTCTGTACACAATTTGACCAGTTCCACAGATGCTGAGGAAGAAGAAACCTTACAAAGAAAGATGATTCGTTCATTTTGCTGGCCTGAGAAGAAATCCTTGCCGACCTCAACTTCTGGTGCTCCTAAAATCCACAGGCTTTCACAGTGGCCTGAGCTCAAGATTGGGGTGAAAGGGTCATGTAGCAGCCTTCCACTCACTTCAAGTCTGTCCCAGTGCTGTAGGTCTTAACCAAGGCCTTCAGTCAAAACCTTGCTGCAATTTTTGGTGCACCTCTACCTGTTTTCCTACCAGCACTGTGGTGCTGCAGTCATGCGAGGATCCGTCACCTTTGCTGCTAGGATCCTGTTATAACCTGCCTACTTACCATTGGCTGGGGACTAATGACTATCCCACAATCCTGTGGGAGTATGAGCTTCTCCAATGAGGGGGGGGGGGGGGCGGAGAAACCACTAGTAAACTCCGAGTATAAATAAGCTGGCCAGTTCAGGAACTAGGAGGCAGGAGTATGTAGCAAGGGAAGGTACTGCTACTGTTATGTATATATGTTATAGTAAATAAATGTTATTACTTTGTATCCTTAAAACTCGTGCTGGATTCTTCATGGCCCTTACAAAACTGGCGACGAAGGTTAAAGTGAATAGCCGTCTACACTGCTGAAGCCACCTCCCTGGATTTTTGTTGGATACAGGTTGGAAGTTGTTTTCTATTATACCATGCCTCTGTACGGACGTTTGGATGTTTTTGATGCTGCGCTGGAAAGCTGGAACCAGTACACACAACGGATGCGTTACTATTTCCGGGCAAACAATATCACCGAAAACAAGCGCCAGGTGGTCATATTGCTCACCGCCTGCGGCCCGCATACGTTTGGGGTGATTAGGAGCCTTACGTACCCAGCTGCGCCGGACACCAAAACGTTTGATGAACTTGTGAATATAGTGGGGCAACATTTTAACCCAACCCCGTCCACGATAGTCCAGCGTTACCGGTTTAATACCGCTGAGAGGACCCCTGGAGAATCCCTTGCCGATTTTCTATCCAGGCTACGCAGGATTGTGGAGTATTGTGACTATGGTGAGACCTTGTCAGAAATGTTACGCGACCGTTTGGTTTGCGGTATCAACAATGCGGCCACCCAGAGAAAGTTGTTAGCGGAGCCAACATTGACTTTTCGACAGGCCATTCGAATAGTATTGTCCCGAGAGAGCGCAGTGCGAGCAGTACAGGAACTACAGGGAATGGAAGTGCATGCCTTGGGGCGCAACCCCTTCTGACCGAAAATGTCCCCCCGCACTCCTGCGGTACCTTGGGCGAGGCAACGTCCGGACCGACGCCAGTGGCCGTCGGACATTCCTCCCCGAAGGGAGCCTTCTCCAGAGCCAATGGATGAGGAGCCATGTCCGTGTCAGACTTGTAGGCGCCGACCCCGTCACGGACGGCGGTCCTGGGGGCGCCAGAGGCGCCGTCGTTCCGACCAAAACTGGGACCAGCCCAGAGGCCGTAACTGGGACCAGCCCAGAGGCCGTACCTTCCACGTGGATGAACCTGCGGCGACTGCTCCTGAGGACGTGGAGACGGAGGACGACTGCCTGCAGCTGCATTGTGTGGCAGCTCCCCGTGTGGCCCCCATTAAGGTGACAGTATGGGTCAATGGCCACCCGCTTGAGAAGGAGTTGGATACTGGCGCAGCGGTCTCCGTGATCGCCCAGAGGACATTCGACCGCATCAAGCAGGGTATACAGACCCTTACATTAACCGACTCACAGGCCAGGTTGGCCACCTACACGGGGGAACCACTGGACATTGCAGGAACTACAATGACCCTTGTTGTCTATGGACGCCAGGACGGGCGTTTCCCACTTATCGTGGTGCGAGGCCATGGGCCCAGCCTGTTGGGTCGGGACTGGTTGCGCCATTTGCGGTTGCAATGGCAGCACATCCTCCAAACAATTTCTGAAGGGTTGACTGAGGTGCTAGGACGATACCCAGATGTATTCCAGCCTGGTTTGGGGAAAATAAAAGGTGCCGTAGCCCGTATCCAAGTTGAACCAGGAGCCACGCCGCGCTATTTCCGGGCGCGCCCAGTGCCTTACGCCTTGCTCGAGAAGGTAGAAGGGGAGCTCACTCGTTTGGAGAGTTTGGGTATTATCAGGCCCGTCCGTTTTGCTGACTGGGCAGCACCAATTGTACCTGTAATGAAGCCAGATGCCACAGTTCGCTTGTGTGGCGACTATAAACTTACAGTGAATACGGTCTCCCGACTCGACCGATATCCAATGCCTCGCATAGAGGATCTCTACGCGAAACTTGCAGGTGGACTCTCGTTCACAAAATTAGATATGAGTCACGCCTACCTGCAGTTGGAGCTGGACCCTGCCTCCCGACCATATGTGACGATTAATACACACCGGGGCCTGTATGAATATACACGGTTGCCCTTTGGAGTATCCTCTGCCTGCGCAATTTTTCAACGTGTTATGGAAGGCATTTTGAGAGGTTTACCACGTGTGGCTGTCTACCTAGATGACGTTTTGATTACAGGGACGTCGGAGCAGGAACATTTGGAAAATCTGGAGGCTGTCCTTAGACGCCTTTCGGAGGCTGGAGTCCGTTTACATCGCACAAAGTGCGTATTTCAGGCAAAGGAAGTAGTCTACCTAGGTTATCGGGTGGACCGCGAAGGTCTGCACCCCGTCGCAGAGAAGGTGCGTGCAATTCAACATGCCCCCGCCCCGACTGACACTTCGCATCTTCGTTCTTTTCTCGGTCTCGTAAACTATTACGGGAAGTTCCTCCCCAATCTGGCAACTACGCTGGCCCCTTTGCACCTTCTGCTAAAGAAAAATCACACCTGGGTTTGGGGTCAGCCGCAAGAAACCGCTTTCCGGCGAGTAAAGCAACAATTGTCGTTGTCTGGGTTACTAACCCACTATGATCCTGGAAAGCCTTTGCTCGTCACATGTGATGCATCCCCGTATGGTATTGGGGCCGTCCTGTCCCACAAGATGGAGAACGGGGCCGAGCGACCGATAGCTTTCGCCTCCCGCACATTGACTGCAGCGGAGAAAAAGTACGCGCAGATCGAGAAGGAGGGCCTGGCAGTGGTTTTTGCGGTGAAACGCTTCCACCAGTACGTGTACGGCCGCCATTTCACTATCGTGACTGATCATAAGCCCCTGCTGGGACTTTTCAGAGAGGATAAGCCAATACCGCCCATTGCTTCTGCACGGATCCAGTGCTGGGCTTTGTTGCTCGCTGCATATGAGTATTCTCTAGAGCACAAACCAGGTACGCAGATAGCAAATGCCGACGCACTGAGCCGATTGCCTTTATCGACCGGCCCCATGTCGACCCCCACAACCGGTGAGGTGGTTGCAACCCTAAATTTTATGGACACCTTGCCTGTCACAGCATCACAGATCCGTGAGTGGACCCAGGCGGAGCCAGTCCTGTCAAAGGTTCGGCACATAGTCCTGTGTGGTGGGCAGCATAGACAGCTCCCAGGCGAGTTGCGGGCATTTTCCTCCAAGCTGTCAGAATTCAGCGTGGAAGACGGCATCCTCTTGTGGGGGACGCGTGTGATTGTCCCGGAAAAAGGCCAGGAGCTGATACTATCAGACTTGCACAATGGGCATCCAGGCGTGACCAAAATGAAAATGTTGGCCCGGAGTTATGTCTGGTGGCCAGGCCTCGACACCGACATTGAGAAGGTGGCCCAAAACTGCTCCATTTGCCAGGAGCATCAGAAGCCTCCGCCGGCCGCGCCCCTACATCACTGGGAATGGCCAGAGCGGCCTTGGGCACGCTTGCATGCAGATTTCGCAGGCCCTTTTCAAGGATCCATGTTCCTTCTACTAATTGACGCCCAGTCCAAATGGCTAGAGGTGCATAAGATGCAGGGGACAACGTCCTGCGCAACAATTGAAAAGATGCGTTTATCGTTTAGTACGCATGGCCTCCCCAAGGTGCTGGTCACGGATAACGGCACTCCATTCACGAGTGAGGAGTTTGCTAGGTTCACAAAGATGAACGGCATCCGCCATATCCGCACTGCCCCTTACCACCCGGCTTCAAATGGGTTGGCAGAGCGCGCAGTGCAGATATTTAAAAGAGGCCTAAAGAAGCAGTCTTCCGGATCAGTGGACACGAGACTGGCTCGCTTTTTGTTTACGTACAGGACCACCCCCCATGAAGTGACTGGGGTAGCTCCCGCAGAACTCCTAATGGGCCGGAGACTTCGCACCTGCCTTAGTATGGTTTTCCCGGACATTGGCGCAAAAGTACGCCGCACACAAGAACGGCAGGGACAGGGATTTTCTCGGCATCGGCCGATTCGTCAGTTTGCGCCCGGTGACCCAGTGTTCGTTCGGAATTTTGCTGGTGGTGCCCAATGGGATCCTGGTGTAATCTTTCGCCAAACGGGCCCTATATCTTACCAAGTGCAAGCCCAGGGTCGTCTCCAGCGAAAACATGTAGACCACGTTCGGTCCAGAAGACCATCCCCTCAAAAGATTCCCCTCCCCCGGAACTCATTTCAACAGCCGCAGAGACCAGAGACAAAGGAAGGTAGTCCTCACAATCTTCCACTGGTGCCTCACTCGAAGCCTGCGCAGGTCATTACGGGACCGAATGGAGATAGAGACGCTGACATGACGGAGGCAGCAGACTCTGACTCCGAGATGGAGACACAGGATGCATCAGAGGGGGAATCCTCGGGTCCACGGGCCGTGGATGTACAACCGCGCCGTTCATCACGGAAGCGCCGGTCTCTGTCTCGTTACACGCCGCCTGATCCAGCGCCGCGTGCAAATGGTGTCCGGCCTGCGGCCAAACGAGTCCGACGCCCTCCTTCGCCAGGGTCTTCGGTGGATTCCTTGGACTTTGGGGGGGAGGGATGTTATAACCTGCCTACTTACCATTGGCTGGGGACTAATGACTATCCCACAATCCTGTGGGAGTATGAGCTTCCCCAATGAGGGGGGCGGAGAAACCACTAGTAAACTCCTAGTATAAATAAGCTGGCCAGTTCAGGAACCAGGAGGAAGGAGTATGTAGCAAGGGAAGTTACTGCTACTGTTATGTATATATGTTATAGTAAATAAATGTTATTACTTTGTATCCTTAAAACTCGTGCTGGATTCTTCGTGGCCCTTACAAAAGATCCCTTGATGGTGGAGGAAAAACAATGCTGAAAAAAGGGCAGAGTTCTGATGAGTATGGAGGGGCCACCTTCACTTACCTTAACCTCTCTCCCACCCTATTAATTATGTCCGACAGAGAACACTGTGGAACAGGGCCTTTCACCTAGGCTTCTCATTTTTACAAAAACGGTTCATATTGAACACTCTTTTTAGAGGCAAGCAGTATTCGGTGAGTTTGGTAATTTATTCAGCCCTCTTGACAACGTTTGACATTCTGCTTCACAAACAGAGGGAAAACTGACATTTGATGATGGAAAAGCTATTTGTTTGAAGCACTAGAGGAAATCTACAGACATGTTTTGTAGAGTAATCAGATAGATTACTAGGAGTGGAGCCACTGAGATAAGCAAATGAAAGCAACTGCTGCAGACGTACAATGGGGCATTATCCTGATCTCTGACAGCAGGTTATTATTAGGTCTCATAGCTGCCTGAAAAGGTCACTTGTTAACATGGAAATAAAAGGAATCCATCAGCTGTTAGGCCCCCAACTCAAAGTGTGGCGTCGTTCAGGGATTGACTGATATTCTTTGCAATGAGAGTTTGAGTAGTTTTCACCCAGATCATTGGTTAGATTTATCCATGCAAACAAAGCAATCCATTTTATTGACAGGTGAGGAAGGAGATGGCACAGTTGATTCCTTCTCTGTCAGGAGATTCAGTCAAACTCGGTTTAGTGTATTTCTTTCTGAAAATTATAGAACGCGACTTAATTGCTCGAATCAGTTCCTATGTCAAGCATAGAGACTCCTGTTGTTCATTTGTCCCAGGCACGAAAGGGTCTAACTAAGGATCCTTAACGGAGCCTCTGGATGCTGCTTCTGCATAGGTAAGATTCCCTTCTGTTTCAGATTTTCATGGGGGCGAGGAGGCACATGAATGCTCTTCCAACCTCTCAAAAATCAGGAGCCAAGGCTGGTCATTCAGTGCCATCTCCCATCATAAGACCAACTTCTTTCCCCTCATCCCCCATCTTTTTCTTCTGGTTTATGTGGCAAAACCCACTAAATTACTCGACCCACCCACCCACCCATGCCCCTCCACTCCAGAGGTGATCTGGAGTTGTGCTTCTTTTCATTTACCAAATACACTAAATCAACAAACTGAGAGATAAATTGAACTGCAGCCCTTCAAAGGGATACTGCATAAAGGCAACCAGAGTCTCAAGGGAGACTTATAACATCAAAACAAAGTGCGATTGAAGGGGTCAATAAAACACCCCAGTCCCCGCGGTGCCCACCGTGCATGGGGAGTTGGCAGGGTATGTTCACTGAGCATTGGCCGCTTGCTCAAAAGATAGAAATTAAGGCCTGATCTCAAAAATAGTTTGGGCCTCTTTCTGCAGCTGTCAGAAAAGCACAGTGGACATCATAACCACTTCAGGCCTCTTTTGGGGGGAATTTCCGAATTATGTCTCAATTACAATTCCAGTCCCGCAGATTTCTAGTGTCATTGATTTCTATGTCAGAATGGACGACTCGGTGGCACAATGCTGCCTCACAGTGCCAGGGACTTGGGTCCAATTCTAGCCTTGGGTGACTGCACGTTCTCCCCGTGGGTTTCCTCCGGATGCTCCAGTTTACGACCACAGTCCAAAGATGTGCAGGTTAGGTGGGTTGGCCATGCTAAATTGCTTCTTTTTTTTTGTATATTTTAAAAAAATATATTTATTCTCCTCCTTTTTCACATTTTCTCCCAAATTTACACCGATAATAAACAATAATCAGTGACAAATATGTCAATCCCCATATCAATAACAACGATCCCATCCTCCCACCAAACCTCAAACTTCCGCCCGTATGTTCACATAAACAAATCACAAAAAGAAATCAGGAATCACCCATAGACACCATTAACACACACAGCTATTGCTAACTCTTGGTTGGTTCAATTGGCTCTGTTTTATAACCTTTGCTCTAGAGTCGCCAGGTATCTTTATGATACCGCCACGAGGTTCAAGTTCAAGTAATGATCAATAACTCAACACACCAATTAGTAAGATTCAAATCAATACACATTTATTATACACAGTAAATCGCTACTCATGCATAAACTCTACTTTCTAGGCTATTTCTGTAACTAACAGGCCTATACTTAGCTTCGGACTGGCCCACCAGGTCAGGGGAACAAATGGCCTTTCGTTCGGGTTCTGAGTCTGCAGGGTTCAAAAGCTGGTATGGACTGGTAGCTAGGAGCGCCTATCTCGTAGCGAGCGTGGACTTGAGACTTACTTACTTGGAGGCCGCCGGACAGTTCACTCTCAGGGGTTGCTTCGCGTTGCTGAGTGACCCTGTCAAGAAGGACGATTTGAACTTGGGGGCTTTACTTTATAGTCCCCAGGGGCTTCCTGCCTTTCGGGGCGGACCCCATACCTGGTTCCAAGTGATTGGACTTTAAGTGTCCGTTAACCTCTTTTGTGTTGGCTCCTGCTGGTGCTGAGGAGTCTGGCTTGGCCTTGTTTACCTTAAAATGTTTCGATTGTTCCCGGAGATTGCTCATTACTATATAGATGGCTGCTACATTACTATGCAGATGGCTGCTTGTATCGATGCTGTCTGGGTTTCTGCAGAGTCTAATACACAGTAAACTTGCACCTGCTAGTTTTTGCCTGTGTTGGCTGAATTTCCCTTCAGCCTTTGCGGTTCTCCATTTTAAGTCGGGAAGTGGCCAACTCAGGTGGCTACACACCCTCCTTGTGATCCTAATGCAAAGCGTGAAGGATCACATAACTGCATTGTCTTCATTCCCTGACCCAGCAAGCACTCTTCTATGGCCTCTACACTGACCATAACTATGCAAGAATTTTTTTTAACTAACATTCTAAGTGGCGCTATGTCAAAACAGGAACATGCATTACAAAATAAGAAAAACGGTACCTCTAACTGTGCTCAGTAAACTACACTCACTCAAACATTCAATCATACTAACTTCTTAAACAATACACACAAAATCATGGCAGCATTATTCACATTTTTCCTGGCTTGGCAGTCAAGCTAAGAATTGTACAATCGCTCATGAAACACATTTCTTTATTCACAAAAAGAACGCAAACGAATGTCCTTTATTATCGACCGCGGGGGTCAGGGGTCTGGTCATAACCGAAAATAGGGGAACTTATCCTATATACCGGGGTGCGAGCATGGTAGGCTCTCCTTCGCCATTTCCTCATGCGGATAGTCTGCACGATGCTGCAGAGTATCGCCAATACTAGTAGGGATTCTATTAAGTAGGACAGGGAGTTTACATAGAACATAGAACATTACAAACCAGGTTATGAACCTGTCACACCAAGATGGTGTTGTGTCGCTTGTGACTGGGCTCTGGGTGCTATGGGGAAGTGAATCATTAACGGCTGGGAGGGTTGGGGTCAGGGGGTTCGCGTTCGCGCGCAACCAAATGTTCATTAGGGTGATGAGCAACATGGAGGATGTCCTCATGGTTCTTCTACTTTCTCTTCTCTTCTCTTTGTTTCGTCTCTTTTCCTGGAGCTTCAGGAGCTCAGTGGGATCAAGCATAGTGTCAGTTACTATCTTGGTTTAATATCGCGGGCGAAATTCTCCGGAAACGGCGCGATGTCTGCCGACTGGCGTCCAAAATGGCGCAAATCAGTCGGGCATCGCGCCGCCCCAAAGGTGCGGAATGCTCCGCATCTTTGGAGGCTGAGCCCCAACCTTAAGGGGCTAGGTCGGCGCCGGACGAATTTCCGCCCCGCCAGCTGGCAGAAAAGGCCTTTGGTGCCCCGCCAGCTGGCGCGGAAATGACATCTCCGCACGGCGCATGCGCGGGAGCGTCAGCGGCCGCTGACGGCCATGGTGGAGACCATGGCGGAGACGGAAGGGAAAGTGTGCCCCCACGGCACAGGCCTGCCCGCGGATCGGTGGGCCCCGATCACGGGCCAGGCCACCGTGGGGGCACCCCCCGGGGCCAGATCGCCCCGCGCCCCCCCCCCCCCAGGACCCCGGAGCCCACCCGTGCCGCCTTGTCCCGCCGGTAAGGTAGGTGGTTTAATTTACGCCGGCGGGACAGGCATTTTAGTGGCGGGACTTCGGCCCATCCGGGCCGGAGAATCGCCGGAGGGGGCCGCCAACTGGCGCGGCGCGATTCCGGCCCCCGCCAAATCTCCGGTGCCGGAGACTTCGGCAACCGGCGGGGGCGGGATTCACGCCAGCCCCCGGCGATTCTCCGACCCGGCGGGGGGGTCGGAGAATCTCGCCCCTCGTCTGTTAGAATGTCTGTCCTTCAGTGCCAATTCTCCCTTTACAATTTGTCACCATGTGTGACTCCCTCAGTTTTTTTTAAACCAAATATTCAGGACAAGACACACTTAAAAATACTGAAACAATGCGAGCCGTCTCGCAGGCTGTGCGATTTACCATCCAAATGCTTGAGGATGTAAATAGCATAGGGTTGGCAACCTAAGGGTCGCCTGAAAACAAACAAAACTTTTTTGAACCAAAAGTGCCGAAATGAGGTGCGTATGGGCCGCGACGGGTAAGATTTGGATGGAATCCCCGGGTAGGACGGTGACCAATGCAGTGTGTGCTCTACCCGAGCATAGCTGACCAGAGGTGGGGTCCTCAGGCAGGGCGGAGACGAATGTCGTTTCTCCACTGCCTGAGCAACCAACAAGAATGGGCAAAAAATGTAGTCATCGTGGGGGGTTGCCGTATTGGTTCTACCTTTGAACCAGAAGGACAGTTATGAACGGTGGTCAGGCAAGCTCTCAGCGGTTTCTGCCGATGAATGTGCTGGCACGTTCTCAAAGGTTTCTGCAGACAAATAAGGCCTGGGGCCGTGGAAAAAAATTCTGATCTTACAAACAACACTTAACACTAACAGTAACGAACAACATTAAACAACATGCTGCAGGTTCCATCAGAAAGGACACCGTTTTCTCCCAAGCGGTTCCTTTTTAAAACATCATCTGGACACCTCAGTTATCAGTTGCGGACAGGGTCGCAAAGGGGTTCTCGCTTTGGGAGTCAGACTCAAAGTCGTCATCTTCTCCCAGATGCCGTACTCTCGAATGTATCAGGGCTGATAGGCTGCATGGTGCGATTTGGGGTCCATCACGTCGTTCCGGACGAGCCTGTATGAGTTGCTGCGGTGCCAAAAGGTGGTGTCTAGGTCTGTGGGGACGGAGTCGGGGTCGTAATCATAGGGCGGTGGTCTTTGGTGGGGTTTGTTGAGGAAAGTGATGGGGAAGGGATCACTCGAGTCGTGGTCAGATTCGCCGGGTGTGGGTCCTGTTGCAGGGGGATAGGAGGGAGGCGTGCTGTGGCTATTGTCTGAGTCACAGTCGCTGTCGCTGCTGCTGCTGCTGTCTGTGGGCGTTCTGGGGCGGAGTCTAGAGGTCAGGGGTGGAGTCGAGGGCAAGTCCGTGGATGTGGTGGTCGTGTTGGGGGAGGGTAGGGATACGTTGGCTGTGGGCGGGGTATGGCCTGCTGCGTCGAGCATGACGTGCTGTGCGTGGTTGGACTGTGGTCCATATGCCTTAAGCTGGTTAATATGGAACCACGCAGTCTTTCCGTTGGGGTACTTAATGTTATAGACTGAGGGGCTTACTTTGTCCGCAATGGAGTACGGACCCAAATACTTTGGTCACAGAATGTGCTGGGGTTGTAAATTGAGAGCATGACCTGCTGTCCTACCTCAAACTCAGTCGCATGCACTGTCTTGTCGAAACAGGCCTTGCTCTGTTTCTTTCTTGTGCCTAATCTTACTGCGGCTGCTAGCTGAGCCGTTTTTACATTTTCCACTAACTGCTTTACTGCGTTCTCGTGTGTGAGGGCCGTCACTTTGGGGCTGGTCAAGTCCAATCCTAATAAAAATTATGTGCCTTCCATGGGGCGTCCGGTCATGAGAGTGTGTGGGGTGTAACCTGTGGATGTTGAGACAGTATTTCTCAAAAACATCAGCGCAAAAGGGAGGACTGAATCCCAAGTGGTGTTGTTTTGTTGGACCATTTTTCTGAGGGTGGATTTTAGGGTCCGATTCAACCCACTCCACGATACCACTCGACTGGGGGTGGTATGCGATGTGGAATTTTTGGGTAATGCCAAATATCGTGAGGACGTTCTTCATGACATGTCCCGTAAAATGGGAACCTTGGTCGGATTCAATGCTGCGGGGGAGTCCCCATCTCGTAAAGATGTGGTGGGTTAAGATCTTGGCTGTGGTCTTTGCCGTGTTCGTTCTGGATGGGAATGCCTCTACCCATTTTGTAAATGTGTCTATCACAACAAGTACATACTTACAACCATTCCTGCAAGGGGGCAATGGTCCTATAAAATCGATCTGGAGGTTAGTCCAGGGGCCGTTAACGGGGCGGGTGTGACTAAATTGAGCTTTCTTGGCGTATCTGTCCGGATTGTTCTGGGCACAGATAAGACAATTCTCAACGTAGTGCGTTACGCGTATTTTAAACTTGGCCACCAACAGAGCTGCCTGAGGTGGGCTGTAGTGGGATCAATTCCCTGATGTCCATGACTGTCATGGAATAAACAAATGAGCTGATTCCTATCCTGTTCAGGAACCACATAAAGGGTGTCTTCTAACACCACACCGTCATGTGTGGTTAGTGCATTTCTAAACCGATCATAAGGTGCCGAATATTTTCCTTTCAAAATCTCCCTGAGATTGCTAACCTGCTTCTGGGCCGGCACGAAATCCTCGATATTAGTCTGCGAGACCTGAACTGCATTCACTGGTGCGCTTTCGGGGGGTGTCCAAAAGTATCCATGCCTGGAACCTGCTTTTGCCAGTGTGTTGGCTTTTACACTTCCAGGGAGGGAGGAACGATGGTGACTTCGAACGTTAACGATTCCGAATGTCCTGTTCTGTGCTTTTTCTAAAATGTGGCGGAGTAATGGGGCTGAAGGGAGGGGTTTTCCGTCTGCGGAAACAAATCCTCTTGCTTTCCACAGGGGTAGGAATTCTGTAAGGCTTTTGCAGACATAGAGGCTTTCCGAGTATATGTCTACTGGGCTGGGGAAGGAATCTGGGTGATCCACAATGTACGCAACGGCTGCTAGTTCTGCCACCTGTGCACCTAAGTGACCTGGTAGCTTTAGTGATATTTCTTCTAGGGCGATTCCCTGCTCATCCTTGACATAAATGCCGCATCCTGTAATGCGCTTCCCTTCTAATATCGTGGAAGAACCATCCACATATATTCTTAAAGGTTCGCATGTGTCTGTGTGCTGGGGGCTCTGGGGTGAACTACCTATCTTTCTGGGGAGTGTTTTCGCAATAAAGGGGCCTGTGTTGTGGTGTGGTGAGATGATTTCACATTCATGGGGGGTGCCTGGGTACTGAAGGTTATCGGCTAAGAAAGTGTGGGTTTTTGTCCTTTTAGCAGTGATGTCCCGTTCCTGCAAAAGAAGGGTCCATCTGGCTGCTCTTATTTGACTGACTGTACTGTCCTTAAGTCGTCCGTCAAGTAAAAGTTGGGTGGGGGTGTGTTCCGTGAGGATTGTGATGGGGTTTAGTCCGGTTATGTAGGAAAAATACTGAACTGCCCAGAAAACTGCGAGCAGGTGCCTTTCACAGGCCAAAAATCCCTGGTCCACAGGATCTAAAACTCTGGAGGCGTAAGCCATGGGTCTTAACATTTCGTGCCGTTCCTGGAGCACGGCCGAAAGGGTGCGGTCGGTGCTAGTTATCTCTATAGCGTAAGGGGAAAGTGGGTCTGGAACTTGTAGTCCGGGGGCTGCAATGAGGGCTCTTTTCAAAGCATCCACAGCATCCGTATGCTGCGGAAGCCATTCCCAAGGGGCTCCTTTCTTGAGGAGGTCTGAGAGGGGTGCTGCCTTGCTGGTGAAACCGTCAATGTGGTTTCGGCAGTAGTCAACCAGTCCTAAAAACGACCAGAGGGCTGAAACATTCTGGGGAAGAGGCAATTTGGCAATTGAGTCAATTTTTTTGTGCTCGATCTCGCGTTTACCGTGCGTCGTAATCGTACCCAAATATATCACTTTGTTTTCCAAAATCTGGGCCTTTTGGGGGTTTACTTTACAACCAATTTTCTGTAGGAGTTCCAAGAGTTCGGACAGAAGCTCGATGTGCTCTGCCTTGGTGTCTGTTTGCAGTAATAGGTCGTCCACATACTGGACCAGACATTCGGGGCGCGAAAATTTTGATAATCCATTTGCCAGCTGTCGGTGGAAAATGGAGGGGGAGTTGTGGAATCCTTGTGGAAGGTATTACTGATTTTTAAAAGTGAAGGCAAATTTGTATTGGCACTCTTTCGCCAATGGAATGGACCAGAATCCATTACTGACATCCAAAACCATAAAATATCGTGAGTTGAGTCCCTGTTTGAGCATGGTCTCGGGACTTGTGGCTACCGTGGGGGCTGCTGTGGGGGTGACTTTGTTGAGTTCCCGGTAATCGATGGTCAGTCGCCATGATCCATTGGGCTTTCTCACTGGCCAAATCGGGGCATTATTAGTGGAGGATACTGATCTGAGTATGCCCTGCTCTAATAAGCTGTCGATAACTTTTGCGATTTCTCCCTCTGCCTCTTGGGGAAATCCGTATTGCTTTTGGGGTCTAGGGTCAGGTCCTGTGATTTGAATGGAACCAGTCATCCGGCCACAGTCGTGTTTGTGGGTCGCGAATGCTGTCCTGTGTTTCTGCAGAACTGCCCTAACCTGCTTGTCTGTGCTAATTGTGGTCAGGTCATATCAAAATTTGCCGACTGCGCTAATCTTGTTTGCATATTCTCCTATTGTGAGCGTTGCGGGGGCTCTTGCGGATTTTGCCATTCTCCAAACACATTGATTGACTGGATCGAAGGATAGGTTGTGAGAATTCATAAAATCTATGCTTAAAATGTGTCCTGCTGTGTGGGGTAGATCGACTAAAACTATGGGGTGCTTTGTCGTTATATTGCCAATCTGAATGGGTACAGGGGCTGTGATGTGTCCCTGGTGTGAGTGGCCTGTAAAGCCGCTGAGGGTGATGGTGGCTGTAGTGGGCCACGTGTCCTTTTGAAACATGGTGGAGGAATTTATTGTGGTGCGGGACCCTCCTGCGTCCCAGAGAAACTCGATGGGCTGCCCCGTATCTTTGCTGCAACTACTGGTCAGCCAGACCTATCCCAAAGGGTGTCGCAGACCTAACTGGGGGAGCCCGAACACCGTCAGTCCGTTCCGTTCAGGTCCGTCTGATCTGAATGGGTGCTAACGCTATGCATTGGCTTTGTCCTGGTTTTATTTAGAGTGCCTGTCTGCTGGACTCTGTTGCTTTGTGGGGCATTGCACTCTCGCGCAAAGTGTCCTAACTCCACAGTTGTAACACTCCTGTGGTTTTTGTGGGGGGCTGTTCCTGCCTTCATTAACCCATGCAGGGTTCTGGTGTGCCTTAACTGTGTATATGTCTGCTTCTGCCTGCTGTTCTTCGGGATTTTTATTCGTGGGTTTGTTTTGAACAGATTGCTCCCAGGAGCGGGACAAACTTTTTACAACCCATTTCTCATTTTGAGCCTCTCTGAGGGATCATAATTGTCACAAGCTTTTTGTCCTGTTTCTGTGGCATGGGAGATAAGGGTGCGGGTCCATTTGGCCATGTTGTCTGGGGACAAATGTGCGCGGTCTAAGTCTCCGAAAACTGCTGCGAAATGGATCCACAAGCGTCCAGCAAACACTGTGGGGTGGTCGGTTTTCTTTTGCTTGCACTTATTGAGGCCATCTACGGGGTCACCCCTGTTCTATCCGATCGCGTCTAGGATTGCGGTATGCATTTCTGCAAGGGTGTCTCCTCCTACATTCTGTGGGTCGGAAAGGGCTGCTACGACCGAAGGGCCTAAACTCAAAACTGTGAGCTTTACTTGCTCTCGCTCATCCAGGTCGTACATGGTATCCTGCTGTTTTACTCTGGCAAAGAAGTGGTGGGGTCTGAGGTGGGGAGGAACGGTTTGATTTTATCGCAAGCGTCCCATAATTGGGTCACTGTTAAGGGGGTGGTGTACAAAAATTCTGTGTCGTCCGATGTGGCTGTGTGGTGGGTGGTGACTGGGTTCATTGGAGCCTGAACTATCTGCTCTGTGGGGAGTTGGGGCGCTTTTCTCTTCTGGGGCTTTCCCTGCGCACATGTTCCCTGAACATATCTCTGCGCTATCTCACACAATTCTTCCCAATCAGGGCCATCTTCCTCATCTAGCTGTGATCCAAAGGTTTCCTGGAATCCTTTTTGAACTGAAAGCAGAGATGGCAGTTCTGCAAACTGCTTCCGGCACTTTGCGTGGTCTAATGAGCTTTGTCTTTGCTCCGTGGTGGCAGCATGCAGTGCTCTTAATGCTGCCTTCAGGTCACTACACTGCCTTTGTAATGCCTCTACCTGCTTCTCTGTTTCCTCTCTTACCAGGACTGCACGTTGCGTGTGTTGATAGGCCTTTTCGTACTCGGATTGGAAGCTGCTTAAGTGCGCCAGACAAGACGGGTGTGCCCACTTGGCATCACCCACCTCTCCGTCCTTTGCTGCTAACTTCCTCCTTAACTCTACGTTCTCTTTCTCTACCCCACTGACATCGACCTTGCTCATTTGATGTGCCTCCTCTGTCTCTCTGCGGAGCGTCCAAACGACCTCCTCTATGCCTCGCAATTGTGCCAAACAGGACACGATTGCCATCGGCTTGCGAGCTTTCCCCAAGCTTTTCTTATGGATTTCACTCAGGTTCTCCCACCAAGTATGTCCTATACTCCCGGGACCTTTTTCCTCATTGTCACAGAATTCGCTCCAAAGGGGCCACCCTTTCCCTTTGAGGTACTTCCTGATGTCCTCTTCCCAAATGGGACACTGTCCTACTCTACTGCTGCTGGTCGCTGCAATCGCAAATTCCTCTGGGTTCATGAGGCGCTGCATTGCCTGTATTGCCATCTTTCCTCTCTGAATACTTCTCTTGAAATTTGGAACAAGGGGTACTAAGGCGGTGCTGTAATTACGGGTATGGCTTTCGCTATTTTCCAGAATACAAACTCCCGACAGTTTACCTTATCGCCCTGTTAGTTACGCATGCATTAAAACACTTCCGAATTATGAGGATTGATCAGAACTGCTTGAACACTTGTGGTTTTTCTGTTCCCAATTGGATTTCTAAATCAAATTTTGGGTTCTCTTGGGGTGGTTAAGCCACTTCTAGATCGGGTCCCGTCAGGATGTCGCCAGCAATATGTTGCTAACTTTTGGTTAGTTCAATTGGCTCTGTTTTATTACCTTTGCTCTCGAGTCGCCAGGTATCTTTATGATACCGCCATGAGGTTCAAGTTCAAGTAATGATCAATAACTCAACACACCAATTAGGAAGATTCAAATCAATGCACATTTATTATACACAGTAAATCGCTACTCATGCATAAACTCTACTTTCTAGGTTATTTCTATAACTAACAGGCCTACACATAGCTTCGGACTGGCCCACCAGGTCAGGGGGAAAAATGGCCTTTCGTTCGGGTTCTGAGTCTGCAGGGTTCAAAAGCTGGTATGGACTGGTAGCTAGGAGCGCCTACCTCGTAGTGAATGTCGACTTGAGACTTACTTGGTTGGAGGCCGCCGGACAGTTCACTCTCAGGGGTTGCTTCGCGTTGCTGAGTGACCCTATCAAGACGGACGATTTGAACTTGGGGGCTTTACTTTATAGTCCCCAGGGACTTCCCGCCTTTCGGGGCGGATCCCGTGCCTGGTTCCAAGTGATTGGACTTTGTTCCAAACACTTGGTTCGATTTCTCCAATGCTGGAGCGGTTCCCTGATCGTTGGGCGGTCTTTAAGTGTCCATTAACCTCTTTTGTGTAGGCTCCTGCTCTCACCGAGGAGTCTGGCTTTGCCTTGTTTACCTTAAAATGTTTTGATTGTTCCCGGGGATCGCTCATTACTATGTAGATGGCTGCTACATTACTATGCAGATGGCTGCTTGTATCAATGCTGTCTGGGTTTCTGCAGAGTCTAATACACAGTAAACTTGCACCTGTGTTGGCTGAATTTCTCTTCAGCCTTTGCGGTTCTTCATTTTAAATCGGGAAGTGGCCAACTCAGGTGGCTACAGAGACCCCCTCCCCCCAACCCTCCCACCCACCCCAACTAATGTTCAATGTTATCCAGTTCTTGAAAGTGCATAATGAATAATGCCCATGAATTGTAGAACCCCTCCATCCTTCCCCTCAGTTCAAAAGTAACCTTCTCAAGAGTCAAGAATTCCAACAGGTCCCCCCGCCACGCCAGGGCACATGGTGGAGAGGTTGCTCTCCAACCCATCAGGATCCGGGTTCGGGCGATCAACGAGGTGAAGCCTGCAACATCTGCCTCCGCACCCGTTTCCAACCCTGGCTGGTCCAACACCCCGAATATGGCCTCCCGGGAGCCCAGATCCAGTTTCACGTGCACCACTTTAGAAATTACCCTAAAAACCTCCTTCCAATAATCCTCCAGCTTTGGACAGGACCAAAACATATGAATGTGATTAGCGGGGCCCTCCTCCCGCAACATTCACACACATCTACTCCTTCAAAGAATCGTCTCATCCTCGCCCTCGTGAGGTGTGCTCTGTATACCTTCAACCATATCAGCCCCAACCTCGCACACGAGATGGAGGTGTTCACTCTCCAGAGCACCTCACACCAGAACCCCTCCTCCATATCCTCTCCCAACTCTTCCTCACACTTCGCTTTGATACCTTCCAGTGGTGCCTTCTCCTCTTCCAAAATAGCTCCATAAACAGCCTACACTACCCCCTTCTCCAGTCCCCCTGTCGTCAGCACCTCCTCCAGCAATGTGGAGGCCGGCTCCACCGGGAAGCTCTGTACCTCCTTTCTGGCAAAATCTCGAACCTGCATGTATCTAAACATTTCCCCCTGCTCCAGCCCATACTTCGCTTCCAGCTCCTTCAATCCTGCAAACAGACCCCGAAGAAACAAATCTTTTAGTGTCTTAATCCCCTTCTACTCCCATTTCCGAAAATTTCCATCCCACTTCCCTGGCTCAAATCTGTGGTTCCCTTGGCATTTCCCTTGACCCTGCCCCCAACCCGAATTGTTGGCGAAACTGGCTCCAAATTCTCAATGAAGCTATTATTACCGGACTCCCTGAGTATTTCCCCGGGGCCGTCGGGAGCGGTGCTGTTGCTAGTGCTTTCAATCCCGACCCCCTGCACAAACTCTCCTCCATTCTGACCCACTGGGAATCAACCCCTCTGACCCAGCTCCACACCTTCTCCACATTCGCTGCCCAGTTGTAATACATCAGGTTCAGAACACCCAAACCCTCTGCCTGCCTTGCCCTCTGTAGCAGCATCTTTCTAACTCTGGCCACCATCCCTCCCCATATGAACAAAGTAATCCTTACCTCAATTTCTCTGAAAAAAGCCTTTGGCTGGAAAATCGGCAGGCATTGCAAAATAAACAAAAATTGTGGCAACACATTCATTTTAACCGCCTGTCCCCGACCGGCCAGTGACAGAGGGAAACCATCCCACCTTGCCAGATCAGCTTTCACTCTCCCCACCAAACTAGAAATGTTGTACCTGCGGAGCCCCCCCCCGCCACACTCCCGGGCAACCTGTACCCCCAGGTACCTAAAGTGAGTCCCTGCCCTACGGAATGGCAGCCCCCCCACCCCTGCCCTCACCCCCAGCCGAGACACCACAAAATACTCACTCTTGTCTCGATTTAGTTTGTACCCCGAGAAAGACCCAAACACCCGAAGCAGCTCCAATATTCACCCTATCGACACACTCCGACACGTATAATAGCAAGTCATCGGCATATAAGGACACCCTATGCTCTAAATGTGATGGCCAACAACTCAATCGCGAGTGCAAACAGCAGGGGGGATATAGCACATCCCTGCCTAGTCCCACGGTGAAGAGAAAAGTATCTTGAGCTGATGTTGTTTGTGTGGACACTCGCCCTCAGCTCCAGTTCTTTACCCAGTTCACAAATCTTGGTCCAATCCCAAACCGCTCCAGAACCGCCATCAAGTACCCCCATTCTACCCAGTCAAATGCCTTCTCAGCGTCCGGTGCCACAACCACGTTCAAGACCCTTCTAACATTTGAAAAGAGCTGTCTCCCCCTCACGAACCCCGTCTGATCTTCACCTATTACCTTCGGCAGGCACTCCTCCAGCCTACCCGCCAGAACCTTCACCAATACTTTTTCATCCACATTCAAAAGTGATATGGGCCTATGCGTCCCACACTCCGTCGGGTCCTTATCCTTTTTTAGCAACAGGGAAAACAATGCCTGCCCCAAGGTTTGTGGCAACACCCCCTTCCCTATCACCTCCTCAAACATCCCCCCGTCAGGGGTGCCAGCTTATCCTTGAATTTTTTATAATATTCCACCGGAAACCCATCCAGCCCTGCCACCTTCCCCGACTGCATCCTCCCAATCGCATCCTTTATCTCCTGCTCCACTATCGCTCATTCTAATGTAGCCGTGTCCACCTCCCCTAACCTCGGGTTCTCCAACCCATCTAGAAATTCCTGCATCTCCCAGTCTCCCCAAGGTGGCTCTGACCTGTCCAACCTCTCATAAAATTCCTCAAAGACCTTGTTAATCAGATCCGGAGACACCATCAACTTCCCTGTCCTGTCCTTCACCTGAACAATTTCCCTTACCGCTGCCTTCCTCCGGAGCTGACGTGCTAACATACCTGCCTTATGGTATGTACTTTGTATCCTTAAAACTCGTGCTGGATTCTTCGTGGCCCTTACAAAAATGCGCATTGACCTCTTGACCGGACCTCCTAACCGCATCACGTTCCACATGACTGTCCTAACTGGGGGTCTCTCACCTCCCCCTACCCTTCTTACCCTCCGGCATCATACCACCAGGCCCTGCCCCATGAGCCTGACCTGCCCCTATCCATTATTAACATCGAACCCCTTCCCCCCTCCCAAAATCCCCCCGACATTTCCTCTCGAAAAAACATCTCCCAGCATCAATCCCTTCCCCCCCCCCCTCCCTCGCCTCGTAGGCCCATCAAAACCTGCTAACCAGGCTCCAATGTCCGCAGCCCTCCTCTCACCTCACCTCCGTTCACTAGCCAACTTTAGTTTGCTAGCGCAGGTGGCTCCCCCCCCCGCCCCAAGGTATGCCGTCCTGTCCCACCTAGTCCCAGAGAAAAAAAAAACAACCGTCGCAACGCAGAATGCCAATCAACCCAACCAATAACTTGAACTCTGTAACAATGATGTGGAGATGCCGGCATTGGACTGGGGTGAGCACAGTACGAAGTCTTACAACACCAGGTTAAAGTCCAACAGGTTTGTTTCGATGTCACTAGCTTTCGGAGCGCTGCTCCTTCCTCAGGTGAATGAAGAGGTATGTTCCAGAAACACATATATAGACAAATTCAAAGGTGCCAAAAGAGAAGTAAATTACAATACACATCAATGAAAAGAAAGTTATTGCATTTATACATTTTCCAGCTCCACAATCACAGTCCACAGTCTCTCTTGCAGCTCCGCTCCTCACGTCTGTCCCAAGCCTTCTGCTCTCACGAACGCCTAGGCCACCTCCACTGTTTCGAAATAAAAATCTTTGCTGCTATATGTCATCCTCAGCTTCGCCAGGTATACCATACCAAATCGCACCCCCTTGTACAGTGCCGTCTTCACTCGCCCGAACGCCGCTCGTCTTTTTTGCCAACTCCACCGTCAGGTCCTGGTAGATCCAACTCACCACCATCCCACTGCACCTCGCGCTTCTACTTCGCCCAGCTGAACACCTTCTCCTTAATGCAGTACTTATGGAAGCAGATAATTACTGCTCTTGGCGGCTCATTCACTTTGGGCTTCGGCCTTAATGACCGATGAGCTCGGTCCTGCTCGTACCGGGAGGGGTTCTCACCCTCCCCCATCAGCTCCGCCAACCTCCTAGCAAAGTACTCATTTGGCCTTGGGCCCTCTGTCCCTTCGGGCAAGCCCACAGTTCTCAGATTGTGCCACCTCGAGCGGTTCTCCAAGTCCTTGAGCTTTGCTCGGAGTCCTCTGTTGACCTCCAGTTGAGCTGGTCGCTTTGCTGCGACACGGCCTCCTCCACTTCCTTCATCTCCTCGCCCTGCTCTCTCACCTCGGCCTATGCCTTTGCCACAGCTACCCTCACCGGGGCGATGGCCTCCTCCACCAATGACTTCAATGCGACCGCCACCTCCTTCCTCAAAACCTCCATGTGCCTCGCAAACTGCTTTTCCAGCTCCACAGCCATCACATCGGTCATCTTTTCACCATAAGCAGTGCGGCCCCACCATGTGGTTTGACATCCGCCATCTTGTTAGCGCTTTTGCTGGTCCTCTCATTCAACGGCAAGCCCGTGCTTCCTCCCTTCTTCGACCCTGCTTTTTACATCCTTTAACGACTTATGATTTTTCCATTTTTTTTCTCCTTCTTTCCTTCTTCAATCTTTTTTTAAAAATTCTTCCTTCAAGAAAAAGAAAAAAAAACTTTCTTTAAAACTTCTTTCTCTTCCTTTTTGTATTCCTCAAGAATTCCCCTGGGACCAGACTTCAGTCTTCTTAAAACATTCTAGGCAGGAGCTACCCGATGTGGAACATCTCACCTACATTGCGCCCCGGCTTCGGGCCTGCCGCTTCGTTTTCCGTTTGGCTCCGCCCCCGCTGCTCCGACCGCCGCGTGCGCTGGGCCCGACGCCTCAAGCTCCAGCCGCCCGACGCCCGCGCGGGGTTCCTCGGAGGTTTTCAAACCGGCCCCGCTTGACGCCCGGGACGGCCCTAAAGGCCGACAACAATCGGGGGTGAGAGCGAAGAATCGGGGAAACCCCCGAAAGCACCGCAAATAGTGGCCACTGGCAGGAGCTCCTCGCTAAATTGCTTCTTAGTGTCCAAAAGGTTAGGTTGGATTGCTGTGTTACAGGGATGGGGTGGGGCGTGGGCCTAGGTAGGGTGCTCTTTCGGAGGGTTGGTTGAGAATGAATGGACCGAATGACCTTCTTTTCCACTGTAGGATTCTATGAAAATTTTAATAAGTAAGCACAAATTAATAAATCTGGCACAGGAGCCAAAATATCTGTAATAGTTGAGTGACTTCACATTTTAAACTGAGAAGCAAAGCCAAGTTTGCAGCATTAAACTTCAAGAAATTAAATAGTTTACTGAAATATATTAAGGCTTTCTTTCCATTCTAATCAACGGCTTTACAATAGGTTGTCTGGCTTTTATCACACTGTTGTTTGTGGGACATTTTTGGTTGTAAATTGGTTCCCATTTCCATTCGTTAGCCAATGATTACTCTTCAAAAAATACGACATTGACTACAGAGTAGTTTGGGGTTGAAGGGCACAATGTAAATGTTGATTCTTTCTTGTTACTGTGATACAGCTTCACAATTAGAGTTGAATAAGACATTCTGTATTACATGATACAACACAATCCCTACAAAATAGTGTGTCTTGCAACACCATGATCCACTCATATCCATAAAGAAGTCTTACGTATCTCCATGGTATTCCAGATGACTCAATCAGAACATCACACTTGAATGTACCAAAGGTCTGATGAATAAAGAAATAGTGGCAGACATTCTTCTGGAATTATATGTTGGATAGCACGGAAGGAGGCTCTTCAGCTCATTGTTCATGCTGAACATCTGTGAGAGCAACTCAGTAGTCCCAAACCCCTACCATTTCCCCATAGCTTTGTACTTTCTTTTTTTGATACCTATCCAGTTCTCTTATGTATTTTAAATTCTTGCTGGCTTCTGATCTAGAATCAGTACCTTGCAATCTGCAAACTTTGCTTGCCATTAACAATTGACCTCAAACTGATCTCAGGATTTAGCCCAATCTGGTTTTGTTACCTTGAAGGGACAGATCTACTTAAAACACAGTTTGCAGAGGGATACATATTCATGTTCTTACCTATGGTTTATCAAATCAGTGGGGTTCACAACATTGAATATCACATGTCACAGATTTATTAATCATACGACAATTAAACATGCACTTCACACTTCGTGCCTCGGCACTCGGCCCCGACCAATGGGAGGGCCTCGTGTCGGCCTGTGTCTGTGGGCACCAATCAGAGCCTGATAACTCTGCATTTGCTGATAGGCTCATTTGAGCCTATCAGAAAGAAATGCAGAGTGACATCAGACTCTGATTGGTCAAGTTCCCTTAGAGCGGAAAAACAATGGTGAACATTGAGGTGACTGGGAGGGAGAGAGGCAGCAGTGAAGACAAACATCGCCTGTGAAGTTGTAGAGCAATCTCTTTGTTTTCTCCAGGTACAATCCCACACTTCTGAGTGTCTGGAGACAACTGTTTTGAAAATCATTACAAATTTAGGTTTGGACATCAAAAATTGTCGCGGACAGAACAATAATGTCGCAAATATGGCATGAAAAAGTCAGGTCTACCAGCAAGATTGAATAATGCAAGTCCCTGTGCATTATTCATCCCATGTTCCAATCACTCCTTGTATTCAATCTGCAATGCTGCAGCTGAATCCTGTGAGAGATCTGCACATTATTCAAAACATGTATGCCTTTTTGGTTTCCACGGATCGATAGAATATGTTGCTATCACACTGGGAGAAGGCAAATGGAAAACATTTGATGGTCAAAAGAATTTGCGACACCAAATGGTCTGCTTATACAGATGCTATTTTGGCTTTGAAAATGAACTTTGTTGATACAAAGGAAACCTTATCAGACATATCTGCGTCAAATTCAAAGTACTGCAGGTGAAAGCTGAAGTAAAATCCTTCGCAGAGAATTCTGAAAGGTATGATACTGCTGTATTATGGTATCGTTTTCCTCAAAAAGCGAATACCATCAGAAAATCACTGTAAAATGTTGATGCAACTTTATTGAATACTGCACAATTTTTAGCCGCAGTTAAAAGTTTTGTCATGGAAGTTTGAAATTATAGCTCATTGGAATCAGGGACACTAACATTAGCAAAAAATATAGGTCCTCTGATAATGATAATTAGAAACAATGAAAAGGGAAAGAGAATATCATTGTTCAGACAGTCAATGTTATTTTTGACAGACTCATGGTGCAATTGCAGAGCAGAAGTGGATTTTTGAAGAAAACTGTTGCTTTATTTTGCATGCTTCTCACAGAAGTTTGGATGAGAATGCTAAAAGCCACTGCAGTAAGAAATTAAGTGATTTCTATCAGGAGGACATAAGCACAAATCGTTTTGAAGATGAAGTGAAACAATTTATTCATCTCATTGATAATGATGAGCTCTCTGCTTTGAGATCACCAGTTGATTTGTGCAGACTTCTATATGATGGTTTGCAAGCAACCATTCCAAATGTGGAAACCATTCTGAAAATATTTTTAACAATAATTGTCATAAATGCTTCCAGTGAATGTTCTTTTTCTGTATTGGAAAGAGTTTTTAAATTATTTTGAATTATTGACAATTGAAAGTATATCTTTACAAGAATGTACCGACGATGATTCAATTAATGATTTTATGAATAAAATGTATCGGATAAAGCTATTTAAATTGCCATTCCAACAATGGATGAGGCAAGAAAATCTTAAAAATCTGTCCACCTTTTGAAAATGGACCATTGCTGGTCTAATATAATGGTTGCAGCTGATAGTTCTCACGACCATCGCTCTCAAGACGAGCCTTTAGAAAGTACCTTCAGAATCCTGCAGACAGAGACACTTATATTGAGTTTGGACTCACTGGACACTCCATTCACCTGTATTTGTTGCAATAACTTTCTTGAATTTGTGAGAGGAAGAAAGAAAGTTCACTGAATGAGATTCTGAAATATACTGAATGGCAGTATAAGGATCTTGTTGATTGGAGTATTTGCTCCTGCGCTGGACTGGCTCATTCTGTCCTGCTCTGGCCTGTGCTGCAGTGATGTCATCGGCTGACTTTTCCATCTTGTTTATCATCAGCAAGTTCCATGTTTGCTCATCTCAGGACACACACATTGAAATATTGACCATATTTACCGTCATTCTGACAAGAGGTAAGCTTAGATTTCAGTTCAACAATTCTTCATCCAGACGTGGTTTGCAAGTTAAAAAGCACTAAAGCAGTGATCAGTTTGGGTGTTTTAGTGGCTTGTGCTTTTGCGTTCTGTGGGGAGAGGATGGCGGTATTCGGGAGGGCCATGATGTTATTGGGAGAGAGATGGGACATCGTTGAGGGAGGGGGGGTGACATTATTGGGGGTGGGGCCCAGAAATGAAGGTGAGCACAAGGCCCACATGGTGTAAGTCTGTCACCTACTTCACAGCAGTACCTATAATAAACTTGCAAGGTTTAGTCCGAGAATTCAAATGTGTTGTGGTTCCTCGTTAGGTATACGGGCTGATTAAACCTGAATAATATATTCCAATATTCACTTTTTATACGCTTTCTGCCCCTTTCTACATTTCAGATTATGTATAACTCAACACTGATTTGATTATGTCCCATCCTTACAGTTACGTGTTTGTAACTCCCTTCATATGATTCACACACCTGAACATCCCAGGCTAGAGGTTGTGGTCGTTCTCAGGCAGGTGCTTATCTTAGCTAACGCTTCAAGGTTCCCGCTTCTCATGAATTAACAACATGTTTTTGCTTGCTCTGTGCCTGGGCTGAAACCTTTTTTTTTCACCATTTCTCCAATCAATTTTTCTTATTAAGCAGGGGAATGACAACCTTAGAATGGTTGAATTCTTCGACCCATTTTAAGGACTAACAATTTAAGAATCAGACTTCCTCCCCTTAACAAAAAGGGCTAAACAGCGTTAGTGGGTTTCACAGCATTACCACAACATAATATTTCTACAACATAAAGTCCATTAGCAGCATGCTAACGCACTTCAAATCAGTCTGTTTAACCCTTTCCTCACATTGCCAGCTGCATAAATACCTTGAGCATCATGCGGTTTAATACCCCTGTTCTAAACCAATGTGTGACCCAGGAGTAATGCACTGTGCACAGGAGATCCGTAGGATTGCATATGCTGCCTTTGTTTTACGTCTGCAGAATATTTTTAAAGATCAATAATGAATGAGCTGTTGTCTAACGCAGAATAAGAACGTTGAAGGGCACCATGCCTATGTTGGGGAATAATTAGTACAGATTTCCTTGGGAAGAATTGGAGTAACAGACACACAGTGTCGTGCCAGTGACATTATGATGGTGTTTGTGGGTGGCAAGCTGCACAGCCAAGTCAAGTATGGGGGAGGAATGGGCCCACATTTTAATATATGGATGACGTAATCATACTACGTGCTTCAAAATGACCTTTAGTGAGATGACTGTTTTTAATAGTAAGCAACATAAAAATTACATTTGTCAGAAGCTGACGATAGTAATTTCGAGCATAGGACAGTTAGTACTAATTCGCACATTTATGTTTCATAGTTTTTGGCCTTGAGGTATGCTGTGTTTGCAGCCTCATTACTGGTAGCACCGGGGGTATAATGAGCGCTGTGCTTTGACTGCTGGGCCAAAGAGGCGGCCGGTGATGCCTACAATTAGCTGTATGCTTTCCTCAGTCGAGAGCTCAACAACTCTCGTATCATTTTGTTGCATTGTATAAGGTTGCTACGGCCTTTTGTCTGGCTATGACAGCTCAGGAGGCCAAGGCCTTTGGGCTACCCTTCCCCTTGTGCAGACCTACATTAGGCAGATAGATATAGTGCTTTGAAAATCAGATGGTGTTTCACTCCCCATGGCAGCTGTGATTTATAGATATGCCTGTGGGTACTTCAGACTCTGTGTTCTTGTGATTTATGGCAGGCAACAAGCTGGGTAAGACTGCTCCAAAGCTATTTTACTGTAGTTTTAGATGAGGTGCTTGAAGGAGAAGGAGTCTGTCAAGGTAAAAACCTCTCTTTAACATTGTTACCTGTTGTTTGTACATTCATAGGCCGTGGGTGCCACCGGCTCGACCAGCATTTATTGCTCTTCTCTAATTGTCCTTGAGAAGCTGGTGGTGAGCTGCCTCTGGAAAACAGCTGAGTGGCTTGTTTGACCATTTCAGGCGACTGTTAAGAGTCAACCACATTGTTATGGGTCTGTAGCAAAGTACACTCTCTTTATTGGTGGTACGTGGATGATTTATTTCACTGCGCAGGCCCTTTAAATATTTATGTGTGCCTGAGCACATGTGGCAACTTAAAGGGCAACTTGGGTGCAGCCTGTGCGTTACCTTTCAGATTGCATGCACAGTTTAGTGAGAACATTAATCTGGAACAATGTAATTCGTGCAAACTGTACAAGTGCACAGCCGTGCAGCAATTGGGAAAGTGCCGTGCAGGGAACAAACAGGCCATGCCCAAAGAACAGGTTGGGGGAGATTACAGGGAAAGGGAGGATTTGAAAAAACAAGGATAAAAATGTTAAAATTACAATGTTGCTTGACCAGGGACAACACAGGTCAGTGAACACAGGGGTAATCGGGAACAGGGACTTTTCAGACACACATCAGAATTTTGGATGACCTCAAGTTCATGGAGAGTAGAATGTGGGAGACCAACCAGGAGTGTGTTGGAATTGTCATGACTAGAGGCAACAAAGGTCTGAATGAAAGATTCAGCAGCTGATAAGCTGAGAAAGGGGTGAAATCAGGAGATGTTATGGAGGTGAAAATAGGGCAGTCTTGGTGAAGGTGCGAATATGTTGTGAGAGGCACAACCCAGGGTCAAATATGACAACAAGGTTGAAAACTGGTTTAGTCTCAACCAGGGACAGGGATAGACTCAATCGGTAGGGAACAGGGTTTGGAGCAGGGGCTAAAAACCATTGTGCAGTGGAATTGGAGCCATTAAATGGTTTCAAGAAGGGGATAGAGATACTTCTGATACAAACGGGTTAAAGGGATATGGGGAACAGGTGGGGAGGTGGATTTGAGACCAGGAAGAGCCATGATCTGATTGAATGGCGGAGCAGGCTCGAAGGGCTGAATTGCCTACGGCTGCTCCTAATTCCTATGTTCCTATGAAAACAATAGCTTCACGTTTTCCTATTTATTTGAAGGAAATTCCTGCTAATACATCACTAGATGAAACCATTCCGAATACTTTTTGACTTCTATATTTTCCGCGTATAACTGGTCAAGTTCCCTAAACCAAACTCTTTCAGTTGGATTCTCCAATTCTGTGGCTACATTTAGGGGGCTGGTTGAGCACAATGGGCTTAAAGCAGAACAATGCCAGCAGCGCGGGTTCAATTCCCGTACCAGCCTGCCCAAACAGGCGCCGGAATGTGGCGGCGAGGGGCTTTTCACAGTAACTTCATTGAAGCCTATTTGTGACAATAAGTGCTTATTATTATTATTATTATTATTAAGTGCCAATGCCGGCGTGGGAAATGTGGCATTTTATGACGCCAAATTTGGTGTCGAACTCTCACCGATTCCGGGATCGGTGAGGGGCTAGCAGCGCTGCCAGGTAAACCTCCCGGTTCCCGCTGGCGCTAAAAACAGCCGGAGATTGGGCGGGTCCGTGGCCACGCATGCGCACGACATGCCGCTGGCCATTTGTGGACCCGACCTGCAAAATATGACAAACCCTGGCCACCCCCTGGCCCACCCCCCATCAGTCCCCTCAGCCCTCGTGGAAGCCCCCCGCCCCCAGCCAGCAGCACAGCTCCCGGCCAACTGTGGTGGCGCTGGACACAGAATTGGAGAATCCAGCTGAAAGAGTTTAGTTTAAGGGAACTGTCCTTTACCAGTCACACTCGGAAAACATAGAAGTCAAAATGTCGCTCAACCACACGTCAACCTCACGGTCGGAACCCAGGCCATCAGGGCCGGAGAATCGGGGGAGGGCCTTCCACTGCCGCGCCAACAGCGTTCCAATGGCATGAGGCGCGCAACATGATGACGCCATTTTGGAGGGGGCGGAAATTCGAAAATCGTCGTCAAACCGCCGCCGCCCCAATTTGGACGTCGGAAGGGATTCTCCGCCCGATCGCCGATTATGATATCGGCATTGAGCAACGGAGAATCCCACCGAGTTTCTAGCCTCAACGGCACTCTGTAGTAGAGAATTCCACAGGCTGACCACTCTCGAGGTGAAGAAATTTCTCCTCATCTCAGTCCTAAATGGTCTACCCCATATCCTCAGACTCTTACCTCTGGTTCTGGACATCCCCAACCATCAGGAACATCCTTCCTGCATCGACCCTGTCTAATCCTCTTAGAATTTTATATGTTTCAGGGCAGTGGTTAGCACTGCTGCCTCACGGAGCTGAAGACCCGGGTTTGATTCTGGCCCCCCCGGGTCACTGTCCGTGTGAAGTTTGCACATTCTCCCCATGTCTGCATGGGTCTCACTCCCACAATCCAAGAAGATGTGCAGGATTGGTGAATTGGCCACGCTAAATTGCCCTTGAGTTGGAAAAAAAAAGAACTGGATACTCCAAATTTTAAACATCACCCCTCCCCGCTCCCCCCACACTCTCCACCCTGCCCCCCCCCCCCCCACCTCATCGGCACAGTGGTCCAAGATCAAAATCTCTGATGCAGAATCAGGATAGATATGAGCTGACGGGTGAAATGGGGGTGGGTGGGGGGTGATGAGCTGACAGATGCAGACTCATTCGAGGAGAATTTGGAGATGATGTGGGCCTCCCTTGTCCTCCAGACGTCTCAGATCCTCTCCGCAGCCTGCCCTCCTTGGGGTCGTCCTCCAACCCTTCCTGGCCCTCCTCCTCACCCTCAGATGAGGCCGCATGTCCCTCCACCTCCTCCTCCTCCAGCAGGTCGCCCCGTTGCTGTGCCAGATTGTGGAGGGTACAACAGATCACTGCAAAGCATGAGACCCCCTGGAGGGGTGTACTGCAAGGCAGTTTAAACATTGGAACCTTATATTGAGCAGCCCGATGCACCACTCAATGACAGCATGGGTGGCAGTGTGGGCCACATTATAACGGGTCTCCGCCTCGGTCTCAGGAATCCACAATTGTGCCATCAGCCATGATCTCAGTGGGTATCCCTTGTCTCCCTCAAACCAACCCGTCATCATGTGGTGGTTCTCGAAAACAGCGTGGATCTCCGGGTGACCAACATGTAGCTGTCATGCACCCAGGGTAGTGGGCACACATATGCATGATTCTGAGGTGGTGGCCGCACATGATCTGAACATTTCAGGATCGGAACCCCTTCCTGCTAATATAGGGTATTCCCTGATGCCCCAGTGCTCAAAGGACGACATACATGGCTTTGATGGGCCCCTGGACCTGGAGCCTCCCAGCGATGGCAGCAATTTGGCAGCCCGGGCATCTTAGAGGGACAGGTCAAACTCAAAGGTGATATAGTCTGATGCTTGGGCATTCGTCACCTCACGGAAGCAACTGTGGGCTGACAATTTGAAAATGCAGCACAGGTCACTGCTCGAGCCCTAGAATGACCCGATGGTATCGACGTTTGAGGCTGCAGTGACCTTGACAGCCACCAGGAAAGGGTGCTCTCCTCCTCCATGGGATTCCATGTCCATGAGGAGTCGCTCAGGTGCTGCAGTTACTCCCTGTTGAGACGGAATCTTCTGCAGCATATGGTAGCCATCAGCTCATGTAAGGACCAATGACGCCTCTACACTTTGCGCCGTCAAAGGCCTTCCCTTCTGGCTCCCTCCTCAGCCTGATGGCCAGCCAGGTGTTCAGGGTGTTTAGTGACCCCCTTAAACATCTGGTGCTGCCTCCAGTCTGCGTTGGCATTGCTGCCATCTTCGGTACCTGCCCGCCCCACCTGCCACAAGCACAGCAAGAGCAGCCTCTGCAGGATCTACTCCAGCAAATATTTTTTTATCTGGAAGGAGTTTGAGAAGGATTGGTGAATCAGTTAGGGCTTCCATCCTGGGACCCTCAAATCCCCCAAGCCTCTTCCACCCTGACGGTGACTGTCCCGCCTCCTCTCAGAGTGCAAGACAGCCAACCAGTTGAGCTTGCAAATCTTGCTCTGCACACTCACCCCTGGCCACACCAGGAGAGGATCCTCAGTGGTGAAACCCTGATCTTTAGTGTCTGATTATTGGCAGCTGCCGCTATGGTGCTGATGCTCCTCGAGTTCAGGCACACTTTTCAGGCATCAAAGGTTGCAGAACATGCAGTGCGGTAATCATCCTGAGACAGGGCACCTGTACCTTCAAAGAGGCACTTGAGAGTTTAGGAGTGTGAATTGCTATCACAACTAACAAGGCAAATTCCTCATTTGAAATAGGCTTCAGCTGTGAAGCTAGAGGCCGCTCCCAGTCAAAGGGAGTGAAATTGACTTTAGGGGTGGAAACTGCAGCAGGGCTCTGTCCTGGCAAAGTCTGGGGGGGGGACAGACAGGCTGCAGCTTTGGTTGCTCCTGTTATGGGTCTCCACAATATTTAAAGATGACTTGGAAGCCTCATAGATGCAAAGCCCCTCAATTGCCAGCTTAGGTGGTGCCACGTCCTCTGTGGAGCTGACATTGCTAACTTTATCAGGCCCTGCTCCATCAGAGTTACAGTGGACACCATTGCCTCAGATTCTCTCTGCACAGAGAACCTGGAGATAAACCCACTTGTGCAGCTGGCAAGTTACATACCAGTTTTCTCGCTGAAACTGGAACTGTGCGCACAGAGTTGAAAATTCCTCCAAATGACTTTTGTCTTCCTAATATTTAGTTGGAGAAATTGTTGCACTGACAATTTAAAGAGAGTGAAGTGGAGATGATGGTGAGGGCGAGAAGGTAGAGTACATGTGGAAACTGAGTGACAGCAAGTGCAGATGAGAAATAGATGGGGTCCAAAGATAGATCCTTCGGGGACAGCAGAGTAAAGACGGGAGCAGGCAGAGAAGCCTTTTCAGCTGATTCTCTGGTTATGTCTGGATAGATGATAGTACAGTTCTACCCAGCAGGACAACAGATGAAATGCTTTTGAGGAGAATGGTGTGGTCAACCATGTCGAAGGCAACAAACAAGTCAAGAAGAATGGGTCAGGATAATTCACCTTTTTCACAGTCACATAGAATAGTAACTGTATTAGGAGTTTGTATTGTGGCAGGGGCAGAATCTGTGTGAAGAAAATTTAGAATAGAAATTCGACATGTAAACAATTTGAAATTCAGCTGAGGTATAAGCAGTGACTGTCGGTGGTTTTGTGGAGTGAGTACCTGCATTTTTTCCTCTCTCAAATCCATTGACCCCTTATGTATCAAAGAAACTTGCAGTTAACAACTGAACGGTGGATGTATTCGTGGTGGAATTTTTAGGCAGAGGAAAATGCAATTTGAGGTAATAAACCTTCTATGGAGGTTAATGACACATACTTATCTTCTCACCATATTCCTAGATCTCTCCATAAACACACCCTGTTACCTCTAAGACCATTTTACTGCCCATTTTGGTGAATTTTTCTAGGAACTTGGGCAACAATGTTATGAACCTTGGTGCTGTGGTTTTTTCTTTTCCACAAAATAATTGGAGAAGTCTCAGGTCCAGGGCAATCATTTATTGCCCAACACGTTGGGGGAACCCAGCTTCAGTGATAGACTTCCTGAGCTGACTCTGCCAGCGTAAAGAATCAGGTGATATTTCTACAGAGTGGAATTAAGTAGGAAAGGATATTGTTTACATTAAATCATGTCTGCTTTAAATTAAACAAGTTCTGGGCACCCAGGCAGAGTGAATATTATGTGCCCTTATCTAACCTTCAGTTCTCTATGTATCCCCTCCCTACTTGGTACCAGACCCGATAGATGTGTCTGGTCCTTTGGTCGAGTTAGAAAAACATGCCTGTCAACTTTTTATGCTGACTGCTGTAGATTGTGTTTTAGAACATGTTGTTAAGTTCACTGGAACTGGAACAAGTTGCTTGACCCCTTTACCGACTGCACCATGTATACTTCGTAAGACAATATTCTGTCCAGTTTCCTTTACTCCAATTTTCCTCATTGTTAAATTATGTTTCCTGGAATTTGAATATTCACAATGGGGAGGTGGTGGCATAATAGCCACCAAACCAGTAGTTCTCCAGGGGAGTATGCTGGGGACCTGGGTTTGAATCCCACCATGGCAGATGGTGAAATTTGGAATTAAAAGTCTAATGGTGACCATGAAACCATTGGAAAATTTTGTAAAAACCCACCCAATTCACTAATACCCTTTAGGGAAGGAAATCTTCCATTCTCACCTGGTCAGGCCGACATGAGGATTCAGATCCACAGAAATGCGGTTGACTCGTAAGTGGCCTTGAACTGAGTTCAAGGGCAATAAAGGAAGGGCAATAAATGCTGGCTCAGCCAACAATGCCCGCATTCCATGAAGGAATAAAAAAGGATGAACAATTTTCTTGGGTTAATTTTTTCATTATTTTTTTTAATGTTTCTACAATATATTTATGAAATTTTTGACCTCAATTTCAGCAAAGACCAAGATGAGGAGTTAGGCAGTGGTCTGATCCTCTTTAATCTCTGCTGTCCTGATCCCCTCTACCTCAATTAAATTGGGGAGAGTCTCTTCCGCCTCCGCCATGGTGGAGACCGTGGCGGAGGCGGAAGGGGAAGAGTGCCCCCACGGCACAGGCCCGCCCGCGGATCGGTGGGCCCCGATCGCGGGCCAGGCCACCGTGGGGGCACTCCCCGGGGTCAGATCGCCCCGCGCCCCCCCCAGGACCCCGGTAAATAGGTACTCTAATTTACGCCGGCGGGACAGGCAATTTATCGGCGGGACTTCGGCCCATTCGGGCCGGAGAATCCAGCGGGGGGGCCCGCCAACCGGCGTGGACTGATTCCCGCCCCCGCCGAATATCCGATACCGGAGACTTCGGCAACCGGCGGGGGCGGGATTCACGGCGGCCAACGGCCATTCTCCGACCTGCTGGGGGGTCGGAGAATGACGCCCCTGGTTAGTGATTTGAGTCAAGCAGAGACACTGCCCCTGGAGAACCATCTGACTTGCAATTAATAAACTCAAAACATCCAACTTGAATTAAGATCATACCAACCAGGAGTATCGAGTGACTTTTGGCGATCTTGGCTCGAAAACAAATGAAGAAGGTGAGTGCTCATACTTATTGTCAGGTAGCATTAGTTTTAGACAAACCTAACCCTCTCGCTATCCTTTCAGACAAGCGATGGAGATCCACAAATATTAGGTCAAGACCTTCAAAGGAGGACAAAGCATTAGAACTCTCTAATGATCCTTATCCAATGCTGTGACAGAATAGATAGACAGTGAACAATGCTAAGAGCCAAAAATCTGCCAAGTAATTAACCTGACAAGCACAGCATGAAATAAACTAATTAGGTGCATAGATCAAGGACACCAATTCTTCCATCCCCAGTTTCCATTTCGCTCAAAGTTTCAGTGAATTCATCATGAGCCGCTTGCACTGCACGGTCAGATACAATGTCCATTGACTAAAAATTGAACTATTTGATTATAATTCAAATCTCTAAATGAACATTTCACTTCTGTTTTGTTAAGTACAACCATCGCCTTGTGGCAGCACAGTTTGCATCTCAAGGGTGCCTGATGTTCAGGTTTTTTTTCCCCCGCAGACTTACAGAGTTTAATTTGGTTCCATATTGGTGGAAAAGCTGGTCACATTGCACCGTATTACATTCTGGCCTGCTTGCTTGACTCTTAGCTTTTCCTTGCCATCAGTAAAATAAAAGTAGGATTGGAGTAATTAATGGGACTGAAAGTTGGTGCATCCCTAGGATCTGTTGATCTACATCCCAGAGTGTTGAAAGAGGTGGCTCTTGAGATAATGCATGCATTGGTAATCATGTTTCAAAATTCTACAGATTCTGGAATGGTGCCTGTAGATTGAAAGGAAGCAAATGTCACCTCACTTTTTAAGAAAGGAGAGAGAAAACAGGGAACTCCAGACTGCTGATGAACGCGCAGCCTCACGTCATGCGAATTTGGAGACTATGAGGGCCTCCCTGGTCCTCTTGCCCTGTCAAACAATGGCCGCCGCCTGTCCTCCATCCTTCGAGTCCTCCTCAGGCTCATCCTCCAGCCCCTCCTGGTCCTCCTTCTCAGATGAGGCTGCATGTTCCTCCTCCTCCTTCTTTTCCAGCATGTTGCCCACTGATGTGCCAGGCTGTGGAAGACACAGCAGACCATTACAAAGTGGGAGATCCTCTGGGGGCTGTATTGCAAAGCATCGCCAGTGCAGTCCAGGCAGTGGAACCTTATTTTCAGCAGCATGGTGCTCTACTCAATGACAGAATGGGTGTTAACGTGGGCCTCATTGTAGCGTGACTCTACCTTGGTCTCAGGCCTCTGCACTGGCGTCATCAACAGTGAACTCAGTGGCTATCCCTTGTCCTCTACGAGCCAACCCGTCATTCTGGGGCGGTCTGCAAAAACACCAGAGATTTCCAAGTGCCCCAGGACGTAGCTGTCATGCAAATTCCCAGGATAACATGCACACATGTGCATGATCCTGAGACAGAGGTTGCACAATATCTGTACATTCAAGGAGTGGAGCTCTTTCCATAGAACCATAGAATCTTATAATTCCAACAGTGCAGAAGGAAGCCATTCAGCCCATCAACTCTTTGAAAGAGCACCCACCCAGGCTCTCTCCCCCACCCTATCCCTGTAACCCCACCTAACCTGCACATCTTTGGACTGTGGGAGGAAACCGGAGCACTTGGAAGAAACTCACGCAGTCATGGGGAGAAAGTGAAAAATCCACACAGACAGTCACCCAAGGCCAGAATTGAACCCAGGTCCCTGGCGCTGTGAAGCAGCAGTGCTAACCATTGCCTGCTAGTATAGGGAACTCCCTGATGCCACGGTGCCCGCAGGGTGACATGCGTGCCATTGATGGCCCCCTGGACCTGGGGTGTACCGACAATGGTGGTGAATCTTGCAGCCAGGCATCTTGGTGGACCTGGTCCAGGTCAAAGGTGATACAATCCCGTACAGAGCATCTGACATCTCCCAATGGAACTGTGGGCTGATGACTGTGATATGTTGCACAGGTCTCCATTTGAGCTTTGCAATGACCCAGTGGCGTTAAAATTAAAGGCTGCTTGACTTTCATTGCTACCAGGAGTGGTTGCCCTTTTCCTTCATGGGGTGTCATGTCTGTGAGGACGTGGTACAGGTGCCACATTGCCTTCCTGCTGAGGCGTGGCCTTTTGCGGCACATGGTGTCTGTCAGCTCATTGTCGGATCATCGAGTCTTTCCCTGGCCCTGACTTGTAGAAAGATGCAGCTGAGAATGCTGAGGAATAATGATGATGGCTAAGTTGTTGTAGTGGCCTGACTCGCTGGACTGTGAGGAAACATAAGATCCAACAGAGTCAATGAGGGAAATAACACCATGCCTGGTCAAGACCCAGCCTTGGGACCCCAAGATCTTATTGCTGTCAGGCCATTACACTCAAAACACCTGCGTTGCCTGAACTTGCACTGTGCCTTTAAGCCTGTTGGGGTGGTCAGCGTTTCAACAGCCCCACACCCTTACCATGACTGTCACACCTTCTCGCAGAATGCCATTCAGCGAGCCAGTTGTGCTGGTAACCTTCGCTCTGCACACTCACCCTGACCAAATCAGGAGCCGCTAACCTCAGATCTCTGCTAGCAACATTAAGGAGGCCATGCTCAGCTGTCATCTGCTCATCCAGATAGTTGCCATTTGGCTGCGAGTGAACCCCTGCTCTTTACTGTTTGATTGTTGGCAGCTGTCTCTATGATGCTGACACACCTAGAATACAGGCACGCTGTTCAGGCATCAAAGGTTGCAGGTCAACTAGTCCACAAATCGTCCTCTCAGACAGGCCACCTGGTCTTTCGAGAAGGCACCTGAGAGTTCAGGGACTGTCAAGTGCTATCCCAACTAAAAAGGCTAATCCCTCCTTTGAGATAGATTTCAGCTGCCAAACCAGAGGCTGGTCACAGTCAGAGGGGTGTGAAATAGAATGTGAACACTCAAGTACAAAGGTAGAAAAGAAGGCAGACTGCAACACTGAAACCACAGAGCCTCTTGGAATCTCAGGGGGGCTGAAATGGACTTTCAGGATAGAAGTGCAGCCGGGCTGTGCCCTGCGATAGTTTGGCAGGACAGCTGTGGTTGGCCCTGTTATGGGTCTTCACAATACTTAAAGATGGCTTGAATGTCTCATATACGCAACTCGCCACGCCCAGGAGCAACCCCTGACCAGGCCCCCTTCCAACCCCCCAAACAATCCCAGCCCCCTTGAAGGGTTCCCACCCTCAGACCACACTGGAGCCTCAGCTATGGTGGCCTTGAGCTGCATATAGGTAAATGGAGAGGGCTACTCATGTCCTTGCTCACCCTTCATGTCCATGGTGCCCGGTCCACGCTTTTGTAGAGGAGAACTAAACGGGGTCCGTGTGAATTCTCGCTGTGGTGGGGGAGGGGGGCTGAGTCCCAGAAGGATGCTGCATTCGACTCTAGTCTCACTTAAATCTTACTCTAATCTCAATTAAAATTAATGCAAATGAGGTTTGGTCCGGTTCATGTCTTTTCTGGGCGAGATCCCAATCACAGCAGCTGAAGGGGGCCGGGATAATGTCAAATTGCTTGCCACCCTGCGCGAATCCCGTTTTTGGCCTCTCCCGCTATTCTCTCAACACAGCGGGATCAGTTGCCGGCACAACGCTGCCGGAAAATCGTGCCCTGAATCTTTTTTTACATCTGAAGAAAGTAGCAGCTATTATTTATGATGCAATTTATAATGGACAAAACAAATTTCGAAAGCCAGACAAAAATTCCATTTCCATAGTGCCATTTGAGGCAGCACTATAAAGGACTCGTGCCATTTTGCTGGGGCATATTGCATTGACAGCTGCTTCTGTCACAGGCTGCTCGGCACACTGTCTTGAGAAAGACACCCGCAGGAAAGTCCCAAGTTTGTGTCCGGGGAATGTCTTGCCAATGAGACAAAAAGGCGGAAAGGGGAGACGGGTTGGAGAGTATGTACGAGAGTGGAGGGGGTTGGGAAGAGGGGCTGGTTTGTGTATGTGGGTGAGATTGTTAGAAAGGCATGCGTCCATGGTGGGTGAGGGGGGTGCGGTGAAAGAGAGATGATTCTAATGTGTGGATTGAGATAGTGGGGAGGGGGGGCGGCTTCACTCAATGTCACCGGGTGTCATAATATACACCAGTATATCATGGTGCAGACACACACACTGATGGACACACAGTGGGACCAACCAACACACACAACACCGCAGCCAATCACCAGTTAGAGCACATACACTATAAAGACAGGGGGCATCAGAGTTCCTGCTCATTCGAGCTGCAGCTAGCTAGGAGGACAGAGCTCACAGCCTGCAGCACAGACATTCACCATGTGCTGAGTGCATCGACTGGTTAGGTCAAGGCAAAGGTTTTTAGTTAAAGCTAGTATCGTGTTAACCCACAGTGAGAGTATGTTAAACAGTTAATGATTCAATAAAATAGTGTTGCACTATTTCAAGTGTTGGTGACCTGTATGTGTTCCATGGATCCAGAGCACCCAAAACAACACCAGGGAATAAGATTAAAACCTACATGAGGAAGGAATGTGATATAATTTTTACAAAGTACATTAACAACGCAGATTTTTGTATTTATGTGATGTATTAATAAAAGTTGATCTATCATACGCAAACGAATAATATACTGAATCTCACTCCACTGCTTCATTGCTATTTTGTTTTTAGCTGGTGTCTGGGGTCATGTTAATTCTGAAGTGCTAAAATGGGATCAGATTGGAAAAGATTTAAGTATAGTCACTGTTGTAATGTAGAAGATGCCACAGCCAATTTGTGCACAGCAAGCTTCCACAACAGCAATGTGATAATGATCAGATAATCTGTTTTAGCGATGTTGGTTGAAGGATAAATATTGATCAGAACACAGGGGGAGCTCTCCAGCTCTTCTTCAGATGAGTGCGTTGGGAATTTTTTACATCCATTCCTGATTGCTGGAGAGGTGGGCTGCTCCTCGCAAGCTGTTTATTAGCAGCACTTTATTTGGCGTGACTTCCAATTCCTCCATCAGTGTTTGACACAAAATGAATCCTTAGAAAAACAGAACCAGTGAGATCCATGTCATCAGGCTCTTCAGCTGAGGCACAGCACAAGCATGACCTTCCAGGCAGAAAAACTCCGCCTTCTTCTCGGCCACCCCCAGATGCTCCCTCTCCCTTGTGCAGTGTTGTTGCAGCCATTTCAATCCCCTCTGGCTCGCAGTGAAAGTTGTCCCATATGTATCTGAGCCAAGCATTGCTAGCCCTCCGGGATTGTCCTGGAATTTGCAATAATTCAAGATTATTGTCCTGGACAACACTGTGAGCAGCTGGGAGAAAAATCATAGGGCACATTAAAAAAATATTATGCATTTTCTTTTGCATTATTGAACACTTTATTTTATTAGATATTTTAAAAATTAATTAATGGATATGGGCATCGCTGGCTAGGCCAGCATTTATTGCCCATCCATAATGGGCAGCATAGTTGGAGAAAAAAAAGACTGATATTTATATAGCATCTTTGACAATCTCAGGACACCGCACAGTGCTTTACAGCCAACGATTTTACGTTTAGCCGCTGTCTTAATTGTCATAATATACACACAAGTATATGATGGTGCACAGACAGACAGTGAGTGACACAAAGGATGACCAATGAACATACAGAACACAGCAGCCAATCACCAGACAGGACACGGCCACTATATAACCAGGGGGCACTAGTTTTCCCACTCGCTTGGGATGCAGTCTCTGAGACAACCAGAGCCTGTGAGCAACAACCAGAACATTCGTAAGATAGTCTGGTCAGGTTAGCCTCAGGTCTCCAGTCAACTCAGCATAGTGTCAACCCACAGTTCAAGCATGTTTAATAGTTAAGCGTTTAATAAAATAGAGTTGCATTTCTTTAAGTGTTGGAAGCCTGTCTCTCCCTCTGCTACAGTAAACACAGTCCTCGCAGATCCAGCTTACCCAACACATCATGGTACCAGTGAGTTATGTTTGAGTTTGACGGACCCACCTTGAGGTAGTCTGCCTTTGACCAGCGGTCAGCCATCCAGTAACATGGACAGCGTCCGCCCTGCCCCGCAGCTCCTATTCGCCGTCAGCCTCAGTGCTAACTGGAAGATTTTTAAGCAGAAGTTTCAGCTGTATCTTGAAGCCATCGACCTCGAGGCCGCATCGGATGCCAGGAAGATCGCTCTCTTCCTCTCTCCAGCCGGGGACCACGCTATCCACATTTTTAACTCCCTCACCTTTGCTGAAGGTGAGGACAAGACAAAGTTCAAAACAGTCCTGCTGAAGTTCGACAGCCACTGTGACATCGAAGTCAATGAGAGCTTTGAACGCTATGTGTTCCAGCATAATCTTCAGGGTAAGGATGAACCTTTTCAGTCCTTCTTAACCCATCTCCGTATCCTCGCGCAATCCTGCAACTACGGCTCCACTTCCGACTCCATGATCCGCGACCAGATCGTTTTCGGGGTCCATTCCGATCCCCTTCGCCAGCAGCTCCTCAAAGTTATGCAGCTCACCCTCACCATCGCCATCGAAACCTGCGTCCTACATGAGCACGCTAATGACCGGTACTCCCATATCAAGGTGGCAGAGATGGCGTGACAAGGCCCCCACGATGCGGAGTGGGTGCAGGCTGTAAAACAGCTCCAGGGCCTGAGTCTGGATGAGGGCAGCCATTTTGCGTGCTTTTCCCGGGCTCCTGAACATGCGCGCAAAGACCGAGGGGACGACTAGGCCGAGGATCGAACTGCGCATGTGCGCACATCTTTCGACCACATCGTGCATGCGCGGTGGAGCACGGAGCGTCCTGGTGTCGGTATCATGACGTGCAACAACTGTGGCTCCGCCCACTTAAAGCGGCATTGTCTCGACGCTGTCTCCAGTGTGGCAAGCTTGGCCACTACGCAGCCCTGTGCAGATCTGCTCAACTGCCCACCACACAGCGATCCCCGTCGCAGCGCAGGAACGTCCGGTCAGTGCAGCAACCCGTTGCAGACTCTGACATGGTTCCAGATCCCGACACCGAGGATCCCACATCCCCATTCCCGGTGGGCATCATCACCAAGCATACGATGCTTTCTAAAAAAAAGGTGAATCCCCTCCCAGTGCTGAGCATTGATCCGGACGACGAGTGGCGTGCAACCCTTATGGTCAACGAATCTCGCATACGCTTCAGGCTGGACACCGGCGCTTCAGCGAACCTCATTTCGAAGTCTGACCTGGATACCATCCACGTCAAGCCGAGCATTCTTCCATCAGCCTGCCAGCTTATCGACTACAATGGCAATGCCATTGCTGCCAGTGGCTCATGCCAGCTTGTGGTTTCTCATCATTCCACAAGAGCCACCCTGTGTTTCAAAATAGTAGCGTCCAACAAAGCTTCCTTGCTCGGTGCTCAGGCCTGCAAAATCCTGAATCTTGTGCAGCTGGTTCACTCCATGTCGCCCGCTGAGGCATCAGCCTCGCCAGATGCCAACTTTCAAACCCAATTAGATGACATCAAAGCACGATACCACAGCGTCTTCGAGGGTATGGGCACACTCCCCATACATACAAGATACTTCTGAAGCCGAATGCCACACCCGTGGTTCATGCACCGCGTCGGGTGCCGGCACCCCTTAAGGACTGCCTCAAGCAGCAGCTGCAAGACCTCCAGGTCCAGGGCGTCATTTCTAAGGTCACGGAACCCACGGACTGGGTTAGCTCCATGGTTTGTGTCAAAAAACCGTCAGGAGAACTTCGCATTTGCATCGACCCCAAAGATTTGAATCGTAACATCATGAGGGAACACTACCCCATCCCTAAGCGAGAAGAGCTCACTAGCGAAATGGCTCATGCCAAGTTATTTACAAAGCTGGATGCCTCCAAAAGGTTTTGGCAAATACAGCTAGATTCATCCAGTCGAAAGCTCTGCACTTTTAACACCTCATTTGGTCGTTACTGTTACAACCGGATGCCCTTTGGCATCATCTCCGCCTCGGAGGTGTTCCACCGAATAATGGAGCAAATGATGGAGGGCATCGAGGGGGTGCGAGTGTACGTCGATGACATCATTGTCTGCTCCACAACTCCTCAGGAACACAACGGTCGCCTCAAGCGAGTGTTCCATAGGATCCACGAGCATGGCCTCCGACTCAACAGAGCCAAATGCTCCTTCGGTCAAGTAGAAATAAAGTTCCTCGGCGACCATATTTCGCAGTTTGGTGTGCAGCCAGACGCAGATAAGGTGTCGGTGATCAACGCTATGAAGACACCGGTGGACAAGAAGGCGGTCCTCCGCTTCCTAGGAATGGTCAATTTCCTTGGGAAGTTTATCCCCAACCTCGCATCTCACACCACAGCTCTCCGCAATCTTGTAAAAAAAACCACCGACTTCAAGTGGTTCCCCGCTCATGAGGGAGAGTGGCGTGAGCTCAGGGCGAAACTCACCAAGGCCCCGGTCCTGGCGTTTTTCGACCCTGCCAAGGAGATGAAGATATCCACCGACGCGAGCCAGGCTGGAATTGGGGCAGTACTCCTCCAGCGCGACGAATCCTCCTCCTGGGCACCAGTCGCATATGCATCTGGAGCCATGACCCCTACTGAGCAGCGATATGCTCAGATCGAGAAAGAGTGCCTGGGCCTCCTCACGGGGATTGACAAATTCCATGATTACGTGTATGGACTCCCCAAGTTTACGGTCGAAACGGACCACAGGCCACTGGTTCACATCATCCAGAAGGACCTCAACGATATGACGCCACGCCTACAGCGTATCCTCCTCAAACTCCGACGCTATGATTTCAACCTGGTCTGCACCCCGGGCAAGGAGCTCATTGTGGCCGATGCACTCTCTCGCTCCATCACCACGCCGTGCAAGCAGTCGGACTTTGTCTGCCAGATCGACACCCATGTTGAGTTCTGCGCATCCAACTTTCCGGCCACTGAAGAAAGGGTCATGCTGATTCTGTGGTGTTGGGCGTTCTGACACACAGATGAGCCAACACGGTTGTATATGGTACAACGCTATTTTATTTAAACTTTCTATGTACAGTTTTGTCTTGATACTCTGCACGTGGGGGTTCCCTGTTTGTGATCTTGTAACAGGTCTTGTCCGTGTCTTTGTCCCCAGACCTACTGTCCATTAGGTGTCGTGTTCGTGCTTTTATGTGGTTGCTGTCTTTGTGTGTGATTGGTTGTGGTGTTGTGTGCTCTGTATTGTCTGTTGGTGTGTCCATCATGATGTGTGTGTTTGAATATCATGACAGATTCGTCACGAGACGGCCAGGGATCCTTTACTCCAACGGGTCATGCGCCACCTCACAGATGGTTGGCAGAAGGGCCAGTGCCCACAGTTCTACAATATAAAAGACGACCTGGAGTGGTCGATGGCATACTAATGAAACTAGACAGGATAGTAACACCACAGAGTATGCGAGAGCTCGTCCTCGGCTAACTCCACGAGGGTCTCCTGGGGGTGGAAAAGTGTCGTCAGCGAGCCCGAGAGGCAGTATATTGGCCTGGCATCAATGACGACATCGCCAACACTGTCTTAAATTGCCCAATGTGCCAACGGTTCCAGCCGGCTCAGCCAAAAGAGACTTTGCAGCGCATGAACTGGTGTCGTCCCCATGGACCAAGGTTGGCATTGATCTCTTCCAAGCAAAAGGCTGGGACTACGTCCTCCTCGTGGACTATTTTTCAAATTACCTCGAGGTGGTCAGACTGAATGACCTCACACCAGCAACAGTCATCAGGGTGTGCAAAGAGACCTTTGCCCGTCATGGCATTCCACTTACGGTCATGACAAATAATGGCCCGTGCTTCTTCAGTCAGGAGTGGACGGATTTTGCCCGACAGTACAATTTCACGCACGTCACTTCAAGCCCCCACTACCCCCAGTGAAATGGGAAAGCAGAAAAGGGGGTCCACATTGTAAAACGACTGTTGTGTAAAGCTGCTGATTGGGGTTCAGATTTTCACCTGGCACTGCTAACCTACAGGGCGACTCCTCTGTCTGCCGGCCTGTCCCCAGCACAGCTGCTAATGAACCGCACACTACGGACGATGGTGCCAGCTATCTATGTCCCGGACCTTGACAATTTTCCGGTCCTGCAAAGAATGCAACTGTCTCAGGCCCAATGCAAGTTGGCGTATGATGCCCACGCCACAGATCTCCCTGCTCTGGTCCCTGCTGACCGAGTTAGTGTTCAGCTACCTGACGGTGGCTGGTCTGCCACGGCTGTGGTGGTCAAGCAAGTGGCCCCCAGATCATTTCTCGTTCGCATGCATGATGGCTCTTTTCTTCGCCGTAATAGTCGGGCACTGCGGCTGCTTCCACGCCCGCCACCTGAACGTGATGTCCCGCCTCGCCTGCTGATTCCTCAGGACACACCCTTCCAAGAGACCACCGATCTGCCGTTTCTTTTGCCACCGTCTATGTGGGACGCAGCTCCGCCCATTCCAGTGCAGGCGGCCCCTGACCCACCCTTGAGGTGGTCAACCAGAATTCATCGCCCGCCACAGAAACTGAACTTATAGGCTGAATGTTGCATTGCCTTGTGCTTCGTTTACACATCTGTACATATTGTTTCTTCCTAATTTGTTGTATGCACTCTGTCTGCACTAGACACCTTCCCATCTAAATACGTTCACATATTTTGTATATAGGTCAGCTCCTACTCATGTAAATACGCTCACATACTTTGTACATAGTCAAGCTCATACACACACACACTATTTATTGACACATACACACATTTTTTGAAAGGGGGGGATGTCATAATATACACACAAGTATATGATGGTGCACAGACAGACAGTGAGTGACGCAAAGGATGACCAATGAACATTTTGGCGCACAAAGACTCCGTGAGATGAATAGAGTGAAGTCGATGAGGCTTTATTAAGCGTGTCTGTTCCCCAGCAGCTCGACAGTAAACTGGCCTGCGGGGGAAGACTCCAGCTTCTTATACTTCGCCTTCAGGGCGGAGCTTGAGGTCAACGGCCAACCAGGACCCGGGATCTGTCAGCCAATGACATTAGGGCTTCCAGTCCCACATGAACGCCAATACATACTACCACATTCACCCCTTGTCAAAAATGAACCCGGCGGGGTGATGCTTCGTATGGTGGTAAGGGTTTACAGGGCTGGTCCTGGGAGGATAGAACATTCACATGGTAGTACAGTATTGGACAGTTTCGTCCTGTTGCAACTATTTACAGAGGGTATAGGAAAAAACAAAATGTTCTTTGAACAGTCCATCTTTGTTTTACATCAACGCCACGAGTCGGTCGGGCGGTCTGGTCGTCCGTGTCGATCGCCTCGGCCCCAGCGGTGGTGGTGGTGCTTGTACCAGTGTTGTCGCCTCCAGGAGCCGTACGGTTTCAGCTGTCGGTGCAAAGGGGAGGGGGACTGATCCTCCTGGGAAGGGGGCGGTCGCGGGGTGAGGCGGTGGCAGGAAGGGGGGCGGTTGGGTTGATGGTGTCGGGGGGGTGTGCGTGGTGCCGGCGGGCGCCAGATCCCGCAGGGAGACCGTGTCCTGTCAGCCATCGGGGTACTCCACGTAGGCGTACTGGGGGTTTGCGTGGAGGAGATGAACCCTTTCGACCAACGGGTCCGCCTTATGTGCCCGCACGTGCTTTCGGAGCAGGATGGGTCCTGGGGTCGCCAGCCAGGTCGGCAGCGACGTTCCAGAGGAGGACCTCCTTGGGAAGACAAGGAGACGCTCGTGAGTCGTTTGATTAGTGCTTGTACATAATAACGACCGGATGGAATGGAGAGCGTCTGCCACCGTGAAACTGGGAGATCCCTGGACCGTAGGGCCAGTAGGACGGCCTTCCAGACCGTGCGGTTCTCCCTTTCTACTTGCCCGTTCCCCCGGGGGTTGTAGCTGGTCGTCCTGCTTGAGGCTATGCCCTTGCTGAGCAGGAACTGGCGCAGCTCGTCACTCATGAAAGAGGACCCCCTGTCGCTGTGGACGTATGCGGGGTAACCGAACAGTGTGAAGATGCTGTTCAGGACTTTAATGACTGTGGCCGCGGTCATGTCGGAGCAGGGAATGGCAAAAGGGAAGCGGGAGTATTCGTCCACTACATTAAGAAAATATGCATTTCGGTCGGTGGAGGGGAGGGGCCCTTTGAAATCGAGACTGAGGCGTTCAAAGGGGCGGGAAGCCTTAATCAGGTGCGCTCCATCTGGCCTGAAAAAATGCGGCTTGCATTCCGCGCAGATGTGGCAGTCCCTTGTGACTGTACGGACCTCCTCTAAAGAGTATGGGAGGTTGCGGGACTTGATGAAGTGGTAAAACCGAGTGACCCCCGGGTGGCAGAGGTCCTCGTGGAGGGTTTGGAGGCGGTCAATTTGTGCGTTGGCACATGTGCCGCGGGATAGGGCATCGGACGGTTCGTTCAGCTTTCCGGGCCGCTACAAGATCTCATAGTTGAAGGTGGAGAGCTCGATCCTCCACCTTAAGATCTTGTCATTTTTAATTTTGCCCCGCTGTGCATTATCGAACATGAAAGCTACCGACCGTTGGTCAGTGAGGAGAGTGAATCTCCTGCCGGCCAGGTAATGCCTCCAATGTCGCACAGCTTCCACTATGGCTTGGGCTTCCTTTTCCACTGAGGAGTGGCGGATTTCTGAGGCGTGGAGGGTTCGGGAGAAAAAGGCCACGGGTCTGCCCGCTTGGTTAAGGGTGGCCGCTAGGGCTACGTCGGAGGTGTCGCTCTCGACCTGGAAGGGGAGGGACTCGTCGATGGCGCGCATCGTGGCCTTTGCGATGTCCGCTTTGATGCGGCTGAAGCCCTGGCAAGCCTCTGTCAACAGAGGGAAGGTCGTGGTCTGTATTAGGGGCGGGCCTTGTCTGCGTACTGGGGGACCCACTGGGCGTAGTACGAAAAGAACCCCAGGCAGCGTTTCAGGGCTTTTGGGCAGTGCGGGAGGGGAAATTCCATGAGTGCGCGCATACGTTCGGGGTCGGGGCCTATTATCCCATTGCGTACTATGTAGCCCAGAATGGCTAGCCGGTCGGTGCTAAAAACGCACTTGTCCTCGTTGTACGCGAGGTTCAAGGCTTTGGCGGTCTGGAGGAATTTTTGGAGGTTGGCGTCGTGGTCCTGCTGATCGTGGCCGCAGATGGTTACATTGTCGAGATACGGGAACGTGGCCCGTAACCCATGTTGATCAACCATCCGGTCCATCTCCCATTGGAAGACCGAGACCCCGTTTTTGACGCCAAAAGGGACCCGTAGGAAATGGTATAATCGCCCGTCTGCCTCGAAGGCTGTGTACTTGCAGTCACTTGGGCGGATGGGGAGCTGATGGTAGGCGGACTTGAGGTCCACGGTGGAGAAGACTTTATACTGGACAATCCGATTGACCATGTCGGATATGCGGAGGAGAGGGTACGCGTCTAGTTGTGTGTACCTGTTGATGGTCTGGCTATAGTCAATGACCATCCTTTGTTTCGCCCCTGTCTTCACTACTACCACCTGCGCTCTCCAGGGACTATTGCTGGCCTGGATTATGCCCTCCTTTGGTAGCCACTGGACTTCGGACCGAATGAAGGTCCGGTCCTGGGCGCTGTACCGTCTGCTCCTAGTGGCGATGGGTTTGCAATCCGGGGTGAGGTTCGCAAACAAGGACGGGGGTTGCACCTTGAGGGTAGCGAGGCCGCAGATAGTGAGTGGGGGTATGGGGCCGCCGAATTTAAACCTAAGGCTCTGTAGGTTACATTGGAAATCTAATCCCAGCAAGGTGGGGGCACAGAGTTGGGGACGAGCCAGATCGAGCGTAACCGAAGCGAGCCGTGGTTGTAGTAGTGGGGTGGGGTCCGTTGTTGCCGTCCAAGATGGCGTCGGGGATGGACAAAATGGCCGCCCCATACATCGCACGTGGCTGGGGGGTCACAAGATGGCGGATGGTGGACAAAATGGCCGCCCCCATGCGTCGTACAGGTCGGGGGCGGTCCAAGATGGTGGCACCCCTCCTCCCCTCGTGGTGGTCGGGACCCAAAATGGCGGCGTCTGCGGGTCGCACAACGGCGCCCCTCCTCCCCTCGTGGTGGTCGGGACCCAAAATAGTGGCGTCTGCGGGTCGCACATGGTGTGCTGGGGGGTCTGGGGAGCGCTAGGACTGCGCGGAGCTCCCTCACCGCGAGCGCTAGGACCGCGCGGAGCTCCCTCGCCGGGGACAGCGGTGGTCAGGGCCCAAGTCGGCGGCGCCGGCGGGTCAGGCGTGGGGCCGCGAGCGCAAGGAGTGCGAGGAGCTCCCTCACCGGGGACAGCGGTGGTCGGGGTCCAAGTAGGTGGCGCCGGCGGGTCAGGCGTGGGGCGCGGGACGGGGGTGAGGGTGGCGTTAGGGACGCGAAAAACTCCCTCTCCGTGGCGAGTGTTGGCCGGGACCCAAAGCGGTAGCGCCGGCGGCGGGTCGTACATGGTCTGCGGGGAGGGGGGTTGGGGAGCGTAGGCGGCGTGCAGGGCTCCCAGTTCTCCCGGGACCGCGGTGGCCGGGACCCAGAGCGGCTGCGCCTGCGGGTCGCACATGGCGTGCTGGGGGGGGTTGGGACGCATAGACTGCTTGTAGGGCTCCCTGTGGCCCCGGGACGGCGGCGACCTCGCGGGATCGGCACACCACCGCATAATGGCCCTTTTTCCCGCAGCTTTTGCAGATGGCTGCGCGAGCCGGACAGCGTTGTCGGGGGTGTTTCGCCTGGCCGCAGAAATAACAGCGAGCGCCCCCGGTGCGACTCGGCGTTTGGACTGCGCAAGCCTGTGGGGTGTCCGGGGGGGGGGGGGGTAGGGGGTTTGGCGCGACGGGTACGTACGGGGCCCAATGGCCTGCCGCGCGGTCGGGGCCGTAGGCGCAGGTATTACGCGCGGTCACGTCTAGGGAGGCTGCTAGGGCCCGTGCCTCTGAGAGTCCTAGCGACTCTTTTTCTAGAAGTCTTTGGCGGATTTGGGAGGATTGCATACCTGCCACAAAAGCGTCGCGCATTAACATGTCCGTGTGTTCATTTGCATTCACCGACGCGCAGCTGCAGGCTCGTCCCAAAATCAGCAGCGCGGCGTAGAACTCGTCCATCGATTCTCCGGGAGCTTGCCGTCTTGTCGCGAGCTGATAGCGAGCGTAGATTTGGTTAACTGGGCGAACGTAGAGATTTCTCAGTGCTGTGAACGCCGTCTGGAAATCGTCGGTGTCTTCAATGAGGGTGAAAATCTCCGTGCTCACCCTCGAGTGCAGGACCTGCAGTTTTTGTTCGTCTGAGACTCGGCCGGTGGTCGTTCTGATGTAGGCCTCGAAGCAAGTCTGCCAGTGTTTGAAGGCTGCTGCCGCATTCACTGCGTGGGGGCTGATCCTCAGGCATTCTGGAATGATCCTGAGCTCCATAGTCCTTTTTAGGCACGCATAATAAATTGTAGCGCACAAAGACTCCGTGAGACGAATAGAGTGAAGTCGATGAGGCTTTATTAAGCGTGTCTGTTCCCCAGCAGCTCGACAGTAAACTGGCCTGCGGGGGAAGACACCGGCTTCTTATACTTCGCCTTCAGGGCGGAGCTTGAGGTCAACGGCCAACCAGGACCCGGGATCTGTCAGCCAATGACATTAGGGCTTCCAGTCCCACATGACCCCCAATACATACTACCACAAACATACAGAACACAGCAGCCAATCACCAGACAGAACACGGCCACTATATAACCAGGGGGCACTAGTTTTCCCGCTCTCTTGGGCTGCAGCCTCTGAGACAGCCAGAGCCTGTGAGCAACAACTAGAACATCCACCATGTGGTAATAAGATAGTCTGGTCAGGTTAGCCTCAGGTCTCCAGTCAACTCAGCATAGTGTCAACCCACAGTTCAAGCATGTTTAATAGTTAAGCGTTTAATAAAATATAGTTGCATTTCTTTAAGTGTTGGAAGCCTGGCTCTCTCTCTGCTACAGTAAACGCAGTCCTCGCAGACCCAGCTTACCCAACACATCAGTAATGTAGCAAACCCAGCAGCCATTTTGCACACAGCAATGATACACAAACAACACTGTGGTGACGATCAGATAACTTTCTTTGTTGTAGCAATCGAAGGATCAATATTGACCAATATTTCCGAAAAGCCCCCCTGCTCATGTTGTAAGCAGTGCGATACAATATTCTATGTCCACCTGAGTGAACAGATGTGTGGTAATTGTCTCCTTAAGGGCAACACAGCAGAAAAGAGTCACCTGGCTGTGGAGACCATTTGGAACTGAGGGCAGAAGACATAGCGGGACTGGGGCAGCCAGGTGTGCTGCTCTTGGCCAGTTGTTTGGCTGCTGACCTCTGTGATTGACAGCTTTCATACACAACATTGCTTCATTCATCTCCCTTCATGGTTGAGTAACTCTGAAGTGCTCTAACCACAATGTTTATAAAACATCAAACTTGGATTGACAGCTCCTAGGCCACATCAAACAGAGTTAGATGCTGTCAAGTTGCAGCTGACCACTTGAAGTGGTCAGCTGGAAGTATGAAAGGAGGTGATTCGAAAGCACTTAATTCTGGATCATGAATTGTGGATCATGACCAGCTATTTTACCATCTTCAGAATTGTAAAAACCAGAGGACCTTGCCTGTACTCAAAGATGGGTAAATTACATAAACTGCAGAAACAGTGGGCTGAATTTTACAAGCATCACCGGGGTAAAAAGCGTGTCGTGAACCCACACATGCCGGCAGCAGGAGCACACTCAACAATTTGACCATAGGCAGCCATTGTAGAAGTCAATATTTTCCTGCTTCTTGACTGTGGTAGAAAGACTCAACAAAGTTTGTTCCGACAAAATAACTAGTCTTTATTTACGAAAAGACTGCATGCAGTATTGGCTGCAACTTGAGTTTAGAGAGCAGTTGTTAAAAACTGCTAATTCCTCCACAAGTCCGCGCTTACACAAAGAATCAGTTCAGTATTTATGCGCAATCATTATCAGTATTTTTTTAAAAATAAATATTTTATTGAAAATTTTTTGGTCAACCAACACAGTACATTGTGCATCCTTTACACAATATTATAACAACACAAATAACAATGACCTATTTTATAAACAAAAAATGAATAAATAATAAATAACAAAAATGAAAACTAACCCTAATTGGCAACTGCCTTATCACAAGTAACACTCTCCAAAAATATAATTTAACAGTCCAATATATAATTATCTGTCGCAATGACCTATACATATTATACAGTATATATTAACAACCCTGAGAGTCCTTCTGGTTCCTCCTCCCCCCTCCCCCCCCCCCCACTCCCCCCACCCCCCCCCCCCCCGCCCCGATCCTGGGCTGCTGCTGCTGCCTTCTTTTTTCCATTCCATCTATCTTTCTGCGAGGTATTCGACGAACGGTTGCCACCGCCTGGTGAACCCTTGAGCCGACCCCCTTAGGACGAACTTAATCCGCTCTAGCTTTATAAACCCTGCCATGTCATTTATCCAGGTCTCCACCCCCGGGGGCTTGGCTTCTTTCCACATTAACAATATCCTGCGCCGGGCTACTAGGGACGCAAAGGCCAAAACATCGGCCTCTCTCGCCTCCTGCACTCCCGGCTCTTGTGCAACCCCAAATATAGCCAACCCCCAGCTTGGTTCGACCCGGACCCCCACTACTTTTGAAAGCACCTTTGTCACCCCCATCCAAAACCCCTGTAGTGCCGGGCATGACCAAAACATATGGGTATGATTCGCTGGGCTTCTCGAGCACCTCGCACACCTATCCTCCACCCCAAAAAATTTACTGAGCCGTGCTCCAGTCATATGCGCCCTGTGTAATACCTTAAACTGAATCAGGCTTAGCCTGGCACATGAGGACGACGAGTTTACCCTGCTTAGGGCATCTGCCCACAGCCCCTCCTCGATCTCCTCCCCCAGCTCTTCTTCCCATTTCCCTTTTAGTTCATCTACCATAGTCTCCCCTTCGTCCCTCATTTCCCTACATATATCTGACACCTTACCATCCCCCACCCATGTCTTTGAGATCACTCTGTCCTGCACCTCTTGTGTCGGGAGCTGCGGGAATTCCCTCACCTGTTGCCTCGCAAAAGCCCTCAGTTGCATATACCTGAATGCATTCCCTTGGGGCAACCCATATTTCTCGGTCAGCGCTCCCAGACTCGCGAACTTCCCATCCACAAACAGATCTTTCAGTTGCGTTATTCCTGCTCTTTGCCACATTCCATATCCCCCATCCATTCCCCCCGGGGCAAACCTATGGTTGTTTCTTATCGGGGACCCCCCCCCAAGGCTCCAGTCTTTCCCCTATGCCGTCTCCACTGTCTCCAAATCTTCAGTGTAGCCACCACCACCGGGCGTGTGGTGTAGTTCCTCGGTGAGAACGGCAATGGGGCTGTCACCATAGCCTGTAGGCTAGTCCCCCTACAGGATGCCCTCTCTAATCTCTTCCACGCCGCTCCCTCCTCCTCTCCCATCCACTTACTCACCATTGAAATATTAGCGGCCCAATAATACTCACTTAGGCTCAGTAGTGCCAGCCCCCCCTATCCCTGCTACGCTGTAAGAATCCCTTCCTCACTCTCGGGGTCTTCCCGGCCCACACAAAGCCCATGATGCTCTTTTCAATCCTTTTAAAAAAAGCCTTCGTGATCACCACCGGGAGGCACTGAAACACAAAGAGGAATCTCGGGAGGACCACCATCTTAAACGCCTGCACCCTCCCTGCCAGTGACAGGGATACCATATCCCATCTCTTGAAATCCTCCTCCATCTGTTCCACCAACTGCGTTAAATTTAACCTATGCAATGTGCCCCAATTCTTGGCTATCTGGATCCCCAGGTAACGAAAGTCCCTTGTTACCTTCCTCAACGGTAGGTCCTCTATTTCTCTACTCTGCTCCCCTGGATGTACCACAAACAACTCACTTTTCCCCATGTTCAATTTATACCCTGAAAAATCCCCAAACTCCCCAAGTATCTGCATTATTTCTGGCATCCCCTCCGCCGGGTCTGCACGTATAGTAGCAAATCGTCCGCATACAAAGATACCCGGTGTTCTTCTCCTCCTCTAAGTACTCCCCTCCACTTCTTGGAACCCCTCAACGCTATGGCCAGGGGCTCAATCGCCAGTGCAAACAATAATGGGGACAGAGGGCATCCCTGCCTTGTCCCTCTATGGAGCCGAAAATATGCAGATCCCCGTCCATTCGTGACCACGCTCGCCATCGGGGCCCTATACAACAGCTGCACCCATCTAACATACCCCTCTCCAAAACCAAATCTCCTCAACACCTCCCACAAATAATCCCACTCCACTCTACCAAATGCTTTCTTGGCATCCATCGCCACTACTATCTCCATTTCCCCCTCTGGTGGGGCCATCATCATTACCCCTAACAGCCTCCATATATTCGTGTTCAGCTGTCTCCCTTTCACAAACCCAGTTTGGTCCTCGTGGACCACCCCCGGGACACATTCCTCTATTCTCATTGCCATTACCTTGGCCAGGATCTTGGCATCTACATTTAGGCGGGAAATAGGTCTATAGGACCCGCATTGTAGCGGGTCCTTTTCCTTTTTTTGAGAGAAGTGATATCGTTTCTTCAGACATAGTCGGGGGCAGTTGTCCCCTTTCCTTTGCCTCATTAAAGGTCCTCGTCAATACCGGGGCGAGCAAGTCCACATATTTTCTATAGAATTCGACTGGGAATCCATCCGGTCCCGGGGCCTTTCCCGCCTGCATGCTCCTAATTCCTTTCACCACTTCTTCTACCTCGATCTGTGCTCCCAGTCCCACCCTTTCCTGCTCTTCCACCTTGGGAAATTCCAGCCGATCCAAGAAGCCCATCATTCTCTCCCTCCCATCCGGGGGTTGAGCTTCATATAATTTTTTATAAAATGTCTTGAACACTCCATTCACTCTCTCCGCTCCCCGCTCCATCTCTCCTTCCTCATCCCTCACTCCCCCTATTTCTCTCGCTGCTCCCCTTTTCCTCAATTGGTGTGCCACCAACCTGCTCGCCTTCTCCCCATATTCGTACTGTACACCCTGTGCCTTCCTCCATTGTGCCTCTGCAGTGCCCGTAGTCAGCAAGTCAAATTCTACATGTAGCCTTTGCCTTTCCCTGTACAGTCCCTCCTCCGGTGCTTCCGCATATTGTCTGTCCACCCTCAAAAGTTCTTGCAGCAACCGCTCCCGTTCCTTACTCTCCTGCTTACCTTTATATGCCCTTATTGATATCAGCTCCCCTCTAACCACCGCCTTCAACGCCTCCCAGACCACTCCCTCCTGGACCTCCCCATTATCATTGAGTTCCAAGTACTTTTCAATGCACCCCTCACCCTTAGACACACCCCCTCATCTGCCATTAGTCCCATGTCCATTCTCCAGGGTGGGCGCCCTCCTGTTTCCTCCCCTATCTCCAAGTCTACCCAGTGTGGAGCGTGATCCGAAATGGCTATAGCCGTATACTCCGTTCCCCTCACCTTCGGGATCAACGCCCTTCCCAGCACAAAAAAGTCTATTCGCGAGTAGACTTTATGGACATAGGAGAAAAACGAGAACTCCTTACTCCTAGGTCTGCTAAATCTCCACGGGTCTACACCTCCCATCTGCTCCATAAAATCTTTAAGTACCTTGGCTGCTGCCGGCCTCCTTCCAGTCCTGGACTTCGACCTATACAGCCCTGGTTCCAACACCATATTAAAATCTCCCCCCATTATCAGCTTTCCCATCTCTAGGTCCGGAATGCGTCCTAGCATCCGCCTCATAAAATTGGCACCATCCCAGTTCGGGGCATATACGTTTACCAAAACCACCGTCTCCCCCTGTAGTTTGCCACTCACCATCACGTATCTGCCCCCGTTATCCGCCACTATAGTCTTTGCCTCGAACATTACCCGCTTCCCCACTAATATAGCCACCCCCCTGTTTTTCGCATCTAGCCCCGAATGGAACACCTGCCCCACCCATCCTTTGCATAGCCTAACCTGGTCTATCAGTTTCAGGTACATTTCCTGTAACATAACCACATCTGCCTTAAGTTTCTTAAGGTGTGCGAGTACCCGTGCCCTCTTTATCGGCCCGTTCAGCCCTCTCACGTTCCACGTGATCAGCCGGGTTGGGGGGCTTCCTACCCCCCCCCCCCCCCCCCTTGTCGATTAGGCATCTCCTTTTTCCAGCTCCTCACCCGGTTCCCACACAGCTGTATCTCCCCCAGGCGGTGCCTCCCCGCCCATCCCCTCCCATACCAGCTCCCCCCTCTCCCCAGCAGCAGCAACCCAGTAATTCTCCCCTCCCACCCCCCCCGCTAGATCCCCCGCTAGCGTAATTACTCCCCCCATGTTGCTCCCAGAAGTCAGCAAACTCTGGCCGACCTCGGCTTCCCCCCGTGACCTCGGCTCGCACCGTGCGACGCCCCCTCCTTCCTGCTTCTCTATTCCAGCCATGGTTATCATAGCGCGGGAACCAAGCCCGCGCTTCTCCCTTGGTCCTGCCCCCAATGGCCAACGCCCCATCTCCTCCACCTCCCCTCCTCCCCCATCACCACCTGTGGAAGAGAGAAAAGTTACCACATCGCAGGATTAGTACATAAAACTCCTCTTTCCCCCCTTTTTAACCCCCCTCTTCGCCCCCCACATTCGCCCCACCACTTTGTTCAAACGTTCTTTTTAATAACCCGCCCATTCCAGTTTTTCTTCCACAATAAAAGTCCACGCTTCATCCGCCGTCTCAAAGTAGTGGTGCCTCCCTCGATATGTGACCCACAGTCTTGCCGGTTGCAGCATTCCAAATTTTATCTTCTTTTTATGAAGCATCGCCTTGGCCCGATTAAAGCTCGCCCTCCTTCTCGCCACCTCCGCACTCCAGTCTTGATAAACGCGGATCACCGCGTTCTCCCATTTACTGCTCCGAGTTTTCTTTGCCCATCTAAGGACCATTTCTCTATCCTTAAAACAGAGGAATCTCACCACTATGGCTCTGGGAATTTCTCCTGCTCTCGGTCCTCGCGCAATCACTCGGTATGCTCCCTCCACCTCCAACGGACCCGCCGGGGCCTCTGCTCCCATTAACGAGTGCAGCATCGTGCTCACATATGCCCCGACGTCCGCTCCCTCCGCACCTTCAGGAAGACCAAGAATCCTCAGGTTGTTCCTCCTTGCGTTGTTCTCCAGTGCCTCCAACCTTTCCACACATCGTTTCTGATGTGCCTCATGCGTCTCTTTCTTCACCACCAGGCCCTGTATGTCGTCCTCATTCTCGGCTGCCTTTGCCTTCACGACCCGAAGCTCCCGCTTCTGGGTCTTTTGTTCCTCCTTTAGCCCTTCGATCGCCTGTAGTATCGGGGCGAACAGCTCTTTCTTCATTTCCTTTTTGAGCTCTTCCACACAGCATTTCAAGAACTCTTGTTGTTCAGGGCCCCATGTTAAACTGCCACCTTCCAACGCCATCTTGGTTTTTGCTTGCCTTCCTTGCCGCTGTTCTAAAGGATCCACTGCAATCCGGCCACTTTCTCCTCCTTTTTTCATCCGTATCCAGGGGGGATTCCCTTCTGGTTTACCGCACAGTGTTTTTAGCCGTCAAAATTGCCGTTGGGGCTCCTATCAAGAGCCCAAAAGTCCGTTTCACCGGGAGCTGCCGAAACGTGCGACTCAGCTGGTCATCGCCGCACCCGGAAGTCCCAATCATTATCAGTATTGCGTGATTAGAGCTTATTCAGGAATTCGATCAGTAGTAGAAACATAAGCAATGTCATAAATCATGGCACAACCTGCTGACCTAGAACTCTTTGTCTGATCATTCATACCCTTATCTTGTCCTTTAATAGAACATTAAAAGGTCAGTGACTCCTTCATCCCTGACCTTATCTTGTCTTACTCATACTGCCATGGGTCATGTGGAGTTAATCTTATCAAAATTTACAGAGGTCAGGCATTTTGGAATAGCTTGACCTTCTCTGGTCTTATTCTTGTTTTAAGTTATGCGGAGTCAGCCTTATCAGGTCTTATAGGGGTCTGGCATATTGGAATAGCTTGGTTATCTTTTCTTACATAAGTACCAAGTAGTTTTCATGCCATTACTTAATTTGTACAACTTCACACCATGAAATGAAGGAGGGCGGGTAGTTCCTGATGCTGCCAGCCTAACCACAGGGCTGGCAGCTCTGAAGATCCAGCAGTAACACTAGCAAAGGTACTGCTGCTGAGGTATGTAGGACCAAGGCTGGGAAGTAACAACACATTTATGAGGCCAGGAGCCAAAAGGTAAACCTCTCTCGGACCAGAGGTGCTGCCTTCCAAGCCCACAGCCCCTTCTTTGATTCAATGTAGCCACCTCCATTTAGTTAACAGCCTCCCCACGTGGCAAGAGCTTGCTCCGCTGTTGACAATGCTGACAGCAATGTAATAGGGCCTTCACACATAAAAATTGACTGCCTTGCTCCTTGGGATGCACCTTTCCCCAGGGCCAGTAAAATCCTGGCCAATATTTCAATCAATCAATCTCCTGATGGAGACAGTGAAAGCAATTGGTCTTGATGCACCTGCGTGTAAACACGATTGATATCTTTCTGAATGTAACATTTATATGATACAGTATTTGAGTAAGTTGAGAAATGATTTATGCAAATGTAGAGTACTTGAAGGCAAAAGGCGTCTATGGATCTATGGTTCCTAAAGCTTTCTACCACTGGGATTCTTCTAACATTAATTTTAATTTGTTGTGAAGTATTTGATGGAGATTGGCTGCTATGATTAGTCAACAGCTCCATTATTAGTGTGCAGGGTGATAATTTGAGACCAGATCTTACGGCTGGTGTGGGAATGTTGAATGTTTCCCGCTGTGGCGGCCAGGGAAAGTTGCCAAATCTTTCCACCCTAACCTTATTAATTATGCATCTGGGTGTTTGACGGCATATTCAATGGCAGGTCAGGTCTGGAAGGCGCATAGTCCACCATTGTGTCCAGGGCCATATTGAAAAGGTGCCTAACAACACTGACCCACTATTGACGAAAGAAGGTCGACCTCCTGAAAATGAAGATGGCTCTCTGGGAGCACTCCGAGACCATAAGTTGGAGCCCCAGAGAACAAATATGGATCTCCAGGAACATTCTGAGGCTGGAAGATAGACCCCCCATCCAGGTCCATCTGTACATGCTCCCCCAACCCCACTGCTGTGGAGTTCCAGGGTCCAGGGTTACTGGCCTGCCCCATCCTGAACTCTGCAGGCAGCCACGAGCATTCTTCAGGTGTGTCCCAACATCGTCACGGCCACACTGTTCCACAGGTGTATCACGCTGGTGTGTTTTCCCACTGGAATCACGGAAAATCTGGGGTGTGGGGTGGAGGGGGGGAGAAGGGGTCCGGCTTCCATCTGCATCCCATTAATGGGATGCAAATGAAGTTCACAACGGCCTCTGGCGGGTTTTCCATCCCACTGTGATGGGCACCAGAGGAAGATCCCGCTGTAAATTCACGATGGTGTGATACAATCTCCCGCCTCCCTCCCTATCCTCCCGCTATGCCTGACATTTAACACGCTGGCAGGGGCCTGGGAGGATTCCACTCATTAGATCATTCCCCAACCTGGATGGTAGGCAGTTATTTAAATGAACTTTGGTCTTTTCTCATCCCGCATTTCCTATATTCTTGTGGAAAACCCGCAGACCTGCAAAGCTGACACCCCAAGCTTCTCTGTTGTTTCCTTTTGCTTTTGTTACTTTGAAATGTGGTAATTTCCAACAGCAGCACATAATAGTTCAGATACATTATGTGGGAGGTTTCTCATACACAATACACATAAGCACGTGAATGAAAGAACAATTCCAGCTGAATGGCAGTGCATAAAGGGCATCCTGCTGCCTGAAAGGCAGTCTCGGTAAGCACTTAGAGTGCATTTAAGAGAATGTGAAGTGAGATTATTATAAGTGGTTTGTACAGTACCTACAGGGGAGGGCTAAGGTTGTTGCTTCCCTTGTCTGACCTAGTGAGGTAATTAACTTCTTCCTCCAACTGTTCCCAGCTTTTTGACATTGACAGATGTGGTGACTGCTTCAGACACTTGCTGTGAGCTTTCCTTATGGCCGGTGTCTGTCACTGCCATAGATGGTCCTCATCCTTCCTCCTACTGCTTCCATCAATTGTTCAACAGCTCCAGTATAAAGTCTGGTTGCTTCTGTACTGCCTTCACCCACAGTAATGCACATCAATTTTGCTTGACCCACAAGTGGAGGCAACAATCTGCGGGCTCCTTTAAGGTGTAGTAGTTAGAAACAGGGGAGCCCCATCTCTCCAATAACCAGGAGAGTTTCAGCTACTCTCGAAATATGAAGTGTTCCCTTCTCCCCATGTCGAGCCCATTTTCAATCGAAAAGCATTGTGGGAGCTAAGATGGATAACTCCCAAAACCTCGCCATCCGCGAATGTAAAGGAGTTAAAGATGTGGATGGCGTGTTGCCCTGCCCTGGAGAGAAGAAGGGCAATCTTCCCGGTGTCCGATGCATTCTCCCTGTCTGTGGCCTCTAGGAAGAGCTGGAAGCGCTGTTTAAAAAGCTTCCAATTCACTCCGAGATTGCCAGCGATGCGTAGCGGCGGTGGCGAGTTGATGTTCTCCATGCTGCAAGATGGCAGATTGCAGGTAGGTTTCACAGGGGCTAGTATGCGTCCACTCCTGGAACCATGTTGTGTTGGGTGTTCTGGTCTACAAACAGGTCAACACGGCTGGAGATGGTGTAACTCTATTTTATTAACAACTCAACTGTAATAACATACTGTAAGCTTGGGTACGTGCATTACCAGCTTATCTGTGGACCCTATCCTATCACTATCGAGGTGAGGCACTCAGCACATGGTGAATGTCTGAGAGGCAGGCTGTGAGCTCTGTGCTCTGAGCTGGCTGCTGCTAGAATGAGCGGGAACTCTGGTGTCCCCTGTCTTTAAAATGCGTGTGCTCTCACTGGTGATTGGCTGCGATGTTGTGTATGCTGGTTGGTCCTACTGTATGTCCATCAGTGTGTCAGTGTGTGTGTGATTGCACCATGATATGCTGATGTATATCATGACAACTAGGTGTGGGGATTACGATGTATGGTGATTCCCTACCAGCTGAATGAAATGCTGGCAGTAGGCCAACACATTGCAGCCGACTCAGTAGATTGATTGCTGCACGCAGTCACCTCATTAACAGGGGTAGCAGTATCGACATTTGCTTGCACTCTGTAAAGCTGACCAGTACTGTCAAAGGGGGACATGCATTGTGACTGGGACAGATGTTGCTGTCATGCAGGAAGTCCATCTGTCCTGGCAAGTAGTGGCATAACAAAGGAGAGAGTGGGCACCAAGGTTTCCGTGCAGGGCACTGGAGGTCTTGGTGGATAAAACGGGGGGGGGGGTAATCTCCGGCATCCACCGGGCAATATACCGTCCATGCCCTTGATCAAGAGGCAGTGAGAGCAATAGCCACAGTGCTCAGTGTCACAAGCCAAGTCCTGAGGACGCAGATGGAGTGCAGCAAGAAGTTCAATGACCTTACATGAATGGTTAAATGTCTGTGAATGCCTCTTCAAAGGTCACTTCCTACCAGCTGCTCAAATGACCAAACCCCCAATCATTCACCAGCCAACAATTTCTATCAATACAAAGTGGTCATCGTCAAACAAAACTCCTTTCACCCATCATAGAAACATAGAAAATAGGAGCAGGAGGAGGCATGCCAATTGGAAGAAGATCCGTTTATTCCTATTCTTAGTTTCCTGTCTACCAACAGTTTTCTATCCATCTCAATATGCTACCCCTAATCCCATCCGCTTTAACTTTACAAACTAATCTCTTATGTGGGACTTTGTCAGGCTTGTGTTCACGACCCCATATTGATGACTGGTTAAGCAACTCTGTAATTTTTAACTATTCATCCTTGTTCGTAAATTCTTTCCTGGCTTGGCTCCTTTCTATCTCTGTAATATTCTCCAGCCTTACAACTTTCAGTAAGTAGCTGTGTTCCTCTAATTGTAGCTTCTTGAATAAGCCTAATTTTAATCACTCCACTGTCAGTGGTAACCTCTGCAGTTGCCTCGGCCTTAAGCTTTGAAAGTTCGCACCAGACTCTCTGCCACCCAACCACATTTTCCACCTTTAACTCTGGAGCGGTTTAATGGCCGCGTTGCGCTTAGGCGAGAGTGCAACAAGGCCGTTAAATCGCGGGAGAGGCCAAAATCGAGAACCGAGCTGGGCGCTGATCTGTTTGTGATCTAACCGGTCCGCTCTTGTTTGCAAAATCAGGATCCCGCCATAGCACGGCGAGAAACCAATAATCACCACTTCAGCCCAATCTCTATACAATTAACAGGAGCCACTCACTATCTAAAGGCTCCCCGTGATCTAATGGCCTCCCTAGCAAGTGGCAGCATGGTAGCACAGTGGTTAGCACAGTTGCTTCACAGCTCCAGGGTCCCAGATTCGATTCCGGCTTGGGTCACTGTCTGTGAAGTGTCTGCACGTTCTCCTGTGTCTGCGTGGGTTTCCTCCCACAGTCCAAAGATGTGCAGGTTAGGTGGATTGGCCATGCTAAATTGCTCTTAGTGTCCAAAAAACATTGGGCGCAATTCTCCCATCGGGAGTCTAAGTGCCGACGCTGGAGTGAAAACCGGAGTGTTTCACCCAGGCGTCGGAGGACGCTCCCAGCCCCTTATTCTCCCGCCCCCGGGGGGCTAGGAGCGGCGTCGCGTCATTTACGCGCGCCAGGCCTTGGCGCCGCGTAAAAGTGCGCCGCGTAAATGACGCGGCCGGCGCCACGTAAATGACGTCACCTGCGCATGCGCGGGTTGGCCGGCGCCAACCTGTGCATTCGCGGTTGCTGTCCCCCCCGAGGCCGCCCCGCAAGAAGATGTAGGATCGATCATGTGGGGCGGCGGAGGAAAGGAGGTCCTCCTTCAGAGAGGCCGGCCTGCCGATCGGTGGGCACCGATCGTGGACCAGACCCCATTGGAGGCCCCCCCTGGTGCAGGAACCCCCCTTCCCCCCCCACAGGCCACCCCCCCCCCCCAGCTTTCCCGCACTGTTTCCGCCGGCAACGACCAGGGGCGAAATTCTCCTACCCGCCCCGCCACATTTCTGCCCCGACCGGCCGGTGGGAGTCTCCGTAACACCGGCCGGTCAATGGGGTTTCCCATTGTGGGGCAGCCCCACGCCGTCGGGAAACCCCCGGGTGCCGGCAAAACGGAGACTCCCGCCGGCGGAGAATGACGCCCCAGGTGTGGATGGCACCGGGGGGAACCCGTCGTATTGGGCAGGCCACTCCGCCCATCCGGGCCGGAGAATCGTCGCTCGCCCGTTGCAAACGGCGAGCGGCGATTCTCCCAGTGGCCAGCCGTGAATCTCGACGCGCCGGTTTGGGGGGGTGGGTGGGAGAATCGCGTGCGGGCATCAGGGTAGCGTGGCGGGACACGCGTGGTGCCCCGGCGATTCTCCCACCCGGTGTGGGGGGGGAGAATTACGCCCATTGGGTGGGGTTACTGGGTTATGTGATAGGATGGAGGGCTTAAATGGGGTGGTCTTTCCAAGGGCCAGTGCAGATTTGATGGGCCGAATAGCCTCCTTCAGCACTGTAATTTCTGTGATTCTATGATTCTATGGTCACTCGGATGTCGTTTCGTACACCTGTTTAAAAACATGAAGCTGGCGTAAGGGCTGCTGCGAGAACCCGAGGAGGTGAGTAGCCATCTTTGCTCCCGGGTGCTCGGAGGGGAGTGGTGGAACCTCGGTGGGCCAGCCTTGGTTGGGGTGGGCTGCCATTGGTTGGGGGGGGGGGGGCTATGGTTACGGAGCAGGGGATGGGCTGCGGCATGGAGGTGAGATGGGTGTCTCAGCGCCCATGGGTCCGCCATGCCAACCCCAGGACCTTGTGGCCCCGATCTGGGGGCAAGCCCAGCCCCTTCCCGCCTGCCCTACCGACCACCCATAACTCCCACTGGCCGCGAACACCTCAGGCTGTGCGGCTGAAGGCTGTTACTAATTAAGAATTGGCAATTGAAGCTAAGTGAGCACTTCACACATCGCAAGTGGATCCCCGGGGGTAGGCATGCCATGTATCATGTGGGGGTTATTGCCTAGCATCCCGATCTGACCATGATGCCTGGACACTGTGCCTGCGGGAGATACAGACAGATATAGCAGCAAACATCTCCGTGACCAGAGGGTGGATGTGTGCACCGGGGAGGGAACCAGTGCCTGGTTCAGGTAACGTTACGTGCAAGTGTCTTCGGTACAGGGTCTGGAGTCCGGTAAGCAGGGACCCCCGCTGTGGCTGGGTGTGCATGGTCAGGGCGCGTAAAATTGGGAGGAGGGGGGAGGAGCAATGGGGAGACTAGAGAGTCCAGAAGTGGAAGACACCATTGGGTGTCAGTCTCACACCCTCACCAATCCCTTACAGATATTGCATGGGATGGACGATATCATGCACCCCGCGGAACATGCTCTAGTGGTGCTGCTGGCAGGCCAGGTAGCCAAACACTGGAGAAGGCAATGGCAGCAGCATCGACCAGAGGGTTGGGGCGGCGGCCCATGTGCAGGCCCCACTCCACACCCTGAGGAGCCAGCTACCAATCAGGCCACGGAGGGACCCAGAGGGGGAGATCCACGATGGCTCAAGGTGCACAGGCACAGCTGGTCTTTCGAACAGATGAATCACATCATAGAATTTACAGTGCAGAAGGAGACCATTCAGTCCATCAAGTCTCCATTGGTCCTTGGAAAGAGCATGCTTCTTAAGCCCACGCCTCCACCCTATCCCCGTAACCCGTTAACCCCACCTAACCTTTTGGACACTAAGGGGCAATTTAGTGTGGTCAATCCATCAAACCTGCACATCTTTGGGAAGAAACCAGAGCACCTGGAAGAAACCCACGCCGACATGGGGAGAAAGTGCAAACTCCACACAGACAGTCACCCGAGGCCGGAATTGAACCCGGTACCCTGAAGCTGTGAGGCAGCAGTGCTAACCACTGTGCCACGCATGTTTGTAGAGAGGTTAAACTGTCACCATTAACTAATTAATTCTCTTGACTATCTTCTGCACTTTTAGCTGATGCACATTAATGTTCTCCTCTGATAGTTGAAAAGACAGGGGCCGGGATTCTCCCCGACCCGACGGGGCGGGGGGTCCCGGCGGGATGGAGTGGCGGGAACCACTCTGGCGTCAGGCCGCCCCAAAGGTGCGGATTTCACCGCACTTTTAGGGGCCAAGCCCTCACCTTGAGGGGCTAGGCCCACGCCGGAGTGGTTGGCGCGCCGCTGGCCGGCGGGAAAGGCCTTTGGCGCCACACCAGCCGGGGCCGAAATGACTTCACCGGCCGGCGGAAGTCCGCGCATGCGCGGGAGTGTCAGCGGCTGCTGACGTCATCCCCGTGCATGCGCAGGGGGGGGGGGGGTGTCTCTTACGCGTCGACCATGGTGAAGGCTGTGGCCGGGGTGAAGGAAAAAGAGTGCCCCCACGGCACAGGCCCGCCCGCGGATTGGTGGGCCCCAATCGCAGGCCAGGCCACCGTGGGGGCACCCCCCGGGGCCACATCGCCCTGCGCCTCGCCCCAGGACCCCGGAGCCCGCCCGCGCTGCCGCCCGCGCTGCCTAGTCCCGCCGGTCAGAGAGGTGGTTTGATTCTCGCCGCTGGGACAGGCATTCCAGCAGCGGGAGTTCGCCACATCGTGGGCCGGAGAATCGCCGGGGGGGGGGACCGGCGTGGCGCGATTCCCGCCCCCGCTGAATATACAGTGCCGGAGAATTCGGCAACCGGCGGGGGCGGTATTCACGCCCTGGGACTTTTTATTCTGTTATTGGTGATAAATAAATATAAGATATTGTAATTGTTGATATGTGTTGAGCTGTGCCTGGAGTGTTCAGCTCCAAAGTGGAAGCTCTGATGTAGAAACAGTATTGCACACTGATTGCTGTCACTATCTATCAAATCTGTATACTTCCAGCTCACATTCAATCCTAGCCTACTAATGCCTTCAGTGATGAGGCGTTTGGTCCGATTCACGACAGAAGTGTCCACTTATGTGTTTTGGTTCCCAAGTGGCATCCATAGTGTCCGAACAATGGCTGCCACTGAATCCAATTTCCTGCCTGGAATGTCTCCACCGTAAACATGGAGAACGCCAACTACATTGTGACCACGGAGAGTCTCTTCTATACATGGAGTCATGTGCTGCAATTAATGCAGAGTGCTGTATGCGCAAAATGGTCCTGAATTGCTGGAATTGTGCATCTCACAGTGAGTGGCATGAACAAGACATTTTACCTTATCCTTCACATTCCAATATATTTTCATGGTAAATTGCTGAAAATGTGAATTGATAATAACGCAATACCTGGGGATGCATGACCACTTGCCCAATGGCTTATATCCTTAACTGCTGAGAAAAAGGATTGAAAAGTAAAGGGAACAAATGACAGAGAAATGAATATTATAAATTAAGATTAAGGAGTCATGCCCAGCAGAGGCATAGACTATAAGTTGTTCGGAATCAACCTTCTTTGAAAAAATGGACATTAACAGGTAGCTAAGATGGCTGCCGAAGGTCAGGTGACTTTTACGACTTTTGCACAAAGGATTAATTTGTGTCTGAAAATGCATTTGGGGCTTCCGGTGGCACTCGCGAGCGGAGCGGCCGCGTTAAGAAGAGGCTCCCGCCAGTCCGCGATATTTCAGACATTTTCGGGGGTTTCCCCGTTGTTCTTTGTATTCTAATTTCTTCGGCCTTTGGGCCCTGAGGGTTTGGAGCCAGCGAGGAGCCCTGCGGGAGTGTCCGGCGGCTGAAGCAGGGGCATCAAGCCCAAAGTGAGGCGAGCTTGACACGAGGCGAGGCAGTCGAGGCGGCTAGCCCGAACTCAGGACACGGCACGTGGAAGGTGAGTAGAGCACATCGGGTGGCTCCCGCTGAAAATTGATTTTGAGAAGGCCAGTCCCGGGGGAAGAGATTTTTTGATTTTTGAAATTTAAAAAAAAGTATTATTTATTTAATTTAGGATTGAAGAAAGAAGGAAAAAATAATAAGTCGTTAATGGATGCGAGAAACAGCTGGGAAGAAGGGAAGAAATGCGGGTTCCCCGTCGAATGAGAGGACCAGCAAAAGCGCTGACACGATGGCGGATGCCGGACTGCGTGGTGGGGCCGCACTACTTACGGTGGAAAAGATGACCGAGGTGATGGCTGTGGAGCTGGAGAAGCAGTTTGCGAGGCACATGGAGGCGTCGAGGAAGGAGATGGCAGTCGCACTGAGATCATTGGTGGAAGAGGCAATCGCCCCGGTGAGGATGGATGTGGCAAACACATCGGCCAAGGTGAGAGAACAAGGTGAAAAGATGAAGGAAGTGGAGGAGGCCATGTCGCAGCACAGCACCAGCTCACCTCAATGGGGGATGAGATGAGGAGGGTGGTGGAGGTCAACAGAGGACTCCGAGCAAAGCTCAAGGACTTGGAGAACGGCTCCAAGCGGCACAATCTGAGGATTGTTGACTTGCCCAAAGGGACAGAGGGCTCGAGGCCAACAGAGTTCTTCGTTCAGATGCTGGCAGAGTTGATGGGGCAGGGTGAAGACCCCTCCCGGTATGAACTGGACTGAGCTCATCGGTCGTCAAGGCTGAAACCCAAAGTAAATGAGCCGCCGAAAGCTGTAATTATCTGCTTCCATAGATTCCACGTGAAGGAGAAGGTGTTCAGCTGAGCGAAGCAGAAGCGGGAGGTGCAGTGGGATGGTGCTAGAGTTCGGATTTACCAAGACTTTATGGTGGAGTTGGTGAAGAGACGAGAGGCATTCGGCCGAGTGAAGGCGGCACTGTACAACAAGGGGTTGAGATTTGGTCAGGTATACCCATACCCATTACAACACCAAAGATTTTTATTTCAAAACGGTGGAGGCGGCTCAGGCGTTTGTGAAGGCAGAAGACTTGGGACAGAAGTGAGGAGTGGAGCTGGAAGAGAGATCGTGGACTGTGATTGGGGAGCTGAAAAATGTATAAATGTTATAACTTTCTTTTCACTGACCTGTATTGTAACTTACTTGACTTCACATTGTTATAGAGCTAAGTTTTTGTTTGGATTGATTGGCATTTTTTTTTATTGCAACGTCTATGTTATTTTATTGAATTGTATGGGTTAGATTGTTTTTCTTTTTCTTTTGGGCCTGGGTGGGAGAGGAACGGTATGAGGGGGGGGTGGGGGACCACCCGCACCAGTTAACTAAAGTCGGCAAGTGAACGGAGGTGAGGTGAGAGGAGGGCTGCGGACATTGGAGCCTGGTCAGCAGGTTTCAATGGGCCTACAAGGCGAGCAAGTGGGGGGGGGGGGGAATCACAAGGCGAGCAAGTGGGGGGTGGGGGGGGATCGATACTGGGTGAGATTTTTTTTGAGGTGAAGTGCAGGGGGGATTCTGGGAGAGGGGGAGGGGATTCGATGTTAATAATGGACAGGGGCGGGTCAGGCTCATGGGGCAGGGCCCGGTGGTATGATGATGGTGGATAAGAAGTGGGGGGTGGTTGTGGTAAGAGACCCCAAGTTAGGATAGTCACACGGAATGCGAGGGCGTTGGGAGGCCCAGTCAAGAGGTCAAGGGTGCTTGCGCATCTTCAAAGTTTGAAGGCCGATGTAGCAATGCTGCAGGAGACTCACCTAAGGGTGAAGGACCAGGTGAGACTTAAAAGGGGCTGAGTTAGTCAGGTGTTTCACTCTGGATTTGACGGAAGGGCTCGGGCGGTAGCTGTATTAGTCAGCAAAAGGGTACGGTTCCAGATGGAAAAGGTGGTGGCAGATCAGGGGGTAGATATGTGACAGGAGCGCTGGAGGGGAGGCTAGTGGCGCTGGTAAGTGTATATGGTCCTTTTGGGACGATGTGGGATTCGGGAAGAAGGTGTGTGGAGCCATCCCTGACTTGGACACACACAAACTGATAGTGGGGGGGACTGGAACTTGATGCAGGAGCCAAGGTTGGACAGATCACGGCCGCGCTCGCTGGTCCCATCAGGGGGGGCAAAGGCATTGGCTGGGCGAATGGTGGAAATGGGAGGGGTGGACCATTGGAGGTTTCTGCACCCGAGGGAGCGGGAGTACTCGTTTTTCTCGACGGTCCATAAGGTATACTCGCGGATCAACTTTTTCATGGTGGGAAGGCGCTGCTGGCTGGGGTTAAGGGATCGGAGTACTCGGCAATTGCAATATCAGACCATGCTCCGCATTGGGTGGATCTGGTACTGGAGGAGGGGTTTGGGTCTTTCTCGGGGTACAAATTAAATCTGGACAAGAATGAATATTCTGTGGTGTCTCGGCAGAGGAGGGGGCTGGGGTGGGTGGGGGGGGGCTGCCATTCCGTAAGGCAGGGACTCATTTTAGATACCTGAGGGTGCAGATTGCTCGGGATTGGGGGGGCTCCATAGGTACAACATTTCTAGTTTGGTGGGGAGGGTGAAAGCTGATCTGGCAAGGTGGGATGGTCTCCCTCTGTCACTGGCGGGTTGGGTACAGGCGGTTCAACTGAACGTGTTGCCGCGATTTCTGTTTATTTTCCAATGCCTGCCGAATTTCCTGCCAAAGGCATTTTTTAGAGAGATTGAAGGGAGATTACCTCGTTCATACGGGGAGGGAAGGTGGCCAGAATTAGAAAGGTGCTGCTACAGGGGGGAAGGCAGGCAGGGGGTTTGGGTCTTCCGAACCTGATGTATTATTACTGGGCGGCGAATGTGGAGAAGGTGTGGAGCTGGGTCAGAGGGATTGACTCCCAGTGGGTCAGAATGGAGGAGAGTTTGTGCAGGGGGTCGGGATTGAAGGCGCTAGCAACAGCGCCGCTCCCGACGGCTCCTGGGAAATACTCAGGGAGTCCGGTAGTAATAGCTTTGTTGAGAATTTGGAGGCAGTTTCGCCAACACCTCGGGTTGTGGGGAAGGTCAAGGGAAATACCAATTCGAGGGAACCACAGATTTGAGCCAGGGAAGTGGGATGGAAATTTTTCAGAGATGGGAGGAGAAAGGAATTAGAAGACTAAAAGATTTGTTTCTTGGAGGTCGGTTTGTAGGATTGAAGGAGCTGGGAGCAAAGTATGGGCTGGAGCAGGGGGAAATATTTAGAGACATGCAGGTTTGAGACTTTGCCAGAAAGGAGATACAGAGCTTCCCAGTAGAGCCGGCTTCCACGTTGCTGGAGGAGGTGCTGATGGTAGGGGTCTGGAGAAGGGGGTAGTGTCAGTGGTTTGCGGGTTATTTTGAAAGAGCAGAAGGCACCGTGGGAAGGGATCAAGGCAAAGTGGGAGGAAGAGTTGGGAGAGGGTATAGAGTAGGGGTTCTGGTGTTAGGTGCTCCGGAGGGTGAACGCCTCCACCTTGTGCGCGAGGTTGGGGCTGATACAGCTGAAGGTAGTATATAGAGCACACCCCACAAGGGCGAGGATGAGCCGGTTCTTTGAGGGGATGGAAGATATGTGTGAACGTTGCGGTGGGGGCCCCGCAAACCACGTTCATATGTTTTGGTCCTGTCCAAAGCTGGAGGATTACTGGAAGGAGGCTTTTAGGGTAATCTCTAAAGTGGCTGACGTGAAACTGGACCCGGGCTCTCGGGAGGCCATATTCAGGGTGTCGGACCAGCCGGGGTTGGAAACGGGTGCGGAGGCAGATGTTGTAGCCTTCACCTCATTGATCGCCCGAAGGCGGATCCTGTTGGGATGGAGAGCAACCTCTCCACCCTGTGCCCTGGCGTGGCGGGGGGACCTGTTGGAATTCTTGACTCTTGAGAAGGTCAAATTTGAACTGAGGGGCAGGATGGAGGGGTTCTACAATACATGGGCGTTATTCATTATGCACTTTCGAGAATTGGATTATATTGAGCATTGGGGGGTGGGGGTGGGGGGGTTAGGAGGATTGGGGGGAGGACGACTGTAGGTGTTAACGGTGACTATGGGTGATTCCTGATTCCTTTTCATTTTTTGTTTATGTTAACATGCGGACTGCTATTTGGGGATTGGGTGGGAGGATGGGATTGTTGTTGTTGATATGGGGATTGACATTGCATTTGTTATTGATTATTGTTTATTGTTGGTGGGTGTAAATTTGGGAGAAAATATGAAATAGGAGAATAAAAATATTTTTTTTAAAAAGAAAATGCATCTGGAAAATTCTCAAATGCAAATGGGTTTCTCAGGTTAAACAAAAACATCCTTACCACCTCAATAGAAGGGACTTAACAGACAATGGCTGCCAGCACCATTCATAACTGGAGAAGCACGGTCTCACAATGGTTAACACAGTTGCTTCACAGCTCCAGTATCCCAGGTTCGATTCCTGGCTTGAGTCACTGTCTGTGTGGAGTTTGTACATCCTCCCCGTGTGTGCGTGGGTTTCCTCCGGGTTCTCCGGTTTCCTCCCACAGTCCAAAGATGTGCAGGTTAGGAGGATTGGCCACACTAACTTGCCCTTAGTGTCCAAAAAGGTTGGTGGGGTTAATGGGTTATGGGGATAAGTTGAAAGTGTGGTCTTAAATGGGGTGCTCTTTCCAAGGGCCGGTGCAGACTTGATGGGCGAATGACCTCCTTCTGCACTGTAAAATTCTATGATTCTATCTATGAGTCCTCAGATACTGAAGCAGGCTGTATTCATTTCCAAACAGACCTAGACAACACTCCGGCTTGGACTGATAAGTGGAATGTAACATTCGTGCAACACAAATTCCAGACAATGACCATCTCGAACAGGAGAGAATCCGACCATCTCCTCTTGATGTTCAATGGCAATACCATCACTGAACATCCTGCAGATTAACATTGACCAGAAACTGAACTTGACCAGCCATACAAATACTATGGCTATAAGGGCAGGTCAGCAGCTGGGAATTTTGTGGCATGTAACTCACCTCCTGACTGCCCAAAGGCTATCCACCATCTACAAGACACAACTTGGAGATGCCGGTGTTGGACTGGGGTGAGCACAGTAAGAAGTCGACAACACCAGGTTAAAGTCCAACAGGTTTGTTTCAAACACTAGCATTCGGAGCACTGCTCCTTCCACAGGTGAATGGCAGGACACAAGACACAAGGCAGGAGTGTAATGGAATACTCTCCACTTGTCTTGGTGAGAGTAGCTCCAGCAACACTCAAGAAACTCCACGCCATCCACGACAAAACAGGCCACTTGATTGCTACCCTTCCACAAACATACAATCCCTCCACCATCGAAACACAGTAGCAGCAGTTTGCACCATCTACAAGATGCACTGCAGGAGCTCACCAAAGTTCCTTAGGCAGCGCCTTCCAAACCCACGACCACTACTATCTCGAAGGACAGGAGCAGCAGATACGTGGGAACCCCACCACCTGGAGGTTCCCCTCCAACTCATTCACCATCCTGACTTGGGAATATATCGCCGTTCCTTCACTGTAGCTGTGTCAAAATCCTGGAAACATCACAGTGGGTGTACCTACTGCAGGGACTGCAGCGGTTCAAGAAGACAGCTCACCGCCATCTTCTCAAGGGCAATTAGAGATTGGCAATAAATGCTGGCCTAGCCAGTGATGCCCACAACCCATGGAAGAACATTAAAAAAATAGACTCAGCAGAACCATGAGGATGCAATATCAAATAAAGTCTTCCAGTATGCTGATCATAGTTGGTTTGTTGATGGATTATCGATCATTTCCCCTATTGTGTATCAATTACCATGATTCCAACACAGTGGGCAGAATTCTCCAATCGTTCGCTGGCCGTGGGAATCTCTCTTTCCGCTGGGAGTGCACTTCCACCCGTGGGTTTCCCAGTGGCATGTGATGGCTTCAGCGGGAATTCCCATTAGCAGCGGCAGGAGCTGTGAATCCCACCGCCAGCCTACAGCGCATCGCCTCCCGTCGCCGGGAATCACACGGCTGGGAAGCCGGAAAATCCCACCTATTATGTGGACAACGGGAGGTACGGAATCTTGTCACCACGTGACAAAAATAAACTTCAATCACATTATCTCAAAATGGGGGGGGGAGAAACCAAGTCAGTCTGAAGCAATAACAATAGCTGCAGAAAAGGCAGGAACACTGATACCGTTTGAAACCTGTAGATAGCTTCATCTTAAAGTCTGCCAGCTGTTTCTTTTCAAAGTCCACCATGGGGCAGCGCGATGGCACAGTAGTTAGCACTGCAGCCTCACAGCGCCAGGGACACAGTTTGAATTCCAGCCTTGGGTGACTGTGTGGGGTTTGCACGTTCTGCCCATGTCTGCATGGGTTTCCTCCGGGTGCTCCGGTTTCCTCCCACAGTCCAAAGATGTGCAGGTTAGGTGGATTGGCCATGATAAATTGCCCCATAGTGTGCAGGTTAGGTGAGGTTGTGCGGATGGGGCAGGGGAGTGGGCCTAGGTAGGGTGCTCTTTCAGAGGGTCGGTGCAGACTCGATGGGCAGGCTTCTGCACTGTAGGAATTCTATAGTTATCTATGGTTTACCACAGAAACCTGACTGCCTGGTAAGAAAATCGCAAATAACAAACTTTGTGATCTGCTGAAAAAGCCTTCAGTTCGAGGGAATCCTGCAACAACACTGATGTCCAACTCGAACTACCACTTGGACAACCCTCTCAGAGTGGAAACACCTTCTTCAATGGGCCCACAACAACTGCTTTTCTGAAGATGAGCCAAATCCATGATTTATGAACTGTTCCTTTGCTTGTCATTGGTAAAAATTCTCCAACTGCATCTTTTCATGAAGCATCTTCTCTGCTTTGCAATGACAAGTGTACCTGTAGTTGGGCTAACACCAGTGGTAACAGGATGATGGCGCCCTTAAGAAGCCAATTAATGACCACTTAAGGGCCCCAATTGGCAGCAGGACGGGAAGGTCAACCGTGGGCTTTCCAGCCAGGAACCTAATACTAGTAGACGCGGAAAGGAGGTAAGATTCAGGTACACCACCACTATGCCTAATTACTAGCTCTTCCTGCCTCCAAACTCACCACCACAAAATACAAAGGATTCTGCCCTAGGAGACATTAAGAGTTGGAATGGCTTAACAAAGAAAAAAAGTAGCAGAAAGAAAAAGTAAGAAAGAAATTAAAATCAAGCAGAAACAGAGGGCGTTGTAACTCAGTTGAATTGTTGTTCCGGTCCTTGAGAAATTATGAGGAAATGTTGGGACAGATGCACAACATTTTCAAGCATTCATGAGTCCAGAAGTATGAAACGAGCTTGGAATGCTTTTAGAGGAACATTGAGATTGCTGGATGGCAAAAAAAAATCAAGATCCATTTAGTTTGCCTTCGACTTTGCCGATATCACGTGATTTAACTGACACGAGTGGGAATGGTGAATCTGGAAGAAAAATTCGGCCAAGGTAGGTGATGGCGGTATTCTCTGGTTCCCCCAGCCACAGTGGTGCTGCATTCGCTGGTGGCGGGATTCGATCTTCCTGCCACTTGTCAATAGGATTTCCCATCGTAACCACTGAACGGCACCAGGAACCCCGCGGGTGTGGGTGCGCTGCCAACGGGAAAAACGGATAACAATGACCGGAGAATTCCGGCCCATGTTTTAAAACCACCTCGGAATAGCTTGCTACCTGCAGGATATCAATCACTTCATTCTCAGGGTTCTGACGCCATGAATTAGCAGAACGAAATGTTCATAGAAGGATTAATTCACATGAACGGCTTTAATTCAGTAATTTCGTGACATGCATTATTTAAATCACTTGAGGCAAATTTGTAATCTTCTTGGTTACCCCGAGACTCATGGCAGAGTGGCACAAATTGTCCAGAAGTTTGTGGAACACCTGGCGTATCACTTCTTCGTCACAGGTTGTTAGCCATTTCACAAAATAATAATGATGAATGCGGTGAACCCACCATAATGTTTTAGCAATTTTCACCTCGATAAACACAGAATGCTGCCCACATACACTGAGATCAAGTTACAACAATTACTGTGGCTGCTTAGGAACCATCTAACCTGTCTCCTGAAATGACTTCCTATGTATCCTTCGGAAGAAAAAAAACATTGGCATTAATATTTTATATAATTTTGATGACACCTGGTCCTATGGGAATAAACTTTGATTCATGCATAGGGAACAGAATAATTCATTTCTGTATCGCTCTGAGCACCAAGCCTGGTGCCTAGTGAAGAAAGAAATATAAAGAACGACAAACAGAAGCAGTGATAGATGATCTTGGGGACAATTAAAAGCATCTGTATAAAAATATGCTGCCCTCTGGCATGCAAAAATGTAGGATGAAATCTCTGTAACCTTTATTCTTAAGGCAAATGCTTTCTGTTTGACGCTAGTCTCCAGAGAAGGAATCTAGGATGAATTTAGCAGCCGCTCCAGGTAAGACACATCTGGCAACTCAGCATAACGGGCTGCTCTTATCACATCTATCCATTTACGAAGAAGGCTGACGTTTATGAAGTTGGCTGCAGGTTGTTTGAGGCTATTAGGAGCTGACCAGGTTAATCAATCCTCGTTGGTTATACCCAGATGAGAAACCCGTTCCCCGAATCCTGCAGCACCCCCTTGCGCACACCCACCCCTCCTCATCTGCCCAGCTATCAGTAATATGAATTGCAAACAAATGCCCTTGTAGATGCTGGGTCCCCAATAAGCTAGGATTTATTTGAAAATGGTGTGGAAACTTTGAATTAGTACAGTAACATAATGCAGAGTGAGGAAAGTTTTCAGTATTGCTTAATCAGAAGTAGTGACAAAGAAGCTCCTCAACATTAAGGTGTTAATTGAGTGTTCTGTTGTACCCTCAATAACGACGCTAGAGAGTAAAACGGTAAAGAAGGCTTTAATAAGCTAAGAACTAGCCTGGTGCCGATACGGGTGCTTACTGGGTGCCGCCAGCACGGCAGCCCCTTATATACGACTCCCAGGTGGGCGGAGCCAGGGGCGGAGTCCCCCAGGGTTCCAAGCCCGGTCTTAAAGGGGACATCACCTTACATGATGATAAGGGTACAGCAATACAATAACCGTTCATCACATGTTCTTTATGAAGACTACAGATATCAAAATTCTTTTTTGACCATTTACACTAGCATTTATTTTTGTTTCAGGGACTCATTGTTAATTGCAAATAAATTTTGATTGATTATTTGCAGTTTTGGTTGAGCATATATAAAAGATGCTTTATTGCAACTGTGGGGTGATTGAGTTGGAAGGTGTCATGTTTTGCATTGTAAAAATAAAAGCTAGACTGATTAAAGGTTAATTCTAGTAGTACTATACTTCACCAACTGGCTTTCTGGAATAGAACACCCATTGTCAGCATCAAGCACTCCTGGGCCAGTCTAGAATGATTAAACGCAGAGTAAAATCCCCAACCTTAGTACAGAATCTCCTAAAGAGTTCCTGCTCGTATCCCAAATCCAAAAGTAACTGGGAAAGGAATATTTAGCAGAACAAAGCCAGCAACCTCTGTGCTGCATGTTTCAACTGGGAGGTTCTGGGCATGAGAGAATAATTACAGATATTGGGATGCAGAAGAGTTTTAATTCAATGTCCATGATCATGCTCTGTAAGGTGATATATAATGCCACTACCACATGTGGGCACTATGGTTAGGAACGTGCAGTCAAAGTGGGAAATGGAAATTTGATACAATCTTCTACCCTCTTATCTGAAGGAGATAAATGAATCTAAGTGGGTTGCAATGTTTCCCACCATCTCAGAGCACAGAACAAAGCAAATATCCTTCACTGAGCTCCTTCCACAGAATGGCATCTGGTGATTAGTCAATTACCTTAATGATGGAAAGTGGTTCACTGAGATTACCGTTCCCCAAACTATGTATCAGGATAGACATATACTGTCAAATGTCTAGAAATTAAACAACAAACTAAAACAAGTGACAATTGATCCTGGTTCAATCACAACATTTAGCAGAGTCCGATGAACAAGAACAAAATAAGGAATGATGTGGTGATAGGAAACTGGTTGTGGATTAGAGCTGACAGTGACACAGGCATGGTGGGCCAAAGTGAACTCTTCCTGCATTCATGATGCTATAAAGGCAGCAATATGGCTGCAAATAACCATGGTCAGCTTCAGAGAGGCACATGTCCACAGAGAGCAGCAGGCAGGACACTATTTAGGGCACTGTGGGATTTCAAATAATGAGGCAAATCTCACTCCTTGACTCCAAGAAACTGAGACAACTTCTTTAGTGAGGGTGATATGAAGACCTGGGATTATGGAATTCACATGTGGCCCTGACAAACAGGCAAAATGGGAATTTTTCCTCTCTGGTTTAAATAATTTCCTAGTTACACCCATTAAATAAGACTAAGCGTCTGGCTAAAAGCAATGACGAATGAGAATGCTGCCAGGACAATGGTGTTCCCATTCTCTTTTCTCCATAGGTTGCTGCTCATATTTTATCATTCACCAAATACAGCTCATTAGTCACTCCCGTCTCCACATTGGCTTCGGGTGCACCATCACTTTGACATGGAAATTCTGTCCTTTTGGTTAAATTCCTTGATGGCCTCACACACTGCCAACCTCACAATGCTTCCGGAATTCTTCATTCCTCTGACTCTGACCTCCGTTGTTCATCCTCTTCATTGGCCCTACCAGGTGATCATATCTTCAGCTATCTGAACCCCCCATCTCTCCACCTTCTGCAGTTCCCTCTCTAAAAACCTTCTGCCGTTTCATTTCCTCTTTTCCTTTAAGTCTGCCCTTAGAATTCATCTCTTTGACTAAACCTTTGATCACTCCTCCTAATATTTCCTTATTTGGCACATACTTCTTTTCCTAATATGTATGTTTATATGTTATATTTTTAGTATAATCATGGCTCTGAAGTGTCTTGAGTGGGTATCTACATGAACATCATTATATAGATGCATATTTTTATTGTATTTTTTTGGTTTTCCAGTCCAGCCGTCCTGTGGTCTTTGCCATTCAGTGAAGCTATGAGTGTTGTTTTGCCAATTGAGTGCTGAGTAATATTATGATGGAACCTAAGTTACCTTGAACCAGTGGATGCCCTGTATTTCCATTTTCAGAAGGCTTTTGTAAGGTGACACATCAAAGGTTACTGCGGAAAATATAAGCTAATTTTACAGAGGGTATTATATTGGCATGGATTGCAGATTGGTCAGCTAACGGGAAACAGAGAGTTGGCATACAGGGGCCTCTTTCTCGTTGGCATAATGTAATGAGTGGTGTGCCACAGAGGTCAGCGCTGGGGCCTCAAATTTTTACAATTTATATAAATGGCTTGGATGAAGGGACGTAAGATATAGTTGCTAAATTTGTTGACAACACAATGGTAAGTAGGAAAGTAAGTTGTGAAGAGAACATAGGGAGGCTACAAATAAACATAGGTTAAGTGGGTGGGCAAAGATCTGGCAGATGGAGTATAATGTGGGAAGATGTGGAATAGTCTATTTTGGCAGGAAGAATAAAAAAGAAGCTTATTATTTACAAAATGGTGAGAGATTGCAGAGCTCTGAGATTTAGAGCCATCTGGGTGCCCTCGTTCATGAATGACAAAGGTACAGTAAGTAATTGTGAGAAGAATTGAATACAAAAGTAGAGAGGTTAGGCTTAAGTTGTACGGGGCACTGGAGTATTGGGCACAGTATTGGTCTCCTTACTATTTAACAGCACTTTGCCATTTTCTTTGGCCTCGGGGAGTTTCTCTCCACCAAGGCCGCACATAGGCTGCGATCTAACAAAAGCAGAGTCCCGCTATCTAACACCACTCCCTGATGTTATTTTGGGCCATTTTCTGATGTCGTCCTGCAACTTCTTTAGAATAGAAACAAAAGCTGCAAGTTGTCCCTGCAGCTAACTGGACCATTGGTATTAACAATGTTGGGACCAGAGAAACAGTCAGGCTGTTTCCCAAGAGTAATGTACTTTCCACTGGAGTGGATCAGAATTTCCTCTTGCCGGTTGCAGTTCCAGATTTTCATTTAGTGCGTATTTTATCATAGAATTTACAGTGCAGAAGGAGGCCATTCAGCCCATCGAGTCTGCACCGGCTCTTGGAAAGAGCACCCTACCCCAGGTCAACACCTCCACCCTATCCCCATAACCCCATAACCCAGTAACCCCACCCAACACTAAGGGCAATTTTGGACACTAAGGGCAATTTATCATGGTCAATCCACCTAACCTGCACATCTTTGGACTGTGGGAGGAAACCGTAGCACCCGGAGGAAACCCACGCACACACGGGGAGGATGTGCAGACTCCGCACAGACAGTGACCCAAGCCGGAATCGAACACTTCATTCACTCTCTCCACTCCCCGCTCCGTCTCTCCATCTTCGTCTCTCACCCCCCCTATTTCCCTCGCTGCTCCCCTTTTCCTCAATTGGTGTGCCAGCAATCTGCTCGCCTTCTCTCCATATTCATACTGTATACCCTGCGCCTTCCTCCATTGTGCCTCTGCAGTGCCTGTGGTCAGCAAGTCAAATTCCACATGCAGCCTTTGCCTTTCCCTATACAGTCCCTACAAACGCGTTTCTTTAACTGCCATGTGGCGTCGGAGGAGTAGTTATGACTGCATCAGGAAAGCATCTGTGAAGCCGACACACAAAATCGTACAAGAGAGAACAAACAACATTTAAAACAAACTAAACATAAAAGTGGGCAGGTTCCATCAGAGTACAGGACACCGTAAATCTCAATCAGTTCCTGACTCACATCATCTAGGCCTCAAGGTTCCATTCCAAAAAGGGTTTCAATGGGGTTACCATGTTGGGAATCAGACTCGAAGTTGTCACCATCTCCCGGGTGCCAAACCCGCTCATGGAGTTTGCGTGCTAACGCTGCGTGTCCCGATGTGGGGTCCATTTCATCATTCCTTGTCAGGCGACAGGAATTATCACGGTGCCAGTGTTTCATGCCTCATAGGGAGGTTGCAAGGGGGTTGTCGCTATCGTCGGGTGGCGGGTCAGGTTCCGGTGTGGGCAAATAAATTGTTTCAAAGAGGCGGAGCGTATCGTGGTCGGGGTCTCTGGGCCTGTAGTGACTGGGGCCTGGTTCGTGGGAGCTTTGTTCAGGTCTCTCAGGGGCTTCAGTTGTGCTGTCACTGTCGCTGTCGCTATCACTATCGCTAGCAGCCGAATCAAGCGACAGGGTGAAATTTGATTCTGGGGGTGTGGTCAAGGTTGTGTCTGTGGACGTGCTGCTGCTGCTGGTGGAGGGGGAACTTGGGTTGTCAGTGGGCGGATTCTCATTGTCTGTCATCGCCAACGAGAGATGGTGCGAATGGCTACACCGCGTTCCATAAACCTTAAGCTGATTTACATGGAACCATCCAGATTTTCTGTTTGGATACGTGATTTTATAAACTGAGGGGCTTACTTTGTCCGAGATTGAATATGGTCCTGCAAATTTAGGGGAGAGGAATGAGCTGGGGTTGTATAAGTTGATAATTATTTGCTGTCCGACTGTATACTCGGGTGTACTGTTTTATCAAAGCAGGCCTTACTTTGCTTTCGTTTAGCACCTAGTCGTACAGCTTCAGCGAGCTGTGCTGCTTTAATATTTTCTAACATGTGCTGGACTGCTTTCTCATGGGTCAGGGTGGTGACTGTGGGGCTGGTCAAATCAAGTACGAATAATTATTTGGTACCCTTCATGGGTTGTCCGGTCATGAGGATATGGGGGGGGTATATCCTGTTGAGCTCGATACTGTGCTCCTAATAAACATCAGTGCGAATGGGAGCACTGTGTCCCATGTTGTATTGTGCTGCTGCACCATTTTCCTAAGCGTGGCCTTTAGGGTCCGATTCATGCGCTTCACAATGCCGCTGGACTGCGGGTGATAGGCAATGTGGAACTTTTGTTTAATCCCAAATATCGCCATCATATTTTTCATGACCCTTTCCGTAAAGTGGGAACCTTGGTCCGACTCAATACTACGGGGGAGTCCCCATCTCATAAAAATTTGCTCTGTTAAGATCTTCGCCATCGACTTGGCTGTATTTGTTCTCGAGGGGAACGCCTCGACCCATTTCGTAAATGTGTATCACCACTAACACATACTTGCATCCATTTCTGCAGGGGGGGGAGGGGACCAATATAATCCAATTGAAGGTTTGTCCACGGGCCATTTACAGGGTGGGTGTGTCATAGCTGGGCTTTTTCGCATACCTATCGGGGTTGTTTTGAGCACAAATTAAACAGTTTTCGACGTAATGGTCATGTCGGTTTTCAAAGCAGGCCACCAGCTGAGGAGTCTGAGGTGGGCAAGGGTGGATTCAATTCCTTGGTGTCCATGTCCATCATGGAACTTACAAATTATCTCATTCCTGTCCTGGGTGGGGATTACATAAATTCCTTCTTTTAAAACGATTCCCTCATGGACCGTCAAAGAATTCCTAAACTTTTCGTTGGGAGCTGGGAAGTTTCCTTTTAAAATTTCTTTTAATGCTTTGTCTTCTTTTTTTGCCTGGGCTAAGTCTTGGATGTTGGTGGGTGAGGCCTGAACTGCCTGTACTGGGGCGCTCTCGGGGGGTTGCCAAAAGTGGCCATGTCGTAAGCCTGCCTTTGCTTGGGCGTCAGCTTCCACGTTAAAGGGTGGGGAGGAACGATGGTGACTTCTTACTTTAACGATGCCATATTTCCTGCATTTAGCTGTCTGAAGGATATGTTTGAGCAGTGGGGCTGAGGGTAGAGGTTTTCCGTCGGTGGAAATAAAACCTCTCGGTTCCCACAGGGGTAGGAATTCTGTTAGGCTGTTGCAGATGTATAAACTGTCCGAATATATGTCTGCAGGGGCCGGGAACGAATCGGGGTGCTGGACAATGTAAACAATGGCTGCTAACTCGGCTGCCTGCGAACCTAAGTGTCCAGGCAACTTAAAGCTATCTCTTCTAAAGCGCGTCCCTGCACGTCCTCTACATAAATACCACAGCCTGTTATCCTTTTTCCCTCAAGGACTGTGGAGGAGCCATCTACGTAAAATCTCAGTGCTGTGTCTGTGGGCTGGGGTCTGATACCTGTCTTTCTTGGTACCGACTTGGGAACAAATGGGCCTGTACTGTGCTTGGGGGCTATGATCTTGCAATCATGTGGGGATCCTGCATAGTGCAAATTATCGGCCAAAAACGTATGCATTTTTGTCCGTTTTACAGTGATGTCGCGTCCCTGTAGGAGTAAGGTCCATCGCACCGCTCAAATTTGGCTTGCTGTGCCGTCTTTTAGTCTGCTGTCAGGGTGTGCTCGGTCAAAATGGTTACTGGGTTGAGTCCGGTTATGTACGAGAACTACTGTACTGCCCAGAAAACTGCTAACAGGTGCCTCTCGCAGGCTGAAAATCCCTTTTCCACTGGATCTAAGACTCGTGAGGCATAGGCTACTGGTCCTAGACAATCATGCCTTTCCTGCAGGAGTATGGCCGAAAGAGTTTGGTCTGTGGTCGCTACCTCTATTGCGTATGGGGAGTGTGGATCTGGGGCTTGCAAAGCAGGGGCTGTGCTTGGGGCATGTTTCAATGCATCCACGGTGTCCGTGTGCTGTGGAAGCCATTTCCATGGGGCCTGTTTCTTTAGGAGCTCAGAAAGTGCGGCTGCTTTTGTGGCGAATCCGTCTATGTGGTTCCGACAATATCCAACCAGTCCTAAAAATGACCGGAGTGCTGTATCGTTTTGGGGCAAGGGCAAATTTACAATGGAACCAATGCGTTTTAATTCTATTTCACGCTTCCCATGCTTGATGACTGTACCTAAATATGTGACTTTTTCCTGAAGGATTTGGGCTTTCTTGGGATTAATTTTGCATCCAATCATTGTGAGCAGTTCTAATAATTCAGAAAGAAGCGAAATGTGCTCTTCCTTGGTGTCAGTCTGTAGGAGCAAGTCGTCCACATACTGAACAAGGCATTCAGGGCGGGAAAATTTTGATAATCCATTTGCCAATTTTCTGTGAAAAATGGAGAGGGAGTTGTGGAAGCCTTGTGGAAGGCACGTCCATGTGTACTGCTGTCCCTGGAAGGTGAATGCAAATTTATACAGGCATGCTTTGTCCAGTGGTATGGACCAAAAGCCATTACTGATATCCAATACCGTAAAAAATTTCGTCTGGAGTCCCTGTCTCAACATGGTGTCAGGACTCGTAGCAATGGTGGGTGCTGCTAGGGGAGTCACTTTGTTCAATTCTATGTAGTCGATGGTCAATCGCCATGATCCATCGGGTTTCCTTACTGGCCAAATCGGGGCATTATTTGTTGATGCAACGGGACGAATCACCCCTTGATTCAATAAACTTTGAATTACCTTGGCTATCTCTCCCTTGGCTTGCTGGGGGAAGCCGTACTGTTTCTGGGGCTTGGGATCGGGACCTGTAATATTTACTACACCTGGGATTTTGCCGCAGTCGTGCTTGTGCTGGGCAAATGCTGCTTTATGGCTTTTCAAGACCTCTCTAACCGCTTTGTCTATGGTAATGGTTTGTGGATCAAACCAGGACTCTCCTACTGAGCTGATTCTATGGGCATAATCTCTTACTGTGAGCGTGGCGGGGGCCCGCGCTGCTCTAGCCATTTTCCATCTGCATCGGTTGACTGGGTCGAATGAAAGGTTGTGTGCGCTCATGAAATTGATGCTTAGGATGTGTTCTGCTGTCTGGGGCAAATCTACTAAAACAACCGAATGTTTTGTTCCAATATTCCCGAGCTGTACGTCCACAAGGGCTGTGTTGTGTCCCTGCTGGAGGTGACCTGTAAAGCCACTAAGGGTAATGGTATCCATAGTGGGCCATATCTCTTTCTGGTACGTGATGGAGGAGTTTAACGTTGTTCGGGACCCTCCTGTGCCCCAAAGGAATTCTACGGGGTGTCCCTGGACTGTGCCTGCAATGACCGGTCGTCCGGACTTTGCGACCGCAGACCCAAGTTGGGGAGCCCGAACACTGTCAGTCGGTGCCATTCATGGCCGAGTTATCTGGTCGGAATCTAACACTGTGGATGGGTCGGGTATTGTTTCTTGGGGGGGCGTTTGGGTGCTGATTCCTTTGCTGCTTCGGGGGGGGGCATTGCATTCTCGGGCATAATGACCCTCGTGTCCACAGTTATAACATTCTTGTGTCTTGGGGTGCGGCGCTGTACCTCTGCCTTCATTTACCCATGCAGGGTCTTGGTGTGCCCTTCCTGGATTCATTGTGGCGTCTACTCTCTCCTGCTCTGTCTTTTTCTGGACAGACAGTTCCCAAGCTCTGGACAATCGTTTCAGAACCCACACTTCACTGTGTGCTGGGTCTGAGGTGTCGTAACTGGCACATGCCTTTTGTCCTGCCTCTGTGGCATGGGATACTAACGTACGAGTCCATTTGGCTGTATTGTCTGCTGATAAATGGACGTGGGCTAACTCACCAAATACAGCAGTAAAATGACTCCAAAGGCGTCCAGCAAACGCTGTTGGATGCGCTCCCTTTTTCTGCTTGCACCGGTTGAGTCCGTCTACCGGATCTCCTCTGTTATATCCTATGGCGTCTAAGATGGCCGTTTTCATTTCTTGGAGGCTACCTCCTCCTACATTTTGTGGGTCAGGAAGGGCTGTACTAACTGAGGGGTCTAAGCACATAAGACCATAAGACATAGGAAGTAAGGCCATTCGGCCCATCGAGTCCACTCCACCATTCAATCATGGCTGATTTCAACTCCATTTACCCGCTCTCTCTCCATAGCCCTTAATTCCTTGAGAAATCAAGAATTTATCAACTTCTGTCTTAAAGGCACTCAACGTCCCGTCCTCCACCGCCCTCTGTGGCAATGAATTCCACAGACCCACCACTCTCTGGCTGAAGAAATGTCTCCTCATCTCTGTTCTAAAGTGACTCCCTTTTATTCTAAGGCTGTGCCCCCGGGTCCTAGTCTCCCCTGCTAATGGAAACAACTTCCCTACATCCACCCTATCTAAGCCATTCATTATCTTGTAAGTTTCTATTAGATCTCCCCTCAACCTCCTAAACTCCAATGAATATAATCCCAGGATCCTCAGACGTTCATCGTATGTTAGGCCTACCATTCCTGGGATCATCCGTGTGAATCTCCGCTGGACCCGCTCCAGTACCAGTAAGTCCTTCCTGAGGTGTGGGGCCCAAAATTGCTCACAGTATTCTAAATGGGGCCTAACTAATGCTTTATAAAGCTTCAGAAGTACATCCCTGCTTTTATATTCCAAGCCTCTTGAGATGAATGACAACATTGCATTTGCTTTCTTAATTACGGACTCAACCTGCAAGTTTACCTTTAGAGAATCCTGGACTAGGACTCCCAAGTCCCTTTGCACTTCAGCATTATGAATTTTGTCACCGTTTAGAAAATAGTCTATGCCTCTATTCATTTCTCCAAAGTGCAAGAACTCGCACTTGCCCACGTTGAATTTCATCAGCCATTTCTTGGACCACTCTCCTAAACTGTCTAAATCTTTCTGCAGCCTCCCCACCTCCTCCATACTACCTGCCCCTCCACCTATCTTTGTATCATCGGCAAACTTAGCCAGAATGCCCCCAGTCCCGTCATCTAGATCGTTAATATATAAAGAGAACAGCTGTGGCCCCAACACTGAACCCTGCGGGACACCACTTGTCACCGGTTGCCATTCCGAAAAAGTACCTTTTATCCCAACTCTCTGCCTTCTGGCTGACAGCCAATCGTCAATCCATGTTAGTACCTTGCCTCGAATACCATGGGCCCTTATTTTACTCAGCAGTCTCCCGTGAGGCACCTTATCAAAGGAATTTTGGAAGTCAAGATAGATAACATCCATTGGCTCTCCTTGGTCTAACCTATTTGTTATCTCTTCAAAGAACTCTAACAGGTTTGTCAGGCACGACCTCCCCTTACTAAATCAATGCTGACTTGTCCTAATCCGACCCTGCACTTCCAAGAATTTAGAAATCTCATCCTTAACAATGGATTCTAGAATCTTGCCAACAACCGAGGTTAGGCTAATTGGCCTATAATTTTCCATCTTTTTCCTTGTTCCCTTCTTGAACAGGGGGGTTACAACAGCGATTTTCCAATCCTCTGGGACTTTCCCTGACTCCAGTGACTTTTGAAAGATCATAACTAACGCCTCCACTATTTCTTCAGCAATCTCCTTTAGAACTCTAGGATGTAGCCCATCTGGGCCTGGGGATTTATCAATTTTTAGACCTCTTAGTTTCTCTAGCACTTTCTCCTTTGTGATGGCTACCATATTCAACTCTGCCCCTTGACTCTCAGGAATTGTTGGGATATTACTCATGTCTTCTACTGTGAAGACTGACGCAAAGTACTTATTCAGTTCGTCAGCTATTTCCTTGTCTCCATCACAAAATTACCAGCATCATTTTGGAGCGGCCCAATGTCAACTTTTGTCTCTCGTTTGTTTTTAATGTATTTAAAGAAACTTTTACTATCATTCCTAATGTTACTGGCTAGCCTACCTTCAAATTTGATCCTCTCTTTCCTTATTTCTCTCTTTGTTATCCTCTGTTTGTTTTTGTAGTCTTCCCAATCTTCTGACTTCCCACTACTCTTTGCCACATTATAGGCTTTCTCTTCTGCTTTGATGCATTCCCTAACTTCCTTTGTCAGCCATGGCTGCCTCATCCCCCCTCTGATAACCTTTCTTTTCTTTGGGATGAACCTCTGTACTGTGTCCTCAATTACTCCCAGAAACTCCTGCCATTGCTGTTCTACTGTCTTTCCCACTAGGCTCTGCTCCCAGTTGATTTTCATCAGTTCCTCCCTCATGCCCCTGTAGTTACCTTTATTTAACTGTAACACCTTTACATCTGATTCTACCTTCTTTCTTTCAAATTGGCGCTTGAATTCGACCATATTATGATCACTGTCTCCTAAGTGCTCCCTTACTTTAAGATCTTTAATCAAGTCTGGCTCATTACATAACAATAAGTCCAGAATGGCCTGTTCCCTCGTGGGCTCCATCACAAGCTGTTCCAAAAAGCCCTACAGTAAACATTCAATGATTTCCCTTTCCTTGGGTCCACTGGCAGCATTATTTACCCAGTCCACCTGCATATTGAAGTCCTCCATGATCACTGTGACCTTGCCTTTCTGACATGCACTTTCTATTTCGTGGTGCATTTTGTGCCCCCGGTCCTGACCACTGTTAGGAGGCCTGTACATAACTCCCATTATGGTTTTTTTGCCTTTGTGGTTCTTCAACTCTACCCACACAGACTCCACATCATCTGACCCTATGTCATTTAGTGCTATTGATTTAATTTCATTCCTAATTAACAAGGCAACCCCGCCCCCTCTGCACACCTCTCTGTCTTTTCGATAGGTTGTGAATCCCTGGATGTTTAAATGCCAGTCTTGAACCCCCTGCAACCATGTCTCTGTGATGCCTACCACATCATACCTGCCAGTCACAATCTGGGCCACAAGCTCATCTACCTTGTTCCGTACACTGCGCGCCTTTAAATATAGCACCTTTAATTCTCTATTGACCGTCCCTTTTTGTTTTCTTAGTGTGGTGGACCTTGGTTTACTGAGCCTTTCCATACACTGTGTCATATTTTGTGGGATTGGGACTATCGTAACCACTCTTGAGTTTTGTCTGTTTGTGTTTTTTTGTATTCCTAAGCAGCTACGCTCCCCGCTGATTACTTCACCTCTTGGTTCCCTGACTTTCCCTTCCCCCCCAATCTTTAGTTTAAAGTCCTATTGACCACCCTATTTACTCTTTTCGCCAGAACACTGGTCCCTGCTCGGTTCAGGTGGAGACCATCCCAACGGTATAGGTCCCCCCTGTCCCAAAACTGATGCCAGTGTCCCATGAAAAGGAACCCCTCATTCCCACACCACTCTTTCAGCCATGTGTTAACTTCCCTTATTCTTGCCTCCCTATGCCAATTTGCACGTGGCTCGGGCAGTAATCCGGAGATTATGACCCTTGAGGACCTGTTTTTTAATTTGAATCCTAGCTCTTTCTAATCTCTAAACAGGTCCTCTTTGTGGTGTTGGGTGTTCTGACACACAGATGAGCCAACACAGTTACATATGGTACAACACTTCTTTATTTAAACTCACTATTTACAACTTGGTCTTTGCACTCTGCACGTGGGGGGCTCCCTGCTTGTGGTGTTTCATCAGCTCTTTCTGTTCCCTTCTCCCCAGACCTACTGACCTCCAGGTGTCGTGCTCGTGCTTTTTATATGGTTGGTGTTCTTGTCTGTGATTGGTTGTGGTGTTGTGTACTCTGATTTGCCTGTTAGTGTGTCCATCATGATGTGTGTGTTTGAATATCATGACATCCCCCCTTTTTACAAAGATATGTGCCTACGTGGTAATAAATATGATCGTGACGTGAGTGCATCTAAGAGTGTGTGTGTGTCGTGTGCAGCATGTGTCTATGACGGAACTATGTACATGGGGCGATGTCGAGTGCGTCACATGAATCCAGTTGTACCATAACATAACAGAAATGCGAACGAGAGAAGAAGAAAAAAAAAATTTGATCAGTTGTCCAGTCAGACGACATCTGGAACGATAAACAACAACAGGTTATCATGTAAAATTGTCCAACTTATTAAGCATATGAACTGTATTATAAGTCCATTCTAATGGGTTTGCGACGAATTCGGGTTGACCGCCTTAAGGGTGGATCAAGAACCACCGGCTGCTGTGCAGGCATGGCCATGGGTGGCGATGGAAAGGGCGTGATGTGCGGCAGCTCCACAAAGTCATCCTCGGAAGCCTGTTGAGGATCTGGCGTGTTGTGTGGCTGTGAGCGTGGAAGTCGGCGAAGGGCGCGCCGATTGCGGCGACGCACGGAACCATCCGGCATGCGAACCAGGAACGAGCGGGGAGCCACTTGTCGGAGGACTTCGGCCGGTGCTGACCAGCCACCATACGGTTGATGGACGCGTACTTTGTCTCCGGAGGACAGGGGGGGCAGGTCCGTCGCTCGTGTGTCGTACCGACCTTTCTGGCGATCACGCTGCAGTTGCATGTTCTGAAGAACCGCCTCATGGTCTGTTGTCGGTGCCAGGACGGAAGGTACCGTCGTCCTGAGGGAGCGACCCATTAGTAGCTGCGCTGGCGAGAGGCCCGTGGATAACGGGGCCAATCGATAGGCCAGCAAGGCAAGGTTAAAGTCCGATCCGGCATCAGCCGCCTTGCACAGGAGCCGCTTTGCGATGTGGACACCCTTTTCAGCCTTCCCGTTCGATTGTGGATGCAGAGGGCTGGATGTCACATGAGTGAAACCATATGCTGCGGCAAAGGACGACCATTCACGGCTGGCAAAACAAGGTCCATTGTCTGACATGACAGTCCTTGGAATGCCATGGCGAGCAAACGTTTCCTTGCAGGCCCCAATGACTGCGGACGACGTCAGATCATGGAGAGGCATGACTTCCGGGTAGTTTGAGAAGTAGTCTATAATAACAATGTAATCTCTGCCGAGCGCGTGAAATAGGTCAACACCCACCTTCGCCCAGGGGGACGTCACCATCTCGTGTGGTAGAAGTGTTTCCGGAGGTTGCGCTGGCTGAAACCTCTGACAGGTTGTGCAGTTGAGCACCATGTTGGCTATGTCTTCATTAATACCCGTCCAATATACCGCCTCCCGGGCCCTTCGTCTGCATTTTTCGACGCCCAAGTGGCCTTCGTGTAGTTGACGAAGAATCATCTGGCGCACACTGTGTGGAATGACGATCCTATGCGATTTCATAAGGACCCCGTCTATATTGGTGAGATCATCTCGCACATTATAAAACTGGGGGCACTGCCCTTTTAGCCACCCTTCCGTCATGTGGCGCATCACTCGCTGCAGCAGAGGGTCAGTCGCCGTCTCTGCGCGTATGTGGGCCAGACTAGGATCATCAGCTGGCATATTTGCTGCTGTCAGAGTCACGTGTGCCTCAATTTGACGCACGAACCCCTCTGCATCTGGTGGTGTGCTCACTGCTCGGGAAAGAGTGTCCGCCACGATGAGTTCCTTCCCCGGAGTGTAGATCAGTTCAAAATCGTACCTCCTGAGTTTGAGTAAGATGCGCTGGAGGCGAGGAGTCATGTCGTTCAGGTCTTTGTTAATGATGTTGACCAGGGGGCGGTGGTCAGTTTCGACCGTGAATCGTGGCAGGCCATACACATAGTCGTGGAACTTGTCCAGTCCAGTTAACAAGCCCAGGCATTCTTTTTCGATTTGCGCGTAGCGCTGTTCGGTAGGGGTCATGGCTCGTGAGGCATACGCAACCGGGGCCCATGATGACGTGCTGTCTTTTTGGAGGAGTACCGCTCCAATACCAGATTGGCTGGCGTCTGTTGAGATCTTTGTAGGGCGAGTCGTGTCAAAGAAGGCCAGCACTGGTGCCGTGACCAGTTTGTGCTTGAGCTCCTCCCATTCCCGCTGATGCGACTGGTGCCAGTTGAATTCCGTCGATTTTTTTACGAGATGGCGCATGTTTGTTGTATGAGAAGCCAGGTTGGGAATGAACTTCCCAAGGAAGTTGACCATGCCGAGGAATCTTAAGACAGCCTTCTTGTCAGCCGGTCGTGGCATGGCTGTGATGGCGCTAACCTTGTCTGCATCGGGACGGACCCCGGACCTTGAGATGTGGTCCCCGAGGAATTTCAGCTCCGTCTGGCCGAAAGCACACTTCGCACGGTTGAGACGCAGGCCATTTTGCCGTATGCGGGTGAAGACACGTCGAAGACGATGCATGTGTTCCTGCGGAGTGGTGGACCAAATGATGATATCGTCCACATATACACGTACCCCTTCGATGCCTTCCATCATCTGTTCCATAATGCGGTGGAATACTTCAGATGCTGAAATGATGCCGAATGGCATCCGGTTGTAGCAGAATCTGCCAAAAGGGGTGTTGAATGTGCATAGTCTTCGGCTGGCCGGGTCCAGTTTGATCTGCCAGAATCCTTTGGACGCATCCAATTTAGTGAATATGTTGGCTCGCGCCATCTCGCTGGTGAGGTCTTCTCGTTTCGGGATGGGATAGTGTTCCCGCATGATGTTGTTGTTCAGATCTTTTGGATCTATACATATACGGAGCTCGCCAGAGGGCTTCTTTACACAGACCATGGAGCTGACCCATGGCGTGGGCTCCGTGACCTTGGATAGGACCCCTTGGTCCTGAAGAATCTGCAGTTGTGCCTTGAGGCGGTCTTTGAGAGGCGCAGGAACCCTGCGAGGTGCGTGAACGACAGGGATGGCGTCCGGTCTGAGTCGAATCTTGTACGTGTGTGGCAATGTCCCCATGCCTTCAAAAACCTCCTGGTTGTGAGCGAGGAGGGAATGGAGATTCGCGTGGAACTCAGCATCCGGGAAGTCGGATATCTCATCTGGAGAGAGAGACATGATGCGCTGTACCAGGTGAAGGACCTTACACGCTTGTGCGCCCAGTAACGAGTCCTTTGATGAGCCCACAACTTCGAAGGGGAGTGTGGCCGTGTACCTCTTGTGAGTCACCTGTAGCTGGCAAGATCCTATGGACGGGATAACGTTCCCGTTATAGTCAACCATCTTAAGCCGGGATGGTGTGATGGGTGGTTTGACCTTCATGGCCTGGACTGCAGAGTAAGCAATCAGGTTGGCGGATGCGCCGGTGTCCAGACGGAAGGCGACGCGCGATCGGTTGACCGTCAGGGTGGCACACCACTCATCGTCTGGATTGATGGCATTGACCTTGTTGACATCAATGACGGCAACTCGGAAGTCATCCTGGTCATCTGCATCACTTAATTGGAAGTCTTGATGCGTGGGCTGGACGGTCCTGACTCGTGTGCGAGGTTGTCGAGGATGCGCCGGATCCATGGGTTGAGCCGCACGACAGCGGGCTGCGTAGTGGCCTATCATGGCACATCTGTTGCACTGTCGGTATTTTGCAGGACATTGCCCTTTTAAGTGTAGACCTCCACAATTTCTGCACGTCATGACGTCACGGCGTTCGTTGCGCCACTGCGCATGCGCAGTGCGATCTTGCGGTGGGCGCGCCTGCGCAGTGCGTCCCTCGTTGTGGCCGTTATTTTTGGCGCGCACCTGCGCGGGAGACCGCGAAAAGCGCGGGAAGCGGCCGCTGTCGTCCGGGCCGTGGGGCGGGAAGAAATCGACGGCCTGGATGCGTTCAACGTCGTGGGCGGCCTGGCTTGCCGATTCGACGGCTGGGGACCCCCTCCGTGCCAACTCGGACGCCTGAAATCGGGCAAAACGGCAGGTAGCATTTTCATGGAGGACACAGGCTTCCACAGCAGACGCTAAGGTGAGGCTCTTTATTTTAAGAAGCTGCTGGCGTAGGCCACTAGAGGCAACGCCAAAAACAATCTGGTCCCTGATCATGGACTCTGTAGTGGTGCCGTAACCGCAGGACTGCGCTAGAATCCGGAGGTGCGTCAAAAAGGGTTGAAAAAGCTCCTCCTTACCTTGCAGGCGTTGCTGAAAGATGTATCTTTCAAAAGTTTCGTTTACTTCAGTTTGAAAGTGCTGGTCCAGTTTGAGGATGACCGTGTCATATTTGGCCTGGTTTTCGCCTTCTTCGAACACCAGTGAATTAAAGACATCGTTCGGGTGGGGGCCTGCGTAGAAGAGGAGCATTGCAATCTTCGAATCATCCGAGGCATTCTGTTTTTCGGTGGCACGGATGTACAGGTCAAATCGCTGCCTGTAGAGCTTCCAGTTGGTGCCTAGGTTCCCCGTGACTTGCATCGGCTGCGGTTTGCCGGTGTGGTCCATGTCCAGAATGGCAGGTTAGTAGGCAGGTATCGATCCACTCCTGTACCATGTGGTGTTGGGTGTTCTGACACACAGATGAGCCAACACAGTTACATATGGTACAACACTTCTTTATTTAAACTCACTATTTACAACTTGGTCTTTGCACTCTGCACGTGGGGGGCTCCCTGCTTGTGGTGTTTCATCAGCTCTTTCTGTTCCCTTCTCCCCAGACCTACTGACCTCCAGGTGTCGTGCTCGTGCTTTTTATATGGTTGGTGTTCTTGTCTGTGATTGGTTGTGGTGTTGTGTACTCTGATTTGCCTGTTAGTGTGTCCATCATGATGTGTGTGTTTGAATATCATGACACTCTTTCCTAGACTTGCCTATGTTGTTGGTACCGACATGGACCACAACAACTGGATCCTCCCCCTCCCTCTCCAGTATCCTTTCAAGCCGGTCAGAGATATCCCGCACCCTCGCACCGGGCAGGCAACATACCATGCGGGACTCTTTATCCTGCTCACAAAGGATACTATCTATCTCCCTGATAATAGAATCCCCTACAACTACAACTTGCCTATTTACTCCCTCCCCTTGAATGGCCTGCTGAACCATGGTGCCTTGGTCAGCTGACTCATCTTTCCTGCAACCCTGTTCGCCATCCACACAGGGAGCAAGTGCCTCATACCTGTTGGACAGAGTCAAGGGCTGAGGCTCCTAAGTTCCTGACTGCTGGTTCCCTTTACCTGCCTGACTTGCAGTCACACCCTGCTGTCCCTGGCCACTGGCAGGATTTAAACTACGTACTCTGACAGGTGTGACTGCCTCCTGAAACACAGTGTCCAGGTCAGTCTCCCCCTCCCGGATGTGCCTCAGTGTTTGAAGCTCAGACTCCAGCTCATCAACTCTGAGCCGAAGCTCTTCGAGCAGCCAACACTTACTGCAGATGTGGTCGCTGCAGCTCGCAATGGGATCTGCCAGCTCCCACATCAAGCAGCTCAAGCACATCACCTGACCAGCCATCACTAATTAATTAATTAGTTTAATTTAAGTTTATGGTGGGGGCAGCTTCAGCCAATCAGACACTAATCTACACTGCACTTTTAACTGAAAAACAGCACAATTAGATTAACATAACTATGAGCTTTACCTGTTCCGGCTCGTCTAAACCATACATGAGGGTTTGTTGTTTCACTAACTTGAAAAAGTGATGTGGGTCCGATGTGGGGTGGAAAGTATCTATCTTCTTGCGGGCATCTCGTAACTGGGTGATAGACAATGGGGTGGTGTACACGAAATCGGGTTGTCCTTCCATGGTAACCCTGCGCTGTGTGGTAATGGGGTTCATTGGATTGGCTGCTGCCTGTGCAGTCAGTGGTACAAGGGGGTCTGGGGGGCTCTATTTTGATTCTCGGTTTCGCTTACGTACCGTTGGGCCGTTTCGTGAGTTCCTGCCAATCGGGGCCATCTTCCTGGTCTAGCTGTGGGCCAAAGGTCTCTCTAAACCCATTTTGAACAGATAGCAGGGATTGCAACTTTGCAATTTGCTGCCTGCATTTGGCATGATCCACCGAACTCTGCCTCTGTTACGTGGTGGAACTGTGGAGTGCTCGGAGGACTGCTTTTAGATCATCACACTGTTTCTTTAACTGTTGTACCTGATTCTCTGTCTCTTCTCGTACCATTACAGCACGTTGTGTGTCCTGGTAGGCCTTATCATGCTGGATTTGGAAGCTGCTAAGGTGGGCGAGACAGGATTGATGTGCCCTCTTGACATCATCCATTTCCTTGTCCTTCGCCGCTATCTGCTCCCGGAGCTGTACATTTAATCTCTCGCTTTCACTTAAATCTCCCTCTCTACTTTTCTCCTTCTCCTCAAACTGCTTGCAGAGCGTCCTCACGACCTCCTCTGTGCCTCGCAATTGTGCCAGACAGGACACGATTGCCATCGGCTCACGGACCTTAGTCAAACTCTTCTTATGGATCTCGGTCAGGCTGTCCCACCAAGTCTGTCCTATGCTGCCAGGACCTGTCTCTTCATTGGGACAAAATTCCGACCGTAGGGGCCATCCTTTCCCCTTTAGGTATCTCCTAAGCTCTTCTTCACATACGGGACACTGTTCTGATCTATTGGTCGCTGCGACCTCGGGCTCTTGTGGATGCATAAGGCGTTCCATTGCCTTCATGGCCATCCCTACAATTCCTTCTGACTCCCGGAAATTTGGGACAAGGAGGAATAAAGCGGTGATGCAAACACGGGTACGGCTCAAGCTATTTTCCGGTTTACGCAACTCCCGAAAGTTTCACGCAACAAAATCTATCGAGTTTACCTTATATCCCTTTGTTAGTACGCATGCAAATTACACACTTCCGAATTCTGGAGGTTTGATCGATACTGGTTTCGCTTGTGGTTTCTTTTACTTTGCCAATTTGGATTCTAATTCAAATGCTTTTGTGGGTTCTCTCGGAGTGACACGGTCACTTCTGGGTCGAATCCCATCAGATGTCGCCAATAACTGTTGCGAGTTTCTTTTACTTGTCTTTTCTGTGGCTCTGTTCCAATTTTGGCAATCAGTGAGTTTGCCCTTCTTTCTATGTTATCTATGTCCTCATGCTTAGAGTCGCCAGGTATCAAATGATACCACCACAAGTTTCAACCGGCTATCGATCAAAGAGCCAAACACCAATTAGTTAGTTCAAGGTTAAGGGTACTTTATTAACACACAATTAGTCATGCAACATAAACACTACTAGTTAACTCCACCTATCGACTAAGACAACCTGTACTTAACTTCGGGCACCTGGCTTAGGTCAGAAAACAGTGGCTGCTGTTCGCTTCTGGATCTATCGGGTTCGAAGGAGTAACTGCTGCTCAGCTGGGCTCATCCATCTGGTAGCGGGCATTGAACTTGGACTCGCTTCTGGTGTTGCTGCACTTGACGATGGCCGTGACCGGGGTACCAGGACCAAGAGAGAGCGAACATATGGTGAACTCTTCTTCTTAAACTCGGGGGGGTTTTCGCGCTCTTTTGGCCGGTCCTTCGATTTGGGCCTTACTAATTGGGTGATCCCTGATCACTCTGTTCGATTCCTTAGCCAATAAGTGGGCGGGGATCTGGATGGCTGGGCGTGTCCCAAGCGGTCACTGACCCCGTTGTTTGCATTTCCCTTGAACAGGGAGTGACGCCGAAATGTCTGGGACTGTCCCGGTTGCTCGAGTACCAGACCTTTGTCTTGGTGAAGATGGGCCATCAAATGCTAATCGGCCCATCAAAATGCTAATTGGGCGGAGTTTCGATACCGTCTGGACTTTTTGCTGACAAATATGCATTTCAGGCTCTGAGCCTGCCTGAGTCTTGGCTTGTCCATTTAACCCGCTAGGCTTTGCGAGTTTCTCTGTACCTAGTTGGAAGTGGCCATCTCAGATGGCTACAGCTGTGTTTTTGCTGACATCGCTTAGTTCAACAATCGAGATAGACATGGAGATTTACATACACACAAACTCACACATGCGACGAGAACCACTTCAATATCTGAGTTGCAAATGGTGCTGAGCATTGTGCAATCATCAACAAATATCCCCACTTCTGACCTTACGATGGAAGGAAGGTCATTGGTGAAGCAGCTGAAGGTGGTCAGGTCTGGGACACTACCTGGAGGAACTTCTGCTGAGATGTCCTGGAACTGAGAAGATTGCCTTCCAACAACCACAGCCATCTTCATTTGTGCTCGGTATGACTCCAGGTAGCAGAGAGTTTTCCCCTGATTTCCATTGACTCCATAGGGCTCTGTAATGCTAGACATTGAGCGATGTCAACGTCAATCACTCTTACCTCAACTCTGGAGTTTAGCCCTTTTGTCCCTGTTTGAACCAAGGCTGCACATGAGATCATGAGCTGAGTGACAATATTAAACAAAATTTCGGTGTATGTTACCACGGGCATTACGAGTAAGGATGCAGAGTAGGAGATTGTGACATCAGTCAGCATCTAGCACTGATTTGATGCCAGTACTGCTATTTTAGACTTCGCTCTTCTACGAAAATGTAGAGCTGATCATATCTTCAATAGCATAAAGGGCCCTATCTTCAATAGCATAAAGGGCCCTCTCCACCAGTGCTATGTAAAGGCCCCATTGTTCAACCGGCACCTTTAGTTACTGATAATTTGCTACTGGCTCTGCCTTTTCTGGATGTGTGGAGATGTTGCTTGAAGTTGCTAATGACGGCAGGGGAAGTGGCTGCAGCTGGGAAAGGAAATTTTTCTTACAAAAGAGACAAAAATGTATCAGTGAGTGTGATACTATGTGTTTGGGTGATATGCTTGCAACAGTTGAATAGTTTACACTTTGTGCAGTTTAAATCAGTGCTCAATGTGTATGGCTCTGACTGTGAGATATGTGTCATGATTGGTAAAGATTGTTAGCCGGTGAGTGATTGGGGTGTGATGCTTTGAGGATGTGTGAGGCTAATCGTGCACTTGGTGGCATGTGAAATTTGAAAATACATTCACTGATCTTGAACACCATTGTGAGGTCATGCAATGTCTTTCGGCTCTGTATCCAAGTGCTCAGAGTTTAGACTGCTGATGTTGTGTGTAATTGTTGTGTTTGGCTTTCGATGTCTTGCAAAGGAATCCAACAAACACCTTGAATTGTCCAAACCAGGATCTTTATTGAATCACGCGTGGTAAGATGTGTTACAGAGCAAGTTATCATGGAGTTTCTTTGTACTCCTCTGGAACTGCACTTAGCACGACTGTTCACCTGTATGTCCTACAACCATCTGGTGATAGCCGGATGTGCCCCCACTTATATCGGCGTTCCTTGTCACATGACCACTGTCTTGAGACTGTATGGTGTATCTGCACCGCCACCTACAGGTTGGAGGTCGCACACCATCCAGCTGTGATATTGCTTGCAGGCATATCACCACCGTAATAACTACCTACTCCCACTGTCTTCTCAATGCCTACCCCGAGAGGAGCAGACGTCTCTCCTCCAATGTACCTCCTACAATACCACATCCTATGTCCTTTATGGCCTTGGAGAACCATGGGGCTGTGGTCTATTGCACCAACTCTGTATGTGCTTGGAGCTCTTCAACTTGACAACAGGTTCGAGGCTCTGCTACAGCCAGAATAAACTTCACCTATAAAAGGTGCAGTCTTGCTTTAATGCAGGCGACCTTCAAATGGTGCTAGTCTCGTGCAAATTTTGGAACCATTATTTGAGAAATTCAGTTACTGAAGAACAAATTTACCATTGGCCTGCAGATTGCAATCATTATAATTAGCAGCTAGCATGAAGTTTGTGTGCTGTTTGAATCACTTTGAACAGTTTGTGGGCTAATGACTCGAGTCAATCACTGCACTTTGGGGCTAGCCCCACTGCCACCCCCCCAATAATCTTTACTGTTTCAAGGGATGTGGGCGTCATTGGTGAGGCCAGAATTTGTTACTCATCCCTAATTGCTATTGATGGGCCATGTCAGAGGGCAGTTAAGAGTCACCCACATTCCTGTGGGTCTGGAGTAGGCAAGCCTGGGTCAGGACTGCAGATTTCCTTCCCTCAAGGAACCAGTTTTTTTTTTTACAACAGTCGATGATAGTTTTATGGTCACCATTACTGAGACTAGCTTTCAATTCCAGATTTAAGTAATTGAATTTAAATTCTACCAACTGTGATGGTGGGATTTGAACCCATGTCCCCAGAAAATTAGTATGGGCCTTCAGATACCAGTCCAATGAAATTATCACTGTGCTATTTTAAACAATGTAACATTGTGGGGAGGCATAGTGGTATTATCACTGGACGAGTAAACCAGATTCAAATACCCAGGTTCAAATCCCTCCACTGCAGATGGTGGAATTTGAATTCAATAAAATATCTGGAATTAAAAGTCTAATCGTGGGGCGTCATTCTCCGACCCCCCGCCGGGTTGGAGAATCGCCGGGGGCTGCCGTGAATCCCGCCCCCGCCGGTTGCCGAAGGCTCCGGTACCGGATATTCGGCGGGGGTGGGAATCGGGCCGGGCCGGTTGGCGGGCCCCCCCGCTCGATTCTCCGGCCCGGATGGGCCGAAGTCCCGCCGATAGATTGCCTGTCCCGCCGGCGTGGATTAAACCACCTTTTGAACGGCAGGACAAGGCGGCGTGGGCGGGCTCCGGGGTCCTGGGGGGGCGCGGGGCGATCTGGCCCCGGGGGGTGCCCCCACGGTGGCCTGGCCCGTGATCGGGACCCACCGATCCGCGGGCGGGCCTGTGCCATGGGGGCACCCTTTCCCTTCCGCCTCCGCCACGGTCTCCACCATGGCGGAGGCCGAAGAGACTCCCTCCACTGCGCATGCGTGGGAAACTGTCAGCGGCCGCTGACGCTCCCGCGCATGCGCCGCCCCGAGATGTCATTTCCGCGCCAGCTGGCGGGGCAACAAAGGCCATTTCCGCCAGCTGGCGGGGCGGAAATTCCTCCGGCGTCGGCCTAGCCCCTCAATGTTGGGGCTCGGCCCCCAAAGATGCGGAGCATTCCGCACCTTTGGGGCGGCGCGATGCCCGTCTGATTAGCGCCGTTTTGGGCGCCAGTCGGCGGACATCACGCCGTCTTGGGCACCAGTCGGCGGACATCACGCCGTTTCGGGAGAATTCTGCCCCATGACTATGAACTACATTCTACGAAAAACCCATCTGGTTCACTCACATCCTTTTGGGAAGGAAATCTGCCGTCCTTGCCTGGTCTGGCTACGTGGGACTCCAAACCCACAGCAATATGGTTGACTCTTAGCTGCCTCTCTGAAATGGCCGAGGAAGTCACTCAGTTCAAAAGCTATTTGCGACGGGCAATAAATGCTGGCCTGCGATGCCAACATCCCATGAACGAGTAAAATAAAAATTAAGCGCTATTAACATCCACAGCTAAACTCAGAAGCCACTGTGGGCTTCAAATGCAGATTGTTGCCTTTGTTTGCATATGGCCTTCAAGAATGGAAGTTTATAGTTTGTAACGATTCAACATTTGAAATAGATTGGGACAGTGTCAGTCCTCAGACAATTGGTTTTGAAATTGGGACTGTTCCTGCAGCAACATGTGCTATAGTTTGCTATTAATTGTCAGGCAAACAACAAAATTTAAACGAGTCATTAAACTAGGAAGTCTGGCACATGCTTAATTTGGCTTTTTGCATCTTTGAATCATAATTATCATGAAACATAATTAATATAATTGATGCAGTTAACATATGCAAAAACAAAATATTGCATGTGCTGGAAAGTTGAATTAAAAACATAAATGCTGGAAATGCTCGGGAGGTCAGGAAGTAGTCGTGGATTAATATATTGTCTGGAATTCTCGGGCCGTTGGGATTCTCTTTTCCCGCTGGCAGCGCACCCCACCCTTGGGTTTCCCGGCGGCGTGGGGTAGCTTCAAAGGAAAATCCCACTGATAAGCGGCAGGAGTAGAAAATCCCACCCCTCGTGAATGGCATGCCTCCGAGAAACATGGGGCTAGGGGATCGGAGAATCCAGTCCATAATTGTGCTTTGATGGTACATTGTTTAAAGCCATTTTGCCCTGGTAGCTAACTTCTTTTCATGTTTCTAAAATGGACGCAAAATTGGGTCTAAGCAAAGCTCATAACTGATGTAGAGTTGGAAGTTGGTTGCATGTTTTCAAAATGACAAAATTCTACCTATCCATTCTCTGGGGAGGGTCACCTTGGCTGTATAAGTAAAGTGAGAAGTAACTCTAAACCATATTAAATTGCTGAACTCTAACAAAGGAGCTGGATGGATATTTGATTGCGAATGGGGTTAATGTTTGCAGAAGTGAATGAAGGCAGAGATGAATAATCACTCTTACGAATACTGTGACTTCATTTCTGTTGAAGACATTGGAACAACATTTTTGGATTACATGCAGGCTGAACCTTCAATATTGTACGCTGCAATGTTAGATTGATACATTCAAGTTTTCATTTGATTGTCTTTGAGGATTAGGGAGATTTGCAACATATCCACTCTTGATGATTTGAGCTACTCAACTATTGAAGGGTTATTGAAGGAGTTCAGAAATGTTTATGATTGGATAACTTGTGTGCATTTCACTGAGTGGTGTTATGAATTTGTGTGCACTGTAATTGCCTTTTCAAGTTCAGCATCGTCAATCACTCTCATAAACAATCTCCTTTTTTTCTGGGAATCGACTCTCAACGCCCTGTACATTACCATCTGAAAGCATACCCCAGTGTGGAACAATATTAAGCCTTGTACTTGATCAATCTTTGGGTGCATTGAGCAAACATTTTGTGAGATGAGGCTTTGTATGGTGAAGCACCTTCATTTATATAGAGCCTTTCCCAGTCACATAATGTCCCAAGGTGCTTTGGAGATAATGAAGTACTTTTGAAATAATAATCTTTATAATAATCTTTATTGTCACAAGTAGGCTTACATTAACACTGCAATGCGGTTACTGTGCAAATCCCCTAGTCATCACATTCCGGCACCTGTTCGGGTACACAGAGGGAGAATTCAGAATGCCCAATTCACCTAACAGCATGTCTTTCAGAACTTGTGGGAGGAAACTGGAGCATCCAGAAGAAACCCATGCAGACACGGGGAGAACATGCAGACTCCTAACGGACACCTGCCAGTGGGTCAGGACAACCCCAGGGATGGTGATAGTCTGGGACATTGTCTGCATTTATGATTCGGTGAGTATGATTATGTCAGGCTGTTGCTTGAATAGTCATGTCAGACAACTCTTCCAATTTTGGCATAAGTCCCCCAGGAGGACTTTGGTCGAGGTTCGGTTGTGCTGGGTTGTGATTACCAATGCTGGATGGTCCGTCCAGTTTATTTATTTTTTATTGACTTCCTAGCAGTTTGATACAACTAAGTGGCTTGCTGGGCCATTTCAGAGGACATTTAGGAGTCAACCACTTTGTTGCAGCTGTGGAGTCACATATCGGCCAGACCAGGTAAGGGCTGCAGATTTCCTTCTCTAAATGACATTAGTGAGCCAACTAGGTTTATTACGACAGTGGTTTCATGGACATCATTCGACTTTTAATTCCAGACTTTAATTGGATTCAATTTCCACCATCTGCCGAGTCGGGATTCGAACCGTGGTCCCCAAAGTATTACCCTGTGTCTCTGGATCATCAGTCCAGTGACAGTACCACTATGCTGAGGTTATGGGAGGGAAACACTTTGACCATTGAAAAGGCTCATCAATGGCTTGTGGTTGGTACATATGGTGAACCAATCACCATAGAGGAACTGATAGAATCTTTGTACTGCAAAAGCAATCGTTAGACTTTCTTTGTCCAACTGTGAATCCCTTTTTCAGTCTTTGTCAGTGTTCTCGATGCAAAATAAGTCGGGTTTTCAGACCCGCCCTGCATTATATGAGAAAGTACCACCCCCACACCTTCGGGTGAGGCATCACATGACAGAATAAGTTCCCTGCCTGGATTAAAATGGACTTGCAGATTTGTTGATTGCAGCAGTGCTTTGAAAGCCGCCTTCTGTGCAGACTCCCACTTCCATTTGGTTTCTTTATGCAGAAGTAGGTACAGTGAAGAGTTTACTGTAGACAGGTCTGGCAAAAAACTCTCCATAATAGTTTATTAGACCTACAAATGACCTGAGCTCGGCCACATTCCTGGGCCCCGGAGCATGCTTGATCACTCAAATTTTCCCTTCCATAGAAGTTAATATTTATGCAGTGATACTGTGGCCTCCGTGCTCGGTGCCTGAAAAAATGCTCTTTCTCCACCTCAGGAAACCTTTGTAAAACACAATCCAGTTTGGACTGGTGCTCCTTCTCAGTCGTACCCATAATTAATATGTCAACATGAGGAATGCATGTTATCCATCGTCCTTTGGAAAATCGGCGGACTGGAGGAGACGCCAAAAAACAAATGCTTGTATTTGAACAACCCTTTATGCATGTTGATGGTCACGTACTGCTTCGAATATTCTTCTAGCAAGAGTTGTTGATATTCCTGGCCCATGTCCTGTTTTTAAAATGCCTTGCTCCATGAAAGTGTCAAAAACAGATCTTCTGCTCTCAGCAACAGGTAAGCGTCCAGCTGGGAAACCTGATTAATGGTAAGTTTGTAATACCCTTTTCTGCCAGGAGCTGTGCTCTTGCTTCTGGTTGTTCAATGCAATGTCTACCTGTAATTCTCCAAGCAATGGTATAGTCTCGCTGCTGTACGTCCGAAGGTTGATTCCTACCTGAGTAAGGGTTGGTGCCTGCTGAGAGCTCCAAATCTTAAAGAATGTCTCCTCATTGATTACCAATGCAGGAACTCCTGCGTCTACCCACATCTTGATTTTCTGTCCATTGGTCTCCATTGTAGCATTAATAGGCTCTGCGCACCCCTCATTCATATTAAACATGTCCTAATAGTGCCTGGTGTGATCTTTCCAAGCAATGCACCATTGACTGAGGCTTTCTTGCATTTGAAGTTCCTTGCTTAACCTTCGACTTTCTCTTAGCACCCCAACACTTATTCACAAAATGCCCCTTTTAGTGACAAACACCATCCATAAACTTACAAGAATTCATAGTGTGACCCTGCACATCTTAAACACTCCACTGTCTTCACCATTTTATTCACAGCTTCCTTTTCCACTTTATGCAGTGCACCTGTGTGTCGCCATTGGCCTTCTGAATATCTTTTGCAGTATTGGCAGCCATTTGCAAACACTAAGCAATTTCTAGAGGTTCCTTAAAAACAAATGTGGCTTCTCCCAGCAGACACAGCTGAATGCTACCCTTGTTTTTGCCACAAACTACCCTGTCCCGAAGCATATCTTCCAAAATTTCCCCAAACTCGCAATGTTCGGACAGCTGGTACAATTCAGCAACAAGATTAGCTACAGTCTGTCCCATCTTCCAATAATGACAGTGAAATTTGAAATGTTGCACAATCACTGAGGGCTTAGGACTGCGGTGATTCTGAATGAGTGCAACTAAATCTGCAAAGTAAATGTCCCCGGGTTTCCGTGGTGTAGCTAAACTTTTCGCTCGCTTTTAATTCTTCACCCCACATACACTCAGGAGGACTGAGCACTTTCTAGGCTCATCTGCGATCCCATTTCCAAGAAAGAGTGTTCCAACCTTTCCACACATTCAGACTAGTTCCTGTCCTCTTACACAAACTCAGACCCAAACATAGCTACGGTGCTGCTAACTTGTCTTCCATCGGTAAACGTAGCAAAACTTTGTGTTGAAGATGCTGAAACTCGATTCTTTAAAATTCTCGTCACCAAAAAGATGTGGTAACGTAGCCACAACAAAGGACTTCAAAATGTTTTTTTTAATAAAGTTAGTCTTCTTTAATATATAAATAACAAAGTATAAAATATAGTGTGGACTGAAATCAGTAGCAGCTAGCTAAACATCAAAATAACAGTGCCAGAAAAGAATTAGAACTAACGGCAAGTAAAAATGACTACACAAAGGGAACAACAACGAGCGATGTTCCCGCACTTACTGATAACATCAGCAATAGATTTAAAGAAGAAGATGCAGAATAATAGCGCTCTTATAACACATTGTATTCATTTTTTTAAAAATCGTTTTATTGGCATTTTCAAAATTTATAAACAGTTATGTATAATGTCGTCCGTGTTATTTACTGTATTATACAGAAAGGTTTGTCTGTCCTTCCCTTAATTTACCCTATTTACATTCTACCGCCCTCTGGCTCGGCGTGTGGTTACTCCTGCGTCCCCCTCCCCCCCAGCACGCCCCTCCATGCCCCCTCCCCCCCTTGTGTCCCTCTGGTCGTTTTTTTGGGAGCCCCCCCCTTATTCTCCCCTTCCTCCCCACTCCTTTCGTTTCTTCCCCCCGTCGACTTCGCCTGTGTTTCCTCTGTGATTGCGGGGGGGGCCCTCAACATTGTTCCCTTTTATGTCTTTCCAGCCTTTTCTCCTCTTCCCCCCCCCCCCCCCGCTCCCCCCAAGTTGCACGTTCCTATGGTTCCCCCCCCCCTATTTTTATTGTCTTTATTTATTTTGTTATCCTCACCCTTTTCTTTCTATCTGTCCCGTTTCCCATCTTACTCGTTGCTGGCCTCGAGCAGGTTCTGGAACAGGCCGACAAACTGCCCCCATGTACCTAGGAAGCCTTCCTCTGACCCTCGGATGGAATACTTAATCTTCTCCAGGTGGAGAAATTCTGAGAGGTCAGCGAGCCAGTCCGCAGCTGTGGGTAGTGCTGCTGATCGCCAGCCGAGCAGGATTATCCAGCGTGCGATTAGGGAAGGGAAAGCTGTGGCGATAGCCCCCTTCCCCTGTGTAGCTCTGGCTGCTCCGATACCCCGAAAATTACCACAATTGGGCTTGGCTTCACCCTCACCCCCACAACCTTGGACATCGCCTCGGAGAAAGCTGTCCAGAACCCCGCAAGTTTGCGACAAGCCCAGAACATGTGGGCGTTGTTGCCCGGGCCCCTCTGGAATCGTTCACATTTGTCCCCCACCTCCGAGACCATCACTGCTTTAGACATTCTGTTTGAACAGTAATACAAATCTCCAAGCTTCACTGTCCTGTGAACATTACCCCTTGAGAGCTAACTTCAGCTCAAGAGAAGCATTGTAAACGTATTTACATTACACCAAAGTAATCCAAGGGTGACTAGTCAAAAATCCTGAAGTATGGAAGCTAGTTAGTGCCCTGAATTATTTCTTCATTAACTACAAGACTCAGTGCCAAACTAAGCCATAGAGACCAATAAGTTCACAAAATTGATCACTAAGTGCATTGGGATAGTTATCCCAGCAGAAGTGGGAATAATGTAGCTCCAGTTGCCACAATATTGCAGGGAAGGAAGAGGTAAAAACAATTAAGGCTCACACTCCTCCTCACCATCCGTTTGTTGAAAAGTGTGAGTGTATGTTTGGACGCTGGTTGTGAGCTTGACCAAGCCAATCTGCAATGCTCTCTCAATAATATGACATCTGGCGTCATCTGGCAGCAGAAGTGGACACCTGCATCATGGATGCCATCTTGGATCACTCAATCTGAAATTTGCACCCAATCACTGTAAAGGAAATCTTCAGTACCGGCACAAAATGCAACTGCCCGAGGTACACAATGCAGAAGGGTCACGATGGCAACCAACGTTCATTTAATGCCAGTGCTGCCATTTTGGAGCTCAATGTTTCAGCTCATGCCCTCTCTTAAACACTTATGGCTGAACACATATTCAGCAACAGGAAGGGTCTTCCCCCCACTACAGACCCCATCCCCCACTTTTAGATACTTGCTTAAAGTTGCTAAAGTCTACAACAAGTGACATAGTAGGTGATTAATTAGTTAGTCTTAATTTGATTTCAGCATAAACTCAGTGCTTCCAGAAATAGGTGTAGTAATAGAAATTCAATTTGGAATACAGCATGACTGGGATAATGGGCAGAGAACACCACCCACCAGGTACATGGTACATACTCGTGCGACTCGGCCAACGTTGTCTACCTCATACACTGAGAGAAAGGATGTCCCGAAGCGTGGTACATTGGCAAGACCATGCAGACGCTGCGACAACGTATGAACGGACATTGCGCGACATTGGCCAGGCAGGAATGTTCCCTTCCAGTCGCGGAACACTTCAGCAGTCAAGGGCATTCAGCCTCTGATCTTCGGGTAAGCGTTCTCCAAGGAGGCCTTCAGGACACGCGACAATGCAGAATCGCCGAGCAGAAACGTATAGCCAAGTTCCGCACACATGAGTACGGCCTTAACCGGGGCCTTGGATTCATGTCGCATTACATTCACCCCCCCACCCTCTGGCCTGGGCTCACAAAATCCTACCAACTGTCCTGGCTTGAGTCAATTCACACCTCTTTAACCTGTGATTATCCCTCTCTCCAGTTGCTCCATCTGGACCTGTAGACTTAATTACCTGCAAAGACTTGCATTCAAAGTATCGTATTGCATCTTTGACTCTGTCTATATATATGTTTCTGGAACCCACCTCTTCACTCACTTGAGGAAGGAGCAGTGTTCCGAAAGCTAGTAATTCGAAACAAACCTGTTGGACTTTTACCTGGTGTTGTAAGACTTCTTAATGGTGTTTTGGGTGGGAAATTATGGGTGGGATTCGCCAGCCACATGTTTCTTGGCTGTGCCGTTCGTTGGCGGTGGGATTCTATCCTCCCGCCGGTTGTCAATGGGATTTCCCATTGAAACCACCCCACGCCATCACAAAATCCATTGGCAGGGGTGCTCTACCAGTGGGAAAAGTGAATCCCAAAGACCGGAGAATTTTGGCCTACATTTGAAGATTCACTCATTGACGTTAACCACTCATGAAATCATTAAACTGTATTCAGTTCCTCCAGCATTGACTGTCCGCACTATCCGGCCACACTGCCTTCTGGCAGTTTTCTGCTTGGACTCCTGGAGCTCTGAGGATATATCTCCATTCTGCACCTCTTCAACCTGGCCCTTCAGTGCAGCATTGATAATTTTCGAGGCCACACTCTCTTATGGCGTGCGTGCAATGGTCATGCCTTTCCCAGGTCAGAATCCATTGCGGCTAGATGTCCAGCAGCTGCTGCAACCACAATACATATCCCCTTTAACAGGTCCAGGCTAGCTTTAACTAGCCTCGCACAGTTTTAGGTTCCCTGATGGGATGTGCACAGCGTGATTCATACTGGCTGCACGTTTCAGGCATGGTCATGAGAGCAGGCAGGTGAAATCTCCATGCTCTCGGCATCAGTATCAATGACACATCATGATCCCTGCATCCTTTTATGGGCTTTTTTGAAGTGTGCAGCTACTGTCTTAGTCAACACTGGAGGAAAGAAGACTTGGATAAGGTCCTAGTTGGCAGCTGTGAAACAATATTCAAGTAAACATCACTCTCTTCGGGTGAAGAGGAAAAAAAACTTGTGTTGTGAAGGAGGGCCAAACATTAAAAGCATCAGCAAGAAGCACTGGGTACAATGAGTAATACTTTACAATTGTGCAAGCTAAATCAATCAATTATTCCTGTTTACCTATGTGTAAATTTAAATATTATTAAAATGTAATTGGTGCTGTGTCTCCGCTATATGCCACTCAAATAATCTGCCTCTGATAGATATTGAGAGAGCAGGACAGCAGAAGTATAACTTTTTAGAAATCTCTCTATCTATATAACATCCTCCAGATCTACAATCTCCTGAGAATTCTGCATACCTCTCTTTCTGGCCTTTTCTGCTGTTACACCCCAAGCAAGTGCGCAGTCAATTCCAGTCCCACTCGTCCTAGAGTCACAAGTGAATTAACCAATAATTCTTGGAAAAAATACCCAAAGTCTTTGGCCCTTGGCTGCCCAATAATTACAGTCACCAGGTTTGTAAATATAAACACAATTACTGTTTATTTACAACAAGAACTACACTGAAATATGCAGCAAATACAACTAGTGAACTATTATCTAATTCCTACTTCCCCACTTTAACTTGACCCCACCCTCTACACATGCATATAAGACGGACAGACACTGAAGGGGAGAAAGGGGTAAAAATCATTAGTAAAAGGAAAAAAAATTATTTGTTTCAGATGGTTGTTTCCTGCATATTGCTCCTCTTCAACCTTAGATTTATTCAGGCCTCTGGGGCGAAATTCTCCGGAAACGGCGCGATGGCCGCCGACTGGCGCCCAAAACGGCGCAAATCAGACGGGCATCGCGCCGGCCCAAAGGTGCGGAACGCTCCGCATCTTTGGGGGCCGAGCCCCAACCTTGAGGGGCTAGGTCGGGCCAGACGAATTTCCGCCCTGCCAGCTGGCGGAAAAGGCCTTTAGTGCTCCGCCAGCTGGCACGGAAATGACATCTGCGGGCGGCGCATACGCGGGAGCGTCAGTGGCCGCTGACAGCTTCCCACGCATGCGCAGTGGAGGGTGTCTCTTCTGCCTCCGCCATGGTGGAGACCGTGGCGGAGGCGGAAGGGAAAGAGTGCCCCGACGGCACAGGCCCGCCCGCGGATCGGTGGGCCCCGATCGCGGGCCAGGCCACCATGGGGGCACCCCCCGGGGCCAGATCACCCCGTGCCCCCCCCCCCAGGACCCCGGAGCCCGCCTGCGCCGCCTTGTCCCGCCGGTAAGGTAGGTGGTTTAATTTATGCCGGCGGGACAGGCATTTTAGCGGCGGGACCTCAGCCCATCCGGGCCGGAGAATCGCGCGGGGGGGCCCGCCAACCGGTGTGGCGCGATTCCCGCCCCCGCCGAATCTCCGGTGCCGGAGACTTCGGCAACTGGCAGGGGCGGGATTCACGCCAGCCCCCGGCGATTCTCCGACCTGGCGGGGGCTCAGAGAATCTCGCCCCTGAAGTTTCAGAAATACTGTCTTTCTGGAGAGAGAGGTAGAAGGTTTTTGTCTTTTTCTTCAGCCTGTAATGGTTTTCCTCTAGTTTTATCAGGTTCTCTGCAGTTCCAGAAATTCAGCACTCACCACCTTTCTGGAGAAAACGTGGAGAGAAAAAAACAAACATGTCCTTGTCTATGTCTATATAGGACTCAACTGCTCCCTCGGGACTCTGTGAACCATCCCACTGGGATATGATCCAATCACCACCTGTTACCAGGCAGAGTATAGTCTTTTGGCCAATTCCTTGACCACCAGCCAATCAGTCAAACTGAGTCCAATCCCACCTCTCTCTCTGAAAAGTCTGAGGCCTCCTGTTCAAACTAGTAGAAACTTGCAGAGTGTTCTCTCCTGTAACTCCTGGATTCCTCATTCTCTCTGCTGCTTGACTTAAAGACACATGTCCATTAATCACCCTTCGATCAAAAATGATAACAGCAAAATAAAAGAAAGGGGAAATAAGGGAAGAAACTGGAAGGACCCTTACACTACCACCTTGAATCCTTCATCCCATCGTTTGCGACCATGCTTTCAATGTTGATGTACTATGCTCCGTAGGTTCCCTCCTTGACCCCTCCTTAAGTATCTCGGCTTCGAGAACTTTCGATGAGATGTTCTCTCTGAAGGCTGTAGGAGAGCAAACTTCTGTCTCACTTACTCCACAGCAGATGGCAAAGTTCCAAAGCAAATAAGACAGTACCACTGTCTCCTGCAGCATTGTAATTACCTCAGGAAACAGCTTCTCATTCTTTCAGAGTCGGTTGAACCAAGCAGCAATTGGACAGCTGCACTAGTAACAGTGGGCATCACTGCCTTCTCTCCTTTTCTTACTGCCTGTGGAGGAAGCATTATGCCTGTTATGTAGGCCTAACAAAGCAGTTTTCACCTCGCTGGTCCGTTACTTGTTTTGAAATTTTGCTTTGGTATGTGGATTTTCAATCACAGTGGTTATCACTGCTGCCTCACAGCATCAGGGACTGGGGTCAATTTTGGCCCTGGGTGGAGTTTGCACATTCTCCCTCTGTCTGCATGGGTTCTCTCTGGTTGCACCAGTTTGCTCCCACAGTCCAATGATCTGAATCAATCTGAATTCATAGATCGTAGATCCCTACAGTTCAGAAGTAGTCTATCTGGTCCATCACGTCTGCACTGTCCCTCCAAAAGAGCATCCTACCTTGGCCCACTCCCCCACCCTATCCCTGTAACCCAACCTAACCTGTACATCGTTGGACAATCCACCTAACCTGCACATCTTTGGATTGTGGGAGGAAACTGGAACACCAGGAAGAAACCTATGCAAACATGGGGAGAATGTGCAAACTCCACACAGACAGACACCCATGGCTGGAATTGAACCTGGGTCCCTGGTGCTGTGAGGCAGCAGTGCTAACCACTGTGCCAATGTGCCACCCATGCAGGGTAGGTGGATTTGCGTGTTAAATTGCACCTTAGTGTCCAAAGATGTGCAGGTTAGGTGGGGTTATGGGCATAGGTGGGGGAGTGATCCTAGGTAGGGATTCTATTGACTCGATGGAACCCCAGGTCTTTTAAAATATAAACATTTTGACCCCTCCCCGCTCAAAACATGTTGGGCAGGATTATACAGGAGGGCAGTGGCTCCATCCAAGGGCCAGAAACTCTGGGGCAACATCATCCATTTCTGAGAGCACTGAGTTAATTTTACATCCACCAGGCAGCTGATGAACTGCCATTAGGGGCTCCTATCTCTTTAAGGGATGATATTCCATCTCCAAGAGCTGCCGGTCATTCACAGGGCCAGCAGCTCTCTGTACCAGCAGTGCCATTGGGACTGGTGGCCACTGCTGGGACTGCAGTCAGCCTGGAGCACGTCATGGACACAATCAGCAAACCAGGGTAAGTGGCGTTGGGATCGACTGGTGAAGTCAGGCAGGCACTGAAGATGTTGGTGAGGGCAGATAAAGATGAAGGGCTGGACTTTTATGTTAAAGGCGGGTAGCGGAAGTTGGTAAATTTCCAGTCAACCCCCGGAGAAAAGTGTCTTGATAGGCTTGACATTTGTTCCGGGGTGTGGATTGCTGGAGTTGGGCCCTGGTAACAGTATGGAGGTGGTCACAGGAACTGCCTAATGCCAAGGCAGGCTGGTTACAAGACCCACCTTGATTCTCTGGGGCTTCATTCCAGTTATTTTGTTCAATATTAGGCCCTGTAGCCCTCACATCCCCCCAGCCCCCAATTACTCCTCATGTCCGACCATGCCAACCCATGCCCTTCAACCATCCCCAACAGCCAGCATGCACTCCATGCCAGCCCACAACTCTCCACCCATCTCCTAAATTATGGCCCCGATCCTAATTTATTGCCAACTCATGAACACCAACCGTCTCCCCACCCCCACTCTTTGCCCTTACACCCTCCAATTCAACCTACCCAGTATTCACCATTGGATGCCACCAAGAGCATTGCTGAAGTGAAATAATATTCTGAATGTCTATTCCACTAAAAATCATGAAAGCCAATTCAATATAGTTAAATCACCGCAATTACTCAAGCCTTAATAAAAAACAAACATTTACATTCATAACCCTACTTCAAAGACAGCTGATCCTTTAATACTTTTTTGACCTGTCAAACAAACTGTGAACTTGTGAACTTACAGTCCCACCAACATCCATTTCCCCCACCCACCCCCCTGTGATAATGGCAAGTTGTGCAAGCAGTTGAGCAGTTGAAATGATAGCTCTTCCTTCACATGATGTCAACCATCACGATTGAAACTGCTGAAACTGATTTTGTTCAAAAAAGGGGACAAAAGATTTCAAAAGCTACTCTCAGAGGTAAAGCTTATTGGTGCACTTCAAGCCAATCACAGCTTTGAACGTAATTTCCAGCTGACCTGCTGTCCATTGTAGTTGTATAAAACACAGCGGCAAACAACATGCCAGCTGTTCAATGATACACAATCTCCAGGATTAACCTTAATCACCAGGACATCTCATCCTGACTAATGTGAATGTGGTTAGCTTGCGATGTCAATTTCTGCAGCAAGATTAGGGAAGAATATTGTTTGCCAGGATGTTTGGCTCCAGAAAAATCCCTCACCCAGGCAAGAGTCTAATACAAGTATATAATTCCAGTGCACAGCACCAAATCGATTCATTTCTAATTCACTAAAGGGGCTATATTGAATTGCACTGCCATCTTAAATGTAGGTACGGGAGCCTGAATATTGATATTGATATACTTACTGAGCATTCTTTGTTGCCCTGTATCATGTTTCAGGACGATTGCCTATAGCCACCATAGACTTCGATATTCAATCTTTAATATAAAGCAGTGCAGGAAGAGGCAATTCACGCCATCTTTTCTGTGCTGACTCTTCGAAAGAGTTATCCAACTTGCATTCTGTTTGCTCGTTCCTCATATTCCTGCAAGTTTCACCTTTTCAAGTATTAATCCAATTCCTTATTCATTGTATGCTACTATTGAAACTGCTTCTGGATTTTGGGTCAGACCTTGTTTAATAAGGACACGGAAAGTCCACACAGAGTAAAATAAAGAAACATAGTTTTATTTACAACATGATATATACTTTGCCTCATAGAACCATACTTGGTCTGTTATGGGCCAGGGTTTAGAAAACTCCATCGTGTATCATGGAGTTCACCTGACCTACAACTGTTATTTATTTTGGTTACGAGGAGCACAAGGGCCTACCTTTCAGGTGTTATTCAACAGAGGCCTGAAGCACTTTTAATCAAAAACAAAGTTTATTCTACGAATTCAGTTAGCATTTCTATAAACACACATATTTTTATCAACTACAAACATAAATACCTCACACAGCTACAGTACTCTGTATATAACCCTTAATGAATTCTCTCAGCCCGGGGTCAGGCCGGAGAATCGCCGCGACCGGCGTGAATCGCACCATGCCGCCCCGCCCCGATACTGGGACGTGATTCTCCGCCATTGGTGCCGGCGTGGTCAGCACAGCGCCGGTTTGGGGTTGCTCTACGGGCCCCCCCCCCCCTCGATTCTCAGCCTGGGATGGGCAAGCGGTCGGAACAAAACACCCGAGTCCCACCGGCGCTGTTCTAACCCGCTCTTAGCTGGCAGGACCTCAGCGTGGAAGGGCCTTGGGGCGGCCTGTGGGGGTGGGTGAGGGTTGTCCGACCCCGGGAGGGCCTCCGTTGTGGCCTGGCCCGCAATCAAGGCCCACTGATCGGCGGGCCGGCTTCTCGGGCTGGGCACCTCCTTTCTTCCGCTCCGGCCCCTGTAGCCCAACACCATGTTGCGTCGGGCCAGCGTAGAGAAGGGAGCCACTGATCCCCCTGTAGGGGCCAGAATTGCTGATTCTGAGGCCATGTTGACATCGTCGGGAAACGCAACGGAGTTTACGACGGCGTCAACACTTAGCCTCAGGATCAGAGAAACCCGCCCAAGATCCCAGAAACCCCTTTTCAAAGGTGTGGCCCAGCACACAGCACTCAAGACCTGGTATAGGCACTTCTTGTTTCCTGTCCAAAACAGCAGGTTTGAATTCTTTCCAGAAAACAGTTATCACTTTTAAGTTATCAAGTCACCTGGGAAAAGCTTTTAAACTGAAGTTGGAGAGAGAGAGACAGGGCAAGGCTGCTCTGCCTGAATCCAGCAGCCAAATGTGAAAATGGAACCAGAAGAACTCAGGGCCACACAACAGTTCCCAGCTCTAAAACAAAAGTAACACCCAGCGCCACAGCCCAGCTCCACCCACACAATGACATCACTGAAGCCATTTGACAAGACAAAACATTTCTTAACGGGACACTCCCATGGCGGTTCCTCTTCTGGTCAGTGCCTTACTGGGTCGACCTTTTATACAGAGGTTTATAGAGCTCCCCCACCCCTAGCCGGGGAGCTCATACTCCGCAAGGACCACAGGGAAGATAATCATTCCCAACCCGTAGGCCAGGTGCGGGATATTACACAATTGAGACATAGAAAGTTCTCCTTTTCCCGCTTCATATTCTTGCCAACGGTCTCAGTTCTTTGTCCCCTGGCCACTGACCCCCCACCCCCCCCCCACCCCCACCCCCACCCCCCACCCCCGCCCCCCCGCCAGTCAACCCTTTAACAACAAGTACGCTCTGCATTATTTCTCTCTGGGGGTTATGATTATTCCACCAATGTTGACAACATCTTTTGTGCTTGCCCCAAGAAGTCACCCTTGATAGGCTGGTCCTATAGGAGGGTGGGGTTCCAGGCTTCCCAGGGCAATTATTGTTGCCCCTGCTGCCCCATGCACCCAGGTGTCACTAAGAACTTTGTGCTGGATAAGTGAATGTAGCACTTTGTGCAAAAGAACATAGAGGCTGGGCATGGCCTCCTGCCACCCAGTTCAAGGGTCATTAGGAATGGGCAACAAATTGATACCTATGCCCACATCCCATGGAACTATCCTTTTCTCTGTGTCTCCTCTGTGTGGAATTCTATCAATACAAATGTAAGGAAACAAGTGTCATGAGCCATTCAGAGTACAATGCTCTCATACACTTTTGTATGCTTATATGCACTCACCATTTTCACCATATCATCAATGATTATTGATAAGGTTTGGTGGAGAAAATGGCTCTTTACAAATGTTTAGTGCCATGCCTGGTGCAGCTGTGACTCCAAGGTAGCATGCTGTGCTCCGCGACTGCTGACAGCCCAATTGGTCCACCCCCCCACCTCTTAGTCACAGTGTTACGCTGTGATAACGTGCAGCTGTGAGGGACCTTGTCAAGGGTTCACAGTGTGGCCGTGTGCAGAAAGAGGGCAAGAGGATGGGATAGTGAGCATGGAAGGGTTCATCATTCATCCACAAACCGAGTCTTGGCAGCTAACTACATGACTGAATAATCTCTGTGATTGTGAATCCAGTCCATGCTTTCAGTTGTTCAATATTTTGATGAAGCAGCAGCAATATCATTTCCCAAGAGGGAAGTCCATGAGGGACATCCATTCCACAATCAGCTAACCATTGGATAACATTTACAGCATGGACCCTCAGCTGAAAATTAAGGCATTCCTCCTTTGAGGAATAGGGACTCCAGCACTGACAGTCTACCTTCCAACTGAGCCTTTCTGAAGGCCTGCTTTTGATCTGCGCCCAAGTTGCTCAACATGCATTGGGCCTGTTCTGACTCATCACTATTTCCAGGGATGACTACCCTGACTCCCACCCCACACAGACCAAAAATGGGAAGCACGGGTAGCCATTTTGTGGAATTCAGGTTTGCGGAATTCTCCCGACTTGCAGATGAAAACAGTGGAGAAAGAGCCGGGAGATTGAAAACAGCGCGAGTGGAGAGAGAGCTGGGACATTGAAAACAGCACGACAGGAGAGAGAGCCGGGAGATTTTCAAAGTGCGGGAGATTTTAAAAACGCAGGAGCTGCGAGTCAGAGCGGAGATTTAAAAAGATCATGGCCTAGTTTCGGGAGCCGTTCGGAGGAGGAGGAGCAGTCTCTGTCAGGGAGAGAACCTGAGAACATCCAAGACACTCAGAAGGTAAGAAAGTGCTTTTTACTCATTTTTACTTTTATACCTTTTTCAAATTGTGTGTGTCGGGGGGGGAAACTGAAGTGATATCACAGAAAAGCTGTGACCTGAGTGGCTGGTTGGGAATCTACACTAAATTAAAAAAATTAAGCATTGGTAACTAATTAAACATAATTACTTAATTATAATTTAGAGGGGTATCTAAGGCAGAGATCGGAGAGTACTATATTTAGCTTTCGCATTTATATTAGAAATCTAGTGCTAGGAAACAGATAGTTAACAGTAACTTTAAAAAAAAATTGTTTTTAATTTAAACTTTTAATTTTAATTAATTGACGCAATGTTAGTTAGAGGGGTGCAGTGCTCTGACTGTGAGATGTGGCAGGTCCGGGAGGCTTCCAGCGTCCCGGATGGCTTCATCTGCAGAAAGTGCACCCAACTGGAGCTCCTCACAGACCGCATGGTTCGGTTGGAGCAGCAATTGGATGCACTTAGGAGCATGCAGGTAGCGGAAAGCGTCATAGATCGCAGTTATATAAATGTGGTCACACCCAAGGTACAGGCAGAGAAATGGGTGACCACCAGAAAGGGCAGGCAGTCAGTGCAGGAATCCCCTGTGGTTGTCCACCTCTCGAACAGGTATACCCCTTTAGATACTGTCGGGGGGGATAGCCTATCAGGGGAAAACAGCAGCAGCCAGAGCAGTGGCACCACGGCTGGCTCTGATGTTCAGAAGGGAGGGTCAAAGCGCAGAAGAGCAATAGTAATCGGGGACTCTATAGTCAGGGGCACAGATAGGCGCTTCTGTGGGCGTGAAACAGACTCCAGGATGGTATGTTGCCTCCCTGGTGCCAGGGTCCAGGATGTCTCCGAACGGGTAGAGGGTATCCTGAAGGGGGAGTGCAAATAGGCAGAGGTCGTTGTACATATTGGTACTAACAACATAGGCAGGAAGGGGCATGAGGTCCTGCAGCAGGAGGTCAGGGAGCTAGGCAGAAAGTTAAAAGACAGGACCTCTAGGATTGTAATCTCGGGATTACTCCCTGTGCCACGTGCCAGTGAGGCTAGAAATAGGAAGATAGAGCAGCTAAACACGTGGCTAAACAGCTGGTGTAGGAGGGAGGGTTTCCGTTATCTGGACCACTGGGAGCTCTTCCGGGGCAGGTGTGACCTATATAAGGACAGGTTGCATCTAAACTGGAGAGGCATAAATATCCTGGCCACGAGGTTTGCTAGTGTCACATGGGAGGGTTTAAACTAGTATGGCAGGGGGGTGGGCATGGGAGCAATAGGTCAGAAGGTGAGAGCATTGAGGGAGAACTAGGGAATAGAGACAGTGGGGCTCTGAGGCAGAGCAGACAGGGAGAAGTTGCTGAACACAGCGGGTCTGGTGGCCTGAAGTGCATATATTTAAATGCAAGAAGTATTACGGGTAAGGCAGATGAACTTAGAGCTTGGATTAGTACTTGGAACTATGATGTTGTTGCCATTACAGAGTCCTGGTTGAGGGAAGGGCAGGATTGGCAGCTAAACGTTCCAGGATTTAGATGTTTCAGGCGGGATAGAGGGGGATGTAAAAGGGGTGGCGGAGTTGCGCTACTGGTTAGGGAGAATATCACAGCTGCACTGCGGGAGGACACCTCAGAGGGCAGTGAGGCTATATGGGTAGAGATCAGGAATAAGAAGGGTGCAGTCACAATGTTGGGGGTTTACTACAGGCCTCCCTACAGCCAGCGGGAGATAGAGGAGCAGATAGGTAGATTTTGGAAAAGAGTATAAACAACAGGGTTGTGGTGATGGGAGACTTCAACTTCCCCAATATTGACTGGGACTCACTTAGTGCCAGGGGCTTAGAGGGGGCGGAGTTTGTAAGGAGCATCCAGGAGGGCTTCTTAAAACAATATGTAGACAGTCCAACTAGGGAAGGGGCGGTACTGGACCTGGTATTGGGGAATGAGCCCGGCCAGGTGGTAGAAGTTTCAGTAGGGGAGCATTTCGGGAACAGTGACCACAATTCAGTAAGTTTTAAAGTGCTGGTGGACAAGGATAAGAGTGGGCCTAGGATGAATGTGCTAAATTGTGGGAAGGCTAATTATAACAATATTAGGCGGGAACTGAAGAACATAGATTGGGGGCGGATGTTTGAGGGTAAATCAACATCTGACATGTGGGAGGCTTTCAAGTGTCAGTTGAAAGGAATTCTGGACCGGCATGTTCCTGTGAGGAAGAAGGATAAATGCGGCAATTTTCGGGAACCTTGGATAACGAGAGATATTGTAGGCCTCGTCAGAAAGAAAAAGGAGGCATTTGTCAGGGCTAAAAGGCTGGGAACAGACGAAGCCTGTGTGGAATATAAGAAAAGTAGGAAGGAACTTAAGCAAGGAGTCAGGAGGGCTAGAAGGGGTCACGAAAAGTCAGTGGCAAATCGGGTTAAGGAAAATCCCAAGGCTTTTTACACGTACATAAAAAGCAAGAGGGTAGCCAGGGAAAGGGTTGGCCCACTGAAGGATTGGCAAGGGAATCTATGTGTGGAGCCAGAGGAAATGGGCGAGGTACTGAATGAATACTTTGCATCAGTATTCACCAAAGAGAAGAAATTGGTAGATGATGAGTCTGGAGAAGGGTGTGTAGATAGCCTGGGTCACATTGAGATCCAAAAAGATGAGGTGTTGGGTGTCTTAAAAAATATTAAGGTAGATAAGTCCCCAGGGCCTGATGGGATCTACCCCAGAATACTGAAGGAGGCTGGAGAGGAAATTGCTGAGGCCTTGACAGAAATCTTTGGATCCTCACTGTCTTCAGGTGATGTCCCGGAGAACTGGAGAATAGCCAATGTTGTTCCTCTGTTTAAGAAGGGTAGCAAGGATAATCCAGGGAACTACAGGTCGGTGAGCCTTACTTCAGTGGTAGGGAAATTACTGGAGAGAATTCTTCGAGACAGGATCTACTCCCATTTGGAAGCAAATGGACGTATTAGTGAGAGGCAGCATGGTTTTGTGAAGGGGAGGTCGTGTCTCACTAACTTGATACAGTTTTTCGAGGAGGTCACAAAGATGATTGATGCAGGTAGGGCAGTGGATGTTGTCTACATGGTTTGACAAGGTCCCTCATGGTAGACTAGTACAAAAGGTGAAGTCACACGGGATCAGGGGTGAGCCTGCAAGGTGGATACAGAACTGGCTAGGTCATAGAAGGCAGAGAGTAGCAATGGAAGGATGCTTTTCTAATTGGAGGGCTGTGACCAGTGGTGTTCCACAGGGATCAGTGCTGGGACCTTTGCTGTTTGTAGTATATATAAATGATTTGGAGGAAAATGTAACTGGTCTGATTAGTAAGTTTGCAGACGACACAAAGGTTGGTGGAATTGCGGATAGCGATGAGGACTGTCAGAGGATACAGCAGGATTTAGATCGTTTGGAGACTTGGGCAGAGAGGTGGCAGATGGAGTTTAATCCGTATAAATGTGAAGTAATGCATTTTGGAAGGCCTAATGCAGGGAGGGAATGTACAGTGAATGGTAGAACCCTCAAGAGTATTCAAAGTCAAAGCGATCTAGGAGTACAGGTCCACAGGTCACTGAAAGGGGCAACACAGGTGGAGAAGGTAGTCAAGAAGGCATACGGCATACTTGCATTCATTGGCCGGGGCATTGAGTATAAGAATTGGCAAGTCATGTTGCAGCTGTATGGAACCTTAGTTAGGCCACACTTGGGGTATAGTGTTCAGTTCTGTTCGCCACACTACCAGAAGGATGTGGAGGCTTTAGAGAGGGTGCAGAAGAGATTTACCAGAATGTTGCCTGGTATGGAGGGCATTAGCTATGAGGAGCGGTTGAATAAACTCAGTTTGTTCTCACTGGAACGAAGGAGGTTGAGGGGCGACCTGATAGAGGTCTACAATATTATGAGGGGCAGAGAAAGAGTGGATAGTCAGAGGCTTTTCCCTGGGGTAGAGGGGTCAATTACTAGGGGGCATAGGTTTAAGGTGAGAGGGGCAATGTTTAGAGTAGATGTACGAGGCAGGTTTTTTACACAGAGGGTAGTGGGTGCTTGGAACTCGCTACCAGAGGAGGTGGTGGAAGCAGGGACGATAGTGACATTTAAGGGGCATCTTGACAAATACATGAATAGGATGGGAATAGAGGGATACGGACCCAGGAAGTGTAGAAGATTGTAGTTTAGTCGGGCAGCATGGTCGGCACGGGCTTGGAGGGCCGAAGGGCCTGTTCCTGTGCTGTACATTTCTTTGTTCTTTGTTCTTTGAAAGACCTGGCCACAGTGTCAGCCAATCTCTATGATTTTGAAGCGGGGGCCATCTAAGCTGTGTCAAATACTGATTTGACCTGACACCCACAAGCACCGTGCCAGTGGAAAGCGGCCAGGAACAGCAAACGTGTCTGGCTTTAGCTTGGAATTTGGAGCGACACTTACAACACTCCAGTTGAGATCAGTTAGCCCACCACAGGTCTATTCTCTCCTGTGCATTCACACAATCTATGATTTACTCTGCAGCTTGCTTGCTTGGTTAACTTTCATACCGCATCAACCAAGTCCCTGTGCCTGTGAGACAGTGCTAAGGTGGAGATAGCAGATAATTGCGTGCGAGGTAATATCTGAAATTGAATCACCTGGGTGAAGATCTCGTTACAGTTATTCCCCTGTAAAACACATAGCTCGCTGCAATTTAATTTCAAATTGCCAACAGTAATATTTTGTGAATTAAGGGCACAGAGTGGCAGGATTGTGTAAATGAGGAAGGCTTGACATGAGTATATAATGTAGGTGATGGTTACCACACCTCTTAATCCATAATCTAAAGAGGTAGAATGGCAGCTCCTCACACATGATCCACTTAAGCATCCACGTCCTTTGCCAGGCAGACAATTTTCATCCTCCCAACGTACAGGGGGTAGGGTTGAGGTTGCCGGGAGCTTTATGCCACTCCATCCAGAAGCAATATGATGGGTATGCAATTGATGAGCTAAGATTCACCGGCCCATTTCCACTCGACCCACTCCCTTTCTGTGACCATCTTAACTGATTTCAGGTGGATGAGACACCCACTTGAATCGATGACCGATGTGAATTGTGTCCACTTCATGCTTTCTGATGCTTTCTGCTGGCCTCCATTGAGATGCACCCTCCCATCATACCATCCGCCCCCCAACCCCCACCATATCCTGACCAGGGGTATCTCTGAACATCGACAGCCCAAGGCTCTTCCCCTTCCTATCTCTGGATCGTTGTGATCGTTGCCAATCCCCCTCTTCCCACACCTGGTTTGAAGCTGCTCTTCTGACACCGTTTCATGTGGGCAGCTCGATAATGAAGTGTAAATGAGGCCAGTCATTGAATTCAGCCAAGACCTCGGCCGAAGACTCCAAAGTTATGAATTTCTTAGGTGGGGAGGGTGGGGTGCGGAGCAGAGGTAAGTGGAGATGATGGCCTTCCCACCCAAGAATTAAAATTTGTCCTGCGGTATCTGCTTTTCCTGCACCAGGTTTCTCCCTTCCCTCCTGAAGTAGCCGATCCGTGTTGGTTGTGGTTCCATGGGAGCAAGCAATCCTTTGGTGCAGTCTTCAAATAAATATATTTGTGTGTGAGGCTGGACAATGACTGTTAACATGCTGTTTGACTACTGCTCCCATTGAGGTCAGTGAACTCAACACAAGAATGATCTTGTGAGAATGACACAAGCTTGTCGTATGAGGAACAGTTGAGGACTCTGGGCCTGTACTCGTTGGAGTTTAGAAGGATGAGGGGGATCTTATTGAAACTTACAGGATACTGCGAGGCCTGGATAGAGAGGATGTTTCCAATTGTAGAAAAAACTAGAACCATAGGATACCATCTCAGACTAAAGGGACGATCCTTTAAAACAGAGATGAGGAGGAATTTCTTCAGCCAGAGGGTGGTGAATCTGTGGAATTCTTTGCCGCAGAAGGCTGTGGAGGCCAAATCACGGGGTGTCTTTAAGGCAGAGATAGATAGGTTCTTGATTAATAAGGCGATCAGGGGTTATGGGGAGAAGGCAGGAGAATGGGGATGAGAAAAATATCAGCCATGGTAAATGGCGGAGCAGACTCGATGGGCCGAGTGGCCTAAATCTGCTCCAAAGTCTTATGGTCTTATGGTCGAACACAGACCAGGGGCTGAGCCTGGAACATTCCTGGTCCACTGAGTACAGTTGCTAGAATACTCCGGTCATCTGATATTTGTGGTGTTTGCGTTGAATGAGAAAACTGCATCAAATGGATCACATCACAACAGGGAAACAATTGCAAAGCATGTTCTCCGTGTTGTATCATGGCTTCCCGTCAGATTATTCATGATTGAAAACGGTGCCTCCAATTTAGAAATTCTCAGGGTAGATTTCTACATGAACCTTCATACTAAAGGAGCACATGTCAGGATTTTGGAGTTGAAGACCAGCAAAGTCAAATTTGAAGCCCACATGATCTCCTGCCCAATAACACTGACACATGGCTGTAAATCGGCTGGACTGCTCTTTGCATCCAAAGTGCCAAGTATCGGCTCCCATCACTTCAAACTCTGCATGTAGAGCACTAACATCGAATATTTACCCTAGCCATAAAATCTGCCTGTTATGTTTGCATCCTTCCACGAAACCTTCAGTGTGCAAACAAATTCCTCTCAAGAAGGTTCTCTTCCCTCGGGGCTTTTTTCAAGGAGCGCAGTAATGACTGAGGGTGAAATAAACAGAAGAGATTGTTAAACACCTTTGGAGGACATTCCCCTGCTGCTATTATGGTGCAGGCACTGGGGTTAACCTCTGCATTTAAATAATGGAGCGAGGAACCCGATAATGACTGTGTGCAGCGTTTGTCTGCCAACATCATCAAGAACAGTTTCTAGGCTCACAAATGACCTTCCAGAACTGGCAGAAGTGAAAGTATATATTTTTTTGTTTCCTTGATCACTGGATCCTGACAGTACCAAAGGAACATTGCCACTTAACTGAACTAGTATGTCATCTCTGGGCTGCCTCAGAACATGCATTTTGACATTTGACAGTTGTCATTAACCATCAAGAAGGGCTATGTATGCTTTTGTGATACAGGAGAAACCGTTTAATGGGAACACCCTGAGGTGAACAATGCAATCCATTTATCCAGTTCTGTGTTATCAAGCAAACACAATTGGAAAGATGTGTACATAGTGGCTGCAGTGACTAGCATTAACTTCAAAGGAACACTGCAGAATGCAACTCTCTAATGGCTTGACCTCTGAGTTTCCTTAAAAGAAGAAAAAAAGAAATAACTTGTTTTTATATTGTTCACTTCTTGACCCAAGGATGTCCCCGAGTGCTTTGGAGTCATTGTTGTAATTGAGGAAATTTGTGTTCCGCAAGGCTTCAAAAACAGCCGTGAAATAAATGACCAGATAATCTGTTTTAGGTGTTGGTTAAGAATCTAGGAAAAAGAGTAGGACACTCAGACCCTCGAGCCTGCTCTGACATTCAATATGATCTGTGGTCTAATTCCATATGTGTGCCTTTGGCCAATATCTCTTAATACATCTGTATCACAAAAAACTATCTATCTTAGATTTAAAATTAACCACCGGCGTAGCATCAACTGCTGTTTGTGGGAGAGAGTCCCAACACTCTACCATCTTTGAGTGAAGAAGTGCTTCCAAACATCTCTCCTGAACGGTCTAGGCGTAATTTTTACCAGGGAAGAAAGCTGTTGTTACATTCACTGATAAAGATCTTGAAGACATATAGAACATCAACAAGGGGTGGGAAATTACTGAAGGGGTCTAAATATATGTACATTGTGAACGAGTTTCTGATATCATGGTCTTAACAAAGAATGAAATGTATATTGGAACAAATGCAGCTTATGGTGAATTTTGATAGGACAGTACCATCTTGTCAATGAAACACTCTGTCTGCCTTGGAAATTAAGACATAAAGATCATTGCAAAAGAGTGATTTTATGCTCAAAGTCCAGTTGCTTGGTTGGCTGCTGAAAGGTATGATTGACAGGAAGGTTAACTTGTTGGCTGAACAAATGTATTTGTCTTGTAATGTATTTACAGCTACGGATGTATTGTTAATGGGTGTATTGCTGACAGGTGTGTTGTATTAGTAATTAAAATTCCCATGAACCTAGTAAAATTACCTGTGTTTAATTTTAACTTCGAGTGTGAACTTCAATGTGGATCGAGCCATACCATGATGCCCAATCATGGCTGAGTTCGCTGCCATTGCCGAGGTGCCTCGGGTCCAGGGAGGGATCGCGGGATGCATGCCGTGGCCTGAAAGGCAGCCATCTTGCTGTGCACCCCATTGACACCCACCTTGGACCCTGATTCTGCAGAGTGTCACCGGCTGGATGGGTGCTCCCACCCCCTCACCCCTGAATGAGCAGATCACCTCGATCGAGGCCGCAGTGGCAAGGTTGGTAACAACCCAGAGAGCACTCAAGGGGAAGGTTGATGATCAGCAGAACAGGTCCCGCCACCAGAACCTGAGGATTGTCACGCTATGGAGGGAAAAGAGAGCAGAAATCCGACGAGTATGCCGTGGGGATGTTTGGGAAGTTGATCGAAGGGGAGGGCTTCGCCAAACCCCCAAAGGTGGGCCAGACCCACAGGTCACTCCAGCAAAGGCCCAAATCAGGAGAACCACCACGGGAGATAATAACATAAGTTACAGAACAAAGAGTGGGTGCTGAACTGGATGAGGAGCATTCGGTCGTGTGGATGGGAGGGACATTCAATCCACATATACCAGGACATTGGAGCCGACTTGGCCAAGTGCCGGGCAGAGTTTAATGGGGCAAAAGTGGTTTTATTTAAAAACAAAGTGCGATTTGGCACGTTGTGCCCGGCGAAACTTTGGGTAACGTACGACAATAAAGAACATTATTTTAACAAGCCAGAGGAAGCGAATGAGTTCATCCGGTAGAACGGGCTGGTCAGATAGTAACAATGGCCAATCAAGAACTCATAAATGAGACTTTATTTTGGTTCTGGATGCTAACATGATAGGTCTGACCTTCAAAACACATCAAAATCACCGCACTGTGGTACAAAGAACAAAGAAAATTACAGCACAGGAACAGGCCCTTCGGCCCTCCCAGCCTGCGCCGATCCAGATCCTTTATCTAAACCTGTCTTCTATATTCCAAGGATCTACTTGCCTCTGTTTCCCTCCCGTTCATATATCTGTCTCGATGCATCTTAAATGATGCTATCGTGCCTGCCTCTACCACCTCCGCTGGCAAAGCGTTCCAGGCACCCACCACCCTCTGGGTAAAAAACTTTCCACGCACATCTCCCTTAAACTTTCCCCCTCTCACCTTGAAATCGTGACCCCTTGTAAGTCACACCCCCATTCTTGGAAAAAAACTTGTTGCTATCCACCCTGTCCATACCTCTCATAATTTTGTAGACCTCAATCAGGTCCCCCCTCAACCTCTGTCTTTCCAACAAAAACAATTCTAATCTACTCAACCTTTCTCCATAGCTAGCACCCTCCATACCAGGCAACATCCTGGTGAACCACCTCTGCACCCTCTCTAAAGCATCCACATCCTTCTGGTAATGTGGTGACCAGAACTGCACGCAGTATTCCAAATGTGGCCTAACCAAAGTCCTATACAGCTGTGATATGACCTGCCGACTCTTGTACTCAATACCCCGTCCGATGACGGCAAGCATGCTGGATGCCTTCTTGACCACTCTATCGACCTGCGTTGCCACCTTCAGGGTACATTGGACCTGAACTCCCAGATCTCTCTGTACATCAATTTTCCCCAGGACTCTTCCATTGACCGTATAGTCTGCTCTTGAATTAGATCTTCCAAAATGTATCACCTCGCATTTGCCTGGATTGAACTCCATCTGCCATTTCTCCGCCCAACTCTCCAATCTATCTATATTTTGCTGTATTCTCTGACAGTCCTCCTCGTGTCTGCAACTCCACCAATCTGAGCATCATCTGCAAACTTGCTAATCAGACCACCTATACCTTCGTCCAGATCACTTATGTATATCACAAACAACAGTGGTCCGAGCACGGATCCCTGCGCAACACCACTAGTCACCTTTCTCCATTTTGAGACACCCCCTTCCACCACTACTCTCTGTCTCCTGTTGCCCAGCCAGTTCTTTATCCATCTAGCTAGTACACCCTGAACCCCATACGACTTCACTTTTTCCATCAACCTGCCATGGGAAACTTTATCAAACGCCTTACTGAAGTCCATGTATATGACATCTACAGCCCTTCCCTTATCAATTAACTTTGTCACTTCCTCAAAGAATTCTATTAGGTTTGTAAGACATGACCTTCCCGGCACAAAACCATGCTGCCTATCACTGATAAGTCTATTTTCTTCCAAATGTGAATAGATCCTATCCCTCAGTGTCACCTCCAACAGTTTGCCTACCAATGACTTCAAGCTCACAGGTCTATAATTCCCTGGATTATCCCTGCTACCCTTCTTAAACAAAGGGACAACATTAGCAATTCTCCAGTCCTCCAGGACCTCACCCATGCTCAAGAATGCTGCAAAGGTATCTGTTAAGGCCCCAGCTATTTCGTCCTTCACTTCCCTCAGTAACCTGGGATAGATCCAATCCGGACCTGGGGACTTGTCCACCTTAATGCCTTTTAGAATACCCAAATCTTCCCCCTTCCTGATGCCGACTTGACCTAGAGTATTTAAACATCCATCCCTAGCCTCAACATCCGTCATGTCCCTCTCCTCGGTGAATACTGTAAGTACTCATTAAGAATCTCACCCAAATCCTCTGACTCCACGCATAAATTTCCTCTTTTGTCTTTGAGTGGGCCAATCCTTTCTCTAGTTACCCTCTTGCTCCTTATATACGAATAAAAGGCCTTGGGATTTTCCTTAACCCTGTTAGCCAAAGATATTTCATGAGCCCTTTTAGCCCTCTTTATTGCGCGTTTGAGATTTGTCCTACTTTCCCGATATTCCTCCAAAGCTTCCTCAGTTTTAAGCCACCTAGACCTTATGTATACTTCCTTTTTCATCCTAGCTAGTCTCACAGTTCTACCCATCATCCATGGTTCCCTAATCTTGCCATTTCTATCCCTCATTTTCACAGGGACATGTCTGTCCTGCACTCTAATCAACCTTTCCTTAAAAGACTCCCACATTTCAAATGTGGATTTACCCTTAAACAGCTGCTCCCAATCCACATTCCCTAGCTCCTGCCGAATTTTGTTATACTTGGCTTTCTCCAATTTAGCCTCTTCCTTTAGGACCACTCTCGACTTTGCCCATGAGTATTCTAAAACTTATGGAATTGTTATCGCTATTCCCAAAGTAATCACTGACTGAAACTTCAACCACCTGGCCTGAATCATTCCTCAATACCAGGTCCAGAATGGCCCCTTCCCAAGTTGGACTATTTACATACTGCTCTAAAAAACTCTCCTGGATGCTCCTTACAAATTCTGCTCCATCTACGCCTCCAACACTACATGAGTCCCATTCAATGTTGGGGAAGTTAAAATCTCCCATCACGACCACCCTATTGCTCCTACATTTTTCTGTAATCTGTCTACATATTTGTACCTCTACTTCATGCTCGCTTTTGGGAGGTCTGTGGTAAAGTCCCAACAATGTTACTGCCCCTTCCTATTTCTTAGCTCTACCCATATTGCCTCAGTTCTCGAATCATCCATCGTGCCCTCCTTACTCACGGCTGTGATATCATCTCTGACCAGTAATCCAATTCCTCCACCCCTTTTACCTCCCTCTCTATCCCTCCTGAAGCATCTATACCCTGGGATATTTAGTTGCCAGTCTTGCCCTTCCCTCAACCAAGTCTCAGTAATACCAATAACATCATATTCCCAGGTCCTAATCCAAGCCCTAAGTTCATCTGCCTTACCTGCTACACTTCTCGCATTAAAACAAATGCACCTCAGACCACCTGCCCCTTTGCGTTCATCATCTCTTCCCTGTCTACTCTTCCCCTTAGTCACATTGAGTTTATTATTTAGTACCTTACTGGCTTTAGTTGCTGCCTCTTTACCGACCTCGAACTTCCTGCCCTGGTTCCCATCCCCCTTCCACATTAGTTTAAAACCTCCCCAACAGTGTTAGCAAAAGCACCCCCGAGGACATTGGTTCCAGACCTGCCCAGGTGTAGACCATCCGATTTGTAATGGTCCCACTGCCCCCAGAACCGGTTCCAATGTCCCAAAAATCTGAACCCCCTCCTTCCTGCACCATCTCTCAAGCCACGTATTCATTCTGACTATTCTTGAATTTCTACTCTGACTGTCTCATGGCACTGGTAGCAATCCTGAGATTACTACCTTTGAGGTCCTACTTTTTAACTTATCTCCTAACTCCCTAAATTCTGATTGTAGGACCTCATCCCAATTTTTACCTATATTGTTGGTGCCTATATGCACCACGACAACTGGCTGTTCACCCTCCCCCTTTAGTATGTCCTGCAGCCAATCTAAGACATTCCTGACCCGTGCACCCGGGAGGCAACATACCATTCGGGAGTCTCGTTTTCGACCACAGAAATGCCTGTCTACTCCCCTTACGATTGAATCCCCTATGACTATAGCCCTGCCAATCTTTTTCCCGCCCTTCTGTGCAGCAGAGCCAGCCACGGTGACATGAGCCTGGCTACTCCTGCCTTCTCCTGGTGAATCATCTCCCCCAACAGTATCCAAAAAGGTATACCTGTTTTGGAGGGAGATGACCGCAGGGGACACCTACACTGCCTTCCTGCTCTTTCTCTGCCTTTCGGTCACCCATTCCCTGTCTCCCTCACCAATCCTAATCTGTGGTGTGACCAATGCACTGAGCGTGCTATCCACAACCTCCTCAGCATCGCGGATGCTCCAAAGTGAGTCCATCCACAGCTCCAGAGCCGTCATGCGGTCTAATAGGAGCTGCAACTGGACACACTTCCCGCACATGAAGGAGTCAGAGGCATCGGCCACGTCCCTGAATTCCCACATTGACCACGAGGAGCATAACACGGGTCTGGGATCTCCCGCCATTTTTACACTTTACCTTAACTGATTACAAATATAATATCACATAATGAATAAGTGAAAGGAATAAAGATTTTACTTACCAATCACAATACTTACCAACACACGAAGAGTTAAATTTCTCCCAGCTACTGCTAATTGGAGCACTTTCCTTACCAGCCAATCAGGTCACTGCTTTGCTTTGATGTCACTCTTCAAGGTAAGTTTTTAAAGAGGAAAACCTACCTTCCCGACAGACCCCTGGCCACTGCTCCCGCCGAAAATCTGAAGGCCGCTTCTCCGGCAGCTGTGTCCCCGCTGCTCTCCTCACGCTCTTTTATCCTGTGTCCCCGCCACTCTCCTCGCGCTCTTTTATCCTGTGTCCCTGTAGCTCTCCTCGCGCTCTTTTATCCTATGTCCCTGCCGCTCTCCTTGCGCTCTTTCAGTGTGTCCCCGCCGCTCTCCTCGCGCTCTTTTATCCTGTGTCCCCGCCGCTCTCCTCGCGCTCTTTCAGTGAGTCTCTGCCGCTCTCCTCGCGCTCTTTCACTGAGTCTCCGCCGCTCTCCTCGCGCTCTTTCACTGAGTCTCCGCCGCTCTCCTCGCGCTCTTTCACTGAGTCTCCGCCGCTCTCCTCGCGCTCTTTCACTGCAGGCTGTGATGTCACGGTTCAACTTCTTTCTCCTTCTACCTGCCCTTGAGTCTCCCTCTTGATCTTTACTCAGCTGCGATCCTTACAGTGATTGGGGTTTTGTTTTGGTTAGAGGGGGAGGTAGGGAGGGAAACACTGAAGAAGTGTTTCGGATTTAACTGTCACTTGACAACAGCTCCTCCACAAACCATCTTCAAGGTACGGTTGCCGCAATGCACTGATGCAAATTTTCCCCGCAACAGCCAATCAGCAGCTCCACTCTACTGCCTTCTGCTGCAGTACTCCTACTGTGTCACCACTCCTACTGCATCTCCACCATTGTCAACCTGCACCCTCCAATGTTTTGTGATAAAGCTTTTAATGTCTTTCTTCACGAGGTTTTTGAAAATAGCAACCCTTTCACAGGTCTAACAGCAACTAATGCAAACACTAACCTGCAGAGTGATACACAGAATGAAGGAGTAAGACTGAGATCTGGGTTTTCTGCTTCTCCACACCTGCCTCCTGGCAGCTGCAAGGCCAACAAAGGTGCACAGTCATGTGGTACCCTCCCATTTCAGTCATCCAAGCTGCTTTGTGCTGACCTAGGAGGACTCTGTCATGTTTCATACCATCCATGATTAAGGCCTTGCATGTTACTGGCTTTGACATCAAGGCACTGCAACTGCACATCTTCAGGAAGTACATAGAAACATACATAGAAAATAGAAGCAGGAGGAGGCCATTAGGCTCTTCGAGCTTTCTCCGCCATTCATTTTGATCATGGCTGATCATCAAGTTCGATACTCTGATCCCACTTCCCCCATATCCCTCGATCCCTTTAGCCCCAAGAGCTATATCTAATTCCTTCTTCAAATTACACAATGTTTTCGCATCAACTACTTTTTGTGGTAATGAATTCCAAAGATTCACCACTCCCTGGGTGAAGAAATGTCTCCTCACCTCAGTCCGAAAGGTTTACCCCTTATCCTCAAACTATGACCCCTAGATCTGGACTCCCCCACCATCGGGAACATTCTTTCTTAATCGACCCTGTCTAATCCTGTTAGAATTTTATAAGTTTTCATGCGATCCTCTTCTGAACTCCATTGAATATAATCCAAACCAATTTAATCTCTCCTCATATGACAGTCCCACCCTCTCAGGAATCAGCCTGGTAAACCTCCGCTGCACTCCCTCCAAAGCAAGAACATCCTTCCTCAGATAAGGACACCAAAATTGCACACAATACTCCAGATGTGGCCTTACCAATGCCCTATAGAATTGTAGTAAAACACCCTCTCACGATGAAGGCCAGCATACCATTTTGTTTCTTTACTGCCTGTGTACCTGTGCACTTACTTTCAGCGACTGATGCATGAGGACACTGTGGTGCTCTGAGGTACAGATGAACCAACACGGTTGCGATTGGTACAACGCAGTTTTATTCCAACTTGTTATTTACAGATCTGTCTTGGTACTGAGCACGTGGTGACTGTGTGAGTGTCTTGTTAATCAGGTCCTGTCCTTGTCCTTGTCTCTAGATGGACTGTCCACCAGGTGCTGTGTTTCTTCTCTTATACTGTGTCTGCTCTTGTCTGTGATTGGCTGTCGTGTTATGTGTGCTAATTGGGCTGTTGGTCTATCTATCATGATGTGTGTGTTTGAATATCATGACAGACACCAAGTAATGTGTGCTCTGCACTTGAGGTGTCATTAAATGCTGCCTTTTCCTATCACCTTTAAAGGAGGTTGAAAGAGGAAAATCGGGGAATTACAAACTAGATAACCTAGCATCTGTGGTGGGGAAACTATCAGAGTCTATTATCAAAGATAGGGTAACAGAACACCTTGAACATTTTCAGTTCATTGGGGACAGCCAGCCTGAATTCATAACAGGTAGGTTCTGCCTGACAAACCTCATTGAATTTTTTGAAGAGGTGACTCAGGTAGTGGACAGCGGAATGTCTATCGATGTTGTGTATACGGATTTTCAGAAGGCATTTGATGACGTGCCACGAAAGAGACTGTTGATTAACATAGAAGCCCACGGAATTGAGGGCAAATTGCTGATATGGCTAGAAAATTGGTTGAGTGGCAGACAACAGAAAGTAGAAATAAAGGTAGGTACTCAAATTGGCAGGATGTGACTAGTGGTGTCCGACAGAGACCTGCGTCAAGGTCTCAATTGTTCACATTATTCATTACCGATTTGGATTATGGAATCATAGAATCACGACAATGCAGAAGGAAGCTATTTCGCCAATCGAGTCTGCACCAACCCGTTGACAGAGCACCCTACCTAGGCCCACGCCCCTCCACTATCCCCGTAACCCAGTAACCCCACCTAACCTTTAGGATACTAAGGGGCAATTTAGCATGGCCAATCCACCTAACTTTCACATCTTTGCATATGGTTCATGGCACTGTGAGGCAGCAGTGCTAAACACTGTGCCACTATGCCAGATAATGACATAGGAAGTAATATATCCAAATTTGCTGATGGCACAAAGAGTTTGGAGGCATTATTGACAGTGTAGATGACAGCATAAAGTTATGGAAAAATATTGATAGACTAAGTGAATGGGATGAACTGTGGCAGATGGATTTCAATGTAAGCAAGTGTAAGGTCATCCATTTTGGATCAGGATACTTTCTAGATGGTATGAAGCTGAATTCCACGGTGTCCAAAGAGATCCGAGATTCAGATGCATAAATCTTTAAAATTCCACAAACAAGTGCTGAAAGTAATCAAGAAGGCTAATAGAATGCTTTCCTTTTCCTCGAGGACTGGAGTATAAGGCTGCAGAAGTTAAGCTGCTGATTTACGAAACCCTGGTTAGACCTCGACTTGGAATGAGCAGATCTGGTCACCACACCTTGGGAAGGATATTTTGGGAATATTATGTCCAGAGTACAATTAAACAATCCAAGTCTCTTAAGTTATTGACTTGTTCCAAACTGGTGCTTGTAGAATTAAAGACGGAATTCTGTGATCCTGAGGCTAAGTGTTGACGCCATCGTAAACGCCGTCGCTTTTCTCGATGGCATCAACATGCCCTACAAGGGGCCAGCATGCCATTGGAGCGACCCATGCTGCCGCAGCTGCCGATCCCTGGCATCAGATGGACTCTGCGGGTCTGAGCATTCGCAGTGGCACCGGCGCCAACGCGTGCATGCGCAGTGGGACAGGCACGATTGCCGCACGTGCACGGTGGCTGCCTTCTCCGCGGCATCCCTGATGCAACATGGCGTAGAGCTACAGGGGCCGGAGCGGAGCAAGAGAGGCCCCCAGCCCGAGAGGCCGGCCCGCTGATTGGAAGGCCCCGATCGCGGGCCAGGCCACAGAGGAGACCCCCCCCCCGGGGTCGCCCCCCCCCCCCCCCCCCCCCCCCCCCAACCAGGCTGCCCCCGGATGCATCCACGCCAAGGTCCCGCCGGGTAAGAGCAGGTGTGCACGCCACCGGCGGGACTTAGCTTTTTTGGCATGGCCGCTCGGCCCATCCCGGGCGGAGATCGCCAGGGGTGCTCTGTAGAGCGGCCCCCGACCGTGCCACGTCGACCGCACCGGTGCCAATGCCGCCAATTCTCCGCTCACCGGAGAATCGGCGGACCGTCGTCGGGGCCGCGATTCTCCGGCCGTGCCCTGGGGTGAGAGAATCCCGCCCAGAGTATCCGATAAGGCATATAATAAACATGTCTTCTAGTTTCTCTGCATTTCAGAGAAGACAGACTCGAACATTGCAAATCAAAGTCAGGTATTGTCATTTTCTCAGAGCTTTCAAAATACTTCAGACTATTAGGTTATCTGAGATAGCATTTTTTTTTAAAAACAATAAATCCCTTTGTGTTTCTAGGCATGGTGGCTCTGTGTTTTTGTGTATGCAAAACTTCTCCAGAGTGCTGACTTGGCATCAAACTGAAGCATAGCTTTTGAGTATGTCTGTTTATTGGTTACAACTTACTTTACAATTTTTTTGCCAACCGCAAAGTGTGACAGAGCATTGCATCTGTTATCCTTTATGGAAGGAGCATCCAACAGCTGTTACACCTACATGCAGAATAGCTTTCGGTATCTCATTTAAATTGAGTTCTTATCCTGGGTTGGGTAGCCTCGCAAGTCTCAATCACAAATTTTGGATTAAATAATATCACCATCCCTTTCAGGGTGGGTGCATAAATGGTACATTGGTTGCAAGATAATTGGAGCAACTTAATAGAATCTTGTCTAAGCTACAGGTTGGGCATATCGACCCTTTAGAAAAAGCTTCAACAGGGGAATTCCTGGATCAGGAAAGGGCTAAGTTGCAATTTGCATGTCTGGAATTTCTAACATGGGACGGGATTCTCTGAAATCCCGGCCAAGTGTTGACGCCGGCGTCAAAACCGGCGTGAGCGACGCGCGCATCATCGGGCCTCCAGGCCCAGTCATTCACCCCCTCCTCGGGGACTAGAACGGCGCCGGAGTGCTGTGAACTGCTCCAGCACCAAAACCGGCCCTGCACGGCTGGCGCGGGTCCATGCATGTGCGCCACGGCCAGTGCGGGTCCGCGCATGCACGCCACGGCTGTCTCCGTGGCGGCCTGTGGGCAGCATGGCGGAGCCCTACATGGGCTCGGCACGGAAGAAAATAGACCCCCTGGGAATTAGCGTGCCCACCGATCGATAGCCCCCGATCGCGGGCCTGGCCACCATGGACCCCCCCCCCCGGAGTCAGCTCCCCCAACCCCCCCCCCAGGACAGTCCCCGCAGCCAGAACGCCGAGGTCCCGCTGGGTAGGACCATACGCGAACGACAGCGGCGGAGAATCCCACCCCAGGGTTGGTCATGTTCGCATTCTGCCAGAGTATCAAGTTACTTGGGTTCAGAGATGGCTGAAGAAATTTCTGCCCCCTCAGCAACATGCAATTGACAGACATATGCCTTTGTTAACTGCTCCTGCCAACCTGCACCATTTGTTTCGAAGACACAGGCTGCCAGAACTCATTCGTCATGGGAAACTTACAAAATACTGAAAGGAATAGAGAGGGTAGGTGCAGTAAGATGGTTCCCTTGATTCGGGAGTCTAGAACCAGGGGGCCCAATTTCAAAGTAAGAGGTTTGTCACCTTGGACTAAATGAGGAGAAGCTTGTGAATTTTTAGAATTCTCTACACCAGAGGGACTTTGCTTCCTGAGATTACATGGGAAGTGTTCGGTCATATCTTCTACACATGAAGTTCCTACAAATTGCAATACCAGTACTGAGCTAGACCCTAGCAACTGAAATGGGCCATTCAGCCCCTCAAACCTGTTCTGCTATTCATTTAGATCTTGGCAGATTGGTATCTCAACTCCATTTACCCTGGATATGCAACCCTTGCTATTCTTGTCTATTGAAAATCTAACAATCTCGGTTTTGAAATTTTCAAGCGACCCATGGCTTCATCAGTGTTCTTGGGGAGAGAGTTTCAAAATTCTATCTTTCCTGTGAAGAAGCAGCTTCAGATATCATCCCAGCCTGGTACGAATTTTCAGATAATGCTGCATTCTGGACTCGCTGGTTAGAGGAAAAGGCTTTTCTCAATCTACCTGATCATATCTTTTGATTATTTTAAAACAGATTGATTAGATCATTTTTCAGCGGGATTTACCGACCAACCCACTGCGTGCTTTTCGCCGGCAGAGGCGGCCCGCCAGTGGGATTTTCTGGTCCCACCGTTGACAACGGGATTTCCCGTTGACAGCACCCCTTGTCGCGGGGGAACCCACGCGCGTCGATGGAATATCCCGCTGATGTGAACAGCTGGTAAATTCCGCTCTTTAAGTCTTCTACAGTCAAGGGAATGCAATCTCATGGTGGCGCAGTGATTAGCACTGCTGCATCACGGTACCGAGGACCTGGGTTTGATCGTAGCCCCGGGTCACAGTCCATGTGGAGTTTGCACATTCTCCCCGTGCCTGGATGGATCTCACCCCCACAACCCAACAATATGCAGGATAGGTGGATTGGCCACGCTAAATTGCCCCTTAATTGGAAAAATCTAAAAAAAAAGGAATGCAATCTCATAATGCAACCCCCTCCAAGGTCCAGTATAATTTGGGCAGATCTGTGCTACCAATGAGAATCCCATATGAATCCCATTTAACATGGCATACATGAGAAAGATAAGTTACAATAAGAGATGACAGCGTGGGTGAACGGATTAATTGAGCTGCACCAGATGAGATCCAAACCATTGTGGAATTCCCTAACCCTCAAGGGCCCCCTATCACTAATCTGTATTTCCTTCAGGAAGTTTGGAGCCGTTCTGTTTGCTGTTGTAGTCAGGTCTGCATCCTAACTCTACAATACAAACATTTCCCATTAGGGAAGAGAGAGTGGCTGCTGTTGAATATTTCAGAGTTATGCAAGGATGTCACTAGTTTCTATGTAACAGGTTTTAGTCACAGTGCTTTAAAATGTCTACTCCATGCTTTAGCTCTAGCTTCCAGTTCTTTCTACAGCTTTACTTTTCTCTGAGTCCACACTCAGGCTTAACCTATCAAGCACAATGAGCATAAATAGGAAACAGACTCACATAATGAAACACCGAACAATATAACATTACAGCTATAACTTTCAAAATTAATGCCACCGTCTCATTCCAGGCAACCACAGCTGGTCGAATGTGACTCAGAGGAGTATACGAAGCAAAATTTGTCACTGAAGGTGGGATTCTCCAGTTCCCCAGCTGCATGTTTCTCGGCTGCGTGCCATTCGCTGGCGGTGGGATTCTGTCTTCCTGCCACCTGTCAATGGGGTTTCCCATTGAAGCCACCCCTCGCCACTGGGAAAACCTGGCGGGGGTGCACTGCCAGCAGGAAAAGTGAATCGCAACGGTCGGAGAATTCCGACCGGAGGCTCATAAGGAGATGACCAAAATGTTTATTAAACTGGCATGATTTAAGGAATGTATTAAAGAAGGAAAGAGAGTAAGAGAGGTAGAAAGAATTTGGGAGTGAATTCCAGAGCTTTGGACATTGGCAGTGCACCCATGCAATGTCCTCCTGGCTAACAACACCTAGGGAGTTCAAAATTGGGAGAGCTGTACCACAGACAAGTTGTCAACAGCCTGACATAGTCATATTCATAGAATTATACATTTAATCTAATATCTCAGACTTGTCCATCACCATCCCTGGGCACGTCAAGTTCCACTAGCAGGGCAGACCCGCCAGGGGTTGTGGCGCAGTGGTATAACTCAGGTAGACCTGGAAGCCAACGACATTCATTCGGGACCCATGATGAACAATGCCTTTAGTCAAATGTAGGTAAAGAGACCTCCTGTTATTCAAACAGAAAATGTGGGAAATACTCAGCAGGCCAGGCAGCATGAATGGAGGGAAAGGGCTCAAGACTTTATTCTGTGTCTTTTTGTTAGAAGAGGACTGGGAAGAAAGAAATGCAATAATTTTAAAGGCAGTAGAGAGGCGACAAGGGAAGGGGTGACAGAAGAACAGTGGGGAAGGAGGGCCTGTGATCAATTGGAAGGCAGGATTGATTAAATAAACAACTGAATCACTATCTGCACCTGGTGCCTGAAAGAGTAAGAAGCAGCGTGATGTGAAATTGTTGAACTCACTATTGAGTAGTTGTGTACAAAATCATAAGTTGCTGTTTCCCAGGCTCATTGGAAGTATAGGTGGCCACGAATAGAGAGGCCAGAGTGAGAATGGGGCTGAGGATTGAATGGCACAAGATCGGAAGCTCAGTTATGCTTGTGGCCTAAATGAAAATGGGCTGGATTCTCTGGTCCCCTAGCCGTGTGTTTCTCTGCAGTGTGCCGTTTGCTGGCGGCTGGATTCTATACTCCCGCCAATTGTCAATGGGATTTCCCATTGAAGCCACCCACGCTGCCAGCAGAAAAGTGAACCATACTAGCAGGAGAATTACGACCAAGGTTCGGCAAAGAGAGCGCCCAATTTGGCCTTCACAGGGGAGAGGAGCAGTGAATACTTGGTTCGAGCAGGAAACCAACGATCCGCTGTCAAGTGTCCCAGCCGCCCATAACACACCCATACCCACCATCGCAGCTTCCGAAGTCAGATCAGCTTTCCTGAAAGTGAACCCTCAGAAGGCGACGGGTCCGGATGGGATCCCTGGTCGAGCACCAAGAGCCTGCGTGGACCAGCTGGCAGATATGTTCGCGGACATGTTTAACCTGTCCCTACTCCGCTCTGAGGTCCCCACCTGCTTCAAGAAGGCCACCATCATACCGGTGCCAAAGAAAAATCAGGCAACGTGCCTCAATGACTATCGTCCAGTGGCCCTGACTTCAGTCGTAATGAAGTGCTTCGAGAGGTTGGTCATGAAGCGCATCACCTCCATACTCCCAGAACGCCTTGATCCACTGCAATTCGCATACCGCCGCAACCGGTCCATAGCAGACGCCATCTCCCTGGCCCTGCACTCATCCCTCGAGCATCTCGACAAGAAGGATTCCTACATCAGACTCCTGTTTATTGACTACAGCTCCGCCTTCAACACCATAATTCCAGCCAAGCTCATATCAAAGCTCCAAAACCTAGGACTTGGCTCCTCACTCTGCAACTGGATCCTCCACTTTCTAACCCACAGACCAGAATCAGTAAGCATAAACAACAACAGCTCCTCCACAATAGTACTCAATACCGGGGCCCCACAAGGCTGCTTACTTAACCCCCTACTATAGTCCCTGTACACACACGACTGCGTGGCAAAATTTGGTTCCAACTCCATCTACAAGTTTGCTGACGGTACGACCATGGTGGGTCGGATCTCGAATAACGACGAGTCAGAATACAGGAGGGAGATTGAGAACCTAGTGGAGTGGTGCAGCGACAACAATCTATCCCTCAATGCCAGCAAAGCTAAAGAGCTGGTCATTGAGCGGGAGCGGGTCCAGCGGAGATTCACACGGATGATCCCAGGAATGGTAGGCCTAACATACGATGAACGTCTGAGGATCCTGGGATTATATTCATTGGAGTTTAGGAGGTTGAGGGGCGATCTCATAGAAACTTACAAGATAATGAATGGCTTAGATAGGGTGGATGTAGGGAAGTTGTTTCCATTAGCAGGGGAGACTAGGACCCGGGGGCACAGCCTTAGAATAAAAGGGAGTCACTTTAGAACAGAGTTGAGGAGAAATTTCTTCAGCCAGAGAGTGGTGGCTCTGTGGAATTCATTTCCACAGAGGGCGGTGGAGGCCGGGACTTTGAGTGTCTTTAAAACAGAAGTTGATAAATTCTTGATTTCTCAAGGAATAAAGGGCTATGGAGAGAGAGCAGGTAAATGGAGTTGAAATCAGCCATGATTGAATGGTGGAGTGGACTTGATGGGCCGAATGGCCTTACTTCCGCTCCTATGTTTTATGGTCTTATGGTCTTGACTTCAAAAAGAAAAGTACTGTACACACCCCTGTCAGCATCAACGGGGGCGAGGTGGAGATGGTTAGCAGTTTCAAATTCCTGCGGGTGCACATCTCCAAAAATCTGTCCTGGTCTACCCACATCGACGCTACCACCAAGAAAGCATAACAGCGCCTTTACTTCCTCAGGAAACTAAGGAAATTCGACATGTCCACATTAACTCTTACCAACTTTTACAGAAGCACCATAGAAAGCCAGGTATGGCAACTTCTCGGCCCAAGACCGCAAGAAACTTCAGAGAGTTGTGAACACAGCCCAGTCCATCACACGAACCTGCCTTCCATCCATTGACTCCATATACACCTCCCGCTGCCTGGGGAAAGCGGGCAGCATAATCAAAGACACCTCCCACCCGGCTTACTCACTCTTCCAACTTCTTCCATCGGGGAGGAGATATAGAAGTCTGAGAACACGCACGAACAGACTCAAAAACAGCTTCTTCCTCACTGTTCAATGCTCGTAGTATTCGGAATAAGGTAAATGAGTTGATGGCGCAAATCATCGTGAATGACTATGATTTAGTGGCCATTACTGAAACATGGTTAAAGGATGGTCACGACTGGGAGTTAAATATCCGAGGGTATCAAACTTTTCGGAAGGACAGAGTGGATGGTAAGGGAGGTGGTGTAGCTCTGTTATTTAAGGATGACATCCGGGCAACAGTAAGGGATGACATCGGTGCTATGGAGGATAAGGTTGAATCCATTTCGGTGGAAATCAGGAATAGTAAGGCGAAAAAGTCACTGATAGGAGTAATCTATAGGCCACCAAATAATAACATTATGGTGGGGCAGGCAATAAACAAAGAAATGACAGATGCATGTAGAAATGGTACAGCAGTTATCATGGGGGATTTTAATCTACATGTTGATTGGTTTAACCAGGTCGGTCAAGGCAGCCTTGAGGAGGAGTTTATAGAATGTATACGCGATAGTTTCCTAGAACAGTATGTAATGGAACCTACGAGGGAACAAGCGGTCCTAGATCTGGTCCTGTGTAATGAGACAGGATTGATTCAGGATCTCATAGTTAGGGATCCTCTCAGAAGGAGCGATCACAATATGGTGGAATTTAAAATACAGATGGAGGGTGAGAAGGTAAAATCAAGCACTAGTGTTTTGTGCTTAAACAAAGGAGATTACAATGGGATGAGAGAAGAACTAGCTAAGGTAGACTGGGAGCAAAGACTTTATAGTGAAACAGTTGAGGAACAGTGGAGACCCTTCCAAGTGATTTTTCACAGTGCTCAGCAAAGGTTTATACCAACAAAAAGGAAGGACGGTAAAAAGAGGGAAAATCGACCGTGGATATCTAAGGAAATAAGGGAGAATATCAAATTGAAGGAAAAAACATACAAAGTAGCAAAGATCAGTGGGAGACTAGAGGACTGGGAAATCTTTAGGGGGCAACAGAAAGCTACTAAAAAAGCTATAAAGAAGAGTAAGATAGATTATGAGAGTAAACTTGATCAGAATATAAAAACAGATAGTAAAAGTTTCTACAAATACATAAAACAAAAAAGAGTGGCTAAGGTAAATATTGGTCCTTTAGAGGATGAGAAGGGAGATTTAATAATGGGAGATGAGGAAATGGCTGAGGGACTGAACAGGCTTTTTGGGTCGGTCTTCACAGTGGAAGACACAAATAACATGCCAGTAACTGATGGAAATGAGGCTATTGAGAGGTGAGGACATTGAGAGGATTGTTATCACGAAGGAGGTAGTGATGGGCAAGCTAATGGGGCTAAAGGTAGACAAGTCTCCTGGACCTGATGGAATGCATCCCAGAGTGCTAAAAGAGATGGCTAGGGAAATTGCAAATGCACTCGTGATAATTTACCAAAATTCACTAGACTCTGAGGTGGTCCCGGCGGATTGGAAATTAGCAAACGTGACACCACTGTTTAAAAAAGGAGGTAGGCAGAAAGCGGGTAATTATAGGCCAGTGAGATTAACTTCGGTAGTAGGGAAGATGCTGGAATCTATCATCAAGGAAGAAATAGCGAGGCATCTGGATGGAAATTGTCCCACTGGACAGACGCAGCATGGGTTCATAAAGTGCAGGTCGTGCCTAACTAATTTAGTGGAATTTTTTGAGGACATTAACAGTGCGGTAGATAACGGGGAGCCAATGGATGTGGTATATCTGGATTTCCAGAAAGCCTTTGACAAGGTGCCACACAAAAGGTTGTTGCATAAGATAAAGATGCATGGCATGAAGGGGAAAGTAGTAGCATGGATAGATGATTGGTTAATTAATAGAAAGCAAAGAGTGGGGATTAATGGGTGTTTCTCTGGTTGGCAATCAATAGCTAGTGGTGTCCCTCAGGGATCAGTGTTGGGCCCACAACTGTTCACAATTTACATAGATGATTTGGAGTTGGGGACCAAGGGCAATGTGTCCAAGTTTGCAGACGACACTAAGATAAGTGGTAAAGCAAAAAGTGCAGAGGATACTGGAAGTCTGCAGAGGGATTTGGATAGGCTAAGTGAATGGGCTAGGGTCTGGCAGATGGAATACAATGTTGACAAATGTGAGATTATCCATTTTGGTAGGAATAACAGCAAAAGGTATTATTATTTAAATTATAAAATATTAAAACATGCTGCTGTGCAGAGAGACCTGGGTGTGCTAGTGCACGAGTCGCAAAAAGTTGGTTTACAGGTGCAACAGGTGATTAAGAAGGCAAATGGAATTTTGTCCTTCATTGCTAGAGGGATGGAGTTTAAGACTAGGGAGGTTCTGCTGCAATTGTATAAGGTGTTAGTGAGGCCACACCTAGAGTATTGTGTTCAGTTTTGGTCTCCTTACTTGAGAAAGGACGTACTGGCACTGGAGGGTGTGCAGAGGAGATTCACTAGGTTAATCCCAGAGCTGAAGGGGTTGGATTACGAGGAGAGGTTGAGTAGACTGGGACTGTACTCATTGGAATTTAGAAGGATGAGGGGGGATCATATAGAAACATATAAGATTATGAAGAGAATAGATAGGATAGATGCGGGCAGGTTGTTTCCACTGGCGGGTGAAAGCAGAGCTAGGGGGCATAGCCTCAAAATAAGGGGAAGTAGATTTAGGACTGAGTTTAGGAGGAACTTCTTCACCCAAAGGGTTGTGAATCTATGGAATTCCTTGCCCAGTGAAGCAGTAGAGGCTCCTTCATTAAATGTTTTTAAGATAAAGATAGGTAGTTTTTTGAAGAATAAAGGGATTAAGGGTGATGGTGTTCGGGCCGGAAAGTGGAGCTGAGTCCACAAAAGATCAGCCATGATCTCATTGAATGGTGGAGCAGGCTCGAGGGACCAGATGGCCTACTCCTGCTCCTAGTTCTTATGTTCTTATGTTACCAGACTCCGAAACGACCCCTTTATGGACTGCCCTCATTAACACTACACCACTGTATGCTTCACTCAATGTCAATGTTATCTCGTTACATTGTGTACCCTGTGTTTCCCTATTATGTATTTTCTTTTATTTCCTTTTCTTTTCTGTACTTAATGATCCGTTGAGTTACTCGCAGAAAAATACTTTTCACTGTACCAAAATAAACAAATCCGCTCCAAATTCTTCCCCAACCATGATAGACGTTTTTAAACTGGACAGCAAGCATAACCTTGGTACCTCCCTGATGGACTGCAGTATCTGCAGCTCAGGCTTCAGATCAACAACCCTGAGTTGAGTTAATAATAACAATAATAATAATCTTTATTGTCACAAGTAGGCTTACATTAACACTGCAATGAGGTTACTGTGAAAAGCCCCTAGTCGCCACATTCCGGCGCCTGTTCGGGTACATAGAGGGAGAATTCAGAATGCCCAAATTACCTAATAGAATGTCTTTCGGGACTTGTGGGAGGAAACTGGAGAAAACCCACACAGACACGGGGAGAACGTGCAGACACTGCACAGACAGTGACCCAAGCCAGGAATCGAACCTGGGACCCTGGCCTGTGAAGCCAAAATGCTAACCACTGTGCTATCGCGAGTTCCTTGAGATATAGATATTCATGGCAGATATGGTTGCCTGTGATCACACAGCTTTTCCCAAACTCCATGTGCTGCAGTTGCAACATGGCTCCGACATAGTCATCCATATATCTACTTTCTGCATTTATTTTATTGCATAAATGAAACCAATTTAATATTTGGGGCTTTTTTTAAACTGTTCTGCCTCCCATTCATTTACTCTGCTTCTTTTTTATTTATTAGCTTTTCTATTTTGCTATTTATTCAACTTATATTTATTATTATTGTATCTTAGCCCAGATGTTAAGGCTTAAGATATTCATGTCAATCTCTTCTAGTTATTTTCATAAACTTGCCCAGATTTGCTAAATTCGTTGAACACTAAATAACTATGTGACCGGCCGTACATAGGACTAAATTATTAAGTAAATTATTCACTCTGCAGCAGTTGCTCGAGCACCACAGCTCCTCCTAATGTCATTACTTTTTCAGCTTTTTTTTCACAGGTCCTTCCCTGTATCACACTCCTCGCTGCTCCACTTACAATTTAGCACCACTCCTCGCCACTCTTTGCAACTCGCGTTCACTTTCTCTCTGGTCTTCTCGCAATTTGAAGTTTCCTGATTGGCTCGAACACTTAACAAATGCCTGATAGTCCACTCTCTTAGTCTCACCATTCTGCACCATGGTCATCTATGTATGTCTCAACTCGAAACACAGTGATATATGGATGAGAGACTGCAATGTTAGAAATGGACTAATTGCAGCACTGATTCAGTCTCACCCTAATGGAAAGGATGCACAGTGGCCCATGTAGACACAGCATAGGTTCAGCGAGGAATGCTTGAAGTGTATGGATCCTCCAATTCTTCTTCTTTTTAAGCATTGGTTTTCTTAAATAGTTCTCCCGTTGCTTGTTACAACACAACAAGGCAATTTGAACAAAGTAAAACTCACCACTTCAGCAGTGTGCCTGAAGACCATGTCATCTGTTGAAACTGTTAAGCTACAGGAATGTAAAAATGGCAAGAATGTATTACGTGGAGTAGCCATCACAGACATCAACAGCACTGAAAAGACTGCAAATGTATCAGACTGGAAACGTCAACTGAAGGGAGACAGAAGGTATTTCAGAGGCAGTGTGATTGGGACGAGACGATGAATTGCAGGCTTAACATGCACCTACTCATTCATCATTTCTGGTTTTACATTAATCTCTTATAATGCATTTGAGAAAGTGCCACTTAAAGACACAAGATGTGTGCAGAGTCGTTTCGGGCAAATACGAATGGTGCAGAATTTGACGGACATTATTAGCTCAGAAGCAAAACAGAAACTGGCTGTAGTGAGGGAAAAACAATTTTGGGCCATGCAAGATATCCTGGCCAGATAAAGTTGTTCAGCCAGCAACACAGGGTCAGAAAATGAGCAGCGGTGGAAGCCTCACAATAAAATACTAAACATGGCTCAACTAAGTACATTGCAGATGTCACACTTCATTACAGAAAGATACAAAGCAATCTTAAAAAAAGAGAAAGCCAGTTGTTTAATGTTATGTTCTGTTTTCCGGCAAAATGATAACTCGTAGCGACAGATCATTTCTAAATGTTCACATTCAAAAGATGCCATTCTCCAGTTGTCACAATCAGAGCTCATTTTTCAGATGCCATACTCCAAAATGTCCCTAATGTGACAAGGAACAAAATAGGTTTTTCTCATTGTTGTGTCAATGGGATCTCAATCGATGGATCTCAATAAGCATACTAATCTCTGGATTACTGCATGGAATGTTGTCATGCATCGATGTCAGAATAATTGGTTTCATGTCAGGTAGCATTCTTACTTTTATATCACAAGCAGCATGGGTTCAAGTCCCACTGCAGAGACTTGAGTACTGCTGAAAAGAGAGAGAGACACGGTGCCAAAGCTTTTCATCTTATACTCATCAGGACAAACACAAGAATGCCAAATTTCAAACGATCATACAATATATGCTGCAGGAGAAAAGGAGTGGCAAGTTAACTCTGGCTAATGCATTGCCAAGGAGAAAGCAATGAGGAACTGTAGGCACCCCATTCCTCCAGGTAATTAAAAAAAAAATGCAAGGCTTGGACATATCCCTATTGTTTGCAGAGAATGGATCCTTGCATATGTCACCTCTAGCAAGCGGAAATGAACCATGTTATAAGCTTGACTGATTATTTAAATTAGCTGTTAGTGTAGCTATTCACACACCTCAGATGGTTCACCAATTACTGTTCGATCACGGAATCACATCACAGTAGATGTTGGTTTTTGGATTTGCAAGCCAACAGGTTGGTTCAGTATGGCCTATACTCTGCATATTATGAACAACCCGAAGAACATTATATGTGATTCAATCAGCCAATCATTAGAATGGTTTGAACTGTTGCTTAACAGCGCCAGGCACCTGGATTCGATTCTTGGTTTGAGTCACTGCCTGTGCGGAGTCTGCACATTCTTCCCATGTTGCGTGGGTTTCCTCCGGGTGCTTCGATTTCCTCCCACAAGTCCCGAAAGACGTGTTATTAGGTGAATTGGACATTCTAAATTCTCTCTCAGTGTTCCCGAACAGGCGCCGGAGTGTGGTGACGAGGGGATTTTCATAGTAACTTCATTGCAGTGTTAATGTAAGCCTACTTGTGACAATAATAAAGATTATTATATGTCCTATATACCTGGCATCACACCAGTACTGAAATTCACACATAATAAATGTGTGATAGACACGTTTTTTCCATCGGTTTGTACAAACGGTAGAATTCTATTGGTGGAAAGTATCACTTGAATTGCCACTGCATAATAGTGACATAAAATGGCTTACTTAACCTGTTGTTCAAATTTTTTAAACTACTTTTGTCTTCCCAGGGTATTTTCAGGTAGACCGGAAACATTTTGTGCCCAAATGTGGCGGGCATTTGTGTGGCACGCAATGAACAACGATCTGAGCAGGATAGCTAGTGATGACCTACCATCAGGCTTTTATGCCTGATTAAAATTGGCCATTTTAAATTAAAGAATTTGGGCACTTTAAAACAAACCACAGTCACTCCACCATACATCCCCACGGGAGTTCGAACTGACCAAGTTCAAATACACCAAAGGCCAGACAGGCTGCCCAGATATGTCCGGACATGCCCTGTCAATCGGCCATCAAGAGATAATCGATCCTATTGATCTGCACCAATCTATTGTTGCAAGCCCAGACCAGGCCAGACTCTCGTTCCTGCCATCACCTTATTTCGTAAAGGTGTACGTGCGAATAATGCCACTGGAAATGGAGACCTGGGGTGGGCTGAGGTGACCCGTCTATCGGGTATCAATCGGATCATTGTACACTGAGACCCCCCCTCTCGATACCCTATCAGCAAAAGGCCACGGGGAGTGGGAAAAGGGCGCAAAGTCAAGGGGGGATAAAAATAGACACTCCGCACCCTTCGGCAGCAATTAATCGGTGTGGAAGTGGACATTGACCAGACCAGACCAGACCTAAGAAGGAAGGAAGATACTGCCAGCGCTAACCACCTTCGTGAACCAGAGGAATGCAGTGATCGAATCTTTGCAGGTAGTATAAACTGATCTTGGGTACCTCTAGAAATATTTGTGGGTAATTTGCAGGTTAATTGTACGTTAAATAAAGATTGTTGACCTTTAATTTGTGTTTGTACTTTGTTCTCCTCGCTATTAAAAGACACCTAGGTAAAACCTTTGATTAAATGAACAGGTCAAAAGTATCTGAATTGGACATCCAGTGACGGCCATGCAGCTTCCGCTCAAGGCAGATTTTGAAGACCTTTTCCCCATTCATAGGGTGGAAGTTTGGAGGACATTGAACTTTGCAGGAGGTGTGACGGGGTGTTTTTCTTTCTTCTCTCTTGATGGTTGTTGGAGAACGTTTCTCCTTCGAGATGTTTTGTGGGGCTTGGTGGCGGGGCGTTGGGGGAGCATCAAGGCTGAGTGCAGATTTTTTTCCATTTCTTTGTTTCATAGGGGAATGCGAACGGGGGGCGGGGGGGAGAGGTATCAGTGGGGGGTAGGAGCCTTAGGGACCTTGGGCAGGGCTGCCAAGCTAGCTGAGTGGGATAGTTAATGGGAGTGCGGTGTGGGGTGGTCAGGTGGTTGGTGCAGGGGAGGGGGGTGAGTTGTTGTTTTGTTTGGGGAGGCAGGGGGTGAGGGGGGCTGCTGAAAAAGATGTGTTGTTGTGGCGCAGCAGGAATGAGAGTGATGGCGGTGGGCATCCGAGGGTGGGCCGGGCGTGGAGGGGGTCGCGTGACACCGGCTGGCCTAAAAATGGGTGTGGTTGGTCAGCAAGGGAGGGGGGCAGGAAGCGGCCAACCAGGCTGGTCACGTGGAATGTGAGAGGGCTGAATGGGCCGGTCAAACGGTCACGTGTGTTCGTGCACCTGAGTAGTCTGAAGGTGGACGTGGCTTATTGACACAAAATGCATTTAAAGATTGGGGAGCAGACGAGGTTGAAGAAAGGATGTGGGGGGCATGTGTTCCATTCGGGGGACATGAAGAGGAGGGGCGTGGCGATGCTCGTAAACAAGCAGGTGACGTTCAAGGTGGAAAACATTGTGGCAGATTCTGGGGGGAGGTTTGGGATGGTGAGTGGGAAGCTGGAGGGGATGCCAGCGGTTTTGGTGAATGTTTATGCTTCAAACAGGACGGATCTGGACTTGTACCGGCTGATCATGGAGGGGGGGTATTTTAACACGGTCATTGAGCTAGGCTTGGACCTGTCAAGCCCGCGGTCGGGGAGGGTGTCGGCAGCGGCGAAGAAGCGGAAGGGGTTTGTGCAGCACATGGTGGGGGGGGGGGGGGGGGTGGCTGGACCTATGGAGGTTTGGGAGGCCATGGGTGAAGGAGTTTTCGTACCTTTCCCTGTGCACCGGATATTCTTCTGGATTGATTTCTTTGTGGTGGACGAGACGCTGTTGGAAGGGGTCGCCGACTCGGGGTACTTGGCGATCGTGGTTTCAGACCACACACCGCATGGGATGGATATGTGAGTGGACCGGGGAGGGGGGGCAAGGCTGGATGAAGGGTTGTTGGCGGATGAGGATATTTGTGAGATGTGAGCGGATGAGGGCTGCCATCCAAGGGTATGTGGAACTTAACGATACGGGGTGGTTGGCCGCCACGCCATGGGAAGCACTCAAGGCCGTGGTTTGGGGGGAGTTCATTTTGATCGGGCACACAGGTGAAACGAGGAACGAGAAGAGATGGCAAGACTGGAGGATAAGAGTGTGAGAGTTGACAAGAGGTACTTGGAGGCCCCAAAGGTAAAGTTGTTGAAGGAGATGCAGATGCTCCAGGTGGAGTTTAAGCTGGTGTCCGTGGGAAAGGTGGTAGGACAGTTACCAGAGAGGCAGTGTACACTGATACGTGGAGAAGGCACAGCACGGTAAGAGCAGCACATTGGCACAGTGGTAGCACTGCTGCCTCACAGCTCCAGGGACCCGGGTTCAATTCTGGCCTCGGGTGACATCTGAGTGAAGTTTGCACTTTCTCCCCGTGTCTGCGTGGGTTTCCTCCGGATGCTCCGGTTTCATCCCACAGTCCAACAATGTGCAGGTTAGGTGGATTGGCCGTGCAAAATTGCTCTTTAGTGTCCAAAAATGTTAGGTTGGGTAACAGAGATAGGGTTGAGGTGTGGGCTTAAGTAGGGTGCTGCTTCCATGGGTTCATGCAGACTCGATGTGCCGAATTGCCTCCTTCTGCACTGTAAATTCTATGATTTTATGATTGATTCTAAGGTGAGCTATTTGTGTGAGGTGTTGGGACTGTTCGGGTTCGGGCAGGGGTTGGTGGACTGGGTTTGGCTGCTGTAAAGGGCTCCGGTAGCAAGCGTGTGGTGAGTTTGGGATATTTCGGGTTACATCATGGGACAAGGCGGGGTGCCCGCTCTCCCCATTGCTTTTTGCCTTGGCCATAGAGCCATTGGCAATGGCGCATAGAGCGGCGAATGGTTGGAGAAGGATTGTGTGGGCTGGGGGGGTCGATCACAGGGTCTCACTGTATGCGGACGACCTCTTGCAGTATATTTCGGCCCACTGGGAGGCGTTAATAGAATTATGAGCATTTTGGAGGTCTTTGGCCAGTGTTGATTTTGGGGTTTGTGTGGCCGAGAAGACCACACGGGTCAAGAAGGCGCTTATGGAATGGGGGTGAGCCGGGGGGCAGGGGGGGGGTGCTGGCATTACCAAATATAATGAATTATTACTAGACAGTTAACATCATTATGGTTAGGAAGTGGGTAGTGGGGAAGGGGTTGGTATGTGGGCGGATGGTGACATATGACGATGGCTAGGATGAGTAGGTTCTTTGAGGGAGTAGAGGATCCGTGTGGGCAATGCGTGGGGAGGCCTGCGAATCATGTCCACTTGTTTTGGGCATGTCCAAAACTGAAGGTGTTCTGGCAGGGATTTGAAGTAGCAATGTCTGAGGTGTTGGGATTCAAGGTTGTCCCGAGCCCAGAAGTAGCGATATTTGGGTTGATGGAAGACCAAGGAATTCAAGGGGCTGGAAAGGTCGGTGTCTTGGCCTTTGCCTCCCTGATAGCCTGGAGACAGATTTTGCTTGGGTGGAGGGACTTGGAGCCACTGAAATCAGAGTTGTTGCTAACTTTTGGTTGGCTCTTAGTAAATGTTGCTCCTTTTGTCTTTACTTAATTTGCTCTGTTTTATAACCTTTGCTCGAGAGTCGCCAGGTATCTTTATGATACCACCACGAAGTTCAAGTTCAAGTGCTGATCAATAACTCAACACACCAGTTAGTACGTTTGAAATCAAAACACATTTATTATACACAGTCAATCACTACTCATGTATAAAACTCTACTTACTAGCCTGTCTCTAACACTAAAAGGCCTATACTTAGCTTTGGAACTGGCCCACCAGGTCAGGGAACAAATGGCCTTTCGTTCGATTCTGAGTCTGCAGGCTTCAAAGCTGGCATAGACTGGTAGCTAGGAGCGCCTATCTCGTAGCGTGCGTTGACTGGAGACTTACTTGGTTGATGCAGCTACTAGGCAAGTCACGGTCAAGGGTTGTTTCGAGCTGCTGAGAGACCCTGCCAAGAAGGACGAATTGAACTTGGTGACACTATTTTATAGTCCCCAGGAGCTTTGCGCCATTCGGGGCGGCCCCGTAACTGGTTCCAAATGATTGGACTAAGTTCTGATCACTTGGATCGGTTTCTCCAATACTGGAGCTGTTCCCTGATCGCTGAGCGGTTCCTAAGTGTCCGTTGACCTTCCTATGTCTTGGCTCCTGCTGGCGCCGAGGAGCCTGGCTTGGCCTTGTTTACCTCAACTGTTTCCAATTGTTCCCGGGGATCGCTCATCAATATGTAGATGGTTGTTAGTTTCAGTGCTGTCTGGGTTCCTGCAAGTTCTGATTACAGGAAACTTTGCACCTGCTTGTTTTTCCTGCGTTGGCTGAATTTCCCTGAATTCTTAGCGGATCTCCATTTTAATGTCAGGAAGTGGCCAACCCAGGTGGCTACAGAGTGCCGGTGAGCGACCTGGCAGAATTCCTGAGGTTGGAAAACATTACGTTTTCCAACATTAAGTTGACGGGTTCGCCTGGAGGTAAAGCTGTTCATCGACTTCTTTAAGGAGGATTGAGGTGTCGGCAGAGGGAGTGATGAGGAAAGGTGATGAATGATAACTGAACCTTTAATGTGATGATCCCTTTAAGACCGGGTTTGGAACCCTGGGGGACTCCGCCTCAGGCTCCGCCCCCCCAGGGAACTGTATATAAGGTAATGTTCAGTGGGCAGCGTCACACTTCTCGGCAGCTGTCTGGTTCTCTGCTAATTAAAGCCTTTGAATTATCAATCTTCTCTCTCGAGTGGTAATTGAGGGTATCTCAGGGGATAAGGGAGTTAAAACGGGGAAGGCAGGACGGGAGGAGGGGAGGGGCAGGGGTTGTGGCCGTTGGTTATTTATTATGTTATACAAATTTGCTCTTGCCCCTATTTGTGTGTTTGTTGTTTATATAAATGCCTTAATAAAATCTTTTTGTTAAATAGTATCTGAATTGGAGAGATACAACACTCTGCTCTGCGCAATAGCTTTGATATGCTCTTTTTCTGTGTCGAGATTTCAAGGTGATCAAATAGCTGGGCCTTATTTTATACTTGCTAGAAGTGACATGCATTCATAAGCAGGGATTCATTCTCTGCAAACAAACCAAAAATGTTGAAGTCTTGAGTCTTTTTTGAAGTACCTGGAAATAGGAGGAGCCTATAGCTCTCTGTTTCTTTCTCCATGGCAACGCCATGGCCAATCAGAGTCGGCTTTGTTTTGTTCTTTTATAGGAGGCCAGCATTTGTAGCTAATCCCTAATTGAGAAGGTGATATTGGGCTGTCTCTTGAATGGCTACAGTCTCTGTGGTGCAGGTAGTCCCACAGTACTGCCAGGAAAGGAGGCCCAGGATCTTGACCCAGCGGTAGTGAAGAAACAGCAATATAGTACTTGCCAACCAATCAGCGCCTCCCTTCTCCTGCAGTATTCATTGTTGTGATCATTTGAGATTTGGCATTCTTGTATTTGTCCTGATGAAGCACCCTTGCCGATGCAGCACAAATCCGATGGGAATCACCACAGGCTTCCACCATCGAACGGAGATCTGATATGATGACCACACAGAGGAGCTCGGTAGCCATTTGAGATCTCTGGTGGTCAGGGACATAACAGGGCAGTGCCAGGTTGGCACTGTCAGTGTGCCAGGTTGGCACTGACAAGGGGTGGGGCCTGAAAGGGCAGGACCAGGATGGGGTGGAGCCATGAAGACGGCATGAGGGGCGGGATCAAAATGGGTGAGAACTGAAAGGGAGGGGATTGAAGGGGAAGGGACATGCAGGGGATGTACATGAAGGGAGATTGAAGGAGTCGGACAACAAGAGGTGCATGAAGAGGCCTCTGGTACTGCCAATTGCAGGGATGGGCTGATGACAATTAGAAAGACGGGGGGATCTTTGCTGGTGATAAGGGGGGGCAGGGCCTGATGGAAACCCTTTGGGATAATGCCTCAATAGCAGCAATCCTTGGAGGAGAAGGGGTAAGAGGGGTTGATGAGTTGAGAGGATGCGATGTTGTGAAGGGGGTTGGGTGGTGCTGCACTGTCCCTTTAAATCAACAAATTTCATCCCTGGCTCTAAAGAAATGACTAAGTGTTGGAAGTTCGCAATGGGAATTGCGCCAGAACAGCCGGCCTAATCCACACCGCTTTTCCTGCCCGAAATGACATTTTTTAGGACAATTTTCAACGTTTCAGGTGGATGACCATTTAACAGGGGTTTTGAGTCTTGGACCCATCATGAGCAGAAACAGAAAATTCGGAGAGGCAGCCAAAAGTGAATTGTTTTTTGATGGCACTGGAAAATCCTGGCTGCGGACAATCGCAGCCAATGTTGCTGACTTGAAAAGATCCCCTCCCATTGTCGAACTCAGCTACACTACTTTGCAGAGCTGGACAAATAGTCAACACTTCACTGTCTGGACTCTCACCTCATGAACTGGCAGTTGAGCAGCTCACCAGAAAGCTGCTGTAACCATCTCCCAGCAGGGAAGAAGGGAAATAAGTGGGGGAAAAAAGGCTGTGGAAACATATTTGCAACTCCAATACTTTTGCAGAGGAATTGTTTTAAGATTGCCAAAATACTACCATCAAATGCAACCCTTAAGAAGGATCCGTGATGATATGCATAAGCAATCATGTAGATAGTTATAGACAAGACCTCCAACTAGCAGGTGGCAGTAGAGAACAACCACGTGGCACTGTTACCTCAGGGAGTTGGTAGAGGCTCTTCTTAGTGGATAGTGGCAATTTGTAATAGCTCTTAGATTATTTATAATAGTTAGTAGGTTTCCATAATATTCTTATGGTAATCTAACCCTCATAATTGTTCAACAAAAGAACTTTAGCTCGTCAAGAACTAGATGTTCTTTAGTACATTTATTCTGACCGGTCAAGCACCAGAATGTAACAGGATCTACTGAAGTCTGTCTTTTATTACATTCCTGTATTATCTTGATATACTACGGAGTGTAATATGTGTTGCTCAAATCTTGGTTAATGATGAGGTCTTCTGAATCTCGATGAAGAAGACTCAAACTCGTCCAGTAGTACCTAAAGGTTTATTGAGTAACTATAACAATAATTGTGTGAGTTCTTTACTTTAACATTGATACTCGTGATAAGGTTAACAAGATCTAACGACAGTAACTATACGTAACTCCACTAACCATCTGAACTAATCTGATACTCCTGTCCTTGTCGCAGTCCATCCAAAAGAGAGGGAGAGACACCCAATGTGGATTATTTTATACCCCTGTTGGTCCGGCCCTCTGGTGATCATCTGGTGCTACTGATTACACATTAACCCCTTATGTACATGCACATACATAGATCACTACATCTCCCTTTTTTCTTGTGTTACATATTTTCTGTATGTTGTAAAGAAAATTGAACAAACATAATGGATGCAGTTTGCAAATGCATGACATAAAATCAATGAGTTAATCAGTCAAATGTTAATACATTTAGTCTTTTAGGTTTTTCTTTTTCGTTTGCTTGAAACAGGTAGATAAATGATGATAAGTACAAGCTGTGACGATATTGATGATTATACAAAGCCAATTAATATTTATGAGTCCAATCTTAATTAAAAAATTTATGAGTCCAACTTTATGAATTTGTTCGATTGAGTTGCTTCTTCTTTTGTTGTTGACGTGGTGAAATTGATGTTGTCATTTCTTTGTGAATGTCGTCAGTGTTCTTGTGTTTAAGTAACCAAGAAGTCATCATGAGGTGTTCGAATGGTCGAATCACTTTGTTGTCTGATTTTGACTATTTGTTTCTATGCTTGTGGTAGCGATTCTGTGTTACATCTTTGTTGTCTGATCTGGACTTTTTCCTGTGCTTGCGGTATTGATTCTGTATGTCATCTTTCTTGAAAGCTGGTTTGCTTGTTTGTTGTGGAGCAAATGTGAATTTGTGAGATTCGTTGTCATGCCATGGTATGGTTGTATTCTTGTCAGTGTTTTGGACTGTGCTGTTGCATTGTCCTTCATGTGCAGAGTTGTACCATGTCGTACAAGTTGTTGTGTTATGCTTCTTGTTGTTGTTTTTGTTGTTTTCTTGTAGTTTTTGTTGTTTTTCTTGTAGTTTTTGTTGGTCTTGTTGCGCTGAATGACTGTTCCGTGTGGATAATTCGAGTCATTCTCAAAGATATTGGTGTCAGTATCCTTTGTGGTATCTGATGTTTCATTGAGCGTTTCATCTTGAGGATTGTGAGAATTATCTGATGTTGCATTGATCTTGGTTACATCAGTCATTTGTGGTTGATGTGATTCCTCTTTAATTCCTTGGTGCTCTTTGTTGGAGTCATTTCAGGTTCACTATAATCATCATTGATTTCTTGGTTCTCTTCTTTTGGAGTCATTTCAGGTTCATTTGAATCATCTTTGGTTTCTTGGTGCTCCTCTTCTCGAGTCAAAATCTTCAAGATTTCATTTTCTTGTGGGTAGTTTAGAGTAGATGAGGTTTTAATTGACGTGGTCTCACTGGACTCAAGAATAGTTTCACTTTAATTGTGGAGTGCTTCTGTACATACGAGCTGAGATCTGTCAGTCTCGCTGTGATCTTGCACATCTTGTATGTCGATTGTGATCACTGTGTCACTATTCTCACATACAGTGAGTAGACATTCATGGTCTTCACGTTGTTCATGTGTGCTGGATAGACTTTCATAGTCTTTTTATTGTTCATGTGAGCTTGGTAGACTTTCATAGTCTGCTTCTGGTTGCTCAGATAAGGTGGATAGACCTTCATGGTCTTGTTCGTGCACGGTTGTCGCTCTGGAGTCTTTAATTGCTTCCATTCTGGAGTCTGTCAACGAGCACCCTGTGGCGGCTTGCGTCGCTCTCTCTGTGGCGTCTTTCATCACTCTCTGTGTGGAGTGGTGCAGTGTTCTCTCTTTGGAGTCGATCTGTGCTCTCTCAGGGGAGTCGTTCTGTGCTCTCTGTGTGGTGTCATTTTCTTCTTGGCTGATTGACAGGTTGCTGTCATCCAATGTTTCAACGATCTGCCATTGCATCATCGTATTGGATTCATCTACCATGAGTAGATTCGTATTGAGCTTTTCAACCATGTTGCTGATGCTATGATCATCATATCAGAAGAACTCAGCCATGTCTGAGTAGTATTCTTCAATATACAAATCATCCCATTTTGGTTTCGCATTCGTTATTGTGCTCTTCATGTTCAATGAACAAATCATCTTCTTTGGTTTCGGATTTGTCACTGTGCTCTTCACTTTTGGTGGTGCAAACTGCTTGTTCCAGGGTGCTGCAGAGGTTATTTTCAACTGCTGGTAGAAGTTCAGGCATTGTTCTGTCTTTCGCGGTAAAAAAAATTGTGTTTTGTAACTTTAAAGCTCTTTTTTAAAATTTTCGGGTATTTCCCCTTTAAGTGGGCGTGGTCCGGGTCCTCTGACATCATGCGTAGGACTCAAGTGCGCATGTGCACACCTAGTTTCCTTTACTGTGCGCTTTTTTCGCACCTTTTTTCGAGAAGCCGCACATGCGCAAAACACTGTTCTGCCGGTTTGCGTCTTTTAGGGAAGTGCGCGTGTGCGGACTGATCAGACTGCACACGCGCAAGGTGGCTGCCGGTCAGAACTTCCATCTCCTTCAGTTTCAACCCTGCCTCTGCCTCGTGGTGAGTATTCACGCATTTTTACCGATTTTGTTTTCTAGATACTGAATCTTTGTTTGTAAAGACTCGAAGTATTGATTTTGTTTTTGTTCATGAGCAAGGCATTTTTATATAGCGATTTCTAGAGTTAGATACTTATTTTGTGAAAGTTCTTCCCTCAAATTTTTATCAGATAGTCCAGAAATTAATTGATCCATTATCACAGTGTCTCTGAAATCAGCAAAATTACAGCCTTGTGTTTTTAACTTGAGGTCTGTAATAAAATCAGTGATGGGCTCTCCGTTTCTCTGGCACCTATGACAAAAGTTAAATCTTTCCAACATCTCACCAGACTGACTTTTACAGTGTTCTTCAAATTTTGCAATATTCACTTTAAATTTAGTTTTGTCTTCACCTTCCAAGAAATTAAAGGAGTTATTGATCTCGATAGCTTTGTGTCCTGCTATTCCGAGTAGTAGTGCTATTTTCCTTTTTTCAGAGACCGTGTTTAAATCATTAGCTGCCATATATACTTGGAACTTTTGTATAAACATTTTCCAAATATTACTTAAGTTACCATCAGTTTTCCACTGCATTGATACTTGAACATGATCCATTGAATTGTTTAGTCGTCGAGGATCCATCTGATGCGAAGTCTTCCACAGTCGAATATCCGGTCTGAATTTTCTTCTCTTTTTGTCTCACCTAATCTAACTAGTTCTTTTAAAGCCAACACGCCTGGTACCATCTTTTATTACACTCCTGTATTGTCTTGATATACTACAGCGTGTAATATGTGTTACTCAAACCTTGGTTAATGATGAGGTCTTCTGAATCTCGATGAAGAAGACTTGAACTCGTCCAGTAGTAACTAAAGGTTTATTGAGTAACTATAACAATAATTGTGTGAGTTCTTTACTTTAACATTGATACTAGCGATAAGGTTAACAAGATCTAACTACAGTAACTATACGTAACTCCACTAACCATCTGAGCTAATCTGATACTCCTGCCCTTGTCGCAGTCCATCCAAAGAGAGGGAGAGACACCCAATGTGGTTTATTTTATACCCCTGTTGGTCCGGCCCTGTAGTGATCATCTGGTGCCACTGATTACACATTAACCCCTTATGTACATGCACATACAGAGAACACTACAGTCTGAACAGAGATTACTTAACCAGAACGTGACAAAAATACTATTCTGCTGTGCAATTCAAAAGATTCTTGGCTAGCTTAAGTTAAATAGCTGTCAGCAAGTTTAAAAGTAAGAGATTAATGGTCAGATGGTACATAGAGGGAACATTGATTACTCACAGCATCTTGATCTGCACCATTCTTGTTAAAGCAGTCTTCTGTTGCCTCCTTCAATCAATGATACATCCTTTTTCAAACTGTGATTTATTGCGTCTCTTTATGTGAGAGAATTTGATGCCATTACAGCTCTCTTAGATTTAGGGTGCCACATTTTTCTCAGATGAAGGGTGTCATTTTCACTGCTTAACACAAAGAGGCATCTGCTTAACAGAAAATAACTTGTATCACTCAAGTATCTGAAACAAAATTAAATGCGGGAATGCTCAGCCAACCGGTGTTGCTGACTGGTCCACAATATTGCACCAAATGGCTTGAGAATCTGTAACTTCAATACTTTGTGATCATTCCACGCAGAAATGAGTTATGTTGGACAACAGTAGATATTGTTAAGGGCATGAAAGATGGATGATTACCAGAGCACTTTATTAAACCATCCTTAAAGTACATTAGAGTTCTTCTCAAATAGGGGGTGACATGGTGGCGCAGTGGTTAGCATTGCTGCCTCACGGCGCCGAGAATCAGGGTTCGATCCCGGCCCTGGGTCACTGTCCGTGTGGAGTTTGCACATTCTCCCCGTCTCCGGGTGGGTTTCACCCCCACAATCCAAAGATGTACTGGTTAGGTGGATTGGCCACTCTTTTGAGGACCACCAACAAAACAGAAGAAAGGAAAACAAACTGAGGAACAAAAAGGGCCGCTCCTGTTAGGGGCACAAAGATCAACGGAAACTTAAAAACATCAAATAAGAGTACAGTTAAAGGGGTCAATAAAGCACCCCAACCCCTGCGGTGCCCACCGGGCACGGAAGGCCTCGATGGTGCCCGTGGACACCACATGCTCCCTTTCAAGGGACACCTGGCCGTGAATGTAGCCATGGACGAGGGGCAGACAGTCTGGCTGGACAACCACCTTGGTTGCCCGCTGCCTGGACCTATAAATGGCGCTCTTCGCCAGGCCCAGGAGCAGGTTCACAAGGAGGTCCTCTGCCTTCCCCGCCCCTCTCTGCACCGGGTGCCCGTAGATTAGGAGCATGGGGCTGAAGTGCAAACAAAATTCCAGCAAAAGATTGGTTAGGAAACTAAAAAGTGAGTGCAGCCTAAAACATGTAACATAGACAGGGTCCACGGACTCCACAAGGCCGCAAAAATGGCAGGCGTCTTGGGAGTCCGTGAACCGGTGTAATCGGTGATTGTACGGCACTGCTGCACGCAACACCCTCCACCCCAGGTCCCCAAGATTGAGGGGGAGGACTCCTCTGTCATAATATACACATCAGTATATGATGGTGCAGAGACACACACTGACTGACACACTGCAAGACCAATCAACACACACAACACAGCAGCCAATCACCAGTTAGAGCACACTCACTATAAAGACAGAGGGCACCAGTTTTCCCGCTCATTCGGGATGCAGCCTCTGCGACAGACAGAGCCCGCAGTCAGTAGCACAAACATCCACCATGTGCTAGCAGTATAGGCTGGTCAGGTTAAGCATAGGTCTTCAGTCAATCTAACATAGTGTCGATGATTGTGTGGCACTGCTGCACGCAACACCGTCTACCCCAGGTCCCCAGGATTGAGGGGGAGGACTCCTCCATAGAGGGACCTCCAGTGGGGACCTCCGCCATCGGACGGCAACAAGGCACACCATGGCGTGGGTAAGACAAGGGTAAGGAGGTGAAGGGTATGCAGAAACAGCCCGTACAGGAAACCCCTCCGCGCAGTGCGAAAAGGCACGGAGGGTATTTCCGCGAGTTGGCTAGGATTGTGGGGCACCAGTCCCCGAGGGAGGTTTCGGGGCCTGGGGTCAATGTGGAATTCTGTCCAGGCAGGGGTTCGCCCAGACAGGATACCACCGCACACCTGCGCGCCCTCCAAACCATGGATCCGAGCACGGCCGTTTTGAGGTCTCGGATGGCATTGGCTGCGAGCTGGACGTCCACCGCCACACATTGTGCCAAGCCATGGGGTGTCATCCGGCCCACTCCTCCACCACCCAGCACATCCCCGAAACTGGTCACCCCGGCAACCACAGCTTGCTCCTCCGCCAGCCACTCAAAATGGTATTGGTGTAGGTGCGGATTCCTGAGCAGCAGCTCCCTGACGACAGCCACCACTCCTGACGGGGGGGAAGCTGCGGCGCGAGGAGACCATGTTCCAGACTTTGATAAGGTCCTGGTAAAAGATGGGCGGGGCCTGCAGAGGGTAACGAAGACCCTGCAGATCTATGAACAGGAGCTGCACGTCATAATTCAGGCCGTGCACCTGGTGGAAGAAATGCGTTGCCAGGGCACACCATCGTGGAGGGGGCTCAATGTAAAGGTATCGTTGCAGGGTCTGAAGGTGGAAGGTCACCACCTGGATGCAAAGGCACACCAGCGCCTGGCTGCCCTCCCTAAGCGGGAGACTCTGAATCTCAGCAGCGACCCAGTGCAGTCTCTTGTCCCAGAAGAACTCTACGAGCATTCTCTGGATCTTTTTGACAAAGTCAGGGGAAGGGGTCAAAGTGACCAGCCGGTACCACAACATGGAGACTATCAGTTGGTTTATGACGAGAACTTGACCCCTGTAAGACAGTACTCGGAGCAGTCCTGTCCAGCGTCTCAAGCGAGCGGTGACCTTGGTCTCCAGCTCCTGCCAGTTAGCCGGCCAGGATTCCTCAGCCGGGCAAAGATGGACTCCCAAATAGAGGAGGCTGGTCCTGCTCCAGGTGAAAGGCCTGAGTTCCTCTGGGAGGGGGTCCGTCTGCCGCGGACCAACCAGGAGTCAGGAACATTTGGCCCAGTTGATCCTGGCAGAGGACGCGTCGGAGTACACAGCCTGGCACTCTCGCATCCTCCGCAGGTCAGCAGGGTCAGCGAACATGAGGAGCACATCATCAGCGTAAGCCGAAAGGAACGCCCCAATGCCCGTCCGCGCAGAAACAGTCCCGACAGCCTCCTCCGCAGGTGGCGCAGGAAAGGCTCCACGCAAATAAATTAAAGATGGCCAGACAAAGGGCAGCCCTGACACTCTCCTCTCCCAAAGCGAAGGGGCGCCGTCAGAGACCGTTAACCTTAACGAGACACTCTGCGGCAGTCTACAGAAGTCGGATCCGGGCTACAAATTGCGTCCCGAACCCGAATGCTTGCAGAGTCCCGAATAAATATTTGTGATCCTCACTGTCGAACGCCTTCTCCTGATCAAGGGATAGGAAGGCGCTCGACATACCTCTGGGAATGATGGACCAGGTCCCGGACCAGATGGATGTTGTCGTGGATCATGCGGCCGGGATCATGTAGGACTGGTCAGGGTGGATCATGTGGTCCAGCACGGTGCCAAGGTGCAAACACATCGCCTTGGCGAACATCTTGTAATCCGTGCTGAGGAGGGAGACCGGACACCAGTTTTTAAGGTGGCGGAGATCCCCCCCTCTTTGGCAGCAAGGTAATGGTGGCTCTGCGCCATGAGAAGGACATCTCCCCGGTTGCAATACTTTCCCCCAGGACCCCCAAATAGTCACTCCTCAGGACGTCCCAGGATGCCCTGAAGAACTCCACGGTCAGCCCATCCAGCCCTGGGGTTTTGCCCCTGGACAGGCTGTCGAGGGCGCTGGTCAGCTCCCCCAGGCTTATAGGGGTATCAAGCCTACCGGCACCCTCCGGGCCGACCTGCGGCAGGTCCTCCCACAGAATTCTGCAAGTATCCTCACTGGACGGATCCGAAGAGAAAAGGACGCTGTAGAAGCTTCAGATTTGGGCCCGAACCTCCTCCGGATCCGAGACGAGGGACCCGTCGTCGGCCAGCAACGTAAGGAGCTGCCGACAGATCCCGTGCCGTTTCTCCAGTGAGTAGAAGAAGGGGGAGCCGCGGTCCATGTCCGCAAGGATCTGGATCCGCGACCTTGCATACGTGCCCCGGGACCTAACAAGTTGCAGGTCCCGCAGTGCGGCCTTCTTCTCTCTGTCCACCAGCCGCAGGGCCGGGTCTACATCGGGCTGACTGAGACGTGACTCCAGGTCGAGCACCTCTTTTTCCAACTCCTCGACCCTGGAATTCCGCCTCTTTGTCGACCCCCTCGCATACTCCTGACAGAAGGTATGCACCTATGTCTTGCCGATGTTACACCATAGCCTCAAGGAGGGGAAGCCTCACTGCTTCCTTCTCCAGCCAGTCCAGAAATGACGAAACAAATCCAAGAACCACTCGTCCTCCAGCAGCAGGTTGTTAAAATGCCAGTACGCGGACTGCGATTGAGTGCGAGACGGTGGTCCGAGCACGGCACCTGCCGCACAGAGGCAGTCAGGCCATGGGGCAGATATGCCCTGGAAATGTATAGGCGGTCAATTCTGGACGCTCCAACCCAGACCTCACAAAAGTGAAGACGCTGGAGTCAGGATGGAGAGTCCGCCAAACGTCCACCAAGTCAAAGAACCCGACCAAAGAACCCGACCAGGTTCCTTAACTTCACCACCGCACGAGAGTTGCATGGGTCCCAGGTGGTCCTTTGTCCCGAGAGTGCCATTAATATCCCCCCCCCCCATGATAATGCACTCGCCCCCGGCGATGGTGCCAAGATGAGTGGACACTTGGCCGAAGAAAGTCGTCTGCTGCTGGTGTTATGGCCCAGAGTTTATAGAACCCCAAAGTGTATCATGGAGTTCACCTGACCCACAACTTTTAATAGATTGTGGTATGGGGAGCACACGGCCCACTCTACAGGTGTGGCACAGCAGAAATGGAGAAGTATTTTTTAAAGCAAAACAATGTTTATTCTATGAACTCAAGTCAACCTTTTTAAAACATACAGTGAACATCTTAGCAACCATTAATTCAAAAACAACCCCCAAAGACTACAACACTAATTAATCCTTTAAGATTTCATTTTAACATCCATAAGACTTAAAAAAAAGAACTTTTAACAGAAGCACATCAGGTTAAAGTCAGACTGAGAGCACTTATTGGTTTTAACTAACTTGATAGAGTTTTACTAACTTGATAGAGTTTTACTAACTTGATAGAGTTTTTCGAGGAGGTCACTAAGATGATTGATGCAGGTAGAGCAGTAGATGTTGTCTATATGGACTTCAGTAAGGCCTTTGACAAGGTCCCTCATGGTAGACTAGTACAAAAGGTGAAGTCACACGGGATCAGGGGTGAGCTGGCAAGGTGGATACAGAACTGGCTAGGCCATAGAAGGCAGAGGGTAGCAATGGAGGGATGCTTTTCTAATTGGAGGGCTGTGACCAGTGGTGTTCCACAGGGACCAGTGCTGGGACCTTTGCTCTTTGTAGTATATATAAATGATTTGGAGGAAAATGTAACTGGTCTGATTAGTAAGTTTGCAGACGACACAAAGGTTGGTGGAATTGCGGATAGCGATGAGGACTGTCTGAGGATACAGCAGGATTTAGATTGTCTGGAGACTTGGGCGGAGAGATGGCAGATGGAGTTTAATCCGGACAAATGTGAGGTAATGCATTTTGGAAGGGCTAATGCAGGTAGGGAATATACAGTGAATGGTAGAACCCTCAAGAGTATTGAAAGTCAAAGAGATCTAGGAGTACAGGTCCACAGGTCATTGAAAGGGGCAACACAGGTGGAGAAGGTAGTCAAGAAGGCATACGGCATGCTTGCCTTTATTGGCCGGGGCATTGAGTATAAGAATTGGCAAGTCATGTTGCAGCTGTATAGAACCTTAGTTAGGCCACACTTGGAGTATAGTGTTCAATTCTGGTCGACACACTACCAGAAGGATGTGGAGGCTTTAGAGAGGGTGCAGAAGAGATTTACCAGAATGTTGCCTGATATGGAGGGCATAAGCTATGAGGAGCGATTGAATAAACTCGGTTTGTTCTCACTGGAACGAAGGAGGTTGAGGGGCGACCTGATAGAGGTATACAAAATTATGAGGGGCATAGACCGAGTGGATAGTCAGAGGCTTTTCCCCAGGGTAGAGGGGTCAATTACTAGGGGGCATAGGTTTAAGGTGAGAGGGGCAAGGTTTAGAGTAGATGTACGAGGCAAGTTTTTTACGCAGAGGGTAGTGGGTGCCTGGAACTCACTACCGGAGGAGGTAGTGGAAGCAGGGACGATAGGGACATTTAAGGGGCATCTTGACAAATATATGAATAGGATGGGAATAGAAGGATACGGACCCAGGAAGTGTAGAAGATTGTAGTTTAGTCGGGCAGTATGGTCGGCACGGGCTTGGAGGGCCGAAGGGCCTGTTCCTGTGCTGTACATTTCTTTGTTCTTTGTTCTTTGTAAATCACCAAAGGATCGATTTACTGTTTTTAGATTACAGAAAGAGAGACCCCTTCTGGCTGTGACTGCAGCTATCCAGCTCTCAAAACGAACCTAAAACACACCCTGCAACGAACAGCCTAAAACAAAAGTACAAAGCTGACTGACAGCCCAGCTCCACCCACACTCTGACATCACTGATAAACACCCATTTCTTAAAGGTACATTTCTTAAACTCCCATTTCTTAATGGTACTCTCACATGACACTGGTCAGCCTGGGGAGCGTAGACATTCACAAAGTGAATTACCTCGACCCCCTCGCGGACCGTCAGGTGCAGCAACCAGCCTGGCACTGGCTCCTTCACCACCAAGATCTCGAGCTGCAAATGTGGGGCCAACAAGATAGCCACCCCGGCTAAACATTAGGTCACTCATGTAGACTCCCCCCCTCCCCAACCTCGCCACTCCAGGAGCCATGTGGCTTTGTCTCCCACAGGGTGTGGATTTCTTGTAGGAAGCACGCCGCATACTTCCCGTCCCAGAGGACCGAGAAGTTCTGGAAATTACGGAGCGCGTCCCTGCTGCCATTAATGTTGAGGCTGCTGTGGTCACCTGCATGTCAGGAGTAAAGTGCTACCTTCACCTTTTCAATGGTCGGAAGGAGCAGAGGAGCGCAGGCCCGTCTGCTCCCTCAGGAGTCCGGCGCGGGAGGATTTCTGCCGGCGCTGTTCAGAGGCGTCCGCGTCTCCTGCCTCTTTAACGTAGGTGCGGGAAGACCGGATGAGCAGCAGGAAGTCCGATCACCGGTCGAGGGCTAGCTGTACTCGGTTTCGGAGACCGAGGTTTGCACGTAGAAAATCCTGGAGTTCCCCTCGGGGGATGAGGGTTACTCGGTGTCGGGCATGAGGGAGTCCACCGCCTCGCTGCAGAGGGACCCAAAATCATCTCCCGTGCCCCCCACCGAGCAGCCGTCCTCCTCCGGGCAATCGCCGTCTGGGACCGAGTCCTCCAGCACACTCAATGTGGCGGACGGCACGGTCCTACCAACCAGCCCTGTGTCTGCCTCGATTCCACCCCCGGATTGTTGACAGATGGGTTCCTCGCAGACTCCTCTAATTGTACCAGGCCAGAGGGAGGTAGCGGCTCAGATTCCCCCCTCATCTTGAGACACCGGGTCACCGGATACACCCGGGAACAGTTCCGGAACAGGTTCCGGGTGGAGATGCGGACAGCCAGCATCGGAGGCTGGGATGGCGCTCCTTGCCACCACAGCCCAATGACCCTGAGGTCCGGGAGCAGTCACAACACTTCAGCGTTGTAAAAAGGAACACCTCTGGGGTGCAAAATGGCACCAGGCGGAATGGGCCCTTGGGGGTCTCGCTCGCACCCGGCCCCGAGGCGTCCTGGTCGGGGGGCTGCGACAGCTCATATGTCGACTGATGATGGACTTCATCTAATCTCTTCCGGGGGCGCCGTGTAATCACAAGGAGCAGGGGTTGAGGCGCCGCCCGCTCCGCACCGGGGGGTTCATGATGTTTCTCTCTCCCCCCTCCCAAGGAGTGGCGCCTCTTGCTGGGGGTGGCCTGCGCCAAAGAGACCTCCATCCTCGAATCGCCCCCCCTTCCCTCAACACTTTGCCCCCGGGTTCGGGATGTTGCCGTCCTCCGCGCCGGCCTGGGAGCACACGCATCATTGCCTCCCCCCCCTGCTGGCTCGTGCCAAAATGACGCCGGGCCCAGTACCCGACGCCGAGGCGTCAATGAGTGCCCGTGGTGGCCCCCAGGCCGGAGTTCCAGGGCGCAGGGGTCACCAGGCTGATGGGATCAGGGGTTTTTGGAGTCGATCCCCGCCTTGCCTTCTTTTCGGCCTTGCGGCCTGGTGGTTGCCTTCCCTCCTCCACTCCGGCAGTCAACCAGCTAGTCGGCGCCGGCACGGTGTCCCCATGTAGAGTCAGGGTGGTAATGCCAACGGAGGGGGCAGCGATGCCACTCGCTGCCATCTTGGTGTCAGTGGTGGCTTCAGAAGCGGGGCAGTTCTTCTGCACGTGCCCCACCTTCTTGCAGGCATGGCACCTCATGTCATCTGCAGCCCAAAAGCTGCAGAAGATCTCCCCTAGATGGGAGATCTCGAATCCCCCCTCTAATACATTGTCATGTGAGAGTACCTTTAAGAAACAGGTGTTTATAAATGGGTGTGTATATAAATATCTGTAGTGAGAGTACCTTTAAGAAATTGGTGTTTCCTACTGCAGTGATGTCACAGAGTGGGTGGAGCTGGGCTGTCTGTCAGCTTTTTACTTTCATTTTTGAGCAGGCTGCAGGGCGTGTTTTAGTTTTGTTTTCAGTGTTGGAGCTGAAGCCAGACAGAGCAGGTTCACTGTTGATCTCTCTGCCATCAAAAGACTATCTCTTGATCATCTGGTGAATTCAGAATTATAAATGTTCTCAGTAGTGAACGTTAACCTAATGTGCTTCTGTTAAAAGGTGTTTTTAAGTCGTATGGATGTTAAAAGGAAAGATGAGTGGATTACATAGTGTTGTCCTCTTTGGGGGTTGTATTTCAATTAATGGTTGCTAAGATGTTCACTGTATGTTTTAAAAAGATTAACTTGAGTTCATAGAATAAACATTGCTTTGCTTTAAAAATACTTTTCCATTTCTGCTGTACCACACCTGTAGAGTGGGCCATGTGCTTCCCATACCACAATCTAGTAAATGTTGTGGGTCAGGTGAACTCCATGATACACTTTGGGGTTCTATAAACCTTGGCCCATAACACCAGCAGCAGACGACTTTCTTCGACCAAGTGTCCACTCATCTTGGCACCATCGCCGGGGGTGAGTGCATCATCCTGGGGGGGGGATATTAATGGCACTCGCGGGACAAAGGACGACCCGGGACCCGTGCAACTCTCGTGCGGTGGTGAAGTTAAGGAACCTGGTCGGGTTCTTTGGTCGGGTTCTTTGACTTGGTGGACGTTTGGCGGACTCTCCATCCTGACTCCAGCGTCTTCACTTTTGTGAGGTCTGGGTTGGAGCGTCCAGAATTGACCGCCTCTACATTTCCAGGCATATCTGCCCCATGGCCTGACTGCCTCTGTGCGGCAGGTGCCGTGCTCACACTCAATCGCAGTCCGCGTACTGGCATTTTAACAACCTGCTGCTGGAGGACGAGCGGTTCTTGGGTTCGTTTCGTCATTTCTGGTCCGGCTGGAGAAGGAAGCAATGAGGCTGCCCCTCCTTGAGGCTACGGTGTAACGTAGGCAAGACTCAGGTGGATACATTCTGTCGGAGTATAAATTGGGGGCTCGAGGCGGATAAAAGTCTATCTATTGGATTGACTTTTGTGAACTTAAAGACAGTGAGGGGTGAGCATGTTGTGGGTGCTTTTCAGGTGTGGTGTTTGAGTTTAAGTAGGGAGTGTGTTGTGGACAATGGCTCTTTCAGAGGCTCTGAAGTTTTTGGGGGTGGAGACGGTCACACGCAGTACCTTACGGACAGAGACTAAAAGCAGACTGTTAGATTTGGCAAAATCATTGCAGTTAACATTACCTGGCAAAATGCGAAAAGATGAGTAATTGTGGCAGTGGCAAAGCATTTAAAGTTGCCTGAGATACAGTTTGACTCATTGGAAATGGCAAAAATTCAGTTGCAAATTAAACAAATGGAACATGAGAAAGAATTAAAGCAGCTTGAATACAAAAGAGATAGAGAGGAAAAAGAAAGTGAGAGAGAAAGAGATAGAGAGCAAAAAGAAAAAGAGAGAGAGGAAAAAGAAAAGGAGAGAGAAGAAAGGAGAAAAGAAAGAATAGCCCCAGCAGAACAAAATGAAAGGGAAAGGGAGATACAGATCAGGGAAAAAGATAAAGAGAGAGTTTGAACTTCAGAAAATGGCCATGAAACATGACAGTCAGTTAAAATTAGCAGACATAAAGGGAAACGTACAGTTGGTTGATTGTGATGAGGATAGTGAGAAAGTGTGTCAAAGTCGAAGGCTTGGTGGGAATCTATTTAAATATGTCCAAGCATTTCCAAAGTTTGACAAGAAGGAGGTAGTAGCCTTTTTCATTTCATTTGAGAAAGTGGCTAAACAAATGAAATGGCCACAGGACAGGTGGGTATTACTGTTTCAAACAAAGCTGATAGGTAGGGCTAGTGAAAAAATCCATCGCAGGTGCATATGAACTGGTGCCTGAAGCCTACAGACAAAGGTTTAGAAATTTAAGGAAATAATTTGGTCACACATACATGGAGTTTGAAAGCCTCAAACAGAGTAATTTTGATAGTTGGATAAGGGCTTTGAAAATTGACCAAACATGTGAAGCTCTCAGAGAAATTCTACTTTTGGAGGAGTTTGAAAATTCAATTCCTGATGTAGTGAGAACTCATGTGGAAGAGCAGAGGATTAAGACTGCGAGATTAGCAGCAGAAATGGCAGATGATTATGAATTAGTTCATAAATCAAAGCTTGGTTTCCGACATGTTTCAGCCTGTGAGGGATAGAAACTGGGGACATGAGAAATACTCAAGTGGTAGAGGCAAAGGTGACCTGATGGGAGATAATAATGAGAGTGTACCTCAGATTAGAAAAGAAATCCAGGAGGGTGGAAAAGAATGAAAAGTTTCAAATGTTTTCACTGTAATAAACTAGGCCATGTAAAGTCACAGTGTTGGTGGTTTAAGAAAAGCACTGGGAAGGCTGGTGTGGTAAAACAGGATAAGGCAGTGGGGTTTCTTAAAGTGGTCAAGGAAAGCCCAAGCGATGCAAAGGAGGTGCAAAAGATTGTACAGCCTGATCAAGAGGTGATTGATAAGAAGGTGCCAGATGTCTTCAAAGAATTTACATAAGTTTACTCATGTGTATCAGGAGGAGCAGGTAAAGAAGTCACAATTTTAAGAGATACGGGAGCTAGTCAATCTTTAATGGTAAGAGATGAGGAGTTATGTAGTCTTCATAGAATTTACAGTACAGAAGGAGACCATTCGGCCCATCGAGTCTGCACCAGCTCTTGGAAAGAGCACCCGACCCAAGGTCAACACCTCCACCCTATCCCCATAACCCAGTAACCCCACCCAACACTAAGGGCAATTTTGCACACTAAGGGCAATTTATCATGGCGAATCCACCTAACCTGCATATCTTTGGACTGTGGGAGGAAACCGGAGCACCCGGAGGAAACCCACGCACACACAGGGAGGATGTGCAGACTCCGCACAGACAATGACCCAAGCCGGAATTGAACCTGGGACCCTGGAGCTGTGAAGCAATTGTGCTATCCACAATGCTACCGTGCTGCCCGTCTTGGCAGAATGTTGCCAGGAAAGGTGGTCATATGTGGAATTCAGGGTGAGAGGAGTAGTGTTCCATTATATCAGGTAAGGTTGGAAAGTCCAGTGAAGAGTGGTGAAGTGGTAATGGGAGTAATAGAGAAACTATCTTGTCCAGGAGTACAGTTTATCTTGGGTAATGATATAGCTGGATCGCAGGTGGGAGTGATGCCTTCTGTGGTTGATAAGCCAGTGGAAAATCAGACAACTGAAGGGTTGAAGGACGAATATCCTGGGACTTTTCCGGATTGTGTAGTAACAAGGTCGCAAAGTCACAGGTAAGACAAGAGGAGAAATCAAAGAGTGAAGATGATGTTGAAGTGCAATTGTCAGAAGCGATTTTTGATCAGGTGGTTGAAAAAGAACGCGAACAGGTGGAGGATGAGATGGATATTTTTAGTTCAGAAAAATTGGCGGAGTTACAACAGAAAGATGTAGAAATAAAACGGATGTATCAGAAAGCATACACGGAAGAGGAATCTGCGTGTATACCAGAATGTTATTACCGTAAAAGTGATGTCTTGATGAGAAAATGGACACCTTTACATATGCAGGCGGATGAAAAGTGGGCAGAAGTTCATCAAGTGGTATTGCCAGTAGGGTATAGAAAGGAGGTGTTGCGAGTTGCACATGAGGTACCAGTGGGAGGTCATTTGGGAATAAGGAAACCTCAAGCTAAAATACAAAAATATTTTTATTGGCCTGGACTACATAAAGATGTAGTTACATTTTGTCAATCACGTCACACATGTCAAGTGATAGGGAAACCTCAAGCAGTGATAAAACCAGCGCCCTTAAAACCCATTCCAGCATTTGATTAACCTTTTACACGGGTCCTAATTGATTGCGTAGGACCGCTTCCTAAAACAAAAAGTGGGAATCAATATCTTTTGACTATAATGGATGTGTCTACTAGGTTTTCAGAGGCCATTCCAGTACGTAATATTACAGCTAAAAAGATTGTGGAGGAGTTACTTAAATTCTTTACTAGATATGGACTACCCACAGAAATATAATCGGATCAAGGATCAAATTCTACCTCAAAGTTATTCAAAGAAGTTATGGATCGCTTCGGAATAAAACAATTTAGATCAATTGCGTACCATCCAGAATCACAGGGAGTATTAGAAAGGTGGCATCAGACATTAAAGACAATGTTGAGAGCTTATTGTCAAGATTATCCAGAGGATTGGGATAAAGGAATTCCATTCGTACTGTTTGCAATTAGGGATGTACCTAATGAGTCAACCAAATTTAGTCCTTTTGAACTAATTTTTGGTCATGAGGTAAGTGGACCACTTAAATTGATTAAGGAAAAATTGGTGAGTGAGAAATCGGAAATTACATTATTGGATTGCGTGTCAAATTTTAGGGAACGATTAAATAGAGTAGGTGAATTGGCTAGACAACAATTAAAAGTTGCACACAAGAAATCCAAATTCCAGATCCACATACTTCCTATAAAAATCAACCGGGAACCCATCCAGTCCCGGGGCCTTGCCCGCCTGCATGCTCCCCAATCCCTTAACCAGCTCCACCAGCCCCATCAGGGGCCCCAGGCCACCCACCTGCTCCTCCTCCACCCTCGGGAACCTCAGTTGATCTAAGAACCGCCGCATCCCCTCTCCTCCCTCCGGGGGCTCTGACTTGTACAGGTCCCATAGAAATCCCTAAATACCTCATTTATTTTAACCGCACACCGCACCGTATTCCCCCCCCAATCCCTGATTCCTCCAATCTCCCTCGCCGCCTCCCTCTTACGTAGCTGATGCGCCAGCATCCGACTCGCCTTCTCCCCATACTCTTACACTGCCCCCAGCATCTTCCTCCACTGAGCCTCTGTCTTCCCCATGGTCAATAAATCAAATTCCGTTTGGAGGTTCCGTCGCTCCCTCAGCAGCCCCTCTTCGGGGGCCTCTGCATAGCTCCTGTCCACCCTTACTATCTCCCCACCAACCTCTCCCTCTCCATCCTCTCTCTCTTCTCCCTGTGAGCCCTAATTGAAGTTAGCTCTCCCCTAACCATCGCCTTCAGAGCCTCCCAAACCACACCCACCTGCACCTCCCCATTATCATTGGCCTCTATTTGTCTCTGGATGCACCCCCCGGACCTGCCCACAAACCTTCTCATCCGCCAACAGTCCCACATCCAGGCGCCACAGCGGGCGCTGGTCCCTCTCCTCCCCCAACCCCAACTCCACCTAGTGCGGGGCGTGGTCCGAAATCGCTATAGCCGAATATTCCGTTCCCTCCACTCTTGGGATCAGTGCCCTACTTATCACAAAGAAGTCTATCCGTGAATAGGCCTTATGTACATGGGAGAAAAAAGAGAACTCTCTGGCCCCCGGCCTGGCAAACCTCCATGGATCCACTCCCCCCATCTGGTCCAGAAACCCCCTTAGCACCTTGGCCGCGGCTGGCCTCTTACCCGTCCTTGACCTGGATCGGTCCAATGCTGGGTCCAGTACCGTATTAAAGTCCCCCCCCCCCATTATCAAGCTCCCCGCTTCTAGATCCGGGATCCGACTCAACATGCGCTTCATAAACCCTGCATCGTCCCAATTCGGGGCATACACATTCACCAGTACCACCTGGGTCCCCTGCAACCTACCACTCACATCACGTATCGACCCCCATTATCCGCCACAACATTCAGCACCTCAAACGACACCCACTTCCCCACCAGTATTGCAACCCCTCTGTTCTTTGCATCCAGCCCTGAATGAAAGACCTGCCGTACCCACAGACCCACAAAACCTACATATCACATCCACTCACCCCTTCCCACTCCCCAGCTTCTCGTTTTGTATAAAGGTCCAAGCCTCATCCGGCGTATCAAAATAATGGTGGCGATCTTGAAATGTGACCCACAGTCGCGCTGGCTGCAACAGCCCGAACTTCTCCCCCTTTCGGTGGAGCACCGCCTTAGCCCGGTTGAATCCAGCCCTCTTCTCCAGTCTTGATAAATACGGATCTCCATATTCTCCCAACTGCTGCTCCGTTCCTTCTTCGCCCATCTCAGGACGCACTCCCTGTCGATGAAGCAGTGAAACCTCACCACTACAGCCCTTGGCGGCTCATTGGCTTTAGGCCTCCTTCCAGGACTCTGTGAGCCCCATCCAGCTCCAAGGGCCTCGGGGAGGCTCCCGCGCCCATTAACGTGTTCAGCATTATGGCTACATATGCCCCAGTGTCGGACCCCTCCACCCCTTCAGGGAGACCCAGAGTCCGGAGATTCTTCCTCCTCGACCTATTCTCCAGGTCCTCGAACTTTTCCTGCCAGTTCTTGTGCAGCGCCTCGTGCGCCTCCACTTTCACTGCCAGGCCCACAATCTCGTCCTCGTTTTCAGAGGCTTTCTGCTGCACCTCTCGAACCGCCGCCCCTTGAGTCTTCTGGGTCTCCACCAGCTTTTCTATCGACGCCTTCATTGGGGCCAGTATCTCTGCTTTCAGCTCCGCAAAGCAGCTTTTCAGGAACTCGTGGTGCTCCCGCGACCATTGCGCCCACGCTGCCTGGTCTCCACCCGCCGCCATCTTACTTTTCCTCACCCGCTATCCTCTCTGCTCCAAAACTACTTTTTTAATTGCTCCACTCCTTGTCCACGCCATACAATGTTGGAGGAACCTTACTGCTGCCTTCCCACACCGGGAATCGTCATCCAAGTGCCGCTGGGGCTCCTCAAAAGGGCCCAAACGTTTGTTCTTAGCGGGAGCTGCCGAACGTATGACCTACCAGGCATAGCTGCAACCAGAAGTGCCAGCAGGTGCACTGTTGATCTCTCTGCCATCAAAAGACTATCTTTTGACCATTTGGTGAATTCAGAATTATAAATGTTCTCAGTAGTGAATGTAAACCTAATTTGCTTCTGTTAAAAGGTGTTTTTGAGTCGTATGGATTTTAAAAGGAAAGCTTAAAGGTTTACTTAGTGTTGTATTCTTTGGGGTTGTATTTGAATTGATTGTTGCTAAGATGTTCACTGTATGTTTTAAAAAGGTTAACTTGAGTTCATAGAATAAACATTGTTTTGCTTTAAAATATACTTTTCCATTTCTGCTGTACCACACCTGTATAGTGGGCCGTGTGCTCCCCATACAACAATCTAGTAAAAGTTGTGGGTCAGGTGAACTCCATGATACACTTTGGGGTTCTCTAATCCCTGGCCTACAACAACATCCTCCCGGGCCAAGCGGATGAAAGCCTGGCGCCGGAAGGAGTAGATGTGCCTGAGGGGGGCATCCTTCAGGCCGAGAGGGAGCGGCGCTACCTCAGAATGAACCTCCCCCAGTAGTTGGAGGTGGGTGAGGTGGAGCTCGGTAGGGAGGTGAGGTGGGTCATTGGACAATATGACCTTCTTGGCGGTGGTATCGAGAGGGTCCACCGCTATGTAGGTCCCGCCCACTGCGAGCCCCTTTTCAAGGACGAGGTGAATCACCCTCTCGGCCCTCAGGAAGAACACGACTTTCCCATACACTCAAGAGGCGGCCACAATGGCCGAGGGGCCAAGGGCCCCGGCCATTGTGCGAACGCACGCCTCGATGGTGACGGTGGGGTGAGCATAGCACTTTACGCCCAGCTTTTGGGTCAGCAACCGGAAAGGTGGCGGGGCTGCGGGAGCAGTGGAGGCTGAGGAGGCTATCACCCTCGCATAGGTGGCTCTGGTCGGCCCCGCCACTGGCGTAGGTGGAGTGGCCGTCAGGGCAAGTGCCATGCCCACCCCAATGAGGGCTTTGTCGCGTTGGAATTTAATTGACGAAATAGATAGTGGGAAGGGGGTTGTCAGGGTAAGAGCGAGGTGGAATGACATACTCTCCCCCTTGGAAGGTATACAGGGGAGCAAAGCAGGGAAGGGAAGAGAAGAGAGAACAAGGAGCACTGTTGGAGGAGGTCAGCAACACAGGAGGGTGGGGCACCGTAGATGGAATGGTGCCCGAGGTGAGAGACTCCTGAGACTCCGGGTGAAGTTGGAGGGTGGGAGGATCTTCAGCCCAGGAGGGGGCCCAGCAAAAAAACACAGTCCGTGCTCCCACCCTAGGTCACCACATTGAGATAAGTGATGCTGGTTTAAAGAAGTCTTCAGCCCAAGTAGGGCTCAGCAAAATACAGTCTGTGCTCCACCCTGGAATGACCACCCAATGGAACCGATCTCCTCCCTGCTGGTGTATGGGGCCTTCAGCCCGGGAAGGGCCCAGCAACCACTCAATTGTCCCCGTCATGGAACAAGCTCACTAGATGGAAAGAGGACGGCCTGACAGTTGGGAGAACTGCGCAGGGCAGGGCCAGGCCCTCAGCTCGGGAGGGGCCCAGTAAACAAACAGTCCAAAGAGGCTTTAATCCCACCTTGTTTTTGCAACCACCTTCCTGTTGTTGTTGTTGTTCCTTCCCCTCTCCTCCCTCTCTCCTTCCCCTCTCCTCCCTCTCTCCTTCCCCTCTCCTTCCCCTCTCCTCCCTCTCTCCTCTCTCCTCTCCTCCCTCTCTCCTCTCTCCTCTCCTCCCTCCTCCCTCTCTCCTCTCTCCTCCCTCTCTCCTTCCTCTTTCCTTCCCCTCTCCTCCCTCTCTCCTCCCTCTTTCCTTCCCCTCTCCTCCCTCTCTCCTTCCCCTCTCCTCCCTCTCTCCTCTCTCCTCTCCTCCCTCTCTCCTCTCTCCTCTCCTCCCTCTCTCCTCTCTCCTCTCCTCCCTCTCTCCCCTCCTCCCTCTCTCCTCTCTCCTCCCTCTCTCCTTCCTCTTTCCTTCCCCTCTCCTCCCTCTCTCCTCCCTCTTTCCTTCCCCTCTCCTCCCTCTCTCCTTCCCCTCTCCTCCCTCTCTCCTCTCTCCTCTCTCCTCCCTCTCTCCTCCCTCCTCCCTACTCTCTCCTCTCTCCTTCCTCTTTCCTTCCCCTCTCCTCCCTCTCTCCTCCCCCTCCCTCTCTCCTTCCCCTCTCCTCCCTCTCTTCCTCCCTCTCTTCCTCCCTCTCTTCCTCCCTCTCTCCTTCCCCTCTCCTCCCTCTCTCCTTCCTGCAGGCAAGTCAGCAACAGCCAGCACTGGAAACAGCACTCAGCAACAGAGACAGAGAGAGCAGCTGCAGCCACTCAAAGTGGATTGGCCACGCTAAATTGCCCCTTAATTGGGGAAAAAAAGAATTGGGCAGTTTAAATTTTTGAAATTAAAAAAAAAAGAATCCTTCTCAAGCATGGACTGAAGACCCAAATGGAAGATTGGAGCATGCAGACATTTCACAATTCCAATAGGACATCAATTCCTCAATTCCACTTATGGCAGGCCCTCATGAGTTTGCAGTTTAAATTCTGGGTAAAAGAGAGTGTCCAGAAAATTATGAGAGAAGAAAAACAAACCAGAAGACCATATTAAGTCATATGATCAAAATTGTTTTGTTGCGAGACCTGCCGCACACATTGTTCTTGAGAAAGATCCACAGCATTGCCTGCAATTCTTACTGCTCTCACGTTTTGTAAAGAGGCAAGTGACTGAAACATGATTGCTCAGCTGCAGGGAGACCTGGAGACTCCATTCTGCTCTCTGGGACTTCTAACTGAAATGGCAGGAAGTTGCACAAAACCATCGGCACCGTTAGCAAATGGACACCTAACATGTCTGCTATCTTAATGGAGGTGTTGCCCAGAGAAGACCCCCTTTGGGTACCTGAGACCATGGGGTAGAAATTTATTTTGGGCGCAAAATTGGCAATGGCAGCCAGCTTTGCGCTGCCACCCAAGACTCTACCTGCAGTATGGCTGCCATGGTGATTTGTTGCCATGGTGATTTCCTTAGTTTAGGTGAAGGGCTGAAATACTAAGAACACAGGTTCAAAACGAGGAAGTCAGAAATAAGAAGAGAAGTCGGACCAAGTTTTCCAAGTTTAATGACAGTGGCAGCAGTCATGTCGGGAAAGGGGATGCCGAAAGGGAACCAAGAGTATTCATCAATCATGTTCAAGAAGTACGTGTTGCGGTCGGTAGAGGGGAGGGGTCCTTTGAAGTCCATGCTGAGGCTCTCAAAGGGGCAGAAAGCCTTCACCAGATGCGCTTTCTCTGGCCGGTAGAAGTGCGGCTTGCACTCCGCGCAGATTTGGCAATTTCTGGTGGCGGTCCTGACCTCCTCGATGGAGTAGAGCAAGTTGTGGGTTTTGATGAAGTGAAAGAAATGTGTGACCCCCGGGCGGTATCCTGAGTCGGTCCACTTGTGCGCTGGCACATGTGCCGTGGGATAGGGCATCAGGAGGCTCATTGAGCTTCCCGGGACGATACAAGATCTCATAGTTGCAGGTGGAGAGCTCGATCCTCCACCGTAAGATCTTATCGTTTTTGATCTTGCCCCGCTGTGTATTATTGAAAATGAAAGCTACCGACCGTTGGTCAGTGAGCAGCGTGAATCTCCTGCCGGCCAGGTAGTGCCTCCAATGTCGCACAGCTTCTACGATGGCCTGGGCCTCCTTTTCGACGGAGGAATGACGGATTTCGGAGGCATGGAGGGTGCGGGAAAAGAAAGCTACAGGCCTGCCCGCCTGGTTGAGGGTGGCAGCCAGAGCTACGTCTGATGCGTCGCTCTCGACCTGAAAGGGGAGGGACTCATCGACAGCATGCATCGTGGCCTTTGCGATGTCTGCCTTTAAGCAACTGAAGGACTGGCGGGCCTCTGCCGACAGAGGGAAGGCCGTGGATTGAATTAGTGGGCGGGCCTTGTCCGTGTAGTTGGGGACTCACTGGGCGTAATATGAAATAAAAAACAGGCATCGTTTCAGGGCCTTGGGGCAGTGGGGGAGGGGAAATTCCATGAGGGGGCGCATGCGTTCGGGGTCGGGCCTAATACTCCATTGTGCACCACGTAGCCAAGGATGGCTAGGCGATCGGTGCTAAATACGCATTTCTCCTTGTTATAAGTCAGGTTAAGGAGTTTGGCGGTATGGAGGAATTTGCGGAGGTTGGTGTCGTGGTCCTGCTGATCGTGGCCGCAGATGGTGACGTTGTCTAGGTACGGAAATGTGGCCCGCAAAACGTGCCATTCAACCATTCAGTCCATCTCCCGTTGGAAGACCGAGACCCCTTTGTGACACCGAAGGGAACCCTAAAGAAATGATAGGGCCGCCCATCTGCTTCGAATGCAGTGGACTTGCAGTCGTCCGGGCGAATGGGGAGCTGGTGATAGGCGGATTTGAGGTCCACAGTGGAAAAGACCATGTATTGTGCAATCTGATTGACCAAATCAGATATGCGGGGAAGACCCCCTTCCCCGCATATCTGCGTCAAGCTGCGTATACCGGTTGATAGTCTGACTATAATCAATGACCATCCTGAGCTTCTCCCCGGTCTTTACAACCACCACTTGAGCTCTCCAGGGGCTGTTGTTAGCCTCGATAATGCCTTCCTTCAGTAACCTTTGGACTTCCGACCTGATAATGGTCCGGTCCTGGGCACTGTACCGTCTGCTCCTGGTGGCGATGGGTTTGCAATCCGAGGTGAGGTTCGCAAACAGGGAAGGCGGGTCGACCTTGAGGGTCGCGAGGCTGCAGACAGTGAGGGGGGGTATAGGGCCGCCGAATTTAAAGGTTAAACTCCGGAGGTTGCATTGGAAGTCCAAGCCCAGGAGTGCGGCAGCGCAGAGGTGAGGGAGGACGTAGAGCCGGAAGTTGCTAAACTCTATGCCCTGGACAGTGAGATTTGCAATACAGTACCCCCCGGATTTCCACAGAGTGGGACCCGGAGGACAGGGAGATTTTTTGTTTAACAGGGTGTATCGCGAGGGAGCAGTGCCTTAACGTAGCGGGGTGAATAAAGCTCTTCGTGCTCCCAGAGTCGAACATGCAGGACGTCTTGTGCCCGTTGATGTGTACCGTTGCCGTTGCGGTCGTGAGATTTCGGGGCCAAGACTGGTCCAGTGTAACCGAGGCGAGTTGCGGCAGATGCTGAGAGGTCTCATCAGGTGATACACGGCCATCCGAGTCGGGGTTTGAGACATCATTCAAGATGGCGGCGCCCATGAATCGCACATGGCCGGCAGTGTACAAGGTGGCGGCGCCCATGGGCCGCACGTGGCTTGCGGGTAGGTGGATGGCGGTGGGCCCGGGTCGCCTGCGGAGACAGCAGCGACCGACGTGCCTGGCATACCGCCACGAAGTGCCCCTTTTTACTGCAGCCCTTGCACGTTGTGGATCGGGCCGTGCAGCGTTGCCGGGGGTGTTTGGCTTGCCCGCAAAAGTAGCATCTGGGCCCCCTGGGGTTGACTGGCCGCCGGGCGGCACACGCTTGTGGCGAATTGGGGGACGCGTTAGAGTCGGCCGCGGGTGGGGTCGACGTTGTCCACACGCGGTCGGGGGCATACGCCTGGGCGTTACGGGCGGCGACTTCTAAAGAGCTTGCGAGTTTCCGTGTATCCCCGAGACCTAGCGTATCCCCTTCTAGCAGCCGCTGGCGGATCTGCGTGGACAGCATGCCAGTAACAAAAGCGTCCCGGATTAAACGTTCAGTGTGGTCGCTAGCCGAAACTTGCTGGCAGTTATAGTTCCTACCTAGGACTAATAATGCGCAGCAGAAGTCGTCCGACGATTCCCCCGGAATTTGTCGTCTGGTGGCCAGAAGATGTTGGGTGTATACCTGATTCACTGGGTCAATATAGTGTCCTTTCAACAGAGTTATAGCGTCCTTTAAGTCAGCCGTGTCTTCGATGAGCATAAAGATTTCTGGGCTCACCCTCGAGTAGAGAATCTGCAGTTTCTGGTCCTCCGAGGGTGAAGTCGTGGCCGCCCTGATGTAGCTGTTGAAACACGCCTACTAATGTTTAAAAGTACCGCTGAGTTTGCCGCATGGGGGCTGAGTTGTAGACACTCCGGCTTGATGCGGATCTCCATTCTTTAAAATCTGGTGTAATAAATTGATGCACGATCAATTACCACAGAAGCGAGATTGTAGATTGAAGGCTTTATTACACCAGATGCTTCCCCAGCAGCGCAGTATCAAAATGTCTGCAGCCAGGGAAAGCACAGACCTTTATACTCCGGCCTGCTGGGGGGGACCAGCAGGCAGAGCTCTACTAAGGAACCTCTAATACGAGGTACCTCCGTAATACCCTTAATACAGACTACCACACAGTGGAAGGTTCAAACTGAGTAAAGACTCAAGGAAGGGAATTTGTTTTCTTTGTAGAAAAAAATGGTTGAAAAGGGAAATGTTCGTCGGCGTTTCCAATTCAGAAAGATCTGGCTAATGTAAAATAAGGAGATTATTTGATTGAAACTGTAATTGCAGCAATGGATGGTAAAAGAGGAACATTGGCATGTCTGTTACTTGACTGAAGATTAGAAGAGTTATTTTCCCTGCACTGTCAAAGGTGCATGAAGAATAAATTTCCACCAAAAGCAGTTAGTTCTATGCCAGGAAACCCTATTCAATAAAAGGCTGGGTGAATTATCAAGCTGAAGGTTCTAAGGATAAATGCAATTGTGCGTCATCAAAGATTCAGCTGATCACGATGGTCGCTGGCCTGCTGAGACCGTGAAAGTGGAAATGTTGCTCCATGTAATGATTTCAGTCAGAGCGTTTGAAAATATGGCTGTAATTTTGATAGCTTAGGCATGAGTTGAATTCATTTCAAAATATTTGCATCTGAAACGGGTGACTGACCAGATGAAACAGAGTGAAGGACTGGGTGGAGGGGGAGGAGGGGGGAGGGGGGAAGATCATTCCAGGTAGGACAGAGGCAGTGGCTGAGCTGACTGACAGATGCGGAACAACAGTGCCCAAAAGATAAGCAGTTGAGAGCTTGAAAGTGCAATTAAGGGTCTTGGGGAAAGTATTTTCCAGGTTAGGAGTGGAACTGGAAGTGGAGAGAGACACATGGGCGGTGAGAACTTTAAGGAAGCAGTCAGACATGGGGGTAAATTTTCTGATCTCGCCTGCCGCAGGAATCGTCACGGGCGGAAAATTTAAAGGACCATTAAAAGGTCCAGTGACCTTGGGTGAAAATTTTGGGTCCCGGGTGGAAGGCCCTGAAAAATCCCACCCATGACCTTTTCTGTGGTTGAGACCATGCGAGCATAGTGGTCACGGGATTCAACAGGTCCGAAGGTGGTGACTGCGAAAATGGAAGAGAAAGTTTATCTGGAAGGAGAGGTTTAGGGTGAGATAGACAGATTTTTTAATCCGTAAGGGAATCCAGGGTTATGGGGGTGAGGTGGGAAAGTGGAGTTGAGGATTGGATCAGATCAGTTATGATCTCATTGAATGGCACAGCAGACATGATGGGCTGAATGGCCTACTTCTGCTCCTACACCTTATGGTCTTCAGGGTGGAAGCTGGCAGGGAAGAGAAGGCATGGGTAGTTGAGATAGAGATTGAAATGGCCAAAGGTGAAGAGTCACTCAGTATAGAGGCTGAGAAGGAAAGGAGGGGGGATATTTTGGGAAGACATGTGGCATGGGGCCTCTGTGAAGTCAAATGTGAGCAGGATGGAACATGGGAATGTTTCTTTAGGAGGAAGAGGTGTCGGAGGACCAGCACACTAAGGTGTGATTTGGTGATAAAGGGTTAACTGCAATTTGAGTAAGACAGATGTTGGAAGGTCAACACCAATTTAGGCTTCAATCAGTGGCAAGGTTTTCACTATCCATAAACCAAGTTCCAGTCAATGCCCAGATGTCAATGCAATTGTCTACAATGAGGTCATGGATGGCAAGATTCCTGTTAACAAATTAATGTACGAAGTCTTACAACACCAGGTTAAAGTCCAACAGGTTTGTTTCGATGTCACTAGCTTTCGGAGCGCTGCTCCTTCCTCAGGTGAATGAAGAGGTCTGTTCCAGAAACACATATATAGACAAATTCAAAGATGCCAAACAATGCTTGGAATGCGAGCATTAGCAGGTGATCTCCAAAATCAGTTGCATTCTTGGACACACTTGTCTCCATCAAGGACGGTCACCTCAGCACTTCGCTTTACCGCAAACCCACGGATAACCTCATGATGCTCCACTTCTCCAGCTTCCACCCTAAACACATTAAAGAAGCCATCCCCTATGGACAAGCGCTCCGTATACACAGGATCTGCTCAGACGAGGAGGAGCGTAACAGACATCTACAGACGTTGAAAGATGCCCTCGTATGAACGGGATATGGCACTCGACTCATCGATCGACAGTTCCAACGCGCCACAGTGAAAAACCGGACCAACCTCCTCAGAAGACAAACATGGGACACAACCGACAGAATACCCTTCGTCGTCCAGTACTTCCCCGGAGCGGAGAAACTACGTCATCTTCTTCACAGCCTTCAACACGTCATTGATGACGATGAACATCTTGCCAAGGTCATCCCCACACCCCCACTACTTGCCTTCAAACAACCGCGCAACCTCAAACGAACCATTGTTTGCAGCAAACTACCCAGTCTTCAGAACAGTGACCACGACACCACACAACCCTGTCATGGCAATCTCTGCAAGACGTGCCAGATCATCGACATGGATACCACTATTACACGTGAGAACACCACCCACCAGGTACGCGGTACATACTCATGCGACTCGGCCAACGTTGTCTACCTCATACGCTGCAGGAAAGGATGTCCCGAAGCGTGGTACATTGGCGAGACCATGCAGACGCTGCGACAACGAATGAACGGACATCGCGCAACAATCACCAGGCAGGAATGTTCCCTTCCAGTCGGGGAACACTTCAGCAGTCAAGGGCATTCAACCTCTGATCTCCGGGTAAGCGTTCTCCAAGGCGGCCTTCAGGACCCGCGACAACGCAGAATCGCCGAGCAGAAACTTATAGCCAAGTTCCGCACACATGAGTGCGGCCTCAACCGGGACCTGGGATTCATGTCACATTACATTCATCCCCCACCATCTGGCCTGCAAAATCCTACCAACTGTCCTGGCTTGAGACAATTCACACCTCTTTAACCTGGGGTTACCCCATCTCTGGATCTGTAAAGATTTAATCACCTGCTAATGCTCGCATTCCAAGCATTGTTTGGCATCTTTGAATTTGTCTATATATGTGTTTCTGGAACAGACCTCTTCATTCACCTGAGGAAGGAGCAGCGCTCCGAAAGCTAGTGACATCGAAACAAACCTGTTGGACTTTAACCTGGTGTTGTAAGACTTCGTACTGTGCTCACCCCAGTCCAACGCCGGCATCTCCACATCATGGCTAACAAATTAATGGACATTGGACGGAAATGCAAAGAGGGTCAATCAAGAGCAGTGTTCACTGGGAAGGAGATTCTGTTATACAATATTAGATTCACATCCTCCAGCTACTACAGATTGATTACCTTGTGAAATTGAGAAATATCACACGGCCTTTTCTTCAGATTCAGACGAGTGGTTTGGGGATTTTGAGTTGGGCAACTCTTGTGTACACATGTTCTGGAAGAAGTAAAACTTTGATGAACTATATGGGCATTCCTAATTCCAGATTTTCTTAAGATCTTTTCCAAGGGAAATACTGGTAAATAACAGACTTAAGAAACCAGTATTAAGGAGATTAGGCATATTACTGAAATCTCAGTTCTGCTGGATCATATTGTGTTCTGTGAGACTGATTTATATATGTGTAAGGTAACGTACACGTGACACACTGCAAGCTGGACTTAACGCTAGGCTTAACGCTAGACTTACCTCACAGAAGGAAGTAAGAGACTGCTGTGTGCTCTATTTCACAGAGACATGGCAAACACCTGCCTCAGCAGACTGTGCCATATAACCTGACGGCTTCTCAATACACCAGATATACCGCTAAGCATCATGTGGCAAAGCGAAGGGTGGATGTGTTTGCCTCCTCATCAACTCCTCCTGGTGCTCGAACGTGGAATTCCTGGGGAACCACTGTTCCCCAGACCTGGAATACTTGACTGTGAAGTGCCACCCATACTACCTTCCACCGGAGTTCACTTCTGCCACCATCATGGCGGTCTACATCCCACCCTAGGCAGAAGTGAAGAAGGCGCTTGATGAATTGTACACTGCTATAAATAACAGTGAAACAGAATACCCGTAGTCCTTATTCATCATGGCCGGAGTCTTCAACCAGGCCAAACTCAAGGGAGAGCTGCCATCACACAGGAGACACAAAAGTCTGAGAACACGCACTAACAGGTTCAAAAACAGCTTCTTCCCCACTGTTACCGGACTCCTGAATGATCTTCTTCTGGACTGAATTGATCTGTTCACACATCTTCTCGACTGAGTACTACGCTCCATATGCTTCACCAGATGCATGTGCCTATGTATTTACATTGTGTATTTATGTATGTCCTATGTTTTTGTCATATATAGAACGATCTGGCTGGGCTGTACGCAGAACAATACTTTTCACTGTACCTCGGTACATGGGACAATATATCAAATCCAATCCAAATCCAAGCAGGTTTCTCTTCAAACATTTTCAGCTTTCAATATCATTTCTGTTTCGTAACCCTGTAGGGGTCAGCGATGAACCAACACCTGGGCAGCAGGGGGAGGTCTTAGGGGAGGCAGTCAATTAAGAGGCAATCTCCAGATTTATCATCCAATTAAGGACAGTGGGTGGGCTCCCAAGGCAGAAGCAAGACCCGCTCCAGTGGAGGCCAGCAGCCCTCACTGTGAGACCCATGGGAGTGCTGCTGACTGATGGACAAGCAGAGAGGCATTGCAGCCACCTTTATGGTCAGAGTGGATGCAAGATTTACTGCAAACGTTCGTGAGGGAGACAGGCAACTCCAAGACGATATGGGCAGACAACTGCCTTGCCATTTACTGCTGGTGAATTCTTCAATAGCCTCAAAAATAATGAGACTCTGACCTCAACTATGAGGCTACTTCCTCTCACCTGTGAGGCCGCTTCCTCTTACCTATGAGGCCGCTTCCTCTCACCTGCTGGGGAGTGGACACGACGGGGGTCCCACCCATGCTCACAAGATTCCGGGCGCTATTTAATGGCCCTGTTGTGCCTGACGTGGTGACACAATGAGGCCATTGAATCTCACAAGAGGCCTCATTTAAATATGTTGGTGTCAGATTCTCCCGGCGTCCAGGACCTAATGGTTTCTCCTGGAAGAACTTGCCATGGCGCCGTTTAGCACTGGTTTCCACAAACGTGGACCAGGCGGAACGACACCTGGGGAGATCTCGCAGGTCATTAAAGACACCTGGGTGTTGAAAACTGGGCAGGGTGGTACCCTGGCATTCCTGCTGGCACCAGGCACTTTAGCACTGGCAGGCTGGCTGGGACACTTCCAGAGCGTGAGGCTGGCAGTGCCAAGGTGCCCTGGTGCCAGGTTGCCAGTGCCAGGGATCAGGCCCGGGGGTGCCTTGCCCTTAAGAGATGTGGCGAGGGGGGTCTTGAGAATAGGGAAATTGCGTGCAGTGGGGGGGGTGGGGGGGGTTTCCAGTGGCCACAGTGGCGTGGCTGAGGGGGAGTCAAAAGATTGGGGCGGCATTTAAAAATGGTGCCCCAATCACGTGTCATCGCGAGCTGAGCTCGCCAATGCAGGAAATGACTAAAGTGTGTTCGACAGGGCGTTCCATGGCAAGGCCAAAAGAAAGTGCTGTTAAATAGCGCTGTCTTAGCACCGAGAAACACCCCTCTAAACGCAGAACGGGACTCTGTTTTTGTCCCAGGAACTCATGCTCTCCATATGCATCCAAAAGTCGGGTTTAATTGCCCTTTTAAATGCCGTAATTTGAAGAGGTGGTAACTCACTGGGGAGCCAATCTGATGCTACATTCCAATTTTCCATGCCATCCCCACTTCCAAAGCTGCCTCTGCATTGGTAACATCCAGTGCATTACCTCTGGGTATGATGGTTGGCAGGTTAACACTAGCTTCTCCTCGAGTAATGGCCTAATATTAAAAAATAATATATTTTAATCATCAGTTAGTGTTAATGCAGGAACACTTCACTGGCAGGAAAAGAATAGGAAATGAGTGAAAATTGTTTGAGGGAGTTGGGAGTGAATTGGAGATTTTCCCAGCATTAGAACTGAGCTGAAAGACTGCAATGATCTCTTGCTTCGGCCATACCATTTTATTACCAACAAGCTGCAATAGAAACACTGACTGATGTCTTATTCTAATGTTCCTACTCAAACAAGCTAGAAAATATCTCACGCGTCACTCCAACTACTTCCCATCCAACTTCACTACAACAGCAATATAAAAAAAACAAGTTTCATAGACTCAGTGTAATAATGCAAGCTGCTGCAAAGTATACGAGGTGATTTGCAACCAACGTAAATGGTTTAAACTGTAGAATGAAAGACTTGCATTTTTATAGCACCTGTCATGACCTCAGGAAGTCCCAAAGCACTTGTCCAACCAATGGAATCTAGTCACTCTGCAATGGAGGAAATGCACAGCAAGGTCCCACAAACAACAACATGATCATGAACAGATCATCTGTTTGTGTGAAGCTGGTTGAGGGTTGACTGTTGGCCAGGGTATCAGGAAGAATGCTTTGTTTTTCTTCAAGAATAGTGCCATTGGATCTTTTGTGTTCACCAGGTAGACAGGTCCCATCCAAAGCCATGGTGGACAAATGCACAAATACAGCTCCAAAATGCTTCTTCAATCTAGTGTTTCTGGTGTCTGAATTTTATAGACTGAGAAAAGGAAGATTTTCTAAACCACTTGTAACTCCCAAGCACAACTTAGTATGAAGCTGACCTTTTTTTCCCCAGTAACATATTTCAGCCCAATTTGTGAGAATTATCTCAGTTGGCTTGATTGCCAGTTTAATAAAGGCGCAGGGATTCAGGCGAGTAACATAAAGAAGACGTTTATTTATAATATGTACTATTTACAGTTCACCAGGTCCTCTCTCTCTCTCTCAGTCGGTTCCTAATTGACCGACCTTATATACACATGGTAATAGCCCTGCAGTTGGTGGGGGAGTTCATACTCCTTAAGTCACATGGGGAAAACAATCAACCCTGCCCCATGTTTTCCGTGCAGGTAATTACAGGTAGAATTGTCATGCAGAATCACACCAACACCATGAGTTTGATCCCCGTACCGGCTGAGGTAGTTCATTAAGACTTGTCTCCTTACCTTTGCTCTTTGCTCAATGTGGAGTGGTGGCCCTCAAGCTAGAAAGAGTCTTTGTTCCATATGGGGGTGTGAGTGGAGCTAACCCCTGAGGCTCCCCCGCTACCTGGCGCTGCCAGTTTTGGAGGCTCGCTGCCGTCTTGACCCAGGGCTGCATGGAGCACAGGGCAGCACTATGCCACCTGCAACACCCGAGCAGTGATGATATGCAAATGGAATTTACTGTATGTGAGGAGTGGAACGCATTGACACCGCTGTCGAGGCACCGGAGAATTGCAATTTGGCATGAACCTGCGTTGGCCACAATTTTGGTGTCAAAATTATTTCTCCGCCCAATCGCCTTTCCCGATTTTGGTGTCGCCCGACAGAGATGATGCGGCCGGGGGTGAGTGTGCAGAGCAAGGTTTACCAGCACAACTGGCTTGCTGGGTGGCACTCTGAGAAAAGGGGGGAAAGAAGTGGTAAGATAGATGGGGAGTGGGGGGATGCGCGTGTGGGATTTGAGAGTCCCAGGATGGAGCCATAAATCATTGTGAAATGAAATGAAAATGAAATGAAAATCGCTTATTGTCACAAGTAGGCTTCAAATGAAGTTACTGTGAAAAGCCCCTAGTCGCCACATTCCGGCGCCTGTTCTGGGAGGCTGGTACGGGAATTGAACCGCGCTGCTGGCCTGCTTTGGTCTGCTTTCAAAGCCACCGATTTAGCCCTGTGCTAAACAGCCCCTTGTCGGTCTCTTGCCTTCTCCAATTCCTCACAGATACCAGAATGGTTACTGAGGTTGATCCCGTGTTGGCTGTCCTTGCATTGCTGGCAGCAGCCGAGGCAAGCAGATGCCAGGGAAGGTGGCAGCAGCGACAACACAGGTTAGAGGTGGTCCCCCATAAGCCGGGACTGCCACACACACTGAAGATCAGGCCGCCCATCAGGCTCTGGGCCCAGTCCAGGTTGAAGGTGCTAAAGTCTGTTGCCCAGCATACAGAGCCCATCCGTGTGCTCCCCAATGAACCCGTGGGCTGTAGATTAAGGAACGCTTCATAGGTCCTCGCTCATGGCCTTAAATAAACGGGTGGCAGAAGAGTTCAGGGCTATGGTGACTTTCATGCCATCGGGAGTGGGTGTCCTCCTGTTGTAACCACAGGGACTGGGTAACAATACAGAACTGTAACCCTGTGGGACTATAATGACACAGAACTGTAACCAAGGGACTATAACAACACAGAATTGTAACCACAGGGACTGTAACAACACAGAACTGTAACCACAGGGACTGGGTAACACCATAGAACTGTAACCCACAGGGACGATAATGACACAAAATGTGCGAGCACAAGAACTGGAGCAACACAGAACTGTAACCACAGGGACTGGGTAACAACAGAGAACTGTAACCAACAGGGACTATAACGAGATAGAACGTGGAGGACAAGAACTGTAACAACACAGAACTGTAACCACAGGGACTGGATAACAACAGAGAACTGTAACCAACAGGGACTATAACGAGATAGAACATGGTGGACAAGAACTGTAACCACACAGAACTGTAACCACAGGGACTGGATAACAACAGAGAACTGTAACCAACAGGGACTATAACGAGATAGAACGTGGAGGACAAGAACTGTAACAACACAGAACTGTAACCACAGGGACTGGGTAACAACAGAGAACTGTAACCAACAGGGACTATAACGAGATAGAACGTGGAGGACAAGAACTGTAACAACACAGAACTGTAACCACAGGGACTGGATAACAACAGAGAACTGTAACCAACAGGGACTATAACGAGATAGAACGTGGAGGACAAGAACTGTAACAACACAGAACTGTAACCACAGGGACTGGATAACAACAGAGAACTGTAACCCACAGGGACTATAACGAGATAGAACGTGGAGGACAAGAACTGTAACAACACAGAACTGTAACCACAGGGACTGGATAACAACAGAGAACTGTAACCCACAGGGACTATAACGACATAGAACATGGAGGACAAGAACTGTAACAACACAGATCTGTAACCACAGGGACTGTAACAACACAGAACATGGGGGTACAAGGACTGTGTAACAACTCAGAACTGTAACCACAGGGAATGTGCAACAACACAGAAATATAACCACAGGGACTGTGGAACAACACAGAACATGTGAGCACAGGGACTGTGTAATAGCACAGAACTATAACCACAGGGATTGTTCTGGCACAGGACATGAGAGCACAAGGATTGAGTAACAACTCAGAACTGTAACCACAGGGACTGTGCAACAACACAGAAATTTAACCACAGGGACTGTGTAACAACACAGAACTATAACCACAGGGATTGTAATGGCACAGGACATGGGAGCACAGGGGTTGAGTAACAACTCAGAACTGTAACCACAGGGGCTGTGTAACAACATAAAACTGTAACCATAGTGAAGTGTTGGTAGGCTGGGTCGATGTGGACTTCACTTGATGCAGTGTAGCGAGAGACAGACCTTGATAAGATGCAACACGATTTTATGTAACATCTAAACTATTATACATGTTCAACTGTGGGTTGACACTATCCTGACTTGATTGGAGACATGACACTAGCCTGACCACACTAACTTAGCTACCACATGATGTAGGCACTGGCTAGCTCACGAACTCTGACTGTCTCAGAGGCTGGGTCCTGAGAGCGCGGGAAAACTGGTGCCCTCTGGCTTTATAGTGGTCGTGTCCTGTCTGGTGATTGGCTGCTCTGTTCTGTGTGATTACTGGTCATCTTGCGTGTCAATCACTACCGGTCTGCACTCCATTATATACATAGATGTATATTATGACATCTCCCCACCTTTTTTTTAATTGTGTGTGTTGAGATAATAAATATTAAGGCGCATGTGCGTGTGGATGTGTATATGTGCGTGACTATATACAGAATGTGCTAAAATGACCTTATGTACATAGGAGGGTGTCGCTAGTGCAGGTATAGGGCAGATGAACCAATAAAAACGATATTTGCAGAGGTCAAAACGATAAGGTAACACAGTTGTGCAAAGGTTCAGTCGATAAGTTTAGCCTCTGCGGCGGGCGACAAATTCTGGTTGACCGCCTCAAGGGTGGATCAGGGGCCGCCTGCACTTGGATAGGTGGGACCGCCGCCAATGCAGTAGTCACAGAGGTCGGTAGAATTGCTGGTAGATTGGTGGCCTCGTGGTAGGGCACGTCCGGAGGAAGCATTGTGTGAGGCGGGACATCATGGTTAGGTGGCGGGCGTGGAACTCTGCAGCGCCCGTCTGTTGTGTCGTAGGAAGAAGCCATCAGCCATGTGGATGAGGAACGATCTTGGGGCCACTTGTTTGACCACCACAGCTGTGGCGGACCAGCCGCCGTCAGGCAACTGCACACGACCACGATCAGTTGGGACCAGCTCGGGGAGATCCGTGGCATGAGCGTCGTATGCTGATTTCTGTTGGACCCGAGACTGCTGCATCTTTTGTATGACCGTGAGGTGGTCAATGTCTGGAACATGGATGGCTGGAACCGTGGTTCGCAGAGTGCGATTCATGAGCATCTGCGCGGGAGACAACCCAGTGGACAGCGGGGATGCTCTGTATGCCAGCAGCGCCAGGTTGAAGTCGGAGCCTGAGTCTGCAACTTTGCATAGGAATCTCTTGACGATATGGACCCCTTTTTTGGCCTTCCCGTTTGACTGCAGGTAGTGGGGGCTGGAGGTTATGTGACGAAAGTTGTATAGGCGGGCAAAATCAGACCATTCCTGGCTGTAAAAACAGGGACCGTTGTCACTCATCACTGTGAGTGGTATCCCATGCCTGGCAAACATTTCTTTGCATGCTTTAATCACCGCCTTCGACGTGAGGTCAGACAGTTTCACCACTTCTGGGTAATTGGAGAAGTAGTCGACCAGGAGGACTTAGCCACGCCCCTTGGCGTGGAAAAGGTCGACACCAACTTTGGACCATGGGGAGGTCACTATCTCATGTTGTTGCAGAGTTTCTTTGGGTTGAGCTGACTGAAATTTCTGATATGTGGGGCAGTTGAGGACCGTGTAGGCAACGTCCTGGCTGATGCCCGGCCAATAGACTGCCTCTCGAGCTCTGCGTCGACATTTCTCGACCCCCAGGTGACTCTCATGGAGTTGGCCGAGCACCATAGCTCGCATGCTCTGCGGAATCACAATCCTATCAAGCTTCATGAGGATGCCGTCCACCACCGTTGTAAAACTGGGGCACTGTCCCTTCTGCCAGCCATTCGTGAGGTGCTGCATCACACGCTGTAGCAGAGGATCCTTGGCCGTTTCCTCACAAATTTGGATGACCCCCTCATCAGAGGCCGGAAGGTAGGAGGATCACAATTGCACCTGCTTAGCAATTTGGCAGACAAAGTCAGTTTGTTCACACGGTGTGGTGATAGACTTGTAGACAAGTTCAAAGTGATAGCGGCGTAGCTTGAGAAGGATTTGTTGTAACCGAGGCGTCATGTCATTCAAATCCTTCTGGATTATGTGGACTAATGGCCTGTGGTCCGTCTCAACCGTGAATTCTGGGAGGCCATACACATAGTCGTGAAATTTGTCGATTCTCGTTAGGAGGCCCAGGCATTCCTTCTCAATCTGAGTGTACCGATGCTCAGTGGGCGTCATGGCTCTGGAGGCATACGCAACTGGGGCCCATGAGGAGGAGTCATCCCGCTATGGAGCACTGCCCCAATCCCGTCCTGGCTCGCGTCAGTGGATATTTTGGCCTCTTTGGTAGGGTCGAAGAACGCCAGAACCGGGGCTGTGGTGAGTTTTGCCCTCAGCTCACGCCATTCGTTCTCGTGACCGGGCAGCCACTGGAATTCCGTCGACTTTTTGACGAGATGGCGGAGGGCTGTGGTGTGTGACGCCATGTTGGGAATGAACTTCCCGAGGAAGTTGACCATCCCTAGAAAGCGGAGGACCGCCTTCTTGTCCTCTGGGGTCTTCATGGCGTTGATCGCCGAGACCTTGTCAGCATCTGGCCGCACGCCTTGCTGCAAGATGTGGTCACCAAGGAATTTGAATTCTGATTGACCGAACGAGAACTTGGCTCTGTTGAGTTGGAGGCCATGCTCATGGGTTCTGTGGAATACCTGCTTGAGGCGATCGATGTGTTCTTGAGGAGTTGTGGACCAGATTATGACATCGTCAACATACACGCGCCCCCCCTCGATACCCTCCATCATCTGTTCCATGATGCGGTGAAATACCTCTGAGGCAGAGATGATGCCAAAAGGCATCCAATTGTAGCAGTAGCGACCAAACGGGGTATTGGATGTGCACAGCCTGCGACTGGATGCATCCAGCTGTATTTGCCAGAACCCCTTGGAGGCGTCCAGCTTCGTAAAGAGTTTGGCATGAGCCATCTCGCTGGTCAACTCCCCTCATTTTGGTATCGGGTAATGTTCCCTCATGATGTTGCGGTTTAGATCCTTGGGGTCGATGCAGATTCAAAGCTCCCCTGACGGCTTCTTGACGCAGACCATGGAGCTGACCCAGTCCGTGGGTTCGGTGACGTTTGATATGATGCCCTGGTCCTGGAGGTCCTGTAACTGCTGCTTGAGGCGGTCCTTGAGGGCTGCCGGCACCCGGCGTGGTGCGTGGTTCACAGGGGTGGCGTTTGGTTTGAGCAGGATTTTGTATCGGTATGGGAGTGTGCCCATTCCGTCGAATACGCTGTGTTACTGCGTGATGATGTCATCAATTTCAGCCGAGAAGTTCTCATCAGGTGAGGCCGTCGCCTGTGAGGATGACATGGTGTGGACGCGCTGAACCAGGTTCAGGAGTTTGCAGGCCCGAGCACCGAGCAGGGATGCTCTATCAGGTCCCACGATCACAAATCGCAGTGTTGCTTTAAATGACTTATTGGAAACTCCGAGTTGGCATGAGCCACTGGCAGCTATGGCATTGCCATTGTAGTCAAGGAGCTGGCAGGCCGGTGGAAGAATGCTTGGTCTGATGCGGAAGGTGTTGAGATCGGATTTCGAGATGAGGCTCGCCGATGCGCCGGTGTCCTGTTTGAACCGGATGCGAGCCTTGTTGACTGTGAGGACAGGACACCATTCATCGTCGGGATCCACGCTGAGGATCGGGAGGTGCGTCGCTCTCTTGGAGAAAGGCAGCACATGCTTCGTAATGATGCCCACCCGGTATGGAGATTTGAGGCACTCAGCATCAGGATCTGTTGGGCTGTTGGGGTCGGATCTGGCATGGCCTGCTGTATTGAACGGACGCTTCTGCGCTGTGGCTGGGATCGCTGGATGCTGGGCAGTGGAGCAGATCTGCAAAGGGCTGCGTAGTGGCCAAGCTTGCCACACTGTAGACACAGTCGTGATTTTGCCGGACATTGCCGCTTTAAATGGGCGGAGCCACAATTCGGACATGTCATGACGCCAACATCAGCGCGTTCTGTGCACCATCGCGCATGCGCAGTGCGGTCGAACGACGTACGCACCTGCGCAGTCTGGTCGTCGGTCTCGCCGTCCCCTCGGTCGTTACGTGCATGCACAGGGGCCCGGGAAAAGCGCGCGGAATGGCCACTCTCGTCGCTACTTAGGCCCTGCATTTGTGCGATGGCCTGCACCCGTTCCGCCTCGTCGGAGGTTATCTTTGCCGTTTCTGCCGCCCTGATGTGGGAGTACCGATTGTTAGCATGTTCGCATGTTCGTGGAGAACGCACGTTTCGATGGCGATGGTGAGGGTGAGCTGCTTGACTTTCAGAAGCTGCTGGCGAAGGGAATCGGAGTGGACCCTGAAAACGATCTGATCCCTGATCATGGAATCAGTGGTCGAGTCATAGTTACATGACTGCGCGAGGATGCGGAGATGGGTCAGAAAGGATTGAAAAGGTTCATCCTTACCCTGAAGCCTCTGCTGGAAAACGTACCGTTCAAAGCTCTCATTCACCTCAATGTCGCAGTGGCTGTCGAACTTCAGCAGGACTGTTTTAAATTTCGTCTTGTCTTCACCTTCAGTGAATGTAAGGGAGTTGTAGTTGTGGATAGCGTGGTCCCCGGCTGTGGAAAGGAATAGTGCGATCTTCCTGGCGTCCGATGCGGCCTCGAGGTCGGTGGCTTCGAGATAGAGTTGGAACTTTTGTTTGAAGATCTTCCAATTTGCACCGAGGTTGCCGGTGATGCGGAGCTGCGGAGGAGAGCGGACGTTTTCCATGTCACCGGATGGCTGTTTGCTGTTCAATGCTGATTCACTCAAGGTAGGTCCATCAATTTTCAGCATCACTCACTGGTGCCATGATGTGTTGGGTAGGCTAGGTCGATGTGGACTGCACTTGATGCAGTGTAGCGAGAGACAGACCTCCAACACTTGATAAGATGAAACGCGATTTTATGTAACATCTAAACTATTATACATGTTCAACTGTGGGTGGACACTATGCTGACTTGATTGGAGACCTTGGTCCTAGCCTAACCAGACTTACTAGCTACCACATGGTGTTTGCACTGGCCAGCTCACGAACTCTGACTATCTCAGAGGCTGGGTCCCGAGAGCGCGGGAAAACCGCTGCCCTCTGGCTTTATAGTGGTTGTGTCCTGTCTGGTGATTGGCTGCTCTGTTCTGTGTGCTTACTGGTCATCCTGTGTGTCAATCTCTGCCTGCCTGCACTCCATTCTATACATAGATGTATATTATGACACACAGGACTGTGTCATAGTGCAGAACATGTGAGCACGGGGTTTGTGTAACGCTATAAAAACATTTGAAAAACGACTGGTAGTTTACCGATGGGCCGGCAGTGGAAAGCGTCACTGTACATTGTCATCTCTGGGCTTGAAGTTGTAAGACATGCACTTCTGAGCCCAGTCGATTCGGCCCTAACATGATGCTGTTTATAAGCCCTAACAATGGTTCACATTCTGATTCACAACGTGGAAATCAAAGTTTCCTTGTGCACAGCGCAGGGTAGCGACAACCTCAGTGGAGATTGTCTGTCCCCCATTAGGCATGAGGTCCGACAGCTCATAGGGATCTTGTATCACATCTAAGTCTGTCTCCCGTAGTTTTTTTTGTGAAAGAATACATTACACTTTGCCCCGGTATTGACCTTCACTCTAAGTCTGGCGTTACTCAAGAGTACATGTCGTGCAGTGAAGATCTCGCGCTTTTCTGTGGCAGATTGCACATACTGATGATATAATGTCGATGGTGGTGTTGATGTTTTTGCTGCTGATTCCGTGACCGTACTATTTGGGTTGAATTGTAATTCATTGATCCTGCCAATGCCCCTAGTCCTTGGAGATCGATGAGCAGCCTTGCTGCTGTTAACAGAAAGGGGCAGTTGTTGCTTGGAGCTGCAGCATTTGGCAAAGTGGTTAAACTTGCTGCAACAATTGCATTTCTTTCCAAATGCAAAACATAGTGCTCTATTTGGGAGGCGCTGGCCACTGCAGTTGGTGCAGGGTGCCCCCTGCGCAGCATAAATGTAATTGCCCTTCCCAAACTGTACCGTTTCCCACTTAAATTCTCTGCAGGATTCGTAAACTGTTCGTTGAGCATGCATGTTTCCACTGCTGAATGTAATCTTTTGGGCACAGTAGTTGTTTTCCGACCACATTACCACTTATTCCGCAAACTAACCGGTCCCTAATAAACTCACCAGTGAAGTTTCCAAACGTGCATTTAGGCGCTACAATTTTCAAAGTGGCAACATAGTCCCAGGTTCAATTCCGGCTTGGGTCTCTGTCTGCACGTTCTCCCCGTGTCTGTGTGTGTTTCCTCCTGGCGCACCAGGTTCTTCCCACAAGTTCCAAAAGATGTGCTTGTTAGGTGAGTTGGACATTCTGAATTCTCCGTCAGTGTACCCGAACAGGCGCCGGAGTGTGGCGACTAGGGGATTTTCACAGTAAATTCTGTCATAATATGCAGACCTGCAGATAATGATATACACACAGGCACAGACAGGCAGCTAATGAACACAGAGAACAGGACATGACCAATGAGCAGGCAGGACACTCAGGGGTGGTATCTCACTATAAAAGGCACGAGGCACTCACACTCTGCCTCTTTCCACTGATGAACATCTACAGAGTGAGTCAGGATGTATTTACAGTATCACACCTCCAGCATGTGGCTAAGAGCTAGTCTGGTTCAGTCAGACAGAGTAACCACACTTAGGTTAGCAGAGAGTCGAACTCACAGAGAACTGTGCTAACTGTGCTACTGGTTCAATAAATCAGATTGAACTAACTTCAAGGTCTGGAGTATCTTTTGGTTAAAGGTGCATCCAGTTGCAGCCTGTGTTATCCCAGAGTACATAACACGACATGCTACCAGGAGACTGCTTAATCTAGGTGGTTTACCTCAGTCCGTTCCGTGACGACCAGCGAATGTATCCCGGCACCATGGAGAAGATTCAGGCTCCTCACCAGCTCAGGACCTCCGGCAATCTCAGTGCCAACTGGCGGACATTCAAGCAAAAGTTTCTGCTGTACATCGAAGCTTCAGACTTCGTGGGTGCGTCTGATGCAAGGAAGATCATGCTTCTCCTCTCAACAGCGGGTGATCAAACCATCAAACTCTTCAACTCTTTTCATTTCATCGAAGGCCAGGACAAGACAAAGTTTCAAACCATCCTGGACAAATTTGACAGTCACTGTGAAGTGGACACCAATGAAATCTTTGAGCGCTACATATTCAAACAGCATTTACAAGGTAAAAATGAATCTTTCAACTCCTCCGTAACTAACCTCCGCCTGCTAGCACTGACCTGCAACTTTGGGGATATTGCTGACTCCATGATCAGCGACCAAATCGTTTTTGGAGTTCACTCTGATCCTCTGAGAGAGCAGCTACTGAAAATCAAGCATATGACCCTGCCAGTCGCGATTGAAACATGCACAGTGCATGAGCACGCCAAAAATCGCTATGCCCAGTACAAATCGGCTGAAAATGAGAAACTTGCCTCCCACGAGGCAGAGTGTGTGCAGGCTATCTCCCGGATGCAGCGCCTCAGCATTGATGAAAACGGCCATTTTGCACGCTTTTCCCGGGGCCCCACGCATGTGCGATGCGAACGGGATAACAAGGCGGCCGACACCCGCACTGCGCATGTGCAACAACGCGTGGAGCGTCAGGACGCCGACGTCATGACGTACTCGAACTGCGGCAACGCCCACTTAAAGAAACACTGCCCTGCAAGAGGCAGGTGATGTTGAAACTGCGGGAAGCCTGGATATTATGCAGCCTTGTGCAGGTCTGCACCACCAGTCAGGGGCCAGCGCTCCCAATTCCGACGACGGCGCGTTGAGAGTGTGCAACAACGATTACAGGATTCTGATCCTGGCAGCACAACGGATCCAGAGGAAGAATGCCTGGACTCCGCCTACTGTGTGGGCATCATTACCAAATGTGAATATGCCACATCCAACTCATCACAAATTCAATCCATCCTCGCTGTGGATTCTACGGACGAATGGCGTGCGGTGATGCAGGTCAACCACTGCTCCATCCAGTTTAAGCTGGACACAGGTGCTTTTGCCAACCTCCTCTCACAGGCAGATTTCAAACGCATCAAGAAGCCCCCCAAGGTCCTTCCAGCAGCCTGCAGGCTCCTGGACTACAACGGAAATGCCATTACGGCACTGGGATCCTGCCATCTACATTTTGAAATTGTCAAGCCAGACAGGGCATCCCTACTTGGCGTGCATGCCTGCAAGCAGCTGAACCTCGTGCAGTGGGTTTACTCAACGACATCCTTCAATGTGGATCTTCAGGCTGGCATTGACGACATCCTCGCTCAGTATCCGGATGTGTTCGACGGGATGGGCCGCTGCCATATCGATACAAGATTCTGCTACGACCTGATGCCAAGCCAGTGGTCCACGCACCACGCCGGGTCCTGGCTCCGCTGAGGGAACGCCTGAAGGCACAGCTCAAGGATCTTCAGCAACAGGGCATCATTCCCAAGGTAACCGAACCGACTGACTGGGTCAGCTCGATGGTCTGTGTTCTAAAGCCTTCGGGAGACCTGCGCATCTGCATTGATCCCAAGGATCTCAATAAGAATATAATGCGTGAACACTACCCCATCCCGAAATGGGAGGAACTCACCATTGAGATGGCACACGCATGTTTTTTCACCAAGTTAGATGCGTCACATGGATTTTGGCAAATCCAGCTGGATGAGTCCAGCAGAAGGCTCTGCATCTTCAACACACGTTTGGCAGATACTGCTATAATTGCATGCTGTTTGGCATTGTCTCAGCATCAGAGATCTTCCATCGTATCATGAAGCAGATGATGGAGGGCATTGAAGGGGTTTGTGTGTACATGGACGACATCATCACATGGTCCACGACCCCTGAAGAGCATGTTTCCCGTCTCCAGCAGGTATTCCGCCATGTCCATGCCAATGGCCCGAAGCTGAACAGGTCCAAATGTTGCTTTGGCATGTCGACACTCAAGTTCCTAGGTGACCAGATCTCTCAGCAGGGTGTGCACCCGGACACAGACAAGGTCAAGCTCATCGAAGCCATGAAGGTCCCTGAAGACAAGAAGGCGGTGTTGCGCTTCCTGGGCATGGTCAATTTTCTGGGCAAGTTCATCCCAAACCTGACCTCACACACCACGGCCCTACGAAACCTGGTGAAAACGTCCACTGCCTTTGAGTGGAAGGCAGCACATCAGGCAGAGTGGTTGGAGCTGAAAGCCAAGCTCACCACTGCACCGTCTTGGCATTTTTAGACCCTGACAGGGAGACAAAGTTCTCGACAGATGCGAGCCAGGATGGCATCGGTGCGGCGCTGCTTCAATGCGATGACTCTTCATCCTGGGCACCGGTAGCCTACGCATCGAGGGCCATGATGCCACTGAAACAAGGTATGCGCAAATAGAGAAGGAATGCCTGGGTCTTCTCACTGGCATTCTCAGGTTTCACGACTATGTCTACGGCCTGCCGACATTCACTGTCGAGACGGATCATAGGCCTCTGGTCCACATTATCCACAAGGACCTGAACGACATGACACCTCGGTTGCAGCGCATCCTCCTCAAACTCAGAAGGTGCGACTTTGACTTAGTATACACGCCTGGCAAGGAGCTCATCATCGCTAATGCATTGTCCCGCTCCATCACATTGCCCAGTGAACCGCTGGAAATCATCCGGCAGATTGAATCACAGGTGCAGCTGTGTGCGAGCACCCTCCCGGTGTCTGATGAAAAGGTGGTTCGTATCTGCGAGGAGACAGCCAAAGACCCCCTCTAGCAGCGTGTCATGCACCACCTCGCCAATGGCTGGCAGTAAAGGGCAGTGCCCTCAATTTTACAATGTAAAGGATGACCTGACGGTGATTGATGGTATCCTCCTCAAGCTGGACCGGATTGTCATTCCACTCAGTCTCCAGAGCTTGGTGCTCCGCCAAATCTATGAGGGACACCTGGGTGTCGAGAAGTGCAGACGCAGAGCCAGGCAGGCTGTCTACTGGCCGGGTATTAGCTAGGACATTTCGAACATGGTCCTCAACTGTGCGACCTGTCAACGCTTCCAGCCAGCGCAGAGCAAGGAGACGCTCCAGCAGCATGAAATCGAGACCTCCCCGTGGTCCAAGGTTGGCATCGACCTCTTTCGTGCGAATGGTTGTGACTATGTGTTGGTTATTGACTATTTCTCCAATTACTCTGAAGTCGTGAAGCTCTCAGACCTCACATCTCGGACCGTCATCAAGGCCTGTAAGGAGACGTTCTCCAGGCATGGTATCCCACTCACTGTCATGAGTGACAATGGCTCGTGCTTCAACAGCCACCAGTAGTCTATGTTTGCCAAGTCATACCATTTCAAACATGTCACTTCCAGCCCACACTGTCCGCAGTCCAATGGCAAGGTTGAAAAAGGGGTGCACATTGTGAAACAGCTCATCTGCAAGGCCGCGGATTCTGCTTCTGACATCTACCTCGCGCTGTTTGTCACATTCTCAACTCCTGATGAACAGGGACCTGCGGACGACACTTCCAGCCATACACTTGCCCAGCCTGGATCACCTCCCAGTGCTGCAGAAGGTGCAGCAGCTCCGAAACCAGCAACAGCAGGGCTATGATGCCCATGCCACCAATTTGCCCGTGTTATCCCCGGCAGACACTGTCAGGATCAACATACCGGCTGGTGGCTGGTCTGCTCCAGTTGTCGTTGTTCGACAGGCTGCGCCCCGCTCGTATGTTGTACGTATGGCTGATGGTTCTGTTGTGCGATGAATCAGACGGGCACTGCGCAAAGTTGCCTGCCCACAACCACTTTCTTCTCCTTTTCTGTCCGTTGTTTTGCCACCTCCTGATACCTCGAACTACGAGGCCACCAGTCAGGCTTCCATCCCGCCTGTCAAGGCGCTGTCGTCCCCACCGCCACCCCTCCGGTGGTCAACAAGGATCAGACGCAAGCCCCAGAGACTGGACTTATGAACATTTGTTTTGTTTGCTATGTTCTGTTTTCTCACATGAGACAGCTGTCTTCACATGTAAATACGTTCACATATGCCACCGCTTGTAAATATGTTACCATATGCCACCACATGTAAGTACGTTCCCATATGCCAACAAAACATATAAAAAAAGGGGAGATGTCATGATATGCAGACCTGCAGATAATGATATACAGACAGGCACAGACAGGCAGCTAATGAACACAGAGAACAGGACATGACCAATGAGCAGGCAGGACACTCGGGTGGTATCTCACTGTAAAAGACAAGAGGCACTCACACTCCGCCTCTTTCCACTGATGAACATCTACAGAGTGAGTCAGGGTGTATTTACAGTATCACACCTCCAGCACGTGGCTAATAGCTAGTCTAGTTCAGTCAGACAGAGTAACCACACTTAGGTTAGCAGAGAGTCGAACTCATAGAGAACTGTGCTAACTGTGCTACTGGTTCAGTAAATCAGATTGAACTAACTTCAAGGTCTGGAGTATCTTTTGGTTAAAGCTGCATCCAGTTGCAGCCTGTGTTATCCCAGAGTACATAACACGACATGCTACCAGGAGACTGCTTAATCTAGGTGGTTTACCTCAGACTGTTCCGTGACGACCAGCGAATGTATCCCGGCACCATGGAGAAGATTCAGGATCCTCACCAGCTCAGGACCTCCGGCAATCTCAGTGCCAACTGGCGGACATTCAAGCAAAAGTTTCTGCTGTACATCGAAGCTTAAGACTTCGTGGGTGCGTCTGATGCAAGGAAGATCGTGCTTCTCCTCTCAACAGCGGGTGATCAAACCATCAAACTCTTCAACTCTTTTCATTTCACCGAAGGCCAGGACAAGACAAAGTTTCAAACCATCCTGGACAAATTTGACAGTCACTGTGAAGTGGACACCAATGAAATCTTTGAGCGCTACATATTCAAACAGCATTTACAAGGTAAAAATGAATCTTTCAACTCCTTCTTAACTAACCTCCGCCTGCTGGCACTGACCTGCAACTTTGGTGATATTGCTGACTCCATGATCAGCGACCAAATCGTTTTTGGAGTTCACTCTGATCCTCTGAGAGAGCAGCTACTGAAAATCAAGCATATGACCCTGCCAGTCGCGATTGAAACATGCACAGTGCATGAGCACGCCAAAAATCGCTATGCCCAGTACAAATCGGCTGAAACTGAGAAATCTGCCTCCCACGAGGCAGAGTGTGTGCAGGCCATCTCCCGGATGCAGCGCCTCAGCATTGATGAAAGCGGCCATTTTGCACGCTTTTCCCGGGGCCCCACGCATGTGCGATGCGAACGGGATAACAAGGCGGCCGACACCCGCACTGCGCATGTGCGACAACGCGCGGTGCGTCAGGATGCCAACGTCATGACGTACTCGAACTGCGGCAACACCCACCTAAAGAAACATTAAGTTTCCACACTTAGGTTAGCACAGAGTTGAACTCATAGAGAACTGTGCTAACTGTGCTACTGGTTCAATAAATCAGATTGAACTAACTTCAAGGTCTGGAGTATCTTTTGGTTAAAGCTGCATCCAGTTGCAGCCTGTGTTATCCCAGAATATATAACACGACAAATTCATTGAACTAACTCTGTCGGTGTAAGAAACACTTCTGCTCTGACGAGGTTCTGGGGAATTCTGGCGCGCTCCCATCATGTGACCACGTGATGCCTCACATGATGGTGTCATCATGTAGTCACGTGACGGCCTGGTTTACACACAGGGAGAAAATAGCCAAAGCAATACCGGCAACCACTATGATAAGCTTAACCACACATGCTACCACAGGGCAACCTGTCACCACATGTAATCACACATAACAGTTCAAATTCAGTCTTAGTATGTGGACATCATGGATAAGGTTAGTATTTATAACCCATCTCTGATTGTCCGAAAGCAGTTTTGATGTAATTGAGCAGCCCCATCAGAAGGTATTTTAAATTTAAACATGGAACAGGACAGCAATCACATTTACGAGAGGCTAAATAAAGACAGACCTCTTCCCTAAAGACATTCATGTAAGAGTCAACAGTTCCATCACCACTTATTCGTACCAAATTCTTTTTGTTCCCAGATTTTTCTGAAGCATGTTCAAATTCTCAAAATGGCTTGGCAGGATTTGAACCAATTTTCTGGAGGCCACTGCATTAGTAGGTCCAGTACAATCAATTACACTCCTTTCCCTACTCCCATTCCCATCCCCAATGCCTTTCTAATCCCATTCCCTGCCCTGCTCACAATCTGCTCCTTGATCTTCCCTTAATTGGTCCAGTGCCTTCCCTGTCCTTGGCCCTTCGTGTTTGGCAAAGAATCCTGGTGTGTTCTTTACCTAATCCCGCTAGGAACTGAATCAAATCTGTCAGAACATATTCAGTTAACGACCCATGCAGCCATCAATCTAGACTGGATTTGAATTCATGCTGCAAAGGTGAAAGAAAGGTCAGTCCATAATGCACAGTATCATCTTGTCCTTTCTCTCCATTCCTCCCTTCCAGATTTAACAAAAGATCAGACACTCTTACATGAGACAAGTAGATGTCAGTGAAGGTTTATTTTCTGTACTTCAAGAGCAAGATTGGTTGACAGACATGTCCAGCCTGGAGGATTAGACAGAGCAGAGAGTGACAATTAATTATAGCTTTCACACTGCTTTTCTTATGTGTGAAAATTTCAATAACCACACATCTATCATTTCATACTTCTGTGTTTTGTTGTCTGCTATTTCCCTGTCAGCAATGCCACCTGTTCAAAAAGCAAAATGATGAAGGGAAGTCTATTGAGGAGGGACTGTGAGGCAGTCTCTCTCTCTCTCGGCCTTTCCATGCAAGTCCACAATAATTGACAGGGGTGTGGATCTGCTAACCAACTATCCCTTCACACTGCATTAGGATAATTGGATAGAAAGAATTGCAGAATTCATGTAATGTCACAGGATTAGCACCAGAAAACCTCAAAATATCAAACATTGTGGGCTGGATTCTCCGGTCTCCCAGCCCGTGTTTCCCAGCAGCGGGAAGCGGCGCGTCGTATCGCTGGCGACAGGACTCTCTTCTCCCACCACTGTCAATGGGAATTCCCATGAAGCAGGGGGTGCACTGTTGGCAGGACCAGAGAATCCCAAAGCCAGCGAACGACTGGAAAATTCCGGCCTTTATTTTTAAAGGTTAAAACCATAGTCAGTACAAATATATTAGTTACGGAGACGAGGAGGGTAATTTAAACAACACTAATTTCTCCTTTTACTCCCCATCTGTTAACAGAAAGGTATTTTGATTTCCCCCCCTATAAGAGGTGGTGTATTTCCCAACCTCTCAGTTTTGGTGTGATCCAATTTCTATTAATACCCCCACAGCAAATTGCAGCTAGAATAAACTCAAAGGGTTAGTTTATTTGTGCACACTCAAACATATGGGGAGGGTCACCACATTGCTTCCCGTGCATTCATACAGTAAAAGAGGGATAGGGAAGCGAAAGGTTTACTGCACCGAGAAAACAGAGAACGTAATTATTGGGCGTGATTTTCCAGCCATTCCCACCGGTGGGATCTACTGGTTCCCCATGCCACGGGATCCCCAGCGGTGGAGAGTGTGAACAATGGACAGGAAGAACCCACTGCCGGTCAACGGCGGGCCACCTCCGCCACCACAAAACACGGGGTTGGGGGTGGGGGATGGAAAATCCCACCCATGGTTTCACATGGGTTCCAGAGTTCAGAAGTAAACTCCAGTGAGGTATTCCCTCACGGTGGTCCGTGAGTTGAAAACAGATGCTGTTCATTTTTCCAATGGTACTGATCTCACATGAGATAAGCGTGCAGAGATGAACCAATCTTGTCAGTGATGGTACAGAATTTAGTATGTAGTTTAGATGGTCTCTACAGATAGCCAAGAGGATATCTGTATATGTATTTTATAAAAAATATCCCCTTAGTCCCCTCACAATGTTTTCCTAATATCTATAGTAGGAAAGCATCAAATAAGGAATACAAGGCTATCGAGTGATAGTAAAGGGAAACCAAATGCGTGTGAGTTCATTGAGCTTTGAACAATGATTCATGTGGTATTTAATTGTATCTCATGAGGAGAAGGCCCTCTTTTCTCAAGCATATGTGAATGACAAGGATGGGCAGAGACCGATCCTACTACTTGGTGTCTCACATCTCCTCCATTGTAGGGAAGATACTAGAAATGAATGAGCTCATCTAAACCTGCAGTAGGATATCAGTATAAGGTTTTTGCTTCCTCACAACTCCAGAGATGCTGGGTCTGATTCCCTGTCCAAAATGTGACAGGCGATTGAGGGCAGCCAATAAAAACAGAGGCCGGTAATATATTTCCAGTGAGGGGGTGGGTCTGGGCGAGTATGCAAATTTAAATACCGCGGGGCTGCCTTTCCAACTTATTGTGCCTGTAAATCTGGTCAAGTGCCATTGAAAGTCAACATTCATTTTAACTGGGTGTCTGAGGTTTTGACTATTGTTCGTAGATTCACAGAGACAGGAACAAGATTTGTCTAACAGTCTCATGGTTCTTTCTCTTGCTGAAGAAAATTCTCAATGGAAGCAGGACAGAGCATGGAATTAATCCCACTGTCTGAACTCGTGATTCAAATCAACGCAGCAACAAAAAAGAGCTGGTAAATATGATAGTAAGTCAAGAACATTGCAGACAAAACACAGTGTAAGGAGTCATTAATTCACAATTAGGGCTGTTAGGTTTTAATACAATTACATTTTCTGCTTCAATTGTTAAGAAAAAACCTTCTTGCTTGTTGAATCAAGGAATGGAGATACATGACTGAGTTTCAGGGCTGAGAGTTTTAAGTGTTTTTGCATTGCTTTTTCAAATCAATGGGCAGGCTGGCTGGGCATGCATAAGATACATCTTACAGCCTCCCCCCACCCCCAGCTCCCCCTGTATTTGAAGACACATATAATAAGGTGGGTGGGTGGTCAGGCCACTTCCTTCTTGCCCAGCCACAACCTGTACCCTATATTACAGGTAAGCCATCAGGGAGCCCATCCACCCTTAGGCCTATTGAAGCCCAAACGTGGCCAATTAATGGCAACCTTCTTCCTCCTCCTTTGTAAAATATGCAGCTGGAGTACAGGGAAGGAAGGTCTAGTAACCTGAGGAAGCCAACGATAAGAGAACTGAGTTGTATTTAACCATATACAGTATTCTGCTAAAGGTAGCAACTCACTTCCACTCCATTCCTTGCTGGGAGACTTAACCACACCAGACCCTGCTTTGGACTGGCTTATATGAATGTTTGTAATGGTTTCCAGCTGGGTGGCCTTCACCCCCATCTGGGAAGCTCGCACTTCAACAATGGTTTCCCCGTGGTCCTCATGGTGGTGATAACACCCCTGCCACCACAAAGTTGGAAGTTTCCCCTTTAGCCGCCAATGGTCGGGGTATTTTGCGCAGTTTTATGCGCAGTTGTACATTCACCTGTGTCGGCTCTGGATTGGGTGTTTGTTGACCGCCCCTTCCTGGCCGACCTTCAAAGTGTTATTGCCGGAACCTTGGTCCCGGACACAACGTGATCCGCTGGTACAGCCATTTTGATATCTGATGTGTTGGGTGTTCTGGATCACACACAGGTCACCAACACTTGAAATAGTGCAACACTATTTTATTGAATCATTAAACATACTCAGACTGTGGGTTAATACGATATTAGCTTTGACTAAAGACCTTTGCCTTGTCCTAACCAGTCGATGCACTCAGCACATGGTGAATGTCTGTGTTACAGGCTGTGAGCTCTGTCCTCCTAGCTAGCTGCAACTCGAATGAGCGGGAACTCTGATGCCCCCTGTCTTTATAGTGCATGTGCTCTAACTGGTGATTGGCCGCGGTGTTGTGTGTGTTGATTGGTCCCACTGTGTGTCCATCAGTGTGTGTCTGCACCATGATATACTGGTGTATATTATGACATCCCTCCTTTTATAAAAAATGTACCTGCGTGGCAAGAAATAGTGTATGGTGAATGTTCCTGACTACGTATGTGTGAAATATTTACAGGACTATGTACATGAAAACTAAGCTATTTACATGGGAAGGTGCCTGGTGCAGAAAAACAGTGTGTCACAAGAATAACGAGATGAACACTATATACAAACTACTTGAACGATTAAATGGAAGGACAGAACAAATCAGAAAGTCCATCAGTTCACAAATTAAGTCTCTGAGGTGGGCAACAAATTCTGGTTGACCGCCTCAAGGGTGGGTTGGGAGCCGCCAGCTGAGAAGTGGGCTGGACTGCGTCAGAGTGAGGAGGATGCAGAGTGACCGGAATCTCTGCACAGCCCAGGTCAGGGTCAACAGGAGGGCATGGCAATGGTGGAGGATTACGTAGCGAGCGTGGAACGAGATGAAGGTAACGTCGATTGCGGCGCAAAATGGAGCCATCCGGTAGACGAACCAGGAACGAGCGGGGGCCCACCTGCCAAAGAACCACAGCGGTTGCAGACCAGCCACCATCCGGAAGATGAATGCGGACGTTGTCATCTGGAGCCAGAGCAGGGAGATCAGCTGTACGGGAGTCATGAGCCGCCTTGTGCTGTGCACGAGACAGCTGCATTCATTGAAGGACCGGAACGTGGTTGAGGTCTGGGACATGGATGGACGGCACCGTCGTCCTCAGGGTGCGACCCATGAGCAGCTGGGCTGGCGACAGGCCAGAGGACAGTGGGGCCGAGCGATAGGCCAGCAAGGCGAGGTAGAAATCGGACCCAGCATCGGCAGCCTTGCAAAGGAGCCGTTTGACTACGTGGACACCCTTCTCCGCTTTGCCGTTGGATTGGGGGTACAGGGGACTGGATGTCACATGCACAAAGTTGTACCTCCTGGCAAAGTTGGACCATTCCTGGCTTACGAAGCAGGGGCCATTGTCTGACATCACCGTGAGTGGGATGCCGTGTCGAGCAAAGGTGTCCTTACAGGCACGGATCACTGCAGTCGATGTGATGTTGTGTAAACGTACCACTTCCAGGTAGTTTGAAAAGTAGTCTACAATCAGGATATAGTCCCTGCCCAGCGCGTGGAACAGGTCGATTCCCACCTTGGTCCAAGGGGACGTGACCAACTCATGGGGCCGTAGGGTCTCACGTGGTTGGGCCAGCTGGAACCGCTGTCAGGTGGGGCAGTTGAGCACTGTGTTGGCGATGTCGTCATTAATGCCGGGCCAGTACACTGCCTCTCGGGCCCGTCGGCGGCACTTTTCCAAGCCAAGATGGCCCTCGTGTAGCTATTCCAGGACGAGCTGGCGCATACTATGCGGGATGACAATGCGGTCCAGTTTCAGGAGAACACCATCTACTACAGCCAGATCATTTCTGACGTTATAAAACTGCGGGCATTGGCCCTTGAGCCACCCGTCTGTTAGGTGGCGCATGACATGCTGTAGCAAAGGGTCAGCCGCCATCTCGCGGCGAATTTGGACGAGGCATTCATCCACGGCAAGTAGATTGGAGGCCATAAAGGCCACATGGGTGTCAACCTGGCAGACGAATCCCGCTGGGTCACACGGAGTGTTGACTGCCCTGGAGAGAGCGTTGGCAATGATGAGGTCTTTGCCTGGGGTGTATACCAGCTGGAAGTCGTATCGCCGGAGCTTGAGAAGAATACGCTGGAGGCGAGGCGTCATGTCATTCAAGTCTTTCTGTATTATATTGACCAGCGGGCGATGGTTGGTCTTGACGGTGAATTGAGGAAGTCCGTACACATAATCGTGAAACTTCACCACACCGGTCAGAAGGCCCAGGCACTCCTTTTCTATCTGCACGTAGCGCTGTTCCGTGGGGGTCATGGCACGTGACGCATATGCAACGGGGGCCCGTGATGAGGCCACATCGCGTTGCAGGAGCACTGCCCCAATGCCGGGTTGGCTGGCATCGGTCGAAATTTTTGTCTCTTTCGCTGGATCAAAGAAAGCTAAGACCGGGGCCGTGGTGAGTTTGGTTTTGAGTTCTCTCCATTTGTGTTCGTGGGCAGGAAGTCTGTTGTCTTCCTGACCAGGTTCCTGAGAGCCGTGGTATGAGAGGCGAGGTTAGGGATGAACTTCCCTAAAAGTTGACCATGCCCAGAAATCGGAGGACCGCCTTCTTGTCCTCTGGCGTTTTCATGACTGTGATAGCAGCCACCTTGTCCGCATCCGGCCGCACACCCAACTGGGATATGTGGGGCGGGATTCTCCGACCCCCCGCCGGATCGGAGAATCGCCGGGGGCTGGCGTGAATCCCGCCCCCGCCGGTTGCCGAATTCTCCGGCACGGATATTTGGCGGTGGTGGGAGTCGCGCCGCGCCGGTTGGCGGGCCCCCCCCCGACGATTCTCCAGCCCGCGATGGGCCGACGTCCCGCTGCTGGAATGCCTGTCCTGCCGGCGATAATCTAACCACCTCTCTTACCGGCGGGACAAGGCGGTGCGGGCGGGCTCCGGGGGGTGCCCCCACGGTGGCCTGCCCGCGATCGGGGCCCACCGATCCGCCGGCGGGCCTGTGCCGTCGGGGCACTCTTTTCCTTCTGCCTTCGCCATGGTCTCCACTATGGCGGAGGCGGAAGAGACCCTCTCCACTGCGCATGCGCGGTGATGCCGTGAGCGGCCGCTGGCACTCCCGCGCATGCGCCGCATGGCAAAGTCATTTCCGTGCCTGCTGGCGGGCACCAAAGGCCTTTCCCGCCAGCTGGCGGGGCGGAAATCAGTCCGGCGCGGGCCTAGCCACTCAAGGTGAGGGTACTGGCCCCTCAAGATGCGGAGAATTCCGCACCTTTGGGGCCGTTTTTGGCGCCGGTCGGCGGACATCCCGCCGATAGCGGAGAATCCCGCCCCTGGTCCCCTAGGAACTTGAGTTCCGTCTGACCAAACAAGCATTTGGCTCTGATGAGGCATAGGCCCTGCTCACGTATGTGTTTGAACACGGGCTAGAGGTGACTGATATGCTGCTGCAGGGTGGTGGACCAAATGATTATGTCGTCGACATTGACGCGAACACCTTCAATGCCTTCCATCATTTGTTCCATGATCCTGTGGAACACTTCTGAAGCAGGTATGATCTCAAATGGCATCCTGTTGTAACACTATCTGCCAAAGGGGGTATTAAATGTACACAGTTTCCTGCTGGATTTGTCGAGCTGGATTTGCCAGAATCCTTTCGAGGCGTCGAGTTTGGTGAAGAGCTTGGTGCGAGCCATCTCGCATGTGATCTCTTCGCGCTTGGGGATTGGGTAATGCTCCCTCATGATATTGCGATTCAGATCCTTGGGATCACTGCAAATTCTCAGCTCGCCGGAAGGCTTTTTTACACACACAATGCAACTGACCCAGTCTGTTGGTTCTGTAACTCTGGAGATCACTCCTTGGTTGTGGAAGTCCTTCAGCTGCTGCTTGAGGTGGTCCTTAAGTGGTGCTGGGACCCTGCGAGGTGCGTGCACCACAGGCGTGGCGTTCTGTTTGAGTAGGATCTTGTAAGTATATGGGAGCGTGCCCATGCCTTCGAAGACGTCACGGTGCTGGTCAATGATAGCGTTGAGTTGCGCCCTGAAGTCAGCGTCCTGGAAGGCAGACGTGTCATCAGGAGAGAGAGAATGCACTCTCTGAACGAGGTTCAACAGCTTGCATGCCTGTGCGCCAAGCAGGGAGTCTTTCGAGGAGCCCATGACCTTGAAAGGAAGGATGGCTTTGCGTGACCAGTTTGTCACTTCAAGTTGGCACGAGCCGGTAGCAGGAATGACGTTGCCATTATAATCCAATAGCTGGCAGGCTGATGGAAGGATGGCTGGTTTGACACAAAGGCTTTGGAAAGCAGACCATGCCATGAGATTGGCGGAGGCACCAGTGTCCAGGTGGAATCGTATTTGGGACCGGTTGACCGTCAGGGTGGCACACCACTCATTGCCTGGATCGATGCTGTATACCGACAGCGGCGGGTGTCTTTGCTTCGGGGACAGCCTGTTTTTCGTTATGACACTGACTCGAAAAGGCGCCTTCGGGTCCTCGGTGTCACTGCTGTGTCGGAGGTCCGCATCGGACTTGGTGACCGTGGGTTGAATTGCCCGAACATTCCTGCGAGGCTGGCTGAAGCGATATGAATTGGCAGGCTGAGCTGCTCGACAGAAGGCAGCATAGTGGCCAAGTCTGCCACATCGTAGGCATTGTCGAGATTTTGCGGGGCATTGCCGCTTTAAATGGGCGGAGCCACAGTTGGCGCACGTCGTGATGTCTGCACGTTCGCTGCGCCACCGCGCATGCGCGGTGCGGTCGTGCATGGTGCACGCCTGCTCATTACGTTCCTCAATGTCGCCGTCCCCTCGTTTGGTGCGTACAAGCGCGGGAGTCCGCGAAAAGCGCGCAAAATGGCCGCCCTCATCCAGGCTGAGGCCCTGGAGGTGTTCAATCACTTGGACCCGTTCCGCCTCGTGGGGACCTTGCTGCGCCGTTTCAGCCGCTTGTATATGGGAATACTGACTCGTGGCGTTTTCGTGTAAGACACAGGTCTCGATGGCGGTCGCTAGGGTGAGTTGCTTTACTTTGAGGAGCTGCTGGCGCAGGGGGTCCGACTGAACGCCGAAAACAATCTGGTCGCGTATCATGGAGTTGGAAGTGGACCCGTAGCTGCAAGACTGCGCAAGGATGCGGAGGTGCGTTAGAAAGGATTGGAAAGGTTCATCCTTACCCTGCAAATGCTGCTGGAACACAGAGCGCTCAAAACTTTCATTCACCTCTGCGCTGCAGTGAGTGTCAAATTTGAGGAGGACCGTCTTGAATTTTGTTTTATCTTCATCATCCGCAAAGGTGAGAAAGTTGAAAATGTGGATGGCATGGCTGTGGAGAGGAGAAGAGCAATTTTTCTGGTATCCGACGCACACTCCCTGTCTGTGGCTTTGAGGAAGAGCTGGAAGCGCTGTTTGAAAATCTTCCAGTTGGCCCCGAGGTTGCCGGCGATGCGGAGCGGCGGCGGCGGGCTGATGTTGTCCATGTTGCAGGATGACGGAATGCTGGCGGAAGGCAGATCACTTGCAGGTAGGTCTAGGAAGCGCTAGTATGCAACCACACCTGGTATCATGATGTGTTGGGTGTTCTGGATCACATACAGGTCACCAACACTTGAAATAGTGCAACACTATTTTATTGAATTATTAACTGTTTAAACATACTCAGACTGTGGGTTAATACGATACTGGCTTTAACTAAAGACCTTTGCCTTGTCCTAACCAGTTGATGTACTCAGCACATGGTGAATGTCTGTGTTACAGGCTGTGAGCTCTGTGCTCCTAGCTAGCTGCTACTCGAATGAGCGGGAACTCTGATGCCCCCTGTCTTTATAGTGCGTGCGCTCTCACTGGTGATTGGCTGCGGTGTTGTGTGTGTTGATTGGTCCCACTGTGTGTCCATCAATGTGTGTCTGCACCATGATATACTGGTGTATATTATGACAATATCTATCTCTGATCTGGAGTCATCCTCCTCCTGCAGGACCGGGCACTGTTACCCGGGCGGCTGGGTCTCCTGGCTGGGAGGGGGCAGTTCCTGGCATGGTGCAGATGTCGATACTGCTGGTTGGGCATCGTGAAGTGCGGGTTCTTACTTCTTTAGGTGATCCAGGTGCTTTCGCTGGACTCTCCCCCGAACCTGGACTTTGTACAAGACCGGACCCATTCTCTCCAGCACTCCACCTGGGAACCACAGTACCCCATCACCAAAATTGCAGGAATAGACTTCAGCCCAGGAGTGAGATTTCCACCCTGGCGTCCTAAAATCGTGGTGCCTCTTCTATGTCTCCTGCTGCACCTCCACTTTCCTGCCGAGGCTCTGAAACATGAGACTTAACTGGGTCCTAAGTCCATTGACGGTTTCACAGGGGTAGTTCCTGTCGTCTCATGTGATGTTGTGCAGCAATTAAAAAGGAACCACCTCAGCCGGGCGCCTACTTGGGAAATTTCAAATGGGCGGTGGATGTGTTCAAACAACTCCAGATGAGCGTTTATCGTCTAGCTCCCCCTATAAATAAGCGTGGCTCTTGTCAAGTTTTGTGGAGGAGCATCCTCCAGTCAGTCTTGTGTACAAATCCTCCACCCTCGGCATCGGACACCGATCCAGGTATGAAGCTGTATTCACGGTGCGCTTGAAATCTCCGCAGAGTCAGACAGATTTTTGACCCATTCCACAAACTGCATCAGCCTTATGACCCCCCAGATCCTGCAGGTGCCAAAGCTCCTCGTCGACTCTGGCAAGCAATGCGTAGGGAACAGGCCTCACCCTAAAATACCGGGGTTGATCAGTATCCACAGAGATATGGGCCTTGGCACTCTTTTTCCTGCCAAACCCTCAGGGAACACTTCGAGGTATTTGCCCAACACATTGCACAGATTCCCGGTGTCCATACAAAAAACCTGTTGCCATATGAAACAGAGGACTCGTAACCTCATCCAAACAAATTGGGCCCCTGCACCACAACCAAGGGAAAAGCGACTGACTGCTGCCCGAGCGTGAGTATGGTGGCCCCCACGATATTCCAAGGCTCACTGGTATAGGTCACTAATCTCACTTTGGTGTTGTGCAATGACAGCGGCATGATCCCTGCGTGGAGTTGCTGAAATTTGTGACGGCAGCGCCACTGTCCATTTCCATTATCACGGGGTGACTATTAAAAAAAAATTTAGAATACCCAATTCATTTTTTTCCAATTAAGGGGCAATTTAGCGTGTCCAATCCACCTACCCTGCACATCTTTGGACTGTGGGGGCGAAACCCACGCAAACACGGGGAGAATGTGCAAACTCCACACGGACAGTGACCCAGAGCCAGGATCGAACCCGGGACCTCGGCGCCGTGAGGCAGCAATGCTAACCACTGTGCCACCGTGCTGCCCAACGGGGTGACTATCGACCTGTAATGTGACCCGGATCGGTGCTACCTTCGGGACTGTGGCGCAGTTCAGCCGGGAGGCCCACGCGCAAGACATTGGTATGTGCTGACCTGGGTGGCTGTCGTGGGCAGCGTTCTCTATGCTGCAATTGGCAGCTCTGACCATCACAAATTCTCTGACCACACATTTGGCAATGTGGCCGGTTGCCTCTTCATCCTCAGGGGAGGTATCCCGTAGGTCAACGGTAGCTCCTGAGCTCTTGACCCAGCTGCAGAATTACCTCTGGGGCTGCCTTTTCGGAGGAGGTCTGGTCAGACCGGCACAGTCCCGTGATGCAGAAGGAATTCTAAATGATGGGTGGGCCAACCTCTGGGCGCCATAGTGTGCAGTTCCTGCACTCCTTTCTCTGCTGCTCTCGGGACAGCGAAAATACGATGGCCCGCTTCAAATCCAAGGTAGGATCTGCCGACAGCTTCCTCTGAGTGACCGTGTTGTTTATGCCACACACTCACCTATCCATCAACATTTCAGAGAGGGGTGGCCCGAACACGCAATGCTCAGTTAGACATCTTAGGCGGGCCAAGAGGTCAGTGACCGATTCACCGGGTACCGCACCGCTGTATTTAAGTGATACTGCTGCATAATTACGGAAGGCTTGGGGTCATAGTGTTCAGAAACCAAAGGGACAAGATCATCAAATGAGTTGGAGTCTGGTGCAGCCGAATAAATCAGACGTCCCATTGTCTGGGCCCTACAGGCAGTCAGGCGGAGGACATTTTGACAGTCTCCTTCCAAAATCCTATTTGCCTGGAAATATTGTCCCATGTGCTCGGCATACTAGTTCCAGATCTGCATCAAAGAATTCCAACTTCCTGAATAGTGGCATTTTAAACTGTTATAAACCTACATTCTGGATAGCAAATTACTGGGCAGCTAGGTGGTTCCACGAGCGAGCCCGAAGTTTCCTTTTTCTCTTACGTCAGTTTAGTAACTCGAGAAAGCCAGCGATAAGAGAGCAGATGTTTATTTGACTATATACAATATTCTGCTCACGGCAGCACCTTGCTCCCATTACAGTCCTTGTTTGGAGAACTAACCACACCAGGCCCTGCTTTCGGCTGGCTTTTATGTTCATTTGCATTGAGCGCTCCAGCTGGGTGGCCTCTGCCCCTATCTGAGAAGCTCATACTTCACGGGTTCTAGGGGGAGAATACAAATGGTCCCCTTGGGGGTTATAACAGAACGGAACCAGTCCGGCAGCTTTCATTGCTCGGGCTAAAGCTGGGCAAGAAAAGAAAGTTACCTCCTGCCCCTTGTGCCCATAAGGGGCACTTCTCCCACCCCCCCACCTCGCTGGACTCTCTAATCTCTGCCTGACCAAAATGTCCTCATCCTCTATTTTTATCATGTATAAATAGATATATTTTTTCCCCACATGACTAGTTTTTAACAAAAAGAACCCTGCAACCTTCTTTTCAAATACTTAATGGTTCGAGGATTAAGAACCTCAGGAACCCAAAGGGATGTACACCTTTGTCAAAGTAAAACTGGGGAGCTGGGAGTCATATGACATGACTCCCCCACCCAGTTGGTGGAGCCTGTAATATTGCTTTATTGTGCTGCCATTTTTCCATCTACCAAGCAGCAGCACAATAATAGGCCCTGACCCTATCCACACCATTTGTACTGGAACTTCTGAACTCCTGTACCAGTGCCAACAAGACTAATTCAACTCTGTGTGTTTATATCATCATCAACTCTATTGAAAAAGTGAATTATTCAGCATCATAGAACCATAGAATCCCGACATTGCAGAAGGAGGCCATTAGGCCCATCGAGTTTGAACCGACTCTTTGAAGATCACCCTGCATAGGCTCACTCCCCCACCCTATCCCCGTAATTCCATAACCCCACTTAACCTGTACATCTTGGACACTATGGGGCAATTTAGCATTGCCAATCCACATAACCTGTACACCTTTGGACACTAAGGGACAATTCTATCATGGCTAATCTCCCTAACCTGCACATCTCTGGACTGTGGGAGGAAACCGGAGGAAACCCACGCAGACACGGGGAGAACGCAAAAACTCCACACAGTCACCCAAGGCCAAATTGAACCCGGATCCCTGATGCTGTGAGGCAGAAGTGCCACCATGCCACCTATCAGTTCAGCCTGCCAGCCTTTGTGAAAGAAGACACCATTGGATTTTGATTCCGGATTCTGGACTCATGTGAAACAATAATTATTTTCTCTGTGGTCTTTGCCATGTAAATCTCCCTTTCTCTATTACCCTCTTCTATTGTATGAGTGAAAAGCAGGCACTGTTGCTTCCCGCCTCCAGCATTTGAGTTTGTGCAAATAAACTAACCCTCTGAGTTGATCCAATCATGAGTTTCCAGGAGTATTATTAATAGTATGGACAGCACAGTAGTTAACACTCCTGCCTCACAGCACTAAGGACCCATCAAATTCCGGCCTACGATGACTGTTTGTGTGGAGTTTGCATTTTCATACTGTATGTGCGTAGGTTTCCTCCATGTGCTCCAGTGTCCTCCCACTGTCCAAAGATGTGCAAATTGGGTGGGGTTGCAGGGACAGGGACCGATAGTGGGTCCAGGTGGGGTTCTCTTTCAGAGGGTCGGTGCAGGCTTGATGGGCCAAATGGCCTCTTTCTGCACTGTAGGAATTCTATGGAAATTGGATCACACTGAAAGCAAGAAGTTGGTAAATACTCCACGGCTTATAAAGGGGGAAATCAAAATCAAAACCCCTTACTGTTAACAGATGGTGGTGAGAAGAGAAAGTGACGTTGTTTAAATTAAACCCTCTCCTGTTCGTAGCAAAAGACTTTACTTCAAGTCCAGTATCTATGTTCTTCCTTCTGGGGAATTGAGTGCAGTCTCAGCAATGACCGCTTATTTTTTCTCGTGCTGCCTGGACTACAGAACTGCTAGCCTCTGAGATTGGTCAGCTGATCTCAAGGGTGGGGCTTTCTGTCCCTGAGGGTGAACGTCCCACTCTTAACTTATTAAGGCCGCCCCAATGTGTTTCAAACCTTTGAAAGAAGGGAGCTGTGGTTAGGAATATTCCCCACCATAAAATTCACGCTATCTCATCTCAAACCCATTTTCAAGTCTCCCTTTTGAACTACATTGAACAAATGAGATAAATGTGGTAGAATAAAAGTAATAATCACGATGGCAACTCAATTCAAATCTGTTTAATTTGAATTATTTAACAATTCAATTTTTTGTAGCAGATGCCTTAGTTTCAATGTTATTTGTACAAGTCAATTCAGTTCACTAGGCAGCTCATGGCTGGAATTCTCTGGCCATCGGGATTCTCATTTCCCACTGGCAGCGCACCCCCGACTGTGGACTTCAATGGGAAATCCAATTGTCACCCGGCGGGAAGAAAGAATCCCGCCGCCAGCGAACGGTGCGCCACCGAGAAACACACGGCTGGGGGACCGGACAATCCCGCCCCATTTGTTTTTGCTACAAAATGTAATTTTAAATCATCAAGAATAAATCTGAATCCAAAATAACCAAAAATCTTCAAAATAACCTTTTGTGCTGCTTTCCTCTGTATAGAAAGCAGAACCATAGGTGCACCCTGTCAACCTGCATTGAACCAGTATTCCTGATATGTGAGTCGGCTCAATAAGTCTCAACAGGTTTTATTACTGTGGTAAGCATCAGAGTGAATCCTATTGTCGTTCTTATCATCAACAGTCAAAGCTACTTGATAGCAGGATGTGGAAGAATCTATTCACTCCCAGGGTCAATTGTCATCCCTTAATTGTTGCTTCGGTTGAGGAAAACCAAATTAACAAACACAAGGGACACATGCCTCTGTATTAAACTAAAAGGTTCATTGTGTGGTCTTCCTACTCAAACTCACTACCGCCTAGGATATTGAAAGTTTTGAACTTATCAACTCGCTCAGCTTTTTGTTATGGCACTTCTAATGTTAATACTGGACAAGTCAAGTCAAGGCTCACCTTTCAAGTACAATTCCAGATCTTCGACCATGCCAAGCATGGTTTGCATGGGTATGACTGACTTACCCCAAAGACCTGCAGCATGGAGTCACGTGTGTCTGCCTTCTTTGATCTTCAGGGCTTCTCTCAAGCTTCACTTCAAGTCTGCACACTGCAACTCTTTCTTTAACTCAGAAGTCTCTTTCTCGCTCCTTTGCTTCACTCAACGGCATCTCTTTCTGATCTCTTGTCTTTGTCCCTGACCTGGGATTTCCTTCTGGAAGCTCGCCTTGACCGCTAACTGGTTTGGGATCTTCTCCCTATCCTCCTCCCATATCCTGTTACCTCGGATATTAAGTAGTAATGGCACTCCGGTTTAGGTCATCTGATCTGCTTTTCACGCTGTTTACCTTTCCTTGCTTCTGAGCAGGTGCACGGGACTGGTTCCCGGCCTGAAGAAGGTAAAATGAATGAAATCCGCCTGTGCGTCCACTTCCCAGTCGCGACATGCAAAAAGGCCCAAGGCTCGTTGGAAATTGGATCTCCCAACCTCGGACTTCAGATTAACGTAAGTATTTGAGTTTCATCACACTTTTCATGCACCTCTTGTACATTGCAGATTGGGCAGTTTATGCTCCTGTGCCTGTATTCAACATTCATTAATTGTGTCATCACAGGGTTCCTCACTTGGTTTGTGGGAATTGCCTAGGAATTGCACCAATTAGAAATGTTATATTTAATTGATCTAGTCAGGCCCAAAGTTCAAAATACACGGGTTGAAATCTAGACTCCCCCCCACCCCCGTGTGTTATGTTCCTTGTATTGTTCTCCAAGATAGCCAAAGTCGTAGTGTTTACAAAGAAAATCAAGCTATATGTTTAAACCAAAGCTAGTTTATTTTACACTACTTGAAATGGTTTGCACACTCTACTGAGTAACTGCTAACAAAATAATAGTATTGAATCTATGTGACAGTCATTAATTATTTCTCTCTAATATAACCTACACTCTAACAACCTCACACTATCCTTCTTCATCAACTTCTCCAACAGCTTCTCCCAGAATGCTTAGAGATGCAGCCTTTAAAAAGACTACTCAGTGATGCCATCGAGTGTTGAGATACATTAGCATCATCTTGTTAACCCTTTACTCTCCTCAGATTATACATATCATTGCATCGCGGATTCTTTGCCCAAATATCTAACTTTTTTATCTAAAATTACAATAGACATCACTTTCAATCGCATCCCAAGATTGTCCATTCCAAGCATTCACCACATTCTACGTCAAACAGCACTTTCTGATCTGCGCACCCACTTTCCCTCTGCTAAGCTTCAACCCACATGACTCTGCCACCGCCCCCATTTTAATTCTTAGAACCATGGTGAACAGTTTCTTTGGGTTCAACTTATCAGAACTTAATTCTTTCAATCTTCCCTCACGGACTTCTGAAATCTCTCCTTCGTAGCTCAAAGTGCCTGATAGCAGGAGTCCGGCAGGATGCATTTGGTGAAATCACGAATCATTATTCCCAGCAATAATACCCCACTTGTGACCCATCAGATCTGGGAGGTTGCCAATTGTGTACAGGCAAACATTGGGATTGTAGCTTTGAACAAAAACAACAATGTTCACAAGTAATCCTATGCAAATTTTCCTTTGATCATCCGTATAAATTTTAATTCCAGTTCTTAATACATTTAAGAGGATTAGGTTCAGCAAACAACATGGGTTGGTTGAATTTGATTTCTGTGCACTTCAATCTGTGAAGTTACCATATGCTTAGTTAGTGTGTCGCAGTCTTGCATCGCGAGTTCTTAGTCCTATAGTCCCTGGCTGACGAATGGACAGCAGAACATTCCAGATGGTTCCACAGTATCGAGCTAATTCTACTGTAACAGATGTTCCCTTGGGTCATTTTCAACACAGACTTTAAAGTGCAAAATATATATATAGCAGTTCAGTAGCAGATCAAAAGGGAAAGGACTTTGAACAGTTCTGCTTTTTTCATGTTTATTCTTCTGGCTTTCATGCATTTGGAGATTATGGACCCTGAGTGTCAGTAGATTGTGAAAGGCAGATTTTCTGTTCAAATAACAGTCAGTTCTCGTTCCAGCTTAATTCGTTTGGACCTGACTAAACTCGCTGAGCTCCCTTTAAAGCTCTGATTAAATAAAGCCTTGTTCATTCAACAACCAGTGCGGATCAAAGCGCAGAGTGCAAATTGAAGAAAATTAATTATTTTTGAAGCAAATCCAAACACAGGAGGTAAAAAAAAACATTAAGAAGCCATCTCATTCGGGACCGACTCTGAGATAAATTTGGATCTGAGGCAGACACCACTCTATCTATCATGAAGAAAGCAAATGAGAAATTGGCTTCTGCCACTGTAAATTGGGTATGACGTGTACGAATGAATTGGAAATAAACTTGGATCAAAGCTTTGGCTGCTCCAAGTCAGTTCTGACTACAAACATTTCATTCATTTCGGAGGCAAGACAACAAGATGAACAAGAAGTTATTTTCATTTGGCTACAAATGACTCATATTACTCGAGGTGGTGCGGCCAACATTTTCCTTTGGGCTGTCAGTAAATGTTTTGTTGAACCTGTCTCCTTAGGGGTTAAAATAAGCAGCATTCCTTGCAAGGCATGTAACTTGCGACACAAGAAACAGAGTCCAATTTGTCTAAGCCCGTAGGAACGGAAATTGTGAAAAAAACTAATTAAAAACAAACATGCCAAAACTTCTTTAAATTGGTAGCATTGAAGTAACACTTATAAGGTGGGTTTTTGATAATGTCAGATTTTGTGGCAGTCATCAACTGAAATTGGGCAGAATACCAAATATTGCAGGTGATGACTACACAGTTCATCATTTAACTTTTATCATTTCACGAAAAGGCAGAGTGAAATGATACCAAAATTTGATTTGATTTATTGTCACGTGTAACGAAGTACAGTGAAAAGTATTTTTCTGCGGCCAAGGGAACGTACACAATACATACATAGAAGACAAAAAAAGAATAATCGACTGAGTACATTGACAAATGGTACATGACAAACAGTGATTGGCTACAGTGCGGGACAAGGGGCCAAACAAAGCAAATACATGAGCAAGAGCAGCATAGGGTGTCGTGAATAGTGTTCTCACAGGGAATAGATGAGTCTGAGGGGGAGTCATTGAGGAGTCTTGTAGCTGTGGGGAAGAACCTGTTCCTACGTCTGAATGTGCGAGTCTTCAGACTTCTATACCTCCTGCCTGATGGAAGGGTATGGAAGAAGGCAAAGCCTGGGTGGGAGGGGTCTCTGATAATGCTGTCTGCCTTCCTGAGGCAGAGGGAGGTGTAGACTGAATCAACGTGAGGGTGGCAAGCTTGTGTGATGCATTGGGCTGAGTTCACCATACTGCAGTTTCTTGCAGTCTTGGGCTGGGCAGTTGCCGTACCAAGCTGTGATGCAGTCAGATAAGATGCCCCCTATGGCACATCTGTAGAAGTTTGTGAGTGTCGATACAGACATGCTGAATTTCTTTAGCTTCTGTACGAAGTAGAGACGTTGTTGGGCTTTCTTGACTGTTGCATCAACGTGATTGGACCAGGACAGACTGTCGGTGAACTTAAATGTTACACACCACAAACAGTGGCAGGAAGGGGACCAACCGATGCAAGAAGCTGTGACATGTTGGAGGGTAAACTCCTAACTGCCATCAAAATCCGTGCACAAATACTGCGCATGACAAGGAATCATGGCAGCAGTTCTAAAATTCAATGCCCAGCATGCTTCTTGAAGTGTTGGATTGAGCAATCTAACCTTTTAAGTAATTAATTAATACTTTTATTCATTGATGGGATGTGGGTGTCGCTGGTTAGGTCAGCATGAACTGCCCATACCCAATTGCCCTTGAACCGAGTGGCATGCTAGGCTGTTTCCACAGGGCATTTAAGAGCCAACCACATTGCTGTGGCTCTGGAGTCATATATAGGGAAGACAGGGTAAGAACAGCCGATTTCCTTCTCTAAAGGGCATTAGTGAACCAAATGGGCTTTTACAACAAGCAACAATACTTTAATGGTTGTCAGTCGATTTTTAATTTCAATTTCACCATCAAACTCGGGTCCCTGGGTGTTTTGTTAGATTTCTGGATTAATAGTCCAGTGACAGTGACAAATGGTCCATCGACAAACAGTGATTGGCTACAGTGCGGAACAATTGGCCAAACAAAGCAAATGCATGAGCAAGAGCATCACAGGGTGTCATGAATAGTGTTCTTACAGGGAACAGATCGGTCCGACGGAGAGTCGTTGAGGAGTCTAGTAGCTGTGGAGAAGAAGGTGTTTCTATGTCTGGATCTATTAATAGTCCACCACTGTGCCACTACCCATCCCCCAAAATTATTTACGGCTAAGATACACTGGCCTGTCCACTATTTTCCACAAATTATTCAGAGATGTGGCAGTAAACCAGCAGAACCTCCAGGAAATTTGACCCCAATTTTGTCAAACCATTTTGCTATTAACTGGTGTTACTGTTCTGATTCCACCACCCTTCCTACTTATCTATCGTCTGCAAATCCAACCACATTATCTTGAGATTTTGAATGAACGTAATTTAAAAAACAAGTGGTTGTCCCAACAGTAACCCCACAGGCACCCAGCGGAGTACTTCTCACCCCACAGAAGTTGTCGAACAAAAACCCACCACTTTTTCACCCTTTGACTAAATTCCATTTGGCAGTGTGCAGACAAGGTGCCATAAGGTTTTTGTCAATCTACTTAGCAGGTCACTTTCTCAAAGATGGCATCAAATCTATTTTTTTTACATTTACGTTCCAAAACAAAGTGCAAATCTCACTGAAAAGGCATAGATACCTTTTCAGAGGAGAAAATGGGAGAAAGGCAGTAACCAAGGCCTGCAAACTGGAACCATGACAAGAGCCCACCTCCATCTGCCCCCAAATAGAATTCAGAATCTTGAACCACCCCAGCACATTTTCAATATTGGCAGCTCAATAATTATTTTCAAAATTTTGAGTATCCAACTCTTTTTTTCCAATTAAGGAACAATTTAGCGTGGCCAATCCACCTACTCTGCACTTCTTTGGGTTGTGGGGTGAGACCCACGCAGACACGGGGAGAATGTACAAATTCCACATGGATAGTTACCCGTGGCCTGGTTCGAACCCGGTTCCTCTGCACTGTGAGGCAGCAGTGCTAACCATTGCGTCAGAAAATGCATAGATACCTGACTGGCAGTGGTATACATGTCAAATAATGGTGTATTCCCATGAGTATCTTCTCCTTTAAAAGAAATTAATTGTAGGTAAAACAATGCAGAGTTGTTAAAGAGCCCGCAGGTCTTCTGACCAATCCCAATAACCAATGACCTCTAAAGCATCCTTCTCCCTTGTGTCTCCTGCAGTGAAGCTAACCTTTAGGTTCGAGACCACCTTATTTACTCAACAGTTAAAAACAGGGCAATAAAATAAACCCCTGGTGTGATATTGACGCATGGGCGGCATGGCAGCACAGTGGTTAGCACTGTTACTTAACAGCTCCAGGGTCCCAAGTTCTCTTCCCAGCTTGCGTCACTGTCTGTGTGGAGTCAGCACGTTCTCCCTGTGTCTGAGTGGGCTTCCTCCAGGTGCTACGGTTTCCTCCCACAAGTCCCGAAAGACGTGCTGTGAGTCACTCTAAATTCTCCCTCAGTGTACCCAAACAGGAGCCGGAATGTGGCAACTAGGGGCCTTTCAAAGTAACTTCATTGCAGTGTTAATGTAAGCCTACTTGTGACAATAAAGATTATTATTATGATGGATATCGAGTAGAGAGAACAAATGCGGAAGACATCATTTTCAGCCCGCTAATTTCTCCAAAACTCAACACATCTTGCCATTAGGTCTAAGTGCCATTTTGTACTCGTGATCCTTGATGTCAGAACCCCTTAAGCCTTTTCAATTCCATTTGCATTGTCTCATCTTGAAACCTTTTGTAAATCGATAAAAATTGATTTTAATGAACTGCAGCTATTGAAGATACACAACAGGGAACAGCTGGAGGCACCAATTGATTATTCAGTTGCAATGTAGGAGAGTTTGTTACGACAGAGTCTAGTAAGTAAGAATTTTTTATTTAATGTTTCTTCACATTCTTTCTCGACTGTAATTTCCCAATAATTCATGGTTTAATTTTAACCTGTGCTTGCAGTCACAAAATGTCAACATTTCCGGGTTTAGCATGGCTCAATGGGTTAATATATTACCCATGCAACTCATGACCTGAGTTTGAATCAGTGTGACCATTGGAAGAGGTTAGGAATATTGGATTATAAATCGAGTGGGCAATTTAAGGTTTAAAAGCCTGGGGTTGGAATGTATTGGTTTAAAAATAATTCTGTTCTGCAGTGCCTGGGTGTTTTTAGCAGCTAGCAGGTGAAAGTAACGGAGGAATGTGTTTTTCAGTCTGGGCTAATGCATCGGGGTTTGCCTGGGGACGTTCCTGGGGAGTTATTGTGCTTTCAAGTCCCTGGAGAGATAATGGGCTGGATTCTCTGCCCCGCCGAGCCACATTTCTGCCTCACCCCGCTGGCGGGATGCTCCATTACGCCGGCTGGTCAATGGGGTTTCCCATTGTGGGGCAGCCCCACATCGTTGGCAAACCCTTGGGCTGCCGGCAAAACGGAGCATCCTGTCGGCGGAGAATCCAGCCCAATATGTTTCTTAGCTTGGGGAGATGAGGTCATTGCTGGGTGGAGCCAAGGAAGACAGAGACATTTTAAGGAGAGAGGCAGTTTGGAGAAAGGCTTTTGGAACTGAAGTCTTGAGATCTTGAAACCCAAGCATGTTATGTAGAAGGAGAGAAAGACATTGTTAACCGGGGAGAGGAAAAAAAACAACCACGGGGATGGATTTTACGCGGAGACGTATTTCCCACACACCCGTATGGAAAAGTTGGTTTTGAGGCTGCTGACTCTGAAACTGGCTGCCCCTCATTGTTAATATAATGGGAGCAGCTGTAATTGATTCAGAGTGGGACTTGTCCCATCAGAGAGAGCTGCCAGCTAACCTGACTGGCTGTCAGCTCTGTAACCCCAGCAGCGTCAGAATGAAGCGCTGTTGGGAGTGCAGGCAGCCCTGAGGAAGAAGTGTCATGGAGCTCGAGCTTCAGGTAAGTCTGGGGTTTTGGATGGGCCTGGATGGAAGACTCTAGAGAGGAGGGGAGGGAGCCTGGTTAAATAAGCTCCTTCCTGCCTGACAGCAACCTGTTTGTAAGTAAAATGGCGGCAAAGGTGGAATGACAGTACATATTGTCACTCTATAGCAACTAACTTGTTGGACCCTACGGCGGTTAGGAGGATGAGAGGTGTTCTTTCCTCACCCTGGCTGAAGATTTATTTCTCTCTCTCTAGGTAACATCCACCTTGTTTTAAGGACTGCTTGATGTCTTCCCCACACACTGTAATATGGGAGACAGGACAGGAGTGGGAAGGCTACCGGCCTCATTTTATGATCCACCACTCTTCAAATATCTCAGTGCAGGGGGTGTAGAATTCAGTCCTTTGAGCAATGCAATGGCTAAGTGGGCGTGTACTTCTCAGATGGGGACAGGTTGGACCTTGGTCAAAGACCCACGGGGCGATTTTGAACCCACATTCGCCGTCCACTGGATCGATGGCACGGGTGGAAAATGCTACGAGAATCAGGACATGCGATTCTCACCAGAGAGATCATTGTTGCGCTATTTTCCCCGGCCCTTGCCGGTGACGCATGATTTAACAGATTTAAATTAATTAAAATATTATTAATCACCCCCACCACATGATTCTCCCCTCACTAAATATTCATACCTTGTCGACGTGTCCGGTTTGGCCAGGCAGAAAGCAGTCGCGAGAATTCCTCCTGGGGAGCAGGGCAATGTATAGCCCCCAGGGTTGGGGAGGAACATGCAGGATACTGCCCCCTGGCACAGTTGGGTATTGTCTTGTTGCCATTGCCAGGCTGGCACTATGCCAACCTGGCAATGTCAACCCGTCAGTGTCAACCTGGCAGTGCCAAACTGTGCCGGGGTCAGTTCCGGGGGTCAGCGCCACTAGGAGCACCATGGGGGAGGGAGGTGCGGCAGTGTGTTGATGTGTGATGAGGGGTAGTAGACACTGAGGGTAGGGGGCGGCGGAAGCACCGGATTTACATCCATGGTGTTGGTAGGGGTGTGGAATGCCAGCGAGGATAGCCGGGGGGGGGGGGGGGGGGGGGGGGGGGTGGAGGGGCTGGCAGAGCCTCGGAAGTGCCATGATGGAGTCTGCGGGCCATTCGGCTGCAGCACTGATCAGGACATTCTTCAATTGTGCTCCGATCTCTGTGGAACGGGGCGACACGGTGGCACAGTGGTTAGCACTGATGCCTCAGAGAGCCAGGGTTCAATTCTGGCCTTGGGTAACTCCCTGTGTGGAGTTTGCACGTTCTCCCCGTGTGTGCGTGGGTTTACCCCGGGTGCTCCAGTTTCCTCCCACAGCAGAGATGTGCAGGTTAGGTGGATTGGCCATGATAAAAATATTGCCCCTTCGGTTAGGTGGGGTTACGGGGATAGGGCGGGGGGGGCCTAGGCTGTGTGCTCCTTCAGAGGGTTGGCGCAGACGGGATGGGCCAAATGGCCTCCTTCTGTCCTGTCGGGATTCTGTGGTTCGATGGTTTGCCAGCTCTATGAGAATCCGCTCCGCCAAAGTGACGACGTAAACTATACCCACCCTCATGAGAGACACAATATCTGAAACAAAAACTGGTCTGTGCAACTGGAACGTTACACATCAGTTTTCAGTATGAGCCTGACTCTTTGCCAAATTCTGGTAAGATTCCACCCCCAGTCTTTGGATTGGCTGCGGGAACTCCTGCAGACTGAGTTACACCCTCGAGGGCAGGAGGAGAGAAACAATCGGGAACAAAATAAATAAAATAAATAATCTTTATTGTCACAAGTAGCGCGCATTAACACTCCAGTGAAGTTACCGTGAATAGGCTGCTTATATGGTCATTAAACAAATGAACAGGAATTATATGCGGTTGAATCTCCCTATAAATTTTTAAGCTTGGTGTACAAACAAATATTAGAAAATGTTCGTTTCTCCGAATGTGGAAAGATTTATTGGACACAGTTTACTACCAAAATAGTGTAAACAGAGCCACAATTGTTTGCTTTAAAGTATCTATTCAGAGGAAATATGAAATAATTTATCAACAGTGGTTATGGAAGCTGGGTCTGTAACATGATTTAAAAGGAAATTGTGTAATTATTGGAAAATTAAGGATATAAAGAAGAAATCTGGTCAATCAGAGCAAACCGTTTCTGCTGAAGGGCTAGCTAGGGTTGCCAACTGTGAGTAAATGTATTCCTGGAGGTTTTGTCACATGACTCCCCCCTCCCCCTCTCCCCCAAACCCCTCTCCCCCCCCTCTCCCCCAAACCCCTCTCCCCCCCTCTCCCCCAAACCCCTCTCCCCCCCTCTCCCCCAAACCCCTCTCCCCCAAACCCCTCTCCCCCACTCTCCCCCAAACCCCTCTCCCCCACTCTCCCCCAAACCCCTCTCCCCCACTCTCCCCCAAACCCCTCTCCCCCAAACCCGTTAGCCATTCATCAGCCAACACATCCATCCTTGTGACGCACTCTTGTCCTTCACACCAATTACAAGTAAAAGGACTCATTACCCAATTGGATAATCCTTCAATATTTTTTATAACAGGTAAAGAGAAATATTCAAAGAAAATTACAAAGAACAATAATCTTTTTTAGTATCCCAATGGTCTCCAAGCTTGCACACAGCAGTGTCCTGGAGATTGATCTTCAGTTCCTGGAGACTCCAGGCGAATCCTGGGGAGTTGGCAACCCTAGAGCTAGCACCAGCCAAGTGGGTCAAATGGCCTCGTTTCCTGCTGTAATTTCTGTGATTCTCCTTCATGTCTACAGCACCCAAACCTGTACAGGAAGCTAGCCCGAGTAGAGGTGTGACTGCAATGTACCTTTACTCTTTACATTTTAGTTTCTCTTGTGGTAATTTTCAATGGGTAGCTGTGTTGCCCATTCAGAAGGCCGAACTCCGACAGGGAGGCCTGTCGATGGCTTCAGATTTCCCACCATCTCCAAGCTGATTCGGCTTCTATCCTCACACATGATCCACAAGCATGCACATTGTAGCACAGGCCCCAATCTAGTCCAACGAGGCTAATTGAAGCCACGCTGATTGTGCCCCCAGCTGAGATTAATTAACGGTATCACCAATGCTGGGACTTTCCTGGCCTGCGTGAATCAGCTCCACGCCCTGCAGCTGATTTACCAACTGAAGTTTTGAAGGTTTTCATGTCAGTTTTCCTGCCCAGCATAGCAGCTGGCTAATTATTTTGGATTCTTTGAAGGATAATTAAAAATAAAACTGTGTGAGGACAACAGTTGGGCGCAGATTTCCGAGTCTGCCTCAGTGCGTACTGTGAGCCAATTCAAGGAGATTGAGGGTTTAATTTGAAATGTGGTCAATCAACTAGCAAACCACATTGAGCGACAGCACAACCTCACCCCATGATATCTCTCAGAAATTAAATTCTTCTCAATCTCTTTCACTCCTGATGGTGTTAAATCGCAGAGGGCTCCAGTATTTGGTGTGGGCCTAGACTGTCAGGAGGCTATTTGGCTGCGGGGAGTGTGACGGCTAACCTTGACACTATCCTCATCTGAAACACAAGTTTCACATCCTTCAGCCACGTGACGATGATCAGCTTTGTGAATGACGGCTGATTTCTCTCCCCTCCCTCGCCCGAGGTATTCGGCTCACCCTTGGTTTCCAGTCACATTAACTTGTCGCCTGTTTTTGTTCTGTGGGTACTAAAAAAAGAAATAGAACGGGACACCCAGGAAGGATGCTGCTGTGGGCCCCTCTTCTTGAAACTTTGCCCTTCTCTGCCACATCTGCAATCGCCCCAACCAACTCAGCTCCGCATTGGTAAATCCTGCTAGGGTGAGGAGGCGGTGGGGGTGGCGGGATGGTGCAGATCACCAAGACCAGTCTGAAAGATTTGCACCTTTCCCTGGATTTTCTGGCCACACCACAGGTGGTACAGACCTTCTCACCAGGTTGGGCTGATCTCGCACTGATCCAGCATCACCCAATTCCGGGGTTGGTCTCCTGCATGGCACTAAGCGACAGACAAATTCAGCCCCATTCAAATTATGCTCCATTGCTGACAGGTTATTCTTGACATTCTGCACGTTTTATTGCTCAGCAATAGGTTTTTCTTTTCTCATGGGCATCAATGCTGGAAACCTCTGTGGCCGCCTTGTAATGGACCAGTGTCAAAAGCTGCCACTACCGCTGGTGTTTTGAACAACAACAGCCTATATTTACAGAGCGCCCAAGGCGCTTCACATGAGTGTTCTCAACCAAAATGCGGCACCAAGCCACATAAAGAGATATCGGAATAAGCAATCAAAATTTGGTCACAGAGGTAGCCTTTAAGGAGTGTTTTAAAAGCGAGATAGTGAGTCAGAGGGGAATGAATTCAAAAGCTTATGGCCCAGGCAGTTAAAAATGAATGTCAAAACAATGTCATTGGCTGAACTCAGGATGCACAGTATGTTTTTCTTTTGTGAAAATGTTGTTTATTTCTAGCCCCGGGAGTCTGCTCCTTCTTGCTTTGCTTGAGGGTTGCACTGAACTGCAGGGAAGGATTTTAGTTTTTGTCAATCAACACAGTTAAGAGCTATCAGCATCCCCTGAACAAAATGAAGGAACATCTTTGAAACATTGGTTCTCCTTGACAAGTTTCTCGTCATTCCAATTCTCTCCTGTGCCATTCGCGTTGAGGCTCAGACCCCCAGGTGATAACCGCTGCCTGCTGCTTCACGGAGCTGGCTATCATGTGGGGGGGAGGGTACGGGGCTGAGCCCTCAAAAGTGAATGTCAACAGTCAGAGTGAATTTGCCTCAGCTTATGTACAAATACGTGCACCTTTCATTGGGCTGTAGTCACAAGCATGGCCCAGGAACCTTTCTCCCTTTGGTAGCTCAGGGAGTAGGAAGAGGTCAAGAAATTACTACGCTCAAGAAATTAACTACAGACCAGAAATGGAGACTGGAACCTCTTTGGTCTGTATGGCTTAGGCATTAGAAATACAAGCTCCCTGAGAGAATTCACAAAACATGATTTCATATTTAATGCTGAGCAGCACGGTAGCATAGTGGTTATGGCTTCCCAATGCCAGGGGCCCAGGCTGGATTCCCGGCTTGGGTCACTGTCTGTGCGGAGTCTGCATATTCTCCCCATGTCTGCATTGGTTTTCTCCGGGTGCTCCGATTTCCTCCCACAAGTCTGGAAAGACATGCTGTTAGGTCATTTGGGCATTCTGAATTCTCCCTCAGTGTGCCCGAGCAGGTGCCGGAATGTGGCGACGAGGAGCTTTTCACATTAACTTCATTGCAGTGTTAATGTGACAATAAAAGATCACAAAAAAATATAAAAATAAAAAAACCTAAATACAGCATATCTCAGATGTAAAGTGACCGCTAGCTGCCTGGCCCTTTGCACAGACCGCCATGATTTTACTCAATATATAAAAATTAAATAAAGTCGCCATATTCCCAGGTGACCTAGGCCAGCATGTTAGCACAGTGGTTAGCGCTGCTGCCTCATGGCACCGTGGACCCGGGTTTGATCCTGGCCCCGGGTCACTGTCCGTATGGAGTTTGCACATTCTCCCCGTGTCTGCATGAGTCTCACCCCCACAATCCAAAGATGTGAAGGGTAGGTGAATTGGCCACACTAAGTTGCCCCTTAATTGAAAAGAAGAATTGGGTACTCTAGATTTATACAAAAAACATCTCAGATGACCTGACGCTGTTGCCTGATTGGGGTGGGGGCTCTGATGCCCGCGCGAAGGGGGGTTCTCCATAACAGAAACCCCTCAAAATACTGGTGCGTTGGTTTCACCCATTCTGCTGAAGACGGCAAGGATTTGCGGTGATATTTGGATGAGATTCTGAGCGGGATTCTCCGGTCCCCCTACCGCCTGTTTCTCGGCGGCGCGCCATTCACTGGCAGCTGGATTCTCTACTCCCGCCACTTGTCAATGGGATTTCACTTTGAAGCCACCCCACGCCGCCGGGAAACCCATGGGCCCGCTGCCAGCGGGAACAGAGAATCCCAGCAGCTGAAGAATTCCGGCCCCTGCACAGAAAGAGAATGGAGAAGTTACATCTCATTGAGTGGACTTTTGATTCCTGTTTCAATGCTCCTGGTCCTTACACCAATACAATTTATGACTTCCGGCAACTGAGTGTTACTTTATGTCATTGTTTGCACTCTGTCACATTTTCCTGCTCCCTAACTTTGTAATCATCAAAATAAACAGCAGTTTTGATGCCGATTCAGGCAGAATTGTTTGTGATAACCTTGACAGAATGTCAGATAAGGAAACAAGAGATAAATGAGGAGCATAAATAGGATTTTTAACATTGTTTACATTTTCTCAGGTACTTTGTTAAATTATTTCAACATTAAGGTGCAAATTCCCTCTGATACGACTCATCTTGTTACAGCCATTTATTTCAGCATCACAATGTGTGAATTGAAAGCTAAAATACACCAGGCAACCCGAGAGACCGAGGATTTCCGAGCATCCTCAAAGGTTTGTGTACTGCAGTGTGATACATCTTCCTCGAGCACTCTGCATTCAATTCCCCTCTTAACCAAACAAAAGTTTCCCTGATGTAAGTAGCCCATTGACCTATCCTGGCAGGAGATGGCAACAATTTGACCCGTGGGATGGCGCAGAATTGTAGCTGTGACAGAAAATGACCCAAATTTGTCCGTTTTGAATAAATTTGCTGACTCTCAAACCTTTTGCAGTTCACCAGTCTCTAACGAAAGGGGGCAGAAGCAAGATGGGATCCTTTTAGGTTATCCAATTGCTGTAAAAGCAATAGCAACATATATGGGAATTGGGCAGACCACTCCTTCCAGTAGCTCCCTCATTACTATGCCTCTTCCTTTTGGTTTTCTGCTATCAGGGGAGGTGGAAAATAAATGCTGGCCCATTTGTGAAGGTAGTCGCTTCTATAAGGGTAGTTTTTTAAAAATCTCCTTCAGTAAATATAAAAGCATTGCTTGAAGGGGATCAGTGACATATAAATCCAAAGTTATTCTTCTCCTTTGCCATATATTGTCAGGAGTGGGAAGTCCTATTAGATATGCCTCTGATACTAATGAATGATCTGGTCCCTCCCTCCGCAGTCTTTCCCAGCCACATCGAGGGAAGGAGTGGGACAGGTGAGAAGATATGGGATGGAATTTTCCCAAGAAATGGCAAAGTGCCAGGTTGGCTATTTTTCTCTCCAGATCTTCTGACACTTAGAACATAAGAACATAAGAACTAGGAGCAGGAGTAGGCCATCTGGCCCCTCGAGCCTGCTCCGCCATTTAATGAGATCATGGCTGATCTTTGTGGACTCAGCTCCACTCTCCGGCCCGTACACCATATCCCCGAATCCCTTTATTCTTTTTCTTAAAAACGTTTAAAGAAGGAGCCTCAACTGCTTCACTGGGCAAGGAATTCCAGAGATTCACAACCCTTTGGGTGAAGAAGCTCCTCCTACACTCCGTCCTAAATCTACTTCCCCTTATTTTGAGGCTATGCCCCCTAGTTCTGCTTTCCCCGACCAGTGGAAACAACCTGCCCGCATCTATCCTATCTATTCCCTTCATAATTTTATATGTTTCAATAAGATCCCCCCGCATCCTTCTAAACTCCAATGAGTACAGTCCCAGTCTACTCAACCTCTCGTCATAATCTAATCCCCTCAGCTCTGGGATCAACCTAGTGAATCTCCTCTGCACTCCTTCCAGTGCCAATATGTCCTTTCTCAGGTAAGGAGACCAAAACTGAACACAATACTCCAGATGCGGCCTCACCAACACCCTATGCAATTGCAGCATGACCTCCCTAGTCTTGAACTCCATCCCTCTAGCAACGAAAGTCAAAACTCGATTCGCCTTCTTAATCACCTGTTGCACCTGCACACCAACTTTTTGCGACTCGTGCTCCAGCACACCCAGGTCCCTCTGCACAGCAGCATGTTTTAACATCTTACCGTTTAAATAATAATCCATTCTGCTGTTATTCCTCCCAAAATGGATAGCCTCACACTTGGCAACATTGAATTCCATCTGCCAGACCCTAGCCCATTCACCTAACCTATCCAAATCCTTCTGCAGACTTCCGGTATCCTCTGCCCTTTTTGCTTTACCACTCATCTTAGTGTCGTCTGCAAACTTTGACACATTGCACTTGGTCCCCAACTCCAAATCGTCTATGTAAATTGTGAACAACTGCGGGCCCAACACTGATCCTTGAGGGACCCCACTAGTTACAGGTTGCCAACCAGAGAAACACCCATTTATCCCCACTCTCTGCTTTCTGTTCGTTAACCAATCCTCTACCCATGCTACCACTTTACCCTCAATGCCATGCATCTTTAGTTTATGCAGCAACCTTTTGTGTGGCACCTTGTCAAAAGCTTTCTGGAAATCCAGATATACCACATCCATTGGCTCCCCGTTATCTACTGCACTGGTAACGGCCTCAAAAAATTCTACCAAATTAGTCAGACACGACCTACCCTTTGTGAACCCATGCTGCGTCTGCCCAATGGGACAATTTCCCTCCAGGTGCCCCGCTATTTCCTCCTTAATGATCGATTCCAGCATTTTTCCTACAATCGAAGTTAAGCTTACTGCCCTATAATTACCCGCTTTCTGCCGACCTCCTTTTTTAAACAGTGGTGTCACGTTTGCTACTTTCCAATCCTCTGGGACCACCCCAGAGTCTAGTGAATTTTGATAAATTATCACGAGTGCGTTTACAATTTCCCTAGCCATCTCTTTTAACACTCTGGGATGCATCCCATCAGGGCCAGGAGACTTGTCTACCTTTAGCCCCATTAGCTTTCCCAATACGGCCTCCTTCGTGATTACAATCATCTCAAGGTCCTCACCTATCATATTTTTATTTCCATCAGTCACTGGCATGTTATTTGTGTCCTCCACTGTGAAGACTGACCCAAAAAACCTGTTCAGCTCCTCAGCCATTTCCCCGTCTCCTATTATTAAATCTCCCTTCTCATCTTCCAAAGGACCAATATTTACCTTAGCCACTCTTTTTTGTCTCATATATTTGTAGCAGCATTTACTATCTGCTTTTATGTTCTGAGCCAGTTTACTTTCATAGTCTACCTTACTCTTCTTTATAGCTTTTTTTAGTAGCTTTCTGTTGTCCCCTAAAGACTTCCCAGTCCTCTAGTCTCCCACTAATTTTTGCCACTTTGTATGTTTTTTCCTTCAATTTGATACTCTCCCTCACCTCCTTAGATATCCACGGTCGATTTTTCCCCTTTCTACCGTCTTTCTTTTTTGTCGGTATGAACCTTTTCTGAACACTGTGAAAGATCGCTCGGAAGGTTCTCCACTGTTCCTCAACTGCTTCACCATGAAGTCTTTGCTCCCAGTCTACCTTAGCTAGTTCTTCTCTCATCCCATTGTAATCGCCTTTGTTTAAGCACAAAACACTAGTGTTTGATTTTACCTTGTCATCCTCCAACTGTATTTTAAATTCCACCATATTGTGGTCGCTCCTTCCAAGAGGATCCCGAACTATGAGATCATTAATCAATCCTGCCTCATTACACAGGACCAGATCTAGGACCGCTTGTTCCCTTGTAGGTTCCATTACATACTGTTCCAGGAAATTATCCCGGGCACATTCTATAAACTCCGCCTCAAGGCTGCCTTTACCAACCTGATTAAACCAATCAATATGCAGATTAAAATCTCCTATGATAACCGCTGTATCATTTCTACATGCATCCATTATTTCTTTGCTTATTGCCTGCCCTACCATCCTGTTACTATTTGGTGGCCTATAGACTACTCCTATCAGTGACCTTTTCGCCTTACTATTCCTGATTTCCACCCAAATTGATTCAACCTTGTCCTCCATAGCACCAATATCATCCCTTACTATTGCCCGGATGCCATCCTTAAACAACAAAGCTACACCACCGCCCTTACCGTCCATTCTATCCTTTCGTATAGTCTGACACCCTTGGATATTTAACACCCAGTCGTGACCATCTTTTAACCATGTTTCAGTAATGGCCACTAAATCATAGTCATTCACGATGATTTGCGCCATCAACTCATTTACCTTATTTACTTGTTCAGAACAAAGCTGGGGGAGGCTTGAAGTACTCTGTAATTCATGAGGAATGGGGCCTAAAACACTGGCAAACTTAAAGATCCCCTATAATCCCCAGCACTGAGACCTTAGAACCCCTCACCCCCAGCAATGCAAGCACCCCCCTGACAAACCCCCACACATTGCCATCCCCCACCCACACATAATTGGAAGGCCCAATGGGGTTCCCTGGAGGCCATGCCCCTTAAATCTCCCCTGGCCCCACCTACCTGGCAATGTTAGCCTGGCACTGCCAGGTTGGCACAACCAGGGTGCCAAGGGGGCAACGCTTTAGCTGGGCGTGGACCTGATTACATTGCAAGCAGGTGGCGGTGAAGATTTCAAACTGATATCTTTCTGCCGCAAATCCCATTAATGGCCCTTATGCGAGAGTTAGCAGCCATAATGGGATTTGCGGCTGTGGAGAAGGAAAATCGCGACCATCCTCTCTGGAAATGAGAGAACACTTGTAAACAATACAGAGTGAAACTAAATCTGGAGACATGAAACAAACTGAAGCTTGCAACTGTAATTATCCCTCTCCAGGCCTGTCAGTATCTCTGACGCAACAGCTGTGACTATAGACACCAAGGGAAGAAGGCAATCTGAACATTGTGTAAATTCCGCTGTGAAGTCTCTCCCTCTGGGAGTACATACTGGAAAATAGCGGGGAGCACTGCCAGAGTCCTTATACCTGCTCCCTGTAAGAAGGCTGCGTGTCAACTGCACAAATTTGTCAAAATGTTCCCGGATATGGTCAAGCAGGGAGACTCTGAAATTTCTCTGGTGTGATCCAGGAATTTAGACTGGCATCCTGCCTGCAGATGAGTTCCAATGCCAGCCCCAGTTTGTAAAAGCAATGGGAGGGCACTTTATTAACACGAGGCAGGAAGGGTGCATGCAGCACTTCAGGTCTTCCACAGATTTTTGGAATTTCGGTCAGTTGTCTGATCCTTTTGGTGGGGGAGGCGTGGAGGTGGAGAGGTGGGGGGCTCCAGATGTGGGAAGGGATAGGTTACAGCTGCCCTCAGTTCCAGCAAGGTTCTCTTCAGTTTCTTGAACCAAAGGGCTGATCTGATGAAATTGGAGCATTAGTCAGGCCACACACATCTTCATCAAGGTTGGCTGGACAAGTCCTTCCACTCAACTCACCGGCTTCCACTGCAATCCTGAGCTTTATTGATCTGAGCTTTGGGTGTCTCGCTTTTGATCTGCAGGTGAGACTGTTTGGCATTGCCTCTTTGCTCATCATTTGCCTGGATAAGAAGTTGTAGGTCTGTTTTCAGTCGTGAGAGCCAGTTCCATGTGTTCCAAAAAACAAGTGGAAAGATCATCAACCACGCAAGAAAAATCTTATTCGGAAAAGCTGAAAGTGTTATCAGTGAATATTTGTTCATACTTTTCTCTTTTTGTGTTGAATTGAATGTATATTAAGTTGAATTACAATTAAGGAAATGATGGAGGCTTTCACATGTGAATCTGTTTTACAGCGGACACATAATTAATTATAAGTGGTTGATGCTGGAATGCCGAGTTATTTTTGGTTAGAAATGCGTTAGTCCGAGAGATGTAATGGTGTGTTGTAATCCATCAGACAGTGATGGGCAAACATTTATAAATGATATTTTTGTACAGCAGGCACCATTATCCCTCCTTCCTACCTTAAGCTTTATTAAACCAGGCCTAGGTACTGATGTGGAATCCTATTCTAGCAGAGGCTGGTCTGTGAGGGGAATGGGTACCATAGCATGTATTGCCCAAGGCCATTCTTCAGGTGTAAGGCTAGAGAGGTAATCTGCAACAGAGGCACTTTACTGGGACCCAGCTCCCAAAACATCACTGCTCCTCAGTCTTCATTTAAGCCTCTTCAAAAGGCCCCTCAAAATAAAATCTACTTCTTTGACCAAGACTTTTGACATCAGCCCTATATCTCCTAGCGCTGCTTTGTGTCAAATATAAAATGCTTCTGTGATGTTCCCTACCCACTGAACCCAATTTTAACCAACCACCTGCCCCATTCATGCTGGAAGGGTTGGATAAAATTTGGGGTGCACATTGAATGGTAGAAGTGTCCAGACCCCAGCTGATACTCTGTGTAATTTCTTGTTGGATGGCCTGACTTATATTACAAGAACACTTGTAATTAAAGCTATAAACAATTTATTAACATTAATTGTGGGTCAAATATATACAAAACAACAGATGAATAACAGTATTAACATGCACAAGCAACCTCTCTCTTCCAGCTCCCTAGTCAGTCTGAGGTCATCTGACTCCAACATTCACTTATATACGAAGGGGACTCCTCGTGATCAGCCGGTGAATTACAACACAACCATGATATCACTACACTTTGTCTCCTACAAAATCAGTGGTAAGTACAATTTAAATTTAATAGAACTAAAATAAGCAACCGAGAGCGAGGCAAGGCCCAATATTTTGATGGTGGAACTTAAACTTCCTTTGATGAAGTGTGTCACATGCAGTCAGATTCATTGAAGTTTACCAGTGTTCACAAGCAACTGTACAGACTCATTCTGTAGGTCCAGTTGCCCAATTTTCAGAAGGATTCTACAGCCTTTCAGGGGGGGTGAAATATTAGAGAGATGTCACTCTTGTCTGGATTTTCGGGCCTTACTGGAGCAGTGACCAATGGAAAATGAGATTGAAAATTAGCCCCACCGGCCGGCATTCAGGTTCCGCTGGCCCATCCCACCTCAAAGATATTTTTGCCATGGAAAGCTGGCAGGGCTACCCGTCTGCATGTAATGTGTGGCTGATTTGGTTCGTTAGTGCCTTATTGAGGCCGACTAAAGGACTATTAGGATTTCAGTCTGTCTCCAGGTTCCTACATCAGCAGAGGCCTGTTTGAGTACCTGGAGGTGGATACTGGGCAGCAGACTGGGTGACCAATGCTCCAAGGTGGCTTAGCGGTCCTCCCTACCTGCCTGGGTGCCACAGCAGGCACAGGCTGCCCTGTGGAAAAATCTGAATAAAACTTTTAATTAAAGATGAAAAACATTGAATAGAAGCCACCTCTCAGCTGAAGTCCTTTATGTTGCTTATTTCCCATCATAGTCTGCTGTTTGTTTCTGGCTGGAAGGCCTATTATTGGCCCTCCCAGCTGAGACTTTGCCCACCACCCTTGATTGCAGAGAACCATGTCAATCAATGGGGTGACGGTGCGAAAATCCAAAAGAGTGACTGATTGATCCCCGCCCCCCACCAACACCCCCGGAGAGGGGCGGGTGGTGTGGTGGTGGTGGGAGGGTGACGGGGGTGGGGGGGGGGGGTGGGGGGGGGGGGGGTGCAGGGATGTGTGGGGGGCGGGGGGGGTGGCAGGTTCGGAAGTTGTAAACAGTTCTTGCTTCTATTTCCCATCCCGGAGTGAAAATCCAGCCCCAGCTATCGTGAATGTAAGCTACACGATGAGGTTCAAGAAGTCTATCTTATTTTAATTGGAGATTTCAAGTTGATCCAATGATAATGGACTGAATGATTAAAAGTGAGCCAGACAAATTGTTTGCAATGGTATTGGATTCCAATCCCAGGTAATTTACAAATGAGAAAGTTAGGAGGAAGGGATGTTTAGTGGCCACAGACAAGTCCAAAACGAGAGGTGTAGAGAGACTTACTTTATTGCAAAGCAACCTATGTAGACAATATACACCCAAGTCCCAGCAGGGATGACTCTGCTGGGCTCCCATCTGGGTCAGCTTTTATGACAGAGTCCATTATTCTTCTGATGGACTAGAACAAAGAACAAAGAAAAGTACAGCACAGGAACAGGCCCTTCGGCCCTCCAATCCCGTGCCGACCATGCTGCCCATCTAAACTAACATCATCTACATTTCCTGGGTCCGTACCCCTTTATTACCATCCAATTCATGTATTTGTCAAGATGCCCCTTAAATGTCACTATCGTCCCTGCTTCCACCATCTCCTCTGGGAGCGAGTTTCAGGCACCCACTACCCTCTGTGTAAAAAACTTGCCTTGTACATCTACTCTAAACCTTGCCCCTCTCACCTTAAACCTATGCCCCCTAGTAATTGACCCCTCTACCCTGGGGAAAAGGCTCTGACTATCCACTCTGTCTATGCCCCTCATAATTTTGTAGACCTCTATCAGGTCGCCCCTCAACCTCCGTCATTCCAGTGAGAACAAACTGAGTTTATTCAACCGCTCCTCATAGCTAACGCCCTCCATACCAGGCGACATTCTGGTAAATCTCTTCTGCACCCTCTCTAAAGCCTCCGCATCCTTCTGATAGTGTGGCGACCAGAATTGAACACTATACTCCAAGTGTGGCCGAACTAAGGTTCTATACAGCTGCAACATGACTTGCCAATTCTTATACTCAATGCCCCGGCCAATGAAGGCAAGCATGCCGTATGCCTTCTTGACTACCTTCTCCACCTGTGTTGCCCCTTTCAGTGACCTGTGGACCTGTACACCGAGATCTCTCTGACTTTCAATACTCTTGAGGGTTCTACCATTCACTGTATATTCCCTACCTGCATTAGACCTTCCAAAATGCATTACCTCACATTTGTACGGATTAAACTCCATCTGCCCAAGTCTCCAAACAATCTAAATCCTGCTGTATCCTCTGACAGTCCTCATCGCTATCCGCAATTCCACTAACCTTTGTGTCGTCTGCAAACTTACTAATCAGACCAGTTACACTTTCCTCCAAATCATTTATATATACTACAAACAGCAAAGATCCCAGCACTGATCCCTGCGAAACACCACTGGTCACAGCCCTCCAATTAGAAAAGCACCCTTCCATTGCTACTCTCTGCCTTCTATGACCTAGCCAGTTCTGTATCCACCTTGCCAGCTCACCCCTGATCCCGTGTGACTTCACCTTTTGTACTAGTCTACCATGAGGGACCTTGTCAAAGGCCTTACTGAAGTCCATACAGACAACATCCACTGCCCTACCTGCATCAATCACCTTTGTGACCTCCTCGAAAAACTCTATCAAGTTCCTCACAGCGTCTTCGCCTCTGAATGCTGCTACTTGATCGAAAAAGCCCTTAACACGGTGGGCAATTTCCGATGTTGACCCCTTAATCACAAAATATGGCAAACCTTGGACAATAAAGGATCTGTTGCATCCACTCATGTATTGGGCCGCCGGGATTGGCAACATGTCCATGAAGTTCAGTGTGGCTATAACTTTGTCGATTCTGCTGGGAGTTGGGGCTCGTGTCGGCAGAAGACGTATACTCAATGCATTTACATTCACTATCTGTAGGCCCAGTCGGTGCTTGAACGTATCTTCTTACATCGCCAATAAGAGGCCCCATCTCTGGATCTGGGCCAACGCCATAGGCTGGTTAGCCTTGACCTCCTTGAAGAATCCCAGCAATCATTTGTGGTCCATCAGTATTGTAAAACAACGACCTGATGCATACTGGTGGAAGTTTTTGACTGCGAAAACTACGGCAAATCCTTCTTTTTCAATTGTGCGTAGTTTCGCTCTGCCGCGACCAGTGATCTGGAGGCGAATGCAATTGCCTCTTTCTACAGTCGCCCATGCATTGTGACAACACGGCGCCAGTGCTGTATGACTACCAGCGGTTTGGTAGGATCGTAGTCCGTTAGCAGGCTGGATGAAGTCAACTGCCTGTTATTTGAGCAAACACCTCCTCCTGTGGCGCTCTCCAAGCCCATGCCTGGTATTTTTCAGCAGGATGTGCAGGGGAGCTAGCAAGGTTGCGAATCCAGGAATGAATTTTCCATAATAGTTCATGAGCCTCGGAAATGAGTGCAGCTCAGTTGTGTTATCCGGCATGGGGTCCTATTGAATTGCTCGCACCTTCTCTTCGACCGGATATAGTCCATCCCTGTCTACGCGGTAGCTCAGGCAAACAACCTCCTTGGCGAAGGAAACGCATTTCTCCCTTTTGAGGAGGACACCCACCCCTGAAAAGCGGCGGAGCATCTCGTTGCTGAAGTGTTCTCGCTCCATCGTACCCGTGACCAATACGTCATCCAAATAAACCGCCACATGTGGCAGTCCCCTCAGAATGTTTTCCATGATGCGTTAGAAAATGGTAGAAGCCGATGAGACTCCAAAGGGCAATCTAGTGTACTCATAGAGGCCCCTGTGTATTTATTGTCACGTATGGTCTAGACTCAGGTTCTAATTCCAGTTGGAAATATGCGTGGCTCATATCAAGCTTTGTAATCCAATGAGCTCCAGCCAATTTTGCATACAAATCTTCAATTCTCAGCATTGGATACCTGTCCAAGCCCTCTTCACTGTCAATTTATAGTCGCCACAGAGTCGAACAGTTTTGTCCGGTTTAAGGACAGGGACTACTGTTGCTGCCCAACCAGCGAATCTTACTGGTCAAATGATCCTGAGGCCCTCTAGTTGGCTGAGCTCTGTCTCAACCTCACCAGTAGTGCATAGGGGACTGGGTGGACCCGAAAATATTTAGGCTGCGCTTCAGGGTCTACATGTATTTTAGCCATGGCTCCCTTGGTTTTTCCCAACCCAGTTTGGAAAACTTTGGGTTATTTCCCCAATACCTTCAGCACCCATCTGAAATATCCGCTGCCTACCTAGGTGAAGGTGTTGTGGCCAATCGCGGCCTAACAGACTAGAGCCGTATCCTTTTTACTACAATCAGTAATAGTCATACAGATTGCTGTCGGCAGATCACCAGGGTCATCGTGGTCCCAGAATGGCAAGAGGTTCTCCCATGTAGGTTGTCAGTCTTGCCTCAGCATCCCCTGAACTCAACCGTTGTGCTCCTGATTGAAGCTTTTCAAATGTTTGTTTACCTATGACCGAGACTGCGGCTCCTTTGTCCAGTTCCATTACAAGAGTTTGACCATTTACCCAAACGGTGATCTGAATGGGGGTCACTTTGGGTGTCACGATACAATTCAGCAGCATGCATTCATCATCGGGCTGTTCCAGATGGAAGATCAGGCTCTGGATTGATGCATACCTTGGGTGGGGCAGGGGGTTTGTTGGCTGCCCTGTGGCTTTTGTTCCCTGCGGCATCTCGGGCCACACACTCCGCATCATCTGGGGTCTCCCGCTATGGATTGGGGGATGTATCTTGCCTAGCTATCTCGGTCCTAAGTCCATGGACCTAGCCTCGATGGTGTTTGTCCCAAGGTGGTGGCCCAAGTGTTCCCATTCTGTGAGGTACTGTACGCTGGGAGGGGGCACATCGCACACTGTTCACTTCCATCCGTTGGAGTTCCTGTACTCCCTTTTCTGCATGTTCTCTTGAAAGAGAAACTTCTACAGCCTTCTTAAGGTCTAACAATGGCTCAGTCAATAATTTTCATTGGGTCACCATGTTGTTCAGGCCACAAACCAATCGGTCCCATAGCATCTCAGGAAGGGAAGAGCCATAATCACAAAATTCTGCTAGTTTCCGCAAACACGTTAAGATCTGGGTAAAAGGCTCCCCTGGGGTCCTCTCAGCCGTATTGAAACGGTACCGTTGCACACTGACCGACGGCTTGGTGTCAGAATGGTTCGCTACTAATGTTACCATCTCTTCGAATGCCTTGGGGTCAGGGCTGCGGGATATGTTAGGCTTTTTATTATGTTGAAGGTGGAGATTCCACAGGCAGTCAAAAGTATTATTGGCTGTCGCTCATCACCGCTTATACCATTAGCCCTGACAAAGTAGCGCATCTGCTCTGCATATTGCATCCAATCACTGGCATTGAACACATCAAGTCTCCCGAAGAGCAGCATTTTGAAAATAGTGCAAACCTTATTCGAGTCGTGCAGTAGGAGATGGCTGTACTTGCAACAGTTAGCAGTGCTGACTGTAGCTCCACTTTTACCTTCACCACCAATTTACTGGCCATAGAGGAATTCAAAATGAGAGGCATAAAGAAACTTATTATATTGCAAACTATATACACAATACGCTCCCAAGTCGCAGCTGGGACTATTCTGCTCCACTCTCATCTGGGTCGGCTTTTATGACAGAGCCCATTATTCCACTTATGGGACTGCACCTCAGCGGGGAAGCTTATATTCAACGAGGCTCATGGGGAGGCTAATTGGTCAGTCCCTGTTTTCTCGTGCGGTTTATAACAGGACAAAATTTAGTTTATCAGACTCATTCAGCTGGAAAGAAAGAATCTGCATTTATGTCACACCTTTCATGACCTCTTGCCATCTCACAGCTAATGATGCTCTTTTGAAGTGTGGTTACTGTTGTAATACAGGGATAAGTGACCACCAATCCGCAAACAGCAATTACATAAATGGCCAATTAAATTGTTTTTGGTCGCATCGGTTGAGGGATAAATGTTGCACAGTTTAGGAGAATTGCCTGATTTTCTTTGAATTGTGTCACAGAATCCTTTACAGCCACCTGGTAGGGTAATCAGGAATTTAGTTTAACACCGCATTGGAAAAAGGCACTTCTAACAGCGCAGCACCCTTCCATACTGCAAAACAGTGTTGTGTGTTCAAGTGGAACTTGACCCCCACAACCTTCTGATCCACAGGTGCGAGTGCTACCACTGAGCATCGGGGGGCATGGAGCCTCTGTCTCCGAGGGCTCCATGACCAGTCGCTGGAGATGGCCTTGATTGAACCGGGAGTGCTTTACAGGGGTTAGACCCAACATTGGGAAGATACAGGCAGCAGCTGAATATGCCCCCGAATGTAGGGCCTTAGTTGACTAATTGACTTTCTACCTCAACGGTGCTTCATCGACCCTCTTCCCAGTCCACCCCTTGGAATGTGCCCTGGAGGTGGGAATGCACCCGGAGAGCAGCTAACCACTATTTTCCTGCCGTCACACCTAGCCCCCCACACCCAAAATCTACCTCCGTATCCCATCTCCAGGTGGCTGAAGATTACAGCTGACTCCACTTGACTGTGTGTCAAGTAATGCCACCAAGACAACAAATCAAAGACTTGCCCTATATCCTCCCCAAGGTCCCTGTGACGGTGGATCAGTTGAGCTTGAGCTAGCTTCACTATCCTGGGCAAGGGACTTCTCCAGGTACCCCGCTGGGCTCCAGTGAATGAAACAAATCCAACAGAATGTAAAATGCACTTAATGAATCACATTATTTCAAACTGATGTGATACGTGAGAAGCACAAATCTGGACTGATGCTTTGTTCAGATCTAATTCACATTTTCAGCGCACGGCTGTTCTTTGTACTTAATCCCTTGTGTGCTCGATTTAACCTAATGGCAACATCATTGGCATAAATTATGCAAAATTATTTCTCGGTCACATTGTCAAAAAAGTCAAAATGTGATAGAAGGCACCCAATTATAGCACACCAATGGTACAGTGCAGATTTATTAGGATGATGAGAGAGAGAGGAATGAAAGTTTTGAGGAGAGACTGGAGATATCTTTCCATTGCAGCAGACAAGGCTAAGTCCACGTTCAATAGAGGAAGAGGCACTTCATTACATATAGAACCTCAGGCAATGTGAAATGCTAAGAACAGCGCAACAATCATGGAATTGCAAATGTGATTATATCAGATGGCACATATTAATTTTTATTGTAATTTAAATAATAATTAAGATCAAACTTTATGTGAGCGCATTCGAATGGGGATTCTACAGAGCCACATAACAGAGACTTCACCCCATCGTTAGTCATCACTTTGTTCTATAAGATGAAGACAGTGGGAGGATTGTTCTCTGAACAAATTACCTAAAGGAGAGAGAGCAGTGAATCAGATTGGTTTTCACAACAATCCAGCAGGTTCATGGTGATCATTGCCGATGCTAGATTTTGAATTCCAGTTCTTATTTCATTCATTGAATTTAAGTTCTCCAGCAGCCAAGTCCTCAGCCTCTGGATTATTAGTTCAGCAGCATAACCACTATGCTATCATTGCGTGTTATTCTGTTGCTGTGGTGGAGTTGTGTTTCTTCTCCTCCTCCTTCGTCCTCCCATTTTATTTGGGGTCACCACAATGCTGGTTGATCATTCTTCTCCAACTCCTGTCAGTCAGCTATTCCTCATCTAATCCCGCTGTGTTAAGTCTCTCGTGAGAGACATGTCAGAGGTTGATTTACCCTCAAACACCTGCCCCCAATCTAAATTCTTCACTCCTGCCTAATATTGTTGTAATTAGCCATCCTCCAATTTGCCATCTTCACCTGAGAACTACTCTTCCCCTTCCCCCATCTTCTCCCCACCTCCAGCACTCACCTCATCACATTTCCTTTCTCTCTCTCTCTGTCTCTCCATTACAGATGCCAGACCATTTCAACACTACCTTGGTTACTTTCTTCCATTCTCTCACAATCTTCACTGACCCTCTGATGTGCTGGTTCCTGACCTTCTTCTTTCTGGTAATTCCACACATTCTTCGCAGCACCCGCATTTCATTAGTATTCCTTCATTGTTCCTCTTTTCTTGATGTTGCCCACGTTTCTGCACGATATCGCAAAACAGATCTCACAACTGTCTCATATTTCCTTCCTTTCGGTTTCACCGATGCTTCTTTGACACAAAACATTCCGTTGCACTTCTCCAACCTGAGCCCTCTATTATTTAATTTCCATTCCTTTACTTCCATATTCTGTCATTACTGACTCCACATAACTACTAATTTTCTCCAGGTCGTCATCCACAATCTTTAACCCCTCACCCGAATCCTCTTCCTTAGACATTTTTAAAAATTTGTTCTTGGGCCAGCATTTGTTGCCCATCCCTTGAACTGAATGGCTTACGAGGCCATTTCAGTGGGGGCCAGTTAAGAATCAACTGCATCGCTGTGTGGATCTGGAGTCACATGTAAGCCAGACCGGTAAGGATGGCAGATTTCCTTCCCTGAAGGGTAATAGTGAACCATATGGGTTTTTATGACAATCGGCAATGGTTTTATGATCATCTTGAGACTTTTAATTCCAGATTTTTATTGAATTCAAATTTCACCATCTGCCATGGTGGGATTCGAATCCAGGACCTCAGACCATTAGACTGGGTCTCTGGATTGCTAATCCAGTGACAATGCCACTACGCCACCGCCTCCCCCAAAAACTGACAGTCCATATATTGGGTCCTTGGTCTACTCATCTTCGTATCGCTGTCGCCCAGTGCTTTTCTAGTGTTTTGCAGATGCAGAGTCATGTTCTCATTATCCCCACCACACCACTCAATATCATTTGCAAACATCATTGACCATAGCACTTACTGCCTCGCTCACTCAGTGAGAATATCCATGACAATAAGGAAGAGGAAGGGGCTCAGTGCAGATCCTTGGTGCAATCTAGCTTATGCCTCAAAACTCTCACACTCCCCACACTGCTTCTTTCTCTTTGCTAGCGCGCCTTGTACATGTCCTGTCACAGTCATTCATCCTCTTCAGCGACTCCACTCAATGTGGAACTGTGTTTAAACCGGCCTTTTCCTTAAAGGCCCCCAAGTCTGATTGCGGTAGATGAACAGATCCTGGGGTCAGTTAGATCGATGGAGCTGATGGAAGTTTGGAGATTGCACGTTCCTGAAAATTTCCAGCCCAGATCAATTTTGCAACTTCCCTGACCAGCACCAACTCTAACTCACCTTAGCATAAAATAACATTATGCAGACTTTAAAAAAAATGAAAATGTTCAGTTTGATATTTTAATGTTTCATGTAGTATTTGTCAATAGAGTGTGACAGGCATGCTGAATTTGTATAAAAATATATATCTGTGATATTCTCTCACATTCAGAGTCAACCAGAGGATTTTGTATTATAATAACAACAGGGATATTTATATTGTGTTGGGATTAACATCAGGGCCAGTGAGTGACTGACTAAGTCCAATTTCAATTTTATTAGAACAACAGAAGCTATAGAAGCGAAAAAGAAAAACTCCCATTACTGAATACTAATGCGTTCTGTGAAATTGGATATACTGCACATGCTCGGACTGTGTAACTTGACACCAGATTCACTCCAAAAAATGTCAAGTCCCTGCTTGCAGCTGAGGGCTTCATGTAAAATTAAATCGTAAGTATTTAGAAGACAAAAATAATAATTCATAGTAGTAGGCTTTCGTGAAATACATTTTTTCTCATTTTGTTTCACCCCGATATTAAACAATTGAAATTTAAGTCACTGAATTAAACAAAACACACAAAAAGCAGATGAGCCATTTCCAGTCTGGAGTAGTAGAGTTAAATATTTTCTTTTCACAGCCTGTATATTAGGCAGTTTTAATGCATCTAAATGGCCCACTATATGAAACGGACTCAATTTGAGCCGAAAGGGAGGAAGACTGTTATCTTACTTGATGAGGCATTGATAATTGTTGGTCCAGTCGGGAATAATCTGCTGAGGGGCAAGCGAATTAAAGCAAACATTTACCTGTGATAGACCAAACCAAGAATGTTTCCTGCTCATGCGATCTACCAGCCGCATTATGCCCAACAGGCAGCGGCAGATGGTGCAACACGACTTGTAGATGATGAGAAATCCCGCTTTTGGCTTCTACTCGACCCACCACGCCTCGCAAAATCTAACGTGATCTCACACGATGATGCGATGTGAATACCACCCATTGTGAGCAGGATTGCTTACAAAAATTTTTTCCAATTAAGGGGCAATTTAACATGGCCAATCCACCTACCCTGCACATCTTTGGGTTGTGGGGGTGAGACCCACACGGACACATGGGGTGGAATTCTACGAGCCTCCATGCTAAATCGCGCTCCCTGGAGAATCAATGCCAATCAGGTGCGCATGGTCGACGGGGTGCCGGTCGGGGGCCATTGAAAGAGGCCCCCACGGCGATTCTCTGCCGACAACTGGCCAAGTTCCCGCCGGCGTGGGTCTCTTATGGTCCCACCAGGTGGGAACGTCAGCTGGTGGCTGCGGACACAGTCCACGGCCGCCCTGCTGGAGGGCGGGAGGATCCTTCGCCGGGGAGGGCTTCCAGGATGGCCAGGGTTCCGATCGGGGGCCACCAATCCGCGGGCGCGCGCTATCTGGGGTGTCTATGTTGTCGGTGCCGGTCCGCGGTGTGGGTCGGCCATGTCTCACGGCGCAACTGCCCGAGGCCGCCGCCTTGCACGGACCTCCGACCGGAGGTGCAGGGCCCTGTATCGGCAGCTGGAGCTGCGAGGAGAACTCTGGGGCCCTGCTAGCCCCCTGCAAATCGTAGAATCACCCTGGACTTACTCCAGGTAAGTCCAGAGTGATTCACGCTCGCATGGGGACATAGCCCCATTATTGGAGAATCCCGCCCATGGAGAATGTGCAAAGCCCACACGGACATTGGCCTGGGACTGGGAACGAACCCAGGTCCACGGTGCCGTGAGGCAGCTGTGCTAACCACTGCGCCACCGTGCCATGCTTCCTGTGAAAGAGATCACTTTTTTGCAGGTCTGCATATTAGAGTGAGACAGCTAGTCTCATTCTAATATACACTCCTACGATCTACCTGAGCCGTGGGATCTAACCCCCTTACCTTGGAGATCTCGGTTGGGCACGATTCAGGGCTGGTCTCCACAAATGGGGACCAGACACAATGGCACTCGTGGGGGTCTCCCAGGCTCTTGTCCTCTGGGGAGGGTAGCACCCAGTCGCTGCTGATACCACCTTGGCACAGCCAAGCTGGCACCATGGCAGTGCCATCTGGGTGTCAGCTGGCAGGGGCACTGCCAGGGTGCCAGGTTGGCTGTGCCAAGGTGGCATTAGCAGTGCTAAAGGGAGGTGAAGGCATCCATGGCTGATGAGGGAAGTCAAGGACAGCATAAAAGCAAAAGAAAAATCATACAAAGTGGTGAGGATTAGTGGGAAGCCAGAGGATTGGGATGCCTTTAAATGCGAACACGGGACAACTAAAAAAGCAATAAGGGGGGAGAAGATGAAATATGATTGGAAGCTAGCTAGTAATATAAAGGAAGATAGGAAGAGTTTTTTTCAATATATAAAAGGTGAGAGTGGCAAAAATGGACATTGGACCACTGGAAGATGTGGCTGGGGAAGTAATAATAGGAAACAAAGAAATGGCAGAGGAACTGAATAGTTACTTTACATCAGTCTTCATGATGGAAGACACCAGTGGAATGCCAGAACTCCAGGAGAATCAGGGGACAGAGGTGAGTGCAGTGACCATCACTAAGGAGAAGGTTCTGGGGAAACTGAAAGTCTGAAGGTGGATAAATCACCTGGACCGGATGGACTACACCCCAGGGTTCTAAAAGAGATAGCTGAGGAGATTGTGGAGGCATTGGTGGTGATCTTTCAGGAATCATTGGAGGCAGGAAGGGTCCCAGAAGACTGGAAAGTGGCTAATGTAACAACACCGCTGTTTAAGAAGGGAGTGGGGCAGAAGATGGGAAATTATAGGCCGTTTAACCTGACTTCAGTCATTGGTAAGATTTTAGAATCCATTATTAAAGATGAAATCATGGAGTTCTTGGAAGTGCTCAATTCTGTGTTCAATTCTGGTCGCCACACTACCAGAAGGATGTGGAGGCTTTAGAGAGGGTGCAGAAGAGATTTACCAGAATGTTGCCTGGTATGGAGGGCATAAGCTATGAGGAGCGATTGAATAAACTCGGTTTGTTCTCACTGGAACGAAGGAGGTTGAGGGGCGACCTGATAGAGGTATACAAAATTATGAGGGGCATAGACAGAGTGGATAGTCAGAGGCTTTTCCCCAGGGTAGAGGGGTCAATTACTAGGGGGCATAGGTTTAAGGTGAGAGGGGCAAAGTTTAGAGTAGATGTACGAGGCAAGTTTTTTACGCAGAGGGTAGTGGGTGCCTGGAACTCACTACCGGAGGAGGTAGTGGAAGCAGGGACGATAGGGACATTTAAGGGGCATCTTGACAAATATATGAATAGGATGGGAATAGAAGGATACGGACCCAGGAAGTGTAGAAGATTGTAGTTTAGCCGGGCAGTATGGTCGGCACGGGCTTGGAGGGCCGAAGGGCCTGTTCCTGTGCTGTACATTTCTTTGTTCTTTGTTGTTTGTTTGTTGCTCGATAAAATAGGACTGAGTCAGCATGGCTTCATCAAGAGGAGGTCATGTCTGAAACATCTGTTCGAGTTCTTTGAGGAAGTACCCATGATACTCTGTTCTCAAGTGAGTTTTCAATCCTTTGTCTTCTTGTCCTTTTTCTCAAGGATTTCTGGGTCTGCACTGAACCTCCAAAAGGGCACTCGACCTAGACCCACTCCCCTGCAATAACCTGCTCATTGCTTATGGCCAATCCACCTAACCTGCACACCTTATGGTTCTGTAGGAGGAAACCAGAACTGCCAAAGCAAACCCACGCCGACACGGAAAGAAAATTCAAACTCCACAGGACAGTCACCCAAGACCGGAATCAAACCCGGGTCCCTGGCACTGTGAGGCAGCAGTGCTGACCACTGTGCCGCTCACCGTCCCATTTCTTTGTCCGCTGCCAACATGTTTTTGGATGATGCACATGAACAGGTGACAGAAACCACCAGCTGCCACCATGTTGAATTCGGGGTCTAGATGGGGTTTCTTTAAGGTTTGCCTCTTAACCTGAGAATGATATCGGAGACTGTTATTTGCAAAAAACAATCTTGTTTATTTACAGATATGTACATCTCAGTACTCTACATCAGATTGTACTTCTGTTTCCCACCAGATCACAATCTCTCAATTATGTGACATTGCATCACAGTCACAGAATCACTGAATTTTTACGGCGCAGAAGGAGGCCATTTGGCCCACCGTGTCTGCACCGCGGCTCGCCAAACGAGCATCGTGACTTAATGCTATTCACGTGCCTTTTCCCTGTCTCCCTGCACATTGTTTCTATCCAAGTAATCATCAAATGTCCTCTTAAACCTGCCTCCCCCACAGTAAATTCCAGACCAGAACCACTCGTGTGAAAACGCTTCTTCTCACATTAAATTTGCTTCTTTTGCAAATCACTTCAAATCTGCGCCCTCTCATTCTTGATCCTTTTCTGAGTGGGAACAGTTTCTCCCTGTCTACTCTGCCTAGCCCCCTCATGACTTAGAACATTTCTATCAAATATCCTCTTAGCCTTCTTCTCTCCAAGGGAAACAGTCCCAACCTCTCCAATCTATCTTCATAACTTAAGTTTCTCACCCCTGGAACCATTCTTGTATACCTCTTCCTATCTAAAGTGTGGCAGCCAGAAGTTTATTCATTATTCCAGCTCAGGTCTAACTAGTGCCTTGTATGAGTTCAGCAGAACCTCCTTGCTCTTGTACTTGATGTCCCTATTAATTAATAATAGTTATATAAGTATGCTGATGCTAACCCATTACTCGACAACTAGAGGATGTAATAGACAGAGTAGAAGAACTGATCCAATTTCAAAGGGCATAACTTATTAGCATAAATCCAATGAATTATGCAGCTAACTAGTTCTGGGCCGACCTGGCTAGATGAAATTTACGATAGGGCTGTCGGTCCATGCAGGGAAGACGTGCCTGGTCACGATGCTCCAGTCATTGTGGTGCATACAGCAAGCTCGATGAATCAGTTGGTCTTTACCGGCTTGACAATGTTTTATGCTCATAGGTAGGAGGAGCATTATGGCAGGTCCTGCATTATGCTTGTAGAGTCCAGAGGATTATTTCTGCTCTTCCTGACCCCACTAAAAGTTGGTTTGGGCCTCCTTCACTTTGTATCGAGGACAGTGTCCACCGTTCACACCCCACCCAATTAGCAGCCAAAGTCAATTACGGGTCCTACCCACGTCACAGGACCCCAGCTTGCAGGGGTTAATTAAGCTGTCTCATGATTCAGCTCAGTGGCTGGGCCCCTTCAGGAAAGGCCTCAAAAGACTTTGAGCCAGCTGGAACAACTGCAGGAGAATGGCCTCTGCAATTTAAACCCATATCCACTGGATTGCAGAGTTTAAATTTCCGCTGACTTGGCCAGATTGGGAAGGGAAGATGCTCCCCCACACTAACATGTCTACTGTCAATGAGAACAACATTCAGGGGAAGTGCACCACATTTGACACCACCAACAACCTTTGGAACTATTTGATGCAGTTCTTGAGCATCAATTATTCCATATCTCACCAGCACAATCAGGAATGAGTGATTGGGTGATATCAATTTTAAATACCCCAGGGACTGAGAGAGTGACGGTAAAGGCTGAGGGAAGTAGTGAAGCCAGGCGAAGGTTGTAACGGCTTATGGACATGGGACATCTCACAGTTCTGAGTTTCAAGGAGGGAAAGAGTGATTTGGAGCTGGCGATACAGTAATCCGGCTTAATTCCCACACAGGGCAGAGGATGAATATGTTGGAGCTTAGAAGATAATCAAGCAGAAGAGCAATCAGCATAGTGATAGCAATAAAAGAGCGAGAGCTTGAAGACTGGAGGCGAGAGGAGGATCATTTATTAGATGACAAATTAACAATCTCGACAGAAGGGCAGAATGAGGACATAACTAATGAGAAAGCCTCGATCCAGATCCTGGCTGGCAACAGTCAATAAAAATACCTTTAATTAAGAATCTGACTTCAAGACACAGATGGCAGGTGTGAGGAACGGAGGAATGTCAGATTTTATGTGGGGAAAAGGCACCATGCTGATGTTGAGGCTGATGTGTGTTGCTGGGACGAGTACAGAGGGACCCGTTCCGTATCTCACCTTCCTATAAATGGCGTGGGAGTACCGGGTGTTAACACAGGTTCTCAACATGTTCATAGCACTATCAACTCTAACCTCAAGAAACACAAGACTCACACAGGCACTCACGTACACACTAAAAAACCCGCTGAATGGCATGTTGCATACAAGATAAATTCTGCAACTAGAAATTCAGTACTTGGAAATAATTGTGCAGGGGTGTGATTAATACAATATCACAGTCTGCTGTGAGCACAATTTGTTATGTGAAGTAATTTCCACAGTAAGCATTAGTCATGAAGCAGGCTATTTTACTTTGTTTGATTTTTACATAAGTGCAATGTTTCATCAGGCTACAGAGATTAAGTATGTGGCCGATAATTAGGAATAATAAATGTGATGCCTTTTCTAGCTACAGAATAAACTGTGTGGCTCATCTTTCTACCCCACGTTGGCAGCATATTAATGAGGTTTCTGGCTCTCCACAACAGCACAACAGTGAGAGGACGAGTAAAACACAAGGATAGACGACAAGGCCAGAGGCTGAAAAATACAAAGAGGTGAAAAGAGGCTCAAAGGGATAAAGAGAAAGTAGTACAAAGTCATTCTCAACTCCAATGTGCTGCCTGAGAACAAGAAGTACAAGGAGAGAGAACTTGTATTCCTACAACAAAAACAGAAAATACTGGGCAATCACAGCAGGTCTGGGAGCAGGTTGGAGAGGCTTAGGTTGTTTTCGCTGGAGCAGAGAAGACTGAGGGCTGACCTGATCGAGGTGTACAAGATTATGAGGGGCCTGTACAGGGTGGATAGGGAGCAGCTGTTCCCCTTAGTTGAAGGGTCGGTTACGAGCGGACTCAAGTTCAAGGTGAGGGGTGGGAGGTTCAGGGCCTTTTCTGCACTGTATTTTTCTGTGATTCTGTTCGCTCACTTCTCTCTGCATAGATGTTGTCAGATCTGCTGTCATTGTCCAGTATTTTCTGGGGGGTTTTCAGATTCCAGAATCCATAGTAATTTGCTTTGATCTGCTTGTATTTCTTTATCACCTTTCATAGACTTCAGGCTGTGGTAAAGCAGTCCACAGGGAAACATTTTAGCCAGGGCACTCGGAAGAGCTCCCCTGAATTTAAAAATAGTGCCATCGGATCTTTTAGACCCATTGAAGAAAACAGACAGGGATTCAGTCTTCTGAAAGACAGCACCTCCGCCAGCTCTCTCCTGAAGTATCAGCCTGGATTTTGTGGAGCAGGTCTTGAACACTCCATGCCTTCTAGGCGACTGAACAGAGGCTGACGCTGTGAAACAGAAAACGGCAGAAGGTGTTGAGAATCCAGGGTCTTCAAATGTCGGCTAAGCAAACTCAAAATTAGACAGCTAGAGTGACGCCTAAAAAGGACAGTAAGGAGTCTTCCAACACCAGGTTAAAGTCCAACAGGTTTGTTTCAAACCACTAGCTTTCGGAGCGCTGCTCCTTCTTCAGGCTCCTTCACCTGAGGAAGGAGCAGTGCTTTGAAAGCTAGTGATTTGAAACAAACCTGTTGGACTTTAACCTGGGGTTGGAAGACTTCTTACTGTGCTCACCCCTGTGAGCCGGCAGCTCCACATCATGACTTAAAAAAGGAGACAGAAAAGTGGAGTCGCAAGAGAAGTGAGAGGTAGAGGCTAATGATAAACATTGAGCAGATTAGGCAGCGAGTGAGGAATCAAAACTAAAAAATGGGAAAATTGGACCAAGACTGAGAATAGAGAGATGAACTGACAGAACTTGTGACTGTGCATAATGCAGTTGGACCAAATTCCTTAATGTTATTTTGATGCAGGCATTAAACTGTGTTAAGAAGGGGGAAAATTAAGATTTTAAAAAACAAAAAAATGAAGTAAAATAGGGAGTTGATTCGAGGCAGATGTCTGGAGCAATGATGAGATGCGAATTTGCCGGTCAGTGGAAAACGAGTATTTTATATATGTGACTCGAACTTCAAAGTAAGAGATACGGCGCTGGATTCTCCCATTCTGCGGCTATGTCCGCAGGATCCGTCTGGTCATACGAACAAAAAGTCGGACCTCCCCCCCCCACCGATGCTCCGCCCGGTGGGGGGCTAGCTGTTTTACCTGCCGATATGGGCGCAGAATAGCCGGGTCCGTGGCCACACATGCGCACGGCGGCGGTGGCGTACAACATGGCAGCATCCATGCGCAGACCCTGCCTGCCAACTACTGCCCCCTGTAACCCTCCTCGCCACCTCCAACCTCCCCCCACCCGTCCCCCAGCCCTGCCGAAGCCCCCGCTACCAGCAGACACTGTCGCAGCCGCCACACCGTTTATGAAGAGTGAGAGGGCACTTGTCCAATGCCATCGAGAAGTTGGCCCATCGGGGGAGGAGCATTGGGGGAGGGCCTCACGTGACTTCCTGAGGCCATCCCAATGGCGTGCGGCGTAAAAACGGATTCTCGCGTCAGCGATCGGAGAATCCCACCCAAGGAAATTGACACGTGCCTGTCAAAAGCCAAATCCACAGGGTGAATAACATCAAAGGGAAAGAAATAGTATAACTACAGAACTAACTACGGAAAGAGAGAGCGAGAGACAGCTGACATCTAAACTGCAGCAAGTTGCAGTTATCGGGCAGGACTCTCCGTCTGTTCGTGGTAGCAGGATTCGCCAGTCCTGCCGCAGTGAATGGGAGATTTGGCTGAACGGCAAACTTTTCGTCCTCACTAGCAGTGGTAGCGAGGCACGCTGGGATCGGAAAATCCCGATCATAGGCCGGGATTCTCCGATCACCCGCAGGGACGGAGAATCGGCGGGGTGGGGGGGGAGGGGGCGCGTTAATCGCGCCACGCCACTCCGACGCCAGCCTGCCGATTCTCGGGCGCCCGCGGGATTACCGGCACGCCGGTTGGGGGCCGTTGAAAGCGCTCCCCCGGCGATTCTGCAGCCTCCGCGGGCCGAGTGCCCGCCGAGTACGGCCGAATCCCACCAGCATAGGTTATGTATGGTCCTACCCAGCGGCACCTCTGAGTTCTGGCTGCGGGGGCCATCCTGGTGGAGGGGGCGGGGGGATCTGACTCCGGGGGGGGGCCTCCACGGTGGCCTGGCCACGATCGGGGCCTACCGATCGGCGGGCGGGCTATTTCCATGGGGGGTCTATGTTCCTCTCGCCGGGCCCCTGTAGTGCTCTGCCATATTGCCTGGGGGCTGGCACGTAGACGGGAAACCACGCGCATGCGCGAACTCGCGCCGGCCGTGGCGCTCCGACTTTCGACGCCGGAGCTGCGGGCACCACTCCGGCGTCGTACTAGCCCCCTAGGAAGGGGTGAATACCTGGGCCTGGAGTCCAGTTGATGCCGGAGTGGTTCGCGCTGCTTTTGACGCTGGCATCAGAACTTGGCCGCGGGATCGGAGAATCCGGCTATAGTCTCCAGAAAGAAAGCAACCATTTTTCACCTTCGCTGAACCTGAAAACTATTTCCCAGATGTGGCTACATTAACATGAGGTAATTATTTGCTGGATTTAGTTCATAAAGATACTTAAAAATTGGATGTTGTTTGGGAAAAGGGGTCTCTCAGGGTTCAGGAAAACATAGGTAGTTGGGGAATGATGTAAAATTATGTCTGTATAGTCATCAATATACAGTGTTATAGTTTATAATAGTCCTTCTTGTCAAGTGGGTTTTTATCTTTCTTTTAAGTTAATAAATATTCTTTATTAATTTTCCACACAGTGACTAGACTATTCCTCATAGGGTTATGCAACGTTTGTCACATTTTACCAGAAAAAACATTTAATATCATCATGGTTCGTAACAACTGTTTGAGTCAATCATAATTTCTCTCTTTAAAACTGCTTTTGAACTGATGCTTTTTGGCCCTGGATTCCCTTATCTGAGATACTGAGCCTCGACTTTTCAAAATTACTGTCATCAGACCCTCCTGCAAAAATAACACTCTGGACCCTTCTGTGTCCTTGTTGCATTTTTCTATCCAGCATTCCTCAATGTGTGATCGTCTTCCAATACTAGCCTATCTTTTCCGTAACTTACAACTATCCCAAACGCAGTCTCAAATCACTCTCTGACTGTGAGCATGGTGCAATCTCTCTTTTTATCCTCACTGAGCCTCTGAGTAGCCTTTTACATGACCAAACACATCATCTTCTTCCTGCAACATTCCTCAGTTGGACAGATGAATAAAAGGTAAAGTAAAGTCATTATAGCCCCAGATGACCATAGGCTACTTTCCCCTTTGAGGAGGAGAGCTGACTGGTGGTGATGTAAGGTGAGCACCACCACACATCAGGCAAGGTTGAGAAGGTGGGGCCGTCATTAATAACCTCAGCCTGCACAGGAATTAGCCCGTGCTGCTGGCCTTCCTCTGCATCATGAACCAGCTGTCTAGCCAACTGCGCTAAACTGTCCCCAGTCAGCAAAATAAGACTGCCCTCACGTGGAATTTCTCTAAATGAAGCCTGTGTGTGTACCTCTGAAGTCCCCCTAATGGCTACCCTTGGTTTCATTTCTTTCTTATCGACATCTTTGGTGACATTCCCAGCAGATATGGGGCCAGCTTCTACATATACGCTGATGACACCAAGATCCATCTCTCAACCAACTCTTTTACCCCTCCTCTACCTCGACGCTGTTGGACATCCATTTGTAAGGAGCTGCAATTTCCTCCAGCAGAACACCAAAGAAAGCTGAGCCATCACCTTGAGCTCCACCCTATACCTTTGCAATTGATTCCATTCCCCTAGCCTGGAACCCATTGTCCACCCTTTTATTTCCTTCCGATTCAACTATTCCGATGCACTCTTGGATGCCCTCCAATCCTTTACACTCGAGATCTTGCACCAAGCCTGGCTCAGTGCTCACTCATCACCGTCTGATGGTTGACCAACAATGACTCCAGGTCTTCCGATGTCTCCATTTAATTATTCATCCTTCTGTTTAAGTCGCTTCATGGTCTTACCCATCTCTACCTCTGGATCCTCCTCAGTGCTGCAAACACCAAAATCCCAAAATACATTCCATCCATCTGATGGATGCTGTGCTCTCCCTCCATCCCTTTGCTACACTCCCTGGCAACCTCTCTCTCTCTCTTATCTCTCTTCTATTAAGAAATAATTTCCTTAAAACCTCATTTCTTCAACCATCTTTTGAACACCCTTCCTAATATCACCATCAGCTCAGCCTCCATTGTCTTTACATCTCTCGGAACTGCTTGGGGTGATTTCCTCATGTTGAAGCTATGGAAGAGTTCCACATAGTTGTTTCTGTTACATCAGTGGCACATTTACAGACTTTGACTGTGATTAGCAGTGGGATAAGTGACGGTGTGTTGAGGAGGAAAAACAAGGGATTGACTCCTGCAATTCATAAGCAGCTGAGGAAAGAGAGATGCAAAAGGTCCGATATATATCACATGTCACATGTGTATTGTTTGAGTACTTAGAGAGAGAGATAACTGTAAGTTCCCTCAAGGGGACTTTCGCAGGAACCTTTTTGTCATGATATCCATATTAACATATCATGGTGCAATCACACACACACTGATAGACAGGCAGTTGGACCAACCAACACACACACAACATCACAGCCAATCACAAGTGAGAGCACATGCACTATAAAACAGGGAACACCACAGTTCTCGCTCATTCTACCAGGAGATAGCTCAGAGCACAGAGCTCACAGCATGCCACTCAGACATACACCATGTGCTGAGTGCCTCACTAAGATAGTGCTAGGACTGGGTCCACAGGTTAGCTGGTGAAGTACGAACCACAGCCGGAAGTTAATAGTTATTATTGTACAGAATAATAAAACAGAGTTGTACCATCTACAACCGTGTTGGTTCGTTTGTGTATCGGAACACCCTACACAACATGATACCAGGTCTGGAAACTCGCCAGTGACTGTGAGACCTACCTGCACCTCTTCAGAGATCCGCCATCCTGCGCCATGGACATCATCAGCCCGCCGCAGCCGTTCCAAATCGCTGGAAATCTTGGCATCAACTGGAAGCTGTTTAAACAGCGCTTCCAGCTCTTCCTAGAAGCCACAGACAGGGAGAATGCATCGGACACCAGGAAGATCGCCCTCCTCCTCTCCACGGCGGGGCAACACACCATCCACATCTACAACTCCCTGGCATTCGCGGAAGGTGAGGACAAGACAAAGTACAAGACGGTCCTTCTAAAATTTGAGGAACACTTCAGCATGGAAGTTAATGAGAGCTTCGAGAGGTACCTCTTCCAGCAGCGCCTGCAGGGTAAGGATGAGCCTTTTCAATCTTATTTAACACACCCCCGTATCTTCGCGCAGTCCTAGGCTATGAGGCCACCTCCGACTCCATGATTCGGGATCAGATAGTTTTTGGGGTCACCTCGGACACCCTACGCCAGCAGCTCCTCAAAATAAAGCGCCTCACCCTAGCCACCGCCATCGAAATCTGCGTGCTCCACGAAAACGCGACCAGCCGGTACTCCCAATTCCAGGCGGCCGAATCGGCACGGCAGGGGTCCTACGAGGCCGAGCGGGTCCAGTCGATCGAGTTCCTCCCGGCCCGCAGCCCGGACGAGGGCGGCCATTTCGCGCGCTTTCCGAGACCTCCCGTGCTTGTACACGCCAAAAGAGGGGACGTCGACGCAGAGGGACGTGATGAGCAGGCGCACTCTACGCATGACTGCACCGCGCATGCGCGGCGGCGCAACAAACGCTATGATGTCACGACGTGCGGCAACTGTGGATCCGCACACTTAAAGCGGCAATGTCCAACCAAAACGCGACAATGCCTCCGCTGTGGCAGGATGGGCCACTACGCTGCCTGCTGTCGAGCAGCTCAACCTGCCAACTCTCCGCAATTCCGCCAGCCTCGCAGGGACGTGCGGGCCATTTAGACCCCATACACCGAGTCATACCCTGACGACGTGCAGACCAGTGAAACCGACGACCGGGAACCCTTCCGCGTTGCGGTAATAGACAGGAACCGGATGTCCCCAAGTAGGACCCACCAGCCGATGCCGGTGCAGAGCATTAATCCGGGTGATGAATGGTGTGCCACCCTAACGGTCAACCGATCACCAATCACATTCTGCTTAGACATTGGTGCCTCCACCAATCTCATTGCATGGTCAGCCTTCTACGCCTTGAAGGTCAAACTACCGATTCGGCCATCCCACTGTCAGATGGTTGATTACAACGGGAACGTTATCCTGGCCATGGGATCCTGCCAGCTCGAGGTTGCACACAATTCATACACAGCCACACTGTCTTTTGAGATAGTTGGATCCTCGAAGGACTCTCTGTTAGGCGCACAGGCGTGCAAGATCCTCCACCTCGATCAGCGGGTACACACTCTGTCTCCAGAAAGCACGTCCGATTTCCCGGATGCAGACTTTAGGGCGCAGCTCCACTCGCTCCTCGCCCACAACCAGGAGGTTTTCGAGGGCATGGGCACACTGCCCTACACTTACAGAATACGGCTCAAACCGGACGCCACCCTGGTCATTCACGCACCTCGTAGAGTCCCAGCACCACTCAAGGACCGCTTCAAGCAGCAGCTGCAGGATCTGCAGGACCAAGGAGTGCTTTCCCGGGTCACGGAGCCAACGCCATGGGTCAGCTCCATGGTGTGCGTAAAAAAGCCCTCTGGCGAGCTCCGGATCTGCATCGACCCGAAAGACCTGAACAATAGAATCATGAGGGAACATATCCAAACGGGAAGAAATCATGAGCGAAATGGCCCGGGCTAAAATTTTCACCAAACTTGATGCCTCAAAGGGTTTTTGGCAGATTCAGCTGGATCAGTCCAGCAGGAAGCTGTGCACTTTCAACACTTCCTTTGGCAGATACTGCTACAAAAGGATGCCATTTGGCATCATCTCGGCATTCGAGGTGTTTCATCGCATCATGGAACAGATGATGGAGGGCATCGAAGGGGTGCACGTCTATGTTGATGACGTCATCATCTGATCCACCACACCACAGGAGCACATCAGTCGTCTCCAGCGTGTCTTTGCACGGATACGAGATCACGGCCTGCGCCTCAACCGAGCCAAGTGCTCTTTTGACCAAACTGAATTAAAGTTTCTGGGGGACCACATATCCCGGTCAGGAGTGCGTCCGGATGCCGACAAAGTGGCAGCTATTGCAGCCATGCCGCAGCCGGCAGACAAGAAAGCAGTGCTACGCTTTCTCGGGATGGTCAACTTCCTGGGGAAGTTTATTTCCAACCTTGCCTCGCACACAATGGCTCTTCGCCACCTGGTCAAGAAGACAACGGAATTCCAGTGGCTGCCAACACAACAGAAGGAATGGGAGGAGCTCAAGATCAAGCTCACCACTGCCCCGGTATTGGCGTTCTTCGATACTACTCGGGACACAAAGATCTCGACTGATGCCAGCCAGTCCGGCATTGGGGCGGTACTCCTGCAACGGGACAACACTGCATCATGGGCCCTAGTCGCCTATGCCTCGCGGGCCATGACCCCCACAGAACAGCGCTATGCGTAGATTGAAAAGGAGTGCCTGGGTTTGTTAACCGGCATCGACAAATTCCACGACTATCTTCCGCAGTTCACTGTGGAGACCGACCATCGCCCCCTGGTCGGCATCATTCAGAAGGACCTCAACGAGATGACCCCTCGCCTCCAGTGCATTCTGCTCAAGCTCCGGAGGTATGACTTCCAACTTGTCTACACCCCGGGAAAGGACCTCATCATCACTGGACCAACCAACATACACCAACATCACAGCCAATCACCAGTGAGAGCACACGCACTATAAAACAGGGAACACCACAGTTCCCGTTCATTCTACCAGGAGATGGCTCAGAGCACAGCGCTCACAGCGTGCCACTCAGACATACACCATGTGCTGAGTGCCTCACTAAGATAGTGCTAGGGCTGGGTCCACAGGTTAGCTGGTGATGTACAAACCACAGCCAGAAGTTAATAGTTATTATTGTACAGAATAATAAAACAGAGTTGTACCATCTACAACCATGTTGGTTTGTTTGTGTATCGGAACACCCAACACGACACCTTTGTGCAGGAGGCCCAGTATGTTTGACCTCAATCTCATCCAGGGTGAGAAACAGCATCAAAATGAAAGAAATCCAGACGCCATTCAGTGTGATTGTGGATTGTTTCTGTTCTGGAGTTTGCTCTCTGCTCCTCTCTGCCTCTCACTCTATTCCCTCCTTGAAAAAACTCCCAAAACCTACCTTCCTGACCAAGATGATAGCATAGCCTGGAGTAGTGATCCAGATCCAGATAATTCAATCTCACTACAGCTGCTGAGGAATTTGAGTTCACTCCAATCATTCTAATATTAAAAAGTTAGCATCAGTAACGGTGATGACTAGGGAAGGAAATCTGCTACCTTCACTCAGAGTGTGGCTGAAATGTGACTCCAATCCCACAGCGATGTGGTTGACTCTTAGCTGGAATGGCCGGGCAAACCACTCATTGTTAAGAAGACGGCTCAGCACCATCTTCTAGAAGGCAATTAGATATGATTAATAAATGTTAGCCTCAGGGCAGCATGTTGGCGCAGTGGTTAGCACTGCTGCCTCACGGCACCGAGGTCCCAGGTTCGATCCCTGCTCTGGGTGATGAAGTGTTGGGTGCTCTGCTACACAGACGAACCAACACGGTTGCGAATGGTACAACTCAGTTTTATTTCAAACATCTATTTACAGTTGTATACTGTTTACTGAGGTTCGATCATAACCCTTGAATCTGTGGACCTATTCCTAATTCTATCTTGTAGTGGCACTCAGCACATGGTGGATGTCTAAGTAGCTTGCTATGAGCTCTGTGCCCTGAGCTGTCTCGTCCTCGAGTGCCCAGGAAGTGTCGTGTTCCCTGTTTTGTACTGTGTATGCTCTTGCCTGTAATTGGCTGTCGTGTTGTGTGTGTGTTGATTGGTCCGTTGATCTGTCAATCAGTATGTATGTATGTATGTATGTGCTATGATGTTTACCTGGATATCATGACAGGTGACTGTCCGTGTGGAGTTTGCACATTCTCCCCGTGTTTGCGTGGGTTTCGCCCCCACAACCCAAAGATGTGCAGGGTAGGTGGTTGGCCACGCTAAATTGCCCCTTAATTAGAACAAATGAATTCAGCACTCCAAATTTATTTTTTAAATGTTAGCCTCGCCAATGGTGCCCAAATTCAGTGAAGTGATAAATTGTACGGGCATGGTTTCAGATCGTGTTTGATTACACTCCTTGAAGCACCTTGGGATATTTTATGATGTTAAAGGTGGTATATAAATTAAAGTTATAGTGATTTTGACACAGAGGTGCAGTGAAGGGCATTTAAATATCCCAAACATCTGCTGGTCACCTGAAAAAGGCCTTACAAACTGCAGAAAGTTAAAAAGAAAAGTCGCAAATGCTGGAAATAGAGCAGCAACTGTGAAGATAAAATACCGCTGAGGTAAAGCTCCTCATTTGAACTGAGAGCTGTTTCTGCCGCTTAGTTTGCTTCTCTACAAGTGAAGAAATTCCACACTCTTTTAGATATCTACCTTCTGATGAAGGATAAAATGGAAGTACGAATCTGTCTTTTTTTCTTCCGAGATTCTACATGACCTGCTGGGTAAGTTTTAATTGTAACTTTGTCGCATTAAGAAACTTGTGCTTTCAGAGAGGTAATGGTGTTTACGGTATTAACACCCATCCTGGGGCAAAGTGCATTTTGTGGCATTTAACTGGGGGAGGTACGCCAGTAATAGTGTTGCTCTTTTAAATGAGTGGAATACTATCCCACCAGCGTCACCAATAATGTTGCCAACCGGCACCAGAGACACCAACAATGTTTCCAAATTAACTAGGTATGGCAGTTATTAATGATAATATTGCTTTTCAGAGTTGCCAGGTATCAAATGATGCCACCACAAGGCTTTACCAGATATTAATCAAAGACTAAACAACCAGTTAGTCAGTTCAAGTTCAAAGATAGTTTATTTATACACGAGGATTACTTCGACATGCAACATAAAACACTACAAGTTAAACTACACCCAACAACTACAATAACCTATACTTAACTTCAGGGCAACCGGCTCTTTGCAGATGAACAAGGCCTTTGTGCGGATCTTGCGTGGCTGCGTAGAAGAAGTGGCTTCGTTTCTGCTGGGCTCATCTGTCTGGTAGCGATCGTTGGTCTTGAACTTGTCTTCTGGTCGGTGATGCTGCACTTGGTTTTAGGCATAGGCCAGGGCCAAGAGAGACCGAACACATGGCTGTGTCTCTTTTTATCCCTCTGGGATTTTGCGCTCTTTGGGTCGGCCCTATGCTTTGGACCCAATAGTTCGACAGGCTTCGATCACTGCCTTCGATTTTGGCCAATAAAGGGGTGGGTGCCTTAATGGCTGAGCGTGTCCTGAGCGGTCATTGACCTTGGCTGTTTGGGCTTTCTTAGCAAAGGGAGTGGCGCCGGTTAGTCTGCATCTGTATCGGTTACCTGAGTACAGTCCTTTAGTTCTGGGGAAATGGACCATTAGAACGCAAACGAGCGGGGGTTTTGATCGCGTCTAGCTATCTGGGTTGCAAATACACACAAGCTCTGAGTGTGTCTGAGTCCTGAGTTGGCCATAATTCCCATGGTCCTTGGCAGGTGGCCATCTGAGATGGCTACATCTCGTCCTCTTGATCCTGAACGCGAAGCGTGGTGGATCTCACTGTTGATCCTTCATCCGTCCTTGGCGTGCCGGTTGCCCTTGGTCAAGGACAGGTTCTATACCACTCTGTCCTATGTCTTAGAGCATTTACCGAAGTTTTATCAACACATCATACATTCATAATCTCTAAGGGGTCACTGTAAAACATTCAACTATTACACATTTAACTTATTCGCACAAGGGAATATCTAACTATCACTATCTAAGCTACTTTCATGCTGCTGGCAAATATAAAAAGGAACTTATGTACAATGCAAACGTTTTAAACCAACGGCAGCATCACATTTCTATTTAACTTATCAACGTTACAGAGGTGTACAATCTTTATTTTTATCGGTGGTTACATTGTTTGTTGGGTTGGGTGAATTCCAAAGGGGGCTCGGAGTGTATATATCAGGGAGCGGGAGGCTCTTTTTCGCCATTTGCGGAGTCTAAGTGTCTGGATGACACTGCAGAGTATCGCTATCACCAGAAGGGCCTCTACTGTATATGAAAGGGAATACCATTTAACAATGTTTTCGCACCAAGTGGGGGTATCAGTGTGTATCTCTATGTGTGGTGTGATGTCCGGGCTAGTGGTATCATGTTGTGTGGTCATGTTCGGGGCTGGTGTGGTGTGGGGTACAGAGGCTTGTAACGCACGCAGTTGTAAGAGTCCAGCGATGATCCCAATGGAGGTCATCAGTGCTGTCTTCATCTTGTCTTCTGTTCTTCGTTCTTCATATATTCCTGGGGGTGCAGTATAATCTGTTGTTATCGTTGGTTAACATCTCGTTTTGTTTGTCTTTCTCTCCTTAACTTCAATTACCCATTAGAATCGTCACCATGTGTGACTCCCTCATTTTTTTTGAAATAACATTTTTTTGAGACAAGACATGTGAGAAAATAAAAATTTCCTTTTAAGTGCAGAGAATCTCGCAGCGTGTGGTCGATGCTTGGAGTGGGCGGACAATTTCTTCGACCAGTCTTTCTTAAATCAGAACCATGGGAGGTTGAGGCTTATCTTAAGCAGCCGAATTTTAGGGCGGCCGGTTTTATAAAGTTTCTTCTGTCCAGGGTCCAGAGGTATTTCGCGTATAGAAGCATATATGTGGCAACCAAGTGTGTCAAACATGTAAATAGCAGGTGGGGAAGTGACCAAAGAGTCGCAGAAGGTAAAGATGAGTGTACAGACTGTGGCAAAGGGCATTCTTTAAACCACAATAAGAGCAGAGAAGGGGAAACTAAGACCTGCCAAAGACAGTGAAAAGTGTAAAGAACCATCCCGGAGTACTCAAAGGGACGGGAACATGAGGTGCGTGTGGGCCGCAGCAAGGCAAGAATGGGTGGGATTCCCGGGTAGGGCGGTGATCAGTGGCATTGCTCCACTACCCGAGCTTAGCTGACCGGATGCATTTGGGGTCCTCAGGTAGGGCAGGGATTAGTGCCGTTACTCCACTACCTGGGTGACCAAAACGAGCGGAAAGAATTTGTAACACATGTGAGATCCAACAATTGTTCCTTTAACGGTCATTGGTCAGTAAATGGCGTCGGAAGTGTAACTATGACTGTATCAAGAAATTGGGTGTCAGGCCGACATTAATTAAAACCATGTAACAATAAGAAAGAAAGAAGGAAAGAAGGTGGACAGGCTCCATCAGTAAATAGGACACTGTAATTCTTATGCAGCTCCTTTTCCTCATCATCTGGACACCTCAGGGTTCTGTATCAAAAAGCGTTGTAAAAGGGTTACCGTAACGGGAGTCAAACTCGGAATCGTCACCATCTCCCGGTTGCCAGACTCGTGTCTGCCGTTTTGTGCCATGGCCGCGTGGGCTGTCGTAGGATCCGAATCGTCATGCCTTACCAATCTACAAGAGTTGTCACAGTGCCAAAGAGGGGTTCGCTTGTTATGAGGCATAGGGGCGGTGGCAGTGAAGGGCAAATTACTGTTGTCGGGCGCTGGCTCTGGCTGTGGAAGGGGATACTGGGGGCCAAACATGTCCTGGTCGTGGTTCCAGAGGCGGGAGTGACTGGAGCCGGGGAGGTTGTACCATTGGTCAGTGATCATAGTCATTTCGGGGAGGCTGGCGCTATCGTCTGAATCAAGCTCTAGGTGGAAAGTCGTACTTGTGTGTGGAGACAAGGTCAGGTCTGTGGGCGTGAATGTGCTGTCATGGCTGGGGGAGGGTTGGACTAGGTTGTCGATTGGCGGGGCGGAATCGTCTGTTATTGCCAGGGAGATGTGGTGGGAGTGGCTACATTGGGTCCCATAGACTTTGAGCTGGTTGATGTGGAATCAATCAGTTTTACCATTGGGGTACGTTATCTTGTACACAGAGGGGCTCACTTTGTCAGAAATGGAGTAGGGTCCTGCAAATTTAGGGGAGAGGAATGAACTGTGATTGTACAGGGAAACCATCACTTGCTGGATTGCTGTATACTCTACGGGGTGGACTGTTTTATCAAAGCAGGCCGTACTCTGCTTTTTCCTAATGCCTAGTCAGACAGCTGCAGTGAGCTGTGCTGCTTTAATATTTTCCGTGACTTATTGGACTGCTTTTTCATGGGTGAGGGCGGTGACTGTGGGACTTGCCAAATCGAGACCTAATAAATATTCAGTTCCTTTCATGGGCTGTCCGGTCATGAGAGTGTGGGTGGTGAAACCTGTAGAACTGGAAACTGTCTTCCTAATAAATATAAGGGCGAATGGGAGGACTGTGTCCCATGTGGTGTTATGCTGTTGCACCATTTTTCTAATGGTTGCTTTCAAGGTGCGATTCATTCGTTCAACAATGCCGCTGGATTGGGGATGATACGCTATGTGAAATTTTTGCTTGATTCCAAAAATCGTTTGGACATTTTGCATGACTCTGCCGGTGAAATGGGAACCTTTATCTGACTCAATGCTGCGGGGAAGTCCCCAGCATGTAAATATCTGTAAATATTAGTAGTAATCATGTAAATTACTAAAAATTAGTAGTAATCATGTAAATATTAGTAGTAATCGACACCTTTACAAAATGGGTAGGAGCATTTCACTCCCGGACAAATACAGCGAAAGCCACAGCTAAAATTTTGACCTGGGTCAAAATTTTAACTGTGGCTTTCGCTGTATTCGTCCGGAAGGGAAATGCTTCTACCCATTTTGTAAAGGTGTTGATTACTACTGTCATGATATTCAAACACACACATCATGATAGACAGACCAACAGACAAATTAGCACACATAACACGACAGCCAATCACAGACAAGGACAGAGACAGTATAAGACAAGAAACACGACACCTGGTGGTCAGTCCATCTAGAGACCAGGACAAGGACAGGACCTGATTAACAACACACTCAGGGAGCCACCACGTGCAGAGTATCAAGACAGATCTGTAAATAGCAAGTTGGAATAAAACAGTGTTGTACCAAATGCAACCGTGTTGGTTCATCTGTACCTCAGAACACCCAACACCACAACTACTAATACATATTTAAAACCATTTCTGCAGGGGGGGAGGGGACCAATGTAGTTGAGCTGTAAATTTGTCCACGGGTCATTAACAGGTCGGGTGTGTCTCAATTGTCCTTTCTTGGAGTACCTTTCAGGATTGTTCTGTGCACAGACTAAACAATTCTCAACATAATGCATGACGTCTGCTTTTAAATCGGGCCACCAGCACAAAGGTCTTAAATGGGCAATGGTGGTTTCTATCCCCTGATGTCTGTCATAAGTCTGGCAAATTATCTGGTTTCTGTCCTGGGTGGGGACCACATAAATTTCATTTTTCAAAACTATACTGTCCTGTACCGTCAGTGAGTCCTTGCATTTGTCGCAGGGGGCTGGGAAGTTACCGTCTAAAACTTGCTTAAGAGTGTCGTCTGCCTTTTGGGCCTGGGCTAAATCTTTGATATTGGTCTGTGAAACTTGGACTGCGTGTATCGGTTCACTTTCGGGGGGGTTGCCAAAAGTGACCGTGGTGTGATCCTGACTTGGCTAAGGCGTCTGCCTTTACATTACCGGGTGGGGAGGAACGAAGTTGGCTTCTCACTTTGATTATGCCAAATGTGCGGTCTTTTGCTGTCTTAAGGATATGCTTCAACAATGGGGCTGAAGGTAGGGGTTTACCATCAGCAGATACGATCCTCGAGATTCCCGCAGGGGCAGGAATTTTGTCAAACTATTGCAGACATATGGGGTGGGATTCTCCCCTACCCGGCGGGGCGGGCGGTCCCGGCGCCGAGGAGTGGCATGAACCACTCTGCCGTCGGGCCACCCGGAAGGTGCGGAATCCTCCGCACCTTCAGGGGCCACATGGGGCGGGATTCTCCCCTACCCGGCGGGGCGGGTACCGGTTGGCCCAGCGCCAAGCCCCTTCCGCGCCGATTGGCGCAGCGCCAACCCCGCTGACACCGGCCTAGCCCCTGAAGGTGCGGACATGTGTCCACAATTATAGCAACCTCGTGGTGCCTGTACTCTGGGGTGCTGTCCTTCATGTCTGCCCTCATTTACCCATGCTGGGTCCTGATTAGTCCTGACTGGGTGCATATTCGCTTCTACCTGTTCCTGATCTGCTTTCCTATGTAGGGATTGTTCCCAAGCTCTGGAGAGTCGCTTTAAAAACCAAACTTCATTGTGTGTGGCATTTGCGGGTCGTAATTCACACAAGCCTTTTGACCTGCTTCTGTGGCATGGGAGACTAAAGTGCGGGCCCATTTAGTTGTGTCGTCGTTATTTAAGCGTGCGGGGTTCAAATTCCCAAATACTGCTTTGAAATGGATCCAAAGGCGACCTGCAAATGCGGTCGGATGCTCTCCCTTCTTTTGCCTACAACGGTTCAAACCTTCTACTGGGTCTCCCTTGTTGTACCCAATCGCATCTAAAATGGCCGTTTTCATTTCTTGTCGGCTTCCTCCTCCGACATTCTGGGGTTCTGGCAAAGCTGAGCTAACGGATGGGTCAAGGCGCATTACTATAAGTTTAACTTCCTCCCTTTCGTCTAGACCGTACATAACCGTTTGCTGTTGTACTCTCTCAAATAAATTATGTGGGTCTGCGGTGGATTCGAATGGTTCAATTTTGGCACAGGCATCTCTCAATTGGGTGATGTTTAGTGGGGTGGTGTAAACAAAATCAGGCTCATCCTGATCCGATGACTTGCGCTGTGTGGTGACTGGATTCATGGGTGTGTGCTGCCTGTGCAGTCGGTGGTGCGGTTACTTTCCTTTTCGGGGCCTAGGGGGCTCTATTGTGATTTTCGGTATCCTCCGCCTATCTATGGGTGGTTCCATTTAGTTCTTGCCAATTGGGGCCATTCTCCTCATCTAAATCTTGTCCAAAGGTATCTCTGAATCCATTTTGCACTAACAGCAGTGACTGCAACTTCTCTATTTGTCGTCTATATTGTTCGTGATCTACTGTGCTCTTTCTTTGTTCTGTAGTGGAGCAATGGAGCACTTGGAAAGCTGTCTTTAAATCCGCGCATTGTCTTGTTAACTGTGCTACCTGCTGTTCTGTCTCTTCTCGTACCAAAATTGCGCGCTGTGTATCTTGGTAGGCTTTATCGTACTGGGTCTGAAAGCTGCTAAGGTGAACTAAACAAGATTGGTGTGCCCGTTTGACATCAGCCATCTCTTTATCTTTAGCTGCCAACTGTTCCCGGAGTTGCTCATTAATCTTTTCACATTTACTATAGGTTCCCTCATTCTTCTCCTCTTTCTCAACTAGCTGCGGAGCGTTCTCACGACCTTCTCTGTGCCTCGCAACTGTGCCAAACAGGACACTATTGCCATCGGCTTACGAATTTTCGCTGCATTTTTCTTATGTACCTCGGTTAAGTTGTCCCACTAGGTTTGTCCTATGCTTCCTGGACCTGACTCATCACTTGAACGAAACTCGGACCAAAGGTGCCATCCTTTCCCCTTCAAATATTTCCTCAACTCTTCTTCCCATATGGGGCATGCTCTGCTCTGTTGGTCGCTGCGACCTCGTGATCCTGAGGGTTCATTAGACGTTCCATCGCTTTTGTGGCCATTGCTACTATTATCTCTGTTTTCCGACCATTAAGTTCTCTATTTTCCTACCTCTAAGTTCTCTTTTGCTTGGCTTCTAACTTCACTTTTGCTACCGTCAATTTGGGATAGGGGGAATAAGGCGGTGATTCGAACAGCGGGTATGGCCTAGGCTATTTTCTGGTTCACAATACTCCCGATAGTTTTAAGCAAAATCTAACGAGTTTACCTTATATCCCTGTTAGTACGCATGCAGGTTAATACACACTTCCGAATCATGGTGATTTGATCAATATGGGCCTTACACTTGTGGTTTCTTTCACTTTTCCTCAATTGGATTTCTAATGCAAAGTTTTGTGGGTTCTCTCGGAATGACAAAATCACTTCTAAGTCGAGTCCCGCCAGATGTCGCCAATAATGTTGCTCTTTTTAATGAGTGGAATACTATCCCACCAGCGTCACCAATAATGTTGTCAATCAGCACCGGAGACGCCAATAATGTTTCCAAATTAACTAGATATGGCAGTTATTAACATAATATTGCTTTTCAGAGTCGCCAGGTATCAAATGATACCACCACAAAGCTTTACAAGATATCGATCAAAGACCAAACAACCAGTTAGTCAGTTCAAGTTCGAAGATATTTTATTTATACACGAGGATTACTTCGACATGCAACATAAAACACTACAAGTTAAACTACACCTAACAACTACAATAACCTATACTTAACTTCAGGGCAACCGGCTCTTTGCAGATGAACAAGGCCTTTGTTCAGATCTTGTGTGGCTGGGTAGAAGAAGTGGCTTCATTTCTGCTGGGCTCATCCGTCTGGTAGCGATCGTTGGTCTTGAACTTGTCTTCTGGTCATAATGCTACACTTGGTTTTAGGTGTAGGCCAGGGCCAAGAGAGACCGAACACATGGCTGTGTCTCTTTTTATCCGTTTTGGATTTCACACTCTTTGGGGCGGTCCTTAGCTTTGGACCCAATAATTCGACAGGCTTCGATCACTGCCTTCGATTTTGGCCAATAAAGGGGCGGGAGCCTTGATGGCTGGGCGTGTCCTGAGCGGTCATTGACCTTGGTTGTTTGAGCTTTCTTAGCAAAGGGAGTGGCACCGGTTAGCCTGCATCTGTATCGGTTACCTGAGTACAGTCCTTTTGTTCTGGGGAAATGAGCCATTAGAATGCAAACGAGCGGGGGTTTCGATCGCGTCCAGCTATCTGGGTTGCAAATACACACACAAGCTCGGAGTGTGTCTGAGTCCTGGGTTGGCCATAATTCCCATGGTCCTTTGCAGGTGGCCATCTGAGATGGTACATCAGCAATAGACGTTTTTGCAGTCTTGCTGCTCACCATTTTGAGCAGTGCTGATTGTGAACCATGGCAACCACTGTGACCAAGGACAGCACGGTGGTGCTAGTGGTTAGCACGGTTGCCTCACGGCGCCGAGGTCCCAGGTTCGATACCAGCTCTGCGTCACTGTCCGTGTGGCGTTTGCACATTCTTCCCATGTTTGCGTGGGTTTTGCTCCCACAACCCAAAAGATGTGCAGTGTAGGTGGATTGGCCATGCTAAATTTTTAAAAACACTGTGACCAACGGTGGAAATTGTGACACACAGTGACCACCATGACAGATGGACTATGCAATACAGCATTGTTGGATTCCACATTCCATTTTGGAGGAAAATGTTTGTAGGTTGAGAAGCAGGGAAGATTACCCGGTGCATGATGTTCAAGGTGAGTTTCAGAGATTTTGGGCTGGTCTTTCAAATCAGAGGTGAGAATCAGGATATGGGGCTAATCCTGCTGTCGCAATCCTGCCATTACAATCCCACCTCCCATCACTGCCGGCAGGGATCCAGGCCCTAAGTGACCTGAGGTAGGTGTTGAGGCATGTTGAGTCGGTGGTGGGCATGTTAAAAGATTTGGCTCCCTTCCTAAAACGCCTTGGCCCAGTGCTTCTGAGACAGTTGAAAGCTGTTGAATAGCCCATAAAATGCCCTGAATAAACAGACAAAGCAGCTGTAAAAAAAATACAGCTCTATAAATACCTCTAAGCAGATTAAACAGTTGTATTGCATCCAATAGCCCCCATAAAATTTACTGAGTAATCAAACTGACTTTAAAACTTCTATCTCAACATATATCTGGGCTAAATACATTTAAAAAATGGGAAAAGATGGAACATTTATATTTGGTTATCATACGAGACTTCCTTTCCAATACTGTGAAATGCATTCTACCAATTTATCCATTGGATAAACATTTTTTCTTAATCTGAAGACTGCTCTATATTTACAATGTTGATTTTTTTACTTGACAGCTTGACAGAAGGCACAATCGAGCAAACACATTGGCTGTGACTATTCGGTCCTTCCCATTGGTGGGATTGTCCGATTCCGCCGAAGTCAACCGCCATTATAGGGTCCCCAGTGATGGGGCAGGTGAGCCATGCAAAATGCCGTAGGCTTCGATGGGACCAGAAGATCCCACTGGCGGCCAGTAGTGACCTACTTCCATCGCATGAAAACCTGCCGTGGGGGTGGAGGGAGTGGGGGTGGGGGCACGGTGCTGCAAAACTCCAGCCATTGTTTACTGGTCAGTTGCACCTGCCAATCACAGCACTGTTAGAACTCACCTTAATAAGCACATTTGCAATTCATGCCACAGCAATTCATAATGAACTGTAATGAAGATGAACCCATTTTGCATGACTTCATGAAGCTGATGTAAAGCCCAACAGCTACTAAAGTCTTGCTGAATCAAGAAAAAATAAAACAAAACTTACCTGGGGTGAGGTGTCAATGTTCCCACAATGATGTCACTCCCTTCCTTCTTCGGAGTGGGCAGGATCTGGCGGCCACTCCTTTTCCAATCCTCATGACGCCCACCATTTATTTCAATTCCCAATTGGACCCATGAAAATCCAGCCCTTCATCTCCCATCAGTTCTACTGCCCCAGGTATTACAATTTGGATATGGCAAAGCTGTGACTAAGCTTATGTAGCTGTGGCTAAATAAAAGGATGTGACAAAGAAGTGCTTCAATAAAGTCTTTGACAAGGACAACTGTCCATATAGCTGCCAAAGTCACCTTAACCCTCAAAATCATTGTTTCAAGTTCCTTCCAAGAAAGCACAAATATATGCAGAAGCAGCTGGTCTGGTCATAGATAACTAATTCAGCAGGATTCACACTGTAATCACCTTTACTCCAGCATAGCTGCATGCAACTCTCCAGTTCTATTGGCTTTGTAAAAATCCATGGTATCATTCATTGTGACCATGTTCCCATTCACTTCATGCGCAATGCTTTGCCCTGTATGAATTGTGAGGTTCTTCATTCCATCAATGTACATTTAGTTCAAAGCCATGAATTGTTCCTTCCTCAAGAACTTCCATTGGATTGAACTTGTTTATTGTCACATGTACCGAGGTAGAGTGAAAAGTATTGGGTGGGATTCTCCGACCCCGGGCCAGATCACCGGAGAATCGCCGCCATTGGCGTGGGGCCGGTTACGCGGCGTCTCCGCGCATGATGGGCCGACTGCACGCCGAGATAGGCCAAGTCCCGCCGGTGTCGTTTACATGTGGTCCTACCCGGTGGGACCTCAGCATTCATGCTGCAGGGAGCAACCTGGTGGGGGGATCTGACCCGGGGGGGGGGGGGGCCTCCACGGTGGCCTGGCCGGCGATCGGGGCCTACCGATCGGCGGGCCGGCTTGTCCTGGTGGGGGCCTATGTTCCTCCGTGCCAGGCCCCTGTAGCTCTCCGCCAAGTTGCGTCGGGGCTGGAGCGGAGAAGGCAACCCATGCGCATGCACGAATTCGCGCCGGCCATAGCGTGTATGCGCGGACCGGCGGCGCCCGTTCTGACGCTGGTATCGCCAGCTGGAGCTGCGTGAAGAGCTCCACTGCCGAGCTGGCCCCCTATGCAGTGCAGGATCGCTGCTCCTAGGGGCCTGTTGACCTTGTCGTAAAATGCAACGGCGTTTACGAAGGCGTCAACACAGCCTAAGGATCAGAGAATTCCGCCCATTGTTCTGTGTACTGTCCACACAGATCATTCCATACATGAAAACAAACATAACGGGGAAATGTAAATACACAATGTAAATATATAGACACAGGCACCAGGTGAAGCACAGGGAGTGCAGTACTACTCAGTAGAGAAAAGCAAACTACTGCGGATGCTGGAATCTGAAACCAAAAGAGAAAATGCTGGAAAATCTCTGACGGTCTGGCAGCATCTGTAAGGAGAGAAACGAGTTAGCAAAACGTTGGCTCTTTTCTCTCCTTACAGATGCTGCCAGACCTGCTGAGATGGGGCTGGTTTAGCACAGGGCTAAATCGCTGGCTTTGAAAGTAGACCAAGGCAGGCCAGCAGCACGGTTCAATTCCCGTACCAGCCTCCCCGAACAGGCGCCGGTATGTGGCGACTAGGGGCTTTTCACAGTAACTTCATTTGATGCCTACTTGTGACAATAAGTGATTTTCATTTCATTTTTCATTTCATTTCATTTTCCAGCATTTTCTCTACTCCGTAGAGAAGATGTGTGAAGGGAGCAGATCAGTCCATAACAGGGTCATCCAGGAGTCTGGTAACAATGAGAAGAAGCTGCTTTTGAGACTGTTTGTGTGTGTTCTCAGACTTTTGTGTCTCCTGCCCGATGTAAGAAGTTGGAAGAGTGAGTAATCCGGGTGGGAAGGGTCTTTGATTATGCTGCCCGCTTTCCCCAAGCAGCGGGAGGTGTAGACAGAGTCAATGGATGGGAGGCGGGTTAGCGTGATGGACTGGGCGGTGTTCACGACTCTGTAGTTTCTTATGGTCTTGGACCAAGCAGTTGCCATACCAGGCTGTGATACAGCCACATAGGATGCTTTCTATGGTGCATTTGTAAAAGTTGGGTTAGAGTCAATGTGGACATGCTGAATTTCCTTAGTTTCCTGAGAAAGTATTGTACTTTCTTGTTCGTAACATTGACGTGGGTGGACCAGGACAGATTGTTGATGATGTGCACACATAGGAATTTGAAGCTGTCATCCAGTGATGCAGTCAGGGCTGTGTACGATACTTTGCTTCCTGAGTCAATGACCATCTCTTTAGTTTTGCTGATATTGAGGGAGAGATTGTTGTCGCTACACCACTCCACTAGGTTCTCTATCTCCCTTCTGTACTCTCAATCATTGTTGTTCGAGATCCGACCCACTACGGTCGTGTCATCAGCAAATGTGTCGATGGAGTTGGAGCCGAATTTGCCACACAGTCGTGTGTGTATAAGGAATATAGTAGGGGGGGTAAGTATGCAGCCTTATGGGGCCCCGGTATTGAGGACTATCGTGGAGGAGGTGTTGTTGTTTATCCTTGCTGATTGTGGTCTATGGGTCAGAAAGTCGAGGATCCAGAGCCAAGTCCTAGGTTTTGGAGCTTTGATATGAGCTTGACTGGGAATATGGTGTTGAAGGCCCAGCTGTAGTCAATGAGTAGGAGTCTGACGTAGGAGTCTTTGTTGTTGAGATGCTCCAAGGATGAGTGTAGGGCCAGGGAGATCGCATCTGCTGTGGATCTTTATTGTGTGCCTTTATTTAAGGCAATTGCCTGTTCCAGCTTTATTTGAAGTCGAGGGTAGAGTAGTTAGATGGTTTCAGGTTTATCAAGGTATCGTCTTGTGGCTGTGGTTCATGAAGCCCCAGAGTTCAGAGCAGTTACAATTGCGATACCACTGAGCATATTGTTTGGATCCTGAAGCATACTCCAGATGTTTGGGCCAGATGGTGCCTCACAACCAGCACCTCCTGTTCTAGAGTCTGAAGAATAACCATCACTTGCAAAGTGCAGAGATTATTTTTCTGTCAAGAGGCATCACTATAGTAGAAGAGCAAAACCTGTGGAAGAGGAGGATAGAGTTAGGAGAGCAGCAAGGCAGACTGGTACATTATGGATAATTAAAAATATATTCTGATAACTTGCAGAGTAACTGCTTGTCATAAACCTCCAATCCATATTCAAAGCAATATGTCTTCGACAACAGTTCTGTAGGAGAGTCATATTGGACTCAAAACGTTAACTCTTTCTCCACAGATGCTGCCAGACCTACTGAAAGTTTCCAGCACTTTCTGTTTTCATTACATTAGATTACCTAATCCAATATGTTTTCCTTCAGGTTTTCTCAAATACCATCTTTCCACAATTAAGGTCCTCTTTTATTCTAATTTATTCAAATGAATACATCAACACTAATGTACAAACCAATTTCAGAGTAGTGATTCTAGTTCTTATTTGCTCTGTGAATATTGTCAATGTGATAATTTTAAAATATTTCTCCTTTGTGTTTATATCTTATTTGTGATGTGTGACACACCCATGCCCTGCTCTTGCATTAGAAGGTGTAAGTGTGCTAGCTAGTTCCATGGTGGCCCAACATTCCAATTGGTCACAGCTGAAGCAATTGTTGTTGCCTGGTCTGGCCTATCACCTGTCCCATCTACTGTCACTTGTACAGGAATGCTAATTGGCTCTTCACTCCAGCAGTTTTGCATCTCCTGCTCGGATTTCCTGCAATTTGACAGTTGACCTGCCTGAGTGTGAAACGTTAGTCAGGTATGGGCGAGGGTCTATAATTCCGCTATTCAAAGCCTTCTGTACCTGATCGAGGCAAGAGAACATTTATACGATTAGCTGTACCAGCTTTCCATGCATTGTTTTCTGGAGTTTGTAAAGGGTTGCTTTACACAACTTGAAGTGTTGAGTCAGAGGATAGGTAAAGAGAGAAAAAAATAATGTTCAACTCAGGCCAAACAAGTCTAACAAAGGTTGCAGAAGACAGCTCTTGGTCTGAACAGGGAATGAAGATATGACAGATCAGCTTCCAATTTAGGCACTGACCTAAACGCAAATAAATCAAAAAGAGAATAATCCTTGCCTTGTTTTGAATGATGGTAAAATATACTCGGTATAATTATGTTTGGATCGGTTATGTGGGAAAGTAACTTGACAACACAGTTTTGTGGCAGAAACCTAATAACCATTAAAATCCAGGTCTAACCTCTGGAAAGCCAACTCACCTAATATCTGTGTGTGTATACCTTCCATGTGGAGGTATTACCCCATAGAAAACGTTGTTGATTTGTCTCCTCTTACTCGTGGGGCACTGATTGCTTTCTTAGCGGCATTCACATCGTCCGAGTTGAATGCAGCCGACAGTCCAAACCAGGGATTGAACCATTGGCCTTTTTGACCCGATTTTCTCAGTAATGCAGCAGGCGTTATCATCTGGAAAGCTAGGGACCATATTTTTTTGTTATTATCCAGAGGGAGAAGAAAGAACTCACATTCACGGTGTGCTTTCCATGACTTCAGGATGTATCAAAAACACTTTCAGCCAATTAAATGTCTTTGAAGTGTCGTCACGCTTGTAATGAATGAAATACAGCAATCAGGTTGTGTACCGAAATGTGATGGTGAACAGACAATCTTTTTCAGTGATTTTGGGGGATAGATATTGACCAGGGATTCAAGGGAAAACTCTCTTCTTTGAAATAATACCGTATGTAGAAAATTCTGGGCACAATTCTCCGCTCCCGCGCCGGTTGGGAGAATTGCCTGGGTCGCCAAGTTTTCCCGCGATGCCGGTCCAACGCCCTCCCGCGATTCACGGAAGCAGCCAGATTGGCACAATCGAGTTTTGCGCGGCGGGGTGGTACAGTGAATCGCCCGAGACAGCCAAAATGGCGATTCACCGGTACCCCGGCGATTCTCCGGCCCGGATGGGCCGAGCGGCCTGCCCAAAATGGCGGGTTCCCCCCCCGGCACCGTCCACACCTGGTCGCTGCCGGCGGGAACAGCGCGGGAACGCTGGGGGGGGGGGGGGAGGGGGGGGCGGCCTGCGGGGGAGGGCGAGGGGGGATCCTGCACCGGGGGGAGCCTCAAATGGGGTCTGGCCTGCGATCGGTGCCCACCGATCGTCGGGCCGGCCTCTCTAAAGGAGGACCTCCTTTCTTCCACAGCCCCACAAGATCCGGCAGACATCTTCTTGGGGGGCGGCCTCGGAGAGGGCGGCAACCACGCATGCGCGGGTGATGCCAGTTATGCGGCGCCGGCCGCGTCATGTATGCGGCGCCGCCTTTACGCGGCGCCAAGGCCTGGCGCGCGTAAATGACGCGGCGCCGCTCCTAGCCCATTATCGGGCCCTGAATCGGTCGAGATAGGGGCCGTTTCGCGCCGGCGTGAACCTCGATGGCGTTCACGACAGCGCAAACACTCTGCCTCCATTTCGGAGAACCCTGCCCTCTGTTTTGCAATAACTGCCGACCAGTGACTAACAACAATAGAGGTTTATTGATAATACTGAGCAGCTCTTACATGCTGCGTGTCTACCTGCGCCCTGGGAAGACCTCCTGCACTCCCAACACGTGATTCCTTTTGTACCCATATCACCCCAGCATCCCGTGACTACCCAGTCTATGTCTTCCTCATTTAAGTCGGGACAACCGGCTGAACTGAGGTGAACAGTGTAACAGAAGAGTCACAAGGTGTAAACTATTTACAACATACAATGTTGAAATGGGCTAACAACACGCAACTATTTACTTTGTGTAAAGCACTGATTGGATTTCTACAGCTGGCACATAGCTCATCGCATCTCCTTCACCTTTTAAATAACAAAGTCCATTTGTAAACTAGTTCATCACATAGTCCTTGAACTTTGGATTTGGTTACCTCAGGGGTCCTGAGGGTGTGATTGTGTCAGTTGGTTGTGCTGGCGATGCCCCCGGGGTTGGTGTACTCAGCGTGGATTGCATCAGACTTTGTTGCGGTGAACCCAGTGACTGCAGGGCTTGCTACATTTGCCTCTGCAGGAGCCTCGATTTCCATTGTTGCAGGGGCCTAGTTTGCAGGCCAGGTGCATGGGGTATTGAGGTGGTTGATGTTGTTGGTTCAGATACCTGCAGTAAATGACACCAGTTTCATTAATAATGAGCTCCGTCCGAGTCAACCACAGCTGTTTGTTGCGGGGCATGGCTGTGTACCATGTCGTAGCCATGTGTGGTATGGGTCCTGACCATTTGACCAGGTGTAAAAGGGCAGAGTGTGCAAGCATTTTGGTCATAATACCTCTTTCCCCTTTGCCGCTGGTTCATAAAGATGCCACTCATGTTGGTTTCAACACCCGGTCACAAGAGGGCCTTAGCAACGGGGCCCGTGGTCCTGGTGAGTCTGGAGAACATTCGCTGTGCTGTCTTGGCACATGTCACAGGCTGAGAAGTGCAGATAGAAATCTTTGTGTCCCTGGGTACTTTTCTCAAGTAAATGCTTGGCTGAGCCCATTTTGCCAAGCCTTCGACAATTCGGAATGTGCTCAAAGACCCATGTGTGCAAAATTCCTGAACACACTGGAGACAAACTGGCGAGCTTTGTTTGTTGTTATCCTCTGAGGGATGCCATGTGTGACAATGCGCCTCTTGAGCTTGATTTTGGCCACATTGCTCTTCATGTCTGGCAGATTTTGGATCAACCAGAGTACGGGTTCACAAGGAATAAGTGTTGTTGCCTGTTCCATTCGAAGATAGCAGCCACTGTGACTGACTGTGGGAGGTGCAGGACCTCATGTAGGTGCAGTGGGGCTTGATGCAGCTTGAATGCCTTGCATGGTACACATCTGGATACTTCCCTTTCCATGTCCACATACATCGAGGGCCAGTGTAGCGTTTTCTTCGCCCTGTAATTGGTTGCTTCCGGCCCTGGGTACCCTTGGTGGAGTTTCTGGGTACAGTATCTTACATAGAGGTGGGGATGGCAAATTGCTGGCCACGCAGTATGAGTCCATCTTATACCGTTAGCTCCTCTCACATAGAGAAGAATATGCAAAGCTCGTGGGGAAGCTCCTTTGAGGAATCGAGTCAGCCTTTCAAAATGACATTGTGGAACTGCCTGCATGTGAGGTCCCCCTGTAAGGCACCCTTGAATTCCACAATTTGACAAGATGAAAGGACCTCTATGATCATGATGACAATGTCCTCCTCACAATCTGCCTGGTCAGTGGTGAGTAGGCAGACTCTAGAAAGGCTTTCCGCCAGGTACAGCTCCTTACCGTATTTATAGTTGACACTGAGGTTATAGTGCCGCAGCTTGAGCATCATGTGCTGCAGTCATGTCGACACAGTGTGAAGAGGCTTTTTCAGAATAGTTATAAGTGGCTGATATCCGTTTTAACATCTATGGGACAACCCTATATGAAGTCACAACATTTCTGGCAAGTGAAGACAAGGGCAAGGAGTTCCTTCTTCTGGGCATATTGAGTCTCAATGTGAGTCCCAATGAGAGCCCCTGATATGAAGGCTACTGGTCTGCCATTCTGGACATAGACTGTGTCAAGTCTGTGCTGGGAGGCATCTGCTGACAGGAGTATAGATGCTCGAAAGTTGAGGCATTGCAGCACCAGAGGGGCTGAGAGTGCCTGCTTGGGTTTGTTGAGTGCAACAGGAAGGTACTCCTGCCATAACCATTTGACATCTTCATGGAGGAGCTAACAAAGGGGTCTGGTGACCTCACTGCAGCAAGGAATGAGCTTGGAAAGATAATTTGTCAGACCGAGGAAGCACTGCAAAGCGAGCTTTTCCCCAGGATTGGACATCTGTCATATCACTATTATCTTGTCGGGATCTGGTTTTACGCCTCCGGCTGTGAGCAAGTGACCCATGTAGGGAACCTGGTTGACCCTGAACCTGTATTTAGCAGGGTTTAGCTTTAACTGTATGGGCCCGATTCTGTTGATTTGCACTGGGTTCTTGCATTGTACGGCCCCAGACCAGGATGTCATCGACGATGATTTTCCAGGGTTGTCCTACAAAGAGATGCTCCATGCATTATTGGAAACCCTCACTGCCAATGGAAATCCCATAGGGCATGTGGTGGAAATGGTACCTGCTTAACCGGAGACATGAATGTGGTAGGTTTCGAGGACTCTTCATCCAATCGGATTTGCCAGAACCCGCACTTCACACCCAAAATGCTGAAAATCTTGGCGTTGGGTGTGTGAGCTATTAACTGTTCCATCATCTTAATAGGGTGATGAAGTCTGAGCAGTGCCTTCTTTAGGTGAACTGGGTCGATGTAAATCCTGACCGTGCCGTCGCTCTTTGCTGCAGCCACCATTGCTGAAATCCACTCTGCGGCCTCCTCTATGGGGGCTATGACACCCTGTGTCATCATCCAGTCCAACTCATCAACTACTATCTCCACTAGGAGTAGTGTAGTATCCATGGAGCACAGATTGTGGGAGGTACCTGTCATGATATACATCAGTATATCATGGTGCAATCACACACACACTGATGGACATGCAGTGGGACCAATCAGCATACACAATATCGCAGCCATCACCAGTGAGAGCACACGCAATAAAGACAGGGGACACCAGAGTTCCCACTCATTCTAGCAGCAGCCAGCTCAGAGCACAGAGCTCACAACCTGCCTCTCAGACATTCACCATGTGCTGAGTGCCTCACCTCGATAGTGATAGGACAGGGTCCACAGATAAGCTGGTAATGCACGTACCCAAAGTTACAGTATGTTATTACGGTTGAGTTAATAAAATAGAGTTACACCATCTCCAGCCGTGTTGACATGTTTGTAGACCAGAACACCCAACACGACATGGTTCCAGGAGTGGACGCATACTAGCTCCTGTGAGACCTACCTGCAACTTATCAGCAATCCGCCATCCTGCAGCATGGAGAACACAACCTGCTGCTGCCGCTACGCATCGCTGGCAATCTCGGGGTGAATTGGAAGCTTTTTAAACAGCGCTTCCAGCTCTTCCTAGAGGCCACAGACAGGGAGGATGCATCGGACACCAGTAAGATTTCCCTTCTTCTCTCCACGGCAGGGCAACACGCCATCCACATCTTTAACTCCCTGACATTCGCGGACGGCGAGGACAAAACCAAATACAAGACGGTGCTCTTAAAATTTGATGAACACTTCACCGTTCAAGTCAACGAAAGCTTCGAAGGGTACCTGTTCCAGCAGTGCCTGCAGGGTAAGGACGAGCCTTTCCAGTCTTATTTAACGCACCTCCGCATCCTCGCGCTGTCCTGCGGCTATGGGTCCACCTCTAACTCCATGATACGCGACCAGATAATTTTTGGGGTCATGTCGGACACCCTGCGCCAGCAGCTCCTTAAAATCAAGCAACTCACCCAAGCGATGGCCATCGAGACCTGCGCCCTGCATGAGAACGCCACCAGCCGGTACTCCCACATCCAGGCAGCTGAAACGGTGCGGCAGGCGCCCCACGCGGCGGAGCGGGTCCAGACGATCGAGTACCTCCCGGCCCGCGGCCCGGAGGAGTGCGGCCCATTTCGCGCGCTTTCCGTGGGCTCCAGCGCTTGTACGTGCCAAAAGAGGGGACGTTGACGCGGTGGAACGCGATGCGCAGGCGCGCACTACGCACGACCGCACCACGCATGCGCGGTGGCACAACGAACGCACTGACATCATGACGTGCGGCAACTGTGGCTCCGCCCATTTAAAGCGGCAATGTCCGGCCAAAGCGCGACAATGCCTACTCTGTGGCAGGCTTGGCCACAATGCTGCCTGCTGTCGAGCACATCAGCCTGCCAACTCGTAATAGTTTAACCAGCCTCGCAGAAATGTACCCACGTTCACCGAGTCCGATCCTGACATCATACAGACAGTGACACTGAGGACAGGGAGCCTTTCCACATTGCTGTCATCAACAAGAACAAGATGTCCCCGAGTCGAACGCACCAGCCGCTATCGGTGCACATTGATCCGGACGACGAGTGGTGTGCCACCCTGACGGTCAACCGATCCCAGATCACATTCCGCCTGGACACTGGTGCTTCCGCAAATCTCCTCGCATGGTCAGCATTTCAAACCCTGAGGGTCAAACCAGCAATTCTTCCATCCATCTGTCAGCTGGTCGACTGGTCAGCAACATCATCCCCGCCACGGGGTCGTGCCAACTCGAAGTGATGCACAACTCGTGTAAAGCCATCCTACCCTTCGAGATCGTGGGCTCATCAAAGGTCTCTCTGCTAGGCGCACAGGCATGCAAACTCCTCCACCTCGTTCAGCGAGTGCACTCTCTCTCTCCAGAAGGCACGTCTGACTTCCAAGATGCGGAATTCAGGGCGCAACTAAACTCAATCCTCTCTCACAACCAGGATGCTTTCGAGGGCATGGGTACACTGCCCTACACATACAAAATCCTGCTCAAACAGGATGCCACCCCGGTTGTTCATGCACCTCGCAGAGTCCCAGCACCCCTCAAGGACCGCCTCAAGCAGCAGCTGCAGGACCTTCAGGACCAAGGAGTGCTTTCCCTGGTGACGGAGCCAACTGCATGGGTCAGCTCCATGGTGTGCGTTAAGAAGCCTTCCGGCGAGCTCCGGATCTGTATTGACCCGAAAGACTTAAATTGCAATATAATGAGGGAACATTACCGTATACCCAAACGTGAGGAGATCACGTGCGAGATGGCTTGGGCAAAAATATTCACCAAGCTTGATGCCTCAAAGGGCTTCTGGCAGATTCAATTGGATCAGTCCAGCAGGAAGCTGTGTACCTTCAACACTCCATTTGGCAGATACTGCTACAATAGGATGCCATTTGGAATCATATCGGCCTCTGAAGTTTTCCATCGCATCATGGAACAGATGATGGAGGGCATCGAAGGCGTGCGCATCTATGTGGACGATTTTGTTATTTGGTCTACCACACCGCAGGAGCATATAAGTCGCCTCCAACACGTCTTTCAACGGATACGGGACCAGGGCCTGCGCCTTAACAGAGCCAAATGTTCTTTTGGCCAAACTAAGCTCAAGTTCTTGGGGGACCACATCTCCCGGTTGGGTGTGCGGCCGGATGCCGACAAGGTGGCAGCCATCACGGCTATGCAAAAGCCGACAGACAAGAAGGCAGTGCTGCGCTTTCGAGGAATGGCCAACTTCCTGGGAAAATTCATCCCTAACCTCGCTTCCCAACCACAGCTCTCCGGCACTTTGTCAGGAAGACAACTGAATTCCAGTGGCTTCCCACCCACCAGCGTGAATGGGAGGAGCTCAAGGTCAAGCTTACCACCGCCCCAGTACTGGCGTTCTTCGATCCTGCAAGGGAGACGAAGATCTCGACTGACGCCAGCCAATCCGGCATTGGGGCGGTCCTCCTGCAACGAGATGACGCCTCATCATGGGCCCCAGTCGCCTATGTGTCACGTGCCATGACCCCCCACAGAGCAGCACTATGCGCAAATTGAGAAGGAGTGCCTAGGCCTGTTGACTGGCGTTGACAAGTTCCACGACTATGTGTATGGCCTTCCCCAGTTCACTGTGGAGACCGACCATCGCCCGCTGGTTGGCATCATCCAAAAGGACCTTAATGACATGACCCCTCACCTCCAGCGCATTCTGGTCAAACTCCGGAGGTACGACTTCCAACTTGTATACACCCCGGGTAAGGACCTGATCATAGCAGACGCTCTGTCCAGGACAGTCGACACTCCGTCCGACCCAGAGGGGTTTGTTTGCCAAGTCGACGCACATGTAGCCTTCACTTCTGCGAATCTGCTGGCCACTGACGAACGCCTTGCCCACATTCGCCGTGAGACTGCGGCTGACCCCCTTCTGCAACGAGCGATGCGCCACATGACAGATGGGTGGCTCAAGGGACAATGCCCACAGTTTTACAGCATTCGGGACAACTTGGCAGTCGCGGATGGTGTCCTCCTGAAGCTGGACCGCATCGTGATCCCACACAGCATGCACCGGCTTGTCTTAGAACAGCTGCACAAAGGCCATCTCGGCGTTGAGAAGTGCCGATGGAGGGCCCGAGAGGCTGTATACTGGCCGGGAATAAATGAGGACATTGCCAACACTGTGCTCAATTGCCCCACCTGTCAGCAGTTCCAGCCGGCACAACCACGTGAGACCCTTCAACCCCATGAGTTGGTCACGTCCCCTGGTCGAAGGTGGGCGTGGACCTGTTCCATGCGCTCGGCAGGGACTACATCATCATCATCGACTACTTTTCCACCTATCCTGAGTTCATACGCCTGCACGACACCACGTCATTGGCTGTTATCCGGGCCTGTAAGGAGACCTTTGCTCGCCACGGCATTCTGCTCACCGTGATGTCACGGTGTAGGGCTTCGCGAGTCAGGAATGGTCTTCCTTCGCTAGTGCATACAACTTTGCACACGTGACGGCCAGTCTTCTGCACCCTCAGTCAAATGGCAAAGCAGAGAAGGGCATCCACATTGTAAAAAGGCTCCTCTGCAAGGCTGCTGATGCAGGATCTGCTTCTGCCTCGCCTTGCTGGCCTATCGCTCGACCCACTGTCCACGGGCCTATCGCCGGCCCAACTGCTCATGGGTCGCACCCTCAGGACCACTGTGCCGTCCATTCACGTCCCAGACATCGACCATGCTCCGGTACTTCGGCGGATGCAACAAGAGCGTGAGCAGCACAAGGCGGCTCATGATGCTCGGGCGACTGATCTTCCTACCCTGGTGCCTGGAGATCATGTCCGCAGACATATTCCGGAGGGTGGCTGGTCGGCAACCGCTGACGTTCTTAGACAGGTGGCTCCCCGCTCGTTTCTGGTTCGTTTGCCTGATGGCTCCATTCGCCGCCGCAATCGGCATGCCCTTAGTCTGGTTCCACGCTCGCTACGAAATTCTGCACCGGTGCCACGCCCTCCTGTTGTCCCTGACATGGACTTTGTTGAGCTTCCGGATACCCTGCCTCCTCCTCACTCGACCGTAGCCCGGCCCATTCCTCAGCCGGTGGATCCTGAACCACCCTTGAGGCGGTCAACCCAAATTTGTCGCCCACCCCAAAGACTTGATTTATAAACCTTGCACTATTGGACTCACTGACTTGTTCTGCCGTACTGTTTAAGAGTTTTTCATCGTTTGTTAATAGCATTTGTTTCGTTCTTGGTGTAACATAGTTTTCCTCTGCACCTGGCACCTTCCCGTGTATACAGTATAGCCACATGTACATATTGTTGTAAATAATGCACACACATGATCAGATACACTGACTACACTTTATTTATTCTCATGTAGGCACATATTCTTTACGAAAAGGGGGGATGTCATGACATACATCAGCATATCATGGTGCAATCACACACACACTGACACACAGATGGACGTAGAGTAGGACCAACCAACATACACAACATCGCAGCCAATCACCAGTGAGAGCACACGCACTATAAAGACAGGGGACACCAGAGTTCCCGCTATTTCTAGCAGCAGCCAGCTCAGAGCACAGAGCTCACAGCCTGGGCGAAATTCTCCGTTATCGGCGGAAAGACCGCCGATCGGCGCAAAAAACGGCGCAAATCCGACTTGCGTCACGTCGGAAAAATGGGTCGAAAGTCTCCGGCCCGAAATGGGCTAGCAGCGACGTAACGGGATCCGCGCTTGCGCAGTGGTTCACGCCGTGCAGCGTCATACGCGCCGGACGGCGTGACGGCTCATAAGGCCGCGCTGCTCCCCCCCACCCGACCGCAACACCCGACCGCAACACCCGACTGGATGGCTGGCCGCAGCTCAGCCCCGAGGTTCGAGTCACGGGATGTGGAGGTGCTCCTGGACGCGGTGGAGCAGAGGAGGGACGCCCTGTATCCCGGGCACGGCCGCAGAGTTGCCCCACGCCACAGGTCCGTGGAGGGAAGTGGCAGAGGCCGTCACCGCTGCGGCCCTGACACCACGGACAGGCACCCAGTGCCACAAGAAGGTGAACGACCTCGTCAGAGTAGGCAGGGTGAGCCTCCCCCATATCCCCCCTCCCCCATGTCCCCCCTCCCCCATATCCCCCCCTCCCCCATATCCCCCATATCCCCCCTCCCCCATATCCCCCCTCCCCCATATACCCCCTCCCCCATATCCCCCCTCCCCCATATCCCCCTCCCCCATATCCCCCATATCCCCCCTTCCCCCATATCCCCCTCCCCATATCCCCCCTCCCCCATATCCCCCATATCCCCCCTCCCCATATCCCCCCTTCCCCCATATCCCCCCTCCCCCATATCCCCCCTCCCCCATATCCCCCCTCCCCATATCCCCCCTCCCCATACCCCCCTTCCCCCATAACCCCCCTCCCCATATCCCCCCTTCCCCATATCCCCCCTCCCCCATATCCCCCCTCCCCCATATCCCCCCCTCCCCCATATCCCCCATATCCCCAAGTGAATCCAGCCCTAACCTTAACCTCTGCAATGCACGCGCAACCGATGACGTGCATTCATATACCTGCCTAACAGTGTTGCCTTTTACCCCTGCCACCACCCCCCCCCCCCCCCCCCCCCCACAGGATAAGCGTGCACACAACAATAGGGAGCATGTGAGGACTGGAGGAGGCCCCGCTGATGAGAGGCCACTGACCGAACACGAGGAAAGGGCCCTGGAACTGGCTGGCGGACCTGACGACCGGGAGGTTGCTGATGCAGAGGTCGGGGGCGTAGTAGCAAGTGAGCCACCGACAGCCCGTCCCCATATCCCCCCTCCCCTATATCCCCCTCCCCCACATCACCTGATCACTGCCTGATGTCTAACCATGCATGCTTCATTGTGAATCGCAGGACCAAACGTCCAGGCACCCATCCCTGCAGATGCAGACCGCCCGCAGGATGCCCCTCGGAGGCCACGGGAGACAGAGAGACACGAACCCTCCAGCATGCGACGCCCGCAGGATGCCCCTCGCACACCACGGGAGACGGAGAGACCTGGAGCAACAGGGAGACGACACCCCCGTCATGTGCGGGAGCGACCACCCAGCGACGAGGGGGGCAGCCACAGGCTCCCGTCACATCCGAGCCAGGACACCACTACCCAGGACACCACTACCCAGGACACCACTACCCGGGACACCACTACCCGAGACAGCACTGCCCAGGACACCCCTACCCGGGACAGCACTACCCGGGAAGACGAAATACCGGACAGTGACTCAGAGTGGATGGGTGGAGACGAACCCCCACCCCAAAGTGCCATGGACTCAGAGTGGGACGAAGAGCACGACACAACGCCACTGCTGTCACCAACACCCTCCACCATCGCAGAAACACTCACCTCGGCTGGGCACTTTAGTGATGAGGCGTCTGGTACACTCACTGGTGCGCACAACACAGCCGTCCCGGTACAGCAGGTGGCCATGGCCCAGTCTCTGCAGGCCATCGCTGAGGGCATCGGCGCCAGTGGCCATGTGCGAGCCGGCGTCGCACTGTCACAGACAGGGTTTGCCAACCCCCTGGGCTCCATGGCTGCAAACCTGCAGACCCCTGTTGATACCAGCACAGGCCTCCAGGACTGGCAGCGCCAGGTGTCGGGGGGGCGTCGGATGGCCAGTCCGTTCGCATCCCCCACCCATGTAGAGGCCTGGGGGCCATCGGGCACCCCGAGGGAGGAGGAGGTGGTGTGGTCCGTCCCGGCTCCCCCCTGTAGGGGAGGTCCCGGTACACCGCGACACCTCGGACTCCCCCCCCCCCCCTTCCGTCCCAGGTGCATCGGGTGGGCAACGGGCAGGACAGGCTGGCAGCTCGCCATCCAAGTATCCCGGGCCGCAGCCTGGCCCATCTAGGCCAGGACGCCCCAGGAAACGGCCGCCAAAGGGATCCAGTGTCAGAGGGCAGGAATCACAGGAGTCCACCTCCAGTTCTGCTGTACCGTCTGGGGAACCACGTCGACGTAGTCAAAGGGCCCGTAAGGCCAAAGAATTAGACACTGAGTAAGTTGGCACGGGTGCAGGGCACAGATGAGTTTTAGGGGCTAGGGCACGTGCATGAACTCCTTTGGTTATTAAAGTCAATGTTACACCTACAGAAGCTGCCTTTGTGCTCTGTCCAAAGCGTGCGGGGATGTCATGTACGTTGAGCGCAAGTGTGTGTGTGAGGGGTGGTCTTACCTCAGCCCCAGGTGAGTCTGCCCCCTTCCCCCTGGGCCGCCATCAACATCCCCCGGGCAGAGGATGGGACCGTGCGCTGCAGTGTCACAGCCGCATGCAGGGATGGTCCGGGTGGATGGTGGTACTGTGGCCATGGGTCAGACATAGTCCAACGATGTAGAGCCAGGAGCTCACTGCAGGGCGGGTTGTCATCATCCTCCATGGCCTGCAATAGACACGCGTCCACACGCAACTGTGTGAGCCCGGCCCGTTTTGCCGCAGGTGGATCGGCAATGGGGGGGGGTGGTGTGCATGCGGGTGGGGTGGGTGGGGTTGGGGAGGGGGGGTGAGGGTGCTGGGTGGGTGGGTGGGTGGGGGGTGTGGGTGGTCGGCTGTTGCCATGGTGTGCGGTCTGTGGCCATACTACCCGATTCCCACGCCCATCTAGTCAGTGAAGCGGGCGGCTATCAGTCTGTCCCGTGCCCGCTGGGCCAGCCGGTAACGGTGGACAGCCACCCGCCTGTGTCTACCCCGTCTGCCCTGACCATTACCCCCATCCCCCTCATCTGGGGAGGACTGCGCCTCTTCCTGTTGCTCCTCCACTCCGCCCTCCTCTGCCTGCGGCACATCGCCCCTCTGCTGGGCTATGTTGTGCAGGACGCAGCACACCACAATGATGCGGCCGACCCTATCTGACCGATACTGGAGGGCGCCCCCAGAGAGGTCCAGGCACCTGAAACGCATCTTCAACACGCCAAAGCACCTCTCTATCACTCCCCTTGTCGCTACATGGGCATCATTGTAGCGGTTCTCCGCCTCATTGCGTGGCCTCCGTATAGGCGTCATCAACCACAATCGCAATGGGTAGCCCCTGTCGCCCAGCAACCAGCCCCTCAGCCGGGGATGGCGTCCCTCGTACATGCCGGGGATGGATGACCGTGACAACACGTATGAGTCGTGTACACTGCCTGGGTAACGGGCGCAGACGTGCAGGATCATCATGCGGTGGTCGCAGACCACCTGTATGTTCATCGAATAGGTCCCCTTCCTATTGGTGAACACGGCCCTGTTATCTGCAGGTGGCTGCACGGCGACGTGCATCCCATCGATCGCGCCCTGGACCATGGGGAACCCGGCCACGGCAGAGAAGCCCACGGCCCGGGCACCTTGGCTGGCCCGGTCCACGGAGAAGCGGATGTAGCGGTGCGCCATGGCATATAGGGCATCTGTCACTGCCCCGATGCACCGATGTCTGCGATATGCTGGACAGGTCCCCACTCGGTGCCTGGAATGACCCCGTTGCATAAAAGTTCAGGGCCACCGTAACCTTGACGGACACGGGGAGAGGGTGTCCCCCGCCAGTGCCACGCGGTGACAGGTGTGCCAGCAGGTGGCAGATGTGTGCCACGGTTTCCCGCCTCATCCGGAGTCTCCTCCTGCATTCCCGGTCCGCGAGGTCCTGGTATGACTGCCGGGGCCGGCACACACGGGGCGCCCTCGGGTGCCTCCGTTGCCGTGGGGCCGCGACGTCCCCCTTCCCCTCCTCGTCCTGTCGGTCAGGTGTCCCTCCAGCCTGGGCGGCTGCCGCCTGTCCCTCTGCGGCAGCCTGCGCCGCCTCTCTGGCACACTCCTCCTCCTCCTCCTCCTCATCCAGGGCAACATAGACATGAGCGGCTGCCGCCACGGCGGCCAACATCGCTGGATGATCGGAAAACATGACGGCCTGGTGGGGGGGAGGGGAACGACGACATGTCATCATTGCCCATATCCCCGCCTCCCCCCAGCCAGGTGGCATGGACCGCATGGGTCCAACTGTTGGAGGCTGGCACCTGGCCAGGGTGGACCAACTCACTTTGCCCTCGCATCCCTCTCCCCGGCACGGACCCCCCCCCCAACCTCCACCCCGGCACGGACCCCCCCCAACCTCCACGCCGGCACGGACCCCCCATCCCCATCCCCGGCACGGACCCCCCCCCCCCAACCTCCACCCCGGCACGGACCCCCCCCCCCCAACCTCCACCCCGGCACCGACCCCCCCCAACCTCCACCCCGGCACGGAACCCCCCCCAACCTCCACACCGGCACGGACCACCCCCAACCTTCACCCCGGCACGGACCCCCCATCCACCTCCCCGGCACGACCCCCCCCCAACCTCCACCCCGGCACGGACCCCCCATCCCCCTCCCTGGCACGGACCGCCCCCCCCAACCTCCACCCCGGCACAGACCCCACCCCCCAACCTCCTCCCCGGCACGGATACCCCCCCAACCTCCACCCCGGCACGGACCCCCCCCCCCAACCTCCACCCCCGGCACAGGCCCCCCCCCAACCTCCACCCCGGCACGGACACCCCATCCACATCCCCGGCACAGACCACCCCCAACCTCCACCCCGCATGGACCCCCCCTAACCTCCACCCCGGCATGGAACCCCCCCACCTGCACCCCGGCACAGAACCCCCATCCCCCTCCCCGGCACGGACCCCCCCCAACCTCCACCCCGGCACGGACCCCCCATCCCTCTCCCCGGCATGGACCCCCCCCCAACCTCCACCCCGGCACGGACCCCCCATCCCCCCTCCCCGGCACGGACCCCCCCCCAACCTCCACCCCGGCACGGACCCCCTCAACCTCCACCCCGGCACGGACCCACCCCCCAACCTCCACCCCGGCACGGCCCCCCCCCAACCTCCACCCCGGCACGGACCCCCCCCAACCCTCCGCCCCGGCACGGAACCCCATCCCCCCTCCCCGGCACGGACCCCCCCAAACCTCCACCCCAGCACGGACCCCCCATCCCCCTCCCCGGCACGGACCCCCCAACCTCAACCCCCGGCACGGACCCCCCATACCCCTCCCCGGCACGGACCCCCCCCAACCTCCACCCCGGCACGGACCCCCAATCCCCCTCCCCCGGCACGGACCCCCCCCCCCAACCTCCACCCCGGCACGGACCCCCCCCAACCTCCACCCCGGCACGGACCCCCCCCCAACCTCCGCCCCGGCACGGACCCCCCATCACCCTCCCCGGCACGGACCCCCCAAACCTCCACCCCAGCACGGACCCCCCATCCCCCTCCCCGGCACGGGACCCCCCCCAACCTCCACCCCGGGCACGGACCCCCCATACCCCTCCCCGGCACGGACCCCCCCCCAACCTCCACCCCGGCACGGACCCCCAATCCCCCTCCCCGGCACAGACCCCCCCCCAACCTCCACCCCGGCACGGACCCCCTCCCCCAACCTCCACCCCGGCACGGACCCCCCCCAACCTCCACCCCGGCATGGACCCTCCCCCAACCTCCACCCCGGCACGGACACCCCCCCCCCCCCAACCTCCACCCCGGCACGGAACCCCCATCCCCCTCCCCGGCACGGACCCCCCCCCCAACCTCCACCCCGGCACGGACCCCCCATCCCCCTCCCCGGCATGGACCCCCCCCCAACTTCCACCCCGGCACGGACCCACCATCTCCCTCCCCGGCACGGACCCCCCCCCAACCTCCACCCCGGCACGGACCCCCCCCATCCCCCTCCCCGGCACGGACCCCCCCAACCTCCACCCCGGCACGGACCCCCATGCACCTCCCCGGCACAGACCCCCCCCAACCTGCACCCCGGCACGGACCCCCCATCCCCCACCCCGACACGGACCCCCCCCCCAACCTCCACCCCCGGCACGGACCCCCCCAACCTCCACCCCGGCACGGACCCCCCCCCAACCTCCACCCCGGCACGGACCCCCCGCCCAACCTCCACCCCGGCACGGCCCCCCCCAACCTCCACCCCGGCACGGACCCCCCCCAACCATCACCCCGGCACGGACCCCCCATCCCCCTCCCCGGCACGGACCCCCCCCAACCTCCACCCCAGCACGGACCCCCCATCCCCCTCCCCGGCACGGACCCCCCCCAACCTCCCCCCCGGCACGGACCCCCCATACCCCTCCCCGGCACGGACCCCCCCCAACCTCCACCCCGGCACGGACCCCCAATTCCCCCTCCCCGGCACGGACCCCCCCCAACCTCCACTCCGGCACGGACCCCCTCCCCCAACCTCCACCCCGGGCACGGACCCCCCCCCAACCTCCACCCCGGCACGGAACACCCCCCAACCTCCACTCCGGCACGGACCCCTCCCCAACCTCCACCCCGGCACGGACCCCCAATCCCCCTCCCCGGCACGGACCCCCCCCCCAACCTCCACCCCGGCACGGACCCCCCCCCAACCTCTACCCCCGGCACGGACCCCGCCCCACCTTCCACTCCGGCACGGACCCCTCCCCAACCTCCACCCCGGCACGGACCCCCAATCCCCCTCCCCGGCACGGACCCCCCCCCAACCTCCACCCCGGCACGGACCCCCCCCCAACCTCCACCCCGGCACGGACCCGCCCCCCAACCTCCACACCGGCACGGACCCCTCCCCAACCTCCACCCCGGCACGGACCCCCTCCCGGCACGGACCCCCCCCCAACCTCCACCCCGGCACGGACCCCCTCCCCCAACCTCCACCCCGGCACGGACCCCCCCAACCTCCACCCCCGGCACGGACCCCCCCAACCCTCCTCCCCGGCACGGACCCCCCCCCCAACCTCCACTCCGGCACGGACCCCCTCCCCAACCTCCACACCGGCACGGACCCCCTCCCCCAACCTCCACCCCGCACGGACCCCCCCCCAACCTCCACCCCGGCACGGACCCCCCATCCCCCCTCCCCGCCACAGACCCCCTCCCGGCACTCCCCCGGAGCCCAGCCTACTCTAACCACCTCCCCCCCCGCCGCACACACACACACACAACCCGAGACACACCTCTCCTCACGCATTCAGACTGCGGCCACGCCATCGCCCTGCCCAGAGCCAACCCCCCAGGCCGTCACTCACCTCCACGCTGGTCGGCGTGAGCCTGGAGCACAGGATCACGCCGATGAAAAGGAGGTTTTAATTTACGTTGACGTGAACGGTCATCACGTCGACGGGACTTCGGGCCCATCCGGAAGGGAGAATATCGGCAGCCGAAAATCGGCTGCCTTGCGCAGACCCGTGACATTCTCCGACGGCAGCGTCAACATTAACGCCCCGCCGACTTTTCTCCCTTCGGAGACTTCGGCAACCGGCGGGGGCGGGATTCACGGCGGCCAACGGCCATTCTCCGACCCTCTGGGGGGTCGGAGAATGACGCCCCCTGCCTCTCAGACATTCACCATGTGCTGAGTTCCTCACCTAGATAGTGATAGGACAGGGTCCACAGATAAGCTGGTAATGCACGTACCCAAAGTTACAGTATGTTATTACTGTTGAGTTGTTAATAAAATAGAGTTACACCATCTCCAGCCGTGTTGACCTGTTTGTAGACCAGAACACCCAACACGACAGTACCGAGTCAGCTAATCTCATATCATATATTACAAGTAGTCTCTCAATGACGTCACAGTTGAATCAATATTTATATTCTGTAAGTTCTGGGGCCTATTGTTGCAGAATGTGTAAATCTGGGCCAAAATAGATTAGCCCCAGTATGATGGTGTCCCAAAGACCCAACAGCAGCTTTGCATCTTGGTCAACGACATGAAATTGGGAGCTTCCCTGTGTGCAATGGAGAGTGGCCAAACCTTTCGTGTGGATAGTTTTTCCACCATATGTCATGAGGTCCATCTGAGTACTGGGATCTGGTGCAGCACATGGGTCGATTTCCTGCAGCAACTGTCTGGGCAGGACTTTGCTCCAGTGTCGATCTTTAATTTTAATTTTGCATTGTTGCAGGCAATGTTTAATATTGTGAAAATCTCCCTCTTCTCCATCATGGTGTCGACATGCACAGGAAAAGTGCTGTTGGAGGCTCAGTGCCTGGGTTAGTCTGAGCTCCAATTCATTTGCCCTGTTTGTGCCCCAAACGGTGGAAAAGTGACTGACGTGGCTGGTGGCGTAGGCAGGCTGCTGGAGCTTGGATCTGCAGCATCCTGCAAAGTGGTTCCATTTGCCACATTTGTTGCAGTGTTTACCAAATGCTGAACATGTAGTTCTGTTCCGTGAGTGATGACCAGCCCAGTTAGGGTAGTGTGTGCCCTGCACTGTGAAAACTTCTGTTCTTTGCTGCATTTTTCTGACTGCTCGTTCAGTGTACAGATGCGGATGGCAGATTCCAGCGTTAAATTCTTATCGTGAATCAGCTGCTTGCGGACAACACATGATTGTGGATCTCGCACACAATACAATTGCTCACAACTTTCTCAGTGAGGGTGCCAAACGAGCATTTCTTTGCTGGGATTTTGAGAGTTGCAGTGTAGGACTGAATAGATTTATCAAATCTTAGGTTGGTGATATTAAACGTGTGTCTATCTACGTGTTTCTTCACTGGTATGCTCGAACCTTTTTTAAAAAATAAACTTAGAGCACCCAATTAATTTTTTCCAATTAAGGGGCAATATAGCGTGGCCAATCCACCGACCCTGCACATCTTTGGGTTGTGGGGGCGAAACCCACGCAAACACGGGGAGAATGTGCAAACTCCACACGGACAGTGACCCTGAGCCGGGATCGAACCTGGGACCTCAGCGCTGTGAGGCAGCAGTGCTAACCACTGCGGTACCGTGCTACCCTTGCTCGAACCTTTTAAGCAATATCTCGGGGTTGTCCTTCTCTTCCTCCATTTGAAAAACAACGGACTCAAATTTCTCAACTGCCTCAGGATCCACTAAATTTAAGAGAGTTTATGCCTGGACCTTATTTGATTTGTCTGCGAGACAGACACCGCTGTAGATACTCCACTCTTTTTTTGAATTATGTCCATTTGTTGCGACGTTTTCATCAAACACGAGTGGGTGGATGTGGCAAAGTTCCTGTGCCATTCTGTTATCTCCTGACAGCATGTCGAAGGTACTGGTTGCAAAAACAGGCAACCAGGGACTGACAGCCATAAAGGTTTATTACTAATACTGAGCAGATCTTATAATCTGTGTGTCTGCCGGAGACTCGCGCCCCGGACATATGACTCCTTTTGTACCCGTGTCATCCCAGCAACCACGGGACTGAAGTGTTGGGTGGTCTGCCACACAGATGAACCAACACGGCTGTGAATGGTACAACGCAGTTTTATTTCAGACAACTATTTACATTGGTGAACTGTTCACTGAGGTTCGATCATGACCTTTGATTCTGTGGACCTATTCCCATTTCTGTCTTGTGGTGGCACTCAGCACATGGTGGATGTCTGAGTGGCCTGCAATGAGCTCTGTGCCCTGAGCCATCTCCTGCTCGAGTGCCCAGGAAGTGTCATGTTCCCTGTTTTGTACTGTGTATGCTCTTGCCTGTGATTGGCTGTCGTGTTGTGTGTGTTGATTGGTCCGTTGATCTGTCCATCAGTATGTATGTATGTATGTGCTATGATGTGTGCCTGAATATCATGACAGTGACCACCCGATCTACACCGGGGAAACGTTTACATTCTCATGGGTGAGTTTACAGATAACCTTGGCTTATTCAGGACCTTCTACAATGTACGCTCAGAAATGTCAGCTTAGATTATGCTCAAGTCTCTGAGATGTCAACCCTTATTCTGCGACTCAAGGGTAGAATTACCACTGAGGCAGTTGAAATGGGGGAAGGTCCATGAACATTTAACAAAATACTGAAGGAAATTGAGTCAGGCTGTTTTTGTACAGCCGAATGAAATAGTCCTGCCAATCTGCCTATGTGTGTTCTGTGACAGACTCACAACCTGTCATGTGTGATCTTAATTTTGCCAGTGCAGAGATTGGCACACAAGATGAGGAGGAAAGTGGAATTCATTTTGAACATGTTAAATCTCATCTCCGAATAGCACCCACAACATTACAATCCAAATGTATAAGAGCTCTTAATTAAACTCCGAGATCAGACAATATGTTGTGCGAAGGTTGGCAGGGACCTCAAAAATAGTTTCTTTTTATTCAAGGGAGAATATTTTGGTGGTCCATAAGGTAAAGGCAACCGTCACAAGGTTACTCCAGAAAAGAGTGTGTCTTATCACTGTGATATTAGGGTTTGCGATGAGTAAAGAAATGGATGCAATTCCCTAAAGTAGCCAGCAATCTCTGAGTTAATTTCAAAAGTGAGGAAGCCCATAAAAAAACTATTACTTAACACTGACTTTTATCTTAAAAAATCTCAATGGGCAAATTTTCTTTCCATTGTTCATTATTAATTATAAAATTAATTGTCTTGTAATCATCCTTGCATTAACGCGCAATGTTCGTCATTAATTCATAGGGGAACAACTGAGAGCTGCAGGAATTGCTCTTTAGTTGATGTACTGCTGATGTTAACTGTTAGAATGCCAACACCATGATATTTTATCTTTCATGCCTCCCCGTTTTGTGGTGACGGGTTCCGATACAGCTTTTAAACAATGGCTTGTTTATTTTAATATTAACCCACACAACCAATGTAATTTGATGAAGGCAGATAACCTCCCAAACATGTGGGCCAGAATTCTCTGGCCGTTCGCTGGCGGCGGAATTCCCCAGGCCTGCCGGCAGGGCACCCCCACCCGCAGCATGGGTGACTTCGATGGAAACCCGTTGACAAGCAACGGGAACAGAGAATCCATCGCGGGCCGGAGTATCGCCGGAGGGGGCCGCTGCCAATGGTCCCCGACCGGCGCGATTCCCACCCCCGAAAAAACCCCGGCGCCGGAGAATTCGGCAGCCGGTGGGTCGGGATTCACGCTGCCCCCTGGCCATTCTCCGACTCAGCGGGGGGTCGGAGAATCCCGCCCAGGAACAGAATTAGGCCACTCGGCCCATCGAGTCTACTCCGCCATTCAATCATGGCTGATATTTTCTCATCCCCATTCTCCTGCCTTCTCCCCATATCCCCTGATCGCCTTATTAATCATGAACCTATCTATCTCTGTCTGAAAGACACTCAATGAATTGGCCTCCACAGCCTTCTGCGGTAAAGAGTTCCACAGATTCACCACCCTCTGGCTGAAGAAATTCCCCCTCATCTCTGTTTTAAAGGATAACCCCTTTAGTCTGAGATGGTGTCCTGTGGTTCTAGTTTTTCCTACAAGTGGAAACATCCTCTCCAAGCCAACTCTATCCAGGCCTCGCAGTTTCTTGTAAGTTTCAATAAGATCCTCTCTCATCCTTCTAAACTCCAACGAGTACAGACCCAGAGTCCTCAAACGTTCTTCATACAACAAGTTCTTCATTCCAGGGATAATTCTCTTGTGAACCTCCTCTGGACCCTTTCCAAGGCTAGCACATCCTTCCTTAGATACGGAACCCAAAACTTCTCACAATACTCCAAATGGGGTCTGACCAGAACCTTATTAAGCCTCAGAAGTACATCCCTGGTCTTGTATTCTAGCCCTCTTGACATTGCATTTGCCTTCTTAACTGCCTACTGAACCTGCACATTAACCTTAAGAGAATCGTGAACAAGGACTCCCAAGTCCCTTTATGCGTCTGATTGCCGAAGCATTTCCCCATTTAGAAAGTAGTCTATGACTAAATTCCTCCTTCCAAAATGCATAACCTCACACTTTTCCACATTGTATTTCATTTGCCACTTCATTTCACACTCTCCTAGCTTGTCCAAGTCCTTCTGCAGCCCCCTTGCTTCCTCAATACGACCTGTCCCTCTACAGATCTTTGTATCATCTGCCGACGGAGAAACCTGCCCAATATTTTTTGTACCCTTTCCAAGGTCTTCACATGAGAATGGAAACAATTCACCAGTTGAGGCTAAAGAACTGTTTTATACAGGCTTATCCAAACTTCCGTGCTTTTGTACTCTATGCCTCTATTTATAAATCACAGATTCCTTATGCCTTTAACCATGTTTTCCAACTGTTTTGCCACTTTCAATGAACTGTGTACATATGTTTCCAGGTCCCTCTGCAAGTGTGCCACATTTAGAATTTTCCCCTTTGTTTTATATTGCCTTTCCTCCCAAACTGTATTAAATGTCATCTGCCATGTGTCCACCCATTCAACAAGTCTGCCTCTGGCCTCTTGCAGTTTATCATTTCCTTACTCTTTTAGCTTCCCCCACATTATCTGAGGTCACCACAAAGCTGGTGATCAATTTCATCTCAACTGTTATTTTTTTGATTTGGGGGGGGTGGTTTTATAGCCAGATGTCCTTCCTGTCGCCAACCCTCCATGCTGGGAACTGGCATCGATACGTTCATGATGGCCCGCCTGCATTGATGAAATATGGCTGCTCGTGAATGCGACTCTAGCACCAGGATCAACTGAGAGGGAATGGGAAATCCAATATAGCAGAGACCAAGTTGCGATGATTATGAAATTGCACATTTGTGCGGGAAATATTGCAAGCACTTGTCACTACGTAAGGCATTTCTTTGTTATATTGATTATTTAATGTGAAATTTATCTCTTTGTTTGAAATATTCATCTGTCAATTAATGTTTGAGTTGTGTTCTTAGTTGGTTTGTTACAGTAAACGTTTTGAAAAATGAAACCTTGTTCATTTCTTTCCATTGCTGTAATGGGAATTCCTTTCTATGAGTATGGCTGACTTTTCACTGCATACAGTTGAACTGAAATTGATTATTTCAACCAGGGTTTATTTGAAATTGATTCAATTGCAAAACAGCAAAAGGTGCTGACATGATTTACAAGTATTTCAAACAGAATGTAAGACCATTCCCATTGAGATTTCTAACTAGTCAATCTTGACATCAAATCAAGTTGGGTTATTAATAATGGTCAGGGTTTAATCTGATACAAAATACAAGCCTGGGTCCCAGGTTCGATTCCGGCTTGGGTCACTGTCTGTGCATGTAAGGATGGCAGGTAGGTTTAACAAGAATGAATGATAGTCACCATTACTTACATTCCAGGTTTATTAGTGAAATTTGAATTCCCCCAGCTGCTATGGTGGGATTTGAACCCACATCCCTAGAGCATTAGCGTGGGCTTCTCGACTACAATCCCAGCAGCATGGTAGCACAGTGGTTAGCACAATGGCTTCACAGCGCCAGGGTTCCAGGTTTGATTCTCGGTTTGGGTCGCTGTCTGTGCGGAGTCTGCACATCCTCCCCGTGTGTGCGTGGATTTCCTCCGGGGGCTCCGGTTTCCTCCCACAGTCCAAAGGTGTGCAGGTTAGGTGGATTGGCCATGATAAATTGCCCTTAGTGTCCAAAATTGCCCCTAGTGTTGGGTGGGGTTACTGGGTTACGGGGATAGGGTTGAGGTGTTGACCTTGGGTAGGGTGCTCTTTCCAAGGGCCGGTGCAGACTCGACGGGCCGAATGGCCTCCTTCTGCACTGTAAATTCTATATACAAAGACATCTCTTGGTAACAAGGCAGTTCGCACAATAAAAACGTTGTAAGAACATTTCAGTCGAACTTTTTTTTTCTTTATTCTTTCAAAAAATGTGGAATGTGGACAAGGCAAGCCTAATTGCTCTTGTGGCTTGCTAGGCCATTTCATAGGGCAGTTTAGAGTCAACCACATTGCTGTGGGTCTGAAGTCACATGTAAGGGCAGCACGGTAGCACAAGTGATTAGCACTGTGGCTTCACAGCGCCAGGGTCCCAGGTTCGATTCCCCGCTGGGTCACTGTCTGTGCGGAGTTTGCACGTTCTCCCCGTGTCTGCGTGGGTTTCCTCCGGGTGCTCCGGTTTCCTCCCACAGTCCAAAGACGTGCAGGTTAGGTGGATTGGCCATGCTAAATTACCCGTAGTGTCCATAAGGGTTGGGAGGGGTTATTGGGTTGCGGGGATAAGGTGGAAGTGAGGGATTAATGTGGGTCGGTGCAGACTCGATGGGCCGAATGGCCTCCTTCTGCACTGTATGTTCTATCTATGTAAGGATGGCAAGTAGGTTTAACAAGAATGAATGATAGTCACCATTACTTACATTCCAGGTTTATTAGTGAAATTTGAATTCCCCCAGCTGCTATGGTGGGATTTGAACCCATATCCCCAGAGCATTAGCATGGGCTTCTCGACTACAATCCCAGCAGCATGGTAGCACAGCGGTTAGCACAATGGCTTCACAGCGCCAGGGTCCCAGGTTTGATTCTCGGTTTGGGTCGCTGTCTGTGCGGAGTCTGCACGTTCTCGCCATGTCTGCGTGGGTTTCCTCCGGGTGCTCCAGTTTCCTCCCACAGTCCAAAGATGTGCAGGGTTAGGTGGATTGGCTATGTTAAATTGCCCTTAATGTCCAAAAAAGGTAAATCGGGGTTACTGGGATAGGGTGGAAGTGTGGGGATAGGGTGGAGATGTGGGCTTCGGCAGGGTGCTCTTTCCAAGAGCCGGTGCAGACTCGATGGGCCGAATGGCCTCCTTCTCCACTGTATGTTCTGTGATTCTGTGTCATTCTGTGATCATTATGCCATCATTTCCCCTCGTCATTACCTAGCCTGTGGTACTGTCACTTTGCTTTCCAGAGAACAATGGTCACGATGTCAAAGCTTTATACTTTGCATGGTTAAATCAGAGGAACAATGGTTCAACACAGTCGTTGTAAGATTAGGTAACACCATCAGTCTGCATGCAAGTGACACTGGGTCACACAGGCTGTATATCCGAACACCGAGTCTTAAAGCCCATGCGCTGTGACACAAAGCTACACAGTCCCTGTGAGTGCTCAAATACTCTGGTTATATAGTTAATTTGAATTGTTTTTGAGTCTCACGGATCAGGAAGAGAATCCACCAAAGCAAATATTAAACAATATTGCCTGCTGCGATATTAACAGTGCAAAAAAAAAAATAATGTCTGCTTTCTTGGTTTCATTAAGTCATTAGATGAAAGTCAATGGAAGTAAATCTTGCTGTGTGCAATCATACTGTGCTGAAGGACTAATCATACCCACAGAGCTCAGCATTACCAACCCCTGCAATCTTTTATTTCAGCTTTAGCTCAGCAAAAATTACCTTGATCTTAAATCCACCTTTTTGAATTCTTGCAGTGTCTCTCTTGTAAAAATGAAGCTAATTCTGTCTGCCCAAGATTAGGGCTTATTTCTCCTCGAATCTTCTACGGGAACAGAGCTGCATTAAGAGTTTGAGAGTGGATTTTGTCTTTTGTTGGATTCAGATATATTATCTGTCTGCACATACTGAGATAGCCATCGTCCTTATAACCTTGAGTGAGGAAGAAATGTATTGTAGCAATCATCTGAACTAAAATGTTAATTGAATCACCCATTCTGCATCTTAGTGGACTCACTACTGGAAACCACAGTTTACTTTTGCTTGCTAATGGGAACTAAAATGTTCAGGTATAACTGAACCTGGAAATCCAAAAGAATTCCGGAACATTCTTCCTTTGGTTGTTCTCCCTCTAATTTTTTACTTAAGATTAAAATGGAAAATGAAAAGAGAAACAAAAGAAGCCAAGAAAAAGAATCGCAATGACCATTTCCGTGAAGGACTTGTCAACAAACAGGTGAGCTACAGATTTAGCCAGCCTCCTGCAAGAACTCCTCATAGTGGGGCTTCCTGTTTCTTTGGCTTAGTATTCTGTGCGGGTTAGAACGTCGCAGGAGTGCTTCTTTTCTGATTCTTCAGCAGGCTGAGATGAAGGTGGAGGAGTTGGGTATCTTCTTCCTATCGCCCTCCAATAAGCAGTCAGACCTGAGAATCTCCTGCCTCATAGGAATCCCATAGTGAGATCTCTGTCCACCTTCACCGTGCAAAGGAAGTGCTCACCCCCTCTTGCACCGGCATGTTCCAGGGGGTCAGTGGTGCAGAGCATTGCACATGACTTGTGTACTCAGTGCCACTTCATTCGGATTCCTTTCCAAGGAAGTTCAGGGCTGTGCAGTAAGCTCTTGAATGCGAAAGTTAACACAACACTAACTGCGTATTAAGGTGAAGAGCTGTGATTCTCTGAGTGGGATTGTCGCTACCGAGGTGGACAGCTGGAGTCAGGAAATTTTGCAACTCAGCAGACTCGGCAGGGTGGGATCACCAATGGGGGCAGAAAACAGATCGGAGGCAGGCATGAAGCGGCCGAACGCTGGGGCAGGCTGGTTAAAAGGCCCGTCTCAGGTTTCTGGGGCTGTTAGGCACTCTAATCTTCAACCCTCAGCCCCATTACTGCTTCCATGCTCCCTCATGAATCCCCATACTAACTCTGTAGTTGTTTCTTTTATAATTTAGAGTACCCAATTATTATTTTTCCAATTAAGGGGCAATTTAGCGTGGCCTATCCACCTAACCTGCACATCTTTGGGTTGTGGGGGTGAAACCCACGCAGACACGGGGAGAATTTGCAAACTCCACACGGACAGTGACCCGGGGTCGGGATCGAATTTGGGTCCTCAGCGCCGTAGGCAGCAATGCTAACCACTGGGCCACTGTGCTGCTCCAACTCTGTAGTCATTTATCCAGTATCCTCCATGGACAGACATCAGGACCTGTTATATCTTTGAGCTTGCCGTAACGAGAAAATATATGGAAGTGCCCGCACTCTGGATTTTTACAAACGCGATGAGAAGTTTTATTAGGGATGTTGCTCATGCAATCCAAGATGGAGGAGAACTGAAGCCCAGGCAAGCAATCACTGCTGATGTCACTACAGATCACGTGACACTTCGCCAGCAGGGGTGCATTCTCTGACACACAACAGGACTCATGTGGAGATAAAAGAATAATAAACATCTAACAATCTAAGAGGGCTTTACTCATACACACTTGATACTGAAAAGAACTCACATTTGTGAAACCGATTCAAACATTTTAAAACTCCTCAAATGGTCAATCTGTTGTAAAAACAAACAAACTTCGATTCACTTGTCCCTTCGTGAATTCCTTTAATAGCCTTTTAAAATTGTCAGTCAAAATTTAAACTCAGGCTCCAGATAAGTGGCTTTTCTGCTTTTTAAACTCAGTCAAACATTCATAATTGGCCAGGCTGTAATGACAACGCTTGGGGAATGTCAACAATAAAGTTATTGAAACTGCAGGAACAGATGACGAATAGGTTTTTTAAGTTACACTGGATGGCCTGTCAATTAATGCACTCTATTGGCAGGTATTTGTTTTTACTCCAACAGAAAGCTGATTTTTGCTATTTGAAAAACGATGGAGATTTAAATAAATTAAGACCATGTCACATGAACAAACCTTACCTGCCCTTCATGGGCATTTACACGTCCTCTATAATTCTGTGACTCACAAACTATCGGTTAAGATCTTGGAAAAGTGAAAATGGGGCCTGCTTCAGCATTAGTTTCAAATGGGCCTGCTGAACTTGAGTTTCCTGCAAGTGTAATTAATGCCCCAGCCCCTTTCCTCTACTGATAAAAATGAAATTGGCCAGAAATGCATTTGATTCCTGCCCGTCATTTTAAACATCTCTGTGGATGTTAACTTCTGGAAAATCCACCCCTTAGTGTTAATAGCATGGGCAAAATCTGCAAATATACCTCCAAAATTATTTGAGGATCAAAAAAGTAATATTTGTTTGCACAACTGCTTTGAATGTGAAGTATTGATTTTTTGTGCTGTCAAAATGTTGCCTCACTGGATCTCACCTAGGAAAGAAGCAATTATACTTGCATGGTGCCTAATGTCAGCCCACTTAAGAACCCATCCTCCTCCCTGATTGCTGTCACAAGTCATTTTCCTTGCTCCTGTGTGCCCAGGGGATGCCTTACTCACATGATAGGGCAGAGTACTGAAGTGCGCCTGGTAGCTCCAGCTTTATTCTCTTGTGCTGATGCCCGTTCTGTTTACAAGACATGGCATCATATTGTCATAGAGTCATAATGATAGGACCGGCTGTTTCTTTGGTGGATCACAAACATTCCTTTGAATCTAATGGCATTGAAAGTCATTGCTAGCGAATGGCTAGAATTCTCTGATCATTGGAATTCTCTTTTCGTGCTGGCAACGCGCCCCCTCCCATGGGTTTGCTGGCGGCGTGGGGTGGCTTCTATGGGAAATCCCACTGACAAGCAGCGGGTGTAGAGAATCCCACCTCCGGGGAATGGCGCACCGCCGGGAAACATGTAGCTGGGGGAATGGAGATTCCCACCCAATGTCTCCAATTAACAGGACAAAACGAAACAGCACTGACTGCACAAACGTCAACATTCTCCACATATTCACCAACCCCATGGCCTCCACGATAGCTTCCCATTAATGGATACAGAGTGCTCCTTTGCCAAATCATAGACAAATATGGAGACATCTGTATTTATTTTATGTGATGTCTATTTATTTAAATCCAATTTAAAAATAGCTTCAGGCGGTTTGGTCTCCAGATGGGTCCCATTGTTCAATGGTGAATTTCTGCATGGTGACAAAGACAGATTATAATTTGTAAGTAGCAACCGTATTCAATGGGGAGGTCTACCACAAAAGAGATTTCTTTTGGGTTTCACTGGTTTTGTTCACAAACCAATTATGCTAAAAATGTACGTGGTGGCTTGGAAAGCTAAACTGTTCATGGAAATGTATGCGCATAGCAGCAAGATTCAAACACCAAAAGCTTGCGAACCCAAAGAACCCGCGATCCAATGGCCATGCAGCACCCGAAAAGCATCTCGCCGTGGTGCAGCATGGTCGTTGAAAGCCAGGAGACCCCGCTTCTGGGATCTACCCAGCTCATAACACCTCGCGAGATTCAAGGCAATCTCGTGAGACATTGCGATGTGAATCCCAGGCGGGATCACTTTTTAGCAGATCTGCATATTAGAATGAGGCAGTAAGCTTCACTATATTGTGCAGATTCCCAAACACCTGAGGCTTGGGATTCAACCCCTACATCTCAGAGTCCTTGGGCGAGCGCCGTTCAGCACTGGTCTCCACAAATAGGGACCAGACGGAATGAAACTCATGGGGATTTCCAAGGGGATTGGAGGCACCCACCTGCATGCCTTTGGGCAGGGTGGTACCCTGGCATTGCTGGTGCCCTGGGTAGTGCAACCTGGGTGCCAGTCTGGCACTGCCAGCTGGCATAGGCACTGCCAGGGTGCCAGGTTGGCACTTCCAAGCTGGCATTTTTTGCATGTGTGCAATCGGGCGGGTATTGCTCAACATGGGTCTTGGGGGGGAGTGTGGGGGGGGGACCCTACCATATTGCGTTTGGGCTGGGGGGGGGGGGAGTCAGGGATTGTTTAAAAATAGCGACCCGATCTCTCGCGACAATGGGGAGATCCAGCAAGCGGAGCTCCCCACTGTACAAAATGGGGCTATGTGCGTCATCGGCCGTGCGTTACCCATTCAGGCCCCTTATTCACTGCAAGTCGAGTTGAATAGCCATGTGTTTCTCGGCACTGTAAATGCCAGGAAACACTCGGCTAAATGCGCTCACGAGGAGACTTTGTTCCCTGAAGCTCCCAAGCTGTATCCGTCAGAGAAATGGAAATATCGTTAATTTCCTACACTTAGCTAATTATCCAAACTCCTGCTGGTAGTTCAAGAGTTCGTCGGCATTCAGAATGTAATCCTTTCATTTGGCAATTTTTCTTGGTAATACATTTATTTTATTAATAATTACGCTAATGAAGGCATATTAAATGCTACACTACAGCAGAAAATGAAATTAATTACAATTCAAGGTACAGTAAATCTTAACTATGTACAGGGCATTGCTAATTCTAGAACATAGGTTAATTGCAAGAAATTAACTGAACATCTCTTCACTTATTGTTTTTATGAAAGTAAACTTGAAAATCTTTATCGAATTCATATTTTACCTTCCTTTCAGTTCTACTTTAGCTCATTTCTTGGCTTTTCCAATGATTTATCAGCTTTGCGTTCTCATGTTTGGTGGCATTGTGGTGTCGCCATTGAACCAGTAATCCTGAGACCCAGAATGAAATCCTCGGGACGAGGGTTCAAATCCCACCATGACAGCTGAATTCGAATTCAAATAGTAATCTGGAATTGAAAAGGTTGTCTCAGTAATAGTGACCATAAAACCATTATCGACTGTTGTAAAACCCCACCTCTTTCACTGATGGCCTTTTATCAGAAGGAAATCTGCCATCCTTACCAGGTCTGGCCCACAGGTGACTCTAGCCCCAGCCCTCAGAAATGGGCACACAGTTCAAGGACAATTAGAGAAGGGCAACAAATGCCGGCTTTGCCAGCAATGCCCATGCCCCATGAAAGAATAAAGACAACAAAGTTCTCCACCTCTGCTTCCATCTGATTGGCTTCCCCTTACATTTATAAACCTTTCCCCAGTAGCATGTTTATATATCTTTCTCCCCACCTTGTTTATTTTGTTGTTCGCCTTCCTTGACCCTTGAGAATCTGAGCTCCAAGTTTTATTCTAGTCCTTGGTGGTATCTTCAAATTATGTGAACAGTTGGGTGGCAGGTGATGCACTTCAGGAGGACATAGGCAGCGTAGCAAGTGGCAGATGGAAGAACACGGAGAGGCAAAATAAAATACGGGCTATAATTCTAAAGGGCATTCAGGAGCAGAGGGATCAGGGGGTGTATGTGCACAAGTCATTGAAGGTGGCAGGGCAGGTTGAGAAAATGGTTAATAAGGCACAGGGGATCTGGGGTTTTATACATAGAAGCACAAGAGTACAAAGCAAGAAAATTATGGTGAACCTTTATGAAACACTGGTTCGGCCTCAACTGGAATATTGGCCGGGATTCTCCGGTATCCAGCTGGGCGGGCCGCATCGGTGCCAAGGAGTGGCGTGAACGAGTCCAGCATCGGGCCGCACCTTCGGGGGCGATGCCGCGCTGGAGTGGTTGGCGCCACGCCAACTGGCGCCGAAGGGCCTCCACTGGCCGGCACGAGTTGGCACATGCGCAGGAGCACGAGCGTGTTCCCAGAACCGCTGGCATGATCCCTGCACATGCGCAGGGGGGTTCTTCTCCGCGCCAGCCATGGCGGAGCTTTACACAGGTCAGCGCAGAGGGAAAGAGTGCCCCCACGGCACAGGCCCGCCCGCAGATCGGTGGGCCCCGATCGCGGGCCAGGCCACCGTGGGGGGCCCACCCCGGGGCTGGATCTCCCCGTGCCACCCAGAGGACTCCGCAGGCCGCACTCAGAGGCAGGTCCTGCCGGTGCGGACCTGGTCTAATCCACGCCTGCGGGACCGGCCGCTCAGCCCATCGGGGACCGGAGAATCGCCGGGGGGGGGGCACTGCCAACGGCCCCCGACCGGCGCGATCCCCACCTCCGCCAGAAAACCGCGCCGGAGAATTCGGCAGCCGGCGTCGGAGCGGCGGGGTGGGATTCACGCCGCCCCCCCGGCGATTCACCGACCCGGCGGGGGGTCGGAGAATCCTGCCTATTGTATCCAATTCTGGGCACCACATTTTGGGAAGAATATGAAGGCATTAGATAGGGTGCTGAAAGGATTTAAAAGAATGGTTTCAGGGGTGAAGTTATTCAGTCATGTGCATCGAATGGAGAAGCCGAGGTTATTCTTCTTCAGGAATAGAATTTTGTGAAGAGATTTTCAAAATTATGAGGGGTCTTGACTTATTATCTAGGAAAAAATTGTCCCCATTGACAGAAGGGTGGAGAACCAGAGGACTCCAATTGAAGGAGAATGGCACTGACATGAGGAGGAACATTTGTACACAGCGAATGGTTAGGATCTGAAAAGTATTATTTCAGAGTGTGGCTGAGAACCATAAATGTGCGACAGTGCAGAAGGAGATCATTCAGCCCATCGGGTCTGCACTAACCCTCTGAAAGATCACCCTACGTAAGCCCACACCCTGCTCAATCCCCGTAAGCTCACCTAACCTGCGCATCCCTGGACACGATGGGGCAATTTAGCATGGTAACCTGCACGTCTTTGGACTGCAGGAGGAAACTGGAGAACCCAGACAAAACCCATGCAAACATGGGGAGAAAGTACGAATTCCACACAGTCACCCAGAATTAGGCCTGTGTCCCTGGTGCTGTGAGGCAGCAGTGCTAATCACTGTGTCACAGTGCCACCACTATAAATTTTAAATAACGATGTTGCATAAAAATACATTTTATTTCTTTAAAGTTCGTTCATGAATTTAAATTACATCTTATTTTCACAAACCTCACAATACCAGCCTTCACAGACCATACTCACCTCCCTCACACACACTCCCTGCCCTCATCCATGCTTCCGACCGTCAGCCACACTCCCTCTCTGATGAACACACCCCACCCTCACTCACACCTCCGACCATCACCCACACCCCCTCTGTGACCAACGGTCACCCACACTCCCCTTCTTCATACACACTCTCCCCCTCATCCACACGTCCGACCGTCACGCGCAGCCCTTCTCTGACACAGTCCCCATCCTCATCCACACTGCCACCCTCATCCATTCCGACAGAGTACCGACAGATTTCTAGACCCGTGTTGCTTTAAGGTGAAACTGACTGCTTTTTAGTGGGTTTGTAAAACTGAAACAGTCAAGAGGAATTAGAATTATCAAACTAGCTGTCAGTGACATCCCAACTGACCCCCCAATTTCATGGTGAATTTCACGGATTCAGTGGCGTTCTGTAACTCTGAATGTTTCAGCACACAATAGGAGATTGAAAAATGCTTTGAATAACTCAAGCCTCCTACACTGAAGGAGCTTCAGAAAAAAAAAATTAGATTTGCCAATTACAACAGTGCAGTTGAAACATGTCGTGGATTGTCGAGTTATCTGTGCAGCTTTTGGTATTGTACTGGAAGTGGAATTGGTTTTGCTTTGTAATTCATAACTTAGGATGTGTGAATCACCAGCAAGGCTAGAGAATATTGCCTGTACTTAGCCCTAAGGAGGTGGTGAGCCACCTACGTGAGTTGTTGCAGTCCATGTGGAGTAGGTATACACACAATGCTGGTTCGGAAGGGAGTTCCAGGATTTGAACCCAGTGACAGTGAAGGAACAGCGATACAGTCAGGATGGTGGGTGGGTTGGAGGGGAACTTGCAGGTGATGGTGTTTCTGTGCATCTGCTGTTCTTGTCCTTCTACCTGCTGGAATGGTTGGTTTGGGAGATAGAGTTAAAGGAACGCTGCTGAATCACTGCATGATATTTTCAGATACTATAAACCATATCCCATTGTGCCAATGGTGGAGGAAGAACTAGGGGCACGGTCCTCTGAAAATGGGGCTATGTCACCATACCCGCCGCAAAACGGGCGCGAATCACTCCAGGCTTTTTTCAAAACATCCGGAGTGATTCTCCGATTTCAAGCGGGATAGCAGGGCCCTGGCGTGTGCCCCGCAGCTCCTGCTGCCGATACGGGACCCTGCATTTCCGGCTGCGGGCATGTGCATGTGCGTGGCGGGCGGCCACGGGTCCGTGCATGTGTGCGGCGGCCGTTTCCGCGCCAGCCCCACGCAACATGGCGGAGCCACACAGCGGGCCGGCGCGGAAGAAGATAGGCCCCCCCGGATCACGCACGCCCGCCGATCGGTAGCCTCCGATCGCAAGCCTGGCCATCGAGGAGGCACCCATGGAGTCTGATCCCTCCGTCCCCCCACCAGGACTGCCAGCGCGGCCGCGAGTCCGACCTCCCGCCAGATGGAACCAGATGGTAGCCACACTGGCGGAACGCGGCGGGAACTCGGCCAGTTGTTCGCTGAGAATTGCCGCGGGGGCTTCTTTCAACGGCCCCCGACTGCCGCCGCCTTGACTGCGCGTGGCTGGCGGCGATTCTCCGGTCCACGGAGAATCGCGTCCTGGTTTCGATGGCGATCGAGGGTCTGAGAACCCATTCCCTGCCCCCGCGCCGAGCGCGATTTTGGCGCAGAGGGTCGGAGAATCCCGGCCTAGATGTTGAGGCTGATAAACATGATACCAATCAGTCGGCTGCTTCATCCTGAATGATTCTAAGCTTCGAAAGTATAGTTGCAACTGCAATTATCCAAGGAAGTAGAGAGTTTCCATTACATTTATAACTTTTAGGAGTAATGGGGTGAGTCACTTGCCAAATAATACTCAGTCTCGGACCTGTTCTAGTAGCCACAGCACTCACGGGGCTGATCTAGAGAAGTGTCTTATCAATGGCGATCACAGGATGCTGATGTTTGGCATTTTGTGATTTCAATGCCATTCGGTGCCAAGGGGGGTGTTATGCTCTTTTGTTGGAGATGGTCTTCTTTGGCACCTTCTGGGACCAAAAATACTTACTCCTTTTCTGGCATGAGTCTCGATGTTGCGCAGATATTCCATGTGCTAATGGAGCGCTTCATCATCTAAGGAATAGTGACTGGATATAAAAATCAGCAAAGGTCAGGTAATGGCCCCATCACTGACGTTTTGATGGAAGGAAGGTCACTGATGAAGATAGTTGGACTTCTAATGCTACCGGATGGGACTCTAGCAGTGATGCACTATAACTGAGATGATTGGCGTTACAGTATTACATGGATTGATGTTCCAGGGGTTACAGTTTTAGAGGGATTGATGTTCCAGGGGTTACAGTATTACACAGATTGAGGTTCAGAGGGTTACAGTATTAGAGGGATTGAGGTTCAGAAGTTTACAGTATTATTGGGATTGAGGTTCCATGGGTCACAGTATTAGAGGGATTGAGGTGCAGGAGGGTTACAGTAATAGAGGGATTGAGGTTCAGAGGGTTACAGTATTAGAGGGATTGAGGGTCAGAGGGTTACAGTATTAGTGATTGAGGTTCAGAGGGTTACTGAATTAGAATGATTGAGGTTCAAAGGCTTACAGTATTAGAGGGATTGTGGTTCAGAGGGTGACAGTATTACAGGAATTGAGGTCCTGGCGGTTACAATATTACATGGATTGAGTTTCCGGGGGTTACAGCATTAAAGGTAGTGAGGTTCCATGGGTTGCAGTATTAGAGTGACTGAGATTCGCGGGGGGTTACAGTATTAAAAGGATTGAGGTTCAGAGGTTTGCTTTCTTTATTGCGAATAGTCCCCTCACCTTTCTCTTCCAGCATCGCCTCCAACAACAAATGCTGAGGAACCCATGGGGAGAGTGACAGTGTTACAGTCCACACATGAGCTGTCGCCCATATTAATGTGGGCAGCTGAGGCATCAGCCAGCCCGCCTGCTCTGAGGCCTACTGAGGACCTCGGCTTGCTAGTTTAAGGCTACTTAAGGGCTCTTTCTGCCTCTGCCATAACAATATGGTGGGTGGGGAAGACAGAAGGAAAGTGGCCTGTCTGCTACTTTCCCATCTCAGATAAAAGGAAGGAAAGGAGGGGGCACCCACTTTGGGAGGTCCAGTGTGGCCATTGAAGGCTCCCCTTCCCAGATGGTAACCCCTCCTTTTTTTTGCTTCCCCCATCCCCCTCGGCCTCTTTAAACTGATCATGCCCCACCACCCCCACCCCCTCCAACCCCACTCGAGATCTCTCGCTGCCCAAAATCCCAGACTTACTGTAACGTGTGGCATCCATGATCTTATTCTCGGGACATCCACTCTCTGGCACTACTGTGACGATTCAGCTGCCAGCCAACCTGTTTGACTGGCAACACATGGGGGCTGATCTGCCTGTCCCTGAGGGGCCGAAGTCCCACTCTTACCTTGTTACGCTTCGCCCAAGGTATTATTGCAGCAGGGCAGCCCTTTTTAAAGGTGAGCCTCGATCTGACTTTCCTGCAGGGGTTGAGATGTGCAAGCAATACACAAAATGAACCGCAAGGACCGATATCATTCAGATTGAGGCCATCTGATCTGTTGCTTTTGTTGTGCCTCTCCCTTCCACTAGCTGTCTGAACCAAACTTGCTCTAAGATTTCCCCTCCTCTTGCCCTGAACTTGCATCATTCTCTCATTTCTCTCCTATCTCACTTAATGCCCTCCTCAAGCTCATCTTGTCCGTGAGATCCAGCACTTGCCCTTCCCATATACTCAGTAAAGTTCTGACTTCCCAATGTCCCTTCCAAGCTCCGACATTAACTGATATTATTAATAATCATCCCCCCTCAGGTGATGTCACCCACCCCTTCATATCTGCTGTCATCACCCCTCTCCTCATAAATACTAATTCTTGATCCCTCCAATGTTAAATACTGCTGCCCAATCTCCAATCTCTCTTTCCTTTCCAAAATCCAAGAACGTGTTCCCACTGCGCATAAACTCTTCACAGAACTCCATCTTTGAACCCTTGAATCAGGTTCCCTCTCTGCCATAATACCCAAGCTGTTCTTATCACAAGTCACATCCTGTGACAAAGGTAAATTATCTCTTCTCATTCTTCTCAACCATTGACACAGTTGACCACGACATCCTGCTCCAAAGTCTCACTCCACTCCCGTCACATTCAGTGATACTACAGCTGCCTAGTTCCATTCTTATCTTTTCAGTCAGAGCCAGAGTTTAATTCTGCAATTTATTGCACTCCTACACCGTTACCTCTGGATCGATCCTTCTCCCCTTCCTAATTCTCACCCATGTTTTTCATCCACAACACACAATTGTATGCCTGGCCCGACCTCACCACTCCTACTGCTCTTGTTCCACCTACTGTCTCTAAACTATCAGAGTGTTTATCCAACTTCCAATACTGGAGGGGCAGAAATTTCCTTCAATTAAATATTGGGATCACCGAAGGCAATACAAGACTGCATTTTCTCTCTTGGTTCACGTTAACAAAGATATCTTTAGCATTAGGAGATTGTCTTTTGCATTTTCCTTCACCTGTTAAAACCAACTCCCTCAGAGGCGGTGTGGGTTCTTGGTGATGTTTTAATATTTACAGTGGGTCCCCAGAGATGTTGTAAGTTGGGTGCAAATCCTCCCTATAGTAATAATATTTCTAGTGGGTCCTCAGAGGTACATTGTTGTTGCAGAGTTCCCTGGGTGTGTGTTAAGCTGCCGATTATCAGCAGTGCTGATAACAAAATGAACGGATTCAGTTTGTCTGTACTCTGGGAGCTGGCTGTCTCTCTGGGAGAACAGTGGCAAATATACGGGCCGAGATTCTCCGACCCCGCGCTGGGCCGGAGAATCCCCGGGGGGGGGGGCATAAGAACCGCGCCCCGCCACCCCGACGCCGGCTTCCCGATTCTCCCCCGCCGATTCTCGGACGCCTGCGGGATTCCCGCAGCGCCGGTCAGGGGCCGTTGAAAGCGCCCCCACTCCGGTGATTCTCCGGGCCCCAACGGGCCAAGTTCGGCCGAGTCCCGCCGGCGTGGGGTTACTCAGGTCCCACGCGGCGGGACCTGGAAGGTGTGTCTGTGGGGGCCGTCCTGGAGGGGGGAGGGATCCAACCCGGGGGCGGGGTGGGGAGGGGGGGCGGGGTGGGGGGAAGGGAGGCCACGGTGGCCTGGCCCGCTATCGGGGCCGACCGATCGGCGGGCGGGCTGGTTCCGTGGGGGCCTATGTTCCTCCGTGCCGGGCCCTGTAGGGCTCTGTCACATTGCCCGGGGGCCTGCGCGGAGAATGGAACCCCCGTGCATGCACGGAATCACTCCGGCCATAGTGCACATGCGTGGAATCATGCTGACAGTTGCACGCCGGCTGGAGCTGCGGGGACTTAGTCCCCTAGGAAGGGGAGTATTCCCAATTATCGGGGACCGTTGACGTTGGAGTGGTTGACGCCGCTTTTCACGCCGACGTGGGGACAAAGCCCCATTATTGGAGATTCTGCCCCTGAACGGCAGATGCAGAGAGATAGGCTTTCAGCTGGTCCAAAGATGTGCAGGTTAGGTGGGGCTATGCGGTTCCGGGGATAGGGTGAGGGAGTGGGCCTAGGTAGGGGGCTCTTTCGGAATGCCGGTGCAGACTCTATGGGCCAAATGGTCTCCTTCTAGACTGTAGGGATTCTATGGATAGTGATCACTCCAGTATGGTGTCTTTCCCCTGGAGTAGGAGTTGCTCCCTTGTCAGCACCGAAAATGAATCCAGTGGTACCACATACCTGCTTCCGGGCTGTTCGACACTCTCCTATATCCTCTCTTCTGAACAAGTCGCTGTAATTGATACAGACCAGTTTCCCTCAGCAGTCAACAACCACCATTAAGACTGACGGACACCTTCCTGCTCCGACTATCGTGAAATAACTCTTGAAATATTCAGACTTTGCTGTCCAGTGATGCATCCTCCACCTATTCAGCAGCGATAGCTCCATCACTCACCAAAGTGTATTGCTCAACCCTGACAATAAATCACTGCAGGCTGTGGGAGAATATTATCGGTATCATTTAGCCAATATATGAAAAATCAACTGTGTTTCGTGTGGGAAACTGTGAAAATTCCAAGTGTGCTGAGTGTGCCTGTGAGATGCAGTTGAGCGGTCAAGATAATAGGGTATTTTGTGAAATTGATGTCCTGACAGTGATGTATGGTTGTCTGACTCCTGGATATTAATTAATAACATTGCAAGAAAAGATTAAAGAAATCATTTTACATCACTGTTGAACCCGTTGGAAGCGGAAAGGCTGAAGAACATGGAGCAGTTTGCCCAGGTTCAGTGGTGTGGACGTTATAACCAGGTGGGGATGGATAGGTCGGTTCCCATCCTTTCCCACTTCCGCATTTGGTTAAAGCAGAGCTACTGACTGTGAAAAAGGATGTTGCATTGCCAGTTCAGTTGGTACTTCTGCAGTTTGTAAGAATTAAGACAGATAGATGCTCTTGAGCTAAACCTCAAAAAGGTTAAAGCAAATTACTGCGGATGCTGGAAGCTGAATCAAAAACAGAAAATACTGGACAATCTCAGCAGGTCTGACAGCATCTGTGGAGAGAGAAGGGAGCTAACGTTTCGAGTCTGGATGACTCTTTGTCAAAGCTTCGTCAGACCTGCTGAGATTATCCAGTATTTTCTGCATTTTTGCCCCAAATAGGTTAGTTTTATTGCACTAAACCCAACCCGAAAAAAAAATGTTAAAAATTTACAAATACATCAGACCTCCGACCAACATGCGCAAACGCACACTCAAACTCCAGCCAGACTGGAAAAATAAATACAGCTACCCCGCAGCAGGTCTGACAGCATCTGTGGAGAAGGGAGCTAACCTTTCAAATTTGGATGACTATGCGTCTTAGGTATTCCAGAGGTTAGGGTCTATGCAACAGAAGTATCCAAGTTCATGTGTATTGTGTGGACATCCTGCAAGAGTCATAGAATCATAGAATCCCGACTGTGCAGAAGGAGGCCATTCAGACCATCAAGTCTGCACAACCCTTCAAATGACCACTCTACCGAGACAAATCACACACACTATTCCTCCAACCCCACCCACTATTCCTCCAACTTCACCCTAAGAACTGTGGGAGGAAACCGGAGCACCCGGAGGAAACCCACGCAGAAACGGGGAGAATGTGCAAACCCAACACAGCCAGTTAGCCGAGGTTGGAACAGCAAGTGACTCCAAGGCTAGAGGAGAGATGCACACAGTACAACTGCAGTGTATTAGTCTCATCTAAATTGCTGTTCGTGAGGGATTTTTGCAGACTGTCAAATGCTTGTACTCTTCCCACGCTGGATTCATCTGCAAAACTTCCTTCAGCAATTATAATTAACCTCCGCATGAAATCACTGCATTTTAAACACCATTTTGAGGCTTTGAATTGTCACACCTGAGCTGTGGCAGACACGGCCAAAACCTGTTGCAGTAAGTGATTGGAATATGGGTGCAGAGATGGAACCATCTAAGACAGAGGTAAACAAGTTAAATTCTGAAACAATTGGAAAACATGAGCAGGGCGTGTTTTTCTACCCCCCCCCCCCCTTTTCTGAAGCTCTGGCTAGGCTCCAACTGGAGTATTGCATCCATTTCTGGTCGCCACTCTTAAGATGTGAAGGGCCTGGAGAAGGTGCAGAGAGGTTTACCAGAATGGTTCCAGGAATGGCGGAGGAGAAAGGGGGTTTAGATAAACATTAGGGTGGAAAGACTGTGTTTTGTGGTGGCTTGCCATTAACCATTGGTGGGACCTTCCAGTCCCGTCAATGTCCCGGGCATTTTGCGTGACTCGCTTGTCCCACCACCAGGGAACCCATCACTGGGAGTCACTATTGGCGGGGCCAGAAGATCCCACTGGCAGGTAGGGGTGGGAAATCCCACCTGTAAAAGAAAGCGTAACAGTTAGAGTCTTCGCCTCCCCCACCGACAGGATAGCTGGTCCGAATAAAGAATGAATGAGACAAACAAGAAGCAAACATCATTTAACGATTAATAATGCTCTTCCTTAATGAATTGCAAATAGCATTTGGAAAATAAGTGTGACATTATTTTAACTTTCCTTGGTGCAGGCGGGCAGCTGAAATACTGACAATTCCTAGGAGTCATGTAGGAAATCCAGGATTCTCCATAGTGCCTGGATAACCACATTTGTAGGAAGTGCCTCCAATTTCTCGAACTTGACCGGGAATTCTGGGAATTGGAGGAAAGCTGCAGGGTGTATGGTGGGCAGAGTGTGAGGGGGGATGACACGCTGGTGCCAGGGATAGGGGTGGTGATATTGGTGGTGGTGCCAGTTGGAGGAGGTCCAGAGCTCAGGAGAATAATACATTCTTTCAGAGTCTGCGGTGGGACCACTGCTTTTTTCCGAATATATAAAAAATGACTTGGATCTGGGAGCGACAAACAGTGAGGATGATACCCATTGTCTACAACAGGACATCGATAGACTTGGAGAATGGGCAGATAGTGGCAGCTGGAATTTAATACAGAGAAGTGTGAAGTGATGCATTTTGGCAGAAGGAATTGGGAGGGCAATACTGGCTGAATGGCACAATTCTTAAAAATGTGCAGGAACAGAGAGACCTCGGGATGCGTGTACATTGACTTTCAACTTTCAACACATATTGAGAGATTGGTCAGCAAAATATTTGGGATCTTGGGCTTCTGAAAGAAAAGCATTGAATGCAAAAGAAGGTAAGTTATGCTGAACCTTTCTGAAGCTCTGGCTAGGCTCCAACTGGAGTATTGCATCCAGTTCTGGTCGCCGCTCTTAAGATGTGAAGGGCCTGGAGAAGGTGCAGAGAGGTTTACCAGAATGGTTCCAGGAATGGCGGAGGAGAAAGGGGGTTTAGATAAACATTAGGGTGGAAAGGCTGGACTTGTTTTCCTTGGAGCAAAGGAGATTGAGGAGAGATTTTTAAAAAATCTTTATTGTCACACGTCGGCTTACATTAACACTGCAATGAAGTTACTGTGTAACTTCTGAAGCCCCTAGTCGCCACATTCCGGCGCCTGTTTAGGTACACAGAGCGGGAATTCAGAATGTCCAAATTACCTAACAGCACGTCGTTTGGGTGCACAAGATTAAAACAGAATTAGATAAGGTTGATGAGGAAAAACTCTTCCCATTAGTTGATGGGACAAGAACCAGGGGATCCAGATTTAAGGGCCAAGATTCTCCGAAATCCCGGCCACGTGTTGATGCCGGCGTAAACACCGGGGTGGCGTAAGCCACCGTCGATGTGCCTCCTGTCCCAGCAATTCAGCGGTCTTCAGGGGGCCAGCACGGCGCCGGAGTGCTGTGCGCTGCTCCGGCGCCGAAAGGCGGCCGTGCAATGCCGGCGCGTGGGATGGCTGTCTCCGCACCGGCGCATGCGCGTGGTTGCCATCTCTGCGCCGCGCAACATGGCGGAGACCTACAGCGAGCCCGCGCGGTAGGAGTTAGGCCCCCTCCAGATCATGGCCGCCTGCCGTTCGGAAGCCCCTGATCCCAGGCCTGGTCCTCGTGGAGGTCACCCCCGGAGTCAGATCCCCCGCGCCCCCCCCCACCAGGGCGTCCACCGCGGCCGCGGGTCGGAGCACTTGCCGGGTGGTACCAGGTTGGAACCACGCCGGCAGGACTCAGCGGGAGTTCGGCTGGTCAACCATGGAGAATCGCCGCAGGGGCCTCATTCAGCGGCCCCTGACCGGTGCCGCGGCGACCGCGTGAGCGCGATTGCCGCCGATTCTCCAGTCGCCGGAGAATCGCGTCCCGCCATCGGAGAGGCGTGGCGGGAACTTCCCGCGGGCTCGGAGAATCCCGCCCAAGATGTTGGGCAAGAGATGCAGAGGGAATGAGAGAAATAATGGGCGGGATTCCCAGACCCCCTGCCGGGTCGGAAAATCGCTGGGGGGCGCCGTGAATCCCGCCCCCGCCGGCTGCCAAATTCTCCGGCACCGGGGATTTGGCGGGGGCAGCGTCCCCCGTCCCCCCAGCGATTGTCCGGTCCGCGATGGGCCGAGTGTCCGCCCATTCTTTGCTGATCTCGCTGGTGTAAATTAAAGTAGGTACTTACCGGCGGGACCTGGCGGCGCGGGCGGCCTCCGGGGTCCTCGAGGGAGCGCGGGGGGGGTCTGACCCTGGGAGGTGCCCCCACGGTGGCCTGGCCCGCAATCGGGGCCCACCAATCCGCGGGCGGGCCTGTGCCGTGGGGGCACTCCAATCTTCCTCGCCGCTGCTATGGTCCTCCGCCATGGGCCGGCGCGGGGATGAACCCCCCCCTCTGCATGCGCTGGGATAACGCCAGCACACACTGGCGCTCCCGCGCATGCGCCAACTCACGCCGGCTGGCGGGGGCCCTTCGGCGCTGGTTGGCGTGGCGCCAAGCCCCTTCCCCGCTGGCCGGCGTGGTGCAAACCACTCCCATGCTGGCCTAGCCACTGAAGGTACGGAGGATTCCGCACCTTTGGGGCGGCCCGACGGCGGAGTGGTTCACGCCACTCCTTCCCGCCGGAGTTGCCTGCCCCGCCGGTTCTCGCAGAATCCCACCCAACATTTTTACGCAGCAAGTTGTATTGACCCGGAAGTCACTGTCCATGAGGATGACGAACGTGGAAACAATCAATGATTTCAAAAGGAAAATGGATGAATACTTGAGGAAAATATTCCTGTAGAGAAAGGGATTGAGTGTGGGAATGGGACTGACAGGGTTGCTCCACTGAGAATTAGCATGGACCAGATGGGCCTTCATTCTGTGCCGTAAATGACTCCATGGCTCTGTGTGGTCTTTCAATAGGGTCAGAAGGGCCAGGCAATGCAAAAGATTTCTCGAAGTATAGCACATTCAAACCAGTTCATAGCAGTTTGAATGCCAGTGAAGTATGGTGGCACAGTGGTTAGCGCTGCTGCCTGACAGTGCCCGGGAGCCAGGTTCAAATCTGACCTTGGGTGGCTGGTAGATTTTGGACATTCTCCTCGTGTCAGCTGGGTTTCCTCCGGGTGCTCCGGTTTACATCCAGAGTCCAAAGATGTGCAGATTGACCATGCTAAATTGCCTCTTGGTGTCCAATAAAGTTTAGGTTAGGTTACAGGGATAGGACGGGGAGTGGGCCGAAGACTGCTGTTTCAGAGGGTCGGTGCAGACCTAATGCCGAATGGCTTCCTTCCACACTGTAGGAATTGTATGGATTCCAACAACACCTTGGCAGACTGCGGTAATCACATCGTGGAACACATCATGGCATTGTGGGACAAATGACAGCACAGGAGGACTCAACAGAGTATAAATGTATAATTTCCTTAGTTTCCTGTTGAAGTATTGGTGCTGTTGTGCTTTGGTCGTGGCATCAAAGTGGGTGGACCAGGACAGATTGTTGGTGATGTATACACCTCCGTACCATTGATGCAGACACGGGAGTGTACGACACTTTGCTTCATGATGACCAGCTCTTTTGTTTTGCTGACACTGAGGGAGAGATTGTTGTTGTTACCCCAGGCAACCAGGTTATCTATCTCCCTCCTGTACTCTGACTCATCGTTGTTTGAGATCCGGCCCACTACAGTCATGTCATCAGCAACCTTGTAGATAGAGTTGGAGCCAGATTTTTCCACCCAGGGGCGGCGCGGTGGCACAGTGGTTAGCACTAGTGCCTCACAGCTCCAGGGTCCCAGGTTCAATTCTGGCCTCGGGTGACTGTCTGTGGATAGTTTGCATTTTCTCCCCGTGTCTGCGTGGGTTTCCTCCGGGTGCTCCAGTTTCCTGCCACAGTCCAAAGATGTGCAGGTTAGATGGATTGGCCATGTTAAATTGCCTCTTAATCCAAAAACGTTATAGAATAATTGAATCACTGTAAATTCTATGATTCAGTTGTGTGTGTATTGGGAGTATAGTTGGGGTCTAAGTACACGGCCTTGCGGGGCCCCAGTATTGAGGATTATCGTGGAGGAGATGTCGTAGTTTATCCTTACTGATTATGGACTAGGAGTCAGGAAGTCAAAAGATTGTGGTCTATGGATCATGCTCCACCGTTCCTCATCAAGGTCCACCTTGCATGCTGTCGAGGTTCTCAGCCAAGGCTGTCACCGACTGAGTCATGCCTTGGACATCTCCACACATGCTGCCGATGTTGTACTCCAGGCTCTCCACTGCGGGCGCCACCCTAACAGTGTTGACCTCAGTGCTGTGCATTGCCGGCGCCATCTCCAGCATCCATAGCACTTGGGACACCTTCAATCGGCTATGAACCTGCTGGAGTGTCACTGATATCACTTTCTGAATTCATGGCTGCACCCTATCATCTGTAGCAGCTCCGGGTAAACCTGTTTCAGAGGCTCAGTATCTGGCCGGGTTCCCAGCTGGGTCCTGGTATCCAGCAGCCCTCCGACTGCTGTCTCGCCTGGGGGTTCCTGCCTCCACCTGTTGTACATCAGCAACTTTGTGGTGTTCCTTAGAATGCGACCAGATCCCTGATCACTACTGTCGGCCACCGAAGTGTGTGTCTGTGTTGGTGGTGGGTGGGGGACGATAACGGTGGCATCCTCTGAGATCTCTTCCGAGGTCATCTCTTGGGAGGTAGGGGAAGGGGCCACCCCGGAATGGCCGGCTGTCGGCTGCAGGTCCTAGGGAGAGTGGACATGTGGTCAGTGGGAGCGATGGGTCAGTCTGTACGGCATCAATAACTCATGTTTGGCAGGGCATCTAGGTGGGGGTCGGTGGATCCTCAGCTCTATGCCATGCGTTAACCTCTATGGTGGTCACTGCTTGGTCAGGCACCCCCTCAACCCCCAGGGCCCGTTCCCCCTAGGGGTGAGGACTCTGAAGTACGGCACCCCGACTCGCATCTGGCCCTCTCCGATCGTTTGTGGTCCAACCTCTCCTGCAGGACATAGAGGGGGCATCATTAGCCGTATGCATGGCTCATTGCGGGGGGGTGCTCAGTGTTGGGGGGTTTGGAGACATGTATGGGGGGGTGTAGTGTATGTGGTGGGGGGATGGGGATAATGGGGTGGGAGAGTATGGAGGGAGAGTATTATGGTGAGAATGGGAAGTATGGCGGGATGGGGTGTATGGGGGGATGGGGATAATGGGGTGAGAGAGAATGGGGGGATGATGTGTTGGGTATGCTGGGTCTGCGAGGACTGCATTTACCAGAGCAGTGAGAGAGACAGGCTACCAACACTTGTAGAAGTACAACTCTATTTTATTTAGCTATGAGCTGTTAAACATACTTGCACTGTGGGTTGACACTATGTTAGGTTGACTGGAGACCTGAAGCTAACCTGACCAGACTGTACTGCTAGCACATGGTAGATGTCCGTGTTACTGATCACGGGCTCTGGCTGTCTCAGAGGCTGCATCCCAAATGAGCGGGAAAACTAGTGCCCTCTGGCTATATAGTGGCCGTGTCCTGTCTGGTGATTGGTTGCTGTGTTCTGTGTGTTGATTGGTCTTTCAGTGTGTCAGTCAGTGTCTGTCTCTGCACCATCATATACTTGTGTGTATATGAAGACAGGGGAGAGTATGTGGGGTGGGAATGGGGACGATGGGGGATGGGGTGTATGGGGAGTTGGGGATAATGGGGTGAGAGAGTATGGGGGAAGGTATGTCGGGTGGGAATGGGGAGTATGGGGGGATGGGGAGCATGGATGGGGGGGACGGGGGTCTGATGCAAACTCATGCGAATGGCCGGTGGAGTTTTGACCTTCTTGCAGCACTGGGTGCCGGTCGTCCTGGTCATGCTCCCAGAGCTGGCTACTGCTGCCACTTCCTCCCAGGCGGCACTAACTGCCCTGTGGCTGACATTCTGAGACCCTCAGCGGAACAGGGCATCTCGTCTGGTCTCTACCACTTCCAGTAATCTGCCCAGGTCGGCATTGCCGAGTCATGGGGCTGGTCATCTCGGTGGCATGGCTGTGTGCTGTGTGGGATTGTCTGTGCAGGATCGGTTTAAATGCTGCTCTCCCTTGGTAGCATGGGAGGGTGAGCTGGTGAACGCGGTCCTGGTGAATCATCCGGTGGGACCATGATTTGCGGTGAGAAGCCCATGGGGACTCATTAAGTGGACCAATTAACGTTTTATCACGGTGACGGCCTCGCCATGCTGAGCGTTGGGAAGTTCGCTGCAGTTCCCGCTCGCTACCTCAATCTGAGGTAAAATTGGTTAAATTGCGTCCCATATTTCACATACTGCTGATATCTATCCAACACAAACACTGTGGACAGGATTCGCTCACCCCAGGTCCAGGCCGGAGAATCGCCGGCACCGGCGGGAATCACGCCACGCCGCCCTGACGCCGGTCCGCCGATTCTCCGGAGAGCGCCGATTCTTGTCCCGGGTAGGGCCAAGCGGCCACGCTAAAAAAGCCAAGTCCCGGGGGCGCCGTCCACACCTGCTCTTACCCGGCGGGACCTCGGCGTGGATGCATCTGGGACGGCCTGGTGGGAGGGGAGGGGGGTCCGACCCCGTGGGGGGCCTCAGCTGTGGCCCAGCCCGCGATCGGGGCCCACCGATCAGCAGGCCGGCCTCTCGGGCTGGGGCCTCTTTTGTTCCGCGCCGGTCCCTGTAGCCCTCCGCCATGCTGCGTCGGGGCCGGCGCGGAGAAAGGAGCCACTGCACATGCACGGTAATCGCGCCGGTGCGCATGCGTGGAGCGGCGTGGATCACTCCAGTGCCGTGTTTGCCCCCTGCAGTGGTCAGAATCGCTGCTCCTGAGGCCATGTTGACGCCAAAGAACAAAGAACAAAGATAAGTACAGCACAGGAACAGGCCCTTCGGCCCTCCAAGCCTGTGCCGACCATCCTGCCCGTCTAAACTAAAGTCGCCTACACTTCCTGGGTCCGTATCCCTCTATTCCCATCCTGTTCCTGTATTTGTCAAAATGCCCCTTAAATGTCACTATCGTCCCTGCTTCCACCACCTCCTCCGGCAGCGAGTTCCAGGCACCCACTACCCTCTGTGTAAAAAAGCTTGCCTCTACATCCCCTCTAGACCTTGCCCCTCACACCTTAAACCCATGCCCCCTAGTAATTGACCCTGTCATGTCGTGTTGGGTGTTCCGATACACAAACGAACCAACACGGTTGTAGATGGTACAACTCTGTTTTATTATTCTGTACAATAACAACTGTTAACTTCTGGCTGTGGTTCGTACTTCACCAGTTAACCTGTGGACCCAGCCCTAGCACTATCTTAGAGAGGCACTCAGCACATGGTGTATGTCTGAGTGGCACCCTGTGAGTTCTATGCTCTGAGCTATCTCCTGGTAGAATGAGCGGGAAATGTGGTGTTCCCTGTTTTATAGTGCGTGTGCTCTCACTGGTATTGGCTGTGATGTTGTGTGTGTGTTGATTGGTCCGTCTATCTGGCCATCAGTGTGTGTGTGTGATTGCACCATGATATGTTAATATGGATATCATGACACTACCCTGGGAAAAGGCATCTGACTATCTACTCTGTCTATGCCCCTCATAATTTTGTAGACCTCTATCATGTCGCCCCTCAACCTCCGTCGTTCCAGTGAGAACAAACCAAATGTATTCAACCGCTCCTCATAGCTAATGTCCTCCATTCCAAGCAACATCCTGGTAAATCTCTTCTGCACCCTCACTAAAGCCTCCACATCTTTCTGGTAGTGTGGCGACCAGAATTGAACACTATACTCCAAGTGTGGCCTAACTAAGGTTCTATACAGCTGCAACATGACTTGCCAATTCTTATATTCAATGCCCGGCCAATGAAGGCAAGCATGCCATATGCCTTCTTGACTACCTTCTCCACCTGTGTTGCCCCTTTCAGTGACCTGTGGACCTGTACACCTAGATCTCTCTGACTTTCAATACTCTTGAGGGTTGTACCATTCACTGTATATTCCCTACCTGCATTAGACCTTCCAAAATGCATGACCTCACATTTGTCCAGATTAAACTCCATCTGCCATCTCCCCGCCCAAGTCTCCAAACGATCTAAATCCTGCTGTATCCTCTGACAGTCCTCATCGCTATCCGCAATTCCACCAACCTTTGTGTCATCTGCAAACTTACTAATCAGACCAGTTACATTTTCCTCCAAATCATTTATATATACTACGAACAGCAAAGATCCCAGCACTGATCCCTGCGGAACACCACTAGTCGCAGCCCTTCAATTAGAAAAGCACCCTTCCATTGCTACTCCCTGACTTCTATGACCTAGCCAGTTCTGTATCCATCTTGCCCAGCTCACCCCTGATCCCGTGTGACTTCACCTTTTGTACCAGTCTACCATGAGGGACCTTGTCAAAGGCCTTACTGAAGTCCATATAGACAACATCCACTGCCCTACCTGCATCAATCATCTTTGTGACCTCTTCAAAAAACTCTATCAAGTTAGTGAGACATGACCTCCCCTTCACAAAACCATGCTGCCTCTCGCTAATACGTCCATTTGTTTCCAAATGGGAGTAGATCCTGTCTCGAAGAATTCTCTCCAGTAATTTCCCTACCACTGACGTAAGGCTCACCGGCCTGTAATTCCCTGGATTATCCGTGCTACCCTTCTTAAACAAAGGAACAACATTCACTATTCTCCAGTCCTCTGGGACATCACCTGAAGACAGTGAGGATCCAAAGGTTTCTGTCAAGGCCTCAGCAATGTCCTCTCTCGCCGCCTTCAGTATTCTGGGGTAGATCCCATCAGGCCCTGGGGACTTATCTTCCTTAATATTTTTCAAGACGCCCAACACCTCGTCTTTTTGGATCTCAATGTGACCCAGGCTAGCTACACACTCTTCTCCAGACTCAAGATCCACCAATTCCTTCTCTTTGGTGAATACTGATGCAAAGTATTCATTTAGTACCTCCCCCATTTCCTCTGGCTCCACACATAGATTCCCTTGCCTATCCTTCAGTGGACCAACCCTTTCCCTGGCAACCCTCTTGCTTTTTATGCATGTGTAGAAAGCCTTAGGATTTTCCTGAACCCTAATTGCCAATGACTTTTCGTGACCCCTTCTAGCCCTCCTGACTCCTTGCTACTTACTTGCTCCTTGTTCCTTCCTACTTTCCTTATATTCCACCCAAGTTTTGTCTGTTCCCAGCCTTCTCTCCCTGACAAATGCCTCCTTTTTCTTTTTGACGAGGCCTACAATATCTCTTGTTATCCAAGGTTCCCGAAATTTGCCGTATTTATCCTTCTTCCGCACAGGAACATGCCGGTCCTGAATTCCTTTCAACTGACATTTGAAAGCGTCCCACATGTCAGATGTTCATTTACCCTCAAACATCCGCCCCCAATCTAGGTTCTTCAGTTCCCGCCTAATATTGTTATAATTAGCCTTCCCCCAATTTAGCACATTCACCCTCGGACCACTCTTATCCTTGTCCACCAGCATTTTAAAACTTACTGAATTGTGGTCACTGTTCCTGAAATGCTCCCCTACTGAAACTTCTATCGCCTGGCCGGGCTCATTCCCCAATACCAGGTCCAGTACAGCCCCTTCCCTAGTTGGACTGTCCACATATTGTTTTAAGAAGCCCTCCTGGATGCTCCTTACAAACTCTGCCCCGTCTAAGCCCCTAGCACTAAATGAGTCCCAATCAATATTGGGGAAGTTGAAATCTCCCATCACAACAATACTCGTTTCCAAAATCTGTCTGCCTATCTGCTCCTCTATCTCCTGCTGACTGTTGGGAGGCCTGTAGTAAACCCCCAATATTGTGACTGCACCCTTCTTATTCCTGATCTCTACCCATATAGCCTCGCTGCCCTCTGAGGTGTCCTCCCATAGTACAGCTATGATATTCTCCCTAACCAGTAGCGCAACTCCGCGACCTCTTTTACATTCCCCTCTATCTCGCCTGAAACATCTAAATCCTGGAACGTTTAGCTGCCAGTCTTGTCCTTCCCTCAACCAGGTCTCTGTAATGGCAACAACATCATAGTTCCAAGTACTAATCCACGCTCTAAGTTCATCTGCCTTACCCATAATACTTCTTGCATTAAAACATATGCACTTCAGGCCACCAGACCCGCTGTTTTCAGCAACATCTCCCTGTCTGCTCTTCCTCAGAGCCATACTGGCCCTATTCCCTAGTTCTCCCTCAATGCTTTCACCTTCTGACCTATTGCTCTGGTACCCACCCCCCTGCCATACTAGTTTAAACCCTCCCACGTGACACCAACAAACCTCGCGGCCAGGATATTTATGCCTCTCCAGTTTAGATGCAACCCGTCCTTCTTATACAGGTCACACCTGCCCCGGAAGAGCTCCCAGTGGTCCAGATAATGGAAACCATCCCTCCTACACCAGCTGTTTAGCCATGTGTTTAGCTGCTCTATCTTCCTATTTCTAGCCTCACTGGCACGTGGCACAGGGAGTAATCCCGAGATTACAACCCGAGAGGTCCTGTCTTTTAACTTTCTGCCTAGCTCCCTGAACTCCTGCTGCAGGACCTCATGCCCCTTCCTGCCTAGGTCGTTAGTACCAATATGTACAACAACCTCTGCCTGTTTGCCCTCCCCCTTCAGGATGCCCGCTACCCGTTCTGAGACATCCTGGCACCAGGGAGGCGACATACCATCCTGGAGTCTCTTTCGCGTCCACAGAAGCGTTTATCTGTGCCCCTGACTGTAGAGTCCCCTATGACGATGTGTTTACGACGGCGTCAACACTTAGCCTCAGGATCAGAGAATCCCATCCTGTATTCCCAATGACTATCTGACATGAATGCTGTCACTAAGTATCTTGGATACCCCCATCTCCAGATCTCTCCCAGCCAAGCATAACAAGACTCCACTGATTCCCTGAGCCTCCTCCTCTGCAGCAATCTGTTGTGAGATGATTCGACGGCCACCCCGGTGTTTCCGCCTCTCCCTCACGTTCTCTACAACCTTCTACTGAAAAGATGGAAAGAAAAGACATTTGAATTGAGGTAAAGCTTGTTCCCACCCATGGATGGGGAGCATTTGTTGATGGTGACTATGAGAGTGGCAAGACACTGCATAAAGGTGTGACATGGAGAGAGATGTGTGGATGTGAGGAAGTGCGTAGACAGAAAGGGACAGGTCAACATGCAAAGTAAATCTGTGTGAGGAGTGACGTTTTGAAATAAGTTTGATAAGGAAACATGAGTGAGTTGGCATGGTGCACACATCAGGATATTGCTATACAGCCAATGTACTCACCTCCCCTGCATAGCTCATGAAAACGCTTCCAACTCTGGACCCACAAGCGAGGCATCATAACTCTCCTGCTGTTGATGTGTAACTTCCAGCTACAGCTTCTTTGTTTCGCTGCCAGGCTTCTGCCTTCCATCATTAGGAAGGGGTTCATACTGCAGCATTTCCGGAGAGGTACTGTTAAAATGAGCAGCAGTCTTTGAACATGTGAAATCCATCCTGTCAATGCCTCCTGTTCCTCTCCAACTCCACAATCTGTGTTCCATGTTTAGAGTGTCCCTTTACGTACTGGAGTTGAAATGGACTCATGCAGGTCATTGTCATGCCTGCTCACTCTGGTTGGGAAACCTGAAATAGCCTGACATTGCAGTGGCTCATTTAAAAAGCCACTGATAGATGTGCTGCATTTATTCCACATTCCACATCATTATCTGTCTAAAGGGACTGCGCCGTGCGTTTTTGGTTATATTTGGCCCCTACCATGTCAATGTTTGGTTACCCAGTTCTCAGGCCAACTGGGGTGAAGGAACTTCTGGTTCAGTCTGCATCTGGGCTTGGTGGAATCCATTATGTACAACTGCAACATTGCCTGCTCCTGCTCTGCTCTCTTGTCGATACCCTGGGAAGCAAGGAGAATGGCGATAACATGTCTCACACTTGCTTGATAGCTTCTGCTTCGATCACACCCAGACTGAAGTGTATCACAGGAGGCTGGCGCATAACTCAGTTTTGATAGTTTACACTGTATGCGGGAGGAATCACAGATTGCAACGTGTAATATGACAGTGATACATCGTGCATTTGTATTTCCTGTTGCATTATAGGCCATCTGTCATTCATGAACCAATTTGCTTTGCTGCTCCAGATATCCATGACTGCCATTCATCTCCTTCATATTTGACACGTTACCATATAGCTTGGTGTAGTCAGCTCACATTATAATGCCATTATCATATGCTGGTAGTCATCGTGCTCTCATTTTTCAGCAATGTGCTCTGCGAGAGATACAAAACCAAAACATTTATAACTCAGTGAGATGAATTTTAATCTAATGCAGGCGTTGGGAAACTGATGGGGTGGGATTGGCTATTTTGCTTCTCACACAATTTTCCTTTCCGACGTAGGCAGTGTCAAACCAGTAGATAATTTTGGTCCAATCAGTTTCCCTTCAAGTGGGTTAGGTTAAAATGACCACTCCTGCCGCTGACTAGTTGACCCTTGCCCTGTCAAAGCTTCTTCTATTCATCAGATCCCTGCCCTGTTTCAAATCCAGCAAGTAATTCCTTGTGGTAGTCTGTATAGAGGTATTACGGTACCTGGTAATGCTGGAACACCATTGGTAGATATTGTACGTTTCCTATTGGTCAAGCTGTATGGTAGCTCCGCCTGCAAGGCGGGGTATAAGAGCCCGAGTCGCCCCAGCAGTCTTCATTCTGTACCTGAACTGCTGGGGGAAACATCCAGCTTATTAAAGCCTTCAGTTGGACTACAACCTCGCTTTAGTGGTCATTGATCGTGCATCATTCCTACTCCCTGAAATTCAGTTGTGGAGCAAAGCTTCTAGAGGCCAAAGGCCTACCTGAGTTTTCCACACGTGTGATATATTGCTGATTATACCCTGGACAATGTTGCTGAAATGGAGTGGTGGACACAAGTTCATAGCCCCGCATACAGCCAAAGACTTTGAGTGTGTGATATTGTGATGTCAATGGTTAGGCCATAGCTCGAGTATTGTGTGCAGTTCTGGAATCCACATTATAGGAGGGATGTGATAGTACTAGAAAGGGTGCAGGTGAGATTTACCAGGATGTTGTTTGGGCTGGAGCATTTTAAATATATGGAGAGATTGGACAGACTGGGGTTGTTTTCCTTGGAGCAGAGGAGACTGAGGGGGGTGTGGTGTAAATGAAATGTATAAAATTATGAAGAGCATAAATAGAGTAGGCAGGAAGAAACCTTCCCCCTTGGTGGAGGCATCCATGGCCAGGGGGCATAGATTTGAGGTAAAGGGAGGTGGTTTAGAGGGCATGTAAAAGCTTTTTTCACCAGTCCGGGGGGGGGGGGAGTCTGGAACTCGCTGCCTGAAAGGGTGGTGGAGGCAGAGACCCTCATAACATTGAAGAAGTATTTAGATGTGCACTTGCGATGCCAAGGCACACAAGGCTATGGGCCAAGTGCTGGAAAATGGGATTAGAACAGGTAGGTGGTTGTTTTTGACCAGCACAGACATAATGAAGGGCCCTTTCTGTGCTGTCGACCTCGATGGCTCTATGACAAATGGATACCAAATATGGTCAACACACGCCCAGGCGACATTTTTCTTAATCACCGCTGAAGTAACCGGTGTATGTGGAAATACAGCAGTGAGTGGCTGGCTGGAGGAGTCTGGAGGTTTGTGATGTTGATTGCAGAGCACCAGGGATAGCTTCCCTGCTCTTCTTTGATCATGGTTATCATCATCTTTGGTGGCTTCAGCAGGCTCCACTGGTTCTGAGGCTTTGGTCCTGATGATTCTTTGGACCTCCTACAGGGTGCTGGCGGAGATCAAACTGTGCTGATTCTCCACTTGTAGAACAGAAAATCCACACAGCGCAGAAGGAAGCCATTCCGTCTATCGTGTCTGCACCACCCTCTGGAAGAGAACCCTACCTAAGACCACTCCCCATCCTATCTCCATAGCCCCAACTAACCTGCACATCCTTTAATAATAATAATCTTCATTGTCACAGGTAGGCTTACATTGCAATGAAGTTACTGGGAAAATCCCCTTGTCGCCACACTCCAGCGCCTGTTCGAGTACACAGAGGGAGAATTAAGAATGTCCAAATTACCTAACAGCACATCTTTCGGGATGAGTGGGAGACACTGGGAGAACGTGCAGACTTCGCGCAGACAGTGACCCAGCCGGGAATCGAACCTGGGACCCTGGTGCTGTGAAGCCATAGTGCTAACCATGCTACCGTGCTGCCCCTTGGACACTCAGGGATAATTTAGCATGGCCAATCCACCTAACCTGCACACCTTTGAACTGTGGGCGGAAAGCGGAGCACCCGGAGGAAACTCAATGCAGACACGGGGACGGAATGCAAACTCCACACAATCACCCAAGGTCGGAAGGGAACCCGGATCCCTGGCACAGTGAGGCAGCAGTGCTAACCACTGTGTCAACCTGCCACCCCTATATGTGATGGACAGATGTGTTCACATGTTTTGGCCATGAGAGTAAAGTCATTAAACTATTTTAGGTACAGCCATCATACTCTGGTCGCAGGTGAGTATCAACGGCCCTTGCCACTTGCTCCCATTCTATTCTGAGGCTCACTGTGAAGGTGTTCTCCCCTCACAGTGAAAACATGGCCTCTTTCCTGCCCACCTGTCTGATGCATATCTTCAGGGCCAAGTCACTGCAGCAGGGGCCGGGATTCTCCGAGCCCGCAACAGGTCGGAGAATCGGCGTGGGCATCGGAAATTCACCCCACGCCGCTCCGACGCTGGACTGCCAATTCTCTGGCAACCGGAGAATCAGCGCCAATCGCACCCGTGCGGTCTGGGGCCGCTGAAATAGGCCCCTGCGGCGATTCTCCGCGGGCAACGGGCCGAACACCCGCTGAGATCCGACGAGCTCGGACCCGCGGCCACTGTGGATGTCCTGGTGCGGGAGTGGGGGTATCTGACTCTGGGGGGGGGGGGGGCCTCCACGCGGCCCAGGCCCGCGATCGGGGGCTTCTGATCGGCAGGCGGCCGCGATCTGGAGGGGGCCTACCTCCTTCCCCGCGGGCCCGCTGTTAGCTACCCGGCATGTTGCTCCGCGCCGGCGCGGAGACAGCAACTACGTGCATGCGCAGCGCGCGACGTCTGTCGTGCGCAAGCGTGGACCCACACCGGCTATTGCTGCACATGCACGGACCCGAGTCGGCCGTACAGCGCCGCCTTTTGGCGCCGGAGCAGCCGCAGCACCCCGGCTCCGTGCTAGCCCCCTTCAAAACGGTGAATTGCTGGGCCAGGAGCCCCGTTGACGCCGACGTACACCACTCCGGTGTTTACGCCGGGTCAACACTTGGCCAGGGAGGTCTTCCCTTATTGTGATGTGACATAATCCTTATTCCAGAGTGTCTGAAACTTATTATCCTGCAGCCTGTGATACATTACTGCAGCTTCTCTTTACAAGCGCTGCACCTTGAAAAGAAGAAAGGCTGTTTTTTTTTAACAAAATACCGTTCAGCCCCATGTGGTGCTCAGAGGCCACCAGCAGCACTGCAGGAGTCACTCAGGGTAATGCCACAGTCCTGGAGATGACGTGGGTACACACATTTTAGGTGCTGTCCATCTTGTTTTCAACCAACTTGTGGGCGAATTATGATCCCTGCACCCAACAAAACGGAGCTATCGACAAAAGTTTAAATCTCCTTTCAAAGTCTCACATGTGGAACTTTATCAAATGCCTTCTGAAAATTGAAATAAATTATGGCAACAGAAGAGTTGTCCCACGAGAGCTAAAGGACGACAGTGGATCAGTGAATTTTTGGCATAATGGTTCCAAATTAATTTCCTTATAAATAGATGTTCTTCAGGCAAATGTTGACATCATCCAATGTTAAGGTTCTCAAGTATTTTCTTTGTCGCCAATATCAAGCTGATAAATCTTAATTTCCAGGTTTATAGCTCATCCTATTTTTTAATATCAATATAATAGCCACTGTCTTCCAGTCCCGCAGTTTCAATTTCCAATATTTATGAAGCTCTACAAATTCAGATGAGCTTTATTAGAATCCCATATAATTACAGTAAATTAATTGGAACAATTTAAATTTATAGCCGCAGCAGCCACAGTTAAATCCCTTTTTGCACTCTAATCTGTGACAATTTTTTTTTTGCATTAGCAACTCTTCACTTTCTTCCCCAGGAGGCACCTGATGAGGCCCTGCGTGTATCGGCGCCGCATATCCTTCAGGGACTCCCGGACCGGGCATGCAGGAGGAGACTGCGTATGAGCTGGGAAACCGTCGCTCACATCTGCCACATGATGGCACACCTGGCACTGCGTGGGAGTGGGGGGGGGGGGCACCCTCTCCCGGTGGCCGTCAAGGTGACGGTCGCCCTCAACTTCTACGCCACTGGGTCGTTCCAGTCGCCGACGTGGGACCTGTCCGGCATCTCGCAGGCATCGGTGCACACGTGCATCCGTGCCGTCACCGACGCCCTGTATGTCCTTGCAGACCGGTCCATACGGTTCCCTGTGGACCGCGCCCACCAGGATTTCCGGGCAGCGGGGTTCGCTCCCATCGCCGGGATACCCAGGGGGTAATCAATGGGGTGTAATTTGCCCTGCGGCCACCAGCGGATCACAGGCCGATGTTGACAAACAGGAAGGGGTACTACTCCATGAATGTTCAGGTGGTCTGTGACCACCAGATGAAGATCCTGCACATCTGCGCCCGTTACCCGGGCAGTGGACATGGCTCATTCATATTGGCCCAATCATTCATCCCCGGTATGTTCGAGGGACCGCCCCCCACCCCCCCCCCCTCCCCCCCCACCCCATCCCCAACCCCCCAGCTGCGGGGCTGGTTACTATGCAACAGGGTTTACCCGTTGCAGTCGTGGCTGATGATGCCTAGACGGAGGCCACAGAGCGACGCGGAGAACACCTACAATGTCAGTTGTGCGACCAGGGGTGTGGGCGGAGAGGTGTTTCGGAGTGCTGAAGATGCGTTTCATGCCTGGACTGATCTGGAGAGGCCCTCCAGTACGAGTCAAGTAGGGTCGCCCACATCGTTGTGGTCTGCTGCGTCCTCCACAGCCCAGCAGAGGGGCGATGTGCTGGAGGAGGATGAGGAGCAAAGGAAGGCCTCTCCAGAAGAGGAGGATGAGGGGGAGGGGGACAATGGGCATGACATGGGGGCCAGCCATGCACAGGAGGCTGCACTACGCCATCAGCAGGACCAGCGAGCACAGGACGCTTTGATCGACGCACGTTTCACAAACTAATGGGGCGGTGGTTGCTGTGCAGGGTCACTGACACCACAATAACGCACCCCATCACCACTAGACGCCCTCACCTCCCACACCACCGGCCACAGTCACCTGCCCCACCACCGGACACCCTCACCTCCCACACCACCTCCCACACTCACCTCCCAAACCACCGACCACCCGCATGCACACCACCCCTCCATTATATATCCACCTGCAGCACAACGAGCTGGGGGCACTGGGTTGCCAGTGACAGCAATACTGGTCCATGGGATGGAGGATGATGACAGCCCGCTTTGCGATGAGCTCCATGCTCCGCCCACAGTAGCACCTTCCACCTGGGTGATCCCTGCATGCGAGCTGGCCAGTCCGTTACATGGCCCTATCAAATGGCTGGGAACAGAGTGATGGGGACGTCGTGGGGGAGGGGGGGGGGTGGTGCTGCATGGCCCACCCACTGGGCCTCACCCGTCCACTACCCTCCACTCCCAGTGGCCATCACTTACCTCCCCACCCCTGCACTCATAAGACAGAGCACAGAGGCAGCTTTCATCGGTGTTAACATGCGTTTAATGTGTAGAGGTATATACATAGCACCTATATCTAAACTGTGCCCTGCAACCGTGCCAACTTAACTGGTGTCTAAATTTCTGGCTTTACGAGCTCTCCTACTACGCCTTTGTGGTTCCCCCGACAGTAGCGGCAGGTGTGGAGGTAGACTGCTGTGACCGCTGCCCTGCGACTAGGGTCCCCGTTGGCGTACATTTCCTGCGGCTGCCCGGCCTGGATGGAACCGACTGCTCTTCGGGCGTCCCGACTGGCGTGGTGCGGCCCTGTTCTGCCCGCTGCCCACCGGATACACCAGGGACAGGAGGGGAGGAGTCCGAGGTGCGGCACTGTTGCAGCACCTCCACTGCGGGAGTCACCAGCACGGGCCTCAGCAGCTCCTCCTCCCTCGGGGTTCCCGATGGTCCCCGGGCTTCTCCATGGGACGGGGGTGCGTGCAGAGCCAAACCCCAAGGCTCCCCGACACCTGGCGCTGCCAGTCCTGAATGCCCGCTCTGGCATTGACCAGGGTCTGAACGTTAGCGGCCATGGAGCATAGGGAGTGGGTCATCTCTGTCTGGGTCTGTGCAACGCCGGCCAGCAACTGGGCAATGGCACCGATGCTCTCAGCAATGGCCTGCTGTGACTAGGCCACACTGAAGGGGAGCTGCTGTCATCTGCAGCTGGCTCTGGCACATGGCTGCCTGTGAGTCGGCACCCCTATCCTGGGCCATGACCCCCGCCTGCACAGATAGCTCCAGGTCTTGCATAACCTGACCCATGTCCGGCACCATCGCCCCATTGCCTCCACCGCAGACACCACTCGTGCGGTTTCGGCCTGGGTGGCACGCATGAGCGGCACCACTCCCTGCTCCTGCAGGCGGTTGAACGCCTCCACCTGCATCTGCAGGCGCTGGAAGCCGGCCATCATCTCCTCCTCTAGTCCCTGGGTCTCTGACTGCATCTGAAAATTGGGTGGGAATGGATACTCCAGGTACCCGAAATCCATCTGGGCATCAGCGCGTTGCTAGGCCAGGCTGCCCTCCGACTGTTCAGCCCCTCGGCTGCTCCTACCTTCACCTGCTGTAGCGGAGCGGCTGTGTTGTGTGCACCAGTAAGTGCCCCAGAAGCCTCCTCACTAAAGAGCCCACCCGAGGTGATAGTCTCTGCGATGGTGGAACGTGTAGGAGACAGCAGTGACGGAAGGTCTAGGTTATCAGCGGACCCAAAGTCTGGGTCTCCTGCGTCGGGTTGTATTGTGTGTCTGACCCTGTGTCGTGGTGTGCTGTGTGTCGGTCCCCTGTGTGTTGGTCCCCTGTGTCATTGTGCGCTGTGTGTCGGTCCCCTGTGTGTCGGTCCCCTGTGTGTTGGTCCCCTGTGTCCTGGCGCCTTGTGTCCTGGCCCCCTGTGTGTTGGTCCCCTGTGTCGTGGTGTGCTGTATGTCGGTCCCCTGTGTGTCAGTCACCTGTGTGTCGGTCCCCTGTGTGTCAGTCCTCTGTGTCGTGGTGTGCTGTGTGTCGGCCCCCTGTGTGTTGGTCCACTGTGTCGTGGTTTGCTGTGTGTCGGTCCCCTGTGTGTCGGCCCCCTGTGTGTTGGTCCCCTGTGTCGTGGTGTGCTGTATGTCGGTCCCCTGTGTGTCAGTCCCCTGTGTGTTGGTCCCCTGTGTCGTGGTGTGCTGTGTGTCTGTCCCCTGTGTCATGGTGCCCTGTATTTCGGTCCCCTGTGTGTTGGTCCCCTGTGTCGTGGTGTGCTGTATGTCGGTCCCCTGTGTGTCAGTCCCCTGTGTGTTGGTCCCCTGTGTCCTGGTCCCCTGTGTGTCAGTCCCTTGTGTGTTGGTCCTCTGTTTCGTGGTGTGCTGTGTGTCTGTCCCCTGTGTCGTGGTGCCCTGTGTTTCGGTCCCCTGTGTGTTGGTCCCCTGTGTCTTGGTGTGCTGTGTGTCTGTCCCCTGTGTCCTGGTCCCCTGTGTGTCAGTCCCCTGTGTCTTGGTCCCCTGTGTCCTGATCCCCTGTGTGTCAGTCCCCTGTGTGTTGGTCCCCTGTGTCTTGGTGTGCTGTGTGTCAGTCCCCTGTGTCATGGATTCCTGTGTGTCTGTCCCTTGTGTTTCTGTCCCCTGGGTAGTGGTGTCTGTGGGGATGTGCATCAATGTAAATGCATGTAGGCTAGCTAGACACTAGATTGAGCACCAGTGACATCACACACACATTCAACCAATAGATCAGTTAGCTAGGATACGACCAATAGACATTCACGATACACAAGGAGGTGACACGACCACAGGGGGGCATTACACCAACCCATATATAAAGGACACCACACACATGATCTGCCTCTTTCCAGTAGAGACAGTCGGTGAGTGGGGACACAGGGTTGATTCAATGTTATGGCCACCATGTGGAATGCAGCAGCTGGTTGGTCGGTCTGGGTGGCTATGGTAGGATTGGCAGTGGTGTCGAACCCAAGTAATAGAAGTGTAATAGTTTAATAAACGTGTTGAGGTTATCTCCACATCTGAACCTTCCTTTGTCAACCACAAGGAGGCCGCTTATGTTACACCTACAACATAACAAATCAGTGTCCTGGCTCGGCTAAGGCGGAGGGCTGTTGTTACGGCTGCCTTCCCGTCGATGCTTGGGTCCCTGGGCGGCACCGGCCCTGGCACTGGCTCGGGGTGGGGGGCGCCAGATGGGCCTGGTCCATTGCCGGCTGGGCCTGCAAGACACAAGACAGCATGTATGGTTAGGCAGACGGACGGGAGTGAGGCATGTGGTGGTGAGGGGGTGGGGTGAGAGGGTTGGGGGTGTTATATTATGTAATTTGGAATAACAGAAGCTGCCACTTGATACAGTTTTGAGTAAAAGATGCTCCAGAATTTGAAGTGAGTTCAATGTGTTTATTGAACTATTCGCACAGTTCTCAATGAGTTTGACTCTCTGCTAATCTAAATGTAGTAACTCAGTCTAACTGAACCAGCCTTGCTCTAAGCCACGTGCTGGGGTGTGATGCTGAGGATACACCCTGTCTCACTCTGTAGATGTTGGTCTGTGGAAAGAGGCGGGGTGTGAGTGCCTCATACCTTTTATAGTGAGATACCACCCCTGAGTGTCCTGACTGCTCATTGGCCGTGTCCTATTCTATGTGTTCATTAGCTGCATGTTTGCATATCATGACATCTTCCCTTTATTTTTATGTTTTGTTGGCGTATGTGAATGTATTTACATGTGAATGAGTCTGTCTAACGTGACTGACGGAGGACGAAAGAACAGAGCAAACAAAACAAACGTTCACAAGTCCAGTCTCTGAGGCTTGCGTCTGATCCTGGTCGACCGCTGGAGAGGTGGCGGAGGGGCCGACGGCGCTTTGACAGGCGGGATGGAAGCCCGACTGGTGGCCTCGTGGTGCGAGGTATCAGGAGGTGGAAATTCAACATATGGAAATGGAGGAGAAAGTGGTTGCGGGCAGACAACTTTGCGCAGTGCCCGTCGATTCCTTCACACGATGGAGCCATCAGCCATACGTACAACATAAGAGCGGGGCACGGCCTGTCGAACAACGACAGCCGGGGCAGACCACCCACCATCCGGTATCTTGATCCTGACAGTATCCGCCGGGGATAGCACGGCCAGATCAGTGGCATGGGCATCATAGCCCTGATTTTGATGATCTCTGAGCTGCTGCATCTTCTGCGGGAGGTGATCCAGGTTGGGCAGGTGTATGGCTGGAAGCGTCGTCCGCAGGTCCCTGTTCATCAGGAGTTGAGCCGGCGACATGGAGTCACCCTGTGCGCGAGCAGTGCAAGGTGTATGTCGGAAGCAGAGTCCGCGGCCTTGCAGATGAGCTGTTTCACAATGTGCACCCCTTTCTCAACTTTTCCATTGGACTGCGGATAGTGAGGACTGAAGGTGACATGCTGGAAATTGTATGACCTGGCAAACGTGGACCATTCTCAACTGTTAAAGCACGGGCCATTGTCGCTCATGGCAGTGATTGGGATGCCGTGCCTTGAGAACGTCTCCTTACAGGCTTTGGTGACGGTCCGAGAGGTAAGGTCCGGGAGCCTCAGCACCTCAGGGTTATTCGAGAAATAGTCGATGATCAATACGTAGTCACAACCATTCGCATGAAAGAGGTCGATGCCAACCTTGGACCACGGAGACTATGTCATGCTGTTGGAGCGTCTCCTTGCTCTGCACTGGCTGGAACCGCTGACAGGTAGCACAGTTCAGGACCATGTTTGTGATGTCCTGGCTGATGCCGGGCCAGTAGACAGATTGCCGGGCTCTGTGTCTGCACTTCTCGATGCCCAGGTGTCCCTCATGAATCTGACGCAGCACCAAGTTCTGGAGACTGAGCGGAATGACAATCCTGTCCAGCTTGAGGAGGATACCATCAATCACCATCAGGTCATCCTTCACATTGTAAAATTGTGGGCACTGCCCTTTCTGCCAGCCATTGGTGAGGTTGTGGATGACGTGCTGCAAGAGGGGGTCTTTGGCTGTCTCACCACGGATGAGAACTACCTTCTCATCTGTAGCCGGAAGAGTGCTAGCACACAGCTGCACCAGCGATTCGATGTGCTGGATGATCTCCAGCGGCTCACTGGGGGAGATGATGGAGCGGGACAATGCATCAGCGATAATGAGCTCCTTGCCAGGTGTGTACACCAAGTTGAAGTCATACCTCCTAAGTTTAAGCAGGATTCTCTGCAACCGAGTCGTTCAGGTCCTTGTGGATGATGTGGACCAGAGGCCTATGATCCGTCTCGACAGTGAATGTCGGCAGGCTGTAGACATAATCATGAAATTTGAGGATGCCGGTGAGAAGACCCAAGCACTCCTTCTCAATCTGAGCATATCTGGTTTCAGTGGGCGTCATCGCCCTTGATGCGTAGGCTACCGGTGCCCAGGATGATGTGTCATCTCTTTGAAGCAACACCGCACCGATGCCATCCTGACTCGCATTTGTGGATATCTTTGTCTCGCGGTCCGGGTCGAAGAATGCCAGGACTGGTACAGTGGTGAGCTTGGCTTTCAGCTCCAGCCACTCTGTCTGGTGAGCCGCCTTCCACTCAAAGGCAGTTGACTTTTTCACCAGGTTGCGTAGGACCGTGGTGTGTGTGGCCATGTTTGGAATGAACTTGCCCAGAAAATTGACCATACCCAGGAAGCGCAGCACCGCCTTTCTGTCCTCAGCAACCTTCATCGCCTCGATGGCCTTGATTTTGTCTGTGTCCAGGCGCACCCATGCTGTGAGAGCTGGTCGCCTAGGAACTTGAGTGCCGATGTGCCAAAACAACATTTGGACCTGTTTAACTTTAGGCCGTTGGCATGGACACGGCGGAATACCTTCTGGAGACGGGACACATGTTCTTCAGGGGTCGTGGACCATATGATGATGTCGTCCAAGTACACACGAACCCCTTCAATGCCTTCCATCATCTGCTCCATGATGCGATGGAATATCTCCGATGCCGAGATGATGCCAAATGGCAGGCGATTGTCGCAGTATCTGCCAAAAGGCGTGTTGAAGATGCAGAGCCTTCTGCTGGACTCTTCCAGCTGGATTTGCCAAAATCGCTGTGATGCATCCAATTTGGTGAAGAAGCGCGCGTGTGCCATCTTACTCTTGAGTTCCTCCCACTTCGGGATGGGGTAGTGTTCCCGCATGATATCCTTATTGAGATCCTTGGGATCAATGCAGATGCGCAGGTCCCCCGAAGGCTTCTTTACGCACACCATCGAGCTGACCCAGTCAGTCGGATCGGTGACCTTGGATATGATGCCTTTTTGCTGAATGTCCTTGAGCTGTGCCTTCAGCGCTCTCTCAGTGGAGCAGGGACACATCGTGGTGCATGGACCACTGGCTTGGTATCAGGTCGTAGCAGAATCTTGTATCGATACGGCAGCGTGCCCATCCCGTTGAACACATCAGGATACTGGGCGAGGATGTCGTCGATGCTGGCCTGAAGATCCACATGGGAGGATGTTGTGGTGTAAACCCTTTGAATGAGGGTCAGCTGCTTGCAGGCGTGCGCACCTAGTAGGGATGTCCTGTCCGGCTTAGCAATTTCAAAGCGTAACCGTGCTTGTGTGTGTCGGTTGGATACGTGCAGATGGCAGGATCCCAGTGCTGTGATGGCATTCCCGTTGTAATCCAGGAGCTTGCAGGCAGCTGGAAGGACAGTGGGGGGGGCTTCTTAAGCGTCTGAAGTCTGCCTGTGAGAGGAGGTTGGCAGAGGCACCTGTGTCCAGCTTGAACTGGATGGGGCAGTGGTTGACCTTCATCACTGCTCGCCATTCGTCCTCGGAATCCACAACTAGGATTGACTGGACTTGCGAATGAATCTGGTGTGGCATATTCACACGTTGTAATAATGCCCACACGGTAGGCGTTGTCCAGGCATTCATCATCTGGATCCGTTGCACTGCCGGGATCAGAGTCCTGTTGGCATTGTTGCACACTTCGGATGCGCCGTCGTCGGAATTGGGAGCGCTGGCTCCTGACTGGTGGTGCAGATCTGCACAGGACTGCATAGTGGCCTGGCTTCCCGCAGTTTAAACAGCGTCTGCCTCTTGCAGGGCAGTGTTTCTTTAAATGGGCGGTGCCACAGTTCAAACACGTCATGGCGTCGGCGTCCTGACGCTCCGTGCATCGTTGCATATGCGCAGGGCGGTTCTCAGACGTCTGCACCTGCACAGTGCGGGTTTCGGCCGTTTTGTTATCCCGTTCGCATCGCGCATGCATCGGGCCCCGGGAAGAGCGCGCGAAATGGCCGAGAGAGGGCCTGCACAAGCTCCGCCTCGTGGGAGACTAGTTTATCATTTTCTGCCGTTTTGTACTGGAAATAGCGATTTTCAGCGTGCTCATGCACTGTGCATGTTTCAATCGCGACTGGCAGGGTCAAATGCTTGATCTTCAGTAACTGCTCTCTCAGAGGATCAGAGTGAACTCCAAAAACGATTTGGTCTCTGATCATGGAGTCAGTGATATCACTGAAGTTGCAGGATTGCGCTAGCAGGCGGAGGTTAGTTAAATATGAGTTGAAGGATTCATCTATACCTTGCAATCGCTGCTTGAATATGTAGCGCTCGAAGATTTTGTTGGTGTCCACCTCACAGTGGCTGTCAAACTTGTCCAGGATGGTCTGAAACTTTGTCTTGTCCTGGTCTTCGGCGAAGTGAAAGGAGTTGAATATTTCCACGGCGTGATCACCCGCTGTGGTGAGGAAAAGAGCTATCTTTCGTGCATCAGACAAACCATTGAGGGCTGAAGCTTCGATGTACAGCAGAAACCTTTGCTTGGATGTCCGCCAGTTGGCACTGAGATTGCCGGAGGTCCTGAGCTGGTGAGGAGCCGGAATCTTTTCCATTGTGCCGGTATACATTCGCTGGTCGTCACGGATCTTGCTGAGTTGAACTAACTAGATTGAACAGACTTCTGATATCATGTTGTGTTATGTAATTTGGAATAACACAAGCGACCACTTGATGTAGTTTTGAGTAAAAGATGCTCCAGACTTTGAAGTGAGTTCAATGTGTTTTATTGAACTATTAGCACAGTTCTCAATGAGTTCGACTCTCTGCTAATCTAAATGTAGTAACTCAGTCTAACTGAACCAGCCTTGCTCTCAGCGAGGTGCTGGGGTGTGATGCTGAGGATACACCCTGTCTCACTCTGTAGATGTTGGTCTGTGGAAAGAGGCGGGGTGTGAGTGCGATTTCCCTTTTATAGTGGGATACCACCCCTGAGTGTCCTGACTGCTCATTGGTCGTGTCTATTTTATTTGTTCATTAGCTGCATGTTTGCAAATCATGACAGGGGGTGAGGGGGGTGGGGTGAGGGTGCGGGGTGAGGGTGTGGGGGTGAGGGTGCGGGATGAGGGTGTGGGGGTGAGGGGATGGGGTGAGGGCCTAGGGGTGAGGGTGGTGGGGGTGAGCGGGTGGGGATGGGCACGCATGTGTTGTGAGGGGCCGCATACAGGCAGCGGGTTCTCAACCACCTCAGACCTCCTCACTAAAGAGCCCAACCGAGGTGATAGTCTCTGAGATGGTGAAGGTTGTAGGAGATAGCGGTGACGGAAAGTCAATATCATCATCGGACCCGAAGTCCGGGGTCTCCTGTGTCGTGTTGTGCTGTGTGTCTGTCCCCTGTGTGTTGGTCCCCTATTTCATGGTGTGCTGTGTGTCTGTCCCCTGTGTGTTGGTCCCCTATTTCATGGTGTGCTGTGTGTCGGCCCCCTGTGTGTTGGTCCCCTATGTTGTGGTTTCCTGTGTGTCAGTCCCCTGTGTGGTGGTCTCCTGTGTCATGGTGTGCTGTGTGTCGGTCCCCTTTGTGTCCGTCCCCTGTGTTGTGGTTTCCTGTGTGTCGGTCCCCTGTGTGTTGTCTCCTGTGTCATGGTGTGCTTTGTTTCGGTCCACTGTGTGTTTGTCCCCTGTGTCGTGGTGTGCTGTGTGTTGGTCCCCTGTGTGTTCGGCCCTGTGTCGTGGTGTGCTGTGTGTCGGTCCCCTGTGTGTCCGTCCCCTGTGTTGTGGTTTCCTGTGTGTTGGTTCCCTGTGTGTTGGTCCCCTATGTTCTGGTTTCCTGTGTGTCGGTCCCCTGTGTGTTGTCTCATTTGTCATGGTGTGCTTTGTTTCGGTCCACTGTGTGGTAGTATGCATTAGGGGTCATGTGGGACTGTGAAACCGTGATGTCATTGGCTGACAGATCCCGGGTCCTGGTTGGCCGTTGACCTCTAGCTCCGCCCTGAAGGCGGAGTATAAGTACCAGGAGTCCTCCCCCGCAGGCAGTCTACTACTGAACTGCGGGGGAACAGTCACGCTTAATAAAGCCTCATCGACTTCACTCTATTCGCCTCTCGGAGTCTTTGTGCGCTACAATTTTTTTTTTTTAATAAATATTTTATTGAAAATTTTTGGTCAACCAACACAGTACATTGTGCATCCTTTACACAATATTATAACAACACAAATAACAATGACCTATTTTATAAACAAAAAATGAATAAATAATAAATAACAAAAATGAAAACTAGCCCTAATTGGCAACTGCCTTGTCACAAATAACACTCTCCAAAAATATAATTTAACAGTCCAATATATAATTATATGTAGCAACGACCTATACATATTATACAGTATATATTAACAACCCTGAGAGTCCTTCTGGTTCCTCCTCACCCCCCCCCCCCTCCCCCCCCCCCGCCCCGAACCTGGGCTGCTGCTGCTGCCTTCTTTTTTCCATTCCATCTATCTTTCTGCGAGGTATTCGACGAACGGTTGCCACCGCCTGGTGAACCCTTGAGCCGACCCCCTTAGGACGAACTTAATCCGCTCTAGCTTTATAAACCCCGCCATGTCATTTATCCAGGTCTCCACCCCCGGGGGCTTGGCTTCTTTCCACATTAGCAATATCTTGCGCCGGGCTACTAGGGACGCAAAGGCCAAAACATCGGCCTCTCTCGCCTCCTGCACTCCCGGCTCTTGTGCAACCCCAAATACAGCCAACCCCCAGCTTGGTTCGACCCGGACCCCTACTACTTTTGAAAGCACCTTTGTCACCCCCATCCAAAACCCCTGTAGTGCCGGGCATGACCAAAACATATGGGTATGATTCGCTGGGCTTCTCGAGCACCTCGCACACCTATCCTCCACCCCCAAAAATTTACTGAGCCGTGCTCCAGTCATATGCGCCCTGTGTAATACCGTAAACTGAATCAGGCTTAGCCTGGCACACGAGGACGACGAGTTTACCCTGCTGAGGGCATCTGCCCACAGCCCCTCCTCGATCTCCTCCCCCAGCTCTTCTTCCCATTTCCCTTTTAGTTCATCTACCATAGTCTCCCCTTCGTCCCTCATTTCCCTATATATATCTGACACCTTACCATCCCCCACCCATGTCTTTGAGATCACTCTGTCCTGCACCTCTTGTGTCGGGAGCTGCGGGAATTCCCTGACCTGTTGCCTCGCAAAAGCCCTCAGTTGCATATACCTGAATGCATTCCCTTGGGGCAACCCATATTTCTCGGTCAGCGCTCCCAGACTCGCGAACTTCCCATCCACAAACAGATCTTTCAGTTGCGTTATTCCTGCTCTTTGCCACATTCCATATCCCCCATCCATTCCCCCTGGGGCAAACCTATGGTTGTTTCTTTTCGGAGACCCCCCCAAGGCTCCAGTCTTTCCCCTATGCCGTCTCCACTGTCCCCAAATCTTCAGTGTAGCCACCACCACCGGGCTTTTGGTGTAGTTCCTCGGTGAGAACGGCAATGGGGCTGTCACCATAGCCTGTAGGCTAGTCCCCCTACAGGACGCCCTCTCTAATCTCTTCCACGCCGCTCCCTCCTCCTCTCCCATCTACTTACTCACCATTGAAATATTAGCGGCCCAATAATACTCACTTAGGCTCGGTAGTGCCAGCCCCCCCCTATCCCTGCTACGCTGTAAGAATCCCTTCCTCACTCTCGGGGTCTTCCCGGCCCACACAAAACCCATGATGCTCTTTTCAATCCTTTTAAAAAAAGCCTTCGTGATCACCACCGGGAGGCACTGAAACACAAAGAGGAATCTCGGGAGGACCACCATCTTAACCGCCTGCACCCTCCCTGCCAGTGACAGGGATACCATATCCCATCTCTTGAAATCCTCCTCCATCTGTTCCACCAACCGCGTTAAATTTAACCTATGCAATGAGTCCCAATTCTTAGCTATCTGGATCCCCAGGTAACGAAAGTCCCTTGTTACCTTCCTCAACAGTAGGTCCTCTATTTCTCTACTCTGCTCCCCTGGATGCACCACAAACAACTCACTTTTCCCCATGTTCAATTTATACCCTGAAAAATCCCCAAACTCCCCAAGTATCCGCATTATTTCTGGCATCCCCTCCGCCGGGTCCGCCACGTATAGTAGCAAATCGTCCGCATACAAAGATACCCGGTGTTCTTCTCCTCCCCTAAGTACTCCCCTCCACTTCTTGGAACCCCTCAACGCTATCGCCAGGGGCTCAATCGCCAGTGCAAACAATAATGGGGACAGAGGGCATCCCTGCCTTGTCCCTCTATGGAGCCGAAAATATGCAGATCCCCGTCCATTCGTGACCACGCTCGCCATCGGGGCCCTATACAACAGCTGCACCCATCTAACATACCCCTCTCCAAAACCAAATCTCCTCAACACCTCCCACAAATAATCCCACTCCACTCTATCAAATGCTTTCTCGGCATCCATCGCCACTACTATCTCCGTTTCCCCCTCTGGTGGGGCCATCATCATTACCCCTAACCACCTCCGTATATTCGTGTTCAGCTGTCTCCCCTTCACAAACCCAGTTTGGTCCTCGTGGACCACCCCCGGGACACATTCCTCTATTCTCATTGCCATTACCTTGGCCAGGATCTTGGCATCTACATTTAGGAGGGAAATAGGTCTATAGGACCCGCATTGTAGCGGGTCCTTTTCCTTCTTTAAGAGAAGCGATATCGTTGCTTCAGACATAGTCGGGGGCAGTTGTCCCCTTTCCTTTGCCTCATTAAAGGTCCTCGTCAGTACCGGGGCGAGCAAGTCCACATATTTTCTATAGAATTCGACTGGGAATCCATCCGATCCCGGGGCCTTTCCCGCCTGCATGCTCCTAATTCCTTTCACCACTTCTTCTACCTCGATCTGTGCTCCCAGTCCCACCCTTTCCTGCTCTTCCACCTTGGGAAATTCCAGCCGATCCAAGAAGCCCATCATTCTCTCCCTCCCATCCGGGGGTTGAGCTTCATATAATTTTTTATAAAATGTCTTGAACACTCCATTCACTCTCTCCGCTCCCCGCTCCATCTCTCCTTCCTCATCCCTCACTCCCCCTATTTCCCTCGCTGCTCCCCTTTTCCTCAATTGGTGTGCCAGCAACCTGCTCGCCTTCTCCCCATATTCGTACTGTATACCCTGTGCCTTCCTCCATTGTGCCTCTGCAGTGCCCGTAGTCAGCAAGTCAAATTCTACATGTAGCCTTTGCCTTTCCCTGTACAGTCCCTCCTCCGGTGCTTCCGCATATTGTCTGTCCACCCTCAAAAGTTCTTGCAGCAACCGCTCCCGTTCCTTACTCTCCTGCTTCCCTTTATGTGCCTTTATTGATATCAGCTCCCCTCTAACCACCGCCTTCAACGCCTCCCAGACCACTCCCACCTGGACCTCCCCATTATCATTGAGTTCCAAGTACTTTTCAATGCACCCCCTCACCCTTAGACACACCCCCTCATCTGCCATTAGTCCCATGTCCATTCTCCAGGGTAGGCGCCCTCCTCTTTCCTCCCCTATCTCCAAGTCTACCCAGTGTGGAGCGTGATCCGAAATGGCTATAGCCGTATACTCCGTTCCCCTCACCTTCGGGATCAATGCCCTACCCAGCACAAAAAAGTCTATTCGCGAGTAGACTTTATGGACATAGGAGAAAAACGAGAACTCCTTACTCCTAGGTCTGCTAAATCTCCACGGGTCTACACCTCCCATCTGCTCCATAAAATCTTTAAGTACCTTGGCTGCTGCCGGCCTCCTTCCAGTCCTGGACTTCGACCTATCCAGCCCTGGTTCCAACACCGCATTAAAATCTCCCCCCATTATCAGCTTTCCCATCTCTAGGTCCGGAATGCGTCCTAGCATCCGCCTCATAAAATTGGCATCATCCCAGTTCGGGGCATATACGTTTACCAAAACCAGCGTCTCCCCCTGTAGTTTGCCACTCACCATCACGTATCTGCCCCCGTTATCCGCCACTAGAGTCTTTGCCTCGAACATTACCCGCTTCCCCACTAATATAGTCACCCCCCTGTTTTTCGCATCTAGCCCCGAATGGAACACCTGCCCCACCCATCCTTTGTGTAGCCTAACCTGGTCTATCAGTTTCAGGTGCGTTTCCTGTAACATAACCACATCTGCCTTAAGTTTCTAAGGTGTGCGAGTACCCGTGCCCTCTTTATCGGCCCGTTCAGCCCTCTCACGTTCCACGTGATCAGCCGGGTTGGGGGGCTTCCTACCCGCCCCCCTTGTCAATTAGCCATCACCTTTTTCCAGCTCCTCACCCGGTTCCCACGCAGCTGTATCTCCCCCAGGCGGTGCCCCCCCCCGCCCATCCTCTCCCATACCAGCTCCCCCCTCTCCCAAGCAGCAGCAACCCAGTAATTCCCCCCTCCCACCCACCCCCCGCTAGATCCCCCGCGAGCGTAATTACTCCCCCCATGTTGCTCCCAGAAGTCAGCAAACTCTGGCCGACCTCGGCTTCCCCCCGTGACCTCGGCTCGCACCGTGCGACGCCCCCTACTTCCTGCTTCTCTATTCACGCCATGATTATCATAGCGCGGGAACCAAGCCCGCGCTTCTCCCTTGGCCCCGCCCCCAATGGCCAACGCCCCATCTCCTCCACCTCCCCTCCTCCCCCCATCACCACCTGTGGGAGAGAGAAAAGTTACCACATCGCAGGATTAGTACATAAAACTCCTCTTTCCCCCCTTTTTAACCCCCCTCTTTGCCCCCCACATTTGCCCACCACTTTGTTCAAACGTTCTTTTTAATAACCCGCTCATTCCAGTTTTTCTTCCACAATAAAAGTCCACGCTTCATCCGCCGTCTCAAAGTAGTGGTGCCTCCCTCGATATGTGACCCACAGTCTTGCCGGTTGCAGCATTCCAAATTTTATCTTCTTTTTATGAAGCACCGCCTTGGCCCGATTAAAGCTCGCCCTCCTTCTCGCCACCTCCGCACTCCAGTCTTGATAAACGCGGATCACCGCGTTCTCCCGTTTACTGCTCCGAGTTTTCTTTGCCCATCTAAGGACCATTTCTCTATCCTTAAAACGGAGGAATCTCACAACTATGGCTCTGGGAATTTCTCCTGCTCTCGGTCCTCGCGCCATCACTCGGTATGCTCCCTCCACCTCCAACAGACCCGCCGGGGCCTCCACTCCCATTAACGAGTGCAGCATCGTGCTCACATATGCCCCGACGTCCGCTCCCTCCACACCTTCAGGAAGACCAAGAATCCTCAGGTTGTTCCTCCTTGCGTTGTTTTCCAGTGCCTCCAACCTTTCCACACATCGTTTCTGATGTGCCTCATGCGTCTCCGTCTTCACCACCAGGCCCTGTATGTCGTCCTCATTCTCGGCTGCCTTTGCCTTCACGACCCGAAGCTCCCGCTCCTGGGTCTTTTGTTCCTCCTTTAGCCCTTCGATCGCCTGTAGTATCGGTGCCAACAGCTCTTTCTTAATTTCCTTTTTGTTCTCTTCCACACAGCATTTCAAGAACTCTTGTTGTTCAGGGCCCCATGTTAAACTGCCACCTTCCGACGCCATCTTGGTTTTTGCTTGCCTTCCTTGCCGCTGTTCTAAAGGATCCACTGCAATCCGGCCACTTTCTCCTCCTTTTTCCATCCGTATCCAGGGGGGATTCCCTTCTGGTTTACCGCACAGTGTTTTTAGCCATCAAAATTGCTGTTGGGGCTCCTATCAAGAGCCCAAAAGTCCGTTTCACCGGGAGCTGCCGAAACGTGCGACTCAGCTGGTCATCGCCGCACCCGGAATTGTGCGCTACAATTTATTAAGCGTGACAAAAAGGACTATGGAGCTCAGGATCATCCCGGAATGCCTGAGGATCAGCCCCCACGCAGTGAACGCAGCAGCAGCTTTCAAGCACTGGCAGACTTGTTTTGAGGCCTACCTCAGAACGGCCACCGGCCGGGTCACAGAAGACCAAAAACTACAGGTCCTGCACTCGAGGTTAAGCACGGAGATCTTCTCCCTCATCGAAGACGCAGAGGATTTCCAGACGGCGTTCGCAGCACTAAAAAGTCTCTATGTTCGCCCAGTTAACCAGATCTACGCTCGCTATCAATTCGCAACGAGACGGCAAAGTCCCGGAGAATCGATAGATGAATTCTACGCCACGCTACTAATTTTGGGACGGGCCTGCAGCTGCCCGCCGGTGAACGCAAATGAACACACGGACATGTTAATGCGCGATGCTTTTGTGGCAGGTATGAACTCCTCCCAAATCCGCCAAAGACTTCTAGAAAAAGAGTCGCTAGAACTCTCAGAGGCACGGGCCCTAGCAGCCTCCCTAGACGTGGCCACGCGAAATACCCGCGCCTACGGCCCCGACCGCGCGGCAGCCCATTGGGCTCCGTACGCACCCGTCGCGACAAACCCACCCCCCCCCCCCCCCCCCCCCGGACACCCCACAGGCATGCGTGGTTCAAACGCCAAGTCGCACCGGGGGAGCCTGCTGCTATTTCGGCGGCCAGGCGAAACACCCGCGGCAGCGCTGCCCGGCCCACGCAGCGATCTGTAAGAGCTGTGGGAAAAAGGGCCATTTCGCGGCTGTGTGCCGGTCCCGCGAGGTCGCCGCTGTCCCGGGAGAACAGGCAGCCCTGCACGCCGTTTACGCTCCCCAACCCCCCTAGTGCCCCATGTATGACCCGCCGGCGCTACCACTCTGGGTCCCGACCACCGCTCTCCCCGGAGAACAGGGAGCCCTGCACGCCGTTTACGCTCCCCAACCCCCCCACCCCGCGCCCCATGTATGACACGCCGGCGCTACCGCTTTTGGTCCCGGCCACCGCTGTCCCCAGAGAAGAGGGAGCCCTGCGCGTTCCTAACGCTCCCCAACCCCCCCAGCACCCCACGTGCGACCCGCAGGCGCCGCCATTTTGGGTCCCGGCCACCACGAGGGGAGGAAGGGCGCCGCCATCTTGGACCACCCCAGCCTTTGTGCGCTACACACTGTGTGTTTGTCCCCTGTGTCGTGGTGTGCTGTGTGTTGGTCCCCTGTGTGTTGGGCCCTGTGTCGTGGTGCGCTGTGTGTCAGTCCCCTGCATTGTGGTGTACTGTGTGTCGGCCCCCTGTGTGTTGGTCCCCTATGTTGTGGTTTCCTGTGTGTCCGTCCCCTGTGTGTCCGTCCCCTGTGTTGTAGTTTCCTGTGTGCCTGTCCCCTGTGTTTCTGTCCCTTGTGTCATGGTATCCTGACTTGTCGAGGGCAGAGGGCTGTTGTCACAGCTGCCTCCCTGGCGGTGCTTGGGTCCCTAGGGGGCACCATCCCTGGCACTGGCTGGGGGCGGGGGGGCACCAGATGTGCCTGAACCATCGCCTGCTGGTCCTGCCAGACACAAGACAGCATGTATGGTTAGTGTTATGGGCCAGGGTTTAGAGAACCCCAAAGTGTATCATGGAGTTCACCTTACCCACAACTTTTAATAGATTGTGGTATGGGGTGCACACAGCCCACTCTACAGGTGTGGTACAGCAGTGACGGAATGTCTATGTCATCATCAGACCCGAAGTCCAGGATCCCCTATGTCGGATTGTGCTGTCTGTCTGTCCCCTGGGTGTTGGTCCCCTATGTTGTGGTTTCCTGTGTGTCGGTCCCCTGTGTGTTGTCTCCTGTGTCATGGTGTGCTTTGTTTCGGTCCACTGTGTGTCTGTCCCCTGTGTCGTGGTGTGCTGTGTGTTGGTCCCCTGTGTATTGGGCCCTGTGTCGTGGTGTGCTGTGTGTCGGTCCCCTGCATTGTGGTGTGCTGTGTGTCGGTCCCCTGTGTCGTGGTGTGCTGTATGTTGGTCCCCTGTGTATTGGGCCCTGTGTCGTGGTGTGCTGTGTGTCGGTCCCCTGAATCATGCTGTGCTGTGTTTTGGTCCCCTGTGTTGTGGTGTGCTGTGTGTCGGTGCCCTGTGTGTTGGTCCCCTGTGTCGTGGTGCCCTGTGTGTCGTTCCCCGTGTCGTGGTGTGCTGTGCGTCGGTCTCCTGTGTCGAGTTGTGCTGCGTGTCTTTCCCCTGTGTGTTGGTCCCCTATGTTGTGGTTTCCTGTGTGTCAGTCCCCTGTGTGTTGGTCCCCTGTGTCGTGGTGTGCTGTGTGTTGGTTCCCTGTGTGTTGGTCTCCTGTGTCGTGGTGCGCTGTGTGTCGGTCCCCTGTGTCGTGGTGTGCTGTGTGTCGGTCCCCTGTGTCGTGGTGTGCTGTGTGTCGGTCCCCTGTGTGTTGGTCCCCTGTGTCGTGGTGCGCTGTGTGTTGGTCCCCTGTGTCGTGGTGTGCTGTGTGTTGGTCCCCTGTGTGTTGGTCTCCTGTGTCGTGGTGTGCTGTGTGTCGGTCCCCTGTGTCGTGGTGTGCTGTGTGTCGGTCCCCTGGGTGTCGGTCCCCTGTGTCATGGTGTGCTGTGTGTCGGTCCCCTGTGTGTTGGTCCCCTGTCTCATGATGTGCTGTGTGTCGGTCCCCTGTGTGTTAGTTCCCTGTCTCATGGTGTGCTGTGTATCGGTCCCCTGTGTGTCGGTCCCCTGTGTGTCGGTCCCCTGTGTCATGGTGTGCTGTGTGTCGATCCCCTGTGTGTCGGTCCCCTGTGTGTCGGTCCCCTGTGTCATGGTGTGCTGTGTGTCGATCCCCTGTGCGTTGGTCCCCTGTCTCGTGGTGTGCTGTGTGCCTGTCCCATGTGTTTCTGTCCCTTGGGTCGTGGCGTCCTGGTTCGTCTCGGGCGGAGGGCTGCCCTCCCCATCGATGCTTGGGTCCCTTGGGGGCACCGGCCTTGGCACTGGCTGGGGGCGTGGGGCGCCAGATGGGCCGGGACCATCGCCAGCTGGTCCTGCAAAACACATGACAGCATGTATGGTTAGGCAGACGGACGGGAGTGAGGCGTGCGGTGGTGAGGGTGTGGGGTGAGGGGGTAGGGTTTTGGGGGTGGGGTGAGGGGGTGGGGGTGAGTGATGTGGGCACACATCTGTTGTGAGGGGCTGCATACAGGCAGGGGGTTCTGACTTGATGGCGAGCCTCCGACCTCCGCATCGGCGACTACTGCTCCTCCGGTCCGCCAACAATGTCCAGTGCCCTCTCTTCGGGAATGGTATGGGGACGCAGTACTGGTGGTCCTCCTCCGGTCTTCCCCTGCTCCCGGCAGTTATGCGTGGACTTCTCCTGGGGTGGTGGGGGCAAACACAAACAGCAACAGTGTTAGACAGTCCGACACATGCAGCCCAGTGGTAGGGCCTCTGATGGCATCAGTGCACAGAGCACCCGACCATTGCAGCTGGCATGGATTAGTGCATCCATGTGGGTCAGTGTGGGGGTGGGAGCGTCCCCTTGGGGTGGGGGGTGCGAGTCACATGTGGGTGGGGGGTTAGTGCCAGCGGCAAGGTGCTGGGTACTCACCCTGGCTGCCCCAAAGAGGTTGTGGAGCTTTTTTCGGCACTGGTCTGAGGTCCTAGCCACCATCCAACGGCGCTGACGGTGTCCGCCACCTCCGCTCAGGCACGCCGAACGCTGGCGCCTGCTGTGATGCGTCCCGGCCCGGGGTACAACACCAGCCTCCTCTCCCCCACGGCGTCCAGGAGGATGTCCAACTCGCCGTCCCTAAATCGCGGCGCCGCTCTTCTGGCGGCCATCTTGCCTGCGACGCTAGGTGTGTGGGGGGGAGAATGGTTATGAGAACCGCGGTGTCACGCCAATGATGCAACCGGCGTATCAACGGCCGTTTCCTCGGGCGCTTCATGTTCCGCCCGTGCTAGCCCCTTGTGGGCCATTGAATAGCTCCACCTGGGGGCCCGAAGACGCCGTCATGAAACTCCACAGGTTATCACAATGGTGTCAACATTTAGCCCCGTTTCTGGAGAGTCCAGCCGCACATCTACCTCTCCGTTTTGTCACTTTGCGGGGGTTAGTGTTCCTGTCGAAGTGCTATTTTGTTTCACTAATTTTGATTTCCTGCCTGGTCTTTACTTTCCACCATTGCCGAACCTGTTGAATCCCCAATAACTCACCTGTTTTGACTCATCTTTCTCAAAACTATGGAATATCTTCGCCCCTCAATTATCTCTTTCCAATTACATTCCCAGGCTTTTAATAACCATGGATGGGATCATATAGGGGCTTTTCACAGTCCTTCATTGAAGCCTACTTGTGACAATAAGCGATTATTATTATTATTATTATATAATCATCACTTACTCCTCTCCACCACTTCAATACTTTTCAACGTGAGAGGCACCTTGTACTATGAGACTTCCCCCTTCCCCTGCCTATATCACTGAATATAAATAATGGAAAGAGAAAAACTGCACATAGCTTCCTATCCTAACTTGTTGGAAGATGTGATGTGGAGATGCTGACATTGGACTGTGGTGGGCACAGTAAGAAGTCTTCCAACACCAGATTAATTTGGTTTATTTGGAATCACGAGCTTTCAGAGCGTAGCTCCTTCATCAGGTGAGTGAAGAGGTAGGTTACACAAACACAGCATATATCGACAAAGCCAATGATGCAAGATGATACTTTGAATACGAGTCTTTGCAGGTAATTAAGTCTTTACAGGTCCAGACGCTGCAACTGGAGCGAGAGATAATCACAGGTTAAAGAGGCGTGAATTGTCTCAAGCAAGGAAAGTTGGTAGGATTTTGCAAGCCCAGGCCAGATGGTGGGTGGTTAAATGTAACATGAATCCAAGATCCCGGTTGAGGCCGTACTCATGCATGCGGAACTTGGCTATCAGTTTCTGCTCGGTGATTCTGCGTTGTCGTGCGTCCTGAAGGCCGCCTTGGAGAACGCTTACCCGAAGGTCAGAGGCTGAATGCCCTTGACTGCTGAAGTGTTCCCTGACTGGAAGGGAACATTCCTGCCTGGCAATTGTTGTGCGATGTCCTTTCATCTGTTGTCGTAGTGCCTGCATGGTCTCGCCAATGTACCATGCCTCGGGACATCCTTTCATGCAGCGTATGAGGTAGACAACATTGGCTGAGTTGCACTAGTATGTACCCCATACCTGGTGGGTGATGTTCTCACGTGTAATGGTGGTATCTATGTCGATGATCTGGCACGTCTTGCAGAGATTGCCATGACAGGGTTGTGTGGTGTCGTGGTCGCTGTTCTGAAGGCTGGGTAGTTTGCTGCAAACAATGGTCAGTTTGAGTTTGCGCCGTTGTTTGAAGGCAAGTAGTGGAGGGTGGCTTGGCAAGATGTTCCTCTTTCGATGACGTGTTGAAGGCTGTGAAGAAGATGTCGTAGTCTCTCCGCTCTGGAGAAGTACTGGACGACGAAGGGTATTCTGTCAGTTGTGTCCTGTGTTTGTCTTCTGAGGAGGTTGGTGCGGTTTTTTGCTATGACCCGTTGGAACTGTTGATCGATGAATCAAGCGCCATATCCCGTTCTTAGGAGGGCATCTTTCAACGTCTGTAAATGTCTGTTATGTTCCTCCTCGTCTGAGCAGATCCTGTGTATACGGAGGACTTGTCCATAGGGGATGGCTTCTTTAATGTGTTTTGGGTGAAAGCTGGAGAAGTGGAGCATCATGAGATTATCCGTGGGCTTGTGGTAAAGCGAAGTGCTGAGGTGACCACCTTTGCTGGAGATGCGTGTGTCCAAGAATGCAGCCAATTCTGGAGAGTAGTCAATGGTGAGTCTGATGGTGGGATGGAACTTATTGATATCATCGTGTAGTTGTTTCAGTGATTCTTCGCCATGGGTCCAAAGGAAAAAAATGTCATCAATATATTTAGTGTACAACGTTGGTTGAAGTCCTGTGCAGTGACGAGGTCTTGTTCGAACTTGTGCATGAAGATGTTGCCGTATTGAGATGCGGATTTGGTCCCCATGGCTGTTCCGTGTGTCTGGATGAAGAACTTGATGTCGAAGGTGAAGACGTTGTGATCCAGGATGAAGCGGATGAGTTGTAGAATTGCATCTGGAGATTGGCAGCTGTTGGTGTTGAGTACTGAGGCTGTTGCAGCAATGCCGTCGTCATGAGGGATGCTAATATAGAGTGCCGAGACGTCCATTGTGATGAGGAATGTTCCTGGTTCACCTGGCCCATGGGTGCTGAGTTTCTGTAGGAAGTCTTTAGTGTTGCGACAGAAGCTGGGCATTCCTTGTACGATGGGTTTCAAGCTGACCTCGATGTAGCCAGAGAGGTTCTCCCACAGAATCCCATTGCCTGATACAATAGGATGATGGTCAAATTCTTTGTGCCCTTACTTTGGAATACATTAATTTTTGTCATTGTTCTTTGGCAATGTTTCTGTGTGTTATTAATGTTTTTGCGTGTTGATGATATTTGTGTGTGCTGTTAATGCCTGTGTGTTAATGTTTGTGTTATTAATCTTTGAGTGTGTTATTGATGCTTTTGTGCGTTGCTAATCTTTGTACATATTGTTAATGTTTGTCTGAATTATTAATGTTGATGCATATTATTAATATTTGTATGTGTGTAAAGATGTACTCCCAGAGGCCCCTTAAGTTGAATGAATGATTTTATTTACAAAGTGCATGCTGCAAGCTAGTCCATTGTACATTATTTTTGGGGGTTTCTTTTGAAAATGTTTTTATTGAGGTTTTTCATTTTATACAATATAAAATAAACAAGCCTGTGTCAACCAGGTACAATTTACAAAAGCCAAATTGTGGAGATAACCCCCCAAGACCCTACCCCCCTAACCCCTTCCCTCTCCCCCCTCACTGTCCTTTTTATTTTACTTAAAAATACTTTTGTTGAATTTTTACATTTGTACACTGTACAATAGGTGAGCGAGACGGTTCATGTGTACAATTCCATTACTTTTGTCCCTGTGGCTTTGTTGGGGCCCCCTCCTCAGTCTCTTTCCGTGTCCCCTCCTGATGTTTCCCTGGGTTCACACTTGTCCTCATCCTCCAGTAAGAACCTGTTCATTCGGGTTCTGGTTAGGTGTGTTCTGTGCACCACTTTAAACTGCAGGAGGAAGTGGAGTTGGCCTTGCTCAGTGCTTCGCTCTGAGGTGCATTGTACATTCTTTCTAACTAGGAAAACTCGTCCCCCTAGGGAGATTCCACATGCTAGGTGTTGACTGGTTATTCAGACCACGTAACCCTTACTCAGTAAGGCTGGTCTTAAAATGACAATCATCACAGTGTGTTTTGTTTTTGTGTGTTACTAATGTTTGCATGTATTGCCAATATTGGTCTTTTATTGATGTGTGTGTGATACTAATGTTTGTATGCATTTCTAATGTTTGCATGTTATTTATTTATTGATGTTTGTGTTGCTAACCTTTGTATGCATTACTCATGTTTGTGTGTCATTAATGTTTGTGTGTGTTACTAATCTTTGTATGTATTGCAAATGTTTGAGTCAAATATTGGTTTAAAATCACCTTTAAGCTGCCACATTTGAATTTAGTAGGCTTCAATGAACAGAGAAAAATTTGCAAAACAATGAAGTTTGTTTCAGTTATTTCCATATCCTTTCTTTCCTGCTGTCTGAGACATGAGGGTGCTTCCATAAATATTGACTGTCCCAATAACACACCAAGGTGGTCATTTACCATGTATGATCCTGATAAAATTGCCAGATGCCAAAAGATGCCAGATAAAATTGCTCATCTCCTATCTCCCCTCTACTTATGCTGCAGAATCGATGTTCAGGAGTTCCACTTCTCTGTGGCGCAGAAACATTCGACATATGGGGCGGAATTTTGACCCCACATGAGCATGAATGGCAATGCAGACCCAAAGTCCCACTAGAGTCGGGAAATGAGATTCTCGCCGGTGAGATCTCATTTCCCCATTTTCCCTGCCCCTCGTCGGAACCTAATTTCAATAATTTTTTATACATTTAAATATCATTGATAGGCTTCCCAGCCATTTGATCGCCCCCGCATCGAATATTCATTCCTCAGGGGTGTAAAACGGGAATAGCTTGGTGCCCCCAGAAGGGAAAGGGACATGCACTGGCCTCTGGAACTGACCCTGCACATGCTGGCACTTCCCCTGGCAATGGCACCATGGGAGTATCACCCCGGCCATGTCAACCTGGCAGTGCCACCTGGCGGTGCCAATCTAGTAGTGCTATCCTGGCAGTGCCAGGGGTGGGCGATTTGGTGAACTCCACACAGGTCGGGTCCCCTTATGTGTGGGAGGGCGGATGCCTGTAAGAGGGAGAGTGGCCTGATACTTGCATGATGGTAGGGGTTGGTCACCATGACGTTTGTGGGAATTGGGGGGGTGGGGGGTGGAATGGGGGCAGAGGGGTCTTCCATGGACGTGAGGAGGTTGTGGGGAGTTTATCTGCAGCCTTAGAGATGGCACCCGATCTTTGTGGCTCCGGACTTGCCGGATCTATCAGGCCCCGCCCTGCCAAATGACAGCATAAACAAGGCCGCAAGATTCTCTGTGCACAGAGCATCAGAAAATCTGGCCTGAGAACTCGGCTGTGCGTCTGGAGAGACACATGTCGGTTTTCAGTCTCAACCTGAACGCTGCCACATTTTGGGAAAATACCGCCTGTGGTTTGTGTGTAATATAAGGCCCTTCAATACAGTTTGACATTTTTGGGATCTCTTCCTGGATTTCTGAGATGAATAAAATTGGGCTGTGAGTGCAGTGTGGTTAGAAACCAGGGTCCCGCAATCCAGGTAAAAATGGCTCCTTCTGCTTGGGACTGGGAGAAGCTCCACATGCTTTGTTTTGCTGAGTGCTGGGCTGCTCTCATGCCACAAATCAGGCGACTGTCGAGAAAATTGACATTAGTTTGTCATCATAATTTTCAACGCATATTTTTAAAAACTCATTCGTAGCTTTAAATTGTAATACACTGTAATCGACAAAACATATTTTTACGCTGTGGCCATGTGAATTAACTCGGCAGAATGTGCACCATCCTCGGGCACTAATTAAACTGTTGTGGAAAGCCGAACAAATATTTTGCTTGAGTTTAGTGAGAGAGGGTTTCACGTGCATCTGAAAATGTGCTAGTGGTTCCGTTAAGTTGCAGCAGCCTTGACCCTCGGTGCTTGCCCTACAACAGAAATGAAGTGCTCTAACTGTTGCCAGTACAAGCAAACACTGCCTCAGGAGATGCTTTTCAATGTTCCTCTGGAGATGGAAAATGGGTGCCTGATCCTATTTTTGGCCTGCATACATTTACTTCAGTCACCTGATCAGGACCATTGCATGGCCGGATTGTTGCTGATGCAGTTTTTAAGTCTGTGCAAGCTATTATCTATCTTTCTCTCTTCAGGTACCACGCCCTGAAAGGGCATTAGTGACCATGGACTTCTGTGTCGATGCATGATAATGGACCATGCTTGTCTGTTGGGCCACATTATGAACACACCTTCCTTGGCCATCAAGACTTGGAATGTGACTGAAACCGGGGCCTCTGACTCAGAGGCAGGGACATTATCCATTGTGCCATAAGACCTCCCCTGCCAGCTATTATACACTACGCTGCAATTCAATGGAATATACAGTGGATAGAAAACTGGTTGGCAGAGAGGAAACAAAGAATGGGGATGTGGTAGTATGTATTAGGGGTCATGTGGGACTGTGAAGCCGTGATGCTATTGGCTGACAGATCCCGGGTCCTGGTTGGCTGTTGACTCCTAGCTCTGCCCTGAAGGCGGAGTATAAGAACACGGGCTTCTCCCCGCCGCTCCATTCTGTTGTTGAACTGCTGGGGACAAGTCTCGCTTAATAAAGCCTCATCGACTTCATCTCTACTCGTCTCTCTCGTAAGTCATTGTGCGCTACAATTTATTAAGCGAGCTTAAAGGACTATGAAGCTCCGGATCGCCCCGAATGCCTGCGGATCAGCCCCCACGCAGCGAACTCGGCAGCAGTCTTTAAACACTGGCAAGCTTGTTTTGAAGGCTACCTCCGAACGGCCCCCGGCCGGATCACAGAAGACCAGAAACTGCAGGTCCTGCATTCGAGGGTAAGCCCGGAAATTTACCCTCTCATAGAAGACGCAGAGGATTTCCCGACGGCGCTCGCAGTACTGAAGAGCATCTACGTTCGCCCCGTGAACCACGTCTACGCACACTACCAACTCGCAACGAGACGACAAAGTCCCGGAGAATCGTTAGAGGAATTCTACGCCGCGCTGCTAATTTTGGGACGGGGCTGCAGCTGCCCGCCGGTGAATGCGATTGAACACACGGACATGCTAATTCGCGATGCGTTTGTGGCAGGTATGAACTCTCCCCAAATCAGCCAAAGACTTTTAGAAAAAGAGTCGCTAGGGCTCTCAGAGGCACGGACCATTGCAGCTTCCCTAGATGTGGCCTCGCAAAACGCCCGCGCCTACGGCCCCGACCGCGCGGCAGCCCCTTGGGCTCCGTGGACCCCCGTCGCGACAAACCCCCCCCCCCTCCCTCACAGGCTTGCGCGGTTAAAGCGCCAGATCATCCCGGGGGGGCCCGCTGCTATTTCTGCGGGCAAGCGAAACACCCCCGGCAGCGCTGCCCGGCCCGCGCAGCTGTTTGCAAAAGCTGCGGCAAGAAGGGCCATTACGCGGCTGTGTGCCGGTCCCGGGGGGTCGCCGCAATCCCCGGAGAAGAACAAGCCCTGCGCATCCCAAATGCTCCCCTACCCCCCCCAGCGCCCCATGTGCGACCCGCGGGCGCCGCCATTTTGGGTCCCGGCCACCACGAGGGGAGGATGGGCGCCGCCATCTTGTGACTCCCCAGCAACGTGCGATTCATGGGGGCGGCCATTTTGTCCACCCCCGACCACGTGCGATCCATGGGGGTGGCCATTTTGTCCACCCCCGGCCGCGTGCGATTCATGGACGCCGCCATCTTGGATGACAACAAAGGACCCCAGCATCGACGGCTCCACGGGGTCCGAAGAAGACGCCGAGACACTACGACCATGACTGGCCTCGGTGACGCTGGATCAATCACGGCCCCGGACGCTCCAGATGACGACAACAACGGTGCTGATCAACGGACACGAGACACCATGCCTGATCGACTCCGGGAGCACCGAAAGTTTCATTCACCCCGACACGGTAAGACGCTGTTTTCTGACCATCCATCCAAGTACGCAAAAGATTTCCCTAGCTGCAGGATCCCAATCCGTAGAGATCAAAGGGTTCTGCATCGCGAACCTAACGATGCAAGGGAGGGAGTTTAAAAACTACAGGCTCTACGTCCTTCCCCAACTCTGCGCGCCCACATTACTGGGATTAGATTTCCAGTGTAACCTGCAGAGCCTAACATTTCAATTCGGCGGCCCAATACCCCCACTCACTATCTGCAGCCTCGCAACTCTCAAGGTTGAACCGCCGTCCTTGTTTGCAAACCTCACCCCGGATTGCAAACCCGTCGCCACGAGGAGCAGACGGTACAGCGCCCAGGACCGGATATTTATTCGGTCTGAAGTCTAGCGGTTGCTGAAGGAAGGCATAATCCAGGCCAGCAATAGTCCCTGGAGAGCACAGATGGTAGTAGTAAAGACCGGGGAAAAGCAAAGGATGGTCATAGACTATAGCCAGACCATCAACAGATAGATGTGTACCCTCTCCCCCCGCATATCAGACATGGTAAATCGGATTGCCCAGTATAAGGTGTTCTCCACCGTGGACCTCAAGTCCGCCTACCGCCAGCTCCCCATCCGCCCAAGTGACCGCAAGTACACAGCCTTCGAGGCAGACGGACGATTATACCATTTCCTAAGGGTCCCATTTGGCGTCACAAACGGGGTCTCGGTCTTCCAACGGGAGATGGACCGAATGGTTGATCAACATGGGTTGTGGGCCACGTTCCCGTATCTCGACAATGTAACCATCTGCGGCCACGACCAGCAGGACCACGACGCCAACCTCCAAAAATTCCTCCAGACCGCCAAAGCCTTGAACCTCACGTACAACGATGACAAGTGCGTTTTTAGCACCAACCGGCTAGCCATTCTGGGCTACGTAGCGCGCAATGGGGTAATAGGCCCCGACCCCGAACGTATGCGCGCCCTCATGGAATTTCCCCTCCCGCACTGCCCAAAAGCCCTGAAACGCTGCCTGGGGTTTTTTTCATACTACGCCCAGTGGGTCCCCCAGTACGCAGACAAGGCCCGCCCCCTAATACAGACCACGACCTTCCCTCTGTCGACAGAGGCTTGCCAGGCCTTCAGCTGCATCAAAGCGGATATCGCAAAGGCCACGATGCGCGCCATCGACGAGTCCCTCCCCTTCCAGGTCGAGAGCGACGCCTCCAACGTAGCTCTAGCGGCCACCCTTAACCAAGCGGGCAGACCCGTGGCCTTTTTCTCCCGGACCCTCCACGCCTCAGAAACCCGCCACTCCTCAGTGGAAAAGGAATCCCAAGCCATAGTTGAAGCTGTGCGACATTGGAGGCATTACCTGGCCGGCAGGAGATTCACTCTCCTCACCAACCAACGGTCGGTAGCCTTCATGTTCGATAATGCACTGCGGGGCAAAATCAAAAACGACAAGATCTTAAGGTGGAGGATCGAGCTCTCCACCTTCAACTACGAGATTTTGTATCGTCCCGGAAAGCTGAACGAGCCGTCCGATGCCCTATCCCGCGGCACATGTGCCAACGCACAAATTAACCGCCTCCAAACCCTCCACGAGGACCTCTGCCACCCGGGGGTCACTCGGTTTTTCCACTTTATCAAGTCCCGCAATCTCCCATACTCTTTAGAGGAGGTCCGTACAGTCACAAGGATCTGCCACATCTACGCGGAATGCAAACCGCATTTTTTCAGGCCGGATGGTGCGCACCTGATTAAGGCTTCCCGCCCCTTTGAACGCCTTAGTCTCGATTTCAAAGGGCCCCTCCCCTCCACCGACCGCAACACATACTTTCTTAATGTGGTGGACGAATACTCCCGCTTCCCATTCGCCATTCCCTGCTCTGACATGACCGCGGCCACAGTCATTAAAGCCCTGAACACCATCTTCAAACTGTTCGGTTGCCCTGCATACGTCCACAGCGACAGGGGGTCCTCTTTCATGAGTGACGAGCTGCGCCAGTTCCTGCTCAGCAAGGGCATAGCCTCAAGCAGGACGACCAGCTACAACCCCCGGGGGAACAGGCAAGTAGAGAGGGAGAATGGCACGGTCTGGAAGACCGTCCTACTGGCCCTACGGTCCAGAGACCTCCCAGTTTCACGGTGGCAGGAGGTCCTCCCGGACGCGCTCCACGCCATCCGGTCGCTATTATGTACGAGCACTAATCAAACGCCTCATGAGCGTCTCCTTGTCTTCCCTAGGAGGTCCTCCTCTGGAACATCGATGCCGACCTGGCTGGCGGCCCCAGGACCCATCTTGCTCCGAAAGCATGTGCGGGCACACAAGGCGGACCCGTTGGTCAAAAGGGTTCAACTCCTCCACGCGAACCCACAGTTCGCTTATGTGGAGTACCCCGACGGCCGACAGGACACGGTCTCCCTGCGGGATCTGGCGCCCGCCGGCAACACACACCCCCCCCCTACACCATTCACCCAACCCCCCCCCTTCCTGCCACCGCCGCACCCCGCGACCGCCCCCTTCCCAGGAGGATCGGTTCCCCTCCCCTCAGGCCCGACCAAGAATAAAGCCCAAGCTGAAACCGTAAGGCTCCCGGAGACGACAACACCGGTACAAGCACCACCACCACCACCGAGGCCGAGGCGATCGACACGGACGACCAGACCGCCCGACCGACTCGTGGCGTCGATCTAAATCAATATATGGACTTTTCACAAGAACATTTTGCTTTTCTCCCGATACCTTCTGTAAATAGTTGAAACAGGACAAAATTGTACAATACTGTATTGCCATGTGAATGTTTTCCTCCCAGGACCAGCCCTGTAAACCCTTGCCACCATACGAAGCATCACCCCGCCGGGTTCATTTTTGACAAGGGGTGAATGTGGTAGTATGTATTAGGGGTCATGTGGGACTGGAAGCCCTAATGTAATTGGCTGACAGATCCCGGGTCCTGGTTGGCCGTTGACCTCTAGCTCCGCCCTGAAGGCAGAGTATAAGAAGCCGGAGTCCTCCCCCGCAGGCCATTCTACTATCGAGCTGCGGGGGAACAGACACGCTTAATAAAGCCTCATCGACTTCACTCTATTCGTCTCACGGAGTCTTTGTGCGCTACACTCCCCTACTCTGTGGAGGAGGTCCGTACAGTCACCAGGAACTGCCACATCTGCGCGGAGTGCAAACCGCACTTTTTCAGGCCAGATAGAGCGCACCTGATCAAGGCTTCCCGCCCCTTTGAACGCCTCAGTCTGGATTTCAAAGGGCCCCTCCCCTCCACCGACCGCAACACCTACTTCCTGAACGTGGTGGACGAGTACTCCCGTTTCCCCTTCGCCATCCCCTGCCCCAACATGACAGCGGCCACAGTCATTAAAGCCCTTAGCACCATATTCACACTGTTCGGTTGCCCTGCAAATATCCATAGCGACAGGGGGTCCTCCTTCATGAGTGACGAGCTGCGCCAGTTCCTGCTCAGCAAGGGTATAGCCTCGAGCAGGATGACCAGCTACAACCCCCGGGGGAACGGGCAAGTAGTGAGGGAGAACGGCACGGTCTGGAAGACCGTCCTACTGGCCCTACGGTCCAGGGATCTCCCAGTTTCCCGGTGGCAGGAGGTCCTCCCGGACGCTCTCCACTCCATCCGGTCGCTGCTGTATACCACCACTAACCAAACGCCTCATGAGCGCCTCCTTGTCTTCCCCAGGAAGTCCTCCTCCGGAACGTCGCTGCCGACCTGGCTGGCGGCCCCAGGACCCATCTTGCTCCGGAAACATGTGCGGGCGCACAAGTCGGACCCGTTGGTCGAGAGGGTTCACCTCCTCCACGCGAACCCGCAGTACGCCTACGTGGCGTACCCCAACGGCCGACAGGACACGGTCTCCCTGCGAGACCTGGCGCCCGCCGGCAACACACACACCCCCCCGACACTGATCGTCCCCTCCCTGCCACCGGCGCACCCCGCGACCGCCCCCTTCCCGGGAGGATCGGTCCTCCTCCCGTGTTCGCCCAGGAGTGAAACAGGAACAAACACCGAAACGCTCCCGGAGACGACAACGCCGGAACAAGCACCTGCACCACCACCGGGGCTGAGACGATCGACGAGGAAGACCAGACCGCCCGCTCGACTTGTGGCATCGGCGTGACACCAAGAATGTTGTTGGACTGTAAGAAAAAATTTTTATTTCTCTTACTAATATTGTAAATAGTTTCACAAACCTTGTACATAGCCCAGTGTAGGGCTAAAACCGTAATGACATGCCCGAAATGTTCCTCCCAGGACCAGCCTTGTAATCCCCTACCACCATGCGAACCACCACCCCGCCGGGTTCATTTTTAACAAGGGGTGAATGTGGTAGTATGTATTAGGGGTCATGTGGGACTGTGAAGCCGTGATGCTATTGGCTGACAGATCCCGGGTCCTGGTTGGCTGTTGACTCCTAGCTCCGCCCTGAAGGCGGAGTATTAGAACCCGAACTTCTCCCCGCCGCTCCATTCTGTTGCTGTACTGCTGGGGACAAGTCTCGCTTAATAAAGCCTCATCGACTTCATCTCTACTCGTCTCTCTCGTAAGTCATTGTGCGCTATAGGGGATTAATGGGTCCTTTACAAATTGACAGGGAGTAACCAGTGGGATACCACAGGGATTGGCGTTGGAACCCCAGCTATTCACAATATAAATGATTTGGATGATGAACAAAATGTAACATCTCAAAGTTTGCAGATGATACCAAATTAGGTGGGAGGGTGAATTGTGACGAGAATGCAGGGATCTTACAGCAAGATCTGGACAGGTTGGGCGAGTGGGCAAACCAATGGCAGATGCAGTATAATTTGGATAAGTGTGAGGTTGTTCATTTTGGAAGCAAAAACAGGAAGGCAGATTACTATCTGAATGATTGGAAATTGGGAGAGGGGAGTGTGCAGCGGGGCATGGGTGTTCTTGTGCACCATTCGCTGAAGGTAAGCATGCAGGTGCAGGAGGCGGTAAAGAACTCTAATGGTATGTTGGCCTTCATTGCAAGAGGTTTCGCGTATAGAAGCAGGGATGTGTTGCTGCAATTGTACAGTGCCTTGGTGACGCCACACTTGGAGTATTGTGTGCAGTTTTGTGAGCAGGACACAGAGGCCCGGATTCACAGTTGCGAGTTCGCCCCACTACCGCTGCTAATGAAGGTGGAGAATTTGGCCACGCCGTTTTGCTGGCGGCAGGATTCTCTACTCCCACCGCTTTCAATGGGATTTCCCATTGAAACCACCCCACGCCTCCAAGAAACTCAGGTGCGGGAGTGCACTGCCGGCGAGACCTGAGGAAGGATGTTCTTGCTCTCGAGGGAATGCAGCGAAGGTTTACCAGACTGATTCCAGGGATGACAGGACTGTCATATGAGGAGAGATTGACTAGGTTGGGATTGTTCTCGCTGGAGTTCAGAAGAATGAGGGGGGATTGTAGCACGATCAATCACTCACGAGACGAGAAGAGATGGAGTCAATCGATGGCTTTATTACATAGACTTGTTCCCCAGCAGCACAGTTACAGAATGCGGCTGCTGGGAGAACCCGGGCTCTTATACTCCGCCTTACTGGGTGGAGCCAGTCAGCGGCTTACCCAATCGGGACACAGCGTCTATCCACCAATATCCTCTCGGCATCACAGGGTACCATAATACCCCTAATACATACCACCACATTCACCCCTTGTTAAAAAAAGAACCCGGCGGTGGTAGGGGTTTACAGAGTCGGTACCTAGGATGCCGCTAACACGACGGCTATGTTCTGATATCAAACTATCAGTACTATTTACAATGCCACTTTTACTGGGCAACTGAATTATTTACAGAGGCATTTCTTGCTTTGTTATGCGGATTCGATGAGTCGAATGGGTGCCCTGGTCGTCCTCGCTGATCTTCTCAGCCCCGGTGGTGATGCAGGCGCTGGCTCCATCGTCTCTGGGAGCGTAGCGATGCCTCTTCCTGCTCCACTACCCCTAGTCGCGACTGGGGGGAGGACCGATCCACCCGGGAAGGGGGCGGCTGTGGGGTGCGCCGGTGGGAGGGAGGGGGTGATTGGTGTTGGGGGGGGTGGAGCTCTGGAGGGGGCAGCTGTGGGGTGCGCCGGTGGGAGGGAGGGTTGTGTGGAGCTCTGGTGGGCGCCAGGTTCCGCAGGGAGACCGTGTCCTGTCGGCCGTCGGGGTTCGCGTGGAGGAGTTGAACCCTCTCGACCAACGGGTCCGATTTGTGCGTCCGCACATGTTTTCGGAGCAGGATGGGTCCCGGGGCTGCCAGGCAGGTCGGAAGTGACGTTCCGGAGGAGGACTTCCTAGGGAAGACCAGGAGGCGTTCGTGAGGTGTTTGATTTGTTGTTGTAGAAAGCAGCGACCGGATGGAGTGGAGGGCGTCCGGGAGGACTTCCTGCCAGCGGGAAACTGGGAGACCTCTGGACCGTAGGGCCAGCAGGACGGTCTTCCAGACATTTCCGTTCTCCCTCTCTACCTGACCGTTCCCCCGGGGGTTGTAGCTGGTCGTCCTGCTCGAGGCAATGCCGTTGCCGAGCAGGAATTGACGCAGTTCGTCGCTCATGAAGGAGGACCCCCTATCGCTATGGATGTAGGCGGGGCAACTGAACAGTGTAAAGGTGGTGCAGAGGGCTTTAATGACCGTGGCCACGGTCATGTCGGGGCAGGGGATGGCAAAAGGAAACCAGGAGTACGTGTTGTGGTCGGTGGAGGGGAGGGGGCCTTTGAAGTCCAGACTGAGGCGCTCAAAGTGATGGGAAGCCTTTATCAGGTGTGCTTTATCTGGCCTGTAGAAATACGGCTTGCACTCTGCGCAGATTTGGCAGTTCCTGGTGGCGGTCCTGATCTCCTCGATGGAGTAGGGCAGGTTGCGGGTCTTTACGAAGTGATAGAACCGAGTGACCCCCGGGTGGCAGAGGTCCTCATGGAGGGTTTGGAGATGGTCCACTTGTGCATTGGCACATGTGCCACGGGATAGGGCATCGGAAGGCTCGTTCAGCTTTCCGGAACGATACAAGATCTCATAGTTATAGGTGGAGAGTTCGATCCTCCACCGCAAGATCTTGTCGTTCTTGATCTTGCCCCGCTGTGCATTATCGAACATGAAGGCAACTGACCGTTGGTCAGTGAGGAGAGTGAATCTCCTACCGGCCAGGTAATGCCTCCAATGTCGCACACCTTCCAGTATAGAACATAGAACATTACAGCGCAGTACAGGCTCTTCCGCCCTCGATGTTGCGCCGACCTGTGAAACCACTCTAAAGCCCATCTACACTATTCCCTTATCGTCCATATGTCTATCCAATGAACTTTTGAATGCCCTCAGTGTTGGCGAATCCACTACTGTTGCAGGCAGGGCATTCCACGCCCTTACTACTCTCTGAGAAAAGAACCTACCTCTGACATCTGTCTTATATCTATATCCCCTCAATTTAAAGCTATGTCCCCTCGTGCTAGACATCACCATCCGAGGAAAAAGGCTCTCACTGTCCACCCTATCCAATCCTCTGATCATCTTGTATGCCTCAATTAAGTCACCTCTTAACCTTCTTCTCTCTAACTAAAACAGCCTCAAGTCCCTCAGCCTTTCCTCATAAGATCTTCCTTCCATACCAGGCAACATTCTGGTAAATCTCCTCTGCACCCTTTCCAATGCTTTCACATCCTTCCTGTAATGCGGCGACTAGAATTGTACGCAATACTCCAAATGCGGCCGCACCAGAGTTTTGTACAGCTACAACTTGCCCTCATGGCTCTGAAACTCAATCCCTCTACCAATAAAAGCTAACACACTGTACGCCTTTTTAACAACCCTCTCAACTTTGTACATGGACACCGAGATCTCTCTGCTCATCCACACTGCCAAGAATCTTACCATTAGCCAAGTACTCTGTCTTCCTGTTATTCCTTCCAAAATGAATCACCTCACACTTTTCTGCATTAAACTGCATTTGCCACCTCTCAGCCTAGCGCTGCAGCTTATCTATGTCCCTCTGTAACTGCAACATCCTTCCGCACTGTCCACAACTCCACCGACTTTAGTGTCATCTGCAAATTTACTCACCCATCCTTCTACGCCCTCCTCCAGGTCATTTATAAAAATGACAAACAGCAGTGGCCCCAAAACAGATCCTTGTGGTACACCACTAGTAACTGGACTCCAGTCTAAACACTTCCCATCAACCACCACCCTTTGTCTTCTTCCAGCTAGCCAATTTCTGATCCAAACTGCTAAATCTCCCTGAATCCCATGCTTCCATATTTTCTGCAGTAGCCTACCGTGGGGAACCTTATCAAACACTTTACTGAAATCCATATACACCACATCAACTGCTTTACCCTCATCCACCTGTTTGGTCACCTTCTCAAAGACCTCAATAAGGTTTGTGGGGCACGACCTACCCTTCACAAAACCGTGTTGACTATGTCTAATCAAATTATTCCTTTCCAGATGATTATACATCTGGATATCTCTTATAAACCTTTCCAAGATTTTGCCCACAGCAGAAGTAAGGCTCACTGGTCTATAGTCACCGGGGTTGTCTCTACTCCCCTTCTTGAACAAGGGGACAACATCTACTATCCTCCAGTCTTCTGGCACTATTCCTTTAGACAAAGATGACTTAAATATCAAAGCCAAAGGCTCAGCAATCTCCTCACTAGCTTCCCAGAGAATCCTAGGATAAATCCCATCCGGCCCATGGGGCTTATCTATTTTCACACTTTCCAGAATTGTTAACACCTCCTCATTATGAACCTCAAGCCCTTCTAGTCTAGTAGCCTGAATCTCAGTATTCTCCTCAACAACATTGTCTTTTTCCTGTGTGAATACTGACGAAAAATATTCATTTAGCACCTCTACTATCTCCTCGGACTCGAAGCACAACCTGGGCCTCCTTTTCCACTGAGGAGTGGCGGATATCTGAAGCGTGGAGGGTGCGTGAAAAGAAGGCGACGGGTCTGCCCGCTTGGTTGAGGGTGGCCGCCAGAGCTACGTCGGACGCATCGCTCTCGACTTGGAAGGGGAGTGATTCGTCGATCGCGTGCATCGTGGCCTTTGCGATATCCGCCTTGATGCGGCTGAAGGCCTGGCGGGCCTCTATCGACAGGGGAAAGACCGTGGACTGGATTAGCGGACGGGCCTTGTCCGTGTAGTGGGGACCCACTGGGCGTAATACTCGTTCAGGGTCGGGGCCTATAACTCCATTTCGCACTACGTAGCCAAGGATGACTAGACGGTCGGTGCTAAACACGCATTTTTTCCTGTTGTACGTGAGATTCAGGGCGTTTGCGGTCTGGAGGAATTTTCAGAGGTTGCCGTCGTGGTCCTGCTGATCGTGGCCGCAGATGGTGACGTTATCGAGGTACGGGAACGTAGCCCGCAAACCGTACCGGTCAACCATTCGTCCATCTCCCATTGGAAGACCGAGACTCCGTTAGTGACGCCGAATGGAACCCTTACGAAATTAAAGTGCCGCCCATCTGCTTCAAAGGCAGTGTATTTGCGGTCACTCGGGCGGATGGGGAGCTGGTGATATGCGGACTTAAGGTCCACCGTGGAAAAAACCTTGTACTGTGCAATCCGGTTGACCATGTCGGATATGCTGGGGAGAGGGTACGCATCCAGCTGTGTGTACCTATTGATAGTTTGACTATAGTCTATGACCATCCTCTGCTTCTCCCTGGTCTTTACAACTACCACCTGAGCTCTCCAGGGACTATTGCTGGCCAGGATTATGCCTTCCCGCAGCAGCCGCTGGACTTCCGACCGGATAAAGGTTCGGTCCTGGGCGCTGTACCATCTGCTCCTAGTGGCGACTGGTTTGCAATCCGGGGTGAGGTTCGCAAACAGGGAAGGCGGGTCGACCTTGAGGGTCGCGAGGCCGCATATAGTGAGTGGGGGTATAGGGCCGCCGAATTAGAACGTTAAACTCTGGAGATTGCACTGAAAATCCAACCCCAGGAGTGTGGCAGCGCAGAGGTGGGGGAGGACGTAAAGTCGGTAGTTCTTGAACTCCCTCCCCTGCACCGTGAGGTTCGCGATGCAGAACCTTTTGATCTCTACGGAATGGGATCCTGCTGCCAGGAAAATCTTTTGATTACTCGGGTGGATCGGAAGGGAACAGCGTCTTACCGTATCGGGGTGTATAAAACTCTCCGTGCTCCCAGAGTCGATCAGATTGGGCGTCTCGTACCCGTTGACGAGTACCGTCGCTTTTGCCATTTGGAGCGTTCGGGGCCGCGACTGGTCCAGGGTCACCGAAGCCAGTCGCTGTTGCTGCATCGGGGCGTTTTCTTCAGGCCCCGTGAAGTCGTCCATTGCGGGGTCCTTGGCTGTCAGCCAAGATGGCGGCGTCCAGGGGTCGCACACAGTCGGGGGTGGACAAGATGGCGCCGCCCATTGATTGCACGTGGCCGGGGGAGCACAAAATGGCGGCGCCCATCCTTCCCGCATGGAGTCCGGGACCCGAGATGGCGGCGCCCCTCCCTCCCGCATGCAGTTCGGGACCCAAGATGGCGGCGCCCCACCCTCCCGCATGGAGTCCGGGACCCAAAATGGCAGCGTCCGTTGGCTGCACATGGATCGTTGGGGGGGGGGGTGCCGGGGGGGTCAGTCGTGGTGGGGGTCCATGGTGCCCAAGGGGCAGCCGCGCGGTCGGGGATATATGGTGTCCAGGACCCTCCCGCATGGAGTCAGGGACCCAAAATGGTGGTGCCTGTTCGCCACACATGGATTGATTGGGGGGGGGGGTCGGTCGTGGGCGTATGGAGTCCTGGACCCAAAATGGCAGCGCCCGTTGGCCGCACATGGATCGTTGGGGGGGGTTGAGTTTGGGGTCCTGGTTCTCTGCGGCGACCCCCCGGGCCTGGCACGCTTCTATAAATTGCCCTTTTTTGCCGCACCCTTTGCAGAGTGCTGAGCGGGCTGGGCAGCGCAGCTTGGGGTGTTTTGTTTGCCTGCAAAAGTAGCATCGGGGCCTCTCCGTGTGGGCTGGCGCTCTGGCAGCACAGGCCTGCGGGGGGGTGTCGGGGGGCAGCCGCGCGGTCGGGGATATATGGTGTCCAGGACCCTCCCGCATGGAGTCAGGGACCCAAAATGGTGGTGCCCGTTCGCCACACATGGATTGATTGGGGGGGGTCGTTTGTGGCGGGGGTCCACGATGCCCAAGGGGCAGCCGCGCGGTCGGGGGCGTAGGCACGGGCGTTCTGTGACACCACATCGAGCGAGGCAGCGAGTGCCCGTGCCTCCTTGAGGCCGAGTGCGTCTCTCCCCAGCAATCACTGGCGAATTTGGGAAGGGAGCATACCTGCTACGGAGGCAACCCGAACTAGTAGTTCCGTATGTTAATTAGCCGAAACTGATGGGCAGTTGCAGTTTCTCCCCAGTATCAACAACGCACTGTAGAATTCGTCCAGCGATTCCCTGGGGATCTGCCAGCTCGTCGCGAGCTGGTGGCGTGCGTAGACCTGGTTGACGGGCCGAACATAGATTCCCATCAGCATGGCGAGCGTCGACTGGAAATCCTCCGCGTCCTCTGGGAGAGTGTAGATTTCTATGCTCACCCTGGAATGCAGGACTTGCGTTTTCTGGTCTTCTGTAGTCACGCAGTTGGCCGTTCGGAGGTATCCTTCGAAACATGCTAGTCAGTGTTTAAAAGCTGCCGCTGAGTTTGCCGCGTGGGGGCTGATTCGCAGACACTCCGGAGTGATTCGGAGCTCCTTGTCCTTTAAGTCTGCGTAATAAATTGTAGCATGATCAATCACTCACGAGACGAGAAGAGATGGAGTCAATCGATGGCTTTATTACGCAGACTTGTTCCCCAGCAGCACAGTTACAGAATGCGGCTGCTGGGAGAACCCGGGCTCTTATACTCCGCCTTACTGGGTGGAGCCAGTAGGCGGCTGATCCAATCGGGACCCAGCGTCAATCCACCAATAGCCTCTCAGCATCACAGGGTACTGTAATACCCCTAATACATACCACCACAGGGATCTCCTAGAGACTTATATACTTCTAACGACTAGACGGGGTAGATGCAGGGAAGATGTTACCAATGATGGGTGTGTCCAGAACCAGGGGTCACAGCCTGAGGATTCAGGGTAAACCATTTCGGACAGAGATAAGGAGACATTTCCTCACACAAAGAGTGGTGAGCCTGTGGAATTCATTACCACAGGAAGTAGTTGATGCTAAAACTTTGAATATATTCAAGAGGCGGCTGGATATAGCACTTGGGGAGAATGGGACAAAGGCTATGGGGAGAAAGCAGGATTAGACTATTGAGTTGGATGATCAGCCATGATCGTGATGAATGGTGGAGCAGGCTCGAAGGGGCAAAAGGACTCCTCCTGCTCCTATCTTCTATGTATCTAAGTACCTTGCAATATTAATGTGGCAAAATCCACAGGGACAAACACCCAGCATCTGCCAAATAGAAGAATGGATGAATTTGTCTAAGTGTAATTGAACATGGGATTATAAAGTGCCTTGTCACAGAGAGTTAAGGTAGGTTGAAATGTAAAAATGTAAAGTGTGGCAAATGGCTGGTACTTATTTTCATCCTCAAGATTGTCACAATCAGGGGCAGCGTGATGGTGAGAGTTTTCCTCATACTAAGAGCGGAAATGGGAGTTGGAATCACTGCTCTTGTGCCTTTGCTAGCTGGGCTAGAATAAGGGTCTGGCACTGGAAGAGTTAATGTGGGACTGGGTTTAGTACTGCCCACACTGTGATGCAAAGAATCACATGACCCAGGTTTAGAGAGCAGTCTTGTACTGGACAAACATATTCAACAAATGTAGGTCTTCAATTAAAACTGGATTAACTTCAAGCATTGGAAGTCTTTAATAAACAGCGTGGAAATGGCTTGGAATCGGAGAAAGAAATGCTGATACACCAGAACAGTTTTTTGAAAGCTGAATTGCATCCATTGACATCCTTCCACTGGCACGCGGGCGTGAAACCCAGCGATCAGATCGGCGCCCAGCGGGAACCTTGATTTTGGCCGGATGCCCGACTCTTCGTTCGATCGCGATTACGAGATCCTGACGCCGAGGGGCAGAGAATTTAGCCCAACATCCTTCAAAGCTGGAACTTGAATGTGGCATTAACAGGGCTGAGACAAATTCAACTGCCTGACCTTCCATCAAATATTTATGCACCTGATGGGTCTGGCGGAGAAGTGAAATAAATACAAGTAATTATTCATCATATTTATCCTTAATTTAATTTTTTTTTTCAAATTTAGTGTACCCAATTCACTTTTTCCAATTAAGGAGCAATTTAGTGTGACCAATCCATCTACCCTGCACATCTTTGGATTGTGGGGGTGAGACCCACGCAAACACGGGGAGAATGTGCAAACTCCACACGGACAGTGACCCAGAGCCGGAATCGAACCTGGGACCTCAACGCCATGAGGCAGTTATGCTAACCACTGCGCCACTGTGCTGTCCCTTTATTTAATTTTCATCTATTTTAATTTAACCATTTGATCATGTGTTGTTTGGAATTGACCAGGCAAGTTTAATCCCTGAAGTAGAGCATTGTTTAAACTGACCTATCCCTTTCAGCCCATTTTTCAAATACACCCCTGTGCTATAAATGTTGCCCTCCAAGTAACTCGTCATCCTGAACTATATCGACACTGTCCCTGGATCAAAGTCCTGGAATTCCCTCCCTAACAGCACTCTGGATGTCCCTACACCACATGTACTGCAGCAGCGGTTCAAGGCAGCTACTTACCCCCAGCTTCTCAAGGGAAATTAGGAATGGGCAAAAACAATACTGGCCCAGCCAGTCACACCCATGTCCCATTAAAAAGGACTTCCAAAAATTATACATACCCTGGAGTCAAGGCTCAAGAGACACTTAGATCTCGAACTTGGAAGAGGCAGAGTGTGCAGAATCCAGCTGAAAATAAATATGTTTGTTTTTGAAAATACCTTTTTCAAAGGTTGCTTCCAGTTTATTGTTACCAATTTGATTTTCATGCACATTGCGTGAGCGGCACTTTTTTTAGGAATGGCATGCTACAAAGCTAACATCCAGAGAATTGTCTCCAAATGCAGCAAATGGATCAATCTTAAATGAGGCCCTGTTGATAAAGGGGACCAATCCTCCCATTACACCACTGGCCGATTTTCAGGGAGTGCAAGTACCCATCCACCCTCTGGATTTGCCATTCAGTCTGAATGCTGGAGCTGAGCGTGAGTCAGACTGAATCATTTTACGTGTTCACACTGGCATAGAGGACACAAATCTTTGTTCACCTCCCACATCGCTTCTGTGAGTAAAGACCGAGACACACACTAATGTAGTGGTCCAGTGTTATCAGCTGTTTTCTTGTTCAGGGCTTGTTAATAGGTAATTAACAGACAGTCGAATGCCAAAGGTGCACCTCATTAATAATGCTATTGTAAACGATGGGATCAAAACAGTGGAAAGAACTGGAGGAGGTTGAGCAGGGAACCATGCTGGAGGTATTTCTGTCCATGCTGTAGTCGACTTTATTCGACAGGTTAGAAGAGAAGGTATATGGATGGAAAATCGCCAACATTTGTCACTATCCCAGCCTGTATGTCTGCTGCAGTTAACAGAATTGCCTTGACCTCACAAGTGTGAGAAGGCTGTCAGGGGTGATTCGATGATCCATCACTGGATCACAGGTGGGAAAATCGGACTTACAATGTTGTAGCCGTAATTTCCACCTGTGTTCCCTCTGGGCGCAACTTCCTGTCGGGAGCCCCTTGTGCCTCACGGAGATGTCATTAATGAGTTTGTGTCATCTGTTGGAATCAGACCGACAGCCAAGGAAGAGCGTCAGCGCTGTGCGGCCAAATGGCAAAAATGCCAAAACATTCAACTTTTTCGGCACAGGAGTCACGCTTCAAACACCAGAATGTTCCGGAAAGATCTCCAGTTCAACTTCAAAGTCATAGGCACCCTGTTACAATTTGGCAACAATCATTAAGTTCAGCACAAGAATGTAGAAGTTGTAATTGGCAAAACTTTATCAAAAAGTAGCATTCTCAGGATGCCTGTGATCACGTGGCACTTGTTGAGCATTCAAAAGGATGCTGCTCTCGGAACATTTACTTGGTAGCAGACTTCTATCAAATTTCTATATGTCAATGCCCAGTTTCCAGGGAGTGCCCATGTTGCCCACATCCTAAAGGAGTCATGGATTCTCCACAGACACAAGGTGGCCAGTTGATCCTGTTGGATTTGCTTCTTGAATTGTGACACATGACACTATTTTGTATCCCTCAAAAGGAAAGTAATCAATAAGGAAAACATGTGTGCCAGCAATCTCATGTCGTGAACTGAAGGAATGTGAAGACTAAGCAGCAGATATTGTATAACATAGCCTGGGATAGTGAAATATAGAACAGGACACAGAGGCCCGGATTCACTGTTGCGTGTAGGCCCCGCTACCGCTGCTAATGAAGGCAGAGCATTTGGCCACACCGTTCGCTGGCGGCAGGATTCTCTACTCCCGCCACTTGTCAATGGGAATTCCCATTGAAACCACCTCACGAAGAAACCACGGGCAGGGGTGCGCTTCCGGCGAGACCAGAGAATCCTGACGATGACGAACGGCCAGAGAATCCCGCGTAGAATGTGGCAAGAGGGACACACTTGTTTGTGAATGAAAAGTAACAACGAGCTGTGGTATAAGAGGAAGAGAGTTATTAATGAGCTAACAGAAGCAGAGCAACCAATGTTGGAAGTAGGGTAGATTCGGTGGCTTTGGTGTGTGCGATTCCTACTTTGGGATATGATGTTGTGCTTTCCTTGAATCATTCCTTATTATTATTTGAAAAGTAGACCCGTTGAAAGAAAAGAGTGACCTCCCATCAACTAGTACATGTGAATAGAATGACCTGTCTCTTGTAAACATTGTTCAAACTCTCCATTGTCTTGGGAAATAGAAAAGCCACATAGCTAATTGGACGCAAAAGATAGACATGCATTCATTGGCTGTAGACCCGGATTAATGTACGTATTGAGAAAATCACATGACTATTACAGGATATTTTCAGTCATCTGTTCACAAACTGAGATTCTCTTGAGCAATTATTTTGCCCCTGATGCACTAAGCATCACGAACCACAAAAACATGTGAGACTTTAACTCAGGCTTTAATATACTACATGGGAGGCTTACCCGACACAGACGACCCCAGACAGAATGGGGCCGGTCCCAGAAGAGGGTTCTTATACGTAACTCCCGGGGGAGTGGCTAAGGCGGAGCTCTCCGTGGCCAGGTCGGGTTACCTACCAGTGACCGAACCTCTGCAGAGCTACAGTACAATACACAGTTTAACAGGGCCACGTTACACACACCTATTATATACTATGTAGAATGGTAGGGAAGTACAGTGGTGTATCACCACAGCCCCCAACACCGTACCCACCATTCCCAATCCAGTTTTAAACAATCCACCCACGAATATCAAAGTTCCAAATGAAGGTCTTTTGAGCCGGCTGCCCCTCTTCGGTAATCAAACTGTGACAGAATTTTTCTGATTGTTTTCACTATTGGTGTCCTGTGTCTATTGCTGCTGATTCTTTGAATAATGATACACTTGATGGAGCTGCCTGGGGAAAATACAAAGCTCAATTATGCAAGCGACTTATTTAATATTGGATGCAGTTATTAACCTCAGGGTGCTTCAGCCATCGTGAAATGCCACATGTGCTACATGAGTTTCATATCTCTCACCGAGATTCCTCCCAGTCACTTCCCTTTTCTTTGTTATCATAATGTCACGCACAGGAAAAGGTATATCATATTCATAGATGAACTGTTAAAATGACTGTCAAAGGTAATCTTTCAACTTCAACGCAGACGATCCGGCTTCCGGAAATTTCAGAATCAAATCATTCTGGGGGTGGGGGGGGGGGGGGGGGGGAGGGGGAGGGTCTATCCCTTAAATGGAAATGCCCCTAACTAGCACTATTTTGGAACAATCCCAACTTTCCAGGAACCAATCGAGCAAACCTTTGCTGTACTGCCTCCATATTTTGTCTCCATATTTCAGGAAAGATATATCCAATGTAAATATAGCCTTCCTGAAATATGGAGACTAAAGTTGAACACAATATGCCAAGTGTGGTGTAATCAAATACCTACAAAATTATAGTAAGCCTTCCTCACTCTTGTACCCCAATCCCAATAAGGCATTTGTAAACAAAGCAATAACAATCTCTGGTTCACTTGGTGAAACCAGGTTGCCAGGAGACAGTACCAGTTGGCACTGCCATGGGCCAAGGCCTGAAGGGGGAGCCTGAGGAGGGTGGGGGGGGGAGCGTTTGCCTGAAGGGGGTGCTAAGGTGGGGGGCCTTGAAAAGGAAATCTTATGGCAGGGTGTCGCTCATTGGGAGGCGATTTATGACAGCGATTTGGGGAGGGGTCATTGCCGACGATTTGGAAGGAGATTTTCTGTAGGGTTGTCTTAAGTTGGGGGCGCCTCGATCTCTGAGGAGCCAACCTTGTCAGTATCTCGAAGTCCCATACACCTCATTCATGGCACAAATCACCCCAATCTCCCAAAAATGTCCGTGTGGGTGGATTTCGATCTGGATCGCACCGACCCCCCCTGGTGAAAATCACACCGCGTTTCCCGCTGGAGGATGCACTTGGGAATCTTTTTGGGAGACTTGCACCAATATCTAGCCGAGGCCTTGCAATGGGCACCCAGATTAAGGAAGAGATAGATTATCAGATATTTACCCCTATTTCTCACTGGGGTTTGAAAGCCATCGAGTTGATTAGTTTAAAAGTTTATCTTTTAAGGAAAAGAAAGAAAACCATCAGGCTGTTATTTCTTCACCCAAAGTTTGGGCGATTTCAGTTTCGTGATCAGGAAAATTTCAGGAGGTCCTAAAAATAATCACCCAGACCATTCACATGCAATAAATAGCCCGTTTTTCTTGCTGTAGTCCATCTATTGCCTTCTTCAAGGGTTGTAAAGGATCCCCTTTATTATCTTCTCTATCGGAATACACCATTGGCGGGACCGGGAGGTCCCACCAGTGTGAACAGTCATAAGATCTCGCCCAGAGTCAAGACCTGCTCCTGGGGTCAGATACAACCAACCTGACTGTGAAGCGTGCTGGCAATAGTTAATACCAGTGCTGCTGTTTGAAATGGGAAAACATTCTTTTCTGCAGTACATTCATTTGGATGAACCCATCAATCATTGTGACAGGCACATTCATTCTCCAAAACTACAAGTAATTTAGCAAAAAATACACATCCTGTGTATTAACGAAGCATGTTAATTAAGTCTCATTTGCACATTCAAATTTTGTCAGAACAGAATTTCTCAAAGTAATCTGCAACAGCTTCATGAGAACGTGAGGAGTGATATTCAGGTCACAAGGATTTGAGTTACTTCAGTAGGTTAACACTTTGCATTCCAATGAGGAGAAATTTAATGTCGCAGGCTAAAAGATTTACAATGCTACTGAAACTGAACTCCATTAATAAATATTGAATCGTACCACTGATTTGTCACACTACATGTTTGACATCCAGTGCCAGATGAGTGCAAATCTCCTCCAACTAAATATTGGGAAGATCAAAGCCTTGGTTCCAGCCACAAACTCAATGTACTATCCACCAACCCCATCCTGGTACCTGGGCACTGTCTGAGGCTGAACTAAACCATTCAAAACCTTGGCATCCTATTTGGACCACTTATTCATTCTGCCACCAAAACCATCACATTTTACCTCCATAACATTGTCCGTCTCATGCTGTCTTCAACTGAAGCACTCACCTGTCCGTTTGGTACCTTCTCAGCTCTCCTGACTGGCCTCCCATTTTCCACCATTCCTAAATTTAAGCTTATGCAATATTCTCATGATAATCATCATCTTTATTATTGGCACAAGTAGGCTTACATTAACACTGCAATGAAGTTACTGTGAAAAACCCCTAATTGCCACACTCCGACGCCTGTTCGGGTGCGCAGAGGGAGAATTCAGAACGTCCCAATTACCTAACAGGCATGTTTTTCGGGAAACCGGAGCACCTGGAGGAAACCAACGCAGACACGGGGAGAAATGCAGACTCCGCACAGACAGTGACCCAAGCTGGAAATTGAACCTGGGAACCAGGCGTTATGAAGCAACAGTGCTAACCACTGGACTACCATGCCACCCATGTATTCTAACTTGCCCGAAATCCCAATCACCCATCAGCCCTGTGATCATTGACTTACATTGTCTCCTGGCTCAGGATTTTAAATTTCTCATCCTTGTTTTCAAATCCCTCCATGGTCTCATCCCTTCTCTTTCATCTCTTCCAAGCCAAACTTGCCAAGATATTTGTCCCCCTCCAAAGGTGGCCTCAGCGGCTAGGCCGAAAGCTCTGGAATTCCCTCCTTAAACATGTCCACCTTTACCTCCTCACCTTTTAGACACTCTTTAAAACCTTTTGCATCGACCACGTTTTTGGTTACCTTTTCCAATATCACCTTATATGGCTTGGTGTCAATTTTTTTTCAATATACTTTTTATTAGGTTTTCACATTTTTTATAACAATAAAATACAACAAATAACAGAAGAATTGCTGCAAAACAGGTACAGACAAAACAAGAGTTATTTCAAGCATCAATACAAACAAAACATTACAGAATAGATTTGGAACCAGAACCCCTAGCTTAAATGCCGGACCAATCCAACAACAAGGCACCACAGTGAGTGAGGGAAAGAGGGCAAAATCATGGGCTGGACTCTTGGGTCTCCCAGCCCCGTGTTTCTTAGCGGCGCACTGTTCGCTGCCGGCGGGATTCTCTCTTCCCGCTGCTTATTAATGAGATTTCCCATTGAAACCACCACATGCCACTGGGAAACCCACAGGCAGGGGTGTGCTGCCAGCGGGAGCAGAATATCCCAATGGCCGGAGAATTCCGGCCCATATTAATACAGAAGGATAACACTGCACGTTGCACATTCCAAAGTATTGTGATTCAGTCTAACAATTTGAAATGGATTAAGTTGAGTTGAACCAAATCAAATACGCTCATAGAAAGCTTAGCAGAAGCAAGTCAGCCAAGGTGGAGCCTATGAATTTAAGATAGGAGTTCCATACATTACGAAATGCATTGGATTTAGAGCAGAGGTCTAAACAGAATTCAACAATTCCAGAGGAATGCATTCCTTAATCAGCCTATGCCAGATTTGGATGGAGGGATATTTGTCACTAATCTGTGAGATTAAGACATTTTTACGGGCAGCAAAGGTCAATTATAGCGCCCTTTTTTATTAGAATCGGAGGTTCTCCTGTTGGGAAGACCCAGAATAAGGGGCGGGATTCTCTGATCCTGGGGCTAAGTGTTGACGCCGTCGTAAACACTGGAGAGTTTTACGATGGCATCATCAGGCCCCTAGGATCAGCGATCCTGCACCGCACAGGGGGCCAGCACGGCATTGGAGAGCCTCACGCTGATCCAGCTGCCGATACGGGCATCAGAATGGGCGGCGTGGGTCCGTGCATGCGCGCTATGGCCGATGCGAGTTCGCGCATGCGCGCTACAGCTGGCGCGAGTTCGCACATGTGCATGGGTTGCCTCTCCACGCCGGCCCCAATGCAACATGGCGGAGAGCTACAGGGGCCCGGCGTGGAGGAACATAGGCCCCCACTGGGATATGCCCGCCTGCCTATCGGTCGGCCCTAATCGCGTGCCAGGCCACCGTGGAGGCCTCACCCGGGGCCGGATCCGACTCCCCCCAACCAGGTCGTCCCCCGCAATGCCCCGCCGAGTAGGACCATACAAGAACATGTAATGAGGCAGTGGGGAAGGGAACACTGACAAAGGAGAGTATTTGCAGGCACGGAGATGGGTTGAAGTGTGTATACTTCAACGCAAGAAGCATCAGGAATAAGGTGGGTGAACTTAAGGCATGGATCGGTACTTGGGACTACGATGTGATGGCCATCACGGAAACTTGGATAGAAGAGGGGCAGAAATGGTTGTTGGAGGTCCTTGGTTATAGATGTTTCAATAAGATTAGGGAGGGTGGTAAAAGAGGTGGGGGGGTGGCATTATTAATTAGAGATAGTATAACAGCTGCAGAAAGGCAGTTCGAGGAGTATCACCCTATTGAGGTAGTATGGGTTGAAGTCAGAAATAGGAAAGGAGCAGTCACCTTGTTAGGAGTTTTCTATAGGCCCCCCAATAGTAACAGAGATGTGGAGGAACAGATTGGGAAACAGATTTTGGAAAGGTGCAGAAGACATAGGGTAGTAGTCATGGGCGACTTTAACTTCCCAAATATTGAGTGGAAACTCTTTAGATCAAATAGTTTGGATGGGGTGGTGTTTGTGCAGTGTGTCCAGGAAGCTTTTCTAACACAGTATGTAGATTGTCCGACCAGAGGAGGGGCAATATTGGATTTAGTACTGGGTAATGAACCAGGGCAAGTGATAGATTTGTTAGTGGGGGAGCATTTTGGAGATAGTGACCACAATTCTGTGACTTTCACTTTAGTAATGGAGAGGGATAGGCACGTGCAACAGGGCAAGGTTTACAATTGGGGGAAGGGTAAATACGATGTTGTCAGACAAGAATTGAAGTGCATAATTTGGGAACATAGGCTGGCAGGGAAGGACACAAGTGAAATGTGGAACTTGTTCAAGGAACAGGTGCTACGTGTCCTTGATATGTATGTCCCTGTCAGGCAGGGAAGAGATGGTCGAGTGAGGGAACCATGGTTGACAAAAGAGGTTGAATGTCCTGTTAAGAGGAAAAAGGTGACTTATGTAAGGCTGAGGAAACAAGGTTCAGACAGGGCATTGGAGGGATACAAGATAGCCAGGAGGGAACTGAAGAAAGGGATTAGGAGAGCTAAGAGAGGGCATGAACAATCTTTGGCGGGTAGGATCAAGGAAAACCCCAAGGCCTTTTACACATATGTGAGAAATATGAGAATGACTAGAGCGAGGGTAGGTCCGATCAAGGACAGTAGCGGAAGATTGTGTATTGAGTCTGAAGAGATAGGAGAGGTCTTGAATGAGTATTTTTCTTCTGTATTTACAAATGAGAGGGGCGATATTGTTGGAGAGGACAGTGTGAAACAGATTGGTAAGCTCGAGGAAATACTTGTCAGGAAGGAAGATGTGTTGGGCATTTTGAAAAACTTGAGGATAGACAAGTCCCCCGGGCCTGACGGGATATATCCAAGGATTCTATGGGAAGCAAGAGATGAAATTGCAGAGCCGTTGGCAATGATCTTTTCGTCCTCACTGTCAACAGGGGTGGTACCAGGGGATTGGAGAGTGGCGAATGTCGTGCCCCTGTTCAAAAAAGGAACTAGGGATAACCCTGGGAATTACAGGCCAGTTAGTCTTACTTCGGTGGTAGGCAAAGTAATGGAAAGGGTACTGAAGGATAGGATTTCTGAGCATCTGGAAAGACACTGCTTGATTAGGGATAGTCAGCACGGATTTGTGAGGGGTAGGTCTTGCCTTACAAATCTTATTGAATTCTTTGAGGAGGTGACCAAGCATGTGGATGAAGGTAAAGCAGTGGATGTAGTGTACATGGATTTTAGTAAGGCATTTGATAAAGTTCCCCATGGTAGGCTTATGCAGAAAGTAAGGAGGCATGGGATAGTGGGAAATTTGGCCAGTTGGATAACGAACTGGCTAACCGATAGAAGTCAGAGAGTGGTGGTGGATGGCAAATATTCAGCCTGTATCCCAGTTACCAGTGGCGTACCGCAGGGATCAGTTCTGGGTCCTCTGCTGTTTGTGATTTTCATTAATGACTTGGATGAGGGAGTTGAAGGGTGGGTCAGTAAATTTGCAGACGATACGAAGATTGGTGGAGTTGTGGATAGTAAGGAGGGCTGTTGTCGGCTGCAAAGAGACATAGATAGGATGCAGAGCTGGGCTGAGAAGTGGCAGATGGAGTTTAACCCTGAAAAGTGTGAGGTTGTCCATTTTGGAAGGACAAATATGAATGCGGAATATAGGGTTAACGGTAGAGTTCTTGGCAATGTGGAGGAGCAGAGAGATCTTGGGGTCTATGGTCATACATCTTTGAAAGTTGCCACTCAAGTGGATAGAGCTGTGAAGAAGGCCTATGGTGTGCTCGCGTTCATTAACAGAGGGATTGAATTTAAGAGCCGTGAGGTGATGATGCAGCTGTACAAAACTTTGGTAAGGCCACATTTGGAGTACTGTGTACAGTTCTGGTCGCCTCATTTTAGGAAGGATGTGGACGCTCTGGAAAAGGTGCAAAGAAGATTTACCAGGATGTTGCCTGGAATGGAGAGTAGGTCTTACGAGGAAAGGTTGAGGGTGCTAGGCCTTTTCTCATTAGAGCGGAGAAGGATGAGGGGCGACTTGATAGAGGTTTATAAGATGATCAGGGGAATAGATAGAGTAGACAGTCAGAGACTTTTTCCCCGGGTGGAACACACCATTACAAGGGGACATAAATTTAAGGTGAAAGGTGGAAGATATAGGAGGGATATCAGAGGTAGGTTCTTTACCCAGAGAGTAGTGGGGGCATGGAATGCACTGCCTGTGGACGTAGTTGAGTCTGAAACATTAGGGACCTTCAAGCAGCTATTGGATAGGTACATGGATGACGGTAAAATAATATAATGTAGATTTATTTGTTCTTAAGGGCAGCACGGTAGCATTGTGGATAGCGCAATTGCTTCACAGCTCCATGGTCCCAGGTTCGATTCCGGCTTGGGTCATTGTCTGTGCGGAGTCTGCACGTCCTTCCCGTGTCTGCGTGGGTTTCCTCCGGGTGCTCCGGTTTCCTCCCACAGTCCAAAGATGTGCGGGTTAGGTAAATTGGTCAATGATAAATTGCCCTTAATGTCCAAATTGCCATTGGTGTTGGGTGGAGGTGTTGAGTTTGGGTATGGTGCTCTTTCCAAGAGCCGGTGCAGACTCAAAGGGCCGAATGGCCTCCTTCTGCACTGTAAATGCAATGATAATCTATGATTAATCTAGGACAAAGGTTCGGCACAACATCGTGGGCCGAAGGGCCTGTTCTGTGCTGTATTTTCTATGTTCTATTAACAGCGCCGGCGGGACTCGGTCTCACTCGGCGGGCACTCGGCCCATCGCGCGGGGAGAATCGCCGGGGGGGACGCGTTGAGCAGTCTCCGACTGGCGCCCCGCCAACCGCACCGGCGCCGGAGAATCAGCGGACCGGTGTCGGAGCGGAGTGGTGTGAATCGTACACCCCCCAAGCGATTCTCCGACCCTACGCGGGGTCGGAGAATCCCGTCCAAGATATACGGATTATAATCTAAGGCTCTCTCAAAAGTCCTCTCCAGCTTTCTGGGCACCTTACCAGTAGGATTAAACCTTGACACAGGCCGAGAGACAAATGTATATAATCGCCCTCGACTACCTGGCACTTCAGGCACATCAGGGATAGGGCAGGATCAATCCGAAGACTTCACAATGAATATGGTGAAGTATCTTGAACTGTGTCTCCTTAATCTTATTGCAAATCAAAATTTTACTGGCATAGTCTCATATCTTATCCCATGTGTCCTCATTAATCTTAATAGTGAAGTCCTTTTGCCAATCCTTCAGGCACCCATCATGGTGATGCAGGGCCTGGAGTTCAAAAGATCATAGAACTTGCGAATCAATTGTTTAGGCTCCACAGAAGTCAGGAATCTTTCCACCAGGGAAACTGAGGAGTCAAGACGCAGGGAAGTCTTATGAAGGATAAAGTCTCCAAGTTGAAAATACTTTAAAAAAGATTGCCTTGGGATGCCAAATTGCCGACATAGCTGCTCAAAGGATGACAAGGAAGCTCTCTGAACATGTCTCTCAGCTGACAAATGCCTCTATCTCTCCAGGTATCAAATCCATGGTCCATTAGACCGGGTGGGTAGTCTGGACTGTCCTGGATGGGAGAGAGGTCAGTTTAGATCTGCCTTCTGCTTGGCAGACCAAAATCCATGCCCTAAGAGTATTAATAATAGGATTTTCACACTTAGCAGAACCTGCCTGAATGTCACCATTAAACAACAAAAGCAAAGAAGGGAAATTGGCTGCTCGGTTTCAATGTCAAGCCAGAATGAAACCAGATCAATCCTAACCCAGTCTTTGCTGAATCTCAGGTGAGAGGCCAGCTGATTTAATATTCAGGAGACCCAACCCCTTACCCAGACTGGTGTTTAACCAAGTTAATGCTCTTTTTGTTCCAAATAAATGTGCTAATCATTTCATTAATTTCTTGAATGACCCTAGCCGACAACAGAATAGGCAGCATTTGTAAAGGATATACAAATCTGGGCAATAAGTCCATTTTAATTAGGTCGATCTCCCCAAGCCATGAAATCGAGAGCGCTGACCAGCGAGCAAGAACCTATCTAATAGTTGCAATCAAATGGGGTAAGTACGGCTCATATAGGAAAAGTTAATGAAAACTCCAAGATATTTAAACCCCATAGGGGAACCATCCAAAGGGGAAATTAGCAAGGGTCGATGGTGGCACTGCCAGGGTGCCAGGTTGGCACTGCTAGGGTGTGCAGGTGGCACCAACAGTACCAGGGAACCACCCTGCCAAATGGCATGCAACTGGGGGCTTCCGATCCCCTGGGAAACCACCATGAGTGCTGTTCTGTCTGGTCCCCATTTGTGGGGACCGGTCTTGAACGGTGCCTGCCCGAGGACTCTGAGGCGAAGGGAATGAATCCCAAATCCCAGGTACCTGGCGAATGTGTGGTGAATCTGGATTTCCAGAAGGGATTTGACAAGGTGCCGCAAAAAAGACTGCTGCATAAGATAAAGTTGCACAGCATTATGGGTAATGTTTTAGTGTGGACAGAGGATTGGTGAACTAACAGAAAGCAAAGAGTGGGGATTAATGGTTGGTGATCAGTGCCTAGTGGTGTGCCTCAGGGATCAGTGTTGGGTCCGCAGTTTTCAATTTACAGAGATGGTTTGGAGTTGGGACCAATTATAATGTGTCAAAGTTCACAGATGACTCCAAGATGAATGGTAGAGCAAAGTGTACTGAGGACACTGAAAATCCGCAGAGGGATATAGATAGTTTAAATGAGTGGGCAAGGGTCTGGCAGATAGAGTACAATGTTGGTAAATGTGAGGTCATCCGTTTTGGTAGGAATAACAGCAAAATGGAATATTATTTAAATGGTAAAAAATTGCAGCAAGCTGCTGTGCAGAGGGACCTGGGTGTCCTTGTGCATGAGTCGCAAAAAATTGGTTTGCAGGTGCAGCAAGATATTAAGAGGCCACACCTGGAGTACTCTGTACAGTTTTGATCTCCTTACTTGAGAAAGGATGTATTGGCACTGGAGGGGGTGCAGAGGAGATTCACTAGGTTGACTCCGGAGTTGAGAGGATTAGCTTATGAGGAGAGACTAAGTAAACTGGGACTATACCCATTGGAATTTAGAAAAATGAGGGGGGATCTTACAGAAACATATAAAATTATGAAGGGAATAGATAGGATAGAAGCAGGGAGGTTGTTTCAACTGGTGGGTGAAACTAGAACTAGGGAGCATAACCTCAAATAGGAGGGAGCAGATTTAGGACTGAGTTGAATCTGTGGAATTCCCTGCCGCATGAATCAGCTGACGCTACCTCGTTGAATGTTTTTAAGGCAAGGATAGATAGCTTTTCAACAGTAAAGGAATTACGGGCAGTAATTGATGTAGTTAACTGCTTTTCAACAGTAAAGGAGTGGGCGGATAAGAGGAGCTGAGTCGACAAAAGATCAGCAATGATCTTACTGAATGGCGGAGCAGGCTCAAGGGGCCAGATGGCCAACTCCTGCCCCTGGTTCTTATATTCTTCTGTTCTTACATTAGAGTGAGGCTAGCTGTCTCGCTCCAATATGCAGATTTGCCCAAAAATGATCCCACCCACAATGGGCGAGATTTACATTGCAACATCTCGTGAGACTGTTTTGGATCTCGCGAGGCATTGTGAGCCGGGTAGATCCCGGGAGCAGAGTAGTGGGGAGCGGGGAGGGTCGGAGGGCGGGGGGGGGGGGGCGGGGGTGGAAGGGGAGGGTGGTGGTGCTTGACCGGGTGCTGGACCAGGCCGTGCTGGGCTAGTTGTTCAGGTCGGGGTTGGAGTGATCTGGTGGGCCATGTGAGTGGGGGGTGCCCCATGCGAGCCTGGGTGTTGTAAATAGTTACTCTGGAGTTAGAAGCAATTTTGTTCCTCCAGCTCTTTGAAAGTAACTATCGGGGTAAATCTGGCCTCTGTCCATTTTGGCTAGTGTGATAAACAATGTTTTAAAAACAACAAGACAGTAGAAGTATTAAGAAAGTACTGTTCATTTTGCCTTTTGAAAACAGGTTGTCGACACCAAAATGCAGTCCGTATCTATCTTCATCTACTGCAGTTAACTACATCAATTGATACATGTCACACTAGTATCTGCAGTCGACTCCCCATATTTATATGTAGAGTTTATTTTCTGCATTTAACAGGTTAATTATTATAAGATTGGATTTATACCGTACCTGCCAAAATTGTGACATATTTTCTGTTAAGAAAATAATTCTTTTATTCTTAATTTAATGGACTTAGCCATTCAGCTTGGGTGAGTGCCAGTAATGCAATTACTTATTCCTTGCTGTACCATCACCCCAGTACAGGAAGGTGGAATGAGTCCTGAGTAATTTGTAGCAGCATTGGTACATCTGATTGGATTAGTTTCCCTGATGCCCGCAGTACAGAAGGTTCACTTGTCTCATTCCTGGAATGAGGGGCCTGCAAAGAAAGATCGATCAGGTTGGGCCTACACCCATTGGAGTTTAGAAGAATGATAAGTGACCATATTTAAGCACATAAGGTCCTGAGGGGACTTGACAGGGTGGATACCAAAAGGATCTTTCAAGTTGTGCTGGAGACGAGAACTAAAAGCTCGAGGGGGCCAAATGGCCTACTCCTGCTCCTCAGTCACATATTCCTGGAACTGAGCCAGACAGAAAAAGGCAGTTGGATTGTTAGAGGCCATGCTTTATCACAGGTAGGACCTGATTGCTTTAATGACGCCTTTCACAAGAGTTCAGGTGAACAGAGGCCTGACTTTCTGGATGGTATTGCACCATTGCACAGCAAGGTAGTTAACATCAGTCTGACCACTATCTGTGCAGTGATACCGGCACAGGATCTGACTAACTGCAACACTGAATCTCCCCTCTTCTACCGTCAGTGAGTACCCTGATGAACCAATTGTCGAGATTTTCAATGTTGGGGTCCCCAGACTCGAGAGAACAAGATTTCCATTTCTAAATATTTTTCTGCCTCTTTATTTTCACAGCAATAATAATGCTTTGGTTTTGATCTCACTGTGTCCTCTGGGCAACATGCATTGGTCATTGGAAATGGAAAATGGCCTCACAGATGATGTGTTGAGTGTTCTGGATCACATACAGGTCACCAACACTTGAAATAGTGCAACACTATTTTATTGAATCATTAACTGTTTAAACATACTCAGACTGTGGGTTAATACGATACTAGCTTTAACTAAAGACCTTTGCCTTGTCCTAACCAGTCGATGCACTCAGCACATGGTGAATGTCTGTGTTGCAGGCTGTGATCTCTGTCTTCCTAGCTAGCTGCAACTCGAATGAGCGGGAACTCTGATGCCCCCTGTCTTTATAGTGCGTGTGCTCTCACCGGTGATTGGCTGTGGTGTTGTGTGTGTTGATTGGTCCCACTGTGTGTCCATCAGTGTGTGTCTGCACCATGATATACTGGTGTATATTATGACATCCCTCCTTTTATAAAAAATGTACCTGTGTGGCAATAAATAGTGTATGGTGAGAATGTCCCTGACTATGTGGGTGCAAAATATTTACAGGGCTATGTATATGAAAACTGAACTATTTACATGGGAAGGTGCCTGGTGCAGAAAAACAGTGTGTCACAATAATAACGAGATGAACACTCTATACAAACCACTTGAACGATTAAACGGAAGAACAGAACAAATCAGAAAGTCCATAAGTCCACAAAGTTCACAAATTAAGTCTCTGGGGTGGGCGATGAATTCTGGTTGACCGCCTCAAGGGTGGGTCGGGAGCCGCCGGCTGAGGAGCGGGCTGGACTGCGTCAGAGTGAGGAGGATGCAGAGTGACAGGGATCTCTGCATAGTCCAGGTCAGGGTCAACAGGAGGGTGTGGCAATGGTGGAGGATCACGTAGTGAGCGCGGAACGAGACGAAGGGCAAGTCGATTGCGGCGCAGAATGGAGCCATCCGGGAGACGAACCAGGAACGAGCGGGGAGGCACCTGTTGAAGAACCACAGCGGTTGCAGACCAGCCACCATCCGGAAGATGGATGCGGACGTTGTCATCTGGAGCCAGAGCAGGGAGATCAGCTGCACGAGAGTCATGAGCCGCCTTGTGCTGTGCACGAGACAGTTGCATTTATTGAGGGACCGGAACGTGGTCGAGGTCTGGGACATGAATGGACGGCACCGTCGTCCTCAGGGTGCGACCCATGCGCAGCTGGGCTGGCGACAGGCCAGTGGACAGTGGGGCGGAGCGATAGGCCAGCAAGGCGAGGTAGAAATCGGACCCAGCATCGGCAGCCTTGCAGAGGAGCCGTTTGACTATGTGGACGCCCTTCTCCGCTTTGCCGTTGGATTGGGGGTACAGGGGACTGGATGTCACATGCACAAAGTTGTACCTCCTGGCAAAGTTGGACCATTCCTGGCTTGCGAAGCAGGGGCCATTGTCCGACATCACAGTGAGTGGGATGCCATGTCGAGCAAAGGTGTCCTTGCAGGCATGGATGACTGCAGACGATGTGATGTGTAAACGTACCACCTCCGGGTAGTTTGAAAAGTAGTCTACAATCAAGACATAGTCCCTCCCCAGCGCGTGGAACAGGTCGATGCCGACCTTGGACCAAGGTGACGTGACCAACTCATGGGGCTGTAGGGTCTCACGTGGTTGGGCCGGCTGGAAGCGCTGACAAGTGGGGCAGTTGAGCACTGTGTTGGCGATGTCGTCATTGATGACGGGCCAGTACACAGCCTCTCGGGACCGTCGGCGGCACTTTTCCACATCAAGATGGCCCTCGTGTAGCTGTTCCAAGACGAGCTGGTGCATGCTGTGCAGGATGACAATGCAGTCCAGTTTCAGGAGAACACCATCGACTACCGCCAGATCATCTCTGATGTTGTAGAACTGCGGCCATTGGCCCTTGAGCCACCCGTCTGTTAGGTGGCGCATGACACGCTGTAGCAAAGGGTCAGCCGCTGTCTCGCGATGAATTAGGACGAGGCGTTCATCCGTGGCAGGTAGATTGGAGGCCACGAAGGCCACATGGGCGTCAACCTGACAGACGAATCCCGCTGGGTCACACGGAGTGTTGACTGCCCTGGAGAGAGCGTCGGCAATGATTAGGTCTGTGCCCGGGGTGTATACCAGCTGGAAGTCATATCGCCGGAGCTTGAGAAGAATATGCTGGAGGCGAGGTGTCACGTCATTCAAGTTTTTCTGTATTATATTGACCAGCGAGCGATGGTCGGTCTCAAAGGTGAATCGGGGAAGGCTGTACACATAATCATGAAACTTGACGACACCAGTCAAAAGGCCCAGGTACTCCTTTTCTATCTGCGCGTAGCGCTGTTCCGTGGAGGTCATGGTGCGTGACGCATATGCAATGGGGGCCCATGATGAGGCCTCATCGCCTTGCAGGAGCACCGCCCCAATGCCAGACTGGCTGGCATCGGTCAAAATTTTTGTCTCTTTTGCTGGATCAAAAAAAGCTAGGACCGGGGCCGTGGTGAGTTTGGTTTTGAGTTCTCTCCATTCGCGCTCGTGGACAGGAAGCCATTGGAAGTCTGTTGTCTTCCTGACCAGTTTCCTGAGAGCCGTGGTATGAGAGGTGAGGTTAGGGATGAACTTCCCTAGGAAGTTGACCATGCTCAGAAATCGGAGGACCGCCTTCTTGTCCTCTGGTGTTTTCATTGCTGTGATAGCAGCCACCTTGTCCGCATCCGGCCGCACACCCAACTGGGAGATGTGGTGTGCTAGGAACTTGAGTTTCATCTGACCAAAGGAGCACTTGGCTCTGTTGAGGCGTAGGCCCTGCTCCCATATGCGTTTGAACACGCGCTGGAGGCGACTAACATGCTCCTGCGGGGTGGTGGACCAAATGATTATGTCATCTACATAGACGCGAACACCTTCAATGCCTTCCATCATTTGTTCCATGATCCTGTGGAACACTTCTGAAGCCGATATGATCCCAAACGGCATCCTGTTGTAACAATATCTGCCAAAGGAGGTGTTAAAGGTACACAGTTTCCTGCTGGATTTGTCGAGTGGGATTTGCCAGAATCCTTTCGAGGCGTCAAGTTTGGTGAAGAGCTTGGTGCGAGCCATCTCGCATGTGATCTCTTCGCGCTTGGGAATCGGATAATGCTCCCTCATGATATTGCGATTCAGATCCTTGGGATCAATACAAATTCACAGCTCGCCGGAAGGCTTTTTTACGCACACCATGGAACTGACCCAGTCGGTTGGTTCCGTAACTCTGGAGATCACCCCTTGGTCTTGGAGGTCCTGTAGCTGCTGCTTGAGGCGGTCCTTGAGGGGTGCTGGGACTCTGCGAGGTGCATGCACCACAGGCGTGGCATTCTGTTTGAGTATGATCTTGTAAGTATACGGGAGCATGCCCATGTCTTCGAAGACGTAGCAGTGTTGGTCAATGATGGTGTCGAGTTGCGCCCTGAAGTCAGCGTCCTGGAAGGCAGACGTGTCATTAGGAGAGCGGGAGTGAACTCTTTGAACGAGGTTCAACAGCTTGCACGCCTGTGCGCCGGGGAGGGAGTCCTTCGAGGATCCCACGATCTCGAAAGGAAGGATGGCTTTCCGTGACTTGTGCGTCACTTCAAGTTGGCACGAGCCGGTAGCAGGAATGATGTTGCCATTGTAGTCCAATAGCTGGCAGGCCGATGGAAGGATGGCTGGTTTGACACGAAGGCTTTGGAAAGCAGACCACGCCATGAGATTGGCAGAGGCACCAGTGCAGGCGGAATCATATTTGTGACCGGTTGACCGTCAGGGTGGCACACCACTCATCGTCCGGATCGATGCTGTATACCGACAGCAGCTTGTTTTCGTTACGAGACCGACTTGAAAAGGCAGCTTCGGGTCCTCGGTGTCACTGCTGTGTGGGAGGTCCGCATTGGACTCGGTGGCCGTGGGTTGAATTGCCCAAACATTCCTGCGAGGCTGGCTGAAGCGATATGAATTGGCAGGCTGAGCTGCTCGACAGAAGGCAGCATAGTGGCCAAGTCTTCCACATCGTAGGCATTGTTGAGATTTTGCAGGGCATTGCCGCTTTAAGTGGGCGGAGCCACAGTTGCCGCACGTCGTGATGTCAGCATATTCGTTGCGCCACCATGCATGCGCGGTGCAGTCGTGCGTGTTGCGCGCCTGCGCATTACGTTTCTCAACGTCGCCGTCCCCTCGTTTGGTGCGTACAAGCGCGGGAGTCTGCGAAAAGCACGCAAAATGGTTGCCCCCATCCAGGCTGAGGCCCTGGAGGTGCTCAATTACTTGGACCCGTTCCACTTCGTGGGGACCTTGCCGCGCCGTTTCAGCTGCTTGTATATGGGAATACACGGGTCGTGGCGTTTTCATGTAAGACACAGGTCTCGATGGCAATCGCTAGGGGAAGTTGCTTTACTTTGAGGAGCTGCTGACGAAGGGGGTCCGACTGAAGACCGAAAACGATCTGGTCGCGTATCGTGGAGTCGGAGGTGGGCCCGTAGCTGCGAGATTGCGCAAGGATGCAGATGTGCGTGAAAAAGGATTGGAAAGGTTCATCCTTACCCTGCAAACGCTGCTGGAACACGTAGTGTTCGAAATTTTCATTCACCTCTATGTTGCAGTGAGTGTCAAATTTGAGCAGGACCATCTTGAACTTCGTCTTATCTTCGTCATCTGCAAAGGTGAGAGAGTTGAAAATGTGGATGGCATGGTCCCCGGCCGTGGAGAGGAGAAGAGCAACCTTTCTGGTGTCCGAGGCGCCCTCCCTGTCCGTGGCTTCGAGGAAGAGCTGGAAGCGCTGTTTGAAAATCTTCCAGTTGGACCCGAGGTTGCCGGCGATGCGGAGCGGCGGCGGCGGGCTGATGTTGTCCATGCTGCAGGATGACGGAATGCTGGCGGAAGTCAGATCACTTGCAGGTCGGTCTAAGAAGTGCTAATATCCCACCACCCCTGGTATCATGATGTGTTGGATGTTCTGGATCACATACAGGTCACCAACATTTGAAATAGTGCAACACTATTTTATTGAATCATTAACTGTTTAAACATCCTCAGACTGTGGGTTAATACGATACTAGCTTTAACTAAAGACCTTTGCCTTGTCCTAACCAGTCGATGCACTCAGCACATGGTGAATGTCTGTGTTGCAGGCTGTGAGCTCTGTCTTCCTAGCTAGCTGCAACTTGAATGAGCTGGATCTCTGATGCCCCCTGTCTTTATAGTTCGTGTGCTCTCATTGGTGATTGGCTGCGGTGTTGTGTGTGTTGATTGGTCCCACTGTGTGTCCATCAGTGTGTGTCTACACCATGATATACTGGTGTATATTATGACAACAGACACAGAGAAGGCATGGCTGGAAGTGAGTGAAGAGTTCAGCAGTAGGAACATCATGTTAAGCCCCTGGGTACGGGTCAGGAAATGCTTTGATGACCTAATCAGGTCAATAGCAGTGTGTGGAATTGAACTCCTCACCTGGAGAAGGATACTTCTCTTTCTATGCACTTCCCCACACTTCCCCACACCCCTATTTGCCCATCTACTGCTGCCATCCTCATCCTTATGTAATGGCATACCTGTCCCTGATAGTCATCCTCACCAAAGGCACTGCACCCATTGGGTGTACAGATGGCCTTATGGTCATTCATTGGTCTATTCTCAGAGATGAGTTCACAGAGTATTAGGTAGAATTAGAGAACCCCAGGTCGACCTCCACTGATTTCCCAGTTGACCAATGCAGAGAAGTGCTGGAGATCAATAGCATTGGTGTCCCTGGTCATTGAAGATGGGGGATAGTGAACTCTCAAGTACCTGATGACAAAATTACAGGTCATTCAGCCCTTTGTCATGTTGACTTGGTTTCAGCAGCTAGTGAGTCTCTCTCTGTCAGGGCCACCATCCGTACATCAGCAGTCGACTGACCTCCTGAATGACGAACCTTCAGAGGTTACACATTCACAGGCCTCATGCTTACTGTGCGGCAACTCCGATATTCCTACTTTGATGGCTCCATGAAGACAGATAGTTCAGATTTTGGATGGTGACTCACGCTTCACAAATGAGCACATGCAGTCAGGTGGTGGCAAGGACAGCTGGGGAATAGAATATTTCAGAGGTGCAGCTCTCTCTAGGTTTTCTTCACATGATACGGATGCCGTAACTGCAGAGTTTCTGAGTGAAAAGAGAATTTGAATAAGGAGCAGCACGGTACTGGCATGTCTTCCACATAAACTGGACATAGTTGTAGAAAAATGGGGGAACCCAATTCAGTCATGTGTGAGTTAATGTTGCTCGGTTTTGCGAGGATGTCTTCCTCCATGCATAGAGTGGCCAATTACTTGAAATATCAATCAAAGCAACCAAACGAGTCCATGGAGGCCTTGACCATGGCTGAGTGGATGCTGAATGCCAACATGCCTGGCAGCACAATGCCACAGTGGTTAGCACTGTTGCCTCACAGTACCAGGGACTCGCGTACAATTCCGGTCTTGGGTGACTGTGTGGAGTTTACATGTTCTCCCCATTTCTGAGTCGGTTTCCTCTGGGTGCTCCGGTTTCCTCCCACAGTCCAAAGATGTGCAGGCTAGGTAGATTGGCCATGATAAAAATCAGCCCTTGGTGTCCAAAGATATGCAAGTTAAGTGGGGTTACGGGAGTAAGGTGGGGGGTGGGCCTGGGTGGGGCCTTTCAGACGGTCAATGCAAACTCGATGGTTAAATGGCTCCTTCTGCACTGTAGGGTTTCTATGGATTCAATATATGATGTCTGTGGCAAAAAAGGATACTTAAAGATTCTCACCTGTTGTTCTTCCCGCCACCTCCCGCCCACCTCAACCAATGCTCAGTATGTTGCCTGAACCAGTGGCTGAATCTTCCCCTGCACTGATACAGGTGAAGTAGTATTTGGCAGGACACTCCATGGGTCCAAAGCTGCAGGACATTGGCCAAGAGAAACTCACCATTCAGGCGTGCAAACAACCTGCCTTTACCTCCGCTGAAGCCACAAGGGTTACTCCACCATACGAAGAATTGGAAAAGGAAGAGTAACACTTCAAAATTCCATAAAGACATTCACATGAGAACAAGTTCATTTGTAAGTTACCATTGTTTAGTAGAGTCACATAAAATATATTAGTTTCAACACTTGGCCATGTTGCCCGTCCTTGCCTGACTGTCAGGTCAAGGTACCTTTTCAGTGGCTTGATGAGAATGAGGAGATATGAATCGATAGGGACCAATAGGGGGGCGGGGGGTGGGGGGCATAAAATGGATGGACAGTTGGCTGCAGGACTCTCTTGTGTAAGTGTGATTAGGTGGAGTTGGGGGAGAGGGAACATTGAATGTGAAAGTTCTGTCAGTTTAATGATAATGACTAACTCTCCGGCTATCCTGGGCAGCAGTATGAGCTGCCAACGCTGTGTCAATTAATAAAGTCTCCTTCTCTTCCTCTTCCTTCTGGAATCATTCACAAATGATGTGCAGTGAGCAGCATACCACAATCATTCTGGAGATCCTGGCTGGTGAGCACTGAAGGGCCCCTCCCCTGAGCATCTGAAGCACAGGTTGAGTGGACCAACAGTTACACATCTGGTTATTGTTTTGTTACCTGTGTGGTAGGTAACATGTGCTACTCAATCCTTGGTTAGTGATGAGGTATTCTGAATTCCGATGAAGAAGATTCAAACTCTTCTAGTAGTAACAAAAGGTTGATTGAGTAACTACAACAATATTTACATGAATTCTTTACTTTAACTTAGATACTAGTGATAAGGTTAACAAGATCTAACTATGGTAACTGTACGTAACTCCACTAGCCATCTAAACTAGTCTGCTGTTACTTTGATCACCGTGCACCCAAGAAAGAGAGAGAGACCCAATGTGGTTGCCCTTTATACCCCTGTTGGTCCGGCTCTCTAGTGATCATGTGGTGCTACTGATTACACATTAACCCCTTGTGTACATACACGCATTGAGATCGCTACAGTTATCTCATGGCTTTCATTGTATGACACTGGGGCTTCAGTGGTTGAGTGTCTCATGGGTGTCATCAACTAGGTTTGATGGGGATGTCTTTTATTCTCTGAGAAATACCGCTTCAGTCAGCCTGTAGACCCAAAGAGCTCCAGCTCTCCTTGTCTTTTAATCCGTCATTTCATCCTGATGCACATTTCTTACTTGTTCTTTTTTTGGGCGCCATATCCCCAGAAGTTCCTGATTGGTCTTTTTGCGAGAAAGAGCTGAAAATAAATGCTTAAATTCTCATTTTTTCCATTGTAGGTGGAGGGAGCTGGGATGGGGCACGACTGGAAGTGGCACAGTTGTTGCTGAGTGGGCTCTCCTCGCCTTGGCTGTGCTGCATGCATCGGATGATGGCCGCCTTCTTTGATGTTGTTTTGTTGGAGGATTTTGGTTCTGCGGTGCAGATTGTCACCGGGATTGCTGAACCTTTAGGAGAGTGGTGGAGGTGCATGAGAGAGGGTTCTTCCACTCAAAAGTGCAGTGTACCCAATGAGGGACACCTTCCTTTCCTCAAAATCTCATTGCGTGGTGTGTCGGGTTCCCTACGGGTTCGGGAGACGAGGGCCGTGCAGGAGACCCCCTGAACCCAGCTCTTGGCGAGAGATGGGAGATAAATTCACGACTGAGTTTAAGAATTGGTTGTCATGCGTTGGTAGTCTTGATTTGGAGGCTGGATACATCATATTTGTTGCAGCACAATGCATCCTGTCTACAAGGCCGGGGGTCGCTAAGATCCATTGATCACTGGTCCTATTTCGTCCTATTCTCGATGCTCGTCATGAGGGTTTGGTGGTGGCCAAGCGGGCGGAGTCATTCCCCCTGGCTGGGGCCTAGGCAGTGGACGCCTGGACATCCGTGAAAAGCATGGTGGAAATAATGGTGTCTCGTGCTTCGATCCTAGAGAGTGCGCGTTGATCCTGCCTTATCCTTTTCTTTCTCGTGTGACATGGAACGTACCCTGTGGTTCTTTGAGAATCCCGATTGTGACACCCTGTTGATCATGGTGTTGACTTTTTTCATTGTTGCTTTTGTTCCCGAAAGGGGAGTGCAAAATGTGAGCATGATGACTGTGCTGTTGATGAGCCTCATCCTATGTGGGTAAGACAATTTTGAGTGAATTATGGCAAGTAAGATTTGTGCCTGGTTTTAATCCTTCAGGTAATTGTGTCTTACAATCCTTGTGGTTGGAGGAAGGGAGTGACTTTTGTCACCCCATGTATCATTTATGAAGACGACGAGTGGAGCTGGGCGGGGTGAAAGGTGGGTGGATGTGGTTGGTCGGGTTAATTCGTCCCTCACTGAAATTGAGGATAGCCCTCCCCAGTTAGAACTAATCCATTTCAGGCTTTTCTTTTGGATTTGTACATTCTTTGAATTAAGAATCCATAACTTCATCCTTCTTTGGCCTGGGGGAGAATGTGTTTCCTGGAGAGGACTGGATTCCTTGTATCTCCTTCTTGAGGCAAAGTTTTTCCTCATATAATTATGGTGCATTGCTCTGGATGTGGCTGGATAGGTATGGGCTCGACTGGAGTGCGGGGTCTTTTTTTCTTGGGGTATGCTGGAGACCATGGGGGTATTTTTAAAAAAAAATTTGTGTGTCCGTTGATGCTGGGCTAGGCCTGTCCCCTGCTGCGACTGTTATCCTGTTACCTCTAGGAATGTCCCTCTCCTGTAAAGACTTAATTACCTGCAAATGCTCGCATTCTAAGCATTGTCTGGCATCTCTGACTTTGTCTATATATATAGAACATAGAACATAGAACAGTACAGCACAGAACAGGCCTTTCGGCCCTTGTTTCTGGAACATACCTCTTCATTCACCTGAGGAAGGAGCAGTGCTCCGAAAGCTAGTGACATCGAAACAAACCTGTTGGACTTTAACCTGGTGTTGTAAGACTTCTTACTGTGCTCACCCCAGTCCAACGGCGGCATCTCCACATCATATTTGAATAAAGACTCCATTACCTTTCCTATCACTGATGTTAAACTAACCTGTCTGTCGGTTCCACAAATTGTTTTATGCCCATTTTCTTAAATGTAAGTCAAAGGATCCATTTTAGCTTATCTAATACCACATTTAAGTTCCAAATATCTCTTGTTTGTTGCAATGTTTACCCTTTTCTTGTTCCTTAGATGTTTCTGCTAATCTGTTGTTGTTTACTAATTCCAATGGTCAGCGATTTCAGTCTTTGCTTGTTTAACTTTTTTCTCTGTATTCTGTACTTTAACTCAATTGTTATAAGGATTCGGGTTGGGACCTCCCTCCCGCCAGTGGGTGGGATCAGTTCAATTTTCTGTCGTGGCGTCGGCCAATGAGGTTTCCCATTGTGGCTACCCTCAGGCCATCGCAAAATCCCACCGACAGGGAATCCTGTCCTTTGTGTCCATTAACTGGTTCTCCCAGACTGTAGCTCCCTTCGTCCTCCATCTCCTTGTTTCTCACCGTAGTAGATAAACTCAGGGTGGGATAGAAATGCAACCAATCCACCCACCCACCCCCACCGCAGCCACCCCCCTGCGGCAGGTTTCCTGGTGGCAGGACTGGGTTTCAAAAGCTGTTTAAAAGAAGTGTTGAGATAGATAAATGCTGAGAGAAGCTCATTTGCTTTACGAAGCAACCAGAAATCTGCAACAACACCACAGCAGTTATCCTGACAGCATAAAAAATTAGCTCCCATCTTTCTTGAAAGCTTAATTACTTTTTTTATTACATGCTTTATGTTCCCACGCCTGGTAACATAGGAGTCGATAAACAGCCCAACACTGGGCGAAGCTGCAAACTAATTGCAGCATCTGTTAATCATGTCCTCCTGTCCCTGACTGAAGCCAAGGGAGGAATTTTAACATTGAGGAGTGTGTGGGTTTAGCAGCAGGTTGGAGGGAGTTAAAGTCAGTGAAAATCTCAACACATTCAGACACTGGTTAAACAGTGCCAGCTTCAGAGTTTAACTCAGGCATGTCCAGGTTAGCGATTTGAATATTGAAGTCGCTGAACCGTGACCATATTTAAAAAAACAATTATGTTTATTGAGATTTCACATTTAATGGCACAAAATTACAAAGTAACACAGTACCCAAAGCAAGCAAGGGAAAAAAAACAGATACCGCTTAACCTACATGAGCACAGTGTGGAACAGGAGAATGACACCACAATTTGCTTAGCCCCATGACGGTAGTACAGTGGAACACACGGTTTCTTCACAGCTCCAGGGTCCTAGGTTCGATTCCCGGCTTGCGGCTTGGGTCACTGTCTGTGCGGAATCTGCATGTTTTCCCCGTGCCTGCGTGGGTTTCCTCCGGGTGCTCCAGTTTCTTCCTACAAGTCCCAAAAGACACGCTGTTAGATAATTTGGGCATTCAGAATTCTCCCTCTGTGTACCCGAACAGGCGCCGGAGTGTGGCGACTAGGGGCTTTTCACAGTAACTTCATTGCAGTGTTAATGTAAGCCTACTTGTGACAATAAAGATTATTATTATTTGAACTCTCAAGGACAGATCATTAGTATTTCTTTCTAGATACAAGGTCCATGTGATTCATGTTGCCATGAGAACGGATGCAGAGGAAACCATCATTAAGACCAGGTTATGGGCTTTCCTAGAATATGACTGAATGCCACAAACCATCTTTTAGTCTGCCTACATCTGGGAGAGAGGAAGCAGTTAGAAACAATAACAATTCTGTGGTTCTTCATGCAGAAATCCTTGTGGGAGCTCATATTTGGATGGAAACGATCAAATCTGTGGGGAGATAAAATTAGGCTGGAAACGTTGCCTAGCTTGGGCTAAAGGTAGAGTTGCTGTGAAAGACAGTTCTAGGATTTCAAGTAACCAAGTTGAGAGAAAAGAAAGGGCAGGACTACTCTCTTGAGAGTCAAGAATTACTTTGCAATGATTCTGGGAAAATCAACGGTCCATGTAAAGGACAGTATTAAGTATACAAGTGAAGTGTGGCCTGCATGTGAATCCAGACCCACAGAATGTTGTTGATTCTGAACTGCCCTCTGAAATGGCCCAGCAACCTATAATTCAAGGGTTATTAAGGACAGGCAACCATTGCTGGTCTTGCGAGTGATGCCAACATCCTGGAAAGTATAAATACAAAAAAAGAGTCTTTTATTGGCACATTTAACAGTTCTGAAGAAGAATAAAATTATCATATTGATGCATGAGATTTTGACCTGAGGTTTTGAAGTAGAAACGTTTGTTTAAATATTAAAACACAGAAGACATCTTAATTGAGAGTGAAATCCCGTTGCTGTGAAAAATGCAGCCTTTTCATTTGTTTAAAACCTCATTTTGCACAATAGCAAAGTCAACAACTGAGAAAAAAAAGACAAGTGTTTTGAGTGATTGCATTGGTTCACTATCTCTTTTATTGGACCATTCAGATTAGCTATTTTAAGATTTCCATCATTGTAGTTTCTTGTTGAAATCATAGAATCCCTACAGTACAGAAGGAGGCCATTTGGACCATTAAGTCTGCACTGATCCTACCGGAAGAGCACTCTTCTAGACCCAATCCCCCCACCCTATCCCTGTAATACCACCTAGGGGCAATTTAGTGTAGCCAATCCACCTAACCTGCACATCTTTGGACTGTGGGAGGAAACTGGAGCACCCGAAGGAAATCCACGCAGACACGGGAAGTATGTGCAAAGTCCACACAGTCACCCGATGCCGGAATCAAACCCAGGTCTCTGGCGCTGTGAGGCAGCAGTGCTAACCGCTGTACCACTCTGCCTTCCTAGCTGAACTCCTCACTTTGACTTTTATACCGCCTCCCTCATTGATACCGCCTCCATCATCGGTTCCAATTTCCTGTTGTTCTACTATCAGTAAATGAACAGCAGAATTGAAGCAGTAACAAGAAGTAATTGCAATGATACAGGAGGTCACTGCAGAAAGAATATTTCTTTTTTTTTTATAAATTCAGAGTACCCAATTCATTTTTTCCAATTAAGGGGTAATTTAGCGTGGCCAATCCACCTACACTGCACGTCTTTGGGTTGTGGGGACGAAATCCACGCAAACATGGGGAGAATGTGCAAACTCCACACGGTCAGTGACCCAGAGCCGGTATCGAACCTGGGACCTCGACACCGTGAAGCAGCAGGGCTAACCCACTGTGCCACCGTGCTGCCATAGAACGAATATTTCCAATGAAAAATTCTGTACATTCAAAGTTAAATTTTTGATCATTCACGACTTCAGTGCAAGGTCTGTGGATGCACTGGATAAATATCATGAACAGCATTTCTCTGAGTGTTCTGTGGACTTCTGCAGAAAACCTCCCATGGAAATCTAACCCCTTTGCAACTCAGCACTTGCGTTCAGCACGGTAGCATTGTGGATAGCACAATTGCTTCACAGCTCCAGGGTCCCAGGTTCGATTCCGGCTTGGGTCACTGTCTGTGCGGAGTCTGCACATCCTCCCCGTGTGTGCGTGGGTTTCCTCCGGGTGCTCCGGTTTCCTCCCACAGTCCAAAGATGTGCAGGTTAGGTGGATTGGCCATGATAAATTGCCCTTAGTGTCCAAAATTGCCCTTAGTGTTGGGTGGGGTTACTGGGTTATGGGGATAGGGTGGAGGTGCTGAACTTGGGTAGGGTGCTCTTTCCAAGAGCCGGTGCAGACTCGATGGGCCGAATGGCCTCCTTCTGCACTGTAAATTCTATGATAATCTATGATAACGCCATCATTACCCTGGGGGTGAATTTGGACAGATTATAGTAAATCAACAGCTCATCTCACATCTTTCCTAATTTTAATCCAGTGGAAATAAAGATCGGCAGAGTTCTAAAATTATTGCTGAATCATTCTCACCTGTTTTACACTATCACATAACTCCCAGGTCTCACACTTCAAAGCAGCACACTTCATTGCAGGTGCAAAACAAGCAGACAAAACAAGGGAAATGCAGTCATTGGTCACAAAACTCGGTTGTGTGATGCTGGTATTTTTCGCTCAATTTATTCTGTTTCAGGATCCAAGCTGTTGCCCATGCTCCATGTGCACAGTTCGGGAGCTGGCCATAGTCTGGCGTTCCTCCTGCCGACCTGTGAATAAAGGACCTCTCTCTCTTGCAGCATGATCTTCAGTGTCACGTTGCAGAACCTCGTGCCATGCTGTGCTATTCTTGTGTCTTTACCAGGTCAACTCATTTCTAGAACAGTTTCCAACAACATACTTCTGTAAAAATACACTTGTTCTTTAAAAAGGTGCAGGTTGGCCTGAAGCATTGCCGGCTACTTGAACTTATGCTTCCTCTTTAGATGTTGTAGTCCTTGCCCAGGCATACAGATGCCCAATTGTGCATTTAGCACTGGCGGCAGGTTACAATCATGTCCTAAACAGGCACTGGAGTGTGGCGACCAGGGGATTTTCACAGAAACTTCATTGCAGTGTTAATATAAGCCTACTTGTGACAATAATAAAGATTAATTGAAAGATTAAATAAGCAATTAGTGGGCAGCATGGTAGCACAGTGGTTAGCACAGTTGCTTCACAGCTCCAGGGTCACAGGTTTGATTCCCGGCTTGGGTCACTGTCTGTGTGGAGTCTGCACGTTCTCCCCGTGTCTGCGAGGGTTTCCTCCGGGTGCTCCGTTTTCCTCCCACAGAGCGAAGATGTGCAGGTTAGACCATAGAACATAGAACATACAGTGCAGAAGGAGGCCATTCGGCCCATCGAGTCTGCACCGACCCACTTATGCCCTCATTTCCACCCTATCCCCGTAACCCAATAAACCCTCCTAACCTTTTTGGTCACTAAGGGCAATTTATTGTGCATTTAGCACTGGCGGCAGGTTACAATCATGTCCTAAACAGGCGTCATGCTAAATTGCCCTTAGTCCAAAAACAAAAGGTGAGTTGGGGTTATGGGAATAAGGTGGAGGTGTGGGCTTAGGTAGGCTGCTCTTTCCAAGGGCTGGTGCAGACTCGATGGGCTTAATGGCCTCCTTCTACACTGTAAATTCTATGAAAAAATTCGAAGCAGCCAGATGTTTTGGAATGAGACATTAGATGCCTGCTCTCTCAGGTGGATATAAAAAATCCCATGGAATGATTTCAAAGAGGAGCACTGGAGTTCTCCAATCAGTGTCATGACAACTTTATATCTCCCAATAAACATCACTGAAACAAATTATCTGGTCATTATCACATTGCTATGTGTAAATGTGCTGCGGTGTTTCATAAATTACAACAGTGGCTTCTCTTCAAAAGTATTTAATTTGTTGTTGAGCACCTTCTGGCACGCTAAAGTCATGAAAGATGCCATATAAATGCGAGCCTTCCTTTTTTCGTTAACTATGATACCTATGTGCAAACGGAGTGAGATACCTGGGGCGGGGTCCTCTGCTCCACCAGCCGCGTGATTCTCGGTGGCCCACCTTTCGCTGGCGGCAGGATTCTATACTCCCACTGCTCGTCAATGGGATTTCCCATTGAAGCAACCACCATGCCACCAGCGGGATCAGAAAATCCCAACGGCCGGAAAATTCCAGCCCTGCTCCAGGCAACCACAGGTCTATTAAACTAACTTCTACACCTGGGAAAATAATGGGAACCATTCCGGAGTGTCACTGGGAGGAGAACCTGTGCAGAAGTGACTCGAAGAAACAACATTGCTTTTGAAGCGCTCTGAGACACTTCAATACTTTAATGAACGGCTACATAAATTGGAAATATTTATTTTTTCTTCACAAATATCCTGCCTGAAAAACCTCCTTTGACTTCTCTGAGAATGCTACAGATAAAGTAGACTGTCGAATGATATAATTTACTTCAGACTTTCTGAAGGCCTTTGATAAAGTTCTGCATGAAAGACTTGTAATGAAACTGAAAGCCACGGGACTCGAGGGTAGAGTACATTATTGGACGAGAAATAAGGAACAGTTGAATTCCATGGGGGCTAATGCTTCGATCCCCATTTCTCGTTTACATGAATGACCTAGATTCTGAATTCAAATGCACAATTATAAAATTTGTAGATCACACCAAGATAGGAAAGGCACTGACCCCTGGAATGTAGTCAAGGCTTGGAAGAGAGATTTGCATCATTTATGCAATTAGATGGACAAGTGAAATTTAATACCAACATTGACAGAATAATGTGCGACATAAATATGAAATCAATGAGCTGGAATGAGTACAAGGAACTCAGAACAAAAACATTGAAAATGCTGTAGATACACAGGAAGCCCATAAACATCATTATAAAACAAGATAGATCAATGTTTTAACTGTGGACGTTAATCACAGTTTATTTTGACTCCATAAGGGATCTTTGAGTGACAGTGCACCAGTATTTGATAACGGTCAAGAGAGTATGTGATGTAAATAAATAGAAACTAGCAAAATGTTTGAATATAGATCCACATAATTGAATACACAGTTTACCAAGGTAATTTGAGGTGCTGTTCGGGGTGCTGTGTGCTATTCTGGTCACCATTTCATAAGAGCATTGGAAAGGGTACACTATAAAACAACCAGAGTGATTCTAATTGTGAGAAAGATAACACATGTTTAAAAATGTTTAGTATCTGCGCCATGGAAAGATGGCAAAGGGAGGACTTGACAGAACTACATCAAATATTACAGTCAGATCTACCTGGTGGTACCTCTGTAAGTGTCTATCTGTACAAAGGCCCCAAATTTGTGTGGTTTTGTACCAGTGGCAGTTATGGTTGTCAAACCTCCAAGGTAGGCCTGTAATCTCCAGGCATTGAAGGTCATTCTCCAAGACACTATTGTGTGAGAATGCTGAAAAGTAATTGGGGCATTAAAAAAGATTGTTTTTTTCTTCTAATTTTCTTCGAACATTTGTCTTCATCACATATAAAAATATTGAAACTGGTATGTCACTGCCTGCACCCTCCAACAGGGACTCTCCACTGCGACCTTGTTGCAAATGAAATGAAATGACATGTGGGAGGCTGTTCGGCTGATATCTAAGCACCATCCAAATGGGATGAGTCTTTTTGTTTACGTGGTGGTAGTGGAAGGCCATTTGTCACAAGAATAGATGTTTTAACAACCAATTGGTGGAATGGTGGGACAAGCCATGTAACAAATCCTCCAGGAATACGTTCAATCACATTGGTAACCCTAAATTATGCCTGGGTTACTCCTGTCTTCCAGAGCTGATCCCAGAACAGTTTTGGATCAATGGAAGACACCGAATTAGCCTGGAGCCAAGGCTGCGCAAGCCACTAGAACAAGTGTGCCCAATGGAGGATGGAAGTTCCAGTATCTCTGGCCATCTTTGAAAGCTCCTCGTTCCCCACATTCTTGAAGGAACAATTTACTGGCCCCTTTCCCCAAAATGGTGGATTGAAAAAGAAACATAAAAATAATTTTGACTTATTCTACAGGGAGATGGGTGTTTTTTCTGGCCTGCACATGAATCTTGTGAGGCTGATACACCACATCTCATTGGCTGTAGGAACATAGAAATAAGGAGCAGAAGTAGGCAAATCAGCCCCTTGAGCCTGCTCCGCCATTCAATCAGATCATGGTCTATCTCTTCCTGGTCTCAAATCCAATTCCCACCTGTTCCCCATATCCCTTTAACCAGTTTTTTTTAAATCAGAAATGTATCTATTGCCTTCTTGAAACCATTTAATGATTCAAACTCCATCGTGCTATGGGGCAGTGAGTTCCACAAATTCACCACCCTCTGCGAGAAGTAGTTCCTCCTCATCTCAGTTTTAAATCTACCGCCTCTCAACCTATGTCGGAGACCTCTCTCATTCTAGATTGCCCCACAAGGGGGAACATTTGCTCTATGTTTACTATATTTTTCCCTTTTAGTAATTTATATACCTCGACCAAATCCTCTCTCATCCTTCTAAACTCCAGCGAGTATAAGGCCAAACTGTTTAATCTCTCCTTTATTGTCAACCCCTTCATCCCTGGAATCAATCTGGTGAACCTCCTCTGAACTCATATCCTTCCTCCAATGAGGAGACAAAAACTGGACACAATACTCCAGATGTGGTCTCACCGACACCCTATACAATTGCAACAACATCTCTCTACTTTTATACTCCAGTCCTTTTGCAATAAATGCTAAAATTCCCTTTGCCTTTTTAATTACATGCTGTACCTGCGTACTAACTATCTGTGATCCATGAACAAAGACACAGAGATCCCTCTGCCCAGACACATAGTGAATCTGCTTTCCATTGAGATAATAATTTGCCTGAGTATTTTTTTGGCCTTCGGTCTTCATACTTACAATGGATCCCTCTGAGTCTATGAAAGGCAACATTCTCGTCATTGGGAATCTCTGTGCACCTGTACCCATTGGTTCATGTTTGGTATGGACCAAGGTTCTATGTCAATTATGAAGACCTGCCAGATTGCTTCCAAAGGTCGGGAGTCAGCGTAACGGGATTCCAGTCAATTTCCTAGGCCTTCCACTGAATTTTTATCCAACACATGCAGGCGTTTTCTGCAAGTCCCATACAATACCTGATAACAGGGTTGGGATTCTCCAGCCTCCTAGCCGCATGTTTCTCGGCGGCAATAGAGGTATGCCGTTCGCTGGCAGCGGGAATCACTGTTCCCACCGCTGTCAATGGGAATTCCCATTGAAGCCACCGGGAAACCTGCAGCCGGAGGTTTGCTGCCAGTGGGACCAGAGAATCCTGCCTCCAACAAATGGCTGGGGAGTTCTGGCCCAGATGTCTCCCTATAACATCTTCTTCACTTAAGGAGATTGCTTTATTTACCATTAGTTTACCAATTATGTAACAGTTGAAGGTAAGACATGGATAACTCAGTGTGCTGTGCTGTTGAATTGTTATTGTGCTGCACCAGCACCTTTACGATTATGAGTCCAGACTGAGCTTTAAGATCAATGCTTTCCAATTGCACCAATACTGTAGTAAAGGAAGGATTGGCAACCAGCAGTTAGCATGTGTAACAAATTGTAATGGTTTACTTACAAACGGTATTTGGAATCTTTCACAATGTTATCACTACTACTTCTAGGATTTCCTCTGGCTACAAAAGCCCGTGTTCTGAACCAAGATCCCTGTTCTTGATTCCCATAGGGTGATGGGGTTGCTTGACCCATACGATGTAAAATAAATAGATTAAAGGAGCCAGCTACTGCAAATGCTCTCTCTTCAATAAGGTTTGTTTCAAATCACTAGCTTTTGGAGCACTGCTCCTTCCTCAGAATGAAGAGGTATGTTCCAGAAACATATATACAGACAAAATCAAAGATGCAAGACAATGCTTTGAATGCGAGCATTGGCTGGTAATTAAGTCTTTACAGATCCAGAGATAGGGGTAATCCCAGGTTAAAGAGGTGTGAATTGTCTCAAGCCAGGACAGTTGGTAGCATTTTGCAAGCCAGGCCAGATGGTGGGGGATGAACGTAATGCGACATGAATCCAAGGTCCCGGTTGAGGCCGTACTCATGTGTGCAGAACTTGGATTTAAGTTTCTGCTCAGCGATTTTGCATTATGAGATCAGAGGCTGAATGCCCTTGACTGCTGAAGTGTTCCCCGACTGGAAGGGAACATTCCTGTCTGGGGATTGTTGCGCGATGTCCGTTCATCCGTTGTCACAGTGTCTGCATGGTCTCGCCAATGTATCACGCTTTGGGACATCCTTTCCTGCAACGTATGAGGTCAAGCAGTCAAGGGCATTCAGCCTCTGATCTCACCATATTCAACTCAGTTCTACCAGCGTCAGTCATAGCAAGCTGCAAAAATCCTACATTCTCAATTAGCTACCGTTATATTAAAGAAAGTTGGAACATTTCATGTGCTCGTCCTGCGCCAGTGCAATTTAGAGCTAATTTACAGGTAACTTAAATAAAAACAAAGAATGCCGGCAAACCTCAGCAGGCCTGGCAGCATCTGTAGAGAGAGAGACAGAGTTAATATTTTGCATCCATATGACTCTTCATCAGAGGTAAAGAGAGAGAGATAAACGTGATGGGTTATACTGTTTAAGCAGGTACAACAGACCCATTTTGCACCAAGCAGGATCCCCAAAACAGCAATGGGATTAGTGACCAGTTAATTCGCTCAGGTTGTGTTGGTTGACGGAGTTAATAATGTAGGTCAGGGGATCGGGCGTACTTGTTCAAATAATGCCATAAGTCCTTTTGCACTCATCAGAACAGACAGAAAGGGGCAGGGGGGAGGGGGAGGGCTCAGTTTAATAGCCCATTGAAATACAATACTTTCAACAATCCATCCTTTCCTCGGTACAATACTAAAGTGTCACTTAGATTATATGTTCAAATTGCAGTTAGCCTTAAACCCACATCTTGCTGACTCACAACAAGAGTGTGACAACTGAGTGAGCTTTTAAGTCATTGAAATTGTCTCCCAGCAATGAATCATTTCTGCAATGATGCCAAAACTCCAACTTATTTCTCACTTGGCCAAAACAGATCCTCTCTCTTTGGCCACAGGAACAGAATATCCTGATGCAGCAGCTCCTGCATGTGCTCCTGAGGGACAAGTGTAGGAAAGCAGATTTCAGCCCCTTTGTTCCACCCCAGAGATTCAGGCAGTGAAGGATAGAACTGCAACCAACCAATCTTTACCTTTAGATACATTTATTTACAGATATACTCATCACAAACATACACCTCCTAACCCAACTGCCACTGTTTCAGTCTGGCCCTAGGGCCACATGTGAATCCCCGGTTAATGTCCACCACCTGAACACAATTAAATACACAATTAATGTACAATTAACGTATATCACATAAGCTATCTGTTGTCCAGTTATCCACCATGATCGGTCATATATACTGTAACAAACCCTCAATTTGGAGCCAACACATGATTTCCAGCATTGATGTATCACAGCAGCATCCAATCTCCCTCACTGTGGCCCTGATTATTCTCTCTCTGGACTAATAATTGATTTATTTGTAACCAATCTTATTGCGACTTTAGATTTAATTTGAATCACCTATCTGTATACTGCTGTGCCTCATTGTCAAAGCTCACAGCATGACACCCCGTTTGCCGAATTGCTTAAAAGGCAATCAGGATGAGGCCTTTGACTTGCCACATTCTTGCTGGTTTCCCCGCTCCTGTGAGCCTTCCAAACAATTGGCTTAGAGTTCTAGAGTTCTAAGCTCTAGGTAAATACTAATACACTTAAATGCCTGCTTCAAACTATTCATTTGTGGGATGTGGGGGTCACTGGCAAGGCCAGCATTTATTGACCATCCCTGGTTACCATTGAAAGGCAGTGATGGATTTTCCAGTTGTTGTCCATGCGATAAATGCATTCCCGCAGTGCTGTTAGGGATTTCCAGGATTGTGATCCAGAGACAAAGAAACTACGATACATGTCCAAATAAGAATGGTATGTGACTTGGAGGGAAACCAGGAGCTGTTGGTTTTTCCATACCCTTATGGTGAAGGCCATGAATTTGGGAGATGCTGCTGAAGATATTGTGACTATCCTATAGGTAGTTCACATTGCATTATTGGTGGTGAGGTAAACGGCAAAGAGGAGCCCAAAGAGTTGATAAGAAAGACGTTTATTCAGCATAATAGCAGTATTTACACATGACCCAGTTACACATCTTAAGGTCCCCATTCCTTTCTGTGAGTTGCCCCACAGCCCAATCCGCACTGGGGAACAATCATCCGCAGTGGGATGAGTCCCATGCAGGAAAGAGTGGAGACTTAAGCCAGAACCAAAATGATCCCTTAACATTAATTTGCATATTTTACTTCAAGATTACATTTATCTACTTGAACCCGTCTGTCTAGAAATTATCCTTTTCCATGCCAGTTGTCTGTAAATCTGGGCTTGTGTTTTCCATGACATTTTATGTTTGCAGTGAGATATTTGTAACTTCAAATCAAAACCATCCAAAAGTTCTTTCATTCCACGGTAATCCAAATTATACATCAACAAAATCATGAAAGCACAGCAAGTCTTTTGCCTTTGGAAAGGAAAATGAAAATCGCTCAGTGTCACAAGTAGGCTTCAAATGAAGTTACTGCGAAAAGCCCCTAGTCGCCACATTCCGGCGCCTGTTCGGGGAGGCTGGTACAGGAATTAAACAGTGCTGCTGGCCTGCCTTGGTTTGCTTTCAAAGCCAGCGATTTAGCCCAGTGTGCTAAACCAGCCCTTGGTGCCACTATTCCGAATAAAAAATATTGACGCATTGAAATTCATGGCAGTGAAGGAGGCCATTTGGCCCATTCTAACTGTGCTGGCCAAAGAAAGAGCTATCCAGCCTTATCCCAAGTTCCACTTCAAGTGAATGTCCGGGTATTTTGTTTTGTTATTGCTGTTATTTTTTTGTATAAATTTAGAATACCCAATTCATTTTTCCAATTAAGGGGTAATTTAGCGTGGCCAATCCACCTCGCCTGCACATCTTTAGGTTGTGGGGGCGAAACCCACGCAAACACGGGGAGAATGCGCAAACTCCACATGGGCAGTGACCCAGAGCCGGGATTGAACCTGGGACCTCGGCGCCGTGAGGCAGCAGGGCTAACCCACAGCGCCACCGTGCTGCCCTTTTATTGTGTTATTTTTGTACTTGCACTGTCTCGCTTTGTTTTTCCTCACGTGGGAGCTGACACTCCTTTCTCCCTTCTTTTGGCAGCAGCGATGCTCTTTTTCTTCCCCTACACACATGTGTCACCTCTCCTCCTCTCTTACCAGTCTCATCATTAATGCAGCGCAGTGGGATGCCAGCTCTTCTTGTGCTACAGGAACCAATTCTAGCTGTCTGCCCGTGTCATTCTGCAATCTTGCACTGACAGTAATTTAGATTTTGCTTCTGGTAATGCCTTCATTTAAACTTTAAATAGTCCGGATGATTAGCCAGTGATTTTTATCACACCTCAGCAGTCACGAATTGTTAGGATTCAGATGGCCTCACAACACTTTCATTATGTTTGCAGCAAAAATACCGTCTCCTGAAGTAGACTCAGTCCTTTATGGACTAAAATTGGAGTCCTTGTGTGTGTTGTAAATGGGATAATGTACTGTAACATTAAGAATCACATTTTACCATGTCATTACTCACCACTGGCCATCTGTTCCCTCAGATTGGTGTTAAATACCACAATCAAACCATTCTTTTCAGGCTAAAACTAATAGCTGATTTTCTTTTTGTCTTAACCAGTAAGACAATCACAAAGAAGCAGAAACCACAGTGAGCGACTGACGGTGGAAATAGGCAGAAAATAATAAAAACTGAAAAGTTAGATGACTGGCAGGATCCGAGCTAGCACGGGCAAAAGATTTCCAACTCGTGCTTGCCTGCTCAATTCAGCAAAGGCGTAAACTCCCATTCCCCATTTCCTATCTACCTTCTTTTAGATGCTATGGGAGGGACTTTCTGGTCGCACCCAATCCGAGATAGAAAATTCTTGCCTGAGGTCAACAGACTTTAAATGGTCCATCAAATTGTCTGCCCCGCCATGTTGATTCGCTCCATGGGCAGGACTGGAAAATCTACCCGTGTGCGGGAGTGAGGTCACTATTTACTGTCCTGTTCTCATCTTTCACCAAGTTGTAAGTTGTAGCAAACTCATCAAAGGACCAAAATGAACTGGACATGTTGGAACAGGACAGCGCATCTTAAATGGGCAGATCAGGCAGACGACTGAATCAAGACAAACAGGCCATGAGTCATGAAGCAGCCCAATCACATTCAGAGACCAGGGGCAGTTGAAGTGCAAATCACTTGCAGCCCCGGCCAGAAAGACTCACAATACCTTAATGGGATAACAATCAAAGTTATCTCCAGCGACCATTGTCAAGAGACCAGGGGCAGTTGAAATGCCCTTATTGTCCTGGCCAGACGGAAGCACAATACCTTAATGAGATAACGATTAAAGTTGTCTCCAGCGACATTGTCAAGAGACCAGCAGAAACCAGAGACATTGCAAGCTTTTGTAAGGGCACTGATTAAAATTAAATTACATTACGACACCTTTTAATTGGGGAACTTGATCACTTCCATTCTGTCAACAATCAGAAAGGCTTCCTTTGTCCTGGAACTCACCTGTGGGAGGGTCAGTGTTTGACCCATTCAGGGTTTTGCCCTTAAAAAAGTCAAGTCTGAGGAACTCTTCTCTCCTACAAGAACTCTACTCTCCTGAAAGAAATTCTACTCTCTTACCTGACACATGCTTCGCCTGGCGGAAGAGACCACAAGAACTGAAGGAGCAACAGCCGCAAGGACCAGCCAGCTTGGATGAAGATCTAAAGAAATCAGTGTCAACGTTCTTTTTTAACTATCCTGTCCCTGGAGCGGTGAGTATATTCCACCAGCTCACAGAAAACTCCCAATTAGTATAGCTTGTTGAGGTTTGGGGTGGGTGGGTGAATGTATCTGTGTTTGCATCGCTAAAGTAAATCTGTGTAAACTATAAGAATTTTCGATGTGCCGTTTAGTCTCTTGTTTTACACATAGTATTTCATAATCGGTGTGTGTGTGTGTGTGGGTTAATTTGAGTTGCAGAAGACTTAATTTCTCTTGAATAAATCAATTATTTTAAAACTACCATTATTGTGGTCTCACCTTCCTTTCACTGTCCGCTCTGGTCAAGTCACAAAAATTGCCAGGCCATAATCCCGTAGTCAAGGACCGGAAAAGGGAATCTGAGTGCTTCAAACACGCTCACTCAAGATAGGCTACTGGTCAGAAATTAACAGTGGTCCCTCTTTCTCTCTCTCTCTCTTGTGAAGTTGCACTAGTGGGGCGCTTCCGGGTGACATTTCACCATCACAGGAGAGAGATTCACACAGGCGTCAAGGTAACTCTTGTGGCATAAGGACAACTTCACTGATTAGGTATAAACAGTGAGACTTGCCCCCCCTCTCTCTTGCGAAGCTGTCCCAGTGCGACACTTCCGGGTCATGGTTTTAACACCTGCAGATGAGAGACACCCACAGTTATCTGTGACACCCAATACCAGCCTGTTGTGGAGTAAAGGAAACCCTTTTCATTACAATGGCGACCGCTGCGGGTCTACGGTGGACTGGAATTTGTGACTTACCAGAGGGGGGTGAGAGAAAGGAGTAAAATGGAAGAAAGGATTTCCTCCTATTTATTCAAGAAAATTAATCTCACTAAACCGTGGGTATTAGCTCTCACAGGAGCGGAGCCGCCAGTACAGGCTGCAAGGGAATGGACAGAGAGTAAGAGCCATCATAAAAAAACAGGAAAAGGCAGTCTGGATAGTATGCTTGTCCCAACAGGTAGCAAAAATGGAAAAGCAAATTATTGAGTTGGAGAGCCAACTAAAGGTAGTACAGACGAATGCTGAGGAAAGTGCTCGGGCAGAGGAAAGGCTCTATGAGGAGTTGTATGAAGCCAAACAGTTCATTCAGCAGGTGAATACGTCTAACCGGAATATCCAAGGGTATCTCCAATGCCAAGTAACATAGGCAAAGGAGAGGGAGAGAAATTTCCAAGAACTCGATGTGCAGGGTACCCAAAGGTGCAGAGAATTAGAGGGGAAATTCAAAGACATCCAGGTAGCGTACAGGGTGGCCTGTAGTGAGCTGGGTGGGAGCGACCACAGACCTTGTCAGCTGAGGATCGAAAAGCTGGAAGAGGCTCTGTCCCAGGCAAGGGGACGGATCTGCCTGATAGGACCGGAAGGGTCCCCAGGAGATAGAGGGCTTCACGCAGCAGATGATTCCCCAGGGGCAAAGGGGGTTAGACCGCCTCCTGAGGCGCCGGTAATTTGTCCGGGTCGGCAGGTGGGGTTCGGGCTGTCCAGGGAGGGACAGGTCCAAGGGGGGGTCAGGAAAACACCCTCGGTTAGCAGCGTCTCCACCATGTGTAGCACACCAGGGGGTGGGGTTACCGATCATGGTGGGAGAGCCGGGGGTAGGAAAATTACAGGGGCAGCAGTCCCAGGTAGGGCACGTGTGCCCGGTAAGGCAGCGCAAGTATGGTGCCCCAGTGGAACAGGCAGACAGGGGACCGCGAGAAAGTGACATTATCATTCCCCACAGGACGCACACACTAAGGGGAATGGTGACCCACATCCCAAAATTGACCAGTACTGGGGACCCCTCGTTACACTTTATGGAGGTGCAGCAGGCAGCCGATATAAATGACTGTGATAAGGTGGAAAGGGTAAAGTTGCTGCTGATGACTTTGGACTCCTATCTTTGCAAGGCAATGACCTCCCGGGAAGGGAGAAGACCTGCAACAATGGCGGCAGCGCAGACTGCTGTTTTGGGGGCCATGTGATTAAATCAGGGTAGCCCATTTGTGAGAGTGCGGGAGACGAAACAACAGATAGCAGAGTCCCCAGACATGTTCGCAGACAGGCTGTGGACAGTATACGAGGGAGCGTGCGGGGGCCCCCTCGATAGGCAGAATTTAGATGGGAGGGCAGCCCACTATCTTAAAACACTGGTGGCTAACTGTCTCCCCAGGATTAAAGCCAAGGCAGAAAATTGGTTCGACCCACAAGACCCAAATCTCAGGGAAGATGAGGTGATCCGTAAGCTCACCCTGGCGTACCGGTATGGGGAAAGGGATGAGGAAAAGCCCTCCAAGGGAAGGGTGCACGAGATTGCTCCAGCACCCCGAAAGAGAAGGGAGTGGAGACAGGAAGGCAGCAGAATCCCAGACAAAAGGCCGGAGTGCTATGGATGTGGGAAGCCCGGAAACTTCAAGAGGGATTGTAAGAGCCCAAAGCAGCAAGTTGAGGAGGGGGCTCCTGCAGTGATAATCCCAACACCAACGTTAGGGGAACCAGGATTGGGGATGATAAATCTGAAGGATTAATTATCATTTTTACATTCGAAAGCCGTGGAATCAGGACAGGTAGCCATGGCATCAGGCCAGGGTGCACCAGTATCCATACCTCAGACACCCTTATGACTGCCCTCGAAACAGCCTACTTATCTGTGCCCACCAGAATCTGACCCGTGTGGGAACCCCCAGTTAGAGGTGCAGAATGTAGTAGGGAGTCACTTGCTGGACACAGGTGCCTCCTGCCTCATAGTCCACACGGATAATCCCCAAGAATCCCTTCTCAAGGCAGCCCAAGGGATAAATGAGAATTTAAAAAGGGAGAGTAGCGCAGGCTGCAGGCCTGAGTGAAGGGTTTAAGGAGACAGTGTTGAGGGCGGTAAGTTTGTGTAAGGACACTGACTCCAGCCTTCCACAGGCAGGTAAAGTAAACTGCCTCAGGGAGACAGCAGTGGCAGAAGGAGAGGAGATGGAGGTGTCACCTCTAGTGTGGGAACCCCCAGTCAGGCGAAAGAGTAACAGGGTCTCAAAACCCACAGTCAGGTGGTCCCCATCACTAATGACACCTGGGATCAGGGCCAGAAACAAGAGGGCCAGCAACGATGGGGGGTCAGCTTGGGCAGGGAGCCCAGGGGGACCCCGAGATCCGATAGCAGAGGAAGAAAGGGGCAGGTAGACCCCCCAAAGAGAAGAGTTCTGGCTAGCGCAGCCTGACCAGCCAGATGAGTGGCCTCACCAAAGTGAAGGCAGGTTTTAAGCTGGCCACCCGGAGACGGGTGGCATTGTATATAGTATTTGGTTCAGGTTTTTTTTTCTCTTTCCGCCGCCCCCCCCCCCCCCCCCGCCAGAGGGAGGTTTTGTAGTGTAAAATATGTTTGTAATGTGTGGAAATTAGTTTAAACGGGATTGATGCTCGATCAATAAGTCCAGAAGCGAGATTGGAGACAATTGAAGGCTTTATTACACTAGATGTTTCCCCCAGCAGCGCAGGTACAGAAGGCAGCTTCTGGGGTGACACGGGCTCTTATAACCCGCCTTGCTGGGCGGAGCCAGCAGACAGGCTTAACCGATGAGAACAGAGTACCTTCTACACCAATGGTCTTCCGGCATTACAGAGTACCGTAATACCTCTAATACTGACTACCACATTCACCCCCTGTTAAAAAAAGAGTCCGACGGGAGTGGTGGCTCTGGCGGGAGTGGTGGCCTCGCATTACAGAGTGGTAGAAGTTAAGGTTATGAAGGTACCTGGTATACCTCCACACAGTGTTTCGCCTCGTTACATCGCAACTATTTACAAAATTTCTTTACATTTCAGAATTAAGCAATTAGTTGATCGGGTGCCCTGGTCGTCCTCTGCGATCGTCGTAGCTTTGGTGATGATGCAGGTGGCGGCTCGGGCATCTGTGGCTCCGGGACCGTGGCTTTGGCTTCTTCAGTAGCTTCATCACCCCTAGACGGGACCGGTGGGAGAACCGATCCACCTGGGAAGGGGGCGGCTGTGGGGTGCGCTGGTGGGAGGGAGGGTGGGACTGGTGGTGGGGGGGTGTGTGGGGATCCAGCGGGCGCCAGGTCCCGTAGGGAGACCGTATCCTGTCGGCCGTCGCGGTATGCCACGTAGGCGTACTGAGGGTTAACGTGGAGGAGATGGACCCTCTCGACCAATGGGCCCGATTTGTGCGCCCGCATGTGTTGCGGAGCAGGATGGGTTCAGGAGCTGCCAGCGCGGTCGGGAGCGAGGTCCCAGAGGAGGACTTCCTGGGGAAGAAAAGGAGACATTCGTGAGGTGTTTGTTTGGTCGTGGTACACAGCAGTGACCGGATGGAGTGGAGGGCATCCGGGAGGACCTCCTGCCAGCAGGAGACTGGAAGATTCCTGGACCGTAGGGCCAGTAGGACGGTCTTCCAGACCGTTCCGTTCTCCCTCTCTACCTGTCCGTTTCCCCAGAGGTTGTAACTGGTCGTCCTGCTCGAGGCAATGCCCTTGCTGAGCAGGAATTGACGCAGTTCGTCGCTCATAAAGGAGGAGCCCCTATCGCTGTGTATGTAGGCAGGGAAACTGAACAGCGTATAGACACTGTGGAGGGCTTTTATGACGGTGGCTGCAGTCATGTCGGGGCAGGGGATGGCGAATGGGAACCGGGAGTACTCGTCAATCACGTTCAGGAAGTACGTGCTGCAGTCGGTGGAGGGGAGGGGGCCTTTGAAGTCCATACTGAGGCATTCAAAGGGACAGGAAGCCTTTATCAGGTGCACTTTCTCTGGCCTGTAGAAGTGCGGCTTGCACTCCGCGCAGATTTGGCAGTTCCTGGTGGCTGTCCTGACCTCCTCGATGGAGTAGGGCAGGTTGCGGGTCTTGATGAAATGGAAGAATCGAGTGACCCCCGGGTGGCAGAGGTCCTCGTGGAGGGCTCGGAGGCGGTCCACTTGTGCGTTGGCACATGTGACGCGGGATAGGGCATCAGGAGGCTCATTTAGCTTCCCGGGACGATACAAGATCTCATAGTTGTAGGTGGAGAGTTTGATCCTCCACTGCAAGATCTTGTCGTTTTTTATCTTGCCCCGCTGTGCATTATCGAACATGAAAGCAACCGAATATTGGTCAGTGAGGAGAGTGAATCTCCTGCCGGCCAGGTAATGCCTCCAATGCCGCACAGCTTCTACTATCGCCTGGGCCTCCTTTTCAACTGAGGAATGGGAGATTTGTGAAGTGTGGAGGGTGCGTGAGAAGAAGGCCACGGGTCTGCCCGCTTGGTTGAGGGTGGCCGCCAGAGCTACGTCTGACGCGTCGCTCTCGACCTGGAAGGGGAGGGACTCGTGGATGGCGTGCATCGTGGCCTTTGCAATGTCTGCTTTGATGCGGCTGAAGGCCTGGCGGGCCTCTGTCGACGGGAAAATCCGTGGATTCGATCAGCAGGCGGGTCTTGTCCGCATAGCTGGGGACCCACTGGGCATAATAAGAGAAAAACCCTAGGCAGCGTTTTAGGGCCTTGGAGCAGTGGAGGAGGGGGTACTCCATGAGGGGGCGCATGCGTTCAGGGTCTGGGCCTATAACTCCAAGATGCACTACGTAGCCGAGGATGGCTAGGCAGTCAGTGCTGAACACGCATTTATCCTTATTATATGTGAGGTTAAGGATTTTTGCGGTATGGAGGAATTTTCGGAGGTTGGTGTCGTGGTCCTGCTGGTCGTGGCCGCAGATGGTGACATTATCGAGGTACGGAAACGTGGCCCGCAAACTGTACCGGTCAACCATTCGGTCCATCTCTCGTTGGAAGACCGAGACTCCATTTGTGACACCGAAGGGAACGCTTAGGAAGTGGTAGAGCCGCCCATCTTCTTTGAAAGCAGTGTATTTGCGGTCACTCGTGCTGATGGGGAGCTGGTGGTAGGCGGACTTAAGATCCACCGTGGAAAAGACCTTGTATTGTGCGATCCTGTTGACCAGGTCGGATATGCGGGGGAGAGGGTACGCGTCAAGCTTCGTAAACCTGTTGATGGTCTGACTGTAGTCGATCACCATCCTATGCTTCTCCCTGGCCTTTACAACCACTACTTGAGCTCTCCAGGGGCCGTTGCTAGCCTCAATGACACCTTCCCTCAGTAATTGCTGGACCTCCGACCTAATAAAGGTCCGATCCTGGGCACTGTACCGTCTGCTCCTGGTGGCGACGGGTTTGCAATCCGGGGTGAGGTTCGCAAACAGGGAAGGCGGATCGACCTTGAGAGTCGCGAGCCGCAGACAGTGAGGGGGGGTATAGGGCCGCTGAATTTGAAAGTTAGGCTTTGGAGGTTGCACTGAAAATCTAACCCTACTAGTGTGGCAGCGCAGAGGTGGGGAAGGACGTAGAGTCGTTAGTTTTTAAACTCCCTTCCCTGGACCGTGGGGTTCGCTACGCAAAACCCCTTTATCTCTACTGAGTGGGAACCGGAGGCCAGGGAGACTTTTTGGTTAACGGGGTGGACGAGGAGAGAACAGTGCCTTACCATGTTGGGGTGCATGAAGCTCTCCGTGCTCCCAGAGTCGATCAGACAGAACTTTCATGTCTGTTGATGAGCACCGTCGCCATTGCAGTCGAGAGTGTTCGGGGCCGAGACTGGTCCAGGGTCACCGAGGCTAGTCGTGGCAGCAGTTGGATGTTATCTTTGGGCGGTGTGTGGTCATCCGAATTTGGGTCCTGAGAGTCCAGCCAAGATGGCGACGCCACTGGTCGCACATGGCTGGGGGTGTACAAGATGGCGGCACCCATCCATCGCACGTGGTGTCAGAGAGACAAGATGGCGGTGCCCGGAGCCCACACGTGGCCCTGGAGGAGGACGATGGCGGTGCCCGCTGGCAGCACGGGGCCCATAGAGAGGGTTGTGGTGGCGGTCCGTGTTCGCCTCCTGAGACCGCAGCGACCGCCCGGGCCTGGCACACCGCCACAGAGTGGCCCTTTTTGCCGCATCCTTTGCAGAAGGATGCGCGGGCTGGACAGCGTTGTCAAAGGTGCTTGGCTTGCCCGCAAAAATAGCAGCGGGGCCCCTGGGGGTTGCCAGGCCGTCTGGCAGCACAAGCTTGTGGGGGGGTGAGAGATGCCTCGGGGTCGGCCGCAGGGGGGTTCCACGCTGCCCAGGGGGCTGCCGCGTGGTGGGGGTGTCGGCGCGGGCATTTCGGGAGGCCACATACAGGGCGCTAGCAAGGGCCCGTGCCTCCGTGAGGCCTGGTGCTGGCGGATTTGGGAGGACAGCATACCTGCAACGAAAGCTCCCGGATCAAAAGTTCTGTGTGGTCGCTCACCGAAACTTGCGGGCAGCTGCAATTTCTCCCCAACACCAGGAGCGCACGGTAGAACTCCTCCAGCGATTCCCCAGGGATTTGTGCCTCGTCGCTAGCAGGTGTCAGGCGTAGAGCTGGTTTACAGGGCGAATATAATGTCCTTTCAGCAGATCCATTGCGGCCTTGAAGTCGTCCGCGTCCTCGATGAGGGTGTAGATTTCTGGGTTCACCCTCGTGTGCAGAATTTGTAGTTTCTGGTCTTCCATGGGTGTGTTTTCAGCCGTCCCGAGGTATCCATTGAAGCACGCCAGCCAGTGCTTGAAGGTTGCCACTGGGTTTGCCGCGTGGGGGCTGAGTTCCAGACACTCCGGCTCGATTCGGAGCTCCATTCTTAAAATCTAGTGTAATAAATTGATGCTCGATCAATAACTCCAGAAGCGAGATTGGAGACAATTGAAGGCTTTATTATACAAGATGTTTCCCCCAGCAGCGCAGGTACAGAAGGCAGCTGCTGGAGCGACACGGGCTCTCATACCCCTCCTTGCTGGGCGGAGCCAGCAGACAGGCTTAACCAATGAGAACAGAGTACCTTCTACACCAATGGTCTTCCAGCATTACAGAGTACCGTAATACCTCTAATACTGACTACCACAGGGATTTTATTCTTCAAAGCGGTAGCTGCTGCTGCCGCCTGAATAAAATTCATGCACTTTCAGTCAGGGTGTGTTTTAGGGAGGGTAGGTGGTACTATGGAGGCATGGATGTGTTTTGTCTGTTTTACAGATGGGGCACCTAACGATGTGGATCATGATGGCGATGGGCATACAGGTGTGTGCCGGGCGACGAGGGGACACAGAGGAGTCCCTGGTATACGGGTGCTCTGAGGGCAGGGCACCCCTTGTAACAACCAGACAGGCGAACCTGGTAGCAAATGGCCAGACCAGCTATTCCCAAGAGGGAAGATGGCCTGGATGGCTGGGGTCAAACTCAACCAGATTCTCCAGCCACAGGAGCTTTGAATACGGAGAAGTATCAGTCCCGTGTGCAGAAATTAAAGTGGTGACTGACCGGGTTAGGGTGACTGAGGGCAAGTGGGTGTGCTTGACCTGTGAGGGGGACGTTCCTTTTGGGAGATGGTGGTGGCTCAGGAAGCTGGGCTCGGACATGAGGGATCGATCCTCGGACTGGGAAAGACTGGACAACGACACCTACCGGACAATCTAGGGGTCACCAGGAGGGGTCACTGTATCTTGGGAGAAATGATGGGCATATGGTCAGGGGTTATATTTGTGTTTATGGGGGTCTGCCAATGTGTGTCCCGAAGGGGCAGCAATTACCTTTGTGAGGTGGTGGCAGGACCCCGGGAACGGGATAAATTGGGACCGCAGTGGGGAAGCATGTGTAGCTCCCAGGGCAGGGATGGCAGTGAAAGCCACCGAACTGCTGGTTCAGGTGAAGAAGCCCCTACCCGCAGCCCAACCGATCGACCCTCATAACTGTCCAACCACCACCCAGGGGCCCAGGAATGGGTTAGTACTCATTCCCACAGAAAGTCTGCTGTATCAGAGGGTATATTACGCTGTGGCTTCAGTGGTTTCAAACCTGACAGAGGTACGGTTACCTGCATGGTGTCCTCGGGAAACAGAACTACTGTAACCAAGCCCTTCTGAAAGACATGTTTCAAAAGTTTCATAATCTGGATTTCGGCGATGTAAACATTGATCAATTGTATAAACAGGAAAATGTTTTTACTATGGCACCAGGGAGACAACGGCAAGGGCTGGTCAATGACGGCTTCACAGCATTTAATACTGGCACATCAATTGTCAATAGCCTAGACAATGTAGAATTGACTCTACAAATGAACGATTAAAGAGCCAGCTCAGGAAGATTTTGGGGGATGAAAATGCTGTGGTAGGGTCGGGGTTACACGAGGAGGCGGTAATGACTCTACATTTAAAAGAAATTATAGCACAATTGGAGACACATGCCAAAACTATAAACGCTTTAATTAGAGAGGATCGGAATGCATCCGATCAGGCTGCATAAAATGAGGTGTGTGGGCTCTATGGGGCTTGGTTGCTGGGAGAGGGGAGGAATTCTGGAGGATTTGAGACAAGGTCAGGTCCCCTCATGGATAAGCAACCAGCACCTAGCAGCACTACACCCTTATAACAGCACATTGAGTCCCTGCCAACTTTGTGTAGCCTCAGAAGCCTACCCAGTACCTGTGGATTGTGGGAAGTCCAACCACACAATCATGGGGGTAGTTGTGAGAATCCCGGTGATAGGAACCTCTACACAGCCAGCCCCTTTGTACCGAGTGGAGAATGTGGGAGTCATTCATGGGGGTGTACATGTTCGTTACAGGGAGGTCCCGCCCTATGTCATTATGTGGGAGCACACTGTGACAGGCACTGACCTTTCGGGTTGTCGGAGCAGGGGAGCACAAGTGATCTTGTGTCCCCAACAGATGAACACCTATGCTAGACCTCAGTGCGGGTTCAGTACTGCTGGGGCAGAGCCTATAAACTGCACCATGGAAGCAATGGCCACTAGCCATGTCCCTCCACAGGTGGCATATAGGGGGTGGGATATACTGTGTTACAATACCCAGCGGTTTCAGCACGGACCGCAGCAGTGGTGCCCGATATCACACAGCAGTTTCTGTTTTAAACCCAGGGCGGAAGTTCAAGTGGCACACCAGCGAATCGTACTCAAACCCAGAACCGTCCTCCATTCACATTTCAGGACAGGAGAATTTTACTAACTTGCAGGACTATGTTGCCCATTTTGGGTATGATATTCCCCCTGTAAAGGAGAAGCTCGAGGAACTGCTGGCGGCAGTTGAGCTGTCTCACAAACATTTCTACATTCTAGAACAGAAAACAGTGGATATTGTGAAGGACATAGCAAATATTAAAACCCCAGACTGGTGGGATTTGGAGGCGTGGGTGGTAGTCCCAGCCTGGGTCCGCACAACCTCGCATATCTTCATAATTTGTCAATTGTTAATTGTGGTGTATCTATTACTGACAAACTGCAGACTTAAGCGACGGAGGAAGACAGCCAAACTCCAAAAAATGGTCAACCGGGCAGCACAGAAATCTTAACGGACAGGATCATTACTGGAGTGAATAAAATTGTAAATGTCTTACAGGTGAACCATGTCAATATTAAAGCATCCACCTGCCAATGTAACTCGCGGGCATCACCCTGTAGTAAAAACTGTCCTGCATAAATGTATATACCATTACCTGGGGAATGTTGTTTGATGCATTTGTTTTCTTTTTTCGTTCCACTTTAGTTTAGAAGTAAGGGGATATTAGGACTATGGTTTTCTCAGGCTGATGGAGTTTGCATACCGTCTCTGGGTGATACAGTCTGATCGGGATCTGATTGTATCAAAGGGGCATCTGTAAGTTGTAGCAAACTCATCAAGGGACCAAAATGAGCTGGACATGAATCACGACAAACAGGCCATGAGTCATGAAACAGCCAAATCTCACTCAGAGACCAGGGGCAGTTGAAATGCAAATCACTTGCGGCCCCGGCTAGAAAGACTCAAAATACCTTAATGGGATAACAATTATAGTTATCTCCAGCGACCATTGTCAAGAGACCAGGGGCAGTTGAAATGCAAATCACTTATTGTCCTGGCCAGACAGAAGCACAATACTTTAATGAGATAATGATTAAAGTTGTCTCCAGTGACCATTGTCAAGAGGCCAGCAGAAACCAGAGACATTGTAAGCTTTTTGTAAGGGCACTGATTAAAATCAAATTACATTATGACACCTATTGATTGGGGAACTTGATCACTTCCATTCTGTCAACAATCAGAAAGTCTGGGAGGGTTAGTGTTTGACCCATTCAGGGTTTTGCCCTTAAAAAAATCAAGTCTGAGGAACTCTTCTCTCCTGCAAGAACTCTACTCTCCTGCAAGAACTCTACTCTCCTGCAAGAACTCTTCTCTCCTGAAAGAAACACTACTCTCTTGCCTGACACATGCTTCGCCTGGCGGAAAAGTGACCACGGGAACTGAAGGAGCAACAGCCGCAAGGACCAGCCAGCTTGGAAGAAGATCTAAAGAAATCTGTTTCAACGTTTTTTTTAAACTATCCTGTCCCTGGAGCGGTGAGTATATTCCTCCAACTCACAGAAAACTCCCAATTAGTATAGCTTGTTGCGGTTTGGGGTGGGTGAGTGAATGCATCTGTGTTTGCGGCGCTAAAGTAAATCTGTGTAAACTGTAAGAATTTTCGATGTGCCGTTTAGTCTCTTGTTTCGCACATAGTATTTCATTAGCGGTGTGTGTGTGTGGGTTAATCTGAGTTGCAGAAGATTTAATTTATCTTGAATAAATCAATTATTTTAAAACCAGCATTATTGTGGTTCTCACCTTCCTTCCACTGTCCGCTCTGGTCAAGTCACAATAATTGCCAGGACATAATCCCGTAGTCAAGGACCGGAAAAGGGAATCTGAGCGCTTCAAACACGCTCACTCAAGAGAGGCTACTGGTCAGAAATTAACAGTGGTCCCTCTTTCTCTCTCTCTTGTGAAGTTGCACTAGTGGGGCGCTTCCGGGTGACATTTCACCATCACGGGAGAGAGACTCACACAGGCGTAGGTGGCAGTCAAGGTGACTGGTGTGGCATAAGGACAACCTCACTGGTTAGGTATAAACAATGAGACTTGCCCCCTCTCTCTTGCGAAGCTGTCCCAGTGCGACACTTCCAGGTTGTGGTTTTAGCACCTGCAGATGGGAGACACCCACAGTTATGTGTGACACCCAATACCAGCCTGTTGTGGAGTAAAGGAAACCCTTTTCATTCCAAGTCGACCCATGGGGGTTTATGCCCACCATGGTTTACAGCTGTCAGGTGGAAACCTCTTTAAGGAATGCCATTGTTTTGCTTTTATCAGCACTTTCTGATGTAATATTTAAGAAGATTTTCATATAAACATTTCATAACAAAAATGTCGGCAAGAAGACAAAAATGAAGGCAGACCTGCGGGATTCTCCATCGGCATGATCTTCCGCTTCGCCGGCAGCATACTCACGCCCGTGGGTTTCCCGACATGTGGGTGTCCACAATGTGAAACCCCACTGGCCAGCTGTGGGAACGGAGAATCCCGCTGCTGGTGGGAACGCGCTGCACTGGAAATTGGGGCTGGCAGGATGGAGAATGCCACCCAATATCTTTTTATTTATTCCTGCACAGGATGTGGGCTTCGCTGGCTAGGCTGGGTCGAATTTATTGCCCATTCCTAATTGCCCTTGAGAAGGTGGTGGTGTGCTGCCTTCTTGAGTCGCTGAAGTCCATGTACACCCACTGCGCTGTTAGGGAGGGAGTTCCAGGATTTTGATCCAGCGACAATGAAATAACAGAGATATATTTCCAAGTCAGGACAGTGTGTGACTTGGAGAAGAAATTCCAACTCGTGTTCCATTGTGTCTGCTGCCCTTGTCCTCCCAGGTGGTAGAGGTTGCAGGTTCGGAAGGTTCTGTCTGAGTGGGTTTGGTGAGTTGCTGCAATGCATCTTGTAGGTAGAACATAATTCTGTCACTATGTATCAGTGGTGGAGGGCGTGAATGTTGTGTATGGGGTGCCAATCAAGTGGGCTGCTTTGTCCTGGGTGGTGTTTAGTGTGACATTATGAGAAATGTATGTAAGGGTTAATGTTATGTCCGAATGAACCACTAGAGGGAGCTAGGTGCAGAACTAAATAAAGTGTTGATGCTAAGCCTTCTGGGAGAGAGTTGAGGTGAAGGCTAGAGAACAAACTGTAGGAAAGATAGTGTTAGTGAGAGCAGATCATAGTACAAGCGTAGAGATTAGTGATAGATGAGTGCAGATTGTATGATTCTTGTCAATTGTTTATTATATGGAAGTAAAAGGCGAATTCAATTAAGTAGTGTAAATAAATCTTTCGCTTTGTTGAATATAAAAACTAGTTATGATCTTTATGAACACTACGCCAACAATCCTAGGATCTGATCAACACAAAATACACCGCATTTAGCATCTCGAGTGTTGTTGGAGCTGCACCCATCCAGGCAAGTGTGGAGTATTCCATCGCACTCCTGACTTGTGCCTTGTAGATTGTGGACAGACTTTGGGGAGTCCGAAGGTGAGTTACTCACTGCAGAATTCCCAGCCTCTGACCTGTTCTTGCAGCCACATTATTTATGTAACTAATCCAGTTCAATTCCTGAACAATGGTAATGCCCAAAATGTTAATAGTGGGGGATTCAGTGATGATAATGCCATTGAATGTCAAGGGGCAATGTTTATACTGACAAGGTAGATGCTGAGATGTTTTTTTCCCTTTTGGGAGAGGCTAGGGCCAGAGGACATAATCTGAGAATAAGGGGTTACTCATTTAAGACAGAGGTGTGGAGGAATTTCTTCTCTCAGAGGGTAGTGAATCTGTGGAATTCTTTACCGCAGAGAGCTGTAGAGGCATGGTCGTTAAATATATTCAAGGCTGAGATAGACAGATTTTTGCTCAGTAAAGGAATCAATGGCTATGGGGAAAAGGCTGGAAAGTGGAGTTGTGGATTATCATACCATATCAATCATTATCTCATTGAATGTCCGAACAGACTCAATGTGCCAAATATGGTCTTATATTCTTTCTTGTTGGAGATGGTCATTGCCTGGCACTTTTGTGGTGCAAATGATACTTGCCATTTATCAGCCCAAGCCTGAATGTTGTCCAAGTTTTCTGCATATAGACTGCTTCAGTATCTGAGGAGTCACGAATGGCGATGAACATCATAAAAAGCGAACATCCCCACTTCTGATCTTATGATGGAGGGAAGGACATTGATGAAGCAACTGAAGATGGTTGGGCCTGTGTCACTGTGAGAAACTGCTGCACTGATGTCTTGGAGCTGAGATGATTGACCTCAAACACAACCATCTATCTTTGTGCCAGGTATGACTCCAACCTGCAGAGGGTTTCCCTCCTGATTCCCATTGACTTCAGTTTTGCTAGGGCTCCTTGATGCCATTCACAGTCAAAGGCTGTCTTGATGCAAATGGCCATTACTCTCATCTCAGCTACTGACCCTTTCAATCATTTCGCTGATGATCTAGAATATACTGATAGGGTTGGATTTGACCTGCTTTTTGTGTACATGACATACCTGGACAATTTTCCACATTGTCGTATAGATGCCAGTGTTGTAGCTGTACTGGGACAGCTTGGCTAAGACAAAGCTAGTTCTAGAGCACAAGTCGTCATACAATTGTCGGAATATTGTCAGGGCTCATAGTCTTTGCACTATCCAGTGCCTTCAGGCATCATGTGGAATGAATTGAATTGGCTGAAGGCTGACACCTGTGATGTTGGGGACTGAAGGAAAAGGCTGAGATGGATCGCCCACTCAGAACCTCTGGCTGAAGATTGTTGTGTATTCTTCAGCCTTCTCTTTTGGACTGGGCTCCTCCATCGCTGAGCATGCGGAGTTTTGTGAAACGTCCTGCTCAATTGAGTTGTTGAATTGTTCACCAGCAATAACGGCCAGATGTGGCAGGACTGAAGTGCTTAGATCAGATTCATTGGTTGTGGGATCATTTGGCTCTGGCTATTACTTGCTGCCTTCGCTGTTTGACATGCAAGTAGTTGTGTGTTGTAGCTTCATCAACTTGACATCTCATTTTTCGGTATGCCTGGTGCTGCTCCTGGCATGCCGCCCTGCACTCTTCATTGAACCAGGGTTGATCCCCTGGCTTGGTATTAATGGCAGAGTGGGGGATATGCCAGACCATGAGGTTACAAATTGTGATTGTATACCATCCTACTGCTGCTAGGGCCACAGCACCTCATGGATTTGAGTTGCTAGATCTGTTCAAAATCTATGTCCTTTAGCGCACGGTGGTAATTCCACACTACAAGGGAGGGTATTCTCAATATGAAGTCAGGACTTTGTCTCCACAATGACTGTGTAGTGGTCATTCCTACCAATACGGACATGGACAGATACATCTGCGACTGATTGATTGGTGAGCATGAACTCAAGTAGGCTTTTCCCTCTCGTTGGTTCCTTCACCATCTGCAAGCACAGTCTAGCAGCTATATCCTTTAGGGTTCAGTTAGTTGTGGTACTAACAGGTCATTTGTGATGGATATTGAAGTCCCCCACCCAGAGCAAATAATGTTCAACATGGAGGAGCACCGATTCAGCTGACAAGGGGGTGCTAGGTACTACCCTGAAGAACTTCATGGTGTCCAGAGTTGATGTTGAGAACTGCTTGGGCAACACCTCCTGACTGCATGCCATGGTGCTGCCACCTCTGCTGGGACAAGGCATATGCAGGGATGGTGATAGTGGATCTGGGAAATTGTAAGCTATGACTTCATGAACATGACTATGTCAGGCTGTTGCTTGAAGTCTGTGAGACAGCTCTCCCAATTATGGCACCTTGCGCCCACAGGTTAGTAAGGAGGATTTTTCAGAATCAACAGGTTTGGGTTTGCCATTGTCATTTCTGCTACCGAGGACAATGCAGTTCTAACCATGCGATTTCCTTCATTTTGTAAACTATACTCAGCAGCAGTTTGATAGAACTGAATGGCTTGGGAGGCCATTTCGGCCATTTTAGAGGACATTCAAGAGTCAACCACATTTCTGTGAATCTAGAGTCACATCCTTACCTGTGATGTGGAGATGACGGCATTGGACTGGGGTGAGCACAGTAAGAAGTCTTACAACATCAGGTTAAAGCACAACAGATTTGTTTCAAATCACTAGCTTTCGGAGCACAGCTCCTTCCTCAAGTGAATAAAGAAGTAAGTTCCACAACCACATATATACATGATGTCAATGATGCAAGACGATATTTTGAATGCGAGTATTTGCAGGTAATTAAGTCTTTACAGGTCCAGATGGAGCGACTGGAGAGAGGGGTAACCCCAGGTTAAAGAGGTGTGAATTGTCTCAAGCCAGGACAGTTGGTAAGGTTTTGCATGGTCAGGTCAGATGGTGGGGGATGAATGTAATGTGACATGAATCCAAGATCCCGGTTTAGGCTGTACTCATGTGTGCGGAACTTCGCTATCAGTTTCTGCTCGGCAATTCTGCGTTGTCGCGTGTCCTGAAGGCTGCCTTGGAGAACGCTTACACGAAGATCAGAGGCTGAATGCCCTTGACTGCTGAGTTGTTCCCCGACTGGAAGGGAACATTCCTGCCTGGCGATTGTCGCACGATGTCCGTTCATCCGTTGTCGCAGCGTCTGCATGGTCTGCATCCTTACCTGGCCAGACCTGGCAGATTTCTTTCCCAAAGGGACATCAGTGAACCAGATGGGTTTTATGACAATCAACAATGGTTTTATGGTCACTATTACTGACACTCACAATTTTAAAATTCCTGATTCATGAACTAAACATTCACTTACACCAGCTGCCGTGGTGAGATTTGACCCTGTGTCCCCTGATCAATTGGCTCGGCCTCTGGATCACTAGTCAAGTGACATTATCACTACACCACCACCTCCCCTCATGGAGATCAGATGACAAGAGAGATAGACTGTCAGTAATCATCATTATGCCACCAAACAAGCAAATCTGAAATTCTGAGTTAAACTTGTGTGGCAATAAGGGAGAACTACCTCCACAGACCCACATTACTGCAGGATGACAGATGCAGAGCTGAGTCTTTGGTGCAAACAGTCCTGCTGCCAGCTGGAATGGTGTTAAGAGTGCATGTCAGCTCCTTCTCCTCAGTTCTGCTGATTTACATTCTTCCACGATACATAAGGGTTACCTGAAGTATCAGCCAACATGCTGCGTACAGATGTATCAAACCAATATTTGACACACAGATGAGAATGAATAACACTTTCATTCCTTTCCCTGTTGACTGGCTATCACAGCTGGATATGGCTAACACTGTCTTGACGTAGCATAAGCTGCTTCCTTGATGTGCACTCTGACAAAGGAAGGTTCAGACTTGGAGATAGCTTTAACACATTTATTAAACTATTAACAATTCTCCTACTTGGATTTGACTCTCCTGTTAATCCTGCTATAGCTACTCAGACTAACCAGTCTGCTACAATCCACATGGTGGGTGTGATGTGTTTCAAATCAACCCTATGTACTCACTAAGTATCTCCACTGGAAAGAGGAAGATAATGTGTGCTGCGTCCTTTTATATGGGTTGGTGTAATGCCCTCCTGTGGTAGTGTCACCTCTGTGTGTGTCGTGTCCTATCTTACTGACCTATTGGTTGAATGTCTGTGTGTCATGTCTCTGGTGCTCCCTCTCGTGTCTATCTAGTCTACGTGTATTTACATTAACCCCTTGTGTATTTACAGTGATGCATATCACCACAAACACATTCACCATACGGTCTAAAGTAGAGAGGTGATAACTGATCACATCTTTCTTGAAGGCATAATGGGGTGGGGAGGTAGGGTGAATTTAGCTATACCTGCGTAACATTGGAAGACTTTGATAATTTCCACTTAAATTCCACTTAGAGAAGATCCACCATCCTATTTACTTCAACAAGAACTACTTCTATTGGACTGTTTCAGATCCTCAAATGCGATAAAGGAAGATATTTGTATACTTACTAGGAAGTGCGATGAGATGGCATGGGGAAATGCTTGTCGCATAATCCATGTTAACAGGCAGCTTGGGATTGCCACTCAGGACAGCATTATATTCCAATAAACAGCAAGAAATAGAATTACACTCCAAACAGCAGTAACTCCGGACAGCTTAGTGGGGCATGAGGGGCAAGGACAGGATGGACAGCTATTCCCCTTAGTTGAAGGGCCAATCACGAGGGGACACAAGTTCAAAGTGAGGGGTGGGAGGTTTAGGGGGGATTTGAGGAAAAACGTTTTTAGCCAGAGAGTGGGGACCGTCTGGAATGCACTCACTGCTGGGAGGGTGGTGGAGGTGGGTTGCCTCACATCCTTTAAAAAGTACCTGGATAAGCACTTGTCACATCATAACATTCAAGATTATGGGTCAAGTGCTGGCAAATGGGATGAGGTAGTCAGGTCAGGTGTCTTACATGCGGCGATGCAGATTCGATGGGCCAAAGGGCCTCTTCTGCACTGTATTATTATGTGGTCCTGTAATTCTGTGAACAGAGATAAGTGAAGGATATGAGCAAAGGGATATGCACGTTCACAGACTTAATTAGAAACATGAAAGATATTTATTAATATAAAAACTGTACAGCGGCCAGCAGCCTCAATGCTGCCCTAGAGCAGCCCACCAAGCTACCCCAGTACCTCACGTCTTTTGCCTAAGAGAGGACTCCAACCCTTGGAGCGATTACCCATTCTCAGTCCCAATTGGTTCTCCAAGCAAGGTGAGCCACATCTGCGGTGTTGCCTTAAAGGGACAATCACCACAAATCACCACATCCCTCACCCCTTTAGCTTCTTTGTACAATCTTCAATACCTAAGTTACTCAGTCCCAAATTCTAACTAAACATTATAAGCGTGATTCTCCTGAATCTCCGCGATGGCCCGATGCCGGCGTAAAAAGCGGCGCGAACCACTCCGGCATCGGGCTGACCGGAATTTGCGGAATCCTCTGTATTTCCGGGGGCTAGGCCAGTGCCAGAAGGGTTGGCGACGCACCAACCGGGGCCGAAGGGCTGGTGCAAGTTAGAGCATGCGCAGAACCGTCGGCGTGGATCCGTGCATGCGCAGACCGGCTGGCGTATTCTAGCATATGCGCAGGGGGGTGTCTTCTCTGCGCCGGCCATGGCGGAGCCCTACAGTGGCTGGCGCAGAGGGAAGGAGTGCCTCCACGGCACAGGCCCGCCCGCAGATCGGTGGGCCCCGATTGCGGGCTAGGCCACCGTGGGGGCCCCCCCGTTGCCGGATCCCCCCGCATGCCCCCGAGGACCGCACCAGCCGGCCTACCAGCCAGGCCCCACTGCTTGGGACAATGTCCAATCGACGCCGGCGGGACTGGCCAGAAACCAATGGCCACTCGGCCCATCGGGGCCCGGAGAATTGCCGGGGAGGCCACTGCCAACGGCCCCCGACCGGCGTGGCGTGGTCCCTGCCCCGCCTGAGAACCGGTGCCGGAGAATACGGCAGCCGGCGTCAGAGCGGCGGGGCGGGATTCACGCTGCCCCCCGGAGATTCTCCGACCCCCCCGCCGGGTCGGAGAATCCCGCCTTATATATATGAGTTGAATAATTTTAAAATGTGTATTTGAGGGGAGTTTCTGTTTCTTGTAGAGTGGTGTAATTCAGTTGTCTGAGCTGTTTCCACAGGATTGACATTAACAGGAACTGTGATAACGGGCACAGGCAGTTCAATACTACTTGCTTCCATGGAAACATCAGTTATGTCTATAACAGGTCGATCAGGTACTTCAGTGCTTACAGGTTCAAAAACATTTCTTGATGGCAACACTGACGTCTGGAGTGTTTCTCTACTCCTCAAGTAGTCCACAGGTTTACAAATGATCCCTCCCTCCTGGTCTACTGGGAATGAGAGGGACCTGATGTCAGAGACAATAATTCCAGGGATCTAACTTGATCCACTACCAAAGTGTCATATAATGACACCATGTCATATTATGCTCTTTAATAAGGGTTGTTTATAGTTGCAATGGGGTTGGCTCATTGATGAGATCTTGAGCCTTGTGTGTTTAAACATAAACACCTTTATTTATAGGCTTTAACTATGGACAGTTCCACATATGGTCTTGCACGCAGTTCTTCCATAGAGGCTTGCTACTCACCAAGTTCTATCCTAGACTGTTCTCTGACCATGTGACAACATACATCACACAATGGGCGTTGCCACTCTCCAGTTGCACGTTGACCCTAGCTCTGTCGAGAACCCAAGATTATAATGCATGCAGGTACATATCATCGCAATGTAACAGTCATCTGTCTTGGCAGTTCATTCACAATCTTGGTCTGTCAAGTGTGAAGGAATGGTCATGGTACTCTGTTTCTGATTTTAGGTTGTGTGATAAAGTTCCTTCCCTTTCCATGACTGTTTGATAACATTTGTGCTTGTCCTTATCCATTCGCGAGGCCATCTTAGCATCTTTGTTCTGGCATGTAATCTCAGTTTCTTTCTGTGCCTTAATTGCTGATTCTGCTGTCAATTACACTGGGCGGGATTCTCCGTTGGCTGACAGTGAAATGGGGAAATTGGGCGGAGAATCGGTTACGATGCCGAAATTGCAGTGGGCGACAGCCCGCCGTGCGATGAGCTCTGCTGCTCCATACCATTTGGCAATGTCTGACTCCTGCCCACAGTAGCACTTTCCCCTGTCCACCTGGGTGATCCCCGCATGTGAGGTGGCCATTCCTTCACACGGTCTCTTCAAATCTCTGGGGTGGGGGTGGTGCAGACAGTCGTGCGGGGGGCAGGGGAGGGGTAGGGCTGTGGAGCCCAGGCCACTCACAGGGTCTGCCCCCCCCCCCAACATACACCACCCCCCCGCCCACCACCACCACCAGCGTGGCCAGCCCAGACCAACCCACCCTCTCAGTCATTGGACAGAGCACCGAGGCAGGTTATAATGGTGATAACAGATTTGTGCCATTGCCCCATAATTAAACTGTATCCTGCACCCTTGCAAACTTAACTGGTGTCTAACTTTCTGGCCTTACGGGTCCGAACACTACACTATGGGCAGCACGGTAGCATTGTGGATAGCACAATTGCTTCACAGCTCCAGGGTCCCAGGTTCGATTCCGGCTTGGGTCACTGTCTGTGCGGAGTCTGCACATCCTCCCCGTGTGTGCGTGGGTTTCCTCAGGGTGCTCCGGTTTCCTCCCACAGTCCAAAGATGTGTGGGTTAGGTGGATTGGCCATGATAAATTGCCCTTAGTGTCCAAAATTGCCCTTAGTGTTGGGTGGGGTTACTGGGTTATGGGGATAGGGTGGAGGTGCTGAACTTGGGTAGGGTGCTCTTTCCAAGAGCCGGTGCAGACTCGATGGGCCGAATGGCCTCCTTCTGCACTGTAAATTCTATGATTCTATGATTCTATGATCTCCGTGGTTCTCCTGACGGTACAGCAGGAGTGGAGGCAGCCTGCTGTAATTCCTGCCCTGTGATCTGGATCTCCATTGGTGGCCATCTTCTGAGGCGACCGGGCCTGGCCCGGATGCTGCTCCGGTGTCCCGGGTGGCGTGGTGCCACCCCCGCTCTGCTCGCTGCCCACCGGATGCGCCTGGGTTAGGAGGTGGTGTTTCCAAGATGCTGCGGTATTCCATCACCTCCTCCCTCGGGATGTAGCACCTGGGCTACTCCCTGGGACTGGGGTGAGAGCAGAGCTATCTCCTGAGGCTCCCCCGCCACTGGCGCTGCCAGTCGTGGTGGCCTACTCTGGTCTTGACCGCACGCTTGTGGCCATGCAGCTCAGGGAGTGGGCCATCATCGTCTGGGACTGCACCACATCACGCTGCGACTGTGCCACCACCTTCTGGGTCTGTGTCACATCAGCCAGTGACTGCACCAGCTCTCACTGGGACTGGGTCACCTCCCTCTGTGTCTGCGCCACGTCGGCCAGCGCCTGGGCAATGCCGCCGGCATTCCCAGCTATGGCCTGCTGTGACTGGGGCGCTGCTGCAATTTCCACGTGGCACTGGGACATTGTCAGCTGTGAGATGGCAACTCTGACGTGGGCCTCGGCCAGCGCCTGTACAGAATGTCCCAGGCCTTGGACATGCTGATCCATAGCCAACACCGTCGCCCCAATGCCTCCACCGCAGATGCCACCCGTGCGGTGTTGGCCTCGGTGACACGCATTGACGGCACCAGCCCCTGCTGCATGCGGTCGGACCCCTCCGAATTCGCCAGCAGGTGTTGGATGCTCACCAACAACCCCTCATGTAGTCCCTGGCTTGCGGCTGCATCTCCAAAATAGATGGGATTGTCTGTTCCAGATGCCCGAGGCCCATCTGGGCGAAAGCTAGTTCCTCGGGTCGGCCTGCCCTCCAAGCATCCGCCCCCTTGGGTGTTCCTACCTCCACCTGCTGTACCGGATCAGCTGTATGGAGCACCAGATAGTGTCCCAAGAGCCTCTTCACTAACATGCCTAGCAGAGGTGAGTGTCTCTGGGATGGTGGATGGTGTTGGAGACAGCTGTGACAGAAATCCGAGGTCCCTCGGGCCTCGATGTGCAAGGTAGGTGGATTGGCCACGCTAAATTGCCCCTTAATTGGAGAAAAAAAAAATGAATTAAAAAAAAGAATCGATTGTGTTCCATGTGGCGCCGGTGCTAGCCCCTTAACGATAGCGGAATCTGTCCAGGTGTGGAGCCAGTTTTCTGTCGTGAAAATCCATGAATCCTACATTGGCGTCAACACTTAGGGCTGGATTCTCCAATTCTGAGACTAAGTGCCAACGCCGTCGTGGGAACCGTGACGTTTTACGACAGACAAAATGACGAAACAGCTGCAATGATTCCCCTACTTTAAATGGGCTAGCAGCAACGCCCCTGTTAGTGAAGAGGCTCCTGGGACACTATCTGGTGTGGCCATCCCAGCTGATCCGGTACAGCAGGTGGAGGTAGGAACACCCAAGGGGCCGGATGGTTGGAGGGCAGGTCGACCCGAGGAACTAGCTTTCGTCCAGATGGGACGCAAGCAATTCCATGCAAAACGGTGCCGGATCCACTGGGTGATTGGTACACATGAGGCTCACATGCCGCAGCCGCACTTAAACGGTCCTCCCCCACACACACCGTCACAGTCAACAAGATGGCTGGAAGGAGAGCAGTGCCAAGGTTCAGGGACGTTGAGGTGGACACCCTCATGGACGTCGTGGAGGAGAGAAGGAAGACCCTATACTCCGGCCCGGGAGGAAGGCCGCCAGGTGCTACTGTTCGCGTGCCTGGGCGCAGGTGGCAGAGGCGTACCCGCCATGGGCAACGTCGCCTGGACTGGCATGCAGTGCCGGAACAAACTCCACAACCTCCTCAGGGTGGCAAGGAGGAGTCGGCTGCTCCGTGCCCCTGGCACTAACCCCGCCCCCCCACACCCATAACCCTCCCCCTCCCCCCAACTGCTGGGATGGCTGAACCCCCACCCTGCCTCACATGCCAGCACCCATGCCAGCCGCCAACGCCTGGGAAGCTTATGACGGACCGTCTAACGGTGTCGTAATTTGTGTCCCCCACCCCACCCCACCCCCAACTGCTGGAAGCGGCAGAAGGCTGAAGGGGTGTAGCCATCTGGGATGGCCACGTCCCGATTACAAAATGGACACTTGCAAAGAATGCAGGGAAAATTGGACAATACTGAGAAACAAGCAGGTGCAAGGTCTGTCTGTTGATTAGAACCTCGCTCTCAGACAGGACAGAAACTGCCAAGCAATCTACATACTAATGAGCCATCTCCGGGGACAAAAGGGAAACATTTAGACACACAATGTTAAGGCAGACTCCCCGGCGCCAGAAGAGACTAAAACAAAGCAGACCAATAGTCACCTAGGACACGCCCAGCAATCAGGGAACCACCCCTCTATTGGAGGAAGATCGATACGAATGATTGGGAAGGCCCGCCCAAAAGTGCGCAAAGCCCTTTTGAGTACATAAGCATTCACCAAAGAGAGAATCTTTCTTCTTTGGCTTTGGCTCTCAGCGAAGAGAGAGACCAGCCTGGCAGCTACAGCAGACCAAGTAAGTTCCAAGTCAACGCACGCTACGAGATAGACGCTCCTAGTTGCTATCCTGTAAACAGCTCAACCTAGCAGCCTCAGAACCGAGCAACGACCATTGTTCCTCTGACTGAGTGGGCACCCGAAGCTAAGTATAGGCTTTAGTAATAGTGGTAGTTTAGTTTGTAGAGATTATGCATGAGTAGGTTTGACTGTGTGTAAATAAATGAGCATTGCTTTTGAACTTACTAACTGGTGTATCGAGTCTTTGATCAGTATTCGGTTCTGAACCTTGTGGCGGTGTCAAAAGATACCTGGCGACTCTTGAGCAAACGTAATTAAACAGAGTCAAATTAAGAGACAACACAGCAAATTAGCAACAGGGGGACCAGCAGAACTGCGTCCCCTCACCATGCCCGAGCAGAGGGCACAGGACATGGTCGGCGGCCTGGAGGAAAGGGAGGTTACTGAGGTGGAGTTCAGTGGCAGGCGAGGAAGTGAGATCCTGCTTAGTTGCAGATCCCCATGACACGTGTATAAATACCCCCCCAACACATCCCTTACCCCCCTCTAATCAAACATATCATCTTGTGTCTTACAGGACCCGCCAGAGATGGGGCCGGTCCATCCAGAACCGCCCGCCCCCAGCCAGTGCCATAGCAGGTGCCCCCCAGACGGGCGTGTCCCGATGGGGAGAGCTGCCCGAACACTAGCCCTCCGCCCAAGACTCAAAACACCCTGGAGCTCGGGTCGGAGGATGACACTGACTTTCCGTCACAGCTGTCTCTTACACCCACCACCATCCCAGGGACGTTCATCTCGGTTGGGCATATTAGTGAAGGGGTTCCTAAGACACCATCTGGTGTGCATCACACATCAAATCTGGTATAGCAGGTGGAGGTTGGAGCAGACGAGGTGCCGGACAGTCGGAGGGTAGCCCGGCCCCAGGAACCAGCTGCCACCCAGACGGGCCCCCGTCCAATGGCAAAGCCCGGGGGCCCACGGGCATCCCGAGGGAGAAGGAGGTGATAGGGCCCATGCCGCTGACTCCCGAAGGGGAGGTGCCGGAACACCGCGGCACCTCAGACTCTCCCCTCCTGGTGCATCACCTGGACAGCGGACAGAACAGCGGCCCTCGGGACACCCGAACAGCGGTCGGGCCCATCCAGGCCGGAACGTCCCAGGAGACGCGCCGGGGACCCTTAACGCAGGGCAGGGTGACTCCACTCCTGCTGTACTGTCTGGGGAACCACCTAGGCGTAGTGTTAGGGCCTGTAAGGCCAGAAAGTTAGACACAGTTAAGTTGGCACGGGTGCAGGGCACAGTTGAGTTATAGGGGCTAGGGCACAGACTGTGTATATATTTCCGCACAATAAACACCTGTTACCACCATTAAAACCTGCCTTGTTGCTCTGTCTGATGGGCCTGGGGGTGGGCTGGTCTGGGTGGCTGGTGACGGGGGGAGGGGGGGGGTTGGTGGGAGCGGGGAGCCAGTGCAGGTCCTGTGGGCGGAACGTGCTCCCCATCATGGTGGGTTCGGTCCACATGGAAATGGATGTAATGATCTGCCTAGACATATAGGGCCTCCGTGATGGCGCGGATGCACCTGTGCGCCGAGGTCTGTGAGATCTCGGACACTGGGCTAAATCGCTGCCTTTGAAAGCAGACCAAGGCAGGCCAGCAGCACGGTTCAATTCCCGTACCAGCCTCCCCGAACAGGCGCCGGAATGTGGCGACTAGGGGCTTTTCACAGTAACTTCATTTGAAGCCTACTTGTGAGAATAAGCGATTTTCATTTCATTTTTCATTTTCCTGCACGGCATCTCGCAGAGCTGCGACCATCACCACTGATGTGCCATCAATGAACACACGACAAGTGGTGAATGCAACTGAGGCTTTAATAAACTAAACAGAAAGCTTCCTGGCCTCGGATCCCGAACTGAGGCAGCAGCGGAGACTAGCCACCTTTATACCGAGCCTGGAGGGAGGCGGAGCCAGCAGGCAGTAGTTTACCACATTACATATAATACAGTGGCAGTTTACCACAATACACAGATTATATACTACAGTGGTTCGGACCCAGCAGGGACAAGCCCAGGCATGTAACAGTACAATAGTACAATACAATACAGTGGTTTACTACAACCACGTCGGCCACCATTGCTTGTTGACTGCCAAATGCCATTGTCTGCAGGGGGTGGAAGACCAGCATGGCGCATACTCCCGAAGTTCCATGGGCTACACAGTGGCCCCGGTTGACACTGCGGGCTCCGCCCACGCATGTCCAACCTCCACCCACGCACACCTGCCCTCTCGGTATCCGACACCATCGCTGCCCCCGGTCCTGGCATCCGACCCTGCTGCCAGGGGTACCGTTGGCTGGCACTGCTCTCACTGGGGACTGTCATGATATGCACTCATGCACATAATGAGATACAGACAGGCAGTGACAGACACCCAGTACAGCCAATCAACGCACAGGTCAGAACACAACCAATCACAAGGCAGAACACTAGAGGGTGGTCTCGCACTATAAAACACACGAGGCATCAGCACTCTGCCTCTTTCCACTGGTGACAACTGTAGTGACAGTCAGGGTGTATATATCAGTTAGCACCGTCTACACGTGGCTCAGAGCTAGTCTGGTCTAGTTAGTTTTAACAAGCATGCTGAGATTAGTAGAGTGTCAAACCCTCAGCGAACTGTGTGCACTGCTTAACAAGTTCAATCAAACGTATTGAACCAACATCAGAGTTTGGAGTCTACTTTCAAGTACAACTGCATCCAGTTGCAGTCCGTGTTACCCCAGGGTGAATAGCACGACAGGGACCGCCTTGGGTGTGGTCCTGTGTGGTCCCCCCGGTGGATGGCGGCCGTTTGGATGGGGTGTTTGGGGGCGGGGGGGATGTACTGTGGGTGGGGATGGGCGCACCCATACGGCCAGTATCTCTGTGTAGTATTAGGAGCCGAGGTGGGTGGTCAGTGGGTGCGCAGCAAGATGGTCACCATAATAGCGGTTGGTGCCTGCGCATCTCCCCAGTCCTGTGGGAGGGCACCCCGGCTGCTCAGCCTGACCCCCACCCTCCCACTCCCCTCCCCTTTCCCGGCCCTGGCAGGGGGACCCCGACTGCAGCCAGCACGGCCGGTGACCGAGCCAGCAGCCCGCAGTTACTCCACGCCATTTCCTACCTCCTCTCTCTCTCGCTCAGCAGCCACGGCGCCAGGTTCGCGATTTTTGCGACCACGAGTGAACCACACCGTCGGGAACTCAGCCCATCGGAGGCGGTGAATCTTGAAGGCCCCGGAGAATAGCGTGCCAGGCCTGCGAATGATATGCCGACCGTGCTTTAACTCCGCGCGACGAGCAAAGTGTTTACGTCATTTTTGGAGTACCGGAGCATCCCGATTTATGTCAAGCCGGCACCTTCCTCGATTTTGAAATGAAATGAAAATGAAAATCGCTTATTGTCACAAGTAGGCTGCAAATGAAGTTACTGTGGAAAGCCCCTAGTCGCCACATTCCGGCACCTGTTCGGGGAGGCTGGTACAGGAATTGAACCGTGCTGCTGGCCTGCCTTGGTCTGCTTCAAAAGCTAGCTCTTTAGCCCTGTGCTAAACCAGCCCCTTTTGGTGTCGGAGGCCATTCTCCGCCCTTTGGCGTCGGCATGCAGAGAATCCCGCCCTTAGTCTCAGAAACGGAGAATTCCACCGCCAGTATTCTCGAGATCCAAGGGGCAGTTTCAAAACTTTTTTTTAAACAGGCTGAGGAATTCTCTTCCCCCCCCCCCAAAAAAAAACTTCAGAACGTCATTGCCTGCTGTCCATCAGTGCAGGACGTTTACCACAGAACCGCCCCACAATCTCTGCTCCGATTGGGAGCCTGTCAGCTTCAGCCTCTTCATTTTTCTGTGCTGTGGGGCCAGTTCCTGCAGCTCCTGGGATATTTTTCCCTTTTTACTTTAATGATAATAATCGTTTTATTGTCACATGTTTTATTAACACTGCAATGAAGTTACTGTGAAAAAACCCTAGTCGCCACATTCCGTGCCTGTTCTTTAAACGCTGCTCTCTGTGCTCTCCTCTCTCTTCTGAAAAAACAACTCTTCGTTTTTTTTCACCCAAGTTCCATTTTTCTTCAACTGAAAGTCATAGCTCTTGCTTCTGAGAGTTACTTTCTCTTTTTTTCTATGCATTTCTAAACCTTTGACTCTGCCGGTCAATCCAGGCTTGTTCCACATCTGTCGATCAGGGTCTGCAATATCGCAAAGAGAGACATTCAGGTGAGTATTTGTTCTGCGACTTTGATTAAAACAGGGTACTCACAGGCGTCGGGCCAGAGGCAGTGTTATCAGAATCCTATCCTCAGGTTCACAGACATGATTAGAAACACAGAAGCTGTTTATCAATAAGAAAAACTGTACCGAGGCCAGCAGCCTCACTGCCCTGGAGCAGCCCACCTGACTGCCCTCGTCCCTACATGTCTTCCGCCAAAGAGCAGACTCCACCCCCTGGGGTAATTACCCACTCTCAGTCCCAATTGGACCCCCAAGTCAGGTGACCCTCTTCTGCTGTGTTGCCCTCAAAGGGACAAATCACCACACAAAGCTCTCCCAATTTTTACCTTTTGATAAGTCTGTTCAGCATAGATGGGCTGATGTTAGAGATGTGCCTTTCTGCTTTGTTGAGAGGCACTAGCACATTGATGAATTTGGGGCACCATTTCACAGGTTTCAAGTAATAAAAGAAAACTTCTTATGCTGACAGTGCCCCTTTAAGAAGACATAATGCCGCAGACATTTCTTATCCTAATATTTACAAACACAGATAAAATTGAAATCGCTTCTCATCCCGTTCCTCGCGTTAATCTGTTTTTGGCAACATAAAGTTCTATCCACTGAGAGCAAAAATTGTTTCTTCACACCCCCATCTGCAAATTTTGATTTGCTGTTAATATCCATTCAAAGATGGTCTACTCAGTTATGGTGGGGGCCGGTTAGCTCAGCTGGCTGGATGACTGGATTGTGACATGGAACGATGCCAACAGCACGGGCTAAATTCCTGTACCGGTTGAGGTTAATCATGAAGGCCCCGCCCAGCCTTCTCAACCTTGTCTGAGGCATGGTGACCCTCAGGTTAAATCATCACAGTCAGCTCTCAAAGGGACAGCAGCCTCTGGGACTGTGACGACATTTACATTTACTTAATGAAGGGAAACGCCTTTCCCAGAAGTTTGAACAGATGGTTGTTGACACATTATGCCAGCATGTTAAAACGGCTCCTGTCTTCCAGAACCAGTCCCTCATTGCACCTGAGTCAATCTAGTCCTTGAAGGTTTTAATTAAAATACTTCCAACCCTGAATTGGATAACGGAGTCAAATAGCAGGAACAAGAACGTGACAAGGAATTCCTAACCTGTGCTTGTGATGTGCATGTATTAATCGATAACTCGTTAAACAGTAAAGGGTGCGTAAGCAACTAGACAGGAACGGGAAGTTAGTTAAAGAGTATGGAAAGAATAACACATTAAATAATAGATTGGAGGCTTGTTTCTCCGGTCTCCCAGCTGCATGTTTCCAGGCAGTGTGTCATTTGCTGGCAGCAGGATTCGCTGCTCCGCCGCTGTCAATGGGAATTCCAATTGAAACTATCCCATGTCGTCAGGAAACCCATTTGCGGCGGTGTAGCTCCAGCCAGACCAGAGAATCCCAACGCCAGCACACAATCGGAGAATTCTGGCATGGATAACCAGTTGGTATACTGGTGAAGTTGCATGGAATAGGCAAATAATAAGGTGCTACACAGAATGAAAAAAACAGTTAGTTTTGTTCATGTGATATAGACTGGGCAGGAGGGAGTAATTTAACCAGCACTAACTTCTCTTCTCACAATCCGTCTGTAAATTGTAAGGTATTTTTATTGTTAGCGGTGGCACATTTTCCCAACCCCTCAGCTATTGTGCGATCCACATTTCCATTAATAGCCAGACAGAAAACCCGAGATAGGGTGAACTCAAAGGGTTAGTTTAATGAGCACATTTAAAACATGGGAAGGAGGGTTCAGCACATCACCATCACACTCAGGCAGTATCGAAAGGGATAGAGAAAAGGTTTGTCGTGCGAAGATCGCAGAGGAAATAAATATTAGCTCATGTGGGTTCCAGAGTCCAGAATCAAAGTTCTGTGAGGTATTCCTTCGTGGAGGTCAGCAGGTTGGTGGCAGATGCTGTATAATTCACTTTCCATGTGGTGTTTGTTTCGCACGATGAGATAGGCACGCAGAGATGAATCAGTCTTGTAGACTATGGCACAGAACTTCCAACAGAAGAAGTGTGGATGGGGCCAGATGCTTACATCTCCTTTCTGTGGCCTGCTGAGCAGATTTTGTTGCAGAAGACAGAGAGAGAGGTTCAGTTCAGAACGGCAATACTAACTTGTTCAACAAGCCAGAGGCCTGGGTCACATTTTTCTTATTCATTTACATGTCCTCCACCACTCCACCATGTCTTCAACAAAGGACATGTATCAATCATCTGGAACTTGGCTGGTTGTCAAAGATTGCTAAACGTCCAAGCCATTATGTGTTGGAAGGAATGTTTTGGGCATCTTTGTAATAGAAGACACCCTGGGCGAGATTCTCCGGTCGCCGACGCCGAAATCGCGTTCAGCAATCAGTGGAAGAATCAATTTTTACGCTGGAATCGAGGGCGGCGCCGTTTGTCTGATGGTCTGCCCCCTCAAAAAAGGCGTACTCAAAGGGTACGCCCCACGCCGTTGGGATGACCTCAGGACATCACTGGATGCTCCACCCCTGATGGGCCGACTTCCCGACAGCATCGGTCGCATGCCCTCTCACTATTTGGGGGACCTCGCGTGGTGGCTGAGGACTGTGCCCAGCACCGCCACAGTTGGGAGGGAGCCGTTCCGCTGGCAGGGGGGGGGAACTTCAGCGGAGGTTTGGGGACTGGTGGGGGGTGATCCGGGGGTGGCGAGGGGTTTACAGGGAAGCACTACCTGGCAGGCCTGGTCCGCGCGCAGCCCACGGACCCGGCAATTTTGCCTCCGTATCAGCAGGTGGGCTTTACGTGGCGTGACTGCTAGCCCCCCACCAGGCGGAGCATTGCCGAAGTGGAGAATCCAGCGCCCTGTCTCCTGCTGCTAACTCCAATTAAGCAACCCAATACCATTCAAGTGCCACTAATAAATGAAGTTAACAAAGCAGGTTTACTTGCTTAGCTGTGTGCAGACTTTGGAGAGAGTTATTTTCAAGAGCAGATCCAGTACGCCTGTCTTGTCAGACACAAATCTTATGGCAAACTGCAAAACTTACAGACAGACCTGGCTCATCCTATTAATTCCATCATCTTATCCCACTAAATTCCATGACCTGCCTAGCTAGGACTAAAACCACCCCTTCCCCCAAAATATGATCTACAGTCCAGAGAATCTCCAGCATTCAAAACACAATTCCATTTGCCCTTTATCTGTAACCAAGTAATTGGTTAAAATCAACAAATATCGTACTCTTTTTAAACTCCTTAATTGCAGCTTTAGAAGGCACACAGCCTGGGTACCTTAACCTAGGTTCTTTAATAATATTACTGCAAAAAATATATGCCTTAAACAGGCTATTTAAAAACATTACTGCAACAGATATAAAGTATAAAATGTAACAATTTTTACATCCATCATACCTGGCACCTGTGTGACATGAATAAAACTTGCCACTTGTCAGCCATAGCCTGGATATTGCCCAGATCTTGCTGCATTTGGACATAGACTGCTTCAGCATCTTAAGGAGTCGCAAATGGTGCTGAACATTGTGCAGTCATCAGCGAGCATCCCTACTCCTGACCTTATGATGGAGGGAAGGTCCTTGAAGAATCAGTTGAAGGTGATTGGGCCTAGGACATGACCCCGAGGAACTCCAGCACTGATGTCCTGGGACTCAGGTGTTTGGCCTTCAACAACCACAATCATCTTCCTTTTTGCAAGGTATGACTCCAACCAGTGGAGATTTTTGCCCTGATTCTCATTGACTCAAGTTTTGCTCTGACTCCTTGATGTCACATTCGGTCAAATGCTGCCTTGATGCCAACGGCAGTCACTCTCACCTCAACTTTTGAGTTCAACTGGTTTATCCATGTTTGGACCAAGGCTGTAGTGATTTCAAGGAACTGAGTGGCCCTTGCAATACCCAGTGCTTCTTCCAACTGGTGTTCAACATGGAGGAGTACTGATTCATCAGCTGATGGGCAGTTGGTGGTAACCAGCAGGAAGTTTCCTTGCCCATGTTTGACCTGATGTGTGAGGCTTCATGGGATCTGGAGTCAATGTTGAGGACTTCCAGGACTACTCCTGACTGTATACCACTGTGCCATCACCTCTGGTGTCTCTGTCTTGTCAATGGGACAGGTAATACCCATGAATACTGATGGTGATGTCTGGGACATTGTCTGTAAAGGATCCATGAGTGTGACTATGTCAGGCTGTCTGGACCCCCCGGAAAGTCTGCGGACCCCATTTTCAGAACCCCTGGTTTAATGGGTAAGTACTGGAGCTGCCCACTCTGTCAGGCTTTGAGCAATTAAATTGAGAAGTAATTTCATGCATTTTCTGTCCCCCCCCCCCCCCCCCATTGTTATGACTCATACTTTCCTGCACAGTCATTGCTGCCACTGACAGACTATTAAATGGAACATTAGGTGCAACCGTGTAATTAAACAGCTAAATAACAGGAAGTAAACTCTTGACCTTTGTGTGTCTGTCTTAATCTTCCATTACTCAAAATTGTTGAAAAATGGAGATAGAGGTTCATAGTATTGTTAGGCATGATGGAGAACGGGCGTCATACTTTAATCAAAAGAATTCATAACAGAAAATTTCTCAACCTTGTTTCAAAACCTATTTACCTTCACTAGTGATCGAATTACTGACAATTGCCCATCACCTAACCAAGCTGTGAGGAGTAGATAGTTGGTTCAGGTTTGTACAGGTTACTAATAAACAGCAATACGCATATTCCCTGCTTTATTTGAATTTTGATTTTTCATGGAAATCTCCGTTTGTTTATGCTAATACTTACATTCTAGTTTGCTTCTGAGGTTGGCAGGAAATTTGGCATAAATTGCCTCCAGCAAAAGAATCTTGGAATCCCTACAGTGCAGAAGGAGGCCATCAAGCCCATCAAGTCTGCACCAACCATCCGAAAGAGCACTCGACCCAGGCCAAATTCCCCCGCCCACCCCGCCCTATCTGCGTAACATAATCTGTACACCCCTGGATGCTAAGGGGCAATCTTAGCTTGACCAACCCTCCTAACCTGCACATCTTTGGACACTAAGGGGTAATTTAGCATGGTCAACCACTTAATCTGCACATCTTTGGACTGTGAGGAAACCCACGCAGACACGGGGAGAAAGTGTAAACTCTACACAGATTGTCACCCAAGGCTGGAAACGAACCGGGTCCCTGGCACTGTGAGGCAGCAGGACTAGCCACTGTGCCACTTCTTTTATTACACTCCTGAATCATCTTTTATTACACTTTGTTTTATGTTTTGATATACTACTGAGTGTAATATGTGATACTCAAATCTTGGTTGCTGATGAGGTTTTGTGAGTGTCGATGAAGAAGACTCCAATTCGTCCAGTAGTAACAAAAGGTTTATTGAGTAACTATAACAATAATTGCGTGAGTTCTTTACTTTAACATTGATACTAGTAATAAGGTCAACAAGATCCAACTACAGTAACTATGCTTAACGACACTAACCATCTGAGCTAATCTTATACTCCTATCCTGGTCACAGTACACCCAAAAAGAGAGAGGAAGGAGCAGAATAAGGTTGCTTTTATACCCCTGTTGGTACGGCCCTCCAGTGATCATCTGGTGCTACTGATTACATATTAATCCCTTATGTACATGTACATAGAGATCACTACACCACTGTGCCGGAATGTAACAATGGTGGAAAATGTGTCGTAACTTGCTGGTTATAATCCCCTCAAAACATTGCAGGCCTATGCTCAATATAAAGTATGACAGCAAACCAACCTAAATGCAAAGTGAATAACTAACAAAATCGTTCATCTGCAAGGTGCCATAGTGGCCCAGCATCTGCACCTTTCAGTGCTAAGATGAACGTTTCTGTTCACTATCCACGCAAGTGTCATCAGAGAAGGTAATTGCAACAATCAGTAAAATGGGGGGATGTTTTTGCAGAGAGAGGAGATTAAGATATCAAGTGAGAGGACAGACATGTTGGGTTAATGTAAGAGAAGAGTAGTGGCTTGCTGAGCCTTGTTTTCTTTAGCTGATGCTAATATTTTTATTCTTTTATCTCGTCAGCGTTTATGGGGTAGAAGCACCTGATCGGTTTGGATCCTAGCAGACAAGTACAAATAACAGCACTGCAAGGTTGGGCTACTATGTTCCATGGTCCAATAAGCTTATCTTACAACAGATGTTATTTTGACACAGTGCATGTATTTTTTCAGAAGTTGAATGAATTGAGAGATGGACACGGAATTTATTCCAGGTTTTAGATCAGTGGGCCATGAAAAGAGGTGCTGGAAGTTAAATCTCTTCTCACTGAAAAAAAGATTGTAGCGGGAGCCGATAAATGGATGCTGGAAGGGATTTTTTGGGAAAGGAGGGTTGATGAAACAGGCGGTGCCATGATAAAGCTGAGGTTGGCAGCAGCTGACTTCATTCAGAATAGTGATTAGTTTGTATGACAGCCTGCACCTGAAGCAATGGATGCTGACTCACTTTTGACTAAAACAGAAATTGAACCTTCGATCGGGCCCAAGCAGCAGCAGTTAAGTGGAACACAAGTGAGGAAACTGTCAGCCTCTGATTTCCCATCCACTTACATTCACAGAGAGAAGTCCAGGACTGCCGACCGTTGATTCCCTTACCAGCAATCCCTGTGAATCTCGTACCTCTCTGGGAATGCCTGATCAGGGAGCTAACTTGGGCATTTCCTGCTCCAACAAAGGGTATATATAGGTTTAGGGTACAATGATTCCAGATGTTAGCGTTGGTCCAGTTGTATCACACTCACCTCTGAGTCAGAAGGTTATTGGTATAAGCCACACTATCAGAATACCATTTCTCTTAAACTGAGTTCCTATTTTCCCTCCCAGTTGAGCAGAACAAATAAATGCCGTTGTTTGAATAAGGGCTGTTGAGTTCTTCCCAGAGTATTGGCTAATTTATCCCTCAACCAACTTTACTGATGATGTGGAGATGCCGGCGTTGGACTGGGGTGAGCACAGTACGAAGTCTTACAACACCAGGTTAAAGTCCAACAGGTTTGTTTCGATGTCACTAGCTTTTGGAGCGCTGCTCCTTCCTCAGGTGAATCACCTGAGGAAGGAGCAGCGCTCCGAAAGCTAGTGACATCGAAACAAACCTGTTGGACTTTAACCTGGTGTTGTAAGACTTCGTACTGCAACTTTACTGAAACAGATTATCTGCTCATCAATGCATAGTTGCTTGTCAGAGTTTACTGGGTGCAAATTCGCTGTCATACTTTCTGCATTCATGCAAGAGGGCTAGAATACAAGACCAGGGAGGTACTTCTGAGGCTGTATAAGGCTCTGGCCAGACCCCATTTGGAGTATTGTGAGCAGTTTTGGGCCCCGTATCTAAGTAAGGATGTGCTGGCCTTGGAAAGGGTCCAAAGGAGGTTTACAAGAATGATCCCTAGAATGAAGAACTTGTCATATGAGGAACGGTTTTGGAGTTTAGAAGGATGAGGGGGGATCTTATTGAAACTTTCAGGATACTGTGAGGCCTGGATAGAGTGGACGTGGAGAGGATGTTTCCACTTGTAGGAAAAACTAGAAGCAGAGGACACCATCTCAGACTAAAGGGACGATCCTTTAAAACAGAGATGAGGAGGAATTTCTTCAGCCAGAGGGTGGTGAATCTGTGGAACTCTTTGCCGCAGAAGGCTGTAGAGGCCAAATCACTGAGTGTCTTTAAGACAGAGATAGATAGGTTTTTGATTCATAAGGGGATCAGGGATTATGGGAAGAAGGCAGGAGAATGGGGATGAGAAAATATCAGCCATGAATGAATGGCGGAGCAGACTCGATGGGCCAAGGGCCTAATTCTGCTCCTATGTCTTATGGTCTTATTTACAACAGTGTCTGCACTTCAAGACTATTTCATTGATTGTAAAACACTTTTGGATGTTTTGAGATTTGGAAAGGTGCAACACAAATGGCAAGTCACTCTTTTCCTTTAGGTAGATTGGCCATGTTAAATTGCCTTTAGTGTCCTAAAGGTTAGGCGGAGTTATGGGACAGGGTCGGGGGTTTGGGTGGGGGGAGTTGCAACTAGGCACCTAGAAGTCTACACCTGATATGCACATTGCCCTCCCCTCCTTTGAACCTGACTCAAGTGAAACCATGAGAACCAATCAGGCTCAGCTTTCGCATTAAAGATAAGCAAACGTGGCGTGTATCACTAAGGTCGGTCGACATGGGTCGTTAAGGTCAGCTGGCATCGATCCTGAAGGTCAACCGGTTGGCAAAAGTAGGTCCTGGGAAAAAAAGTTTGAAAAAGACTGGGTTAAAGCACTTCAAGTACATAGCCAAATACTTTTTACATGTGATAAGGGTTTCTGCCACATCCCTTCAGATACCCACTGCCTCCACACAATTTTCTTCTCCCCTCGAATCCTTCTAGCAATTCTTTATATATCCATGTCCTCTGGTTGGTTATTGACTCCTCAACTAATGGAAATAGGTCATTCCTATTCACAATGTAGGCCCCTTAAATCCTTTTATACACCTCAATTAAATCTCCCCCCAGTCTCCTCTGCTCCAAAGAAAACAATCCCGGCCCATCTCGTCTTTCCTTATTGCTGGAATCCTCCAGCACAAGAAACATCCTCATAAATCTCCTCAGTACTCTCATACCATTCCTGTAATATGGTGACCAGAACTGTATGCAATAGTCTGTCTGCAGTCTATTTAATGTTTTATACAGTCACACCATGGAGATTCCCTGCTCTTGTATTCAATGCTTCGGTCAATAAAGAAAAAATATCCTCTACGTGTTCCTAAATCACCTCGTCCATCTGCCCTGCTACCTTCAGTTTCCTCTGTTCCTCTATATTTCTGAGTATACTTGTATTATTTTGTATTCCTTGCCTATTTGCCCTCCCCAAATGCACCTCCCCGCACTTCTGCAGATTGAATTCCATGTGGCAATTTTCTACCTTCCTGACCAGTCCATTGATAACTTCCTGTAATCAATAGCTTTCTTCCTCACTATCAACCACAGGGACAATTTCCATATTACCTGCAAACTTCTGAATCATCTGCCCTGCATTCAGTCTAAATTATTGATATATACAATAAAAAGCTCGGGACCTTGTACCGAACCCTGTGGAACCCCATTGGATACAGCATCCGAAAACAATTGCGCTGGGCCGGCCATATGCTTAGAATGTCAGAGTCCCGACTGCTAGTGCAAATCTTTTTCGCCCAGCTCAAGGAAGGATCCCAAACACGAGCAGGACAAAGGAAGCACTTCAAAGATACCCTGAAGGCTTACCTCAAGAAACGCAACATCGACGCCAATGCGTGGCAGACCCTTGCTCAGAAGAGACCTACTTAGAGTAACCTCCTGGTGGGAGGGACACAATTTTTCAAGGACACCTGAAAGCGAGAAGCAATGGCATAGTGGTATTGTTATTGCACAAGTAAACCAGAGGCCAAGGGTAATGTTCTGGGGATCTGGGTTCAAAACCAACCACAGATGGTGAATTTTGTATTCAATGAAAATCTGGAATTAAAAGTCTAATGATGACCATGAAACCATTGTTAATTTTTGTGATCACCCATCTGGCTCACTAATGTCCTTTAGGGAAGGAAATCTGCCATCCTTACCTGATCTGGTCTACATGTGACTCCAGACCCACAACAAAATGGTTGACTTTAAATTCCCTAAGGGACGGACAATAAATTCTGTTCCATCCAGTGACTCCCACATCCCATGAACGGATTTTTTAAAAAAGAGGAGGCTGAGAAAAGGAACTTGAGAAAGGGATAACAGCGATCTGGAGTCCAAGGACCAATCCCACCTCCCGATAACACCTGCCAAGTGTACGGTTTAAGATGCAGCTTTAGGAACGGATTCATCAGCCATGCAAGAACCCACACAGCCCATGACCAGTAACACAGAGTTTCTTAGGTGGACAATCATACTCATCAGGCAGTAATCGCCGAAGAAGAGAAATGTCGACCATTACCCTTTGTTTCCTGACACTCAGCAAATTTTGGATCCAACTTGCCACTTGCCCTTGGATCCCATGAGCTTTTCATTTTGTGAATAGTCTGCCCAGTGGGACGATTCCAAAAGCCTCATGAAAATCCATGTAGACTACATCAAGCATGCTAACAGCAACCCTCCTTGTTACTCCTCATAGGATCTAATCAAATTATTCAGACATGGGACTGGATTCTACGGTTGCCGACGGCAAAATTGCGTTCGCCGATCAGCCGGAGAATCAAAGTTCACGACCGAATCGGTGGCGGCGCTGCTTTTGTGATGCTCCGCCCCATCCAGCGTGGCATACTCGGAGGCCCGCCCACCATTGCTCCGTCCCCGACTGGCCGAGTTCCGACGGAATTGGTCGCGTATGGTCTCATCCGTCGGGAACTCGGCGTGGTGGCTGCGGACTCAATCCAGCGCCGCCACAGTCGGTAGGGGGTGGGGGTGGGGGGGGCGCAATCCACGGGCAGGGGAGGACTTTATTAGGGGTTGGGGGCACTGTGGGGGGCTGATCCGGGACGCGCGAGCCGGCCAAAGGCGGGACTAATTCGCGGGCCAGGTCCGCGAGCAGCCGGTGCCATGTAGCACTGCGTGGCCGCTGCAGAACACCGCCGTGCGCATGCGCGGTCACGGATTTGGCAATTCTCTGGGCTGTATTGGCAGCTAGAGCCGGGTGCTCTACGCTGCTGGCATGCTAGCCCCCAGCAAAACAGGGAATCGGTGTCCGTTTTACGCCATTTTTTCTGGCGTAAAATGCCACCATTCCCACGCCAGCTTGGGGACATAGCCCCAGAATTGGAGAATCCAGCCCATGATCTTCGCTTTAAATCCATGCTGAAACCTGATCCTTTAATTTGCTCACCACCAAGAATAGACGGACTAACCTATGGTTACTCAGGTTATCCCATCCTTCCTTTTTAAACAACACTGAAATGTTAGCAGTCCTCCTCAGCACTATAGCTGTAACCCGAACAGATTGGTAAAGGATTGACAGAGCCTTTTGATGTGTTGGATGTTCTGGATCGCATACAGGTCACCAACACTTGAAATAGTGCAACACTATTTTATTAAAAGGTTAAGTATTTAAACATACTTAAACTGTGGGTAAATACGATACCAGCTTTAACTAAAGACCTTTGCCTTGTCCTAACCAGTTGATGCACTCAGCACATGGTGAAGGTCTGTGTTGCAGGCTGTGAGCTCTGTGCTCCTAGCTAGCTGCAACTCGAATGAGCGGGAACTCTGATGTCCCCTGTCTTTATAGTGCATGTGCTCTCACTGGTGATTGGCTGCGGTGTTGTGTATGTTGATTGGTCCCACTATGTGTCCATCAGTGTGTGTCTGCACCATGATATATTGGTGTATATTATAACACCTCTGTTAGGTCACCCCTTGCTTCCATTAGCTTTTCAGTGAGCCTGGTGATTTATTCACATTCTAGAATGCTCAATCCCTCCCACCTTAATATTTCTTCCCTTATTATGGTTATCACATTCAATATTTCACACTCCTCCTCCTTAGCTACAATGTTTACAGCCACCCTCTTGTGTGAAAATGAGTACAAAGCATTCATTAAGAACCATGCCGCATCTTTCACCTCCCCGCACACATGACACTGAATGGATCAGCCTACCCTAGGCTGCCAGGTGAAACCCATTGTTGATAGAGACCTTTCTGGTCTCCTCTAATAGCCCTAATCTTAGTTATTCTCTTGCTCTTTATAAATTCATAAAACATTATTGGGATATCCGTGATTTTACTTGCCAATGTTTATCCATGCCCTCCCTTTGCTTTCGTAATTTCCTTTTAAATTTCAATCTTGCACCTTCAGTGCTCCTGCAGGCTTTCTGTAGCATCGGGTTTTTTGCATCTGGCATATATATCTTAGTTGGCCTCATCTTATTCTGTTTGCTCTTTGACATCCAGGGAGCTTTAGATTTAGGAGTCCCACTCTTTCGTTAGTGGGAACACATTACTTCTTCAGTTGATGTTCTTAATCTTGCCCTTCAATGTTCCCATGAACATTTTGCTGCAAAATAGGCTGGTATAAACATATCGTTAAAGACTGCGAACAAAGTATTTTAGCGAGGGAAAGAAAAATGACACCTTTTAACATTAATTCATATCCTTCAATGAAAAGAATTTATTTTCATTGCTTCATGAAACTACTGCAATATCCTCAGTTTCCTCATATCATAAATCAGGTTAACAGGCACCAATTAAAGAAACAGAGTGCAGAACTGGAAATCAGTATCTGTCCTGAAGGACTCCTGCAAGAATACTTTGAAAGGGCTAAAAATTATGCCAGGACTGATTGATGCCCGCCTGAGCTTTCTGAGGTCTTTGGGAACACAGCGCCTGTCCTCCTCAAACAAGGGGAGCGATGGTTTGATCTTGGAGAATTCTCTACTCCAGGAGTTTCCCTTTCCCCAAACCTTGCGAGGTCCAGAGGGAGCTTCACATCGATTGAGTAAACAAGGCTTGGAACCCGAAGAAGGCAGCCAGTTTTCCATTGGAAGGTCTACATGAAAGACCCATTGTTCAGGACACAAGGCTCAAAAGGATAATAGGAATGAGGGAAAAAAAAAGTTGTACTGCGATATTGCTGAGTTTGAGGAAAAGGAGGGTATAGTTTAGAGGGGTAAGAAATTCATTTCCAGTTTTGAAGTTCTGGGAAAGTATGGGTTAAAGCGATGGTGCTAAAATTGATATCATTTTTGTAATGCATATTTGGTCCTTCTGAAAAGTCTCCAGAGATAATAAGTGGATATTAACTAGATTATTACTCACTTGTAATTGCCGTACACTTCCTGCCATGGGTCTTCTGACTTTGCACCTCCAAAGCTCACTTGTACTACGTGTAGTGTATTATTATGGTAAATTATTCACTCTTTGCTAATAAGAATGCCATTTACAAACAATAAGTGATCATTAGCTATGGTAACGATCTTTTCTTCAGACTTTCAATCAGATCTGGATTATGGTGACTCAATACATAATTGGCAACAGGATTATTAATGAGTCAAGGCATTTATGGAACTCAGCCATAAGCCGAACACAAAGAAATGCAACTAAGAGCTCCTGTGGCACATCAATATAGGAAATGTGACCTACAACAGAAGTGACAACCTTATGGAGAAACAGAAGGTTCCGTACTAACTAGCTGCATATTGTGTATTGTTCTACACAATGTGACAACAGGATACAGATGGAGGTAACTGCAACAAAGAAAGATATACCAGTTGATGGAGTCTGCTAGCTAACCTAAGGGCTCATTGTATTTATGAAGCTCAGGAATCAGGAGGATCCTGGCACAAAAGCAAAATATTGGGGATGCTGAAAATCTGAAATAAGCTCAGAAAATGCTGGAAATATTCAACAGGTCAGACAGTGTCTGCGTTTTGTGAAAGACGCAAACCTGAACCATTAATACTGAGTACGACTTAACAGCCAAAAAGGAGAGTCCCGTTTTGGGTCCGAATCACGAGGTGTCTGCAGCGACGAGAATAAACCTGCTATCAAACAGGACTCTGCTTCTATTTGGCCCCCTGCAGGAAGATATCCGATCTCTTGACCATCCTCGGACTCCCCACTGTGGCCTCTGTCACATCCCTCCACCCAATGTCCCAACTGACCTCTCAGCAGGTCCTCAAGCCTACCCTTACCCCACCTATTAAGGGCAGGACACCCCCGGGTATGATCTCTGGCATGGTCAACTTGGCACCTGGGCACCTTGGCACAGCCAGTCTGGCAACCGGGCAGCACCCCTGCTAGCCTAGCAGTGCCACCCGGCACCCAGGACGGCACTGCTAAGGTGCTCGGGTGGTAGGAGGAATTCCAGGGTACCACCCTGCCCAGACCGCCTCCCAGGTGCCATTACGCCCTTCCACGTTTGTGTGAACCAGCTCTAAAAGGCACCATGGTGATGTTTCACAGGCACGGGCGTGTGTTCCCGGAACTCAGGAGAATTTGACACTGACATATTTAAATGAGCCGAATGGCTCACTTAAATATGCAAATCTGGATCTCACCCAGTGAGGGCAAGATACAAATCGTGATGTTTCACGAGATCTCGTTGGATCTCGCGAGGCGTTCCAAGCATCACAAATCACGCGAGAGGTGTCTCGCGAGCCTCACCGCATCACCGAGTCAGGCCTGCGAAGCCGGTCAATCACGCCGTACTCTTTCTATCTCCACAGAGATAGGACATGCTGAGTATTTCTAACAACTTTTGCTTTTATTTCAGGAAGGTTCTGGACTCATTGCCTCAACTCTATGGAGTCAGCTTATCCAAGTTCTTCATTGATCTCCGTGCTTTCAGGCCAAGAAAAAGGTTAAATCCGCTAAACTCTACATTTCCAAGGTGTTAGCCCTACACATTGGTGACAAGTTGTGGCCGAGCCCACCTCCACTGGCACAGGAAGTCACGACTGGACTTTACTGTCATTGGGAAGATCAGTCTCTGAAGTTGTAGCTCCCACCTCCAAGAGCTGCTGTCCAATCAGCCGCACCTCCAGTCTCAACAGCACCGCAGAGAACAGTAGGCTGGATAATCAGGTAAGTGAGAGGCTTTGCCAAACTCAGCCCGGCGGGCCCTGGTGAGGTGGAGGTTTGGGGGAGGCGGGGTGGGGGGGGGGGGGTGGGGGCAGTATGATGGGCATATCCAATGGAAGCCCAGGAATGGGTGTAAAAACAGGGGTGCCCTTGCCACTAGAGGCTAGACAGGGGTCCTCCATTAGACACAGAATGCCTATTCAGGACGAAATCCCACCCCCAAGCCTGAAAACCGGTCCACCAGAGATAACTTGGCAGCCTCACCACATGGCATGCGAATGTCCCACCATATTAAATACGAGCAGTGGTGGAGGAAGCCCTTGAGGAGACGGTGATGTACTAGTACTATAACTGGCCTGTTTGTCCAGAGGCCCAGATTAATGCTCTAGAGACGAGGATTCAAATCCCACCTTGGCAGATGATGGAATTTAAAATTCAATTCCTAAAATATATAGCTAGTTTCAGTAATGGTGACCATGACAGCAATCGTCAACTGTCACAAAGACCCATCCAGTTCGCGAATGTCCTTTAGGGCAGGAAATCTGCCATGCCTTACCTGGTCTGGCTGACATGTGACTCCAGACCCACAGCAATGTGGTTGACTCTTAACTGCCTCTCTGAAATGGCCGAGGAAGTCACTCAGTTCAAAAGCTATTTGCGATGGACAACAAATGCTCGCCTTGCCAATAACACCTACATCCCATGAATTAAATTTTAAAAGTGATTTAAAATTGGCCACTTAAGGGCATCAATTGGCCAAATTGTAGGCAGGTTGTCCAGCATCTGCTGGCAATGTTTCAATGAAGGCAGGTCTTATGGTCTTATCGTCAATGACAGCAGGTAGACGACATGCACGGGCTGGATGCACGAACACTGTTAACATGGTGAGGAGGTCTACACTTTACTTGTGGAGTCTGGAGGAGAACTCAATCTTCACAGTTTGACCATATGCTCTCTTGACCTGGAATCTATGACTATATTAAACACAGTGGGGGTGAATTTCGACTTGAAGTGATAGGAGGGTGGGGTAAGGTACATTCTGGCTACAGACAGCAGAGGAATGATTTGCAAGATCTAAAATGGCTGAGAGGTCAGCGTGGGCATTCATGTTCTCAGATGTAGTGTTAGGCATTTAAAAGGACGCAGGAGAACCTGTTTCTGTTCCCATCATTGGGCAGGAACCTCTCCAAGGAGCACCTCTACCACCAGCGGAAAGAAATTGCTGAGCAGCTCAATTGTATGAGATTAACTCCAAGGACAAATATATTAAAAAGTAAAATAACCGCACCAGAGATGTCTTGGTAAAAATGAGTGTTTCTTCTTTTTTTCACACTTGCACTACCTGCGGTGACACCATTCACAATGCGCTCACCCGCCAGCTTTCCTTCATTCTCTTACAATTTGAATATTGCTGATAAAGATCATCAGGACAAATGCAAGAATGCAAAATTTCAAACGATTACAATTTGTATTACCTTGTGACTGTTCAAAATTTGACATCCTTGCATTTGTCCGATTGAATGCAAGATCAGCAGTCCAGCTGAAACAGATGTCAGCTGCGGTCTGAGACAAGCTGATCCTCGTTGCCAGGCAGTTGGCCTGTCCTAGCTGGAAACAGGTTGCTAACTGGGTGTCTACTACCAGTTGGAACCAGTCTTTGCCAGTTGGCTTTTCTGGTTCGATGGGACAGTTGTCGCCTGCCATTTCTTTCGTTGCGTGTCCTGATTGAGCACGGCTTATGAAAGGTAATTAGCAAACAGATCAAACATGATGATGTATGTAAATATGAAAATCTAGCGAAGAAACTGAAAGACACTGACTGTAGCTGCAAGTTTTACATTTTTATTGATTGAACACAATTAAACTTAAATGTTACACAAATCATTTGAGCAAACACTTTGTTTACAAAATTTGCATACATCTCCAGCCAATGTTGTTTCTTGTTAAGGCCCTGTATTTTATCAGAGATGTATTTGTTCATCTTCCTGACGTCTTTTCTTACATTGGGGCAGAGGTGGTGGATGAAGCATGTTGGTGGTTAGAGAGAATAAAGGGGTTAAGCAGGGATTTATTTAAGCCTTTAGCCACAGCACAAAATCGACATCCAATGACATGCAAGTGATTGTGAGATAAAAAAAGTAGTTTGGGTACATGGAACAAATAGGGTGGCAACAATTCAACTTTGTTGTCGCAGCGCACCACATTGTTCACAAACTGTTGGTGTGCTCTGCCGCCAAGTGATCTTTCCCCGAGCATCTGGAGGCACCTGATGCTAACAGCCAAGCACTTAACAAATAAAGAATTCATCCTTTGGTCATGGACAGAATTCCAAAATCGCTCTGGAACCTCGATTGCACCCAACAAATACGTCTGTAAGTAAAATCAAGGAGAGATCAATATCCCACAACTAAAAAAGAAAAGTATCACATATTTCAGTTGCTTAATTATTAAGGTGAGTTGGCACGGGGCAATTTTAACACTTTAGTCATTACTCTCGTATTGATCTACAAACCGTCGTAACCACGATTCAGGTGATACTTTGAAAATTATTTGGGAGGAATTATCTTGCCACTGATTGGGGTGTACAGGTTGCTGGCTGTATCTCCAAGGCTTGGTAACATTTGGGGGTAACTGTGCTTCAATAATGTTGGGGCTCCAGCTGTTGCTGCCACTGATACACCAGCTGCAATGATGAAACAGCTTTAGTGCCGTTCAGAGAGGTCACTGGGCAAGTACATCTATGCATCAGTTACCCATTCAATGGCGCTTCGGCCACATCAGAAGATGGGCAATAAATGTTGGCCTGACCAGCAATGTCCACATCCCATGAGATATATAAAAATAAATAAGTTACACTATTATGAGAGCACCCACAATTAGATTTGACATTCTGAGCTCAAGCAGCACCTTCCACTCGCACAGAGTCTCCCTCTACTCCTGCAGGCTCTTAACATCCTGGCACCGGGATCTTCTCTTAGCCTCCTAATCTTCTTATCCCTCTTTCAAAGCTGTGTTTGGGTGGTGGAGTGGCTCCGTCATCTCCTGCGGCCTAGAGGGACTGTCCACTTCTTCCACCTGTTCCTGGAGCTGGGAAGCTAATGCAGGTGCCTGAGTGCCATGCACCTTTCGCCTTACTGCCATCCATTGGGTCATGATGGTGACGAGCTGACTGTCGTGGGCCTCCTTCAGTCGAACAGCAATCTTCTTCTGGCAAGGAGAAAAATGGACATTTAGGACATGTGAAGTTACAGCCATCGTATGCTTACATTTGAGCTCTCATAGACTATTTGCAAATGAGAATAAAGGTATCTGGACTTCATTTGCATCCTTCAGTGTCTTCTTCGCTCTCATCAGACCTGTGCGGAGAACATCATTACCACTGCTGTCTGTCTCGACAGCACTGTCAATAGGACATCTTGACAGGTCCCTATGGACAAGAGCAAGAATAAAGCATTGGAAAATCCGATTGAATTCAGTTTTACAGAATGTATTTTAGATTCACTCGTCCAATCGCTCAGGGCATCCCATTTCCAGGCAAATATCCAACATGCTTTCAGTATAATAACAATGCTCAGATTTTAAAAACTACCCAGCTCTTTCGTAGAGGAGTCCTTCCTCTCATTTTTGAGATTTACCTATGATCATAATAATCTGGGTTGCGCAGTACTCAGCACACTTTGACCTATGATTCGCCTTCCCTGGGGAGTAGTCAGTTGATTTGCTCATCATTGTCCAGTGCACAATGTACAGCTTCCTATCCTCATACACTGAGGGATCAAAGTTCTTGGTGTCTCTCAGGATGTCAACAATTTGGCAAAACATATCATGAGGAATGGTACATAGGTGAGCTTTCACAGCCATGATGTAAAAGACCAATATAAATATTAGACACATTCTAATAGCAAGAAAAATGTAGACCAATGAGTTTTTCCAGCAAGAAAGCAAAAACGATGTTTTAATACAATTACAGTGCAATCCTAGAGCGAACCTGAATCATTAATTAACAGTTCTCGATAAACCCTCTCGAAATTTCTCTATCGTCAGGATTTTCCATTCCTGTTATTTTGGGTGGGTTTTGAGTCGAGAGTGGAAAATCACACGAGCGGCCCGATTTACACTTCACGCTGATGTAACAGTGTGACGGGATTGTCCCCTCCCACCATTCCCACCAGTGATGTAACAGGGATTCGGATATGAACGTTTTGAGAGCATCATTTCCATCTTATTATCCGGCCGCTAGTCCGAATCATCCCACCACCCCATAGGAAAGTCCATCCATGTTGGCGTGTGGACAGACTGGTGTCCATCCATGTTGGCGTGTGGACAGACTGGTGTGAATCACGACTGGTCATCCACCGCACACACCTGGCGGGCAGACCTCCCAGAGGAGATCAGGTGAGTGCATCACTCAGAGGAAAAAAACATGCCCGGGCACCTGACACTGTTTGGGCAGAGATTACGCAGGCAGTACCGGGGGCAGTGCCAGGGGGTCAGGGTTGCGTGGAGGGGTAGTAGGAGGGGAGGGTGGTGGTGTTGGGGTGGACGGTTCCGGGTAAACATTTGCCTTTAAAATGACAGCCAATCTTCCAAAAACTAAGTTGCTGGTGGGACGGGCTCTGATTGACGTCGTGGGTCTCGCCCCTTGCTATTTTTGTTACTGAGACGATAGGACAGGGAAACCCAACGTTGGTGCCGACAGCTTCAACGTCGCTTTTCTCGCACGCTATTGGTCTTTGCTGATATTTGGGAAAATTCCACCCTCTGAATTTCTGCAAAGAAAATACAAGGAAATGAAGATGAGTTCCTGAACAGCCCAGCGGCTGGATATCACAAGAAATGTATGGATTGTTGATGGCAGGTTTAAAATCTCTCTCTCTCTCCCCCCTGCCCACAAGCAGCCACATTGCATGAGGTCGGCTTCTAGCAGAGTTGAAATTCAAACTCTTCACCCTTGCTGAGTGTAAAGGTCAACAAGCCCTCAGCTTCACTGAGAACCAACCAAATAGAACGCAGCCGTGTATGTGGTTTCTGCAAAGGTATGAGGAGGCCCCGAAGTCAGCATCGTCTTCGCTGCACCATGGAAACAATTGTTTGACTAGGGGCTTTTCACAGTAACTTCATACTTGTGACATTAAAGGATTATTATTATTGTGCAGATAAACGTCTCAAACCTTTACCTCGGTCGTGGCAGTGCCCCTAAGCTCTTCTCTGGCCACAGATGCCTCTCTCCTCTCCCACGGGTCTCTCCCCACAACTGTCTGTTCCAGCCTCAGGTCCCATTTGGCCTCTCTCTCGCTCTCCCTCGTGGTCTGTAGCTCTCTCCCCTCAATCTACCGCTCTCTCCCTGGTCTGATGCTGCTCTTCCGACTCTCTCCCTGGCCCTCGGGCACTCTCCCCATTCTACTGGTTCTCTCCATAGCCACCCAGCTCACTCCCCGGTTCGCCAACTTTCTTCCTGGACCCCCGGCTCTCTCCCCAGCCCCTTTGTTCCCTCCGCAGCCCCTCAGCTCACTTCCCAGTGCCATCTGCTCTTTCCCCACTTACCCAGTTCTCTCTATGCTCAATCCCCAGCCACCCTACAGCTGTCTCCTTGGACCCCGAGTCCGGAGCCACAGGGCTGCAGTTCAGGCCCAGGCTGCAACTCAGGCCCTGTTGCACGCGTCTCTTCCCTCAATTGGGGTCTGATTCCCTGGTCCCCTCAGCGAATGAGAGTGTGACTGGGGGCAGGGTTAGTGAGGTGGAGGGTGAGTGAGGGAGGTGAGTGGGGGAGGGGAAGTAAGGGTAGCTGAGTGAGAGTGGGTGCATGTGAGAGGGAGGGGGAGTGAAGTCACCCAGATGCAGCAAGCTCATTAACGCAACATATCTCCAGTTGATTTCCCGCTCAGGCTATCGACTGCCTGTTGTCCACTGCCGACCTAGTGGCGGCTCCTCCATTTGGCTCACCTACCTCCACCTCCTCCTCTTCCTGTATACGGATCCTGTCCTTATCTCCATTGTCACCAGCTTTCAGTCACACCAGCAGTGTAAAGTCAGACAGCCATGTAAGTAGCTGGCCAGGTGCTTTCTCCTTGCTGCTGCCTGCGTGGAAGTAGACAGACTGACAGGTTTGGAAGGGGAGGCTCCAGCACAACTGGGAATACCAGCACACACAGTGTGCATCAGTGTTGAGGCTCAATACAGCTATGGTCTCAGCCACATCCCTTCCTATTTCCCATGTTCTGTGTACAGTTCAACACTGGAAATTGTCCATATACTGTCAGTGTTAATATAGGGGCTAGTTTAGCACAGTGGGCTAAAACAGGTGGCTTGCAATGCAGAACAAGGCAGCAGCGTGGGTTCAATTCCCGTACCAGCCTCCCCGAACAGGCGCCGGAATGCGGTGACTAGGGGCTTTTCACAGTAACGCATTGAAGCCTACTTGTGCAAAAAGCGATTATTATTTGTGATGACATTATCTGTCTAACTTTATTTTGTATAGAAGGTGAGAAATGGATGTGTTGCACCTCAAATGCAGATTAAACATCTGCACGATGGCGGTAAGCCTGACAGCCTGTTCTACCACAATCATGATGCCTGTTTTCCCGATTTCACTCACATTCTGTATTTGCAGTGAACACAGATCTCAAAAGCCACACTTCGCCTGCATTGCAGCCACCCACAGAAAGGTAGACTGACATCTCTCTTCTCCCTTCCTGCACTGCAACTTAAGTTTGTTACATTCCCCCAAAAGTCACATTTAAATCAGAGGTAGGGCGCATGTCGTCGGAATGTCAGCGTTGCCCTGCTAATGAACGGGGCTAATTTGTCATTTCTCCCAGCAACAAAAAAAGCCAGCAACAGAATGCTATCGACAGTGACCATATAGTGAGCGCCTGACAGTAATGTCATGCAGTGTCACCTCTGTGCATTTGGGCTGCTTGCACGGTGAGGAGAAACACACCAGCCTCACTCAGGGGATGATGATCGGGTGCATTTGTTACAATTAACACTCCAGGCCACCTGCTCCCAATGTCATCAAACCTCACCAGTCAGCTGCTGAGAGGTTTCAGGGATTTGTGTGCAATCTGATACAAATTTGACAGCACATGAGCAAGGGGCTACAAACTCTGTCCAACCTGATAACTGGCGTGGTGTGAGGGGTCCGATGGCACACTTGAAAGAGGACCAGCTGATAATTGGCACACAGGAATGGGGCATGTTCAACGTGAGCCAGTTCTGCCTCCAGTAAAACTCAAACAACCACAGCTAATGTCGACTGGCAAACGTAGGGGCCAAATGATTTCCAGTTCGATGGCCCAGGTGTTCAGGTTGACCACCGCCCATAGAATAGAATCCTTACAGTGCAGACGGCGGCCATTCGGCCCATTGAGTCTGCACCAACTCTCTGAAAGAGCACCCGATCAAAGCCCAATCCCCTGACCTATTCTCAAAACCTTACATAACCTACACATCTTTGGACACTAAGGGGCAATTTAGCATGCCCAATCTACCTAACCTGCACATTTTTGGACCATGGGAGGAAACTGGAGCACCCGGAGGAGAACATGCAGACCCAGGGAGAACATGTAAACTCCACACAAACAACCACCCAAAGCCGGAATTGAACCAGGATCCTTGGCACTGTGAGGCAGCAGTGCTAACCACTGTGCCCGCCCCCTCACAACACACACAGGCACTCACCACACACATGCATGTACACACACTCCCATACACACACTTAGCCTCACGCACACACACATGCACACATACTCACACACTGACATGAACACACACTCACTACATCCCAGTTAATGCAGTTAAATACAGTTGCAATCTTGAACCAGCTTCAATGTATTCCTCCTTAGTGGACCCTCAAGCACCCATTGTGCTTTAGTATAACGGATGTAACCTCCCAATTTCTAGGCCTTCATGTATTTAACTCCCACTTCTGGGGCGGGATTCTCCGACCCCCCCGCCGGGTCGGAGAATCACCAGGGGGCGGCATGAATCCCGCTCCCGCCGGCCGCCGAATTCTCCGGCACCGGAAATTCGGCGGGAGCGTGAACCACTCCGGCATCGGGCTGTCCCAAAGGTGCGGAATCCTCCGCATCTTCAGGGGCTAGGCCTGCCCCGGAGTGGTTTGCGCCCCGCCGGTCAGCGGGAAAGGAGCTTGGCGCCACACCAACCGGCGTCGAAGGGCCTCCGCTGGCCAGCGCGAGTTGGCACATGCACGGGAGCGCCAGCGCGTACTGGTGTCATCCTTGCGCATGCGCAGAGGGCTTCGTTTCCACACCAGGAATGGCAGACTGGTACACCCTCCGGTGCAGAAGGATAGAGTGCCCCCATGGCACAGGCCCGCCCACGGATCGGTGGGCCCCGATCGCGGGCCAAGCCACCGTGGGGGCACCTCCTGGGGCCAGATCCCCCCCGCACCCCCTCAAGAACCCCGGAGCCCGCCTGCGCCGCCAGGTCCCACCGGTAAGGGATCTACTCCAATTTACGCCGGTGGGTGGCAAAAGATGGGCGGGACTTCGGCCCACTCCGGGCCGGAGAATTCGGGCAGCCCCGGCGCCCATTGAGTCGTGCCGGACCCTGCCATTCTCCGAGGCAGGTGGCGCGACTCACGCCGGGCCGATATTTGGGGGGCCGGAGAATTAGGAGGACGGCGGGGGCTGGATTCACGCCGACGATTCTCCGATCCGGCGGGGGTTCGGAGAATCCCGCCCATTATTTTTCTTGGCCAATCTGTATGCTTCTTTCTTGGATCGTATACTATTTCTAATTTCCTTTGTAAGCCATAGATTGGCCCTCTTACCCATTTTGCTTTTGTGCCAGACAGGAATGAACTGTTGCTGTAGTTCCCCCATGCGTTCCTTGAATTTTTGCCATTGCCTATCCACTGTCATCCCTTTAAGTAACTCTCTCAATCTATAAAGGCCAACTCATGTCTCATTTCTTCATAGTTTCCTTTATTATGATTGAGCAACCTAGTCTCCGACTCAACTACTTCACTCTCCATCTTGATAAACATTCTATCATGTTATGGTCGTTCATCCCCAAGGAGTCTCGCACAGCCAGATTGACAATGATTCCCTTCTCATTACAGATTACCCAGTCTCAGATGGCTTGCTCTCTAGTTAGTTCCCCCACATATTGGTCAAGAAAACCATCCCGTATACATTCCAGGAATTCCACCTCTCCGGCATTGTGGCTAATTTGATTTGCCTAATCTATGTGCAGTTTAAAATCACCCATGATCACCGATATTCCCTTATTACATTCATTTCTAATTTCTTGTTTAATGCCATTCCCAAAATCAGCACTGCAGTTTGGGGGGCTATATATGACACCCACTAATGTTTTTTGCCCCTTGGTATTTCTCAACTCTACCCATGCAGACGCCACATTGTCAGAGCTAATACCATTTCCCACTATTGTGTTAATTTCCTCTTTAATCAGCAGTGCCGCACCACCACCTTTTCTTTTGTGCTTTCCTTCCTAAATACTGACTACCCGGGGACATTCAGTTCCCATCCCTGGTCACCCTGCAGCCATGTCTCCATAATCCCAATAATATCATACCCATTTCTATCTATCTGATGAATATACTGAGATTATTTTGACATTCTGTGCATGTGGATGTGTTTGAATTATCAGCTGCTCTATTAACTGAGAGCTGCAACGTGTCAAAAAGTGGAGACTGGAAGTGAGAAGGTACTAGAGCCTCAAGAAAAGGATATTGAGAAAAAAACAATAATCTTTGTAACGTTCATTTCTTTTTCAGATGTTGATGTCTGAAAGGTAACAGTTAAGGAAGCTGGCTGGCCAAAGGGGTTGTATAATGGATACATTAAATTAGGACATAACATGTATATACAATACAGGCCTAATATACTGTAAGAGAGTAATATATGTAACAAATGAAGTGATGAAATAATTCATGTATACTATAGAATGTGACATAATCCACACACATTATGGAGAGATGGATGACTGGAAGCTCCAGCCCAAATGGCTTTTTGTTGGCTCTTTAAATGGTCTATTTAGCCGTCCATTCACACATTTAGTCCTGGTTTGAGTAATGCAGAACATGAAAGGATCAGCTTAGCCACAGCAAAATGCAAAGCCTTGCTTCCATTTGGGCTCATTTATATTTTCAGTATCCACCTTATTTGTAGTAAATGCATGCTGCCTAAGAACTGGAGTCCTCTTCAGCGATTGCCTTCAGAATTTAAAGCTATCAGCTTTCAAAAAGCTTTTCCTTTCATGATGAAGGTTATCGACTTGACGCTCTTAACTAACCTGACACCTGAAAGTTAATGTTAGGTAGATTCGTTCAAGATCAAAGTCTCATGAATTAAATGAAATACTTCTCAGGAACAGTTACATAGATTTCGCTGTCAGTGCAGAGCGTGAATCAGAGGCTGTAAAATTACAACTGTGATTCTCTGACCCAGAGTCACTGGCAGTGAGACTCAGTACCCGCACAGAGTATGAGTCAAACACAGGACCATAGCAGAGGCAATTCTCTAATCAACATGCACTGACCGTGAGGGTCACCATTGGCACGGAGAGACAGTCAAGAGACAGGGCTATAAAACTACAAACATAATTCTCCCATCCACAGCCACGATTAGCAAGAAATTTCACAGGCACTGAGCATGAGTCAGAAGCAGTGGTAGAAACAAAGGAAATTCATTGACCCACAGGCACTAGTAGTGAGAGTTTATGTCAGTATTTTCCTTTTAGTAAGAAAATTCATTTTACAAAGTCAACAGACCGGCTAATATGAGCCAGGAAATTCTTTTGCAAAATAATTAATTTAATTTCACTGTGATCTGAAGGATGGTGTTGGGTATAATTAACATTGTTTATAATAATAATCTTTATTATTGTCACAAGTAAGCTTCACTGCAATGAAGCTACTGTGAAAATCCCCTAGTCGCCACACTCCGGCGCCTGTTCGGGTACACTGAGGTAGGATTCAGAATGTCCAATTAATCTAATGACACCCAGTCTACTAATCATTAACATTTGGTAATGAGTATAAAACCACGTTCTACTGTTTGCATTATTTAAGAATGGTTATCTCGGGCGAAATTCTCCCCCAACGGCGCGATGTCCGCCGACTGGCGCCAAAAACGGCGCCAATCAGACGGGCATCGCGCCGTCCCAAAGGTGCGGAATGCTCCGCACCTTTGGGGGCTGAGCCCCGACATTGAGGGGCTAGGCTGGCGCCGGAGGGATTTCCGCCCCGCCAACTGGCAGAAATGGCGTTTGTTGCCCCGCTGCAGAAATGCGGCGCATGCGCGGGAGCGTCAGCGGCCGCGGACAGTTTCCCGCGCATGCGCAGTGGGGAGAGTCTCTTCCGCCTCCGCCATGGTGGAGGCCATGGTGAAGGCGGAAGGGAAAGAGTGCCCCCACGGCACAGGCCCGCCCGCGGATCGGTGGGCCCCGATCGCGGGCCATGCCTCCGTGGGGGCACCCCCCAGGGTCAGATCGCCCCGCGCCCCCCCCAAGACCCCGGAGCCCGCCCACGCCGCCTGGTCCCGCCGGTAAATACCAGCTTTGATTTACACCGGCGGGACAGGCAATTTCTGGGCGGGACTTCGGCCCATCCGGGCCGGAGAATCCAGCGGGGGGTCCCGCCAACCGGCGCGGCCCGATTCCCGCCCCCGCCCAATCTCTGGTACCGGAGACTTCGGCGGGGGCGGGGGCGGGATTCACGGCGGCCAACGGCCATTCTCCGACCCGGCGGGGGGTCGGAGAATGACGCCCCTCTCTCCAAACCATAGTGACAGATATCAGGGCCGGGATTCTCCCCTACCCGGCGGGGCGGGGGAATCCGGCGTAATGGAGTGGCGGAAACCACTCCGGCGTCAGGCCGCCCCAATGGTGCGGAATTCTCCGCACCTTTAGGGGCCAAGCCCTCACCTTGAGGGGCTAGGCCCGCGCCGGAGTGATTTCCGCCCGCCGGCTGGCGGGAAAGGCCTTTGGCGCCACGCCAGTCGGCGGCAAAAGGACTTCACCGGGCGACGCATCCGCGGGAGCGTCAGTGGACGCTCACGGCATCCCCGTGCATGCGCAGTGGAGGGGGTATCTTCCACCTCCGCCATAGTGGAGACCATGGCGAAGGCGGAAGAAAAAGAGTGCCCCCACGGCACAGGCCCGCCCGCCGATCGGTGGGCCCCGATCGTGGGCCAGGCCACCGTGGGGGCAACCCCGGGGCCAGATCACCCCGCTCCCCCCCAGGACCCTGGAGCCCGCCCGCGCCCTCTGCCCCTGCCGGTAAGGTAGGTGGTTCAATCCACGCCGGCTGGCGAGGGTTGACAGCGGCAGGACTTCGGCCCATCGCGGGCCGGAGAATCGCTGGGGGGAGCCCGCCGACTGGCATGGCACAATTCCCGCCCCCGCCGATTCTCTGGTGGCGGAGAATTCGGGACACGGCGGGGGCGAGATTCACGCCAGCCCCCGGCGATTCTCCAACCCGGCGGGGAGGTCGAAGAATCGTGCCCCAGGTGATATTTTTCCTGAATTTTCTGTAGCATTTAGTGTACAACGGATGTACTGAAAATATTATTCTGTGTGACTTCATCCTGAGAATTACCCCGAATGGTCCAAAAAATGACATCCATTGATATTTTGGGATAAAAACATATGTCCGCTGGGGAAATGTTTTGAGGACATGTTTTCTGGCAAGGGGAAGCAGTTTGGAAAGGGTAGAATTAGAAAGTACTGGGTTTGTCTTTTGAACGGATTAAAGTTTTGATGACTCTCACATATACCTTTAGTATAACTTATGTCCATTCTTGTGACAGTTAACAGAAACTGTTGTAACTGAGAGAAAGGTTTGGGAACTGGAGGTGTTGTTTCAGAATGTCCCATCTATCATGTTCTGATGATGGCATAAGGACATTTGACTGAGCATCATTCAGGAAGAAAGTTCCTCACAGCTTCACAAAATTGTAAATCACAGAAGGAGACCATTTGGCCGATTATGCCTGGGCCATCCAATTAGTCCCATTTCCCTCATCGTTCCTCATATTTGCCTTGCACTTTTCACCCTTTCAAGCAAATGACAAATTTTCTTCAGAAAGTTAATATTGAAACCCCAACCACAACCCTTTCAGGTAAATCATTCGCTCGATTAAAAAATGTCTTCTCATCTACCCTCTATGCCTTTAAGCAATATCAGCGTGACATCACGCTGAATACAATTCATTCCTGGTTTTACCTTTCTTTGAGCAGAGCCCATGCACACAACTCTGATGTCTTCAAGCTTTATACCTATGTATAACAGACCTGTCTTAATAAATTAACTTTATGAGCGATTAGTGCTTGTGTCTTATTCAGTAAATAAGCCCAAGATATTATTCCATTATAACAACATGACATGGTGATCAGCGGTGGTAAGACAGGTGGCAGCACAATTAGATACATGGAGAATATGGTGAACAGCCTTAGATCTTGCTACATTGCATGAAAAAACGCTCAAAATTTTGGTTCGACCACAACAAAGTCGCAGCGTCGGAGAGTGTTGAAAACACAGTGTGCTGACTGTAAAGAAAAGCTTTGGAAACACAGCACCAAGATGGTGCTGACATATAGACCGATCCCTCATGGTGAAATTGCGGTGCTTTGCCTTTCAGTTCAGTGAGTGAAACAACATGTCGAGAATGTGGTGTTCTTTGTGTTGCTTAATTCAGGATGGTTGGCGTAGTGTTCACAAAGACCACAAAATAGCTAGAACTTAAACAAAGCTATAAATTTATTAACACTACTAATTTGGATTTGACATGTACTTCTAAATAATACACAGTTGATTGTATACATATAAACTACACTCATCGACAACTAATTTTTGTTAGCGGAAAAATAATGTATATATTAATAAAAAGATGTCATAGGTTAAAAGCAGCACATGGGGAGTGGAAAACCGGTAGGCAAAGGGTTAAATTGTTGGATCAGCCAGAAACCTTAAGAAAACCTGCACTCAGGATAATTTAAGCATCTTGCAGGACATTATAATAATGATGGGGAAACCACGTCACAAGACTATGGCCCCAGCTTGTCGGCAGGAGATTCATTGTTCTACCCAGAGCAGGGAATACAAACCCGTGAACGCCTCATCAAGGACTAACGGCATTATTTCATGGCATCCCTACTGATCAGATTGCATTGTATGAAATTGATCGATGACGTCAATGCTTATCTGGAACTGTGGGCGGGCTTGAAATATATATGCATCAAATAAGAACAGACTGATGCTAGCTGAAGGCAGCAGCAGCTTCTAGACATTTCATTAACACTCGCAGGTCTTACAGTTATGATACCACAGAGAAGACATAATTAGCTCATTTAGGAAAGTTAGATAAGTGTCAAGGATGTGGGCCGCATCGATAGCAAGCAAGAGAGTGTCAAAAGCCATCATAAAAATTGGGCCAGAGAAGTTTGCGCCTATAATGGGTCACTTTCGGAGTTGCTGAATAATAAATTGAATAAAAAGCAAATGCACCATTACTTCATGGTGCATTCCCACCACAACTCACCTTTGTAGGGAGAGCTTCAGAAAATAGGGTGACTGCAGCTACAGTGACTCTCGCCCTAGGTGGAAGGTCAAAAGGATATTGTCAAATGTCCACAAAATTCACCAGTTTGAATTGGGATGCAGCTGACCTACTATCCGAACTCAAATGTTTAAACGGCATACAGAGCTGTGTTTTTTTGATTCAGATGAGCCTGAACCAGACAAGCAAGCCATAAAAATTTGACTAGCGATTGAGAATGAAGACCTACACGGGCTGAACACATCAGCATTAGCAGAAGAAGGGCTGAAGGATACCCAAATGATATGACCGACATTGGGAGGCCAGTTCAGAATCAGGTTACATTTATGTATTCACGACTGGAGTTTCATGTCACTTCGACAACAACCTGCAGAATCCAGAGGCCACTTCCTCATCAGAAAAAGAGAAAAGGGTATGTACTGTGTTCTTTCAAATGCAGAGCTAGCAGATAGAGTTGTTGAGTTGGTGATCACATCCACTCCCATGGAAGCAAAGGTCAATGAATTTACAGTACAGAAACTGCCCATTTGACCCAAAGGTCAACAAACGCACAGTACAGAAACAACCCATTTGACCCAGTGGTCAATGAGCGCACAGTACAAAAACTGCCTTTTTGCCCAAAGGTCAAAGAACGCACGGTAAAGAAACAGCTCATTCGCCCCAATGGTCAACGAGCGCACAATGCAGAAAGAACCCATTCAACCCATAGATCAGAGAGCACACAGTACAGAAAGAGCACAATTGACCCAAATGTCAACAAGTGCACAGCACAGAAACAGCCCATTTGACCCATAGGTCAATGAGCATACAGCACAGAAACAACCCACTTAATTCAAAGGTCAATGAGCGGCCAGTAGAGATGCAGCCTAAGGTCAACGAGCATGCGGTGCAGAAACAGCCCATTCGAAGCAAAGATCAAAGAGTGCACAGTACAGCGTGCACAGTATAGAAACAACCCATACTACCCAAAGATCAAAGAGTGCACAGTACAGAGTGCACAGTATAGAAACAACCCATACTACCCAAAGATCAAAGAGTGCACAGTACAGAGTGCACAGTATAGAAACAACCCATACTACCCAAAGATCAAAGAGTGCACAGTACAGAGTGCACAGTATAGAAACAACCCATACTACCCAAAGATCAAAGAGTGCACAGTACAGAGTGCACAGTGTAGAAACAACCCATACTACCCAAAGATCAAAGAGTGCACAGTACAGAGTGCACAGTATAGAAACAACCCATACTACCCAAAGATCAAAGAGTGCACAGTACAGGAAGAGCTCAATTGACCCAAAGGTCAACAAATGCACAGTCTAGAAACAGCACGTTTGACCTATAGATCAACGAGTGCACAGTACAAAAACAGCCCATTTGAAGCAAAGATCTACTACCGTACAGCACAGAAACAGCCAATACAACCCAAAGGTCAATGAGTGCACAGTACAAAATCAGCTCAATCGACCCAAAGGTCAATGACTTCACAGCACAGAAACAGCCAATACAACCCAAAGGTCAATGAGTGCACAGTACAAAATCAGCTCAATTGACCCAAAGGTCAATGAGTTCACAGTACAAAATCAGCTCAATTGACCCAAAGGTCAATGAGTTCACAGTACAAAATCAGCTCAATTGACCCAAAGGTCAATGAGTTCACAGTACAAAATCAGCTCAATCGACCCAAAGGTCAATGAGTTCACAGCACAAAGTCAGCTCAATCGACCCAAAGGTCAATGAGTTCACAGCACAAAATCAGCTCAATCGACCCAAAGGTCAATGAGTTCACAGCACAAAGTCAGCTCAATCGACCCAAAGGTCAATGAGTTCACAGTACAAAATCAGCTCAATCGACCCAAAGGTCAATGAGTTCACAGCGCAAAATCAGCTCAATCGACCCAAAGGTCAATGAGTTCACAGCACAAAATCAGCTCAATCGACCCATAGGTCAATGAGTTCACAGCACAAAGTCAGCTCAATCGACCCAAAGGTCAATGAGTTCACAGCCCAAAATCAGCTCAATCGACCCAAAGGTCAATGAGTTCACAGTACAAAATCAGTTCAATCGACCCAAAGGTCAATGAGTTCACAGCACAGAAACAGCCAATACAACCCAAAGGTCAATGAGTTCACAGCACAGAATCATCTCAATCGACCCAAAGGTCAATGAGTTCACAGCACAGAAACAGCCAATACAACCCAAAGGTCAATGAGTTCACAGCACAGAATCAGCTCAATCGACCCAAAGGTCAATGAGTTCACAGCACAGAAAACAGCTCAATCGACCCAAAGGTCAATGAGTTCACAGCACAAAATCAGCTCAATCGACCCAAAGGTCAATGAGTTCACAGTACAAAATCAGCTCAATCAACCCAAAGGTCAATGAGTTCACAGTACAAAATCAGCTCAATCGACCCAAAGGTCAATGAGTTCACAGTACAAAATCAGCTCAATCTACCCAAAGGTCAATGAGTTCACAGCACAAAGTCAGCTCAATCGACCCAAAGGTCAATGAGTTCACAGCACAAAATCAGCTCAATCGACCCATAGGTCAATGAGTTCACAGCACAAAGTCAGCTCAATCGACCCAAAGGTCAATGAGTTCACAGCCCAAAATCAGCTCAATCGACCCAAAGGTCAATGAGTTCACAGTACAAAATCAGTTCAATCGACCCAAAGGTCAATGAGTTCACAGCACAGAAACAGCCAATACAACCCAAAGGTCAATGAGTTCACAGCACAGAATCATCTCAATCGACCCAAAGGTCAATGAGTTCACAGCACAGAAACAGCCAATACAACCCAAAGGTCAATGAGTTCACAGCACAGAATCAGCTCAATCGACCCAAAGGCCAATGAGTTCACAGCACAGAAAACAGCTCAATCGACCCAAAGGTCAATGAGTTCACAGCACAAAATCAGCTCAATCGACCCAAAGGTCAATGAGTTCACAGTACAAAATCAGCTCAATCAGCCCAAAGGTCAATGAGTTCACAGTACAAAATCAGCTCAATCGACCCAAAGGTCAATGAGTTCACAGTACAAAATCAGCTCAATCTACCCAAAGGTCAATGAGTTCACAGCACAAAGTCAGCTCAATCGACCCAAAGGTCAATGAGTTCACAGCACAAAATCAGCTCAATCGACCCAAAGGTCAATGAGTTCACAGCACAAAATCAGCTCAATCGACCCAAAGGTCAAGTAACACACAATGCAGAAATAGCCCATTTGAACCAATGGTCAACGAGAGCATAGTACAGAAACAGCCCATTTGATCCGAAAGTCTATGAGCGCACAGTACACAAATTACCCATATAACCCAGAAGTCAACGAGTACAGTGCAGAATCAGCTCATTTGACCCAAAGGTCAACAAGCGTATCGTACAGAAACTGCTCATTCGAACCAAAGGTCAGCGAGCATACAGTACAGAAAGAGTCCCTTTCACCAAAGGTCAATGTGTGCACAGTTCATTGAGTGTACTGTACACAAAGAGCCCATTCGACCCAAAAGTCAATTAGCACACTGTACAGGAGCAGCCCATTCGATCCAAGGGTCAATGAGCGTGTGGTAGTATGTATTGGGGGTCATGTGGGACTGGAAGCCCTAATGTCATTGGCTGACAGATCCCGGGTCCTGGTTGGCCGTTGACCTCATACTCCGCCCTGAAGGCGAAGTATAAGAAGCCGGTGCCTTCCCCCGCAGGCCAGTTTACTATCGGGCTGCTGGGGAACAGACACGCTTAATAAAGCCTCATCGACTTCACTCTATTTGTCTCACGGAGTCTTTGTGCGCCATAATTTATTAAGCGTGTCTGTTCCCCAGCAGTACAGAAACAGTCCATTTGATCCAAAGATGAATGAGCGTACAGTGCAGAAAGAGCCCATCCACCCAAAGGCCAAATAACGTACAGGACAAAACAAGCCATTTGACCCAAGATTGAGGTTGAATTTCCTTTGGGTTCTCACAATTATCTTGTAACTTCATTGAGGAGATCAATGGAAACTCAGGGGAAATAATGCTTTGACCTTTGGTGTCTCAACCAGCCTCCCAAATTAGAATTATTTCACATCTCTCACATAAAACACACATTATATGATGAGTTAATTGAAGTTGGACGAAACAACCAGAGCCAAAGGGTTTTGATGCAGCTTACTTGCTGCAAAGGATCTTAAAGGTGTCAGGTTGCTAATTATTTTATTAGGAGAACAGATTGAACCAAGCCTAATCCATAAGGTGGCAGCAGAGTGTGTGACCGTCAATCTGAAATAATCATTTGTTTGGACGACATTAATTTAAAAAACGCACACTGGAAACTTCTGAAAATTGGCCTATTCAGCGACTCAGAGATGGGAATGTCGTAGAAATACTGTGGGTTTCACAATAATTTCTCTGTCTGATGGTGGACATCTTGCTGATTACAACCTGACTTGTTCTCAGCTTCATCCAATCACTTTTCACCCCATTTCCAACAATAAGTGTTCTGTTTCAGAAATTCAGTTGGTGAAGACTAATACGGGAGCTAATCTTGACTGAGTCTTGTATTTGTTTACAGTGGGGCAGCACAGTGATGCAGTGGTTAGCGTTGCTGCCTCACAGCGCCGAGGTCCCAGGTTCGATCCCGGCTCTGGGTCACTGACCGTGTGGAGTTTGCATATTCTCCCTGTGTTTGCGTGAGTTTTGCCCCCACAACCCAAAGGTGTGCAGGGTAGGTGGATTGGCCATGCCTAAATTGCTCGTTAATTGGAAAAAATGAATTGGGTACTCTACATTTATTTATTTTTTTTAATATTTATTTAATGTGAAGCATTACAAGCATACATTTCCGAATTCAATCATAGTTTAAGTATGGGTCTCTTTGTATGAAGCCCAGATGAATGCCCTTCACTTGACTATAATTAAACACAGTTGATGTACAGTTTAAAATTAGAACTCTTTAATTGGTGCTTGTCAAGTTGAGGGATGTTAGTGCAATTGCAGGTACCCATTGCCTGCACCAAGAACCCCCGGGTCAGGTAAACTCCAGATGCAGGAGAAAAGTCCATAATACAGTGTGCCAATCAAGTGAGAAAACGCAGGAGTCAAGATGAGGCAAATCAGGGTCCCGGGTTCAATTCCCGCTTGGGTCACTGTCTGTGTGGTGTCTGCACGTTCTCCCGTGTCTGCGAAGGTTTCCTCCGGGTGCTCCGGTTTCCTCCCACAAGTCCCGAAAGACGTGCTTGTTAGGTGAATTGGACATTCTGCATTTTCCCTCAGTGTACCTGAAAAGGCACTGGAGTATGGTGACTAGGGGATTTTCACAGTAACTTCATTGTGGTGTTGATGTAAGCCTACTTGTGACAATGGTAAATATTATTATTATTGATTGATAATGTGAGTGTGATGCTGAATTATATCGATCAGGGGTCTTTCCAATTGCTGACCTGTGATCTGAACTAGCCTGGCATACAATAATATCAGTGTCACTCAGCTAAGGTGGGAAACACTAGTCAGGAATCCATCCAAATTGCCATCCACTGGCCTCTGTTCAAACATGTGCATGTGTATGTCTGTGTGTGTGTTTCAGTGTCTTTGTGCATGTGTCTGTCGTGTGTTTTTGTCTGTGTATGTGTAGGGTGTGTGTCTGTGGCTGTGTGTGGTGTATTTTCTGTGTGTGTCCGTGTGCAGGGTTTGTGTGTGTGGTGTGTCTGTGTATATGTGTTTGTCTGGCTGTGTGTAGTGTTTGTGTTTTGATGTGTGTTTGCATGTGTGTCTGCCTCCATGTGTGTGTAGGGTGTGTGTGTATGTTTGCATATGGCGTGTTGGTGTGTGTGTCTATGTGTTTGTGTGTACATCAGGTAATGACATTAAATGAAGACAGGAATATAAATAGCTGCGTTTGACGAACCTGCTAACATGCATTGTCAAGTATCAGACAGGAGGTTTTCACACTTGGGAAGGTCCCTGGTTGATAATAAGAAATCAAGATTGTTACGGATCCCTGGTCAGCTCTCAGCAGGTCCCAAGATACTGTACCAGAGTGGCAAAGTTTTTAAGTTTTAATGCAGTGCAGAAATATTGATTTAATTAACACTACACCCTGTATGCTTCATCCGATGCCAGTGCTTTTGTAGTTACATTGTATATGTTGTGTTGCCCTATTATGTATTTTCTTTTATTCCCTTTTCGTCTCATGTACTTAATGATCTGTTGAGCTGCTCGCAGAAAAATACTTTTCACTGTACCTCGGTGCACGTGACAATAAACAAATCCAATCCAATCCAATCCAGTTCCAGGAGTGATAATATAAAAAATATGACTTAGTTATTTTATAAATAAACTTTATTAAAACAAAAGAAACACACTATTTAAACTTCAAACCTAACAATAACATATTACATGTAGTTTCTTAACCCATAACACATGTGTTCCCATTAAACAGCACTTCAAAGGAACATGCAGCTCTCATTCCAATTACATAGACAGACAAAAGTGATTCTTGCATTTATGAAGGAATATTTCTTCTGTTAGTGAAGTTCGTTCAGAACCCTTTTCGAGAGCCTGTCTCTGGAACAGTTTTCCATGACCTCTCTCTGGGGCTTTTCAAATCCTTCTCCCTCTTTCAAATAGGATTCTTCCTATCTCTGTGCTCTGCCCAGTCCCTCAAACAGGGTTCTCTCCTGGCGTGCCCATTATTGTACCCATTATCGTTGTCTTGGCTGTTTGATTTCCCACTCCCGTTTATACAAAAGGACTCAGCCATGCTATTGATATGCAACTAACATCCCATTTCAGACAAAAGAGACCATCAGACTCTGTAATGGATTAATGGCTGGTCAAACAAGAGTGTCCCGAAGGACAATGGATCTCAGTGAATCAGCCTAGCTGAACATGGGTATCCTGTGTATTCCCACTAATGAGTTTATGAGACCATATAATTCAGACCAGGTGTAGACGTATCCCACTGACTCTATGCTAGCAGTTTTTCCCTCAGCTTGTTAACCCCTAAATTGGCTGCTACATCTTCGATCCCATTTCTGGACCCAAGTTCCTGATGTCTCCCTCATGTAGCAAGATCTTCAAAAGTTAAGGAAGGAGGAATGCTGCTGAATTGGACAATTAAAATTATGTTTAGGTGGTCAGGTTTGTATTTTAAAATCCAGTAAATCAATCTTCTTGCCCAGTCACTTCCACTGTATAAAATCCAATGAACTCAAACCCTTTTATATTCACTCCCATTTTATAGAATCAAGTATCTAATCACGTATTACCACAAACTCACAGGGATCCACTATATATAGACTCTTGCCACTGAATCACCAGTGATTCATTATGTACTACTGTCAATCGCTGAATCATCAGGAAACTGCAGCAGTTCAATAACTGGATTCTCCGTTCGCGAGGCCAAAACGCAAATCGCGATTGGTCGGAGAATCGGGCGTCTGGCAAAAATCGAGGTCCACGCCTGAATCGGGTGCCGTGCTCAGACCCCTCCCTGGCAGCGAAAATTAGCTTTGCGCCCCACACCGGCGCCATTTTCATGCATTGAAATGTGACGTCAAGCCAGAGGCTTGGACACTTCATGCTCCGCCCTTTTGTGATGCTCTGCCCCTCTCAGGTGGATGTCTCGCGGGTGCAAAGTACTACAAGTATTTACAAATGGGGATTGATCGCCATGGCTGCGGAGGGGGAGTGGGAGGCTAGAAAAACACTCAAAAAAACATTGAAAACTGTCTGGCATGCTGGGGGGTGGGGTGGGGAGGGTGGGATGGTTGCCTGAGGCAGGGCAGTAGTGGGGAGCAATATGGTGCTGAGTGCATGGACTCGGATGTCCCCCTCAGGATTGGCGTGGCCTGGCTCGAACTGCAATCAGTACAGCCTGTCTTATAAACGTATCCCTTTGTTGTTACTTACAGGCTCCTGGTGAGTTCTGCCTGTGTCCTTTGAATACTCAGAAAGCCTCTGGTCATCTGGGAGGACACACAGGCCACCGCTCTGGACACCCTCATATCCCAGCTGTATTATCAAGAAGATGGGTGTGGCCAGGCCCAATCGGGCCCCACCAGGTGTTGGCACTCTTCAGATCCCTGCCTACTGCACAGGAATCAGGGGATCAGCAGAGCTCACCCCACCCAGAGGACACCTGCACTGTGATCTTTGGAGCCCTCCTTGGTTAGCTGCCCCTCTCAGGGCCGAAACCTCACGAGTTACCCCTCCGGATCACCAGCTGTCTCCTCCGTGTGAGGCTGGCAAGCTGACTGCCTCTGCCACAACCTCCCAGACGGTGTTCAGGAGGGCAGGCGTGGGTCAGCGGCCCACACATGGAAATTGGGTGTTCAACTGCTCCTTACTGGCATGGAGTTGTGGGTTCACCTTGGACTCCCAACCTCGGGGGGCAGTTCTTATGTGAGCCACCTTGGTGGCTGTAGTGAGTGTGTGGTAAGTCGAGCGCTGAAAAACAGCTCCAGCTATCAGGCTCTATTGCACTAACTCCAACCCGAGCAATAAAACAAATAACGGCCACAATGGAAATGCGAACCACACACAATTCAGTCCCAGCGTCAACACTTAGTGTGGGATTCTCCGCTTTCCAACGCCAAAATCGTATTTGGCGATCGGGCGGAGAATTCCTTTTGACGCCGAAATCGGGGGCGGTGCCTGTTTTTGGATGCTCCGCTCCCTCCAAAACAGCATCATTGGTAAGTACGCAACACGCCGTTGGGACTGCCTCAGGACGTCACCTGAAGGCCTTCCCCCGATGCTCCCCCCCCCCCCCCTGCCCCCCCCCGATGGGCTGACTCCCGACGGCGTGGGACGCATGTGCTCTGAGCTTTCGTCAACCTCTTGTGGAGGCTGCGGACTGCGTCCAGCGCTTCCACAGTCGGGGAGGGGAGCCGTTAAGCTGGCCGTGAGGGTTTTGGCGGAGGCTGGGGGGACTGGTGGCTTGTGGTTCCGGGAAGGTGAGGGGGGTTACAAGGGGGCACTATCTAGCAGGCTGGGTCCGCACGAGGCCGGCGCAATGTTGTACGGCGCGACCACTTCAGGTCGTCGCCATGCACATGCGAGGCCATGGACCTGACAATTCTCCGGCCGTTTCTGTCGGGAACGCCGGCAGGTTTACGTGGCGCAACTGCTCGCCCCCCAGCTCCAGCTATCAGGGTCTATTGCACTAACTCCGACCCTTGCAGATAAAACGAATAGTGGCCACAATGGAAACTCGAACCACTGGGCGGAGCATCGGTGAGGGAGCGGCGCTGACTTTTTCATCATAAAACTAAACACTTCCTCTGGACATCGCCTCAAAATTGGAGAATCCAGCCCTCAGTCTCCCAAACAGAGAATCCTGCCCGTTGTGCTTGCAGTTCAGCCTATGCACAGTCCCCTTCATATGATGCCTTCCCTTACTCAGAGAGGTCAGCTAGGGCTCATAGAAAAGGCCAACATCAAGAGTGAAAGCAATGTGATAAATTAATGGAGTCACATCAAGATAGGTTGTTGAAAGCCGGTCGACTGGAGGAAGGAAGCAGTCGTTAAAAAGGAGGGGCAGCAGCCCCTATTCTCTATAATCTTTGATCCCACCAAGTAACCTTTCACCCTGTCATCTAAGCTTCGTAAAACCCAAAGTGGCAAAAAAAAGGTTCTGCAAGTTAGTTATATCGTATGCTGCAGAAATTGCAATTATTAACTTTATTTACAACGAAACAATTTAAAATGCTGCAAAATGTAACATCTGTTCATTAAGTTTCACAAGTTCTAACCATTTTAAGGATAGAAGTTGCAATCAGCAGGATTTCCTTAACCACTTACCAACTTGATACTAAATCCCTCCAAGCATCTAGTCGCCTGAATTAAAATACAGACGTGTTTTGTCAATGATCGCTTTGTTGACATAATACAGCGAGAAATTGGTCTGTTAAGTCTTTGACTATAATGGAACTAACAATCAGGAGAGATGTCAAGCAACCTATGAGCCTTTTTACACTATTGCACAAAGCCAATATTACTCCATTGTTTTATTTGAGAACTGAGACAATTGTAACTTTGACTGTTTAAAAGTGCTGGAGCTGTCATTTTTAACATATTGTTTTTAAGCTCATCTTTAAGGACAGTAAGTAAAGTCTTCGAGAATGTTCTGGAGATGCCAATGGTGAACACACATGGACACATCAGTGAAATATTCTTCATGTCATCTCCTCGGCTGTTTTTTTTATCATTTTAGAATCATCATAGAATCACTGCAGTGCAGAAGGAGGCCATTCGGCCCATCAAGTGTGCACAACCCTCTGAAAGAGCACTCTACCTAGGCCAACGCCACAGTCCACCCAGCCCTATCCCGGCAACCTAACCTTCACATCTTTGGACTGTGGGAGGAAACGAGAGCACCCAGAGGAAACCCATGCAGGCATGGGAGAACGTGCAAATTCCGTAAAGACAGTCACCCAAGGCTGCAATCGAACTGGGGTCACTGGCGCTGTGTGGCAGCAGTGCTAACCACTGTACCATCGTGGCCTTCCCTATGTGTTGCAAGTCTTGGTGTTGCCTCAATGTTGTACAGTTAGGTTTTTTTCCATTTGAACATTATTCTGGCACTCTTTATAGAACGTCATCAGTTGATCTCCCATCGTGTTGCTGATGGGAGGTCCGTGGCACCCTGTGTCTGAATATGTATGTTATACAGAAATGTTCTCTGTTTCAGCTTCCCCCATCTGTTACTGTTCCCTTTGCTAGCTGTTGTATTTTCTTTGTTCAAAGAGTGAGAGATTTTTTCTTTTAATGCGGTTGTAATACAAGTTATGGAAAAGGGACGAATGGCTCATGTCAGTTGTGGCACAGTGAGTAGCACTCAACACTAAGCAAGGGGGTTGATTCGAGACCCTGTCCAGAGATTTGAGCATAAGCATGGCTCATTCATGTAGCACTTAAGGAGTGCTACACTGTCAGGATTGCTGTCCTTCAGATGAACAAGGAATTAAGTTCTCCTGGATATCCTTTCCTCTATCTCCACCTAAAACATAGAAACAGAGAAAATAGAAGCAGGAATAGTTCATTTGGCCCTCCCCACCTGTTCCTCAATTCAATATGATCAAGCTGATCCTTCATCACAGCATCAATCTGCCACGCTCTTCCCATACATCTTGGCACCTTTAGAGTCCAGGCCTGGGATTCTCCCTTCTGGGGTCTAAGTCCCCATGCTGGCGGGAAAACCGGTGCCAACCACTCCGGCGTCAACAGCCCCCGAAAGTGCGGACTTCTCCGCATTTTCGGGGGCTAGGGGACGCCAGAGGGGTTGGCGCCGCTCCACCCGGCGGCGAAGGGCCGGCGTGAGTTCACGCATGCGCGGAATGGCCGGCGTGAACTCGCGCATGCGTAGACCGGCCGCCGTATTTTCGTGCAAGCGCGGAGAGTTCTCTTCTCCGAGCTGGCTCCCGGGCAATATGGCAGAGCCCTACATGGGCCCGGTGCGGAAGAAAGAAGCCCCCCCCACGGAACAAGCCAGCCCGCAGATTGGTGGGTCCCGATCACTGGCCACGCCACTGTGGGCAACCCCCCCCCCCCCGCCCCGGGGTCGGATCCCCCCGTGCCCCCCCCCTCCCCCCCTCGAGGACCGCCCACGCATACTCACCTGCCTGGTCCCGCCGGTGTGTGAGGCGAATGATTCACGCCAGCGGGACTGGCCAAAAAAGGATAGCCGCTCGGCCCATCGGGGCCCGGACAATCGCCGGGGAGGCCGGCGTGGCGGTAATCCCGCCGCTGCCTGGAAAATGACGCCGGAGAATACAGCAGCCGGCATCGGAGCAGCGGGGTGGGATTCGTGCCTCCCCCGGGTATTCTCCGACGGGGGGTCGGAGCATCCCGCCCCTGAAATCTATCTATTTCCTTCTTAAATGTACTCAGTGACTTGGCCTACACAGCCTCTGGGGTAGAAACTTCCACAGGTTCACCATCCTCTGAGTGAAGATGTTTCTCCTCATCTCAGTCCTAGATGGACGACAACTTGTTCAAGACTCCCCAGTCAGGGAAAACAACATCCCTGCATCCAGGCTGTCCACGCGGTCAGAATTTTATATGATATAATTAGATCCCCTCTCATTCTTCTAAATTTGGGCGAGTACAGATGCAGTCAACCAACCTCTCCTCCTACGTCAATTCTGAAAACCCAGGAATCAGTCTGGTAAACCGTCGCTGGATTGTATCTCTGGTAAATATATGCTTTCTTAGATGAGACCAAAACAGCACACATTACTTAAGGTGCGGTTTCATCGAGGCCCTGTACAGCTACAATAAGACATCCTAGTTCCTGTACTCACGTGCTCTGCAATGAAGGCCAACATACCATTTGCCTTCAGATAATGACTGTTCTGAACTGCACTGAAATAATGTGGCCCCACAGTGTACACATGTGGCTCACTACAAGCAACTATGGCTATTGACTTGCTTTAATCTCTACAACAGAGGAGGCAGCAGGGAGGAGCAGTATAACAAAATACTCAGCTCTTCCAACATATTTAAAAAATGTTATTCAAAATTTTCCATGTTCAACAAAACCATCGAAAACAATTTACCCAAATTACACAACAGAAGAGACAAACCAAGAAAAAACACATATTAACATTAACCCCCAAAATTAAACGAAACCCCTAACAGCTGACGGTGACTAGCTCCTTAAAAAAGGAAATGAATGGCTGTCATCTTAGGTAGAACCCTTCTACCGACCCCTTGATGGTGTACTTAACTTTCTCCAAATGTAGAAAAGACATGGGGCGTCATTCTCCGACCCCGTTGGCCGCCGTGAATCCCGCCCCCGCCGGTTGCCGAAGTCTCCGAAGGGAGAAAAGTCGGCGGGGCGGTAATGGCGCCGCTGCCGCGGAGAATGTCACAGGTCTGCGCAAGGCAGCCGATTTTCGGCCTGCCGATATTCTCCCTTCCGGATGGGCCGAAGTCCCGTCGACGTGATGACCGTTCACGTCGACGTAAATTAAACCTCCTTTTCATCGGCGTGACCCTGTGCTCCAGGCTCACGCCGACCAGCGTGGAGGTGAGTGACGGCCTGGGGGGTTGGCTCTGGGCAGGCGATGGCGTGGCCGCAGTCTGAATGCGTGAGGAGAGGTGTGTCTTGGGTTGTGTGTGTGTGTGTGCGGCGGGGGGGGGGGGGGGGGGGGCTGGTTAGAGTAGGCTGGGCTCCGGGGGAGTGCCGGGAGGGGGTCCGTGCCGGGGTGGAGGTTGGGGGGGGGTCCGTGCCGGGGAGGGGGATCCGTGCCGGGGTGGAGGTTGGGGGGGGTCCGTGCTGGGGTGGAGGTTGGGGGGGGGGCGGTCCGTGCCGGGGAGGGGGATGGGGGGTCCGGGCCGGGGTGGAGGTTGGGGGGGGTCCGTGCCGGGGAGGGGGATGGGGGGTCCGTGCCGGGGTGGAGGTTGGGGGGGGGTCCGTGCCGGGGTGGAGGTTGGGGGGGGGTCCGTGCCGGGGAGGGGGATGGGGGGGGTCCGTGCCGGGGTGGAGGTTGGGGGGGGTCCGTGCCGGGGTGGAGGTGGGGGGGGGTCCGTGCCGGGGAGGGGGATGGGGTGGTCCGTGCCGGGGTGGAGGTTAGGGGGGGTCCGTGCCGGGGAGGGGGACGGGGGGTCCGTGCCGGGGTGGAGGTTGGGGGGGGTCCGTGCCGGGGAGGGGGATGGGGGGTCCGTGCCGGGGTGGAGGTTTGGGGGGGGGGTCCGTGCCGGGGTGGAGGTTGGGGGGGGGCCGTGCCGGGGAGGGGCATGGGGGGGTCCGTGCCGGGGTGGAGGTTGGGGGGGGGTCCGTGCCGGGGTGGAGGTTGGGGGGGGGTCCGTGCCGGGGTGGAGGTTGGGGGGGGGTCCGTGCCGGGGAGGGGGATGGGGGGGTCCGTGCCGGGGTGGAGGTTGGGGGGGGGGTCCGTGCCGGGGTGGAGGTTGGGGGGTGGTCCGTGCCGGGGTGGAGGTTGGGGGGGGTCCGTGCCGGGGAGGGGGATGGGGGGGTCCGTGCCGGGGTGGAGGTTGGGGGGGGGGTCCGTGCCGGGGTGGAGGTTGGGGGTGGGGTCCGTGCCGGGGAGGGGGATGGGGGGGTCCGTGCCGGGGTGGAGGTTGGGGGGGTGGTCCATGCCGGGGTGGAGGTTGGGGGGGGGGTCCGTGCCGGGGTGGAGGTGGGGGGGGGGTCCGTGCCGGGGAGGGGGATGGGGGGGTCCGTGCCGGGGTGGAGGTGGGGGGGGGGTCCGTGCCAGGGAGGGGGATGGGGGAGGGGTCTGTGCCGGGGTGGAGGTTGGGGGGGGGGTCTGTGCCGGGGAGGGGGATGGGGGGGTCCGTGCCGGGTTGGAGGTTGGGGGGGTGGGGGGTCCGTGCCGGGGAGGGGGATGGGGGGTCCGTGCCGGGGTGGAGGTTGGGGAGGGGGGTCCGTGCCAGGGTGGAGGTGGGGGGGGGGTCCGTGCCGGGGAGGGGGATGGGGGGGTCCGTGCCTGGGTGGAGGTTGGGGGGGGTCCGTGCCGGGTTGGAGGTTGGGGGGGGAGGTCCGTGCCGGGGTGAAGGTTGGGGGCGGGGTCCGTGCCGGGGAGGGGACATGCGAGGGCAAGTGAGTTGGTCCACCTGGCCAGGTGCCAGCCTCCAACAGTTGGACCCATGCGGTCCATGCCACCTGGCTGGGGGGAGGAGGGGATATGGGCAATGATGACATGTCGTCGGTCCCCCCCCCCCCAGGCCGTCATAGTTTCCGATCATGCAGCGATGTTGGCCGCCGTTGCGGCAGCCGCTCATGTCTATGTTGCCCTGGATGAGGAGGAGGAGGAGCGTGCCAGCGAGGCGGCGCAAGCTGCCACAGAGGGGCAGGCGGCAGCCGCCCAGGCTGGAGGGACACCTGACCGACAGAACGAGGAGGGGGAGGAGGACGTCGCTGCCCCACGGCAACGGAGGCACCCGAGGGCGCCCTGTATGTACCGGCCCCGGCAGTCATACCAGGACCTCACAGACCGGGAATGCAGGAGGAGACTCCGGATGAGGCGGGAAACCGTGGCACACATCTGCCACCTGCTGGCACACCTGTCACCACGTGGCACTGGCGGGGGACACCCTCTCCCCGTGTCCGTCAAGGTTACGGTGGCCCTGAACTTTTATGCAACGGGGTCATTCCAGGCACCGAGTGGGGACCTGTCCGGCATATCGCAGACATCGGTGCACCGGTGCATCCGGGCAGTGACAGATGCCCTATATGCCATGGCGCACCGCTACATCCGCTTCCCGGTGGACCGGGCCAGCCAAGGTGCCCGGGCCATGGGCTTCTCTGCCGTGGCCGGGTTCCCCATGGTCCAGGGTCGATCGCTGGGATGCACGTCGCCGTGCGGCCACCTGCAGATAACAGGGCCGTGTTCACCAATCGGAAGGGGACCTATTCGATGAACGTACAGGTGGTCTGCGACCACAGCATGATGATCCTGCACGTCTGCGCCCGTCACCCAGGCAGTGTACACGACTCATACGTGTTGTCGCGGTCATCCATCCCCGGCATGTACGAGGGACGCCATCCCCGGCTGAGGGGCTGGTTGCTGGGCGACAGGGGCTACCCATTGTGATCGTGGCTGATGACGCCTATACGGAGGCCACGCAATGAGGCGGAGAACCGCTACAATGATGCCCATGTAGCGACAAGGGGAGTGATAGAGAGGTGCTTTGGCATGCTGAAGATGCGTTTCAGGTGCCTGGACCTCTCTGGGGGCGCCCTCCAGTATCGGTCAGATAAGGTCGGCCGCATCATTGTGGTGTGCTGCGTCCTGCACAACATAGCCCAGCAGAGGGGCGATGTGCCGCAGGCAGAGGAGGGTGGAGTGGATGAGCAGCAGGAAGAGGCGCAGACCTCCCAGATGAGGGGGATGGGAGTAATGGTCAGGGCAGACGGGGTAGACACAGGCGGGTGGCTGTCCACCATTACTGGCTGGCCCAGCGGGCACGGGACAGACTGATAGACGCCCGCTTCACTGACTAGATGGGCGTGGGAATCGGGTAGTATGGCCACAGACCGCACACCATGGCAACAGCCGACCACCCACACCCTCCACCCATCCACCCACCCAGCACCCTCACCCCCCTCCCCAACCCCACCCACCCCACCCGCATGCACACCACCCCCCCCATTGCCGATCCACCTGCGGCACAACGGGCCGGGCTCACACAGTTGCCAGTGGACGCGTGTCTACTGCAGGCCATGGAGGATGATGACAACCCGCCCTGCGGTGAGCTCCTGGCTCTACATCGTTGGACTATGTCTGACCCATGGCCACAGTACCACCATCCACCCGGACCATCCCTGCATGCGGCTGTGACACTGCAGCGCACGGTCCCGTCCTCTGCCCGGGGGATGTTGATGGCAGCCCAGGGGGAAGGGGGCAGACTCACCTGGGGCTGAGGTAAGACCACCCCTCACACACACACTTGCGCTCAACGTACATGACACCCCCGCACACTTTGGACAGAGCACAAAGGCAGCTTCTGTAGGTGTAACATTGACTTTAATAACCAAAGGAGTTCATGCACGTGCCCTAGCCCCTAAAACTCATCTGTGCCCTGCAACCGTGCCAACTTACTCAGTGTCTAATTGTTTGGCCTTACGGGCCCTTTGACTACGTCTACGTGGTTCCCCAGACGGTACAGCAGAACTGGAGGTGGACTCCTGTGATTCCTGCCCTCTGACACTGGATCCCTTTGGCGGCCGTTTCCTGGGGCGTCCTAGATGGGCCAGGCTGCGGCCCGGGCGACTGGGATGGCGAGATGCCAGCCTGTCCTGCCCGTTGCCCACCCGATGCACCTGGGACGGAAGGGGGGGAGTCCGAGGTGTCGCGGTGTACCGGGACCTCCCCTACAGGGGGAGCTGGGACGGACCACACCACCTCCTCCTCCCTCGGGGTGCCCGATGACCCCCAGGCCTCTACATGGGTGGGGGATGCGATCGGACTGGCCATCCGACGCCCCCCCGACATGTGGCGCGGCCAGTCCTGGAGGCCCATGCTGGTATCGACAGGGGTCTGCAGGTTTGCAGCCATGGAGCCCAGGGGGTTGGCAAACCCTGTCTGTGACAGTGCGATGCCGGCTCGCACATGGCCACTGGCGCCGATGCCCTCAGCGATGGCCTGCAGAGACTGGGCCATGGCCTGCTGAGACTGAGCTATGGCGTTGAGCGCCTCTGCCATCTGGCGCTGGCACTGGCTCATGGCCTCCTGTGAGAGGGCAGCCATTTCCTGGGCCACAGACGCCGCCTGCACGGAAAGACCCAGGCCTCGCAAACCGTTCCCCATGTCTGACACCATCGCAACCATTGCCTCCACCGCGGACGCCACCCGTGCGGTGTCGGCCTGGGCGGCACGCATGACCGGCACCACTCCCAGCTCCTGGACGCAGGTGGACTCCTCCACCTGCGACTGCAGCCGCCGCAAGCCGCCCGTCATCCTCTTCGCTCGTCTCCGGGTCGGTGGTTGCATCGGATCTATGTGTGGGTGTGGTAACTGCAGGAACCCGGGATCCATCTGGGTGGCAGATGTTCGCTTGGGCTGGGCTGCCCTCCGACCGCCCGGCCCCTCTGCTGCTCCTACCTCCACCTGCTGTACCGGGACAGCTGTGTTGTGCGCACCAGTGAGTGTACCAGACGCCTCATCACTAAAGTGCCCAACCGTGGTGAGTGTTTCTGCGATGGTGGAGGGTGTTGGTGACAGCAGTGGCGTTGTGTCGTGCTCTTCGTCCCACTCTGAGTCCATGGCACTTTGGGGTGGGGGTTCGTCTCCACCCATCCACTCTGAGTCACTGTCCGGTATTTCGTCTTCCTGGGTAGTGGTGTCCCGGGTAGGGGTGTCCTGGGCAGTGCTGTCCCAGGCAGTGCTGTCCCGGGTAGTGCTGCCCCGAGTAGTGGTGTCCTGGGTAGTGGTGTCCTGGGTAGTGGTGTCCTGGCTCGGATGTGACGGGGGCCTGTGGCTGCCCCCCTCGTCGCTGGGTGGTCGCTCCCGCACGTGACGGGTGTGTCGTCTCCCTGTTGCTCCAGGTCTCTCCGTCTCCCGTGGTGTGCGAGGGGCATCCTGCGGGCGTCGCATGCTGGAGGGTGCGGGTCTCTCCGTCTCCCGTGGCCTCTGAGGGGCATCCTGCGGGCGTCGCATGCTGGAGGGTCCGGGTCTCTCCGTCTCCCGTGGCCTCCGAGGGGCATCCTGCGGGCGTCGCATGCTGGAGGGTGCGGGTCTCTCCGTCTCCCGTGGCCTCCGAGGGGCATCCTGCGGGCGTCGCATGCTGGAGGGTCCGGGTCTCTCCGTCTCCCGTGGCCTCCGAGGGGCATCCTGCGGGCGTCGCATGCTGGAGGGTCCGGGTCTCTCTGTTTCCCGTGGCCTCCGAGGGGCATCCTGCGGGCGTCGCATGCTGGAGGGTGCGGGTCTCTCCGTCTCCCGTGGCCTCCGAGGGGCATCCTGCGGGCGTCGCATGCTGGAGGGTCCGGGTTTCTCCGTCTCCCGTGGCCTCCGAGGGGCATCCTGCAGGCGTCACATGCTAGAGGGTCCGGGTCTCTCTGTCTCCCGTGGCCTCCGAGGGGCATCCTGCGGGCGGTCTGCATCTGCGGGGATGGGTGCCTGGACGTTTGGTCCTGCGATACACAATGAAGCATGCATGGTTAGACATCAGGCAGTGATCAGGTGATATGGGGGAGGGGGATATAGGGGAGGGGGGATAGGGGACGGGCTGTCGGTGGCTCACTTGCTAGTACGCCCCCGACCTCTGCATCAGCAACCTCCCGGTCCTCAGGTCCGCCAGCCAGTTCCAGGGCCCTTTCCTCGTGTTCGGTCAGTGGCCTCTCATCAGCGGGGCCTCCTCCAGTCCTCACATGCTCCCTATTGTTGTGTGCGCGCTTATCCTGTGGGGGGGGGGGGTAGCAGGGGTAAAAGGCAACACTATTAGGCAGGTATATAAATGCACGCCATCGGTTGCGCGTGCATTGCAGAGGTTAAGGTTAAGGCTGGATTCACTTGGGGATATGGGGGATATGGGTGGGGGGGGATATGGGGGAGGGGGGATATGGGGGAGGGGGGATATGGGGATATGGGGGAGGGGTGTATGGGGAGGGGGGATATGGGGGAGGGGGGATATGGCGGAGGGGGATATGGGGAGGGGGGATATGGGGGAGGGGGCATATGCGGGATATGGGGAGGGGGGATATGGGGGAGGGGGATATGGGGGCTATGGGGGAGGGGGGATATGGGGGAGGGGGGATATGGGGAGGGGGGATATGGTGGAGGGGGGGTATGGGGGAGGGGGGTATGGGGAGGGGGGATATGGGAGATATGGGGGAGGGGGGATATGGGGGAGGGGGGATATGGGGGAGGGGGGATATGGGGAGGGGGGATATGGGGGAGGGGGGATATGGGGGAGGGGGGATACGGGGGATATGGGGGAGGGAGATATGGGGGAGGGGGGATATGGGGGATATGGGGGAGGGGGGATATGGGGGAGGGGGGATATGGGGAGAGGGGATATGGGGGAGGCTCACCCTGCCTGCTCTGACGAGGTCGTTCACCTTCTTGTGGCACTGGGTGCCTGCCCGTGGTGTCAGGGCCACAGCGGTGATGGCCTCTGCCACTTCCCTCCACAGACGCCGGCTGTGGCGTGGGGCAACTCTGCGGCCGTGCCCGGGATACAGGGCGTCCCTCCTCTGCTCCACCGCGTCCAGGAGTGCCTCCACATCCTGTGACTCGATCCTCGGGGCTGAGCGGCGGCCAGCCATCCAGTCGGGTGTTCCGGTCGGGTGTTCCGGTCAGGTGGGGGGGAGCAGCGCGGCCTTATGAGCCGTCACGCCGTGCGGCGCGTATGACGCTGCACGGCGTGAACCACTGCGCAAGCGCGGATCCCGTTACGTCGTTGCTAGCCCATTTCGGGCCGGAGACTATCGACCCATTTTTCCGACGTGACGCAAGTCGAATTTGCGCCGTTCTTTGCGCCAATCGGCGGATTTTCCGCCGATAACGGAGAATTTCGCCCATGAGGTCACCTAGCTCGGCCGAGTAGGAGACCTCCACCCAAACAGAACTCATCTCTGGGCTATGAACGGGGCGAAGGCGAGGACATCCGCCTTCACCCCCATCAGAAGCACTGGCGAGTCTGATACCCAAAATATGGCCACCAGCAGACATGGCTCCAGATCGACATTGAGTATCTCTAATATGGTTTTGAACAAAAAGACCCAAAAGCTTACCAACTTGGCACAGGACCAGAATGTATGAGTGTGGTTAACCAGCCCCCTGATTGTCTGTCTCTTTGGAGCAAAGCCCACGGGGCTTGGAGTCATACCCTTCCAAATAAAGGATAACATTAATTTGTTACTTTTACAAAAAAGGACTTGGGGAGAAAAATAGGGAGGTATTAAAAAATATAAACCTTGGCGGGCAGCAAGTTCATTTTAATAGTCTGAACCCTGATCGCCAAGGACAGAAGGAGGTTATCCCACCTCTGTAAATCTGACTTGGCAATATCAACCAGATTAGTGTAATTTAATTTATGAAGCGAGGCCCGATTGTGGGCCACCCAGACCTCCAGATAATGAAAACTCGTCTTGACAGAGAGAAAAGGTCGCATCTCCAGTTGGGCTCTCCTACCCCCGGCGTTGACCGGGAATCATTCACTCTCGTCCAACTTCAACTTGTAAGCAGAATAGGAGCCAAAAATCCTAAGCAGCTTCATTATCTTGTCTATGAAGCGTACTGAGTCCATAATATAGAGAAGTAGGTCATCCATGTTAAGGAACCCCCGATGTTCTACCCCTCCCCGATTTATTCCATTCCATCAGCGCTATAGTGAGCAGTTCTATTACCAAAGCAAACAGGAGCGGAAACAATGGACACCTTTGTCTTGTGCTCCTATTCAACTGGAAATAACCAAAGTTCAGAGCATTTGTATGAACACTAGCAGTGGGAGCCCAATACAGTGGTCGAATCCAGAAAATAAACTTGTGGCCAAATCCGAACCTCCCAAGAATCTCAAACAGATATTCCCACTACATGGTATCAGATGCATTTTCGGCATCCAGGGAAACAATCACTTCCAGTGCAGGCACCGAGAAGGGGACATGGACAATCTTTAGCAGGTGACAAATATTGGCCGACATTTGTCAATCCTTAATGAAACCTGTCTGATCCTCCGAGATTACCTCTGGGAGGCAGGGCTCCAGCCGCAGCACCTTGACAAGTAACTTAACATCCGCGTTTAAGAGTGAGATAGGTCGATACGACCCACACTCTGTTGGGTCTTTGTCTTTCTTGAGAATCAAGCCTGTGTGAGGATAGAATGATAAGGAATCATTCAGATCACCCCGCGCCCCCCCCCAGGACCCCGGAGCCCGCCCACGCCGCCTGGTCCCGCCGGTAAATACCAGGTTTGATTTACGTCGGCGGGACAGGCAATTCTGGGCGGGACTTCGGCCCATCCGGGCCGGAGAATCCAGCGGGGGGTCCCGCCAACCGGCGCGGCCCGATTCCCGCCCCCGCCCAATCTCCTAGAGCGGAGACTTCGGCGGGGGCGGGATTCACGGCGGCCAACGGCCATTCTCCGACACGGCGGGGGGTCGGTGAATGACGCCCATCCTTCCTCAGATAAGGGGCAAAATTCTCCGACCTCCCGCCGGGTCGGAGAATCGCCGGGGGCTGGCGTGAATCCCGCGCCCGCCGGTTGCCGAAGTCTCCGGCACCGGAGATTTGGCGGGGGTGGGAATCGCGCTGCGCCGGTTGGCGGCCCCCCCCCCCCCCCCCGCTCGATTCTCCGGCCCGGATGGGCCGAAGTCCCGCCACCAAAATGCCTGTCCCGCCAGCGTAAGTTGAACCACCTACCTTACCGGCGGGACAAGGCGGCGCGGGCGGGCTCCGGCGTCCCTGGGGGGGGGCGCAGGGCAATCTGGCCCCGGGGGGTGCCCCCACGGTGGCCTGGCCCGTGATCGGGGCCCACTGATCCGCGGGCGGGCCTGTGCCGTGGGGGCACTCTTTCCCTTCCGCCTCCGCCACGGTCTCCACCATGGCGGAGGTGGAAGAGACTCCCTCCACTGCGCATGCGTGGGAAACTGTCAGCAGCCGCTGACGCTCCCGCGCATGCGCCGCCCGGAGATGTCATTTCCGCGCCAGCTGGCGGGGCACCAAAGGCCTTTTCTGCCAGCTGGCGGGGCGGAAATTCCTCCGGCGCCGACCTAGCCCCTCAATGCTGGGGCTCGGCCCCCAAAGATGCGGAGCATTCTGCACCTTTGGGGCGGCGCGATGCCCGTCTGATTTGCGCCGTTTTGGGCGCCAGTCGGCGGACATCGTGCCGTTTCCGGAGAATTTCGCCCAAGGAGACCAAACACAATATCCCAGGTGTGGCCTCACCAAGGACCTGTATAATTGCAGCAAAATACCCCTGCTCCTGCACTCGAATCCTCTCGCAATGAAGGCCAGCATACCAATTCCCTTCTTTACCGTCTGCTGTACCTGCATGCTCACCTCCAGTGACTGGTGCATGAGGACACCCAGGTCTCGTTGCACATTCCCCTCTCCTAATTTATGGCCATTCAGATATTAGTCTGCCTTCCTGTTTTTTGCTACCAAAGTGGATAACCTCGCATTTCTCCAAATTATACTGCACCTGCCATTCATTCGCCCACTCACTCAATTTGTCCAAATCACACTGAAGAATCTCTGCATCCTCCTCACAGTTCAGACTCCCACCAACATCGTGTCATCTGCAAATTTGGAGATATTACATTTTGTTCCCTCATTTAAATCATTTATATATATTGTGAATAGCTGACATCCTAGCACCGATCCCTGCGGTACCCCACTAGCCTAACCTGCTAATTTACTCTTAGATGTGTACTCCATGTCCCTGCTGCCACGGCCTGTTTATCATTTCCCATATTAGTACCTTCCTCTCTTGCTTTGATTTGATTCTTTGGTTTACCACGGGCTGGATTCTCTGCTGGCGGTATTCTCCGTTGCGCCGGAACCCACACCCGGGGATTTCCCGACAGCGTGGGGCTGCCCACAATGGGAAACCCCATTGGCTGGCTGGCAGATTGGAGAATCCCGCTGCTGGCGGGACAATCCCGGCCCACATCTTCCCCTCTTTGTTCCCCTGACCCCACTATTCTGTTTAAAACTCTCACTACTTCCCCAGTTATGCAGCTCGCTAGAACATGCACCACAGCATGTTACTGGTGCAGACCGTCCCATCAGGACAGATCCCACTTGCCCCAATGCCAGTGCCCCATGGACCTGGAAACACTTCACCCACACCAGTCTTTCAGTCATCCATTCATTTCTCTCGTCTTAATTCTCCTATGCCAATTTGCACATGGATCAGGTAATAATCCAGCAATTATTACCTTTAAAGTTCAGTTTTTTAATTTGGTGCCTAGATCCTCAAACTGACAATGCAGAAATTCCTTCCTTGTCTTGCCTATGTCATTGGTACCTCCATGGAACATCACCAATGGATGTACCCACCTTACCCCTCTCCCCTCCAGTTCCCAGAGCTGCAAATAGGGAACGTGAAAAATAATTTGGTAATGTTACAAAGGCTGATAGTAAATCTCCACAAATTGAAGCTGCCAACTGAGGTAAAATTCAGTCCCCAGGTTACAGACGGCTCCTACAAATTAATCCACAGGTTATACTCAGTCTCTACTATCTAATCCACAGGTTCGCCACAGTACCAGAGTATAATCCACAGGTTATACCCAGTCCCTCAGTATAATCCACAGGTTATACCCAGTCCCTCAGTATAATCCACAGATTATACTCAGTCCCTCAGTATAATCCACAGGTTATACTCAGTCCCTCAGTATAATCCACAGGTTATACTCAGTCCCTCAGTATAATCCACAGGTTATACCCAGTCCCTCAGTATAATCCACAGGTTATACCCAGTCCCTCAGTATAATCCACAGATTATACTCAGTCCCTCAGTATAATCCACAGGTTATACTCAGTCCCTCAGGATAATCCACAGGTTATACTCAGTTCCTCCGTATAATCCACATGTTATTCCCAGGCCTTCAGTATAATCCACAGGTTCTCCACAGTCCCTCAGTATAATCCACAGGTTATACTCAGTCCATCAGTATAATCCATAGGTTATACCCAGTCCCTCAGTGTAATACACAGGTTATACTCAGTCCCTCCGCATTATTACGGGCCCAGGTTTAGAGACCCCCAAAGTGTATCATGGACACACACATTTTAATAGATTTTTGTTATGGGGAGCACAATGGCCCACTCTACACATGTGATGCAACAGAGATCTAAAGTACTTTGAAAACAAAGCAATGTTTTTTCTATGAATCCAGATAACATTTTATAAACACACAGTAAACATCTAAGCAACTATCAACTCAAATACTCTCCTCCAAAGGATAAAGTACTTCTATAAGTAACCCTTAATCTTTGCTAGCAACATCCATAAGACAAATACTCTCTTTAACAACAACAACAGATTTAAATTCTTTACTGAGAGCAGTTATCACTTATAAATTAGCAACTGATCTGAAGACATTCTTTTCATGCAGAGAGAGATCAAAATTACATCTTGTTTGGCTGGACGCAGCACCAACTCTGAAAACCAAACTAAACACACACTGTAGCTTCCAGCTCAAAAACGAAAGTTAAAGCAGACAGACATCTCAGGTCCACCCACACTCTGACATCCCTGCAGCTAAGCTATTTGATAAACACCTGGGGCGTCATTCTCCGACCCCCCGCCGGGTCGGAGAATGGCCGTAGGCCGCCGTGAATCCCGCCCCGCCCCCGCCGACATCTACGGAACCGGAGGTTGGGCAGGGGCGGGAATCGGGCCGCGCCGGTTGGCGAGACACCCCGCTGGATTCTCCGGCCCGGGTGGGCCGAAGTCCCGCCCAGAAATTGCCTGCCCCGCCGGCGTAAATCAAACCTGGTATTTACCCGCGGGACCAGGCGGCGTGGGCGGGCTCCGGGGTCCTGGGGGGGCGCGGGGCGATCTGACCCCGGGGGGTGCCCCCACGGTGGCCTGGCCCGCGATCGGGGCCCACCGATCCGCGGGCGGGCCTGTGCCGTGGGGTCACTCTTTCCCTTCAGCCTCCGCTACGGCCTCCACCATGGCGGAGGCGGAAGAGACTCTCCCCACTGGGCATGCGTGGGAAACTGACAGCGGCCGCTGACGCTCCCGTGCATGCGCCGCATTTCCGCGCCAGCTGGCGAGGCAACAAACTCCATTTCTGCCAGCTGGCGGGGCGGAAATCCCTCCGGCGTCGGCCTAGCCCCTCAATGTTGGGGCTAGGCCACCTAAGATGCGGAGCATTCCGCACCTTTGGGCTGGCGCGATGCCCGTCTGATTGGCGCCGTGTTTGGCGCCAGTCGGCGGACATCGCACCGTTGGGGGAGAATTTCGCCCCTGTTTCTAAAAGGTACATCCACAAGAGCTATTTGATAAAGACCCTTTTCTTAAAGATACTCTCACATGACAGTATAATACACAGGTTATACGCAGTTCCTCCGTATAATCCTCAGGTTATTCCCAGGCCCTCAGTATAATCCACAGGTTCTCCACAGTCCCTCAGTAGAATCCACAGGTTATATTCAGTCCCTCAGTATAATCCACAGGTTATATTCAGTCCCTCAGTATAATCCACAGGATATACTCAGTCCCTCAGTATAATCCACAGGTTATACTCAGTCTCTCAGTATAATCCACAGGTTATACTCTGTCCCTCAGTATAATCCACAGGTTATACTCAGTCCCTCAGTATAATCCACAGGTTATACTCAGTCTCTCAGTATAATCCACAGGTTATACTCAGTCACTCAGTATAATCCACAGGTTATATTCAGTCCCTCAGTATAATCCACAGGTTATACCCAGGCCCTCAGTATAATCCACAGGTCCTCCACAGTCCCTCAGTAGAATCCACAGGTTATATTCAGTCCCTCAGTATAATCCACAGGTTATATTCAGTCCCTCAGTATAATCCACAGGATATACTCAGTCCCTCAGTATAATCCACAGGTTATACTCAGTCTCTCAGTATAATCCACAGGTTATACTCTGTCCCTCAGTATAATCCACAGGTTATACTCAGTCTCTCAGTATAATCCACAGGTTATACTCAGTCACTCAGTATAATCCACAGGTTATATTCAGTCCCTCAGTATAATCCACAGGTTATACCCAGGCCCTCAGTATAATCCACAGGATATACTCAGTCTCTCAGTATAATCCACAGGTTATACTCAGTCCCACAGTATAATCCACAGGTTATACTCAGTCCCTCAGTATAATCCACTGTATTAGACTCAGTCCCTCAGTATAATCCACAGGTTATACTCAGTCCCTCAGTATAATCCACAGTATTAGACTCAGTCCCTCAGTATAATCCACAGGTTATACTCAGTCCCTCAGTATAATCCACAGGTTATACTCAGTCCCTCAGTATAATCCACAGGTTATATTCAGTCCCTCAGTATAATCCACAGGATATACTCAGTCCCTCAGTATAATCCACAGGTTATACTCAGTCCCTCAGTATAATCCACAGGTTATATTCAGTCCCTCAGTATAATCCACAGGATATACTCAGTCCCTCAGTATAATCCACAGGTAATACCCAGGCCCTCAGTATAATCCATAGTATTAGACTCAGTCCCTCAATATAATCCTCAGGTTATACTCAGTCCCTCAGTATTATCCACAGTATTAGACTCAGTCCCTCAGTATAATCCACAGGTTATACTCAGTCCCTCAGTATAATCCACAGGTTATACTCAGTCCCTCAGTATAATCCACAGGATATACTCAGTCCCTCAGTATAATCCACAGGTTATACTCAGTCCCTCAGTATAATCCACAGGTTATACTCAGTCCCTCAGTATATTCCACAGGTTACACTCAGTCTCTCAGTATAATCCACAGGTTATACTCAGTCCCTCAGTATAATCCACAGGTTATACTCAGTCCCTCAGTATAATCCATGGGTTCTCCACAGTCCCTCAGTATAATCCACAGGTTATACTCAGTCCCTCAGTATAATCCACGGGTTCTCCACAGTCCCTCAGTATAATCCACAGGTTATACTCAGTCCCTCAGTATAATCCACGGGTTCTCCACAGTCCCTCAGTAGAATCCACAGGTTATTCCCAGGCCCTCAGTATAAACCACAGGTTATTCCCAGTCCCTCAGTATAATCCAAAGGTTATACTCAGTCCCTCAGTATAATCCACAGGTTATATTCAGTCCCTCAGTATATTCCACAGGTTATACTCAGTCGCTCAGTATAATCCACAGGTTATACTCAGTCCCTCTGTATAATCCACAGGATATACTCAGTCCCTCAGTATAATCCACAGGTTATACTCAGTCTCTCAGTATAATCCACAGGTTATACCCAGGCCCTCAGTATAATCCACAGGTTATACTCAGTCCCTCAGTATAATCCACAGGTTATACTCAGTCTCTCAGTATAATCCACAGGTTATACTCAGTCTCTCAGTATAATCCACAGGTTATACTCAGTCCCTCAGTATATTCCACAGGTTATACTCAGTCTCTCAGTATAATCCACAGGTTATACTCAGTCCCTCAGTATAATCCACAGGTTATACTCAGTCCCTCAGTATAATCCACAGGATATACTCAGTCCCTCAGTATAATCCACAGGTTATACTCAGTCCCTCAGTATAATCCACAGGATATACTCAGTCCCTCAGTATAATCCACAGTATATACTCAGTCCCTCAGTATAATCCACAGGTTATACCCAGGCCCTCAGTATAATCCACAGGTTATACTCAGTCCCTCAGTATAATCCACAGGTTATACTCAGTCCCTCAGTATAATCCACAGGATATACTCAGTCCCTCAGTATAATCCACAGGTTATACTCAGTCCCTCAGTATAATCCACAGGTTATACTCAGTCCCTCAGTATAATCCACAGGTTATACTCAGTCCCTCAGTATAATCCACAGGTTATACTCAGTCCCTCAGTATATTCCACAGGTTATACTCAGTCCCTCAATATAATCCACAGGTTATACTCAGTCCCTCAGTATAATCCACAGGTTATATTCAGTCCCTCAGTATAATTCACAGGATATACTCAGTCCCTCAGTATAATCCACAGGTTATACCCAGGCCCTCAGTACAATCCATAGTATTAGACTCAGTCCCTCAGTATAATCCACAGGTTATACTCAGTCCCTAAATATAATCCACAGGTTATACTCAGTCCCTCAGTATTATCCACAGGTTATACCCAGGCCCTCAGTATAATCCACAGTATTAGACTCAGTCCCTCAGTATAATCCACAGGTTATACTCAGTCCCTCAGTATAATCCACAGGATATACTCAGTCCCTCAGTATAATCCACAGGATATACTCAGTCCCTCAGTATAATTCACAGGTTATACTCAGTCCCTCAGTATATTCCACAGGTTATACTCAGTCCCTCAGTATATTCCACAGGTTATACTCAGTCCCTCAGTATAATCCACGGGTTCTCCACAGTCCCTCAGTAGAATCCACAGGTTATTCCCAGGCCCTCAGTATAATCCACAGGTTATTCCCAGTCCCTCAGTATATTCCACAGGTTATACTCAGTCTCTCAGTATAATCCACAGGTTATACTCAGTCCCTCAGTATAATCCACAGGTTATACTCAGTCTCTCAGTATAATCCACAGGTTATACTCTGTCCCTCAGTATAATCCACAGGTCATATTCAGTCCCTCAGTATAATCCACAGGATATACTCAGTCCCTCAGTAGAATCCACAGGTTATTCCCAGGCCCTCAGTATAATCCACAGGTTATTCCCAGTCCCTCAGTATATTCCACAGGTTATACTCAGTCTCTCAGTATAATCCACAGGTTATACTCAGTCCCTCAGTATAATCCACAGGTTATACTCAGTCTCTCAGTATAATCCACAGGTTATACTCTGTCCCTCAGTATAATCCACAGGTCATATTCAGTCCCTCAGTATAATCCACAGGATATACTCAGTCCCTCAGTATAATCCACAGGTTATACCCAGGCCCTCAGTATAATCTACAGGTTATACCCCGTCCCTCAGTATAATCCACAGGTTATACTCAGTTCCTCAGTATAATCCAGAGGTAATACTCAGACCCTCAGTATAATCCACAGGTTATACTCAGTCCCTCAGTATAATCCACAGTATTAGACTCAGTCCCTCAGTATAATCCACAGGTTATACTCAGTCCCTCAGTATAATCCACAGGTTATACTCAGTCCCTCAGTATAATCCACAGGATATACTCAGTCCGTCAGTATAATCCACAGGTTATACTCAGTCCCTCAGTATAATCCACAGGTTATACTCAGTCCCTCAGTATAATCCACAGGTTATACTCAGTCCCTCAGCATAATCCATAGGTTATATTCAGTCCCTCAGTATAATCCACAGGATATACTCAGTCCCTCAGTATAATCCACAGGTTATACCCAGGCCCTCAGTATAATCCATAGTATTAGACTCAGTCCCTCAGTATTATCCACAGGTTATACTCAGTCTCTCAGTATAATCCACAGGTTATACTCAGTCCCTCAGTATAATCCACAGGTTATACTCAGTCCCTCAGTATAATCCACAGGTTATACTCAGTCCCTCAGTATAATCCACAGGTTATATTCAGTCCCTCAGTATAATCCACAGGATATACTCAGTCCCTCAGTATAATCCACAGGTTATACCCAGGCCCTCAGTATAATCCATAGTATTAGACTCAGTCCCTCAGTATTATCCACAGGTTATACTCAGTCTCTCAGTATAATCCACAGGTTATACTCAGTCCCTCAGTATAATTCTCAGGTTATACTCAGTCCCACAGTATAATCCACAGCATTAGACTCAGTCCCTCAGTATAATCCACAGGTTATACTCAGTCCCTCAGTATTATCCACAGTATTAGACTCAGTCCCTCAGTATAATCCAAAGGTTATACTCAGTCCCTCAGTATAATCCACAGGATATACTCAGTCCCTCAGTATAATCCACAGGTTATACTCAGTCCCTCAGTATAATCCACAGGTTATACTCAGTCCCTCAGTATATTCCACAGGTTATACTCAGTCCCTCAGTATAATCCACGGGTTCACCACAGTCCCTCAGTAGAATCCACAGGTTATTCCCAGGCCCTCAGTATAATCCACAGGTTATTCCCAGTCCCTCAGTATAATCCACAGGTTATACTCCGTCCCTCAGTATAATCCACGGGTTCTCCACAGTCCCACAGTAGAATCCACAGGTTATTCCCAGGCCCTCAGTATAATCCACAGGTTATTCCCAGTCCCTCAGTATAATCCACAGGTTATACTCAGTACCTCAGTATATTCCACAGGTTATACGCAGTCTCTCAGTATAATCCACAGGTTATACCCAGTCCCTCAGTAGAATCCTCAGGTTAGACTCAGTCCCTCAGTATAATCCACAGGTTATACCCAGTCCCTCAGTATAATCCACAGGTTATACTCAGTTCCTCAGTATAATCCAGAGGTAATACTCAGTCCCTCAGTATCATTCACAGGTTATACCCAGTCCCTCAGTATAATCCACAGGTTACACCCAGTCCCTCAGTATAATCCACAGGTTATACACAGTCCAACAGTATAATCCACAGTTTATACTCAGTCCCTCAATATAATCCACAGTTTATACTCAGTCGCTCAGTATAATCGACAGGTTGTACTCAGTCTCTCGGTATAATCGACAGGTTATACTCAGCCTCTCAGTATAATCCACAGGTTATACTCAGTCCCTCCATATAATCCACAGGTTATACTCAGTCCCTCCATATAATTCACAGGTTATACTCAGTCCCTCAATATAATCCACAGGTTATACTCAGTCCCTCTGTATAATCCACAGGTTATACTCAGTCCCTCAATATAATCCACAGGTTATACTGAGTCCCTCAGTATAATCCACAGGTTATACTCAGTCCCTCAGTATAATCCACAGGTTATACCCAGTCCCTCAGTATATACCACAGGTTATACTCAGTCTCTCAGTATAATCCACAGGTTATACTCAGTCCCTCAGTATAATCCACAGGTTATACTCAGTCCCTCAGTATAATCCACAGGATATACTCAGTCCCTCAGTATAAACCACAGGTTATACTCAGTCCCTCAGTATAATCCACAGGTTATACTCAGTCCCTCAGTATAATCCACAGGTTATACTCAGTCCCTCAGTATAATCCACAGGTTATACTCAGTCCCTCAGTATATTCCACAGGTTATACTCAGTCCCTCAGTATAATCCATGGGTTCTCCACAGTCCCTCAGTATAATCCACAGGTTATACTCAGTCCCTCAGTATAATCCACGGGTTCTCCACAGTCCCTCAGTATAATCCACAGGTTATACTCAGTCCCTCAGTATAATCCACGGGTTCTCCACAGTCCCTCAGTAGAATCCACAGGTTATTCCCAGGCCCTCAGTATAAACCACAGGTTATTCCCAGTCCCTCAGTATAATCCAAAGGTTATACTCAGTCCCTCAGTATAATCCACAGGTTATATTCAGTCCCTCAGTATATTCCACAGGTTATACTCAGTCGCTCAGTATAATCCACAGGTTATACTCAGTCCCTCTGTATAATCCACAGGATATACTCAGTCCCTCAGTATAATCCACAGGTTATACTCAGTCTCTCAGTATAATCCACAGGTTATACCCAGGCCCTCAGTATAATCCACAGGTTATACTCAGTCCCTCAGTATAATCCACAGGTTATACTCAGTCTCTCAGTATAATCCACAGGTTATACTCAGTCTCTCAGTATAATCCACAGGTTATACTCAGTCCCTCAGTATATTCCACAGGTTATACTCAGTCTCTCAGTATAATCCACAGGTTATACTCAGTCCCTCAGTATAATCCACAGGTTATACTCAGTCCCTCAGTATAATCCACAGGATATACTCAGTCCCTCAGTATAATCCACAGGTTATACTCAGTCCCTCAGTATAATCCACAGGATATACTCAGTCCCTCAGTATAATCCACAGTATATACTCAGTCCCTCAGTATAATCCACAGGTTATACCCAGGCCCTCAGTATAATCCACAGGTTATACTCAGTCCCTCAGTATAATCCACAGGTTATACTCAGTCCCTCAGTATAATCCACAGGATATACTCAGTCCCTCAGTATAATCCACAGGTTATACTCAGTCCCTCAGTATAATCCACAGGTTATACTCAGTCCCTCAGTATAATCCACAGGTTATACTCAGTCCCTCAGTATAATCCACAGGTTATACTCAGTCCCTCAGTATATTCCACAGGTTATACTCAGTCCCTCAATATAATCCACAGGTTATACTCAGTCCCTCAGTATAATCCACAGGTTATATTCAGTCCCTCAGTATAATTCACAGGATATACTCAGTCCCTCAGTATAATCCACAGGTTATACCCAGGCCCTCAGTACAATCCATAGTATTAGACTCAGTCCCTCAGTATAATCCACAGGTTATACTCAGTCCCTAAATATAATCCACAGGTTATACTCAGTCCCTCAGTATTATCCACAGGTTATACCCAGGCCCTCAGTATAATCCACAGTATTAGACTCAGTCCCTCAGTATAATCCACAGGTTATACTCAGTCCCTCAGTATAATCCACAGGATATACTCAGTCCCTCAGTATAATCCACAGGATATACTCAGTCCCTCAGTATAATTCACAGGTTATACTCAGTCCCTCAGTATATTCCACAGGTTATACTCAGTCCCTCAGTATATTCCACAGGTTATACTCAGTCCCTCAGTATAATCCACGGGTTCTCCACAGTCCCTCAGTAGAATCCACAGGTTATTCCCAGGCCCTCAGTATAATCCACAGGTTATTCCCAGTCCCTCAGTATATTCCACAGGTTATACTCAGTCTCTCAGTATAATCCACAGGTTATACTCAGTCCCTCAGTATAATCCACAGGTTATACTCAGTCTCTCAGTATAATCCACAGGTTATACTCTGTCCCTCAGTATAATCCACAGGTCATATACAGTCCCTCAGTATAATCCACAGGATATACTCAGTCCCTCAGTAGAATCCACAGGTTATTCCCAGGCCCTCAGTATAATCCACAGGTTATTCCCAGTCCCTCAGTATATTCCACAGGTTATACTCAGTCTCTCAGTATAATCCACAGGTTATACTCAGTCCCTCAGTATAATCCACAGGTTATACTCAGTCTCTCAGTATAATCCACAGGTTATACTCTGTCCCTCAGTATAATCCACAGGTCATATTCAGTCCCTCAGTATAATCCACAGGATATACTCAGTCCCTCAGTATAATCCACAGGTTATACCCAGGCCCTCAGTATAATCTACAGGTTATACCCCGTCCCTCAGTATAATCCACAGGTTATACTCAGTTCCTCAGTATAATCCAGAGGTAATACTCAGACCCTCAGTATAATCCACAGGTTATACTCAGTCCCTCAGTATAATCCACAGTATTAGACTCAGTCCCTCAGTATAATCCACAGGTTATACTCAGTCCCTCAGTATAATCCACAGGTTATACTCAGTCCCTCAGTATAATCCACAGGATATACTCAGTCCGTCAGTATAATCCACAGGTTATACTCAGTCCCTCAGTATAATCCACAGGTTATACTCAGTCCCTCAGTATAATCCACAGGTTATACTCAGTCCCTCAGTATAATCCATAGGTTATATTCAGTCCCTCAGTATAATCCACAGGATATACTCAGTCCCTCAGTATAATCCACAGGTTATACCCAGGCCCTCAGTATAATCCATAGTATTAGACTCAGTCCCTCAGTATTATCCACAGGTTATACTCAGTCTCTCAGTATAATCCACAGGTTATACTCAGTCCCTCAGTATAATCCACAGGTTATACTCAGTCCCTCAGTATAATCCACAGGTTATACTCAGTCCCTCAGTATAATCCACAGGTTATATTCAGTCCCTCAGTATAATCCACAGGATATACTCAGTCCCTCAGTATAATCCACAGGTTATACCCAGGCCCTCAGTATAATCCATAGTATTAGACTCAGTCCCTCAGTATTATCCACAGGTTATACTCAGTCTCTCAGTATAATCCACAGGTTATACTCAGTCCCTCAGTATAATTCTCAGGTTATACTCAGTCCCACAGTATAATCCACAGCATTAGACTCAGTCCCTCAGTATAATCCACAGGTTATACTCAGTCCCTCAGTATTATCCACAGTATTAGACTCAGTCCCTCAGTATAATCCAAAGGTTATACTCAGTCCCTCAGTATAATCCACAGGATATACTCAGTCCCTCAGTATAATCCACAGGTTATACTCAGTCCCTCAGTATAATCCACAGGTTATACTCAGTCCCTCAGTATATTCCACAGGTTATACTCAGTCCCTCAGTATAATCCACGGGTTCACCACAGTCCCTCAGTAGAATCCACAGGTTATTCCCAGGCCCTCAGTATAATCCACAGGTTATTCCCAGTCCCTCAGTATAATCCACAGGTTATACTCCGTCCCTCAGTATAATCCACGGGTTCTCCACAGTCCCACAGTAGAATCCACAGGTTATTCCCAGGCCCTCAGTATAATCCACAGGTTATTCCCAGTCCCTCAGTATAATCCACAGGTTATACTCAGTACCTCAGTATATTCCACAGGTTATACGCAGTCTCTCAGTATAATCCACAGGTTATACCCAGTCCCTCAGTAGAATCCTCAGGTTAGACTCAGTCCCTCAGTATAATCCACAGGTTATACCCAGTCCCTCAGTATAATCCACAGGTTATACTCAGTTCCTCAGTATAATCCAGAGGTAATACTCAGTCCCTCAGTATCATTCACAGGTTATACCCAGTCCCTCAGTATAATCCACAGGTTACACCCAGTCCCTCAGTATAATCCACAGGTTATACACAGTCCAACAGTATAATCCACAGTTTATACTCAGTCCCTCAATATAATCCACAGTTTATACTCAGTCGCTCAGTATAATCGACAGGTTGTACTCAGTCTCTCGGTATAATCGACAGGTTATACTCAGCCTCTCAGTATAATCCACAGGTTATACTCAGTCCCTCCATATAATCCACAGGTTATACTCAGTCCCTCCATATAATTCACAGGTTATACTCAGTCCCTCAATATAATCCACAGGTTATACTCAGTCCCTCTGTATAATCCACAGGTTATACTCAGTCCCTCAATATAATCCACAGGTTATACTGAGTCCCTCAGTATAATCCACAGGTTATACTCAGTCCCTCAGTATAATCCACAGGTTATACCCAGTCCCTCAGTATATACCACAGGTTATACTCAGTCTCTCAGTATAATCCACAGGTTATACTCAGTCCCTCAGTATAATCCACAGGTTATACTCAGTCCCTCAGTATAATCCACAGGATATACTCAGTCCCTCAGTATAAACCACAGGTTATACTCAGTCCCTCAGTATAATCCACAGGTTATACTCAGTCCCTCAGTATAATCCACAGGTTATACTCAGTCCCTCAGTATAATCCACAGGTTATACTCAGTCCCTCAGTATATTCCACAGGTTATACTCAGTCCCTCAGTATAATCCACAGGTTATACTCAGTCCCTCAGTATAATCCATAGGTTATATTCAGTCCCTCAGTATAATCCACAGGATATACTCAGTCCCTCAGTATAATCCACAGGTTATACCCAGGCCCTCAGTATAATCCATAGTATTAGACTCAGTCCCTCAGTATTATCCACAGGTTATACTCAGTCTCTCAGTATAATCCACAGGTTATACTCAGTCCCTCAGTATAATCCTCAGGTTATACTCAGTCCCTCAGTATAATCCACAGGTTATACTCAGTCCCTCAGTATAATCCACAGGTTATATTCAGTCCCTCAGTATAATCCACAGGATATACTCAGTCCCTCAGTATAATCCACAGGTTATACCCAGGCCCTCAGTATAATCCATAGTATTAGACTCAGTCCCTCAGTATTATCCACAGGTTATACTCAGTCTCTCAGTATAATCCACAGGTTATACTCAGTCCCTCAGTATAATTCTCAGGTTATACTCAGTCCCACAGTATAATCCACAGCATTAGACTCAGTCCCTCAGTATAATCCACAGGTTATACTCAGTCCCTCAGTATTATCCACAGTATTAGACTCAGTCCCTCAGTATAATCCAAAGGTTATACTCAGTCCCTCAGTATAATCCACAGGATATACTCAGTCCCTCAGTATAATCCACAGGTTATACTCAGTCCCTCAGTATAATCCACAGGTTATACTCAGTCCCTCAGTATATTCCACAGGTTATACTCAGTCCCTCAGTATAATCCACGGGTTCACCACAGTCCCTCAGTAGAATCCACAGGTTATTCCCAGGCCCTCAGTATAATCCACAGGTTATTCCCAGTCCCTCAGTATAATCCACAGGTTATACTCCGTCCCTCAGTATAATCCACGGGTTCTCCACAGTCCCACAGTAGAATCCACAGGTTATTCCCAGGCCCTCAGTATAATCCACAGGTTATTCCCAGTCCCTCAGTATAATCCACAGGTTATACTCAGTCCCTCAGTATATTCCACAGGTTATACTCAGTCTCTCAGTATAATCCACAGGTTATACCCAGTCCCTCAGTAGAATCCTCAGGTTAGACTCAGTCCCTCAGTATAATCCACAGGTTATACCCAGTCCCTCAGTATAATCCACAGGTTATACTCAGTTCCTCAGTATAATCCAGAGGTAATACTCAGTCCCTCAGTATCATTCACAGGTTATACCCAGTCCCTCAGTATAATCCACAGGTTACACCCAGTCCCTCAGTATAATCCACAGGTTATACACAGTCCAACAGTATAATCCACAGTTTATACTCAGTCCCTCAATATAATCCACAGTTTATACTCAGTCGCTCAGTATAATCGACAGGTTGTACTCAGTCTCTCGGTATAATCGACAGGTTATACTCAGCCTCTCAGTATAATCCACAGGTTATACTCAGTCCCTCCATATAATCCACAGGTTATACTCAGTCCCTCCATATAATTCACAGGTTATACTCAGTCCCTCAATATAATCCACAGGTTATACTCAGTCCCTCTGTATAATCCACAGGTTATACTCTGTCCCTCAATATAATCCACAGGTTATACTGAGTCCCTCAGTATAATCCACAGGTTATACTCAGTCCCTCAGTATAATCCACAGGTTATACCCAGTCCCTCAGTATATACCACAGGTTATACTCAGTCTCTCAGTATAATCCACAGGTTATACTCAGTCCCTCAGTATAATCCACAGGTTATACTCAGTCCCTCAGTATAATCCACAGGATATACTCAGTCCCTCAGTATAAACCACAGGTTATACTCAGTCCCTCAGTATAATCCACAGGTTATACTCAGTCCCTCAGTATAATCCACAGGTTATACTCAGTCCCTCAGTATAATCCACAGGTTATACTCAGTCCCTCAGTATATTCCACAGGTTATACTCAGTCCCTCAATATAATCCACAGGTTATACTCAGTCCCTCAGTATTATCCACAGGTTATATTCAGTCCCTCAGTATAATTCACAGGATACACTCAGTCCCTCAGTATAATCCACAGGTTATACCCAGGCCCTCAGTACAATCCATAGTATTAGACCCAGTCCCTCAGTATAATCCACAGGTTCTACTCAGTCCCTCAGTATAATCCACAGGTTATACTCAGTCCCTCAGTATTATCCACAGGTTACACCCAGGCCCTCAGTATAATCCACAGTATTAGACTCAGTCCCTCAGTATAATCCACAGGTTATACTCAGTCCCTCAGTATAATCCACAGGATATACTCAGTCCCTCAGTATAATCCACAGGATATACTCAGTCCCTCAGTATAATTCACAGGTTATACTCAGTCTCTCAGTATAATCCACAGGTTATACTCAGTCCCTCAGTATATTCCACAGGTTATACTCATTCCCTCAGTATAATCCACGGGTTCTCCACAGTCCCTCAGTAGAATCCACAGGTTATTCCCAGGCCCTCAGTATAATCCACAGGTTATTCCCAGTCCCTCAGTATATTCCACAGGTTACACTCAGTCTCTCAGTATAATCCACAGGTTATACTCAGTCCCTCAGTATAATCCACAGGTTATACTCGGTCTCTCAGTATAATCCACAGGTTATACTCAGTCCCTCAGTATAATCCAAAGGTCATATTCAGTCCCTCAGTATAATCCACAGGATATACTCAGTCCCTCAGTATAATCCACAGGTTATACCCAGGCCCTCAGTATAATCTACAGGTTATACCCAGTCCCTCAGTATAATCCACAGGTTATACTCAGTTCCTCAGTATAATCCAGAGGTAATACTCAGACCCTCAGTATAATCCACAGGTTATACTCAGTCCCTCAGTATAATCCACAGTATTAGACTCAGTCCCTCAGTATAATCCACAGGTTATACTCAGTCCCTCAGTATAATCCACAGGTTATACTCAGTCCCTCAGTATAATCCACAGGATATACTCAGTCCGTCAGTATAATCCACAGGTTATACTCAGTCCCTCAGTATAATCCACAGGTTATACTCAGTCCCTCAGTATAATCCACAGGTTATACTCAGTCCCTCAGTATAATCCACAGGTTATATTCAGTCCCTCAGTATAATCCACAGGATATACTCAGTCCCTCAGTATAATCCACAGGTTATACCCAGGCCCTCAGTATAATCCTTAGTATTAGACTCAGTCCCTCAGTATTATCCACAGGTTATACTCAGTCTCTCAGTATAATCCACAGGTTATACTCATTCCCTCAGTATAATTCTCAGGTTATACTCAGTCCCACAGTATAATCCACAGCATTAGACTCAGTCCCTCAGTATAATCCACAGGTTATACTCAGTCCCTCAGTATTATCCACAGTATTAGACTCAGTCCCTCAGTATAATCCACAGGTTATACTCAGTCCCTCAGTATAATCCACAGGATATACTCAGTCCCTCAGTATAATCCACAGGTTATACTCAGTCCCTCAGTATAATCCACAGGATATACTCAGTCCCTCAGAATAATCCACAGTATATACTCAGTCCCTCAGTATAATCCACAGGTTATACCCAGGCCCTCAGTATAATCCACAGGTTATACTCAGTCCCTCAGTATAATCCACAGGTTATACTCAGTCCCTCAGTATAATCCACAGGATATACTCAGTCCCTCAGTATAATCCACAGGTTATACTCAGTCCCTCAGTATAATCCACAGGTTATACTCAGTCCCTCAGTATAATCCACAGGTTATACTCAGTCCCTCAGTATAATCCACAGGTTATACTCAGTCCCTCAGTATATTCCACAGGTTATACTCAGTCCCTCAATATAATCCACAGGTTATACTCAGTCCCTCAGTATAATCCACAGGTTATATTCAGTCCCTCAGTATAATTCACAGGATATACTCAGTCCCTCAGTATAATCCACAGGTTATACCCAGGCCCTCAGTACAATCCATAGTATTAGACTCAGTCCCTCAGTATAATCCACAGGTTATACTCAGTCCCTCAGTATAATCCACAGGTTATACTCAGTCCCTCAGTATTATCCACAGGTTATACCCAGGCCCTCAGTATAATCCACAGTATTAGACTCAGTCCCTCAGTATAATCCACAGGTTATACTCAGTCCCTCAGTATAATCCACAGGATATACTCAGTCCCTCAGTATAATCCACAGGATATACTCAGTCCCTCAGTATAATTCACAGGTTATACTCAGTCCCTCAGTATAATCCACAGGTTATACTCAGTCCCTCAGTATATTCCACAGGTTATACTCAGTCCCTCAGTATAATCCACGGGTTCTCCACAGTCCCTCAGTAGAATCCACAGGTTATTCCCAGGCCCTCAGTATAATCCACAGGTTATTCCCAGTCCCTCAGTATATTCCACAGGTTATACTCAGTCTCTCAGTATAATCCACAGGTTATACTCAGTCCCTCAGTATAATCCACAGGTTATACTCAGTCTCTCAGTATAATCCACAGGTTATACTCTGTCCCTCAGTATAATCCACAGGTCATATTCAGTCCCTCAGTATAATCCACAGGATATACTCAGTCCCTCAGTATAATCCACAGGTTATACCCAGGCCCTCAGTATAATCTACAGGTTATACCCCGTCCCTCAGTATAATCCACAGGTTATACTCAGTTCCTCAGTATAATCCAGAGGTAATACTCAGACCCTCAGTATAATCCACAGGTTATACTCAGTCCCTCAGTATAATCCACAGTATTAGACTCAGTCCCTCAGTATAATCCACAGGTTATACTCAGTCCCTCAGTATAATCCACAGGTTATAGTCAGTCCCTCAGTATAATCCACAGGATATACTCAGTCCGTCAGTATAATCCACAGGTTATACTCAGTCCCTCAGTATAATCCACAGGTTATACTCAGTCCCTCAGTATAATCCACAGGTTATACTCAGTCCCTCAGTATAATCCATAGGTTATATTCAGTCCCTCAGTATAATCCACAGGATATACTCAGTCCCTCAGTATAATCCACAGGTTATACCCAGGCCCTCAGTATAATCCATAGTATTAGACTCAGTCCCTCAGTATTATCCACAGGTTATACGCAGTCTCTCAGTATAATCCACAGGTTATACTCAGTCCCTCAGTATAATCCACAGGTTATACTCAGTCCCTCAGTATAATCCACAGGTTATACTCAGTCCCTCAGTATAATCCACAGGTTATATTCAGTCCCTCAGTATAATCCACAGGATATACTCAGTCCCTCAGTATAATCCACAGGTTATACCCAGGCCCTCAGTATAATCCATAGTATTAGACTCAGTCCCTCAGTATTATCCACAGGTTATACTCAGTCTCTTAGTATAATCCACAGGTTATACTCAGTCCCTCAGTATAATTCTCAGGTTATACTCAGTGCCACAGTATAATCCACAGCATTAGACTCAGCCCCTCAGTATAATCCACAGGTTATACTCAGTCCCTCAGTATTATCCACAGTATTAGACTCAGTCCCTCAGTATAATCCAAAGGTTATACTCAGTCCCTCAGTATAATCCACAGGATATACTCAGTCCCTCAGTATAATCCACAGGTTATACTCAGTCCCTCAGTATAATCCACAGGTTATACTCAGTCCCTCAGTATATTCCACAGGTTATACTCAGTCTCTCAGTATAATCCACAGGTTATACTCAGTCCCTCAGTATAATCCACAGGATATACTCAGTCCCTCAGTATAATCCACAGGTTATACTCAGTCCCTCAGTATAATCCACAGGATATACTCAGTCCCTCAGTATAATCCACAGTATATACTCAGTCCCTCAGTATAATCCACAGGTTATACCCAGGCCCTCAGTATAATCCACAGGTTATACTCAGTCCCTCAGTATAATCCACAGGTTATACTCAGTCCCTCAGTATAATCCACAGGATACACTCAGTCCCTCAGTATAATCCACAGGTTATACCCAGTCCCTCAGTATAATCCACAGGTTATACTCAGTCCCTCAGTATAATCCACAGGTTATACTCAGTCCCTCAGTATAATCCACAGGTTATACTCAGTCCCTCAGTATATTCCACAGGTTAGACTCAGTCCCTCAATATAATCCACAGGTTATACTCAGTCCCTCAGTATAATCCACAGGTTATATTCAGTCCCTCAGTATAATTCACAGGATATACTCAGTCCCTCAGTATAATCCACAGGTTATACCCAGGCCCTCAGTACAATCCATAGTATTAGACTCAGTCCCTCAGTATAATCCACAGGTTATACTCAGTCCCTCAGTATAATCCACAGGTTATACTCAGTCCCTCAGTATTATCCACAGGTTATACCCAGGCCCTCAGTATAATCCACAGTATTAGAATCAGTCCCTCAGTATAATCCACAGGTTATACTCAGTCCCTCAGTATAATCCACAGGATATACTCAGTCCCTCAGTATAATCCACAGGATATACTCAGTCCCTCAGTATAATTCACAGGTTATACTCAGTCCCTCAGTATAATCCACAGGTTATACTCAGTCCCTCAGTATATTCCACAGGTTATACTCAGTCCCTCAGTATAATCCACGGGTTCTCCACAGTCCCTCAGTAGAATCCACAGGTTATTCCCAGGCCCTCAGTATAATCCACAGGTTATTCCCAGTCCCTCAGTATATTCCACAGGTTATACTCAGTCTCTCAGTATAATCCACAGGTTATACTCAGTCCCTCAGTATAATCCACAGGTTATACTCAGTCTCTCAGAATAATCCACAGGTTATACTCTGTCCCTCAGTATAATCCACAGGTCATATTCAGTCCCTCAGTATAATCCACAGGATATACTCAGTCCCTCAGTATAATCCACAGGTTATACCCAGGCCCTCAGTATAATCTACAGGTTATACCCCGTCCCTCAGTATAATCCACAGGTTATACTCAGTTCCTCAGTATAATCCAGAGGTAATACTCAGACCCTCAGTATAATCCACAGGTTATACTCAGTCCCTCAGTATCATCCACAGTATTAGACTCAGTCCCTCAGTATAATCCACAGGTTATACTCAGTCCCTCATTATAATCCACAGGTTATACTCAGTCCCTCAGTATAATCCACAGGATATACTCAGTCCGTCAGTATAATCCACAGGTTATACTCAGTCCCTCAGTATAATCCACAGGTTATACTCAGTCCCTCAGTATAATCCACAGGTTATACTCAGTCCCTCAGTATAATCCGTAGGTTATATTCAGTCCCTCAGTATAATCCACAGGATATACCCAGTCCCTCAGTATAATCCACAGGTTATACCCAGGCCCTCAGTATAATCCATAGTATTAGACTCAGTCCCTCAGTATTATCCACAGGTTATACTCAGTCTCTCAGTATAATCCACAGGTTGTACTCAGTCCCTCAGTATAATCCACAGGTTATACTCAGTCCCTCAGTATAATCCACAGGTTATACTCAGTCCCTCAGTATAATCCACAGGTTATATTCAGTCCCTCAGTATAATCCACAGGATATACTCAGTCCCTCAGTATAATCCACAGGTTATACCCAGGCCCTCAGTATAATCCATAGTATTAGACTCAGTCCCTCAGTATTATCCACAGGTTATACTCAGTCTCTCAGTATAATCCACAGGTTATACTCAGTCCCTCAGTATAATTCTCAGGTTATACTCAGTCCCACAGTATAATCCACAGCATTAGACTCAGTCCCTCAGTATAATCCACAGGTTATACTCAGTCCCTCAGTATTATCCACAGTATTAGACTCAGTCCCTCAGTATAATCCAAAGGTTATACTCAGTCCCTCAGTATAATCCACAGGATATACTCAGTCCCTCAGTATAATCCACAGGTTATACTCAGTCCCTCAGTATAATCCACAGGTTATACTCATTCCCTCAGTATAATCCACAGTATTAGACTCAGTCCCTCAGTATAATCCACAGGTTATACTCAGTCCCTCAGTATAATCCACAGGTTATACTCAGTCCCTCAGTATAATCCACAGGATATACTCAGTCCGTCAGTATAATCCACAGGTTATACTCAGTCCCTCAGTATAATCCACAGGTTATACTCAGTCCCTCAGTATAATCCACAGGTTATACTCAGTCCCTCAGTATAATCCATAGGTTATATTCAGTCCCTCAGTATAATCCACAGGATATACTCAGTCCCTCAGTATAATCCACAGGTTATACCCAGGCCCTCAGTATAATCCATAGTATTAGACTCAGTCCCTCAGTATTATCCACAGGTTATACTCAGTCTCTCAGTATAATCCACAGGTTATACTCAGTCCCTCAGTATAATCCACAGGTTATACTCAGTCCCTCAGTATAATCCACAGGTTATACTCAGTCCCTCAGTATAATCCACAGGTTATACTCAGTCCCTCAGTATAATCCACGGGTTCTCCACAGTCCCTCAGTAGAATCCACAGGTTATTCCCAGGCCCTCAGTATAATCCACAGGTTATTCCCAGTCCCTCAGTATATTCCACAGGTTATACTCAGTCTCTCAGTATAATCCACAGGTTATACTCAGTCCCTCAGTATAATCCACAGGTTATACTCAGTCTCTCAGTATAATCCACAGGTTATACTCTGTCCCTCAGTATAATCCGCAGGTCATATTCAGTCCCTCAGTATAATCCACAGGATATACTCAGTCCCTCAGTATAATCCACAGGTTATACCCAGGCCCTCAGTATAATCTACAGGTTATACCCCGTCCCTCAGTATAATCCACAGGTTATACTCAGTTCCTCAGTATAATCCAGAGGTAATACGCAGACCCTCAGTATAATCCACAGGTTATACTCAGTCCCTCAGTATAATCCACAGTATTAGACTCAGTCCCTCAGTATAATCCACAGGTTATACTCAGTCCCTCAGTATAATCCACAGGTTATACTCAGTCCCTCAGTATAATCCACTGGATATACTCAGTCCGTCAGTATAATCCACAGGTTATACTCAGTCCCTCAGTATAATCCACAGGTTATACTCAGTCCCTCAGTATAATCCACAGGTTATACTCAGTCCCTCAGTATAATCCGTAGGTTATATTCAGTCCCTCAGTATAATCCACAGGATATACTCAGTCCCTCAGTATAATCCACAGGTTATACCCAGGCCCTCAGTATAATCCATAGTATTAGACTCAGTCCCTCAGTATTATCCACAGGTTATACTCAGTCTCTCAGTATAATCCACAGGTTGTACTCAGTCCCTCAGTATAATCCACAGGTTATACTCAGTCCCTCAGTATAATCCACAGGTTATACTCAGTCCCTCAGTATAATCCACAGGTTATATTCAGTCCCTCAGTATAATCCACAGGATATACTCAGTCCCTCAGTATAATCCACAGGTTATACCCAGGCCCTCAGTATAATCCATAGTATTAGACTCAGTCCCTCAGTATTATCCACAGGTTATACTCAGTCTCTCAGTATAATCCACAGGTTATACTCAGTCCCTCAGTATAATTCTCAGGTTATACTCAGTCCCACAGTATAATCCACAGCATTAGACTCAGTCCCTCAGTATAATCCACAGGTTATACTCAGTCCCTCAGTATTATCCACAGTATTAGACTCAGTCCCTCAGTATAATCCAAAGGTTATACTCAGTCCCTCAGTATAATCCACAGGATATACTCAGTCCCTCAGTATAATCCACAGGTTATACTCAGTCCCTCAGTATAATCCACAGGTTATACTCAGTCCCTCAGTATAATCCACAGTATTAGACTCAGTCCCTCAGTATAATCCACAGGTTATACTCAGTCCCTCAGTATAATCCACAGGTTATACTCAGTCCCTCAGTATAATCCACAGGATATACTCAGTCCGTCAGTATAATCCACAGGTTATACTCAGTCCCTCAGTATAATCCACAGGTTATACTCAGTCCCTCAGTATAATCCACAGGTTATATTCAGTCCCTCAGTATAATCCACAGGATATACTCAGTCCCTCAGTATAATCCACAGGTTATACCCAGGCCCTCAGTATAATCCATAGTATTAGACTCAGTCCCTCAGTATTATCCACAGGTTATACTCAGTCTCTCAGTATAAACCACAGGTTATACTCAGTCCCTCAGTATAATTCTCAGGTTATACTCAGTCCACAGTATAATCCACAGCATTAGACTCAGTCCCTCAGTATAATCCACAGGTTATACTCAGTCCCTCAGTATTATCCACAGTATTAGACTCAGTCCCTCAGTATAATCCAAAGGTTATACTCAGTCCCTCAGTATAATCCACAGGATATACTCAGTCCCTCAGTATAATCCACAGGTTATACTCAGTCCCTCAGTATAATCCACAGGTTATACTCAGTCCCTCAGTATAATCCACAGTATTAGACTCAGTCCCTCAGTATAATCCACAGGTTATACTCAGTCCCTCAGTATAATCCACAGGTTATACTCAGTCCCTCAGTATAATCCACAGGATATACTCAGTCCGTCAGTATAATCCACAGGTTATACTCAGTCCCTCAGTATAATCCACAGGTTATACTCAGTCCATCAGTATAATCCACAGGTTATACTCAGTCCCTCAGTATAATCCATAGGTTATATTCAGTCCCTCAGTATAATCCACAGGATATACTCAGTCCCTCAGTATAATCCACAGGTTATACCCAGGCCCACAGTATAATCCATAGTATTAGACTCAGTCCCTCAGTATTATCCACAGGTTATACTCAGTCTCTCAGTATAATCCACAGGTTATACTCAGTCCCTCAGTATAATCCACAGGTTATACTCAGTCCCTCAGTATAATCCACAGGTTATACTCAGTCCCTCAGTATAATCCACAGGTTATATTCAGTCCCTCAGTATAATCCACAGGATATACTCAGTCCCTCAGTATAATCCACAGGTTATACCCAGGCCCTCAGTATAATCCATAGTATTAGACTCAGTCCCTCAGTATTATCCACAGGTTATACTCAGTCTCTCAGTATAATCCACAGGTTATACTCAGTCCCTCAGTATAATTCTCAGGTTATACTCAGTCCCACAGTATAATCCACAGCATTAGAATCAGTCCCTCAGTATAATCCACAGGTTATACTCAGTCCCTCAGTATTATCCACAGTATTAGACTCAGTCCCTCAGTATAATCCACAGGTTATACTCAGTCCCTCAGTATAATCCACAGGTTATACTCAGCCCTCAGTATAATCCACAGGATATACTCAGTCCCTCAGTATAATCCACAGGTTATACTCAGTCCCTCAGTATAATCCACAGGATATACTCAGTCCCTCAGTATAATCCACAGTATATACTCAGTCCCTCAGTATAATCCACAGGTTATACCCAGGCCCTCAGTATAATCCACAGGTTATACTCAGTCCCTCAGTATAATCCATAGGTTATACTCAGTCCCTCAGTATAATCCACAGGATACACTCAGTCCCTCAGTATAATCCACAGGTTATACCCAGTCCCTCAGTATAATCCACAGGTTATACTCAGTCCCTCAGTATAATCCACAGGTTATACTCAGTCCCTCAGTATAATCCACAGGTTATACTCAGCCCCTCAGTATATTCCACAGGTTATACTCAGTCCCTCAATATAATCCAAAGGTTATACTCAGTCCCTCAGTATAATCCACAGGTTATATTCAGTCCCTCAGTATAATTCACAGGATATACTCAGTCCCTCAGTATAATCCACAGGTTATACCCAGGCCCTCAGTACAATCCATAGTATTAGACTCAGTCCCTCAGTATAATCCACAGGTTATACTCAGTCCCTCAGTATAATCCACAGGTTATACTCATTCCCTCAGTATTATCCACAGGTTATACCCAGGCCCTCAGTATAATCCACAGTATTAGAATCAGTCCCTCAGTATAATCCACAGGTTATACTCAGTCCCTCAGTATAATCCACAGGATATACTCAGTCCCTCAGTATAATCCACAGGATATACTCAGTCCCTCAGTATAATTCACAGGTTATACTCAGTCCCTCAGTATAATCCACAGGTTATACTCAGTCCCTCAGTATATTCCACAGGTTATACTCAGTCCCTCAGTATAATCCACGGGTTCTCCACAGTCCCTCAGTAGAATCCACAGGTTATTCCCAGGCCCTCAGTATAATCCACAGGTTATTCCCAGTCCCTCAGTATATTCCACAGGTTATACTCAGTCTCTCAGTATAATCCACGGGTTATACTCAGTCCCTCAGTATAATCCACAGGTTATACTCAGTCTCTCAGTATAATCCACAGGTTATACTCTGTCCCTCAGTATAATCCACAGGTCATATTCAGTCCCTCAGTATAATCCACAGGATATACTCAGTCCCTCAGTATAATCCACAGGTTATACCCAGACCCTCAGTATAATCTACAGGTTATACCCCGTCCCTCAGTATAATCCACAGTGTTATACTCAGTCCCTCAGTATAATCCAGAGGTAATACTCAGACCCTCAGTATAATCCACAGGTTATACTCAGTCCCTCAGTATAATCCACAGGTTATACTCAGTCCCTCAGTATAATCCACAGGTTATACTCAGTCCCTCAGTATAATCCACAGGTTATATTCAGTCCCTCAGTATAATCCACAGGATATACTCAGTCCCTCAGTATAATCCACAGGTTATATCCGGGCCCTCAGTATAATCCATAGTATTAGACTCAGTCCCTCAGTATTATCCACAGGTTATACTCAGTCTCTCAGTATAATCCACAGGTTATACTCAGTCCCTCAGTATAATTCTCAGGTTATACTCAGTCCCACAGTATAATCCACAGCATTAGACTCAGTCCCTCAGTATAATCCACAGGTTATACTCAGTCCCTCAGTATTATCCACAGTATTAGACTCAGTCCCTCAGTATAATCCAAAGGTTATACTCAGTCCCTCAGTATGATCCACAGGATATACTCAGTCCCTCAGTATAATCCACAGGTTATACTAAGTCCCTCAGTATAATCCACAGGTTATACTCAGTCCCTCAGTATATTCCACAGGTTATACTCAGTCCCTCAGTATAATCCACGGGTTCACCACAGTCCCTCAGTAGAATCCACAGGTTATTCCCAGGCCCTCAGTATAATCCACAGGTTATTCCCAGTCCCTCAGTATAATCCACAGGTTATACTCCGTCCCTCAGTATAATCCACGGGTTCTCCACAGTCCCACAGTAGAATCCACAGGTTATTCCCAGGCCCCCAGTATAATCCACAGGTTATTCCCAGTCCCTCAGTATAATCCACAGGTTATACTCAGTCCCTCAGTATATTCCACAGGTTATACTCAGTCTCTCAGTATAATCCACAGGTTATACCCAGTCCCTCAGTAGAATCCTCAGGTTAGACTCAGTCCCTCAGTATAATCCACAGGTTATACCCAGTCCCTCAGTATAATCCACAGGTTATACTCAGTTCCTCAGTATAATCCAGAGGTAATACTCAGTCTCTCAGTATCGTTCACAGGTTATACCCAGTCCCTCAGTATAATCCACAGGTTACACCCAGTCCCTCAGTATAATCCACAGGTTATACACAGTCCAACAGTATAATCCACAGTTAATACTCAGTCCTTCAATATAATCCACAGTTTATACTCAGTCGCTCAGTATAATCGACAGGTTGTACTCAGTCTCTCGGTATAATCGACAGGTTATACTCAGCCTCTCAGTATAATCCACAGGTTATACTCAGTCCCTCCATATAATCCACAGGTTATACTCAGTCCCTCCATATAATTCACAGGTTATACTCAGTCCCTCAATATAATCCACAGGTTATACTCAGTCCCTCTGTATAATCCACAGGTTATACTCAGACCCTCAATATAATCCACAGGTTATACTGAGTCCCTCAGTATAATCCACAGTTTATACTCAGTCCCTCAGTATAATCCACAGGTTATACCCAGTCCCTCAGTATATACCACAGGTTATACTCAGTCTCTCAGTATAATCCACAGGTTATACTCAGTCCCTCAGTATAATCCACAGGTTATACTCAGTCCCTCAGTATAATCCACAGGATATACTCAGTCCCTCAGTATAATCCACAGGTTATACTCTGTCCCTCAGTATAATCCACAGGTTATACTCAGTCCCTCAGTATAATCCACAGGTTATACTCAGTCCCTCAGTATAATCCACAGGTTATACTCAGTCCCTCAGTATATTCCACAGGTTATACTCAGTCCCTCAATATAATCCACAGGTTATACTCAGTCCCTCAGTATAATCCACAGGTTATATTCAGTCCCTCAGTATAATTCACAGGATATACTCAGTCCCTCAGTATAATCTACAGGTTATACCCAGTCCCTCAGTATAATCCACAGGTTATACTCAGTTCCTCAGTATAATCCAGAGGTAATACTCAGACCCTCAGTATAATCCACAGGTTATACTCAGTCCCTCAGTATAATTCTCAGGTTATACTCAGTCCCACAGTATAATCCACAGCATTAGACTCAGTCCCTCAGTATAATCCACAGGTTATACTCAGTCCCTCAGTATTATCCACAGTATTAGACTCAGTCCCTCAGTATAATCCACAGGTTATACTCAGTCCCTCAGTATAATCCACAGGATATACTCAGTCCCTCAGTATAATCCACAGGTTATACTCAGTTCCTCAGTATAATCCAGAGGTAATACTCAGTCCCTCAGTATCATTCACAGGTTATACCCAGTCCCTCAGTATAATCCACAGGTTATACCCAGGCCCTCAGTATAATCCACAGGTTATACTCAGTCCCTCAGTATAATCCACAGGTTATACTCAGTCCCTCATTATAATCCACAGGATATACTCAGTCCCTCAGTATAATCCACAGGTTATACTCAGTCCCTCAGTATAATCCACAGGTTATACTCAGTCCCTCAGTATAATCCACAGGTTATACTCAGTCCCTCAGTATAATCCACAGGTTATACTCAGTCCCTCAGTATATTCCACAGGTTATACTCAGTCCCTCAATATAATCCACAGGTTATACTCAGTCCCTCAGTATAATCCACAGGTTATATTCAGTCCCTCAGTATAATTCACAGGATATACTCAGTCCCTCAGTATAATCCACAGGTTATACCCAGGCCCTCAGTACAATCCATAGTATTAGACTCAGTCCCTCAGTATAATCCACAGGTTATACTCAGTCCCTCAGTATAATCCACAGGTTATACTCAGTCCGTCAGTATTATCCACAGGTTATACCCAGGCCCTCAGTATAATCCACAGTATTAGACACAGTCCCTCAGTATAATCCACAGGTTATACTCAGTCCCTCAGTATAATCCACAGGATATACTCAGTCCCTCAGTATAATCCACAGGATATACTCAGTCCCTCAGTATAATTCACAGGTTATACTCAGTCCCTCAGTATAATCCACAGGTTATACTCAGTCCCTCAGTATATTCCACAGGTTATACTCAGTCCCTCAGTATAATCCACGGGTTCTCCACAGTCCCTCAGTAGAATCCACAGGTTATTCCCAGGCCCTCAGTATAATCCACAGGTTATTCCCAGTCCCTCAGTATATTCCACAGGTTATACTCAGTCTCTCAGTATAATCCACAGGTTATACTCAGTCCCTCAGTATAATTCACAGGTTATACTCAGTCTCTCAGTATAATCCACAGGTTATACTCTGTCCCTCAGTATAATCCACAGGTTATACCCAGGCCCTCAGTATAATCTACAGGTTATACCCCGTCCCTCAGTATAATCCACAGGTTATACTCAGTTCCTCAGTATAATCCAGAGGTAATACTCAGACCCTCAGTATAATCCACAGGTTATACTCAGTCCCTCAGTATAATCCACAGTATTAGACTCAGTCCCTCAGTATAATCCACTGGTTATACTCAGTCCCTCAGTATAATCCACAGGTTATACTCAGTCCCTCAGTATAATCCACAGGATAAAATCAGTCCGTCAGTATAATCCACAGGTTATACTCAGTCCCTCAGTATAATCCACAGGTTATACTCAGTCCCTCAGTATAATCCACAGGTTATACTCAGTCCCTCAGTATAATCCATAGGTTATATTCAGTCCCTCAGTATAATCCACAGGATATACTCAGTCCCTCAGTATAATCCACAGGTTATACCCAGGCCCTCAGTATAATCCATAGTATTAGACTCAGTCCCTCAGTATTATCCACAGGTTATACTCAGTCTCTCAGTATAATCCACAGGTTATACTCAGTCCCTCAGTATAATCCACAGGTTATACTCAGTCCCTCAGTATAATCCACAGGTTATACTCAGTCCCTCAGTATAATTCACAGGTTATATTCAGTCCCTCTGTATAATCCACAGGATATACTCAGTCCCTCAGTATAATCCACAGGTTATACCCAGGCCCTCAGTATAATCCATAATATTAGACTCAGTCCCTCAGTATTATCCACAGGTTATACTCAGTCTCTCAGTATAATCCACAGGTAATACTCAGTCCCTCAGTATAATTCTCAGGTTATACTCAGTCCCACAGTATAATCCACAGCATTAGACTCAGTCCCTCAGTATAATCCACAGGTTATACTCAGTCCCTCAGTATTATCCACAGTATTAGACTCAGTCCCTCAGTATAATCCAAAGGTTATACTCAGTCCCTCAGTATAATCCACAGGTTATACTCAGTCCCTCAGTATAATCCACAGGTTATACTCAGTCCCTCAGTATATTCCACAGGTTATACTCAGTCCCTCAGTATAATCCACGGGTTCACCACAGTCCCTCAGTAGAATCCACAGGTTATTCCCAGGCCCTCTGTATAATCCACAGGTTATTCCCAGTCCCTCAGTATAATCCACAGGTTATACTCCGTCCCTCAGTATAATCCACGGGTTCTCCACAGTCCCACAGTAGAATCCACAGGTTATTCCCAGGCCCTCAGTATAATCCACAGGTTATTCCCAGTCCCTCAGTATAATCCACAGGTTATACTCAGTCCCTCAGTATATTCCACAGGTTATACTCAGTCTCTCAGTATAATCCACAGGTTATACCCAGTCCCTCAGTAGAATCCTCAGGTTAGACTCAGTCCCTCAGTATAATCCACAGGTTATACCCAGTCCCTCAGTATAATCCACAGGTTATACTCAGTTCCTCAGTATAATCCAGAGGTAATACTCAGTCCCTCAGTATCATTCACAGGTTATACCCAGTCCCTCAGTATAATGCACAGGTTACACCCAGTCCCTCAGTATAATCCACAGGTTATACACAGTCCAACAGTATAATCCACAGTTTATACTCAGTCCCTCAATATAATCCACAGTTTATACTCAGTCGCTCAGTATAATCGACAGGTTGTACTCAGTCTCTCGGTATAATCGACAGGTTATACTCAGCCTCTCAGTATAATCCACAGGTTATACTCAGTCCCTCCATATAATCCACAGGTTATACTCAGTCCCTCCATATAATTCACAGGTTATACTCAGTCCCTCAATATAATCCACAGGTTATACTCAGTCCCTCTGTATAATCCACAGGTTATACTCTGTCCCTCAATATAATCCACAGGTTATACTGAGTCCCTCAGTATAATCCACAGGTTATACTCAGTCCCTCAGTATAATCCACAGGTTATACCCAGTCCCTCAGTATATACCACAGGTTATACTCAGTCTCTCAGTATAATCCACAGGTTATACTCAGTCCCTCAGTATAATCCACAGGCTATACTCAGTCCCTCAGTATAATCCACAGGATATACTCAGTCCCTCAGTATAATCCACAGGTTATACTCAGTCCCTCAGTATAATCCACAGGTTATACTCAGTCCCTCAGTATAATCCACAGGTTATACTCAGTCCCTCAGTATAATCCACAGGTTATACTCAGTCCCTCAGTATATTCCACAGGTTATACTCAGTCCCTCAATATAATCCACAGGTTATACTCAGTCCCTCAGTATAATCCACAGGTTATATTCAGTCCCTCAGTATAATTCACAGGATATACTCAGTCCCTCAGTATAATCCACAGGTTATACCCAGGCCCTCAGTACAATCCATAGTATTAGACTCAGTCCCTCAGTATAATCCACAGGTTATACTCAGTCCCTCAGTATAATCCACAGGTTATACTCAGTCCCTCAGTATTATCCACAGGTTATACCCAGGCCCTCAGTATAATCCACAGTATTAGACTCAGTCCCTCAGTATAATCCACAGGTTATACTCAGTCCCTCAGTATAATCCACAGGATATACTCAGTCCCTCAGTATAATCCACAGGATATACTCAGTCCCTCAGTATAATTCACAGGTTATACTCAGTCCCTCAGTATAATCCACAGGTTATACTCAGTCCCTCAGTATATTCCACAGGTTATACTCAGTCCCTCAGTGTAATCCACGGGTTTTCCACAGTCCCTCAGTAGAATCCACAGGTTATTCCCAGGCCCTCAGTATAATCCACAGGTTATTCCCAGCCCCTCAGTATATTCCACAGGTTACACTCAGTCTCTCAGTATAATCCACAGGTTATACTCAGTCCCTCAGTATAATCCACAGGTTATACTCGGTCTCTCAGTATAATCCACAGGTTATACTCAGTCCCTCAGTATAATCCAAAGGTCATATTCAGTCCCTCAGTATAATCCACAGGATATACTCAGTCCCTCAGTATAATCCACAGGTTATACCCAGGCCCTCAGTATAATCTACAGGTTATACCCAGTCCCTCAGTATAATCCACAGGTTATACTCAGTTCCTCAGTATAATCCAGAGGTAATACTCAGACCCTCAGTATAATCCACAGGTTATACTCAGTCCCTCAGTATAATCCACAGGTTATACTCAGTCCCTCAGTATAATCCACAGGTTATATTCAGTCCCTCAGTATAATCCACAGGATATACTCAGTCCCTCAGTATAATCCACAGGTTATACCCAGGCCCTCAGTATAATCCATAGTATTAGACTCAGTCCCTCAGTATTATCCACAGGTTATACTCAGTCTCTCAGTATAATCCACAGGTTATACTCAGTCCCTCAGTATAATTCTCAGGTTATACTCAGTCCCACAGTATAATCCACAGCATTAGACTCAGTCCCTCAGTATAATCCACAGGTTATACTCAGTCCCTCAGTATTATCCACAGTATTAGACTCAGTCCCTCAGTATAATCCACAGGTTATACTCAGTCCCTCAGTATAATCCACAGGATATACTCAGTCCCTCAGTATAATCCACAGGTTATACTCAGTCCCTCAGTATAAACCACAGGTTATACTCAGTCCCTCAGTATATTCCACAGGTTATACTCAGTCCCTCAGTATATTCCACAGGTTATACTCAGTCCCTCAATATAATCCACAGGTTATACTCAGTCCCTCAGTATAATCCATGGGTTCTCCACAGTCCCTCAGTAGAATCCACAGGTTATTCCCAGGCCCTCAGTATAATCCACAGGTTATTCCCAGTCCCTCAGTATAATCCACAGGTTATACTCCGTCCCTCAGTATAATCCACGGGTTCTCCACAGTCCCACAGTAGATTCCACAGGTTATACTCAGTCTCTCAGTATAATCCACAGGTTATACCCAGTCCCTCAGTAGAATCCTCAGGTTAGACTCAGTCCCTCAGTATGATCCACAGGCTATACCCAGTCCCTCAGTATAATCCACAGGTTATACTCAGTTCCTCAGTATAATCCAGAGGTAATACTCAGTCCCTCAGTATCATTCACAGGTTATACCCAGTCCCTCAGTATAATCCACAGGTTACACCCAGTCCCTCAGTATAATCCACAGGTTATACACAGTCCATCAGTATAATCCACAGTTTATACTCAGTCCCTCAATATAATCCACAGTTTATACTCAGTCGCTCAGTATAATCGACAGGTTGTACTCAGTCTCTCGGTATAATCGACAGGTTATACTCAGCCTCTCAGTATAATCCACAGGTTATACTCAGTCCCTCCATATAATCCACAGGTTATTCTCAGTCCCTCCATATAATTCACAGGTTATAGTCAGTCCCTCAATATAATCCACAGGTTATACTCAGTCCCTCTGTATAATCCACAGGTTATACTCAGTCCCTCAATATAATCCACAGGTTATACTGAGTCCCTCAGTATAATCCACAGGTTATACTCAGTCCCTCAGTACAATCCACAGGTTATACCCAGTCCCTCAGTATATTCCACAGGTTATACTCAGTCTCTCAGTATAATCCACAGGTTATACTCAGTCTCTCAGTATAATCCACAGGTTATACTCAGTCTCTCAGTATAATCCACATGTTATACTCAGTCCCTCAGTATAATCCACAGGTCATATTCAGTCCCTCAGTATAATCCACAGGATATACTCAGTCCCTCAGTATAATCCACAGGTTATACCCAGGCCCTCAGTATAATCTACAGGTTATACCCAGTCCCTCAGTATAATCCACAGGTTATACTCAGTTCCTCAGTATAATCCAGAGGTAATACTCAGACCCTCAGTATAATCCACAGGTTATACTCAGTCCCTCAGTATAATCCACAGTATTAGACTCAGTCCCTCAGTATAATCCACAGGTTATACTCAGTCCCTCAGTATAATCCACAGGTTATACTCAGTCCCTCAGTATAATCCACAGGATATACTCAGTCCGTCAGTATAATCCACAGGTTATACTCAGTCCCTCAGTATAATCCACAGGATATACTCAGTCCCTCAGTATAATCCACAGGTTATACCCAGGCCCTCAGTATAATCCATCGTAATAGACTCAGTCCCTCAGTATTATCCACAGGTTATACTCAGTCTCTCAGTATAATCCACAGGTTATACTCAGTCCCTCAGTATAATTCTCAGGTTATACTCAGTCCCACAGTATAATCCACAGCATTAGACTCAGTCCCTCAGTATAATCCACAGGTTATACTCAGTCCCTCAGTATTATCCACAGTATTAGACTCAGTCCCTCAGTATAATCCACAGGTTATACTCAGTCCCTCAGTATAATCCACAGGATATACTCAGTCCCTCAGTATAATCCACAGGTTATACTCAGTCCCTCAGTATAATCCACAGGTTATACTCAGTCCCTCAGTATATTCCACAGGTTATACTCAGTCCCTCAGTATAATCCACGGGTTCTCCACAGTCCCTCAGTAGAATCCACAGGTTATTCCCAGGCCCTCAGTATAATCCACAGGTTATTCCCAGTCCCTCAGTATAATCCACAGGTTATACTCCGTCCCTCAGTATAATCCACGGGTTCTCCACAGTCCCACAGTAGAATCCACAGGTTATTCCCAGGCCCTCAGTATAATCCACAGGTTATTCCCAGTCCCTCAGTATAATCCACAGGTTATACTCAGTCCCTCAGTATATTCCACAGGTTATACTCAGTCTCTCAGTATAATCCACAGGTTATACCCAGTCCCTCAGTAGAATCCTCAGGTTAGACTCAGTCCCTCAGTATAATCCACAGGCTATACCCAGTCCCTCAGTATAATCCACAGGTTATACTCAGTTCCTCAGTATAATCCAGAGGTAATACTCAGTCCCTCAGTATCATTCACAGGTTATACCCAGTCCCTCAGTATAATCCACAGGTTACACCCAGTCCCTCAGTATAATCCACAGGTTATACACAGTCCATCAGTATAATCCACAGTTTATACTCAGTCCCTCAATATAATCCACAGTTTATACTCAGTCGCTCAGTATAATCGACAGGTTGTACTCAGTCTCTCGATATAATCGACAGGTTATACTCAGCCTCTCAGTATAATCCACAGGTTATACTCAGTCCCTCCATATAATCCACAGGTTATACTCAGTCCCTCCATATAATTCACAGGTTATACTCAGTCCCTCAATATAATCCACAGGTTATACTGAGTCTCTCAGTATAATCCACAGGTTATACTCAGCCTCTCAGTATAATCCACAGGTTATACTCAGTCCCTCCATATAATCCACAGGTTATTCTCAGTCCCTCCATATAATTCACAGGTTATAGTCAGTCCCTCAATATAATCCACAGGTTATACTCAGTCCCTCTGTATAATCCACAGGTTATACTCAGTCCCTCAATATAATCCACAGGTTATACTGAGTCCCTCAGTATAATCCACAGGTTATACTCAGTCCCTCAGTACAATCCACAGGTTATACCCAGTCCCTCAGTATATTCCACAGGTTATACTCAGTCTCTCAGTATAATCCACAGGTTATACTCAGTCTCTCAGTATAATCCACAGGTTATACTCAGTCTCTCAGTATAATCCACATGTTATACTCAGTCCCTCAGTATAATCCACAGGTCATATTCAGTCCCTCAGTATAATCCACAGGATATACTCAGTCCCTCAGTATAATCCACAGGTTATACCCAGGCCCTCAGTATAATCTACAGGTTATACCCAGTCCCTCAGTATAATCCACAGGTTATACTCAGTTCCTCAGTATAATCCAGAGGTAATACTCAGACCCTCAGTATAATCCACAGGTTATACTCAGTCCCTCAGTATAATCCACAGTATTAGACTCAGTCCCTCAGTATAATCCACAGGTTATACTCAGTCCCTCAGTATAATCCACAGGTTATACTCAGTCCCTCAGTATAATCCACAGGATATACTCAGTCCGTCAGTATAATCCACAGGTTATACTCAGTCCCTCAGTATAATCCACAGGATATACTCAGTCCCTCAGTATAATCCACAGGTTATACCCAGGCCCTCAGTATAATCCATCGTAATAGACTCAGTCCCTCAGTATTATCCACAGGTTATACTCAGTCTCTCAGTATAATCCACAGGTTATACTCAGTCCCTCAGTATAATTCTCAGGTTATACTCAGTCCCACAGTATAATCCACAGCATTAGACTCAGTCCCTCAGTATAATCCACAGGTTATACTCAGTCCCTCAGTATTATCCACAGTATTAGACTCAGTCCCTCAGTATAATCCACAGGTTATACTCAGTCCCTCAGTATAATCCACAGGATATACTCAGTCCCTCAGTATAATCCACAGGTTATACTCAGTCCCTCAGTATAATCCACAGGTTATACTCAGTCCCTCAGTATATTCCACAGGTTATACTCAGTCCCTCAGTATAATCCACGGGTTCTCCACAGTCCCTCAGTAGAATCCACAGGTTATTCCCAGGCCCTCAGTATAATCCACAGGTTATTCCCAGTCCCTCAGTATAATCCACAGGTTATACTCCGTCCCTCAGTATAATCCACGGGTTCTCCACAGTCCCACAGTAGAATCCACAGGTTATTCCCAGGCCCTCAGTATAATCCACAGGTTATTCCCAGTCCCTCAGTATAATCCACAGGTTATACTCAGTCCCTCAGTATATTCCACAGGTTATACTCAGTCTCTCAGTATAATCCACAGGTTATACCCAGTCCCTCAGTAGAATCCTCAGGTTAGACTCAGTCCCTCAGTATAATCCACAGGCTATACCCAGTCCCTCAGTATAATCCACAGGTTATACTCAGTTCCTCAGTATAATCCAGAGGTAATACTCAGTCCCTCAGTATCATTCACAGGTTATACCCAGTCCCTCAGTATAATCCACAGGTTACACCCAGTCCCTCAGTATAATCCACAGGTTATACACAGTCCATCAGTATAATCCACAGTTTATACTCAGTCCCTCAATATAATCCACAGTTTATACTCAGTCGCTCAGTATAATCGACAGGTTGTACTCAGTCTCTCGATATAATCGACAGGTTATACTCAGCCTCTCAGTATAATCCACAGGTTATACTCAGTCCCTCCATATAATCCACAGGTTATACTCAGTCCCTCCATATAATTCACAGGTTATACTCAGTCCCTCAATATAATCCACAGGTTATACTGAGTCTCTCAGTATAATCCACAGGTTATACTCAGTCCCTCAATATAATCCACACGATATACTCAGTCCCTCAGTATAATCCACAGGATATACTCAGTCTCTCAGTATAATCCACAGGTTATACTCAGTCCCTCAGTATAATCCACAGGATATACTCAGTCCCTCAGTATAATCCACAGGATATACTCAGTCCCTCAGTATAATCCACAGGTTATACTGAGTCCCTCAGTATAATCCACAGGTTATACTCAGTCCTTCTGTATAATCCACACGTTATACCCAGTCCCTCAGTATATTCCACAGGTTATACTCAGTCTCTCAGTATAATCCACAGGTTATACTCAGTCTCACAGTATAATCCACAGGTTATACTCAGTCCCTCAATATAATCCACAGAATATACTCAGTCCCTCAGTATAATCCACAGGATATACTCAGTCCCTCAGTATAATCCACAGGTTATACTCAGTCCCTCAGTATAATCCACAGGATATACTCAGTCCCTCAGTATAATCCACAGGTTAGACTCAGTCCCTCAGTATAATCCACAGGTTATACCCAGTCCCTCAGTATATTCCACAGGTTATACTCAGTCCCTCAGTATAATCCACAGGATATACTCAGTCCCTCAGTATAATCCACAGGTCATACTCAGTCCCTCAATATAATCCACAGTATTTACTCAGTCCCTCAGTATAATCCACAGGTTATACTCAGTCCCTCAGTATAATCCACAGGTTATACTCAGTCCCTCAATATAATCCACAGGATATACTCAGTCCCTCAGTATAATCCACAGGTTATACTCAGTCCCTCAGTATAATCCACAGGTTATACTCAGTCCCTCAGTATAATCCACAGGATATACTCAGCCCCTCAGTATAATCCACAGGTTATACTCAGTCCCTCAGTATAATCCACAGGTTATACTCAGTCCCTCAGTATAATCCACAGGATATACTCAGTCCCTCAGTATAATCCACGGGTTCTCCACAGTCCCTCAGTTGAATGGACAGGTTATTCCGAGGCCCTCAGTATAATCGACAGTATTATACTCAGTCGCTCAGTATAATCGACAGGTTGTACTCAGTCTCTCGGTATAATCGACAGGTTATACTCAGCCTCTCAGTATAATCCACAGGTTATACTCAGTCTCTCAGTATAATCCACAGGTTATACTCAGTCCCTCAATATAATCCACAGGATATACTCAGCCCCTCAGTATAATCCACAGGATATACTCAGTCTCTCAGTATAATCCACAGGTTATACTCAGTCCCTCAGTATAATCCACAGGATATACTCAGTCACTCGGTATAATCCACAGGATATACTCAGTCCCTCACTATAATCCACAGGTTATACTGAGTCCCTCAGTATAATCCACAGGTTATACTCAGTCCTTCTGTATAATCCACAGGTTATACCCAGTCCCTCAGTATATTCCACAGGTTATACTCAGTCTCTCAGTATAATCCACAGGTTATACTCAGTCTCACAGTATAATCCACAGGTTATACTCAGTCCCTCAATATAATCCACAGGATATACTCAGTCCCTCAGTATAATCCACAGGATATACTCAGTCCCTCAGTATAATCCACAGGTTATACTCAGTCCCTCAGTATAATCCACAGGATATACTCAGTCCCTCAGTATAATCCACAGGTTAGACTCAGTCCCTCAGTATAATCCACAGGTTATACCCAGTCCCTCAGTATATTCCACAGGTTATACTCAGTCCCTCAGTATAATCCACAGGATATACTCAGTCCCTCAGTATAATCCACAGGTTATACTCAGTCCCTCAATATAATCCACAGGATTTACTCAGTCCCTCAGTATAATCCACAGGTTATACTCAGTCCCTCAGTATAATCCACAGGTTATACTCAGTCCCTCAGTATAATCCACTGGTTATACTCAGTCCCTCAGTATAATCCACAGGATATACTCAGCCCCTCAGTATAATCCACAGGTTATACTCAGTCCCTCAGTATAATCCACAGGTTATACTCAGTCCCTCAGTATAATCCACAGGATATACTCAGTCCCTCAGTATAATCCACGGGTTCTCCACAGTCCCTCAGTAGAATGGACAGGTTATTCCGAGTCCCTCAGTATAATCCACAGTATTAGACTCAGTCCCTCAATATAATCCACAGGTTATACTCAGTCCCTCAGTATAATCCACAGTTCATACTCAGTCCCTCAGTATAATCCACGGGTTCTCCACAGTCCCTCAGTATAATCCACGGGTTATACCAAGGCCCTCAGTATTATCCACAGGTTATACTCAGTCCCTCAATATAATCCACAGGTTAAACTCAGTCCCTCAGTATTTTCCACAGATTATACTCAGTCCCTCAGTATAATCCACAGGTAATACTCAGTCCCTCAGTATAATCCACAGGTTACACCCAGTCCCTCAGTATAATCCACAGGTTATACTCAGTCCCTCAGTATAATTCACAGGTTATACTCAGTCCCTCAGTATAATCGACAGGTTATACTCAGTCCCTCAATATAATCCACAGGTTATACTCAGTCTCTCAGTATAATCCACAGGTTATACTCAGTCTCTCAGGATAATCCACAGGTTATACTCAGTCTCTCAGTATAATCCACAGGTTATACTCAGTCTCTCAGTATAATCCACAGGTTATATTCAGTCCCTCAGTATAATCCACAGGTTATACTCAGTCCCTCAATATAATCCACAGGTTATACTCAGTCCCTCTGTATAATCCACAGGTTATAATCAGTCACTCAGTATAATCCACAGGTTATACCCAGTCCCTCAGTATATTCCACAGGTTATACTCAGTCTCTCAGTATAATCCACAGGTTATACTCAGTCCCTCAATATAATCCACAGGTTATACCCAGTCCCTCAGTATAATCCACAGGTTATACTCAGTCCCTCAATATAATCCACAGGTTATACCCAGTCGCTCAGTATAATCCACAGTATTAGACTCAGTCCCTCAGTATAATCCACAGGTTATACCCAGTCCCTCAGTATAATCCACAGGTTATACTCAGTCCCTCAATATAATCCACAGGTTATAACCAGTCCCTCAGTATAATCCACAGTATTAGACTCAGTCCCTCAGTATAATCCACAGGTTATACTCAGTCCCTCAGTATAATCCACAGGATATACTCAGTCCCTCAGTATAATCCACAGGTTATACTCAGTCCCTCAGTATAATCCACAGGTTATACTCAGTCCCTCAGTATAACCCACAGGATATACTCAGTCCCTCAGTATAATCCACAGGTTATACTCAGTCCCTCAGTATAATCCACAGGTTATACTCAGTCCCTCAGTATAATCCACAGTATTAGACTCAGTCCCTCAGTATATTCCACAGGTTATACTCAGTCCCTCAGTATAATCCACAGGATATACTCAGTCCCTCAGTATAATCCACGGGTTCTCCACAGTCCCTCAGTTGAATGGACAGGTTATTCCGAGGCCCTAAGTATAATCGACAGTATTATACTCAGTCGCTCAGTATAATCGACAGGTTGTACTCAGTCTCTCGGTATAATCGACAGGTTATACTCAGCCTCTCAGTATAATCCACAGGTTATACTCAGTCTCTCAGTATAATCCACAGGTTATACTCAGTCCCTCAATATAATCCACAGGATATACTCAGCCCCTCAGTATAATCCACAGGATATACTCAGTCTCTCAGTATAATCCACAGGTTATACTCAGTCCCTCAGTATAATCCACAGGATATACTCAGTCCCTCGGTATAATCCACAGGATATACTCAGTCCCTCACTGTAATCCACAGGTTATACTGAGTCCCTCAGTATAATCCACAGGTTATACTCAGTCCTTCTGTATAATCCACAGGTTATACCCAGTCCCTCAGTATATTCCACAGGTTATACTCAGTCTCTCAGTATAATCCACAGGTTATACTCAGTCTCACAGTATAATCCACAGGTTATACTCAGTCCCTCAATATAATCCACAGGATAAACTCAGTCCCTCAGTATAATCCACAGGATATACTCAGTCCCTCAATATAATCCACAGGATATACTCAGTCCCTCAGTATAATCCACAGGTTAGACTCAGTCCCTCAGTATAATCCACAGGTTATACCCAGTCCCTCAGTATATTCCACAGGTTATACTCAGTCCCTCAGTATAATCCACAGGATATACTCAGTCCCTCAGTATAATCCACAGGTTATACTCAGTCCCTCAATATAATCCACAGGATTTACTCAGTCCCTCAGTATAATCTACAGGTTAAACTCAGTCCCTCAGTATAATCCACAGGTTATACTCAGTCCCTCAGTATAATCCACTGGTTATACTCAGTCCCTCAGTATAATCCACAGGATATACTCAGCCCCTCAGTATAATCCACAGGTTATACTCAGTCCCTCAGTATAATCCACAGGTTATACTCAGTCCCTCAGTATAATCCACAGGATATACTCAGTCCCTCAGTATAATCCACGGGTTCTCCACAGTCCCTCAGTAGAATGGACAGGTTATTCCGAGTCCCTCAGTATAATCCACAGTATTAGACTCAGTCCCTCAATATAATCCACAGGTTATACTCAGTCCCTCAGTATAATCCACAGTTCATACTCAGTCCCTCAGTATAATCCACGGGTTCTCCACAGTCCCTCAGTATAATCCACAGGTTATACCAAGGCCCTCAGTATTATCCACAGGTTATACTCAGTCCCTCAATATAATCCACAGGTTAAACTCAGTCCCTCAGTATTTTCCACAGATTATACTCAGTCCCTCAGTATAATCCACAGGTAATACTCAGTCCCTCAGTATAATCCACAGGTTACACCCAGTCCCTCAGTATAATCCACAGGATATACTCAGTACCTCAGTATAATTCACAGGTTATACCCAGTCCCTCAGTTTAATCCACAGGTTACACACAGTCCCTCAGTATAATCCACAGGTTATACTCAGTCCCTCAGTATAATCGAAAGGTTATACTCAGTCCCTCAATATAATTCACAGGTTATACTCAGTCTCTCAGTATAATCCACAGGTTATACTCAGTCTCTCAGGATAATCCACAGGTTATACTCAGTCTCTCAGTATAATCCACAGGTTATACTCAGTCTCTCAGTATAATCGACAGGTTATATTCAGTCCCTCAGTATAATCCACAGGTTATACTCAGTCCCTCAATATAATCCACAGGTTATACTCAGTCCCTCTGTATAATCCACAGGTTATAATCAGTCACTCAGTATAATCCACAGGTTATACCCAGTCCCTCAGTATATTCCACAGGTTATACTCAGTCTCTCAGTATAATCCACAGGTTATACTCAGTCCCTCAATATAATCCACAGGTTATACCCAGTCCCTCAGTATAATCCACAGGTTATACTCAGTCCCTCAATATAATCCACAGGTTATACCCAGTCGCTCAGTATAATCCACAGTATTAGACTCAGTCCCTCAGTATAATCCACAGGTTATACCCAGTCCCTCAGTATAATCCACAGGTTATACTCAGTCCCTCAATATAATCCACAGGTTATAACCAGTCCCTCAGTATAATCCACAGTATTAGACTCAGTCCCTCAGTATAATCCACAGGTTATACTCAGTCCCTCAGTATAATCCACAGGATATACTCAGTCCCACAGTATAATCCACAGGTTATACTCAGTCCCTCAGTATAATCCACAGGTTATACTCAGTCCCTCAGTATAATCCACAGGATATACTCAGTCCCTCAGTATAATCCACAGGTTATACTCAGTCCCTCAGTATAATCCACAGGTTATACTCAGTCCCTCAGTATAATCCACAGTATTAGACTCAGTCCCTCAGTATAATCCACAGGTTATACTCAGTCCCTCAGTATAATCCACAGGTTATACTCAGTCCCTCAGTATAATCCACAGGATATTCTCAGTCCCTCAGTATAATCCACAGGTTATACTCAGTCCCTCAGTATAATCCACAGGTTATACTCAGTCCCTCAGTATAATCCACAGGTTATACTCAGTCCCTCAGTATAATCCACAGGTTATATTCAGTCCTTCAGTATAATCCACAGGATATACTCAGTCCCTCAGTATAATCCACAGGTTATACCCAGGCCCTCAGTATAATCCACAGGATATACTCAGTCCCTCAGTATAATCCACAGGTTATACTCAGTCTCTCAGTATAATCCACAGGTTATACTCAATCCCTCAGTATAATCCACAGGTTATATTCAGTCCCTCAGTATAATCCACAGGATATACTCAGTCCGTCAGTATAATCCACAGGTTATACTCAGTCCCTCAGTATAATCCACAGGTTATACTCAGTCCCTCAGTAGAATCCACAGGTTATTCCCAGGCACTCAGTATAATCCACAGGTTATTTCCAGTCCCTCAGTATAATCCACAGGTTATACTCAGTCCCTCAGTGTATTCCACAGGTTATACTCAGTCTCTCAGTATAATCCACAGGTTATACCCAGTCCCTCAGTAGAATCCTCAGGTTATACTCAGTCCCTCAGTATAATCCACAGGTTATACCCAGTCCCTCAGTATAATCCACAGGTTATACTCAGTTCCTCAGTATAATCCAGAGGTAATACTCAGTCCCTCAGTATCATTCACAGGTTATACCAGTCCCTCGGTATAATCCACAGGTTACACCCTGTCCCTCAGTATAATCCACAGGTTATACAAAGTCCCTGAGTATAATCCACAGTTTATACTCAGTCCCTCAATATAATCCACAGTTTATACTCAGTCGCTCAGTATAATCGACAGGATGTACTCAGTCTCTCGGTATAATCGACAGGTTATACTCAGTCTCTCAGTATAATCCACAGGTTATACTCAGTCCCTCCATATAATCCACAGTTTATACTCAGTCCCTCAGTATAATCCACAGGTTAGACTCAGTCCCTCAGTATAATCCACAGGTTATACCCAGTCCCTCAGTATATTCCACAGGTTATACTCAGTCCCTCAGTATAATCCACAGGATATACTCAGTCCCTCAGTATAATCCACAGGTTATACTCAGTCCCTCAATATAATCCACAGGATTTACTCAGTCCCTCAGTATAATCCACAGGTTATACTGAGTCCCTCAGTATAATCCACAGGTTATACTCAGTCCCTCAATATAATCCACAGGATATATTCAGTCCCTCAGTATAATCCATAGGTTATACTCAGTCCCTCAGTATAATCCACAGGTTATACTCAGTCCCTCAGTATAATCCACAGGATATACTCAGCCCCTCAGTATAATCCACAGGTTATACTCAGTCCCTCAGTATAATCCACAGGTTATACTCAGTCCCTCAGTATAATCCACAGGATATACTCAGTCCCTCAGTATAATCCACGGGTTCTCCACAGTCCCTCAGTAGAATGGACAGGTTATTCCGAGGCCCTCAGTATAATCCACAGTATTAGACTCAGTCCCTCAATATAATCCACAGGTTATACTCAGTCCCTCAGTATAATCCACAGTTCATACTCAGTCCCTCAGTATAATCCACGGGTTCTCCACAGTCCCTCAGTATAATCCACAGGTTATACCAAGGCCCTCAGTATTATCCACAGGTTATACTCAGTCCCTCAATATAATCCACAGGTTATACTCAGTCCCTCAGTATTTTCCACAGATTATACTCAGTCCCTCAGTATAATCAACAGGTAATACTCAGTCCCTCAGTATAATCCACAGGTTACACCCAGTCCCTCAGTATAATCCACAGGTTATACTCAGTCCCTCAGTATAAATCACAGGTTATACCCAGTCCCTCAGTTTAATCCACAGGTTACACACAGTCCCTCAGTATAATCCACAGGTTATACTCAGTCCCTCAGTATAATCGACAGGTTATACTCAGTCCCTCAATATAATCCACAGGTTATACTCAGTCTCTCAGTATAATCCACAGGTTATACTCAGTCTCTCAGTATAATCCACAGGTTATACTCAGTCTCTCAGTATAATCCACAGGTTATACCCAGTCCCTCAGTATAATCCACAGGTTATACTCAGTCCCTCAATATAATCCACAGGTTATACCCAGTCCCTCAGTATAATCCACAGGTTATACTCAGTCTCTCAGTATAATCCACAGGTTATACTCAGTCCCTCAGTATAATCCACAGGTTATACTCAGTCCCTCAGTATAATCCACAGGTTATACCCAGTCCCTCAGTATATTCCACAGTTTATACTTAGTCTCTCAGTATAATCCACAGGTTATACTCAGTCCCTCAGTATAATCCACAGGTTATACTCAGTCCCTCAGAATAATCCACAGGTTATACTCAGTCTCTAAGTATAATCCACAGGTTATACTCAGTCCCTCAGTATATTCCACAGGTTATACTCAGTCTCTCAGTATAATCCACAGGTTATACTGAGTCCCTCAGTATAATCCACAGGTTATACTCAGTCCCTCAGTATAATCCACAGGTTATACCCAGTCCCTCAGTATAATCCACAGGATATACTCAGTCTCTCAGTATAATCCACAGGTTATACTTAGTCTCTCAGTATAATCCACAGGTTATACTCAGTCCCTCAGTATATTCCACAGGTTAGACTCAGTCCCTCAGTATAATCCACAGGATATACTCAGGCCCTCAGTATAATCCACAGGTTATACTCAGTCCCTCAATATAATCCACTGGATTTACCCAGTCCCTCAGTATAATCCACAGGTTATACTCAGTCCCTCAGTATAATCCACAGGTTATACTCAGTCGCTCAGTATAATCCACAGGTTATACTCAGTCTCTCAGTATTATCCACAGGTTATACTCAGTCCCTCAGTAAAATCCACAGGTTATACTCAGTACCTCAGTATAATCCACAGGTTATACCCAGTCCCTCAGTATATTCCACAGGTTATACTCAGTCTCTCAGTATAATCCACAGGTTATACTGAGTCCCTCAGTATAATCCACAGGTAATACTCAGTCCCTCAGTATAATCCACAGGTTATACCCAGTCCCTCAGTATATTCCACAGGTTATACTCAGTCTCTCAGTATAAACCACAGGTTATACTCAGTCTCTCATTATAATCCACAGGTTATACTCAGTCCCTCAATATAATCCACAGGATATACTCAGTCCCTCAGTATAATCCACAGGATATACTCAGTCCCTCAGTATAATCCACAGGTTATACTCAGTCCCTCAGTATAATCCACAGGATATACTCAGTCCCTCAGTATAATCCACAGGATAAACTCAGTCCCTCAGTATAATCCACAGGTTATACTCAGTCCCTCAATATAATCCACAGGCTATACTCAGTCCTTCTGTATAATCCACAGGTTATACCCAGTCCCTCAGTATATTCCATAGGTTATACTCAGTCTCTCAGTATAATCCACAGGTTATACTCAGTCCCTCAGTATAATCCACAGGTTATACTCAGTCCTTCTGTATAATCCACAGGTTATACCCAGTCCCTCAGTATATTCCACAGGTTATACCCAGTCCCTCAGTATATTCCACAGGTTATACTCAGTCTCTCAGTATAATCCACAGGTTATACTCAGTCCCTCAGTATAATCCACGGGTTCTCCACAGTCCCTCAGTAGAATCCACAGGTTATTCCCAGGCCCTCAGTATAATCCACAGGTTATTCCCAGTCCCTCAGTATAATCCACAGGTTATATTCAGTCCCTCAGTGTATTCCGCAGGTTATACTCAGTCTCTCAGTATAATCCACAGGTTATACCCAGTCCCTCAGTAGAATCCTCAGGTTATACTCAGTCCCTCAGTATAATCCACAGGTTATACCCAGTCCCTCAGTATAATCCACAGGTTATACTCAGTTCCTCAGTATAATCCAGAGGTAATACCCAGTCCCTCAGTATCATTCACAGGTTATACCCAGTCCCTCAGTATAATCCACAGGTTACACCCAGTCCCTCAGTATAATCCACAGGTTATACAAAGTCCCTTATTATAATCCACAGTTTATACTCAGTCCCTCAATATAATCCACAGTTTATACTCAGTCGCTCAGTATAATCGACAGGATGTACTCAGTCTCTCGGTATAATCGACAGGTTATACTCAGTCTCTCAGTATAATCCACAGGTTATACTCAGTCCCTCCATATAATCCACAGGTTATACTCAGTCTCTCAGTATAATCCACAGGTTATACTCAGTCCCTCAATATAATCCACAGGATATACTCAGCCCCTCAGTATAATCCACAGGATATACTCAGTCTCTCAGTATAATCCACAGGTTATACTCAGTCCCTCAGTATAATCCACAGGATATACTCAGTCCCTCGGTATAATCCACAGGATATACTCAGTCCCTCACTGTAATCCACAGGTTATACTGAGTCCCTCAGTATAATCCACAGGTTATACTCAGTCCTTCTGTATAATCCACAGGTTATACCCAGTCCCTCAGTATATTCCACAGGTTATACTCAGTCTCTCAGTATAATCCACAGGTTATACTCAGTCTCACAGTATAATCCACAGGTTATACTCAGTCCCTCAATATAATCCACAGGATAAACTCAGTCCCTCAGTATAATCCACAGGATATACTCAGTCCCTCAGTATAATCCACAGGTTATACTCAGTCCCTCAATATAATCCACAGGATATACTCAGTCCCTCAGTATAATCCACAGGTTAGACTCAGTCCCTCAGTATAATCCACAGGTTATACCCAGTCCCTCAGTATATTCCACAGGTTATACTCAGTCCCTCAGTATAATCCACAGGATATACTCAGTCCCTCAGTATAATCCACAGGTTATACTCAGTCCCTCAATATAATCCACAGGATTTACTCAGTCCCTCAGTATAATCCACAGGTTATACTCAGTCCCTCAGTATAATCCACAGGTTATACTCAGTCCCTCAGTATAATCCACTGGTTATATTCAGTCCCTCAGTATAATCCACAGGATATACTCAGCCCCTCAGTATAATCCACAGGTTATACTCAGTCCCTCAGTATAATCCACAGGTTATACTCAGTCCCTCAGTATAATCCACAGGATATACTCAGTCCCTCAGTATAATCCACGGGTTCTCCACAGTCCCTCAGTAGAATGGACAGGTTATTCCGAGTCCCTCAGTATAATCCACAGTATTAGACTCAGTCCCTCAATATAATCCACAGGTTATACTCAGTCCCTCAGTATAATCCACAGTTCATACTCAGTCCCTCAGTATAATCCACGGGTTCTCCACAGTCCCTCAGTATAATCCACAGGTTATACCAAGGCCCTCAGTATTATCCACAGGTTATACTCAGTCCCTCAATATAATCCACAGGTTAAACTCAGTCCCTCAGTATTTTCCACAGATTATACTCAGTCCCTCAGTATAATCCACAGGTAATACTCAGTCCCTCAGTATAATCCACAGGTTACACCCAGTCCCTCAGTATAATCCACAGGTTATACTCAGTACCTCAGTATAATTCACAGGTTATACCCAGTCCCTCAGTTTAATCCACAGGTTACACACAGTCCCTCAGTATAATCCACAGGTTATACTCAGTCCCTCAGTATAATCGACAGGTTATACTCAGTCCCTCAATATAATTCACAGGTTTTTTCAGTCTCTCAGTATAATCCACAGGTTATACTCAGTCTCTCAGGATAATCCACAGGTTATACTCAGTCTCTCAGTATAATCCACAGGTTATACTCAGTCTCTCAGTATAATCCACAGGTTATATTCAGTCCCTCAGTATAATCCACAGGTTATACTCAGTCCCTCAATATAATCCACAGGTTATACTCAGTCCCTCTGTATAATCCACAGGTTATAATCAGTCACTCAGTATAATCCACAGGTTATACCCAGTCCCTCAGTATATTCCACAGGTTATACTCAGTCTCTCAGTATAATCCACAGGTTATACTCAGTCCCTCAATATAATCCACAGGTTATACCCAGTCCCTCAGTATAATCCACAGGTTATACTCAGTCCCTCAATATAATCCACAGGTTATACCCAGTCGCTCAGTATAATCCACAGTATTAGACTCAGTCCCTCAGTATAATCCACAGGTTATACCCAGTCCCTCAGTATAATCCACAGGTTATACTCAGTCCCTCAATATAATCCACAGGTTATAACCAGTCCCTCAGTATAATCCACAGTATTAGACTCAGTCCCTCAGTATAATCCACAGGTTATACTCAGTCCCTCAGTATAATCCACAGGATATACTCAGTCCCACAGTATAATCCACAGGTTATACTCAGTCCCTCAGTATAATCCACAGGTTATACTCAGTCCCTCAGTATAATCCACAGGATATACTCAGTCCCTCAGTATAATCCACAGGTTATACTCAGTCCCTCAGTATAATCCACAGGTTATACTCAGTCCCTCAGTATAATCCACAGTATTAGACTCAGTCCCTCAGTATAATCCACAGGTTATACTCAGTCCCTCAGTATAATCCACAGGTTATACTCAGTCCCTCAGTATAATCCACAGGATATTCTCAGTCCCTCAGTATAATCCACAGGTTATACTCAGTCCCTCAGTATAATCCACAGGTTATACTCAGTCCCTCAGTATAATCCACAGGTTATACTCAGTCCCTCAGTATAATCCACAGGTTATATTCAGTCCTTCAGTATAATCCACAGGATATACTCAGTCCCTCAGTATAATCCACAGGTTATACCCAGGCCCTCAGTATAATCCACAGGATATACTCAGTCCCTCAGTATAATCCACAGGTTATACTCAGTCTCTCAGTATAATCCACAGGTTATACTCAATCCCTCAGTATAATCCACAGGTTATATTCAGTCCCTCAGTATAATCCACAGGATATACTCAGTCCGTCAGTATAATCCACAGGTTATACTCAGTCCCTCAGTATAATCCACAGGTTATACTCAGTCCCTCAGTAGAATCCACAGGTTATTCCCAGGCACTCAGTATAATCCACAGGTTATTTCCAGTCCCTCAGTATAATCCACAGGTTATACTCAGTCCCTCAGTGTATTCCACAGGTTATACTCAGTCTCTCAGTATAATCCACAGGTTATACCCAGTCCCTCAGTAGAATCCTCAGGTTATACTCAGTCCCTCAGTATAATCCACAGGTTATACCCAGTCCCTCAGTATAATCCACAGGTTATACTCAGTTCCTCAGTATAATCCAGAGGTAATACTCAGTCCCTCAGTATCATTCACAGGTTATACCAGTCCCTCGGTATAATCCACAGGTTACACCCTGTCCCTCAGTATAATCCACAGGTTATACAAAGTCCCTTAGTATAATCCACAGTTTATACTCAGTCCCTCAATATAATCCACAGTTTATACTCAGTCGCTCAGTATAATCGACAGGATGTACTCAGTCTCTCGGTATAATCGACAGGTTATACTCAGTCTCTCAGTATAATCCACAGGTTATACTCAGTCCCTCCATATAATCCACAGTTTATACTCAGTCCCTCAGTATAATCCACAGGTTAGACTCAGTCCCTCAGTATAATCCACAGGTTATACCGAGTCCCTCAGTATATTCCACAGGTTATACTCAGTCCCTCAGTATAATCCACAGGATATACTCAGTCCCTCAGTATAATCCACAGGTTATACTCAGTCCCTCAATATAATCCACAGGATTTACTCAGTCCCTCAGTATAATCCACAGGTTATACTGAGTCCCTCAGTATAATCCACAGGTTATACTCAGTCCCTCAATATAATCCACAGGATATATTCAGTCCCTCAGTATAATCCATAGGTTATACTCAGTCCCTCAGTATAATCCACAGGTTATACTCAGTCCCTCAGTATAATCCACAGGATATACTCAGCCCCTCAGTATAATCCACAGGTTATACTCAGTCCCTCAGTATAATCCACAGGTTATACTCAGTCCCTCAGTATAATCCACAGGATATACTCAGTCCCTCAGTATAATCCACGGGTTCTCCACAGTCCCTCAGTAGAATGGACAGGTTATTCCGAGGCCCTCAGTATAATCCACAGTATTAGACTCAGTCCCTCAATATAATCCACAGGTTATACTCAGTCCCTCAGTATAATCCACAGTTCATACTCAGTCCCTCAGTATAATCCACGGGTTCTCCACAGTCCCTCAGTATAATCCACAGGTTATACCAAGGCCCTCAGTATTATCCACAGGTTATACTCAGTCCCACAATATAATCCACAGGTTATACTCAGTCCCTCAGTATTTTCCACAGATTATACTCAGTCCCTCAGTATAATCAACAGGTAATACTCAGTCCCTCAGTATAATCCACAGGTTACACCCAGTCCCTCAGTATAATCCACAGGTTATACTCAGTCCCTCAGTATAAATCACAGGTTATACCCAGTCCCTCAGTTTAATCCACAGGTTACACACAGTCCCTCAGTATAATCCACAGGTTATACTCAGTCCCTCAGTATAATCGACAGGTTATACTCAGTCCCTCAATATAATCCACAGGTTATACTCAGTCTCTCAGTATAATCCACAGGTTATACTCAGTCTCTCAGTATAATCCACAGGTTATACTCAGTCTCTCAGTATAATCCACAGGTTATATTCAGTCCCTCAGTATAATCCACAGGTTATACTCAGTCCCTCAATATAATCCACAGGTTATACTCAGTCCCTCTGTATAATCCACAGGTTATACTCAGTCACTCAGTATAATCCACAGGTTATACCCAGTCCCTCAGTATATTCCACAGGTTATACTCAGTCTCTCAGTAAAATCCACAGGTTATACTCAGTCCCTCAATATAATCCACAGGTTATACCCAGTCCCTCAGTATAATCCACAGGTTATACTCAGTCCCTCAATATAATCCACAGGTTATACCCAGTCCCTCAGTATAATCCACAGTATTAGACTCAGTCCCTCAGTATAATCCACAGGTTATACCCAGTCCCTCAGTATAATCCACAGGTTATACTCAGTCCCTCAATATAATCCACAGGTTATACCCAGTCCCTCAGTATAATCCACAGGTTATACTCAGTCTCTCAGTATAATCCACAGGTTATACTCAGTCCCTCAGTATAATCCACAGGTTATACTCAGTCCCTCAGTATAATCCACAGGTTATACCCAGTCCCTCAGTATATTCCACAGTTTATACTTAGTCTCTCAGTATAATCCACAGGTTATACTCAGTCCCTCAGTATAATCCACAGGTTATACTCAGTCCCTCAGAATAATCCACAGGTTATACTCAGTCTCTAAGTATAATCCACAGGTTATACTCAGTCCCTCAGTATATTCCACAGGTTATACTCAGTCTCTCAGTATAATCCACAGGTTATACTGAGTCCCTCAGTATAATCCACAGGTTATACTCAGTCCCTCAGTATAATCCACAGGTTATACCCAGTCCCTCAGTATAATCCACAGGATATACTCAGTCTCTCAGTATAATCCACAGGTTATACTTAGTCTCTCAGTATAATCCACAGGTTATACTCAGTCCCTCAGTATATTCCACAGGTTAGACTCAGTCCCTCAGTATAATCCACAGGATATACTCAGGCCCTCAGTATAATCCACAGGTTATACTCAGTCCCTCAATATAATCCACTGGATTTACCCAGTCCCTCAGTATAATCCACAGGTTATACTCAGTCCCTCAGTATAATCCACAGGTTATACTCAGTCCCTCAGTATAATCCACAGGTTATACTCAGTCTCTCAGTATTATCCACAGGTTATACTCAGTCCCTCAGTAAAATCCACAGGTTATACTCAGTACCTCAGTATAATCCACAGGTTATACCCAGTCCCTCAGTATATTCCACAGGTTATACTCAGTCTCTCAGTATAATCCACAGGTTATACTGAGTCCCTCAGTATAATCCACAGGTAATACTCAGTCCCTCAGTATAATCCACAGGTTATACCCAGTCCCTCAGTATATTCCACAGGTTATACTCAGTCTCTCAGTATAAACCACAGGTTATACTCAGTCTCTCATTATAATCCACAGGTTATACTCAGTCCCTCAATATAATCCACAGGATATACTCAGTCCCTCAGTATAATCCACAGGATATACTCAGTCCCTCAGTATAATCCACAGGTTATACTCAGTCCCTCAGTATAATCCACAGGATATACTCAGTCCCTCAGTATAATCCACAGGATAAACTCAGTCCCTCAGTATAATCCACAGGTTATACTCAGTCCCTCAATATAATCCACAGGCTATACTCAGTCCTTCTGTATAATCCACAGGTTATACCCAGTCCCTCAGTATATTCCACAGGTTATACTCAGTCTCTCAGTATAATCCACAGGTTATACTCAGTCCCTCAGTATAATCCACGGGTTCTCCACAGTCCCTCAGTAGAATCCACAGGTTATTCCCAGGCCCTCAGTATAATCCACAGGTTATTCCCAGTCCCTCAGTATAATCCACAGGTTATATTCAGTCCCTCAGTGTATTCCGCAGGTTATACTCAGTCTCTCAGTATAATCCACAGGTTATACCCAGTCCCTCAGTAGAATCCTCAGGTTATACTCAGTCCCTCAGTATAATCCACAGGTTATACCCAGTCCCTCAGTATAATCCACAGGTTATACTCAGTTCCTCAGTATAATCCAGAGGTAATACCCAGTCCCTCAGTATCATTCACAGGTTATACCCAGTCCCTCAGTATAATCCACAGGTTACACCCAGTCCCTCAGTATAATCCACAGGTTATACAAAGTCCCTTATTATAATCCACAGTTTATACTCAGTCCCTCAATATAATCCACAGTTTATACTCAGTCGCTCAGTATAATCGACAGGATGTACTCAGTCTCTCGGTATAATCGACAGGTTATACTCAGTCTCTCAGTATAATCCACAGGTTATACTCAGTCCCTCCATATAATCCACAGGTTATACTCAGTCCCTCAATATAATCCACAGGTTATACTCAGTCCCTCTGTATAATCCACAGGTTATACTCAGTCCCTCAATATAATCCACAGGTTATACCGAGTCCCTCAGAATATTCCACAGGTTATACTCAGCCTCTCAGTATAATCCACAGGTTATACTCAGTCCCTCAGTATAATCCACAGGTTATACTCAGTCCCTCAGTATAATCCACAGGATATACTCAGTCCCTCAGTATAATCCACAGGTTATACCCAGGCCCTCAGTATAATCCACAGGATATACTCAGTCCCTCAGTATAATCCACAGGTTATACTCAGTCTCTCAGTATAATCCACAGGTTATACTCAGTCCCTCTGTATAATCCACAGGTTATATTCAGTCCCTCAGTATAATCCACAGGATATACTCAGTCCGTCAGTATAATCCACAGGTTATACTCAGTCCCTCAGTATAATCCACAGGTTATACTCAGTCCCTCAGTATAATCCACAGGTTATACTCAGTCCCTCAGTATAATCCACAGGTTATACTCAGTCTCTCAGTATAATCCACAGGTTATACTCAGTCCCTCAGTATAATCCACAGGTTATACTCAGTCCCTCAGTATAATCCACAGGTTATACTCAGTCCCTCAGTATAATCCACAGGTTATACTCAGTCCCTCAGTATAATCCACGGGTTCTCCACAGTCCCTCAGTAGAATCCACAGGTTATTCCCAGGCCCTCAGTATAATCCACAGGTTATTCCCAGTCCCTCAGTATAATCCACAGGTTATACTCAGTCCCTCGGTGTATTCCACAGGTTATACTCAGTCTCTCAGTATAATCCACAGGTTATACCCAGTCCCTCAGTAGAATCCTCAGGTTATACTCAGTCCCTCAGTATAATCCACAGGTTATACCCAGTCCCTCAGTATAATCCACAGATTATACTCAGTTCCTCTGTATAATCCAGAGGTAATACTCAGTCCCTCAGTATCATTCACAGGTTATACCCAGTCCCTCAGTATAATCCACAGGTTATACTCAGTCCCTCAGTATAATCCACGGGTTCTCCACAGTCCCTCAGTAGAATCCACAGGTTATTCCCAGGCCCTCAGATTAATCCACAGGTTATTCCCAGTCCCTCAGTATAATCCACAGGTTATATTCAGTCCCTCAGTGTATTCCGCAGGTTATACTCAGTCTCTCAGTATAATCCACAGGTTATACCCAGTCCCTCAGTAGAATCCTCAGGTTATACTCAGTCCCTCAGTATAATCCACAGGTTATACCCAGTCCCTCAGTATAATCCACAGGTTATACTCAGTTCCTCAGTATAATCCAGAGGTAATACTCAGTCCCTCAGTATCATTCACAGGTTATACCCAGTCCCTCAGTATAATCCACAGGTTACACCCAGTCCCTCAGTATAATCCACAGGTTATACAAAGTCCCTTAGTATAATCCACAGTTTATACTCAGTCCCTCAATATAATCCACAGTTTATACTCAGTCGCTAAGTATAATCGACAGGATGTACTCAGTCTCTCGTTATAATCGACAGGTTATACTCAGTCTCTCAGTATAATCCACAGGTTATACTCAGTCCCTCCATATAATCCACAGGTTATACTCAGTCCCTCAATATAATCCACAGGTTATACTCAGTCCCTCTGTATAATCCACAGGTTATACTCAGTCCCTCAATATAATCCACAGGTTATACCGAGTCCCTCAGAATATTCCACAGGTTATACTCAGCCTCTCAGTATAATCCACAGGTTATACTCAGTCCCTCAGTATAATCCACAGGTTATACTCAGTCCCTCAGTATAATCCACAGGATATACTCAGTCCCTCAGTATAATCCACAGGTTATACCCAGGCCCTCAGTATAATCCACAGGATATACTCAGTCCCTCAGTATAATCCACAGGTTATACTCAGTCTCTCAGTATAATCCACAGGTTATACTCAGTCCCTCTGTATAATCCACAGGTTATATTCAGTCCCTCAGTATAATCCACAGGATATACTCAGTCCGTCAGTATAATCCACTGGTTATACTCAGTCCCTCAGTATAATCCACAGGTTATACTCAGTCCCTCAGTATAATCCACAGGTTATACTCAGTCCCTCAGTATAATCCACAGGTTATACTCAGTCTCTCAGTATAATCCACAGGTTATACTCAGTCCCTCAGTATAATCCACAGGTTATACTCAGTCCCTCAGTATAATCCACAGGTTGTACTCAGTCCCTCAGTATAATCCACAGGTTATACTCAGTCCCTCAGTATAATCCACGGGTTCTCCACAGTCCCTCAGTAGAATCCACAGGTTATTCCCAGGCCCTCAGTATAATCCACAGGTTATTCCCAGTCCCTCAGTATAATCCACAGGTTATACTCAGTCCCTCAGTGTATTCCACAGGTTATACTCAGACTCTCAGTATAATCCACAGGTTATACCCAGTCCCTCAGTAGAATCCTCAGGTTATACTCAGTCCCTCAGTATAATCCACAAGTTATACCCAGTCCCTCAGTATAATCCACAGGTTATACTCAGTTCCTCTGTATAATCCAGAGGTAATACTCAGTCCCTCAGTATCATTCACAGGTTATACCCAGTCCCTCAGTATAATCCACAGGTTACACCCAGTCCCTCAGTATAATCCACAGGTTATACAAAGTCCCTTAGTATAATCCACAGTTTATACTCAGTCCCTCAATATAATCCACAGTTTATACTCAGTCGCTCAGTATAATCGACAGGATGTACTCAGTCTCTCGGTATAATCGACAGGTTATACTCAGTCTCTCAGTATAAGCCACAGGTTATACTCAGTCCCTCCATATAATCCACAGGTTATACTCAGTCCCTCAATATAATCCACAGGTTATACTCAGTCCCTCTGTATAATCCACAGGTTATACTCAGTCCCTCAATATAATCCACAGGTTATACCGAGTCCCTCAGAATATTCCACAGGTTATACTCAGCCTCTCAGTATAATCCACAGGTTATACTCAGTCCCGCAGTATAATCCACAGGTTATACTCAGTCCCTCAGTATAATCCACAGGTTATACTCAGTCTCTCAGTATAATCCACAGGTTATACTCAGTCCCTCAGTATAATCCACAGGTTATACTCAGTCCCTCAGTATAATCCACAGGTTATACCCAGTCCCTCAGTATATTCCACAGTTTATACTCAGTCTCTCAGTATAATCCACAGGTTATACTCAGTCCCTCAGTATAATCCACACGTTATACTCAGTCCCTCAGAATAATCCACAGGTTATACTCAGTCTCTAAGTATAATCCACAGGTTATACTCAGTCCCTCAGTATATTCCACAGGTTATACTCAGTCTCTCAGTATAATCCACAGGTTAAACTGAGTCCCTCAGTATAATCCACAGGTTATACTCAGTCCCTCAGTATAATCCACAGGTTATACCCAGTCCCTCAGTATAATCCACAGGATATACTCAGTCTCTCAGTATAATCCACAGGTTATACTTAGTCTCTCAGTATAATCCACAGGTTATACTCAGTCCCTCAGTATATTCCACAGGTTAGACTCAGTCCCTCAGTATAATCCACAGGATATACTCAGTCCCTCAGTATAATCCACAGGTTATACTCAGTCCCTCAATATAATCCACTGGATTTACCCAGTCCCTCAGTATAATCCACAGGTTATACTCAGTCCCTCAGTATAATCCACAGGTTATACTCAGTCCCTCAGTATAATCCACAGGTTATACTCAGTCTCTCAGTATTACCCACAGGTTATACTCAGTCCCTCAGTATAATCCACAGGTTATACTCAGTACCTCAGTATAATCCACAGGTTATACCCAGTCCCTCAGTATATTCCACAGGTTATACTCAGTCTCTCAGTATAATCCACAGGTTATACTGAGTCCCTCAGTATAATCCACAGGTTATACTCAGTCCCTCAGTATAATCCACAGGTTATACCCAGTCCCTCAGTATATTCCACAGGTTATACTCAGTCTCTCAGTATAAACCACAGGTTATACCCAGTCTCTCATTATAATCCACAGGTTATACTCAGTCCCTCAATATAATCCACAGGATATACTCAGTCCCTCAGTATAATCCACAGGATATACTCAGTCCCTCAGTATAATCCACAGGTTATACTCAGTCCCTCAGTATAATCCACAGGATATACTCAGTCCCTCAGTATAATCCACAGAATAAACTCAGTCCCTCAGTATAATCCACAGGTTATACTCAGTCCCTCAGTATAATCCACAGGCTATACTCAGTCCTTCTGTATAATCCACAGGTTATACCCAGTCCCTCAGTATATTCCATAGGTTATACTCAGTCTCTCAGTATAATCCACAGGTTATGCTCAGTCCCTCAGTATAATCCACAGGTTATACTCAGTCCTTCTGTATAATCCACAGGTTATACCCAGTCCCTCAGTATATTCCACAGGTTATACCCAGTCCCTCAGTATATTCCACAGGTTATACTCAGTCTCTCAGTATAATCCACAGGTTATACTCAGTCCCTCAGTATAATCCACAGGTTATACTCAGTCCTTCTGTATAATCCACAGGTTATACCCAGTCCCTCAGTATATTCCACAGGTTATACTCAGTCTCTCAGTGTAATCCACAGGTTATACTCAGTCTCTCTGTATAATCCACAGGTTATACTCAGTCCCTCAATATAATCCACTGGATATACTGAGTCCCCCAGTATAATCCACAGGATATACTCAGTCCCTCAGTATAATCCACAGGTTATACTCAGTCCCTCAGTATAATCCACAGGATATACTCAGTCCCTCAGTATAATCCACAGGTTAGACTCAGTCCCTCAGTATAATCCACAGGATATACTCAGTCCCTCAGTAGAATCCACAGGTTATACTCAGTCCCTCAATATAATCCACAGGATTTACTCAGTCCCTCAGTATAATCCACGGGTTCTCCACAGTCCCTCAGTAGAATCCACAGGTTATTCCGAGGCCCTCATTATAATCCACAGTATCAGACTCAGTTCCTCAGTATAATCCACAGGTTATACTCAGTCCCTCAGTATAATCCACAGATTATACTCAGTCCCTCAGTATAATCCACGGGTTCTCCATAGTCCCTCAGTATAATCCACAGGTTATACCATGGCCCTCAGTATTATCCACAGGTTATACTCAGTCCCTCAATATAATCCACAGGTAATCCTCAGTCCCTCAGTATTTTCCACAGATTATACTCAGTCCCTCAGTATAATCCACAGGTAATACTCAGCTCCTCAGTATATTCCACAGGTTACACCCAGTCCCTCAGTATAATCTACAGTTTATACTCAGTCTCTCAGTATAATCCACAGTTTATACTCAGTCACTCAGTAGAATCCTCAGGTTAGACTCAGTCCCTCAGTATAAACCACAGGTTATACTCAGTCCCTCAGTATAATTCACAGGTTATACCCAGTCCCTCAGTATAATCCACAGGTTACACACAGTCCCTCAGTATAATCCACGGGTTCTCCACAGTCCCTCAGTATAATCCACAGGTTATACCATGGCCCTCAGTATTATCCACAGGTTATACTCAGTCCCTCAATATAATCCACAGGTAATACTCAGTCCCTCAGTATTTTCCACAGATTATACTCAGTCCCTCAGTATAATCCACAGGTAATACTCAGCCCCTCAGTATATTCCACAGGTTACACCCAGTCCCTCAGTATAATCTACAGTTTATACTCAGTCTCTCAGTATAATCCAGTTTATACTCAGTCACTCAGTAGAATCCTCAGGTTAGACTCAGTCCCTCAGTAAAAACCACAGGTTATACTCAGCCCCTCATTATAATCCACAGTTTATACTCAGTCCCTCAATATAATCCACAGTTTATACTCAGTCGCTCAGTATAATCGACAGGTTATACTCAGTCTCCCAGTATAATCGACAGGTTATACTCAGTCTCTCAGGATAATCCACAGGTTATACTCAGTCCCTCCATATAATCCACAGGTTATACTCAGTCCCTCAATATAATCCACAGGTTATACTCAGTCCCTCTGTATAATCCACAGGTTATACTCAGTCACTCAGCATAATCCACAGGTTATACCCAGTCCCTCAGTATATTCCACAGGTTATACTCAGTCTCTCAATATAATCCACAGTTTATACTCAGTCGCTCAGTATAATCGACAGGTTATACTCAGTCTCCCAGTATAATCGACAGGTTATACTCAGTCCCTCATTATAATCCACAGGTTATACTCAGTCCCTCAGTATAATCCACAGGTAATACCCAGTCCCTCAGTATAATCCACAGGTTATACTCAGTCTCTCGGTATAATCCACAGGTTATACTCAGTCCCTCAGTATAATCCACAGGTTATACTCAGTCCCTCAGTATAATCCATAGGATATACTCAGTCTCTCAGTATAATCCACAGGTTATACTCAGTCTCTCAGTATAATCCACAGATTATACTCAGTCCCTCAGTATATTCCACAGGTTATACTCAGTCTCTCAGTATAATCTACAGGTTATGCTCAGTCCCTCAGTATAATCCACAGGATATACTCAGTCCCTCAGTATAATCCACATGTTATACTCAGTCCCTCAGTATAATCCACAGGATATACTCAGTCCCTCAGTATAATCCACAGGTTAGACTCAGTCCCTCAGTATAATCCACAGGATATACTCAGTCCCTCAGTATAATCCACAGGTTAGACTCAGTCCCTCAGTATAATCCACAGGATATTCTCAGTCCCTCAGTATAATCCACAGGTTATACTCAGTCTCTCAGTATAATCCACAGGTTATACTCAGTCCCTCAGAATAATCCACAGGTTATACTCAGTCCCTCAGTATAATCCACAGGTTATACCCAGTCCCACAGTATATTCCACAGGTTATACTCAGTCACTCAGTATAATCCACAGGTTATACTCAGTCCCTCAGTATAATCCACAGGATATTCTCAGTCCCTCCGTATAATCCACAGGTTATACTCAGTCCCGCAGTATAATCCACAGGTTATACTCAGTCCCTCTGTATAATCCACAGTTAATACCCAGTCCCTCAGTATATTCCACAGGTTATACTCAGTCTCTCAGTATAATCCACAGGTTATACTCAGTCTCTCAGTATAATCCACAGGTTATACTCAGTCCACCAATATAATCCACAGGATATACTCAGTCCCTCAGTATAATCCACAGGAAATACTCAGTCCCTCAGTATAATCCACAGGTTATACTCAGTCCCTCAGTATAATCCACAGGATATACTCAGTCCCTCAGTATAATCCACAGGTTATACTCAGTCCCTCAGTATAATCCACAGGTTATACTCAGTCCCTCAGTATAATCCACAGGTTATACTCAGTCCCTCAGTATAATCCACAGGTTATACTCAGTCTCTCAGTATAATCCACAGGTTATACTCAGTCCCTCAGTATAATCCACAGGTTATACTCAGTCCCTCAGTATAATCCACAGGTTATACTCAGTCCCTCAGTATAATCCACGGGTTCTCCACAGTCCCTCAGTAGAATCCACAGGTTATTCCCAGGCCCTCAGTATAATCCACAGGTTATTCCCAGTCCCTCAGTATAATCCACAGGTTATACTCAGTCCCTCGGTGTATTCCACAGGTTATACTCAGTCTCTCAGTATAATCCACAGGTTATACCCAGTCCCTCAGTAGAATCCTCAGGTTATACTCAGTCCCTCAGTATAATCCACAGGTTATACCCAGTCCCTCAGTATAATCCACAGATTATACTCAGTTCCTCTGTATAATCCAGAGGTAATACTCAGTCCCTCAGTATCATTCACAGGTTATACCCAGTCCCTCAGTATAATCCACAGGTTATACTCAGTCCCTCAGTATAATCCACGGGTTCTCCACAGTCCCTCAGTAGAATCCACAGGTTATTCCCAGGCCCTCAGTTAATCCACAGGTTATTCCCAGTCCCTCAGTATAATCCACAGGTTATATTCAGTCCCTCAGTGTATTCCGCAGGTTATACTCAGTCTCTCAGTATAATCCACAGGTTATACCCAGTCCCTCAGTAGAATCCTCAGGTTATACTCAGTCCCTCAGTATAATCCACAGGTTATACCCAGTCCCTCAGTATAATCCACAGGTTATACTCAGTTCCACAGTATAATCCAGAGGTAATACTCAGTCCCTCAGTATCATTCACAGGTTATACCCAGTCCCTCAGTATAATCCACAGGTTACACCCAGTCCCTCAGTATAATCCACAGGTTATACAAAGTCCCTTAGTATAATCCACAGTTTATACTCAGTCCCTCAATATAATCCACAGTTTATACTCAGTCGCTCAGTATAATCGACAGGATGTACTCAGTCTCTCGGTATAATCGACAGGTTATACTCAGTCTCTCAGTATAATCCACAGGTTATACTCAGTCCCTCCATATAATCCACAGGTTATACTCAGTCCCTCAATATAATCCACAGGTTATACTCAGTCCCTCTGTATAATCCACAGGTTATACTCAGTCCCTCAATATAATCCACAGGTTATACCGAGTCCCTCAGAATATTCCACAGGTTATACTCAGCCTCTCAGTATAATCCACAGGTTATACTCAGTCCCTCAGTATAATCCACAGGTTATACTCAGTCCCTCAGTATAATCCACAGGATATACTCAGTCCCTCAGTATAATCCACAGGTTATACCCAGGCCCTCAGTATAATCCACAGGATATACTCAGTCCCTCAGTATAATCCACAGGTTATACTCAGTCTCTCAGTATAATCCACAGGTTATACTCAGTCCCTCTGTATAATCCACAGGTTATATTCAGTCCCTCAGTATAATCCACAGGATATACTCAGTCCGTCAGTATAATCCACAGGTTATACTCAGTCCCTCAGTATAATCCACAGGTTATACTCAGTCCCTCAGTATAATCCACAGGTTATACTCAGTCCCTCAGTATAATCCACAGGTTATACTCAGTCTCTCAGTATAATCCACAGGTTATACTCAGTCCCTCAGTATAATCCACAGGTTATACTCAGTCCCTCAGTATAATCCACAGGTTATACTCAGTCCCTCAGTATAATCCACAGGTTATACTCAGTCCCTCAGTATAATCCACGGGTTCTCCACAGTCCCTCAGTAGAATCCACAGGTTATTCCCAGGCCCTCATTATAATCCACAGGTTATTCCCAGTCCCTCAGTATAATCCACAGGTTATACTCAGTCCCTCAGTGTATTCCACAGGTTATACTCAGACTCTCAGTATAATCCACAGGTTATACCCAGTCCCTCAGTAGAATCCTCAGGTTATACTCAGTCCCTCAGTATAATCCACAAGTTATACCCAGTCCCTCAGTATAATCCACAGGTTATACTCAGTTCCTCTGTATAATCCAGAGGTAATACTCAGTCCCTCAGTATCATTCACAGGTTATACCCAGTCCCTCAGTATAATCCACAGGTTACACCCAGTCCCTCAGTATAATCCACAGGTTATACAAAGTCCCTTAGTATAATCCACAATTTATACTCAGTCCCTCAATATAATCCACAGTTTATACTCAGTCGCTCAGTATAATCGACAGGATGTACTCAGTCTCTCGGTATAATCGACAGGTTATACTCAGTCTCTCAGTATAATCCACAGGTTATACTCAGTCCCTCCATATAATCCACAGGTTATACTCAGTCCCTCAATATAATCCACAGGTTATACTCAGTCCCTCTGTATAATCCACAGGTTATACTCAGTCCCTCAATATAATCCACAGGTTATACCGAGTCCCTCAGAATATTCCACAGGTTATACTCAGCCTCTCAGTATAATCCACAGGTTATACTCAGTCCCGCAGTATAATCCACAGGTTATACTCAGTCCCTCAGTATAATCCACAGGTTATACTCAGTCTCTCAGTATAATCCACAGGTTATACTCAGTCCCTCAGTATAATCCACAGGTTATACTCAGTCCCTCAGTATAATCCACAGGTTATACCCAGTCCCTCAGTATATTCCACAGTTTATACTCAGTCTCTCAGTATAATCCACAGGTTATACTCAGTCCCTCAGTATAATCCACAGGTTATACTCAGTCCCTCAGAATAATCCACAGGTTATACTCAGTCTCTAAGTATAATCCACAGGTTATACTCAGTCCCTCAGTATATTCCACAGGTTATACTCAGTCTCTCAGTATAATCCACAGGTTATACTGAGTCCCTCAGTATAATCCACAGGTTATACTCAGTCCCTCAGTATAATCCACAGGTTATACCCAGTCCCTCAGTATAATCCACAGGATATACTCAGTCTCTCAGTATAATCCACAGGTTATACTTAGTCTCTCAGTATAATCCACAGGTTATACTCAGTCCCTCAGTATATTCCACAGGTTAGACTCAGTCCCTCAGTATAATCCACAGGATATACTCAGTCGCTCAGTATAATCCACAGGTTATACTCAGTCCCTCAATATAATCCACTGGATTTACCCAGTCCCTCAGTATAATCCACAGGTTATAATCAGTCCCTCAGTATAATCCACAGGTTATACTCAGTCCCTCAGTATAATCCACAGGTTATACTCAGTCTCTCAGTATTACCCACAGGTTATACTCAGTCCCTCAGTATAATCCACAGGTTATACTCAGTACCTCAGTATAATCCACAGGTTATACCCAGTCCCTCAGTATATTCCACAGGTTATACTCAGTCTCTCAGTATAATCCACAGGTTATACTGAGTCCCTCAGTATAATCCACAGGTTATACTCAGTCCCTCAGTATAATCCACAGGTTATACCCAGTCCCTCAGTATATTCCACAGGTTATACTCAGTCTCTCAGTATAAACCACAGGTTATACTCAGTCTCTCATTATATTCCACAGGTTATACTCAGTCCCTCAATATAATCCACAGGATATACTCAGTCCCTCAGTATAATCCACAGGATATACTCAGTCCCTCAGTATAATCCACAGGTTATACTCAGTCCCTCAGTATAATCCACAGGATATACTCAGTCCCTCAGTATAATCCACAGGATAAACTCAGTCCCTCAGTATAATCCACAGGTTATACTCAGTCCCTCAGTATAATCCACAGGCTATACTCAGTCCTTCTGTATAATCCACAGGTTATACCCAGTCCCTCAGTATATTCCATAGGTTATACTCAGTCTCTCAGTATAATCCACAGGTTATGCTCAGTCCCTCAGTATAATCCACAGGTTATACTCAGTCCTTCTGTATAATCCACAGGTTATACCCAGTCCCTCAGTATATTCCACAGGTTATACCCAGTCCCTCAGTATATTCCACAGGTTATACTCAGTCTCTCAGTATAATCCACAGGCTATACTCAGTCCCTCAGTATAATCCACAGGTTATACTCAGTCCTTCTGTATAATCCACAGGTTATACCCAGTCCCTCAGTATATTCCACAGGTTATACTCAGTCTCTCAGTGTAATCCACAGGTTATACTCAGTCTCTCTGTATAATCCACAGGTTATACTCAGTCCCTCAATATAATCCACTGGATATACTGAGTCCCCCAGTATAATCCACAGGATATACTCAGTCCCTCAGTATAATCCACAGGTTATACTCAGTCCCTCAGTATAATCCACAGGATATACTCAGTCCCTCAGTATAATCCACAGGTTAGACTCAGTCCCTCAGTATAATCCACAGGATATACTCAGTCCCTCAGTAGAATCCACAGGTTATACTCAGTCCCTCAATATAATCCACAGGATTTACTCAGTCCCTCAGTATAATCCACGGGTTCTCCACAGTCCCTCAGTAGAATCCACAGGTTATTCCGAGGCCCTCATTATAATCCACAGTATCAGACTCAGTTCCTCAGTATAATCCACAGGTTATACTCAGTCCCTCAGTATAATCCACAGATTATACTCAGTCCCTCAGTATAATCCACGGGTTCTCCATAGTCCCTCAGTATAATCCACAGGTTATACCATGGCCCTCAGTATTATCCACAGGTTATACTCAGTCCCTCAATATAATCCACAGGTAATCCTCAGTCCCTCAGTATTTTCCACAGATTATACTCAGTCCCTCAGTATAATCCACAGGTAATACTCAGCTCCTCAGTATATTCCACAGGTTACACCCAGTCCCTCAGTATAATCTACAGTTTATACTCAGTCTCTCAGTATAATCCACAGTTTATACTCAGTCACTCAGTAGAATCCTCAGGTTAGACTCAGTCCCTCAGTATAAACCACAGGTTATACTCAGTCCCTCAGTATAATTCACAGGTTATACCCAGTCCCTCAGTATAATCCACAGGTTACACACAGTCCCTCAGTATAATCCACGGGTTCTCCACAGTCCCTCAGTATAATCCACAGGTTATACCATGGCCCTCAGTATTATCCACAGGTTATACTCAGTCCCTCAATATAATCCACAGGTAATACTCAGTCCCTCAGTATTTTCCACAGATTATACTCAGTCCCTCAGTATAATCCACAGGTAATACTCAGCCCCTCAGTATATTCCACAGGTTACACCCAGTCCCTCAGTATAATCTACAGTTTATACTCAGTCTCTCAGTATAATCCAGTTTATACTCGGTCACTCAGTAGAATCCTCAGGTTAGACTCAGTCCCTCAGTATAAACCACAGGTTATACTCAGTCCCTCATTATAATCCACAGTTTATACTCAGTCCCTCAATATAATCCACAGTTTATACTCAGTCGCTCAGTATAATCGACAGGTTATACTCAGTCTCCCAGTATAATCGACAGGTTATACTCAGTCTCTCAGGATAATCCACAGGTTATACTCAGTCCCTCCATATAATCCACAGGTTATACTCAGTCCCTCAATATAATCCACAGGTTATACTCAGTCCCTCTGTATAATCCACAGGTTATACTCAGTCACTCAGCATAATCCACAGGTTATACCCAGTCCCTCAGTATATTCCACAGGTTATACTCAGTCTCTCAGTATAATCCACAGGTTATACTCAGTCCCTCATTATAATCCACAGGTTATACTCAGTCCCTCAGTATAATCCACAGGTAATACCCAGTCCCTCAGTATAATCCACAGGTTATACTCAGTCTCTCGGTATAATCCACAGGTTATACTCAGTCCCTCAGTATAATCCACAGGTTATACTCAGTCCCTCAGTATAATCCATAGGATATACTCAGTCTCTCAGTATAATCCACAGGTTATACTCAGTCTCTCAGTATAATCCACAGATTATACTCAGTCCCTCAGTATATTCCACAGGTTATACTCAGTCTCTCAGTATAATCTACAGGTTATGCTCAGTCCCTCAGTATAATCCACAGGACATACTCAGTCCCTCAGTATAATCCACATGTTATACTCAGTCCCTCAGTATAATCCACAGGATATACTCAGTCCCTCAGTATAATCCACAGGTTAGACTCAGTCCCTCAGTATAATCCACAGGATATACTCAGTCCCTCAGTATAATCCACAGGTTAGACTCAGTCCCTCAGTATAATCCACAGGATATTCTCAGTCCCTCAGTATAATCCACAGGTTATACTCAGTCTCTCAGTATAATCCACAGGTTATACTCAGTCCCTCAGAATAATCCACAGGTTATACTCAGTCCCTCAGTATAATCCACAGGTTATACCCAGTCCCACAGTATATTCCACAGGTTATACTCAGTCACTCAGTATAATCCACAGGTTATACTCAGTCTCTCAGTATAATCCACAGGTTATACTCAGTCTCTCAGTATAATCCACAGGTTATACTCAGTCCCTCAGTATATTCCACAGGTTATACTCAGTCCGTCTGTATAATCCACAGGTTATACCCAGTCCCTCAGTATATTCCACAGGTTATACTCAGTCTCTCAGTATAATCCACAGGTTATACTCAGTCTCTCCGTATAATCCACAGGTTATACTCAGTCCCTCAATATAATCCACAGGATATACTCAGTCCCTCAGTATAATCCACAGGATATACTCAGTCCCTCAGTATAATCCACAGGTTATACTCAGTCCCTCAGTATAATCCACAGTTTATACTCAGTCCCTCAGTATAATCCACAGGATATTCTCAGTCCCTCCGTATAATCCACAAGTTATACTCAGTCCCGCAGTATAATCCACAGGTTATACTCAGTCCCTCTGTATAATCCACAGTTAATACCCAGTCCCTCAGTATATTCCACAGGTTATACTCAGTCTCTCAGTATAATCCACAGGTTATACTCAGCCTCTCAGTATAATCCACAAGTTATACTCAGTCCACCAATATAATCCACAGGATATACTCAGTCCCTCAGTATAATCCACAGGAAATACTCAGTCCCTCAGTATAATCCACAGGTTATACTCAGTCCCTCAGTATAATCCACAGGATATACTCAGTCCCTCAGTATAATCCACAGGTTAGACTCAGTCCCTCACTATAATCCACAGGATATACTCAGTCCCTCAGTATAATCTACAGGTTATACTCAGTACCTCAATATAATCCACAGGATATACTCAGTCCCTCAGTATAATCCACAGGTTAGACTCAGTCCCTCACTATAATCCACAGGATATACTCAGTCCCTCAGTATAATCTACAGGTTATACTCAGTCCCTCAGTATAATCCACAGGTTATACTCAGTCCCTCAGTATAATCCACAGGTTATACTCAGTCTCTCAGTATAATCCAGAGGTTATACTCAGTCCCTCAATATAATCCACAGGTTATACCCAGTCCCTCAGTATAATCCACAGGATATACTCAGTCCCTCAGTATAATCCACAGGTTAGACTCAGTCCCTCAGTATAATCCACAGGATATACTCAGTCCCTCAGTATAATCCACAGGTTATACTCAGTCCATCAGTATAATCCACAGGATATAGTCAGTCCCTCAGTATAATCTACAGGTTAGACTCAGTCCCTCAGTATAATCCACAGGATATACTCAGTCCCTCAGTATAATCCACAGGATATACTCAGTCCCTCAGTATAATCCACAGGTTATACTCAGTCCCTCAGTATAATCCACAGGATATGCTCAGTCCCTCAGTATTACCCACAGGTTATACTCAGTCCCTCAGTATAATCCATAGGATATATTGAGTCCCTCAGTATAATCCACAGGTTAGACTCAGTCCCTCAATATAATCCACAGGTTATACTCAGTCTCTCAGTATAATCCACAGGTTATACTCAGTCCCTCAGTATAATCCACAGGTTATACTCAGTCCCTCTGTATAATCCACAGGTTATACTCAGTCCCTCAATATAATCCACAGGTTATACCCTGTCCCTCAGTATATTCCACAGGTTATACTCAGTCTCTCAGTATAATCCACAGGTTATACTCAGTCACTCAGCATAATCCACAGGTTATACCCAGTCCCTCAGTATATTCCACAGGTTATACTCAGTCTCTCAGTATAATCCACAGGTTATACTCAGTCCCTCATTATAATCCACAGGTTATACCCAGTCCCTCAGTATATTCCACAGGTTATACTCAGTCTCTCAGTATAATCCACAGGTTTTCTCAGTCCCTCATTATAATCCACAGGTTATACTCAGTCCCTCAGTATAATCCACAGGTAATACCCAGTCCCTCAGTATAATCCACAGGTTATACTCAGTCTCTCGGTATAATCCACAGGTTATACTCAGTCCCTCAGTATAATCCACAGGTTATACTCAGTCCCTCAGTATAATCCATAGGATATACTCAGTCTCTCAGTATAATCCACAGGTTATACTCAGTCTCTCAGTATAATCCACAGATTATACTCAGTCCCTCAGTATATTCCACAGGTTATACTCAGTCTCTCAGTATAATCTACAGGTTATGCTCAGTCCCTCAGTATAATCCACAGGATATACTCAGTCCCTCAGTATAATCCACATGTTATACTCAGTCCCTCAGTATAATCCACAGGATATACTCAGTCCCTCAGTATAATCCACAGGTTATACTCAGTCCCTCAGTATAATCCATAGGATATACTCAGTCTCTCAGTATAATCCACAGGTTATACTCAGTCTCTCAGTATAATCCACAGATTATACTCAGTCCCTCAGTATATTCCACAGGTTATACTCAGTCTCTCAGTATAATCTACAGGTTATGCTCAGTCCCTCAGTATAATCCACAGGATATACTCAGTCCCTCAGTATAATCCACATGTTATACTCAGTCCCTCAGTATAATCCACAGGATATACTCAGTCCCTCAGTATAATCCACAGGTTAGACTCAGTCCCTCAGTATAATCCACAGGATATACTCAGTCCCTCAGTATAATCCACAGGTTAGACTCAGTCCCTCAGTATAATCCACAGGATATTCTCAGTCCCTCAGTATAATCCACAGGTTATACTCAGTCTCTCAGTATAATCCACAGGTTATACTCAGTCCCTCAGAATAATCCACAGGTTATACTCAGTCCCTCAGTATAATCCACAGGTTATACCCAGTCCCACAGTATATTCCACAGGTTATACTCAGTCACTCAGTATAATCCACAGGTTATACTCAGTCTCTCAGTATAATCCACAGGTTATACTCAGTCTCTCAGTATAATCCACAGGTTATACTCAGTCCCTCAGTATATTCCACAGGTTATACTCAGTCCGTCTGTATAATCCACAGGTTATACCCAGTCCCTCAGTATATTCCACAGGTTATACTCAGTCTCTCAGTATAATCCACAGGTTATACTCAGTCTCTCCGTATAATCCACAGGTTATACTCAGTCCCTCAATATAATCCACAGGATATACTCAGTCCCTCAGTATAATCCACAGGATATACTCAGTCCCTCAGTATAATCCACAGGTTATACTCAGTCCCTCAGTATAATCCACAGTTTATACTCAGTCCCTCAGTATAATCCACAGGATATTCTCAGTCCCTCCGTATAATCCACAAGTTATACTCAGTCCCGCAGTATAATCCACAGGTTATACTCAGTCCCTCTGTATAATCCACAGTTAATACCCAGTCCCTCAGTATATTCCACAGGTTATACTCAGTCTCTCAGTATAATCCACAGGTTATACTCAGCCTCTCAGTATAATCCACAAGTTATACTCAGTCCACCAATATAATCCACAGGATATACTCAGTCCCTCAGTATAATCCACAGGAAATACTCAGTCCCTCAGTATAATCCACAGGTTATACTCAGTCCCTCAGTATAATCCACAGGATATACTCAGTCCCTCAGTATAATCCACAGGTTAGACTCAGTCCCTCACTATAATCCACAGGATATACTCAGTCCCTCAGTATAATCTACAGGTTATACTCAGTACCTCAATATAATCCACAGGATATACTCAGTCCCTCAGTATAATCCACAGGTTAGACTCAGTCCCTCACTATAATCCACAGGATATACTCAGTCCCTCAGTATAATCTACAGGTTATACTCAGTCCCTCAGTATAATCCACAGGTTATACTCAGTCCCTCAGTATAATCCACAGGTTATACTCAGTCTCTCAGTATAATCCAGAGGTTATACTCAGTCCCTCAATATAATCCACAGGTTATACCCAGTCCCTCAGTATAATCCACAGGATATACTCAGTCCCTCAGTATAATCCACAGGTTAGACTCAGTCCCTCAGTATAATCCACAGGATATACTCAGTCCCTCAGTATAATCCACAGGTTATACTCAGTCCATCAGTATAATCCACAGGATATAGTCAGTCCCTCAGTATAATCTACAGGTTAGACTCAGTCCCTCAGTATAATCCACAGGATATACTCAGTCCCTCAGTATAATCCACAGGATATACTCAGTCCCTCAGTATAATCCACAGGTTATACTCAGTCCCTCAGTATAATCCACAGGATATGCTCAGTCCCTCAGTATTACCCACAGGTTATACTCAGTCCCTCAGTATAATCCATAGGATATATTGAGTCCCTCAGTATAATCCACAGGTTAGACTCAGTCCCTCAATATAATCCACAGGTTATACTCAGTCTCTCAGTATAATCCACAGGTTATACTCAGTCCCTCAGTATAATCCACAGGTTATACTCAGTCCCTCTGTATAATCCACAGGTTATACTCAGTCCCTCAATATAATCCACAGGTTATACCCTGTCCCTCAGTATATTCCACAGGTTATACTCAGTCTCTCAGTATAATCCACAGGTTATACTCAGTCCCTCAGTATAATCCACAGGTTATACTCAGTCTCTCAATATTATCCACAGGTTATACTCAGTCCCTCAGTATAATCCACAGGTTATACTCAGTCCCTCTGTATAATCCACAGGTTATGCCCAGTCCCTCAGTATATTCCACAGGTTATACTCAGTCTCTCAGTTTAATCCACAGGTTATACTCAGTCTCTCCGTATAATCCACAGGTTATACTCAGTCCCTCAATATAATCCACAGGATATACTCAGTCCCTCAGTATAATCCACAGGATATACTCAGTCCCTCAGTATAATCCACAGGTTATACTCAGTCCCTCAGTATAATCCACAGGATATACTCAGTCCCTCAGTATAATCCACAGGATATTCTCAGTCCCTCAGTATAATCCACAGGTTATACTCAGTCCCTCAGTATAATCCACAGGTTATACTCAGTCCCTCTGTATAATCCACAGTTTATACCCAGTCCCTCAGTATATTCCACAGGTTATACTCAGTCTCTCAGTATAATCCACAGGTTATACTCAGTCTCTCAGTATAATCAACAGGTTATACTCAGTCCCTCAATATAATCCACAGGATATACTCAGTCCCTCAGTATAATCCACAGGAAATACTCAGTCCCACAGTATAATCCACAGGTTATACTCAGTCCCTCAGTATAATCCACAGGATATACTCAGTCCCTCAGTATAATCCACAGGTTAGACTCAGTACCTCACTATAATCCACAGGATATACTCAGTCCCTCAGTATAATGCACAGGTTATACTCAGTCCCTCAATATAATCCACAGGAAATACTCAGTCCCTCAGTATAATCCACAGGTTATACTCAGTCCCTCAGTATAATCCACAGGTTATACTCAGTCCCTCAGTATAATCCACAGGTTATACTCAGTCGCTCAGTATAATCCACAGGTTATACTCAGTCCCTCAGTATAATCCACAGGATATACTCAGTCCCTCACTATAATCCACAGGTTATACTCAGTCCCTCAGTATAATCCACAGGACATACTCAGTCCCTCAGTATATTCCACAGATTATACTCAGTCCCTCAGTATAAACCACGGGTTCTCCACAGTCCCGCAGTAGAATCCACAGGTTATTCCGAGGCCCTCAGTATAATCCACAGTATTAGACTCAGTCCCTCAGTATAATCCACAGGTTATACTCAGTCCCTCAGTATAATCCACGGGTTCTCCACAGTCCCTCAGTATAATCCACATCTTATACCAAGGCCCTCGGTATTATCCACAGGTTATACTCAGTCCCTCAGTATAATCCACAGGTTATACTCAGTCCCTCGGCATAATCCACAGGCTATACTCAGTCCCTCTTTATAATCCACAGGTTACACCCAGTCCCTCAGTATAATCCACAGTTTATACTCAGTCTCTCAGTATAATCCACAGGTTATACCCAGTCCCTCAGTAGAATCCTCAGTTTAGACACAGTCCCTCAGTATAATCCACAGGTTATACTCAGTCCCTCAGTACAATTCACAGGTTATACCCAGTCCCTCAGTATAATCCACAGGTTACACCCAGTCCCTCAGTATAATCCACAGGTTATACACAGTCCCTCAGTATAATGCACAGTTTATACTCAGTCCCTCAATATAATCCACAGGTTATACTCAGTCTCCCAGTATAATCCACAGGTTATACTCAGTCTCTCAGTATAATCCACAGGTTATACTCAGTCCCTCAGTATAATCCATAGGATATACTCAGTCTCTCAGTATAATCCACAGGTTATACTCAGTCTCTCAGTATAATCCACAGATTATACTCAGTCCCTCAGTATATTCCACAGGTTATACTCAGTCTCTCAGTATAATCTACAGGTTATACTCAGTCCCTCAGTATAATCCACAGGATATACTCAGTCCCTCAGTATAATCCACATGTTATACTCAGTCCCTCAGTATAATCCACAGGATATACTCAGTCCCTCAGTATAATCCACAGGTTAGACTCAGTCCCTCAGTATAATCCACAGGATATACTCAGTCCCTCAGTATAATCCACAGGTTAGACTCAGTCCCTCAGTATAATCCACCGGATATTCTCAGTCCCTCAGTATAATCCACAGGTTATACTCAGTCTCTCAGTATAATCCACAGGTTATACTCAGTCCCTCAGAATAATCCACAGGTTATACTCAGTCCCTCAGTATAATCCACAGGTTATACCCAGTCCCACAGTATATTCCACAGGTTATACTCAGTCTCTCAGTATAATCCACAGGTTATACTCAGTCTCTCAGTATAATCCACAGGTTATACTCAGTCCCTCAGTATATTCCACAGGTTATACTCAGTCTCTCAGTATAATCCACAGGTTATACTCAGTCCCTCAGTATAATCCACAGGTTATACTCAGTCCCTCTGTATAATCCACAGGTTATACCCAGTCCCACAGTATATTCCACAGGTTATACTCAGTCTCTCAGTATAATCCACAGGTTATACCCAGTCCCTCAGAATAATCCACAGGTTATACTCAGTCTCTCAGTATAATCCACAGGTTATACTCAATCCCTCAGTATATTCCACAGGTTATACTCAGTCTCGCAGTATAATCCACAGGTTATACTCAGTCCCTCAGTATAATCCACAGGTTATACTCAGTCTCGCAGTATAATCCACAGGTTATACTCAGTCCCTCAGTTTAATCCACAGGTTATACTCAGTCCCTCTGTATAATCCACAGGTTATACCCAGTCCCTCAGTATATTCCACAGGTTATACTCAGTCTCTCAGTATAATCCACAGGTTATACTCAGTCTCTCCGTATAATCCACAGGTTATACTCAGTCCCTCAATATAATCCACAGGATATACTCAGTCCCTCAGTATAATCCACAGGATATACTCAGTCCCTCAGTATAATCCACAGGTTATACTCAGTCCCTCAGTATAATCCACAGTTTATACTCAGTTCCTCAGTATAATCCACAGGATATTCTCAGTCCCTCCGTATAATCCACAGGTTATACTCAGTCCCGCAGTATAATCCACAGGTTATACTCAGTCCCTCTGTATAATCCACAGTTTATACCCAGTCCCTCAGTATATTCCACAGGTTATACTCAGTCTCTCAGTATAATCCACAGGTTATACTCAGTCTCTCAGTATAATCCACAGGTTATACTCAGTCCACCAATATAATCCACAGGATATACTCAGTCCCTCAGTATAATCCACAGGAAATACTCAGTCCCTCAGTATAATCCACAGGTTATACTCTGTCCCTCAGTATAATCCACAGGATATACTCAGTCCCTCAGTATAATCCACAGGTTAGACTCAGTCCCTCACTATAATCCACAGGATATACTCAGTCCCTCAGTATAATCCACAGGTTATACTCAGTACCTCAATATAATCCACAGGATTTACTCAGTCCCTCAGTATAATCCACAGGTTATACTCAGTCCCTCAGTATAATCCACAGGTTATACTCAGTCCCTCAATATAATCCACAGGATATACTTATTCTCTCAGTTTAATCCACAGGTTATACTCAGTCTCTCAGTATAATCCAGAGGTTATACTCAGTCCCTCAATATAATTCACAGGTTATACCCAGTCCCTCAGTATAATCCACAGGATATACTCAGTCCCTCAGTATAATCCACAGGTTAGACTCAGTCCCTCAGTATAATCCACAGGATATACTCAGTCCCTCAGTATAATCCACAGGTTATACTCAGTCCATCAGTATAATCCACAGGATATACTCAGTCCCTCAGTATAATCTACAGGTTAGACTCAGTCCCTCAGTATAATCCACAGGATATACTCAGTCCCTCAGTATAATCCACAGGATATACTCAGTCCCTCAGTATAATCCACAGGTTATACTCAGTCCCTCAGTATAATCCACAGGATATGCTCAGTCCCTCAGTATAACCCACAGGTTATACTCAGTCCCTCAGTATAATCCATAGGATATATTGAGTCCCTCAGTATAATACACAGGTTAGACTCAGTCCCTCAATATAATCCACAGGTTATACTCAGTCTCTCAGTATAATCCACAGGTTATACTCAGTCCCTCAGTATAATCCACAGGTTATACTCAGTCCCTCTGTATAATCCACAGGTTATACTCAGTCCCTCAATATAATCCACAGGTTATACCCAGTCCCTCAGTATATTCCACAGGTTATACCCAGTCCCTCAGTAGAATCCACAGGTTATACTCAGTCCCTCAGTATAATCCACAGGTTATACTCAGTCTCTCAATATTATCCACAGGTTATACTCAGTCCCTCAGTATAATCCACAGGTTATACTCAGTCCCTCTGTATAATCCACAGGTTATGCCCAGTCCCTCAGTATATTCCACAGGTTATACTCAGTCTCTCAGTTTAATCCACAGGTTATACTCAGTCTCTCCGTATAATCCACAGGTTATACTCAGTCCCTCAATATAATCCACAGGAAATACTCAGTCCCTCAGTATAATCCACAGGTTATACTCAGTCCCTCAGTATAATCCACAGGTTATACTCAGTCCCTCAGTATAATCCACAGGTTATACTCAGTCGCTCAGTATAATCCACAGGTTATACTCAGTCCCTCAGTATAATCCACAGGATATACTCAGTCCCTCACTATAATCCACAGGTTATACTCAGTCCCTCAGTATAATCCACAGGATATACTCAGTCCCTCAGTATATTCCACAGATTATACTCAGTCCCTCAGTATAAACCACGGGTTCTCCACAGTCCCGCAGTAGAATCCACAGGTGATTCCCAGGCCCTCAGTATAATCCACAGTATTAGACTCAGTCCCTCAGTATAATCCACAGGTTATACTCAGTCCCTCAGTATAATCCACGGGTTCTCCACAGTCCCTCAGTATAATTCACAGCTTATACCAAGGCCCTCGGTATTATCCACAGGTTATACTCAGTCCCTCAGTATAATCCACAGGTTATACTCAGTCCCTCGGCATAATCCTCAGGCTTTACTCAGTCCCTCTTTATAATCCACAGGTTACACCCAGTCCCTCAGTATAATCCACAGTTTATACTCAGTCTCTCAGTATAATCCACAGGTTATACCCAGTCCCTCAGTAGAATCCTCAGTTTAGACACAGTCCCTCAGTATAATCCACAGGTTATACTCAGTCCCTCAGTACAATTCACAGGTTATACCCAGTCCCTCAGTATAATCCACAGGTTACACCCAGTCCCTCAGTATAATCCACAGGTTATACACAGTCCCTCAGTATAATGCACAGTTTATACTCAGTCCCTCAATATAATCCACAGGTTATACTCAGTCTCCCAGTATAATCCACAGGTTATACTCAGTCTCTCAGTATAATCCACAGGTTATACTCAGTCCCTCCATATAATCAACAGGTTATACTCAGTCCCTCAATATAATCCACAGGTTATACTCAGTCCCTCTGTATAATCCACAGGTTATACTCAGTCTCTCAGTATAATCCACAGGTTATACCCAGTCCCTCAGTATATTCCGCAGGTTATACTCAGTCTCTCAGTATAATCCACAGGTTATACTCAGTCCCTCAGTATAATCCACAGATTATACTCAGTCCCTCAGTATAATCCACAGGTTATACTCAGTCTCTCAGTATAATCCACAGGTAATACTCAGTCCCTCAGTATAATCCACAGGTTATACTCAGTCCCTCAGTATAATCCACAGTTTATACTCAGTCTCTCAGTATAATCCACAGGTTATAGTCAGTCCCTCAGAATAATCCACAGGTTATACTCTGTCTCTCAGTATAATCCACAGGTTATACCCTGTCCCCCAGTATATTCCACAGGTTATACTCAGTGTCTCAGTATAATCCACAGGTTATACTCAGCCCCTCAGTAAAATCCACAGGTTATACTCAGTCCCTCAGTATAATCCACAGGTTATACTCAGTCTCTCAGTATAATCCACAGGTTATACTCAGTCTGTCAGTATAATCCACAGGTTATACTCAGTCCCTCAGTATATTCCACAGGTTATACTCAGTCTCTCAGTATAATCCACAGGTTATACTCAGTCCCTCAGTATAATCCACAGGTTATGCTCAGTCCCTCAGTATAATCCACAGGTTATACTCAGTCCCTCTGTATAATCCACAGGTTATGCCCAGTCCCTCAGTATATTCCACAGGTTATACTCAGTCTCTCAGTTTAATCCACAGGTTATACTCAGTCTCTCTGTATAATCCACAGGTTATACTCAGTCCCTCAATATAATCCACAGGATATACTCAGTCCCTCAGTATAATCCACGGGATATACTCAGTCCCTCAGTATAATCCACAGGTTATACTCAGTCCCTCAGTATAATCCACAGGATATACTCAGTCCCTCAGTAGAATCCACATGATATTCTCAGTCCCTCAGTATAATCCACAGGTTATACTCAGTCCCTCAGTATAATCCACAGGTTATACTCAGTCCCTCTGTATAATCCACAGTTTATACCCAGTCCCTTAGTATATTCCACAGGTTATACTCAGTCTCTCAGTATAATCCACAGGTTATACTCAGTCTCTCAGTATAATCCACAGGTTATACTCAGTCCCTCAATATAATCCACAGGATATACTCAGTCCCTCAGTATAATCCACAGGAAATACTCAGTCCCACAGTTTTAATCCACAGGTTATACTCAGTCCCTCAGTATAATCCACAGGATATACTCAGTCCCTCAGTATAATCCACAGTTTAGACTCAGTCCCTCACTATAATCCACAGGATATACTCAGTCCCTCAGTATAATCCACAGGTTATACTCAGTCCCTCAATATAATCCACAGGATATACTCAGTCCCTCAGTATAATCCACAGGTTATACTCAGTCCCTCAGTATAATCCACAGGTTATACTCAGTCCCTCAGTATAATCCACAAGTTATACTCAGTCCCTCAGTATAATCCACAGGATATACTCAGTCCCTCAGTATAACCCACAGGTTATACTCAGTCCCTCAGTATAATCCATAGGATATATTGAGTCCCACAGTATAATCCACAGGTTAGATTCAGTCCCTCAATATAATCCACAGGTTATACTCAGTCTCTCAGTATAATCCACAGGTTATACTCAGTACCTCAGTATAATCCACAGGTTATACTCAGTCCCTCTGTATAATCCACAGGTTATACTCAGTCCCTCAATATAATCCACAGGTTATACCCAGTCCCTCAGTATATTCCACAGGTTATACTTAGTCCCTCAGTATAATCCACAGGTTATACTCAGTCCCTCAGTATAATCCACAGGTTATTTCCAGTCCCTCAGTATATTCCACAGCTTATACTCAGTCTCTCAGTTTAATCCACAGGTTATACTCAGTCTCTCAGTATAATCCAGTGGTAATACTCAGTCCCTCAATATAATCCACAGGATATACTCAGTCCCTCAGTATAATCCATAGGATATACCCAGTCCCTCAGTATAATCCACAGGATATACTCAGTCCCTCAGTATAATCCACAGGATATACTCAGTCCCTCAGTATAATCCACATGTTATACACAGTCCCTCAGTATAATCCACAGGATATACTCAGTCCCTCAGTATAATCCACAGGTTAGACTCAGTCCCTCAGTATAATCCACAGGATATACTCAGTCCCTCAGTATAATCCACAGGTTAGACTCAGTCCCTCAGTATAATCCACAGGATATTCTCAGTCCCTCAGTATAATCCACAGGTTATACTCAGTCTCTCAGTATAATCCACAGGTTATACTCAGTCCCTCAGAATAATCCACAGGTTATACTCAGTCCCTCAGTATAATCCACAGGTTATACCCAGTCCCCCAGTATATTCCACAGGTTATACTCAGTTCCTCAATATAATCCACAGGATTTACTCAGTCCCTCAGTATAATCCACAGGTTATACTCAGTCCCTCAGTATAATCCACAGGTTATACTCAGTCCCTCAATATAATCCACAGGATATACTCAGTCTCAGTTTAATCCACAGGTTATACTCAGTCTCTCAGTATAATCCAGAGGTTATACTCAGTCCCTCAATATAATCCACAGGTTATACCCAGTCCCTCAGTATAATCCACAGGATATACTCAGTCCCTCAGTATAATCCACAGGTTAGTCTCAGTCCCTCAGTATAATCCACAGGATATACTCAGTCCCTCAGTATAATCCACAGGATATACTCAGTCCCTCAGTATAATCCACAGGTTATACTCAGTCCCTCAGTATAATCCACAGGATATACTCCGTCCCTCAGTATAACACACAGGTTATACTCAGTCCCTCAGTATAATCCAGAGGATATATTGAGTACCTCAGTATAATCCACAGGTTAGACTCAGTCCCTCAATATAATCCACAGGTTATACTCAGTCTCTCAGTATAATCCACAGGTTGTACTCAGTCCCTCAGTATATTCCACAGGTTATACTCAGTCCCTCAGTATAATCCACAGGTTATACTCAGTCCCTCAGTATAATCCACAGGTTATACTCAGTCCCTCAGTATAATCCACAGGTTATACTCAGTCCCTCAGTATATTCCACAGGTTATACTCAGTCTCTCAGTATAATCCACAGGTTATACTCAGTCCCTCAGTATAATCCACAGGTTATACTCAGTCTCTCAATATTATCCACAGGTTATACTCAGTCCCTCAGTATAAACCACAGGTTATTCTCAGTCCCTCTGTATAATCCACAGGTTATGCCCAGTCCCTCAGTATATTCCACAGGTTATACTCAGTCTCTCAGTTTAATCCACAGGTTATACTCAGTCTCTCCGTATAATCCACAGGTTATACTCAGTCCCTCAATATAATCCACAGGATATACTCAGTCCCTCAGTATAATCCACTGGATATACTCAGTCCCTCAGTATAATCCACAGGTTAAACTCAGTCCCTCAGTATAATCCACAGGATATACTCAGTCCCTCAGTATAATCCACAGGATATTCTCAGTCCCTCAGTATAATCCACAGGTTATACTCAGTCCCTCAGTATAATCCACAGGTTACACTCAGTCCCTCTGTATAATCCACAGTTTATACCCAGTCCCTCAGTATATTCCACAGGTTATACTCAGTCTCTCAGTATAATCCACAGGTTATACTCAGTCTCTCAGTATAAACCACAGGTTATACTCAGTCCCTCAATATAATCCACAGGATATACTCAGTCCCTCAGTATAATCCACAGGAAATACTCAGTCCCACAGTATAATCCACAGGTTATACTCAGTCCCTCAGTATAATCCACAGGATATACTCAGTCCCTCAGTATAATCCACAGGTTAGACTCAGTCCCTCACAATAATCCACAGGATATACTCAGTCCCTCAGTATAATCCACAGGATATACTAAGTCCCTCAGTATAATCCACAGGTTATACTCAGTCCCTCAGTATAATCCACAGGTTATACTCAGTCCCTCAGTATAATCCACAGGTTATACTCAGTCGCTCAGTATAATCCACAGGTTATACTCAGTCCCTCAGTATAATCTACAGGATATACTCAGTCCCTCACTATAATCCACAGGTTATACTCAGTCCCTCAGTATAATCCACAGGACATACTCAGTCCCTCAGTATATTCCACAGATTATACTCAGTCCCTCAGTATAAACCACGGGTTCTCCACAGTCCCGCAGTAGAATCCACAGGTTATTCCCAGACCCTCAGTATAATCCACAGTATTAGACTCAGTCCCTCAGTATAATCCACAGGTTATACTCAGTCCCTCAGTATAATCCACGGGTTCTCCACAGTCCCTCAGTATAATCCACAGGTTATACCAAGGCCCTCGGTATTATCCACAGGTTATACTCAGTCCCTCAGTATAATCCACAGGTTATACTCAGTCCCTCGGCTAAATACACAGGTTATACTCTGTCCCTCTTTATAATCCTCAGTTTACACCCAGTCCCTCAGTATAATCCACAGTTTATACTCAGTCTCTCAGTATAATCCACAGGTTATACCCAGTCCCTCAGTAGAATCCTCAGTTTAGACTCAGTCCCTCAGTATAATCCACAGGTTATACTCAGTCCCTCAGTATAATTCACAGGTTATACCCAGTCCCTCAGTATAATCCACAGGTTACACCCAGTCCCTCAGTATAATCCACAGGTTATACACAGTCCCTCAGTATAATGCACAGTTTATACTCAGTCCCTCAATATAATCCACAGGTTATACTCCGTCTCCCAGTATAATCGACAGATTACACTCAGTCTCTCAGTATAATCCACAGGTTATACTCAGTCCCTCCATATAATCAACAGGTTATACTCAGTCCCTCAATATAATCCACAGGTTATAGTCAGTCCCTCAGAATAATCCACAGGTTATACTCTGTCTCTCAGTATAATCCACAGGTTATACCCTGTCCCCCAGTATATTCCACAGGTTATACTCAGTGTCTCAGTATAATCCACAGGTTATACTCAGTGTCTCAGTATAATCCACAGGTTATACTCAGTCCCTCAGTATAATCCACAGGTTATACTCAGTCTCTCAGTATAATCCACAGGTTATACTCAGTCTCTCAGTATAATCCACAGGTTATACTCAGTCCCTCAGTATATTCCACAGGTTATACTCAGTCTCTCAGTATAATCCACAGGTTATACTCAGTCCCTCAGTATAATCCACAGGTTATACTCAGTCTCTCAATATTATCCACAGGTTATACTCAGTCCCTCAGTATAATCCACAGGTTATACTCAGTCCCTCTGTATAATCCACAGGTTATGCCCAGTCCCTCAGTATATTCCACAGGTTATACTCAGTCTCTCAGTTTAATCCACAGGTTATCCTCAGTCTCTCCGTATAATCCACAGGTTATACTCAGTCCCTCAATATAATCCACAGGATATACTCAGTCCCTCAGTATAATCCACAGGATATACTCAGTCCCTCAGTATAATCCACAGGTTATACTCAGTCCCTCAGTATAATCCACAGGATATACTCAGTCCCTCAGTATAATCCACAGGATATTCTCAGTCCCTCAGTATAATCCACAGGTTATACTCAGTCCCTCAGTATAATCCACAGGTTATACTCAGTCCCTCTGTATAATCCACAGCTCATACCCAGTCCCTCAGTATATTCCACAGGTTATACTCAGTCTCTCAGTTTAATCCACAGGTTATACTCAGTCTCTCAGTATAAACCACAGGTTATACTCAGTCCCTCAATATAATCCACAGGATATACTCAGTCCCTCAGTATAATCCACAGGAAATACTCAGTCCCACAGTATAATCCACAGGTTATACTCAGTCCCTCAGTATAATCCACAGGATATACTCAGTCCCTCAGTATAATCCATAGGTTAGACTCAGTCCCTCACTATAATCCACAGGATATACTCAGTCCCTCAGTATAATGCACAGGTTATACTCAGTCCCTCAATATAATCCACAAGATATACTCAGTCCCTCAGTATAATCCACAGGTTATACTCAGTCCCTCAGTATAATCCACAGGTTATACTCAGTCCCTCAGTATAATCCACAGGTTATACTCAGTCGCTCAGTATAATCCACAGGTTATACTCAGTCCCTCAGTATAATCCACAGGATATACTCAGTCCCTCACTATAATCCACAGGTTATACTCAGTCCCTCAGTATAATCCACAGGACATACTCAGTCCCTCAGTATATTCCACAGATAATACTCAGTCCCTCAGTATAAACCACGGGTTCTCCACAGTCCCGCAGTAGAATCCACAGGTTATACCAAGGCCCTCGGTATTATCCACAGGTTATACTCAGTCCCTCAGTATAATCCACGGGTTCTCCACAGTCCCTCAGTATAATCCACAGGTTATACCAAGGCCCTCGGTATTATCCACAGGTTACACTCAGTCCCTCAGTATAATCCACAGGTTATACTCAGTCCCTCGGCATAATCCACAGGTTATACTCAGTCCCTATTTATAATCCACAGGTTACACCCAGTCCCTCAGTATAATCCACAGTTTATACTCAGTCTCTCAGTATAATCCACAGGTTATACCCAGTCCCTCAGTAGAATCCTCAGTTTAGACTCAGTCCCTCAGTATAATCCACAGGTTATACTCAGTCCCTCAGTATAATTCACAGGTTATACCCAGTCCCTCAGTATAATCCACAGGTTACACCCAGTCCCTCAGTATAATCCACAGGTTATACACAGTCCCTCAGTATAATGCACAGTTTATACTCAGTCCCTCAATATAATCCACAGGTTATACTCAGTCTCCCAGTATAATCGACAGGTTATACTCAGTCTCTCAGTATAATCCACAGGTTATACTCAGTCCCTCCATATAATCAACAGGTTATACTCAGTCCCTCAATATAATCCACAGGTTATACTCAGTCCCTCTGTATAAGCCACAGGTTATACTCAGTCCCTCAGTATAATTCACAGGTTATACCCAGTCCCTCAGTATAATCCACAGGTTACACCCAGTCCCTCAGTATAATCCACAGGTTATACACAGTCCATCAGTATAATGCACAGTTTATACTCAGTCCCTCAATATAATCCACAGGTTATACTCAGTCTCCCAGTATAATCGACAGGTTATACTCAGTCTCTCAGTATAATCCACAGGTTATACTCAGTCCCTCCATATAATCAACAGGTTATACTCAGTCCCTCAATATAATCCACAGGTTATACTCAGTCCCTCTGTATAATCCACAGGTTATACTCAGTCTCTCAGTATAATCCACAGGTTATACCCAGTCCCTCAGTATATTCCGCAGGTTATACTCAGTCTCTCAGTATAATCCACAGGTTATACCCAGTCCCTCAGTATAATCCACAGGTTATACTCAGTCCCTCAGTATAATCCACAGGTTATACTCAGTCTCTCAGTATAATCCACAGGTAATACTCAGTCCCTCAGTATAATCCACAGGTTATACTCAGTCCCTCAGTATAATCCACAGTTTATACTCAGTCTCTCAGTATAATCCACAGGTTATACTCAGTCCCTCTGTATAATCCACAGGTTATACCCAGTCCCTCAGTATATTCCACAGGTTATACTCAGTCCCTCAGTATAATCCACAGGTTATACTCAGTCCCTCAGTATAATCCACAGGATATTCTCAGTCCCTCAGTATAATCCACAGGTTATTCTCAGTCCCTCAGTATAATCCACAGGTTATACTCAGTCCCTCTGTATAATCCACAGTTTATACCCAGTCCCTCAGTATATTCCACAGGTTATACTCAGTCTCTCAGTATAATCCACAGGATTTACTCAGTCCCTCAGTATAATTCGCAGGTTATACTCAGTCCCTCAGTATAATCCACAGGTTATACTCAGTCCCTCAGTATAATCCACATGTTATACTCAGTCCCTCTGTATAATCCACAGTTCATACCCAGTCCCTCAGTATATTCCACAGGTTATACTCAGTCTCTCAGTATAATCCACAGGTTATACTCAGTCTCTCAGTATAAACCACAGGTTATACTCAGTCCCTCAATATAATCCACAGGATATACTCAGTCCCTCAGTATAATCCACAGGAAATACTCAGTCCCACAGTATAATCCACAGGTTATACTCAGTCCCTCAGTATAATCCACTGGATATACTCAGTCCCTCAGTATAATCCACAGGTTAGACTCAGTCCCTCACTATAATCCACAGGATATACTCAGTCCCTCAGTATAATCCACAGGTTATATTCAGTCCCTCAATATAATCCACAGGATATACTCAGTCCCTCAGTATAATCCACAGGTTATACTCAGTCCCTCAGTATAATCCACAGGTTATACTCAGTCCCTCAGTATAATCCACAGGTTATACTCAGTCGCTCAGTATAATCCACAGGTTATACTCAGTCCCTCAGTATAATCCACAGGATATACTCAGTCCCTCACTATAATCCACAGGTTATACTCAGTCCCTCAGTATAATCCACAGGACATACTCAGTCCCTCAGTATATTCCACAGATTATACTCAGTCCCTCAGTATAAACCACGGGTTCTCCACAGTCCCGCAGTAGAATCCACAGGTTATACCAAGGCCCTCGGTATTATCCACAGGTTATACTCAGTCCCTCAGTATAATCCACGGGTTATACTCAGTCCCTCAGTATAATCCACGGGTTCTCCACAGTCCCTCAGTATAATCCACAGGTTATACCAAGGCCCTCGGTATTATCCACAGGTTATACTCAGTCCCTCAGTATAATCCACAGGTTATACTCAGTCCCTCGGCATAATCCACAGGTTATACTCAGTCCCTCTTTATAATCCACAGGTTACACCCAGTCCCTCAGTATAATCCACAGTTTATACTCAGTCTCTCAGTATAATCCACAGTTTATACTCAGTCTCTCAGTATAATCCACAGGTTATACCCAGTCCCTCAGTAGAATCCTCAGTTTAGACTCAGTCCCTCAGTATAATCCACAGGTTATACTCAGTCCCTCAGTATAATTCACAGGTTATACCCAGTCCCTCAGTATAATCCACAGGTTACACCCAGTCCCTCAGTATAATCCACAGGTTATACACAGTCCCTCAGTATAATGCACAGTTTATACTCAGTCCCTTAATATAATCCACAGGTTATACTTAGTCTCCCAGTATAATCGACAGGTTATACTCAGTCTCTCAGTATAATCCACAGGTTATACTCAGTCCCTCCATATAATCAACAGGTTATACTCAGTCCCTCAATATAATCCACAGGTTATACTCAGTCCCTCTGTATAATCCACAGGTTATACTCAGTCTCTCAGTATAATCCACAGGTTATACCCAGTCCCTCAGTATATTCCGCAGGTTATACTCAGTCTCTCAGTATAATCCACAGGTTATACTCAGTCCCTCAGTATAATCCACAGGTTATACTCAGTCCCTCAGTATAATCCACAGGTTATACTCAGTCTCTCAGTATAATCCACAGGTAATACTCAGTCCCTCAGTATAATCCACAGGTTATACTCAGTCCCTCAGTATAATCCACAGTTTATACTCAGTCTCTCAGTATAATCCACAGGTTATACTCAGTCCCTCTGTATAATCCACAGGTTATACCCAGTCCCTCAGTATATTCCACAGGTTATACTCAGTCCCTCAGTATAATCCACAGGTTATACTCAGTCCCTCAGTATAATCCACAGGATATTCTCAGTCCCTCAGTATAATCCACTGGTTATTCTCAGTCCCTCAGTATAATCCACAGGTTATACTCAGTCCCTCTGTATAATCCACAGTTTATACCCAGTCCCTCAGTATATTCCACAGGTTATACTCAGTCTCTCAGTATAATCCACAGGTTATACTCAGTCTCTCAGTATAATCCACAGGTTATACTCAGTCTCTCAGTATAATCCACAGGTTATACTCAGTCCACCAATATAATCCACAGGATATACTCAGTCCCTCAGTATAATCCACAGGAAATACTCAGTCCCTCAGTATAATCCACAGGTTATACTCAGTCCCTCAGTATAATCCACAGGATATACTCAGTCCCTCAGTATAATCCACAGGTTAGACTCAGTCCCTCACTATAATCCACATGATATACTCAGTCCCTCAGTATAATCCACAGGTTATACTCAGTCCCTCAATATAATCCACAGGATTTACTCAGTCCCTCAGTACAATCCACAGGTTATACTCAGTCCCTCAGTATAATCCACAGGTTATACTCAGTCCCTCAGTATAATCCACAGGTTATACTCAGTCCCTCTGTATAATCCACAGTTCATACCCAGTCCCTCAGTATATTCCACAGGTTATACTCAGTCTCTCAGTATAATCCACAGGTTATACTCAGTCTCTCAGTATAAACCACAGGTTATACTCAGTCCCTCAATATAATCCACAGGATATACTCAGTCCCTCAGTATAATCCACAGGAAATACTCAGTCCCACAGTATAATCCACAGGTTATACTCAGTCCCTCAGTATAATCCACAGGATATACTCAGTCCCTCAGTATAATCCACAGGTTATACTCAGTCCCTCAGTATAATCCACAGGATATACTCAGTCCCTCACTATAATCCACAGGTTATACTCAGTCCCTCAGTATAATCCACAGGACATACTCAGTCCCTCAGTATATTCCACTGATTATACTCAGTCCCTCAGTATAAACCACGGGTTCTCCACAGTCCCGCAGTAGAATCCACAGGTTATACCAAGGCCCTCGGTATTATCCACAGGTTATACTCAGTCCCTCAGTATAATCCACGGGTTATACTCAGTCCCTCAGTATAATCCACGGGTTCTCCACAGTCCCTCAGTATAATCCACAGGTTATACCAAGGCCCTCGGTATTATCCACAGGTTATACTCAGTCCCTCAGTATAATCCACAGGTTATACTCAGTCCCTCTGTATAATCCACAGTTCATACCCAGTCCCTCAGTATATTCCACAGGTTATACTCAGTCTCTCAGTATAATCCACAGGTTATACTCAGTCTCTCAGTATAAACCACAGGTTATACTAAGTCCCTCAATATAATCCACAGGATATACTCAGTCCCTCAGTATAATCCACAGGAAATACTCAGTCCCACAGTATAATCCACAGGTTATACTCAGTCCCTCAGTATAATCCACAGGATATACTCAGTCCCTCAGTATAATCCACAGGTTATACTCAGTCCCTCAGTATAATCCACAGGATATACTCAGTCCCTCACTATAATCCACAGGTTATACTCAGTCCCTCAGTATAATCCACAGGACATACTCAGTCCCTCAGTATATTCCACAGATTATACTCAGTCTCTCAGTATAATCCACAGGATTTACTCAGTCCCTCAGTATAATTCGCAGGTTATACTCAGTCCCTCAGTATAATCCACAGGTTATACTCAGTCCCTCAGTATAATCCACATGTTATACTCAGTCCCTCTGTATAATCCACAGTTCATACCCAGTCCCTCAGTATATTCCACAGGTTATACTCAGTCTCTCAGTATAATCCACAGGTTATACTCAGTCTCTCAGTATAAACCACAGGTTATACTCAGTCCCTCAATATAATCCACAGGATATACTCAGTCCCTCAGTATAATCCACAGGAAATACTCAGTCCCACAGTATAATCCACAGGTTATACTCAGACCCTCAGTATAATCCACAGGATATACTCAGTCCCTCAGTATAATCCACAGGTTAGACTCAGTCCCTCACTATAATCCACAGGATATACTCAGTCCCTCAGTATAATCCACAGGTTATATTCAGTCCCTCAATGTAATCCACAGGATATACTCAGTCCCTCAGTATAATCCACAGGTTATACTCAGTCCCTCAGTATAATCCACAGGTTATACTCAGTCCCTCAGTATAATCCACAGGTTATACTCAGTCGCTCAGTATAATCCACAGGTTATACTCAGTCCCTCAGTATAATCCACAGGATATACTCAGTCCCTCACTATAATCCACAGGTTATACTCAGTCCCTCAGTATAATCCACAGGTTATACTCAGTCCCTCAGTATAATCCACAGGTTATACCAAGGCCCTCGGTATTATCCACAGGTTATACTCAGTCCCTCAGTATAATCCACGGGTTATACTCAGTCCCTCAGTATAATCCACGGGTTCTCCACAGTCCCTCAGTATAATCCACAGGTTATACCAAGGCCCTCGGTATTATCCACAGGTTATACTCAGTCCCTCAGTATAATCCACAGGTTATACTCAGTCCCTCGGCATAATCCACAGTTTATACTCAGTCCCTCTTTATAATCCACAGGTTACACCCAGTCCCTCAGTATAATCCACAGTTTATACTCAGTCTCTCAGTATAATCCACAGTTTATACTCAGTCTCTCAGTATAATCCACAGGTTATACCCAGTCCCTCAGTAGAATCCTCAGTTTAGACTCAGTCCCTCAGTATAATCCACAGGTTATACTCAGTCCCTCAGTATAATTCACAGGTTATACCCAGTCCCTCAGTATAATCCACAGGTTACACCCAGTCCCTCAGTATAATCCACAGGTTATACACAGTCCCTCAGTATAATGCACAGTTTATACTCAGTCCCTCAATATAATCCACAGGTTATACTTAGTCTCCCAGTATAATCGACAGGTTATACTCAGTCTCTCAGTATAATCCACAGGTTATACTCAGTCCCTCCATATAATCAACAGGTTATACTCAGTCCCTCAATATAATCCACAGGTTATACTCAGTCCCTCTGTATAATCCACAGGTTATACTCAGTCTCTCAGTATAATCCACAGGTTATACCCAGTCCCTCAGTATATTCCGCAGGTTATACTCAGTCTCTCAGTATAATCCACAGGTTATACTCAGTCCCTCAGTATAATCCACAGGTTATACTCAGTCCCTCAGTATAATCCACAGGTTATACTCAGTCTCTCAGTATAATCCACAGGTAATACTCAGTCCCTCAGTATAATCCACAGGTTATACTCAGTCCCTCAGTATAATCCACAGTTTATACTCAGTCTCTCAGTATAATCCACAGGTTATACTCAGTCCCTCTGTATAATCCACAGGTTATACCCAGTCCCTCAGTATATTCCACAGGTTATACTCAGTCCCTCAGTATAATCCACAGGTTATACTCAGTCCCTCAGTATAATCCACAGGATATTCTCAGTCCCTCAGTATAATCCACTGGTTATTCTCAGTACCTCAGTATAATCCACAGGTTATACTCAGTCCCTCTGTATAATCCACAGTTTATACCCAGTCCCTCAGTATATTCCACAGGTTATACTCAGTCTCTCAGTATAATCCACAGGTTATACTCAGTCTCTCAGTATAATCCACAGGTTATACTCAGTCCACCAATATAATCCACAGGATATATTCAGTCCCTCAGTATAATCCACAGGAAATACTCAGTCCCTCAGTATAATCCACAGGTTATACTCAGTCCCTCAGTATAATCCACAGGATATACTCAGTCCCTCAGTATAATCCACAGGTTAGACTCAGTCCCTCACTATAATCCACATGATATACTCAGTCCCTCAGTATAATCCACAGGTTATACTCAGTCCCTCAATATAATCCACAGGATTTACTCAGTCCCTCAGTACAATCCACAGGTTATACTCAGTCCCTCAGTATAATCCACAGGTTATACTCAGTCCCTCAGTATAATCCACAGGTTATACTCAGTCCCTCTGTATAATCCACAGTTCATACCCAGTCCCTCAGTATATTCCACAGGTTATACTCAGTCTCTCAGTATAATCCACAGGTTATACTCAGTCTCTCAGTATAAACCACAGGTTATACTCAGTCCCTCAATATAATCCACAGGATCTACTCAGTCCCTCAGTATAATCCACAGGAAATACTCAGTCCCACAGTATAATCCACAGGTTATACTCAGTCCCTCAGTATTATCCACAGGATATACTCAGTCCCTCAGTATAATCCACAGGTTATACTCAGTCCCTCAGTATAATCCACAGGATATACTCAGTCCCTCACTATAATCCACAGGTTATACTCAGTCCCTCAGTATAATCCACAGGACATACTCAGTCCCTCAGTATATTCCACAGATTATACTCAGTCCCTCAGTATAAACCACGGGTTCTCCACAGTCCCGCAGTAGAATCCACAGGTTATACCAAGGCCCTCGGTATTATCCACAGGTTATACTCAGTCCCTCAGTATAATCCACGGGTTATACTAAGTCCCTCAGTATAATCCACGGGTTCTCCACAGTCCCTCAGTATAATCCACAGGTTATACCAAGGCCCTCGGTATTATCCACAGGTTATACTCAGTCCCTCAGTATAATCCACAGGTTATACTCAGTCCCTCGGCATAATCCACAGGTTATACTCAGTCCCTCTTTATAATCCACAGGTTACACCCAGTCCCTCAGTATAATCCACAGTTTATACTCAGTCTCTCAGTATAATCCACAGGTTATACCCAGTCCCTCAGTAGAATCCTCAGTTTAGACTCAGTCCCTCAGTATAATCCACAGGTTATACTCAGTCCCTCAGTATAATTCACAGGTTATACCCAGTCCCTCAGTATAATCCACAGGTTACACCCAGTCCCTCAGTGTAATCCACAGGTTATAAACAGTCCCTCAGTATAATGCACAGTTTATACTCAGTCCCTCAATATAATCCACAGGTTATACTCAGTCTCCCAGTATAATCGACAGGTTATACTCAGTCTCTCAGTATAATCCACAGGTTATACTCAGTCCCTCCATATAATCAACAGGTTATACTCAGTCTCTCAGTATAATCCACAGGTTATACCCAGTCCCTCAGTATATTCCGCAGGTTATACTCAGTCTCTCAGTATAATCCACAGGTTATACTCAGACCCTCAGTATAATTCACAGGTTATACTCAGTCCCTCAGTATAATCCACAGGTTATACTCAGTCTCTCAGTATAATCCACAGGTAATACTCAGTCCCTCAGTATAATCCACAGGTTATACTCAGTCCCTCAGTATAATCCACAGTTTATACTCAGTCTCTCAGTATAATCCGCAGGTTATACTCAGTCCCTCTGTATAATCCACAGGTTATACCCAGTCCCTCAGTATGTTCCACAGGTTATACTCAGTCCCTCAGTATAATCCACAGGTTATACTTAGTCCCTCAGTATAATCCACAGGATATTCTCAGTCCCTCAGTATAATCCACAGGTTATTCTCAGTCCCTCAGTATAATCCACAGGTTATACTCAGTCCCTCTGTATAATCCACAGTTTATACCCAGTCCCTCAGTATATTCCACAGGTTATACTCAGTCTCTCAGTATAATCCACAGGTTATACTCAGTCTCTCAGTATAATCCACAGGTTATACTCAGTCCACCAATATAATCCACAGGATATACTCAGTCCCTCAGTATAATCCACAGGAAATACTCAGTCCCTCAGTATAATCCACAGGTTATACTCAGTCCCTCAGTATAATCCACAGGATATACTCAGTCCCTCAGTATAATCCACAGGTTAGACTCAGTCCCTCACTATAATCCACAGGATATACTCAGTCCCTCAGTATAATCCACAGGTTATACTCAGTCCCTCAATATAATCCACAGGATTTACTCAGTCCCTCAGTATAATCCACAGGTAATACTCAGTCCCTCAGTATAATCCACAGGTTATACTCAGTCCCTCAATATAATCCACAGGATATACTCAGTCTCTCAGTTTAATCCACAGATTATACTCAGTCTCTCAGTATAATCCAGAGGTTATACTCAGTCCCTCAATATAATCCACAGGTTATACCCAGTCCCTCAGTATAATCCACAGGATATACTCAGTCCCTCATTATAATCCACAGGTTAGATTCAGTCCCTCAGTATAGTCCACAGGATATACTCAGTCCCTCAGTATAATCCACAGGTTATACTCAGTCCCTCAGTATAATCCACAGGATATACTCAGTCCCTCAGTATAATCCACAGGTTAGACTCAGTCCCTCAGTATAATCCACAGGATATACTCAGTCCATCAGTATAATCCACAGGATATACTCAGTCCCTCAGTATAATCCACAGGTTATACTCAGTCCCTCAGTATAATACACAGGATATACTCAGTCCCTCAGTATAACCCACAGGTTATACTCAGTCCCTCAGTATAATCCATAGGATATATTCAGTCCCTCAGTATAATCCACAGGTTAGACTCAGTCCCTCAATATAATCCACAGGTTATACTCAGTCTCTCAGTATAATCCACAGGTTATACTCAGTCCCTCAGTATAATCCACAGGTTATACTCAGTCCCTCTGTATAATCCACAGGTTATACTCAGTCCCTCAATATAATCCACAGGTTATACCCAGTCCCTCAGTATATTCCACAGGTTATACTCAGTCTCTCAGTATAATCCACAGGTTATACTCAGTCCCTCAGTATAATCCACAGGTTATACTCAGTCCCTCAGTATAATCCACAGGTTATACTCAGTCTCTCAGTATAATCCACAGGTTATACACAGTCCCTCAGAATAATCCACAGGTTATACTCAGTCCCTCAGTATAATCCACAGGTTATACCCAGTCCCCCAGTATATTCCACAGGTTATACTCAGTCTCTCAGTATAATCCACAGGTTATACTCAGTCCCTCAGTATAATCCACAGGTTATACTCAGTCTATCAGTATAATCCACAGGTTATACTCAGTCCCTTAGTATAATCCACAGGTTATACTCAGTCCCTCTGTATAATCCACAGGTTATACCCAGTCCCTCAGTATATTCCACAGGTTATACTCAGTCTCTCAGTATAATCCACAGGTTATACTCAGTTTCTCCGTATAATCCACAGGTTATACTCAGTCCCTCAATATAATCCACAGGATATACTCAGTCCCTCAGTATAATCCACAGGATATACTCAGTCCCTCAGTATAATCCACAGGTTATACTCAGTCCCTCAGTATAATCCACAGGATATACTCAGTCCCTCAGTATAATCCACAGGATATTCTCAGTCCCTCAGTATAATCCACAGGTTATACTCAGTCCCTCAGTATAATCCACAGGTTATACTCAGTCCCTCTGTGTAATCCACAGTTTGTACCCAATCCCTCAGTATATTCCACAGGTTATACTCAGTCTCTCAGTATAATCCACAGGTTATACTCAGTCTCTCAGTATAATCCACAGATTATACTCAGTCCCTCAATATAATCCACAGGATATACTCAGGACCTCAGTATAATCCACAGGAAATACTCAGTCCCTCAGTATAATCCACAGGTTATACTCAGTCCCTCAGTATAATCCACAGGATATACTCAGACCCTCAGTATAATCCACAGGTTAGACTCAGTCCCTCACTATAATCCACAGGATATACTCAGTCCGTCAGTATAATCCACAGGTTATACTCAGTCCCTCAATATAATCCACAGGATTTACTCAGTCCCTCAGTATAATCGACAGGTTATACTCAGTCCCTCAGTATAATCCACATGTTATACTCAGTCTCACCATATAATCCACAGGATATACTCAGTCCCTCAGTATAATCCACAGGTTATACTCAGTCCCTCAGTATAATCCACAGGTTATACTCAGTCCCTCAGTATAATCCACAGGTTATACTCAGACGCTCAGTATAATCCACAGGTTTTACGCAGTCCCTCAGTATAATCCACAGGATATACTCAGTCCCTCAGTATAATCCACAGGTTATACTCAGTCCCTCAGTATAATCCACAGGACATACTCAGTCCCTCAGTATATTCCACAGATTATACTCAGTCCCTCAGTATAAACCACGGGTTCTCCACAGTCCCGCAGTAGAATCCACAGGTTATTCCCAGGCCCTCAGTATAATCCACAGTATTCGACTCAGTCCCTCAGTATAATCCATAGGTTATACTCAGTCCCTCAGTATAATCCACGGGTTCTCCACAGTCCCTCAGTATAATCCACAGGTTATACCAAGGCCCTCGGTATTATCCACAGGTTATACTCAGTCCCTCAGTATAATCCACAGGTTATACTCAGTCTCTCAGTATAATCCACAGATTATACTCAGTCCCTCAATATAATCCACAGGATATACTCAGGACCTCAGTATAATCCACAGGAAATACTCAGTCCCTCAGTATAATCCACAGGTTATACTCAGTCCCTCAGTATAATCCACAGGATATACTCAGACCCTCAGTATAATCCACAGGTTAGACTCAGTCCCTCACTATAATCCACAGGATATACTCAGTCCGTCAGTATAATCCACAGGTTATACTCAGTCCCTCAATATAATCCACAGGATTTACTCAGTCCCTCAGTATAATCCACAGGTTATACTCAGTCCCTCAGTATAATCCACATGTTATACTCAGTCTCACCATATAATCCACAGGATATACTCAGTCCCTCAGTATAATCCACAGGTTATACTCAGTCCCTCAGTATAATCCACAGGTTATACTCAGTCCCTCAGTATAATCCACAGGTTATACTCAGTCGCTCAGTATAATCCACAGGTTTTACGCAGTCCCTCAGTATAATCCACAGGATATACTCAGTCCCTCAGTATAATCCACAGGTTATACTCAGTCCCTCAGTATAATCCACAGGACATACTCAGTCCCTCAGTATATTCCACAGATTATACTCAGTCCCTCAGTATAAACCACGGGTTCTCCACAGACCCGCAGTAGAATCCACAGGTTATTCCCAGGCCCTCAGTATAATCCACAGTATTAGACTCAGTCCCTCAGTATAATCCATAGGTTATACTCAGTCCCTCAGTATAATCCACGGGTTCTCCACAGTCCCTCAGTATAATCCACAGGTTATACCAAGGCCCTCGGTATTATCCACAGGTTATACTCAGTCCCTCAGTATAATCCACAGGTTATACTCAGTCCCTCGGCATAATCCACAGGTTATACTCAGTCCCTCTTTATAATCCACAGGTTACACCCAGTCCCTCAGTATAATCCACAGTTTATACTCAGTCCCTCAGTATAATCCACAGGTTATACTCAGTCCCTCAGTATAATTCACAGGTTATACCCAGTCCCTCAGTATAATCCACAGGTTACACCCAGTCCCTCAGTATAATCCACAGGTTATACACAGTCCCTCAGTATAATCCACAGTTGATACTCAGTCCCTCAATATAATCCACAGGTTATACTCAGTCCCTCCATATAATCCACAGGTTATACTCATCCCCTCAATATAATCCACAGGTTATACTCAGTCTCTCAGTATAATCCACAGGTTATACCAAGTCCCTCAGTATATTCCGCACGTTATACTCAGTCTCTCAATATAATCCACAGGTTATACTCATCCCTCAGTATAATCCACAGGTTACACTCAGTCCCTCAGTATAATCCACAGGTTATACTCTGTCTCTCAGTATAATCCACAGGTTATACTCAGTCCCTCAGTTTAATCCACAGGTTATACTCAGTCCCTCAATATAATCCACAGGTAATACCCAGTCCGTCAGTATATTCCACATGTTATACTCAGTCTCTCAGTATAATCCACAGGTTATACTCAGTCCCTCAGTATAATCCACAGGTTATACTCAGTCCCTCAGTATAATCCACAGGTTATACTCAGTCCCTCTGTATAATCCACATGTTATATCCAGTCCCTCAGTATATTCCACAGGTTATACTCAGTCTCTCAGTATAATCCACAGGTTATACTCAATCTCTCAGTATAATCCACAGGTTATACTCAGTCCCTCAATATAATCCACAGGATATACTCAGTCCCTAAGTATAACCAACAGGATATACTCAGTCCCTCAGTATAATCCACAGGTTGTACTCAGTCCCTCAGTATAATCCACAGATATACTCAGTCCCACAGTATAATTCACAGGTTATACCCAGTCCCTCAGTATAATTCACAGGTTACACCCAGTCCCTCAGTATAATCCACAGGTTATACACAGTCCCTCAGTATAATCCACAGTTTATACTCAGTCCCTCAATATAATCCACAGGTTATACTCAGTCTCCCAGTATAATCGACAGGTTTTACTCAGTCTCTCAGTATAATCCACAGGTTATACTCAGTCCCTCCATATAATCCACAGGTTAAACTCAGTCCCTCAATATAATCCACAGGTTATACTCAGTCCCACTGTATAATCCACAGGTTATACTCAGTCTCTCAGTATAATCCACAGGTTATACCCAGTCCCTCAGTATATTCCGCAGGTTATACTCAGACTCTCAGTATAATCCACTGGTTATACTCAGTCCCTCAGTATAATCCACAGGTTATACTCAGTCCCTCAGTACAATCCACAGTTTATACTCAGTCTCTCAGTATAATCCACAGGTTATACTCAGTCCCTCAGTATAATCCACAGGTTATACTCAGTCCCTCAGTATAATCCACAGGATATTCTCAGTCCCTCAATATAATCCACAGGATTTACTCAGTCCCTCAGTATAATCCACAGGTTATACTCAGTCCCTCAGTATAATCCACATGTTATACTCAGTCTCACCATATAATCCACAGGATATACTCAGTCCCTCAGTATAATCCACAGGTTATACTCAGTCCCTCAGTATAATCCACAGGTTATACTCAGTCCCTCAGTATAATCCACAGGTTATACTCAGTCGCTCAGTATAATCCACAGGTTTTACGCAGTCCCTCAGTATAATCCACAGGATATACTCAGTCCCTCAGTATAATCCACAGGTTATACTCAGTCCCTCAGTATAATCCACAGGACATACTCAGTCCCTCAGTATATTCCACAGATTATACTCAGTCCCTCAGTATAAACCACGGGTTCTCCACAGTCCCGCAGTAGAATCCACAGGTTATTCCCAGGCCCTCAGTATAATCCACAGTATTAGACTCAGTCCCTCAGTATAATCCACAGGTTATACTCAGTCCCTCAGTATAATCCACGGGTTCTCCACAGCCCCTCAGTATAATCCACAGGTTATACCAAGGCCCTCGGTATTATCCACAGGTTATACTCAGTCCCTCAGTATAATCCACAGGTTATACTCAGTCCCTCGGCATAATCCACAGGTTATACTCAGTCCCTCTTTATAATCCACAGGTTACACCCAGTCCCTCAGTATAATCCACAGTTTATACTCAGTCTCTCAGTATAATCCACAGGTTATACCCAGTCCCTCAGTAGAATCCTCAGTTTAGACTCAGTCCCTCAGTATAATCCACAGGTTATACTCAGTCCCTCAGTATAATTCACAGGTTATACCCAGTCCCTCAGTATAATCCACAGGTTACACCCAGTCCCTCAGTATAATCCACAGGTTATACACAGTCCCTCAGTATAATCCACAGTTTATACTCAGTCCCTCAATATAATCCACAGGTTATACTCAGTCCCTCCATATAATCCACAGGTTATACTCATCCCCTCAATATAATCCACAGGTTATACTCAGTCCCTCTGTATAATCCACAGGTTATACTCAGTCTCTCAGTATAATCCACAGGTTATACCAAGTCCCTCAGTATATTCCGCACGTTATACTCAGTCTCTCAGTATAATCCACAGGTTATACTCAGTCCCTCAGTATAATCCACAGGTTATACTCAGTCCCTCAGTATAATCCACAGGTTATACTCAGTCTCTCAGTATAATCCACAGGTTATACTCAGTCCCTCAGTTTAATCCACAGGTTATACTCAGTCCCTCAGTATAATCCACAGGTAATACCCAGTCCATCAGTATATTCCACATGTTATACTCAGTCTCTCAGTATAATCCACAGGTTATACTCAGTCCCTCAGTATAATCCACAGGTTATACTCAGTCCCTCAGTATAATCCACAGGTTATACTCAGTCCCTCTGTATAATCCACATGTTATATCCAGTCCCTCAGTATATTCCACAGGTTATACTCAGTCTCTCAGTATAATCCACAGGTTATACTCAATCTCTCAGTATAATCCACAGGTTATACTCAGTCCCTCAATATAATCCACAGGATATACTCAGTCCCTAAGTATAACCAACAGGATATACTCAGTCCCTCAGTATAATCCACAGGTTGTACTCAGTCCCTCAGTATAATCCACAGATATACTCAGTCCCTCAGTATAATCCACAGGATATATTCAGTCCCTCTGTATAATCCACAGTTTATACCCAGTCCCTAATTATATTCCACAGGTTATACTCAGTCTCCCAGTATAATCCACAGGTTATACTCAGTCTCTCAGTATACTCCACAGGTTATACTCAGTCCCTCTTTATAATCCACAGGTTACACCCAGTCCCTCAGTATAATCCACAGTTTATACTCAGTCTCTCAGTATAATCCACAGGTTATACCCTGTCCCTCAGTAGAATCCGCAGTTTAGATTCAGTCCCTCAGTATAATCCACAGGTTATACTCAGTCCCTCAGTATAATTCACAGGTTATACCCAGTCCCTCAGTATAATTCACAGGTTACACCCAGTCCCTCAGTATAATCCACAGGTTATACACAGTCCCTCAGTATAATCCACAGTTTATACTCAGTCCCTCAATATAATCCACAGGTTATTCTCAGTCTCCCAGTATAATCGACAGGTTTTACTCAGTCTCTCAGTAGAATCCACAGGTTATACTCAGTCCCTCCATATAATCCACAGGTTAAACTCAGTCCCTCAATATAATCCACAGGTTATACTCAGTCCCACTGTATAATCCACAGGTTATACTCAGTCTCTCAGTATAATCCACAGGTTATACCCAGTCCCTCAGTATATTCCGCAGGTTATACTCAGACTCTCAGTATAATCCACTGGTTATACTCAGTCCCTCAGTATAATCCACAGGTTATACTCAGTCCCTCAGTACAATCCACAGTTTATACTCAGTCTCTCAGTATAATCCACAGGTTATACTCAGTCCCTCAGTATAATCCACAGGACATACTCAGTCCCTCAGTATATTCCACAGATTATACTCAGTCCCTCAGTATAAACCACGGGTTCTCCACAGTCCCGCAGTAGAATCCACAGGTTATGCCCAGGCTCTCAGTATTATCCACAGTATTAGACTCAGTCCCTCAGTATAATCCACAGTTTATACTCAGTCTCTCAGTATAATCCACAGGTTATACTCAGTCCCTCTGTATAATCCACAGCTTATACCCAGTACCTCAGTATATTCCACAGGTTATACTCAGTCCCTCAGTATAATCCACAGGTTATACTCAGTCCCTCAGTATAATCCACAGGATATTCTCAGTCCCTCAGTATAATCCACAGGTTATACTCAGTCCCTCAGTATAATCCACAGGTTATACTCAGCCCCTCTGTATAATCCACAGTTTATACCCAGTCCCTCAGTATATTCCACAGGTTATACTCAGTCTCTCAGTATAATCCACAGGTTATACTCAGTCTCTCAGTATAATCCACAGGTTATACTCAGTCCCTCAGTATAATCCACAGGATATACTCAGTCCCTCAGTATAATCCACAGGTTATACTCAGTCCCTCAGTATAATCCACAGGACATACTCAGTCCCTCAGTATATTCCACAGATTATACTCAGTCCCTCAGTATAAACCACGGGTTCTCCACAGTCCCGCAGTAGAATCCACAGGTTATGCCCAGGCTCTCAGTATTATCCACAGTATTAGACTCAGTCCCTCAGTATAATCCACAGTTTATACTCAGTCTCTCAGTATAATCCACAGGTTATACTCAGTCCCTCTGTATAATCCACAGCTTATACCCAGTACCTCAGTATATTCCACAGGTTATACTCAGTCCCTCAGTATAATCCACAGGTTATACTCAGTCCCTCAGTATAATCCACAGGATATTCTCAGTCCCTCAGTATAATCCACAGGTTATACTCAGTCCCTCAGTATAATCCACAGGTTATACTCAGCCCCTCTGTATAATCCACAGTTTATACCCAGTCCCTCAGTATATTCCACAGGTTATACTCAGTCTCTCAGTATAATCCACAGGTTATACACAGTCCCTCAGTATAATCCACAGGTTATACTCAGTCCCTCAGTATAATCCACAGGTTATACCAAGGCCCTCGGTATTATCCACAGGTTATACTCAGACCCTCAGTATAATCCACAGGTTATACTCAGTCCCTCGGCATAATCCACAGGTTATACTCAGTCCCTCTTTATAATCCACAGGTTACACCCAGTCCCTCAGTATAATCCACAGTTTATACTCAGTCTCTCAGTATAATCCACAGGTTATACCCAGTCCCTCAGTAGAATCCTCAGTTTAGACTCAGTCCCTCAGTATAATCCACAGGTTATACTCAGTCCCTCAGTATAATTCACAGGTTATACCCAGTCCCTCAGTATAATCCACAGGTTACACCCAGTCCCTCAGTATAATCCACAGGTTATACACAGTCCCTCAGTATAATCCACAGTTTATACTCAGTCCCTCAATATAATCCACAGGTTATACTCAGTCCCTCCATATAATCCACAGGTTATACTCATCCCCTCAATATAATCCACAGGTTATACTCAGTCCCTCTGTATAATCCACAGGTTATACTCAGTCTCTCAGTATAATCCACAGGTTATACCAAGTCCCTCAGTATATTCCGCACGTTATACTCAGTCTCTCAGTATAATCCACAGGTTATACTCAGTCCCTCAGTATAATCCACAGGTTATACTCAGTCCCTCAGTATAATCCACAGGTTATACTCAGTCTCTCAGTATAATCCACAGGTTATACTCAGTCCCTCAGTTTAATCCACAGGTTATACTCAGTCCCTCAGTATAATCCACAGGTAATACCCAGTCCGTCAGTATATTCCACATGTTATACTCAGTCTCTCAGTATAATCCACAGGTTATACTCAGTCCCTCAGTATAATCCACAGGTTATACTCAGTCCCTCAGTATAATCCACAGGTTATACTCAGTCCCTCTGTATAATTCACATGTTATATCCAGTCCCTCAGTATATTCCACAGGTTATACTCAGTCTCTCAGTATAATCCACAGGTTATACTCAATCTCTCAGTATAATCCACAGGTTATAATCAGTCCCTCAATATAATCCACAGGATATACTCAGTCCCTAAGTATAACCAACAGGATATACTCAGTCCCTCAGTATAATCCACAGGTTGTACTCAGTCCCTCAGTATAATCCACAGATATACTCAGTCCCTCAGTATAATCCACAGGATATATTCAGTCCCTCTGTATAATCCACAGTTTATACCCAGTCCCTAATTATATTCCACAGGTTATACTCAGTCTCCCAGTATAATCCACAGGTTATACTCAGTCTCTCAGTATACTCCACAGGTTATACTCAGTCCCTCTTTATAATCCACAGGTTACACCCAGTCCCTCAGTATAATCCACAGTTTATACTCAGTCTCTCAGTATAATCCACAGGTTATACCCTGTCCCTCAGTAGAATCCGCAGTTTAGATTCAGTCCCTCAGTATAATCCACAGGTTATACTCAGTCCCCCAGTATAATTCACAGGTTATACCCAGTCCCTCAGTATAATTCACAGGTTACACCCAGTCCCTCAGTATAATCCACAGGTTATACACAGTCCCTCAGTATAATCCACAGTTTATACTCAGTCCCTCAATATAATCCACAGGTTATACTCAGTCTCCCAGTATAATCGACAGGTTTTACTCAGTCTCTCAGTATAATCCACAGGTTATACTCAGTCCCTCCATATAATCCACAGGTTAAACTCAGTCCCTCAATATAATCCACAGGTTATACTCAGTCCCACTGTATAATCCACAGGTTATACTCAGTCTCTCAGTATAATCCACAGGTTATACCCAGTCCCTCAGTATATTCCGCAGGTTATACTCAGACTCTCAGTATAATCCACTGGTTATACTCAGTCCCTCAGTATAATCCACAGGTTATACTCAGTCCCTCAGTACAATCCACAGTTTATACTCAGTCTCTCAGTATAATCCACAGGTTATACTCAGTCCCTCAGTATAATCCACAGGTTATTCTCAGTCCCTCAGTATAATCCACAGTTTATACTCAGTCTCTCAGTATAATCCACAGGTTATACTCAGTCCCTCTGTATAATCCACAGGTTATACCCAGTACCTCAGTATATTCCACAGGTTATACTCAGTCACTCAGTATAATCCACAGGTTATACTCAGTCCCTCAGTATAATCCACAGGATATTCTCAGTCCCTCAGTATAATCCACAGGTTATACTCAGTCCCTCAGTATAATCCACAGGTTATACTCAGTCCCTCTGTATAATCCACAGTTTATACCCAGTTCCTCAGTATATTCCACAGGTTATACTCAGTCTCTCAGTATAATCCACAGGTTATACTCAGTCTCTCAGTATAATCCACAGGTTATACTCAGTCCCTCAGTATAATCCACAGGACATACTCAGTCCCTCAGTATAATCCACAGGTTATACTCAGTCCCTCAGTATAAACCACGGGTTCTCCACAGTCCCGCAGTAGAATCCACAGGTTATGCCCAGGCTCTCAGTATTATCCACAGTATTAGACTCAGTCCCTCAGTATAATCCACAGTTTATACTCAGTCCCACAGTATAATCCACGGGTTCTCCACAGTCCCTCAGTATAATCCACAGGTTATACCAAGGCCCTCGGTATTATCCACAGGTTATACTCAGTCCCTCAGTATAATCCACAGGTTATACTCAGTCCCTCGGCATAATCCACAGGTTTTACTCAGTCCCTCTTTATAATCCACAGGTTACACCCAGTCCCTCAGTATAATCCACAGTTTATACTCAGTCTCTCAGTATAATCCAAAGGTTATACCCAGTCCCTCAGTAGAATCCTCAGTTTAGACTCAGTCCCTCAGTATAATCCACAGGTTATACTCAGTCCCTCAGTATAATTCACAGGTTATACCCAGTCCCTCAGTATAATCCACAGGTTACACCCAGTCCCTCAGTATAATCCACAGGTTTTACACAGTCCCTCAGTATAATCCACAGTTTATAGTCAGTCCCTCAATATAATCCACAGGTTATACTCAGTCTCCCAGTATAATCGACAGGTTATACTCAGTCTCTCAGTATAATCCACAGGTTATACTCAGTCCCGCCATATAATCCACAGGTTATACTCATTCCCTTAATATAATCCACAGGTTATACTCAGTCCCTCTGTTTAATCCACAGGTTATACTCAGACTCTCAGTATAATCCACAGGTTATACCAAGTCCCTCAGTATATTCCGCAGGTTATACTCAGTCTCTCAGTATAATCCACAGGTTCTACTCAGTCCCTCAGTATAATCCACAGGTTATACTCAGTCTCTCAGTATAATCCACAGGTTATACTCAGTCCCTCAGTATAATCCACAGGTTATACTCAGTCCCTCAGTATAATCCACAGGTAATACCCAGTCCCTCAGTATATTCCACATGTTATACTCAGTCTCTCAGTATAATCCACAGGTTTTACTCAGTCCCTCCGTATAATCCACAGGTTATACTCAGTCCCTCAGTATAATCCACAGGTTATACTCAGTCCCTCTGTATAATCCACATGTTATACACAGTCCCTCAGTGTATTCCACAGGTTATACTCAGTCTCTCCGTATAATCCACAGGTTATACTCAATCTCTCAGTATAATCCACAGGTTATACTCAGTCCCTCAATATAATCCACAGGATATACTCAGTCCCTCAGTATAACCCACAGGATATACTCAGTCCCTCAGTATAATCCACAGGTTGTACTCAGTCCCTCAGTATAATCCACAGGATATAGTCAGTCCCTCAGTATAATCCACAGGATATATTCAGTCCCTCAGTATAATCCACAGGTTATACTAAGTCCCTCAGTATAATCCACAGGTTATACTCAGTCCCTCTGTATAATCCACAGTTAATACCCAGTCCCTAATTATATTCCACAGGTTATACTCAGTCTCTCAGTATAATCCACAGGTTATACTCAGTCTCTCAGTATAATCCACAGGTTATACTCAGTCCCTCTTTATAATCCACAGGTTACACCCAGTCCCTCAGTATAATCCACAGGTTACACACAGTCCCTCAGTATAATCCACAGTTTATACTCAGTCCCTCAATATAATCCACAGGTTATACTCAGTCTCCCAGTATAATCGACAGGTAATACTCAGTCTCTCAGTATAATCCACAGGTTATACTCAGTCCCTCCATATAATCCACAGGTTATACTCAGTCCCCCAATATAATCCACAGGTTATACTCAGTCCCTCTGTATAATCCACAGGTTATACTCAGTCTCTCAGTATAATCCACAGGTTATACCGAGTCCCTCAGTATATTCCGCAGGTTATATTCAGTCTCTCAGTATAATCCACAGGTTATACTCAGTCCCTCAGTATAATCCACAGGTTATACTCAGTCCCTCAGTATAATCCACAGTTTATACTCAGTCTCTCAGTATAATCCACAGGTTATACTCAGTCCCTCAGTATAATCTACAGGTTATACTCAGTCCCTCAGTATAATCCACAGTTTATACTCAATCTCTCAGTATAATCCACAGGTTATACTCAGTCCCTCTGTATAATCCACAGGTTATACCCAGTCCCTCAGTATGTTCCACAGGTTATACTCAGTCCCTCAGTATAATCCACAGGTTATACTCAGTCCCTCAGTATAATCCACAGGATATTCTCAGTCCCTCAGTATAATCCACAGGTTATACTCAGTCCCTCAGTATAATCCACAGGTTATACTCAGTCCCTCTGTATAATCCACAGTTTATACCCAGTCCCTCAGTATATTCCACAGGTTATACTCAGTCTTTCAGTATAATCCACAGGTTATACTCAGTCTCTCAGTATAATCCACAGGTTATACTCAGTCCACCAATATAATCCACAGGATATTCTCAGTCCCTCAGTATAATCCACAGGAAATACTCAGTCCCTCAGTATAATCCACAGGTTATACTCAGTCCCTCAGTATAATCCACAGTTTATACTCAGTCCCTCAGTATAATCCACAGGTTATACTCAGTCCCTCAGTATAATCCACAGGTTATACTCAGTCCCTCTGTATAATCCACATGTTATATCCAGTCCCTCAGTATATTCCACAGGTTATACTCAGTCTCTCAGTATAATCCACAGGTTATACTCAATCTCTCAGTATAATCCACAGGTTATACTCAGTCCCTCAATATAATCCACAGGATATACTCAGTCCCTAAGTATAACCAACAGGATATACTCAGTCCCTCAGTATAATCCACAGGTTGTACTCAGTCCCTCAGTATAATCCACAGATATACTCAGTCCCTCAGTATAATCCACAGGATATATTCAGTCCCTCTGTATAATCCACAGTTTATACCCAGTCCCTAATTATATTCCACAGGTTATACTCAGTCTCCCAGTATAATCCACAGGTTATACTCAGTCTCTCAGTATACTCCACAGGTTATACTCAGTCCCTCTTTATAATCCACAGGTTACACCCAGTCCCTCAGTATAATCCACAGTTTATACTCAGTCTCTCAGTATAATCCACAGGTTATACCCTGTCCCTCAGTAGAATCCGCAGTTTAGATTCAGTCCCTCAGTATAATCCACAGGTTATACTCAGTCCCTCAGTATAATTCACAGGTTATACCCAGTCCCTCAGTATAATTCACAGGTTACACCCAGTCCCTCAGTATAATCCACAGGTTATACACAGTCCCTCAGTGTAATCCACAGTTTATACTCAGTCCCTCAATATAATCCACAGGTTATACTCAGTCTCCCAGTATAATCGACAGGTTTTACTCAGTCTCTCAGTATAATCCACAGGTTATACTCAGTCCCTCCATATAATCCACAGGTTAAACTCAGTCCCTCAATATAATCCACAGGTTATACTCAGTCCCACTGTATAATCCACAGGTTATACTCAGTCTCTCAGTATAATCCACAGGTTATACCCAGTCCCTCAGTATATTCCGCAGGTTATACTCAGACTCTCAGTATAATCCACTGGTTATACTCAGTCCCTCAGTATAATCCACAGGTTATACTCAGTCCCTCAGTACAATCCACAGTTTATACTCAGTCTCTCAGTATAATCCACAGGTTATACTCAGTCCCTCAGTATAATCCACAGGTTATACTCAGTCCCTCAGTATAATCCACAGTTTATACTCAGTCTCTCAGTATAATCCACAGGTTATACTCAGTCCCTCTGTATAATCCACAGGTTATACCCAGTACCTCAGTATATTCCACAGGTTATACTCAGTCCCTCAGTATAATCCACAGGTTATACTCAGTCCCTCAGTATAATCCACAGGATATTCTCAGTCCCTCAGTATAATCCACAGGTTATACTCAGTCCCTCAGTATAATCCACAGGTTATACTCAGTCCCTCTGTATAATCCACAGTTTATACCCAGTCCCTCAGTATATTCCACAGGTTATACTCAGTCTCTCAGTATAATCCACAGGTTATACTCAGTCTCTCAGTATAATCCACAGGTTATACTCAGTCCCTCAGTATAATCCACAGGATATACTCAGTCCCTCAGTATAATCCACAGGTTATACTCAGTCCCTCAGTATAATCCACAGGACATACTCAGTCCCTCAGTATATTCCACAGATTATACTCAGTCCCTCAGTATAAACCACGGGTTCTCCACAGTCCCGCAGTAGAATCCACAGGTTATGCCCAGGCTCTCAGTATTATCCACAGTATTAGACTCAGTCCCTCAGTATAATCCACAGTTTATACTCAGTCCCTCAGTATAATCCACGGGTTCTCCACAGTCCCTCAGTATAATCCACAGGTTATACCAAGGCCCTCGGTATTATCCACAGGTTATACTCAGTCCCTCAGTATAATCCACAGGTTATACTCAGTCCCTCGGCATAATCCACAGGTTATACTCAGTCCCTCTTTATAATCCACAGGTTACACCCAGTCCCTCAGTATAATCCACAGTTTATACTCAGTCTCTCAGTATAATCCACAGGTTATACCCAGTCCCTCAGTAGAATCCTCAGTTTAGACTCAGTCCCTCAGTATAATCCACAGGTTATACTCAGTCCCTCAGTATAATTCACAGGTTATACCCAGTCCCTCAGTATAATCCACAGGTTACACCCAGTCCCTCAGTATAATCCACAGGTTTTACACAGTCCCTCAGTATAATCCACAGTTTATAGTCAGTCCCTCAATAAAATCCACAGGTTATACTCAGTCTCCCAGTATAATCGACAGGTTATACTCAGTCTCTCAGTATAATCCACAGGTTATACTCAGTCCCGCCATATAATCCACAGGTTATACTCATTCCCTTAATATAATCCACAGGTTATACTCAGTCCCTCTGTTTAATCCACAGGTTATACTCAGACTCTCAGTATAATCCACAGGTTATACCAAGTCCCTCAGTATATTCCGCAGGTTATACTCAGTCTCTCAGTATAATCCACAGGTTCTACTCAGTCCCTCAGTATAATCCACAGGTTATACTCAGTCTCTCAGTATAATCCACAGGTTATACTCAGTCCCTCAGTATAATCCACAGGTTATACTCAGTCCCTCAATATAATCCACAGGTTATACTCAGTCTCCCAGTATAATCGACAGGTAATACTCAGTCTCTCAGTATAATCCACAGGTTATACTCAGTCCCTCCATATAATCCACAGGTTATACTCAGTCCCTCAATATAATCCACAGGTTATACTCAGTCCCTCTGTATAATCCACAGGTTATACTCAGTCTCTCAGTATAATCCACAGGTTATACCCAGTCCCTCAGTATATTCCGCAGGTTATACTCAGTCTCTCAGTATAATCCACAGGTTATACTCAGTCCCTCAGTATAATCCACAGGTTATACTCAGTCCCTCAGTATAATCCACAGTTTATACTCAGTCTCTCAGTATAATCCACAGGTTATACTCAGTCCCTCAGTATAATCTACAGGTTATACTCAGTCCCTCAGTATAATCCACAGTTTATACTCAGTCTCTCAGTATAATCCACAGGTTATACTCAGTCCCTCTGTATAATCCACAGGTTATACCCAGTCCCTCAGTATATTCCACAGGTTATACTCAGTCCCTCAGTATAATCCACAGGTTATACTCAGTCCCTCAGTATAATCCACAGGATATTCTCAGTCCCTCAGTATAATCCACAGGTTATACTCAGTCCCTCAGTATAATCCACAGGTTATACTCAGTCCCTCTGTATAATCCACAGTTTATACCCAGTCCCTCAGTATATTCCACAGGTTATACTCAGTCTCTCAGTATAATCCACAGGCTATACTCAGTCTCTCAGTATAATCCACAGGTTATACTCAGTCCACCAATATAATCCACAGGATATACTCAGTCCCTCAGTATAATCCACAGGAAATACTCAGTCCCTCAGTATAATCCACAGGTTATACACAGTCCCTCAGTATAATCCACAGGATATACTCAGTCCCTCAGTATAATCCACAGGTTAGACTCAGTCCCTCACTATAATCCACAGGATATACTCAGTCCCTCAGTATAATCCACAGGTTATACTCAGTCCCTCAATATAATCCACAGGATTTACTCAGTCCCACAGTATAATCCACAGGTTATACACAGTCCCTCAGTATAATCCACAGGTTATACTCAGTCCCTCAATATAATCCACAGGATATACTCAGTCTCTCAGTTTAATCCACAGGTTATACTCAGTCTCTCAGTATAATCCAGAGGTTATACTCAGTCCCTCAATATAATCCACAGGTTATGTCCAGTCCCTCAGTATAATCCACAGGATATACTCAGTCCCTCAGTATAATCCACAGGTTATACTCAGTCCCTCAGTATAATCCACAGGACATACTCAGTCCCTCAGTATAACCCACAGGTTATACTCAGTCCCTCAGTATAATCCGTAGGATATATTCAGTCCCTCAGTATAATCCACAGGTTAGACTCAGTCCCTCAATATAATCCACAGGTTATACTCAGTCTCTCAGTATAATCCACAGGTTATACTCAGTCCCTCAGTATAATCCACAGGTTATACTCAGTCCCTCTGTATAATCCACAGGTTATACTCAGTCCCTCAATATAATCCACAGGTTATACCCAGTCCCTCAGTATATTCCACAGGTTATACTCAGTGTCTCAGTATAATCCACAGGTTATACTCAGTCCCTCAGTATAATCCACAGGTTATACTCAGTCCCTCAGTATAATCCACAGGTTATACTCAGTCTCTCAGTATAATCCACATGTTATACTCAGTCCCTCAGAATAATCCACAGGTTATACTCAGTCCCTCAGTATAATCCACAGGTTATACCGAGTCCCCCAGTATATTCCACAGGTTATACTCAGTCTCTCAGTATAATCCACTGGTTATACTCAGTCCCTCAGTATAATCCACAGGTTATACTCAGTCCCTCAGTATAATCCACAGGTTATACTCAGTCTCTCAGTATAATCCACAGGTTATACTCAGTCTCTCAGTATAATCCACAGCTTATACTCAGTCCCTCAGTATATTCCACAGGTTATACTCAGTCTCTCAGTATAATCCACAGGTTATACTCAGTCCCTCAGTATAATCCACAGATTATACTCAGTCTCTCAGTATAATCCACAGGTTATACTCAGTCCCTCAGTATAATGCACAGGTTATACTCAGTCCCTCTGTATAATCCACAGGTTGTACCCAGTCCCTCAGTATATTCCACAGGTTATACTCAGTCTCTCAGTATAATCCACAGGTTATACTCAGTCTCTCCGTATAATCCACAGGTTATACTCAGTCCCTCAATATAATCCACAGGATATACTCAGTCCCTCAGTATAATCCACAGGATATACTCAGTCCCTCAGTATAATCCACAGGTTATACTCAGTCCCTCTGTATAATCCACAGGATATACTCAGTCCCTCAGTGTAATCCACAGGATATTCTCAGTCCCTCAGTACAATCCACAGGTTATACTCAGTCCCTCAGTATAATCCACAGGTTATACTCAGCCCCTCTGTATAATCCACAGTTTATACCCAGTCCCTCAGTATATTCCACAGGTTATACTCAGTCTCTCAGTATAATCCACAGGTTATACTCAGTCTCTCAGTATAATCCACAGGTTATACTCAGTCCCTCAATATAATCCACAGGATATACTCAGTCCCTCAGTATAATCCACAGGATATACTCAGTCCCTCAGTATAATCCACAGGTTAGACTCAGTCCCTCACTATAATCCACAGGATATACTCAGTCCCTCAGTATAATCCACAGGTTATACTCAGTCCCTCAATATAATCCACAGGATTTACTCAGTCCCTCAGTATAATCCACAGGTTATACTCAGTCCCTCAGTATAATCCACAGGTTATACTCAGTCCCTCAATATAATCCACAGGATATTCTCAGTCCCTCAGTATAATCCACAGGTTATACTCAGTCCCTCAGTATAATCCACAGGTTATACTCAGTCCCTCAGTATATCCACAGGTTATACTCAGTCGCTCAGTATAATCCACAGGTTATACTCAGTCCCTCAGTATAATCCACAGGTTATACTCAGTCCCTCAGTAAAATCCACAGGACATACTAGGTCCCTCAGTATATTCCACAGATTATACTCAGTCCCTCAGTATAAACCACGGGTTCTCCACAGTCCCGCAGTAGAATCCACAGGTTATTCCCAGGCCCTCAGTATAATCCACAGTATTAGACTCAGTCCCTCAGTATAATACACAGGTTATACTCAGTCCCTCAGTATAATCCACGGGTTCTCCACAGTCCCTCAGTATAATCCACAGGTTATACCAAGGCCCTCGGTATTATCCCCAGGTTATACTCAGTCCCTCAGTATAATCCACAGGTTACACTCAGTCCCTCGGCATAATCCACAGGTTACACTCAGTCTCTCTTTATAATCCACAGGTTACACCCAGTCCCTCAGTATAATCCACAGTTTATACTCAGTCTCTCAGTATAATCCACAGGTTATACCCAGTCCCTCAGTAGAATCCTCAGTTTAGACTCAGTCCCTCAGTATACTCCTCAGGTTAAACTCAGTCCCTCAGTATAATTCACAGGTTATACCCAGTCCCTCAGTATAATCCACAGGTTACACCCAGTCCCTCAGTATAATCCACAGGTTATACACAGTCCCTCAGTATAATCCACAGTTTATACTCAGTCCCTCAATATAATCCACAGGTTATACGCAGTCTCTCAATATAATCCACAGGTTATACTCAGTCCCTCCATATAATCCACAGGTTATACTCATTCCCTCAATATAATCCACAGGTTATACTCAGTCCCTCTGTATAATCCAGAGGTTATACTCAGTCTCTCAGTATAATCCACAGGTTATACCCAGTCCCTCAGTATATTCCGCAGGTTATACTCAGTCTCTCAGTATAATCCACAGGTTATACTCAGTCCCTCAGTATAATCCACAGGTTATACTCAGTCCCTCAGTATAATCCACAGGTTATACTCAGTCCCTCAGTATAATCCACAGGTTATACTCAGTCTCTCAGTATAATCCACAGGTTATACTCAGTCCCTCAGTATAATCCACAGGTTATACTCAGTCCCTCAGTATAATCCACAGGTAATACCCAGTTCCTCAGTATATTCCACATGTTATACTCAGTCTCTCAGTATAATCCACAGGTTAAACTCAGTCCCTCAGTATAATCCTCAGGTTATAATCAGTCCCTCAGTATAATCCACAGGTTATACTCAGTCCCTCTGTATAATCCACATGTTATACCCAGTCCCTCAGTATATTCCACAGGTTATACTCAGTCTCTCAGTATAATCCACAGGTTATACTCAATCTCTCAGTATAATCCACAGGTTATACTCAGTCCCTCCATATAATCCACAGGTTATACTCATTCCCTCAATATAATCCAAAGGTTATACTCAGTCCCTCTGTATAATCCACAGGTTATACTCAGTCTCTCAGTATAATCCACAGGTTATACCCAGTCCCTCAGTATATTCCGCAGGTTATACTCAGTCTCTCAGTATAATCCACAGGTTATACTCAGTCCCTCAGTATAATCCACAGGTTATACTCTGTCCCTCAGTATAATCCACAGGTTATACTCAGTCTCTCAGTATAATCCATAGGTTATACTCAGTCCCTCAGTATAATCCACAGGTTATACTCAGTCCCTCAGTATAATCCACAGGTAATACCCAGTCCCTCAGTATATTCCACAGGTTATACTCAGTCTCTCAGTATAATCCACAGGTTATACTCAATCTCTCAATATAATCCACAGGTTATACTCAGTCCCTCAATATAATCCACAGGATATACTCAGTCCCTCAGTATAACCCACAGGATATACTCAGTCCCTCAGTATAATCCACAGGTTGTACTCAGTCCCTCAGTATAATCCACAGGATATACTCAGTCCCTCAGTATAATCCACAGGATATATTCAGTCCCTCAGTATAATCCACAGGTTATACTAAGTCCCTCAGTATAATCCACAGGTTTTACTCAGTCCCTCTGTATAATCCACAGTTTATACCCAGTCCCTAATTATATTCCACAGGTTATAATCAATCTCTCAGGATAATCCACAGGTTATACTCAGTCTCTCAGTATAATCCACAGGTTATACTCAGTCCCTCAATATAATCCACAAGATATACTCAGTCCCTCAGTATAATCCACAGGATATACTCAGTCCCTCAGTATAATCCACAGGTTATACTCAGTCTCTCAGTATAATCCACAGGTTATACTCAGTTCCTCAATATAATCCATAGGTTATTCCCAGGCCATCAGTATAATCCACAGGATATACTCAGTCCCTCAGTATAATCCACAGGTTATACTCAGTCCCTCAATATAATCCACAGGATTTACTCAGTCCCTCAGTATAATCCACAGGTTATACTCAGTCCCTCAGTATAATCCACAGGTTATACTCAGTCCCTCAATATAATCCACAGGATATACTCAGTCCCTCAGTATAATCCACAGGTTATACTCAGTCCCTCAGTATAATCCACAGGTTATACTCAGTCCCTCAGTATAATCCACAGGTTATACTCAGTCGCTCAGTATAATCCACAGGTTATACTCAGTCCCTCAGTATAATCCACAGGATATACTCAGTCTCTCAGTATAATCCACAGGTTATACTCAGTCCCTCAGTATAATCCACAGGATATACTCAGTCCCTCAGTATATTCCACAGATTATACTCAGTCCCTCAGTATAATCCACGGGTTCTCCACAGTCCCTCAGTAGAATCCACAGGTTATTCCCAGGCCCTCAGTATAATCCACAGTATTAGACTCAGTCCCTCAGTATAATCCACAGGTTATATCAAGGCCCTCGGTATTATCCACAGGTTATACTCAGTCCCTCAGTATAATCCACAGGTTATACTTAGTCCCTCAGCATAATCCACAGGTTATACTCAGTCTCTCTGTATAATCCACAGGTTATACCCAGTCCCTCAGGATAATCCACAGTTCATACTCAGTCCCTCAGCATAATCCACAGTTTATACTCAGTCCCTCAGTATATTCCACAGATTATACTCAGTCCCTCAGTATATTCCACAGGTTATACTCAGTCTCTCAGTATAATCCACAGGTTATACTCAGTCCCTCAGTATAATCCACATGTTATACTCAGTCCCTCAGTATAATCCACAGGTTATACTCAGTCCCTCTGTATAATCCACAGGTTATACCCAGTCCCTCAGTATATTCCACAGGTTATACTCAGTCTCTCAGTATAATCCACAGGTTATACTCAGTCTCTCAGTATAATCCACAGGTTATACTCAGTCTCTCCGTATAATCCACAGGTTATACTCAGTCCCTCAATATAATCCACAGGATATACTCAGTCCCTCAGTATAACCCACAGGATATACTCAGTCCCTCAGTATAATCCACAGGTTGTACTCAGTCCCTCAGTATAATCCACAGGATATACTCAGTCCCTCAGTATAATCCACAGGATATATTCAGTCCCTCAGTATAATCCACAGGTTATACTAAGTCCCTCAGTATAATCCACAGGTTTTACTCAGTCCCTCTGTATAATCCACAGTTTATACCCAGTCCCTAATTATATTCCACAGGTTATAATCAATCTCTCAGTATAATCCACAGGTTATACTCAGTCTCTCAGTATAATCCACAGGTTATACTCAGTCCCTCAATATAATCCACAAGATATACTCAGTCCCTCAGTATAATCCACAGGATATACTCAGTCCCTCAGTATAATCCACAGGTTATACTCAGTCTCTCAGTATAATCCACAGGTTATACTCAGTTCCTCAATATAATCCATAGGTTATTCCCAGGCCATCAGTATAATCCACAGGATATACTCAGTCCCTCAGTATAATCCACAGGTTATACTCAGTCCCTCAATATAATCCACAGGATTTACTCAGTCCCTCAGTATAATCCACAGGTTATACTCAGTCACTCAGTATAATCCACAGGTTATACTCAGTCCCTCAATATAATCCACAGGATATACTCAGTCCCTCAGTATAATCCACAGGTTATACTCAGTCCCTCAGTATAATCCACAGGTTATACTCAGTCCCTCAGTATAATCCACAGGTTATACTCAGTCGCTCAGTATAATCCACAGGTTATACTCAGTCCGTCAGTATAATCCACAGGATATACTCAGTCTCTCAGTATAATCCACAGGTTATACTCAGTCCCTCAGTATAATCCACAGGATATACTCAGTCCCTCAGTATATTCCACAGATTATACTCAGTCCCTCAGTATAATCCACGGGTTCTCCACAGTCCCTCAGTAGAATCCACAGGTTATTCCCAGGCCCTCAGTATAATCCACAGTATTAGACTCAGTCCCTCAGTATAATCCACAGGTTATATCAAGGCCCTCGGTATTATCCACAGGTTATACTCAGTCCCTCAGTATAATCCACAGGTTATACTTAGTCCCTCAGCATAATCCACAGGTTATACTCAGTCTCTCTGTATAATCCACAGGTTATACCCAGTCCCTCAGGATAATCCACAGTTCATACTCAGTCCCTCAGCATAATCCACAGTTTATACTCAGTCCCTCAGTATATTCCACAGATTATACTCAGTCCCTCAGTATATTCCACAGGTTATACTCAGTCTCTCAGTATAATCCACAGGTTATACTCAGTCCCTCAGTATAATCCACATGTTATACTCAGTCTCTCAGTATAATCCACAGGTTATACTCAGTCTCTCCGTATAATCCACAGGTTATACTCAGTCCCTCAATATAATCCACAGGATATACTCAGTCCCTCAGTATAATCCACAGGATATACTCAGTCCCTCAGTATAATCCACAGATTATACTCAGTCCCTCTGTATAATCCACAGGATATACTCAGTCCCTCAGTGTAATCCACAGGATATTCTCAGTCCCTCAGTATAATCCACAGGTTATACTCAGTCCCTCAGTATAATCCACAGGTTATACTCAGTCCCTCTGTATAATCCACATTTTGTACCCAGTCCCTCAGTATATTCCACAGGTTATATTCAGTCTCTCAGTATAATCCACAGGTTATACTCAGTCCCTCTGTATAATCCACATGTTATACACAGTCCCTCAGTATATTCCACAGGTTATACTCAGTCTCTCCGTATAATCCACAGGTTATACTCAATCTCTCAGTATAATCCACAGGTTATACTCAGTCCCTCAATATAATCCACAGGATATACTCAGCCCCTTAGTATAATCCACAGGAAATACTCAGTCCCTCAGTATAATCCACAGGTTATACTCAGTCCCTCAGTATAATCCACAGGATATACTCAGTCCCTCAGTATAATCCACAGGTTAGACTCAGTCCCTCACTATAATCCACAGGATATACTCAGTCCCTCAGTATAATCCACAGGTTATACTCAGTCCCTCAGTATAATCCACAGGTTATACTCAGTCCCTCAGTATAATCCACAGGTTATACTCAGTACCTCAGTATATCCACAGGTTATACTCAGTCGCTCAGTATAATCCACAGGTTATACTCAGTCCCTCAGTATAATCCACAGGATATACTCAGTCCCTCAGTATAATCCACAGGTTATACTCAGTCCCTCAGTAAAATCCACTGGACATACTAGGTCCCTCAGTATATTCCACAGATTATACTCAGTCCCTCAGTATAAACCACGGGTTCTCCACAGTCCCGCAGTAGAATCCACAGGTTATTCACCGGCCCTCAGTATAATCCACAGTATTAGACTCAGTCCCTCAGTATAATACACAGGTTATACTCAGTCCCTCAGTATAATCCACGGGTTCTCCACAGTCCCTCAGTATAATCCACAGGTTATACCAAGGCCCTCGGTATTATCCCCAGGTTATACTCAGTCCCTCAGTATAATCCACAGGTTATACTCAGTCCCTCGGCATAATCCACAGGTTACACTCAGTCTCTCTTTATAATCCACAGGTTACACCCAGTCCCTCAGTATAACCCACAGTTTATACTCAGTCTCTCAGTATAATCCACAGGTTATACCCAGTCCCTCAGTAGAATCCACAGGTTATACTCAGTCCCTCAGTATAATTCACAGGTTATACCCAGTCCCTCAGTATAATCCACAGGTTACACCCAGTCCCTCAGTATAATCCACAGTTTATACTCAGTCCCTCAGTATAATCCACAGGTTATACTCAGTCCCTCAGTATAATTCACAGGTTATATCCAGTCCCTCAGTATAATCCACAGGTTACACCCAGTCCCTCAGTATAATCCACAGGTTATACACAGTCCCTCAGTATTATCCACAGTTTATACTCAGTCCCTCAATATAATCCACAGGTTATACGCAGTCTCTCAGTATAATCCACAGGTTATACTCAGTCCCTCCATATAATCCAAAGGTTATACTCATTCCCTCAATATAATCCACAGGTTATACTCAGTCCCTCTGTATAATCCACAGGTTATACTCAGTCTCTCAGTATAATCCACAGGTTATACCCAGTCCCTCAGTATATTCCGCAGGTTATACTCAGTCTCTCAGTATAATCCACAGGTTATACTCAGTCCCTCAGTTTAATCCACAGGTTATACTCAGTCCCTCAGTATAATCCACAGGTTATACTCAGTCTCTCAGTATAATCCATAGGTTATACTCAGTCCCTCAGTATAATCCACAGGTTATACTCAGTCCCTCAGTATAATCCAGAGGTAATACCCAGTCCCTCAGTATATTCCACATGTTATACTCAGTCTCTCAGTATAATCCACAGGTTATACTCAGTCCCTCAGTATAATCCACAGGTTATACTCAGTCCCTCAGTATAATCCACAGGTTATACTCAGTCCCTCTGTATAATCCACATGTTATACCCAGTCCCTCAGTATATTCCACAGGTTATACTCAGTCTCTCAGTATAATCCACACGTTATACTCAATCTCTCAATATAATCCACAGGTTATACTCAGTCCCTCAATATAATCCACAGGATATACTCAGTCCCTCAGTATAACCCACAGGATATACTCAGTCCCTCAGTATAATCCACAGGTTGTACTCAGTCCCTCAGTATAATCCACAGGATATACTCAGTCCCTCAGTATAATCCACAGGATATATTCAGTCCCTCAGTATAATCCACAGGTTATACTAAGTCCCTCAGTATAATCCACAGGTTTTACTCAGTCCCTCTGTATAATCCACAGTTTATACCCAGTCCCTAATTATATTCCACAGGTTATAATCAATCTCTCAGTATAATCCACAGGTTATACTCAGTCTCTCAGTATAATCCACAGGTTATACTCAGTCCCTCAATATAATCCACAAGATATACTCAGTCCCTCAGTATAATCCACAGGATATACTCAGTCCCTGAGTATAATCCACAGGTTATACTCAGTCTCTCAGTATAATCCACAGGTTATACTCAGTCCCTCAATATAATCCATAGGTTATTCCCAGGCCATCAGTATAATCCACAGGATATACTCAGTCCCTCAGTATAATCCACAGGTTATACTCAGTCCCTCAATATAATCCACAGGATTTACTCAGTCCCTCAGTATAATCCACAGGTTATACTCAGTCCCTCAGTATAATCCACAGGTTATACTCAGTCCCTCAGTATAATCCACAGGTTATACTCAGTCCCTCAGTATAATCCACAGGTTATACTCAGTCGCTCAGTATAATCCACAGGTTATACTCAGTCCCTCAGGACAATCCACAGTTCATACTCAGTCCCTCAGCATAATCCACAGTTTATACTCAGTCCCTCAGTATATTCCACAGATTATACTCAGTCCCTCAGTATATTCCACAGGTTATACTCAGTCTCTCAGTATAATCCACAGGTTATACTCAGTCCCTCAGTATAATCCACAGGTTATACTCAGTCCCTCAGTATAATCCACAGGTTATACTCAGTCCCTCTGTATAATCCACAGGTTATACCCAGTCCCTCAGTATATTCCACAGGTTATACTCAGTCTCTCAGTATAATCCACAGGTTATACTCAGTCTCTCAGTATAATCCACAGGTTATACTCAGTCCCTCAATATAATCCACAGAATATACTCAGTCCCTCAGTATAATTCACAGGTTATGCCCAGTCCCTCAGTATATTCCACAGATTATACTCAATCCCTCAGTATAATCCACAGGTTACACCCAGTCCCTCAGTATAATCCACAGTATAGACTCAGTCTCTCAGTATAATCCACAGGTTATACCCAGTCCCTCAGTAGAATCCTCAGTTTAGACTCAGTCCCTCAGTATAATCCACAGGTTATACCCAGTCCCTCAGTATAATCCACAGGTAATACTCAGTCCCTCAGTATAATCCACAGGTTACACCCAGTCCCTCAGTATAATCCACAGTTTATACTCAGTCTCTCAGTATAATCCACAGTTTATACTCAGTCCCTCAGCATAATCCACAGTTTATACTCAGTCCCTCAGTATAATTCACAGATTATGCCCAGTCCCTCAGTATATTCCACAGATTATACTCAGTCCCTCAGTATAATCCACTGGTAATACTCTGTCCCTCAGTATAATCCACAGGTTACACCCAGTCCCTCAGTATAATCCACAGTTTATACTCAGTCTCTCAGTATAATCCACAGGTTATACCCAGTCCCTCAGTAGAATGCTCAGTTTAGACTCAGTCCCTCAGTATAATCCACAGGTTATACTCAGTCCCTCAGTATAATTCACAGGTTATACCCAGTCCCTCAGTATAATCCACAGGTTACACCCAGTCCCTCAGTATAATCCACAGGTTATACACAGTCCCTCAGTATAATCCACAGTTTACACCCAGTCCCTCAGTATAATCCACAGGTTATACACAGTCCCTCAGTATAATCCACAGTTTATACTCAGTCTCTCAGTATAATCCACAGGTTATACTCAGTCCCTCAGTATATTCCGCAGGTTATACTCAGTCCCTCAATATAATCCACAGGTTATACTCAGTCCCTCAGTTTAATCCACAGGTTATACTCAGTCCCTCAGTATAATCCACAGGTTATACTCAGTCTCTCAGTATAATCCATAGGTTATACTCAGTCCCTCAGTATAATCCACAGGTTATACTCAGTCCCTCAGTATAATCCAGAGGTAATACCCAGTCCCTCAGTATATTCCACATGTTATACTCAGTCTCTCAGTATAATCCACAGGTTATACTCAGTCCCTCAGTATAATCCACAGGTTATACTCAGTCCCTCAGTATAATCCACAGGTTATACTCAGTCCCTCTGTATAATCCACATGTTATACCCAGTCCCTCAGTATATTCCACAGGTTATACTCAGTCTCTCAGTATAATCCACACGTTATACTCAATCTCTCAATATAATCCACAGGTTATACTCAGTCCCTCAATATAATCCACAGGATATACTCAGTCCCTCAGTATAACCCACAGGATATACTCAGTCCCTCAGTATAATCCACAGGTTGTACTCAGTCCCTCAGTATAATCCACAGGATATACTCAGTCCCTCAGTATAATCCACAGGATATATTCAGTCCCTCAGTATAATCCACAGGTTATACTAAGTCCCTCAGTATAATCCACAGGTTTTACTCAGTCCCTCTGTATAATCCACAGTTTATACCCAGTCCCTAATTATATTCCACAGGTTATAATCAATCTCTCAGTATAATCCACAGGTTATACTCAGTCTCTCAGTATAATCCACAGGTTATACTCAGTCCCTCAATATAATCCACAAGATATACTCAGTCCCTCAGTATAATCCACAGGATATACTCAGTCCCTGAGTATAATCCACAGGTTATACTCAGTCTCTCAGTATAATCCACAGGTTATACTCAGTCCCTCAATATAATCCATAGGTTATTCCCAGGCCATCAGTATAATCCACAGGATATACTCAGTCCCTCAGTATAATCCACAGGTTATACTCAGTCCCTCAATATAATCCACAGGATTTACTCAGTCCCTCAGTATAATCCACAGGTTATACTCAGTCCCTCAGTATAATCCACAGGTTATACTCAGTCCCTCAGTATAATCCACAGGTTATACTCAGTCCCTCAGTATAATCCACAGGTTATACTCAGTCGCTCAGTATAATCCACAGGTTATACTCAGTCCCTCAGGACAATCCACAGTTCATACTCAGTCCCTCAGCATAATCCACAGTTTATACTCAGTCCCTCAGTATATTCCACAGATTATACTCAGTCCCTCAGTATATTCCACAGGTTATACTCAGTCTCTCAGTATAATCCACAGGTTATACTCAGTCCCTCAGTATAATCCACAGGTTATACTCAGTCCCTCAGTATAATCCACAGGTTATACTCAGTCCCTCTGTATAATCCACAGGTTATACCCAGTCCCTCAGTATATTCCACAGGTTATACTCAGTCTCTCAGTATAATCCACAGGTTATACTCAGTCTCTCAGTATAATCCACAGGTTATACTCAGTCCCTCAATATAATCCACAGAATATACTCAGTCCCTCAGTATAATTCACAGGTTATGCCCAGTCCCTCAGTATATTCCACAGATTATACTCAATCCCTCAGTATAATCCACAGGTTACACCCAGTCCCTCAGTATAATCCACAGTATAGACTCAGTCTCTCAGTATAATCCACAGGTTATACCCAGTCCCTCAGTAGAATCCTCAGTTTAGACTCAGTCCCTCAGTATAATCCACAGGTTATACCCAGTCCCTCAGTATAATCCACAGGTAATACTCAGTCCCTCAGTATAATCCACAGGTTACACCCAGTCCCTCAGTATAATCCACAGTTTATACTCAGTCTCTCAGTATAATCCACAGTTTATACTCAGTCCCTCAGCATAATCCACAGTTTATACTCAGTCCCTCAGTATAATTCACAGATTATGCCCAGTCCCTCAGTATATTCCACAGATTATACTCAGTCCCTCAGTATAATCCACTGGTAATACTCTGTCCCTCAGTATAATCCACAGGTTACACCCAGTCCCTCAGTATAATCCACAGTTTATACTCAGTCTCTCAGTATAATCCACAGGTTATACCCAGTCCCTCAGTAGAATGCTCAGTTTAGACTCAGTCCCTCAGTATAATCCACAGGTTATACTCAGTCCCTCAGTATAATTCACAGGTTATACCCAGTCCCTCAGTATAATCCACAGGTTACACCCAGTCCCTCAGTATAATCCACAGGTTATACACAGTCCCTCAGTATAATCCACAGTTTATACTCAGTCTCTCAGTATAATCCACAGGTTATACTCAGTCGCCCTGTATAATCGACAGTTTATACTCAGTCTCTCAGTATAATCCACAGGTTATACTCAGTCCCTCCATATAATCCACAGGTTATACTCAGTCCCTCAATATAATCCACAGGTTATACTCAGTCCCTCTGTATAATCCACAGTTTATACTCAGTCTCTCAATATAATCCACAGGTTATACTCAGTCTCCCTGTATAATCGACAGTTTATACTCAGTCTCTCAGTATAATCCACAGGTTATACTCAGTCCCTCCATATAATCCGCAGGTTATAATCAGTCCCTCAATATAATCCACAGGTTATACTCAGTCCCTCTGTATAATCCACAGGTTATACTCAGTCTCTCAGTATAATCCACAGGTTATACCCAGTCCCTCAGTATATTCCACAGGTTATACTCAGTCTCTCAGTATAATCCACAGGTTATAGTCAGTCCCTCAGTATAATCCACAGGTTTTACTCAGTCCCTCAATATAATCCACAGGTTATACCCAGTCCCTCAGTATATTCCACAGGTTATACTCAGTCTCTCAGTATAATCCACAGGTTATACTCAGTCCCTCAGTATAATCCACAGGTTATACTCAGTCCCTCAGTATAATCCACAGGTTATACTCAGTCTCTCAGTATAATCCACAGGTTATACTCAGTTTCTCAGTATAATCCACAGGTTATACACAGTCCCTCAGTATATTCCACAGGTTATACTCAGTCTCTCAGTATAATCCACAGGTTATACTCAGTCCCTCAGTATAATCCACAGGTTATACTCAGTCTCTCAGTATAATCCACAGATTATACTCAGTCCCTCAGTATATTCCACAGGTTATACTCAGTCTCTCAGTATAATCCACAGGTTATACTCAGTCCCTCAGTATAATCCACAGGTTATACTCTGTCCCTCAATATACTCCACAGGTTATACTCAGTCCCTCAGTATAATCAACAGGTTATACTCAGTCTCTCAGTATAATCCACAGGTTATACTCAGTCCCTCAGTATAATCCACAGGTTATACTCAGTCCCTCAGTATAATTCACAGGTTATACCCAGTCCCTCAGTATAATCCACAGGTTACACCCAGTCCCTCAGTATAATCCACAGTTTATACTCAGTCCCTCAGTATAATCCACAGGTTATACTCAGTCCCTCAGTATAATTCACAGGTTATATCCAGTCCCTCAGTATAATCCACAGGTTACACCCAGTCCCTCAGTATAATCCACAGGTTATACACAGTCCCTCAGTATTATCCACAGTTTATACTCAGTCCCTCAATATAATCCACAGGTTATACGCAGTCTCTCAGTATAATCCACAGGTTATACTCAGTCCCTCCATATAATCCAAAGGTTATACTCATTCCCTCAATATAATCCACAGGTTATACTCAGTCCCTCTGTATAATCCACAGGTTATACTCAGTCTCTCAGTATAATCCACAGGTTATACCCAGTCCCTCAGTATATTCCGCAGGTTATACTCAGTCTCTCAGTATAATCCACAGGTTATACTCAGTCCCTCAGTATAATCCACAGGTTATACTCAGTCCCTCAGTATAATCCACAGGTTATACTCAGTCTCTCAGTATAATCCATAGGTTATACTCAGTCCCTCAGTATAATCCACAGGTTATACTCAGTCCCTCAGTATAATCCACAGGTAATACCCAGTCCCTCAGTATATACCACATGTTATACTCAGTCTCTCAGTATAATCCACAGGTTATACTCAGTCCCTCAGTATAATCCACAGGTTATACTCAGTCCCTCAGTATAATCCACAGGTTATACTCAGTCCCTCTGTATAATCCACATGTTATACCCAGTCCCTCAGTATATTCCACTGGTTATACTCAGTCTCTCAGTATAATCCACAGGTTATACTCAATCTCTCAATATAATCCACAGGTTCTACTCAGTCCCTCAATATAATCCACAGGATATACTCAGTCCCTCAGTATAACCCACAGGATATACTCAGTCCCTCAGTATAATCCACAGGTTGTACTCAGTCCCTCAGTATAATCCACAGGATATACTCAGTCCCTCAGTATAATCCACAGGATATATTCAGTCCCTCAGTATAATCCACAGGTTATACTAAGTCCCTCAGTATAATCCACAGGTTTTACTCAGTCCCTCTGTATAATCCACAGTTTATACCCAGTCCCTAATTATATTCCACAGGTTATAATCAATCTCTCAGTATAATCCACAGGTTATACTCAGTCTCTCAGTATAATCCACAGGTTATACTCAGTCGCTCAATATAATCCACAAGATATACTCAGTCCCTCAGTATAATCCACAGGATATACTCAGTCCCTCAGTATAATCCACAGGTTATACTCAGTCTCTCAGTATAATCCACAGGTTATACTCAGTCCCTCAATATAATCCATAGGTTATTCCCAGGCCATCAGTATAATCCACAGGATATACTCAGTCCCTCAGTATAATCCACAGGTTATACTCAGTCCCTCAATATAATCCACAGGATTTACTCAGTCCCTCAGTATAATCCACAGGTTATACTCAGTCCCTCAGTATAATCCACAGGTTATACTCAGTCCCTCAGTATAATCCACAGATTATACTCAGTCCCTCAGTATAATCCACAGGTTATACTCAGTCGCTCAGTATAATCCACAGGTTATACTCAGTCCCTCAGGACAATCCACAGTTCATACTCAGTCCCTCAGCATAATCCACAGTTTATACTCAGTCCCTCAGTATATTCCACAGTTTATACTCAGTCCCTCAGTATAGTCCACAGGTTATACTCAGTCTCTCAGTATAATCCACAGGTTATACTCAGTCCCTCAGTATAATCCACAGGTTATACTCAGTCCCTCAGTATAATCCACAGGTTATACTCAGTCCCTCTGTATAATCCACAGGTTATACCCAGTCCCTCAGTATATTCCACAGGTTATACTCAGTCTCTCTGTATAATCCACATGTTATACTCAGTCTCTCAGTATAATCCACAGGTTATACTCAGTCCCTCAATATAATCCACAGAATATACTCAGTCCCTCAGTATAATTCACAGGTTATGCCCAGTCCCTCAGTATATTCCACAGATTATACTCAATCCCTCAGTATAATCCACGGGTTACACCCAGTCCCTCAGTATAATCCACAGTATATACTCAGTCTCTCAGTATAATCCACAGGTTATACCCAGTCCCTCAGTAGAATCCTCAGTTTAGACTCAGTCCCTCAGTATAATCCACAGGTTATACCCAGTCCCTCAGTATAATCCACAGGTAATACTCAGTCCCTCAGTATAATCCACAGGTTACACCCAGTCCCTCAGTATAATCCACAGTTTATACTCAGTCTCTCAGTATAATCCACAGTTTATACTCAGGCCCTCAGCATAATCCACAGTTTATACTCAGTCCCTCAGTATAATTCACAGATTATGCCCAGTCCCTCAGTATATTCCACAGATTATACTCAGTCCCTCAGTATAATCCACTGGTAATACTCTGTCCCTCAGTATAATCCACAGGTTACACCCAGTCCCTCAGTATAATCCACAGTTTATACTCAGTCTCTCAGTATAATCCTCAGGTTATACCCAGTCCCTCAGTAGAATGCTCAGTTTAGACTCAGTCCCTCAGTATAATCCACAGGTTATACTCAGTCCCTCAGTATAATTCACAGGTTATACCCAGTCCCTCAGTATAATCCACAGGTTACACCCAGTCCCTCGGTATAATCCACAGGTTATACACAGTCCCTCAGTATAATCCACAGTTCATACTCAGTCCCTCAGTATAATCCACAGGTTATACTCAGTCCCTCAGTATAATCCACAGGTTATACTCAGTCCCTCAGTATAATCCACAGGTTATACTCAGTCCCTCAGTATAATCCACAGGTTATACTCAGTCCCTCTGTATAATCCACAGGTTATACCCAGTCCCTCAGTATATTCCACAGGTTATACTCAGTCTCTCAGTATAATCCACAGGTTATACTCAGTCTCTCAGTATAATCCACAGGTTATACTCAGTCCCTCAATATAATCCACAGAATATACTCAGTCCCTCAGTATAATTCACAGGTTATGCCCAGTCCCTCAGTATATTCCACAGATTATACTCAATCCCTCAGTATAATCCACAGGTTACACCCAGTCCCTCAGTATAATCCACAGTATATACTCAGTCTCTCAGTATAATCCACAGTTTATACCCAGTCCCTCAGTAGAATCCTCAGTTTAGACTCAGTCCCTCAGTATAATCCACAGGTTATACCCAGTCCCTCAGTATAATCCACAGGTAATGCTCAGTCCCTCAGTATAATCCACAGGTTACACCCAGTCCCTCAGTATAATCCACAGGTTATACTCAGTCCCTCAGTATAATCCACAGGTTATACTCAGTCCCTCTGTATAATCCACAGGTTATACCCAGTCCCTCAGTATATTCCACAGGTTATACTCAGTCTCTCAGTATAATCCACAGGTTATACTCAGTCTCTCAGTATAATCCACAGGTTATACTCAGTCCCTCAATATAATCCACAGAATATACTCAGTCCCTCAGTATAATTCACAGGTTATGCCCAGTCCCTCAGTATATTCCACAGATTATACTCAATCCCTCAGTATAATCCACAGGTTACACCCAGTCCCTCAGTATAATCCAGTATATACTCAGTCTCTCAGTATAATCCACAGGTTATACCCAGTCCCTCAGTAGAATCCTCAGTTTAGACTCAGTCCCTCAGTATAATCCACAGGTTATACCCAGTCCCTCAGTATAATCCACAGGTAATACTCAGCCCCTCAGTATAATCCACAGGTTACACCCAGTCCCTCAGTATAATCCACAGTTTATACTCAGTCTCTCAGTATAATCCACAGTTTATACTCAGTCCCTCAGCATAATCCACAGTTTATACTCAGTCCCTCAGTATAATTCACAGATTATGCCCAGTCCCTCAGTATATTCCACAGATTATACTCAGTCCCTCAGTATAATCCACTGGTAATACTCTGTCCCTCAGTATAATCCACAGGTTACACCCAGTCCCTCAGTATAATCCACAGTTTATACTCAGTCTCTCAGTATAATCCTCAGGTTATACCCAGTCCCTCAGTAGAATGCTCAGTTTAGACTCAGTCCCTCAGTATAATCCACAGGTTATACTCAGTCCCTCAGTATAATTCACAGGTTATACCCAGTCCCTCAGTATAATCCACAGGTTACACCCAGTCCCTCAGTATAATCCACAGGTTATACACAGTCCCTCAGTATAATCCACAGTTCATACTCAGTCTCTCAGTATAATCCACAGGTTATACTCAGTCTCCCTGTATAATCGACTGTTTATACTCAGTCTCTCAGTATAATCCACAGGTTATACTCAGTCCCTCCATATAATCCACAGGTTATACTCAGTCCCTCAATATAATCCACAGGTTATACTCAGTCCCTCTGTATAATCCACAGTTTATACTCAGTCTCTCAATATAATCCACAGGTTATACTCAGTCTCCCTGTATAATCGACAGTTTATACTCAGTCTCTCAGTATAATCCACAGGTTATACTCAGTCCCTCCATATAATCCGCAGGTTATAATCAGTCCCTCAATATAATCCACAGGTTATACTCAGTCCCTCTGTATAATCCACAGGTTATACTCAGTCTCTCAGTATAATCCACAGGTTATACCCAGTCCCTCAGTATATTCCACAGGTTAGACTCAGTCTCTCAGTATAATCCACAGGTTATACTCAGTCCCTCAGTATAATCCACAGGTTATACTCAGTTCCTCAATATAATCCACAGGTTATACCCAGTCCCTCAGTATATTCCACAGGTTATACTCAGTCTCTCAGTATAATCCACAGGTTATACTCAGTCCCTCAGTATAATCCACAGGTTATACTCAGTCCCTCAGTATAATCCACAGGTTATACTCAGTCTCTCAGTATAATCCACAGGTTATACTCAGTTTCTCAGTATAATCCACAGGTTATACACAGTCCCTCAGTATATTCCACAGGTTATACTCAGTCTCTCAGTATAATCCACAGGTTATACTCAGTCCCTCAGTATAATCCACAGGTTATACTCAGTCTCTCAGTTTAATCCACAGATTATACTCAGTCCCTCAGTATATTCCACAGGTTGTACTCAATCTCTCAGTATAATCCACAGGTTATACTCAGTCCCTCAGTATAATCCACAGGTTATACTCTGTCCCTCAATATACTCCACAGGTTATACTCAGTCCCTCAGTATAATCAACAGGTTATACTCAGTCTCTCAGTATAATCCACAGGTTATACTCAGTCCCTCAGTATAATCCACAGGTTATACTCAGTCCCTCAGTATAATTCACAGGTTATACCCAGTCCCTCAGTATAATCCACAGGTTATACCCAGTCCCTCAGTATAATCCACAGGTTACACCCAGTCCCTCAGTATAATCCACAGGTTATACTCTTTCCCTCAGTATAATCCACAGGTTATACTCAGTCCCTCAGTATAATCGACAGGTTATACTCAGTCCCTCAGTATAATCCACAGGTTATACTCAGTCCCTCCGGATAATCTACAGGTTACACTCAGTCTCTCAGTATAATCCACAGGTTATACTCAGTCCCTCAGTATAATCCACAGGTTATACTCAGTCCCTCAGTATAATCCACAGGTTATACTCAGTCCCTCTGTATAATCCACAGGTTATACTCAGTCTCTCAGTATAATCCACAGGTTATACCCAGTCCCTCAGTATATTCCACAGGTTATACTCAGTCTCTCAGTATAATCCACAGGTTATACTCAGTCCCTCAGTATAATCCACAGGTTATACTCAGTCCCTCAGTATAATCCACAGGTTATACCCAGTCCCTCAGTATAATTCACAGGTTATACCCCGTCCCTCAGTATAATCCACAGGTTACACCCAGTCCCTCAGTATAATCCACAAGTTACACCCAGTCCCTCAGTATAATCCACAGGTTATACTCAGTCCCTCAGTATAATCCACAGGATATACTCAGTCCCTCAATATAATCCACAGGTTATGCTCAGTCCCTCAGTATAATCGACAGGTTATACTCAGTCTCTCAGTATAATCGACAGGTTATACTCAGTCCCTCAGTATAATCCACAGGTTATACTCAGTCCCTCCGGATAATCTACAGGTTATACTCAGTCTCTCAGTATAATCCACAGGTTATACTCAGTCCCTCAGTATAATTCACAGGTTATACCCAGTCCCTCAGTATAATCCACAGGTTACACCCAGTCCCTCAGTATAATCCACAGGTTACACCCAGTCCCTCAGTATAATCCACAGGTTATACTCATTCCCTCAATATAATCCACAGTTTATACTCAGTCCCTCAGTATAATCCACAGGTTATACTCAGTCCCTCCGTATAATCTACAGGTTATACTCAGTCCCTCAGTATAATTCACAGGTTACACCCAGTCCCTCAGTATAATCCACAAGTTACACCCAGTCCCTCAGTATAATCCACAGGTTATACTCAGTCCCTCAGTATAATCCACAGGATATACTCAGTCCCTCAATATAATCCACAGGTTATGCTCAGTCCCTCAGTATAATCGACAGGTTATACTCAGTCTCTCAGTATAATCGACAGGTTATACTCAGTCCCTCAGTATAATCCACAGGTTATACTCAGTCCCTCCGGATAATCTACAGGTTACACTCAGTCTCTCAGTATAATCCACAGGTTATACTCAGTCCCTCAGTATAATCCACAGGTTATACTCAGTCCCTCAGTATAATCCACAGGTTATACTCAGTCCCTCTGTATAATCCACAGGTTATACTCAGTCTCTCAGTATAATCCACAGGTTATACCCTGTCCCTCAGTATATTCCACAGGTTATACTCAGTCTCTCAGTATAATCCACAGGTTATACTCAGTCCCTCAGTATAATCCACAGGTTATACTCAGTCCCTCAGTATAATCCACAGGTTATACCCAGTCCCTCAGTATAATTCACAGGTTACACCCCGTCCCTCAGTATAATCCACAGGTTACACCCAGTCCCTCAGTATAATCCACAAGTTACACCCAGTCCCTCAGTATAATCCACAGGTTATACTCAGTCCCTCAGTATAATCCACAGGATATACTCAGTCCCTCAATATAATCCACAGGTTATGCTCAGTCCCTCAGTATAATCGACAGGTTATACTCAGTCTCTCAGTATAATCGACAGGTTATACTCAGTCCCTCAGTATAATCCACAGGTTATACTCAGTCCCTCCGGATAATCTACAGGTTATACTCAGTCTCTCAGTATAATCCACAGGTTATACTCAGTCCCTCAGTATAATTCACAGGTTATACCCAGTCCCTCAGTATAATCCACAGGTTACACCCAGTCCCTCAGTATAATCCACAGGTTACACCCAGTCCCTCAGTATAATCCACAGGTTATACTCATTCCCTCAATATAATCCACAGTTTATACTCAGTCCCTCAGTATAATCCACAGGTTATACTCAGTCCCTCCGTATAATCTACAGGTTATACTCAGTCCCTCAGTATAATTCACAGGTTACACCCAGTCCCTCAGTATAATCCACAAGTTACACCCAGTCCCTCAGTATAATCCACAGGTTATACTCAGTCCCTCAGTATAATCCACAGGATATACTCAGTCCCTCAATATAATCCACAGGTTATGCTCAGTCCCTCAGTATAATCGACAGGTTATACTCAGTCTCTCAGTATAATCGACAGGTTATACTCAGTCCCTCAGTATAATCCACAGGTTATACTCAGTCCCTCCGGATAATCTACAGGTTATACTCAGTCTCTCAGTATAATCCACAGGTTGTACTCAGTCCCTCAGTATAATCCACAGGTTATACTCAGTCCCTCAGTATAATTCACAGGTTATACCCAGTCCCTCAGTATAATCCACAGGTTACACCCAGTCCCTCAGTATAATCCACAGGTTACACCCAGTCCCTCAGTATAATCCACAGGTTATACTCATTCCCTCAATATAATCCACAGTTTATACTCAGTCCCTCAGTATAATCCACAGGTTATACTCAGTCCCTCCGTATAATCTACAGGTTATACTCAGTCCCTCAGTATAATTCACAGGTTATACCCAGTCCCTCAGTATAATAACATAGAACATAGAAAATACAGCACAGAACAGGCTCTTCGGCCCACGATGTTGTGTCGAACCTTTGTCCTAGATTAATCATAGATTATCATTGAATTTACAATGCAGAAGGAGGCCATTCGGCCCCCTGAGTCTGCACCGGTTCTTGGAAAGAGCACCCTACCCAAACTCAACACCTCCACCCTAATCCACAGGTTACACCCAGTCCCTCAGTATAATCCACAGTTTATACTCAGTCCCTCAATATAATCCACAGGTTATACTCAGTCCCTCAGTATAATCCACAGGTTATACTCAGTCCCTCAGTATAATTCACAGGTTATGCCCAGTCCCTCAGTATATTCCACAGATTATACTCAGTCCCTCAATATAATCCACAGGTAATACTCAGTCCCTCAGTAAAATCCACAGGTTACACCCAGTCCCTCAGTATAATCCACAGGTTATACCCAGTCCCTCAGTTGAATCCTCAGGTTAGACTCAGTCCCTCAATATAATCCACAGGTTATACCCAGTCCCTCAGTATAATCCACAGGTTATACCCAGTCCCTCAGTATAATCCACAGGTTATACTCAGTCCCTCAGTATAATCCACAGGTTATACCCAGTCCCTCAGTATAATCCACAGGTTATACCCAGTCCCTCAATATAATCCACAGGTAATACTCAGTCCCTCAGTAAAATCCACAGGTTACACCCAGTCCCTCAGTATAATCCACAGGTTATACCCAGTCCCTCAGTTGAATCCTCAGGTTAGACTCAGTCCCTCAATATAATCCACAGGTTATACCCAGTCCCTCAGTATAATCCACAGGTTATACCCAGTCCCTCAGTATAATCCACAGGTTATACTCAGTCCCTCAGTATAATCCACAGGTTATACCCAGTCCCTCAGTATAATCCTCAGGTTATACCCAGTCCCTCAGTATAATCCACAGGTTATACTCAGTCCCTCAGTATAATCCACAGATTATACCCAGTCCCTCAGTATAATCCACATGTTTTATTCAGTTCCTCAATTTATTCCTGGGTTATGCTCAGTCAGTATGACAGTACTGGATGTGATGTCATTCAATTTCACTAGTTCAGGGAAATTGGGAAAAAAATCAATGACATTTAGATAGTCCTTGCCAAATAAGTGAAAGAGAACACCAATGACCTCGATCCATGGTGATGTAACTAGATCATGTGGTTGCATTAGTTCTTTGCATTGACGATTTTGATGTGACTGACACATTGTACATGATGATACCATGTCCGAGAAAGCACTGTTGATACCTGGTCAATAGATTGATTGTCTGGCACGACATTTACATTTCTCAATGCCTGACTTACCCTCATGAAGTCGAGAAAGCATTTCAGACCTCATGCTGTGTGGAATCACAGTGCAATCTTGTCTCAGCAAAATACCATCCACAATAGTCATTTCTGACTGAATGACAATTACCTTTAGGCCATCTTTGTTGAAGATGATGTATGTCTTTCATCAAAGTAGCATCTTTCAGTGTTTCAATGTGTATGTGTTGTAACTTCGAACCAGTGACTGGAAGTAACTGAATAATTGCAGTTGAGAATCAACATCATTAATAGATTCTTCTCGAAGAATTTCTGTGTTGATTGATCTCGATAAAATGTAAACAATTACTCACTCTTTACCTGGTGTGAATTTTAGAGTGAAATCATATCTAAATTTCCTCATAAGATGTTGAAGTCTGGGAGACATATCATTTAAATTTTGTTCAATGATGTGTACCAGTGGGCTATGGTCAGTTTCTACTGTGAACTTGGGTAGACCATAAACATAGTCGTGGAATTTGGAAATCCCCGTCACTAGTCCAAGACACTCCTTTTCAATTTGGGCGTACCTACACACAGTCTCTGTCATGGATCTTGACGCGTAGGCACAAAGAACCCAATTATTGAAATGGTCTTGTTGAAATAAAACAGTACCTATGCCATTTTTACTTGTATCTGTTGAGATTTTAGTAGGTCTTGTCGGATCAGAAAATGAGAAGCACGGAGGTTGTATCAAATGTTGTACTAAATCTGTCCATTCTTCAGTATGTTTTTTAATCCAGCTGAAATTTGTGTTCTTTCTGATAAGTTGACGTTGTGCAGTTGTTCTGTTAGCTAGATTTGAAATGAACTTTCCAAGAAAGTTGACAAGTCCTAGAAAGTGTAAGACTGTCTTCTTGTCTTTAGGAATCTGCATTGCCTTGATGGCTTGATCTGGCTTTATTCTTCAGCTGTGATGTTTTCACCTAAAAATTTCAAAGAGGAAGTGGCAAACATGCATTTAGCTTTGTTCAGTTGCATACCATATTCATGAATCCCTTTGAATAATTCCCGAAGACTTTTCATATGCTCTTCAGGGGCGAGATTCTCCGACCCCCCCGCCGGGTCGGAGAATCGCCGGGGGCTGGCGTGAATCCCGCCCTCGCCGGTTGCCGAATTCTCCACCACCGGATATTCGGTGGGGGCGGGAATCGCGCCGCGCCGGTTGGCGGGCCCCCCCCCCCCCCGCGATTCTCCGGCCCAGATGGGCCGAAGTCCCGCCACTAAAATGCCTGTCCCGCCGGCGTAAAGTAAACCACCTACCTTACCGGCGGGTCAAGGCGGCGCGGGCGGGTTCTGGGGTCCTGGGGGGGTGCGGGGCGATCTGGCCCGAGGGGTGCCCCCACGGTGGCCTGGTCCGCGATCGGTGCCCACCGATCCGTGGGCGGGCCTGTGCCGTGGGGGCACTCTTTCCCTTCCGCCTTCGCCACGGTCTCCACCATGGCGGAGGCGGAAGAGACTCCCTCCACTGCGCATGCGCGGGAATGCCGTCAGCGGCCGCTGACGCTCCCGCGCATGCACCGCCCGGAGATGTCATTTCCGCGCCGGCTGGCGGGGCACCAAAGGCCTTTTCCGCCAGCTGGCGGGGCGGAAATTCGTCCGGCGCGGGCCTAGCCCCTTAAGGTTCGGGCTCGGCCACCAAAGATGCGGAGCATTCCGCACCATTGGGGTGGCGCGATACCCGACTGATTTGCGCCGTTTTGGGCGCCAGTTGGCGGACATCGCGCCTTTGCCAGAGAATTTCGCCCCAGGTGTTGTTGGCCAGACAATGATGTCATCAACATAAACACGAACACCTTCAATGTTCTTGGTCATTTATTCCATTGTACGGCAAAAACATTTCAGCAGCGGATATAATTCCAAAGGGCATTCTGTTGAAACAGTACCTTCCGAAAGGTGTATTAAAAGTACAGAGAAGTTTACTGGAGTCCTGTAGTTGCATCTGCCAAAAACCTTGATACGCATCAAGTTTGGTAACAAGTCTGGCATTGGCCATTTTTGCAGTAATGTCTTCCTTCTTTGGTATTGGATAATGCTCCTTCTAATATTGCAATTGAGATCTTTGGGATCCATACAGATTCTTATTTCACCTCTAAGTTTTTTTACGCAGACTAGGGAACTAACCCAGCCAGTAGGTTGAGTAATTTTTGATATACCTTGAACTTACAATATTGATAGTTCAGCCTTTAATCTGTCTTTAAGAGGAGCAGGTACACATCTAGGTGGATGGATTACTGATTTGGCATCCTTCTTCAGTTGTATCTTGTACTGAAAAGGTAACGTACCCATACCTTGAAATACATCAGGGTGTTCCTGGAAGAGTTGTTGAATGTCATCTTTGAGTATAGTCGACTGACAAGTATGGAGAAAAATTCTTTGAATGAGCTGCAAATCTTTACACGCTTGAGGTACAAGTAAAGAAGAACGAGTATCATTTACTATCTCGAATCTTACTTATTCATGACTGTCCCTGTTTGTGGCACTCAGCTAACACAAACCGTGTCAGAAAATGGGATTGCCATTATAATCTCTTAATAAGCACTCTGGAGGTATCATCTCATAATGACTTTTTATCTTGGACAAGTCCTTGGAATTCAGAAGATTCGCCCAGGCACCTGTGTCCAATTTAAAAGAAATTGAAATTGTGTTAATATGCACAGTGGTCATCCATTTGTTGCTAATGACATTGACTCTTTGATCTTTTGTTACTTTTCATTTTCATGATGAGCTGGCTTTGTTGCTTGAAGATTATTCTTGCTTGCTTGTAACTCATTCTTCATGGACGATTCAACCACACCAATGGAAATATTTTCTTCCGTAAAATCTTCTTGTGTGTTGATTTCTTCTTTTTTGTCCACAGCTCTCACTTTGTAGTATTTTTGCTGTGCAGGAGGAATGTAACTTGCAGGATTGACACTGAGAAGCATAATGGTTTAACTTCTGACATCTTAAACAGCATTTACCAGAAGCAGCGCAGTTTCCCTTTAAGTGGGCGGTGCCACACCTGTGACACGTAATCATGTTGTCATCATGACGTATTAGTGATGTACGTGCATGTGCAGACTTCTTCTTTGACGTCTCACATTTCTGTGCGTAGTGCGCATGTGCAGAGCCTGAAACTGCTTGCGAAGGATAGCTACCGTTCCTCACAGCCTTCTGCTTTGCCTGCAACACCATTTGGATTTTCTCTGCCTTGTGGTAGAGATTTGCGCTTTTTTCCTTGAAATAAAATGCTAAATATTGACTTTTCGTCTGTTCCACGGAAATGCATTTATCTATCGCAAATTGCAACATTAAATCATTTTGTCGAATTATAGCTTCTCTGACAGTATCATCAAGTATGCCATAAACAATTTGGTCTCTCACAAGCGAATCATGTAGATCTGCATAGTTATATGTTTTACCTAAGAGTTTGAGATCGGTGATGAAATTATTCACCGGTTCACCAACATTTTGAACTCTTCTCTGAAATTTTAATCTTTCTAAAATTTCATAGAATAGAATCGTAGAATTTACAGTGCAGAAGGAGAAAATTCAGCCCATCAAGTCTGCACCGGCTCTTGGAAAGAGCACCCTACCCAAGCCCACACTTCCACCCAATCCCCGTAACCCAGTAACTCCACCCAACCTTTCTTTTGAACACTGAGGGCAATTTTAGCATGGCCAATCCACCTAATGGGATGTAAATTGAGAGATACGGACCCCAGAACTGCAGAAGGTTTTAGTTTAGACAGGCTTGGCGCAGGCTTGGAGGGCCTGTTCCTGTGCTGTGCTGTTCTTTGCTCTTTGTAACCTGCATATCTTTGGACAGTGGGGAGAAACCGAGCACCCAGAGGAAACTCACGCAGACACGGGGAGAACGTGCAAACTCCACACAGACAGTGACCCAAGCCGGGAATCAAACCTGGGACCCTGAAGCTGTGAAGCAGCTGTGCTAACCACTATGCCACCGTACTGCCCCGTCTTTGGCCATTTCATTGGTTTGCATCTTGCAATGTTCATCGAACTTCGCTATAACTTGATCAAACTTTGTTTCATCTTCACCAGCATTAAAATTAAACAAATTGAAGATTTTGATTGCTTGCTGTCCTGCTAGAGACATAAGTAAAGCAATGCTTTTAGCTTCTGGTGCAGCACTTAAATCACTGGCTTCTAAATAGAGCTGAAACTGTTGTTTGAAAAATTTCCAATTCAAATTTAAATTACCAGTGCTCTTTCGATGTCTTGGTGTTTGAACTTGGTCCATTAAAAGGTTGTTTTTGTCGAAGATTCCGATGTTACGATGACTTATGTAGTCGAATAGTTGAGTCCAATTTTTAAAATTCTAAATCTTCACTAGTCTTTTTTAAAAACTCAAATCACTCTGGTACCATATTATATTACCTTGTGTAATATACTATATTACTCTTTGAACCAGTCGAGTTGATGAAATGAACAATAGTCTTCTTGTAAAGGTGAATTATTGAGTAATATAAATATTAGTTGTGAGTCCTTTGTACTTAATACTCAACTGGTAAAAGAAATAAAATATAGTAAAGATAACTAACTATACAAAGAACAAAGAACAAAGAACAAAGAAATGTACAGCACAGGAACAGGCCCTTTGGCCCTCCAAGCCATGCCGACCATGCTGCCCGACTAAACTACAATCTTCTACACTTCCTGGGTCCGTATCCCTCTATTCCCATCCTATTCATGTATTTGTCAAGATGCCCCTTAAATGTCACAATCGTCCCTGCTTCCACCACCTCCTCCGGTAGCGAGTTCCAGGCACCCACTACCCTCTGCGTAAAAAACTTGCCTCGTACATCTACTCTAAACCTTGCCCCTCTCACCTTAAACCTATGCTCCCTAGTAATTGACCCCTCTACCCTGGGGAAAAGCCTCTGACTATCCACTCTGTCTATGCCCCTCATAATTTTGTAGACCTCTATCAGGTCTCCCCTCAACCTCCTTTGTTCCAGTGAGAACAAACCGAGTTTATTCAACCGCTCCTCATAGCTAATGCCCTCCATACCAGGCAACATTCTGGTAAATCTCTTCTGCACTCTCTCTAAAGCCTCCACATCCTTCTGGTAGTGTGGCGACCAGAATTGAACACTATACTCCAAGTGTGGCGTAACTAAGGTTCTATACAGCTGCAACATGACTTGCCAATTCTTATACTCAATGCCCCGGCCAATGAAGGCAAGCATGCCATATGCCTTCTTGACTACCTTCTCCACCTGTGTTGCCCCTTTCAGTGACCTGTGGACCTGTACTCCTAGATCTCTTTGACTTTCAATACTCTTGAGGGTTGTACCATTCACTGTATATTCCCTACCTGCATTAGACCTTCCAAAATGCATTTCCTCACATTTGTCCGGATTAAATTCCATCTGCCATCTCTCCGCCCAAGTCTCCAAACAATCTAAATCCTGCTGTATCCTCTGACAGTCCTCATCGTTATCCGCAATTCCACCAACCTTTGTGCCGTCTGCAAACTTACTGATCAGACCAGTTACATTTTCCTCCAAATCATTTATATATACTACAAAGAGCAAAGCTCCCAGCACTGATCCCTGTGGAATACCACTGGTCACAGCCCTCCAATTAGAAAAGCATCCTTCCATTGCTACTCTCTGCCTTCTATGACCTAGCCAGTTCTGTATCCACCTTGCCAGCTCCCCCCTGATCCCTTGTGACTTCACCTTTTGTACTAGTCTACCATGAGGGACCTTGTCAAAGGCCTTACTGAAGTCCATATAGACAACATCCACTGCCCTACCTGCATCAATCATCTTAGTGACCTCCTCGAAAAACTCTATCAAGTTAGTGAGACACGACCTCCCCTTCACAAAACCATGCTGCCTCTCACTAATACGTCCATTTGCTTCCAAATGGGAGTAGATCCTTTCTCGAAGAATTCTCTCCAGTAATTTCCCTACCACTGAAGTAAGGCTCACCGGCCTGTAGTTCCCTGGATTATCCTTGCTACCCTTCTTAAACAGAGGAACAACATTGGCTATTCTCCAGTCCTCCGGTACATCCCCTGAAGACAGTGAGGATCCAAAGATTTCTGTCAAGGCCTCAACAATTTCCTCTCCAGCCTCCTTCAGTATTCTGAAGTAGATCCCATCAGGCCCTGGGGACTTATCTACCTTAATATTTTTTAAGACACCCAACACCTCGTCTTTTTGGATCTCAATGTGACCCAGGCTATCTACACACCCTTCTCCAGACTCAACATCTACCAATTTCTTCTCTTTGGTGAATACTGATGCAAAGTATTCATTTAGTACCTCGCTCATTTCCTCTGGCTCCACACATAGATTCCCTTGCCTATCCTTCAGTGGGCCAACCCTTTCCCTGGCTACCCTCTTGCTTTTTATGTACGTGTAAAAAGCCTTGGGATTTTCCTTAACCCTATTTGCCAATGACTTTTCGTGACCCCTTCTAGCCCTCCTGACTCCTTGCTTAAGTTCCTTCCTACTTTCCTTATATTCCACGCAGGCTTCGTCTGTTCCCAGCCTTTTAGCCCCGACAAATGCCTCCTTTTTCTTTTTGACGAGGCCTACAATATCTCTTGTTATCCAAGGTTCCCGAAAATTGCCGTATTTATCCTTCTTCCTCACAGGAACATGCCGGTCCTGAATTCCTTTCAACTGACACTTGAAATCCTCCCACATGTCAGATGTTGATTTGCCCTCAAACATCCGCCCCCAATCTATGTTCTTCAGTTCCCGCCTAATATTGTTATAATTAGCCTTCCCCCAATTTAGCACATTCATCCTAGGACCACTCTTATCCTTGTCCACCAGTACTTTAAAACTTACTGAATTGTGGTCACTGTTACCGAAATGCTCCCCTACTGAAACATCTACCACCTGGCCGGGCTCATTCCCCAATACCAGGTCCAGTACCGCCCCTTCCCTAGTTGGACTGTCCACATATTGTTTTAAGAAGCCCTCCTGGATGCTCCTTACACACTCCACCCCGCCTAAGCCCCTGGCACTAAGTGAGTCCCAGTCAATATTGGGGAAGTTGAAGTCTCCCATCACCACAACCCTGCTGTTTTTACTCTTTTCCAAAATCTGTCTACCTATCTGCTCCTCTATCTCCCGCTGGCTGTTGGGAGGCCTGTAGTAAACCCCCAACATTGTGACTGCACCCTTCTTATTCCTGATCTCTACCCATATAGCCTCACTGCCCTCTGAGGTGTCCTCCTGCAGTACAGCTGTGATATTCTCCCGAACCAGTAGCGCAACTCCGCCTCCCCTTTTACATCCCCCTCTATCCTGCCTGAAACATCTAAATCCTGGAACGTTTAGCTGCTAATCCTGCCCTTCCCTCAACCAGGTCTCTGTAATGGCAACAACATCATAGTTCCAAGTACTAATCGAAGCTCTAAGTTCATCTGCCTTACCCGTAATACTTCTTGCATTAAAACATATGCACTTCAGGCCACCAGACCCGCTGTGTTCAGCATCTTCTCCCTGTCTGCTCTGCCTCAGAGCCCCACTGTCCCTATTCCCTAGTTCTCCCTCAATGCTCTCACCTTCTGACCTATTGCTCCCGTGCCCACCCCCCTGCCATACTAGTTTAAACCCTCCCGTGTGACACTAGCAAACCTCGCGGCCAGGATATTTATGCCTCTCCAGTTTAGATGCAACCCGTCCTTCTTATATAGGTCACACCTGCCCCGGAAGAGCTCCCAGTGGTCCAGATAACGGAAACCCTCCCTCCTACACCAGCTGTTTAGCCACGTGTTTAGCTGCTCTATCTTCCTATTTCTAGCCTCACTGGCACGTAGCACAGGGAGTAATCCCGAGATTACAACCCTAGAGGTCCTGTCTTTTAACTTTCTGCCTAGCTCCCTGAACTCCTGCTGCAGGATCTCATGCCCCTTCCTGCCTATGTCGTTAGTACCAATATGTACAACGACCTCTGCCTGTTTGCCCTCCCCCTTCAGGATGCCCTCTACCCGTTCAGAGACATCCTGGACCCTGGCACCAGGGAGGCAACATACCATCCTGGAGCCTCTTTCACGTCCACAGAAGCGCCTATCTGTACCCCTGACTATAGAGTCCCCGATTACTATTGCTCTTCTGCGCTTTGACCCTCCCTTCTGAACATCAGAGCCAGCCGTGGTGCCACTGCTCTGGCTGCTGCTGTTTTCCCCTGATAGGCAATCCCCCCCGACAGTATCCAAAGGGGTATACCTGTTCGAGAGGGGGACAACCACAGGGGATTCCTGCACTGACTGTCTGCCCTTTCTGGTGGTCACCCATTTCTCTGCCTGCACCTTGGGTGTGACCACATTTACATAACTGCGATCTATGACGCTTTCCGTCACCTGCATGCTCCTAAGTGCATCCAATTGTTGCTCCAACCGAACCATGCGGTCTGTGAGGAGCTCCAGTTGGGTGCACCAGAATTTATTGGTTGGGGGGGGGGGGGGGGGGGGGTCTTCACAGAAGTCCGCGGGTCGAAAACAATAAAACAGAAAAGAAGTGTTTACAATGTAATAATGAAATAACTTATAACTTCTCTCTTTCTAGCTATTCTATGTCTTGTCTGTTCACTCTCCTGAAGCACACTCTCTCAGAAAAAGCAGAAAGTCTTAGGCGGAATTCTCCGCAGTGGGGAGAATCGGCGCCAGCTTGGTCGGCGCGGTGCCGGCTGGTCGGAGTAAGCGCCGACTCACCGGCCCGGGCCGGCCGGCACGTTGATTCTCCAGCCCGGTTCGGCCGAGCGGCCGTCAACAAAAGGTCGAGTCCCGCCGGCGCCGTTCTAACCTCCTCTGAGCCGGCGGGACATCGGCGTTGAAGGGTCCGACCCCGGGGGGGGCCTCCATAGTGGCCTGGCCCGCGATCGGGACCCACCGATCGGCAGGCTGGCCTCTCTGCCCCCCCCCCGCCTCCTTTCCTCCGCACCGGCTCCTGTCGCCATGCGCCATTTGGCGTCGGGGTCGGCGCGGGGATAAAGGCCACTGCGCATTCGCTAGTTGCCGCTGGCTCAACTGCACATGCGCGGACCCCGCGGCGCCGGGTTCAGGCAGGGATCGGCAGCTCCAGCACTGTCACAGCCCCCTGTGGGCCGTAGAATGGGGTGCTGGAACGGGCGCCAACGCCGGAGTAAATCACTCCCGTTTTTACTCCGGCTTCGGCACTTAGCCGCCCGTTGGGAGAATCCCGGCTCTTTTTTATCCCATCTGATAGTGAGACAACTGTTGAATTGACTGTACTATCATAGAATTTACAGTGCAGAAGGATGCCATTTGGCCCATCGAGTCTGCACCGGCTCTTGGAAAGAGCACCCTACCCAAGGTCAACACCGCCACCCTATCCCCATAACCCAGTAACCCCACCCAACACTAAGGGCAATTTTGAACACTAAGGGAAATTTATCATGGCCAATCCACCTAACCTGCATATCTTTGGACTGTGGGAGGAAACCGGAGCACCCGGAGGAAACCCACGCACACACGGGGAGGATGTGCAGACTCCGCACAGACAGTGACCCAAGCTGGGAATCGAACCTGGGATCCTGGAGCTGTGAAGCAATTGTGCTATCCACAAGGCTACCGTGCTGCCGTACTAGTTTTACATATATTGATCGTGTATATTGCTTTCCAGAGATCGCCACAATATTCAGTCTCTACAGTTTAAACCCGGGTTATACTCAGTCTCTACAGTTTAATCCAGGGTTATACTCAGTCTCTACAGTTTAAACCCGGGTTATACTCAGTCTCTACAGTTTAATCCAGGGTTATACTCAGTCTCTAAAGTTTAATACAGGGTTATACTCAGTCTCTACAGTTTGAACCCGGGTTATACTCAGTCTCTACAGTTTAATCCAGGGTTATACTCAGTCTCTACAGTTAAATCCAGGTTATACTCAGTCTCTACAGTTTAATCCAGGGTTATACTGAGTCGCCACAGTTTAATCCGGGTTATACTCAGTCTCTACAGTTTAATCCAGGGTTATACTCAGTCTCTACAGTTTAATCCAGGGTTATACTCAGTCTCTACAGTTTAATCCTGGGTTATACTCAGTCTCTACAGTTTAACCCAGGGTTATACTCAGTCTGTAAAGTTTAAACCCGGGTTATACTCAGTCTCTACAGTTTAATCCAGGGTTATACTCAGTCTCTAAAGTTTAATCCAGGGTTATACTCAGTCTCTACAGTTTAAACCTGGGTTATACTCAGTCTCTACAGTTTAATCCGGGTTATACTCAGTCTCTACAGTTTAATCCAGGGTTATACTGAGTCTCCACAGTTTAATCCGGGTTATACTCAGTCTTTACAGTTTAATCCAGGGTTATACTCAGTCTCTACTGTTTAATCCCAGGTTATACTCAGTCTCTACAGTTTAATACAGGGTTATACTCAGTCTCTAATGTTTAATACAGGGTTATACTCAGTCTCTACAGTTTGAACCCGGGTTATACTCAGTCTCTACAGTTTAATCCAGGGTTATACTCAGTCTCTACAGTTTAATCCAGGTTATACTCAGTCTCTACAGTTTAATCCAGGGTTATACTGAGTCGCCACAGTTTAATCCGGGTTATACTCAGTCTCTACAGTTTAATCCAGGGTTATACTCTGTCTTTACAGTTTAATCCAGGGTTATACTCAGTCTCTATAGTTTAATCCAGGGTTATACTCAGTCTCCACAGTTGAATCCAGGGTTATACTCAGTCTCTACAGTTTAAACCCGGGTTATACTCAGTTTCTACAGTTTAATCCAGGGTTATACTCAGTCTCTACAGTTTAATCCAGGGTTATACTCAGTCTCTACAGTTTAATCCAGGGTTATACTCAGTCTCTACAGTTTAAACCCGGGTTATACTCAGTCTCGACAGTTTAATCCAGGGTACTACTCAGTCTCTACAGTTTAATCTCGGGTTATATTCAGTCTACAGTTTAATCCAGGGTTATACTCAGTCTCTACAGTTTAAACCCGGGTTATACTCAGTCTCTACAGTTTAATCCAGGGTTATACTCAGTCTTTGCAGGTTAAACCCAGGTTACACTCAGTCTCTACAGTTTAATCCAGGGTTATGCTCAGTCTCTACAGTTTAATCCCTGGTTATATTCAGTCTTTACAGTTTAATCCTGGGTTATACTCAGTCTCTACAATTTAAACCCGGGGTATACTCAGTCTCTACAGTTTAATCCAGGGTTATACTCAGTCTCTGCAGGTTAAACCCGGGTTATACTCAGTCTCTACAGTTTAATCCCTGGTTATACTCAGTCTCTACAGTTTAATCCAGGGTTATGCTCAGTCTCTACAGTTTAATCCCTGGTTATACTCAGTCTCTACAGTTTAAACCCGGGTTATACTCAGTCTCTACAGTTTAATCCAGGGTTATGCTCAGTCTCTACAGTTTAATCCCTGGTTATACTCAGTCTCTACAATTTAATCCCAGGTTATATTCGGTCTCTACAGTTTAATTCCCCGTTTATACTCCTTCTGTTAGATCATAACGTTGGCTGCTCTTGCATTAAGTAGATTTGGAGTTTCATTCAGAGTGCAGCAAACTAATTTGAAGTTAATTCAGAACATATCCTTATATTCTTTTTGTTAAATCAAACATTTCCTTAATGTACCAAAGTGAGTTCTCGGTAATTGTGAATATGATTTTGTGAGTATGATTTTTGAACAGGACATTCAGTGTAATGGGATCAATGCAATCTTTCCAGAGGAGGACAAGTGGTTCAGCGAACACCCAAGCATTTCATTCACATTATCAAATAACCATAGATTTTTTAAAGGATGAAACCAAGTTGATATTGAACAGGAAAGGTATAAATGTTAACACAGAGCCCCTGGAGGAAGTGACAGTGTACACAATCCTGTCTGTCTGTGTGGGGGCAGAGCATCTTGCAAGCTCAATTTATATATAATTAGAAGATAAGGTTCAATATCAACAGATTGTTCGAATAGATTTCAGTGTACAAATTCCCAGCACTAAATTCAGTAGCATCTTCAGCCAGTTTCCTGTTAATGTAGACTGTCAGGACAATGTATAGTTCAACCATCTTATCATTGATTGAAAGAGATGTAAAGGTGCAATGATATTTCCACCCCCTTTCGTTTAGTTTCCCACACCTCCAGAAAGTGCTGGCTCATTCCATGTTGTGAAATCCCTCAGCACAGACTGCTCTCTGGTATCTTGTCCTCATTCCATGGTGTGAATCTCTGTGCACAGAATATACTTCCTGATATTCGGTGGTGTCCCGAAGTGGCCATTTGCCATCTATCAGCCTGGACAGTGACTATTCGTGCAGTATTCAACATTTGTGAGCATTACAGTAGAGCTTGAAGTGGTTCTTCTCCCAATCACCTCCCCACATATTTGGTTGCAGGGATCGCTAAAAGTGAGTTGGAAAGAAATCCTTGCCAGTTTCTTCTCTTCAGTCTGGGCTTGCATCTTTATTGCTCTCCCAGTGATTGCACTTTATTTAGCATAGGATCAGGCAAAAACATTACCTCAACATCACACCAGAGAATGGTTGAACTCCAAAAATATCCATTTTGTACAACCTACTAGCTTGAGTCATGCAAAGGACGTCCCTGCTCTTGTCAGGAATAACGAACTAGGATAATAACAGGGCGTGTTTCGGAAGAAATTCCATAAAATGTAGGGCTTTTTTTCCACTGAAACAGAGAAGGTTGAAGGAAAATTATTGTCAGGCTTTGAGAGGGTTAATCAGAAAAAAAAACGGTTTGCAGATGGTGGCACAGTGGTTAGCACTGCTGCCTCACAACAGAGAGACCTGGGTTCAATTCCGGTCTTGGGTGGCTGTGTGGAGTGTGCACGTTCTCCCCGTGTCCATATGAGTTTCCTCTGGGTGCTCTTGTTTCCTCCCAGAGTCCAAAGATACGCAGGTTAGATGGATTGGTCATGTTAAATTGCCCCTTTAGTGTCCAAAGAGTTAGGTGAAAAGAAACGAAAGAAAGAAAATCGCTTATTGTCACAAGCAGGCTTCAAATGAAGTTACTGTGAAAAGCCCCTAGTCGCCACATTCCGTCGCCTGTTCGGGGAGGCTGTTACGGGAGGTGAGGTTGCGGGGTTACATGGACAGGACAAGTGAGTGGGCCTAGGTAGGGTGCTCTTTCAGAGGGTCAGTGTACACTCGATGGGATGAATGACCTCCTTCTGCACTGTAGAGATTTAATGGATTCAGATCAGTAACAAGGAGGAATATCGATTCACAATGATCGTCAGATAATTTAATGAGGAAGGTCAAGAAGATTTTTCACAGAGAGGATTATTGGTATGCAGAAGGTTTGCCACAAATGTTAGTGAGGCAAACACTGTAACCTCAATTAATAGAATTGGATAAGTATATGAAAAAACCTAATCAAACACAGGGAAATGGCAGAGAGACAGCATTGTAGAGGAATGGGTAAGAAATGCTGGTCCTGCCAAAAGTACCTACATCCAATAATAAATGTAGATAACAAAGATAGAGCATAGATGAAGGCTATTCATGCCAATGTGAATCTGCCAGCCCTTTGTAAGAACAAGCAAGCTCATACCTCACACACGCTCTATCACATAGCCTTATACACTTTTCATTTTCAATGACGTACAGAACCATTCACTCTGCTTACACTACTTTTACAGTAAGAAGCCTTACAACACCAGGTTAAAGTCCAATAGGTTTGTTTCGAATCACTAGCTTTCGGAGCGCTGCTCCTTCCTCAGGTGAATGAAGAGGTGGGCTCCAGAAACATTTATACAGACAAAGTCAAAGACAGGAAACAGACATCTACAGACGCTGAAAGATGCCCTTGTACGAATGGGATATGGCGCTCAACTCATCGATCGACAGTTCCAACGCGCCACAGCAAAAAAACGCACTGACCTCCTCAGAAGACAAACACAGGACACAACTGACAGAATACCCTTCGTCATCCACTTCCCCGGAGTGGAGAAACTACAACATCTTCTTAGCAGCCTTCAACATGTCATCGATGAAGACAAACATCTTGCCAAGGTCACCCCCACAACTTGCCTTCAAACAACCGCGTAACCTCAAACAAATCATTGTTTGCAGCAAACTATCCAGCCTTCAGAACAGCGACCACAATACCACATAACCCTGCCATGGCAATCTCTGCAAGACGTGCCAGATCATCGACATGGGTACCACCATCACACGTGAGAACACCACCCACCAGGTACGTGGTACATACTCGTGCGACTCTGCCAACGTTGTCTATCTCATACGCTGCAGGAAAGGATGTCCCGAAGCGTGGTGCATTGGCAAGACCATGCAGACGCTGCGACAACGGATGAACGGACATCGCGTGACAATCGCCAGGCAGGAATGTTCCCTTCCAGTCGGGGAACACTTCAGCAGTCAAGGGCATTTAGCCTCTGTTCTTCAGGTAAGCATTCTCCAAGGCAGCCTTCAGGATGTGCGACAACGCAGAATCACCGAGCAGAAACTTATATCCAAGTTCCGCACACATGGGTACGGCCTCAACATTCATGTCTCATTACATTCATCCCCCACCGTCTGGCTTGGGCTTGCAAAATCCTACCTACTGTCCTGACTTGAGCCAATTCACACCTCTTTAACCTGTGATTATCCCTCTCTCCAGTTACTCCATCTGGATCTGTAAAGACTTAATTACCTGCAAAGACTCGCATTCAAAGTATTGTCTTGCATCTTTGACTTTGTCTACAGAAATGTTTCTGGAACCCACCTCTTCATTCACGTGAGGAACGAGCAGTGCTCCGAAAGCAAGTATTCGAAACAAACCTGTTGGACTTTAACCTGGTGTTGTAAGACTTCTTACTGTGCTCACCCCAGTCCAACGCCGGCACCTCCACATCATGGCTACCACATGAGCTTTGACAAAGAGTCATCGGACTCGAAACGTTAGCACTTTTCTCTCCCTACAGATGCTGCCAGGCCTGCTGAGATTTTCCAGCATTTTCTCTCTCGGTTCCTGGCTACCACTTTTACAAGCAGTGCATTCATGATCACAACTCAGCGCATTAAAAATGACCCACATCTCCGTGCAACACATCCCTAGCCCCATCTTCAGTTCTTTTGCAAATTATTGTAAATCTGTACCCTCTGGTTACTGATCCCCTTCTTCCTCAATCGGCTGAATTTTACACTTCCGTGGGACGGGCTAGCAGGTGGACAATGGGCATATAATTGAGCACGTTCCCATGGGTGCCAATACATTGTCTACCCACCCGCCCTGTTGCAATTTTACTCAGCTTGGGGGAGGTATTGATCAGCCCCCCCCCACCCATAGTTCAACTTGAGACCATTTGATGTCCAATTAATGGCCACTCGAGGGCCTAGTTCCACCCCAGTTGTAATTTTTCCCATGGCAATTGAAGCCTTGGAGCTTACATTACCCGGGCAGGTGGTTCCCCTATCGCCACCACCCCCCCCCCATCCCCCTCTCCCCCCCTGCCCTCCCACTTCATTCCTCACACCCCTCATGCCGTGCCTGCCAAAGCTGCCAGCCCCGCCCATGTTGCACCTCCCCCGCACATACCTTGCTGTCCCAGCTCCATTTTCGACTCCCGTTAGGGCTGGTTGCAGTCCCAGTATTGACCACCACTCCCGGTGCTGCTGCTGGGTCCAGTGATCTGCCACCCATTTGACTGGGGAAGGAACCACCTCCTCAAGGCAGTTTAGGCTCCACTGATGAGCCAAGCTGCCAGAGTAGGTGCAGGATTGACCATAACCCTTTCACAAGGGGGTTGAGGGACTCTGGTGCAATGTAAAATTCCACCCAATGACTCTTTATTTTCTCCATCCAAATCTTCATAATTTTGAATCTTTCCTTAATCCCTAAGCTCTAAGGAGAATATTTCCAGTTTCTCTGGTCTCTCCATATCACTGAAACCACGTCCCTGGGACTTAAATTAAAGTAGACGACACGGATGTAGAGCCAGCCAGAGCATGATGCAATGAGTTTGAATTAAATGTAATTTTTGTGTCCCAAAGCAATATTGCAGAAGAACATTGAATTCTGAGTAAAACCAAAAAATAATGCTTCACCAGCATCTGTAACTTGTAAAGAAATATCCTACAGATATTGCAGCCTGTAATCTCCTTGCTCTCTGTGATGAACCCTCGTGACTGAGGAGGATGGAGGTGGAAGACACAGAGATTTGCACCATTCTCAATCCTGCAGCACATGATTTCCGCATCTAAACAAAGATTGTAAAGCCTAGGTTTGGGGGATGAAGTCAGTTCGCAGGATGCCTGTACCATTGCTTGAAGAGAAAGTGATATTGAATAGCCTGAGTTGCAAAGAGTTACATTTTGCAAGTCAGAAATGTCATGATATGCAGACGTGCAGATCATGATATACAGACAGGCACAGATAGGCAGATAATGAACACAGACAACAGGACATGACCAATGAGCAGGCAGGACCCTCAGGGGTGGTATTTCACTATAAAAGGCACAAAGCACTCACACTCCGCCTCTTTCCACTGATGAACATCTACAGAGTAAGTCAGGGTGTATTTACAGTATCACACCTCCAGCACGTGGCTAAGAGCTAGTCTGGTTCGGTCAGACAGAGTAATCACACTTAGATTAGCAGAGAGTCGAACTCATAGAGAACTGTGCTAACTGTGCTACTGGTTCACTAAATCAGATTGAACTAACTTCAAGCTCTGGAGTATCTTTTGGTTAAAGCTGCATCCAGTTGCAGCCTGTGTTATCCCAGAGTACATAACACAACAAGTAGCTGGAGCAATTAACCGATGAAGCTCCGAATAAATGACTGGATTTTAAATGCTAAAGGTTATAGAGTTGAGAGAAGTTTTGTGACACTGAATCTTACAAACTTCATCCCTTTCTAACATTGAGTACTTCTGCAGGGACCGGGATGTGTTAATAAGTAAATCTGTAAAATAATAATTACCATGCCTGGATGCTGGGTTACTCTTCCAACCACCAGTCTGAAGCATTGAAAATATATTTTTAGTAAGGGTCCATTTCAAATTAGCGGATCGTGTTATGCGGCGCCTCTTAATGAGAATTGGTTTTAATTCATTTTTCATCTAGATGAACAGTGGGTATGAACTGGGAATGAAATGTCCTTGAAGGGAGAGAAGAGCTGATCCAATTAGGAAGATTAATTCTCAGCCCTGAAAATGCACGGGGCAAGGAACTGACCAAGAGCATCAAGAAATGGTAGTCAGGGCTCCCCCTGATGGCTGGATGGGTAAATGAGAAGAACCTTTTCTTGATGTGAGGCCAGAATGATGGATGGTTGGAAGTTCATCGTGTCGGGCACCATCATGGGGTGAATAGTGGGGGAATGCATAAAGTAAATCAATAAAGTAGGAGGTCAGATGATATCAAGTTTGGATTTAGGAGAACAAAAATAAAGCTGAAGAATGTGAGCTTCTGGACAAAAATGAGAGGGATCATTTTAAATATTGGCAAAAGTGCAAAGAGGGCAAGATAATCAGACATCCTATTGTACACCAGTCCTGCTTTCACTGCCATTGACTTCAAATCAACTGTAGCTTACTATACAAAATGTTTTTTCTGCCAGTTCAGTGTCTGCCCAGCACGGGGTTGTAATGTAACAGGAATGATATTGTCACAGAACTAGTAGTCCAGAGACTAATGCTCTGGGAACACGCATTCAAATCCCACCCTGGCAGCTGGTGGAATTTAACTTCAGTTAATAAAAATCTGTAATCATGAATATGAAAACGCCATTGATTGTTGTAAAAACCCATCTGGTTCATTAATGTCCTTGAGGGAAGGAAATCTGCCATCCTTACCTGGTCTGGCCTACATGTGACCCCAGACCCACAGAAATGTGGTTGACTCTGACCTGAGATTGCTGAGCAAGCCACTCAAGGGCAATTAGGGATGGGCAATGAACGCTGGCCTTGCCAGTGACGCCCACAACCCAGGGAAGAATAAGGAAAGAAAAAAAAGGAGGCGACCAAGTTGAATCATCACTTCAACCCAAAGTGGATGACTCACCTGGCCTTCTCCAGAGGTCCTCAGTGTCACAGATGCTGGTCCTCAGCTCATCCGATTCAATCCACGTTAAATTAAGAAATGGCTGAGCTCACGGAACTCAACAAAGACAACAGCCTGGCTCCCGAACTAGGCAAATCTCTAGTCAAGCTGTTTCAGTACAACTACAACACTTTCATTGACCAGGCCATCGGTGGAAAATTGTCCAGGTACAGCCCATCCACAAAAAGCAGGACAGATCCAATCCAGTCACTCGTCCCCTAAGTCTACTCTCAATCATCAGCAATGCGATGGAAGGTATTTTAGACATGGTTACCAAGCTGTACTTATTCACCAATAACATGCTCAACAAGGCTCAGTTTGGATCCCGCCAGAGCCACTCAGCTCTTGACCTCATTACAGTTTTGGTTCAAGCATGGATCAAGCATCTGAATTCCAGAGGTGAGATGAGAATGACTGCCCTAGGCATCAAGGCTTCATTTGATCAAGCGCAGCATCAAGGAGCCTGAATAAATTGAAGTCAAGGAATTCAGGAGCACACTCTTCACTCACTGGAGTCACACCCAGAACAAAGGGAAATAGCTGTGTTTATTGAGGGTGAATCATCTCAATGCTGGGACATCACTGCAGGAGTTCCTCAGGGCCGTGTCCTAGGCTCTACCCTCTTCAGTTGCATCATCAAAGCCTACTCCATATCATGAGGGCAGAAGTTCACGTGTTCACTGATGATTGCATGGCGTTCAGGACTATTTGCAACTCGGAAGCAGTCTGTCCCTCTGTACAGCAACTCCTGGACAATATTTAGGTTTAGGTTGGATTGGATATTGTTTATTGTCACGTGCACCGAGGTACAGTGAAAAGTATTTTAATACGAGCAGCTCAACAGATCATTAATAATAAGTGGCAAGTAATGTTCACACCAGAAAAGTGTCAGAAAGTGGCCGTCTTCGGCATGAGAGACTCTAATCACCTTCCCTTGACATTCAATGACATTACCAGCACTGAATACCCATTATTAAAATCCTGGAAGTCAATTTTTGCGCGAAACTTAGCTGGATCAGTTGCCTAAACACTGTGCCTTTAAAAATAAGTAGGCACGTCCTGGCGTCGGCAGCACATATAGTAAAATTGGAACAATACAGAGAGAAAAATAAGTAGACATTGTGAATTCTACAGCAAGTAGCTCACCTCCTGACTCCTGAAAGCCTGTTCACCATCTATAAGGCCCAAGTCAGGAGTGTGATGGCTGGCTGAGTGCAGCTCCAACAACACTCAAGAAGCTCAACACCATTCAGGACAATGCAGTCCCCTTGACTGCCACTCCATCCACCACCTTAAACATTCACTCCTTCCACCACCAGTCGACAAAATACACTGCAGCAACTCACCAAGGCTTCTGGAACAGCACCATCCAAATAAGTGAGCGATACCATCTGGAAGGACAAGGAGAGCAGAAGCACAGGGACACCACCACCCGCAAGTTCCCCTCCAAGTCACCCACCATTCTGACTTGGAATTATATCGCTGTTCCTTCACTGTCAAGGGTCACAATCCTGGAACTCCCTTCTTAACAATACCTTAGCTGTACCTGCACCAGATGGACTGCAGGAGGTAAAGCAACTCACCACCACTTTTTCAAGGGCAATTAGGTGGGCAAATAAATGCTGTCCTTGCCAGTAACACCCATGCTCCATGAATGAATTTTTTAAACACTTTGATCTGTGTCTCGTGTTGATCAATATTGGTGCCGAAAGTGAAGAAAAGCGAATAGGTAATTGACGCTGTGAAATGCAACAATAAAGATTGGGAGGCTTTGAAGAAAAAAGATGAAAAGGAGGCGAGAAAGGTTGATCAAGATAGCATTTGGTAAATAGACACAAGGACAGATCACATAAAAGGGAGAGTCAAAGCGCAAAGCAATATAAATACAGAACAGTTCACAGCAGCAAAGTTAAAAAGAAGCCATGCTATGTTGGAGAGCATTTAGTCCTCGTTTCGTAGGCCTGCGGCAATGTGTCCAATGCATCTGCGTCCACCTGTGTGGTTTACCAATTTAAACGGGCTGGGAGCCTAAACAGAAAATATACACAAAGCATGAAAGTACTGTGCAGTAAGTTCTAGTTTAACATTGCTTTGTTTATAGTGCAGTGGCTAGCACAGCTGCCACATGGCGCCGAGGTCCCAGGATCGATCCTGGCTCTGAGTCACTATCCGTGTGGAGTTTGCACATTCTCCCCATGTCTACGTGGGTCTCACCCCCACAACCCAAAGATGTGCAGGGTAGGTGGATTGGCCACGTTAAATTGCCCCTCAATTGGAAAAAATGAATTGGGTACTCTAAATTTATTTTAAAAATACATTGCCTTGTCTAACTTTGATGTCGGTAATTTAATGGGGCCTATAATATCGTTGAGCATCGCAAAATAGGTTTTTAATGTTGTTTCTTCATTGACTCAATTGATGCAATTTTGGAGCATCATCTTCCGGTTCCCACCCTTCGCGTTTCAGCCTCTCCCATCCCAACTTCCACATTTCAGCCTCACCCACACCCAACCTCTGAGTTTCCGCTTTTCCCTCTTTTCGACCTTTGGGAATTAGCTTCTACCCCTCTCCGACCTCTGGGCTACAGCATCTCCCATCCCCGACCTCTGGGTTACAGCGTCTCCCATCCCCGACCTCTGGGTTACAGCGTCTCCCATCCCCAACCTCTGGGTTACAGCGTCTCTCATCTCCGACCTCTGGGTTACAGCGTCTCCCATCCCCGATCTCTGGGTTACAGCGTCTCCCATCCCCGATCTCTGGGTTACAGCGTCTCCCATCCCCGACCTCTGGGTTACAGCGTCTCCCATCCCCGACCTCTGGGTTACAGTGTCTCCCATCCCCGACCTCTGGGTTACAGCGTCTCCCATCCCCGACCTCAGGGTTACAGCGTGTCCCATCCCCGACCTCTGGGTTACAGCGTCTCTCATCTCCGACCTCTGGGTTACAGCGACTCCCATCCCTGATCTCTGGGTTACAGCGTCTCCCATCCCCGACCTCTGGGTTACAGCGTGACCCATCCCTGACCTCTGGGCTGCAGCGTCTCCCATCCCCGACCTCTGGATTTCAGCGTCTCCCATCCCCGACCTCTGGGTTTCAGCGTCTCCCATCCCCGACCTCTGGGCTTCAGCGTCCCCCATCCCCGACATCTGGGTTTAAGCGTCTCCCATCTCCGACCTCTGGGTTACAGCGTCTCCCATCCCCGACCTCTGGGTTATAGCGTGTCCCATCCCCGACCTGTGGGTTTCAGCGTCTCCCATCCCCGACCTCTGGGTTACAGTGTCTCCCATCCCCGACCTCTGGGTTTCAGCGTCTCCCATCCCCGAACTCTGGGTTTCAGCGTCTCCCATCCCCGACCTCTGGGTTTAAGCGTCTCCCATCATCGACCTCTGGGTTACAACGTGTCCCATTCCCGACCTCTGGGTTACAGTGTCTCCCATCCCCGACCTCTGGGTTACAGCGTCTCCCATCCCCGACCTCTGGGTTACAGCGTCTCCAATCCCCGACCTTTGGATTTCAGTCTCTTGCCATTCCCAACCTCTGGGTTTCAGCCTCACCCCATCCCCGACCTCTGGGTTACAGTGTCTCCCATCCCCGACCTCTGGGTTACAGCGTCTCCCATCCCCGACCTCAGGGTTACAGCGTGTCCCATCCCCGACCTCTGGGTTACAGCGTCTCTCATCTCCGACCTCTGGGTTACAGCGACTCCCATCCCTGATCTCTGGATTTCAGCGTCTCCCATCCCCGACCTCTGGGTTTCAGCGTCTCCCATCCCCGACCTCTGGGCTTCAGCGTCCCCCATCCCCGACATCTGGGTTTAAGCGTCTCCCATCTCCGACCTCTGGGTTACAGCGTCTCCCATCCCCGACCTCTGGGTTATAGCGTGTCCCATCCCCGACCTGTGGGTTTCAGCGTCTCCCATCCCCGACCTCTGGGTTACAGTGTCTCCCATCCCCGACCTCTGGGTTTCAGCGTCTCCCATCCCCGAACTCTGGGTTTCAGCGTCTCCCATCCCCGACCTCTGGGTTTAAGCGTCTCCCATCATCGACCTCTGGGTTACAACGTGTCCCATTCCCGACCTCTGGGTTACAGTGTCTCCCATCCCCGACCTCTGGGTTACAGCGTCTCCCATCCCCGACCTCTGGGTTACAGCGTCTCCAATCCCCGACCTTTGGATTTCAGTCTCTTGCCATTCCCAACCTCTGGGTTTCAGCCTCACCCCATCCACGAACTCTGGGTTCCAGCGTCTCCCATCCCCGACCTCTGGGTTTCAGCCTCACCCCATCTCCGACCTCTGGGTTTCAGCGTCTCCCACCCCAGACCTCTCGGTTACAGTGTCTCCCATCCCCGACCTCTCGCTTACAGTGTCTCCCATCCCTGTCCTTTGGGTTACAACGACTCCCATCCCCGACCTCTGATTTACAGCGTCTCCCATCCCCGACCTCTGGGTTACAACGACTCCCATCCCCGACCTCTGGGTTACAGCGTCTCACATACCCGACCTCTGGGTTTCAGCGCCTCCCATCCCTGACCTCTGGGTTACAGCGACTCCCATCCCCGACCTCTGGGTTTCAGCGTCTCCCATCCCTGACCTCTGGGTTACAACGACTCCCATCCCCGACCTCTGATTTACAGCGTCTCCCATCCCCGACCTCTGGGTTACAACGACTCCCATCCCCGACCTCTGATTTACAGCGTCTCCCATCCCCGACCTCTGGGTTACAACGACTCCCATCCCCGACCTCTGGGTTACAGCGTCTCACATACCCGACCTCTGGGTTTCAGCGCCTCCCATCCCTGACCTCTGGGTTACAGCGACTCCCATCCCCGACCTTTGGATTTCAGCCTCTTGCCATCCCCGACTTCTGAGTTTCAGCGTCTCCCATCCCCGACCTCTGGGTTTCAGCGTCTCCCATCCCTGACCTCTGGGTTACAGCGTCCCGCATCTCCAACCTCTGGGTTACAGCGTCTCCCATCCCCGACCTCTGGGTTACAGCGTCTCCCATCCCCGCCCTCTGTGTTACAGCGTCTCCCATCCCCGACCTCTGGGTTACAGCGTCTCCCATCCCCGACCTCTGGGTTACAGCGTCTCTCATCCCCGATCTCTGGGTTACAGCGTCTCCCATCCCCGACCTCTGGGTTTCAGCATCTCCCATCCCCGACCTCTGGGTTACAGCGTCTCCCATCCCCGAACTCTGGGTTTCAGCGTCTCCCATCCACGACCTCTTGGTTACAACGTCTCCCATCCCCGACCTCTGCGTTACAGCGTCACCCATCCATGACCTCTGGGTTACAGCATCTCCCATCCCCGACCTCTGGGTTACAGTGCCTCCCATCCTCGACCTCTGGGTTACAGCTTATCCCATCCCCGACATCTGGGTTACAGCGTCTCCCATCCCCGACCTCTGGGTTACAGCGTCTCCCATCCCCGACCTCTGGGTTTCAGCCTCGTCCCATCCCCGACCTCTGGGTTCCAGCGTCTCCCATCGCCGACCTCTGGGTTACAGCGTCTCCCATCGCCGACCTCTGGGTTACAGTGTCTCCTATCTCCGACCTCTGGCTTCCAGTGTCTCCCATCCCCGACCTCTGATTTACTGCGTCTCCCATCCCCAACCTCTGGGTTACAACGACTCCCATCCCCGACCTCTGGGTTACAGCGTCTCACATACCCGACCTCTGGGTTTCAGCGCCTCCCATCCCTGACCTCTGGGTTATAGTGACTCCCATCCCCGACCTCTGGGTTTCAGCGTCTCCCATCCCCGACCTCTGGGTTTCAGCGTCACCCATCCCCGACCTTTGGATTTCAGCCTCTTGCCATCCCCGACTTCTGAGTTTCAGCGTCTCCCATCCCCGACCTCTGGGTTTCAGCGTCTCCCATCCCTGACCTCTGGGTTACAGCGTCCCGCATCTCCAACCTCTGGGTTACAGCGTCTCCTAACCCGACCTCTGGGTTACAGCGTCTCCCATCCATGACCTCTGGGTTACAGCATCTCCCATCCACGACCTCTTGGTTACAACGTCTCCCATCCCCGACCTCTGCGTTACAGCGTCACCCATCCATGACCTCTGGGTTACAGCATCTCCCATCCCCGACCTCTGGGTTACAGCGTCTCCCATCCCCGACCTCTGGGTTTCAGCGTCTCCCATCCCCGACCTCTGGGTTACAGGGTCTCTCATCCCCGACCTCTGGGTTCCAGCTTCACCCCATCCCCGACCTCTGGGTTACAGCGTCTCCCATCCCCGACCTCTCGGTTTCAACATCACCCCATCCCAGAGCTCTGGGTTTCAGCGTCTCCTATCCCCGACCTCTGGGTTTCAGCTTTTCCCTCTTTTCGACCTCTGGGGATTAGCTTCTACCACTCTCCGACCTCTGGGTTGCAGCGTCTCCCATCCCCGACCTCTGGGTTACAGTGTCTCCCATCCCCGACTTCTGGGTTACAGCGTCTCCAATCCCCGACCTTTGGATTTCAGTCTCTTGCCATTCCCAACCTCTGGGTTTCAGCCTCACCCCATCCACGAACTCTGGGTTCCAGCGTCTCCCATCCCCGACCACTGGGTTTCAGCCTCATCCCATCCCTGACTTCTTGGTTTCAGCGTCTCCCATCCCCGACCTCTGGGTTACAGCGTCTCCCATCCCCGGCCTCTGGGTTACAGCGTCTCCCATCCACGACTTCTGGGTTACAGCGTCTCCCATCCTCGACCTCTGGGTTACAGCTTATCCCATCCCCGACATCTGGGTTACAGCGTCTCCCATCCCCGACCTCTGGGTTACAGCGTCTCCCATCCCCGACCTCTGGGTTTCAGCCTCGTCCCATCCCCGACCTCTGGGTTCCAGCGTCTCCCATCGCCGACCTCTGGGTTACAGCGTCTCCCATCGCCGACCTCTGGGTTACAGTGTCTCCTATCTCCGACCTCTGGCTTCCAGTGTCTCCCATCCCCGACCTCTGATTTACTGCGTCTCCCATCCCCAACCTCTGGGTTACAACGACTCCCATCCCCGACCTCTGGGTTACAGCGTCTCACATACCCGACCTCTGGGTTTCAGCGCCTCCCATCCCTGACCTCTGGGTTACAGCGACTCCCATCCCCGACCTCTGGGTTTCAGCGTCTCCCATCCCCGACCTCTGGGTTTCAGCGTCACCCATCCCCGACCTTTGGATTTCAGCCTCTTGCCATCCCCGACTTCTGAGTTTCAGCGTCTCCCATCCCCGACCTCTGGGTTTCAGCGTCTCCCATCCCTGACCTCTGGGTTACAGCGTCCCGCATCTCCAACCTCTGGGTTACAGCGTCTCCTAACCCGACCTCTGGGTTACAGCGTCTCCCATCCCCGACCTCTGGGTTACAGCGTCTCCCATCCCCGACCTCTGGGTTTCAGCGTCTCCCATCCACGACCTCTGGGTTACAACGTCTCCCATCCCCGACCTCTGCGTTACAGCGTCACCCATCCATGACCTCTGGGTTACAGCGTCTCCCATCCCCGACCTCTGGGTTACAGCGTCTCCCATCCCCGACCTCTGGGTTTCAGCGTCTCCCATCCCCGACCTCTGGGTTACAGGGTCTCCCATCCCCGACCTCTGGGTTTCAGCGGCTCCCATCCCCAACCTCTGGGTTACAGCGTCTCCCATCCACGACCTCTGGGTTCCAGCTTCACCCCATCCCCGACCTCTGGGTTACAGCGTCTCCCATCCCCGACCTCTCGGTTTCAACATCAACCCATCCCAGAGCTCTGGGTTTCAGCGTCTCCTATCCCCGACCTCTGGGTTTCAGCTTTTCCCTCTTTTCGACCTCTGGGGATTAGCTTCTACCACTCTCCGACCTCTGGGTTACAGCGTCTCCCATCCCCGACCTCTGGGTTACAGTGTCTCCCATCCCCGACTTTTGGGTTACAGCGTCTCCAATCCCCGACCTTTGGATTTCAGTCTCTTGCCATTCCCAACCTCTGGGTTTCAGCCTCACCCCATCCACGACCTCTGGGTTCCAGCGTCTCCCATCCCCGACCACTGGGTTTCAGCCTCATCCCATCCCTGACTTCTTGGTTTCAGCGTCTCCCATCCCCGACCTCTGGGTTCCAGCGTCTCCCATCCCCGGCCTCTGGGTTACAGCGTCTCCCATCCCCGACCTCTGGGTTACAGCGTCTCCCATCCCCGGCCTCTGGGTTACAGCGTCTCCCATCCACGACTTCTGGGTTACAGCGTCTCCCATCCTCGACCTCTGGGTTACAGCGTATCCCATCCCCGACATCTGGGTTACAGCGTCTCCCATCCCCGACCTCTGGGTTACAGCGTCTCCCATCCCCGACCTCTGGGTTTCAGCCTCGTCCCATCCCCGACCTCTGGGTTCCAGATTCTGCCATCCCCGACCTCTGGGTTCCAGTGTCTCCCATCCCCGACCTCTGGGTTACAGCGTCTCCCATCTCCGACCTCTGGGTTACAGCGTCTTCCATCCCCGACCTCTGGGTTTCAGAGTCTCCCATCCCCGACCTCTGGGATACAGCGTCTCCCATCTCCGACCTCTGGGTTACAGCATCTCCCACCCCGACCTCTGGGTAACAGCGTCTTCCATCCCCGACCGCTGGGTTTCAGCCTCAAGCCATTCCCGACCACTGGGTTTCAGCGTCTCCCATCCCCGACCTCTGGGTTACAGCTTCTCCCATCCCCGACCTCTGGGTTACAGTGTCTCCCATCCCCGACCTCTGGGTTACAACGTCTCCCATCCCCGGCCTCTGGGTTACAATGTCTCCCATCCCCGACCTCTGGGTTTCAGCGTCTCCCATCCCCGACCTCTGGGTTTCAGCCTCTTGCCATCCCCGACGTCTGGGTTTCAGCCTCACCACATCCCCGACCTCTGGTTTTCAGCGTCTCCCATCCCCGACCTCTGGGTTACAACGTCTCCCATCCCCGACCTCTGGGTTACAGCGACAACCATCCCCGACGTCTGGGTTTCTGCCTCACCCCATCCCCAACGTCTGGGTTACAGCGTCTCCCATCTCCGACCTCTGGGTTACAGTGTCTCCCATCCCCGACCTCTGTGTTTCAGAGTCTCCAATCCCCGACCTCTGGGTTTCAGCGTCTCCCATCCCAGACCTCTCGGTTTCAGAGTCTCCCATCCCCGACCTCTGGGTTTCAGCGTCTCCCATCCCTGACCTCTGAGTTACAGCGTCCCGCATCTCCAACCTCTGGGTTACAGCGTCTCCCATCCCCGACCTCTGGGTTACAGCGTCTCCCATCCCCGACCTCTGGGTTACAGCGTCTCCCATCCCCGACCTCTGGGTTTCAGCATCTCCCATCCCCGACCTCTGGGTTACAGCGTCTCCCATCCCCGACCTCTGGGTTTCAGCGTCTCCCATCCACGACCTCTGGGTTACAGCGTCTCCCATCCCCGACCTCTGCGTTACAGCGTCACCCATCCATGACCTCTGGGTTACAGCATCTCCCATCCCCGACCTCTGGGTTACAGCGTCTCCCATCCCCGACCTCTGGGTTTCAGCGTCTCCCATCCCCGACCTCTGGGTTACAGGGTCTCCCATCCCCGACCTCTGGGTTTCAGCGGCTCCCATCCCCAACCTCTGGGTTACAGCGTCTCCCATCCACGACCTCTGGGTTCCAGCTTCACCCCATCCCCGACCTCTCGGTTTCAACATCACCCCATCCCAGAGATCTGGGTTTCAGCGTCTCCTATCCCCGACCTCTGGGTTTCAGCTTTTCCCTCTTTTCGACCTCTGGGGATTAGCTTCTACCACTCTCCGACCTCTGGGTTACAGCGTCTCCCATCCCCGACCTCTGGGTTACAGTGTCTCCCATCCCCGACTTCTGGGTTACAGCGTCTCCAATCCCCGACCTTTGCATTTCAGTCTCTTGCCAGTCCCAACCTCTGGGTTTCAGCCTCACCCCATCCACGACCTCTGGGTTCCAGCGTCTCCCATCCCCGACCACTGGGTTTCAGCCTCATCCCATCCCTGACTTCTTGGTTTCAGCGTCTCCCATCCCCGACCTCTGGGTTCCAGCGTCTCCCATCCCCGGCCTCTGGGTTACAGCGTCTCCCATCCACGACTATTGGGTTACATCGTCTCCCATCCCCGACCTCTGGGTTACAGCGTATCCCATCCCCGACATCTGGGTTACAGCGTCTCCCATCCCCGACCTCTGGGTTACAGCGTCTCCCATCCCCGACCTCTGGGTTTCAGCCTCGTCCCATCCCCGACCTCTGGGTTCCAGCGTCTCCCATCGCCGACCTCTGGGTTACAGCGTCTCCCATCGCCGACCTCTGGGTTACAGTGTCTCCTATCTCCGACCTCTGGCTTCCAGCGTCTCCCATCCCCGACCTCTGGGTTACAGTGTCTCCCGTCTCCGACTTCTGGGTTACAGCGTCTCCCACCTTCAACCTCTGGGTGACAGCGTCTCCCATCCCCGACCTCTGGGTTTCAGCGTCTCCCATCCCCGACCTCTGGGTTACAGCGTCTCCCATCCCCGACCTCTGGGGTTCAGCGTTTCCCATCCCCGACCTCTGGGTTCCAGCATCTCCCATCCCCGACCTCTGGGTTCCAGTGTCTCCCATCCCCGACCTCTGGGTTACAGTGTCTCCCAACCCCGACCTCTGGGTTACAACGTCTCCCATCCCCGGCCTCTGGGTTACAATGTCTCCCAACCCCGACCTCTTGGTTTCAGCGGCTCCCATCCCCGACCTCTGGGTTACAGGGTCTCCTATCCCCGACCTCTGGGTTTCAGTTTTTCCCTCTTTTCGACCTCTGGGGATTAGCTTCTACCACTCTCCGACCTCTGGGTTACAGCGTCTCCCATCCCCGACCTCTGGGTTACAGTGTCTCCCATCCCCGACTTCTGGGTTACAGCGTCTCCAATCCCCGACCTTTGGATTTCAGTCTCTTGCCATTCCCAACCTCTGGGTTTCAGCCTCACCCCATCCACGACCTCTGGGTTCCAGCGTCTCCCATCCCCGACCACTGGGTTTGAGCCTCATCCCATCCCTGACTTCTTGGTTTCAGCGTCTCCCATTCCCGACCTCTGGGTTCCAGCGTCTCCCATCCCCGGCCTCTGAGTTACAGCGTCTCCCATCCCCGACTTCTGGGTTACAGCGTCTCCCATCCCCGACCTCTGGGTTACAGCGTATCCCATCCCCGACATCTGGGATACAGCGTCTCCCATCCCAGACCTCTGGGTTACAGCGTCTCCCATCCCCGACCTCTGGGTTTCAGCCTCGTCCCATCCCCGACCTCTGGGTTCCAGCGTCTCCCATCGCCGACCTCTGGGTTACAGCGTCTCCCATCGCCGACCTCTGGGTTACAGTGTCTCCTATCTCTGACCTCTGGCTTCCAGCGTCTCCCATCCCCGACCTCTGGGTTACAGTGTCTCCCATCTCCGACTTCTGGGTTACAGCGTCTCCCATCTTCAACCTCTGGGTGACAGCGTCTCCCATCCCCGACCTCTGGGGTTCAGCGTTTCCCATCCCCGACCTCTGGGTTCCAGCGTCTCCCATCCCTGACCTCTGGGTTCCAGTGTCTCCCATCCCCGACCTCTGGGTTACAGCGTCTCCCATCTCCGACCTCTGGGTTACAGCGTCTTCCATCCCCGACCTCTGGGTTTCAGAGTCTCCCATCCCCGACCTCTGGGATACAGCGTCTCCCATCTCCGACCTCTGGGTTACAGCATCTCCCACCCCGACCTCTGGGTAACAGCGTCTTCCATCTCCGACCGCTGGGATTCAGCCTCAAGCCATTGCCGACCACTGGGTTTCAGCGTCTCCCATCCCCGACCTCTGGGTTACAGCTTCTCCCATCCCCGACCTCTGGGTTACAGTGTCTCCCATCCCCGACCTCTGGGTTACAACGTCTCCCATCCCCGGCCTCTGGGTTACAATGTCTCCCATCCCCGACCTCTGGGTTTCAGCGTCTCCCATCCCCGACCTCTGGGTTTCAGCCTCTTGCCATCCCTGACGTCTGGGTTTCAGCCTCACCACATCCCCGACCTCTGGTTTTCAGCGTCTCCCATCCCCGACCTCTGGGTTACAACGTCTCCCATCCCCGACCTCTGGGTTACAGCGACAACCAGCCCCGACGTCTAGGTTTCTGCCTCACCCCATCCCCAACGTCTGGGTTACAGCGTCTCCCATCTCCGACCTCTGGGTTACAGTGTCTCCGATCCACGACCTCTGTGTTTCAGAGTCTCCAATCCCCGACCTCTGGGTTTCAGCGTCTCCCATCCCAGACCTCTCGGTTTCAGAGTCTCCCATCCCCGACCTTTGGGTTTCAACCTCTAGCGTTCCCGACCTCTGGGTTACAGCGTCTCCCATCCTCGACCTCTGGGTTTCAGCATCTTCCATCCCGGACCTCAGGGTTTCAGCGTCTACTATCCCCGACCTCAGGGTTACAGCGTCTCCCATCTCCGACCTCTGGGTTTCAGCATCTGCCATCCCCTACCTCTGGGTTTCAGAGTCTCCCATCCCCGATCTCTGGGTTTCAGCGTCTCCCATCCCCGACCTCTGGGTGACAGCGTCTCCCATCCCCGACCTCTGGGTTACAGCGTCTCCCATCCCCGACCTCTGGGTTTCAGCTTCTCCCATTCAGGAACTCTCGGTTTCAGCTTCTCCCAACCACAACATATGGGCTTCAGCGTCTCCCATCCCCGACCTCTGTGTTTCAGCGTCTCCCATTCTCGAACTCTGGGTTTCAGCGTCTCCCATCCCCGACCTCTGGGTTACAGCGACTCCCATCTCCGACCTCTGGGTTACAGCGTCTCCCACCCCGACCTCTGGGTTACAGCGTCTACCATCCCCGACCTCTGGGTTCCAGCGTCTCCCATCCCCGACCTCTGGGTTACAGCGTCTCCCATCCCCGACCTCTGGGTTTCAGCGTCTCCCCTCCGTAACCTCTGGGTTACAGTGTCTCCCATCCACAACCTCTGGGTTTCAGCGTCTCCCATCCCCGACCTCTGGGTTTCAGCGTCTCCCATCCCCGACCTCTGGGTTACAGTGTCCCCATCCCTGACCTCGGGGTTACAGTGTCTCCCTTCCCCGACCTCTGGGTTTCAGCGACTCCCATCCCCGACCTCTGATATACAACGTCTCCAATCCCCGACATCTGGGTTACCGCGTCTCACATCTCCGACCTTTGGATTTCAGCCTCTTGCCATCCCTGACCTCTAGGTTTCAGATTCACCCCATCCCTGACCTTTGGATTTCAGCCTCTTGCCATCCCCGACCTGTGGGTTTCAGCCTCACCCCATCCCTGACCTATGGATTATAGCGTCTCCCACCCCCGACCTCTGGGTTACAGCGTCTCCCATCCCCGACCTCTGGGTTTCAGCGTCTCCCATCCCCGACCTCTGGGTTTCAGCCTCACCCCATCCCCGACCTCTGGGTTTCAGCCTCACCCCATCCACGACCTCTGGGTTTCAGCCTCGTCCCATCCCCGACCTCTGGGTTCCAGTGTCTCCCATCCCCGACCTCTGGGTTCAAGCGTCTCCCATCCCCGAACTCTGGGTTCCAGCGTCTCCCATCCCCGACCTCTGGGTTTCAGCGTCTCCTATCCCCGACCTCTGGGTTTCAGTTTTTCCCTCTTTTCGACCTCTGGTGATTAGCTTCTACCACTCTCCGACCTCTGGGTTCCAGCGTCTCCCATCCCCGACCTCTGGGTTACAGTGTCTCCCATCGCCGACCTCTGGGTTACAGCGTCTCCCATCCCCGACCTCTGGGTTACAGCCTCACCCCATCCCCAACGTCTGGGTTACAGCGTCTCCCGTCGCCTACCTCTGGGTTACAGCGTCTCCCATCGCCGACCTCTGGGTTACAGTGTCTCCCATGTACGACCTCTGGGTTCCAGCGTCTCCCATCCCCGACCTCTGGGTTACAGTGTCTCCCATCTCCGACTTCTGGGTTACAGCGTCTCCCATCTTCAACCTCTGGGTGACAGCGTCTCCCATCCCCGACCTCTGGGTTTCAGCGTCTCCCATCCCCGACCTCTGGGTTACAGCGTCTCCCATCCCCGACCTCTGGGTTTCAGCGTCTCCCATCCCCGACCTCTGGGTTCCAGCATCTCCCATCCCCGACCTCTGGGTTACAGCGTCTCCCATCTCCGACCTCTGGGTTACAGCATCTCCCACCCCGACCTCTGGGTAACAGCGTCTCCCATCCCCGACCTCTGGGTTTCAGCGTCTCCTATCCCGACCCTGGGCTACAGCGTCTCCCATCTCCAACCTCTGGTTTACAGCATCTCCCACCCCGACCTCTGGGTTCCAGCATCTCCAATCCCCGACCTCTGGGTAACAGTGTCTTCCATCACCGACCGCTGGGTTTCAGCCTCAAGCCATCACCGACCTCTGGGTTTCAGCGTCTCCCATCCCCGACCTCTGGGTTACAGCTTCTCCCATCCCCGACCTCTGGGTTACAGTGTCTCCCATCCCCGACCTCTGGGTTACAGCGTCTCCCATCCCCGACCTCTGGGTTACTGCGTCTCCCATCCCCGACTTCTGGGTTACAGCGTCTCCAATCCTCGACCTTTGGATTTCAGTCTCTTGCCATTCCCAACCTCTGGGTATCAGCCTCACCCCATCCACGACCTCTGGGTTCCAGCGTCTCCCATCCCCGACCACTGGGTTTCAGCCTCATCCCATCCCTGACTTCTTGGTTTCAGCGTCTCCCATCCCCGACCTCTGGGTTCCAGCGTCTCCCATCCCCGGCCTCTGGTTTACAGCGTCTCCCATCCCCGACTTCTGGGTTACAGCGTCTCCCATCCCCGACCTCTGGGTTACAGCGTATCCCATCCCCGACATCTGGGTTACAGCGTCTCCCATCCCCGACCTCTGGGTTACAGCGTCTCCCATCCCCGACCTCTGGGTTTCAGCCTCGTCCCATCCCCGACCTCTGGGTTCCAGCGTCTCCCATCGCCGACCTCTGGGTTACAGCGTCTCCCATCGCCGACCTCTGGGTTACAGTGTCTCCTATCTCTGACCTCTGGCTTCCAGCGTCTCCCATCCCCGACCTCTGGGTTACAGTGTCTCCCATCTCCGACTTCTGGGTTACAGCGTCTCCCATCTTCAACCTCTGGGTGACAGCGTCTCCCATCCCCGACCTCTGGGTTACAGCGTCTCCCATCCCCGACCTCTGGGGTTCAGCGTTTCCCATCCCCGACCTCTGGGTTCCAGCGTCTCCCATCCCCGACCTCTGGGTTCCAGTGTCTCCCATCCCCGACCTCTGGGTTACAGCGTCTTCCATCCCCGACCTCTGGGTTTCAGAGTCTCCCATCCCCGACCTCTGGGATACAGCGTCTCCCATCTCCGACCTCTGGGTTACAGCATCTCCCACCCCGACCTCTGGGTAACAGCGTCTTCCATCCCCGACCGCTGGGTTTCAGCCTCAAGCCATTCCCGACCACTGGGTTTCAGCGTCTCCCATCCCCGACCTCTGGGTTACAGCTTCTCCCATCCCCGACCTCTGGGTTACAGTGTCTCCCATCCCCGACCTCTGGGTTACAGCGTCTCCCATCCCCGACCTCTGGGTTACTGCGTCTCCCATCCCCGACTTCTGGGTTACAGCGTCTCCAATCCTCGACCTTTGGATTTCAGTCTCTTGCCATTCCCAACCTCTGGGTATCAGCCTCACCCCATCCACGACCTCTGGGTTCCAGCGTCTCCCATCCCCGACCACTGGGTTTCAGCCTCATCCCATCCCTGACTTCTTGGTTTCAGCGTCTCCCATCCCCGACCTCTGGGTTCCAGCGTCTCCCATCCCCGGCCTCTGGTTTACAGCGTCTCCCATCCCCGACTTCTGGGTTACAGCGTCTCCCATCCCCGACCTCTGGGTTACAGCGTATCCCATCCCCGACATCTGGGTTACAGCGTCTCCCATCCCCGACCTCTGGGTTACAGCGTCTCCCATCCCCGACCTCTGGGTTTCAGCCTCGTCCCATCCCCGACCTCTGGGTTCCAGCGTCTCCCATCGCCGACCTCTGGGTTACAGCGTCTCCCATCGCCGACCTCTGGGTTACAGTGTCTCCTATCTCTGACCTCTGGCTTCCAGCGTCTCCCATCCCCGACCTCTGGGTTACAGTGTCTCCCATCTCCGACTTCTGGGTTACAGCGTCTCCCATCTTCAACCTCTGGGTGACAGCGTCTCCCATCCCCGACCTCTGGGTTACAGCGTCTCCCATCCCCGACCTCTGGGGTTCAGCGTTTCCCATCCCCGACCTCTGGGTTCCAGCGTCTCCCATCCCCGACCTCTGGGTTCCAGTGTCTCCCATCCCCGACCTCTGGGTTACAGCGTCTTCCATCCCCGACCTCTGGGTTTCAGAGTCTCCCATCCCCGACCTCTGGGATACAGCGTCTCCCATCTCCGACCTCTGGGTTACAGCATCTCCCACCCCGACCTCTGGGTAACAGCGTCTTCCATCCCCGACCGCTGGGTTTCAGCCTCAAGCCATTCCCGACCACTGGGTTTCAGCGTCTCCCATCCCCGACCTCTGGGTTACAGCTTCTCCCATCCCCGACCTCTGGGTTACAGTGTCTCCCATCCCCGACCTCTGGGTTACAACGTCTCCCATCCCCGGCCTCTGGGTTACAATGTCTCCCATCCCCGACCTCTGGGTTTCAGCATCTCCCATCCCCGACCTCTGGGTTTCAGCCTCTTGCCATCCCCGACGTCTGGGTTTCAGCCTCACCACATCCCCGACCTCTGGTTTTCAGCGTCTCCCATCCCCGACCTCTGGGTTACAACGTCTCCCATCCCCGACCTCTGCGTTACAGCGACAACCATCCCCGACGTCTGGGTTTCTGCCTCACCCCATCCCCAACGTCTGGGTTACAGCGTCTCCCATCTCCGACCTCTGGGTTACAGTGTCTCCCATCCCCGACCTCTGTGTTTCAGAGTCTCCAATCCCCGACCTCTGGGTTTCAGCGTCTCCCATCCCAGACCTCTCGGTTTCAGAGTCTCCCATCCCCGACCTTTGGGTTTCAACCTCTAGCGTTCCCGACCTCTGGGTTACAGCGTCTCCCATCCTCGACCTCTGGGTTTCAGCATCTTCCATCCCGGACCTCAGGGTTTCAGCGTCTACCATCCCCGACTTCAGGGTTACAGCGTCTCCCATCTCCGACCTCTGGGTTTCAGCATCTGCCATCCCCTACCTCTGGGTTTCAGAGTCTCCCATTCCCGATCTCTGGGTTTCAGCGTCTCCCATCCCCGACCTCTGGGTGACAGCGTCTCCCATCCCCGACCTCTGGGTTACAGCGTCTCCCATCCCCGACCTCTGGGTTTCAGCTTCTCCCATTCAGGAACTCTCGGTTTCAGCTTCTCCCAACCACAACATATGGGCTTCAGCGTCTCCCATCCCCGACCTCTGTGTTTCAGCGTCTCCCATTCTCGAACTCTGGGTTTCAGCGTCTCCCATCCCCGACCTCTGGGTTACAGCGACTCCCATATCCGACCTCTGGGTTACAGCGTCTCCCACCCCGACCTCTGGGTTACAGCGTCTACCATCCCCGACCTCTGGGTTCCAGCGTCTCCCATCCCCGACCTCTGGGTTACAGCGTCTCCCATCCCCGACCTCTGGGTTTCAGCGTCTCCCATCCCCGACCTCTGGGTTACAGTGTCCCCATCCCTGACCTCGGGGTTACAGTGTCTCCCTTCCCCGACCTCTGGGTTTCAGCGACTCCCATCCCCGACCTCTGATATACAACGTCTCCAATCCCCGACATATGGGTTACCGCGTCTCACATCCCCGACCTTTGGATTTCAGCCTCTTGCCATCCCTGACCTCTAGGTTTCAGATTCACCCCATCCCTGACCTTTGGATTTCAGCCTCTTGCCATCCCCGACCTGTGGGTTTCAGCCTCACCCCATCCCGGACCTATGGATTATAGCGTCTCCCATCCCCGACCTCTGGGTTACAGCGTCTCCCATCCCCGACCTCTGGGTTTCAGCGTCTCCCATCCCCGACGTCTGGGTTTCAGCCTCACCCCATCCCCGACCTCTGGGTTTCAGCCTCACCCCATCCACGACCTCTGGGTTTCAGCCTCGTCCCATCCCCGACCTCTGGGTTCCAGTGTCTCCCATCCCCGACCTGTGGGTTCAAGCGTCTCCCATCCCCGAACTCTGGGTTCCAGCGTCTCCCATCCCCGACCTCTGGGTTTCAGCGTCTCCTATCCCCGACCTCTGGGTTTCAGTTTTTCCCTCTTTTCGACCTCTGGTGATTAGCTTCTACCACTCTCCGACCGCTGTATTACAGCGTCTCCCATCCCCGACCTCTGGGTTACAGCGTCTCCCATCCCCGACCTCTGGGTTACAGCATCTCCCATCCCCGACCTCTGGGTTACAGCGTCTCCCATCCCCGACCTCTGGGTTACAGCGTTTCCCATCCCCGACCTCTGGGTTTCAGCCTCGTCCCATCCCCGACCTCTGGGTTCCAGCGTCTCCCATCCCCGACCTCTGGGTTACAGCGTCTCCCATCCCCGACCTCTGGGTTACAGCCTCACCCCATCCCCAACGTCTGGGTTACAGCGTCTCCCGTCGCCTACCTCTGGGTTACAGCGTCTCCCATCGCCGACCTCTGGGTTACAGTGTCTCCCATGTACGACCTCTGGGTTCCAGCGTCTCCCATCCCCGACCTCTGGGTTACAGTGTCTCCCATCTCCGACTTCTGGGTTACAGCGTCTCCCATCTTCAACCTCTGGGTGACAGCGTCTCCCATCCCCGACCTCTGGGTTTTAGCGTCTCCCATCCCCGACCTCTGGGTTACAGCGTCTCCCATCCCCGACCACTGGGTTTCAGCGTCTCCCATCCCTGACCTCTGGGTTCCAGCAGCTCCCATCCCCGACCTCTGGGTTACAGCGTCTCCCATCTCCGACCTCTGGGTTACAGCATCTCCCACCCCGACCTCTGGGTAACAGCGTCTCCCATCCCCGACCTCTCGGTTTCAGCGTCTCCCATCCACGACCCTGTGTTACAGCGTCTCCCATCTCCAACCTCTGGGTTACAGCATCTCCCACCCCGACCTCTGGGTTCCAGCATCTCCCATCCCCGACCTCTGGGTAACAGTGTCTTCCATCACCGACCGCTGGGTTTCAGCCTCAAGCCATCCCCGACCTCTGGGTTACAGCTTCTCCCATCCCCGACCTCTGGGTTACAGTGTCTCCCATCCCCGACCTCTGGGTTGCAACGTCTCCCATCCCCGACCTCTGGGTTACAACGTCTCCCATCCCTGACCTCTGGATTTCAGCGTCTCCCATCCCCGACATCTGGGTTTCAGCCTCTTGCCATCCCCGACCTCTGGGTTTCAGCCTCACCACATCCCCGACCTCTGGTTTTCAGCGTCTCCCATCCCCGACCTCTGGGTTACAACGTCTCCCATCCCCGACCTCTGGGTTACAGCGACAACCATCCCTGACATCTGGGTTTCAGCCTGACCCCATCCCCAACGTCTGGGTTACAGCGTCTCCCATCTCCGACCTCTGGGTTAAAGTGACTCCCATCCCCGACCTCTGTGTTTCAGAGTCTCCAATCCCCGATCTCTGGGTTACCGCGTCTCCCATCCCAGACCTCTCGGTTTCAGAGTCTCCCATCCCCGACCTTTGGGTTTCAACCTCTAGCGTTCCCGACATCTGGGTTACAGCCTCTCCCATCCCCGACCTCTGGGTTTCAGTATCTTCCATCCCGGAACTCAGGGTTTCAGCGTCTACCATCCCCGACCTCTGGGTTACAGCGTCTCCCATCTCCGACCTCTGGTTTTCAGCGTCTGCCATCCCCGACCTCTGGGTTTCAGAGTCTCCCATCCCCGATCTCTGGATTTCAGCGTCTCCCATCCCCGACCTCTGGGTGACAGCGTCTCCCATCCCCGACCTCTGGGTTACAGCGTCTCCCATCCCCGACCTCTGGGTTTCAGCTTCTCCCATTCAGGAACTCTCGGTTTCAGCTTCTCCCAACCACAACATATGGGCTTCAGCGTCTCCCATCCCCGACCTCTGTGTTTCAGCGTCTCCCATTCTCGAACTCTGGGTTTCAGCGTCTCCCATCCCCGACCTCTGGGTTACAGCGACTCCCATCTCCGACCTCTGGGTTACAGCGTCTCCCACCCCGACCTCTGGGTTACAGCGTCTACCATCCACGACCTCTGGGTTCCAGCGTCTCCCATCCCCGACCTCTGGGTTACAGCGTCTCCCATCCCCGACATCTGGGTTTCAGCGTCTCCCATCCCCGACCTCTGGGTTTCAGCGTCTCCCCTCCGTAACCTCTGGGTTACAGTGTCTCCCATCCACAACCTCTGGGTTTCAGCGTCTCCCATCCCCGACCTCTGGGTTTCAGCGTCTCCCATCCCCGACCTCTGGGTTACAGTGTCCCCATCCCTGACCTCGGGGTTACAGTGTCTCCCTTCCCCGACCTCTGGGTTTCAGCGACTCCCATCCCCGACCTCTGATATACAACGTCTCCAATCCCCGACATCTGTGTTACCGCGTCTCACATCCCCGACCTTTGGATTTCAGCCTCTTGCCATCCCTGACCTCTAGGTTTCAGATTCACCCCATCCCTGACCTTTGGATTTCAGCCTCTTGCCATCCCCGACCTGTGGGTTTCAGCCTCACCCCATCCCGGACCTATGGATTATAGCGTCTCCCATCCCCGACCTCTGGGTTACAGCGTCTCCCATCCCCGACCTCTGGGTTTCAGCGTCTCCTATCCCCGACCTCTGGGTTTCAGCCTCACCCCATCCCCGACCTCTGGGTTTCAGCCTCACCCCATCCACGACCTCTGGGTTTCAGCCTCGTCCCATCCCCGACCTCTGGGTTCCAGTGTCTCCCATCCCCGACCTCTGGGTTCAAGCGTCTCCCATCCCCGAACTCTGGGTTCCAGCGTCTCCCATCCCCGACCTCTGGGTTTCAGCGTCTCCTATCCCCGACCTCTGGGTTTCAGTTTTTCCCTCTTTTCGACCTCTGGTGATTAGCTTCTACCACTCTCCGACCGCTGGATTACAGCGTCTCCCATCCCCGACCTCTGGGTTACAGCGTCTCCCATCCCCGACCTCTGGGTTACAGCATCTCCCATCCCCGACCTCTGGGTTACAGCGTCTCCCATCCCCGACCTCTGGGTTACAGCGTTTCCCATCCCCGACCTCTGAGTTTCAGCCTCGTCCCATCCCCGACCTCTGGGTTCCAGCGTCTCCCATCCCCGACCTCTGGGTTACAGCGTCTCCCATCCCCGACCTCTGGGTTACAGCCTCACCCCATCCCCAACGTCTGGGTTACAGCGTCTCCCGTCGCCTACCTCTGGGTTACAGCGTCTCCCATCGCCGACCTCTGGGTTACAGTGTCTCCCATGTACGACCTCTGGGTTCCAGCGTCTCCCATCCCCGACCTCTGGGTTACAGTGTCTCCCATCTCCGACTTCTGGGTTACAGCGTCTCCCATCTTCAACCTCTGGGTGACAGCGTCTCCCATCCCCGACCTCTGGGTTTCAGCGTCTCCCATCCCCGACCTCTGGGTTACAGCGTCTCCCATCCCCGACCACTGGGTTTCAGCGTCTCCCATCCCTGACCTCTGGGTTCCAGCATCTCCCATCCCCGACCTCTGCGTTACAGCGTCTCCCATCTCCGACCTCTGGGTTACAGCATCTCCCACCCCGACCGCTGGGTAACAGCGTCTCCCATCCCCGACCTCTGGGTTACAGCGTCTCCCATCCCCGACCTCTGGCTTTCAGCCTCGTCCCATCCCCGACCTCTGGGTTCAAGCGTCTCCCATCGCCGACCTCTGGGTTACAGCGTCTCCCATCGCCGACCTCTGGGTTACAGTGTCTCCTATCTCTGACCTCTGGCTTCCAGCGTCTCCCATCCCCGACCTCTGGGTTACAGTGTCTCCCATCTCCGACTTCTGGGTTACAGCGTCTCCCATCTTCAACCTCTGGGTGACAGCGTCTCCCATCCCCGACCTCTGGGTTACAGCGTCTCCCATCCCCGACCTCTGGGGTTCAGCGTTTCCCATCCCCGACCTCTGGGTTCCAGCGTCTCCCATCCCCGACCTCTGGGTTCCAGTGTCTCCCATCCCCGACCTCTGGGTTACAGCGTCTTCCATCCCCGACCTCTGGGTTTCAGAGTCTCCCATCCCCGACCTCTGGGATACAGCGTCTCCCATCTCCGACCTCTGGGTTACAGCATCTCCCACCCCGACCTCTGGGTAACAGCGTCTTCCATCCCCGACCGCTGGGTTTCAGCCTCAAGCCATTCCCGACCACTGGGTTTCAGCGTCTCCCATCCCCGACCTCTGGGTTACAGCTTCTCCCATCCCCGACCTCTGGGTTACAGTGTCTCCCATCCCCGACCTCTGGGTTACAGCGTCTCCCATCCCCGACCTCTGGGTTACTGCGTCTCCCATCCCCGACTTCTGGGTTACAGCGTCTCCAATCCTCGACCTTTGGATTTCAGTCTCTTGCCATTCCCAACCTCTGGGTATCAGCCTCACCCCATCCACGACCTCTGGGTTCCAGCGTCTCCCATCCCCGACCACTGGGTTTCAGCCTCATCCCATCCCTGACTTCTTGGTTTCAGCGTCTCCCATCCCCGACCTCTGGGTTCCAGCGTCTCCCATCCCCGGCCTCTGGTTTACAGCGTCTCCCATCCCCGACTTCTGGGTTACAGCGTCTCCCATCCCCGACCTCTGGGTTACAGCGTATCCCATCCCCGACATCTGGGTTACAGCGTCTCCCATCCCCGACCTCTGGGTTACAGCGTCTCCCATCCCCGACCTCTGGGTTTCAGCCTCGTCCCATCCCCGACCTCTGGGTTCCAGCGTCTCCCATCGCCGACCTCTGGGTTACAGCGTCTCCCATCGCCGACCTCTGGGTTACAGTGTCTCCTATCTCTGACCTCTGGCTTCCAGCGTCTCCCATCCCCGACCTCTGGGTTACAGTGTCTCCCATCTCCGACTTCTGGGTTACAGCGTCTCCCATCTTCAACCTCTGGGTGACAGCGTCTCCCATCCCCGACCTCTGGGTTACAGCGTCTCCCATCCCCGACCTCTGGGGTTCAGCGTTTCCCATCCCCGACCTCTGGGTTCCAGCGTCTCCCATCCCCGACCTCTGGGTTCCAGTGTCTCCCATCCCCGACCTCTGGGTTACAGCGTCTTCCATCCCCGACCTCTGGGTTTCAGAGTCTCCCATCCCCGACCTCTGGGATACAGCGTCTCCCATCTCCGACCTCTGGGTTACAGCATCTCCCACCCCGACCTCTGGGTAACAGCGTCTTCCATCCCCGACCGCTGGGTTTCAGCCTCAAGCCATTCCCGACCACTGGGTTTCAGCGTCTCCCATCCCCGACCTCTGGGTTACAGCTTCTCCCATCCCCGACCTCTGGGTTACAGTGTCTCCCATCCCCGACCTCTGGGTTACAACGTCTCCCATCCCCGGCCTCTGGGTTACAATGTCTCCCATCCCCGACCTCTGGGTTTCAGCATCTCCCATCCCCGACCTCTGGGTTTCAGCCTCTTGCCATCCCCGACGTCTGGGTTTCAGCCTCACCACATCCCCGACCTCTGGTTTTCAGCGTCTCCCATCCCCGACCTCTGGGTTACAACGTCTCCCATCCCCGACCTCTGCGTTACAGCGACAACCATCCCCGACGTCTGGGTTTCTGCCTCACCCCATCCCCAACGTCTGGGTTACAGCGTCTCCCATCTCCGACCTCTGGGTTACAGTGTCTCCCATCCCCGACCTCTGTGTTTCAGAGTCTCCAATCCCCGACCTCTGGGTTTCAGCGTCTCCCATCCCAGACCTCTCGGTTTCAGAGTCTCCCATCCCCGACCTTTGGGTTTCAACCTCTAGCGTTCCCGACCTCTGGGTTACAGCGTCTCCCATCCTCGACCTCTGGGTTTCAGCATCTTCCATCCCGGACCTCAGGGTTTCAGCGTCTACCATCCCCGACTTCAGGGTTACAGCGTCTCCCATCTCCGACCTCTGGGTTTCAGCATCTGCCATCCCCTACCTCTGGGTTTCAGAGTCTCCCATTCCCGATCTCTGGGTTTCAGCGTCTCCCATCCCCGACCTCTGGGTGACAGCGTCTCCCATCCCCGACCTCTGGGTTACAGCGTCTCCCATCCCCGACCTCTGGGTTTCAGCTTCTCCCATTCAGGAACTCTCGGTTTCAGCTTCTCCCAACCACAACATATGGGCTTCAGCGTCTCCCATCCCCGACCTCTGTGTTTCAGCGTCTCCCATTCTCGAACTCTGGGTTTCAGCGTCTCCCATCCCCGACCTCTGGGTTACAGCGACTCCCATATCCGACCTCTGGGTTACAGCGTCTCCCACCCCGACCTCTGGGTTACAGCGTCTACCATCCCCGACCTCTGGGTTCCAGCGTCTCCCATCCCCGACCTCTGGGTTACAGCGTCTCCCATCCCCGACCTCTGGGTTTCAGCGTCTCCCATCCCCGACCTCTGGGTTACAGTGTCCTCATCCCTGACCTCGGGGTTACAGTGTCTCCCTTCCCCGACCTCTGGGTTTCAGCGACTCCCATCCCCGACCTCTGATATACAACGTCTCCAATCCCCGACATATGGGTTACCGCGTCTCACATCCCCGACCTTTGGATTTCAGCCTCTTGCCATCCCTGACCTCTAGGTTTCAGATTCACCCCATCCCTGACCTTTGGATTTCAGCCTCTTGCCATCCCCGACCTGTGGGTTTCAGCCTCACCCCATCCCGGACCTATGGATTATAGCGTCTCCCATCCCCGACCTCTGGGTTACAGCGTCTCCCATCCCCGACCTCTGGGTTTCAGCGTCTCCCATCCCCGACGTCTGGGTTTCAGCCTCACCCCATCCCCGACCTCTGGGTTTCAGCCTCACCCCATCCACGACCTCTGGGTTTCAGCCTCGTCCCATCCCCGACCTCTGGGTTCCAGTGTCTCCCATCCCCGACCTGTGGGTTCAAGCGTCTCCCATCCCCGAACTCTGGGTTCCAGCGTCTCCCATCCCCGACCTCTGGGTTTCAGCGTCTCCTATCCCCGACCTCTGGGTTTCAGTTTTTCCCTCTTTTCGACCTCTGGTGATTAGCTTCTACCACTCTCCGACCGCTGTATTACAGCGTCTCCCATCCCCGACCTCTGGGTTACAGCGTCTCCCATCCCCGACCTCTGGGTTACAGCATCTCCCATCCCCGACCTCTGGGTTACAGCGTCTCCCATCCCCGACCTCTGGGTTACAGCGTTTCCCATCCCCGACCTCTGGGTTTCAGCCTCGTCCCATCCCCGACCTCTGGGTTCCAGCGTCTCCCATCCCCGACCTCTGGGTTACAGCGTCTCCCATCCCCGACCTCTGGGTTACAGCCTCACCCCATCCCCAACGTCTGGGTTACAGCGTCTCCCGTCGCCTACCTCTGGGTTACAGCGTCTCCCATCGCCGACCTCTGGGTTACAGTGTCTCCCATGTACGACCTCTGGGTTCCAGCGTCTCCCATCCCCGACCTCTGGGTTACAGTGTCTCCCATCTCCGACTTCTGGGTTACAGCGTCTCCCATCTTCAACCTCTGGGTGACAGCGTCTCCCATCCCCGACCTCTGGGTTTTAGCGTCTCCCATCCCCGACCTCTGGGTTACAGCGTCTCCCATCCCCGACCACTGGGTTTCAGCGTCTCCCATCCCTGACCTCTGGGTTCCAGCATCTCCCATCCCCGACCTCTGGGTTACAGCGTCTCCCATCTCCGACCTCTGGGTTACAGCATCTCCCACCCCGACCTCTGGGTAACAGCGTCTCCCATCCCCGACCTCTCGGTTTCAGCGTCTCCCATCCACGACCCTGTGTTACAGCGTCTCCCATCTCCAACCTCTGGGTTACAGCATCTCCCACCCCGACCTCTGGGTTCCAGCATCTCCCATCCCCGACCTCTGGGTAACAGTGTCTTCCATCACCGACCGCTGGGTTTCAGCCTCAAGCCATCCCCGACCTCTGGGTTACAGCTTCTCCCATCCCCGACCTCTGGGTTACAGTGTCTCCCATCCCCGACCTCTGGGTTGCAACGTCTCCCATCCCCGACCTCTGGGTTACAACGTCTCCCATCCCTGACCTCTGGATTTCAGCGTCTCCCATCCCCGACATCTGGGTTTCAGCCTCTTGCCATCCCCGACCTCTGGGTTTCAGCCTCACCACATCCCCGACCTCTGGTTTTCAGCGTCTCCCATCCCCGACCTCTGGGTTACAACGTCTCCCATCCCCGACCTCTGGGTTACAGCGACAACCATCCCTGACATCTGGGTTTCAGCCTGACCCCATCCCCAACGTCTGGGTTACAGCGTCTCCCATCTCCGACCTCTGGGTTAAAGTGACTCCCATCCCCGACCTCTGTGTTTCAGAGTCTCCAATCCCCGATCTCTGGGTTACCGCGTCTCCCATCCCAGACCTCTCGGTTTCAGAGTCTCCCATCCCCGACCTTTGGGTTTCAACCTCTAGCGTTCCCGACATCTGGGTTACAGCCTCTCCCATCCCCGACCTCTGGGTTTCAGTATCTTCCATCCCGGAACTCAGGGTTTCAGCGTCTACCATCCCCGACCTCTGGGTTACAGCGTCTCCCATCTCCGACCTCTGGTTTTCAGCGTCTGCCATCCCCGACCTCTGGGTTTCAGAGTCTCCCATCCCCGATCTCTGGATTTCAGCGTCTCCCATCCCCGACCTCTGGGTGACAGCGTCTCCCATCCCCGACCTCTGGGTTACAGCGTCTCCCATCCCCGACCTCTGGGTTTCAGCTTCTCCCATTCAGGAACTCTCGGTTTCAGCTTCTCCCAACCACAACATATGGGCTTCAGCGTCTCCCATCCCCGACCTCTGTGTTTCAGCGTCTCCCATTCTCGAACTCTGGGTTTCAGCGTCTCCCATCCCCGACCTCTGGGTTACAGCGACTCCCATCTCCGACCTCTGGGTTACAGCGTCTCCCACCCCGACCTCTGGGTTACAGCGTCTACCATCCACGACCTCTGGGTTCCAGCGTCTCCCATCCCCGACCTCTGGGTTACAGCGTCTCCCATCCCCGACATCTGGGTTTCAGCGTCTCCCATCCCCGACCTCTGGGTTTCAGCGTCTCCCCTCCGTAACCTCTGGGTTACAGTGTCTCCCATCCACAACCTCTGGGTTTCAGCGTCTCCCATCCCCGACCTCTGGGTTTCAGCGTCTCCCATCCCCGACCTCTGGGTTACAGTGTCCCCATCCCTGACCTCGGGGTTACAGTGTCTCCCTTCCCCGACCTCTGGGTTTCAGCGACTCCCATCCCCGACCTCTGATATACAACGTCTCCAATCCCCGACATCTGTGTTACCGCGTCTCACATCCCCGACCTTTGGATTTCAGCCTCTTGCCATCCCTGACCTCTAGGTTTCAGATTCACCCCATCCCTGACCTTTGGATTTCAGCCTCTTGCCATCCCCGACCTGTGGGTTTCAGCCTCACCCCATCCCGGACCTATGGATTATAGCGTCTCCCATCCCCGACCTCTGGGTTACAGCGTCTCCCATCCCCGACCTCTGGGTTTCAGCGTCTCCTATCCCCGACCTCTGGGTTTCAGCCTCACCCCATCCCCGACCTCTGGGTTTCAGCCTCACCCCATCCACGACCTCTGGGTTTCAGCCTCGTCCCATCCCCGACCTCTGGGTTCCAGTGTCTCCCATCCCCGACCTCTGGGTTCAAGCGTCTCCCATCCCCGAACTCTGGGTTCCAGCGTCTCCCATCCCCGACCTCTGGGTTTCAGCGTCTCCTATCCCCGACCTCTGGGTTTCAGTTTTTCCCTCTTTTCGACCTCTGGTGATTAGCTTCTACCACTCTCCGACCGCTGGATTACAGCGTCTCCCATCCCCGACCTCTGGGTTACAGCGTCTCCCATCCCCGACCTCTGGGTTACAGCATCTCCCATCCCCGACCTCTGGGTTACAGCGTCTCCCATCCCCGACCTCTGGGTTACAGCGTTTCCCATCCCCGACCTCTGAGTTTCAGCCTCGTCCCATCCCCGACCTCTGGGTTCCAGCGTCTCCCATCCCCGACCTCTGGGTTACAGCGTCTCCCATCCCCGACCTCTGGGTTACAGCCTCACCCCATCCCCAACGTCTGGGTTACAGCGTCTCCCGTCGCCTACCTCTGGGTTACAGCGTCTCCCATCGCCGACCTCTGGGTTACAGTGTCTCCCATGTACGACCTCTGGGTTCCAGCGTCTCCCATCCCCGACCTCTGGGTTACAGTGTCTCCCATCTCCGACTTCTGGGTTACAGCGTCTCCCATCTTCAACCTCTGGGTGACAGCGTCTCCCATCCCCGACCTCTGGGTTTCAGCGTCTCCCATCCCCGACCTCTGGGTTACAGCGTCTCCCATCCCCGACCACTGGGTTTCAGCGTCTCCCATCCCTGACCTCTGGGTTCCAGCATCTCCCATCCCCGACCTCTGCGTTACAGCGTCTCCCATCTCCGACCTCTGGGTTACAGCATCTCCCACCCCGACCGCTGGGTAACAGCGTCTCCCATCCCCGACCTCTCGGTTTCAGCGTCTCCCATCCCCGACCCTGTGTTACAGCGTCTCCCATCTCCAACCTCTGGGTTACAGCATCTCCCACCCCGACCTCTGGGTTCCAGCATCTCCCATCCCCGACCTCTGGGTAACAGTGTCTTCCATCACCGACCGCTGGGTTTCAGCCTCAAGCCATCCCCGACCTCTGGGTTACAGCTTCTCCCATCCCCGACCTCTGGGTTACAGTGTCTCCCATCCCCGACCTCTGGGTTGCAACGTCTCCCATCCCCGACCTCTGGGTTACAACGTCTCCCATCCCTGACCTCTGGATTTCAGCGTCTCCCATCCCCGACCTCTGGGTTTCAGCCTCTTGCCATCCCAGACCTCTGGGTTTCAGCCTCACCACATCCCCGACCTCTGGTTTTCAGCGTCTCCCATCCCCGACCTCTGGGTTACAACGTCTCCCATCCCCGACCTCTGGGTTACAGCGACAACCATCCCTGACGTCTGGGTTTCAGCCTGACCCCATCCCCAACGTCTGGGTTACAGCGTCTCCCATCTCCGACCTCTGGGTTAAAGTGACTCCCATCCCCGACCTCTGTGTTTCAGAGTCTCCAATCCCCGACCTCTGGGTTTCAGAGTCTCCCATCCCCGACCTTTGGGTTTCAACCTCTAGCGTTCCCGACATCTGGGTTACAGCATCTCCCATCCCCGACCTCTGTGTTTCAGCGTCTCCCATCCCAGACCTCTGGGTTTCAGAGTCTCCCATCCCCGACCTTTGGGTTTCAACCTCTAGCGTTCCCGACATCTGGGTTACAGCATCTCCCATCCCCGACCTCTGTGTTTCAGCGTCTCCCATCCCAGACCTCTGGGTTTCAGAGTCTCCCATCCCCGACCTTTGGGTTTCAACCTCTACCATCCCCGACCTCTGGGTTACAGCGTCTCCCATCTCCGACCTCTGGTTTTCAGCGTCTGCCATCCCCGACCTCTGGGTTTCAGAGTCTCCCATCCCCGATCTCTGGGTTTCAGCGTCTGCTATCCCCGACCTCTGGGTTTCAGAGTCTCCCATCCCCGATCTCTGGGTTACAGCGTCTCCCATCTCCGACCTCTGGTTTTCAGCGTCTCCCATCCCCGACCTCTGGGTTTCATCGTCTCCCATCCCCGAGCTCTTGGTTACAGCGTCTCCCATCCCCGACCTCTGGGTTACAGTGTCTCCCATCCCCGACCTCTGGGTTACAGCGTCTCCCATCCCCGACCTCTGGGTTACAGCGTCTCCCATCCCGACCTCTGGGTTACAGCGTATCCCATCCCCGACCTCTGGGTTTCAGTGTCTCCCATCCCCGACCTCTGGGTTTCAGTGTCTCCCATCCCCGACCTCTGGGTTTCAGTGTCTCCCATCCCCGACCTCTGGGTTTCAGCGTCTCCCATCCCCGACCTCTGGGTTACAGAGTCCCCATCCCTGACCTCGGGGTTACAGTGTCTCCCATCCCCGACCTCTGGGTTTCAGCGTCTGCCATCCCCGACCTCTGGGTTTCAGAGTCTCCCATCCCCGATCTCTGGGTTTCAGCGTCTCCCATCCCCGACCTCTGGGTGACAGCGTCTCCCATCCCCGACATATGGGCTTCAGCGTCTCCCATCCCCGACCTCTGTGTTTCACCGTCTCCCATTCCCGACCTCTGGGTTTCATCGTCTCCCATCCCCGAGCTCTGGGTTACAGCGACTCCCATCTCCGACCTCTGGGTTACAGCGTCTCCCACCCCGACCTCTGGGTTACAGCGTATCCCATCCCCGACCTCTGGGTAACAGCGTCTCCCATCCCCGACCTCTGGGTTACAGCGACTCCCATCCCCGACCTCTGGGTTACAGAGTCCCCATCCCTGACCTCGGGGTTACAGTGTCTCCCTTCCCCGACCTCAGGGTTTCAGCGATTCCCATCCCCAAACTCTGATATACAATGTCTCCAATCCCCGACCTCTGGGTTACAGCGTCTCACATCCCCGACCTTTGGATTTCAGCCTCTTGCCATCGCCAACCTCTGGGTTTCAGCTTCTCCCCATCCCCGACCATTGGAGTTCAGTTTTTCCCTCTTTTCGACCTCTGGTGATTAGCTTCTACCACTCTCCGACCTCTGGGTTCCAGCGTCTCCCATCCCCGACCTCTGGGTTACAGCGTCTCCCATCCCCGACCTCTGGGTTACAGCATCTCCCATCCCCGACCTCTGGGTTACAGCGTCTCCCATCCCCGACCTCTGGGTTACAGCGTCTCCCATCCCCGACCTCTGGGTTTCAGCCTCGTCCCATCCCCGACCTCTGGGTTCCAGCGTCTCCCATCCCCGACCTCTGGGTTACAGCCTCACCCCATCCCCAACGTCTGGGTTACAGCGTCTCCCATCGCCGACCTCTGGGTTACAGCGTCTCCCATCCCCGACCTCTGGGTTACAGCCTCACCCCATCCCCAACGTCTGGGTTACAGCGTCTCCCGTCGCCTACCTCTGGGTTACAGCGTCTCCCATCGCCGACCTCTGGGTTACAGTGTCTCCCATTCCCGACCGCTGGGTTACAGCGTCTGCCATCCCCGACCTCTAGGTTACAGCGTCTCCCATCTCCGACTTCTGGGTTACAGCGTCTCCCATCTTCAACCTCTGGGTGACAGCGTCTCCCATCCCCGACCTCTGGGTTTCAGCGTCTCCCATCCCCGATCTCTGGGTTACAGCGTCTCCCATCCCCGACCTCTGGGTTTCAGCGTCTCCCATCCCCGACCTCTGGGTTCCAGCATCTCCCATCCCCGACCTCTGGGTTACAGCGTCTCCCATCTCCGACCTCTGGGTTACAGCATCTCCCAGCTCCAACCTCTGGGTTACAGCATCTCCCATCCCCGACCTCTGTGATACAACGTCTCCCATCCCCGACCTCTGGGTTTCAGCGTCTCCCATCCCCGACCTCTGGGTTTCAGCGTCTCCCATCTCCGATCTCTGGGTTACAGCGTCTCCCATCCCAGACCTCTGGGTTTCAGCGTCTCCTATCCCCGACCTCTTGTTTTCAGTTTTTCCCTCTTTTCGACCTCTGGTGATTAGCTTCTACCACTCCCCAACCGCAGGGTTCCAGCGTCTCCCATCCACGACCTCTGGGTTTCAGCGTCTCCCATTCCCGACTGCTGGGTTACAGCGTCTCCCATCCCCGACCTCTGGGTTACAGCGTCTCCCATCCCCAACCTCTGGGGAACAGCATCTCCCATCCCCGACCTTTGGGTTTCAGCATCTCTTATCCCCGACCTCTGCGTTTCAGCGTCTCCCATCCCGACCTCTGGGTTTGAGCCTCATCCCATCTCTGACCTCTGGGTTTCAGCGTCTCCCATCCCTGACCTCTGGGTTACAGCACCTCCCATCCCAGACCTCTGGGTTTCAGCGTTGTAGCGCACAAAGAATACTGCCACAATTGTCTCCCATCACTGACCTCTGGGTTACAGCGTCTCCCATCCCCGAAGTCAGGGTTACTGCGTCTCCCATCCCTTACCTCAGGGTTACAGCGTCTCCCATCCCCGACCTCAGGGTTCCAGCCTCACCCATCCCCGACCTCTGGGTTACAGCATCTCCCATTCCCGACCTCTGGGTTACAGCGTCTCCCATCCCCGACCTCTGGGTTTCAGCATCTCCCATCCCCGAACTCTGGTATACAGTGTCTCCCAGCTCCGACCACTGGGTTACAGCGTCTCCGATCCCCGACCGCTGGGTTTCAGCATCTCCCATCCCCGACCTCTGGGTTACAGTGTCTCCCATCCCCGACCTCTGGGTTACAGCGTCCCCCATTCCCGACGTCTGGGTGACAGCATCTACCATCCCCGACCACTGGGTTTCAGCGTCTCCCGTCCCCGGCCTCTGGGTTACAGCGTCTCCCATCCCCAATCGCAGGGTTCCAGTGTCTTCCATCCCCGACCTCTGGGTTTCAGCATCTCCCATTCCCGACCGCTGGGTTACAGCGTCTCCCATCCCCGACCTCTGGGTTACAGCGTCTCCCATCCACGACCTCTGGGTTTCAGCGTCTCCCATCCCCGACCTCTGGGTTACAGCGTCTCCCATCCCCGACCTCTGGGTTACAGCGTCTCCCATCACCGACCTCTGGGTTACTGTGTCTCCCATCCCAGACCTCTGGGTTACAGTGTCTCCCATCCCCGACCTCTGGGTTACAGCGTCTCCCATCCCCGACCTCTGGGTTCCAGCGTCTCCCATCCCCGACCTCTGGGTTCCAGCGTCTCCCATTCCCGACCTCGGGATCTCAGCCTCATACCATCCCTGACCTCTGGGTTTCAGCATCTCCCATCCCCGACCTCTGGGTTACAGCGTCTCCCATCCCAGACCTCTGGGTTTCAGCGTCTCCTATCCCCGACCTCTGGGTCTCAGTTTTTCCCTCTTTTCGACCTCTGGTGATTAGCTTCTACCACTCTCCGACCTCTGGGTTAGAGCGTCTCCCATCCCCGACCTCTGGGTTACAGCGTCTCCCATCCCCGACCTTTGGATTTCAGACTCTTGCCATCCCGAACCTCTGGGTTTCAGCCTCACCCCATCCGCGACCTCTGGGTTACAGCGTCTCCCATCCCCGACCTCTGGGTTACAGCGTCTCCCATCCCCGACCTCTGGGTTACTGTGTCTCCCATCCGCGACCTTTGGGTTACATTGTCTCCCATCCCCGACCTCTGGGTTACAGCGTCTCCCAACCCCGACCTCTGGGTTCCAGCGTCTCCCATCCCCGTCCTCTGGGTTCCAGCGTCTCCCATTCACGACCTCTTGATCTCAGCTCACACCATCCCTGACCTCTGGGTTTCAGCATCTCCCATCCCCGAAGTGTGGGTTAGAGCGTCCCCCATCCCCGGCCTCTGGGTTACAGCGTCTCCCATCCCCGACCTCTGGGTTTCAGCGTCTCCCATCCCCGACCTCTGGGTTTCAGCGTCTCCCATCCCCGACCTCTGGGTTACAGCGTCTGCCATCCCCGACCTCTGTGTTTCAGCGTCTCCCATCCCCGACCTCTGGGTTACAGTGTCTCCCATCCCCGACCTCTGGGTTTCAGCGTCTCCCATCCCAGACATCTGGGTTTCAGCGTCTCCCATCCCCGACCTCTGGGTTACAGTGTCTCCCATCCCCGACCTCTGGGTTTCAGCGACTCCCATCCCCGACCTCTGGGTTTCAGCGTCTCCCATCCCCGATCTCTGGGTTCCAGCGTCTCCCATCCCCGACCTCTGGGGAACAGCGTCTCCCATCCCCGACCTTTGGGTTTCAGCGTCTCCTATCCCCGACCTCTGGGTTTCAGCGTCTCCTATCCCCGACCTCTTGGTTTCAGCGTCTCCCATCCCCGACCTCTGGGTTTCAGCCTCATCCCATCTCTGTCCTCTGGATTTCAGCGTCTCCCATCCCTGACCTCTGGGTTACAGCACCTCCCATCCCCGACCTCTGGGTTTCAGCGTTGTAGCGCACAAAGAATACTACCACAAGCGTCTCCCATCCCTGACTTCTGGGTTTCAGCGTCTCCCATCCCCGACCTCTGGGTTACAACGTCTCCCATCCCCGACCTCTGGGTTACAGAGTCTCCCATCCCCGAAGTCAGTGTTACAGCGTCTCCCATCCCCGACCTCAGGGCTACAGCGTCTCCCATCCCCGACCTCAGGGTTTTAGCCTCAACCCATCCCCGACCTCTGGGTTACAGCATCTCCCATTCCCGACCTCTGGGTTACAGCGTCTCCCATCCCCGACCTCTGGGTTACAGCATCTTCCACCCCCGAACTCTGGTTTACAGTGTCTCCCATCTCCGACCACTGGGTTACAGCGGCTCCGATTCCCGACCGCTGGGTTTCAGCATCTCCCATCCCCGACCTCTGGGTTACAGTGTCTCCCATCCCCGACCTCTGGGTTACAGCGTCCCCCATTCCCGACCTCTGTGTTACAGCGTCTCCCATCCCCGACCTCTGGGTTTCAGCGTCTCCCATCCCCGACCTCTGGGTTACAGCGTCTCCCATCCCCAACCGCAGGGTTCCAGCGTCTCCCATCCCCAACCTCTGGGTTTCAGCGTCTCCCATTCCCGACCTCTGGGTTACAGCGTCTCCCATCCCCGACCTCTGGGTTCCAGCGTTTCCCATCCCCGACCTCTGGGTTACAGCGTCTCACATCCCCGACCTTTGGATTTCAGCCTCTTGCCATCCCCAACCTCTGGGTTTCAGCTTCACCCCATCCCCGACCGTTGGATTTCAGCCTCTTGCCATCCCCGACCTCTGGGTTTCAGCTTCACCCCATCCCTGACCTTTGGATTTCAGCCTCTTGCCATCCCCGACCTCTGGGTTTCAGCCTCACCCCATCCCCGTCCTCTGGATTACAGCGTCTCCCATCGCCTACCTCTGGGTTACAGCGACTTCCATCCCCGACCTCTGGGTTTCAGCCTCACCCCATCCCCGACCTCTGGTTTTCAGCGTCTCCCATCCCCGACCTCTGGGTTACAGTGTCTCCCATCCCCGACCTCTGGATTACAACGTCTCCCATCCCTGACCTCTGGGTTTCAGCGTCTCCCATCCCCGACCTCTGGGTTACAACGTCTCCCATCCCCGACCACTGGGTTTCAGCCCCATCCCATCTCCGACCTCTGGGTTCCAGCTTCTCCCATCCCCGACCTCTGGGTTACCGCGTCTCCCATCCACGACCTCTGGGTTACAGCGTCTCCCATCCCCGACGGCTGGGTTACAGCGTCTCCCATCCACGACCTCTGGGTTACAGCATCTCCCATCCCCGACCTCTGGGTTACAGCGTCTCCCATCCCCGACCTCTGCGTTACAGCGTCTCCCATCCCCGACCTCTGGGTTTCAGCCTCGTCCCATCCCCGACCTCTGGGTTCCAGCGTCTCCCATCCCCGACCTCTGGGTTACAGCCTCACCCCATCCCCAACATCTGGGTTACAGCGTCTCCCATCGCCGACCTCTGGGTTACAACGTCTCCCATCCCCGACATCTGGGTTTCAGCCTCACCCCATCCGCGACCTCTGGGTTACAGCGTCTCCCATCCCCGACCTCTGGGTTACAGCGTCTCCCATCCCTGACCTCTGGGTTACTGTGTCTCCCATCCCCGACCTCTGGGCTACATTGTCTCCCATCCCTGACCTCTGGGTTACATCGTCTCCCAACCCCAACCTCTGGGTTCCAGCGTCTGCCATCCCCGTCCTCTGGGTTCCAGTGCCTCCCATTCACGACCTCTGGATCTCAGCTCACACCATCCCCAACCTCTGGGTTTCAGCATCTCCCATCCCCGAACTCTGGTTTACAGTGTCTCCCATCCCCGACCACTGGGTTACAGCGTCTCCGATCCCCGACCGCTGGGTTTCAGCATCTCCCATCCCCGACCTCTGGGTTACAGTGTCTCCCATCCCCGACCTCTGGGTTTCAGCGTATCCCATCCCCGACCTCTGGGTTTCAGCGTCTCCCATCCCCGACCTCTGGGTTTCAGCGTCTCCCATCCCCGACCTCTGGGTTCCAGCGTCTCCCATCCCCGACCTCTGGGTTTCAGCATCTCCCATCCCCGACCTCTGGGTTTCAGCGTCTCCCATCCCCGACCTCTGGGTTTCAGCATCTCCCATCCCCGAACTCTGGGTTTCAGCGACTCCCATCCCCGACCTCTGGGTTTCAGCGTCTCCCATCCCCGACCTCTGGGTTACAGCATCTCCCATCCCCGACCTCTGGGTTCCAGCGTCTCCCATCCCCGACCTCTGGGTTTCAGCGTTGTAGCGCACAAAGAATACTACCACAAGCGTCTCCCATCCCTGACCTCTGGGTTTCAGCGTCTCCCATCCCCGACCTCTGGGTTACAACGTATCCCATCCCCGACCTCTGGGTTTCAGCATCTCCCATCCCCGACCTCTGGGTTTCAGCGTCTCCCATCCCCGACCTCTGGGTTTCAGCATCTCCCATCCCCGAACTCTGGGTTTCAGCGTCTCCCATCCCCGACCTCTGGGTTCCAGCGTCTCCCATCGCCGAACTCTGGGGAACAGCGTCTCCCATCCCCGACCTTTGGGTTTCAGCGTCTCCTATCCCCGACCTCTGGGTTTCAGCGTCTCCTTTCCCCGACCTCTGGGTTTCAGCCTCATCCCATCTCTGACCTCTGGATTTCAGCGTCTCCCGTCCCTGACCTCTGGGTTTCAGCGTTGTAGCGCACAAAGAATACAACACAAGCGTCTCCCATCCCTGACCTCTGGGTTTCAGCGTCTCCCATCCCCGACCTCTGGGTTACAACGTCTCCCATCCCCGACCTCTGGGTTACAACGTCTCCCATCCACGACCTCTGGGTTACAACGTCTCCCATCCCCGACCTCTGGGTTACAGAGTCTCCCATCACCGACCTCTGGGTTACAGTGTCTCCCATCCCCGACCTCTGGGTTTCAGCGACTCCCATCCCCGACCTCTGGGTTTCAGCGTCTCCCATCCCCGACCTCTGGGTTCCAGCGTCTCCCATCCCCGACCTCTGGGGAACAGCGTCTCCCATCCCCGACCTTTGGGGTTCAGCGTCTCCTATCCCCGACCTCTGGGTTTCAGCCTCATCCCATCTCTGACCTCTGGATTTCAGCGTCTCCCGTCCCTGACCTCTGGGTTTCAGCGTTGTAGCGCACAAAGAATACTACCACAAGCGTCTCCCATCCCTGACCTCTGGGTTTCAGCGTCTCCCATCCCCGACCTCTGGGTTACAACGTCTCCCATCCACGACCTCTGGGTTACAGCGTGTCCCATCCACGAAATCAGGGTTACAGCGTCTCCCATCCCCGACCTCAGGGTTACAGCGTCTCCCATCCCCGACCTCAGGGTTACAGCCTCTCCCATCCCCGACCTCTGGGTTTCAGCGTCTCCCATCCCCGACCTCTGAATTTCAGCCTCACCCCATCCCCGACCTCTGAGTTTCAGCGTTGTAGCGCACAAAGAATACTACCACAAGCGTCTCCCATCCCCGACCTCTGGGTTACAACGTCTCCCATCCACGACCTCTGGGTTACAGCGTCTCCCATCCCCGACCTCTGGGTTACAACGTCTCCCATCCACGACCTCTGGGTTACAGCGTCTCCCATCCCCGACCTCTGGGTTTCAGCGTCTCCCATTCCCGACCTCTGGGTTACAACGTCTCCCATCCACGACCTCTGGGTTTCAGCGTCTCCCATCCCCGACCTCTGGGTTACAACGTCTCCCATCCACGACCTCTGGGTTACAGCGTCTCCAATCCACGAAATCAGGGTCACAGCGTCTCCCATTACCGACCTCTGTGTTCCAGCGTCTCCCATCCCCGACCTCTGGGTTTCAGCGTCTCCCATCCCCGACCTCTGGGTTTCAGCGTCTCCCATCCCCAACCTCTGGGTTACAGTGTCTCCCATCCCCGACCTCTGGGTTTCAGCGACTCCCATCCCCGACCTCTGGGTTTCAGCGTCTCCCATCCCCGACCTCTGGGTTCCAGCGTCTCCCATCCCCGACCTCTGGGGAACAGCGTCTCCCATCCCCGACCTTTGGGTTTCAGCGTCTCCTATCCCCGACCTCTGGGTTTCAGTGTCTCCCATCCCCGACCTCTGGGTTTCAGCCTCATCCCATCTCTGACCTCAGGATTACAGCGTCTCCCATCCCCGACCTCAGGGTTACAGCCTCTCCCATCCCCGACCTCTGGGTTACAGCATCTCCCATTCCCGACCTCTGGGTTACAGCGTCTCCCATCCCCGACCTCTGGGTTACAGCATCTCCCATCCACGAACTCTGGTTTACAGTGTTTTCCATCTCCGACCACTGGGTTACAGCGTCTCCGATCCCCGACCGCTGGGTTTCAGCATCTCCCATCCCCGACCTCTGGGTTACAGTATCTCCCATCCCCGACCTCTGGGTTACAGCGTCCCCCATTCCCGACCTCTGTGTTACAGTGTCTCCCATCCCCGACTTCTGGGTTTCAGCGTCTCCCATCCCCGACCTCTGGGTTACAGCGTCTCCCATCCCCAACCGCAGGGTTCCAGCGTCTCCCATCCCTGACCTCTGGGTTACAGCGTCTCCCATCCCCGACCTCTGGGTTACTGTGTCTCGCATCCCCGACCTCTGGGTTACTGTGTCTCGCATCCCCGACCTCTGGGTTTCAGCGTCTCCAATCCCAGACCTCTGGCTTCCAGCGTCTCCCATCGCCGACCTCTGGGTTACAGCCTCACCCCATCCCCAACATCTGGGTTACAGCGTCTCCCATCGCCGACTTCTGGGTTACAGCGTCTCCCATCCCCGACATCTGGGTTTCAGTCTCACCCCATCCGCGACCTCTGGGTTACAGCGTCTCCCATCCCCGAACTCTGTGTTACAGCGTCTCCCATCCCCGACCTCTGGGTTACTGTGTCTCCCATCCCCGACCTCTGGGTTACATTGTCTCCCATCCCCGACCTCTGGGTTACAGCGTCTCCCAACCCCGACCTCTGGGTTCCAGCGTCTGCCATCCCCGTCCTCTGGGTTCCAGTGCCTCCCAATCACGACCTCTGGATCTCAGCTCACACCATCCCTGACCTCTGGGTTTCAGCATCTCCCATCCCCGAAGTGTGGGTTCCAGCGTCTCCCATCCCCGACCTCTGGGTTACAGCGTCTCCCATCCCCGACCCCTGGATTACAGCGTCTCCCATCCCCGACCTCTGGGTTACAGCGTCTCCCATCCCCGACTTCTGGGTTTCAGCGTCTCCCATCCCCGACCTCTGGGTTTCAGCGTCTCCCATCCCCGACCTCTGGGTTTCAGCGACTCCCATCCCCGACCTCTGGGTTTCAGCGTCTCCCATCCCCGACCTCTGGGGAACAGCGTCTCCCATCCCCGACCTTTGGGTTTCAGCGTCTCCTATCCCCGACCTCTTGGTTTCAGCGTCTCCCATCCCCGACCTCTGGGTTTCAGCCTCATCCCATCTCTGTCCTCTGGATTTCAGCGTCTCCCATCCCTGACCTCTGGGTTTCAGCACCTCCCATCCCCGACCTCTGGGTTACAGCATCTCCCATCCCCGAACTCTGGTTTACAGTGTCTCCCATCTCCGACCACTGGGTTACAGCGTCTCCGATCCCCGACCGCTGGGTTTCAGCATCTCCCATCCCCGACCTCTGGGTTACAGTATCTCCCATCCCCGACCTCTGGCTTACAGCGTCCCCCATTCCCGACCTCTGTGTTACAGTGTCTCCCATCCCCGACCTCTGGGTTTCAGCGTCTCCCATCCCCGACCTCTGGGTTACAGCGTCTCCCATCCCCAACCGCAGGGTTCCAGCGTCTCCCATCCCCGACCTCTGGGTTTCAGCGTCTCCCATTCCCGACCTCTGGGTTACAGCGTCTCCCATCCCTGACCTCTGGGTTACAGCGTCTCCCATCCCCGACCTCTGGGTTACTGTGTCTCGCATCCCCGACCTCTGGGTTTCAGCGTCTCCAATCCCAGACCTCTGGGTTCCAGCGTCTCCCATCGCCGACCTCTGGGTTACAGCCTCACCGCATCCCCAACATCTGGGTTACAGCGTCTCCCATCGCCGACCTCTGGGTTACAGCGTCTCCCATCCCCGACATCTGGGTTTCAGCCTCACCCCATCCGCGACCTCTGGGTTACAGCGTCTCCCATCCCCGACCTCTGTGTTACAGCGTCTCCCATCCCCGACCTCTGGGTTACTGTGTCTCCCATTCCCGACCTCTGTGTTACATTGTCTCCCATCCCCGACCTCTGGGTTACAGCGTCTCCCAAACACGACCTCTGGGTTCCAGCGTCTGCCATCCCCGTCCTCTGGGTTCCAGTGCCTCCCAATCACGACCTCTGGATCTCAGCTCACACCATCCCTGACCTATGGGTTTCAGCATCTCCCATCCCCGAAGTGTGGGTTCCAGCGTCTCCCATCCCCGACCTCTGGGTTACAGCGTCTCCCATCCCCGACCGCTGGATTACAGCGTCTCCCATCCCCGACCTCTGGGTTACAGCGTCTCCCATCCCCGACTTCTGGGTTTCAGCGTCTCCCATCCCCGACCTCTGGGTTACAGCGTCTCCCATCCCCGACCTCTGGGTTACAGCGTCTCCCATCCCCGACCGCTGGATTACAGCGTCTCCCATCCCCGACCGCTGGATTACAGCGTCTCCCATCCCCGACCTCTGGGTTACAGCGTCTCCCATCCCCGAAGTCAGTGTTACAGCGTCTCCCATCCCCGACCTCAGGGTTACAGCGTCTCAAATCCCCGACCTCAGGGTTATAGCCTCAACCCATCCCCGACCTCTGGGTAACAGCATCTCCCATTCCCGACCTCTGGGTTACAGCGTCTCCCATCCCCGACCTCTGGGTTACAGCATCTTCCACCCCCGAACTCTGGTTTACAGTGTCTCCCATCTCCGACCACTGGGTTACAGCGTCTCCGATCCCCGACCGCTGGGTTACAGCCTCACCGCATCCCCAACATCTGGGTTACAGCGTCTCCCATCGCCGACCTCTGGGTTACAGCGTCTCCCATCCCCGACATCTGGGTTTCAGCCTCACCCCATCCGCGACCTCTGGGTTACAGCGTCTCCCATCCCCGACCTCTGTGTTACAGCGTCTCCCATCCCCGACCTCTGGGTTACTGTGTCTCCCATTCCCGACCTCTGGGTTACATTGTCTCCCATCCCCGACCTCTGGGTTACAGCGTCTCCCAAACACGACCTCTGGGTTCCAGCGTCTGCCATCCCCGTCCTCTGTGTTCCAGTGCCTCCCAATCACGACCTCTGGATCTCAGCTCACACCATCCCTGACCTATGGGTTTCAGCATCTCCCATCCCCGAAGTGTGGGTTCCAGCGTCTCCCATCCCCGACCTCTGGGTTACAGCGTCTCCCATCCCCGACCGCTGGATTACAGCGTCTCCCATCCCCGACCTCTGGGTTACAGCGTCTCCCATCCCCGACTTCTGGGTTTCAGCGTCTCCCATCCCCGACCTCTGGGTTACAGCGTCTCCCATCCCCGACCTCTGGGTTACAGCGTCTCCCATCCCCGACCGCTGGATTACAGCGTCTCCCATCCCCGACCGCTGGATTACAGCGTCTCCCATCCCCGACCTCTGGGTTACAGCGTCTCCCATCCCCGAAGTCAGTGTTACAGCGTCTCCCATCCCCGACCTCAGGGTTACAGCGTCTCAAATCCCCGACCTCAGGGTTATAGCCTCAACCCATCCCCGACCTCTGGGTAACAGCATCTCCCATTCCCGACCTCTGGGTTACAGCGTCTCCCATACCCGACCTCTGGGTTACAGCATCTTCCACCCCCGAACTCTGGTTTACAGTGTCTCCCATCTCCGACCACTGGGTTACAGCGTCTCCGATCCCCGACCGCTGGGTTTCAGCATCTCCCATCCCCGACCTCTGGATTACAGTGTCTCCCATCCCCGACCTCTGGGTTACAGCGTCCCCCATTCCCGACCTCTGTGTTACAGCGTCTCCCATCCCCGACCTCTGGGTTTCAGCGTCTCCCATCCCCGAACTCTGGGTTACAGCGTCTCCCATCCCCAACCGCAGGGTTCCAGCGCCTCCCATCTCCGACCTCTGGGTTTCAGCGTCTCCCATTCCCGACCTCTGGGTTACAGCTTCTCCCATTCCCGACCTCTGGGTTACAGCGTCTCCCATCCCCGACCTCTGGGTTACAGCATCTCCCATCCACGAACTCTGGTTTACAGTGTCTCCCATCTCCGACCACTGGGTTACAGCGTCTCCGATCCCCGACCGCTGGGTTTCAGCATCTCCCATCCCCGACCTCTGGGTTACAGTATCTCCCATCCCGAACCTCTGGCTTACAGCGTCCCCCATTCCCGACCTCTGTGTTACAGTGTCTCCCATCCCCAACCTCTGGGTTTCAGCGTCTCCCATCCCCGACGTCTGGGTTACAGCGTCTCCCATCCCCAACCGCAGGGTTCCAGCGTCTCCCATCCCCGACCTTTGGGTTTCAGCGTCTCCTATCCCCGACCTCTTGGTTTCAGTGTCTCCCATCCCCGACCTCTGGGTTTCAGCCTCATCCCATCTCTGTCCTCTGGATTTCAGCGTCTCCCATCCCTGACCTCTGCATTACAGCACCTCCCATCCCCGACCTCTGGTTTTCAGCGTTGTAGCGCACAAAGAATACTACCACAAGCGTCTCCCATCCCCGACCTCTGGTTTACAGTGTCTCCCATCTCCGACCACTGGGTTACAGCGTCTCCGATCCCCGACCGCTGGGTTTCAGCATCTCCCATCCCCGACCTCTGGGTTACAGTATCTCCCATCCCCGACCTCTGGCTTACAGCGTCCCCCATTCCCGACCTCTGTGTTACAGTGTCTCCCATCCCCGACCTCTGGGTTTCAGCGTCTCCCATCCCCGACCTCTGGGTTACAGCGTCTCCCATCCCCAACCGCAGGGTTCCAGCGTCTCCCATCCCCGACCTCTGGGTTTCAGCGTCTCCCATTCCCGACCTCTGGGTTACAGCGTCTCCCATCCCTGACCTCTGGGTTACAGCGTCTGCCATCCCCGACCTCTGGGTTACTGTGTCTCGCATCCCCGACCTCTGGGTTTCAGCGTCTCCAATCCCAGACCTCTGGGTTCCAGCGTCTCCCATCGCCGACCTCTGGGTTACAGCCTCACCGCATCCCCAACATCTGGGTTACAGCGTCTCCCATCGCCGACCTCTGGGTTACAGCGTCTCCCATCCCCGACATCTGGGTTTCAGCCTCACCCCGTCCGCGACCTCTGGGTTACAGCGTCTCCCATCCCCGACCTCTGTGTTACAGCGTCTCCCATCCCCGACCTCTGGGTTACTGTGTCTCCCATTCCCGACCTCTGGGTTACATTGTCTCCCATCCCCGACCTCTGGGTTACAGCGTCTCCCAAACACGACCTCTGGGTTCCAGCGTCTGCCATCCCCGTCCTCTGGGTTCCAGTGCCTCCCAATCACGACCTCTGGATCTCAGCTCACACCATCCCTGACCTCTGGGTTTCAGCATCTCCCATCCCCGAAGTGTGGGTTCCAGCGTCTCCCATCCCCGACCTCTGGGTTACAGCGTCTCCCATCACCGACCGCTGGATTACAGCGTCTCCCATCCCCGACCTCTGGGTTACAGCGTCTCCCATCCCCGACTTCTGGGTTTCAGCGTCTCCCATCCCCGACCTCTGGGTTACAGCGTCTCCCATCCCCGACCTCTGGGTTACAGCGTCTCCCATCCCCGACCGCTGGATTACAGCGTCTCCCATCCCCGACCGCTGGATTACAGCGTCTCCCATCCCCGACCTCTGGGTTACAGCATCTCCCATCCCCGAAGTCAGTGTTACAGCGTCTCCCATCCCCGACCTCAGGGTTACAGCGTCTCAAATCCCCGACCTCAGGGTTATAGCCTCAACCCATCCCCGACCTCTGGGTAACAGCATCTCCCATTCCCGACCTCTGGGTTACAGCGTCTCCCATCCCCGACCTCTGGGTTACAGCATCTTCCACCCCCGAACTCTGGTTTACAGTGTCTCCCATCTCCGACCACTGGGTTACAGCGTCTCCGATCCCCGACCGCTGGGTTTCAGCATCTCCCATCCCCGACCTCTGGATTACAGTGTCTCCCATCCCCGACCTCTGGGTTACAGCGTCCCCCATTCCCGACCTCTGTGTTACAGCGTCTCCCATCCCCGACCTCTGGGTTTCAGCGTCTCCCATCCCCGAACTCTGGGTTACAGCGTCTCCCATCCCCAACCGCAGGGTTCCAGCGCCTCCCATCCCCGACCTCTGGGTTTCAGCGTCTCCCATTCCCGACCTCTGGGTTACAGCGTCTCCCATCCCCGACCTCTGGGTTACAGCGTCTCCCATCCCCGACCTCTCGGTTACTGTGTCTCCCATCCCCGACCTTTGGATTTCAGCCTCTTGCCATCCCCGCCCTCTGGGTTTCAGCTTCACCCCATCCCTGACCTTTGGATTTCAGCCTCTTGCCATCCCCGACCTCTGGGTTTCAGCCTCACCCCATCCCCGTCCTCTGGATTACAGCGTCTCCCATCGCCTTCCTCTGGGTTACAGCGTCTTCCATCCCCGACCTCTGGGTTTCAGCCTCACCCCATCTCCGACCTCTGGTTTTCAGCGTCTCCCGTCCCCGACCTCTGGGTTACAGTGTCTCCCATCCCCGACCTCTGGATTACAACGTCTCCCATCCCTGAACTCTGGGTTTCAGCGTCTCCCATCCCCGACCTCTGGGTTACAACGTCTACCATCCCCGACCACTGGGTTTCAGCCCCATCCCATCCCGGACCTCTGGGTTCCAGCGTCTCCCATCCCCGACCTCTGGGTTACAGCGTCTCCCATCCACGACCTCTGGGTTACAGCGTCTCCCATCCCCGACGGCTGGGTTACAGCGTCTCCCATCCACGACCTCTGGGTTACAGCATCTCCCATCCCTGACCTCTGGGTTTCAGCGTCTCCCATCCCCGACCTCTGGGTTACAACGTCTCCCATCCACGACCTCTGGGTTACAGCGTCTCCCATCCACGAAATCAGGGTTACAGCGTCTCCCATCCCCGACCTCAGGGTTACAGCGTCTCCCATCCCCGACCTCAGGGTTACAGCCTCTCCCATCTCCGACCTCTGGGTTACAGCATCTCCCATTCCCGACCTCTGGGTTACAGCGTCTCCCATCCCCGACCTCTGGGTTACAGCATCTCCCATCCACGAACTCTGGTTTACAGTGTCTCCCATCTCCGACCACTGGGTTACAGTGTCTCCGATCCCCGACCGCTGGGTTTCAGCATCTCCCATCCCCGACCTCTGGGTTACAGTATCTCCCATCCCCGACCTCTGGCTTACAGCGTCCCCCATTCCCGACCTCTGTGTTACAGTGTCTCCCATCCCCGACCTCTGGGTTTCAGCGTCTCCCATCCCCGACGTCTGGGTTACAGCGTCTCCCATCCCCAACCGCAGGGTTCCAGCGTCTCCCATCCCCGACCTCTGGGTTTCAGCGTCTCCCATTCCCGACCTCTGGGTTACAGCGTCTCCCATCCCCGACCTCTGGGTTACAGCGTCTCCCATCCCCGACCTCTCGGTTACTGTGTCTCCCATCCCCGACCTCTGGGTTTCAGCGACTCCAATCCCAGACCTCTGGGTTACAGCGTCTCACATCCCCGACCTTTGGATTTCAGCCTCTTGCCATCCCCGCCCTCTGGGTTTCAGCTTCACCCCATCCCTGACCTTTGGATTTCAGCCTCATGCCATCCCCGACCTCTGGGTTTCAGCCTCACCCCATCTCCGACCTCTGGTTTTCAGCGTCTCCCGTCCCCGACCTCTGGGTTACAGTGTCTCCCATCCCCGACCTCTGGATTACAACGTCTCCCATCCCTGACCTCTGGGTTTCAGCGTCTCCCATCCCCGACCTCTGGGTTACAACGTCTACCATCCCCGACCACTGGGTTTCAGCCCCATCCCTTCCCCGACCTCTGGGTTCCAGCGTCTCCCATCCCCGACCTCTGGGTTACAGCGTCTCCCATCCACGACCTCTGGGTTACAGCGTCTCCCATCCCCGACGGCTGGGTTACAGCGTCTCCCATCCACGACCTCTGGGTTACAGCATCTCCCATCCCTGACCTCTGGGTTTCAGCGTCTCCCATCCCCGACCTCTGGGTTACAACGTCTCCCATCCACGACCTCTGGGTTACAGCGTCTCCCATCCACGAAATCAGGGTTACAGCGTCTCCCATCCCCGACCTCAGGGTTACAGCGTCTCCCATCCCCGACCTCAGGGTTACAGCCTCTCCCATCCCCGACCTCTGGGTTACAGCATCTCCCATTCCCGACCTCTGGGTTACAGCGTCAACAATCCCCGACCTCTGGGTTACAGCATCTCCCATCCACGAACTCTGGTTTACAGTGTCTCCCATCTCCGACCACTGGGTTACAGCGTCTCCGATCCCCGACCGCTGGGTTTCAGCATCTCCCATCCCCGACCTCTGGGTTACAGTATCTCCCATCCCCGACCTCTGGCTTACAGCGTCCCCCATTCCCGACCTCTGTGTTACAGTGTCTCCCATCCCCGACCTCTGGGTTTCAGCGTCTCCCATCCCAGACGTCTGGGTTACAGCGTCTCCCATCCCCAACCGCAGGGTTCCAGCGTCTCCCATCCCCGACCTCTGGGTTTCAGCGTCTCCCATTCCCGACCTCTGGGTTACAGCGTCTCCCATCCCTGACCTCTGGGTTACAGCGTCTCCCATCCCCGACCTTTGGGTTACTGTGTCTCGCATCCCCGACCTCTGGGTTTCAGCGTCTCCAATCCCAGACCTCTGGGTTCCAGCGTCTCCCATCGCCGACCTCTGGGTTACAGCCTCACCCCATCCCCAACATCTGGGTTACAGCGTCTCCCATCGCCGACCTCTGGGTTACAGCATCTCCCATCCCCGACATCTGGGTTTCAGCCTCACCCCATCCGTGACCTCTGGGTTACAGCGTCTCCCATCCCCGACCTCTGTGTTACAGCGTCTCCCATCCCCGACCTCTGGGTTACTGTGTCTCCCATCCCCGACCTCTGGGTTACATTGTCTCCCATCCCCGACCTCTGGGTTACAGCGTCTCCCAACCCCGACCTCTGGGTTCCAGCGTCTGCCATCCCCGTCCTCTGGGTTCCAGTGCCTCACAATCACGACCTCTGGATCTCAGCTCACACCATCCCTGACCTCTGGGTTTCAGCATCTCCTATCCCCGAAGTGTGGGTTCCAGCGTCTCCCATCCCCGACCTCTGGGTTACAGCGTCTCCCATCCCCGACCTCTGATTTTCAGCGTCTCCCATCCCCGACCTCTGGGTTTCAGCCTCACCACATCCCCGACCTCTGGGTTTCAGCGTCTCCCATCCTCGACCTCTGGATTTCAGCCTCTTGCCATCCCCGACCTCTGGGTTTCAGCCTCACCCCATCCCCGTCCTCTGGATTACAGCGTCTCCCATCGCCTTCCTCTGGGTTTCAGCGTCTCCCATCCCTGACCTCGGTTACAGCACCTCCCATCCCAGACCTCTGGGTTACAGCGTCTCCCATCCCCGAAGTCAGGGTTACAGCGTCTCCCATCCCCGACCTCAGGGTTACAGCGTCTCCCATCCCCAACCGCAGGGTTCCAGTGTCTCCCATCCCCGACCTCTGGGTTTCAGCGTCTCCCATTCCCGACTGCTGGGTTACAGCGTCTCCCATCCCCGACCTCTGGGTTACAGCGTCTCCCATCCCCGACCTCTGGGTTCCAGCGTCTCCCATCCCCGACCTCTGGGTTCCAGCGTCTCCCATTCCCGACCTCTGGATCTCAGCCTCATACCATCCCTGACCTCTGGGTTTCAGCATCTCCCATCCCCGACCGTTGTGATACAACGTCTCCCATCCCCGACCTCTGGGTTTCAGCGTCTCCCATCCCCGACCTCTGGGTTTCAGCGTCTCCCATCCCCGACCTCTGGGTTACAGCGTCTCCCATCCCAGACCTCTGGGTTTCAGCGTCTCCTATCACCGACCTCTGGGTTTCTGTTTTTCCTTCTTTTCGACCTCTGGTGATTAGCTTCTACCACTCTCCGACCACTGGGTTACAGCATCTCCCATTCCCGACCTCTGGGTTCCAGCATCTCCCATCCCCGACCTCTGGGTTACAGTGTCTCCCATCCCCGACATCTGGGTTACAGCGTCCCCCATTCCCGACCTCTGGGTTACAGCGTCCACCATCCCGGACCTCTGGGTTACAGCGTCTCCCATCCTCGACCTCTGGGTTACAGCGTCCACCATCCCGGACCTCTGGGTTTCAGCGTCTCCCATCCCCGACCTCTGGGTTTCAGCGTCTCCCATTCCCGACTGCTGGGTTACAGCGTCTCCCATCCTCGACCTCTGGGTTTCAGCGTCTCCTATCCCGACCTCTGGGTTTCAGCCCTTTCCCATCTCTGACCTCTGGGTTTCAGCGTCTCCCATCCCGACCTCTGGGTTTCAGCCCTTTCCCATCTCTGACCTCTGGGTTTCAGCGTCTCCCATGCCTGACCTCTGGGTTACAGCACCTCCCATCCCAGACCTCGGGGTTTCAGCGTTGTAGCGCACAAAGAATACTACCACAAGCGTCTCCCATCCCTGACCTCTGGGTTACAGCATCTCCCATCCCCGAAGTCAGGGTTACAGCGTCTCCCATTTCCTACCTCAGGGTTACAGCGTCTCCCATCCCCGACATCAGGGTTACAGCCTCATACCATCCCTGACGTCTGGGTTTCAGCGTCTCCCATTCCCGACCTCTGTGATACAACGTCTCCCATCCCCAACCTCTGGGTTTCAGCGTCGCCCATCCCCGACCTCTGGGTTTCAGCGGCTCCCATCCCCGACCTCTGGGTTACAGCGTCTCCCATCCCAGACCTCTGGGTTTCAGCGTCTCCTATCCCCGACCTCTGGGTTTCAGTTTTTCCCTCTTTTCGACCTCTGGTGATTAGCTTCTACCACTCTCCGACCTCTGGGTTACAGCGTCTCCCATCCCCGACCTCTGGGTTACAGCGTCTCCCATCCCCGACCTCTGGGTTACTGTGTCTCCCATCCCCGACCTCTGGGTTACATTGTCTCCCATTCACGACCTCTGGATCTCAGCTCACACCATCCCTGACCTCTGGGTTTCAGGATCTCCCATCCCCGACGTCTGGGATACAGCGTCTCCCATCCCCGACCACTGGGTTACAGCGTCTCCCATCCCCGACCTCTGGGTTACAGCGTCTCCCATCCCCGACCTCTGGGCTTCAGCGTCTCCCATCCCCGACCTCTGGGTTTCAGCGTCTCCCATCCCCGACCTCTGGGTTCCAGCGTCTGCCATCCCCGAACTCTGGGTTACAGCGTCTCCCATCCCCGACCTCTGGGTTACAGTGTCTCCCATCCCAGATCTCTGGGTTTCAGCTTCTCCCATCCCCGACCTCTGGGTTTCAGCGTCTCCCATCCCCGACCTCTGGGTTACAGTGTCTCCCATCCCCGACATCTGGGTTACAGTGTCTCCCATCCCCGACATCTGGGTTTCAGCGTCTCCCATCCCCTACCTCTGGGTTTCAGCGTCTCCCATCCCCGACCTCTGGGTTTCAGCACCTCCCATCCCCGACCTCTGGGTTTCAGCGTCTCCCATCCCCGACCTCTGGATTTCAGCGTCTCCCATCCCCGACCTCTGGATTTCAGCGTCTCCCATCCCCGGCCTCTTCGTTTCAGAGTCTCCCATCCCCGACCTCTGGGTTTCAGCCTCATCCCACCTCTGACCTCTGGGTTACAGCGTCTCCCATCCCCGACCTCAGGGTTACAGCCTCATCCCACCTCTGATCTCTGGGTTTCAGCATCTCCCATCCCTGACCTCTGGGTTACAGCACCTCCCATCCCAGACCTCTGGGTTTCAGCGTTGTAGAGCACAAAGAATACTACCACAAGCGTCTCCCATCCCTGACCTCTGGGTTACAGCGTCTCCCATCCCCGAAGTCAGGGTTACAGCGTCTCCCATCCCCGACCTCAGGGTTACAGCGTCTCCCATCCCCGACCTCAGGGTTACAGCCTCTCCCATACTTGACCTCTGGGTTACAGCATCTCCCATTCCCGACCTCTGGGTTACAGCGTCTCCCATCCCGACCTCTGGGTTACAGCACCTCCCATCCCCGAACTCTGGTTTACAGAGTCTCCCAGCTCCGACCACTGGGTTTCAGGATCTCCCATCCCCGACCTCTGGGTTACAGTGACTCCCATCCCCGACCTCTGAGTTACAGCGTCCCCCATTCCCGACCTCTGGGTTACAGCGTCTACCATCCCCGACCTCTGGGTTTCAGCGTCTCCCGTCCCCGAACTCTGGGTTACAGCGTCTCCTATCCCCAACCGCAGGGTTCCAGCGTCTCCCATCCCCGACCTCTGGCTTTCAGCGTCTCCCATTCCCGACCGCTGGGTTACAGCGTCTACCATCCCCGTCCTTTGAGTTTCAGCGTCTCATATCCCCGACCACTGAGTTACAGCATTTCCCATCCCCGAACTCTGGTTTACAGTGTCTCCCAGCTCCGACCACTGGGTTACAGCGTCTCCGATCCCCGACCGCTGGGTTTCAGCATCTCCCATCCCCGACCTCTTGGTTACAGTGTCTCACATCCCCGACATCTGGGTTACAGCGTCCCCCATTCCCGACCTCTGGGTTACAGCTTCTACCATTCCCGACCTCTGGGTTTCAGCATCTCCCGTCCCCGACCTCTGGGTTACAGCGTCTCCCATCCCCAACCGCAGGGTTCCAGTGTCTCCCATCCCCGACCTCTGGGTTTCAGCGTCTCCCATTCCCGACTGCTGGGTTACAGCGTCTCCCATCCCCGACCTCTGGGTTACAGCGTCTCCCATCCCCGACCTCTGGGTTCCAGCGTCTCCCATCCCCGACCTCTGGGTTCCAGCGTCTCCCATTCCCGACCTCTGGATCTCAGCCTCATACCATCCCTGACCTCTGGGTTTCAGCGTCTCCCATCCCCGACCGTTGTGATACAACGTCTCCCATCCCCGACCTCTGGGTTTCAGCGTCTCCCATCCCCGACCTCTGGGTTTCAGCGTCTCCCATCCCCGACCTCTGGGTTACAGCGTCTCCCATCCCAGACCTCTGGGTTTCAGCGTCTCCTATCACCGACCTCTGGGTTTCAGTTTTTCCTTCTTTTCGACCTCTGGTGATTAGCTTCTACCACTCTCCGACCACTGGGTTACAGCATCTCCCATTCCCGACCTCTGGGTTACAGCATCTCCCATCCCCGACCTCTGGGTTACAGCATCTCCCATCCCCGAACTCTGGTTTACAGTGTCTCCCAGCTCCGACCACTGAGTTACAGCGTCTCCGATACCCGACTGCTGGGTTTCAGCATCTCACATCCCCGACCTCTGGGTTACAGTGTCTCCCATCCCCGACATCTGGGTTACAGCGTCTCACATTCCCGACCTCTGGGTTACAGCGTCCACCATCCCGGACCTCTGGGTTTCAGCGTCTCCCATCCCCGACCTCTGGGTTTCAGCGTCTCCCATTCCCGACTGCTGGGTTACAGCGTCTCCCATCTCCGACCTCTGGGTTTCAGCGTCTCCTATCCCCGACCTCTGGGTTTCAGCGTCTCCCATCCCGACCTCTGGGTTTCAGCCCTTTCCCATCTCTGACCTCTGGGTTTCAGCGTCTCCCATCCCTGACCTCTGGGTTACAGCACCTCCCATCCCAGACCTCTGGGTTTCAGCGTTGTAGCGCACAAAGAATACTACCACAAGCGTCTCCCATCCCTGACCTCTGGTTTACAGCGTCTCCCATCCCCGACCTCAGGGTTACAGCCTCTCCCATCCCGGACCTCTGGGTTACAGCATCTCCCATTCCCGACCTCTGGGTTACAGCGTCTCCCATCCCCGACCTCTGTGTTTCAGCATCTCCCATCCCCGGACTCTGGTTTACAGTGTCTCCCAGCTCCGACCACTGGGTTACAGCGTCTCCGATCCCCGACCGCTGGGTTTCAGCATCTCCCATCCCCAACCTCTGGGTTACAGTGTCTCCCATCCCCGACCTCTGGGTTACAGCGTCCCCCATTCCCGACCTCTGGTTTACAGCATCTACCATCCCCGACCTCTGGGTTTCAGCGTCTCCCGTCCCCGGCCTCTGGGTTACATCGTCTCCCATCCCCAACCGCAGGTTTCCAGAGTCTCCCATCCCCGGCCTCTGGGTTTCAGCGTCTCCCATTCCCGACCGCTGGGTTACAGCGTCTCCGATCCCCGACCTCTGGGTTACAGCGTCTCCCATCCCCGACCCCTGGGTTTCAGCGTCTCCCATCCCCGACCTCTGGGTTTCAGCGTCTCACATCCCCGATCTCTGGGTTACAGCGTCTCCCATCCCCGACCTCTGGGTTACTGTGTCTCCCATCCCAGACCTCTGGGTTACAGTGTCTCCCATCCCCGACCTCTGGGTTACAGCGTCTCCCATCCCCGACCTCAGGGTTACAGCCTCATCCCACCTCTGATCTCTGGGTTTCAGCATCTCCCATCCCTGACCTCTGGGTTACAGCACCTCCCATCCCAGACCTCTGGGTTTCAGCGTTGTAGAGCACAAAGAATACTACCACAAGCGTCTCCCATCCCTGACCTCTGGGTTACAGCGTCTCCCATCCCCGAAGTCAGGGTTACAGCGTCTCCCATCCCCGACCTCAGGGTTACAGCGTCTCCCATCCCCGACCTCAGGGTTACAGCCTCTCCCATACTTGACCTCTGGGTTACAGCATCTCCCATTCCCGACCTCTGGGTTACAGCGTCTCCCATCCCGACCTCTGGGTTACAGCACCTCCCATCCCCGAACTCTGGTTTACAGAGTCTCCCAGCTCCGACCACTGGGTTTCAGGATCTCCCATCCCCGACCTCTGGGTTACAGTGACTCCCATCCCCGACCTCTGAGTTACAGCGTCCCCCATTCCCGACCTCTGGGTTACAGCGTCTACCATCCCCGACCTCTGGGTTTCAGCGTCTCCCGTCCCCGAACTCTGGGTTACAGCGTCTCCTATCCCCAACCGCAGGGTTCCAGCGTCTCCCATCCCCGACCTCTGGCTTTCAGCGTCTCCCATTCCCGACCGCTGGGTTACAGCGTCTACCATCCCCGTCCTTTGAGTTTCAGCGTCTCATATCCCCGACCACTGAGTTACAGCATTTCCCATCCCCGAACTCTGGTTTACAGTGTCTCCCAGCTCCGACCACTGGGTTACAGCGTCTCCGATCCCCGACCGCTGGGTTTCAGCATCTCCCATCCCCGACCTCTTGGTTACAGTGTCTCACATCCCCGACATCTGGGTTACAGCGTCCCCCATTCCCGACCTCTGGGTTACAGCTTCTACCATTCCCGACCTCTGGGTTTCAGCATCTCCCGTCCCCGACCTCTGGGTTACAGCGTCTCCCATCCCCAACCGCAGGGTTCCAGTGTCTCCCATCCCCGACCTCTGGGTTTCAGCGTCTCCCATTCCCGACTGCTGGGTTACAGCGTCTCCCATCCCCGACCTCTGGGTTACAGCGTCTCCCATCCCCGACCTCTGGGTTCCAGCGTCTCCCATCCCCGACCTCTGGGTTCCAGCGTCTCCCATTCCCGACCTCTGGATCTCAGCCTCATACCATCCCTGACCTCTGGGTTTCAGCGTCTCCCATCCCCGACCGTTGTGATACAACGTCTCCCATCCCCGACCTCTGGGTTTCAGCGTCTCCCATCCCCGACCTCTGGGTTTCAGCGTCTCCCATCCCCGACCTCTGGGTTACAGCGTCTCCCATCCCAGACCTCTGGGTTTCAGCGTCTCCTATCACCGACCTCTGGGTTTCAGTTTTTCCTTCTTTTCGACCTCTGGTGATTAGCTTCTACCACTCTCCGACCACTGGGTTACAGCATCTCCCATTCCCGACCTCTGGGTTACAGCATCTCCCATCCCCGACCTCTGGGTTACAGCATCTCCCATCCCCGAACTCTGGTTTACAGTGTCTCCCAGCTCCGACCACTGAGTTACAGCGTCTCCGATACCCGACTGCTGGGTTTCAGCATCTCACATCCCCGACCTCTGGGTTACAGTGTCTCCCATCCCCGACATCTGGGTTACAGCGTCTCACATTCCCGACCTCTGGGTTACAGCGTCCACCATCCCGGACCTCTGGGTTTCAGCGTCTCCCATCCCCGACCTCTGGGTTTCAGCGTCTCCCATTCCCGACTGCTGGGTTACAGCGTCTCCCATCTCCGACCTCTGGGTTTCAGCGTCTCCTATCCCCGACCTCTGGGTTTCAGCGTCTCCCATCCCGACCTCTGGGTTTCAGCCCTTTCCCATCTCTGACCTCTGGGTTTCAGCGTCTCCCATCCCTGACCTCTGGGTTACAGCACCTCCCATCCCAGACCTCTGGGTTTCAGCGTTGTAGCGCACAAAGAATACTACCACAAGCGTCTCCCATCCCTGACCTCTGGTTTACAGCGTCTCCCATCCCCGACCTCAGGGTTACAGCCTCTCCCATCCCGGACCTCTGGGTTACAGCATCTCCCATTCCCGACCTCTGGGTTACAGCGTCTCCCATCCCCGACCTCTGTGTTTCAGCATCTCCCATCCCCGGACTCTGGTTTACAGTGTCTCCCAGCTCCGACCACTGGGTTACAGCGTCTCCGATCCCCGACCGCTGGGTTTCAGCATCTCCCATCCCCAACCTCTGGGTTACAGTGTCTCCCATCCCCGACCTCTGGGTTACAGCGTCCCCCATTCCCGACCTCTGGTTTACAGCATCTACCATCCCCGACCTCTGGGTTTCAGCGTCTCCCGTCCCCGGCCTCTGGGTTACATCGTCTCCCATCCCCAACCGCAGGTTTCCAGAGTCTCCCATCCCCGGCCTCTGGGTTTCAGCGTCTCCCATTCCCGACCGCTGGGTTACAGCGTCTCCGATCCCCGACCTCTGGGTTACAGCGTCTCCCATCCCCGACCCCTGGGTTTCAGCGTCTCCCATCCCCGACCTCTGGGTTTCAGCGTCTCACATCCCCGATCTCTGGGTTACAGCGTCTCCCATCCCCGACCTCTGGGTTACTGTGTCTCCCATCCCAGACCTCTGGGTTACAGTGTCTCCCATCCCCGACCTCTGGGTTACAGCGTCTCCCATCCCCGACCTCAGGGTTACAGCGTCTCCCATCCCCGACCTCAGGGTTACAGCCTCTCTCATCCCCGACCTCTGGGTTACAGCATCTCCCATTCCCGGCCTCTGGGTTTCAGCGTCTCCTATCCCCGACCTCTGGGTTTCAGCGTCTCCCATCCCGACCTCTCGGTTTCAGCCCTTTCCCATCTCTGACCTCTGGGTTTCAGCGTCTCCCATCCCTGACCTCTGGGTTACAGCACCTCCCATCCCAGACCTCTGGGTTTCAGCGTTGTAGCGCACAAAGAATACTACCACAAGCGTCTCCCATCCCTGACCTCTGGTTTACAGCGTCTCCCATCCCCGACCTCAGGGTTACAGCCTCTCCCATCCCGGACCTCTGGGTTACAGCATCTCCCATTCCCGACCTCTGGGTTACAGCGTCTCCCATCCCCGACCTCTGTGTTTCAGCATCTCCCATCCCCGGACTCTGGTTTACAGTGTCTCCCAGCTCCGACCACTGGGTTACAGCGTCTCCGATCCCCGACCGCTGGGTTTCAGCATCTCCCATCCCCAACCTCTGGGTTACAGTGTCTCCCATCCCCGACCTCTGGGTTACAGCGTCCCCCATTCCCGACCTCTGGTTTACAGCATCTACCATCCCCGACCTCTGGGTTTCAGCGTCTCCCGTCCCCGGCCTCTGGGTTACATCGTCTCCCATCCCCAACCGCAGGTTTCCAGAGTCTCCCATCCCCGGCCTCTGGGTTTCAGCGTCTCCCATTCCCGACCGCTGGGTTACAGCGTCTCCGATCCCCGACCTCTGGGTTACTGTGTCTCCCATCCCCGACCTCTGGGTTACATTGTCTCCCATTCACGACCTCTGGATCTCAGCTCACACCATCCCTGACCTCTGGGTTTCAGGATCTCCCATCCCCGACGTCTGGGATACAGCGTCTCCCATCCCCGACCACTGGGTTACAGCGTCTCCCATCCCCGACCTCTGGGTTACAGCGTCTCCCATCCCCGACCTCTGGGCTTCAGCGTCTCCCATCCCCGACCTCTGGGTTTCAGCGTCTCCCATCCCCGACCTCTGGGTTCCAGCGTCTGCCATCCCCGAACTCTGGGTTACAGCGTCTCCCATCCCCGACCTCTGGGTTACAGTGTCTCCCATCCCAGATCTCTGGGTTTCAGCTTCTCCCATCCCCGACCTCTGGGTTTCAGCGTCTCCCATCCCCGACCTCTGGGTTACAGTGTCTCCCATCCCCGACATCTGGGTTACAGTGTCTCCCATCCCCGACATCTGGGTTTCAGCGTCTCCCATCCCCTACCTCTGGGTTTCAGCGTCTCCCATCCCCGACCTCTGGGTTTCAGCACCTCCCATCCCCGACCTCTGGGTTTCAGCGTCTCCCATCCCCGACCTCTGGATTTCAGCGTCTCCCATCCCCGACCTCTGGATTTCAGCGTCTCCCATCCCCGGCCTCTTCGTTTCAGAGTCTCCCATCCCCGACCTCTGGGTTTCAGCCTCATCCCACCTCTGACCTCTGGGTTTCAGCATCTCCCATCCCTGACCTCTGGGTTACAGCACCTCCCATCCCAGACCTCTGGGTTTCAGCGTTGTAGAGCACAAAGAATACTACCACAAGCGTCTCCCATCCCTGACCTCTGGGTTACAGCGTCTCCCATCCCCGAAGTCAGGGTTACAGCGTCTCCCATCCCCGACCTCAGGGTTACAGCGTCTCCCATCCCCGACCTCAGGGTTACAGCCTCTCCCATACTTGACCTCTGGGTTACAGCATCTCCCATTCCCGACCTCTGGGTTACAGCGTCTCCCATCCCGACCTCTGGGTTACAGCACCTCCCATCCCCGAACTCTGGTTTACAGAGTCTCCCAGCTCCGACCACTGGGTTTCAGGATCTCCCATCCCCGACCTCTGGGTTACAGTGACTCCCATCCCCGACCTCTGAGTTACAGCGTCCCCCATTCCCGACCTCTGGGTTACAGCGTCTACCATCCCCGACCTCTGGGTTTCAGCGTCTCCCGTCCCCGAACTCTGGGTTACAGCGTCTCCTATCCCCAACCGCAGGGTTCCAGCGTCTCCCATCCCCGACCTCTGGCTTTCAGCGTCTCCCATTCCCGACCGCTGGGTTACAGCGTCTACCATCCCCGTCCTTTGAGTTTCAGCGTCTCATATCCCCGACCACTGAGTTACAGCATTTCCCATCCCCGAACTCTGGTTTACAGTGTCTCCCAGCTCCGACCACTGGGTTACAGCGTCTCCGATCCCCGACCGCTGGGTTTCAGCATCTCCCATCCCCGACCTCTTGGTTACAGTGTCTCACATCCCCGACATCTGGGTTACAGCGTCCCCCATTCCCGACCTCTGGGTTACAGCTTCTACCATTCCCGACCTCTGGGTTTCAGCATCTCCCGTCCCCGACCTCTGGGTTACAGCGTCTCCCATCCCCAACCGCAGGGTTCCAGTGTCTCCCATCCCCGACCTCTGGGTTTCAGCGTCTCCCATTCCCGACTGCTGGGTTACAGCGTCTCCCATCCCCGACCTCTGGGTTACAGCGTCTCCCATCCCCGACCTCTGGGTTCCAGCGTCTCCCATCCCCGACCTCTGGGTTCCAGCGTCTCCCATTCCCGACCTCTGGATCTCAGCCTCATACCATCCCTGACCTCTGGGTTTCAGCGTCTCCCATCCCCGACCGTTGTGATACAACGTCTCCCATCCCCGACCTCTGGGTTTCAGCGTCTCCCATCCCCGACCTCTGGGTTTCAGCGTCTCCCATCCCCGACCTCTGGGTTACAGCGTCTCCCATCCCAGACCTCTGGGTTTCAGCGTCTCCTATCACCGACCTCTGGGTTTCAGTTTTTCCTTCTTTTCGACCTCTGGTGATTAGCTTCTACCACTCTCCGACCACTGGGTTACAGCATCTCCCATTCCCGACCTCTGGGTTACAGCATCTCCCATCCCCGACCTCTGGGTTACAGCATCTCCCATCCCCGAACTCTGGTTTACAGTGTCTCCCAGCTCCGACCACTGAGTTACAGCGTCTCCGATACCCGACTGCTGGGTTTCAGCATCTCACATCCCCGACCTCTGGGTTACAGTGTCTCCCATCCCCGACATCTGGGTTACAGCGTCTCACATTCCCGACCTCTGGGTTACAGCGTCCACCATCCCGGACCTCTGGGTTTCAGCGTCTCCCATCCCCGACCTCTGGGTTTCAGCGTCTCCCATTCCCGACTGCTGGGTTACAGCGTCTCCCATCTCCGACCTCTGGGTTTCAGCGTCTCCTATCCCCGACCTCTGGGTTTCAGCGTCTCCCATCCCGACCTCTGGGTTTCAGCCCTTTCCCATCTCTGACCTCTGGGTTTCAGCGTCTCCCATCCCTGACCTCTGGGTTACAGCACCTCCCATCCCAGACCTCTGGGTTTCAGCGTTGTAGCGCACAAAGAATACTACCACAAGCGTCTCCCATCCCTGACCTCTGGTTTACAGCGTCTCCCATCCCCGACCTCAGGGTTACAGCCTCTCCCATCCCGGACCTCTGGGTTACAGCATCTCCCATTCCCGACCTCTGGGTTACAGCGTCTCCCATCCCCGACCTCTGTGTTTCAGCATCTCCCATCCCCGGACTCTGGTTTACAGTGTCTCCCAGCTCCGACCACTGGGTTACAGCGTCTCCGATCCCCGACCGCTGGGTTTCAGCATCTCCCATCCCCAACCTCTGGGTTACAGTGTCTCCCATCCCCGACCTCTGGGTTACAGCGTCCCCCATTCCCGACCTCTGGTTTACAGCATCTACCATCCCCGACCTCTGGGTTTCAGCGTCTCCCGTCCCCGGCCTCTGGGTTACATCGTCTCCCATCCCCAACCGCAGGTTTCCAGAGTCTCCCATCCCCGGCCTCTGGGTTTCAGCGTCTCCCATTCCCGACCGCTGGGTTACAGCGTCTCCGATCCCCGACCTCTGGGTTACAGCGTCTCCCATCCCCGACCCCTGGGTTTCAGCGTCTCCCATCCCCGACCTCTGGGTTTCAGCGTCTCACATCCCCGATCTCTGGGTTACAGCGTCTCCCATCCCCGACCTCTGGGTTACTGTGTCTCCCATCCCAGACCTCTGGGTTACAGTGTCTCCCATCCCCGACCTCTGGGTTACAGCGTCTCCCATCCCCGACCTCAGGGTTACAGCCTCATCCCACCTCTGATCTCTGGGTTTCAGCATCTCCCATCCCTGACCTCTGGGTTACAGCACCTCCCATCCCAGACCTCTGGGTTTCAGCGTTGTAGAGCACAAAGAATACTACCACAAGCGTCTCCCATCCCTGACCTCTGGGTTACAGCGTCTCCCATCCCCGAAGTCAGGGTTACAGCGTCTCCCATCCCCGACCTCAGGGTTACAGCGTCTCCCATCCCCGACCTCAGGGTTACAGCCTCTCCCATACTTGACCTCTGGGTTACAGCATCTCCCATTCCCGACCTCTGGGTTACAGCGTCTCCCATCCCGACCTCTGGGTTACAGCACCTCCCATCCCCGAACTCTGGTTTACAGAGTCTCCCAGCTCCGACCACTGGGTTTCAGGATCTCCCATCCCCGACCTCTGGGTTACAGTGACTCCCATCCCCGACCTCTGAGTTACAGCGTCCCCCATTCCCGACCTCTGGGTTACAGCGTCTACCATCCCCGACCTCTGGGTTTCAGCGTCTCCCGTCCCCGAACTCTGGGTTACAGCGTCTCCTATCCCCAACCGCAGGGTTCCAGCGTCTCCCATCCCCGACCTCTGGCTTTCAGCGTCTCCCATTCCCGACCGCTGGGTTACAGCGTCTACCATCCCCGTCCTTTGAGTTTCAGCGTCTCATATCCCCGACCACTGAGTTACAGCATTTCCCATCCCCGAACTCTGGTTTACAGTGTCTCCCAGCTCCGACCACTGGGTTACAGCGTCTCCGATCCCCGACCGCTGGGTTTCAGCATCTCCCATCCCCGACCTCTTGGTTACAGTGTCTCACATCCCCGACATCTGGGTTACAGCGTCCCCCATTCCCGACCTCTGGGTTACAGCTTCTACCATTCCCGACCTCTGGGTTTCAGCATCTCCCGTCCCCGACCTCTGGGTTACAGCGTCTCCCATCCCCAACCGCAGGGTTCCAGTGTCTCCCATCCCCGACCTCTGGGTTTCAGCGTCTCCCATTCCCGACTGCTGGGTTACAGCGTCTCCCATCCCCGACCTCTGGGTTACAGCGTCTCCCATCCCCGACCTCTGGGTTCCAGCGTCTCCCATCCCCGACCTCTGGGTTCCAGCGTCTCCCATTCCCGACCTCTGGATCTCAGCCTCATACCATCCCTGACCTCTGGGTTTCAGCGTCTCCCATCCCCGACCGTTGTGATACAACGTCTCCCATCCCCGACCTCTGGGTTTCAGCGTCTCCCATCCCCGACCTCTGGGTTTCAGCGTCTCCCATCCCCGACCTCTGGGTTACAGCGTCTCCCATCCCAGACCTCTGGGTTTCAGCGTCTCCTATCACCGACCTCTGGGTTTCAGTTTTTCCTTCTTTTCGACCTCTGGTGATTAGCTTCTACCACTCTCCGACCACTGGGTTACAGCATCTCCCATTCCCGACCTCTGGGTTACAGCATCTCCCATCCCCGACCTCTGGGTTACAGCATCTCCCATCCCCGAACTCTGGTTTACAGTGTCTCCCAGCTCCGACCACTGAGTTACAGCGTCTCCGATACCCGACTGCTGGGTTTCAGCATCTCACATCCCCGACCTCTGGGTTACAGTGTCTCCCATCCCCGACATCTGGGTTACAGCGTCTCACATTCCCGACCTCTGGGTTACAGCGTCCACCATCCCGGACCTCTGGGTTTCAGCGTCTCCCATCCCCGACCTCTGGGTTTCAGCGTCTCCCATTCCCGACTGCTGGGTTACAGCGTCTCCCATCTCCGACCTCTGGGTTTCAGCGTCTCCTATCCCCGACCTCTGGGTTTCAGCGTCTCCCATCCCGACCTCTGGGTTTCAGCCCTTTCCCATCTCTGACCTCTGGGTTTCAGCGTCTCCCATCCCTGACCTCTGGGTTACAGCACCTCCCATCCCAGACCTCTGGGTTTCAGCGTTGTAGCGCACAAAGAATACTACCACAAGCGTCTCCCATCCCTGACCTCTGGTTTACAGCGTCTCCCATCCCCGACCTCAGGGTTACAGCCTCTCCCATCCCGGACCTCTGGGTTACAGCATCTCCCATTCCCGACCTCTGGGTTACAGCGTCTCCCATCCCCGACCTCTGTGTTTCAGCATCTCCCATCCCCGGACTCTGGTTTACAGTGTCTCCCAGCTCCGACCACTGGGTTACAGCGTCTCCGATCCCCGACCGCTGGGTTTCAGCATCTCCCATCCCCAACCTCTGGGTTACAGTGTCTCCCATCCCCGACCTCTGGGTTACAGCGTCCCCCATTCCCGACCTCTGGTTTACAGCATCTACCATCCCCGACCTCTGGGTTTCAGCGTCTCCCGTCCCCGGCCTCTGGGTTACATCGTCTCCCATCCCCAACCGCAGGTTTCCAGAGTCTCCCATCCCCGGCCTCTGGGTTTCAGCGTCTCCCATTCCCGACCGCTGGGTTACAGCGTCTCCGATCCCCGACCTCTGGGTTACAGCGTCTCCCATCCCCGACCCCTGGGTTTCAGCGTCTCCCATCCCCGACCTCTGGGTTTCAGCGTCTCACATCCCCGATCTCTGGGTTACAGCGTCTCCCATCCCCGACCTCTGGGTTACTGTGTCTCCCATCCCAGACCTCTGGGTTACAGTGTCTCCCATCCCCGACCTCTGGGTTACAGCGTCTCCCATCCCCGACCTCAGGGTTACAGCGTCTCCCATCCCCGACCTCAGGGTTACAGCCTCTCTCATCCCCGACCTCTGGGTTACAGCATCTCCCATTCCCGGCCTCTGGGTTTCAGCGTCTCCTATCCCCGACCTCTGGGTTTCAGCGTCTCCCATCCCGACCTCTCGGTTTCAGCCCTTTCCCATCTCTGACCTCTGGGTTTCAGCGTCTCCCATCCCTGACCTCTGGGTTACAGCACCTCCCATCCCAGACCTCTGGGTTTCAGCGTTGTAGCGCACAAAGAATACTACCACAAGCGTCTCCCATCCCTGACCTCTGGTTTACAGCGTCTCCCATCCCCGACCTCAGGGTTACAGCCTCTCCCATCCCGGACCTCTGGGTTACAGCATCTCCCATTCCCGACCTCTGGGTTACAGCGTCTCCCATCCCCGACCTCTGTGTTTCAGCATCTCCCATCCCCGGACTCTGGTTTACAGTGTCTCCCAGCTCCGACCACTGGGTTACAGCGTCTCCGATCCCCGACCGCTGGGTTTCAGCATCTCCCATCCCCAACCTCTGGGTTACAGTGTCTCCCATCCCCGACCTCTGGGTTACAGCGTCCCCCATTCCCGACCTCTGGTTTACAGCATCTACCATCCCCGACCTCTGGGTTTCAGCGTCTCCCGTCCCCGGCCTCTGGGTTACATCGTCTCCCATCCCCAACCGCAGGTTTCCAGAGTCTCCCATCCCCGGCCTCTGGGTTTCAGCGTCTCCCATTCCCGACCGCTGGGTTACAGCGTCTCCGATCCCCGACCTCTGGGTTACAGCGTCTCCCATCCCCGACCCCTGGGTTTCAGCGTCTCCCATCCCCGACCTCTGGGTTTCAGCGTCTCACATCCCCGATCTCTGGGTTACAGCGTCTCCCATCCCCGACCTCTGGGTTACTGTGTCTCCCATCCCAGACCTCTGGGTTACAGTGTCTCCCATCCCCGACCTCTGGGTTACAGCGTCTCCCATCCCCGACCTCAGGGTTACAGCGTCTCCCATCCCCGACCTCAGGGTTACAGCCTCTCTCATCCCCGACCTCTGGGTTACAGCATCTCCCATTCCCGGCCTCTGGGTTACAGCGTCTCCCATCCCGACCTCTGGGTTACAGCATCTCCCATCCCCGAACTCTGGTTTACAGTGTCTCCCAGCTCCAACCACTGGGTTACAGCGTCTCCGATCCCTGACCGCTGGGTTTCAGCATCTCCCATCCCCGACCTCTGGGTTACAGTTTCTCCCATCCCCGACCTCTGGGTTAAAGCGTCCCCCATTACCGACCTCTGGGTTACAGCGTCTACCATCCCCGACCTCTGGGTTTCAGCGTCTCCAATTCCCGACCTCTGGGTTTCAGCATCTCCCATCCCCGACCTCTGGGTTACAGCGTCTCCCATCCCAGACCTCTGGGTTTCAGTGTCTCCTATCCCCGACCTCTGGGTTTCAGTTTTTCCTTCTTATCGACCTCTGGTGATTAGCTTCTACCACTCTCCGACCTCTGGGTTACAGCATCTCCCATTCCCGACCTCTGGGTTACAGCGTCTCCCATCCCCGACCTCTGGGTTACAGCATCTCCCATCCCCGAACTCTGGTTTACAGTGTCTCCCAGCTCCGACCACTGGGTTACAGCGTCTCCGATCCCCGACCGCTGGGTTTCAGCATCTCCCATCCCCGACCTCTGGGTTACAGGGTCTCCCATCCCCGACCTCTGGGTTACAGCGTCTCCCGTCCCCGACCTCTGGGTTACAACGTCTCCCATCCCCAACCGCAGGGTTCCAGCGTCTCCCATCCCCGACCTCTGGGTTTCAGCGTCTCCCATTCCCGACTGCTGGGTTACAGCGTCTCCCATCCCCAACCTCTGGGTTGCAGCGTCTCCCATCCCCAACCTCTGGAGAACAGCATCTCCCATCCCCGACCTTTGGGTTTCAGCATCTCTTATCCCCGACCTCTGCGTTTCAGCGTCTCCCATCCCGACCTCTGGGTTTGAGCCTCATCCCATCTCTGACCTCTGGGTTTCAGCGTCTCCCATCCCTGACCTCTGGGTTACAGCACCTCCCATCCCAGACCTCTGGGTTTCAGCGTTGTAGCGCACAAAGAATACTACCACAAATGTCTCCCATCCCTGACCTCTGGGTTACAGCGTCTCCCATCCCCGAAGTCAGGGTTACTGCGTCTCCCATCCCCGACCTCAGGGTTACAGAGTCTCCCATCCCCGACCTCAGGGTTACAGCCTCACCCATCCCCGACCTCTGGGTTACAGCATCTCCCATTCCCGACCTCTGGGTTACAGCGTCTCCCATCCCCGACCTCTGGGTTTCAGCATCTCCCATCCCCGAACTCTGGTTTACAGTGTCTCCCAGCTCCGACCACTGGGTTACAGCGTCTCCGATCCCCGACCGCTGGGTTTCAGCATCTCCCATCCCCGACCTCTGGGTTACAGTGTCTCCCATCCCCGACCTCTGGGTTACAGCGTCCCCCATTCCCGACGTCTGGGTGACAGCATCTACCATCCCCGACCACTGGGTTTCAGCGTCTCCCGTCCCCGGCCTCTGGGTTACAGCGTCTCCCATCCCCAATCGCAGGGTTCCAGTGTCTCCCATCCCCGACCTCTGGGTTTCAGCATCTCCCATTCCCGACTGCTGGGTTACAGCGTCTCCCATCCCCGACCTCTGGGTTACAGCGTCTCCCATCCACGACCTCTGGGTTTCAGCGTCTCCCATCCCCGGCCTCTGGGTTACAGCGTCTCCCATCCCCAATCGCAGGGTTCCAGTGTCTCCCATCCCCAACCTCTGGGTTTCAGCATCTCCCATTCCCGACCGCTGGGTTACAGCGTCTCCCATCCCCGACCTCTGGGTTACAGCGTCTCCCATCCACGACCTCTGGGTTTCAGCGTCTCCCATCCCCGACCTCTGGGTTACAGCGTCTCCCATCCCCGACCTCTGGGTTACAGCGTCTCCCATCGCCGACGTCTGGGTTACTGTGTCTCCCATCCCAGACCTCTGGGTTACAGTGTCTCCCATCCCCGACCTCCGGGTTACAGCGTCTCCCATCCCCGACCTCTGGGTTCCAGCGTCTCCCATCCCCGACCTCTGGGTTCCAGCGTCTCCCATCCCCGACCTCTGGGTTACAGCGTCTCCCATCGCCGACGTCTGGGTTACTGTGTCTCCCATCCCAGACCTCTGGGTTACAGTGTCTCCCATCCCCGACCTCTGGGTTACAGCGTCTCCCATCCCCGACCTCTGGGTTACAGCGTCTCCCATCCCCGACCTCTGGGTTCCAGCGTCTCCCATCCCCGACCTCTGGGTTCCAGCGTCTCCCATTCCCGACCTCGGGATCTCAGCCTCATACCATCCCTGACCTCTGGGTTTCAGCATCTCCCATCCCCGACCTCTGTGATACAACGGCTCCCATCCCAGACGTCTGGGTTTCAGCGTCTCCCATCCCCGACCTCTGGGTTTCAGCACCTCCCATCCCCGACCTCTGGGTTACAGCGTCTCCCATCCCAGACCTCTGGGTTTCAGCGTCTCCTATCCCCGACCTCTGGGTCTCAGTTTTTCCCTCTTTTCGACCTCTGGTGATTAGCTTCTACCACTCTCCGACCTCTGGGTTACAGCGTCTCCCATCCCCGACCTCTGGGTTACAGCGTATCCCATCCCCGACCTTTGGATTTCAGCCTCTTGCCATCCCGAACCTCTGGGTTTCAGCCTCACCCCATCCGCGACCTCTGGGTTACAGCGTCTCCCATCCCCGACCTCTGGGTTACAGCGTCTCCCATCCCTGACCTCTGGGTTACTGTGTCTCCCATCCGCGACCTTTGGGTTACATTGTCTCCCATCCCCGACCTCTGGGTTACAGCGTCTCCCAACCCCGACCTCTGGGTTCCAGCGTCTCCGATCCCCGTCCTCTGGGTTCCAGCGTCTCCCATTCACGACCTCTGGATCTCAGCTCACACCATCCCTGACCTCTGGGTTTCAGCATCTCCCATCCCCGAAGTGTGGGTTAGAGCGTCCCCCATCCCCGGCCTCTGGGTTACAGCGTCTCCCATCCCCGACCGCTGGGTTACAGCGTCTCCCATCCCCGACCTCTGGGTTTCAGCGTCTCCCATCCCCGACCTCTGGGTTTCAGCGTCTCCCATCCCAGACATCTGGGTTTCAGCGTCTCCCATCCCCGACCTCTGGGTTACAGTGTCTCCCATCCCCGACCTCTGGGTTTCAGCGACTCCCATCCCCGACCTCTGGGTTTCAGCGTCTCCCATCTCCGATCTCTGGGTTCCAGCGTCTCCCATCCCCGAACTCTGGTTTACAGTGTCTCCCAGCTCCGACCACTGGGTTACAGCGTCTCCGATCCCCGACCGCTGGGTTTCAGCATCTCCCATCCCCGACCTCTGGGTTACAGTGTCTCCCATCCCCGACCTCTGGGTTACAGCGTCCCCCATTCCCGACGTCTGGGTGACAGCATCTACCATCCCCGACCACTGGGTTTCAGCGTCTCCCGTCCCCGGCCTCTGGGTTACAGCGTCTCCCATCCCCAATCGCAGGGTTCCAGTGTCTCCCATCCCCGACCTCTGGGTTTCAGCATCTCCCATTCCCGACCGCTGGGTTACAGCGTCTCCCATCCCCGACCTCTGGGTTACAGCGTCTCCCATCCACGACCTCTGGGTTTCAGCGTCTCCCATCCCCGGCCTCTGGGTTACAGCGTCTCCCATCCCCAATCGCAGGGTTCCAGTGTCTCCCATCCCCGACCTCTGGGTTTCAGCATCTCCCATTCCCGACCGCTGGGTTACAGCGTCTCCCATCCCCGACCTCTGGGTTACAGCGTCTCCCATCCACGACCTCTGGGTTTCAGCGTCTCCCATCCCCGACCTCTGGGTTACAGCGTCTCCCATCCCCGACCTCTGGGTTACAGCGTCTCCCATCGCCGACGTCTGGGTTACTGTGTCTCCCATCCCAGACCTCTGGGTTACAGTGTCTCCCATCCCCGACCTCTGGGTTACAGCGTCTCCCATCCCCGACCTCTGGGTTCCAGCGTCTCCCATCCCCGACCTCTGGGTTCCAGCGTCTCCCATCCCCGACCTCTGGGTTACAGCGTCTCCCATCGCCGACGTCTGGGTTACTGTGTCTCCCATCCCAGACCTCTGGGTTACAGTGTCTCCCATCCCCGACCTCTGGGTTACAGCGTCTCCCATCCCCGACCTCTGGGTTACAGCGTCTCCCATCCCCGACCTCTGGGTTCCAGCGTCTCCCATCCCCGACCTCTGGGTTCCAGCGTCTCCCATCCCTGACCTCTGGGTTTCAGCATCTCCCATCCCCGACCTCTGTGATACAACGTCTCCCATCCCAGACGTCTGGGTTTCAGCGTCTCCCATCCCCGACCTCTGGGTTTCAGCACCTCCCATCCCCGACCTCTGGGTTACAGCGTCTCCCATCCCAGACCTCTGGGTTTCAGCGTCTCCTATCCCCGACCTCTGGGTCTCAGTTTTTCCCTCTTTTCGACCTCTGGTGATTAGCTTCTACCACTCTCCGACCTCTGGGTTACAGCGTCTCCCATCCCCGACCTCTGGGTTACAGCGTATCCCATCCCCGACCTTTGGATTTCAGCCTCTTGCCATCCCGAACCTCTGGGTTTCAGCCTCACCCCATCCGCGACCTCTGGGTTACAGCGTCTCCCATCCCCGACCTCTGGGTTACAGCGTCTCCCATCCCTGACCTCTGGGTTACTGTGTCTCCCATCCGCGACCTTTGGGTTACATTGTCTCCCATCCCCGACCTCTGGGTTACAGCGTCTCCCAACCCCGACCTCTGGGTTCCAGCGTCTCCGATCCCCGTCCTCTGGGTTCCAGCGTCTCCCATTCACGACCTCTGGATCTCAGCTCACACCATCCCTGACCTCTGGGTTTCAGCATCTCCCATCCCCGAAGTGTGGGTTAGAGCGTCCCCCATCCCCGGCCTCTGGGTTACAGCGTCTCCCATCCCCGACCGCTGGGTTACAGCGTCTCCCATCCCCGACCTCTGGGTTTCAGCGTTTCCCATCCCCGACCTCTGGGTTTCAGCGTCTCCCATCCCAGACATCTGGGTTTCAGCGTCTCCCATCCCCGACCTCTGGGTTACAGTGTCTCCCATCCCCGACCTCTGGGTTTCAGCGACTCCCATCCCCGACCTCTGGGTTTCAGCGTCTCCCATCTCCGATCTCTGGGTTCCAGCGTCTCCCATCCCCGACCTCTGGGGAACAGCGTCTCCCATCCCCGACCTCTGGGTTACAGCATCTCCCATCCCCGACCTCTGGGTTTCAGCGTCTCCCATCCCCGACCTCTGGGTTTCAGCCTCATCCCATCTCTGTCCTCTGGATTTCAGCGTCTCCCATCCCTGACCTCTGGGTTACAGCACCTCCCATCCCCGACCTCTGGGTTTCAGCGTTGTAGCGCACAAAGAATACTACCACAAATGTCTCCCATCCCTGACCTCTGGGTTACAGCGTCTCCCATCCCCAATCGCAGGGTTCCAGTGTCTCCCATCCCCGACCTCTGGGTTTCAGCATCTCCCATTCCCGACCGCTGGGTTACAGCGTCTCCCATCCCCGACCTCTGGGTTACAGCGTCTCCCATCCACGACCTCTGGGTTTCAGCGTCTCCCATCCCCGACCTCTGGGTTACAGCGTCTCCCATCCCCGACCTCTGGGTTACAGCGTCTCCCATCGCCGACGTCTGGGTTACTGTGTCTCCCATCCCAGACCTCTGGGTTACAGTGTCTCCCATCCCCGACCTCTGGGTTACAGCGTCTCCCATCCCCGACCTCTGGGTTCCAGCGTCTCCCATCCCCGACCTCTGGGTTCCAGCGTCTCCCATCCCCGACCTCTGGGTTACAGCGTCTCCCATCGCCGACGTCTGGGTTACTGTGTCTCCCATCCCAGACCTCTGGGTTACAGTGTCTCCCATCCCCGACCTCTGGGTTACAGCGTCTCCCATCCCCGACCTCTGGGTTACAGCGTCTCCCATCCCCGACCTCTGGGTTCCAGCGTCTCCCATCCCCGACCTCTGGGTTCCAGCGTCTCCCATTCCCGACCTCGGGATCTCAGCCTCATACCATCCCTGACCTCTGGGTTTCAGCATCTCCCATCCCCGACCTCTGTGATACAACGTCTCCCATCCCAGACGTCTGGGTTTCAGCGTCTCCCATCCCCGACCTCTGGGTTTCAGCACCTCCCATCCCCGACCTCTGGGTTACAGCGTCTCCCATCCCAGACCTCTGGGTTTCAGCGTCTCCTATCCCCGACCTCTGGGTTTCAGTTTTTCCCTCTTTTCGACCTCTGGTGATTAGCTTCTACCACTCTCCGACCTCTGGGTTACAGCGTCTCCCATCCCCGACCTCTGGGTTACAGCGTCTCCTATCCCCGACCTTTGGATTTCAGCCTCTTGCCATCCCGAACCTCTGGGTTTCAGCCTCACCCCATCCCCGACCGCTGGGTTACAGCGTCTCCCATCCCCGACCTCTGGGTTTCAGCGTCTCCCATCCCCGACCTCTGGGTTTCAGCGTCTCCCATCCCAGACATCTGGGTTTCAGCGTCTCCCATCCCCGACCTCTGGGTTACAGTGTCTCCCATCCCCGACCTCTGGGTTTCAGCGACTCCCATCCCCGACCTCTGGGTTTCAGCGTCTCCCATCTCCGATCTCTGGGTTCCAGCGTCTCCCATCCCCGACCTCTGGGGAACAGCGTCTCCCATCCCCGACCTTTGGGTTTCAGCGTCTCCTATCCCCGACCTCTTGGTTTCAGCGTCTCCCATCCCCGACCTCTGGGTTTCAGCCTCATCCCATCTCTGTCCTCTGGATTTCAGCGTCTCCCATCCCTGACCTCTGGGTTACAGCACCTCCCATCCCCGACCTCTGGGTTTCAGCGTTGTAGCGCACAAAGAATACTACCACAAGCGTCTCCCATCCCTGACCTCTGGGTTTCAGCGTCTCCCATCCCCGACCTCTGGGTTACAGAGTCTCCCATCCCCGAAGTCAGTGTTACAGCGTCTCCCATCCCCGACCTCAGTGTTACAGCGTCTCCGATCCCCGACCGCTGGGTTACAGTTTCTCCCATCCCCGACCTCTGGGTTAAAGCGTCCCCCATTACCGACCTCTGGGTTACAGCGTCTACCATCCCCGGCCTCTGGGTTTCAGCGTCTCCCGTCCCCGACCTCTGGGTTTCAGCGTCTCCCATCCCCAACCGGAGGGTTCCAGCCTCTCCCATCCCCGACCTCTGGGTTTCAGCGTCTCCCATTCCCGACCGCTGGGTTACAGAGTCTCCCAAAACCGACCTCTGGGTTTCTGCGTCTCCCATCCCCGACCTCTGGGTTTCAGCGTCTCCCATCCCCGACCTCTGGGTTACAGCGTCTCCCATCCCAGACCTCTGGGTTTCAGCGTCTCCTATCCCCGACCTCTGGGTTTCAGTTTTTCCTTCTTTTCGACCTCTGGTGATTAGCTTCTACCACTCTCCGACCTGTGGGTTACAGCATCTCCCATTCCCGACCTCTGGGTTACAGCGTCTCCCATCCCCGACCTCTGAGTTACAGTGTCTCCCAGCTCCGACCACTGGGTTACAGCGTCTCCGATCCCCGACCGCTGCGTTTCAGCATCTCCCATCCCCGACCTCTGGGTTACAGTGTCTCCCATCCCCGACCTCTGGGTTACAGCGTCCCCCATTCCCTACCTCTGGGTTACAGCGTCCACCATCCCCGACATCTGGGTTTCAGCGTCTCCCGTCCCCGACCTCTGGGTTACAACGTCTCCCATCCCCAACCGCAGGGTTCCAGCGTCTCCCATCCCCGACCTCTGGGTTTCAGCGTCTCCCATTCCCGACTGCTGGGTTACAGCGTCTCCCATCCCCGACCTCTGGGTTACAGCGTCTCCCATCCCCAACCTCTGGGGAACAGCATCTCCCATCCCCGACCTTTGGGTTTCAGCATCTCTTATCCCCGACCTCTGCGTTTCAGCGTCTCCCATCCCGACCTCTGGGTTTGAGCCTCATCCCATCTCTGACCTCTGGGTTTCAGCGTCTCCCATCCCTGACCTCTGGGTTACAGCACCTCCCATCCCAGACCTCTGGGTTTCAGCGTCTCCCATCCCTGACCTCTGGGTTTCAGCATCTCCCATCCCCGACCTCTGGGTTACAGCGTCTCCCATCCCCGAAGTCAGGGTTACTGCGTCTCCCATCCCCGACCTCAGGGTTACAGCGTCTCCCATCCCCGACCTCAGGGTTACAGCCTCACCCATCCCCGACCTCTGGGTTACAGCATCTCCCATTCCCGACCTCTGGGTTACAGCGTCTCCCATCCCCGACCTCTGGGTTTCAGCATCTCCCATCCCCGAACTCTGGTTTACAGTGTCTCCCAGCTCCGACCACTGGGTTACAGCGTCTCCGATCCCCGACCGCTGGGATTCAGCATCTCCCATCCCCGACCTCTGGGTTACAGTGTCTCCCATCCCCGACCTCTGGGTTACAGCGTCCCCCATTCCCGACGTCTGGGTGACAGCATCGACCATCCCCGATCACTGGGTTTCAGCGTCTCCCGTCCCCGGCCTCTGGGTTACAGCGTCTCCCATCCCCAATCGCAGGGTTCCAGTGTCTTCCATTCCCGACCTCTGGGTTTCAGCATCTCCCATTCCCGACCGCTGGGTTACAGCGTCTCCCATCCCCGACCTCTGGGTTACAGCGTCTCCCATCCACGACCTCTGGGTTTCAGCGTCTCCCATCGCCGACCTCTGGGTTACAGCGTCTCCCATCCCCGACCTCTGGGTTACAGCGTCTCCCATCGCCGACCTCTGGGTTACTGTGTCTCCCATCCCAGACCTCTGGGTTACAGTGTCTCCCATCCCCGACCTCGGGGTTACAGCGTCTCCCATCCCCGACCTCTGGGTTCCAGCGTCTCCCATCCCCGACCTCTGGGTTCCAGCGTCTCCCATTCCCGACCTCGGGATCTCAGCCTCATACCATCCCTGACCTCTGGGTTTCAGCATCTCCCATCCCCGACCTCTGGGTTACAGCGTCTCCCATCCCAGACCTCTGGGTTTCAGCGTCTCCTATCCCCGACCTCTGAGTTACAGTGTCTCCCAGCTCCGACCACTGGGTTACAGCGTCTCCGATCCCCGACCGCTGCGTTTCAGCATCTCCCATCCCCGACCTCTGGGTTACAGTGTCTCCCATCCCCGACCTCTGGGTTACAGCGTCCCCCATTCCCTACCTCTGGGTTACAGCGTCCACCATCCCCGACATCTGGGTTTCAGCGTCTCCCGTCCCCGACCTCTGGGTTACAACGTCTCCCATCCCCAACCGCAGGGTTCCAGCGTCTCCCATCCCCGACCTCTGGGTTTCAGCGTCTCCCATTCCCGACTGCTGGGTTACAGCGTCTCCCATCCCCGACCTCTGGGTTACAGCGTCTCCCATCCCCAACCTCTGGGGAACAGCATCTCCCATCCCCGACATTTGGGTTTCAGCATCTCTTATCCCCGACCTCTGCGTTTCAGCGTCTCCCATCCCGACCTCTGGGTTTGAGCCTCATCCCATCTCTGACCTCTGGGTTTCAGCGTCTCCCATCCCTGACCTCTGGGTTACAGCACCTCCCATCCCAGACCTCTGGGTTTCAGCGTCTCCCATCCCTGACCTCTGGGTTTCAGCATCTCCCATCCCCGACCTCTGGGTTACAGCGTCTCCCATCCCCGAAGTCAGGGTTACTGCGTCTCCCATCCCCGACCTCAGGGTTACAGCGTCTCCCATCCCCGACCTCAGGGTTACAGCCTCACCCATCCCCGACCTCTGGGTTACAGCATCTCCCATCCCCGACCTCTGGGTTTCAGCATCTCCCATCCCCGAACTCTGGTTTACAGTGTCTCCCAGCTCCGACCACTGGGTTACAGCGTCTCCGATCCCCGACCGCTGGGATTCAGCATCTCCCATCCCCGACCTCTGGGTTACAGTGTCTCCCATCCCCGACCTCTGGGTTACAGCGTGCCCCATTCCCGACGTCTGGGTGACAGCATCTACCATCCCCGATCACTGGGTTTCAGCGTCTCCCGTCCCCGGCCTCTGGGTTACAGCGTCTCCCATCCCCAATCGCAGGGTTCCAGTGTCTTCCATCCCCGACCTCTGGGTTTCAGCATCTCCCATTCCCGACCGCTGGGTTACAGCGTCTCCCATCCCCGACCTCTGGGTTACAGCGTCTCCCATCCACGACCTCTGGGTTTCAGCGTCTCCCATCCCCGACCTCTGGGTTACAGCGTCTCCCATCCCCGACCTCTGGGTTACAGCGTCTCCCATCGCCGACCTCTGGGTTACTGTGTCTCCCATCCCAGACCTCTGGGTTACAGTGTCTCCCATCCCCGACCTCTGGGTTACAGCGTCTCCCATCCCCGACCTCTGGGTTCCAGCGTCTCCCATCCCCGACCTCTGGGTTCCAGCGTCTCCCATTCCCGACCTCGGGATCTCAGCCTCATACCATCCCTGACCTCTGGGTTTCAGCATCTCCCATCCCCGACCTCTGGGTTACAGCGTCTCCCATCCCAGACCTCTGGGTTTCAGCGTCTCCTATCCCCGACCTCTGGGTTTCAGTTTTTCCTTCTTTTCGACCTCTGGTGATTAGCTTCTACCACTCTCCGACCTGTGGGTTACAGCATCTCCCATTCCCGACCTCTGGGTTACAGCGTCTCCCATCCCCGACCTTTGGATTTCAGACTCTTGCCATCCCGAACCTCTGGGTTTCAGCCTCACCCCATCCGCGACCTCTGGGTTACAGCGTCTCCCATCCCCGACCTCTGGGTTACAGCGTCTCCTATCCCCGACCTCTGGGTTACTGTGTCTCCCATCCGCGACCTTTGGGTTACATTGTCTCCCATCCCCGACCTCTGGGTTACAGCGTCTCCCAACCCCGACCTCTGGGTTCCAGCGTCTCCCATCCCCGTCCTCTGGGTTCCAGCGTCTCCCATTCACGACCTCTGGATCTCAGCTCACACCATCCCTGACCTCTGGGTTTCAGCATCTCCCATCCCCGAAGTATGGGTTAGAGCGTCCCCCATCCCCGGCCTCTGGGTTACAGCGTCTCCCATCCCCGACCGCTGGGTTACAGCGTCTCCCATCCCCGACCTCTGGGTTTCAGCGTCTCCCATCCCCGACCCCTGGGTTTCAGCGTCTCCCATCCCCGACCTCTGGGTTACAGCGTCTGCCATCCCCGACCTCTGGGTTACAGCGTTTCCCATTCCCGACCTCTGTCTTTCAGCGTCTCCCATCCCCGACCTCTGGGTTACAGTGTCTCCCATCCCCGACCTCTGGGTTTCAGCTTCTCCCATCCCAGACATCTGGGTTTCAGCGTCTCCCATCCCCGACCTCTGGGTTTCAGCGTCTCCCATCCCCGATCTCGGGGTTCCAGCGTCTCCCATCCCCGACCTCTGGGGAACAGCGTCTCCCATCCCCGACCTTTGGGTTTCAGCGTCTCCTATCCCCGACCTCTGGGTTTCAGCGTCTCCCATCCCCGATCTCTGGGTTCCAGCGTCTCCCATCCCCGATCTCTGGGTTCCAGCGTCTCCCATCCCCGACCTCTGGGGAACAGCGTCTCCCATCCCCGACCTTTGGGTTTCAGCGTCTCCTATCCCCGACCTTTGGGTTTCAGCGTCTCCTATCCCCGACCTTTGGATTTCAGCGTCTCCCATCCCTGACCTCTGGGTTACAGCACCTCCCATCCCCGACCTCTGGGTTTCAGCGTTGTAGCGCACAAAGAATACTACCACAAGCGTCTCCCATCCCTGACCTCTGGGTTTCAGCGTCTCCCATCCCCGAGCTCTGGGTTACAACGTCTCCCATCCCCGACCTCTGGGTTACAGAGTCTCCCATCCCCGAAGTCAGTGTTACAGCGTCTCCCATCCCCGACCTCAGGGTTACAGCGTCTCCCATCCCCGACCTCAGGGTTATAGCCTCAACCCATCCCCGACCTCTGGGTTACAGCATCTCCCATTCCCGACCTCTGGGTTACAGCGTCTCCCATCCCCGACCTCTGGGTTACAGCATCTTCCACCCCCGAACTCTGGTTTACAGTGTCTCCCATCTCCGACCACTGGGTTACAGCGGCTCCGATTCCCGACCGCTGGGTTTCAGCATCTCTCATCCCCGACCTCTGGGTTACAGTGTCTCCCATCCCCGACCTCTCGGTTACAGCGTCCCCCATTCCCGACCTCTGTGTTACAGCGTCTCCCATCCCCGACCTCTGGGTTTCAGCGTCTCCCATCCCCGACCTCTGGGTTACAGCGTCTCCCATCCCCAACCGCAGGGTTCCAGCGTCTCCCATCCCCAACCTCTGGGTTTCAGCGTCTCCCATTCCCGACCTCTGGGTTACAGCGTCTCCCATCCCCGACCTCTGGGTTCCAGCGTCTCCCATCCCCGACCTCTGGGTTACAGCGTCTCACATCCCCGACCTTTGGATTTCAGCCTCTTGCCATCCCCAACTTCTGGGTTTCAGCTTCACCCCATCCCCGACCGTTGGATTTCAGCCTCTTGCCATCCCCGACCTCTGGGTTTCAGCTTCACCCCATCCCTGACCTTTGGATTTCAGCCTCTTGCCATCCCCGACCTCTGGGTTTCAGCCTCACCCCATCCCCGTCCTCTGGATTACAGCGTCTCCGATCGCCTACCTCTGGGTTACAGCGACTTCCATCCCCGACCTCTGGGTTTCAGCCTCACCCCATCCCCGACCTCTGGTTTTCAGCGTCTCCCATCCCCGACCTCTGATTTACAGTGTCTCCCATCCCCGACCTCTGGATTACAACGTCTCCCATCCCTGACCTCTGGGTTTCAGCGTCTCCCATCCCCGACCTCTGGGTTACAACGTCTCCCATCCCCGACCACTGGGTTTCAGCCCCATCCCATCTCCGACCTCTGGGTTCCAGCGTCTCCCATCCCCGACCTCTGGGTTACAGCGTCTCCCATCCACGACCTCTGGGTTACAGCGTCTCCCATCCCCGACGGCTGGGTTACAGCGTCTCCCATCCACGACCTCTGGGTTACAGCATCTCCCATCCCCGACCTCTGGGTTACAGCGTCTCCCATCCCCGACCTCTGCGTTACAGCGTCTCCCATCCCCGACCTCTGGATTTCAGCCTCGTCCCATCCCCGACCTCTGGGTTCCAGCGTCTCCCATCCCCGACCTCTGGGTTACAGCCTCACCCCATCCCCAACATCTGGGTTACAGCGTCTCCCATCGCCGACCTCTGTGTTACAACGTCTCCCATCCCCGACATCTGGGTTTCAGCCTCACCCCATCCGCGACCTCTGGGTTACAGCGTCTCCCATCCCCGACCTCTGGGTTACAGCGTCTCCCATCCCTGACCTCTGGGTTACTGTGTCTCCCATCCCCGACCTCTGGGCTACATTGTCTCCCATCCCTGACCTCTGGGTTACAGCGTCTCCCAACCCCAACCTCTGGGTTCCAGCGTCTGCCATCCCCGTCCTCTGGGTTCCAGTGCCTCCCATTCACGACCTCTGGATCTCAGCTCACACCATCCCTGACCTCTGGGTTTCAGCATCTCCTATCCCCGAAGTGTGGGTTCCAGCGTCTCCCATTCCCGACCGCTGGGTTACAGCGTCTACCATCCCCGACCTTTGAGTTTCAGCGTCTCATATCCCCGACCACTGAGTTACAGCATTTCCCATCCCCGAACTCTGGTTTACAGTGTCTCCCAGCTCCGACCACTGGGTTACAGCGTCTCCGATCCCCGACCGCTAGGTTTCAGCATCTCCCATCCCCGACCTCTGGGTTACAGTGTCTCCCATCCCCGACCTCTGGGTTACAGCGTCCCCCATTCCCGACCTCTGGGTTACAGCGTCTCCCATCCCCGACCGCTGGATTACAGCGTCTCCCATCCCCAACCTCTGGGTTACAGCGTCTCCCATCCCCGACCTCTGGGTTTCAGTGTATCCCATCCCCGACCTCTGGGTTTCAGCGTCTCCCATCCCCGACCTCTGGGTTTCAGCGTCTCCCATCCCCGACCTCTGGGTTTCAGCGTCTCCCATCCCCGACCTCTGGGTTCCAGCGTCTCCCATCCCCGAACTCTGGGGAACAGCGTCTCCCATCCCCGACCTTTGGGTTTCAGCGTCTCCTATCCCCGACCTCTGGGTTTCAGCGTCTCCCATCCCCGACCTCTGGGTTCCAGCGTCTCCCATCCCCGAACTCTGGGGAACAGCGTCTCCCATCCCCGACCTTTGGGTTTCAGCGTCACCTATCCCCGACCTCTGGGTTTCAGCGTCTCCTATCCCCGACCTCTGGGTTTCAGCGTCTCCTTTCCCCGACCTCTGGGTTTCAGCCTCATCCCATCTCTGACCTCTGGATTTCAGCGTCTCCCGTCCCTGACCACTGGGTTACAGCACCTCCCATCCCCGACCTCTGGGTTTCAGCGTTGTAGCGCACAAAGAATACTACCCCAAGCGTCTCCCATCCCTGACCTCTGGGTTTCAGCGTCTCCCATCCCCGACCTCTGGGTTACAACGTCTCCCATTCACGACCTCTGGGGAACAGCGTCTCCCATCCACGAAATCAGGGTTACAGAGTCTCCCATTCCCGACCTCTGTGTTTCAGCGTCTCCCATCCCCGACCTCTGGGTTACAGTGTCTCCCATCCCCGACCTCTGGGTTTCACCGTCTCCCATCCCCGACCCTTGGGTTTCAGCGTCTCCCATCCCCGACCTCTGGGTTACAGTGTCTCCCATCCCCGACCACTGGGTTTCAGCGACTCCCATCCCCGACCTCTGGGTTTCAGCGTCTCCCATCCCCGACCTTTGGGTTCCAGCGTCTCCCATCCCCGACCTTTGGGGTTCAGCGTCTCCTATCCCCGACCTCTGGGTTTCAGCGTCTCCCATCCCCGACCTTTGGGTTTCAGCCTCATCCCATCTCTGACCTCTGGATTTCAGCGTCTCCCGTCTCTGACCACTGGGTTACAGCACCTCCCATCCCTGACCTCTGGGTTTCAGCGTCTCCCATCCCCGACCTCTGGGTTACAACGTCTCCCATCCACGACCTCTGGGTTACAGCGTGTCCCATCCACGAAATCAGGGTTACAGCGTCTCCCATCCCCGACCTCAGGGTTACAGCGTCTCCCATCCCCGACCTCTGGGTTTCAGCGTTGTAGCGCACAAAGAATACTACCACAAGCGTCTCCCATCCCTGACCTCTGGGTTTCAGCGTCTCCCATCCCCGACCTCTGGGTTACAACGTCTCCCATCCACGACCTCTGGGTTACAGCGTCTCCAATCCACGAAATCAGGGTCACAGCGTCTCCCATTCCCGACCTCTGTGTTTCAGCGTCTCCCATCCCCGACCTCTGGGTTACAGTGTCTCCCATCCCCGACCTCTGGGTTTCAGCGTCTCCCATCCCCGACCTCTGGGTTTCAGCGTCTCCCATCCCCGACCTCTGGGTTACAGTGTCTCCCATCCCCGACCTCTGGGTTACAGTGTCTCCCATCCCCGACCTCTGGGTTTCAGCGACTCCCATCCCCGACCTCTGGGTTTCAGCGTCTCCCATCCCCGACCTCTGGGTTCCAGCGTCTCCCATCCCCGACCTCTGGGGAACAGCGTCTCCCATCCCCGACCTTTGGGTTTCAGCGTCTCCTATCCCCGACCTCTGGGTTCCAGCGTCTCCCATCCCCGACCTCTGGGGAACAGCGTCTCCCATCCCCGACCTTTGGGTTTCAGCGTCTCCCATCCCCGACCTCTGGGTTACAGCGTCTCCCATCCCCAACCGCAGGGTTCCAGCGTCTCCCATCCCTGACCTCTGGGTTACAGCGTCTCCCATCCCCGACCTCTGGGTTACTGTGTCTCGCATCCCCGACCTCTGGGTTTCAGCGTCTCCAATCCCAGACCTCTGGCTTCCAGCGTCTCCCATCGCCGACCTCTGGGTTACAGCCTCACCCCATCCCCAACATCTGGGTTACAGCGTCTCCCATCGCCGACCTCTGGGTTACAGCGTCTCCCACCCCCGACATCTGGGTTTCAGCCTCACCCCATCCGCGACCTCTGGGTTACAGCATCTCCCATCCCCGAACTCTGTGTTACAGCGTCTCCCATCCCCGACCTCTGGGTTACTGTGTCTCCCATCCCCGACCTCTGGGTTACATTGTCTCCCATCCCCGACCTCTGGGTTACAGCGTCTCCCAACCCCGACCTCTGGGTTCCAGCGTCTGCCATCCCCGTCCTCTGGGTTCCAGTGCCTCCCAATCACGACCTCTGGATCTCAGCTCACACCATCCCTGACCTCTGGGTTTCAGCATCTCCCATCCCCGAAGTGTGGGTTCCAGCGTCTCCCATTCCCGACCGCTGGGTTACAGCGTCTACCATCCCCGACCTTTGAGTTTCAGCGTCTCATATCCCCGACCACTGAGTTACAGCATTTCCCATCCCCGAACTCTGGTTTACAGTGTCTCCCAGCTCCGACCACTGGGTTACAGCGTCTCCGATCCCCGACCGCTAGGTTTCAGCATCTCCCATCCCCGACCTCTGGGTTACAGTGTCTCCCATCCCCGACCTCTGGGTTACAGCGTCCCCCATTCCCGACCTCTGGGTTACAGCGTCTCCCATCCCCGACCGCTGGATTACAGCGTCTCCCATCCCCAACCTCTGGGTTACAGCGTCTCCCATCCCCGACCTCTGGGTTTCAGCGTATCCCATCCCCGACCTCTGGGTTTCAGCGTCTCCCATCCCCGACCTCTGTGTTTCAGCGTCTCCCATCCCCGACCTCTGGGTTTCAGCGTCTCCCATCCCCGACCTCAGGGTTCCAGCGTCTCCCATCCCCGAACTCTGGGGAACAGCGTCTCCCATCCCCGACCTTTGGGTTTCAGCGTCTCCTATCCCCGACCTCTGGGTTTCAGCGTCTCCCATCCCCGACCTCTGGGTTCCAGCGTCTCCCATCCCCGAACTCTGGGGAACAGCGTCTCCCATCCCCGACCTTTGGGTTTCAGCGTCACCTATCCCCGACCTCTGGGTTTCAGCGTCTCCTATCCCCGACCTCTGGGTTTCAGCGTCTCCTTTCCCCGACCTCTGGGTTTCAGCCTCATCCCATCTCTGACCTCTGGATTTCAGCGTCTCCCGTCCCTGACCACTGGGTTACAGCACCTCCCATCCCCGACCTCTGGGTTTCAGCGTTGTAGCGCACAAAGAATACTACCCCAAGCGTCTCCCATCCCTGACCTCTGGGTTTCAGCGTCTCCCATCCCCGACCTCTGGGTTACAACGTCTCCCATTCACGACCTCTGGGGAACAGCGTCTCCCATCCACGAAATCAGGGTTACAGAGTCTCCCATTCCCGACCTCTGTGTTTCAGCGTCTCCCATCCCCGACCTCTGGGTTACAGTGTCTCCCATCCCCGACCTCTGGGTTTCACCGTCTCCCATCCCCGACCCTTGGGTTTCAGCGTCTCCCATCCCCGACCTCTGGGTTACAGTGTCTCCCATCCCCGACCACTGGGTTTCAGCGACTCCCATCCCCGACCTCTGGGTTTCAGCGTCTCCCATCCCCGACCTTTGGGTTCCAGCGTCTCCCATCCCCGACCTTTGGGGTTCAGCGTCTCCTATCCCCGACCTCTGGGTTTCAGCGTCTCCCATCCCCGACCTTTGGGTTTCAGCCTCATCCCATCTCTGACCTCTGGATTTCAGCGTCTCCCGTCTCTGACCACTGGGTTACAGCACCTCCCATCCCTGACCTCTGGGTTTCAGCGTCTCCCATCCCCGACCTCTGGGTTACAACGTCTCCCATCCACGACCTCTGGGTTACAGCGTGTCCCATCCACGAAATCAGGGTTACAGCGTCTCCCATCCCCGACCTCAGGGTTACAGCGTCTCCCATCCCCGACCTCTGGGTTTCAGCGTTGTAGCGCACAAAGAATACTACCACAAGCGTCTCCCATCCCTGACCTCTGGGTTTCAGCGTCTCCCATCCCCGACCTCTGGGTTACAACGTCTCCCATCCACGACCTCTGGGTTACAGCGTCTCCAATCCACGAAATCAGGGTCACAGCGTCTCCCATTCCCGACCTCTGTGTTTCAGCGTCTCCCATCCCCGACCTCTGGGTTACAGTGTCTCCCATCCCCGACCTCTGGGTTTCAGCGTCTCCCATCCCCGACCTCTGGGTTTCAGCGTCTCCCATCCCCGACCTCTGGGTTACAGTGTCTCCCATCCCCGACCTCTGGGTTACAGTGTCTCCCATCCCCGACCTCTGGGTTTCAGCGACTCCCATCCCCGACCTCTGGGTTTCAGCGTCTCCCATCCCCGACCTCTGGGTTCCAGCGTCTCCCATCCCCGACCTCTGGGGAACAGCGTCTCCCATCCCCGACCTTTGGGTTTCAGCGTCTCCTATCCCCGACCTCTGGGTTCCAGCGTCTCCCATCCCCGACCTCTGGGGAACAGCGTCTCCCATCCCCGACCTTTGGGTTTCAGCGTCTCCCATCCCCGACCTCTGGGTTACAGCGTCTCCCATCCCCAACCGCAGGGTTCCAGCGTCTCCCATCCCTGACCTCTGGGTTACAGCGTCTCCCATCCCCGACCTCTGGGTTACTGTGTCTCGCATCCCCGACCTCTGGGTTTCAGCGTCTCCAATCCCAGACCTCTGGCTTCCAGCGTCTCCCATCGCCGACCTCTGGGTTACAGCCTCACCCCATCCCCAACATCTGGGTTACAGCGTCTCCCATCGCCGACCTCTGGGTTACAGCGTCTCCCACCCCCGACATCTGGGTTTCAGCCTCACCCCATCCGCGACCTCTGGGTTACAGCATCTCCCATCCCCGAACTCTGTGTTACAGCGTCTCCCATCCCCGACCTCTGGGTTACTGTGTCTCCCATCCCCGACCTCTGGGTTACATTGTCTCCCATCCCCGACCTCTGGGTTACAGCGTCTCCCAACCCCGACCTCTGGGTTCCAGCGTCTGCCATCCCCGTCCTCTGGGTTCCAGTGCCTCCCAATCACGACCTCTGGATCTCAGCTTACACCATCCCTGACCTCTGGGTTTCAGCATCTCCCATCCCCGAAGTGTGGGTTCCAGCGTCTCCCATCCCCGACCTCTGGGTTACAGCGTCTCCCATCCCCGACCGCTGGATTACAGCGTCTCCCATCCCCGACCTCTGGGTTACAGCGTCTCCCATCCCCGACTTCTGGGTTTCAGCGTCTCCCATCCCCGACCTCTGGGTTTCAGCGTCTCCCATCCCCGACCTCTGGGTTTCAGCGACTCCCATCCCCGACCTCTGGGTTCCAGCGTCTCCCATCCCCGACCTCTGGGGAACAGCGTCTCCCATCCCCGACCTTTGGGTTTCAGCGTCTCCCATCCCCGACCTCTGGGTTTCAGCGTCTCCCATCCCCGACCTCTGGGTTTCAGCCTCATCCCATCTCTGTCCTCTGGGTTTCAGCGTCTCCCATCCCCGACCTCTGGGTTTCAGCGTCTCCCATCCCCGACCTCTGGGTTCCAGCGTCTCCCATCCCCGAACTCTGGGGAACAGCGTCTCCCATCCCCGACCTTTGGGTTTCAGCGTCTCCTATCCCCTACCTCTGGGTTTCAGCGTCTCCCATCCCCGACCTCTGGGTTTCAGCGTCTCCCATCCCCGACCTCTGGGTTTCAGCCTCATCCCATCTCTGTCCTCTGGGTTTCAGCGTCTCCCATCCCCGACCTCTGGGTTTCAGCGTCTCCCATCCCCGACCTCTGGGTTCCAGCGTCTCCCATCCCCGAACTCTGGGGAACAGCGTCTCCCATCCCCGACCTTTGGGTTTCAGCGTCTCCTATCCCCGACCTCTGGGTTTCAGCGTCTCCTTTCCCCGACCTCTGGGTTTCAGCCTCATCCCATCTCTGACCTCTGGATTTCAGCGTCTCCCGTCCCTGACCACTGGGTTACAGCGTCTCCCGTCCCTGACCTCTGGGTTTCAGCGTTGTAGCGCACAAAGAATACTACCACAAGCGTCTCCCATCCCTGACCTCTGGGTTTCAGCGTCTCCCATCCCCGACCTCTGGGTTACAACGTTTCCCATTCACGACCTCTGGGGAACAGCGTCTCCCATCCACGAAATCAGGGTTACAGAGTCTCCCATTCCCGACCTCTGTGTTTCAGCGTCTCCCATCCCCGACCTCTGGGTTACAGTGTCTCCCATCCCCGACCTCTGGGTTTCACCGTCTCCCATCCCCGACCCTTGGGTTTCAGCGTCTCCCATCCCCGACCTCTGGGTTACAGTGTCTCCCATCCCCGACCACTGGGTTTCAGCGACTCCCATCCCCGACCTCTGGGTTTCAGCGTCTCCCATCCCCGACCTCTGGGTTCCAGCGTCTCCCATCCCCGACCTTTGGGGTTCAGCGTCTCCTATCCCCGACCTCTGGGTTTCAGCGTCTCCCATCCCCGACCTTTGGGTTTCAGCCTCATCCCATCTCTGACCTCTGGATTTCAGCGTCTCCCGTCTCTGACCACTGGGTTACAGCACCTCCCATCCCTGACCTCTGGGTTTCAGCGTCTCCCATCCCCGACCTCTGGGTTACAACGTCTCCCATCCACGACCTCTGGGTTACAGCGTGTCCCATCCACGAAATCAGGGTTACAGCGTCTCCCATCCCCGACCTCAGGGTTACAGCGTCTCCCATCCCCGACCTCTGGGTTTCAGCGTTGTAGCGCACAAAGAATACTACCACAAGCGTCTCCCATCCCTGACCTCGGGGTTTCAGCGTCTCCCATCCCCGACCTCTGGGTTACAACGTCTCCCATCCACGACCTCTGGGTTACAGCGTCTCCAATCCACGAAATCAGGGTCACAGCGTCTCCCATTCCCGACCTCTGTGTTTCAGCGTCTCCCATCCCCGACCTCTGGGTTACAGTGTCTCCCATCCCCGACCTCTGGGTTTCAGCGTCTCCCATCCCCGACCTCTGGGTTTCAGCGTCTCCCATCCCCGACCTCTGGGTTTCAGCGACTCCCATCCCCGACCTCTGGGTTTCAGCGTCTCCCATCCCCGACCTCTGGGTTCCAGCGTCTCCCATCCCCGACCTCTGGGGAACAGCGTCTCCCATCCCCGACCTTTGGGTTTCAGCGTCTCCTATCCCCGACCTCTGGGTTCCAGCGTCTCCCATCCCCGACCTCTGGGGAACAGCGTCTCCCATCCCCGACCTTTGGGTTTCAGCGTCTCCCATCCCCGACCTCTGGGTTACAGCGTCTCCCATCCCCAACCGCAGGGTTCCAGCGTCTCCCATCCCTGACCTCTGGGTTACAGCGTCTCCCATCCCCGACCTCTGGGTTACTGTGTCTCGCATCCCCGACCTCTGGGTTTCAGCGTCTCCAATCCCAGACCTCTGGCTTCCAGCGTCTCCCATCGCCGACCTCTGGGTTACAGCCTCACCCCATCCCCAACATCTGGGTTACAGCGTCTCCCATCGCCGACCTCTGGGTTACAGCGTCTCCCACCCCCGACATCTGGGTTTCAGCCTCACCCCATCCGCGACCTCTGGGTTACAGCGTCTCCCATCCCCGAACTCTGGGGAACAGCGTCTCCCATCCCCGACCTTTGGGTTTCAGCGTCTCCTATCCCCGACCTCTGGGTTTCAGCGTCTCCTTTCCCCGACCTCTGGGTTTCAGCCTCATCCCATCTCTGACCTCTGGATTTCAGCGTCTCCCGTCCCTGACCACTGGGTTACAGCGTCTCCCGTCCCTGACCTCTGGGTTTCAGCGTTGTAGCGCACAAAGAATACTACCACAAGCGTCTCCCATCCCTGACCTCTGGGTTTCAGCGTCTCCCATCCCCGACCTCTGGGTTACAACGTTTCCCATTCACGACCTCTGGGGAACAGCGTCTCCCATCCACGAAATCAGGGTTACAGAGTCTCCCATTCCCGACCTCTGTGTTTCAGCGTCTCCCATCCCCGACCTCTGGGTTACAGTGTCTCCCATCCCCGACCTCTGGGTTTCACCGTCTCCCATCCCCGACCCTTGGGTTTCAGCGTCTCCCATCCCCGACCTCTGGGTTACAGTGTCTCCCATCCCCGACCACTGGGTTTCAGCGACTCCCATCCCCGACCTCTGGGTTTCAGCGTCTCCCATCCCCGACCTCTGGGTTCCAGCGTCTCCCATCCCCGACCTTTGGGGTTCAGCGTCTCCTATCCCCGACCTCTGGGTTTCAGCGTCTCCCATCCCCGACCTTTGGGTTTCAGCCTCATCCCATCTCTGACCTCTGGATTTCAGCGTCTCCCGTCTCTGACCACTGGGTTACAGCACCTCCCATCCCTGACCTCTGGGTTTCAGCGTCTCCCATCCCCGACCTCTGGGTTACAACGTCTCCCATCCACGACCTCTGGGTTACAGCGTGTCCCATCCACGAAATCAGGGTTACAGCGTCTCCCATCCCCGACCTCAGGGTTACAGCGTCTCCCATCCCAGACCTCTGGGTTTCAGCGTTGTAGCGCACAAAGAATACTACCACAAGCGTCTCCCATCCCTGACCTCGGGGTTTCAGCGTCTCCCATCCCCGACCTCTGGGTTACAACGTCTCCCATCCACGACCTCTGGGTTACAGCGTCTCCAATCCACGAAATCAGGGTCACAGCGTCTCCCATTCCAGACCTCTGTGTTTCAGCGTCTCCCATCCCCGACCTCTGGGTTACAGTGTCGCCCATCCCCGACCTCTGGGTTTCAGCGTCTCCCATCCCCGACCTCTGGGTTTCAGCGTCTCCCATCCCCGACCTCTGGGTTACAGTGTCTCCCATCCCCGACCTCTGGGTTACAGTGTCTCCCATCCCCGACCTCTGGGTTTCAGCGACTCCCATCCCCGACCTCTGGGTTTCAGCGTCTCCCATCCCCGACCTCTGGGTTCCAGCGTCTACCATCCCCGACCTCTGGGGAACAGCGTCTCCCATCCCCGACCTTTGGGTTTCAGCGTCTCCTATCCCCGACCTCTGGGTTCCAGCGTCTCCCATCCCCGACCTCTGGGGAACAGCGTCTCCCATCCCCGACCTTTGGGTTTCAGCGTCTCCCATCCCCGACCTCTGGGTTACAGCGTCTCCCATCCCCAACCGCAGGGTTCCAGCGTCTCCCATCCCTGACCTCTGGGTTACAGCGTCTCCCATCCCCGACCTCTGGGTTACTGTGTCTCGCATCCCCGACCTCTGGGTTTCAGCGTCTCCAATCCCAGACCTCTGGCTTCCAGCGTCTCCCATCGCCGACCTCTGGGTTACAGCCTCACCCCATCCCCAACATCTGGGTTACAGCGTCTCCCATCGCCGACCTCTGGGTTACAGCGTCTCCCACCCCCGACATCTGGGTTTCAGCCTCACCCCATCCGCGACCTCTGGGTTACAGCATCTCCCATCCCCGAACTCTGTGTTACAGCGTCTCCCATCCCCGACCTCTGGGTTACTGTGTCTCCCATCCCCGACCTCTGGGTTACATTGTCTCCCATCCCCGACCTCTGGGTTACAGCGTCTCCCAACCCCGACCTCTGGGTTCCAGCGTCTGCCATCCCCGTCCTCTGGGTTCCAGTGCCTCCCAATCACGACCTCTGGATCTCAGCTCACACCATCCCTGACCTCTGGGTTTCAGCATCTCCCATCCCCGAAGTGTGGGTTCCAGCGTCTCCCATCCCCGACCTCTGGGTTACAGCGTCTCCCATCCCCGACCGCTGGATTACAGCGTCTCCCATCCCCGACCTCTGGGTTACAGCGTCTCCCATCCCCGACTTCTGGGTTTCAGCGTCTCCCATCCCCGACCTCTGGGTTTCAGCGTCTCCCATCCCCGACCTCTGGGTTTCAGCGACTCCCATCCCCGACCTCTGGGTTCCAGCGTCTCCCATCCCCGACCTCTGGGGAACAGCGTCTCCCATCCCCGACCTTTGGGTTTCAGCGTCTCCCATCCCCGACCTCTGGGTTTCAGCGTCTCCCATCCCCGACCTCTGGGTTACAGCATCTCCCATCCCCGAACTCTGGTTTACAGTGTCTCCCATCCCCGACCTCTGGGTTTCAGCCTCATCCCATCTCTGTCCTCTGGGTTTCAGCGTCTCCCATCCCCGACCTCTGGGTTACTGTGTCTCGCATCCCCGACCTCTGGGTTTCAGCGTCTCCAATCCCAGACCTCTGGGTTCCAGCGTCTCCCATCGCCGACCTCTGGGTTACAGCGTCTCCCATCCCCGACATCTGGGTTTCAGCCTCACCCCATCCGCGACCTCTGGGTTACAGCGTCTCCCATCCCCGACCTCTGGGTTCCTGTGTCTCCCATCCCCGACCTCTGAGTTACATTGTCTCCCATCCCCGACCTCTGGGTTACATTGTCTCCCATCCCCGACCTCTGGGTTACAGCGTCTCCCAAACACGACCTCTGGGTTCCAGCGTCTGCCATCCCCGTCCTCTGGGTTCCAGTGCCTCCCAATCACGACCTCTGGATCTCAGCTCACACCATCCCTGACATCTGGGTTTCAGCATCTCCCATCCCCGAAGTGTGGGTTCCAGCGTCTCCCATCCCCGACCTCTGGGTTACAGCGTCTCCCATCCCCGACCGCTGGATTACAGCGTCTCCCATCCCCGACCTCTGGGTTACAGCGTCTCCCATCCCCGACCTCAGGGTTACAGCGTCTCCCAACCCCGACCTCAGGGTTATAGCCTCAACCCATCCCCGACCTCTGGGTAACAGCATCTCCCATTCCCGACCTCTGGGTTACAGCGTCTCCCATCCCCGACCTCTGGGTTACAGCATCTTCCACCCCCGAACTCTGGTTTACAGTGTCTCCCATCTCCGACCACTGGGTTACAGCGGCTCCGATTCCCGACCGCTGGGTTTCAGCATCTCCCATCCCCGACCTCTGGATTACAGTGTCTCCCATCCCCGAACTCTGGGTTACAGCGTCCCCCATTCCCGACCTCTGTGTTACAGCGTCTCCCATCCCCGACCTCTGGGTTTCAGCGTCTCCCATCCCCGAACTCTGGGTTACAGCGTCTCCCATCCCCAACCGCAGGGTTCCAGCGCCTCCCATCCCCGACCTCTGGGTTTCAGCGTCTCCCATTCCCGACCTCTGGGTTACAGCGTCTCCCATCCCCGACCTCTGGGTTACAGCGTCTCCCATCCCCGACCTCTCGGTTACTGTGTCTCCCATCCCCGACCTCTGGGTTTCAGCGACTCCAATCCCAGACCTCTGGGTTACAGCGTCTCACATCCCCGACCTTTGGATTTCAGCCTCTTGCCATCCCCGCCCTCTGGGTTTCAGCTTCACCCCATCCCTGACCTTTGGATTTCAGCCTCTTGCCATCCCCGACCTCTGGGTTTCAGCCTCACCCCATCCCCGTCCTCTGGATTACAGCGTATCCCATCGCCTTCCTCTGGGTTACAGCGTCTTCCATCCCCGACCTCTGGGTTTCAGACTCACCCCATCTCCGACCTCTGGTTTTCAGCGTCTCCCATCCCCGACCTCTGGGTTACAGTGTCTCCCATCCCCGACCTCTGGATTACAACGTCTCCCATCCCTGACCTCTGGGTTTCAGCGTCTCCCATCCCCGACATCTGGGTTACAACGTCTACCATCCCCGACCACTGGGTTTCAGCCCCATCCCATCCCCGACCTCAGGGTTCCAGCGTCTCCCATCCCCGACCTCTGGGTTACAGCGTCTCCCATCCACGACCTCTGGGTTACAGCGTCTCCCATCCCCGACGGCTGGGTTACAGCGTCTCCCATCCACGACCTCTGGGTTACAGCATCTCCCATCCCTGACCTCTGGGTTTCAGCGTCTCCCATCCCCGACCTCTGGGTTACAACGTCTCCCATCCACGACCTCTGGGTTACAGCGTCTCCCATCCACGAAATCAGGGTTACAGCGTCTCCCATCCGCGACCTCAGGGTTACAGCGTCTCCCATCCCCGACCTCAGGGTTACAGCCTCTCCCATCCCCGACCTCTGGGTTACAGCATCTCCCATTCCCGACCTCTGGGTTACAGCATCTCCCATCCCCGACCTCTGGGTTACAGCATCTCCCATCCACGAACTCTGGTTTACAGTGTCTCCCATCTCCGACCACTGGGTTACAGCGTCTCCGATCCCCGACCGCTGGGTTTCAGCATCTCCCATCCCCGACCTCTGGGTTACAGTATCTCCCATCCCCGACCTCTGGCTTACAGCGTCCCCCATTCCCGACCTCTGTGTTACAGTGTCTCCCATCCCCGACCTCTGGGTTTCAGCGTCTCCCATCCCCGACGTCTGGGTTACAGCGTCTCCCATCCCCAACCGCAGGGTTCCAGCGTCTCCCATCCCCGACCTCTGGGTTTCAGCGTCTCCCATCGCCGACCTCTGGGTTACAGCGTCTCCCATCCCCGACACCTGGGTTTCAGCCTCACCCCATCCGCGACCTCTGGGTTACAGCGTCTCCCATCCCCGACCTCTGTGTTCCAGCGTCTCCCATCCCCGACCTCTGGGTTACTGTGTCTCCCATCCCCGACCTCTGGGTTACATTGTCTCCCATCCCCGACCTCTGGGTTACAGCGTCTCCCAACCCCGACCTCTGGGTTCCAGCGTCTGCCGTCCCCGTCCTCTGGGTTCCAGTGCCTCCCAATCACGACCTCTGGATCTCAGCTCACACCATCCCTGACATCTGGGTTTCAGCATCTCCTATCCCCGAAGTGTGGGTTCCAGCGTCTCCCATCCCCGACCGCTGGATTACAGCGTCTCCCATCCCCGACCTCTGGGTTACAGCGTCTCCCATCCCCGACTTCTGGGTTTCAGCGTCTCCCATCCCCGACCTCTGGGTTTCAGCGTCTCCCATCCCCGACCTCTGGGTTTCAGCGACTCCCATCCCCGACCTCTGGGTTTCAGCGTCTCCCATCCCCGATCTCTGGGTTCCAGCGTCTCCCATCCCCGACCTCTGGGGAACAGCGTCTCCCATCCCCGACCTTTGGGTTTCAGCGTCTGCTCTCCCCGACCTCTTGGTTACAGCGTCTCCCATCCCCGACCTCTGGGTTTCAGCGTCTCCCATCCCCGACCTCTGGGTTTCAGCCTCATCCCATCTCTGTCCTCTGGATTTCAGCGTCTCCCATCCCTGACCTCTGGGTTACAGCACCTCCCATCCCCGACCTCTGGGTTTCAGCGTTGTATCGCACAAAGAATACTACCACAAGCGTCTCCCATCTCTGACCTCTGGGTTTCAGCTTCTCCCACCCCGACCTCTGGGTTACAACGTCTCCCATCTCCGACCTCTGGGTTACAGAGTCTCCCATCCCCGACCTCAGGGTCACAGCGTCTCCCATCCCCGACGTCAGGGTTATAGCCTCAACCCATCCCCGACCTCTGGGTTACAGCATCTGCCATTCCCGACCTCTGGGCTACAGCGTCTCCCATTCCCGACCTCTGGGTTACAGCATCTTCCACCCCCGAACTCTGGTTTACAGTGTCTCCCATCTCCGACCACTGGGTTACAGCGGCTCCGATTCCCGACCGCTGGGTTTCAGCATCTCCCATCCCCGACCTCTGGGTTACAGTGTCTCCCATCCCCGTCCTCTGGGTTACAGCGTCCCCCATTCCCGACCTCTGTGTTACAGCGTCTCCCATCCCCGACCTCTGGGTTTCAGCGTCTCCCATCCCCGGCCTCTGGGTTACAGCGTCTCCCATCCCCAACCGCAGGGTTCCAGCGTCTCCCAACCCGACCTCTGGGTTTCAGCGTCTCCCATTCCCGACCTCTGGGTTACAGCGTCTCCCATCCCCGACCTCTGGGTTACAGCGTCTCCCATCCCCGACCTCTCGGTTACTGTGTCTCCCATCCCCGACCTCTGGGTTTCAGCGACTCCAATCCCAGACCTCTGGGTTACAGCGTCTCACATCCCCGACCTTTGGATTTCAGCCTCTTGCCATCCCCGCCCTCTGGGTTTCAGCTTCACCCCATCCCTGACCTTTGGATTTCAGCCTCTCGCCATCCCCGACCTCTGGGTTTCAGCCTCACCCCATCCCCGTCCTCTGGATTACAGCGTCTCCCATCGCCTACCTCTGGGTTTCAGCGTCTCCCATTCCCGACCTCTGGGTTACAGCGTCTCCCATCCCTGACCTCTGGGTTACAGCGTCTCCCATCCCCGACCTCTGGGTTACTGTGTCTCGCATCCCCGACCTCTGGGTTCCAGCGTCTCCAATCCCAGACCTCTGGGTTCCAGCGTCTCCCATCGCCGACCTCTGGGTTACAGCCTCACCCCATCCCCAACATCTGGGTTACAGCGTCTCCCATCGCCGACCTCTGGGTTACAGCGTCTCCCATCCCCGACATCTGGGTTTCAGCCTCACCCCATCCGCGACCTCTGGGTTACAGCGTCTCCCATCCCCGACCTCTGTGTTACAGCGTCTCCCATCCCCGACCTCTGGGTTACTGTGTCTCCCATCCCCGACCTCTGGGTTACAGCGTCTCCCAACCCCGACCTCTGGGTTCCAGCGTCTGCCATCCCCGTCCTCTGGGTTCCAGTGCCTCCCAATCACGACCTCTGGATCTCAGCTCACACCATCCCTGACCTCTGGGTTTCAGCATCTCCTATCCCCGAAGTGTGGGTTCCAGCGTCTCCCATCCCCGACCTCTGGGTTACAGCGTCTCCCATCCCCGACCTCTGGGTTACAGGGTCTCCCATCCCCGACTTCTGGGTTTCAGCGTCTCCCATCCCCGACCTCTGGGTTTCAGCGTCTCCCATCCCCGACCTCTGGGTTTCAGCGACTCCCATCCCCGACCTCTGGGTTTCAGCGTCTCCCATCCCCGACCTCTGGGTTTCAGCATCTCCCATCCCCGACCTCTGGGGAACAGCGTCTCTCATCCCCGACCTTTGGGTTTCAGCGTCTCCTATCCCCGACCTCTTGGTTTCAGCGTCTCCCATCCCCGACCTCTGGGTTTCAGCCTCATCCCATCTCTGTCCTCTGGATTTCAGCGTCTCCCATCCCTGACCTCTGGGTTACAGCGTCTCCCATCCCCGACCTCTGGGTTACTGTGTCTCCCATCCCCGACCTCTGGGTTACATTGTCTCCCATCCCCGACCTCTGGGTTACAGCGTCTCCCAACCCCGACCTCTGGGTTCCAGCGTCTGCCATCCCCGTCCTCTGGGTTCCAGTGCCTCCCAATCACGACCTCTGGATCTCAGCTCACACCATCCCTGACCTCTGGGTTTCAGCATCTCCTATCCCCGAAGTGTGGGTTCCAGCGTCTCCCATCCCCGACCTCTGGGTTACAGCGTCTCCCATCCCCGACCGCTGGATTACAGCGTCTCCCATCCCCGACCTCTGGGTTACAGGGTCTCCCATCCCCGACATCTGGGTTTCAGCGTCTCCCATCCCCGACCTCTGGGTTTCAGCGTCTCCCATCCCTGACCTCTGGGTTTCAGCGACTCCCATCCCCGACCTCTGGGTTTCAGCGTCTCCCATCCCCGATCTCTGGGTTCCAGCGTCTCCCATCCCCGACCTCTGGGTTTCAGCGTCTCCCATCCCCGACCTCTGGGGAACAGCGTCTCCCATCCCCGACCTTTGGGTTTCAGCGTCTCCCATCCCCGACCTCTGGGTTTCAGCCTCATCCCATCTCTGTCCTCTGGATTTCAGCGTCTCCCATCCCTGACCGCTGGATTACAGCGTCTCCCATCCCCGACCTCTGGGTTACAGGGTCTCCCATCCCCGACCTCTGGGTTTCAGCGTCTCCCATCCCCGACCTCTGGGTTTCAGCGACTCCCATCCCCGACCTCTGGGTTTCAGCGTCTCCCATCCCCGACCTCTGGGTTTCAGCGACTCCCATCCCCGACCTCTGGGTTCCAGCGTCTCCCATCCCCGACCTCTGGGGAACAGCGTCTCCCATCCCCGACCTTTGGGTTTCAGCGTCTCCCATCCCCGACCTCTGGGTTTCAGCGTCTCCCATCCCCGACCTCTGGGTTACAGCATCTCCCATCCCCGAACTCTGGTTTACAGTGTCTCCCATCCCCGACCTCTGGGTTTCAGCCTCATCCCATCTCTGTCCTCTGGGTTTCAGCGTCTCCCATCCCCGACCTCTGGGTTACTGTGTCTCGCATCCCCGACCTCTGGGTTTCAGCGTCTCCAATCCCAGACCTCTGGGTTCCAGCGTCTCCCATCGCCGACCTCTGGGTTACAGCGTCTCCCATCCCCGACATCTGGGTTTCAGCCTCACCCCATCCGCGACCTCTGGGTTACAGCGTCTCCCATCCCCGACCTCTGGGTTCCTGTGTCTCCCATCCCCGACCTCTGAGTTACATTGTCTCCCATCCCCGACCTCTGGGTTACATTGTCTCCCATCCCCGACCTCTGGGTTACAGCGTCTCCCAAACACGACCTCTGGGTTCCAGCGTCTGCCATCCCCGTCCTCTGGGTTCCAGTGCCTCCCAATCACGACCTCTGGATCTCAGCTCACACCATCCCTGACATCTGGGTTTCAGCATCTCCCATCCCCGAAGTGTGGGTTCCAGCGTCTCCCATCCCCGACCTCTGGGTTACAGCGTCTCCCATCCCCGACCGCTGGATTACAGCGTCTCCCATCCCCGACCTCTGGGTTACAGCGTCTCCCATCCCCGACCTCAGGGTTACAGCGTCTCCCAACCCCGACCTCAGGGTTATAGCCTCAACCCATCCCCGACCTCTGGGTAACAGCATCTCCCATTCCCGACCTCTGGGTTACAGCGTCTCCCATCCCCGACCTCTGGGTTACAGCATCTTCCACCCCCGAACTCTGGTTTACAGTGTCTCCCATCTCCGACCACTGGGTTACAGCGGCTCCGATTCCCGACCGCTGGGTTTCAGCATCTCCCATCCCCGACCTCTGGATTACAGTGTCTCCCATCCCCGAACTCTGGGTTACAGCGTCCCCCATTCCCGACCTCTGTGTTACAGCGTCTCCCATCCCCGACCTCTGGGTTTCAGCGTCTCCCATCCCCGAACTCTGGGTTACAGCGTCTCCCATCCCCAACCGCAGGGTTCCAGCGCCTCCCATCCCCGACCTCTGGGTTTCAGCGTCTCCCATTCCCGACCTCTGGGTTACAGCGTCTCCCATCCCCGACCTCTGGGTTACAGCGTCTCCCATCCCCGACCTCTCGGTTACTGTGTCTCCCATCCCCGACCTCTGGGTTTCAGCGACTCCAATCCCAGACCTCTGGGTTACAGCGTCTCACATCCCCGACCTTTGGATTTCAGCCTCTTGCCATCCCCGCCCTCTGGGTTTCAGCTTCACCCCATCCCTGACCTTTGGATTTCAGCCTCTTGCCATCCCCGACCTCTGGGTTTCAGCCTCACCCCATCCCCGTCCTCTGGATTACAGCGTATCCCATCGCCTTCCTCTGGGTTACAGCGTCTTCCATCCCCGACCTCTGGGTTTCAGACTCACCCCATCTCCGACCTCTGGTTTTCAGCGTCTCCCATCCCCGACCTCTGGGTTACAGTGTCTCCCATCCCCGACCTCTGGATTACAACGTCTCCCATCCCTGACCTCTGGGTTTCAGCGTCTCCCATCCCCGACATCTGGGTTACAACGTCTACCATCCCCGACCACTGGGTTTCAGCCCCATCCCATCCCCGACCTCAGGGTTCCAGCGTCTCCCATCCCCGACCTCTGGGTTACAGCGTCTCCCATCCACGACCTCTGGGTTACAGCGTCTCCCATCCCCGACGGCTGGGTTACAGCGTCTCCCATCCACGACCTCTGGGTTACAGCATCTCCCATCCCTGACCTCTGGGTTTCAGCGTCTCCCATCCCCGACCTCTGGGTTACAACGTCTCCCATCCACGACCTCTGGGTTACAGCGTCTCCCATCCACGAAATCAGGGTTACAGCGTCTCCCATCCGCGACCTCAGGGTTACAGCGTCTCCCATCCCCGACCTCAGGGTTACAGCCTCTCCCATCCCCGACCTCTGGGTTACAGCATCTCCCATTCCCGACCTCTGGGTTACAGCATCTCCCATCCCCGACCTCTGGGTTACAGCATCTCCCATCCACGAACTCTGGTTTACAGTGTCTCCCATCTCCGACCACTGGGTTACAGCGTCTCCGATCCCCGACCGCTGGGTTTCAGCATCTCCCATCCCCGACCTCTGGGTTACAGTATCTCCCATCCCCGACCTCTGGCTTACAGCGTCCCCCATTCCCGACCTCTGTGTTACAGTGTCTCCCATCCCCGACCTCTGGGTTTCAGCGTCTCCCATCCCCGACGTCTGGGTTACAGCGTCTCCCATCCCCAACCGCAGGGTTCCAGCGTCTCCCATCCCCGACCTCTGGGTTTCAGCGTCTCCCATCGCCGACCTCTGGGTTACAGCGTCTCCCATCCCCGACACCTGGGTTTCAGCCTCACCCCATCCGCGACCTCTGGGTTACAGCGTCTCCCATCCCCGACCTCTGTGTTCCAGCGTCTCCCATCCCCGACCTCTGGGTTACTGTGTCTCCCATCCCCGACCTCTGGGTTACATTGTCTCCCATCCCCGACCTCTGGGTTACAGCGTCTCCCAACCCCGACCTCTGGGTTCCAGCGTCTGCCGTCCCCGTCCTCTGGGTTCCAGTGCCTCCCAATCACGACCTCTGGATCTCAGCTCACACCATCCCTGACATCTGGGTTTCAGCATCTCCTATCCCCGAAGTGTGGGTTCCAGCGTCTCCCATCCCCGACCGCTGGATTACAGCGTCTCCCATCCCCGACCTCTGGGTTACAGCGTCTCCCATCCCCGACTTCTGGGTTTCAGCGTCTCCCATCCCCGACCTCTGGGTTTCAGCGTCTCCCATCCCCGACCTCTGGGTTTCAGCGACTCCCATCCCCGACCTCTGGGTTTCAGCGTCTCCCATCCCCGATCTCTGGGTTCCAGCGTCTCCCATCCCCGACCTCTGGGGAACAGCGTCTCCCATCCCCGACCTTTGGGTTTCAGCGTCTGCTCTCCCCGACCTCTTGGTTACAGCGTCTCCCATCCCCGACCTCTGGGTTTCAGCGTCTCCCATTCCCGACCTCTGGGTTTCAGCCTCATCCCATCTCTGTCCTCTGGATTTCAGCGTCTCCCATCCCTGACCTCTGGGTTACAGCACCTCCCATCCCCGACCTCTGGGTTTCAGCGTTGTATCGCACAAAGAATACTACCACAAGCGTCTCCCATCTCTGACCTCTGGGTTTCAGCTTCTCCCACCCCGACCTCTGGGTTACAACGTCTCCCATCTCCGACCTCTGGGTTACAGAGTCTCCCATCCCCGACCTCAGGGTTACAGCGTCTCCCATCCCCGACGTCAGGGTTATAGCCTCAACCCATCCCCGACCTCTGGGTTACAGCATCTGCCATTCCCGACCTCTGGGCTACAGCGTCTCCCATTCCCGACCTCTGGGTTACAGCATCTTCCACCCCCGAACTCTGGTTTACAGTGTCTCCCATCTCCGACCACTGGGTTACAGCGGCTCCGATTCCCGACCGCTGGGTTTCAGCATCTCCCATCCCCGACCTCTGGGTTACAGTGTCTCCCATCCCCGTCCTCTGGGTTACAGCGTCCCCCATTCCCGACCTCTGTGTTACAGCGTCTCCCATCCCCGACCTCTGGGTTTCAGCGTCTCCCATCCCCGGCCTCTGGGTTACAGCGTCTCCCATCCCCAACCGCAGGGTTCCAGCGTCTCCCAACCCGACCTCTGGGTTTCAGCGTCTCCCATTCCCGACCTCTGGGTTACAGCGTCTCCCATCCCCGACCTCTGGGTTACAGCGTCTCCCATCCCCGACCTCTCGGTTACTGTGTCTCCCATCCCCGACCTCTGGGTTTCAGCGACTCCAATCCCAGACCTCTGGGTTACAGCGTCTCACATCCCCGACCTTTGGATTTCAGCCTCTTGCCATCCCCGCCCTCTGGGTTTCAGCTTCACCCCATCCCTGACCTTTGGATTTCAGCCTCTCGCCATCCCCGACCTCTGGGTTTCAGCCTCACCCCATCCCCGTCCTCTGGATTACAGCGTCTCCCATCGCCTACCTCTGGGTTTCAGCGTCTCCCATTCCCGACCTCTGGGTTACAGCGTCTCCCATCCCTGACCTCTGGGTTACAGCGTCTCCCATCCCCGACCTCTGGGTTACTGTGTCTCGCATCCCCGACCTCTGGGTTCCAGCGTCTCCAATCCCAGACCTCTGGGTTCCAGCGTCTCCCATCGCCGACCTCTGGGTTACAGCCTCACCCCATCCCCAACATCTGGGTTACAGCGTCTCCCATCGCCGACCTCTGGGTTACAGCGTCTCCCATCCCCGACATCTGGGTTTCAGCCTCACCCCATCCGCGACCTCTGGGTTACAGCGTCTCCCATCCCCGACCTCTGTGTTACAGCGTCTCCCATCCCCGACCTCTGGGTTACTGTGTCTCCCATCCCCGACCTCTGGGTTACAGCGTCTCCCAACCCCGACCTCTGGGTTCCAGCGTCTGCCATCCCCGTCCTCTGGGTTCCAGTGCCTCCCAATCACGACCTCTGGATCTCAGCTCACACCATCCCTGACCTCTGGGTTTCAGCATCTCCTATCCCCGAAGTGTGGGTTCCAGCGTCTCCCATCCCCGACCTCTGGGTTACAGCGTCTCCCATCCCCGACCTCTGGGTTACAGGGTCTCCCATCCCCGACTTCTGGGTTTCAGCGTCTCCCATCCCCGACCTCTGGGTTTCAGCGTCTCCCATCCCCGACCTCTGGGTTTCAGCGACTCCCATCCCCGACCTCTGGGTTTCAGCGTCTCCCATCCCCGACCTCTGGGTTTCAGCATCTCCCATCCCCGACCTCTGGGGAACAGCGTCTCTCATCCCCGACCTTTGGGTTTCAGCGTCTCCTATCCCCGACCTCTTGGTTTCAGCGTCTCCCATCCCCGACCTCTGGGTTTCAGCCTCATCCCATCTCTGTCCTCTGGATTTCAGCGTCTCCCATCCCTGACCTCTGGGTTACAGCGTCTCCCATCCCCGACCTCTGGGTTACTGTGTCTCCCATCCCCGACCTCTGGGTTACATTGTCTCCCATCCCCGACCTCTGGGTTACAGCGTCTCCCAACCCCGACCTCTGGGTTCCAGCGTCTGCCATCCCCGTCCTCTGGGTTCCAGTGCCTCCCAATCACGACCTCTGGATCTCAGCTCACACCATCCCTGACCTCTGGGTTTCAGCATCTCCTATCCCCGAAGTGTGGGTTCCAGCGTCTCCCATCCCCGACCTCTGGGTTACAGCGTCTCCCATCCCCGACCGCTGGATTACAGCGTCTCCCATCCCCGACCTCTGGGTTACAGGGTCTCCCATCCCCGACATCTGGGTTTCAGCGTCTCCCATCCCCGACCTCTGGGTTTCAGCGTCTCCCATCCCTGACCTCTGGGTTTCAGCGACTCCCATCCCCGACCTCTGGGTTTCAGCGTCTCCCATCCCCGATCTCTGGGTTCCAGCGTCTCCCATCCCCGACCTCTGGGTTTCAGCGTCTCCCATCCCCGACCTCTGGGGAACAGCGTCTCCCATCCCCGACCTTTGGGTTTCAGCGTCTCCCATCCCCGACCTCTGGGTTTCAGCCTCATCCCATCTCTGTCCTCTGGATTTCAGCGTCTCCCATCCCTGACCGCTGGATTACAGCGTCTCCCATCCCCGACCTCTGGGTTACAGGGTCTCCCATCCCCGACCTCTGGGTTTCAGCGTCTCCCATCCCCGACCTCTGGGTTTCAGCGACTCCCATCCCCGACCTCTGGGTTTCAGCGTCTCCCATCCCCGATCTCTGGGTTCCAGCGTCTCCCATCCCCGACCTCTGGGGAACAGCGTCTCCCATCCCCGACCTTTGGGTTTCAGCGTCTCCTATCCCCGACCTCTTGGTTTCAGCGTCTCCCATCCCCGACCTCTGGGTTTCAGCCTCATCCCATCTCTGTCCTCTGGATTTCAGCGTCTCCCATCTCTGACCTCTGGGTTTCAGCTTCTCCCATCCCCGACCTCTGGGTTACAACGTCTCCCATCCCCGACCTCTGGGTTACAGAGTCTCCCATCCCCGAAGTCAGTGTTACAGCGTCTCCCATCCCCGACCTCAGGGTTACAGCGTCTCCCATCCCCGACGTCAGGGTTATAGCCTCAACCCATCCCCGACCTCTGGGTTACAGCATCTGCCATTCCCGACCTCTGGGCTACAGCGTCTCCCATCCCCGACCTCTGGGTTACAGCATCTTCCACCCCCGAACTCTGGTTTACAGTGTCTCCCATCTCCGACCACTGGGTTACAGCGGCTCCGATTCCCGACCGCTGGGTTTCAGCATCTCCCATCCCCGACCTCTGGGTTACAGTGTCTCCCATCCCCGACCTCTGGGTTACAGCGTCCCCCATTCCCGACCTCTGTGTTACAGCGTCTCCCATCCCCGACCTCTGGGTTTCAGCGTCTCCCATCCCCGGCCTCTGGGTTACAGCGTCTCCCATCCCCAACCGCAGGGTTCCAGCGTCTCCCATCCCCGACCTCTGGGTTTCAGCGTCTCCCATTCCCGACCTCTGGGTTACAGCGTCTCCCATCCCCGACCTCTGGGTTACAGCGTCTCCCATCCCTGACCTCTCGGTTACTGTGTCTCCCATCCCCGACCTCTGGGTTTCAGCGACTCCAATCCCAGACCTCTGGGTTACAGCGTCTCACATCCCCGACCTTTGGATTTCAGCCTCTTGCCATCCCCGCCCTCTGGGTTTCAGCTTCACCCCATCACTGACCTTTGGATTTCAGCCTCTTGCCATCCCCGACCTCTGGATTTCAGCCTCACCCCATCCCCGTCCTCTGGATTACAGCGTCTCCCATCGCCTACCTCTGGGTTACAGCGTCTTCCATCCCCGACCTCTGGGTTTCAGCCTCACCCCATCCCCGACCTCTGGTTTTCAGCGTCTCCCATCCCCGACCTCTGGGTTACAGTGTCTCCCATCCCCGACCTCTGGATTACAACGTCTCCCATCCCTGACCTCTGGGTTTCAGCGTCTCCCATCCCCGACCTCTGGGTTACAACGTCTCCCATCCCCGACCACTGGGTTTCAGCCCCATCCCATCCCCGACCTCTGGGTTCCAGCGTCTCCCTATCCCCGACCTCTGGGTTACAGCGTCTCCCATCCACGACCTCTGGGTTACAGCGTCTCCCATCCCCGACGGCTGGGTTACATCGTCTCCCATCCACGACCTCTGGGTTACAGCATCTCCCATCCCCGACCTCTGGGTTACAGCGTCTCCCATCCCCGACCTCTGCGTTACAGCGTCTCCCATCCCCGACCTCTGGGTTTCAGCCTCGTCCCATCCCCGACCTCTGGGTTCCAGCGTCTCCCATCCCCGACCTCTGGGTTACAGCCTCACCCCATCCCCAACATCTGGGTTACAGCGTCTCCCATCGCCGACCTCTGGGTTACAGCGTCTCCCATGGCCGTCATCTGGGTTTCAGCCTCACCCCATCCGCGACCTCTGGGTTACAGCGTCTCCCATCCCCGACCTCTGGGTTACAGCGTCTCCCATCCCCGACCTCTGGGTTACTGTGTCTCCCATCCCCGACCTCTGGGCTACATTGTCTCCCATCCCCTACCTCTGGGTTACAGCGTCTCCCAACCCCGACCTCTGGGTTCCAGCGTCTGCCATCCCCGTCCTCTGGGATCCAGTGCCTCCCATTCACGACCTCTGGATCTCAGCTCACACCATCCCTGACCTCTGGGTTTCAGCATTTCCCTACCCGAAGTGTGGGTTACAGCGTCTCCCATCCCCGACCTCTGGGTTACAGCGTCTCCCATCCCCGACCTCTGGGTTTCAGCGTCTCCAATCCACGAAATCAGGGTCACAGCGTCTCCCATTCCCGACCTCTGTGTTTCAGCGTCTCCCATCCCCGACCTCTGGGTTTCAGCGTCTCCTTTCCCCGACCTCTGGGTTTCAGCCTCATCCCATCTCTGACCTCTGGATTTCAGCGTTTCCCGTCCCTGACCACTGGGTTACAGCGTCTCCCGTCCCTGACCTCTGGGTTTCAGCGTTGTAGCGCACAAAGAATACTACCACAAGCGTCTCCCATCCCTGACCTCTGGGTTTCAGCGTCTCCCATCCCCGACCTCTGGGTTACAACGTTTCCCATTCACGACCTCTGGGGAACAGCGTCTCCCATCCCCGACCTCTGGGTTACAGTGTCTCCCATCCCCGACCTCTGGGTTTCACCGTCTCCCATCCCCGACCCTTGGGTTTCAGCGTCTCCCATCCCCGACCTCTGGGTTACAGTGTCTCCCATCCCCGACCACTGGGTTTCAGCGACTCCCATCCCCGACCTCTGGGTTTCAGCGTCTCCCATCCCCGACCTCTGGGTTCCAGCGTCTCCCATCCCCGACCTTTGGGGTTCAGCGTCTCCTATCCCCGACCTCTGGGTTTCAGCGTCTCCCATCCCCGACCTTTGGGTTTCAGCCTCATCCCATCTCTGACCTCTGGATTTCAGCATCTCCCGTCTCTGACCACTGGGTTACAGCACCTCCCATCCCTGACCTCTGGGTTTCAGCGTCTCCCATCCCCGACCTCTGGGTTACAACGTCTCCCATCCACGACCTCTGGGTTACAGCGTGTCCCATCCACGAAATCAGGGTTACAGCGTCTCCCATCCCCGACCTCAGGGTTACAGCGTCTCCCATCCCAGACCTCTGGGTTTCAGCGTTGTAGCGCACAAAGAATACTACCACAAGCGTCTCCCATCCCTGACCTCGGGGTTTCAGCGTCTCCCATCCCCGACCTCTGGGTTACAACGTCTCCCATCCACGACCTCTGGGTTACAGCGTCTCCAATCCACGAAATCAGGGTCACAGCGTCTCCCATTCCCGACCTCTGTGTTTCAGCGTCTCCCATCCCCGACCTCTGGGTTACAGTGTCTCCCATCCCCGACCTCTGGGTTTCAGCGTCTCCCATCCCCGACCTCTGGGTTTCAGCGTCTCCCATCCCCGACCTCTGGGTTACAGTGTCTCCCATCCCCGACCTCTGGGTTACAGTGTCTCCCATCCCCGACCTCTGGGTTTCAGCGACTCCCATCCCCGACCTCTGGGTTTCAGCGTCTCCCATCCCCGACCTCTGGGTTCCAGCGTCTACCATCCCCGACCTCTGGGGAACAGCGTCTCCCATCCCCGACCTTTGGGTTTCAGCGTCTCCTATCCCCGACCTCTGGGTTCCAGCGTCTCCCATCCCCGACCTCTGGGGAACAGCGTCTCCCATCCCCGACCTTTGGGTTTCAGCGTCTCCCATCCCCGACCTCTGGGTTACAGCGTCTCCCATCCCTGACCTCTGGGTTACAGCGTCTCCCATCCCCGACCTCTGGGTTACTGTGTCTCGCATCCCCGACCTCTGGGTTTCAGCGTCTCCAATCCCAGACCTCTGGCTTCCAGCGTCTCCCATCGCCGACCTCTGGGTTACAGCCTCACCCCATCCCCAACATCTGGGTTACAGCGTCTCCCATCGCCGACCTCTGGGTTACAGCGTCTCCCACCCCCGACATCTGGGTTTCAGCCTCACCCCATCCGCGACCTCTGGGTTACAGCATCTCCCATCCCCGAACTCTGTGTTACAGCGTCTCCCATCCCCGACCTCTGGGTTACTGTGTCTCCCATCCCCGACCTCTGGGTTACATTGTCTCCCATCCCCGACCTCTGGGTTACAGCGTCTCCCAACCCCGACCTCTGGGTTCCAGCGTCTGCCATCCCCGTCCTCTGGGTTCCAGTGCCTCCCAATCACGACCTCTGGATCTCAGCTCACACCATCCCTGACCTCTGGGTTTCAGCATCTCCCATCCCCGAAGTGTGGGTTCCAGCGTCTCCCATCCCCGACCTCTGGGTTACAGCGTCTCCCATCCCCGACCGCTGGATTACAGCGTCTCCCATCCCCGACCTCTGGGTTACAGCGTCTCCCATCCCCGACTTCTGGGTTTCAGCGTCTCCCATCCCCGACCTCTGGGTTTCAGCGTCTCCCATCCCCGACCTCTGGGTTTCAGCGACTCCCATCCCCGACCTCTGGGTTCCAGCGTCTCCCATCCCCGACCTCTGGGGAACAGCGTCTCCCATCCCCGACCTTTGGGTTTCAGCGTCTCCCATCCCCGACCTCTGGGTTTCAGCGTCTCCCATCCCCGACCTCTGGGTTACAGCATCTCCCATCCCCGAACTCTGGTTTACAGTGTCTCCCATCCCCGACCTCTGGGTTTCAGCCTCATCCCATCTCTGTCCTCTGGGTTTCAGCGTCTCCCATCCCCGACCTCTGGGTTACTGTGTCTCGCATCCCCGACCTCTGGGTTTCAGCGTCTCCAATCCCAGACCTCTGGGTTCCAGCGTCTCCCATCGCCGACCTCTGGGTTACAGCGTCTCCCATCCCCGACATCTGGGTTTCAGCCTCACCCCATCCGCGACCTCTGGGTTACAGCGTCTCCCATCCCCGACCTCTGGGTTCCTGTGTCTCCCATCCCCGACCTCTGAGTTACATTGTCTCCCATCCCCGACCTCTGGGTTACATTGTCTCCCATCCCCGACCTCTGGGTTACAGCGTCTCCCAAACACGACCTCTGGGTTCCAGCGTCTGCCATCCCCGTCCTCTGGGTTCCAGTGCCTCCCAATCACGACCTCTGGATCTCAGCTCACACCATCCCTGACATCTGGGTTTCAGCATCTCCCATCCCCGAAGTGTGGGTTCCAGCGTCTCCCATCCCCGACCTCTGGGTTACAGCGTCTCCCATCCCCGACCGCTGGATTACAGCGTCTCCCATCCCCGACCTCAGGGTTACAGCGTCTTCCATCCCCGACCTCTGGGTTACAGCGTCTCCCATCCCCGACCTCAGGGTTACAGCGTCTCCCAACCCCGACCTCAGGGTTATAGCCTCAACCCATCCCCGACCTCTGGGTAACAGCATCTCCCATTCCCGACCTCTGGATTACAGCGTCTCCCATCCCCGACCTCTGGGTTACAGCATCTTCCACCCCCGAACTCTGGTTTACAGTGTCTCCCATCTCCGACCACTGGGTTACAGCGGCTCCGATTCCCGACCGCTGGGTTTCAGCATCTCCCATCCCCGACCTCTGGATTACAGTGTCTCCCATCCCCGAACTCTGGGTTACAGCGTCCCCCATTCCCGACCTCTGTGTTACAGCGTCTCCCATCCCCGACCTCTGGGTTTCAGCGTCTCCCATCCCCGAACTCTGGGTTACAGCGTCTCCCATCCCCAACCGCAGGGTTCCAGCGCCTCCCATCCCCGACCTCTGGGTTTCAGCGTCTCCCATTCCCGACCTCTGGGTTACAGCGTCTCCCATCCCCGACCTCTGGGTTACAGCGTCTCCCATCCCCGACCTCTCGGTTACTGTGTCTCCCATCCCCGACCTCTGGGTTTCAGCGACTCCAATCCCAGACCTCTGGGTTACAGCGTCTCACATCCCCGACCTTTGGATTTCAGCCTCTTGCCATCCCCGCCCTCTGGGTTTCAGCTTCACCCCATCCCTGACCTTTGGATTTCAGCCTCTTGCCATCCCCGACCTCTGGGTTTCAGCCTCACCCCATCCCCGTCCTCTGGATTACAGCGTATCCCATCGCCTTCCTCTGGGTTACAGCGTCTTCCATCCCCGACCTCTGGGTTTCAGCCTCACCCCATCTCCGACCTCTGGTTTTCAGCGTCTCCCATCCCCGACCTCTGGGTTACAGTGTCTCCCATCCCCGACCTCTGGATTACAACGTCTCCCATCCCTGACCTCTGGGTTTCAGCGTCTCCCATCCCCGACATCTGGGTTACAACGTCTACCATCCCCGACCACTGGGTTTCAGCCCCATCCCATCCCCGACCTCAGGGTTCCAGCGTCTCCCATCCCCGACCTCTGGGTTACAGCGTCTCCCATCCACGACCTCTGGGTTACAGCGTCTCCCATCCCCGACGGCTGGGTTACAGCGTCTCCCATCCACGACCTCTGGGTTACAGCATCTCCCATCCCTGACCTCTGGGTTTCAGCGTCTCCCATCCCCGACCTCTGGGTTACAACGTCTCCCATCCACGACCTCTGGGTTACAGCGTCTCCCATCCACGAAATCAGGGTTACAGCGTCTCCCATCCCCGACCTCAGGGTTACAGCGTCTCCCATCCCCGACCTCAGGGTTACAGCCTCTCCCATCCCCGACCTCTGGGTTACAGCATCTCCCATTCCCGACCTCTGGGTTACAGCATCTCCCATCCCCGACCTCTGGGTTACAGCATCTCCCATCCACGAACTCTGGTTTACAGTGTCTCCCATCTCCGACCACTGGGTTACAGCGTCTCCGATCCCCGACCGCTGGGTTTCAGCATCTCCCATCCCCGACCTCTGGGTTACAGTATCTCCCATCCCCGACCTCTGGCTTACAGCGTCCCCCATTCCCGACCTCTGTGTTACAGTGTCTCCCATCCCCGACCTCTGGGTTTCAGCGTCTCCCATCCCCGACGTCTGGGTTACAGCGTCTCCCATCCCCAACCGCAGGGTTCCAGCGTCTCCCATCCCCGACCTCTGGGTTTCAGCGTCTCCCATCGCCGACCTCTGGGTTACTGCGTCTCCCATCCCCGACACCTGGGTTTCAGCCTCACCCCATCCGCGACCTCTGGGTTACAGCGTCTCCCATCCCCGACCTCTGTGTTCCAGCGTCTCCCATCCCCGACCTCTGGGTTACTGTGTCTCCCATCCCCGACCTCTGGGTTACATTGTCTCCCATCCCCGACCTCTGGGTTACAGCGTCTCCCAACCCCGACCTCTGGGTTCCAGCGTCTGCCGTCCCCGTCCTCTGGGTTCCAGTGCCTCCCAATCACGACCTCTGGATCTCAGCTCACACCATCCCTGACCTCTGGGTTTCAGCATCTCCTATCCCCGAAGTGTGGGTTCCAGCGTCTCCCATCCCCGACCGCTGGATTACAGCGTCTCCCATCCCCGACCTCTGGGTTACAGCGTCTCCCATCCCCGACTTCTGGGTTTCAGCGTCTCCCATCCCCGACCTCTGGGTTTCAGCGTCTCCCATCCCCGACCTCTGGGTTTCAGCGACTCCCATCCCCGACCTCTGGGTTTCAGCGTCTCCCATCCCCGATCTCTGGGTTCCAGCGTCTCCCATCCCCGACCTCTGGGGAACAGCGTCTCCCATCCCCGACCTTTGGGTTTCAGCGTCTGCTCTCCCCGACCTCTTGGTTACAGCGTCTCCCATCCCCGACCTCTGGGTTTCAGCGTCTCCCATCCCCGACCTCTGGGTTTCAGCCTCATCCCATCTCTGTCCTCTGGATTTCAGCGTCTCCCATCCCTGACCTCTGGGTTACAGCACCTCCCATCCCCGACCTCTGGGTTTCAGCGTTGTATCGCACAAAGAATACTACCACAAGCGTCTCCCATCTCTGACCTCTGGGTTTCAGCTTCTCCCACCCCGACCTCTGGGTTACAACGTCTCCCATCCCCGACCTCTGGGTTACAGAGTCTCCCATCCCCGACCTCAGGGTTACAGCGTCTCCCATCCCCGACGTCAGGGTTATAGCCTCAACCCATCCCCGACCTCTGGGTTACAGCATCTGCCATTCCCGACCTCTGGGCTACAGCGTCTCCCATTCCCGACCTCTGGGTTACAGCATCTTCCACCCCCGAACTCTGGTTTACAGTGTCTCCCATCTCCGACCACTGGGTTACAGCGGCTCCGATTCCCGACCGCTGGGTTTCAGCATCTCCCATCCCCGACCTCTGGGTTACAGTGTCTCCCATCCCCGTCCTCTGGGTTACAGCGTCCCCCATTCCCGACCTCTGTGTTACAGCGTCTCCCATCCCCGACCTCTGGGTTTCAGCGTCTCCCATCCCCGGCCTCTGGGTTACAGCGTCTCCCATCCCCAACCGCAGGGTTCCAGCGTCTCCCAACCCGACCTCTGGGTTTCAGCGTCTCCCATTCCCGACCTCTGGGTTACAGCGTCTCCCATCCCCGACCTCTGGGTTACAGCGTCTCCCATCCCCGACCTCTCGGTTACTGTGTCTCCCATCCCCGACCTCTGGGTTTCAGCGACTCCAATCCCAGACCTCTGGGTTACAGCGTCTCACATCCCCGACCTTTGGATTTCAGCCTCTTGCCATCCCCGCCCTCTGGGTTTCAGCTTCACCCCATCCCTGACCTTTGGATTTCAGCCTCTCGCCATCCCCGACCTCTGGGTTTCAGCCTCACCCCATCCCCGTCCTCTGGATTACAGCGTCTCCCATCGCCTACCTCTGGGTTTCAGCGTCTCCCATTCCCGACCTCTGGGTTACAGCGTCTCCCATCCCTGACCTCTGGGTTACAGCGTCTCCCATCCCCGACCTCTGGGTTACTGTGTCTCGCATCCCCGACCTCTGGGTTCCAGCGTCTCCAATCCCAGACCTCTGGGTTCCAGCGTCTCCCATCGCCGACCTCTGGGTTACAGCCTCACCCCATCCCCAACATCTGGGTTACAGCGTCTCCCATCGCCGACCTCTGGGTTACAGCGTCTCCCATCCCCGACATCTGGGTTTCAGCCTCACCCCATCCGCGACCTCTGGGTTACAGCGTCTCCCATCCCCGACCTCTGTGTTACAGCGTCTCCCATCCCCGACCTCTGGGTTACTGTGTCTCCCATCCCCGACCTCTGGGTTACAGCGTCTCCCAACCCCGACCTCTGGGTTCCAGCGTCTGCCATCCCCGTCCTCTGGGTTCCAGTGCCTCCCAATCACGACCTCTGGATCTCAGCTCACACCATCCCTGACCTCTGGGTTTCAGCATCTCCTATCCCCGAAGTGTGGGTTCCAGCGTCTCCCATCCCCGACCTCTGGGTTACAGCGTCTCCCATCCCCGACCTCTGGGTTACAGGGTCTCCCATCCCCGACTTCTGGGTTTCAGCGTCTCCCATCCCCGACCTCTGGGTTTCAGCGTCTCCCATCCCCGACCTCTGGGTTTCAGCGACTCCCATCCCCGACCTCTGGGTTTCAGCGTCTCCCATCCCCGACCTCTGGGTTTCAGCGTCTCCCATCCCCGACCTCTGGGGAACAGCGTCTCTCATCCCCGACCTTTGGGTTTCAGCGTCTCCTATCCCCGACCTCTTGGTTTCAGCGTCTCCCATCCCCGACCTCTGGGTTTCAGCCTCATCCCATCTCTGTCCTCTGGATTTCAGCGTCTCCCATCCCTGACCTCTGGGTTACAGCGTCTCCCATCCCCGACCTCTGGGTTACTGTGTCTCCCATCCCCGACCTCTGGGTTACATTGTCTCCCATCCCCGACCTCTGGGTTACAGCGTCTCCCAACCCCGACCTCTGGGTTCCAGCGTCTGCCATCCCCGTCCTCTGGGTTCCAGTGCCTCCCAATCACGACCTCTGGATCTCAGCTCACACCATCCCTGACCTCTGGGTTTCAGCATCTCCTATCCCCGAAGTGTGGGTTCCAGCGTCTCCCATCCCCGACCTCTGGGTTACAGCGTCTCCCATCCCCGACCGCTGGATTACAGCGTCTCCCATCCCCGACCTCTGGGTTACAGGGTCTCCCATCCCCGACATCTGGGTTTCAGCGTCTCCCATCCCCGACCTCTGGGTTTCAGCGTCTCCCATCCCTGACCTCTGGGTTTCAGCGACTCCCATCCCCGACCTCTGGGTTTCAGCGTCTCCCATCCCCGATCTCTGGGTTCCAGCGTCTCCCATCCCCGACCTCTGGGTTTCAGCGTCTCCCATCCCCGACCTCTGGGGAACAGCGTCTCCCATCCCCGACCTTTGGGTTTCAGCGTCTCCCATCCCCGACCTCTGGGTTTCAGCCTCATCCCATCTCTGTCCTCTGGATTTCAGCGTCTCCCATCCCTGACCGCTGGATTACAGCGTCTCCCATCCCCGACCTCTGGGTTACAGGGTCTCCCATCCCCGACCTCTGGGTTTCAGCGTCTCCCATCCCCGACCTCTGGGTTTCAGCGACTCCCATCCCCGACCTCTGGGTTTCAGCGTCTCCCATCCCCGATCTCTGGGTTCCAGCGTCTCCCATCCCCGACCTCTGGGGAACAGCGTCTCCCATCCCCGACCTTTGGGTTTCAGCGTCTCCTATCCCCGACCTCTTGGTTTCAGCGTCTCCCATCCCCGACCTCTGGGTTTCAGCCTCATCCCATCTCTGTCCTCTGGATTTCAGCGTCTCCCATCTCTGACTTCTGGGTTTCAGCTTCTCCCATCCCCGACCTCTGGGTTACAACGTCTCCCATCCCCGACCTCTGGGTTACAGAGTCTCCCATCCCCGAAGTCAGTGTTACAGCGTCTCCCATCCCCGACCTCAGGGTTACAGCGTCTCCCATCCCCGACGTCAGGGTTATAGCCTCAACCCATCCCCGACCTCTGGGTTACAGCATCTGCCATTCCCGACCTCTGGGCTACAGCGTCTCCCATCCCCGACCTCTGGGTTACAGCATCTTCCACCCCCGAACTCTGGTTTACAGTGTCTCCCATCTCCGACCACTGGGTTACAGCGGCTCCGATTCCCGACCGCTGGGTTTCAGCATCTCCCATCCCCGACCTCTGGGTTACAGTGTCTCCCATCCCCGACCTCTGGGTTACAGCGTCCCCCATTCCCGACCTCTGTGTTACAGCGTCTCCCATCCCCGACCTCTGGGTTTCAGCGTCTCCCATCCCCGGCCTCTGGGTTACAGCGTCTCCCATCCCCAACCGCAGGGTTCCAGCGTCTCCCATCCCCGACCTCTGGGTTTCAGCGTCTCCCATTCCCGACCTCTGGGTTACAGCGTCTCCCATCCCCGACCTCTGGGTTACAGCGTCTCCCATCCCTGACCTCTCGGTTACTGTGTCTCCCATCCCCGACCTCTGGGTTTCAGCGACTCCAATCCCAGACCTCTGGGTTACAGCGTCTCACATCCCCGACCTTTGGATTTCAGCCTCTTGCCATCCCCGCCCTCTGGGTTTCAGCTTCACCCCATCCCTGACCTTTGGATTTCAGCCTCTTGCCATCCCCGACCTCTGGATTTCAGCCTCACCCCATCCCCGTCCTCTGGATTACAGCGTCTCCCATCGCCTACCTCTGGGTTACAGCGTCTTCCATCCCCGACCTCTGGGTTTCAGCCTCACCCCATCCCCGACCTCTGGTTTTCAGCGTCTCCCATCCCCGACCTCTGGGTTACAGTGTCTCCCATCCCCGACCTCTGGATTACAACGTCTCCCATCCCTGACCTCTGGGTTTCAGCGTCTCCCATCCCCGACCTCTGGGTTACAACGTCTCCCATCCCCGACCACTGGGTTTCAGCCCCATCCCATCCCCGACCTCTGGGTTCCAGCGTCTCCCTATCCCCGACCTCTGGGTTACAGCGTCTCCCATCCACGACCTCTGGGTTACAGCGTCTCCCATCCCCGACGGCTGGGTTACATCGTCTCCCATCCACGACCTCTGGGTTACAGCATCTCCCATCCCCGACCTCTGGGTTACAGCGTCTCCCATCCCCGACCTCTGCGTTACAGCGTCTCCCATCCCCGACCTCTGGGTTTCAGCCTCGTCCCATCCCCGACCTCTGGGTTCCAGCGTCTCCCATCCCCGACCTCTGGGTTACAGCCTCACCCCATCCCCAACATCTGGGTTACAGCGTCTCCCATCGCCGACCTCTGGGTTACAGCGTCTCCCATGGCCGTCATCTGGGTTTCAGCCTCACCCCATCCGCGACCTCTGGGTTACAGCGTCTCCCATCCCCGACCTCTGGGTTACAGCGTCTCCCATCCCCGACCTCTGGGTTACTGTGTCTCCCATCCCCGACCTCTGGGCTACATTGTCTCCCATCCCCGACCTCTGGGTTACAGCGTCTCCCAACCCCGACCTCTGGGTTCCAGCGTCTGCCATCCCCGTCCTCTGGGATCCAGTGCCTCCCATTCACGACCTCTGGATCTCAGCTCACACCATCCCTGACCTCTGGGTTTCAGCATTTCCCTACCCGAAGTGTGGGTTACAGCGTCTCCCATCCCCGACCTCTGGGTTACAGCGTCTCCCATCCCCGACCTCTGGGTTTCAGCGACTCCCATCCCCGACCTCTGGGTTCCAGCGTCTCCCATCCCCGACCTCTGGGTTTCAGCGTCTCCCATCCCTGACCTCTGGGTTACAGCACCTCCCATCCCTGACCTCTGGGTTTCAGCGTTGTAGCGCACAAAGAATACTACCACAAGCGTCTCCCATCCCTGAGCTCTGGGTTTCAGCGTCTCCCATCCCCGACCTGTGGGTTACAACGTCTCCCATCCCCGACCTCTGGGTTACAGAGTCTCCCATCCCCGAAGTCAGTGTTACAGCGTCTCCCATCCCCGACCTCAGGGTTACAGCGTCTCCCATCCCCGACCTCAGGGTTATAGCCTCAACCCATCCCCGACCTCTGGGTTACAGCATCTCCCATTCCCGACCTCTGGGTGACAGCGTCTCCCATCCCCGACCTCTGGGTTACAGCATCTCCCATTCCCGACCTCTGGGTGACAGCGTCTCCCATCCCCGACCTCTGGGTTACAGCATCTCCCATTCCCGACCTCTGGGTGACAGCGACTTCCATCCCCGAACTCTGGTTTACAGTGTCTCCCATCTCCGACCACTGGGTTACAGCGGCTCCGATTCCCGACCGCTGGGTTTCAGAATCTCCCATCCCCGACCTCTGGGTTACAGTGTCTCCCATCCCCTACCTCTGGGTTACAGCGTCCCCCATTCCCGACCTCTGTGTTACAGCGTCTCCCATCCCCGACCTCTGGGTTTCAGCGTCTCCCATCCCCGACCTCTGGGTTACAGCGTCTCCCATCCCCAACCGCAGGGTTCCAGCGTCTCCCATCCCCGACCACTTGGTTTCAGCGTCTCCCATTCCCGACCTCTGGGTTACAGCGTCTCCCATCCCCGACCTCTGGGTTACAGCGTCTCCCATCCCCGACCTCTCGGTTACTGTGTCTCCCATCCCCGACCTCTGGGTTTCAGCGACTCCAATCCCAGACCTCTGGGTTACAGCGTCTCACATCCCCGACCTTTGGAATTCAGCCTCTTGCCATCCCCGCCCTCTGGGTTTCAGCTTCACCCCATCCCTGACCTTTGGATTTCAGCCTCTTGCCATCCCCGACCTCTGGGTTTCAGCCTCACCCCATCCCCGTCCTCTGGATTACAGCGTCTCCCATCGCCTACCTATGGGTTTCAGCCTCACCCCATCCCCGACCTCTGGTTTTCAGCGTCTCCCATCCCCGACCTCTGGGTTACAGTGTCTCCCATCCCCGACCTCTGGATTACAACGTCTCCCATCCCTGACCTCTGGGTTTCAGCGTCTCCCATCCCTGACCTCTGGGTTACAACGTCTCCCATCCCCGACCACTGGGTTTCAGCCCCATCCCATCCCCGACCTCTGGGTTGCAGCGTCTCCCTATCCCCGACCTCTGGGTTACAGCGTCTCCCAGCCACGACCTCTGGGTTACAGCGTCTCCCATCCCCGACGGCTGGGTTACAGCGTCTCCCATCCACGACCTCTGGGTTACAGCATCTCCCATCCCCGACCTCTGGGTTACAGCGTCTCCCATCCACGACCTCTGCGTTACAGCGTCTCCCATCCCCGACCTCTGGGTTTCAGCCTCGTCCCATCCCCGACCTCTGGGTTCCAGCGTCTCCCATCCCCGACCTCTGGGTTACAGTCTCACCCCATCCCCAACATCTGGGTTACAGCGTCTCCCATCGCCGACCTCTGGGTTACAGCGTCTCCCATGGCCGACATCTGGGTTTCAGCCTCACCCCATCCGCGACCTCTGGGTTACAGCGTCTCCCATCCCCGACCTCTGGGTTACAGCGTCTCCCATCCCCGACCTCTGGGTTACTGTGTCTGCCATCCCCGACCTCTGGGCTACATTGTCTCCCATCCCCGACCTCTGGGTTACAGCGTCTCCAAACCCCGACCTCTGGGTTCCAGCGTCTGCCATCCCCGTCCTCTGGGTTCCAGTGCCTCCCATTCACGACCTCTGGATCTCAGCTCACACCATCCCTGACCTCTGGGATTCAGCATCTCCCTACCCGAAGTGTGGGTTACAGCGTCTCCCATCCCCGACCTCTGGGTTACAGCGTCTCCCATCCCCGACCGCTGGATTACAGCGTCTCCCATCCCCGACCTCTGGGTTTCAGTGTCTCCCATCCCCGACCTCCGGGTTCCAGCGTCTCCCATCCACGACCTCTGGGTTTCAGCGTCTCACATCCCCGACCTCTGGGTTACAGTGTCTCCCATCCCCGACCTCTGGGTTTCAGCGACTCCCATCCCCGACCTCTGGGTTTCAGCATCTCCCATCCCCGACCTCTGGGTTCCACCGTCTCCCAACCCCGACCTCTGGGGAACAGCGTCTCCCATCCCCGACCTTTGGGTTTCAGCGTCTCCTATCCCCGACCTCTGGGTTTCAGCGTCTCCCATCCCCGACCTCTGGCTTTCAGCCTCATCCCATCTCTGACCTCTGGATTTCAGCACCACCCATCCCCGACCTCTGGGTTTCAGCGTTGTAGCGCACAAAGATTACTATCCCAAGCGTCTCCCATCCCTGACCTCTGGGTTTCAGCGTCTCCCATACCCGACCTCTGGGTTACAACGTCTCCCATCCACGACCTCTGGGTTACTGCGTCTCCCATTCTCAAAATCAGGGTTACAGCGTCTCCCATTCCCGACCTCTGTGTTTCAGCGTCTCCCATCCCCGACCTCTGGGTTACAGTGTCTCCCATCCCCGACCTCTGGGTTTCAGCGTCTCCCATCCCCGACCTCTGGGTTTCAGCGTCTCCCATCCCCGACCTCTGGGTTACAGTGTCTCCCATCCCCGACCTCTGGGTTTCAGCGACTCCCATCCCCGACCTCTGGGTTTCAGCGTCTCCCATCCCCGACCTCTGGGTTCCAGCGTCTCCCATCCCCGATCTCTGGGGAACAGCGTCTCCCATCCCCGACCTTTGGGTTACAGCGTCTCCCATCCACGAAATCAGGGTTACAGCGTCTCCCATTCCCGACCTCTGTGTTTCAGCGTCTCCCATCCCCGACCTCTGGGGTACAGTGTCTCCCATCCCCGACCTCTGTGTTTCAGCGTCTCCCATCCCCGACCTCTGTGTTTCAGCGTCTCCCATCCCCGACCTCTGGGTTACAGTGTCTCCCATCCCCGACCTCTGGGTTTCAGCGACTCCCATCCCCGACCTCTGGGTTCCAGCGTCTCCCTATCCCCGACCTCTGGGTTACAGCGTCTCCCATCCACGACCTCTGGGTTACAGCGTCTCCCATCCCCGACGGCTGGGTTACATCGTCTCCCATCCACGACCTCTGGGTTACAGCATCTCCCATCCCCGACCTCTGGGTTACAGCGTCTCCCATCCCCGACCTCTGCGTTACAGCGTCTCCCATCCCCGACCTCTGGGTTACAGTGTCTCCCATCCCCGACCACTGGGTTTCAGCCCCATCCCATCCCCGACCTCTGGGTTCCAGCGTCTCCCTATCCCCGACCTCTGGGTTACAGCGTCTCCCATCCACGACCTCTGGGTTACAGCGTCTCCCATCCCCGACGGCTGGGTTACATCGTCTCCCATCCACGACCTCTGGGTTACAGCATCTCCCATCCCCGACCTCTGGGTTACAGCGTCTCCCATCCCCGACCTCTGCGTTACAGCGTCTCCCATCCCCGACCTCTGGGTTTCAGCCTCGTCCCATCCCCGACCTCTGGGTTCCAGCGTCTCCCATCCCCGACCTCTGGGTTACAGCCTCACCCCATCCCCAACATCTGGGTTACAGCGTCTCCCATCGCCGACCTCTGGGTTACAGCGTCTCCCATGGCCGACATCTGGGTTTCAGCCTCACCCCATCCGCGACCTCTGGGTTACAGCGTCTCCCATCCCCGACCTCTGGGTTACAGCGTCTCCCATCCCCGACCTCTGGGTTACTGTGTCTCCCATTCCCGACCTCTGGGCTACATTGTCTCCCATCCCCGACCTCTGGGTTACAGCGTCTCCCAACCCCGACCTCTGGGTTCCAGCGTCTGCCATCCCCGTCCTCTGGGATCCAGTGCCTCCCATTCACGACCTCTGGATCTCAGCTCACACCATCCCTGACCTCTGGGTTTCAGCATTTCCCTACCCGAAGTGTGGGTTACAGCGTCTCCCATCCCCGACCTCTGGGTTACAGCGTCTCCCATCCCCGACCTCTGGGTTTCAGCGACTCCCATCCCCGACCTCTGGGTTCCAGCGTCTCCCATCCCCGACCTCTGGGTTTCAGCGTCTCCCATCCCTGACCTCTGGGTTACAGCACCTCCCATCCCTGACCTCTGGGTTTCAGCGTTGTAGCGCACAAAGAATACTACCACAAGCGTCTCCCATCCCTGAGCTCTGGGTTTCAGCGTCTCCCATCCCCGACCTCTGGGTTACAACGTCTCCCATCCCCGACCTCTGGGTTACAGAGTCTCCCATCCCCGAAGTCAGTGTTACAGCGTCTCCCATCCCCGACCTCAGGGTTACAGCGTCTCCCATCCCCGACCTCAGGGTTATAGCCTCAACCCATCCCCGACCTCTGGGTTACAGCATCTCCCATTCCCGACCTCTGGGTGACAGCGTCTCCCATCCCCGACCTCTGGGTTACAGCATCTCCCATTCCCGACCTCTGGGTGACAGCGTCTCCCATCCCCGACCTCTGGGTTACAGCATCTCCCATTCCCGACCTCTGGGTGACAGCGACTTCCATCCCCGAACTCTGGTTTACAGTGTCTCCCATCTCCGACCACTGGGTTACAGCGGCTCCGATTCCCGACCGCTGGGTTTCAGAATCTCCCATCCCCGACCTCTGGGTTACAATGTCTCCCATCCCCTACCTCTGGGTTACAGCGTCCCCCATTCCCGACCTCTGTGTTACAGCGTCTCCCATCCCCGACCTCTGGGTTTCAGCGTCTCCCATCCCCGACCTCTGGGTTACAGCGTCTCCCATCCCCAACCGCAGGGTTCCAGCGTCTCCCATCCCCGACCTCTTGGTTTCAGCGTCTCCCATTCCCGACCTCTGGGTTACAGCGTCTCCCATCCCCGACCTCTGGGTTACAGCGTCTCCCATCCCCGACCTCTCGGTTACTGTGTCTCCCATCCCCGACCTCTGGGTTTCAGCGACTCCAATCCCAGACCTCTGGGTTACAGCGTCTCACATCCCCGACCTTTGGAATTCAGCCTCTTGCCATCCCCGCCCTCTGGGTTTCAGCTTCACCCCATCCCTGACCTTTGGATTTCAGCCTCTTGCCATCCCCGACCTCTGGGTTTCAGCCTCACCCCATCCCCGTCCTCTGGATTACAGCGTCTCCCATCGCCTGCCTATGGGTTTCAGCCTCACCCCATCCCCGACCTCTGGTTTTCAGCGTCTCCCATCCCCGACCTCTGGGTTACAGTGTCTCCCATCCCCGACCTCTGGATTACAACGTCTCCCATCCCTGACCTCTGGGTTTCAGCGTCTCCCATCCCTGACCTCTGGGTTACAACGTCTCCCATCCCCGACCACTGGGTTTCAGCCCCATCCCATCCCCGACCTCTGGGTTGCAGCGTCTCCCTATCCCCGACCTCTGGGTTACAGCGTCTCCCAGCCACGACCTCTGGGTTACAGCGTCTCCCATCCCCGACGGCTGGGTTACAGCGTCTCCCATCGACGACCTCTGGGTTACAGCATCTCCCATCCCCGACCTCTGGGTTACAGCGTCTCCCATCCCCGACCTCTGCGTTACAGCGTCTCCCATCCCCGACCTCTGGGTTTCAGCCTCGTCCCATCCCCGACCTCTGGGTTCCAGCGTCTCCCATCCCCGACCTCTGGGTTACAGTCTCACCCCATCCCCAACATCTGGGTTACAGCGTCTCCCATCGCCGACCTCTGGGTTACAGCGTCTCCCATGGCCGACATCTGGGTTTCAGCCTCACCCCATCCGCGACCTCTGGGTTACAGCGTCTCCCATCCCCGACCTCTGGGTTACAGCGTCTCCCATCCCCGACCTCTGGGTTACTGTGTCTGCCATCCCCGACCTCTGGGCTACATTGTCTCCCATCCCCGACCTCTGGGTTACAGCGTCTCCAAACCCCGACCTCTGGGTTCCAGCGTCTGCCATCCCCGTCCTCTGGGTTCCAGTGCCTCCCATTCACGACCTCTGGATCTCAGCTCACACCATCCCTGACCTCTGGGTTTCAGCATCTCCCTACCCAAAGTGTGGGTTACAGCGTCTCCCATCCCCGACCTCTGGGTTACAGCGTCTCCCATCCCCGACCGCTGGATTACAGCGTCTCCCATCCCCGACCTCTGGGTTTCAGTGTCTCCCATCCCCGACCTCCGGGTTCCAGCGTCTCCCATCCCCGACCTCTGGGTTTCAGCGTCTCACATCCCCGACCTCTGGGTTACAGTGTCTCCCATCCCCGACCTCTGGGTTTCAGCGACTCCCATCCCCGACCTCTGGGTTTCAGCATCTCCCATCCCCAACCTCTGGGTTCCACCGTCTCCCAACCCCGACCTCTGGGGAACAGCGTCTCCCATCCCCGACCTTTGGGTTTCAGCGTCTCCTATCCCCGACCTCTGGGTTTCAGCGTCTCCCATCCCCGACCTCTGGCTTTCAGCCTCATCCCATCTCTGACCTCTGGATTTCAGCGTCTCCCGTCCCTGACCACTGGGTTACAGCACCTCCCATCCCCGACCTCTGGGTTTCAGCGTTGTAGCGCACAAAGATTACTACCCCAAGCGTCTCCCATCCCTGACCTCTGGGTTTCAGCGTCTCCCATACCCGACCTCTGGGTTACAACGCCTCCCATCCACGACCTCTGGGTTACTGCGTCTCCCATTCTCAAAATCAGGGTTACAGCGTCTCCCATTCCCGACCTCTGTGTTTCAGCGTCTCCCATCCCCGACCTCTGGGTTACAGTGTCTCCCATCCCCGACCTCTGGGTTTCAGCGTCTCCCATCCCCGACCTCTGTGTTTCAGCGTCTCCCATCCCCGACCTCTGGGTTACAGTGTCTCCCATTCCCGACCTCTGGGTTTCAGCGACTCCCATCCCCGACCTCTGGGTTTCAGCGTCTCCCATCCCCGACCTCTGGGTTCCAGCGTCTCCCATCCCCGACCTCTGGGGAACAGCGTCTCCCATCCCCGACCTTTGGGTTTCAGCGTCTCGCATCCCCGACCTCTGGGTTTCAGCCTCATCCAATCTCTGACCTCTGGATTTCAGCGTCTCCCATCCCCGACCTCTCGGTTACTATGTCTCCCATCCCCGACCTCTGGGTTTCAGCGACTCCAATCCCAGACCTCTGGGTTACAGCGTCTCACATCCCCGACCTTTGGATTTCAGCCTCTTGCCATCCCCGCCCTCTGGGTTTCAGCTTCACCCCATCCCTGACCTTTGGATTTCAGCCTCTTGCCATCCCCGACCTCTGGGTTTCAGCCTCACCCCATCCCCGTCCTCTGGATTACAGCGTCTCCCATCGCCTACCTCTGGGTTACAGCGTCTTCCATCCCCGACCTCTGGGTTTCAGCCTCACCCCATCCCCGACCTCTGGTTTTCAGCGTCTCCCATCCCCGACCTCTGGGTTACAGTGTCTCCCATCCCCGACCTCTGGATTACAACGTCTCCCATCCCTGACCTCTGGGTTTCAGCGTCTCCCATCCCCGACCTCTGGGTTACAACGTCTTCCATCCCCGACCTCTGGATTACAGCGTCTCCCATCGCCTACCTCTGGGTTACAGCGTCTTCCATCCCCGACCTCTGGGTTTCAGCCTCACCCCATCCCCGACCTCTGGATTACAGCGTCTCCCATCGCCTACCTCTGGGTTACAGCGTCTTCCATCCCCGACCTCTGGGTTTCAGCCTCACCCCATCCCCGACCTCTGGTTTTCAGCGTCTCCCATCCCCGACCTCTGGGTTACAGTCTCACCCCATCCCCAACATCTGGGTTACAGCGTCTCCCATCGCCGACCTCTGGGTTTCAGCGTCTCCCATCCCTGACCTCTGGGTTACAACGTCTCCCATCCCCGACCACTGGGTTTCAGCCTCACCCCATCCCCGTCCTCTGGATTACAGCGTCTCCCATCGCCTACCTATGGGTTTCAGCCTCACCCCATCCCCGACCTCTGGTTTTCAGCGTCTCCCATCCCCGACCTCTGGGTTACAGTGTCTCCCATCCCCGACCTCTGGATTACAACGTCTCCCATCCCTGACCTCTGGGTTTCAGCGTCTCCCATCCCTGACCTCTGGGTTACAACGTCTCCCATCCCCGACCACTGGGTTTCAGCCCCATCCCATCCCCGACCTCTGGGTTGCAGCGTCTCCCTATCCCCGACCTCTGGGTTACAGCGTCTCCCAGCCACGACCTCTGGGTTACAGCGTCTCCCATCCCCGACGGCTGGGTTACAGCGTCTCCCATCCACGACCTCTGGGTTACAGCATCTCCCATCCCCGACCTCTGGGTTACAGCGTCTCCCATCCACGACCTCTGCGTTACAGCGTCTCCCATCCCCGACCTCTGGGTTTCAGCCTCGTCCCATCCCCGACCTCTGGGTTCCAGCGTCTCCCATCCCCGACCTCTGGGTTACAGTCTCACCCCATCCCCAACATCTGGGTTACAGCGTCTCCCATCGCCGACCTCTGGGTTACAGCGTCTCCCATGGCCGACATCTGGGTTTCAGCCTCACCCCATCCGCGACCTCTGGGTTACAGCGTCTCCCATCCCCGACCTCTGGGTTACAGCGTCTCCCATCCCCGACCTCTGGGTTACTGTGTCTGCCATCCCCGACCTCTGGGCTACATTGTCTCCCATCCCCGACCTCTGGGTTACAGCGTCTCCAAACCCCGACCTCTGGGTTCCAGCGTCTGCCATCCCCGTCCTCTGGGTTCCAGTGCCTCCCATTCACGACCTCTGGATCTCAGCTCACACCATCCCTGACCTCTGGGATTCAGCATCTCCCTACCCGAAGTGTGGGTTACAGCGTCTCCCATCCCCGACCTCTGGGTTACAGCGTCTCCCATCCCCGACCGCTGGATTACAGCGTCTCCCATCCCCGACCTCTGGGTTTCAGTGTCTCCCATCCCCGACCTCCGGGTTCCAGCGTCTCCCATCCACGACCTCTGGGTTTCAGCGTCTCACATCCCCGACCTCTGGGTTACAGTGTCTCCCATCCCCGACCTCTGGGTTTCAGCGACTCCCATCCCCGACCTCTGGGTTTCAGCATCTCCCATCCCCGACCTCTGGGTTCCACCGTCTCCCAACCCCGACCTCTGGGGAACAGCGTCTCCCATCCCCGACCTTTGGGTTTCAGCGTCTCCTATCCCCGACCTCTGGGTTTCAGCGTCTCCCATCCCCGACCTCTGGCTTTCAGCCTCATCCCATCTCTGACCTCTGGATTTCAGCACCACCCATCCCCGACCTCTGGGTTTCAGCGTTGTAGCGCACAAAGATTACTATCCCAAGCGTCTCCCATCCCTGACCTCTGGGTTTCAGCGTCTCCCATACCCGACCTCTGGGTTACAACGTCTCCCATCCACGACCTCTGGGTTACTGCGTCTCCCATTCTCAAAATCAGGGTTACAGCGTCTCCCATTCCCGACCTCTGTGTTTCAGCGTCTCCCATCCCCGACCTCTGGGTTACAGTGTCTCCCATCCCCGACCTCTGGGTTTCAGCGTCTCCCATCCCCGACCTCTGGGTTTCAGCGTCTCCCATCCCCGACCTCTGGGTTACAGTGTCTCCCATCCCCGACCTCTGGGTTTCAGCGACTCCCATCCCCGACCTCTGGGTTTCAGCGTCTCCCATCCCCGACCTCTGGGTTCCAGCGTCTCCCATCCCCGATCTCTGGGGAACAGCGTCTCCCATCCCCGACCTTTGGGTTACAGCGTCTCCCATCCACGAAATCAGGGTTACAGCGTCTCCCATTCCCGACCTCTGTGTTTCAGCGTCTCCCATCCCCGACCTCTGGGGTACAGTGTCTCCCATCCCCGACCTCTGTGTTTCAGCGTCTCCCATCCCCGACCTCTGTGTTTCAGCGTCTCCCATCCCCGACCTCTGGGTTACAGTGTCTCCCATCCCCGACCTCTGGGTTTCAGCGACTCCCATCCCCGACCTCTGGGTTCCAGCGTCTCCCTATCCCCGACCTCTGGGTTACAGCGTCTCCCATCCACGACCTCTGGGTTACAGCGTCTCCCATCCCCGACGGCTGGGTTACATCGTCTCCCATCCACGACCTCTGGGTTACAGCATCTCCCATCCCCGACCTCTGGGTTACAGCGTCTCCCATCCCCGACCTCTGCGTTACAGCGTCTCCCATCCCCGACCTCTGGGTTACAGTGTCTCCCATCCCCGACCACTGGGTTTCAGCCCCATCCCATCCCCGACCTCTGGGTTCCAGCGTCTCCCTATCCCCGACCTCTGGGTTACAGCGTCTCCCATCCACGACCTCTGGGTTACAGCGTCTCCCATCCCCGACGGCTGGGTTACATCGTCTCCCATCCACGACCTCTGGGTTACAGCATCTCCCATCCCCGACCTCTGGGTTACAGCGTCTCCCATCCCCGACCTCTGCGTTACAGCGTCTCCCATCCCCGACCTCTGGGTTTCAGCCTCGTCCCATCCCCGACCTCTGGGTTCCAGCGTCTCCCATCCCCGACCTCTGGGTTACAGCCTCACCCCATCCCCAACATCTGGGTTACAGCGTCTCCCATCGCCGACCTCTGGGTTACAGCGTCTCCCATGGCCGACATCTGGGTTTCAGCCTCACCCCATCCGCGACCTCTGGGTTACAGCGTCTCCCATCCCCGACCTCTGGGTTACAGCGTCTCCCATCCCCGACCTCTGGGTTACTGTGTCTCCCATTCCCGACCTCTGGGCTACATTGTCTCCCATCCCCGACCTCTGGGTTACAGCGTCTCCCAACCCCGACCTCTGGGTTCCAGCGTCTGCCATCCCCGTCCTCAGGGATCCAGTGCCTCCCATTCACGACCTCTGGATCTCAGCTCACACCATCCCTGACCTCTGGGTTTCAGCATTTCCCTACCCGAAGTGTGGGTTACAGCGTCTCCCATCCCCGACCTCTGGGTTACAGCGTCTCCCATCCCCGACCTCTGGGTTTCAGCGACTCCCATCCCCGACCTCTGGGTTCCAGCGTCTCCCATCCCCGACCTCTGGGTTTCAGCGTCTCCCATCCCTGACCTCTGGGTTACAGCACCTCCCATCCCTGACCTCTGGGTTTCAGCGTTGTAGCGCACAAAGAATACTACCACAAGCGTCTCCCATCCCTGAGCTCTGGGTTTCAGCGTCTCCCATCCCCGACCTCTGGGTTACAACGTCTCCCATCCCCGACCTCTGGGTTACAGAGTCTCCCATCCCCGAAGTCAGTGTTACAGCGTCTCCCATCCCCGACCTCAGGGTTACAGCGTCTCCCATCCCCGACCTCAGGGTTATAGCCTCAACCCATCCCCGACCTCTGGGTTACAGCATCTCCCATTCCCGACCTCTGGGTGACAGCGTCTCCCATCCCCGACCTCTGGGTTACAGCATCTCCCATTCCCGACCTCTGGGTGACAGCGTCTCCCATCCCCGACCTCTGGGTTACAGCATCTCCCATTCCCGACCTCTGGGTGACAGCGACTTCCATCCCCGAACTCTGGTTTACAGTGTCTCCCATCTCCGACCACTGGGTTACAGCGGCTCCGATTCCCGACCGCTGGGTTTCAGAATCTCCCATCCCCGACCTCTGGGTTACAATGTCTCCCATCCCCTACCTCTGGGTTACAGCGTCCCCCATTCCCGACCTCTGTGTTACAGCGTCTCCCATCCCCGACCTCTGGGTTTCAGCGTCTCCCATCCCCGACCTCTGGGTTACAGCGTCTCCCATCCCCAACCGCAGGGTTCCAGCGTCTCCCATCCCCGACCTCTTGGTTTCAGCGTCTCCCATTCCCGACCTCTGGGTTACAGCGTCTCCCATCCCCGACCTCTGGGTTACAGCGTCTCCCATCCCCGACCTCTCGGTTACTGTGTCTCCCATCCCCGACCTCTGGGTTTCAGCGACTCCAATCCCAGACCTCTGGGTTACAGCGTCTCACATCCCCGACCTTTGGAATTCAGCCTCTTGCCATCCCCGCCCTCTGGGTTTCAGCTTCACCCCATCCCTGACCTTTGGATTTCAGCCTCTTGCCATCCCCGACCTCTGGGTTTCAGCCTCACCCCATCCCCGTCCTCTGGATTACAGCGTCTCCCATCGCCTGCCTATGGGTTTCAGCCTCACCCCATCCCCGACCTCTGGTTTTCAGCGTCTCCCATCCCCGACCTCTGGGTTACAGTGTCTCCCATCCCCGACCTCTGGATTACAACGTCTCCCATCCCTGACCTCTGGGTTTCAGCGTCTCCCATCCCTGACCTCTGGGTTACAACGTCTCCCATCCCCGACCACTGGGTTTCAGCCCCATCCCATCCCCGACCTCTGGGTTGCAGCGTCTCCCTATCCCCGACCTCTGGGTTACAGCGTCTCCCAGCCACGACCTCTGGGTTACAGCGTCTCCCATCCCCGACGGCTGGGTTACAGCGTCTCCCATCGACGACCTCTGGGTTACAGCATCTCCCATCCCCGACCTCTGGGTTACAGCGTCTCCCATCCCCGACCTCTGCGTTACAGCGTCTCCCATCCCCGACCTCTGGGTTTCAGCCTCGTCCCATCCCCGACCTCTGGGTTCCAGCGTCTCCCATCCCCGACCTCTGGGTTACAGTCTCACCCCATCCCCAACATCTGGGTTACAGCGTCTCCCATCGCCGACCTCTGGGTTACAGCGTCTCCCATGGCCGACATCTGGGTTTCAGCCTCACCCCATCCGCGACCTCTGGGTTACAGCGTCTCCCATCCCCGACCTCTGGGTTACAGCGTCTCCCATCCCCGACCTCTGGGTTACTGTGTCTGCCATCCCCGACCTCTGGGCTACATTGTCTCCCATCCCCGACCTCTGGGTTACAGCGTCTCCAAACCCCGACCTCTGGGTTCCAGCGTCTGCCATCCCCGTCCTCTGGGTTCCAGTGCCTCCCATTCACGACCTCTGGATCTCAGCTCACACCATCCCTGACCTCTGGGTTTCAGCATCTCCCTACCCAAAGTGTGGGTTACAGCGTCTCCCATCCCCGACCTCTGGGTTACAGCGTCTCCCATCCCCGACCGCTGGATTACAGCGTCTCCCATCCCCGACCTCTGGGTTTCAGTGTCTCCCATCCCCGACCTCCGGGTTCCAGCGTCTCCCATCCCCGACCTCTGGGTTTCAGCGTCTCACATCCCCGACCTCTGGGTTACAGTGTCTCCCATCCCCGACCTCTGGGTTTCAGCGACTCCCATCCCCGACCTCTGGGTTTCAGCATCTCCCATCCCCAACCTCTGGGTTCCACCGTCTCCCAACCCCGACCTCTGGGGAACAGCGTCTCCCATCCCCGACCTTTGGGTTTCAGCGTCTCCTATCCCCGACCTCTGGGTTTCAGCGTCTCCCATCCCCGACCTCTGGCTTTCAGCCTCATCCCATCTCTGACCTCTGGATTTCAGCGTCTCCCGTCCCTGACCACTGGGTTACAGCACCTCCCATCCCCGACCTCTGGGTTTCAGCGTTGTAGCGCACAAAGATTACTACCCCAAGCGTCTCCCATCCCTGACCTCTGGGTTTCAGCGTCTCCCATACCCGACCTCTGGGTTACAACGCCTCCCATCCACGACCTCTGGGTTACTGCGTCTCCCATTCTCAAAATCAGGGTTACAGCGTCTCCCATTCCCGACCTCTGTGTTTCAGCGTCTCCCATCCCCGACCTCTGGGTTACAGTGTCTCCCATCCCCGACCTCTGGGTTTCAGCGTCTCCCATCCCCGACCTCTGTGTTTCAGCGTCTCCCATCCCCGACCTCTGGGTTACAGTGTCTCCCATTCCCGACCTCTGGGTTTCAGCGACTCCCATCCCCGACCTCTGGGTTTCAGCGTCTCCCATCCCCGACCTCTGGGTTCCAGCGTCTCCCATCCCCGACCTCTGGGGAACAGCGTCTCCCATCCCCGACCTTTGGGTTTCAGCGTCTCGCATCCCCGACCTCTGGGTTTCAGCCTCATCCAATCTCTGACCTCTGGATTTCAGCGTCTCCCATCCCCGACCTCTCGGTTACTATGTCTCCCATCCCCGACCTCTGGGTTTCAGCGACTCCAATCCCAGACCTCTGGGTTACAGCGTCTCACATCCCCGACCTTTGGATTTCAGCCTCTTGCCATCCCCGCCCTCTGGGTTTCAGCTTCACCCCATCCCTGACCTTTGGATTTCAGCCTCTTGCCATCCCCGACCTCTGGGTTTCAGCCTCACCCCATCCCCGTCCTCTGGATTACAGCGTCTCCCATCGCCTACCTCTGGGTTACAGCGTCTTCCATCCCCGACCTCTGGGTTTCAGCCTCACCCCATCCCCGACCTCTGGTTTTCAGCGTCTCCCATCCCCGACCTCTGGGTTACAGTGTCTCCCATCCCCGACCTCTGGATTACAACGTCTCCCATCCCTGACCTCTGGGTTTCAGCGTCTCCCATCCCCGACCTCTGGGTTACAACGTCTTCCATCCCCGACCTCTGGATTACAGCGTCTCCCATCGCCTACCTCTGGGTTACAGCGTCTTCCATCCCCGACCTCTGGGTTTCAGCCTCACCCCATCCCCGACCTCTGGATTACAGCGTCTCCCATCGCCTACCTCTGGGTTACAGCGTCTTCCATCCCCGACCTCTGGGTTTCAGCCTCACCCCATCCCCGACCTCTGGTTTTCAGCGTCTCCCATCCCCGACCTCTGGGTTACAGTGTCTCCCATCCCCGACCTCTGGATTACAACGTCTCCCATCCCTGACCTCTGGGTTTCAGCGTCTCCCATCCCCGACCTCTGGGTTACAACGTCTCCCATCCCCGACCACTGGGTTTCAGCCCCATCCCATCCCCGACCTCTGGGTTCCAGCGTCTCCCTATCCCCGACCTCTGGGTTACAGCGTCTCCCATCCACGACCTCTGGGTTACAGCGTCTCCCATCCCCGACGGCTGGGTTACAGCGTCTCCCATCCACGACCTCTGGGTTACAGCATCTCCCATCCCCGACCTCTGGGTTACAGCGTCTCCCATCTCCAACCTCTGCGTTACAGCGTCTCCCATCCCCGACCTCTGGGTTTCAGCCTCGTCCCATCCCCGACCTCTGGGTTCCAGCGTCTCCCATCCCCGACCTCTGGGTTACAGCCTCACCCCATCCCCAACATCTGGGTTACAGCGTCTCCCATCGCCGACCTCTGGGTTACAGCGTCTCCCATGGCCGACATCTGGGTTTCAGCCTCACCCCATCCGCGACCTCTGGGTTACAGCGTCTCCCATCCCCGACCTCTGGGTTACAGCGTCTCCCATCCCCGACCTCTGGGTTACTGTGTCTCCCATCCCCGACCTCTGGGCTACATTGTCTCCAATCCCCGACCTCTGGGTTACAGCGTCTCCCAACCCCGACCTCTGGGTTCCAGCGTCTGCCATCCCCGTCCTCTGGGTTCCAGTGCCTCCCATTCACGACCTCTGGATCTCAGCTCACACCATCCCTGACATCTGGGTTTCAGCATCTCCCTACCCGAAGTGTGGGTTACAGCGTCTCCCATCCCCGACCTCTGGGTTACAGCGTCTCCCATCCCCGACCTCTGGGTTACAGCGTCTTCCATCCACGACCTCTGGGTTTCATCGTCTCCCATCCCCGACCTCTGGGTTTCAGCGTCTCCCATACCCGACCTCTGGGTTACAACGTCTCCCATCCACGACCTCTGGGTTACAGCGTCTCCCATCCACGAAATCAGGGTTACAGCGTCTCCCATTCCAGACCTCTGTGTTTCAACGTCACCCATCCCCGACCTCTGGGTTACAGTGTCTCCCATCCCCGACCTCTGGGTTTCAGCGTCTCCCATCCCCGACCTCTGGGTTTCAGCGTCTCCCATCCCCGACCTCTGGGTTACAGTGTCTCCCATCCACAACCTCTGGGTTTCAGCGACTCCCATCCCCAACCTCTGGGTTTCAGCGTCTCCCATCACCGACCTCTGGGTTCCAGCGTCTCCCATCCCCGACCTCTGGGGAACAGCGTCTACCATCCCCGACCTTTGGGTTTCAGCGTCTCCTATCTCCGACCTCTGGGTTTCAGCGTCTCCCATCCCCGACCTCTGGGTTTCAGCCTCATCCCATCTCTGACCTCTGGATTTCAGCGTCTCCCGTCCCTGACCTCTGGGTTTCAGCGTCTCCTATCTCCGACCTCTGGGTTACAGCACCTCCCATCCCCGACCTCTGGGTTTCAGCGTTGTAGCGCACAAAGAATACTACCACAAGCGTCTCCCATCCCTGACCTCTGGGTTTCAGCGTCTCCCATCCCCGACCTCTGGGTTACAACGTCTCCCATCCACGACCTCTGGGTTACAGCGTCTCCCATCCACGAAATCAGGGTTACAGCGTCTCCCATCCCCGACCTCAGGGTTACAGCGTCTCCCATCCCCGACCTCAGGGTTACAGCCTCTCCCATCCCCGACCTCTGGGTTACAGCATCTCCCATTCCCGACCTCTGGGTTACAGCGTCTCCCATCCCCGACCTCTGGGTTACAGCATCTCCCATCCCCGAACTCTGGTTTACAGTGTCTCCCATCTCCGACCACTGGGTTACAGCGTCTCCGATCCCCGACCGCTGGGTTTCAGCATCTCCCAACTGAGACATCTGGGTTACAGTATCTCCCATCCCCGATCTCTGGGTTACAGCGTCCCCCATTCCCGACCTCTGTGTTACAGTGTCTCCCATCCCCGACCTCTGGGTTTCAGCGTCTCCCATCCCCGAAGTGTGGGTTCCAGCGTCTCCCATCCCCGACCTCTGTGTTTCAGCGTCTCCCATCCCCGACCTCTGGGTTACAGCGTCTCCCATCCCCGACCTCTGGGTTTCAGCGTCTCCCATCCCCGACCTCTGGGTTTCAGCTTCTCCCATCCCCGACCTCTGGGTTACAGCATCTGCCATCCCCGACCTCTGGGTTACAGCGTCTCCCATTCCCGACCTCTGTGTTTCAGCGTCTCCCATCCCCGACCTCTGGGTTACAGTGTCTCCCATCCCCGACCTCTGGGTTTCAGCGTCTCCCATTCCCGACCTCTGTGTTTCAGCGTCTCCCATCCCCGACCTCTGGGTTACAGTGTCTCCCATCCCCGACCTCTGGGTTTCAGCGTCTCCCATCCCCGACCTCTAGGTTTCAGCGTCCCCCATCCCCGACCTCTGTGTTTCAGCGACTCCCATCCCCGACCTCTGGGTTTCAGCATCTCCCATCCCCGACCTCTGGGTTCCAACGTCTCCCATCCCCGACCTCTGGGGAACAGCGTCTCCCATCCCCGACCTTTGGGTTTCGGCGTCTCCTATCCCCGACCTCTGGGTTTCAGCGTCTCCCATCCCCGACCTCTGGGTTTCAGCCTCATCCCATCTCTGACCTCTGGATTTCAGCGTCTCCCATCCCCGACCTCTGGGTTACAGCACCTCCCATCCCCGACCTCTGGGTTTCAGCGTTGTAGCGCACAAAGAATACTACCACAAGCGTCTCCCATCCCTTACCTCTGGGTTTCAGCGTCTCCCATCCCCGAAGTCAGTGTTAGAGCGTCTCCCATCCCCGACCTCAGGGTTACAGCGTCTCCCATCCCCGACCTCAGGGTTACAGCCTCTCCCATCCCCGACCTCTGGGTTTCAGCATCTCCCATTCCCGACCTCTGGGTTACAGCATCTCCCATCCCCGACCTCTGGGTTACAGCATCTCCCATCCCCGAACTCTGGTTTACAGTGTCTCCCATCTCCGACCACTGGGTTACAGCGTCTCCGATCCCCGACCGCTGGGTTTCAGCATCTCCCATCCCCGACCTCTGGGTTACAGTATCTCCCATCCCCGACCTCTGGGTTACAGCGTCCCACATTCCCGATCTCGGTGTCACAGCGTCTCCCATCCCCGACCTCTGGGTTTCAGCGTCTCCCATTCCCGACCTCTGGGTTACAGCGTCTCCCATCCACGACCTCTGGGTTACAGCGTCTCCCATCCCCGATCTCTGGGTTACTGTGTCTCCCATCCCCGACCTCTGGGTTTCAGCGTCTCCAATCCCAGACCTCTGGGTTACAGCGTCTCACATCCCCGACCTTTGGATTTCAGCCTCTTGCCATCCCCAACCTCTGGGTTTCAGCTTCACCCCATCCCCGACCATTGGAGTTCAGCCTCTTGCCATCCCCGACCTCTGGATTTCAGCTTCACCCCATCCCTGACCTTTGGATTTCTGCCTCTTGCCATCCCCGACCTCTGGGTTTCAGCCTCACCCCATCCCCGACCTCTGGATTACAACGTCTCCCATCCCCGACCTCTGGGTTACAGCGTCTTCCATCCCCGACCTCTGGGTTTCAGCCTCACCCCATGGCCGACCTCTGGCTTTCAGCGTCTCCCATACCCGACCTCTGGGTTACAGCGTCTCCCATCCCCGACCATTGGAGTTCAGCCTCTTGCCATCCCCGACCTCTGGGTTTCAGCTTCACCCCATCCCTGACCTTTGGATTTCTGCCTCTTGCCATCCCCGACCTCTGGGTATCAGCCTCACCCCATCTCCGACCTCTGGATTACAACGTCTCCCATCCCCGACCTCTGGGTTACAGCGTCTTCCATCCCCGACCTCTGGGTTTCAACCTCACCCCATCGCCGACCTCTGGTTTTCAGCGTCTCCCATCCCCGACCTCTGGGTTACAGTGTCTCCCATCCCCGACCTCTGGATTACAACGTCTCCCATCCCTTACCTCTGGGTTTCAGCGTCTCCCATCCCCGACATCTGGGTTATAACGTCTCCCATCCCCGACCACTGGGTTTCAGCCTCATCCCATCCACGACCTCTGGGTTCCAGCGTCTCCCTTCCCCGACCTCTGGGTTACAGCGTCTCCCATCCACGACCTCTGGGTTACAGCGTCTCCCATCCCTGACCTCTGGGTTACAGCGTCTCCCATCCACGACCTCTGCGTTACAGCATCTCCCATCCCCGACCTCTGCGTTACAGCGTCTCCCATCCCCGACCTCTGGGTTTCAGCCTCGTCCCATCCCCGACCTCTGGGTTCCAGCGTCTCCCATCCCCGACCTCTGGGTTACAGCCTCACCCCATCCCCAACATCTGGGTTACAGCGTCTCCCATCGCCGACCTCTGGGTTACAGCGTCTCCCATCGCCGACCTCTGGGTTACAGTGTTTCCCATCTCCGACCTCTGAGTTCCAGCGTCTCCCATCCCCGACCTCTAGGTTACAGTGTCTCCCATCTCCGACCTCTGGGTTACAGCGTCTCTCATCTTCAACCTCTGGGTTACAGCGTCTCCCATCCCCGACCTCTGGGTTTCAGCGTCTCCCATCCCCGACCTCTGGGTTACAGCGTCTCCCATCCCCGACCTCTGGGTTTCAGCATCTCCCATCCCCGACCTCTGGGTTCCAGCGTCTCCCATCCCCGACCTCTGGGTTTCAGCGTCTCCCATCCCCGACCTCTGGGTTCCAGCGTCTCCCATCCCCGACCTCTGGGTTACAGCATCTCCCACCCCGACCTCTGGGTTACAGCGTCTTCCATCCCCGACCTCTGGGTTACAGCGTCTCCCATCCCCGACCTCTCGTTTTCAGCGTCTCCCTTCCCCGACCTCTGGGTTACAGTGTCTCCCATCCCCGACCTCTGGGTTACAACGTCTCGCGTCCCTGACCTCTGGGTTTCAGCATCTCCCATCCCCGACCTCTGGGTTTCAGCCTCTTGCCATCCCCAATCTCTGGGTTTCAGCCTCACCACATCACCGACCTCTTGGTTTCAGCATCTTCCATCCCCGACCTCTGGGTTTCAGCATCTACCACCCTCGACCTCTGGGTTTCAGAGTCTCCCATCCCCGACCTCTGGGTTTCAGCGCCTCCCATCCCCGACCTCTGGGTTTCAGAGTCTCCCATCCCCGATCTCTGGGTTTCAGCGTCTCCCATCCCCGACCTCTGGATGACATCGTCTCCCATCCCCGACCTCTGGGTTACAGCACCTCCCATCCCCGACCTCTGGGTTTCAGAGTCTCCCATCCCCAATCTCTGGGTTTCAGCGTCTCCCATCCCCGACCTCTGGATGAGATCGTCTCCCATCCCCGACCTCTGGGTTACAGCACCTCCCATCCCCGAACTCTGGGTTTCAGCTTCTCCCATCCCCGAAATATGGGCTTCAGCGTCTCCCATCCCCGACCTCTGGGTTACAGCATCTCCCATCCCCGACCTCTGGGCTTCAGCGTCTCCCATCCCCGACCTCTGGGTTTCAGCGTCTCCCATTCCCGACCTCTGTGTTTCAGCGTCTCCCATCCCCGACCTCTGGGTTACAGCTTTTCCCATCCCCGACCTCTGGGTGTCAGCGTCTCCCATCCGCGACCTCTGGGTTCCAGCGTCTCCCATCCCCGACCTCTGGGTTTCAGCCTCACCCCATCCCGACCACTGGTTTTCAGCGTCTCCCATCCCCGACCTCTAGGTTACAGTGTCTCCCATCCCCGACCTCTGGGTTACGTCTCCCATCCCCGACCTCTGGGTTACAACGTCTCCCATCCCTGACCTCTGGGTTTCAGAGTCTCCCATCCCCGACCTCTGGGTTTCAGCCTCTTGCCATCCCCGATCTCTGGGTTTCAGCGTCTCCCATCCCGACCTCTGGGTTTCAGCCTCACCACATCCCCGACCGCTGGGTTTCAGCGTCTCCCATCCCCGACCTCTGGGTTACAAAGTCTCCCATCCCCGACCTCTGGGTTTCAGATTCTCCCATCCCCGTCATATGGGCTTCAGCGTCTCCCATCCCCGACCTCTGGGTTTCAGCGTCTCCCATCCCCGACCTCTGGGTTTCAGCGTCTCCCATCCCCGACCTCTGGGTTACAGCGTCTACCATCCCCGACCTCTGGGTTACAGCGTCTCCCATCTCCGACCTCTGGGTTACAGCGTCTCCCACCCCGACCTCTGGGTTACAGCGTCTCCCATCCCCGACCTCTGGGTTAAAGCCTCTCCCATCCCCGACCTCTGGGTTTCAGCGTCTCCCATCCCCGACCTCTTGGTTACAGCGTCTCCCATCCCCGACCTCTGGGTTACAGTGTCCCCATCCCTGACCTCGGGGTTTCAGCGACTCCCATCCCCGACCTCTGATATACAACGTCGCCAATCCCCAACCTCTGGGTTACAGCGTCTCACATCCCCGACCTTTGGATTTCAGCATCTTGCCATCCCCAACCTCTGGGTTTCAGCTTCACCCCATCCCTGAACATTGGATTTCAGCCTCACCCCATCCCCGACCTCAGGATTACAGCGTCTCCCATTCCCGACATATGGGCTTCAGCGTCTCCCATCCCCGACCTCTGGGTTTCAGCGTCTCCCATCCCCGACCTCTGGGTTTCAGTGTCTCCCATTCCCGACCTCTGGGTTACAGCGTCTCCCATCCACGACCTCTGGGTTACAGCGTCTCCCATCTCCGACCTCTGGGTTAAAGCGTCTCCCACCCCGACGTCTGGGTTACAGCGTCTCCCATCCCCGACCTCTGGTTTACAGCGTCTCCCATCCCCGACCTCTGGGTTTCAGCATCTCCCATCACCGACCTGTGGGTTACAGCGTCTCCCATCCCCGACCTCTGGGTTTCAGCGTCTCCCATCCCCGACCTCTCGGTTACAGTGTCCCCATCCCCGACCTCTGGGTTACAGCGTCTCCCATCCCCGACCTCTGGGTTACAGCGTCTCCCATCCCCGACCTCTAGGTTACAGTGTCTCCCATCCCCGACCTCTGGGTTACGTCTCCCATCCCCGACCTCTGGGTTACAACGTCTCCCATCCCCGAACTCTGGGTTACAGCGACTCCCATCTCCGACCTCTGCGTTACAGCGTCTCCCATCCCGACCTCTGGGTTACAGAGTCTCCCATCCCCGACCTCTGGGTTACAACGTCTCCCATCCCTGACCTCTGGGTTTCAGAGTCTCCCATCCCCGACCTCTGGGTTTCAGCCTCTTGCCATCCCCGACCTCTGGGTTTCAGCGTCTCCCATCCCGACCTCTGGGTTTCAGCCTCACCACATCCCCGACCGCTGGGTTTCAGCGTCTCCCATCCCCGACCTCTGGGTTACAAAGTCTCCCATCCCCGAACTCTGGGTTTCAGCTTCTCCCATCCCCGTCATATGGGCTTCAGCGTCTCCCATCCCCGACCTCTGGGTTTCAGCGTCTCCCATCCCCGACCTCTGGGTTACAGCGTCTCCCATCCCCGACCTCTGGGTTACAGTGTCTCCCATCCCCGACCTCTGGGTTACAGCGTCTCCCATCTCCGACCTCTGGGTAACAGCGTCTCCCACCCCGACCTCTGGGTTACAGCGTCTCTCATCCCCGACCTCTGGGTTAAAGCCTCTCCCATCCCCGACCTCTGGGTTTCAGCATCTCCCATCACCGACCTCTTGGTTTCAACGTCTCCCATCCCCGACCTCTGGGTTACAGCGTCTCACATCCCCGACCTTTGGATTTCAGCATCTTGCCATCCCCAACCTCTGGGTTTCAGCTTCACCCCATCCCCGACCATTGGAGTTCAGCCTCTTGCCATCCCCGACCTCTGGGTTTCAGCCTCACCCCATCCCCGACCTCAGGATTACAGCGTCTCCCATCCCCGACCTCTGGGTCACAGCGTCTACCATCCCCGACCTCTGGGTTCCAGCGTCTCCCATCCCCGACCTCTGGGCTTAAGAGTCTCCCATCCCTGACCTCTGGGTTTCAGTGTCTTCCATCATCGAACTCAGGGTTTCAGCGTCTACCATCCCCGACCTCTGGGTTACAGCGTCTCCCATCCCCGACCTCTGGGTTTCAGAGTCTCCCACCCCCGGCCTCTGGGTGACAGCGTCTCCCATCCCCGACCTCTGGGTTACAGCGTCTCCCATCCCCGACCTCTGGGTTTCAGCTTCTCCCATCCCCGAACTCTGGGTTTCAGCTTCTCCCATTCCCGACATATGGGCTTCAGAGTCTCCCATCCCCGACCTCTGGGTTTCAGCGTCTCCCATCCCCGACCTCTGGGTTTCAGCGTCTCCCATCCCCGACCTCTGGGTTACAGCGTCTCCCATCCCCGACCTCTGGGTTACAGCGTCTCCCATCTCCGACCTCTGGGTTAAAGCGTCTCCCACCCCGACCTCTGGGTTACAGCGTCTCCCATCCCCGACCTCTGGTTTACAGCGTCTCCCATCCCCGACCTCTGGGTTTCAGCATCTCCCATCACCGACCTCTGGGTTACAGCGTCTCCCATCCCCGACCTCTGGGTTTCAGCGTCTCCAATCCCCGACCTCTGGGTTACAGTGTCCCCATCCCTGACCTCAGGGTTACAGTGTCTTCCTTCCCCGACCTCTGGGTTTCAGCGACTCCCATCCCCGACCTCTGATATACAACGTCGCCAATCACTACCTCTGGGTTACAGCGTCTCACATCCCCGAGCTTTGGATTTCAGCCTCTTGCCATCCCCAACCTCTGGGTTTCAGCTTCACCCCATCCCCGACCATTGGAGTTCAGCCTCTTGCCATCCCCGACCTCTGGGTTACATCGTCTCCCATCTCCGACCTCTGGGTTAAAGCGTCTCCCACCCCGACGTCTGGGTTACAGCGTCTCCCATCCCCGACCTCTGGTTTACAGCGTCTCCCATCCCCGACCTCTGGGTTTCAGCATCTCCCATCACCGACCTGTGGGTTACAGCGTCTCCCATCCCCGACCTCTGGGTTTCAGCGTCTCCCATCCCCGACCTCTGGGTTACAGTGTCCCCATCCCCGACCTCTGGGTTACAGCGTCTCCCATCCCCGACCTCTGGGTTACAGCGTCTCCCATCCCCGACCTCTAGGTTACAGTGTCTCCCATCCCCGACCTCTGGGTTACGTCTCCCATCCCCGACCTCTGGGTTACAACGTCTCCCATCCCCGAACTCTGGGTTACAGCGACTCCCATCTCCGACCTCTGCGTTACAGCGTCTCCCATCCCGACCTCTGGGTTACAGAGTCTCCCATCCCCGACCTCTGGGTTACAACGTCTCCCATCCCTGACCTCTGGGTTTCAGAGTCTCCCATCCCCGACCTCTGGGTTTCAGCCTCTTGCCATCCCCGACCTCTGGGTTTCAGCGTCTCCCATCCCGACCTCTGGGTTTCAGCCTCACCACATCCCCGACCGCTGGGTTTCAGCGTCTCCCATCCCCGACCTCTGGGTTACAAAGTCTCCCATCCCCGAACTCTGGGTTTCAGCTTCTCCCATCCCCGTCATATGGGCTTCAGCGTCTCCCATCCCCGACCTCTGGGTTTCAGCGTCTCCCATCCCCGACCTCTGGGTTACAGCGTCTCCCATCCCCGACCTCTGGGTTACAGTGTCTCCCATCCCCGACCTCTGGGTTACAGCGTCTCCCATCTCCGACCTCTGGGTAACAGCGTCTCCCACCCCGACCTCTGGGTTACAGCGTCTCTCATCCCCGACCTCTGGGTTAAAGCCTCTCCCATCCCCGACCTCTGGGTTTCAGCATCTCCCATCACCGACCTCTTGGTTTCAACGTCTCCCATCCCCGACCTCTGGGTTACAGTGTCCCCATCCCTGACCTCGGGGTTACAGTGTCTCCCATCCCCGACCTCTGGGTTTCAGCGACTCCCATCCCCGACCTCTGATATACAACGTCGCCAATCCCCAACCTCTGGGTTACAGCGTCTCACATCCCCGACCTTTGGATTTCAGCATCTTGCCATACCCAACCTCTGGGTTTCAGCTTCACCCCATCCCCGACCATTGGAGTTCAGCCTCTTGCCATCCCCGACCTCTGGGTTTCAGCCTCACCCCATCCCCGACCTCAGGATTACAGCGTCTCCCATCCCCGACCTCTGGGTCACAGCGTCTACCATCCCCGACCTCTGGGTTCCAGCGTCTCCCATCCCCGACCTCTGGGCTTAAGAGTCTCCCATCCCTGACCTCTGGGTTTCAGTGTCTTCCATCATCGAACTCAGGGTTTCAGCGTCTACCATCCCCGACCTCTGGGTTACAGCGTCTCCCATCCCCGACCTCTGGGTTTCAGAGTCTCCCACCCCCGGCCTCTGGGTGACAGCGTCTCCCATCCCCGACCTCTGGGTTACAGCGTCTCCCATCCCCGACCTCTGGGTTTCAGCTTCTCCCATCCCCGAACTCTGGGTTTCAGCTTCTCCCATTCCCGACATATGGGCTTCAGAGTCTCCCATCCCCGACCTCTGGGTTTCAGCGTCTCCCATCCCCGACCTCTGGGTTTCAGCGTCTCCCATCCCCGACCTCTGGGTTACAGCGTCTCCCATCCCCGACCTCTGGGTTACAGCGTCTCCCATCTCCGACCTCTGGGTTAAAGCGTCTCCCACCCCGACCTCTGGGTTACAGCGTCTCCCATCCCCGACCTCTGGTTTACAGCGTCTCCCATCCCCGACCTCTGGGTTTCAGCATCTCCCATCACCGACCTCTGGGTTACAGCGTCTCCCATCCCCGACCTCTGGGTTTCAGCGTCTCCAATCCCCGACCTCTGGGTTACAGTGTCCCCATCCCTGACCTCAGGGTTACAGTGTCTCCCTTCCCCGACCTCTGGGTTTCAGCGACTCCCATCCCCGACCTCTGATATACAACGTCGCCAATCCCTACCTCTGGGTTACAGCGTCTCACATCCCCGAGCTTTGGATTTCAGCCTCTTGCCATCCCCAACCTCTGGGTTTCAGCTTCACCCCATCCCCGACCATTGGAGTTCAGCCTCTTGCCATCCCCGACCTCTGGGTTTCAGCCTCACCCCATCCCCGACCTCACGATTACAGCGTCTCCCATCCCCGACCTCTGGGTTACAGCGTCTCCCATCCCCGACGTCTGGGTTTCAGCGGCTCCCATCCCCGAACTCTGGGTTTCAGCCTCACCCCATCCCCAACCTCTGGGTTTCTGCGTCTCCCATCCCCGACCTCTGGGTTTCAGCCTCACCCCATCCCCGACCTCTGTATTACAGCCTCTCCCATCCCCGACCTCTGGGTTACAGCGTCTCCCATCCCCGACATCTGGGTTACAGCGTCTCCCATCCCCAACGTCTGGGTTTCAACCTCTCCCCTCCCCAATGTCTGCGCTTCAACCTCTCCCATCCCCGACCACTGGGTTTCAGCCTGACCCCATCCCAGACCTCTGGGTTACAGCGTCTACCATCCCCGACCTCTGGGTTACAGCGTCTCCCATCTCCGACCTCTGGGTTTCAGCGTCTGCCATCCCCGACCTCTGGGTTTAAGAGTCTCCCATCCCCGACCTCTGGGTTTCAGTGTCTTCCATCATCGACCTCAGGGTTTCAGCGTCTACCATCACCGACCTCTGGGTTACAGCGTCTCCCATCTCCGACCTCTGGGTTTCAGCCTCTGCCATCCCCGACCTCTGCGTTTCAGAGTCTCCCATCCCCGGCCTCTGGGTTTCAGCGTCTCCCATCCCTGACCTCTGGGTGACAGCGTCTCCCATCCCCGAACTCTGGGTTACAGCGTCTCCCATCCCCGACCTCGGGGTTACAGTGTCTACCTTCCCCGACCTCTGGGTTTCAGCGACTCCCATCCACGACCTCTGATATACGTCTCCAATCCCAGACCTCTGGGTTACAGCGTCTCACATCCCCGACCTTTGGATTTCAGCCTCTTGCCATCCCCAATCTCTGGGTTTCAGCTTCACCCCATCCCCGACGATTGGAGTTCATCCTCTTGCCATCCCCGACCTCTGGGTTACAGCGTCTCACATCCCCGACCTTTGGATTTCAGCCTCTTGCCATCCCCGACCTCTGGGTTTCAGCTTCACCCCATCCCTGAACATTGGATTTCAGCCTCTTGCCATCCCCGACCTCTGGGTTTCAGCCTCACCCCATCCCCGACCTCTGGATTACAGCGTCTCCCATCCCCGACCTCTGGGTTACAGCGTCTCCCATCCCCGACCTCTGGATTTCAGCGTCTACCATCCCCGACCTCTGAATTTCAGCCTCACCCCTTCCACGACCTCTGGGTTTCAGCGTCTCCCATCCCCGACCTCTGGGTTTCAGCCTCACCCCATCCCCGACCTCTGGGTTACAGCCTCTCCCCATCCCCAACGTTTGGGTTACAGCGTCTCCCATCGCCGATCTCTGGGTTACAGCATCTCCCATCGCCGATCTCTGGGTTACAGTATCTCCCATCTCCGACCTCTGGGTTCCAGCGTCTCCCATCCCCGACCTCTGGGTTTCAGCGTCTCCCATCCCCGACCTCTGGGTTACAGCGTCTCCCATCCCCTACCTCTGGGTTTCAGCGTCTCCCATCCCCGACCTCTGGGTTCCAGCGTCTCCCATCCCCGACCTCTGGGTTTAAGAGTCTCCCATCCCCGACCTCTGGGTTACAGCGTCTTCCATCCTCGACCTCTGGGTTTCAGCCTCACCCCATCCCGACCTCTGGTTTTCAGCGTCTCCCATCCCCGACCTCGAGGTTACAGTGTCTCCCATCCCCGACCTCTGGATTACAACGTCTCCCATCCCCGACCTCTGGGTTACAGAGTCTCCCATCCCCGACCTCTGGCTTACAACGTCTCCCATCCCTGACCTCTGGGTTACAACATCTCCCGTCCCTGACCTCTGGGTTTCAGCGTCTACCATCCCCGACCTCTGGGTTACAGCGTCTCCCATCTCCGACCTCTGGGTTTCAGCCTCTGCCATCCCCGACCTCTGCGTTTCAGAGTCTCCCATCCCCGGCCTCTGGGTTACAGCGTCTCCCATCCCCGACCTCTGGGTGACAGCGTCTCCCATCCCCGACCTCTGGGTTACAGCGTCTCCCATCCCCGACCTCTGGGTTTCAGCTTCTCCCATCCCCGACCTCTGGGTTACAGCGTCTCCCATCCGCGACATCTGGGTTTCAGCGTCTCCCATCCCCGACCTCTGGGTTTCAGAGTCCCCCATCCCCGGCCTCTGGGTTTCAGCGTCTCCCATCCCCGACCTCTGGGTTTCAGCGTCTCCCATCCCCGACCTCTGGGTTTCAGAGTCTCCCATCCCCGACCTCTGGGTGACAGCGTCTCCCATCCCCGACCTCTGGGTTACATGTCTCCCATCGCCGACCTCTGGGTTTCAGCTTCTCCCATCCCCGACCTCTGGGTTACAGCGTCTGCCATCCCCGACCTCTGGGTTTCAGCCTCACCCCATCCCCGACCTCTGGGTTTCAGCTTCTCCCATCCCCGACCTCTGGGTTACAACGTCTCCCATCCCCGACCTCTGGGTTACAGCCTCTCCCCATCCCCAACGTCTGGGTTACAGCGTCTCCCATCGCCGACCTCTGGGTTACAGCGTCTCCCATCGCCGATCTCTGGGTTACAGTGTCTCCCATCTCCGACCTCTGGGTTCCCGCGTCTCCCATCCCCGACCTCTGGGTTTCAGCGTCTCCCATCCCCGACCTCTGGGTTACAGCGTCTCCCATCCCCGACCTCTGGGTTTCAGCGTCTCCCATCCCCGACCTCTGGGTTCCAGCGTCTCCCATCCCCGACCTCTGGGTTTAAGAGTCTCCCATCCCTGACCTCTGGGTTACAGCGTCTCCCATCCTCGACCTCTGGGTTTCAGCCACACCCCATCCCGACCTCTGGTTTTCAGCGTCTCCCATCCCCGACCTCTAGGTTACAGTGTCTCCCATCCCCGACCTCTGGGTTACGTCTCCCATCCCCCACCTCTGGGTTACAACGTCTCCCATCCCCGACCTCTGGGTTACAGCGACTCCCATCTCCGACCTCTGCGTTACAGCGTCTCCCATACCGACCTCTGGGTTACAGAGTCTCCCATCCCCGACCTCTGGGTTACAACGTCTCCCATCCCTGACCTCTGGGTTTCAGAGTCTCCCATCCCCGACCTCTGGGTTTCAGCCTCTTGCCATCCCCGACCTCTGGGTTTCAGCGTCTCCCATCCCGACCTCTGGGTTTCAGCCTCACCACATCCCCGACCTCTGGGTTACAAAGTCTCCCATCCCCGAACTCTGGGTTTCAGCTTCTCCCCTCCCCGTCATATGGGCTTCAGCGTCTCCCATCCCCGACCTCTGGGTTTCAGCGTCTCCCATCCCCGACCTCTGGGTTTCAGCGTCTCCCATCCCCGACCTCTGGGTTACAGTGTCTCCCATCCCCGACCTCTGGGTTACAGCGTCTCCCATCTCCGACCTCTGGGTTACAGCGTCTCCCACCCCGACCTCTGGGTTACAGCGTCTCCCTTCCCCGACCTCTGGGATTCAGCGTCTCCCATCCCCGACCTCTGGGTTACAGTGTCTCCCATCCCCGACCTCTGGGTTACACCGTCTCCCATCTCCGACCTCTGGGTTACAGCGTCTCCCACCCCGACCTCTGGGTTAAAGCCTCTCCCATCCCCGACCTCTGGGTTTCAGCATCTCCCATCACCGACCTCTGGGTTACAGCGTCTCCCATCCCCGACCTCTGGGTTTCAGCGTCTCCCATCCCCGACCTCTGGGTTACAGTGTCTCCCATCCCCGACCTCTGGGTTTCAGCGACTCCCATCCCCGACCTCTGATATACAACGTCGCCAATCACTACCTCTGGGTTACAGCGTCTCACATCCCCGAGCTTTGGATTTCAGCCTCTTGCCATCCCCAACCTCTGGGTTTCAGCTTCACCCCATCCCCGACCATTGGAGTTCAGCCTCTTGCCATCCCCGACCTCTGGGTTACAGCGTCTCCCATCTCCGACCTCTGGGTTAAAGCGTCTCCCACCCCGACGTCTGGGTTACAGCGTCTCCCATCCCCGACCTCTGGTTTACAGCGTCTCCCATCCCCGACCTCTGGGTTTCAGCATCTCCCATCACCGACCTCTGGGTTACAGCGTCTCCCATCCCCGACCTCTGGTTTACAGCGTCTCCCATCACCGACCTGTGGGTTACAGCGTCTCCCATCCCCGACCTCTGGGTTTCAGCGTCTCCCATCCCCGACCTCTGGGTTATAGTGTCCCCATCCCCGACCTCTGGGTTACAGCGTCTCCCATCCCCGACCTCTGGGTTACAGCGTCTCCCATCCCCGACCTCTAGGTTACAGTGTCTCCCATCCCCGACCTCTGGGTTACGTCTCCCATCCCCGACCTCTGGGTTACAACGTCTCCCATCCCCGAACTCTGGGTTACAGCGACTCCCACCTCCGACCTCTGCGTTACAGCGTCTCCCATCCCGACCTCTGGGTTACAGAGTCTCCCATCCCCGACCTCTGGGTTACAACGTCTCCCATCACTGACCTCTGGGTTTCAGAGTCTCCCATCCCCGACCTCTGGGTTTCAGCCTCTTGCCATCCCCGACCTCTGGGTTTCAGCGTCTCCCATCCCGACCTCTGGGTTTCAGCCTCACCACATCCCCGACCGCTGGGTTTCAGCGTCTCCCATCCCCGACCTCTGGGTTACAAAGTCTCCCATCCCCGAACTCTGGGTTTCAGCTTCTCCCATCCCCGTCATATGGGCTTCAGCGTCTCCCATCCCCGACCTCTGGGTTTCAGCGTCTCCCATCCCCGACCTCTGGGTTACAGCGTCTCCCATCCCCGACCTCTGGGTTACAGTGTCTCCCATCCCCGACATCTGGGTTACAGCGTCTCCCATCTCCGACCTCTGGGTAACAGCGTCTCCCACCCCGACCTCTGGGTTACAGCGTCTCTCATCCCCGACCTCTGGGTTAAAGCCTCTCCCAACCCCGACCTCTGGGTTTCAGCATCTCCCATCACCGACCTCTTGGTTTCAACGTCTCCCATCCCCGACCTCTGGGTTACAGTGTCCCCATCCCTGACCTCGGGGTTACAGTGTCTCCCATCCCCGACCTCTGGGTTTCAGCGACTCCCATCCCCGACCTCTGATATACAACGTCGCCAATCCCCAACCTCTGGGTTACAGCGTCTCACATCCCCGACCTTTGGATTTCAGCATCTTGCCATCCCCAACCTCTGGGTTTCAGCTTCACCCCATCCCCGACCTCAGGATTACAGCGTCTCCCATCCCCGACCTCTGGGTTACAGCGTCTCCCATCCCCGACCTCTGGGTTTCAGCATCTCCCATCACCGACCTCTGGGTTACAGCGTCTCCCATCCCCGACCTCTGGGTTTCAGCGTCTCCAATCCCCGACCTCTGGGTTACAGTGTCCCCATCCCTGACCTCAGGGTTACAGTGTCTCCCTTCCCCGACCTCTGGGTTTCAGCGACTCCCATCCCCGACCTCTGATATACAACGTCGCCAATCACTACCTCTGGGTTACAGCGTCTCACATCCCCGAGCTTTGGATTTCAGCCTCTTGCCATCCCCAACCTCTGGGTTTCAGCTTCACCCCATCCCCGACCATTGGAGTTCAGCCTCTTGCCATCCCCGACCTCTGGGTTACAGCGTCTCCCATCTCCGACCTCTGGGTTAAAGCGTCTCCCACCCCGACGTCTGGGTTACAGCGTCTCCCATCCCCGACCTCTGGTTTACAGCGTCTCCCATCCCCGACCTCTGGGTTTCAGCATCTCCCATCACCGACCTGTGGGTTACAGCGTCTCCCAACCCCGACCTCTGGGTTTCAGCGTCTCCCATCCCCGACCTCTGGGTTACAGTGTCCCCATCCCCGACCTCTGGGTTACAGCGTCTCCCATCCCCGACCTCTGGGTTACAGCGTCTCCCATCCCCGACCTCTAGGTTACAGTGTCTCCCATCCCCGACCTCTGGGTTACGTCTCCCATCCCCGACCTCTGGGTTACAACGTCTCCCATCCCCGAACTCTGGGTTACAGCGACTCCCATCTCCGACCTCTGCGTTACAGCGTCTCCCATCCCGACCTCTGGGTTACAGAGTCTCCCATCCCCGACCTCTGGGTTACAACGTCTCCCATCCCTGACCTCTGGGTTTCAGAGTCTCCCATCCCCGACCTCTGGGTTTCAGCCTCTTGCCATCCCCGACCTCTGGGTTTCAGCGTCTCCCATCCCGACCTCTGGGTTTCAGCCTCACCACATCCCCGACCGCTGGGTTTCAGCGTCTCCCATCCCCGACCTCTGGGTTACAAAGTCTCCCATCCCCGAACTCTGGGTTTCAGCTTCTCCCATCCCCGTCATATGGGCTTCAGCGTCTCCCATCCCCGACCTCTGGGTTTCAGCGTCTCCCATCCCCGACCTCTGGGTTACAGCGTCTCCCATCCCCGACCTCTGGGTTACAGTGTCTCCCATCCCCGACCTCTGGGTTACAGCGTCTCCCATCTCCGACCTCTGGGTAACAGCGTCTCCCACCCCGACCTCTGGGTTACAGCGTCTCTCATCCCCGACCTCTGGGTTAAAGCCTCTCCCATCCCCGACCTCTGGGTTTCAGCATCTCCCATCACCGACCTCTTGGTTTCAACGTCTCCCATCCCCGACCTCTGGGTTACAGTGTCCCCATCCCTGACCTCGGGGTTACAGTGTCTCCCATCCCCGACCTCTGGGTTTCAGCGACTCCCATCCCCGACCTCTGATATACAACGTCGCCAATCCCCAACCTCTGGGTTACAGCGTCTCACATCCCCGACCTTTGGATTTCAGCATCTTGCCATACCCAACCTCTGGGTTTCAGCTTCACCCCATCCCCGACCATTGGAGTTCAGCCTCTTGCCATCCCCGACCTCTGGGTTTCAGCCTCACCCCATCCCCGACCTCAGGATTACAACGTCTCCCATCCCCGACCTCTGGGTCACAGCGTCTACCATCCCCGACCTCTGGGTTCCAGCGTCTCCCATCCCCGACCTCTGGGCTTAAGCGTCTCCCATCCCCGACCTCTGGGTTTCAGAGTCTCCCACCCCCGGCCTCTGGGTGACAGCGTCTCCCATCCCCGACCTCTGGGTTACAGCGTCTCCCATCCCCGACCTCTGGGTTTCAGCTTCTCCCATTCCCGACATATGGGCTTCAGAATCTCCCATCCCCGACCTCTGGGTTTCAGCGTCTCCCATCCCCGACCTCTGGGTTTCAGCGTCTCCCATCCCCGACCTCTGGGTTACAGCGTCTCCCATCCCCGACCTCTGGGTTACAGCGTCTCCCATCTCCGACCTCTGGGTTAAAGCGTCTCCCACCCCGACCTCTGGGTTACAGCGTCTCCCATCCCCGACCTCTGGTTTACAGCGTCTCCCATCCCCGACCTCTGGGTTTCAGCATCTCCCATCACCGACCTCTGGGTTACAGCGTCTCCCATCCCCGACCTCTGGGTTTCAGCGTCTCCAATCCCCGACCTCTGGGTTACAGTGTCCCCATCCCTGACCTCAGGGTTACAGTGTCTCCCTTCCCCGACCTCTGGGTTTCAGCGACTCCCATCCCCGACCTCTGATATACAACGTCGCCAATCCCTACCTCTGGGTTACAGCGTCTCACATCCCCGAGCTTTGGATTTCAGCCTCTTGCCATCCCCAACCTCTGGGTTTCAGCTTCACCCCATCCCCGACCATTGGAGTTCAGCCTCTTGCCATCCCCGACCTCTGGGTTTCAGCCTCACCCCATCCCCGACCTCACGATTACAGCGTCTCCCATCCCCGACCTCTGGGTTACAGCGTCTCCCATCCCCGACGTCTGGGTTTCAGCGGCTCCCATCCCCGAACTCTGGGTTTCAGCTTCACCCCATCCCCAACCTCTGGGTTTCTGCGTCTCCCATCCCCGACCTCTGGGTTTCAGCCTCACCCCATCCCCGACCTCTGTATTACAGCCTCTCCCATCCCCGACCTCTGGGTTACAGCGTCTCCCATCCCCGACATCTGGGTTACAGCGTCTCCCATCCCCAACGTCTGGGTTTCAACCTCTCCCCTCCCCAATGTCTGGGCTTCAACCTCTCCCATCCCCGACCGCTGGGTTTCAGCCTCACCCCATCCCAGACCTCTGGGTTACAGCGTCTACCATCCCCGACCTCTGGGTTACAGCGTCTCCCATCTCCGACCTCTGGGTTTCAGCGTCTGCCATCCCCGACCTCTGGGTTTAAGAGTCTCCCATCCCCGACCTCTGGGTTTCAGTGTCTTCCATCATCGACCTCAGGGTTTCAGCGTCTACCATCACCGACCTCTGGGTTACAGCGTCTCCCATCTCCGACCTCTGGGTTTCAGCCTCTGCCATCCCCGACCTCTGCGTTTCAGAGTCTCCCATCCCCGGCCTCTGGGTTTCAGCGTCTCCCATCCCTGACCTCTGGGTGACAGCGTCTCCCATCCCCGACCTCTGGGTTACAGCGTCTCCCATCCCCGACCTCGGGGTTACAGTGTCTAACTTCCCCGACCTCTGGGTTTCAGCGACTCCCATCCACGACCTCTGATATACGTCTCCAATCCCAGACCTCTGGGTTACAGCGTCTCACATCCCCGACCTTTGGATTTCAGCCTCTTGCCATCCCCAACCTCTGGGTTTCAGCTTCACCCCATCCCCGACGATTGGAGTTCATCCTCTTGCCATCCCCGACCTCTGGGTTACAGCGTCTCACATCCCCGACCTTTGGATTTCAGCCTCTTGCCATCCCCGACCTCTGGGTTTCAGCTTCACCCCATCCCTGAACATTGGATTTCAGCCTCTTGCCATCCCCGACCTCTGGGTTTCAGCCTCACCCCATCCCCGACCTCTGGATTACAGCGTCTCCCATCCCCGACCTCTGGGTTACAGCGTCTCCCATCCCCGACCTCTGGATTTCAGCGTCTACCATCCCCGACCTCTGAATTTCAGCCTCACCCCTTCCACGACCTCTGGGTTTCAGCATCTCCCATCCCCGACCTCTGGGTTTCAGCCTCACCCCATCCCCGACCTCTGGGTTACAGCCTCTCCCCATCCCCAACGTTTGGGTTACAGCGTCTCCCATCGCCGATCTCTGGGTTACAGCATCTCCCATCGCCGATCTCTGGGTTACAGTATCTCCCATCTCCGACCTCTGGGTTCCAGCGTCTCCCATCCCCGACCTCTGGGTTTCAGCGTCTCCCATCCCCGACCTCTGGGTTACAGCGTCTCCCATCCCCTACCTCTGGGTTTCAGCGTCTTCCATCCCCGACCTCTGGGTTCCAGCGTCTCCCATCCCCGACCTCTGGGTTTAAGAGTCTCCCATCCCCGACCTCTGGGTTACAGCGTCTCCCATCCCCGACCTCTGGGTTTCAGCCTCACCCCATCCCGACCTCTGGTTTTCAGCGTCTCCCATCCCCGACCTCGAGGTTACAGTGTCTCCCATCCCCGACCTCTGGGTTACAACGTCTCCCATCCCCGACCTCTGGGTTACAGTGTCTCCCATCCCCGACCTCTGGCTTACAACGTCTCCCATCCCTGACCTCTGGGTTACAACATCTCCCGTCCCTGACCTCTGGGTTTCAGCGTCTACCATCCCCGACCTCTGGGTTACAGCGTCTCCCATCGCCGACCTCTGGGTTTCAGCCTCTGCCATCCCCGACCTCTGCGTTTCAGAGTCTCCCATCCCCGGCCTCTGGGTTTCAGCGTCTCCCATCCCCGACCTCTGGGTGACAGCGTCTCCCATCCCCGACCTCTGGGTTTCAGCGTCTCCCATCCCCGACCTCTGGGTTTCAGCTTCTCCCATCCCCGACCTCTGGGTTACAGCGTCTCCCATCCGCGACATCTGGGTTTCAGCGTCTCCCATCCCCGACCTCTGGGTTTCTGAGTCCCCCATCCCCGGCCTCTGGGTTTCAGCGTCTCCCATCCCCGAACTCTGGGTTTCAGCGTCTCCCATCCCCGACCTCTGGGTTTCAGAGTCTCCCATCCCCGACCTCTGGGTGACAGCGTCTCCCATCCCCGACCTCTGGGTTACATGTCTCCCATCCCCGACCTCTGGGTTTCAGCTTCTCCCATCCCCGACCTCTGGGTTACAGCGTCTGCCATCACCGACCTCTGGGTTTCAGCCTCACCCCATCCCCGACCTCTGGGTTTCAGCTTCTCCCATCCCCGACCTCTGGGTTACAACGTCTCCCATCCCCGACCTCTGGGTTACAGCCTCTCCCCATCCCCAACGTCTGGGTTACAGCGTCTCCCATCGCCGACCTCTGGGTTACAGCGTCTCCCATCGCCGATCTCTGGGTTACAGTGTCTCCCATCTCCGACCTCTGGGTTCCCGCGTCTCCCATCCCCGACCTCTGGGTTTCAGCGTCTCAATTCCCGACCTCTGGGTTACAGCGTCTCCCATCCCCGACCTCTGGGTTTCAGCGTCTCCCATCCCCGACCTCTGGGTTCCAGCGTCTCCCATCCCCGACCTCTGGGTTTAAGAGTCTCCCATCCCCGACCTCTGGGTTACAGCGTCTCCCATCCTCGACCTCTGGGTTTCAGCCTCACCCCATCCCGACCTCTGGTTTTCAGCGTCTCCCATCCCCGACCTCTAGGTTACAGTGTCTCCCATCCCCGACCTCTGGGTTACGTCTCCCATCCCCCACCTCTGGGTTACAACGTCTCCCATCCCCGACCTCTGGGATACAGCGACTCCCATCTCCGACCTCTGCGTTACAGCGTCTCCCATACCGACCTCTGGGTTACAGAGTCTCCCATCCCCGACCTCTGGGTTACAACGTCTCCCATCCCTGACCTCTGGGTTTCAGAGTCTCCCATCCCCGACCTCTGGGTTTCAGCCTCTTGCCATCCCCGACCTCTGGGTTTCAGCGTCTCCCATCCCGACCTCTGGGTTTCAGCCTCACCACATCCCCGACCTCTGGGTTACAAAGTCTCCCATCCCCGAACTCTGGGTTTCAGCTTCTCCCCTCCCCGTCATATGGGCTTCAGCGTCTCCCATCCCCGACCTCTGGGTTTCAGCGTCTCCCATCCCCGACCTCTGGGTTTCAGCGTCTCCCATCCCCGACCTCTGGGTTACAGTGTCTCCCATCCCCGACCTCTGGGTTACAGCGTCTCCCATCTCCGACCTCTGGGTTACAGCGTCTCCCACCCCGACCTCTGGGTTACAGCGTCTCCCATCCCCGACCTCTGGGTTTCAGCGTCTCCCATCCCCGACCTCTGGGTTACAGTGTCTCCCATCCCCGACCTCTGGGTTACAGCGTCTCCCATCTCCGACCTCTGGGTTACAGCGTCTCCCACCCCGACCTCTGGGTTAAAGCCTCTCCCATCCCCGACCTCTGGGTTTCAGCATCTCCCATCACCGACCTCTGGGTTACAGCGTCTCCCATCCCCGACCTCTGGGTTTCAGCGTCTCCCATCCCCGACCTCTGGGTTACAGTGTCTCCCATCCCCGAACTCTGGGTTTCAGCGACTCCCATCCCCGAACTCTGGGTTTCAGCGACTCCCATCCCCGACCTCTGATATACAACGTCGCCAATCCCCAACCTCTGGGTTACAGCGTCTCACATCCCCGACCTTTGGATTTCAGCATCTTGCCATCCCCAACCTCTGGGTTTCAGCTTCACCCCATCCCCGACCTCAGGATTACAGCGTCTCCCATCCCCGACCTCTGGGTTACAGCGTCTCCCATCCCCGACCTCTGGGTTCCAGCGTCTCCCATCCCCGACCTCTGGGTTTAAGAGTCTCCCATCCCTGACCTCTGGGTTTCAGTGTCTTCCATCATCGAACTCAGGGTTTCAGCGTCTACCATCCCCGACCTCTGGGTTACAGCGTCTCCTATTTCCGACCTCTGGGTTTCAGCGTCTCCCATCCCCGACCTCTGGGTTTCAGAGTCTCCCATCCCCGACCTCTGGGTTCCAGCGTCTCCCATCCCCGACCTCTGGGTTTAAGAGTCTCCCATCCCAGACCTCTGGGTTTCAGTGTCTTCCATCACGAACTCAGGGTTACAGCGTCTCCCATCCCCGACCTCTGGGTTTCAGCTTCTCCCATCCCCGAACTCTGGGTTTCAGCTTCTCCCATTCCCGACATATGGGCTTCAGCGTCTCCCATCCCCGACCTCTGGGTTTCAGCGTCTCCCATCCCCGACCTCTGGGTTTCAGCGTCTCCCATCCACAACCTCTGGGTTACAGCGTCTCCCATCCCCGACCTCTGGGTTACAGCGTCTCCCATCTCCGACCTCTGGGTTAAAGCGTCTCCCACCCCGACCTCTGGGTTACAGCGTCTCCCATCCCCGACCTCTGGTTTACAGCGTCTCCCATCCCCGACCTCTGGGTTTCAGCATCTCACATCACCGACCTCTGGGTTACAGCGTCTCCCATCCCCGACCTCTGGGTTTCAGCGTCTCCCATCCCCGACCTCTGGGTTACAGTGTCCCCATCCCTGACCTCGGGGTTACAGTGTCTCCCTTCCCCGACCTCTGGGTTTCAGCGACTCCCATCCCCGACCTCTGATATACAACGTCGCCAATCCCTACCTCTGGGTTACAGCGTCTCACATCCCCGACCTTTGGATTTCAGCCTCTTGCCATCCCCAACCTCGGGGTTTCAGCTTCACCCCATCCCCGACCATTGGAATTCAGCCTCTTGCCATCCCCGACCTCTGGGTTTCAGCCTCACCCCATCCCCGACCTCAGGATTACAGCGTCTCCCATCCCCGACCTCTGGGTTACAGCGTCTCCCATCCCCGACCTCTGGGTTTCAGCGTCTCCCATCCCCGACCTCTGGGTTTCAGCCTCACCCCATCCCCAACCTCTGGGTTTCTGCGTCTCCCATCCCCGACCTCTGGGTTTCAGCCTCACCCCATCCCCGACCTCTGTATTACAGCCTCTCCCATCCCCGACCTCTGGGTTACAGCGTCTCCCATCCCCGACATCTGGGTTACAGCGTCTCCCATCCCCAACGTCTGGGTTTCAACCTCTCCCCTCCCCAAAGTCTGGGCTTCAACCTCTCCCATCCCCGACCACTGGGTTTCAGCCTCACCCCATCCCAGACCTCTGGGTTACAGCGTCTCCCATCCCCGACCTCTGGGTTTCAGAGTCTCCCATCCCCGGCCTCTGGGTTTCAGCGTCTCCCATCCCCGACCTCTGGGTGACAGCGTCTCCCATCCCCGACCTCTGGGTTTCAGCTTCTCCCATCCCCGACCTCTGGGTTACAGCGTCTGCCATCCCCGACCGCTGGGTTTCAGCGTCTGCCATCCCCGACCTCTGGGTTTCATAGTCTCCCATCCCCGGCCTTTGGGTTTCAGCGTCTCCCATCCCTGACCTCTGGGTGACATCATCTCCCATCCCCGACCTCTGGGTTACAGCACCTCCCATCCCCGACCTCTGGGTTACAGCGTCTCCCATCCCCGACCTCTGGGTTACATGTTTCCCATCCCCGACCTCTGGGTTTCAGCTTCTCCCATCCCCGACATATGGGCTTCAGCACCTCCCATCCCCGACCTCTGGGTTTCAGCGTCTCCCATCCCCGACCTCTGGGTTTCAGCGTCTCCCATCCCCGACCTCTGGGTTACAGCGTCTCCCTTCCCCGACCTCTGGGTTACAGCGTCTCCCATCTCCGAACTCTGGGTTACAGCGTCTCCCACCCCGACCTCTGGGTTGCAGCGACTCCCATCCCCGACCTCTGGGTTACAGCGACTCCCATCCCCGACCTCTGGGTTACAGCGTCTCCCATCCCCGACCTCTGGGTTTCAGCATCTCCCATCACCGACCTCTGGGTTACAGCGTCTCCCATCCCCGACCTCTGGGTTTCAGCATCTCCCATCCCCGACCTCTGGGTTACAGTGTCCCCATCCCTGACATCGGGGTTACAGTGTCTCCCTTCCCCGACCTCTGGGTTTCAGCGACTCCCATCCCCGACCTCTGATTTACGTCGCCAATCCCTACCTCTGGGTTACAGCGTCTCACATCTCTGACCTTTGGATTTCAGCCTCTTGCCATCCCCAACCTCTGGGTTTCAGCTTCACCCCATCCCCGACCATTGGAGTTCAGCCTCTTGCCATCCCCGACCTCTGGGTTTCAGCTTCACCCCATCCCTGACCTTTGGATTTCAGCCTCTTGCCATCGCCGACCTCTGGGTTTCAGCCTCACCCCTTCCCCGACCTCAGGATTACAGCGTCTCCCATCCCCGACCTCTGGGTTACAGCATCTCCCATCCCCGACCTCTGGGTTTCAGCGTCTCCCATCCCCGACCTCTGGGTTTCAGCCTCACCCCATCCCCGACCTCTGTATTACAGCCTCTCCCATCCCCGACCTCTGGGTTACAGCGTCTCCCATCCCCGACCTCTGGGTTACAGCGTCTCCCATCCCCAACGTCTGGGTTTCAATCTCTCCCCTCCCCAATGTCTGGGTTTCAGCCTCACCCCATCCCAGACCTCTGGGTTACAGCGTCTCCTATCCCCGACCTCTGGGTTACAGCATCTCCCATCTCCGACCTCTGGGTTACAGTGTCTCCCATCTCCGACCTCTTTGTTACAGCGTCTCCCATCTCCGACCTGTGGGTTACAGTGTCTCCCATCTCCAATCTCTGGGCTTCAGCGTCTCCCATTCCCGACCTCTGGGTTTCAACGTCTCCCATCCCCGACCTCTGGGTTACAGCCTCTCCCATCCCTGACCTCTTCATTACAGCCTCTCCCATCCCCGACCTCTGGGTTACAGCGTCTCCCATCCCCGACCTCTGGGTTACAGCATCTCCCATCCCCAACGTCTGTGTTTCAACCTCTCCCATCCCCAACGTCTATGTTTCAACCTCTCCCATCCCCGACCTCTGGGTTTCAACCTCACCCCATCCCCGACCTCTGGGTTACAGCATCTCTCATCCCCAACCTCTGGGTTACAGCGTCTCCCATCCCCGACCACTGAGTTTCAACCTCTCCCATCCCCAAACCCTGGGTTACAGCGTCTCCCATCCCCGACCTCTGGGTTACAGCGTCTCCCATCCCCGACCTCTGGGTTACAGCGTCTCCCGTCCCCCATCTCTGGCTTACAGCGTCTCCCATCCCCGACCTCTGGGTTACAGCGTCTCACATCCCCGACCTTTGGATTTCAGCCTCTTGCCATCCCCAACCTCTGGGTTTCAGCTTCACCCCATCCCCGACCAATGGAGTTCAGCCTCTTGCCATCCCCGGCCTCTGGGTTTCAGCTTCACCCCATCCCTGACCTTTGCATTTCAGCCTCTTGCCATCCCCGACCTCTGGGTTTCAGCCTCACCCCATCCCCGACCTCAGGATTACAGCGTCTCCCATCCCCGACCTCTGGTTTTCAGCGTCTCCCATCCCCGACCTCTGGGTTTCAGCCTCACCCCATCCCCGATCTCTGGGTTTCAGCGTCTCCCATCCTCGACCTCTGGGTTTCAGCCTCACCCCATCCCCGACCTCTGTATTACAGCCTCTCCCATCCCCGACCTCTGGGTTAGAGCGTCTCCCATCCCCGACCTCTGGGTTACAGCGTCTCCCATCCCCAACCTCTGTGTTTGAACCTCTCCCCTCCCCAATGTCTGGGTTTCAACCTCTCCCATCCCCGACCTCTGGGTTTCAGCCTCACCCCATCCCAGACCTCTGGGTTTCAGCGTCTCCCATCCCCGACCTCTGGGTTTCAGCGTCTCCCATCCCCGACCTCTGGGTTTCAGCCTCACCCCATCCCCGACCTCTGGGTTTCAGCGTCACCCATCCCCGACCTCTGGGTTTCAGCCTCACCCCATCCCCGACCTCAGGATTACAGCGTCTCCCATCCCCGACCTCTGGGTTACAGCGTCTCCCATCCCCGACCTCTGGGTTTCAGCCTCACCCCATCCCCGACCTCTGGTTTTCAGCGTCTCCCATCCCCGACCTCTGGGTTTCAGCCTCACCCCATCCCCGACCTCTGGGTTTCAGCGTCTCCCATCCTCGACCTCTGGGTTTCAGCCTCACCCCATCCCCGACCTCTGTATTACAGCCTCTCCCATCCCCGACCTCTGGGTTAGAGCGTCTCCCATCCCCGACCTCTGGGTTACAGCGTCTCCCATCCCGACCTCTGGGTTTCAGCGTCTCCCATCCCTGACCTCTGGGTTTCAGCCTCACCCCATCCCCGACCTCTGGGTTTCAGCGTCTCCCATCCCCGACCTCTGGGTTTCAGCCTCACCCCATCCCCGACCTCTAGGTTTCAGCGTCACCCATCCCCGACCTCTGGGTTTCAGCCTCACCCCATCCCCGACCTCAGGATTACAGCCTCTCCCATCCCCGACCTCTGGGTTACAGCGTCTCCCATCCCCGACCTCTGGGTTACAGCGTCTCCCATCCCCGACCTCTGGGTTTCAGCATCTCCCAACACCGACCTCTGGGTTTCAGCGTCTCCCATCCCCGACCTCTGGGTTTCAGCCTCACCCCATCCCCGACCTCTGGGTTACAGCGTCTCCCATCCCCGACCTCTGGGTTACAGCGTCTCCCATCTCCGACCTCGGTGTTACAGCGTCTCCCATCACCTACCTGTGGGTTACAGTGTCTCCCATCCCCGACCTCTTCATTACAGCCTCTCCCATCCCCGACCTCTGGGCTTCAGCATCTCCCATCCCCGACCTCTGGGTTTCAGCGTCTCCAATCCCCGACCTCTGGGTTACAGCATCTCCCATCCCCGACCTCTTCATTACAGCCTCTCCCATCCCCGACCTCTGGGTTACAGCGTTTCCTATCCCTGACCTCTGGATTACAGCGTCTCCCATCCCCGACCTCTGGGTTACAGCGTCTCCCATCCCCGACCTCTGGGTTACAGCGTCTCCCGTCCCCGATCTCTGGGTTACAGCGTCTCCCATCCCCGATCTCTGGGTTACAGCGTCTCCCATTCCCGACATCTGGGTTACAGCGTCTCCCATTCCCGACATCTGGGTTACAGCGTCTCCCATCCCCGACCTCTGGGTTTCAGCTTCACCCCATCCCTGACCTTTGGATTTCAGCCTCTTGCCATCCCCGACCTCTGGGTTTCAGCCTCACCCCATCCCCGACCTCTGGGTTACAGCGTCTCCCATCCCCGACCTCTGGGTTTCAGCGTCTCCCATCCCCGACCTCTGGGTTTGAGCCTCACCCCATCCCCGACCTCTGTATTACAGCGTCTCCCATCCCCGACCTCTGGGTTACAGCGTCTCCCATCCCCGACCTCTGGGTTACAGCGTCTCCCATCCCCAATGTCTGTGTTTGAACCTCTCCCCTCCCCAATGTCTGGGTTTCAACCTCTCCCATCCCCGAACTCTAGGTTTCAGCCTCACCCCATCCCAGACCTCTGGGTTACTGCGTCTCCCATCCCCGACCTCTGAGTTACAGCGTCTCCCATCTCCGACCTCTGGGTTACAGTGTCTCCCATCACCGACCTGTGGGTTACAGTGTCTCCCATCCCCGACCTCTTCATTACAGCCTCTCCCATCCCCGACCTCTGGGCTTCAGCGTCTCCCATCCCCGACCTCTGGGTTTCAGCGTCTCCCATCCCCGACCTCTGGGTTACAGCATCTCCCATCCCCGACCTCTTCATTACAGCCTCTCCCATCCCCGACCTCTGGGTTACAGCGTTACCTATCCCTGACCTCTGGGTTACAGCGTCTCCCATCCCCGACCTCTGGGTTACAGCATCTCCCATCCCCAACGTCTGTGTTTCAACCTCTCCCATCCCCAACGTCTAGGTTTCAACCTCTCCCATCCCCGACCTCTGGGTTTCAACCTCACCCCATCCCCGACCTCTGGGTTACAGCATCTCTCATCCCCAACCTCTGGGTTACAGCGTCTCCCATCCCCGACCACTGAGTTTCAACCTCTCCCATCCCCAAACTCTGGGTTACAGCGTCTCCCATCCCCGACCTCTGGGTTACAGCGTCTCCCATCCCCGACCTCTGGGTTACAGCGTCTCCCATCCCCGACCTCTGGGTTACAGCCTCTCCCAATTCCGACCACTGGGTTACAGCGTCTCCCGTCCCCGACCTCTGGGTTACAGCGTCTCCCATCCCCGATCTCTGGGTTACAGCGTCTCCCATCCCCGACCTCTGGGTTACAGCGTCTCCCATCCCCGACCTCTGGGTTACTGTGTCTCCCATCCCCGACCTCTGGGTTACAGCGTCTCCCATCCCCGACCTCTGGGTTACAGCGTCTCCCATCCCCGACCTCTGGGTTACAGCGTCTCCTGCCCCCGACCTCTGGGTTACAGCGTCTCCCATCCCCGATCTCTGGGTTACAGCGTCTCCCATCCCCGACCTCTGGGTTACAGCGTCTCCCATCCCCGACCTCTGGGTTACAGCGTCTCCCATCCCCGATCTCTGGGTTACAGCGTCTCCCATCCCCGACCTCTGGGTTACAGCGTCTCCCATTCCCGACCTCTGGGTTTCAGCGTCTCCTCATCCCAACTTCCAGATTTCAGCCTCTCCCCATCCCCGACCTCCAGGCTGTTCTCTTTTGCCCTCCACAACCTCTGGGTTATGGCCCCTCCCTCCTCCGCAATCCACGCACTCACCAAACCTCACACTCCCTAACTCCCCCTCTCGCTCCTTTCCTCCCATGGGCCTGCCTTTCCATTGAAGATCCAGATCTGGTCCAAACCCGAGTTCTGTTCTTGTAGACGTACCAGCCCGGTTTGTTTTAAGTACTTTTTAACTGGTTGCCGGTGTAATTCCGAGTGCAATCAAGATTGTTTGGCAAGTTCTGTCCAATTGTGGAATCATCTCGTATGTTGGATTCTATCGGTGGAATTTTCCAGTCTTGCCTGCTGGCGGTATTTACTGGTTCTGCCGAAGTCAATGTAGAAAATGCCATGATATTCAGGTAAACATCATGGTACAAACATCCATACACACTGATGGACAGATCAACGGACCAATCAACACACACAACACCACAGCCAATCACAGGCAAGAGCATACACACTACAAAACAGGGAACACGACACTTCCGGCTCATTCCAGCAGGAGACATCTCAGGGCACAGAGCTCACAGCAAGCCACTCAGACATCCACCATGTGCTGAGTGCCACTCCAAGATAGTGTTAGGAATAGGTCCACAGATTCAAGGGTTATGATCGAACCTCAGTAACCAGTTTACCACTGTAAATATATGTTAGTAATAAAACTGAGTTGTTCCATTCGCAAACGTGTTGGTTCGTCTGTGTAGCAGAGCACCCAACACATCATAGTACCAGGATTGGTACCCGGTAACTGTGGGACCTACCTACGAATCCTCCGGAATCTGCCATCCTGCGCCATGGACACCGTCAGCACGTCGCAGCCGCTACAAGTCGCTGGAAACCTCGGCGTCAATTGGAAACTGTTCAAACAGCGCTTCCAGCTCTTCCTGGAAGCCAACGAAAAGGAGAGCGCTTCGGACACCAGAAAGATCGCCATCCTCCTCTCCACGGCAGGTCAACACGCCATCCATGTCTACAACTCCCTGGTGTTCGCGGAAGGTGAGGATAAGACCAAGTACAAGGCGGTCCTTCTCAAGCTCGACCAACACTTCAACGTCGAGGTCAACGAGAGTTTCGAGAGGTATCTCTTCCAGCAGCGCCTGCAGGGTAAGGATGAGCCCTTTCAATCCTTCCTTACGCACCTCCGTATCCTCGTGCAGTCCTGCGGTTACGACACCACCTCCGATTCAATGATTCGGGACCAGATTGTTTTTGGGTTCACCTCGGGCCCCCTACGCCAGCAGCTACTGAAAATTAAAGGCCTCACCCTAGCCTCCGCAATCGAAGCCTGTGTCCTGCATGAAAACGCGACTAGCCGCTACTCCCAATTTCAAGCGGCCGAATCGGTGCGGCAGGGGTCCTACGCGGCCAGATTGGCGAGGCAGGCGTCCTACGAGGCCGAACGGGTCCAGGCGATCAAATTCCTCCCGGCCCGCGGCCCGGACGAGGGCGGCCATTTTGCGCGCTTTCCGAGGCCTCCGGCGTTTGTGCGCGCCAAAGAAGACGTCGACACGGAGGGACGTGATGTGCAGGCACGCTCAACGCAAGACCGAACTGTGCATGCACGGTGGCGCAACGAACGCCATGACGTCACGACGTGTGGCAACTGCGGAGCTGCACATTTAAAGCGGCAATGTCCAGCAAGAAACCGATTATGCCTCCGCTATGGCAAGATGGGCCACTACGCTGCCTGCTGTCGAGCAGCTCAACCTGCCAATGTTCCCCAATTCCGACAACGTCGCAGGGACATGCGGACCATTCAGCTTCCTTACTACGAGTCATGCCCAGACGATATCCAGACCAGTGACACAGACGACCGGAACGCCTTCCGTGTTGCGGTCATTGATGGGAACCGGATGTCTCCAGCCAGGCCCCACCAGCCGTTGCAAGTGACCACTGTCAATCCGGGTGATGAATGCTGTGCCACCCTAACGGTCAACCGATCACCGATAACGTTCCGCCTGGACACTGGCTCCTCCGCCAACCTCATAGCATGGTCAGCCTTCTACGCCATGAAGGTCAGACCACCAATTTGGCCATCCCATTGCAGGATGGTCGACTACAACGGGAACGTTATCCCGGCTATGGGATCCTGCCAGCTCCAGGTGACACACAACACACACGCGGCCACACTCTCATTCGAAATAGTCGGATCATCAAAGGACTCCCTGCTAGGCGCACAGGCATGCAAGGTTCTCCACCTCGTGCAACAGGTCCATGCTCTGTCTCCAGAAGGCACATCTGACTTCCCGGATGCAGAATTCAGGGCACAGCTCCAATCGCTTCTCGCCCACAACCAGGAGGCATTCGAGGGCATGGGAACACTGCCCTACACCTACAGAATACGGCTCAAACCGGACGCCACCCCGGTCATTCACGCACCTCGCAGGGTCCCAGTGCCACTCAAAGACCTCCTCAAACAGCAGCTGCAGGATCTCCAGGACCAAGGGGTGCTATCCCGGGTCACGGAGCCCACGCCGTGGGTCAGCTCCATGCTGTGTGTTAAGAAGCCCTCCGGCGAGCTCCGGATCTGCATTGATCCAAAAGAACTCAACAACAACATAATGAGGGGACACTACCCCATACCCAAACGGGAAGAGATCATGAGCGAAATGGCCTGGGCTAAAATCTTCACAAAACTGGATGCTTCAAAGGGTTTATGGCAGATCCAACTGGACCCGTCCAGCTGAAAGCTGTGCACCTTCAACACCCCTTTCGGCAAGTTCTGCTATAACAGAATGCCATTTGGCATCATCTCGGCATCCGAGGTCTTTCACAGGATCATGGAGCAGATGATGGAGGGCATCGAAGGGGTGCCTGTCTACGTGGACGACATCATCATCTGGTGCACCACACCACAGGAGCACATCAATTGTCTCCAGCGCGCCTTTGCGCGCATACGGGAAAACGACCTGCGCCTCAACCGAGCCAAGTGTTCTTTCGGCAAAACCGAGCTGAAGTTTCTGGGGGACCACATATCCCGGTCAGGGGTCCGTCCGGATGCAGACAAGGTGAGCGCCATTACAGCCATGCCGCAGCCGGCAGACAAGAAAGCAGTGCTACGCTTCCTAGGCATGGTCAACTTCCTGGGGAAGTTCATTCCCAACCTTGCCTCCCACATGACGGCTCTGCGCCACCTCGTCAAAAAGTCCACAGAGTTCCAGTGGCAACACACACACCAGCTGGAATGGGAGGAGCTCAAAATTAAGCTCACCACAGCACCGGTATTGGCGTTTTTCGACACATCTCGTGACACTAAAATTTCAACTGATGCCAGCCAGTCCGGCATTGGGGCGGTGCTCCTACAGCGGGATGACACTGCGTCATGGGCCCCGGTCGCCTATGCCTCGCGGGCCATGACCCCCACAGAACAGCGCTACGCGCAGATCGAAAAGGAGTGCCTGGGCTTGCTAACCGGAATAGGCATGTTCCATGACTACGTGTCTGGTCTCCCCCAGTTTACCGTTGAGACTGACCATTGCCCCCTGGTCAGCATCATACATAAGGACCTGAACGAGATGACCCCTCGCCTCCAGCGCATCCTACTTAAACTCAGGAGGTATAACTTCCATCTGGTCTACACCCCGGGAAAGGACCTTATCATTGCGGATGCCCTATCTAGAGCAGTGAGCACACCGCCCGACTCGGAGGGGTTCGTCTGTCAGGTCAAAGCGCAGGTGGCCTTCACATCGGCAAATCTGCCAGCTGACGATTCCAGTCTGGCCCGTATTCGCCGGGAGACTGCGGCTGACCCCCTTCTACAACGGGTGATGCGCCACATGACAGGAGGGTGGCTCAAACGACCCCGCAGTTCTACAATGTCCGAGACGACTTGGCCGTCATTGATGGTGTCCTCCTAAAGCTGGACCGGATTGTGATTCCGCACAGCATGCACAAGCTGGTCCTCGACCAACTACACAAAGGCCATCTGGGGGTCGAGAAGTGCAGACGGAGGGCACGAGAGGCGGTATACTGGCCGGGCATCAGTGATCACATTGCCAATATGGTGCTCAACTGCCCCACCTGCCAAAGGTTTCAACGGGCGCAACCTCCTGAGACGCTTCAGCCCCATGAGCTGGTGACGTCCCCCTGGGCGAAGGTGGATGTGGACCTCTTTCACGCACTCGGCAGGGACTATGTAATCGTCATTGATTACTTTTCAAACTATCCAGAGGTCATGCACGATTTGACATTGTCCGCTGTCATAAGGGCCTGCAAAGACACCTTCGCTCGCCACGGCAATCCGATTACTGTCATGTCGGACAATGGGCCCTGTTTTGCCAGCCAGGAATGGTCGCCCTTTGCGGCCTCGTATGGCTTCACACACGTGACGTCTAACCCTCTGCATCCCCAGTCCAATGGAAAGGCGGAGAAGGGCGTTCACATTGTCAAGCGGCTCCTCTGCAAGGCCGCTGCTGCCGGATCGGATTTCTGCCTAACCCTGCTAGCCTAGCGCTCGGCCCCACTAGCCACTGGCCTCTCACCAGCCCAGCTGTTGATGGGTCGCGCCCTCAGGACCACTTTGCCAACCATTCTGGTACCCACAACCAACCATGCTCCGGTACTACACAGAATGCAACAGCAGCGCGTTCGCCAGAAGAGGGCATATGACACACGGGCAACTGATCTTCCCGCCCTGGCGCCTGGAGACGACGTCTGCATCCACCTACCAGAAGGTGGCTGGTCAGCACCTGCCGAAGTTCTCCGACGTGTGGCTCCCCGCTCGTTCCTGGTTCGCATGCCTGATGGCTCCATTCGCAGGCGCAATCGCCGGGCTCTTCGCCTGCTTCCACGCTCACTACGGGAACTTACACCGGTACCACGCCCTCCTGTTGTTCCTGATGTCGACTTCGTGGAGCTTCCTGCCACCATGCCCCTTCCGTCGTCGCCCGTGGCCAGGCCCATTCCTCAGCCGGTGGATCCTGACCCACCCTTGAGGCGGTCAACCCAAATTCGTCGGCAACCTACTAGACTGGACTTATGAGCCTGTTTGTACATTGAACTCGTAATACCACTGTGTTAATATGTTTTGGTTCTTCCTTGTCGTTACAGGAGTTCGTTTTGTTGTTCAACATTTCCCAGTTCTTTGTTTATGGTACAACCTCGTTGCTACGTCGCACCCGATATCCCCCCTTGTATATAGTTTAGCCCCATGTACATGCTGTAGATATTGCACACACACATTCAGCTGCACTCAGTACACTTCTCTATTTATAACCACATAGGCACATGTTCTTGTAAAAAAGGGAGGATGTCATGATATTCAGGTAAACATCATGGTACAAACATACATACACACTGATGGACAGATCAACGGACCAATCAACACACACAACACCACAGCCAATCACAGGCAAGAGCATACACACTACAAAACAGGGAACACGACACTTCCGGCTCATTCCAGCAGGAGACAGCTCAGGGCACAGAGCTCATTGCAAGCCACTCAGACATCCATCATGTACTGAGTGCCACTCCAAGATAGTGTTTGGAATAGGTCCACAGATTCAAGGGTTATGTTCAAACCTCAGTAACCAGTTTACCACTGTAAATATATGTTAGTAATAAAACTGAGTTGTTCCATTCGCAACCGTGTTGGTTCGTCTGTGTAGCGGAGCACCCAACACATCATAAAATATGTTTGAGTTTTGTCAAGCACGGGTTGGTTCGATTCGGTCAGTCATTTGTCTGTTGTGTAAAGCCAAAAGAACATTGTTCCACCTCTGACCCTTCCAAATTCCAGGGAATACAAGACTAATTTGTGAATCTCGCCTTGCAATTTAACTCTTGCAATCCAGGTATCATTCTGGTAAATCTGTGCTGTACTCCATCCAAGAGTAATAAATCCTACCCGAGATGGAGTGCTCAGATCTGATCACAGAACTTCAGGTGTCTTTGTGTGGCAGAGGCAAGTTCAAAGGATTGAATGGTCTACCCCTGTTCCTATTAGTAGGGTATTGAATTATATTATTTAGTCCCAGTGCCCTCACTGCCTTCACCATTCGTTCCTCTTCCTGACCACCAATCATGTTGGAAGACCACCATTTCAAAGGATATTTAAAGGTGGTCATTTGCTGCCAGATAAAGCTGTGTAGAATGTTTCTTCTAGTAGGATGTGGAGTTTTTTTCACCTCTAAAGGGCTTGAAAATGCTTGTCGTTGTGACTGTAGGTCCAGAGCTCAGGTCACGTCCTTCTATCACACACATAAATGCCCTTGGCCCCTGTGGTAGTATGCATTAGGGATCATGTGGGACTGTGAAGCCATGATGTCATTGGCTGACAGATCCCGGGTCCTGGTTGGGCGTTGACCTCTAGCTCCGCCCTGAAGGCGGAGTATAAGTACCTGGAGCCCTCCCCCGCAGGTAGTCTACTACTGAACTGCGGGGGAAACAGTCACGCTTAATAAAGCCTCATCGACTTCACTCTATTCGTCTCTCGGAGTCTTTGTGCGCTACAATTTATTAAGCGTGCCTAAAAAGGACTATGGAGCTCAGGATCATCCCGGAATGCCTGAGGATCAGCCCCCACGCAGGGAACGCGGCAGCAGCTTTCAAGCATTGGCAGACTTGTTTCGAGGCCTACCTCAGAACGGCCACCGGCCGGGTCACAGAAGACCAAAAACTACAGGTCCTGCACTCGAGGTTAAGCACGGAGATTTTCTCTTTCATCGAAGACGCAGAGGATTTCCAGACGGCGTTCGCAGCACTGAAAAGTCTCTAAGTCTGCCCAATAAACCAGATCTACGCTCGCTATCAACTCGCAACGAGACGGCAAAGTCCCGGAGAATCGATAGATGAATTCTACGCCGCGCTACTAATTTTGGGACGAGCCTGCAGCTGCCCGTCGGTGAACGCAAATGAACACACGGACATGTAATGCGCGATGCTTTTGTGGCAGGTATGAACTCCTCCCAAACCCGCCAAAGACTTCTAGAAAAAGAGTCGCTAGGACTCTCAGAGGCACGGGCCCTAGCAGCCTCCCTAGACGTGGCCGCGCGTAATACCCGCGGCAGCCCATTGGGCTCCGTACGTACCCGTCGCGACAAACCCACCCCCCCCCCCCCCCCCCAGACACCCCACAGGCTTGCGCGGTCCAAACACCAAGTCGCACCGGGGGCGCCCGCTACTATTTCTGCAGCCAGGCGAAACACCTCCGGCAGCGCTGCCCGGCCCGCGCAGCGATCTGCAAGAGCTGCGGGAAAAAGGGCCATTTTGCGGTTGTGTGCCGGTCCCGCGAGGTCGCCGCTGTCCCGGGAGAACAGGGAGCCCTGCACGCCGCTTACGCTCCCCAACCCCCCCAGCGCCCCATGTACGACCCGCAGGCGCAGCCACTCTGGGTCCCGACCACCGCGGTCCCGGGAGAACAGGGAGCCCTGCACGCCGCTTACGCTCCCCAACCCCCCCCCCCCCGCGCCCCATGTATGACCCGCCGCCGCTACCACCTTGGGTCCCGACCACCGCTCTCCCCGGAGAAGAGGGAGTTCTGCGCGGCTCTAACGCCCCCCAAACACCCCCCCGCGCCCCACGTATGACCCGCCGGCGCTACCAATTTGGGTCCCGGCACCGCTGTCCCCAGAGATGAGGGAGCCCGGCGCATTCCTAACGCTCCCCAACCCCCCCCAGCGCCCCATGTGCGACCCGCAGACGCCGCCATTTTAGGTCCCGGCCACCACGAGGGGAGGAAGGGCGCCGCCATCTTGGACCACCCCAGACCTGTACGACGCATGGGGGCGGCCATTTTGTCCACCCCCACCGCCATCTTGTGACCCCCCAGCCATGTGCGATGCATGGGGGCAGCCATTTTGTTCATCCCCGACGCCATCTTGGACGGCAACAACGGACCCCAGTGTCGACGGCTCCACGGGGTTCGAAGAAGACGCTCCACTACTACAACCACGTCTCGCTTCAATAACGCTGGACCAAGCTCGGCCCCGGACACTCCAGACGACGACGACAACGGTGCTGATAAACGGGCACAAGACACCATGCCTAGTCGACTCCGTGAGCACGGAGAGCTTTATCCACCCCGACACGGTAAGACGCTGTTCCTTGACCACCCATCCCAGCGCACAAAAGATTTCCCGAGCTGCAGGATCCCACTCCGTACAGATCAAAGGTTTCTGCATAGTTACCCGAACGGTGCAGGCGAGGGAGTTCAAAAACTACAGGCTCCACGTCCTTCCCCAACTCTGCGCCCCCACATTACTGGGATTAGACTTCCAGTGCAATCTACAGAGCCTTACCTTCAAATTCGGCGGCCCAATACCCCCACTCACTATCTGCGGCCTCGCAATCCTCAAGGTGCAACCCCCGTCCTTGTTTGTGAACCTCACCCCGGATTGCAAACCCGTCGCCACTAGGAGCAGACGGTACAGCGCCCAGGACCGGACCTTCATTCGGTCCGAAGTCCAGCGGCTACTAAAGGAAGGCATAATCCAGGCCAGCAATAGTCCCTGGAGAGCACAGGTGGTAGTAGTGAAGACAGGGGAGAAGCAAAGGATGGTCATAGACTATAGCCAGACCGTCAACAGGTACACACAACTAGACGCGTACCCTCTCCCCCGCATATCCGACATGGTCAATCGGATTGCCCAATATAAAGTCTTCTCCACCGTGGACCTCAAGTCCGCCTACCATCAGCTCCCCATCCGCCCAAGTGACCGCAAGTACACAGCCTTCGAGGCAGACGGGCGATTATACCATTTCCTAAGAGTCCCATTTGGCGTCACAAACGGGGTCTCGGTCTTCCAACGAGAGATGGACCGAATGGTTGATCAACACGGGTTGCGGGCCACGTTCCCGTATCTCAACAATGTAACCATCTGCGGCCACGACCAGCAGGACCACGACGCCAACCTCCAAAAATTCCTCCAGACCGCTAAAGCCTTGAACCTCACGTACAACGAGGACAAGTGCGTTTTTAGCACCAACCGGCTAGCCATCCTGGGCTACGTAGTGCGCAATGGGATAATAGGCCCCGATCCCGAACGTATGCGCGCCCTCATGGAATTTCCCCTCCCGCACTGCTCAAAAGCCCTGAAACGCTGCCTGGGGTTCTTTTCATACTACGCCCACTGGGTCCCCCAGTACGCAGACAAGGCCCTCTAATACAGACCACGACCGTCCCTCTGTTGACAGAGGCTTGCCAGGCCTTCAGCCGCATCAAAGCGGATGTCGCAAAAAAAACGCGCCATCGACGAGTCCCTCCCTTTCCAGGTCGAGAGCGACGCCTCCGACGTAGCTCTAGCGGCCACCCTTAACCAAGCGGGCAGACCCGTGGCCTTTTTCTCCCGAACCCTCCACGCTTCAGAAATCCGCCACTCCTCAGTGGAAAAGGAAGCCCAAGCCATAGTGGAAGCTGTGCGACATTGGAGGCATTACCTGGCCGGCAGGAGATTCACACTCCTCACCGACCAACGGTCGGTAGCCTTCATGTTCGATAATGCACAGCGGGACAAAATCAAAAACGACAAGATCTTAAGGTGGAGGATCGAGCTCTCCACCTTCAACTACGAGATCTTGTATCATCCCGGAAAGCTGAACGAGCCGTCCGATGCCCTATCCCGCGGCACATGTGCCAACGCACAAATTAACCGCCTCCAAACCCTCCACGAAGACCTCTGCCACCCGGGGGTCACTCTATTTTTCCACTTTATCAAGTCCCGCAACCTCCCATACTCCTTAGAGGAGGTCCATACAGTCACAAGGAACTGCCACATCTGCGCAGAGTGCAAACCGCATTTTTTCAGGCCGGATGGTGCGCACCTGATTAAGGCTTCCCGCCCCTTTGAACGCCTTAGTCTGGACTTCAAAGGACCCCTCCCCTCCACCGACCGCAACATATACTTCCTTAATGTGGTGGACGAGTACTCCCGCTTCCCATTCGCCATCCCCTGTTCTGACATGACCGCGGCCACAGTCATTAAAGCCCTGAACACCATATTCACACTGTTCGGTTGCCCCGCATACGTCCACAGCGACAGGGGGTCCCCTTTCATGAGTGACGAGCTGCGCCAGTTCCTGCTCAGCAACGGGATAGCCTCGAGCAGGACGACCAGCTACAACCCCCGGGGGAACGGGCAAGTAAGGAGGGAGAACGGCACGGTCTGGAAGACCGTCCTACTGGCCCTACGGTCCAGGGACCTCCCAATTTCCCGGTGGCAGGAGGTCCTTCCGGACGCCCTCCACTCCATCCGGTCACTACTGTGTACTAGCACTAATCAAACGCCTCATGAGCGCCTCCTTGTCTTCCCCAGGAAGCCCTCCTCTGGAACGTCGCTGCCGACCTGGCTGGCGGCCCCAGGACCCATCTTGCTCCGAAAGCACGTGCGGGCGCACAAGTCGGACCTGTTGGTCGAAAGGGTTCACCTCCTTCACGCGAACCCGCAGTACGCCTACGTGGAGTACCCCGACGGCCGACAGGACACAGTCTCTCTGCGATATCTGGCGCCCGCCGGCAACACACACACCACCCCGACACCAATCACCCAACCCCCCCCCCCTTCCTGCCACCGCCGCACCCCGCGACCGCCCCCTTCCCAGGAGGATCAGCCCTACTCCCAGGCCCAACCAGGAATAAAACCCAAGCTGAAACCGTAAGGCTCCCGGAGAAGACCACACCAGAACAAGCACCACCACCACCGGGGATAAGGCGATCGACACGGACGACCAGACCGCCCGACCGACTCGTGGCGTCGATCTAACAGTACAATGTGGACTTTTAACGCGAACATTTTGTCTTTTCCTGACGATTGCTGTAAATAGTTGAAACAAAAAAAAAAAACCTTGTACATACTGTTATATTGAAAGTTTTCCTCCCAGGACCAGTCTTGTAAACCCTTACCACCATGCGAAGCATCACCCCGCCGGGTTCAATTTTAACAAGGGGTGAATGTGGTAGTATGCATTAGGGGTCATGTGGGACTGTGAAGCCATGATGTCATTGGCTGACAGATCCCGGGTCCTGGTTGGACGTTGACCTCTAGCTCCGCCCTGAAGGCGGAGTATAAGTACCTGGAGCCCTCCCCCGCAGGTAGTCTACTACTGAACTGCGGGGGAAACAGTCACGCTTAATAAAGCCTCATCGACTTCACTCTATTCGTCTCTCGGAGTCTTTGTGCGCTACAGCCCCCTTTGTAGAAATTGAGCCGCCTGCCAAGTTCCCATCTTCAAATAGGAGAGCTGGCTGGGGAGACTCTCAATGCAGGAAGAAGGTAGCCCGCCTCCTGCTGGCTCATCTGGGGTGGGGGGGGGGGTGGTGGTGGTCATCGCTCTCCCAGCCCCCGACCCATCCTACCACCCTGCCTGCTTGTCATTGAACAGGACAATCGTTCCCAGGGAAACATGACAGCCCCCGAGTGAGAAACAGAGAAACAGCCAGAGGAAAGATATAACAACAGAGACAGGGAGATGCAGGGTCAGAGAGCAGCAATAGCTGGGAATCCCATCACAGCATGGATACAGAACCTGCAGATGAGAGAGTGAGAATTATTTTCATATCAAACGTAAACTAATTAAAACAAAAAGATCCAAAAGGTCAGCGAACACCTGTAGAGAATGGACAAGTAAATGTTTCCCTCTTCACCAAAACCTAACCAGACGAATGGATTAAATTCTACTGAATTTTGGAGTGATTCTCTGACAGCTTTAATTCATCAGTGTGGGCCATCGTCAACTATCACCAACATCGAAAATCGAGGAATCAAGGTCATGTCCATCCTCACCCTTGCCTCATCACCCCCACTTCTACCCTCCCCCCGACCTATTCCCACCCTTAACTCCTACGATATCGCCCCAGTTTTCTGTCCACCCCATCATCATGCCAACTCTATCCCCCGATCCCAACTACCAATCCGACTGGCACCCTCGGCCCCATCATCATCATCGCTCCCACCAACACAGGCATCTTCAGCCTGACCACCACCATCAGCATCACATCCACAGGCACCATCAACGTCACCCCCAGCTTGACACTGATCCCCATGATCATCCTGAGCCCCGTGGTCACCCTGAACCCCAGCCCCATGATCACCCCCAGTCTCACCCCCATGATCACCCCCAGTCTCACTCTCATGATTACCCCGAGCCTCACCCCCATGATCACCCTGAGCCTCGCCCCCATGATCACCCCCAGTCTCACCCCCATGATCACCCTGAGCCTCACCCCCATGATCACCCTGAGCCTCACTCCCATGATCAACCCCAGTCTCACCCCCATGATCACCCTGAGCCTCACCCCCATGATCACCCCCATGATTACCCCCATGATCACCCTGAGCCTCACTCCCATGATGACCCCCAGTCTCACCCCCATGATCACCCTGAGCCTCACCCCCATGATCACTCCCATGATTACCCCCATGATCACCCCCAGTCTCACTCCCATGATCACCCCCAGTCTCACTCCCATGAACACCCCGAGTCTCACCCCCATGATCACCCCCATGATTACCCCCATGATCACCCCCAGTCTCACTCCCATGATCACCCCCAGTCTCACTCCCATGATCACCCTGAGCCCCACCCCCATGATTACCCTGAGCCTCACCCCCATGATCAACCCCAGTCTCACCCCCATGATCACCCTGAGCCTCACCCCCGTGATCACCCCCATGATTATCCCCATGATCACCCCCAGTCTCACTCCCATGATCACCCCCAGTCTCACTCCCATGATCACCCTGAGCCTCACTCCCATGATCACCTTGAGCCCCACCCCCATGATTACCCTGAGCCTCACCCCCATGATTATCCCTCACCTCACTCCCACAATAGGCTCTATGATCGCTTCCGGCCTCACACCCACACCTACGATCATCCCAACCTCCACACTACGATCACCTCCAACTTTATCCCAGAACCCCTACTCTCACATTCCGCAGAATTCCACCCCCACCAACATCCAGCTATTAGCATCATCCCACCAACACCCCAACTCCACCCTGACCCTGACTCCCACCATCGCCATCGCCATCACCATCGGCAACGCTCCCACCATGGCCATCGCCTCCATCAAAACCATGAAGGATAAAAATCTGTTTTCATTACTTTAACGATGGTTGAACCACATTTAACTCATGTGAAACAAGAATATAACGAAACATTAACCAACATCATCTGTCAGACAAGGGCAAGCTGGTAACCAAGGAGAAATTTCTGATTGCTATGGAAGCAGCAGAATGGCGTGATACAGCCTTGAGAACACTACCATTAAACTGCAATGAATGACATGCATGATGATATAACTCCACTGAACGTTGAATCAAGAATTGCCAACAAGACATAGAGGCGCGCCTGAAGAAACTGATCAATGAGATGTACGGGCGAGAACCAGGAAAAAAAGGTGGACACAAAGGGCAAATTCTCCCATGTTCCCACCAGTGGATTCCAAGATTGGCGGGGGGTGGAGAATTCGGCGGGATGCCCAAAAATCAGCTTTGCGTCAGAGTGATTTTCCCGCGGGATCTTACTCTGGTGCCCATCATGGGAGATCGGAAGACCCGTTGGAGGCTGGGATGAAACGGGTTTTCATCCTACAAATAGGGTGAGCGAGAGGCCGTACACCCCCCGATTCCAAACACGCCGGTGCCGAACATGCCTGAAATATCGTGACGTACAGATGTCAGGACTCACCTAAACAATGTCTGGAGCAGCCTACAGAGTTCAGAATAGGGGCTGCCAGCAACCCTGGACCCCAGAACACCACAGCAGTGGGTGGGGGAAGCATTTACAGTTGGGTCCCCCAGATTCAGTGTCATCGTGGAGGTCCATCTTCCAAGAGTCCCTGGAAATCCATCTTCTTTTTCTGGAAGATCTATCTTCCAGCACTAGAATGTTCCCGGATATCTATTTTTATTTTAAGGAGGTCCACCTTCTTTCTTCAATAGTGGGTCAGTGGTGTTGGGCACCTTTTCAATATGGTGCCAGAACACAACAGAGGCATGAGCCGCTACGGAATATGACGCAAAACACAATTGCATAATTAATGAGGTCGAGGCCAGAAGATATGGTGTGTTCTCCCACCAGCCTCCACAGCAGGAGACATTCCACGTTCCCACCCACAATGAGAGAATTCTGCCCAAAGAATATAACAATGAATACAATATCTGGAATTTCCAACGCAGTCAGCTAGAACAATGGCCCAAACAAAGGGAAAGTAGATTCAGCCGATTTTGAGTGATCCTCAGTTTGGACAAACAGGTGCTTGCAGATTCTGGCACATATTTAGTTGTGTTTCTTATTTAATCCATATATTGGTGATTAAATAAAAGATCTCTGTGAGAGATTGTGCATCCGTGTTTTTCTGGTAAGACAGGTTCAAGTCCTCAAACCCCAATCTAACACGCTCTCCGGGAGGTGGGAAAGTTGTAAAATAATTTACAACCCAACAATCACCCACTATCATCCCGAAGCCTGTCAGCACCCTTATTGTCACGAACGTGTAGTTGCAATATTATAGATTTTGCAAAAAAAGCTAATTTTCCTTTTTAAATGGACACAAGAAAGCCTTAAAGATGGCTACCAAAAGTCACCTGACCTTTTTTTCCAATTGCAATGTGGTCAAGCCCAAGAGGGTTTCAAGTGGAGTGGAGGTTGATGGAATAACCTGCATGGGACTCATCCACCTGGGAATGATTGTTCCCTTGTGCTCATTGGAACTGTGTGCTCCCCTGCAGTGAGTGAGGCAGCCTATCCTGTACTAGTATAAAAGCTCTGACATGGTAGAGCCGATTACAAAGGAGCAAGGACCCAGTGAGGTATAATCAGGCCTCATGTGGATAATGTTGTTGCTGAATAAAAAGACTTTTCAGTAACTCGTCAGACTTCCCTCGTTTTATCACAGTTGGCATAGCGAAACATGTGAAGGCATTTGAAATCCAATTTGTATTTCTATAAGGGGCATTCAGAGTCATTGTGGCTTCCCTGGAAGAGGTATGAATAGCACGTTTCCATCTCCTCAATTCTGGGAGAAAAAGAACCCTTTAAGTTCAAGGCTGAGACATTTAGAAGGTCAATTACCTTTGTTAAAAACACAGTGGGTAAGACTATACCACCCCCCCCCCACACCCTCAGACTAACCCAATACCTATATGGAAGCGCATTTCAATAGTTTGGGACAGCAACAATTTTACGTTTTGGAACCGTTGAAAGTCTGGCTGCAGACAGCATTTTGTGTGCAGAAACTCAGGAAGAACTCTGAGAAACAACTTCAGTGGGGGTCCTTAGCCAAGGGAGGAAACAGAGGAAGGTATTCAGAACTCAACTGCTGTTCTGTTTAAAGAGTCCATTTAATCTACATGACCAAATAGTAAACTGTCAGTCCCCAAAACCCGCTGCGTTCATCTGAAAACAGCAAATACCGACAGGTGAACTGCAGAAGCCATCGCAGCTGCTACACAGAACCTCAAGTTTCAACCCCTTCGCTTTAGAAAGGAGGAATTCAAGCAATGGTCCCACAACAATAATTGACAGAGGCTGAAATTTTCTGGCCATTTGCACCTGTGGCATCTTCCGGTCTCGCTGACGCCGCACCCCTGTCATGGATTTCCCGGTGGCGAGGGTGCATTCATTGGGAAACCCCGTTGACAATGGTGGGAATAGACAAATTCCCCTGCCAGCAGTGTGGCGGGCTGCTTTAACGTAGCGGGTTGCACGGAGAATCCTGACCATCATCTTTCATTATCTCTTCATCTTCATTTGCTTAGTATCTGTATTTCAAACTCAGTAAATGTGAGCTGTCGTCTTTGAAAATAAATAAACTTTTGTAAGGGCCACGAAGAATCCAGCACAAGTTTTAAGGATACAAAGTAATAACATTTATTTACTAGAACATATATACGTAACAGTAGCAGTAACTTCCCTTGCTACATACTCCTTCCTGCTGGTTCCTGAACTGGCCAGCTTTATTTATACTAGGAGTTTACTAGTGGTTTCTCCGCCCCCCCTCATTGGGGAAGCTCATACTCCCACAGGATTGTGGGATAGTCATTAGTCCCCAGCCAATGGTAAGTAGGCAGGTTATAACATCCCTCCCCCCCAAAGTCCAAGGAATCCACCGAAGACCCTGGCGAAGGAGGGCGTCAGACTTGTTTGGCCGCAGGCCGGACACCATTTGCACGCGGCGCTGAATCAGGCGACGTGTAATGAGACGGAGACCGGCGCTTCCGTGATGAACCAGTGGTTGTACATCCACGGCCCCCTCTGATTCATCCTGTATCTCCATCTCGGAGTCAGAGTCTGCTGCCTCCGTCATGCCAGCGTCTCTATCTCCATTTGGTCCCGTAACGACCTGCACAGGCTTCAAGTGAGGCACCAGTGGAAGATTGTGAGGATTACCTTCCCTTGTCTCTGGTCTCTGCGGCTGGTGAAATGAGCTCCGGGGGCGGGGAATCTTTTGAGGGGATGGTCTTCTGGACCGAACGTGGTCTACATGTTTTCGCTGGAGACGACCCTGGGCTTGCACTTGGTAAGATATAGGGCCCGTTTGGCGAAAGATTACACCAGGAACCCATTGGGCGCCACCAGCAAAATTCCGAACGAACACTGGGTCACCGGGCACAAACTGCCGAATCGGCCGATGCCGAGAAAATCCATGTCCCTGCCGTTCTTGTGTGCGGTGTACTTTTGCGCCAATGTCCGGGAAAACCATACTAAGGCGGGTGCGAAGTCTCCGGCCCATTAGGAGTTCTGCAGGAGCTACCCCAGTCACTGCATGGGGGGTGGTCCTGTACGTAAACAAAAAGCGAGCCAGTCTCGTGTCCATTGATCCGGAAGACTGCTTCTTTAGGCCTCTTTTGAATGTCTGCACTGTGGTAAGGGGCAGTGCGGATATGGCGGATGCCGTTCATCTTCGTGAACCTCGCAAACTCCTCACTCGTGAATGGAGTGCCGTTATCCGTGACCAGCACCTCGGGGAGGCCATGCGGGCTAAACGACAAACGCATCTTTTCAATTGTTCTTATGCACCTCTAGCCATTTGGACTGGGCGTTAATTAGTAGAAGGAACATGGATCCTTGAAAAGGGCCTGCAAAATCTGCATGCAAGCGTGCCCAAGGCCGCCCTGGCCATTCCCAGTGATGTTGGGGCGCGGCCGGCGGAAGCTTCTGATGCTCCTGGCAAATGGAGCAGTTTTGGGCCACCTTCTCAATGTCGGTGTCGAGGCCTGGCCACCAGACATAACTCCGGGCCAACATTTTCATTTTGGTCACGCCTGGATGCCCATTGTGCAAGTCTGTTAGTATCAGCTCCTGGCCTTTTTCCGGGACAATCACACGCGTCCCCCACAAGAGGATGCCGTCTTCCACGCTGAATTCTGACAGCTTGGAGGAAAATGCCCGCAACTCGCCTGGGAGCTGTCTATGCTGCCCACCATACAGGACTATGTGCCGAACCTTTGACAGGACTGGCTCCGTCTGGGTCCACTCACGGATCTGTGATGCCATGACAGGCAAGGTGTCCATAAAATTTAGGGTTGCAACCACCTCACCGGTTGTGGGGGTCGACATGGGGCCGGTCGATAAAGGCAATCGACTCAGTGCGTCGGCATTTGTTATCTGCGTGTCTGGTTTGTGCTCCAGAGAATACTCGTATGCAGCAAGCAACAAAGCCCAGCGCTGGATCCGTGCGGAAGCAATGGGCGGTATTGGCTTATCCTCTCGGAAAAGTCCCAGCAGGGGCTTATGATCAGTCACGATAGTGAAATGGCGGCCGTACACGTACTGGTGGAAGCGTTTCACCGCAAAAACCACTGCCAGGCGCTCTTTCTCGATCTGCACGGACTTTTTCTCCGCTGCAGTCAATGTGCGGGAGGCGAAAGCTATCGGTTGTTCGGCCCCGTTCTCCATCTTGTGGGACAGGACGGCCCCAATACCATACGGGGATGCATCACATGTGACGAGCAAAGGCTTTCCAGGATCATAGTGGGTTAGTAACCCAGACGACGACAATTGTTGCTCTACCCGCCGGAAAGCGGTTTCTTGCGGCTGACCCCAAACCCAGGTGTGATTTTTCTTTAGTAGAAGGTGCAACGGGGCCAGCGTAGTTGCCAGATTGGGGAGGAACTTCCCGTAATAGTTTACGAGACCGAGAAAAGAATGAAGATGCGAAGTGTCAGTCGGGGCGGGGGCATGTTGAATTGCACGCACCTTCTCTGCGACGGGGTGCAGACCTTCGCGGTCCACCCGATAACCTAGGTAGACTACTTCTTTTGCCTGAAATACGCACTTTGTGCGACGTAAACAGACTCCAGCCTCCGAAAGGCGTCTAAGGACAGCCTCCAGATTTTCCAAATGTTCCTGCTCCGACGTCCCTGTAATCAAAACGTCATCTAGGTAGACAGCTGAACATTTCCCAAGAGGCCCAAATCCTGTATTACATCAGCTCAAAATCTCACCATGATCGTCCCTCCCCCCGCCAGTGACACAATGGGTTTTCCACCATGCAACATCGGGAACATTATTTCCATTTGTTTGCATATCATTATCGGGCCTCCCGTAGCAATCGTCTCCCCCACGTTCAAAGGTCCACCCATGGCTGCGTGACTGACAAAAAACCTTTGAGGTCAGTTCGGAGGTGAACATATTCACTATGCGGCACTGCTTTTTCAGAGCGGAGAGAGGGCACCAACATAAGACTCAGGGGTAACGGCAGAGGCGAGGGGGGGGGGGGTGGGGGGGAGTACCACCAGAGGCCTCAGAGATATCGGCAAAAGTGAGGAGCTACTGGCAGAGGCCTCAGGGGCACCGGCAAAGGATTTGGGGGTGCCAGAAGAGGTGATGGGGGTTACCCGTAGAGAGGCGGTGGTAGTGACAGAGGCAATAGGGTTACCAGCAGCAGCGAAGGGATTACCAACAGAGGCACCAGTGTTAGGGGGGACCAATGCACCTGGGCTGAAGGCTGCAGGCACAGAGGCTGGAGGGTCAGGTACTGGGACTGAAGAGGCAATGGAACCAGGACAAAGGAGCACAGGCCTCATGGCCGGAGGGGGGGATGGGGGGAGGGGGAGCAGAAAGACAGAGGACTCAGCCTCAGAATGGGAAGCCAGCCAAATCTTAAAATGACCGTTCCTGAGGCAGCATTCTTCTGCTGCTGGGCCTTTGTCTTCTTGGAAGGCCGTGACACTGGGAAGGAAATCCTGGGCTCACACGGTGGACGGGCAACCAGTCATCACAGACTGACTGCTTCATTCATACCTTAGGGTAGGAGGGCTGCAAGCTTATTACTGACAAAGGCAAATCTAATGGGGCGAATGTCAATGATGAACATTCTGCTGCAGATGAGATCATTCAGCTACAACTCAATCAACATGCCTGCAGCCTGACTGCCCACCCAATTATGTCCACTAAATCACCACTGACATATATGAGTATCATTGATTACTCATATAGCAGTTATAGCTCATCAAGCAGTTAACACTTGGCGCGCTGAACTCCACATTCAGTGACTGCTATGGTCTCCCTACAGTATTGGCTGAATGAGCAAGTGTATGCATCCCCTTTGACAGCGAGCAGGGGCACACTGGCTGAGGAGATCACTCCAGCTCAGCAGATGTTTGCGGAGGTGCATTTTCACAGGTGCTCCCGGTTGACTGGGTTGTGCACAAGGCCTTGGAGTGAAGCATGAGACAATGCAAGAGCTTGCACTCCCTAAATGTTCAGCTGGTCTGCGATGTGCAAAGCGCATCCTCCAGGTGCATGCTCAGTTCCCGAGGAGTGTCCAGGACTCACACATCCTGAGCTGCTCTCAGATCCCTGCCATTTTTAAGGGCCCACAGCAGCTGCAGGATTTGCTTCTTGGGGACAAGGGATATCCACTGAGGATGTGGCTGATGATGCCTGTACGGAGACCACAGAATCCACCTGAGACCAGATACAATGAGGCTCATGCTGCTACATGTACTTTGGAGGAGTAGAGATGCTGAAAATGTGGTTCCAGCGCCTAAACTGCTCTGGTGTAGCCCTGTAGTTCAATCCACAGAGGGTGTCGTGCATTGTGCTTGTCTGCTGTGCCTTTCACAACCTGCCACTTCAAGGGGGCGAGGAACTGCCTGAGGAGATGGAGGAACAGCACTTTCCTAGGATGAGGAGAATGTCGAGAGGGACAATGTGGAGGACGGGCCGTCGGCCATAAGACCGTGGCGATGGCCAGAAGGAGCAAAGGAGCTCAGGACGTGTTCAGTGCTGCCTGATTCATGGATGGTGATGATGCGAACCATTGAGCACATCCCATGATCCTCATGTCTCTTCCATGAGTATTGTTGTCCTGTCTGACTGCTGGCACTGCACACCCTCATTGATCAGGCTCATGTCATGGGGAAGAAGCAGCTGCCCATAGTCCCTATGCTGCAGGACGATGATGCCGACTTGCAGTGAGGGCAGTGCATTGATCCTCAAAGAGCTATTACGAATGTCTGTCTCCTGTCTGGCTGAATGCAGCTCGCTTGCTGTCAGTAACCTGGGTCACATCATGGTGATGCCGCCTGGGCAGTTTCACTCATCCTGACCTAAGATCCTCCTTGGTGATCTGCACCCTTGAGATTCAGTGTCACCGGAGGCGGAGGCTAATGTTTTATGGGGGCAAGCAGCAGGGAAACATGTGCAGAGAGCACACATTGACAATGACTTGGGATGGATGATGGTAACCCAGCCCGTTGTTGGAGATGTCCTCATTCCTGATGAGAAACAGGCATGACTGATGTGTCACTGTGAGGGGATGCCTTCAAAGAGCTGACAACCTTGCAGAGAGCACATGGAGGAAGCTCTGGAGAGAGCACCACACCTTTCTGTGGAATTGGAATCCAGTTGTCTGACTGCCATTACTGGAAGACATCTCATTAGAACAAGGAGCTATAGAGAGGGTGCAGTAAGTGAACGTTTATTTACAGAGGTGGATGTTCTCTACAAGTTCCCGACATCCATGCCCACGCTGTGCAACTGGACCTTACTAACCCTGCCTGAGCTGCTGGGGTTGAGGCAGTCACAGGAAGAGGGGGTTGAATGGGCTGGACACTCCCAGAGTCATCTGGGTGGATAGCCCCAGCCTATGGACCGGCTGCTCCTCCTCCCTATGGGTGCCCAAGAATATCTGGCTTCCTCCTTGAGATAGAGGGGCTTTTCACAATAACTTTGTTGAAGCCTACTTGTGACAATAAGCGATTATTAGGGGCTAGTTTAGCACAGTGGGCTAAATAGCTGGCTTGTAATGCAGAACAAGGCAGCAGCGTGGGTTCAATCTCCGTACTGGCCTTCCCGAACAGGCGCCGGAATGTGGCAACTAGGGGCTTTTCGCAGTAACTTCATTGAAGCCTACTTGTGACAATAAGCGATTATTATTATTATTTACTGTAACTGCATCCAACCACAAGATGGCGATCAAGTGCAAGCACGTGGATTACGTGATGCTCTTAATTCGGGGAGAAGGTTGTTAGGTGAGGTAGAGAATAGTTATGTTATCAGGAGCTCTGTAATTACAATCATAGTTGTAGTGAATCTGTAATCTTTGATATCTTAACAAGCAAGTTGAATCTGTTTAGTTGTAATATAAATAAATTAGCTTTGTTCAAAACTTAACTTGATGTTCTTTATGAGACACTACACTTCAAAGCCATCCTCATTCAGAAAGCAAAGAATATCACAGTGTCCTCATCACCTCCCTGGTCCCACTCACCATCCACACATGCCAGGCACCCTTAGCATCTGCCCTGGCACGCATCCTGCTTACCCGCTCTCCATCTGTCTTCATGCAGGACAAGCTGGCACATTATATAGAGAGGTTCCAGACAGGCAGAGGGATGCCTGAGTATAAAGTTCTCTTCAAATTTGAGGGGAGAGCCCTCCAGATGGCCAGGGAGGAAGACAACTGACTCCGTGACAACGATGAGGTGATAAAACAAGTGAGGATCCAGTACAGTATTATCCACCACACAAAACTGATGTGAGTTATGTTTGAGGGCCCTTGCCATGCACTAATGAAATCTCCCTTCTCTCGTGCGCACATCAGAGGGAGCAACCCATGTAGCCAATCTGTCCACCACCTCTATCCTCCAACACAACTTTGCTCATTTATTTCTGTTTTATCAGGATGACGTGCTCATTACTCCTCCGACCAGTCCTCTCTCGTTCCCTGCTCTGCACACTCTTCCTCCTCATTATGTCCAAAAAACACTCCTCATGATTTCCTTCTTTCCCAAGACTTCTGCGGAGAGGAATTGCTCAGTTCTCTTCCTCCTGCAATGTTTAAAATTGAAGTTCAGAGCTGCCAAATCAGGCCTTTGCAAAATGCTTGGTCTTCTCTTCCACTCTTTGCGACCTCTCTGCTCTCCTGCACTCTGGGTACTTGTCAATTTAAATAAGATGTAGACAGGATGCAGTTTGCTGCTATGGATCAAACCAGAATGATCAATAACCCCAGAATGGGCATGACTCAATGCAGGGAATAGTTCCACATCTGGGAATTTCAAGGATGATCTTGTGAATTGATAATTGGCTTGTTGCTGATTTATTTATTCCCAGGAAGTGGGCACGGCTGGCAAGTCAGCGTGTATTGACCTTTCCAAATTGACCTTGTAAAGGTCATGGGGGGCCGCCTTTGCGAATGTCTTCGGTCTTTCACAGCAGCATTTTGATCCAACTGAGTGACTCGCTATTGGCCACTTCAGAGAGCAGTTAAGAGTCAATCGTGTTGCTGTGGGCCTGGGAAAGGGGATCAGAGAGCCAGCTGGGCTTTTGTGATAGTCCAGTAGTTTCATGGTCACCTTGCCTTTTTTTTATAGTAATAGTCAGAGAGTTTTACAGTACAGAAAGAGGTCCATCATGTCTGTGCTGGCCATCAAGCAGCAACCCGTGTAATCCCATTTTCCAGAACTTGGTCTGTAGCCTTATATACGATGGCATATCAAGTGCTCATCTAAATGCTTCTTCAATGTTAAGAATGTTCCCGTCTCTACCACCCTTTCAGGCAGTGAGTTCCAGATTCCCACCACCCTCTGGGTGAAAATTTTCTCGAATCCCCTCTAAATCTTCTGCACCTTTCTTTAAATCTATGCTGCTTGGTTATTGACCCCTCTACTAAGGGGAAAGGTTTCTTCCTATCTATGTCCTTCATAATTTTGTACATCTCGATGAGGTCCCCACTCAGCCTTCTCTGCTCGAATTAGCACAACTCCAACCTATCCAACCTCTCTTCATAGCTGAAATGCTCCAGGCCAGGCAACATCCTCGTGAATCTCCTCTGCACCCTTTCTCGTGCAATTACATTCTTCTGATAGTTTTGTTCCAGATGTAATTAAGGGCGGTGCTAGAAGACTGGAAGAAGATCCCTTCATAGAGAAACAGTTTGTGATGCAATTGGGGCGATGGGGCACAATGAGATAGGTGAGGTGGGCGAAGGGGAACACTATGTTAACTTAAAAAGATGCAGCACAAATCTAGAGTTGCTGCAAATAGACTGGTAATAAATACAACAGCATTCAAGAACTTTTGCTCCCAGGTCTACAAATCAAATTTAATGTCAGTAAGTGGACCCAAAGTGAAGGTACACTGAATGAATTTGCATCTCATTGTTCTGTGTCAATCCATGTTAAGAGCCTAAATAAGCCCAATGCCTCATTGAGAAGGGTGACAGGCGGGAGATTAGCATTGCTAACAACACACGGCAATTTATAACGTTAAAATGGCTGTTGTCACAGTAAACTGCCCTTGGAGGTGATTAATCATTCCCATATTTGTCACTTTCATAACAACAGATAAATTCATCAATACATCTAACTTTACTGGGGTTGGAGGCACAGTGATACTCTGAAACAAATTACACACTGCCACATTTTGATAGAGGGGAATTTGTCACTGTACACACCAGTCTTGCAAACCACAGAAGTTTATTCAGGCAGAATGAGGGTTTTGCGATATCTCCAAAGCACAGGGAAGAAAATGCCTCTTCAGGATGATAAAGCCTGCAACTTCTAAAACATGAGGAACTGCCAGTAGAAATCATTGCAAGAAGGGGTTGTGAGAGGTTTCTGGTTTTTTTTTAAAAGAGGGTTGTGGGGAGGGTTGCGATAATTGGGGGAGATTCTGTTCATACTTCGGTTTATTAATAACCAATTCTTCAACTCTGATGGAGTCCGTTTGTCACCTGCATCCAGAGAGATTGGAGTTATACAAAAACAACCTTGTGCAGCGGAGGACAATTTCTCTTTCAAATTACGGCCAACATTTTAAGAACTGTGTAAATGTAAATGATATTCAAACTTTCCCACAACAAAGCAAAGAGTCCCCATAACTAAGGCAAGGATGAATGTTCATTGCAGAAAGCCTCCCAACAATACCGTGTGCACATCGGTTGAAAATCTTCATTTCTTACCATTCTTGGAGCTGAAATCAAACTGATCTGCACCCTTATACTTGCATTGTCTCACGGATCAGTAATACATCGCAACCTTTCTTGGTGAAAGGACAAAGGGGAAGTAAGGGAAAGAGAGAGGCAAGGAGATAATGAGAGATAGAAATAGGAGGGGAAAAGGGATATCAAAAAATTAAAGGACAGCATCAAGGGAAATTTCCTTCAAAATCTCTCTAAAATTGGAGTCAGGATTGTGAGATATGTGCCTGAATGCATCACATATTCAAAAACAAAATTGGAGTGCTAGGCTCATAAATAACTATGGAGGGATATGATGTATTAACTATGATGGAAATGTGGTATAAATTTGGAGAGGACTGGTAATTTAATATCCCTGGTTTCATTTTCGGGAAAGATGGAGATCGAATAGAGAGAGTGGGGTGACAGTGCTCGTAAAGGATTTAATTATAGACTGTACTAAGACAGAATATATATGCGTAACTAAAAAGGTTGATAATCGATTGAAATTTGGAAGGATTGTATGTGATGAAATTGTCTAAAATATACTGAGGGTAAGTAGATGTGTACAAAATGCAATTGGAAAGTGAAAAGAACAAATAAAAAGTGTGAATTTATATTGGTGTTTTTAATGTTGCCAACATTACAGAATATCACAATCAGGCACAGATGAATGCAATGCCAAAGGAGAGTTGACCAAAAGTGTACTTTAAGCAGGTCTTAAAGAAACTGAAGGAGATGGAGAGGCAGTTAGGCAGAGGCTTAAAGACCATGGGTACCGAGCAGTTGGCGGGGCAATTAGTGGGGCAAAGGTAGGAGCGGGAAGGGAAAGTGACCAGAGTTGGAGGAAACCAGAGATATGGAGAACTAAAGAGCTTGAGATGGTCACAGTCAGAGGGAGCCACAAGGTCATGTAAAGATGTAAAAATAAGGATAAGATTTTTAAAGTGGAGGTGTTGGGGGACCAGGAACCAATAACAGCAAGGATAGGAATGATAGGTGATTTGGTATAGACGAGAACTATAAGCACTGCAGATAGCCGAGACGAGGATAGGAAGTGCAGGGATGAAGTAAAAAGGAAATAAGTAAATCAAAGAGAGGCCAGGTAAAAAGATTAGCAAGTAAAGTTAAAGAAAACCCAAAGGCATTTTGCCAATATATTAATAGTTAAAGGTTTGTTAAGGAAACAGTGGGACCTATCAGAGATGAAGAATTGAACTTGTGTGTAGATGCAGAGACTTTGAGAAGATTTTAAATGAATATTTTGTCTCCGTGTTTACTAAGGAAATGAATGATGCAGATATAGCAGTCCAGGATGCAAAATATTGGATGGGATAATCATAAAGAGAGAGGACGTATTCGAAGGGTTGGAATTCATGAAAGTTGATAGGTCGCCAGGGCCAGATAGATTGTTTCTGAGGCTACTGAAGGGGGTGAGGGAGGAGATAGAAGATGCTCTGAGGATGATTTTCCAATCCCCACTAGATACAGGGAAGGTATCAGAAGAAATGCAAATGTGGTTCCATTGTTTAAAAAGAGATCGAAAGAAATGCCAAGCAATTATAGGCCAGTTAGTCTCAGGTCGGTGGTGGGCAAATTAGTAGAATCAATCCTGAGAGATAGGATTAACTGTCACAAAGAAAGGCAGGGTCTAGTCAGGGATAGTCAGCATGGATTTGTTAAAGGAAGCTCTTGCCTCACAAATTTGATTGACTTCTTTGAGGAAGTGACAAGAAGGATTGATAAGGTAGTGCAGTGAATGTGGTATAGATAGTTTTTAGCAAGATGTTTGACAAGGTCCCACATGGCAGATTGGTCAAAAAAAAGTAAAAGCCCAAGGGATACAGGGCAATGTAGCAAACTGGATAAAAAGTTGGTTTAGTAACAGGAAACAAAGGGTAATGGTCAATGACTGCCCTTGCAAATGGAAAGCTGTTTCAAGTGGTTTTTCCACAGGTCTCAGTGTTGAGATCCTTCATGTTTGTGTTATATATTAACGATTTGGACATGAACTTGGGGAGCACAATTAGGAAATTTGTACATGACACAAAGATTTACTGAGTTCTGGACAGTGTAGAGGATAGCTTTAATCTTCAAAATGATATAGAACATGGAATTTAACACAGAGAAGTGTGAGGTCATGCATTTAGGGAGGTCAAACAGTTATAAGGAGTACACGATAAATGGGTAAATGGATAAATACTAAGAGGGTAGATGAACTGAGAGATGTTGGTGTACAAGCACACAGGTGCCTAAAGCCAACGATTCAAGCAGACAAGGTTGTTAAGAAAGCATATGGAATGCTCTCCTTCATTAGCAGAAATATAGAATATAAAAGTAAGGACATAATGCTGGAATTGTATAAAACACTGGTGAGGCCACAGCTGGAGTATTGTGTGCAATTCTGGTTACCACATTACAGGAAGTACATTATTGTGCTGGAGAGAGTACAGAAGAGGTCTACAAGAATGCTGCCAGGTCTAGAAAAGTTTAGCTATGAGGAAAGATTGGATAGGTTGAGATTATTTTCCTTTGAACAAAGAAGGCTGAGGGAGTGACTTAATTGGGGTGTACAAATTATGAGAGTAAGTGATAGAGTGGACAGGATAAAATTGTTTCCTTTGGTGGAGAATCCTAGAACCAGGGAACAGAGATTCAAGATAAGTGGCAGAAGGTGTTGAGGGGACCTGAAGAAGAACATTTTTACACAGAGCGTAGTGGAAGCCTGGAATTCGCTGCCCGAGTTGATGGTGGAGGTAGAAACCCTAAACTCTTTTAAAAAGCACCTAGATTTGCAACTGTGAGCTACAGAGCTATGGACGAGGTGCAGGACGATGGGATTAGAAAGGGCATCTGGGTGTGCTTGGACAGGCATGGACAAGAATGGCCAAATGGCCTCCTTCTGTGCTGTAACCTTTCTATAATTCTAGGACAGAGGCAGTGGAGCTTCGGTTGCACCAACATTTCTGGAGGGAGAAGGACAACCTGAGAACATTGGGCTATTTGGGTTCAGAGCTGATAATTGCGTGGATAAGAGTTATGCCGTATGAGTGAGAAACTAATTCCACAATGACCATGTGCCGTGTGTAGGTCATCAAATAAGAACTTACCCCAAGAAAGTGACGCAAGAGGTTAGTAGAAATTTCTTGTTAGCCCCAGAGAGTAGTTGAAATAATGACCACTGTAACTTTTCAAGGCAAACAACTAAACAAACGACTTTGCAGCTGGGGGGAGATCTGTGGGCAGTAGGATCAGTCCTCAGTTACAGTCCAGATTTGGTAGATTTTAGTCCCTTGAGAACTTAAGAGTTACATTTTTTTAAATTGCCTGCAGATATAAGAAGCTCAGTCTGACTATCTTAAATTGGCTTTGTCTGACACAAAAGCTACCATTTTACTCTGCAACATACATTACAACAGAGTGAATAATAATATCTGCACGATAGCTCTTACAACACCCCATTTGGTAAATATCCAGTGTACAACTGAGCCAAATGGTACATGATTGCCCAGTTTGATCTCAGGTCTGCAGTGAATAGCTGATATTAACCAACACAGAAGCAAGGCTTCAGAACAGCTCTTTATGTTATTCCACTGGTGGTTTTATCCCAAGTAAAGCATTTCTCACTTATCAGCACCTTCAATCACCTGTTGCTACTCCAATTCACAATGCAGCTCACTCACTTGTCAACGTTGCTATAGGGCTTAAATTTTCTTATTAGTCTCACACGAGGAGCCTTATCCAAAACCTTTGACAACCTAAGTAAACTGAATTCCCTACTGAATTATCCCCAACAACAAACTCCGCAAATATTTTTCAAGTGTGTTCGTATTACAGACAAACCAGGCTGATCCATCTGACATCTTTTGGATGTTAATTTGAAACATTCAGTAACTTTCCATCAAGCGTTTTTCCAGATGAAGGAAATTTTCTTGGAGCTGCTCAAGGTTTGCAACTATAACTTCACTGAAGTGTTGCTGGAAGCCCATTTATCCTGATAAATGTTTGCAGTATTCTTGGCAGATACACTGACTGAGTGGAAACAATCTAAATACCACTGGGTATCATACCCGGGTTTTGATTTGCACGTGCCATATTCCAGTTCTCGGCAACTATTCCAGTATTTGTACAGCTTTGAGCATCACTAATTCCTTTAATTCCTTGATGATTCTCGATTGCATCCCAATGGTCCAGGAACCTCATTAATGTTTAATCCTCTCAGTTTCCACAGAAGACATTCTACACGTATGAGCCATGAATCATTCAGCACCATTACATTTGACTGTAATTTGTCAACATTGCATGTGTGAAAATTAATATGGTAAATCCATTCCATATATCCGCCATCGCTCTCCATATCCACCTCAATGGTTCTGTCCTGAAATTTACCTGGGCCGTCTCTCTTCTTCCCCCATTCCATCACCTCAGAGGATTGAGAATCTCTGGAACTCTCTCCATCAAAAGGCAGTGGAAGCAGAGCCTTTGAATATTTTTAAGGCAGAGCTAGATAGATTCTTGATATGTGAGGGGGTGGAAGGTTATCGGGGGTTAGCGGGAAGGTTGTAATCAGATAAGCCATGATCGTATTGAATGGTGGAGCGGGCTCGAGGGACTTGCTCCTGCTCCAACAGTTCGTATGTTGGTCTGAATCTCTGAGGCTGTTGTTGCTGTCATAGATTGATCATCCCAAATAATCCATTGATAATTATATTATTGAACAGAAGTGGCCTGGCATCACTGAAAAGTAGTTCCATGAATCCTGGGGCAGCACGGTAACACAGTGGTTAGCACTGTTACTTCATTGTGCCAGGGACCTGGGTTTAATTCCCGGTTTGGGTCACTGTCTGTGCGGAGTCTGCACATTCTCCCTGTGTCTGTGTGAGTTTCCCCCGGGTGCTCCAGTTTCCTCACACAAAGTCCCGAAAGACGTGCTTGTTCGGTGAATTGGACATTCTGAATTCTCTCAGTGTACCCGAACAAGCGTCGGAGTGTGGCGACTAGGGGATTTTCACAGTAACTTCATTGTAAGCCTACTTGTGACACTAATGAAGGTTATTATTATAATTCCCTCAATCTCGCTTCATTGTGGATATTGGGAATACCTTTACATGTCTCCTAATGTTTTCTCTGCAGCCCTGCTTGTCAAACCACTCCCTCTCTGCCGGTTTATCTTGAGTTGCTAGTCAATAGTTATAATGAATAGCTTGTCAACCTTATCATTCTCATCCATACGGTTCCAATCGTAGTGCCTTTTTCACATCCACTCTTTCTATTGTCATCCAAACAATAATGTAATAGTTCTATCTCTCCCTGTGCATTCACTTTACAGATTGTTTTGCACCCTTAGTTCCAGCTCTTGACCATTTTTTGTCGTCAACCACATCGCTGATGCACTAATCATATTTTTGTAATTTCAAACATGCAAACCTGGGTTTCAGAGAATTCCTTTGGTTATTTGATTTTGTTATTGTCAATGTCCTTCTTGCTCAGTCTATGTACATTGTCTCCCTATTTTTTCCCCTCCTTTTCAAGAGGTTTTTCACCTGATGAAACATACTCTTACCCCAGCACATAAGAGGAATGAATACAAAGGACACTAGTCAGAGCTGTAGATCAAACTGTCTCTCTCTGTAGGTGGTCTCCTGCTCTAATGTTTCTTTTGATTACCTTCCTGTTGTGTTGCCATCATTGTCCTCCAGGGATGTTAGCGAGGGGGAAGTAGAGAGGTGGGTAGGTAGAGGGAGAGGGGTGATATGTGGCGGCTTCAAGGTCAGAAAGCCCAGAAAAATGAGATTCCCTCAGATCCGGCCAATTTTATGGTACAATCCGATTAACATTCTTCACTCGCATTTCTCAAACTGAGCCAATCGGATCAAAAGTCCAGCTGGTTGCCAGCTAAGCCATCATTCAGCCCCAGGCCACAGGTGGGAAGTGGAGAGGCCAGAAGTGAGGGATTTAAAGCACAGTGGTGGAGGAGATATCAGGTTTGGATCAGTGTGTCAGGAGATCCAAAGGGCCTTGGTGGGAGTGCCTTGTTGCAAAGATCTGAAGAGCTTTGGGGTGGTGGAGACTTGAGTGGTCTCTTGGAGTGTTTGTACAGGTCAGGGATGGGGGAGATTGGAAGAGCCAGGAGGGAGATTAATGTTGGAGGTGGAGGAGTGTGGGAGGTGAAGCAGGTAAACTAAATCCAGCAGTAAAGTGGAAAAACATCAAACTTTCGATCCAACAATCCTCAGCTCACTTTGCCCACTTGATTTCCTGTGGCCCAAGAAACCCAACTGGACAGGATTGAGTTAAAAATGGTGCTTAATTCGGAGTCTTTCAGCCTCCTTGTAATATTTAAATGACCATTGGGCTTACAAATACACAGCGCAGGAGAGCAATGAGGACATAGAAATAGGAGTGGGCCATTCAGCCCTTCAAGTCTCTTCCACTATTTAGTTAAATCATGGTTAAGCTGTATCTTAACTTCATCTATCTACCTTGGTTCAGTCATCCTAAACCCTTGCCTAACAGAAGACCGAATGTTCCAATGAAGCTCAACACAAGCTGGAGGGCAGCACGGTAGCACAGTAGTTAGCACAGTTGTTTCACAGCTCCAGGCTCCCAAGTTCGATTCCCGGCTTGGGTCACTGTCTGTGTGGAGTTTGCACATTCTCCCCATGTCTGCGTGGGTTTCCTCCGGGTGCTCCGGTTTCATCCCACAGTCCAAAGACATGCAGGTTAGGTGGATTGGCCACGATAAATTGCCCTTAGTGTCCAAAAAGGTTAGGTGGGGTAACTTGGTTACAGGGATAGGATGGAGACATGGCCTTAAGTAGGGTGCCCTTTCCAAGGACCGGTGAAGACTCAATGGGCCGAATGGCCTCCTTCTGTACTGTAAATTCTATGATTCTATGATCTCTCGATTAGGCACTTTCTGGACTTGGTCGTGTTCGACAATTTCAGACCACAAATCTGTCCCCCTGCCACGCCCCATTCTGTTTCAATTTTTAAAAATTGTTTTTTCATGGCCAGAATATTATGGCCCCTCCCACATGACAGGTCATAATGGTCCCGTTGGAGTAAACATTAATTTAAATGACCCATCACAGCCCCTCGGGGCAGACATGTCATGGTGAGGGCCATAAGATCCTTGCCCATAGTTTTGGTTTCCGGCACAGTTATTCATCATCCTGTCTGCAGTAAATGCAATATTTGGTGACCCTCAGTTAGCTCACAATGACAGATTTATTATAAATACAAACCATACAGAGAGCACTATAATCAATGTCTTCATTCTCAGCACTAGGATCACAGCTGGCTTCAAAAGCCCAGGCTTTGCACCGAGACCCCTATGCTCATTTCCCATTGGGTGATTGGATCACATGACCCTTCCTGTGGACATCCCCTTAAAGGGACTAGCTACCACATCCCTCCCCTTAAAGCCCCTTGTTCCAGAATAATATACAACTTTCAAAACATTAACAATAATGAACTATTTGGAACACAGTTTATCCGGGGTGCCATGTGGCACAATGGTTAGCACTGGGACTGCGGCGCTGAGGACCCGGGTTTGAATCCCGGCCCTGGGTCACTGTCCGTGTGGAGTTTGCACATTCCCCCCATGTCTGCGTTGGTTTCACCCCCACAACCCAAAGATGTGCTGATTAGGTGGATTGGCCACGCTAAATTGCCCCTTAATTGGAGAAAAAATAATTGGGTACTCTAAATTTATTTTAAAAAAACACTTTATCCGAAACTCAGTCTGTCAGGGGACTTGCTATTTCTCTGGGATCGACATACCTGATACGACCATCAATTCACACGAGACGATTAGTAGAAGTGAACAGTGGTTTTAATAAGCTAGATCTGTGCCTGCCTGCGACTGCTCTGCACTGAGTGCCGCCTACAGGCTGCAGATTTATATACCACCCCTGAGGGGGCGGAGCCCACAATGGCATCAACATAATACAGTACAATACAATGATGAATTGTAGTAGCAATACGTTCACCACTTTCACCCCCTGTGAAAAATTGAAATCCAGCGGGGGCGAAGTGGACTCACAGATCGAGTCTGTCCGGCGCCTTGATCGTTCTCTGTGATCACCTCAGCTCCAGCCTCGCTGCGGGCATGGGTGTTGGGCTCGCTGACTCCGGGAGCGTGTCGTCTGGAGCTTCATCACAATAGGTCGGCGATGGGGGAGGGGGGCGGGGTGGGGGGGGGGGGGTTGTGTAGGCTGTGTAGGGGCGGGGGCGGTGTTCAGTGTAGGGGGGGTGCGTAGGTGATGGTCGCTGGGGAACCGGCGGTTGCCAGATCCCGGAGGGAGACTGTATCTTGTAGGCCGTCGCGGTGCGCCACGTAGGCATACTGAGGGTTGGCATGTAGGAGCTGGACCCTCTCGACTAGGAGGTCGGACTTATGGCTCCTCACGTGCATCCGGAGGACAGGCCCCGGTGTTGCTAGCCAGGATGGAAGTGAGACCCTGGTGGTGGATTTCCTGGGGAAGACAAATAGACGGTCGTGAGGGGTCTCATTTGTGGCTGTGCAGAGGAGCGACCGAATGGAGTGGAGCGCGTTGGGGAGGACCTCCTGCCAGTGGGAAACCGGGAGACGTCTAGACCATAGGGCCAGAAGGGCGGCCTTCCATACCGTCGCATTCTCCCTCTCCACCTGTCCGTATCCCTGGGGGTTGTAGCTGGTAGTCCTGCTCGAAGCAATGCCCTTACCGAGCAGGTACTAACGCAGCTCATCGCTCATAAATGAGAAGCCCCGGTCACTGTGGACGTAAGTGGGGAAACCGAACAGGGTGAAGATGCTGTGAGGGCCTTAATGTCAGTGGCCGTGGTCATGTCGGCGCATGGGATGGCAAAGGGAAAACAGGAGTACTCGTCAACGATGTTGAGAAAATACATGTTGCGGTCAGAGGAGGGGAGGAGCCCTTTGAAATCGATGCTGAGGCGCTCAAGGGGGCGGGATGCCTTCACCAGATGGGCCTTGTCTGGCTGATAGAAGGGTGGCTTGCACTCCGCGCAGACTTGGCAGTCCCTGGTCATGGCCCGAACCGCCTCGGTGGTGTAGGTCAGGTTGCGGGCCTTGATGAAGTGGAGAAGCCGGGTGACCCCAAGGTGACAGAGGTCATTGTGGATGGCCCGAAGTAGGTCATCTTGCGCGCTGGCGCATGTGCCGCGGGCCAGGGCATCTGAGGGCTCATTGAGCTTCCCAGGATGATATACAATATCGTGATTATAGGTGGAGAGTTTGATTCTCCACCTCAAGATTTTATCATTCTTGATCTGGCCCGCTGTGTGTTGTTGAACATAAAGGCTACCAACCGTTGGTCGGTGACGAGGGTGAACCTCTTCCCGGCCAGGTAGTGCCTCCAATGCCGCACAGCTTCCACAATGGCTTGAGCTTCCTTTTCGACATAGGAGTGTCGAACCTCGGAGGCGTTGAGGGTACGGGAAAAGAAGGCCACGGGACTGCCCGCCTGGTTAACGGTAGCGGCCAGGGGGACATCTGACGCGTCGCTCTCCACCTGGAAGGGGATGAACTCGTCCACCGCGTGCATCGCGGCCTTGGTAATGTTTGCCTTGATGCGGCTGAAGGCCAGGCGGGCCTCAGTCGTCAGGGGAAAGCTGGTGGCTTTGATAAGTGGGCAGGCTTTGTCCACATAGTTGGGGACCCACTGGGCATAATATGAAAAGAACCCAGGCATCTTTTCAGGGCCTTGGGGCAGTGGGGAAGGGGGAGTTGCAGGAGGGGGCGCATGCGGTCGGTGTCGGGCCCTAGGACGACATAGCCGAGGATGGCTAGTTGGGTTGTGCAGAAAACGCATTTCTCCTTGTTGTAGGGCTTGAGATTGAGGGCTTGGGCGGGTTGGAGGAACTTCTGACGGTTAGCGTCGTGGTCCTGCTGATCATGGCCGCAGATGGTGACATTATCCAAGCACGGGAACGTGGCCCGCAGACCGTACTGGTCAACCATTCGGTCCATCGTTCTTTGGAAGACCGAGACCCCACTGGTGACGCCGAAGGGGACCCGGAGGAAGTGGAAGAGGCGGCCATCTGCCTCAAAGGCAGTGTAGTGGCGGTCTTCCGGGCGGATCGGAAGCTGGATGTATGCGGACTTCAGATCTACCGTGGAGAAAACCCGGTAGTGTGCAATCTGATTAACCATATCCGCTATGCGGGGAAGGGGCTACGCATCGAGTTGCCGTGTACCAATTTATGGTCTGGCTGTAGTCTACAACCATCCGATTCTTTTCCCTGGCCCTGATGACCACCACTAGGGATCTCCAGTGGCTATTACTGGCCTCAATGATCCTCTCCCTCAAGAGCCGCTGGACCTCCAACTTGATAAAAGTCCTGTCCTGGGCACTGTACCGCCTGCTCCTGGTGGCGTGGGTTTACAGTCGGAGGTGAGGTTCGCGAAGAGCGAGGGAGGGGCGACCTGAAGTGGGGGCACCATGGGAGCACAAGTGGATAGCACTGTGGCTTCACAGCACCAGGGTCCCAGGTTCAATTCCCCGCTGGGTCACTGTCTGCACGTTCTCCCCGTGTCTGCGTGGGTTTCCTCCGGGTGCTCCGGTTTCCTCCCACAGCCCAAAATGTGCAGGTTAGGTGGATTGGCCATGATGATTGCCCTTAGTGACCAAAATAAAAAGGTTCGAAGGGGTTATTCGGTTACGGGGATAGGGTGGAAGGAGGGCTTAAGTGGGTCGGTGCAGACACGATGGGCCGAATTGCCTCCTTCTGCATTGTATGTTCTATGTTCTATGTTAAGGGTTGCGAGGCTACATATGGTGAGAGGAGGTAGGGGTCCGCCGAACTTCACGGTCAGGCTTCTGAGATTGCACTGGAAATCCAGTCCTAACAGGAGAGGAGCGCAGAGATGGGTGAGGAGATAGAGTTTAAAATTGGCGTACTCAGCGCCCTGCATCGCGAAGTTCGCGACACAGAACCCCCGGATTTACACTGAATGTGATCCGGAAGCAAGGGAGATTGTTTGGGATGCGGGGGAAATCTGGAGGGAACTGCGCCTTACCGTGTCCGGATAGATGAAGCTCTCCGTGCTCCCAGAGTCAAACAGACAGGGCGTTTCGTGGCCATTGACCCGGACGGTCATCATGGAGTTCTTGAGGTGCTAGGGCCGTGACTGGTCAAGAGTGACAGCGCCAAGCTGCGGGTAGCCGGCGTGGTCGGTGGTAGCGAGGTGGTCCCAAGATGGTGGCCCCCGTCGGACACACGTGTCGGGCGGCATTGAAGATGGCGGCCAAGATGCCAGCACCCGTCGGTCACACGTGTCTGGCGGCCCCCATGAGTCGCACATGTTGGGTGGAGTTAAAGATGGCGGCCCCCACGGATAGCACGAGGCGGATGATGCGTCAGAAGGGGGCGGTACCGGCAGGCACGCAGCCACACTGCGGGGTCTACGGGCCTGTGAGTCCGTGAGTCGGGCCTGCGATTTTGGAACTTTGGGTCGGGCCAAACAGACTTTGGCAAAATGTCCTTTCTTGCCGCAGTCGCTGCAGGTCACGTTCCGAGCTGGGCAGCGCTGCCTGGGGTGCTGGCTCTGACCGCAGAAATAGCAAGGCGGCCCCCCCGGGTTGGGCGGGCAGCCGTGCGGCACAGGCCTGGGACACCCTCGGGTCGGGTGATGGTCGCGCCTTCGGCGCCCACGAGGAAATCGCGTGGTCGGGTGGGAAAGCATTTAGGCTCTGGAAGGCTGCCTCTAATGAGGTGGATAGTTTTACCGTCTCTTCTAGGTCAAGGGCGCCCTTTTCGAGCAGGCGCTGTGTGACATAGTTGGACCGGACTCCAGCCACATAGGTGTCCCGGATGGCGAGTTCCATATGCTGCGAGGCCGTGATGTCCTTGTAGTTACAGTTTCAAGAGAGTACCCTCAGGTCGTGTAGATATTCTTCCAACGATTCCCCGGGTCGTTGACGATATGTGGTGAGGAGATGCCGCGCGAACACTTCGTTCACCGGCCTCACATAATGTCTTTTCAGGATCCCGACCGCATCTGCGTACGTGGTCGCCTCTTTGATTAGTACCGAGATTGTGTGGCTCACCCAGGCATGGAGGAGACTTAGCTTCTGTGCCTCGCTGACAGCGGGTGAGGAGGAGGCGGCGAGGTAGGCCTCAAAGCAGCGGAGCCAGAGTGAAAAGATTCCTTTGGCTTCAGCTGCCTGTGGGTCGAGTTCCAGTCGATCAGGTTTGAGGGCGGCTTCCATTGTGATATCTTAGCTTATTAAATTATTGTGACCATCAATTCACACGAGACGATTAGTCGAAGTGAACAGTAGTTTTAATAAGCTAGATCTTTGCCTGCCTGCGACTGCTCTGTACTGAGTGCCGCCTACAGGCTGCAGATTTATATACCACCCCCGAGGGGGCGGAGCCACAGGCGGAGCCCACAGTGGCATCAACATAATACATTCACCACCATACCTCAACTAGTTGAGTTTCCACTGTAGAGGCATCTTCGGTTGAATCTGCTTCTCTAGACTTCTCTCCTGGAAACAGCACATTACTTTCCACTATTTTCTGGGTTTCACTGGGAGCAGGACTTTGGCCTGCCACTGGCTGGACAGCCGCTTTGCTGCTTGGACAAACAACAACAATACTTATCACAGAATCCCGACAGTGCAGAGGAACGGCATTCGGCCCATCGAGTCTGCACCGACAGTCTGAAAGAGGACTCTACCTCGGCACACTCCCCCGCCCTATCCCTGTAACTCAGTAACCCCACCTAACCTTTTGGACAGTAAGGGGCAATTTAGCATGGCCAATTAACCTAACCTGCACATCTTTGGGCAGCGGGAGGAAACCGAAGCACCTTGCAGAAACACACATTCACATGTGGGAAGAACGTGCAAAGTCCGCACAGGCTGTCACCCAAGGCTGGAATTGAACCTGGGTCCCTGGCGCTATGAGGCAGCAGTTCTAACCACTATGCTACCATGCTGGTACAATTGGATCAGGCAATAGCACTGGCTTTTGGCGTGGCTCCCATTACCTCAAATGATCTATGTGTTTCTTCGAGCACTTGTCCTGTGCTTTCACTTCATGGGACAGTGGCCACCACAACCCCTGGGAACCAGCTTGGTCCACTCGCAGAACCCTTTACAAAAACCGGATCGTCAACCTCAAATGCTCTTTCTACATTTTGCCAAATCATGGCTCCTTTTCTGGGAAATCTGCCTTGACTCCACCTTCCCCAACAAATTTGGAACGAGCAGGCTCAACCTAATTCTCAAGCCTCGACCCATCAGCAGTTCAGCTGGAGCTATGCCAGTGGGGGTCTGCAGGGTGGTTCTGGAGGCTAACAGGAACAGAGCCATCTTGGTTCCTAATGACACAGGTGGCCGCTTCTTCATATCAACCCTGAATGTCTGAACTGCGTGCTCAGCGAACCCATTTGATAAGGTGTCATATGGTGCTGTCTGCAATTGCTTCATTGCATTAATTGTGGGATGCGATTCAGTGGAAATAATTAGAAGTCTGCTTTAGGGGGCATTTGGCTGACTGTTTCTCAGTGGCTGCAGCACCAAGAAACACCCCCCCCCCCCCGCATTCACCAGCACTTTGCTGGTTCTTTTGGTCCTCAGGGAGTTTCTCCCTGTCCAGGCCACACTTTAGTTGATTTCCTAACAGCTCCTCGCAGATTGGTGCGGCATTTTGACCGACTACCCTAATCTTTGCACCCTCCCATCCCCCCACCGCTTTATTGACCCCCCCCCTTCACTCCCGCAAACATCAGGCCCCTGGAACCCCCTTCAACTCCCCTCTAATGGGCAAGGTCCGCCCCAGGCCTGACCCCTGGCAGTGTCAACCTGGCACCCGCGCACCTTGGCACTGCCAGTCTGGCACCCTAGCAGTGCCCATGGCATCCTGGCATTGCAACCATGCATCCTGGCAGTGCCAGGCTGGCGCTGTTAGGGTGCCATAGTGGCACTGTCAGGGTGTTAGGCTGGCAGTGTCAAGGAGCCCGGTGGCGGGGAGGGGTCGTGGGGGTTGTGAGACCCCCCACGCCAACCCGGGGGTCTCAAATGGCTTGCGAGATCCACCAAGGTGTCGTCATGCCTGGTCCACCTTTGTGAAAACCGGTGCTAAATGGTGCCCTGTCGATGTCTCGCAGGCATGGCCGTTGACTCCTGGGCACCGGGTGAAAGCATCATTTAAATGAGACTAATGGCTCACAGTACGGCTAACAGTTTTCTTTGTGGGGTGGCACGGTGGCACAGCGGTTAGCACTGCTGCCTCACGGTGCTGAGGATCTGGGTTCGATCCTGGCCCCGGGTCACTGTACATGTGGAGTTTGCAAGTTCTCCCAGTGTCTGTGTGGACCTCACCCCCACAACCAAAAAATCTATAGGGTAAGTAGATTGGCCATGGTGAATTGGCACTTAATTGGAATAAAATAATTTAAATAAAGATAATTAAAAAAAAGTTTTCTCTGTACCACTGCAATGTTTAAACCACATACAAATTGGTCCCTCAACATATCATTTAACGATGACCCAAAATCACAATGCTCCAAGATTGGTCTTAATCTTGCTACAGAGGCTGCAATGGTCCCCCCTGGGCTTCTCCCTGTGGAGTTAAATTTGAACCTTTGTAATATTATTGAGGGCTTCAGGTAGTAATGCTCCTTTGCTAGCTCAACAAATTCTGCAAATGTTCTCATGTTGGGAGTATCCGGGAAGCTTAAACTTTGAATCAAGTTAGACATCTGGGTCCCACATGCAGACAACAGTATAACTTTCTTCTCTTCCTCCCCTCTATTTCATTAGCATGGAAAGAAATGCTCTAAAGGCCCCACATAACTGGACCCAATCTTCTGTTGCAACATCAAAAGCTTCAAATTTTCCAAAGAGCGGCACGATTACTTTTTGATCCTTTGCAGGCAGGACTTGATTGGGCTTGTTCTGCAACTCTTGGGACCAAACTTTTCATTAAAACTCTTTCTTCATCGCAATCTGAGTTACTGTTGTTTTCTTCGTCGCCAATGCAATAATTGGCAACCACCAGTTAGCTGACTGACAATGCTGGATTTATTATAAATTCAAACTATATCCAGAGCACTATAATCAATGTCTTTATTCTCAGCAATAAGATGACAACTGGGTGCAAAGCATGTGCTCTGCACTGAGATCCCCACGCTCATTCCCCATTTTGTCGATCAGGTCTCATGACCCTTCTGATGCATGCCCCGCTAAAGGGGCAAGCCAATACACTGTCATTCACACCCGCTCTGGACAAAATATTTTCTTTCTTTACTACAACCAATTCCACTTGTTTTGCCTTTTATGCCATGGAATCTTCTGCTATTTAATTTGGCCTATCCTCCAACCTATAGCAGGCACTTCCTTTCGTTCCTCCTCCCCTCCCCCATTTAACTTGTTCAAAGCCCATTGCCATTCAATAACAATAATCTTTATTACTGCCACAAGTAAGCTTACATTAACACTGCAATGAAGTTCCTGTGAAAAGCCCCTAGTCACCACACTCCGGCACCTGTTCGGGTACACAGAGGGAGAATTCAGAATGTTCAAATTACCTAACAAGCACGTCTTTTGGGACTTGTGGGAGGAAACCGGAGCACCTGGAGGAAACCCACACAGACACAGGGAGAACATGGAGACTCCGCACAGACAGTGACCGAAGCGGGAATTGAACGCGGGTCCCTGGCACTGTGAAGCAACAGTGCCATCCACTGTGCTACCGTGTCACCCATTTCTAGCTCCCTTCTGTTCTGAAGGAAGGTCCTCAGCTTGAAACGTTAACTTTGCTCCTCTCTCCACAGATACTGCCAGATTTGCTGGGTATTCCCTGCATTTTCTTTTTTATACTTTATATTAAAAATCTGTGGTCACACTTTTGAAATTTTCCATTGACCTAATCAGAAAACCTTTTTGCAGGCAGATCGATTCAGAGCTTCCTTTGTAGGAAGAAATGTTTTCTACCATCAAGTTGAATGGGTCAGCTCTAATGTTAAGGCCATGCCCCAGTGTTATGGACTCTACTGGCTGGTACCCAGGCCATGATATGCTATAATGTCAGTCTATTTAGGTGGAGGAATAGACAATTGGAGGGGAGAAAAAGCTGTGAAATAAATGTGAAGTCACAATATTTTAATTAGCGCCGATATCAAAACGAAAATGTGAATGCCATTAAAAAATCCTTTTAAGCGAAAGAGTGACTACTTTCACTACCAGGGCATCTGGGCCATCAATCGCCATGGCAACAGCTAATCCTGAGGAAAACACAAGACAGTTAGACTGAGTGCTGGATGTACTCAAGTGTAATGTTACAATTATCTTAATAATTGCTCTGAATTCATCAATAGGCTCACTATTCGTTCGCCGTTAAGTTGTGTTTCTGAGTTTATATTATATTGTGGCAATAAATTTGCCATGTTGCCGGAAATCTCTTTTGCGTTACAATCGTTCGAGATCCATGACAGATCGGTGCAAAATGTACCATTCCCGTCAAGCACCAACTCAGTCTATAGCCAGTTCAATTAAATCAAGATGCAATGTGTAAGCCATTTAATTAAATTAAAATATAATGCATAAATCATTTAAATGGAAATGCAACATGCAAACAGTTGTTGGAGCATGCCAATATTTAGAAACAGACTAAGACTATTAAGCAAAACATGACTTGAGAACAGCCTTAATTTCCCGAGTAAATGATTCTGCAATTCCATTACATTTTGAGTGAAAACATACCAACTAACTCCCCTTCTTGCTCCTCATTTTCCAATTTTAAACTTGATCCGAATTTCATCCCCTCACCAGTCACCACAATATGCATCAATCTTCTCCACTTACTCATAACTTAAATTAGATCCCATTAATTTGTAAGAATAAACAACAACAGCTCCTCCACAATAGTGCTCAATACCGGTGCCCCGCAAGGCTGTGTACTCAGCCCCCCACTATACTTCCTATCTGGCTCCAACTCCATCTACAAGTTTACTGACAATATGACTGCAATAATAATAACCTTTTTATTGTCACAAGTATGAAGTTACTGTGAAAAGCCCCTCGTCGCCACATTCCGGCGCCTGTTCAGGTAAGCTGGTACGGGAATTTAAATCCACGCTGCTGGCCTTGTTCTGCATTACAAACCAGCTGTCTAGCCCACTGAGCTAAACCAGCCCTAGTGGGTCGTGGGTCAGATCTCAAACAATGATGAGTCAGGAGGGTGATAGAGAACCTAGTAGAGTGGTGTAACGACAACAACCTCTCCGCCTCAATGCCAACAAAACTAAAGAGTTGGTCATTAACTACAGGAAACAAAGTACTGTGCATACCCCTGTCTGCATCAATGGGGCCGAGGTGGAGATGGTTGACAGCTTCAAATTCCTAGGTGTGCGCATCACCAAAAATCTGTCCTGGTCCACCCACATCGACGCTACGACCAAGAAAGCACAACAACACCTATACTTCCTCAGGAAACTAAGGAAATTCAGCATGTCCTCACTGACTCTTACCAACTTTTACAGGTGCACCATAGAAAACATCCCAACTGGCTGCATCACAGCCTGGTATAGCAACTGCTCGGCCCAAGACCGCAAGAAACTTCAGAGTTGTGAACACCGTCCAGTCCATCACATAAACCCGCCTCCCATCCATTGACTCCATCTACACCTCCCGCTGCCTGGGGAAAGCAGGCAGCATAATCAAAGACCCCTCCCACCCGGCTTACTCACTCTTCCAACTTCTTCCATCGGGCAGGAGATACAGAAGTCTGAGAACTCACATGAATAGATTCAAAAACAACTTCTTCCCTGCTGCTACCAGACTCCTGAACAGCCCTCTTATGGACTGATCTGACTAATATTACACTCCTGTATACTTCATCCAACCTCTGTGTCTATTTATTTACATTGTGTACCTTGTGTTGCCGTATTCCGCTGTTTTATTTAATGTACTAAATGATCTGTTTGAACTGCACGCAGAAAAATACTTTTCACTGTACCTCAGTACACGTGACAATAAAAAAATCCAAATCCAAATTTTCAAACATGACAAGCTATTTCAATGCTCCTCCTTCACAACTGGAATTTATGTTAACTAGGATCAAGTCACCATTCACCCAGATCAGTCGAGGCTCAATGAGTTGAGTGGCCTTTTTATGTTCTGTAAATCCAATGATGCTGTGCTCTTTGTTGCCTTCTCTGCCTCTTCTCAAATCAAAGTGGTGGGATTTTAGCCTTTAGTGACAGGCTGGCAAAATAGCAATGGGAAGAAAGTGGCGGGAGAGGGCACTGAGGACTTTCTGCTGCCATGGCATATTACCAGCAGCAGGCACCTCATTATTTTCTGGCATCAGGAGGGGCCTTGTGGAGAGACCGTCAGGTAAACCCTTCAGCCTTCCTGTGCCTGTCGAGGAGAACCCCTTTATGGACACCCAACTTTGCACCATTGATGGAAAGATACCAATTGCCCACCCGAATCACCATGGCCTGCCTGCCTTTCTCCAACTGTTATACTCCAGTAGTCACTTGGCAAAGGAAGAAACCAGAATCAGCCTTCACCTGTAAAATATTTATTCACAGAGTAAAATATTACAGGTATATATCTTTTCTGTCAGGATGTATCTCTTTATTGTTGAGCAATGAGAATCTAACCATCGCCACTTGAGATTCACTGGCATTACCTTCGCTGCATCCCCCGCATGAACAACACCCTGGGGGTTACCATTGACCAGAAACAAAGAGATGTGTGAATTCCCCGGATGGCTGTGTATGCCCATATTTAATTAAGTATTAATTTGAGACTTGAGGCTCTCTGAACCAAGAAATGCCAAAGTTCACATGATTTGCAGCAGTCATTGTAATAGTCTGTTTGTGTCCAGTTCAAAAAGTATTGATTGAAACTTCATAATATTCTGGGACATGACATTCTGCTGTTTTATTGCTGCAATTTCAAACCTCTTTCAGTGGTTTTTTTCTGAAGTTTTTGCTTTGTTAACCTTGTTCTGTGGACTCTTTTTAAAAAATAAACTCTGTTTGAGCATTTCTGCCCATTGGAGGCTTCAATGCACAGGGCAGTGCTGCTTGCATTATTGCAAGGAGGGATTGAGAACTGCACTGGGAGGTGGGGGAACTTCTGAGGAGGAAGAGTGGGGCCAAAGGGATAGGTGTCCGCAGGCAGCATTGGAGGGAGAGGCCTGTGTGTGGAGATGTGCAGGCACAGGGAGTGCAGGGTCAGCAAGATGGATGGCACCACAGAAGACATCGTTATTCTGCCACCAGAGTGTACAGGTAGCAATCCAGCTACCAAAACATGACTGAGGTCCAGTGTCGCAGGAGGCTCTCTAGGGACACTGTGATATCATTAGGAAGGCTGATTGGGCCAGAGATCACCTCAAACTGTGTGGATGGGCAGCCAATGCCAGTGGCTCTGGAGGACACAGTAGGCTTAATGTTTAGGCATCTGTAACATTCCAGGGATCAGTGAGGGATCGGTGTAGAGCCTCCTAATCAGCTGTCCATATCAGTATCAATCTCATAGTTGACCTCTTGTTCCGCACATTCATTCATTGCCAAACAGACCTAGTCAGCCAGAGGCTCTGCAGCTATTGCAGGCTTACCCCACATCCAGGGTACCATAGACCATGCATTTTCAAAGTGGGGGTCGCGATCCGTGGGTGGGTCGTGAGCGGGTGTTGGGAGGGCTGCGGAGGAGTCCATCGCGGATTTCCCGATCGAGGCAATTCCCGCGCAACAGCCGCAGCAGCCGGCTTTTAACAATACCGGCTCCGAGTGGCTTTACAAATTTCGTCCGTGACCAGCTAAAAAAATGCGGGAGCACTGCGCATGCGTGCCTGCTCATCCGTGCGCATGAGGCCCGGGAGTTTTGGGATCTGAACACAGGGTGAAAGTGCGACCGCAGCATGCCGGCGGCTGACTGCGTGGTGGTCACCGATGGTGAACAAGGCTATGACCTCCATCTGTTTTGCATCCCAAAACATAACTCAAATGATCATTAGAGAGTATATATTCCTCATGGTTTAATCATTCGCAGAACTGAATGTTTGGCAAGGGATATAATGAAAGCCATGGGAAATCATCGCATCGTCACCCTCTGTGTACTGAAGGGTGGCTATAAGTTTTTTTGCTGACCTTTTAGACTACATTGAAGCATTGAATCGAAACAGTGACCAGTCAATGCCAGTGACGGTGGACTTCATCTGCTTGAAGAGTTACTGTAATAATCAGTCAACGGGGGAGCTACACAGAGTTTATGAACTGAGGTACGAAATCCATGCTTTCCTCGTCAAGAAATTGTCCTCTCTGGCTGATTCGTTTACTGATTAAACTTGGATGCGAACTATAATCTTTTCAAATCTAAATGAACTGAACCTCAAATTGCAAGGGAAGGATAATGATTTCTTTTGGCACTGTGAAGAAATCGCAGCTTTCCAAAACTCATTGAAATTGCAAGTGTAAAGCCAAAATTACTACATGTTCCCCACACTGATACAATACATCGAAGAAAACAGCATTAGTAAGGAAACTGTAAATGGACTGCCAAGTCTGACTTTAAATGAAGCTGACTGAACTTCTGCATCTCAGCTTTGACAGCACATTAAAAACACAGCACAAGTCAATGCAACTGTCAGCATTATGGAGTAGCATCTCTGATGAGTATCCAGAGCTGAGTAAAACAAGCATTTTGTTGCTTTTGTCCTTCACAATGACCTCCATGTGCGAGGTTGGATTTTCAATTCTCACAAAGATGAAGACAGCACAAAGGAATGGGCTGAATCCTGCACCTAGTATGTGCATAGCCCTCTCCTCCCGTGAACCTGATTGGAGTGAGATCGTGAGGATCGATCAGGCTCTCCTCACGCATTAAAGGTAAGAGAAAATGGCGGGTCACGAAAGTCGGCCAGCGTAAGTCACATAGGTCGGCCGCCGTGGGTCCCATAGGTCGACTGGTTAGTAAAAATGGGTCCCCGGGAAAAAAGTTTGAAAAACACTGCCATAGACTGCAGCTATCAAGGTTCTAGCGGGTCAGCTGGGTGCCTTTGTGAATAGAAAGGGTTACCACTTTGTTAACCGGCAGATAGTCTGCACAAGCCACAGATTTGGCAAGTCTGTGCGAGATACCCTAGCAGATCCCACGTTGCATACACACTGCAACATTCCCAGTGCTGGCGGCTCCAGCTAGACTGGTTGTTTGGTTTCCGGGTGACAAAGAAGAATTGGCAGATGGGTCTGATGAAGAACCCAGACAGGCAGAGGGTGATAACGAGGTGGCAACGCTGATTAACCTTCAGGGAATCAGGGACATTAGAGAGGCTTTGATTCAAAGCTCCTTCAGCTAGGTTGCCAAATCTTGCCTTCCATCTCAGTACACAGAACTGCCTCCTTCACAAATATGTCTGACAATACAATGCCATGAACCCAATGTCACCTCACAACCTCTGTGATAAAGTTTGCTGCCCCTGCCATCTATCATAAGGCACTAATGATGCCTGCACCTATGGAAAACATGAGGAACATTAAAAATAAAAAAATCTTGAATTCTCTTCATAAGAGATGAAATCGAAAAACAAAACATACAAATGGTTGACACAGTTACTTAAAAACAATACTTTGCAGTGGGAAAAACAACTAAAGTCTACTTTGAAAACCCCATCCTGTGCTCATGGTGCCTTACATTTATGCTTATCAGTGCTACGTCTTGGTGCCCACCCCATTAATGATAGTGGCCTTGAAGGCAGATTGCTGTCTCTGCTGTCATGTTGGTCCTGATGACCTTGGCAGTCGTTGTCTGGCCAGCGGGGCCTGGGAGAGTACAACCAGCAACATGGCTGAGCACTCCTCAGTCATTGCAGCTCATAAGATGCCACAGTCATTGGCAGTGGGGCAGAGGAGCTGCCACCCTCATCCAGAGTGCCAGGAGAGGAGCCCACAGAGATGGCAGGCAACTCATCCGCTTGTGTGAGCTATGTCTGGACCTCCTTGCTCACCATTGATGGATGGGCATCTAGCAGAGACAGTAGGTGCCGCGTCCATCTCTCACATTGGTAGTGACATCCGGGGGTCACAGCCAGTGTGTGGGCTTTCAGGTCCGAGTGTGATCCCAGGAACCTCGGATTCGGTCTCTGGAGCTGCCTTTCTGTAAGAATCACCACTCTCACAATGGAGGAGGCAGTACGCCTGGTGCTGAGGGTCACCGCAGCGCTCAAGGTCCACATGGACTCCTTCAGACAGAGACTATGGCACACAGACCATCAGGGATCTCCGCCAGATCATCCTGCACATCCCGCTGGCATCCAGCATCACATCTGCCGTCTGATGGAGGACTCCAGAGGTTTACCATCTTATCATGTTCCTGCTCTCCAGCTATCCTCCGATTGCTGGCACTCACTGCCTCCACCAGCTCTTCAAGCAAGTGTGATGCCCTCACCACTGTGCTCCACCAACTGAGCAGACACAAAATAGCTCACCGACATGCCTGTATCTGCGTTTGTGCATGGTGCGGAGAGAGGGTGTGACGCAGATGGATCTGTCATCAGCGCCTCCTCTGATGTCAGTGGAGGTCCTGAGGACCCCTGCTGGCTCTGGAAAATGGCTCATCTGAGAGAGGAAAACAATCGGTCAGTAGTATAACTGATCTCTCATTCAATGTACATGCTAGCTATCAACAGCATTATTGTGGCTTTGTGACTGCCGAATAACTGGGGACTGTTGTTAAGAAGTGCTCATGAGAGATCAGTCGGCCTTACATTCTTTTCACTTTCCACTTGTCTTGCTTCTGCCCACTGGACTCTTTCCTTCCACTGAGGCACCTCTCTGCGACCTGGCGACTGTCCTCGAGGTCCGGGACATCCATCTCATATGTGCTCAGGATGAGCAGGTTGGCCACCCCACTGCCAGTTGTCAAACTCTCAATGTTATTATTGCTTTTCTTGTCCCAATAGTACAAGGGTACATTTATTATTCCACCCCGCCTAATCTGCCACACCATACCATGCTCTCGTACCCCCACCCTCGTGAGCCATATTGACTTTCCAGATGCCTTTGAACACCGGATTCTTAGGATATTACTAAGTTTGTTGGCAGTGCTCGTAGGTGGAGGGTGAAGCTTACTTAGAGATTGGGGCACCCTTTCAAAATGGCACCCCGATCTCTGAGAAACTGGTCTTGCCAGAGAGTTCAGCTCCCCACTGCTCAAAACGTTTCTAACTGTGGAGTAGACTGGGGAGAAACTCCTCAAGGTGCAAAAAAATGACTAAGGGCGCAATTTAATTAGAAAAACAACCAGATCCCATCAGGGCTCTGTTATTTTTTCGGTCCTCGGTGGGGCAGGAAGAGACTGGGCAGTCATTTAAAAATGGCGCCTGATCTTTCGATCCCCCAACATGGCCTCTGGAACTCCCCAACTTACCTATTCCAGGGGTCCCTGTTGGGGTTCTCCACATGGGCCACTTTGTCCATTGCGAGGTCCACCGTGCTATGGCCACGCCGGTAGAGACAAAAGTGATCTGCGGCCACATGACTCCTGATGCACTATCAATTACGACGAGACGAGTGAAGAGAGTAATCAAGGCTTTATTACACAGAGATGTGTGGCCTCCGACAGCTGCTGCCGAAATGGCTGCAGTTCGGAGAGCACACACATTTATACTCCGCCTACTGGGTGGAGCCAGCAGGCAGGGATCTACCCCCGTACCTGTAGTACAGGGGCCTTACCGTAATATCCTCGTATGCAGTGCAGTATATACAATATAATATAACAGTGGTGACTACTACAACTCCCAGCCGCAGGGACCAGAGAATCATGGGAGGCCAGAGCATAGGGCGCAGGCCCATTCAATAGATACAAATGGGCCATTAAGAACCATTTGCATTAATTTACATCCCCTCACTGGCACATATCGTGAACCTCGTTCATGCCACCAGCGGTGGTATCAGAGCATCGCGGGCACCCATCCCGATTTATCCTGATTCTCTGCCTCATCGGGGAACGCATTCCAGGCGACCCGGGAAGGAGAATTCCGTCCACAGTGTTTTGGTCTCAACTGCTTCCTGTGGTAATAAATTCCACAGGCTCACCACTCTGAGTGAACAAATTTCACCTCATCTCTGTCCTTAATGGTCTACCCTGTATCCTCAGACTGTGGCTCCTGGTTCTGAATGTGATGTTCTTTGTGTTGTTTATTTAGGATGGTTGGTGTAGTGTATGATGCGCGATCAATTGCACAAAGACTAAAGTTGGGTAAAACTGTGGCTTTATTACAGTCAGATGCATGGCCTCCCGCTGCAGCCGGCGAAATGGCAGGGCACTGGAGGTCATGCACATCCATACAATTCTTAGTGGGTGGAGCCAGCCAGTAGGCGCTACCGGCGAACCTGTAGTGCAGGTCCTACCTTACATCTCCTATTACATTCACCACATTCACCCCCTGTTAAAAATGAGTCCGGCGTGACGTGAAACTATATACAATTAGTGCAATCATGTACAGTGGTAGGGAAAGAAAAGTCCATGTTGACGGTCTGGAGTCCGTCAAAGGTTCAGCTGGTCCGGTGCTTTGGTGCTTCGTTCGGAGCGGCGTAACGGTGGTGGTGAAGTCGGTGATGGTGGTGGTGGAGCAGGCACCGATGGCGGTGGTGGCGGTGCTGACGCTGGCCAGTCATCGGGGAACTCCGGGAGCGTGCCGAAGTCCTCTTCGTCCTCTTGTGTGGAAAAGGGGAGGGGGGAGGTGGTCTGGTGGGGTCAATATTGGCGGCGCGGGGGGAGGTGAGAGGGGGGGCGCATTGGTGGGGGGGGTGTTGGGGTGGAACCTGATGGTGCCGCAGTTCGGGCACGTCATGACGTTGATGTCGTAACGCTCAGTGCGTCGTCGCACATGCGCAGTGTGGTCAGCCGCCTCTCACACCTTGGCAGTGTGGTCTTCGGCCGCTTTGTTCTCCCGTCCGTGGTGCGCATGCGTGGGACCTCAGGAAAAGCACGCAAAATGGCCGCCTTCATTGATGCTAAGGCCGCATTCGGGCGATGGCCTGTACACTCTCAGCCTCGTGGGAGACAAGTTGGTCCTGTTCTGCCAATTTAAGGCGGGAGTAGCGACTTTTCGCCTGTTCATGCACTTTACACGTCTCGATAGCTACTGGCAGGGTCATGTTTTTTATTTTTAGGAGCTGCTCCCACAGGGCGTCGGAGTGGACACCAAACACGACCTGATCCCTGATGAGGGAATCAGTGGTGTCACCGTAGTTGCAGGATTGCGCTAATATGCGGAGATGAGTTAGAAAGGATTGGAAAGTCTCATCCTTACCCTGAAGGCATTGCTGGAAGATATAGCGCTCAAAGCTCTTGTTCGTTTCGACTTCACAGTGACTGTCGAATTTGGCTAACACGGTCTGGAACTTGGTTTTGTCCTCGCCGTCGGCAAAAGTGAGCAAATTGAAGATTTGGATGGCTTGCTCCCCCGCAGTGTGATTTTTCTGGCATCGGACGCATCCTCGAGGCCCAAGGCCTCAATGTATAGACTGAATTTCTGCTTGAAGACCCGCCAGTTGGCGCCGAGATTTCTGGAGCTGTGGAGGGGCCTGGATCTTCTCCATGCCGCTGGAAGGCACTTGCTGGTCGTCATTGAATTATTCAAGGTAAATTACTTAGATGAAGTAGACTCCTGGTATCATGTCGTGTTATTCACCCTGGGGTACCACAGACTGCAACAGGATGCAGATGAACGGTAAAGCATACACCAAACGTAGGTGTTGGTTCAATACGATTTATTGAACCCCTGTAACAATGCACACAGCTAGCTGTGGGTTGACACTCTACTACTCTAAATGTACTATCTCTAACTTACTAGACCAGGCTAGCTCTGATCCACGTGTAGAAGGTGCTGACTGATATATACAACCTGACTGTCACTACAGTTGTCACCAGTGGAAAGAGGCGGAGTGCTGATGCCTCGTGTGTTTTATATTTGGAAGCCCCCCTCTGCTGTTCTGTCTGGTGATTGGTTGTGTTCTTTCCTGTATGTTGATTGGCTAACCTGGCTGCCTGTCAGTGCCTGTTATTAACTCATGATGTGCATGGGTGCTTATTATGACATCCGGCTGACTCTTATCCGCCCTGTGGGTGCTCGAGGGCCTGGCCTGACCCCTGCAGTAGATGGTGAACCTGAAGGGAAGGTTAGATGCCTCGTCCTCATGTCACCGACATCCTGATGATGCTTCCCAAGGTGTGTGGCCATGGAATGCAGGGCTGAGTGCAAATCTGGCAAAACCTGCTTGACCGAAGTCTCCATGTTTGTGACCAACCTTCCCATGGTGACCTTGAGGCACTCACATGTCAGAGCCATAACATTAAACATAACCTGGATGGTCTCCTCCAATGCTCCCTCTGTTCTGATGAGTGACCGTTGAATCTCTGCCTGATGTTCTGCTGCCTGTAATTGCATCTCCAGCACTGAGTTGGTGGCCACATCCGGAGGCTCCTCATCTGACTGGGACTGAGCAGCTGGCTGGACTCCATCAGCCCTCCGAGTGCTGGAGGCCTGGACGAGTCCCTGCCTTCAACTGCTACAGGGACATGTCAGTGGCACTGAGTCGAGTCTGGAGCTGAACCCACCAAGGTTTCTGTCTGAGCTGGTGGAGGGTGTGGGCAAGAGCTGTGATGGTTCTCCAGAGCTTCCTCTTCGGTCTTAGTCTGGGTGCTCAGACCAGTGCTCGGCTGCCCTGTGACCTCGATCTGCTGCCGCCTAGAATATAGACAATGGACCTTCATTTTGATGAGCATAAGCAATGTAAGACAGCATGTAACAGAACTGCAAAGTGATGGATCTGTGATCTATACTAGGTTTCTCGGGGAACCCGCTCTCCAGGAGCGATCCCTCTCCTCCCAGCCAGCTCGGCTGCAGCCTCCTCGGATTCAGTGAGGGCAGCGACCTTCCCCCAGCCTGCTATCGTGCATGCCTGTTTCGGCTTGTCCGATGTGTGATGAGAAGTGATGGAGTAGAGGTTGGGTTAGATGCATGTCTCTTGTGTGTGGTGAGACTTCTCCAAAGGGCCAGAGGACGGAGCGTGAGCAACATGATAGATGGGATGGCGGTGAGGTGAACATCTCTGAAAGAGTATGAGTGTTGATATGTGTTCCCCGCTAATCGTTGTGTGAGATGCCTGAAGGGAGTAGCTGTTTGAGTGCATGTTTCCATGATGGGAGTTTGATATTAGAGGGAGATGAAGGAAGACCTACCTTAGTGGAGCAGGTAAGATCATTCATCCTCTTCCTGCATTGGATGGTGTTTCAGATATGGTTGCCACACACTCTGACTTGATCTGTGGCGACCTCCCAGAGGCAGAGACATGAGGCCGGTGTGCTTCCTGGAGCCATCTCTTGGAAAAAGGACATGCCTGTGTGCCCACAGTCCTCTGATCAATACCGCGAGGGTTTGGGTGCGTAAATGGGGTGTTGCCTTCTTCTTGAATCTTTTGCCCACGTTCTCGTGGCTGAGAGACATTTCTGCACATGTCTGGACCTTCGATCAGCAGGGGGGAGAATCGGCTCCCAACCCACCAGATTATTTGGCCCAAGACGCACTTGTGCATAATGAATGAACTTCCCAAGCGCAGAATCTAGCGCGAGTTCGCCTCATTCTGGCCAGTGGTTGGGTGTCTCCAAAACCGCCCATCACTACACTTAGTCTCATTAATGGCAAATCCCACCCACAGTTTGTAATATGTAACTCGTGTCCACTCACTGCATAGTCGTGGAGAAATAATTCTGTTTTTATTCAGGAATGTTCCTGTTGTTTCAGTCATGTGCTCCATTTGCTACAGTTGGTTGAGACTGTGGGCCGGATTTCCCCATGGTCTTGGGAAATTCTGATGTGCGCCCTTTTGTGCCTTCTGAAATGCAAACCGTTGATAACTACTCATTCTATATGCACTATTTACAATCCTCAGGAGTCATACACTAACAATGGGAATTCTTTTAAAATCACTGGAAAACAATAAACTTCTAACAATCTAATAAAACACTGAATTCACAGACACTGGCCAGGATTCTCCGCTGGCGTGATTCTCGTTATGCCGGCACCCGGGGGTTTCCCGGCGGCGTGGGGCAGCCCCACAATGGGAACCCCATTGACCGGCCGGCGTCACGGAAAATCCCGCCGGCCGGTCGGGGCAGAAATGGGGAGAATCCCGCCCATCATTGATTCTGTAAAAATACATGACTGTCATTCAAAATAATAATTTAAGTCGCTATTAGGTTTTTAAGCAAACAAGAAAAAAAAAACAAGACAAACATCAAAGGCATATTCTGTAACCTCTTAAATATTTCAAACATTCTCAATCGGCTGAGCTGAAACCATGGTCGTTGATATAAGGGTCAACTTATCTCCGCAGGGCTGATCCCTCTGATGAATCTCTGCCCTAAAATACATCTACATCAGAAAACAACATGGAATAGGGGCATTTAAAAGTGTCACTTTACGCTTACCAGTCAGAATCTTCAGCGGTCTTCCCTCAAAATGGTTACACCTTCTCTAAGGATATGCACTTTTTAGAATTACTAAAACCCATAAAAATTGTGTGTGGAGGTAAATTCCTGTTGTCCTCACAATGGAAACCCCAACCTTGGAAGAGATGCATATGTGTTTTGTACCTGAGGCCTCCTTGACCCACAAAAAGTCCTCATGAACATGGTGAGGCCAGGAACGCAGAGGAAAATAGTTTTTCCAGTGCAAAAAACTAGGTTAGTATTCCGCAAGCAGATGAAAATCCGACCCCCTGTTTAAACATGCTGTTTTCATGGTAAAGGGACCGTTGGAATAGATTCAATTTGCTGAATAAACAGATTGACTGCTGAAGTGCAATGCTCTCATAGAAACCTGTACAATTCTAAAAGGACGAGACAGGGTAGATGCAAGAAGAATGTTCCTAATGGTAGGAGTGTCCAGTGTGGTATTATCATAACTATCAGCATTGCAAGGGTTAATGTAGTACCATGTAAAGCCACTGCAGATATTATTAGATAAAGCAGTGATGCTAGACTTAGGGCAGGAGTGTATGCAGGAGACAGCTAGTGAAGGTCATAAGAGCAGTTAGTGTGTTATACCAGTTAGTGAGATTGGCAGTAGTTGAGCATAGTTAGATGTTATTGATCAATTAAGTATTCTAAAAGGGCTAAGTGTCAAAACACAGTTTAGTTGTGTAAATAAAATCATAGCTTTGTTTAAGATAAAGCTATACTGTGATCTTTGTGGAACACTGTGGTGAACCACTGTAATAGGAGATGTAAGGTAGGACCTGCACTACAGGTTCGCCGGTAGCCCCTGCCGGCTGGCTCCGCCCACGGAGAACTGTATAAATATGCATGACTTCCAGTGCCCTGCCATTTCGCCAGCTGCAGCAGGAGGCCACGCATCTGACTGTAATAAAGCCACAGTTGTACCCAACTTTAGTCTTTGTGCAATTGATGGTGCATCAATTTATTACAGTCAGATTTTCCACAGAATGGAAATCCGAATTAAGCCCGATCTCCTGCAGCTGGATCCGCACTCGCCCGACGCCAGGAAAGACTTTGCTCACTGACTAGCCTGGTTTGAGGCCTACATCAACGCGGCGGACCCCGAGCCAACGGAGGCTCAGACGATAAACATCCTGTACTCCAGACTGAGCTCCAGCGTGTTCCCATTGATCCAAGACGCCACGAATTACGCAAAAGCAATGGAACTCCTTAAGGAACACTGCGCGCGAAGGCAAACACACTCTTCGCCAGGCATGTACTTACCACCCACTCGCAACTACCTGGTGAGTCCATCGAAGACTTCTGGCGGGCCCTAATTCCACTCGTCCAGGACTGTGACTGTCAGGCCGTTACGGCCGCCGAACGCGCAAATCTCCTCATGTGCGATGCCTTCGTGACGGGGATTGCGTCGGACCGCATCCGAGAACGATTACTGGAAGGGCCACTCTCGAACTGGCGGAGACGAAAATCTTGGCGCTCTCCGTGACGGTCGCATCCCGTAATGTACAATCGTACCCCTCGCGCCGCGCTGCCCACCCTTATACTCCTTCCTACCCCTCCTGGAGCCCGCCGACGACCTCCTCAGCCGAGGCCCTGCCTTCCCAATACGCCTGCGCCGCACGCCGATCCGCGCACCCTGGGGGTCCCCGCTGCTACTTCTGCGGTCAGCAGAAGCACCCCCGCCAAAACTGCCCGGCCCGCACTGCAGTTTGTAAAGCCTGCAGTAAAAAGGGCCACTTCGCGGCTGTGTGCCAGGCCCACGCAGTCGCTGTGATCGCGCCCGCTACCGCCCCCTCCCCCACGCCAGACGCACAATGGGAGCCGCCATCTTCTCCTCCCGGGTCCACGTGCGCCCATGGGCGCCGCGATCTTGTCCCGACCCCGCAATGTGCGCACCATGGGCACCGCCATCTTGTCCCCCACAGGGTCTCCGGACATCCCGACATCGGAACTGCACACGCTCGCCACTTGAATCATCCGATGGCTACCCACAGCTCGCATTGATAACGCTGGATCAATCTCGCCCGCACAACCTGGCCATCGTGTCGACGATGGTTAAAATCAACGGCCACGCGACCTCGTGCCTGCTGGACTCCGGGAGCACCGAAAGCTTCGTTCATCCAGATACGGTAAGGCTCTGCCCCCTCGCGGTCCACCCTGCCAATCAAAGGATCTCCCGAGGTTCCGAATCCCACTCCGTCCCGATCCGAGGCTTTTGTACAGTCACCCTCACAGTCCAGGGCGTAGAATTTAGTAACATCCGCCTCTATGTCCTTCCTAATCTCTGCGCTGCACTCCTGTTGGGCCTGGACTTCCAGTGCAACCTCCAGAGCCTCACCCTCGAATTCGACGGGCCCTTACCCCCCCTTACCGTTTGCCACCTCACGGCCCTCAAGGTCGATCCCCCCTCCCTTTTTGCCAATCTAACTGTGGATTGCAAGCCCGTTGCCACTAGGAGCAGACGGTACAGCACCCAGGACAAGACCTTCATCAGGTCCGAAGTCCAGCGGCTGCTTAAGGAGGGTATTATCGAGGCCAGCAACAGCCCCTGGAGAGCCCAAGTGATCGTGGTTAAAACTGGGGAGAAACACAGGATGGTCGTGGACTACAGCCAGACCATCAATCGGTACACGCAGCTCGACGCGTACCCCCTCCCACGCATATCTGATATGGTCAATCAGATTGCGCAGTACCGGGTCTTCTCAACAATTGACCTGATATCCGCCTACCACCAGCCCCCCATCCGGAAGTCGGACCGGCCATACACTGCCTTCGAGGCGGACGGTCGCCTCTACCACTTCCTTAGGGTCCCTTTCGGTGTCACAAATGGGGTCTCGGGTTCCAAAGAGAGATGGACCGAATGGTCGACCAGTACGGTTTGCGGGCCACCTTTCTGTACTTAGATAATGTCACCATCTGCGGCCATGACCAGCAGGACCACGATGCCAACCTCGATAAATTCCTCTGCGCTGCCACTCTTCTCAACCTGACCTATAACAAAGAGAAGTGTGTGTTCAGCACGACCCGGTTAGCCATTCTTGGCTATGTAGTCCATGGTGGCCTGGCCCACGATCGGAGCCCACTGATCTGCGGACTGGCATGTGCCGTGGGGGCACTCTCTCCCTCCACGCCGGCCTCTGTACGGCTCTGCGATTGGCGGAGAAGAAACCCCCTGCACATGCGCAGGAAACATGCTGCCGGGAAACATGCACCAGAACATGCTGGCAGTCCTACGGATGCGCCAACTCAGATGGGCCGGTGGCGGACCTTCGCCGCCAGTTGGAGCGGTGCCAACCCCTCCAGCGCCGGCGTAGCCCCCGGAAGTGCGGAGGATTCCACAACTTACGGGCAGCCCGATGCCGGAGTGGTTCACACTGCTCTTGCCGCCGGTACGGGCCGCCCTGCCAATTGCGGGGGAATCCCGTCCCATGGCCTGGTGATTCACCAGGGCAGAACTTGTAAGTTTGAATGCTCGACTTGTTCTCAATGTGAGTGGTTGGACATCCCTTGAGGTGAAAGGGAATAGCATTGAGGACTAGGAGAGCTATGGCAATATGCTGTCACTTGCCTTTACTCTTCCTGGAATCTGTCAGCAATTAAAATATCTCAACACATCTCCCACATCCCCCTTCTTCCATGGGGCCCTCACACTCATACTGGCTCTCAGCAGCCTCCTGAGCTTTCAGAGCCTCTGGATCTTCATCCTCTGATGAGCTCTCATATTCTTTTAGTTCACCCTCTGGCTATGGATCACCTCTTTGCATTGTTAGAATGTGAAGGGTGCAACACGCTGCCATGATGCATGACACCATATTGGGTGTATATTATTGTGAGCCACTTGTGTGTTCCAGCATCTTAAACTCACCTATGACCTGCTCTACCAGACAGCGTATGGACTGTGAGTAGATTTGGACCTCTCATCGGAATGTCTGAGGGCTTTGCACCAGTGTCATCAGCCAGCATTTCAGTGGGTACCCCTTAATCTAAAATCTCAGGCACTTGGGAGTGATTCGGGATGTGGGAGTAATGCCAATTCCCTGGGTACCGTGCACAAAATGTGAAGTATGTGCTTCTGAGGATCACACGCCAAATGCACATTGATGGAATGTTAGCCCTTGCGGTTTATAAACATTAGGGGGGGTCTGCCATGGACCCCTTATAGTCACATTGGTGCAGGCTATTGCACCAGGCACTCTTGGGGAGCCTGAGAAGGCTGTGGAGCTGGTGAATATTACAGCCTGTCCAGAGCAAACCTAACATGGGTCTTCCTGCAAAGGGCACCAGTGACCTTTATGCTTTTCTGTGTAACAGGCGGAGAGATGCCGCACAAGCCCTCTGTTGATCCCTGTAAAAAACCAGAGGCACCAAAATTGAGTGCTACCATCCCCTTCAAAGCCACTGGCAGGGGTTAGCCTCCAACTCCACAAGGCATCAGTTCTTCCCAAAGAAAGTGCCATATGTGATATATCAGATCTCGGGACAAGAGCAGACGTGCCTGGCAGTGCCGCTCACTCATTTATAAATAAAAGACTTTTCTATGAAAACTCTTGATCTGATGAGTCGCTTCTGTTTTCAGGGTCTCCCTTCCTGGCTCTCCTGCTCATGAGCTGGCTCCCCTTGTTCAAGTTCCTCAGGCTGGTCTCATGCTGGAGCTGTGCTTGGAGAAGCCTCTCCTTCCTTCGACTCCTCCATTGCATTAGGACTCTGAAAAAGGCTACATTGAGCTCTGAACCCATTTGTCGTTTTTTGTGTTCTCTTTGAAATGAAACACTGAAGATAAGAATGACTAAAGGCACAAGAAAGCGAAACTCTGGCAATGAAACCGATGGGAGAAGTAAAGGTCCACACCTTTCCCTGCCTTATGTGCATCGTGGCTGATGCAGCCTGGTATCTGAGACACTGACATACAAGCTGGCATCCCAGAATGTGACATCTGCAACCCTGTGTGGGATGTTAAGATTTCAATGAGAAGAGTGATCCCAAGTAGTTATATGCTCCAATGTCGGATGTGGCAAAATAATGACCAATCACGTGCTCATGCTCAATGAATGGATGCCCTTTGGTTATGAATGCCAATAGTGAACACATGACTGACCTTCATTGATGGAATGCCATGTATGATGCAGCGGAGCCGCCTTCGCTGCTTATGCCCGAATTCACAAAGTCTAAAGTTCTAAGTGTTTCTTTTAGATACAGCAAATGTGTTGTGAAGTTACCGAGTTCTGAGTATCTTTTTTACTGCGTAAATGAAGGGGTTGGCTTTCAATAGCTTTCTTCCCAAGGAGATCTTCCTCCTATCTAATCTCACTCCTGTTCACTCTTGTGGGTTGAGGATGGCCCTCCAAGGGAACCTTTAACCTGCAGTGTGTTCGAGGGCTGAATATTTTGCACGCGCACCCAGAAGGCAGGCCAATCGTTTGCGATTGAAGGCACAGTTGCATAATTTTGCTACCCGACAAGCATCAATGATCCGCAAGTCAGATCGTGTTCGGGATTTGTAATGACAAGGTACACAAAGGGCTGTTAAGAGAAAATGAGCTTCAGCTTGATGATGCTATTAAAACTTGTCATACCAGCGAGCTAGCTGCACAGCAGATTAGCACTTTGAATTTTGCATTTCTTTGGCATGGAGATAGGAGTGGCAGCCGACGCCATTAGTATAGTCACCACTGGAGTATAAAACGTGATCCCACCACCGGCGGCCATTTTAAGTGACCGACCGAATCCTCCATTTCATGTAAGCGATGCGGTAAGTGACAGTTGTCACAACAATGTCCTGCGTTTGGAAAGATATGCTTCATATGTAAAGCCAAAAATAATTTTGCTCAGCAATGCTTTACCAGTAAAAAGCGGAACAAACAAAATCAATCAACATAGTTGATGAAATATGCCTTGTGCTTCGTCGACATGATTTCCAGTGAGGACAAAGATAGCCTAGAAATGCAAATGACAACATTTTACTGACGATTTTCAGCAACAGTGAAATAAATGCAGAAACTCCAAAAGACAAATGGTCAGTCCCATTAATGATTAATGACACATTAATTAACTTCAAACTCGACTCAGGAGCAAAGGCCAACCTTATCAGTTTGTCAGATTTAAAAGAGCTGAGAATTAAACTGCAAGTGTTAAATAAAGCAGTACTACTGAAAGACTACAACAGAAATTAAATTACTACGCTAGGAGCAAGCGAGCTCGATGGAAATGTGAAGAATAAAGTTCACAAAGTAAAATGTTCCATTGTAGTGGCAGAATGTTAATCTCTGCTGGGAGTGGAAGCATTTGAAGCACTTGAGCTAGTTAAGCAAGTTTACAGTGCAGACTGTGCTGTAACCAGACAGCATGCATCAGTAGATTCCATACTAAAGGAATTTCCTGGGATATTTCAAGGCTTTGGCACATTACCTTTTGATGTGTTGGGTACTCTGGATCTGTGGAGACTGCATTTACCTTAGCAGGAACATAGACTGGCTACCAACACTTGTAATAGTACAACACTATTTTATTAACCTAGAAACTGTTGAGCACACTTTCACTGTGGGTTAACACGATGTTAGATTAAACTAAAGACCTATGCCTGTCCTAACCAGTCTATGCACTCAGCACATGGTGAAGATCTGTGTTGTAAGCTGGAAGCTCTGTCCTTCTGAGAGGCTGCATCCCGAATGAGCGGGAAAACTGATGCCCTCTGTCTTTATAGTGAGTGTGCTCTAACTGGTGATTGGCTGCGGTGTTGTGTGTGTTGATTGGTCTTGCTGTGTGTCCATCAGTGTGTGTGTCTGCCCCATGATATACTGGTGTATATTATGACACCTTTCACGTACTGAATCCAGTTAAAAGAGATACACCAGATGGACAAGGATGTTCAAGTTCATGTGAATCTTGTCACTGAATCCCTTCCAGTATCTGATGACAAATCAAGACTGATAAAGGAAGAAACAACGAAAGACACAGTCTAATAAAAGGTGACAAAATATCTCCACGAGGGATGGCCTAAAGGTTCCTGCTCCAGCTATTATAATGTTAGAGCAGAATTAAGTGATGCAAATGGGTTTTTGCTTCGAGAACAAAGGATTGTAATTCCACAATCATTAACGTCGATGATTCTTTTAAAAATCCATGAAGGGTACTTGGAAATAGAAAAGTTCAAGCGAAGAGCCAAGGATATAATTTATTGGCTAGGCGTCAACCGCGATAGTCAAGTAATGGTGAAGAACTACACATATTGTGGGAAGCGTCAGGTCAAACTGCCGAAAGAACCAATTAATCAAAGATTGAAGAGGAAACTGATTTTTCAAAAAGGAGGCAAAAGAGATTTTATGACAAATCCAGAAGAAGGTTCCAACCTTACAAAATGATGACAGTCAGGCTGGAAGATCGAGATGGGAACGGATGGTTAAAGTATGCTAAGGCACTGCAACAGGCAGGTCCTCATTCACATCTAATCATCACTGATAATGGAACAGCCTTAAGGAGAAACAGGAGAGCTTTTCTGAAGGTTAAGCAACTTTTTATTATGAAACCACAAGAAGACATTGGGAGCAACCCTAAGACAATTGAAAAGGGTACATTTCAGCATGCTGAGCCAGATCAAAGTAACAATACACAAATTCAAGAAGAACTATAAGAAACAACTGCAACAACAAATGAAAATGAAACACGGTCACAAATTCAACCCCTGCTCAGAAGATCAACAAGACAAAGACATAAACCTGAGAGACTGAATTTGTGCTGGACTGTAAATAGTTAAATGTTCTAAAGAATTATGCACATCATATTGTATTGTAAAACAAAGTCATGAATGTAAATAGCTACATTTCCAAAGGAAAGGGGATGTGATGATATGCATTAGCAATCATTTACATAATGATGTCAACGACCTCCAACCAGCAGGTGGGCAGTGTAAATATACCACGTGACTGTGTACCTCGAGAAGTTGGGAGATAGTTGTGTTAGTGGATAGTCATACTTGCAGTAGCTCAAGGATAAATTATCAGTAATAGTAGTTTATAATATATTTCTCATAGTTATTTTTACCGTGCATTTTAACTAGTCAAGAACTAGACGTTCTTCTGTGCATCATTCCTACCGGCAAGCACCAGAACGTAACAGTCAGTACTGGTCAGTGTCTGAATAGGAAGGCCCGTATGAGTCCTGCAGCACAGTGGTGTTCTTCGAGACAATATATACTGTCTAAGAGCAGTAGCAGACCAACCCTACAGCCCCAGCAGTGCAACGTTCATCACCACATGAGCGGTGCAGCACTATGACAGGTGGGCTAAGTTTTTCTCACCTGGAAGTCAGGAGCAAACTGAGGTCTGCCTTGTGCACGTCACACATTTGCAAACGGGTGTGAGGATGATGTAATTTTCCCCTGGCATGACGAGTGGTGCGAAGGCGTGAGGAGATTGCGGAGAGCAGCTGTTTTAATACGCATTCATGAGATGTTAATGAATGCAAATATATTCATGCCACCAGGCAGCGGGATAACCGACCTGCCAATGGGAGAACTGTTTTCATGCCAGCGGGTTTCCGACATTTTGATTGCTGCTGGACCCTCTGCACCCTCCCGCCATAAAACCCACCGCGGGAGGGACGGGAGAATTCAGCTTTCCATGTGTAAAATCAATCGCAGCCACTTCCACCAGAGTGGTTTCCAAGTGTGATTCACTGGTGAATTATCTAATCATCTCCATTCTGGCTGGGACATGTGGGGCTGGATTTTCAATTGCCTGTACGGGATGATGTCTGGTGTGGCCACACGTTAACAATTGTCCACTCAGATGGCGTGTCAGTCTTCTGTGACGAATTTGAGGGGATTTTTAAAAATGGAGGACAGCCAGGTGGAGGGGGTGGAAGGGGTAGGGAGCTCGGAACCGGACTCCTCCAATTAACGTGCTGTTAATCTCACTGAAGAACTTGTTGACTAGCGAAGTACAGAATCAAATTTTCAATGTTAATAATGGGATGTGTGCCTCAGTGATCAGCTGCCGGGAGCACAATAGTGAGCCATTATTCATTGTGATTGCTGATGAAAAACCATGCATAAAAGAGGAATAGTCAAACTGGGGTACTCAAGCAGTGGCACCAAGTTGCCATCATTTGAGCTGAGTGGCTCGGGTAACTTGAGCAGTGAGCGTTCATGATGTGCACAGTGAGGCTGCTGGGCCCTTTCTGTCCTCCTGCTACATTCCTCCAGGCAACTGCAAGACCAGGAATGGCCGCCTTTTATTTTTCAAATCGCCCTCGGCCGCAAAGTCCCGCCAGAGGCGCCGAACTGGTCTCCAGAGCAATTCAGGGTTTCTGCCTTTCAAGACTGCTTTGCATCATTGATACTAACATGGCGCGATGTCGTGGCCCAGCTGTCGAGTTCTCTTCCCTGGATCGAAAATCCATCCCATGTATTACGATCCCCAACAGTGGCTAGGACCCTGGGCAAGAACCCCAATATTTTATTTTAATTTTGTAAGACTGTGAGGAAAGGAAACTTTGCTCCAAGAGTGATTGCACAAAGGAATAGGGTATGGTATATTAAAACAAATTTTCTTACTAACACAGTATTAAACTCTTCAAACATCACACCAGAAAATTGATTACAATTAGCCCTCAAACAATACTACTCAACACAGTGAATACAATATTCTTAATTGCTATCTTTATTCCCACTTAAACAACAAGAAAATAAACCATCTCAGCTCTCAATCCACCTTAAATACCAATGGCACAGAGGAATACTTGGTTTACAGAGTTATTCTTTGAGAAAGAGATCTTTTGACACTGCTTTATCGAAACGATCTGACTCCTGTCAGAAATCCTGGCTGCATGTCTTCAAAAGCTGTTTTCATCTGGCTTCTTTCAGCTCCCCTTTGTCTCAGCCAAGTCTCCACTTCTTTAAATTCAGTTGATCTATTTTAAGTAACCTACAGTGAAAACAAACTGCTTTACTTGTGGTCTCAGCTTCAGCCAGGTCCGAACTGAACTGAAAATGCTTTCTCAAAAAACCTGATGTCTTAGCTCCACCCAGCAATATCATCAATATCATCAAGCTGAATATTAATCAAAACAAAATTGCATTAGCCCAAGCTTTTTACGATGGTTAATTGCAGCTCTGGCTCCCAAATGCTTTGTTGTCTTTCAACTGAAGAATCTTTTAAAACATGATTTCAGCAGTCAAACACACGCTAACCCAGGCTTTTTTTATCTGAAATTCCGACATTCATCACATATGGTGTCACCAAATGCAGTCGAGCAAGGAAGAAAGCCGATTTATAATCGGATGCAGCAGTGCACTGCCTGGCATGATGATCATTACTGACTTTGAGCTCAGTTAGATAGCAGGAGCCCAGTTAGATGGCAGGACCGGTGTAGTACCTCATTGTTACACGAACCAGACCCCAATTGATTTTAGGAAACCCAACGAGGCCTGAACAATTTTTCAGTTTTGTGAAACTGTTCGGAAAGAATATTTTGCTTCAGCAGTGATTCCACTGACATCTATGGATCATTTATATTAAAACAAACTTTAGTATTAACACAAAATTTACCCCATTAGCAACCTGGGGTAAAAACAACTTTTTGTTAACAGCTTAATAGTTCTTACAAAAAGCTTATTTCCCCATCTACTTCTAAAAGTTCATTGAGCAAAATTCACACACACAGGTCAAATGCCACTTATTAATACAGTTAACAGTCAGTGGCTTATAGAGTTATTCATAAAGTCCTTGGGAGAGAAGCTTTTGGAAGTCAGTCTGAGAAACACACCTCCTTTCCTCCAAAATCAGAGCAGCAGCAGAGAGAATAACAGGGCAGGGCTGAAGATGAAACTAAAACAGACCCAGTCCCTGCCATGAGTGACATCACAGCCTCCCTAGCTGTTAGCCCCTTAATCACAGCTTTAGAAAACATATAATCTGGATACTTTAACTTAAGTTTTTTTATTAACATTACTGCAACAGATACTTAATACAATACATAGACATTTTCTACATTCATTCCATTATGAAGGCTTAATTACCCATTTTGAAATCCCTGATGATGAAGTCAGGATAAATAGACGGGTTCAGGATCAGTGAAGCTTCGCTTTTATCCCTGATCGCTGCTGTGTGACACTTTGTTGGTTACACTATCTCTCCAGGTCATGATTCAAAGATGAAATCACACGAAAAAACTTTTTCTCTGCAATATTTCCCTTTAATGTTCGACATCTACTAACTACGGAAACATTCGTGGACTGACAGTAGGTTCGATGGTCAAATAAAGTGTGGCAATATTGGTTTCAGGGAGCAATTAATAATGGACATTTTTGACACAGAATGAAGCAACACCCACACCTACTGAAACATCAATAATTTATGAATGCCTGACTATATTTTTGTGCTGCTTTCCAAGACAAAGCCTGTCGGGTTTGATCAAAACATCTTTCCCGCCTGAACATTTCCTGCCTAACAGCGGATCGTCCTTGTAATATTATGATCAAACACACAATGCTTTTTTGTTGACAAGAACAGGGACATCAGATTGGAGAATTTAATTCATATACATCGACTGACACCCAGTTGCTTCAATTAGCATTTCAAAGCAAAGCAACACCTCCTGCTGTGGTAACATTAGACTCGGGGAGCGGGAGTGGGGGTGGGGGGGTGTCAGATTTTCCTTTCAAAGCAATTGTGAGGCTGATCATTTCTCCAAAAATACCATGGAAGTTGCGGACAAGGGACAGGACAGAGGCGCAGTGGACTTTCTCCAAAAGGCCGGTCTGAATTGGATGGCGATAGTCTTCAGCTTTGCGAAAACAGCATCTCACCATTGAAATTCATTGACCGGTGTGAGGATGTTGAATTTTGCACAGCAGATACAAACTAAGGCAAGGCTTTGTCATTACAAACATAAGTATCCTTTTGATGAGGTGAGAAGTGTCAACCAATCGACCTCGCTGGCCCTAAATCAAGTGCGACAAGTGTCGTGTCCACCAGTGTTGTGTCTGGGACAGGTGGGATCAATGGTCTCTCCTGAATTGTGTGCACTGAGCAAACCTGTAGTTGGTTATTTCTTTGTGTGCTATACTAACATTGATTAAATAGCCCTCTACTCTAAAGGAATGAATCACTCGATGGACTGTGGTCAAACAATTTGTTGATGTTGATTCTTGAATCACCAACATAAAGACAGTAGAACACGTGGGCTGATAATAATATTTAATAATAATAATTTAATAATGTTTATTATTGTCACAAGTAGGCTTACATTAACATTGCAGTGAACTTACTGTGAAAATCCCCTAGTCGCAACATTCCGGCGCCTGTCCGGGTACACTGAGGGAGAATTTAGAATGTCCAATTCACCTAACCACACGTCTTTCGGGACTTGTGAGAGGAAACCGGAGCACCCGGAGGAAACCCACGCAGACACGGGGAGAACGTACAAACTCCGCACAGACAGTGACCCAAGCCAGGAATTGAACCTGGGACCCTGGTGCTGTGAAGCAACAGTGCTAACCACTGTGCTACCATGTCGCCTGAAAGGTCTGCCATTCCTGGTGGATGCCAGTGAACATTAATTTGAGAAACTGGGAGACATCTAGTGGAATTCTCCGTCAGCGGGATCCTCGAGTCAGCCGGCAGCACACCTACTCCCGTGGGTTTCCTGACAGCGGGAGGTGGCCACAATACAAAACTCCATTGGCCGGCTGTGGGAATGGAGAATCCCACTGCCTGTGGGGGGGGGGGCGGCGGATAATGCGGCTGGTGGACCAGAGAATCCCGCCCATCATATGTGAGCACAGTGGTCAGCACTGCTGTCTCACAGCGTCAGGGACTAGGGTTCGATTCTGACCTTGGGTGACTCTCTGTGTGGAGTTTGCATGTTCTCATTGTGTCTGCGTGGGTTTCCTCTGTGTGCTCCGATTTCCTCCCACAGTCCAAAGATGTGCAGGTTGGATGGATTGGCCATGCTAAATTTCCCCCAAGTGTCCAAAGATTATGTGGGGTAACACGTGTAGGGTGGGGCCATGGGCCTAGGTGGCGTGCTCTTGCGGATTGTTAGTGCAGACTCAATGGGCCGAATGGCCTCTTTCGACACGGCAGCGATTCTATGATTCCATGGCCTTGAAACAATGCAGTGGAATTGAGTTTAGATCTTCCAGAAATCATCTGCATCTCATCATTTCCCACGTTCAGCAAGGGCAAATGTACATGCAGAACAGTTTTTTTAAGTGAACTGATTTATAATTCTAATCACATCCGCTTTTGTGTTGCAAATGGAGGTGCACTTTGCCCTTCCTGATCCAGTTTTGCCTTCACAATGCTCTGTACGATAAGAGAAGGGTGTGTAGTGATATGTATATATGAAGATGTATAAAGGGTTAATGACTACATCATAGTGTAATACAACCACTAGATTCATGTGTATACATGTGGACTCGCAGGATCTTCGGTCTCTTCGAACCAGGAGTGACTAGACAGCAGAGTATTAAAGAGATATAGCAGAGTTAGTACGTGTAGTTAAATATAGTTAATACTTATTCTGAATTACTTTATCACCAGCTATAGTTCAGGATGCCCTCCCCTTTCAATGTCCTTCCCCATCCTGAAGGCCATCAAGGCAAAAGGATTTGCTCTGATTTCGCCTTACCTGAAGCATATTTCACAAATGGGGAGAGGGCAATTGGCGAGAGGCCAAGATGGATCAAAATGCCACCGACACTGTAGGTGTCGCATGAGAAAACACTGATGACAGAACGAAAGCATACCTTCATGAAATTTTCTGGCAGGAAAAGGACGTTCTAATAAAGATTGTCGCACAACTGGTCTGGGACCCATTTGCTGCAAAGCAAGGCTGGTGGATCATGAAGGAATATTATAAATGTTGCAACCGGCAACTTTCTGAAGCATGTAGACAGCAATGGGAGAGATGGGAAGTGAATGTGCACTTCATTACTGGCCTTCTCCATTACAAAGTAGACGAGATCACCAGATTTCAATACAATAAGGTAAATTCTTAAAAGGGATGGAGAATCAAGGGAAATACTTGCATGTTGTTTTATACTTCCATAGGTTGTGAGGATTACTGGCTGGGCAAGCATTTATTGCCTCTCCCTAGTTGCCCTTGAAAAGGTGGTGGTGAGCTGTCTTCCTGAACTGGCGCAGTCCATGTGCCATAAATACACTCACAGTGCTGTTAGGGAGGGAGCTCCAGGACCTTAACCCAGTGACAGTGAAGGAATGGTGATATAATTCCAAGTCAGAATGGTGTGTTGTTTGGAGGGGATCTTGCAGCTGGTGGGGTTGTCATGTGGCTGCTGCCCTCATCTTTCTTGGTGCAAGAGATTGAGGCTTTGGAAAGTGCTGCTGAATGATCCTTGGTGAGTTGCTGTATCTTGCAGATGGTACACACTGCTGACACTGCGCATCGGTGGTGGAGGGAGTAAATGCTTGTGGATGGGTTGCCAATCAAGTGGGCTGCTTTGTCCTGGATGGTGTTGAGCTTCTTGATCATTGCTGGAGCTGCACACAAAGTATTTCCCCAAAATTTATTGTACAAAAACAACTCACATCTATATAAACATTCTAAGGTGCTTCACTGGAGGGCAATCATTAATATTGAATTGCATAAAGAGATTTATAATAGGCAACTGAAAGATTGGCCAAAAAGGTAGATTTTAAAAAGTGCCTTAAAGGAGAACAGAGACATATAGAGACAGGGAGATCAAGGGAATTTTTGAGCTTCTGGCCAAGGCAGCTGAAGGCATGGTTGCCAATGGTGGAGTGATTAAAATCAGGGTACTCAAGAGGCTAGAATACAAGCAGCACAGAGATCTCAGAGAGTTGATGGGCAGAAGGTGGTTAGAGAGATAGGGAGGGGGAGGATTTGGAAATTGCAGTGTCATATTATCTAATATGTCCAACATTTTCATACACTCCCTTCACAATCGAAGGGTTAGATGAATGAGGAAGAGTAGATTCCTATTCATACACCATTACCACCCTTCAAATCCAGGATAAGGACAATGCTGAATACTTCAGAATCGCTCTGACTAGAGTAAATGGCCTTCCCATTTACCACAATGGAGCACGCTAGTAATACAAGGGTCCCTCAGGGATCCCCGTGACATGCAATAAATATCTCCACAGATTGGGTGGGTAACCTACAGTAGAAAGAGTTACAAGAGAATTACTATTGTCCTGCAGCATGACCCCTCACGCCACAAAGGGGTCACGCTGGCTGAATTACTTATGGGCTGTCGCTTTGAGATTTCCAAATTTGGCGAGGAGGGTGGAGGCATGTCGGGCCTCCCAGAAAAATCTGCATGCTTTACATTAGTGTGACAGATCATTCCAGATGGGTGACTTGGTTCTGGTTCAAAATGTTACCCACTCTGGTCAGCCGGTCAGATCGTGTCCCAATCTGGACCCGTAATGTATGTGGTAAATTTGACAAGGTCATGGCTGGCTGGTGCAAAAGATGAGATCACATGGGGTCAGGGGTGAATGAGCTAGATGGATTCAGAACTGGCTTGGCCATAGAAGACAGAGGGTCGCAGCGGAAGGGTGTTTTTCCAAATGGAGGTCTGTAGCTAGTGGTATTCCGCAGGGATCAATACTGGGACCTTTGCTGTTTGTAATATATATAAATGACTTGGAAGAAAACGTTACTGGTCTGATTTGCAAGTTTGCGGATGATACTAAGATTGCAGGAGTTGCGGATAGTGATGCAGATTGTCAGAGAATACAACAGGATACAGATAGGCTGCAAAATTGGGCAGAGAAATGGCAGATGGAGTTTAACCAGGACAAATGCGAGGGGTATAAAATAAATGGCAGAACCATCAGGAGTATAGAGATGCAGCGAGATCTGGGCTTGCAGGTCCACAGATCTTTAAAAGTGGCAGCAAAGGTGTGAATGGTGGTAAATAAAGCATATGGCATGCTTGCCTTCATACGACAGGGTATCGAGTATAAAAGCTCGACAATTATGTTACAATTATATAGAACGTTGGTTAGGCCACATTTGGAATGCTGTGTCCAATTCTGGTCACCGCACTACCAAAAGGACGTGGAGGCTTTGGAGAGAGTACAGAAAAAGTTTACCAGGATGTTGCCTGGAGGGTATTAGCTGTGTGGAGAGATTGAATAAACTGGGATTGTTCTCCCTAGAGAGATGGAGGCTGAGGGGCAACCTGATAGAAGTGTATAAAATTATTAGGTGTATAGATAGTGTATAGATAGGGTGGAGACTTTTTCCCAGGGCGGAAATGATAATTACAAGGGGGCACAAGTTCAAGGTGTGGGGGGAAACGTTCAGTGCAGATGTGAGGGTGGAAGTTTTTTTGCACAGAGGATGGTGGTGGCCTGGAATGAACTGTCAAGTGAGGTGGTTGAAGCAGATACATTAGCGACCTTTAAGACTTATCTGGACAGGAACATGAACAGACAGGATAAAGAAAGATACAGGCGGTTGGTCTAGATAGGACACGTGAATGGCGTAGGCTTGGAGGGCCGAAGGGCCTGTTCCTGTGCTGTATTGTTCTTTGTTGTTTGTTGTTCTTTGTTCTAAATATTTATGGCAGGACGGTGCAGGAATATGTTGACCACATGAGGAGCCAGGGGACAGTAACCCCCATTCCAGGTCGGGTGGGTCCAATCAGTACCAGTGACGCTCCTGTGGTTGTTCCAGGGCGGTGGGAGTCAGGAATTCCAGAGTCTCCCCTGCCAGGAGTCCAGGCCGGAGCTGCCGAGGCGAGCAACCCGACAGAAGAGGTGGAGTATCCTGAACCATTGTCTTCTGCTGACAACAAGACTACCCTGGATATGGTGGAGCCGGCTGGGAGATTAAGGATGAAAGCAAATTACTGCGGATGCTGGAATCTGAAAATCTGAAACCAAAGAGAAAATGCTGGAAAATCTCAGCAGGTCTGGCAGCACCTGTAGGGAGTCAAAGAGTCATCTGGACTCGAAACGTTAGCGCTTTTCTCTCCCTTCAGATACTGCCAGACCTGCTGAGATTTTCCAGCATTTTCTCTTGGATGACTAAGGAGGTCCGTAAGGACTGGAAGACTGATTCTGTAATGAGCGTGTTTCCCTTATGCCTCTTGACCTTGTAAATAAAAAACAAAATAAATAATTTTTATTGTCACAAGTAGGCTTGCATTAACACTGCAATGAAGTTACTGTGAAAAGCCTCTAGTCGCCACATTCTGGCACTTGTTCAGGTACACGGAGGGAGAATTCAGAATTCTCAGCTGGTACAGGAATTGAACCCGCGCTGCTGGACTTGTTCTGCATCATAAACCAGCTGTCTAGCCTACTGAGCTAAACCAGCCCCCATATGCAGCATTTGTATTCAGCTTACTTTGTAAAATGTTATGGAGGGCTTAAGGAGGGAGGGATGTGGTGGCATCCTTTAAGGGTGCTGGACTTGCAGACCACATGACCAGCTCAGGACCAATTGCACACGAGGCGAAAACCCCGACCAATAGTGAGAGAGCGTGGGGTCCTGTGAGCAGGGATCTGGGCAGTGTGGACCCCGGAACTGGAGATTCAAGGCCTCACCAGCATTGCTATGTGTCAGGATCCACTTGATTTTGCCTACTTTTAATAAATCTCTTTTGTTGTTACTGGAAGCCTCCAGTGTACTGTCACGAGCCACCAGAGATGGATAGTGACTGTGGCCATTCTAACTGATCGGCCCGTCCAGTTTTCAAACTGGTGCGTTAAAATAGGCCTTTGAATGTCTTAAACGGCATTCCATAAAGCAAAACGGACTGCGATCCCCAGAGTCAGGCAGTGTGTTATTGTTTTGGCTCTGGATTTACAGCATGCTGTCCACAGTGACAGGCAGGCAAAAGAAGCTGCAGATTACTGTTACAGATATCAGCAAGCAAACACTTGATGCACTCGTATGACCTTATTCTGTCCCCTGTTGTAATGGATGTGTTAAACACTCAGGATAAATGGGCAAAGGTTTTGGATATAATAATAATCCACAGGTTAGAAGGATATGCAGATCAGGTTTGATGAAGTCGAGTGAGAGGAGATCGGAATACCAGCCATGGACCATTTAGGCCGAGTTGGCTGTTTTGTGTTCTGTAAATCTTTAGCAATTCAATTAACATGTTAACCCTTTGTCCTTTAATAGCGCCAACAAGTTCGAATCAATTCTTATTTTGCAGGACATTATTACACAGTCACTCAGATGGTGAATGCAGGGCTCGTTGTTGAAGTGAGTCAGGCCTGGGTGGTCCCCAGTTGGATTGTCAGTCCAGGAGGAGATAGTTGACTCCAGCTGAGGTGGGGGGAAATAGGTTGCAGCTTTTAATCTCAGCACCCGTGGGTCAGGGGGAGGAATGTTAAATGGGGTTCCACCTCCCCACTGTTTTCCAGCCATGCTTTCTGGAGTGTGTTATCATTCAGGTGAGGATAGCATCAAACCTGCCACACTGCTCCCCCCCCCCCATCCCCCCCATCCCACACGGTCGAACAGCCAGTGAAATTCACTGATAGACTCACAACGGATACCACTGTGGAGCACGAGTGAGAACCTACTACTGGAGAAGAGTTGGCACATTTGGGAAAAGGGGTGGGGGTTGGAAAAATAAACTGGAGCAGAAGCTAAAGGATTCAGAAGTAAGTTTTTATTGTGCCTGACTGCTCAGAGAGTACACCAAGCAGCATGACAATGTTCATGAGAATCCAATCACGCCTTTCATTTCTAGTAGAGGCTGTGTGTGAGAGTAATTCCTAAAGCAGTGCGGTATGTGATGCCAATTGCTGTGTTAATGCAATAAAGCAAGCAGCACGGGAGGCACTTGATTCCAGAGTGGCTATATTATATATCTGTCAAAATAATGTATGCAGAAACTCACTTCAAGTTGCTCATCTGTATCAAATATCAGGCTCCTGCTCTGCACCAATCTCCAGTGCCCCTGTAGCTCTATTGTTTTCCACACTCTCTGCTGCCCAAGCCAAGATGAGCACAGAAAGCAGCCGGGAGGTTTGTTAGCTCTGCACACAGCACCACAGAGTATTGTGACTCCGGTATTGATAGCCTCTTCGTGCAGAGTGGATAAATAATTCAAGAAACTAATCTGTTCAATAGTCCGCATAAATCTCAAAGATATAAAGACACATTTTGTAGTGTGTCTCAGTTACTTCTTGTTTAAAATGGTTGTTCAGTCAAACTGATGATTCAGACTTGTTTAATAACATAAAGCTGCAGTTTCAACTCCAGTCCAGTGCATCTGCAGTTGGGCAGCGTGTGGGCAGTAGGTGGTCAGTGTGGAGATCATGGGTGTACAACACATGGTCAGTGTGTAGGCCATATGTGTGCAGTGCGTGATCAGTGTATAGGTCATGGGTATATTGCTCTTGGGATCATCCCTACAGTGCAGGAGACCATTTGGCCCATTAAGTCTGTAATGGTCCTCTGAACGAACACCCTACCTGGGGCAACCCTGTCCCCGTAACCACAGTTAACCAGTGGGCACTAAGGGTCAATTTCGCATGGCCAATCCATCTAACCTTCACATCTTTGGACTGTGGGATGAAACAGGAGCAGCCGAAGGAAACCCACGCAGACACGGGCAGAATGTGCAAACACCACATGGACGTCGTTGGCACTGTGAGTCAGCAGTACTAACCACTGTGCCACCGTGCAGTGCATGGGCAGCACATGGTCAGTGTGTAGGTCATGTGTGCAATGCGCCGTGGTCAGTGTGTAGGTCATGTGTATATCTTGTGTGGGTAACATGTGGTCAGTGTGTAGATCATGGGTATACAGTGCAAAGACAGCACAAGGTCAGTGTGTAGGTTATAAGTATGCTGTGCGTAAACAGCATGTGGTCAGTGTGAATGTCATGGTGTACAGCACATAGTCAGTTTATGCTGTGCGTGGGCAGCACATGATCTGTGTGTAGGTCAGGGGTATCTGACTCGTAGAATCCCTAAAGTGCAGAAGGAGATCGTTAAGCCCATCGAGACTCCAACGACCTCTGAAAGAGCACCCTATCAAGGCCAAACGCCCTGCCCTATCCCCGTTATCCCACCTAAACTTTGGGCACGAAGGGGCAATTTAGCAGGGTCAATCCACCGAATCTGCACATCTTCAAATCTTCAAAACTGTTTTTCAGTTTTTCAGTTAAAAGGTCAGTGTCTAGCTCAGTGTCTGATTGGCTGAAGCTGCCCCCACCCTAATTGCTGAGAGGCAGTTATCTGTCAGTCACCTGAGGCCTGTTTAGTGGCACAAGGGTGTACATTGTATTCTTCTGTTTGAAGCTTAAATAGTGTGACTCATCATGTTTAGCTGAGTTCTGTATAAAAGACAGACAGAAAGTGCACTCAGTAAGCTTTGCGCAGGTGCAGGAGACACATCCTGAGTGAGTGAGACACAGCCAGAGTGGAACTTGGTAATTTGGGGAGTGTGGTAATTCGGCGCGGAGTGGGAGGAGGTGCTGTTTCCCTTTTTGTTCTGTTTCCTTCGTTTGGCTTTGTAACTGGTAATCAGCAGGGAGAGATCCAGAGTGCATTCCGGGGAGAAAACCAGGGAGCACCCTGGGAAGCTAGGTGATATAAAATCTTACCCCCAGGTTCCAGCGGCCTTCATTTTCGGGAGAGAGGGAGAGAGAGAGAGAGCCGGGGAGCAGCTTGGGAACTGGTAAGTGATAGATGTTCTGCTATTCTGAGTGTTCCAACTGGGGGGGCGGGGAAAAACTGAAAAGTGACGTCACAGGAAAGCTGTGACCTGATTGGCTGATAGGGAATTTGCCCGAAATTTAAAAATTAAACATTATTAAACTAATTAAACATAATTAATTAACTACTTAATCATAATTTAGAGGGGTATCTAAGCCAGATATCGGAGAGTACTGTATTTAGCATTTACATTTATAGTATAAATCTAGTGCGAGGAGAACAGTGCGAACAGAGAACAGAACTAGTGCGAACAGTAACTTTAAAAAAAAATGTTTTAAAATTTAATTTGCTAATTAATTAACGCAATGTCAATTAGAGGGGTGCAGTGCTCTGACTGTGAGATGTGGCAGATCTGGGAGGCTTCCAGCGTCCCGGATGGCTACATCTGCAGAAAGTGCACCTAACTGGAGCTCCTCACAGACCGCATGGTTCAGTTGGAGCAGCAGTTGGATGCATTTAGAAGTATGCAGGTGGCGGAAAGCGTCATAGATAGCAGTTATATAAATGTGGTCACACCCAAGGTGCAGGCAGAGAAATGGGTGACCACCAGAAGGGGCAGGCAGTCAGTGCAGGAATCCCCTGTGGTTGTCCCCCTCTCGAACAGGTATACCCCTTTGGATACTGTCGGCGAGAATAGCTTAAAAGGGGAAAACAGCAGCTGCCAGAGCAGTGGCACCACGGCTGGCTCTGATGTTCAGGAGGGAGGGTCAAAGCGCAGAAGAGCAATAGTCATAGGGGACTCTATAGTCAGGAGCACAGATAGGCACTTCTGTGAACGTGAAAGAGACTCCAGGATGGTATGTTGCCTCCCTGGTGCCAGAGTCCAGGATGTCTCAGAACGAGTAGCGGACATCCTGAAGGGGGATGGCAAACAGGCAGAGGTCGTGGTACATATTGGTACTAACGACATAGGCAGGAAGGGGCATGAGGTCCTGCAGCAGGAGTTCAGGGAGCTTGGCAGAAAGTTAAAAGACAGGACCTCAAGGGTTGTAATCTCGGGATTACTCCCTGTGCCACGTGCCAGTGAGGCTAGAAATAGGAAGATAGAGCAGCTAAACACGTGGCTAAACAGCTGGTGTAGGAGGGAGGGTATCATTTATCTGGACCACTGGGAGCTCTTCCGGGGCAGGTGTGACCTGTATAAGAAGGACGGGTTGCATCTAAACTGGAGAGGCATAAATATCCTGGCCACGATGTTTGCTAGTGTCACATGGGTGGGTTTAAATTTGTATGACGGGGGTGGGTGCCAGAACAATAGGTCAGAAGGTGAAAAAATTGAGGGAGAACAAGGGAATAGGGCCACTATGGCTCTGAGGAAGAGCAAACAGGGAGGTGTTGCTGAAAACAGCGGGTCTGGTGGCCTGAAGTGCCTATGTTTTAATGCAAGAAGTATTACGGGTAAGGCAGATGAACTTAGAGCTTGGATTAGTACTTGGAACTATGATGTTGTTGCCATTACAGAGACCTGGTTGAGGGAAGGCCAGGATTGGCAGCTAAACATTCCAGGATTTAGATGTTTCAGGCGGGGCGTCTTGAAAAATATTAAGGTAGATAGGTCCCCAGGGCCTGATGGGATCTACCCCAGAATACTGAAGGAGGCAAGAGAGGAAATTGTTGAGGCCTTGACAGAAATCTTTGGATCCTCACTGTCCCGGAGGACTGGAGAATAGCCAATGTTGTTCCTTTGTTTAAGAAGGGTAGCAAGGATAATCCAGGGAACTACAGGCCGGTGAGCCTTATGTCAGTGGTAGGGAAATTACTGGAGAGAATTCTTCGAGACAGGATCTACTCCCATTTGGAAGCAAGGGGTCGTATTAGTGAGAGGCAGCACGGTTTTGTGAAGGGGAGGTTGTGTCTCACTAACTTGATTGAGTTTTTCGAGGAGGTCACAAAGATGATTGATGCAGGTAGGGCAGTGCATGTTGTCTATATGGACTTCAGTAAGGCCTTTGACAAGGTCCCTCATGGCAGACTTGTACAAAAGGTGAAGTCACGTGGGATCAGAGGTGAGCTGGCAAGATGGATACAGAACTGGCTAGGTCATAAAAGGCAGAGAGTAGCAATGGAAGGATGCTTTTCTGATTGGAGGGCTGTGACTAGAGGTGTTCCGCAGGGATCAGTGCTGGGACCTTTGCTGTTCATAGTATGTATAAATGATTTGGAGGACAATGTAACTGGTCTGATTAGTAAGTTTGCGGACGACACAAAGGTTGGTGGAATTGCAGATGTCAGCGGATACAACAGGATTTAGATCGTTTGGAGACTTGGGCGGCGAGATGGCAGGTGGAGTTTAATCCAGACAAATGTGAGGTAATGAATTTTGGAAGGTCTAATACAGGTCAGGAATATACAGTGAATGGTAGAACCCTCAAGAGTATTGACAGTCAGAGAGATCTTGGTGTACAGGTCCACAGGTCACTGAAAAGGGCAACACAGGTGGAGAAGATAGTCAAGAAGGCATACGGCATCATTGCCTTCATTGGCCGGGGCATTGAGTATAAAAATTGGCAAGTCATGTTGCAGCTGTATACAACCTTAGTTAGGCCACACTTGGAGTACAGTGTTCAATTCTGGTTGCCACACTACCAGAAGGATGTGGAGGCTTTAGAGAGGGTGCAGAAGAGATTTACCAGGATGTTGCCTGGTATGGAGGGCATTGGCTGTGAGGAGAGGTTGAATAAACTTGGTTTGTTCTCACTGGAATGAAGGAGGTTGAGGGGTGACCTGATAGAGGTCTACAAAGTTATGAGGGGCATAGACAGAGCGGATAGTCAAAGACTTTTTCCCAGGGTAGAGGGGTTAATTACAAGGGAGCATAGATTTAAGGTGCGAGGGGCAAGGTTTAGAGGAGATGTACGAGGCAAGTTTTTTACACAGAGGGTAGTGGGTGCCTGGAACTCGCTGCCAGAGGAGGTGGTGGTAGCTGGGACGCTAGTGACGTTTAAGTGGCATCTTGACAAATACATGAATAGGATGGGAATAGAGGGATACGGACCCCGGAAGTGTAGAAGATTTTAGTTTAGACGGGCATCATGGTCGGTGCAGGCTTGGAGGGCCGAAGGGCTTGTTCCTGTGCTGTACTTTTCTTTGTTCTTTGTTCTTTTTATTACGGAGACATGGCTGCAGGGTGACCAGGGATGGGAACTGAATATCCCAGGGTATTCAGTCTTTAGGAAGGACAAACATAAAAGTAGTGTTACTAAGTGGTCTGTTGGGAAAACATGGAAATGTACAACCTGGTACCTTTAGTTGCCCACGTCCTAGTTTCTGCTGGACAGACAGGGTTAAAATCACTCTTGATGTTGAGTACCCCTCACTGTGGCTCATGCTGCAGTAGCCCCCTGACAGAAATTAATTACCCACAAATCACCATCTCTGTTCATGACGTTGTATCACTGGAGATGTGCCCCTGGAAAATCTCTCACACCGTATATTTCTGCAGTTGGCAAAATCTGCTGTTCAATTTTAAATCCAATAACAGACTACAAAGCTACAGACAAACCTGTCTCCTCCCATCAATTACATCTATATCCCATTAAGTTCCATGACCAGCTTAGTTAGAACAAAAAAGGGTGGCACAATGGTTATCACTACTCCTCACGGTACCGAGGACCCGAATTTGATCCCAACCCCGGGTCACTTCAATGTGCAGTTTGCACATTCTCCCTTTGCCTGTGGTGTCTCACCCCCACAATCCAAAGATATGAAGGATGGGTGGATTGGACAGACTAAACTGCCCCATAATGGAAATTTGTTTTAAAAAGTTAGGACTAAATACAATCCCTCAAATTATCCACACTCCAGGGAATCTCCAGCAATCATAACAATATCCTATTAGCCCTTCATCTGTAACCAAGTTAAGTAACTGAAATGAATGATATCCTCACGCTTTACAATTCTTTAATTACAGATTTAGTAGGCACACAGCATTTATTTTAAAATCAGGATTTTTAATAACATTACTATCACAAATATGAAATCTAATATACAACAATTTCTACATTAATCATAATATTGCCTAGCTAGCTCTTGCAGATGCGAGGCACTGAAGGACGAGCTGATCCACTTTCAGGATGAGAACCTTTGACTTTCTGTAGTCCAAAGGCGATCTTACATTGGATGAAGTGGTCCAGTGTGTGAGGCAGGATTTTGTAGATTGGGTAGGACCAAGGGCAACAGCCTCACCCATACAAATGGCCACCAAACAAACCAGCAAAGATGCCAAGACAGCCCAGCAGGGGTGCAGAGTGCTTGCAGTGCGACAAAATGTGCGAAGGGTAGGTCATGCCTCACAAACCTTATTGAGTTCTTTGAGAAGGTGACCAAACAGGTGGACGAGGGTAAAGCAGTTGATGTGGTGTATGTGGATTTTAGTAAAGCATTTGATAAGGTTCCCCACTGTAGGCTATTGCAGAAAATACGGTGGCATGGGATTGAGTGTGATTTAGCGGTTCGGATCAGAAATTGACTCGCTGGAAGAAGACAAAGGGTGGTGGTTGATGGGAAATGTTCAGCCTGGAGTCCAGTTACTAGTGGTGTACCACAGGGATCTGTTTTGGGACCACTGCTGTTTGTTATTTTGATAACTGACCTGGAGGAGGGCGTAGAAGGATGGGTGAGTAAATTTGCGGATGACACTAAAGTCGGTGGAGTTGTGGACAGTGCGGAAGGATGTTGCAGGTTACAGAGGGACATAGATAAGCTGCAGAGCTGGGCTGAGAGGTGGCAAATGGAGTTTAATGCAGAAAAGTGTGAGGTGATTCATTTTGGAAGGAATAACAGGAAGACAGAGTATTGGGCTAATGGTAAGATTCTTGGCAGTGTGGATGAGCAGAGAGATCTCGGTGTCCATGTACATAGATCCCTGAAAGTTGCCACCCAAGTTGATAGAGTTGTTAAGAAGGCGTACGGTGTGTTAGCTTTTATTGGTAGCGGGATTGAGTTTCGGAGCCATGAGGTCATGTTGCAGCTGAACAAAACTCTACTGTGGCCGCATTTGGAGTATTGCGTGCAGTTCTGGTCGCCACATTATCGGAAGGATGTGGAAGCAGAGGGTGCAGAGGAGACTTACCAGGATGTTGCCTTGTATGGAGGGAAGATCTTATGAGGAAAGGCTGAGGGACTTGAGGCTGTTTTCGTTAGAGAGAAGAACGTTAAGAGGTGACTTAATAGAGGCATACAAGATGATCAGAGGATTAGATAGGGTGGACAGTGAGAGCCTTTTTCCTCAGATGGTGATGGCTAACACGAGGGGACATAGCTTTAAATTGAGGGGAGATAGATATAGGACAGATATCCGAGGTAGGTTCTTTACTCAGAGAGTAGTAAGGGCGTGAAATGCCCTGCCTGCAACAGTAGTGGACTCGTCAACATTAGGGGCATTAAAATGGTCATTGGAAAAACATATGGATGATAATGGAATAGTGCAGATGGGCTTTAGAATGGTTTCACAGGTCGGCAAAACATCGAGGGCCGAAGGGCCTGTACTGTGCTGTAATGTACTAAATGCCCCCTTCCCCCATTTCAACCCTTTCCCCATGTCCCCCACCCCAGATCCCTCCTTTCCCCATATCCTCTTCTGCCAAATTCCCCCTTCCCCCATATCCCTTTCCCCCAGATCCCCCTTCCCCCATAACTCCCCTTCCGCCATATCCCCCTTCCCACATACCCCCCTTACCCCTATCCCCCCTTCACCCATATCCCTTCCCCATATCCCCGTTATCCTCTTCCGACATATCCCACTTCCCCCATATCCCCTTCCCCATATCCCCATATCCCCCTTCCCCCATATACCCAGATCCCCTTCCCCCTTCCCCAATATCCCCCTTCCCCAATATCCCCTTCCCCAAATGCCCCCTTCCCCCATATCCCCTTCCCGCATATCCCCCATATCCCCATTCCCCAATATCCCCGTTCCCCCATATCCCCCCTTCCCCAATATCCCCCTTCCCCCATATCCCCTTCCCGCATATCCCCCCATATCCTCCTTCCTTTATATCTCCCCGTCCCCATATCCACCTTCCCCATATCCCCTTCCACAATATCCCCCCTTCCCACATATCCCCCATATCCCCCTTCCCTAATAGAACATAGAACATAGAACAATACAGCGCAGTACAGGCCCTTCGGCCCACGATGTTGCACCGAAACAAAAGCCATCTAACCTACACTATGCCATTATCATCCATATGTTTATCCAATAAACTTTTAAATGCCCTCAATGTTGGCGAGTTCACTACTGTAGTAGGTAGGGCATTCCACGGCCTCACTACTCTTTGCGTAAAGAACCTACCTCTGACCTCTGTCCTATATCTATTACCCCTCAGTTTAAAGTTATGTCCCCTCGTGCCAGCCATATCCATCCGCGGGAGAAGGCTCTCACTGTCCACCCTATCCAACCCCCTGATCATTTTGTATGCCTCTATTAAGTCTCCTCTTAACCTTCTTCTCTCCAACGAAAACAACCTCAAGTCCGTCAGCCTTTCCTCATAAGATTTTCCCTCCATACCAGGCAACATCCTGGTAAATCTCCTCTGCACCCGCTCCAAAGCCTCCACGTCCTTCCTATAATGCGGTGACCAGAACTGTACGCAATACTCCAAATGCGGCCGGACCAGAGTTCTGTACAGCTGCAACATGACCTCCCGACTCCGGAACTCAATCCCTCTACCAATAAAGGCCAACACTCCATAGGCCTTCTTCACAACCCTATCAACCTGGGTGGCAACTTTCAGGGATCTATGTACATGGACACCTAGATCCCTCTGCTCAGCCACACTTTCAAGAACTTTACCATTAGCCAAATATTCCGCATTCCTATTATTCCTTCCAAAGTGAATCACCTCACACTTCTCTACATTAAACTCCATTTGCCACCTCTCAGCCCAGCTCTGCAGCTTATCTATATCCCTCTGTAACCTGCTACATCCTTCCACACTATCGACAACACCACCGACTTTAGTATCGTCTGCAAATTTACTCACCCACCCTTCTGCGCCTTCCTCTAGGTCATTGATAAAAATGACAAACAGCAACGGCCCCAGAACAGATCCTTGTGGTACTCCACTTGTGACTGTGCTCCATTCTGAACATTTCCCATCAACCACCACCCTCTGTCTTCTTTCAGCTAGCCAATTTCTGATCCACATCTCTAAATCACCCTCACTCCCCAGCCTCCGTATTTTTTGCAATAGCCTACCGTGGGGAACCTTATCAAACGCTTTGCTGAAATCCATATACACCACATCAACTGCTCTACCCTCGTCTACCTGTTCAGTCACCTTCTCAAAGAACTCAATAAGGTTTGTGAGGCATGACCTACCCTTCACAAAGCCATGCTGACTATCCCTGATCATATTATTCCTATCTAGATGATTATAAATCTTGTCCCTTATAATCCCCTCCAAAACTTTACCCACTACAGACGTGAGGCTTACCGGTCTATAGTTGCCGGGGTTGTCTCTGCTCCCCTTTTTGAACAAAGGGACCACATTTGCTGTCCTCCAGTCCTCTGGCACTATTCCTGTAGCCAATGATGACATAAAAATCAAAGCCAAAGGTCCAGCAATCTCTTCCCTGGCCTCCCATAGAATCCTAGGATAAATCCCATCAGGTCCCGGGGACTTATCTATTTTCAGCCTGTCCAGAATTGCCAACACCTCTTCCCTACGTACCTCAATGCCATCTATTCTATTAGCCTGGGGCTCAGCATTCTCCTCCACAACATTATCTTTTTCCTGAGTGAATACTGACGAAAAATATTCATTTAGTATCTCGCCTATCTCTTCAGACTCCACACACAATTTCCCATCCCTGTCCTTGACTGGTCCTACTCTTTCCCTAGTCATTCGCTTATTCCTGACATACCTATAGAAAGCTTTTGGGTTTTCCTTGATCCTTCCTGCCAAATACTTCTCATGTCCCCTCCTTGCTCGTCTTAGCTCTCTCTTTAGATCCTTCCTCGCTACCTTGTAACTATCCATCGCCCCAACCGAAACTTCACACTTCATCTTCACATAGGCCTCCTTCTTCCTCTTAACAAGAGATTCCACTTCCTTGGTAAACCACGGTTCCCTCGCTCGACGCCTTCCTCCCTGTCTGACCGGTACATACTTATCAAGAACACGCAGTAGCTGATCCTTGAACAAGCCCCACTTATCCAGTGTGCCCAACACTTGCAGCCTACTTCTCCACCTTATCCCCCCCAAGTCACGTCTAATGGCATCATAATTGCCCTTCCCCCAGCTATAACTCTTGCCCTGCGGTGTATACTTATCCCTTTCCATCATTAACGTAAACGTCACCGAATTGTGGTCACTGTCCCCAAAGTGCTCTCCTACCTCCAAATCCAACACCTGGCCTGGTTCATTACCCAAAACCAAATCCAACGTGGCCTCGCCTCTTGTTGGCCTGTCAACATATTGTTTCAGGAAACCCTCCTGCACACACTGTACAAAAAACGACCCATCTATTGTACTCGAACTATATATTTTCCAGTCAATATTTGGAAAGTTAAAGTCTCCCATAATAACTACCCTGTTACTTTCGCTCATATCCAGAATCATCTTCGCCATCCTTTCCTCTACATCCCTAGAACTATTAGGAGGCCTATAAAAAACTCCCAACAGGGTGACCTCTCCTTTCCTGTTTCTAACTTCAGCCCATACTACCTCGGAAGAAGAGTCCCCATCTAGCATCCTCTCCGCCACCGTAATACTGCTCTTGACTAGCAGCGCCACACCTCCCCCTCTTTTGCCTCCTTCTCTGAGCTTACTAAAACACCTAAACCCCGGAACCTGCAACATCCATTCCTGTCCCTGCTCTATCCATGTCTCCGAAATGGCCACAACATCGAAGTCCCAGGTACCAACCCACGCTGCCAGTTCCCCTACCTTGTTTCGTATACTCCTGGCATTGAAGTAGACACACTTCAAACCACCTACCTGAACGCTGGCCCCCTCCTGCGACGTCAAATCTGTGCTCCTGACCTCTATACTCTCATTCTCCCTTACCCTAAAACTACAATCCAGGTTCCCATGCCCCTGCTGCATTAGTTTAAACCCCCCCAAAGAGCACTAACAAATCTCCCCCCCAGGATATTTGTGCCCCTCAGGTTCAGATGTAGACCATCCTGTCTGTAGAGGTCCCACCTTCCCCAGAAAGAGCCCCAGTTATCCAAAAATCTGAAACCCTCCCGCCTGCACCATCCCTGTAGCCACGTGTTTAAATGCTCTCTCTCCCTATTCCTCATCTCACTATCACGTGGCACGGGCAACAACCCAGAGATAACAACTCTGTTTGTTCTAGTTCTGAGCTTCCACCCTAGCTCCCTGAAAGCCTGCCTGACATCCTTGTCCCCTTTCCTACCTATGTCGTTGGTGCCAATGTGGACCACGACTTGGGGCTGCTCCCCCTCCCCCCTAAGGACCCGGAAAACACGATCCGAGACATCACGTACCCTTGCACCTGGGAGGCAACATACCAAACGTGAGTCTCTCACGCTCCCACAAAATCTCCTATCTGTGCCCCTGACTATAGAGTCCCCAATTACTAATGCTCTGCTCCTCTCCCCCCTTCCCTTCTGAGCAACAGGGACAGACTCCGTGCCAGAGGCCCGTACCCCATGGCTTACCCCTGGTAAGTCGTCCCCCCCACAAGTATCCAAAGCGGTATACTTGTTTCTCAGGGGAACGACCGCAGGGGATCCCTGCACTGACTGTTTTTTCCCAGTCCCTCTTACAGTTACCCACCTATCTCCAATCTTTGGTGTAACTAATTCCCTGAAGCTGCTATCTATGACCCCTTCTGCCTCCCGAATGATCCGAAGTTCTTCCAACTCCAGCTCCAGTTCCCTAACTCGGTCTTGGAGGAGCTGGAGATGGCAGCACTTCCTGCAGGTAAAATCAGCAGGGACACTAACTGCATCCCTCACCTCAAACATCCTGCAGGAGGAACATTGCACTCCCTTCCCTGCCATTCCTCTAACTTTCTACCAAGATCTGGCTAACAACTAAACTAAATTCTTATAATAAATAATAATAATATAATAAAAATATGGTACTTACCTCAGACCAATGGGTTTTATTATTAGGTTAGAGGAGGAGGGCGGGTGGGAGACACTACACGTGTAGTGTCTCGGGTTTCCTCTCCACCAGAATTTATTGGTGAGGGTCTTCCCAGACGTCCGCGGGTCGACTTCCTGATCCCGCCTAAAAAACTAATTTAAAAAAAAAAGAAAAATTCTCAGCTCCTGCTGAAATTGACTAACCAGCCAGCTCCACTCCCGCCGAAATCGACTGGCCTGCCCCTGCAAAGAGAAATGCTTTTAAAGGTTGACTTACCTCCCAGCAACCTCCTTCCGCAATGCTCCCGCTGAAATTGACTAACCAGCTGCTCTCACGCCACCGAAATCGACTGGCCTGCCCCTGCAAAGAGAAGTGCTTTTAAAGGTTGACTTACCTCCCAGCAACCTCCTTCCGCAATGCTCCCGCTGAAATTGACTAACCAGCTGCTCTCACGCCGCCGAAATCGACTGGCCTGCCCCTGCAAAGAGAAGTGCTTTTAAAGGTTGACTTACCTCCCAGCAACCTCCTTCCGCAATGCTCCCGCTGAAACTGACTCACCACTCACCAGCTGTTCTCCCGCCGAAATCGACTGGCCTGCCCCTGCAAAGAGAAGTGCTTTTAAAGGTTGACTTACCTCCCAGCAACCTCCTTCCGCAATGCTCCCGCTGAAATTGACTAACCAGCTGCTCTCACGCCACCGAAATCGACTGGCCTGCCCCTGCAAAGAGAAGTGCTTTTAAAGGTTGACTTACCTCCCAGCAACCTCCTTCCGCAATGCTCCCGCTGAAATTGACTAACCAGCTGCTCTCACGCCGCCGAAATCGACTGGCCTGCCCCTGCAAAGAGAAGTGCTTTTAAAGGTTGACTTACCTCCCAGCAACCTCCTTCCGCAATGCTCCCGCTGAAACTGACTCACCACTCACCAGCTGTTCTCCCGCCGAAATCGACTGGCCTGCCCCTGCAAAGAGAATTGCTTTTAAAGGTTGACTTACCTCCCAGCAACCTCCTTCCGCAATGCTCCCGCTGAAATTGACTAACCAGCTGCTCTCACGCCGCCGAAATCGATAATATTCCCCCCTTCCCCATATCCCCGTTCCCTGATATCCCCCTTCCCCCATATCCCCCTTCCCTCATATCCCCCCTTCCACCATATCCCCCCTTCCCCCATATCCCCTTCCCTCATATCCCACTTCCCCAATATCCCCTTCCTCAATATCCCCCCTTCCCACATATCCCCCACATCCCCTTCCCCAATATCCCCCCTACCCCCATATCCCTCTTTCCCCATATCCCCCTTCCCCCATATCCCTCTTCCCTCATATCCCCCCTTCCACCATATCCCCCCTTCCCCCATATCCCCTTCCCTCATATCCCACTTCCCCCATATCCCCCATATCCCCTTTTCCCCCATACCCCACTTCCTCCTATCCCCTTCCCCATATCCCCCTTCCCCCATATCCACCCTTCCTCCAAATCCCCCCTTCCACCATATCCCCCCTTCCCCCATATCCCCCAAATCTTCCTTCCCACATATCCCCCATCACCCATATCCCCCTTTCTCCCATATCCCCCTTTCCCCCATATCCCCCCATATTCCCCCTTCCCCATATCCCAATTTTCTCTATCCTCCTTCCCCATATCCCCTTCCCCATATCCCTCCTTCCCCCATATCCCCCATATCCCCCTTCCCCCATATCCCCTTCCCCATATCCCACCATAACCCCCATATCCCCCTTCTCCCATATCTCCCCATATTCCCCTTCCCCATATCCCCTTCCCCCATATCCGCCATATCACCCATATCCCCCTTTCCCCCCTATCCCCCCTTCCCCATATCCCCCTTCCTCCATAAACCCCTTCCCCATATCCCACATATCCCCTTCCCCAATATTACCCCTTCCCCCACGGCCCCATATCCCCTTCCCCATATCCCCCATAATCCCACATCCTCCATCCTCCATATCCCCTTCCCCATATCCCCCCTCCCCCATATCCCCCCATATCACCCTTCCCGATATTCCCCTTCCTTCATATCCCCCTTCCCCCATATCCCCCATTTCCCCTTCCCCCATAAGCCTCCTTCCCCCATATCCACCTTCCCCCATATCCACCTTCCCCCATATCCCCTCTTCCCCCATATCCCCCTTTCCCCCGTATCCCCTTCCCCATATCCCCCATATCCCTTTGCCCCATATCACCCCATATCCTCCTTCCCCATGTCCCCTTCTCCCATGTCCCACTTCCCCTATCCCCACTTACCCCATATCCCCTGCCCCTATATCCCCCCTTCCCCCATTTCCCCTTCCCCATTATACCCCTTCATCATATCCCCTTCCCCATAGCCCCCTTCCCCATATCCCCTTCCCCCAAATGCCTCCTTCCCCCATATCCACCTTCCCCCATATCCCCTCTTCCCCATATCCCCTCTTCCCCCATATCCCCCTTCCTCCATAAACCCCTTCCCCATATCCCACATATCCCCTTCCCCCATGTCCCCCATATCCCCTTCCCCATATCCCCCCATAACCCCACATCCTCCTTCCCCCATATCCCCCTTCCCTGATATCCCCCTTCCCTCATATCCCCCCTTCCCTCATATCCCCCTTCCACCATATCCCCCCTTCCCCCATATCCCCTTCACTCATATCCCACTTCCCCCATATCCCCATATCCCCCATATCCACCTTTCCCCCATACCCCACTTCCTCCTATCCCCTTCCCCATATCCCCCTTCCCCCATATCCACCCTTCCCCCAAATCCCCCCTTCCACCATATCCCGCTTTCCCCCATATCGCCCAAATCTTCCTTCCCACATATCCCCCATCACCCATATCCCCCTTTCTCCCATATCCCCCTTTCCCCCATATTTCCCCTTCCCCATAGCCCAATTTTCTCTATCCTCCTTCCCCATATCCCCCTTCCCCCATATCCCCCTTCCCCCATATCCCCTTCCCCATATCCCACCATCACCCCCATATCCCCCTTCCCCATATCTCCCCATATTCCCCTTCCACATATCCCCCTTCCCCCATATCCCCCTTTCCCCTATATCCCCCATATCCCCCTTCCCCCATATCCCCCTTTCTCCATAAACCCCTTTCCCATATTCCACATATCCCCTTCCCCAATATTACCCCTTCCCCCATGTCCCCATATCCCCTTCCCCATATCCCCCCATAACCCCACATCCTCCTTCCCCCATATCCCACCTTCCCCATACCCCCCTCCCCATATCCCCCCATATCACCCTTTCCGATATTCCCCTTCCTTCATATCCCCCTCCCCCATATCCCCCATATCCCCTTCCCCAAAAGACTCCTTCCCCCATATCCACCTTCCCCCATATCCCCTCTTCCCCATATCCCCCCTTCCCCCGTATCCCCTTCCCCATATCCCCCATATCCCTTTGCCCCATATCACCCCATATCCTCCTTCCCCATATCCCCTTCTCCCGTGTCCCACTTCCCCTATCCCCACTTACCCCATATCCCCTGCCCCTATATCCCCCCTTCCCCCATTTCCCCCCTTCCCATTATACCCCTTCATCATATCCCCTTCACCATAGCCCCCTTCCCCATATCCCCTCCCCCCAAATGCCTCCTTCCCCCATATCCACCTTCCCCCATATCCCCTCTTCCCCATATCCCCTCTTCCCCCATATCCCCCTTCCTCCATAAACCCCTTCCCCATATCCCACATATCCCCTTCCCCAATATTACCCCTTCCCCCATGTCCCCATATCCCCTTCCCCATATCCCCCCATAACCCCACATCCTCCTTCCCCCATATCCCCCTTCCCTGATATCCCCCTTCCCTCATATCCCCCCTTCCCTCATATCCCCCCTTCCCCCATATCCCCTTCCCTCATATCCCACTTCCCCCATACCCCCATATCCCCCATATCCACTATTCCCCATACCCCACTTCCTCCTATCCCCTTCCCCATATCCCCCTTCCCCCATATCCACCCTTCCCCCAATTCCCCCCTTCCACCATATCCCGCCTTCCCCCATATCCCCCAAATCTTCCTTCCCACATATCCCCCATCACCCATATCCCCCTTTCTCCCATATCCCCCTTTCCCCCATATTCCCCCTTCCCCATATCCCAATTTTCTCTACCCTCCTTCCCCATATCCCCCTTCCCCATATCCCTCCTTCCCCCATATCCCCCTTCCCCCATATCCCCTTCCCCATATCCCACCATAACCCCCATATCCCCCTTCCCCATATCTCCCCATATTCCCCTTCCACATATCCCCCTTCCCCCATATCCCCCTTTCCCCTATATCCCCCATATCCCCCTTCCCCCATATCCCCTTCCTCCATAAACCCCTTTCCCATATTCCACATATCCCCTTCCCCAATATTACCCCTTCCCCATGTCCCCCATATCCCCTTCCCCATATCCCCTCATAACCCCACATCCTCCTTCCCCCATATCCCCCTTCCCCATATCCCCCCTCCCCATATCCCCCCATATCACCCTTCCCGATATTCCCCTTCCTTCATATCCCTCTCCCCCATATCCCCTTCCCCCAAAAGCCTCCTTCCCCCATATCCACCGTCCCCCATATCCCCTCTTCCCCATATCCCCCCTTCCCCTGTATCCCCTTCCCCATATCCCCCATATCCCTTTGCCCCATATCACCCCATATCCTCCTTCTCCATATCCCCTTCTCCCGTGTCCCACTTCCCCTATCCCCACTTAACCCATATCCCCCTGCCCCTATATCCCCCTTCCACCATTTCCCCCCTTCTCCCATATAATCCTTCATCATATCCCCCTTCCCCATATCCCCCTTCCCCATATCCCCTTCCCCCAAATGCTCCTTCCCCCATATCCCCTCTTCCCCATATCCCCTCTTCCCCCATATCCCCTCTTCCCCATATCGCCCTTCCTCCATATCCCCATAACCCCCCTCCCCCATATCTCCCCTTACACCATATCCCCCCTTCCCCCATATCCCCCAATTCTTCCTTCCCACATAGCCCCCATCACCCATATCCCCCTTTGTCCCATATCTCCATATCCCCCTTTCCCCCATATCCCCCCATATTCCCCCTTCCCCATATCCCAATTTTCTCTATCCTCCTTCCCCATATCCCCCTTCCCCATATCCCTCCTTCCCCCATATCCCCCTTCCCCCATATCCCCTTCCCCCAAATGCCTCCTTCCCCATATCCACCTTCCCCCATATCCCCTCTTCCCCTATATCCCCTCTTCCCCCATATCGCCCTTCCTCCATATCCCCATAACCCCCCTTCCCCCATATCTCCCCTTACACCATATCCCCCCTTCCCCCATATCCCCATTTCTCCCATATCCCCCTTCCCCCATATCCCCTCTTCCCCATATCCCCCTTTTCCCTATCCCCATGCCCCCATATCCCCTTCCCCATATCCCCCCATAGCCCCCCTTCCACCATATCCCCCCTTCCCCTTTATCCCCGGTCCCCTATCCCCCTTCCACCATATCCCCTTTCCCTATATCCCCCCATCCCCCCTGTCCCCCCTTCCACCATATCCCCCTTCCTTCATATCCCCGTCCCTCCAGATCACCCTTCCCCATATCACCCCTTTCCCCATATACCCCCATATCCCCCCTTCTCCCATATCCCCTTCTCTTATATCCCCATTTTCCCTATCCCCCATCCCAAAGATCCCCCATTTACCCCTTCCCCCCTCCCCATCCCATGTCCCTTCCCCCTACCCCTTCCCACATTTCCCCTTCCCCTATATCCCCCTTCCCCATATCCCCCTTCCCCGATATCCCCATATGCCCGATACCCCCCTTCCCCCATATCCCCTTCCCCATATCCCCCCTTCCCCATATCCACCTGCCCCCACATCCCCCTTCCCCCATATCCCCCATATCCCCTTACACCCATATCCCCCAAATCCCCCCTTCCCCCATTTCACCCTTCCTCCATATCTCCCTTTCCCCCATATCCACCCTTCCACCATTTCCCCTTCCCCCAACCCCCATAATTCCCTTCCTCCATATCACCCTTCCCCCTTATCCCCCATATCCCCCTTCACCCCATATCCCCCTACATCCATATCTCCCATATCCCCTACCCCCATATTCCCCAAATCCCCCCTTCCCCCATATCTCCCTTTGCCCCATATCCACCCTTCCACCATTTCCCCCTTCCCCTACCCCCATAATTCCCTTCCTCCATATCCCCTTCCCCTTATCCCCCCATAACCCCCTTCCCCAATAGCCCCCCATAACCCCTCCCTCCATATCCCCCTTCCCCCATAGACCCCCATATCCCTCTCCCTCCATATCCCCCTTCCCCCATATCACCCCTTCCTCCACATCCCCCCATCCCCCATACCCCCTTCCCCATATCCCCCTTTTCCCTTTTCCCCCTTCTCCCATAGCCCCATATCCCGCTTCCCCGTATCCGCCCATATCCCCCTGCCCCATATCCCCCCTTCCCACATATCCCTCTTCCCCATCCCCCTTCCCCTATGTCCCCCTTTTCCCCATATCCCCCATACCCCCTTCCCCCATATCCAACTTCCCCATATCCCCTTCCCCCATATCTTCACTTCCCCCATAACCCCCCTTCCCCCATATACCCCCTTCCCCATATCCCCCTTCCCCCATATCCCCCTTCCCCCATATCCCCCTTCCCCATATCCCCCTTCCCTCATATCCCCTTCCTCCATATCCCCATAACCCCCCTCCCCCTTATCTCCCCTTACACCATATCCACCTTCCTCCATATCCTGCTTCCCCCATATCACCCCTTCCCCATATCACCCCATAGCCCCCTTCCCCCATATTCCCCTTCCCCCATATCCCCATTTCCCGATTCCCCCTCCCCCATATCCCCCTGAAGGGGCCCGACGGTAGAGTGATTTGTACCTTTTTTGGCGCCAGGTTCGGGCCATCGCGCCGATTCATCGAGAATCGCACCAAATGTTCCTCATCGTCATAGACGCCCACTCCAAGTGAATGGGGAGCAGACTCGCGGCGCCAGATGGTGTACTCCTGCTCCTATTTCTTATGTTCTTACGACTGGTGGTCATCCGTTCCCTCTCTGACTGCACTTCCTTAGGTTGCAGGTTGACCACATCTAAAAATGTGCTTTCCACGAACCTCTCAGCCTCGCGGATGCACCACAGTGTCTCCAGCCTATGCTGAAGCTCCGAAACGTGGCTCTCAAGCTGGTCAACCCAGCACATGTGGTCATCCGGACTGTATAAGAATTACCACATGCGGCAGGTCATGCAAAACACAGGACTGAACACCCGAGTTATACTTCAAGTTAAAAGTTGTGAAATAATTCTACAAAGTTATTTTCAACAAAGCTAGAGCTCGTACTTTTCCTTAATGTAGCTATAAATTGGGAAAAAACAACTTGTCCACTATTTATCAATCAGCTCTCTCTTGCTTGTCGACTCTACTCCAGCTCTAGGTGCTGCTAACTGTCTGTCCCAGTGTTCTCCACTTGCACTCTGCGATAGGTGGTTTCCCCTAAATCACCCTATTCACTTTGCTCTTTATTGAACTCACATCTCACTCTCTCTGCACTCTTTGTTGAAGTCTCACCTTTCTCTCTCTCTCTGCTCTTTACTGAAGTCTTGCCTCTCTCTCTCCACATTCTTTATTTGGACTACAGTCTGTCCAAGAACCAAATCCCGCACCTCAAGTCCAAGATAGAAAAACCATCTCAGAACAGCTTTCACTAATAAAAAGTTAATGTTCCAAATAAAGTCATTGTCCATATATTAAACAGACCAAAATATTGCCCCAATTTTATTGAAATTCTCAAAGAAGCTCTGTTATTGATTCCATCGCCTCTGAATGTGGACGCACTCAGAACAAATATCCATACAGCTGCAACCTTCGCTGACAGTGAAAAGACAACAGGAGATAAAGATTTGTTTGCAGCATACTCTAAGGAAATGGTTCCAGATATTGAAGCAAAATGCCGAGCATATCTCCAGCACAGAATGAATCCCTCTCCTGAGATATTACTAATGTCAGAGTGGCCAAGAGAAAATTGCAACAAATGGCAAGGAAGTGTGTTCAATCATATTGGCTCGATCTGTGCGATGAGATACAAAAGTCCTTTGCAACTGGGAGGCCAAAGAATTATGTATAATGGAATAAAAAAAGCAATATGTCCTTCAGTCAAGAAGATTATATCACTCTCATCCCGCTGCTATGGTATGCTGACACATACATAATGATACACAGACAAGCAGCTAATGGATACAGAGAACAGGACATGACCAATAAGCAGGCTGGACACTCAGGGGTGGGATCTGACTAAAAAAGACATGAGGCAGTCACACTCGGCCTCTTTCCAATGATGAACATCTAGAGAGTCAGTCAAGGGTCCTGTTACAATCTCACACCAGAGAGTCGAACTCACAGAGAACTGTGCTAACTGTGCCATTCGTTCAATAAACCTGATTGAACTAACTTCAAGGTCTGGAGTATCTTTTTGATCTATGCTGCATCCAGTTGCAGCCAGTGTTATATCAGTGTACCTAACACGACATGATACCAGGAGACTACTAATTTAAGGTGGCTTACCTCAGTCTGTTCCGTGACGACCAGCAAATGTATCCCGGCACCATGGAGAAGATTCAGGCTCCTCACCAGCTCAGGACCTCCGGCAATCTCAGTGCCAACTGGCGGATATTCAAGCAAAAGTTTCTGCTGTACATTGAAGGTTCAGACTTCGAGGGTGCATCTGATGCAAGGAAGATCGCGGTTCTCCTCTCAACAGCGGATGATCAAGCCATCAAACTCTTCAACTCGTTTAACTTCACCGAAGGCCAGGATACGACAAAGTTTCAGATCATCCTGGACAAGTTCGATAGTCACTATGAAGTGGACACCAATGAAATTTTTGAGCGCTACATATTCAAACAACGTCTTCAAGGTAAAGATGAATCATGCCTCCTTAACTAGCCTCCGCCTGCTAGCGCTGTCCTGCAACTTTGGTGATATTACTGACTCCATGATCAGAGACCAAATTGTGTTTGGAGTTCACTCTCATCCTCTGAGAGAGCAACTCTTAAAAATCAAGCTTATGACCCTGCCAGTCGCGATTGGAACATGTACAGTGCATGAGCATGCAAAAAATCAGCATTCCCAATACAAATCGGCTGAAAATGAGAAACTTGCCTCCCATGAGACAGAGAGTGTGCAGGCCATCTCCCGGATTCAGCGCCTCAGCATTGAAGACAGCGGCCATCTCGCACACTTGTCCCGGAGCCCTATGCATGCGCGATGCAAACGGGATAACAAAGCGGCCGACATCCACACTGCGCAGGTGCAGTCGTCCGCCGATCGCACTGCGCATGTGCGACGACGTACACTGCGTCACGACGCCGACGTCATGACGTGCCCGAACTGCGGCAATGCCCACTTAAAGGGACACTGCCCTGCAAGAGGCAGGCAATGTTTAAACTGTGGGAAGCCTGGACACTATGCAGCCTTGTGCAGGTCTGCATCACCAGTCAGAGGCCAGCACTCCCAATTCCGACGACGGTGCGTCCAGAATGTGCAATGGCGATTACAGGATTCTGATCCTGGCAGTACAACGGATCCAGAGGACGAGTGCCTGGAGTCCGCCTACCGAGTGGGCATCATTACTATACGTGAACATGCCACACCTAACTCATCTCGCTTTCAGTCCATCCTCGCTGTGAATTCGGAGGACGAATGGCGTGCGGTGATGCAGGTCAACCACTGCTCCATCCAGTTCAAGCTGGACACAAGTGCTTCTGCCAAACTCGTCTCACAGGCAGGCTTGAGTCACAGGTGCAGGTGTGTGCTAGCACCCTCCCGGCACCTGATGAGAAGATGATTCGTATCCGTGAGGAAACAGCCAAAGACCCCCTCTTGCAGCGTGTTATGCAACACCTCGCCAATGGCTGGCAAAAAGGGCAGTGCCCTCAATTTTTCAATGTAAAGGACGACCTGAAGGTGGTTGATGGCATCCTCCTCAAACTGGACCGGATTGTAATTCCACACAGTCTCCAGAGCTTGGTGCTCCGTCAAATCCATGAGGGCCACCTGGGTGTGGAAAAGTGCAGACGCAGAGCCAGGCAGGCTGTCATCAGCCAGGACATCGCGAACATGGTCCTTAACTGTGCGACCTGTCAACGCTTCCAGCCAGAGCAGAGTAAGGAGACACTTAGCAGCATTAAATCAAAACCCCTCCGTGGTCCAAGGTTCGCATTGACCTCTTTCATGCAAATGGTCGTGATTGCGTGTTAATCATTGATTATTGTTCCAATTGCCCTGAAGTCGTGAAGCTCTCAGACCTAACATCTCGGACCGTCATCAAGGCCTGTAAGGAGACGTTCTCCAGGCATGGTATCCCACTCATTGTCATGAGTGACAATGGCCTGTGCTTCAGCAGCCATGAATGGTCTCTGTTTGCCCAGTCGTATCAGTTCAAACACGTCACTTTTAGCCCACACTATCCACAGACAAACGGAAAAGTTGAGAAAGGGGTGCACATAGTGAAGCAGCTCATCTGCAAGGCTGCGGATTCTGCATCTGACATTCACCTTGCACTGCTTGCATACAGGGCGACCCCACTGTCCACTGGCATGTCGTCGGCTCAACTCCTGATGAACAGGGACCTGCGAACGACACTTCCAGCCATACAAGTGCCCAATCTGGATCACCTCCCGGTGCTGCAGAAGGTGCAGCAACTCCGAGAGCGGCAAAAACTGGGCTATCATGCTCATGCCACCGATTTGCCCGTGTTATCCCCGTCTGACACTGTTCGGGGATCAAGATCCCTGATAGAGGCTGGTCAGCTCAAGCTGCCGTTGTTCGACAGACTGCCCCCCGCTCGTATGTTGTGCGCCTGGCTGATGGTTCTGTTGTGCGCTGAAACAGACGGGCACTGCGCAAAGTTGCCTACCCACAACCACATTCTTCTCCGTTTCCTTTTGTTGTTTTGCCACCTCCTGATACCTCGACTCACGAGGCCACCAGTCAGTCTTCAATCCCGCCCATCAAGGCGCTGTGTCCCCACCACCACCTCTCCGGCGGTCGACCAGGATCAGAAGCAAGCCACAGAGAATGGAGTTATGAACATTTGTTCTGTTTGCTATGTTCTGTGTTCTCGCATCAGACAACTGTTTTCACATGTACATATGTTCACATCCACTGCATGTGTCTATGTGAATATTGGCCTATTCTTGTAAATACGTTCACATATGTCATCCAAACATAAAAAAAGGGGAGCTGTCATGATATGCAGACACACACATAATGATATACAGACAAGCAGCTAATGGACACAGAGAACAGGACATAACCAATAAGCAGGCAGGACACTCATGGGTGGGATCTGACTATAAAAGACACAAGACACTCTCCGCCTCTTCCCACTGATGAACATCTGGAGAGTCAGTCAAGGGTGTTGTTACAGTCTCACACCTCCACCACGTGGCTAAGAGCTAGTCTGGTTTAGTCAGACAGAGTAACCACACTTAAGTTAGCAGAGAGTCGAAGTCACAGAGAACTGTGCTAACTGTGCTATTAGTTCAATAAATGTGATTGAACTAACTTCAAGGTCTGGAGTATCTTTTTGATCTATGCTGCATCCAGTTGCAGCCAGTGTTATACCAGTGTACCTAACACGACACCCGCAATGTAAACATCTGACAGACAAGCAGATACAAAGTTGGTTAGAATAATACCATGGATTTATTTCACATGATACTGCTGTTTTGGAAACAATATTAAATGCAATCCCCAGGCATATCTTTGGAGCTTTGTACAGAGCCAACTATGAATAACAAACATAAATGTTTTAAAAACATGTTCTGGCTGGAGAAGAGCATTGAGTTTCCCTTTAAACTGTTCCATGAAGGGAATAGCGGGCTTCTGGGTTGCAAACGATGGGAGGACTATTAGCACATGAAACCTGATCATTAATACATGCAGGTAATGTTCTGTCACAAGGGCCTGGGGATCGTGATAGGTGAGGTGGGGTTCCCCAGATCAGTAGCTCGTACTGTTGTCCAAATACCAGAAACAGGACATTTATTCAAAGGTCTTTGTCATGATATGCATACATGCAGATAATAAAATACAGACAGGCACAGATAGGCAGCTAATGAACACAGAGAATAGGACATGACCAATGAGCAGGCAGGACACTCAGGGGTGGTATCTCACTATAAAAGGCGCGAGGCACTCACACTCCGTCTCTTTCTAATGATGAACATCTACAGAGTGAGTCAGGGTGTATGTACAGTATCACACCTCCAGCACGTGGCTCAGAGCTAGTCTGGTTCAGTCAGACAGAGTAACCACACTTAGGTGAGCAGAGAGTCGAACTCATAGAGAACTGTGCTAACTGTGCTACTGGTTCAATAAATCAGATTGAACTAACTTCAAGGTTTGGAGTATCTTTTGGTTAAAACTGCATCCAGCTGCAGCCTGTGTTATCCCAGAGTACATAACATATCAGTCTTCAGATACTGAGCAAAACAGAAAAGAAAGGAAATAAACATCTAGATCTTCTTTGGACGAATTTCACACACAGTACATTCCTATTTAAACTTGGACAACTAATCCGTTTCCCAGGGAAAACTCAACACACGGCACGGTGGCACAGTGTTTAGCACTGCTGCCTCACAGAGCCAGGGACTCGGGTTCAATTCCAGCCTCGGATGACTGACTGTGTGGAGTTTGCACTTTCTCCCTGTGTGGGTTTCGTCCGAGTGCTCGGGTTTCCTCCCACAGTCCAAAGATGTGCGGGTTAGGTGGGTTGGCTATGCTAAATTGTCCCTTTGTGTTCAAAAGTTTAGGTGGGGTTACTGGGTTACAAGGATAGAGTGGGAGGCATGGGCCTAGGTAGGGTGCTCTTTCCAAGGGTCGGTGCAGACTCGATAGGCCAAATCGCCTCCTTCTGCACTGTAAATTCTCTGATTCGATCATTCCCTATCATGGTCAACCTGTGATGTCACGTTTAAGTTTTAGTCCAACGCCATTAACAAACACACAGCAAGTTCTTCCCTCTCCAAGGCACCTTCCTTGCAGTCACCAAGTTGGTTTCCCTCCCTGGTAGGACTGAGCTCTGCTTACACAGGCCTGCATTCTCCGACCCGGCACCAGGTCGGAGAATCCCCAGGGGGCCTGAGAATCGCACCCCGCCGCCCCGACGCCGGCCTCCCTATTCTCCGGCGTCGTTTTTCGGGCGCCAGCGGGACTGCCGCCACGCCGGTCGGGGGCCGTTGACAGCAGCCCCCTCCCGGCGATTCTCAGGGCCCCGATGGGCCAAGTGGCCGACGAGTTTGGTCCAGTCCCGCCGGCGTGGATTACTCACCTCGCACATGGCGAGACCTGGAAGGTAAGTGTGCGGGGGGCCGTCCTGGAGGTGGGAGCGGGGGGGGGGGGGGGGGGGGGGGGGGGGGGGATCCGACCCCGGGGCGGGGGGGGGGGCCGCGATCGGGGCCTACCGATCGACAGGCGGCCTGGTTCCGTGGGGGCCTATTTTTCTTCGCACCGGGCCCCTGTAGGGCTCCGCCATATTGCCCGGGTAGCCGGCACGGAGAAGGGAATCCCCGCGCATGCGCGGACTCGCACAGGCCGTTTCCCACCGGCTGGAGCTGCGGGGAGGCCTCCGGCGGCAATCTACCTCCCTAGAAAGGTGAGAATTCCTCACTTTCGGTTGACGCCGGTGTTGTTGGCGTCGGTTTTCCCGCCGGCGTGGGGACATCGCCCCATTTTTAGAAAATCCCGCCCATAGTCTAGCAAAGCTACATGGCTGATCATCGTTGACTGATTCCTGATGGGTGTTTTCCATGCAACTGCTATGTGACTTCTAGGTTGACCTCCTGTGGCCTCCTTGATAGAGGGAAACTCTGTCAAGAAACTGGAGAATCTTATGAGAAAAGCACTATCCTTCCAGCACACAGCCCCTGGTCACATCACAGTATTTTCAATTGATATGGTACATTAAGGTACTTCTGCAGCTCTTGTGTTCCTCATGTAACATGGGGCTCTAGGTTAAACACCAGCATGTGGCTTATGTGATGTACCTTTGTGATGCTGTGATGCGTATCTCAGTGCTAAATGTCCTTCAGTAAACACGGTTTCCTCTTCTTTCAAATTCAGACTCGCTGCTGTTGAGAACTCAGCCATCGTTTATATGCAAACTTTGACAGGAGCTCTGCCAGGCTCTTTGACTAAAAGGATCATCATGACTGAAACCTGCTGTGCCCTCTCTGCATGGCAATCAATAGCATGGACTCCAGTGGTTATTTTGTCCCCTAACCCTGGCTGAATTCTGGCCATTCTGAATGAAGTCTGCTGTCTCAGCACCATCCCCAACTGAGCCACTGAGTTTGTCCTTTAACCTCCCTGTCACTGACTGCAGTCCTGAACAGAAGAGATCAGAGTTTTGTACATGCAACTCTCAACTTTAGTTGGCCGTATATCTGGCATTGAGAAGAAAGGTCCTACCCCCAGGTTCCTCGTCCATATCAGTGCTGTCACTCCACCACGAGGGATCATGTGCAAGTCTGTCAAAAGGTAGCAGGTGATCCTGATAACTCTCTCACCAGCACTATTAGATCGCAATGAACGGTGACAAGACCATTGGGAAAGAAGACAGTATTTAGAGAGTCAGGGTGATAGGACATTGTAAAGCCAGGAGGAATATATACCTTGTCGACCACATTCAGACTGCACAGCCTTAGTCCTCAGGCATGGCAGGGGGTGACTGAGGTAGGAAGTAACAATAAAGAACATTGACAGCCACACTTCAGAAATAGGGGGCCGGATTCTCTTTTCCTGAGACTTTGGGCTGGATTCTCCAATTCTACGACTATGTGTGCAGGATCCGTCTGGTCTTACGGCCAAAAGGTCGGCGTCAACCCTGCACCGATCCTCTGCCCGGTGGGGGGCTAGCGGCCGCACTGCATAAAGCCCCCGGCTAAACCTGCGGATACAGCCGCAGAATGGCCGGGTCCGTGGCCGCGCACAGCGGTGGCCTGCAGCGGCCGCACCGTACAACATGGCTCCGGCCGCTCCCGGATCCGGCCTGCCATAAACTGCCATGCTCACCGTCTGCGGATCAGCCCCCACCAGTCTCCCCAGCCCCTGCCAAAGCCCCCCCGCCAGCGGAATGTCTCCGCCCCGACAATGGCAGCGCTGGTCACAATCTGCAGCCAGCACGCTTGGTTCCCGAAAGTTGTGTGGACACGCGCCCCACGCCATCGGGGACTCGGGTGCGGAGGATTGGGGGAGGGCCTCAGGTGACATCTGAGGTCGTCCCGACAATGTGCAGCGTACTCCTCGATTTTGAAGGGGCGGAGCATCGGAAAGATGGCGGCGCCCCCGAACGCAATTTTGGTGTCGGCGACCGGAGAATCCAACCCTTAGTGTTGACGCCAGGGCATGATTCGTGGACTTCTAAGACAGCAAAACTGACACCGCACTTGGACCGATTCAGTGACCGTTAAGAGGCTAACACTGGCGCTACGTGGAACACAATCGATTCCAATGGGAAACTGTGCCGGATTCGCCGGGTCCGTGATTGACACTCAGGAGGCTGACAAACTGCAGCCGTATATATACACGCTTCATTCCCCACACACACTATCCCAGCCAACAAGATGGCAGCAAGACCCGTGGCCCCGAGAATCACCAACACAGAACTGGAGACCCTGCTGGACGCTGTGGAGGAGAGGGGGGAAACCCTGTACCCCGGAGTCGGGATGAGGCGACCAGCCACTGACGTTCGGCAGCCCTGGGCTCAGGTGGCAGAGGTGGTGAACCTGGAGGCGATCATAGCGTCCCATGTGCATTGGCCCTGGCGCACACATCGTGTGGCCTCCCATGCCTGCCTGGACCCCATGTCCTGCCCATCCTCGCCCTCCCCTGCATCCTTCTTGTCGGACAAGGACTGGCGGTATTCCTCCTCCTCTAGAACGTCGCCACTCTGCTGCACAATGTTGTGGAAGACGCATCAGGCCAGCATGATGTTGGCGACCCTCCCAGTGCTATATTGGAGGGCCCTCCAAAGCAGCCCAGGGACTTGAACAGCATCTTCAGGATGCCGAAGCACCGCTCGATCACACTCCTGGTCGCTGTATGGGCGTCGTTGTAGCGGGTCTCCATATCAGTCTGTCACCCAGGAGCCAACCTCCAGCTGAGGGGGCGCCTTGAAGAGGCCAGGAACAGTCGAATGTGCCAGGATGAAGGCCTCATGCGCAATACCCGGGTGTTGGATGCAGACGTGTTTGATGCGCAGCTGAACCAGCTCACGTTCATGGAGGGTAACCCCTTTCAGTTTGTGTAGAGCGGCCTGTCATTTGCAGGTGCTCGTAGGGGGAGCACCTCCTGGACCCGGGACATCTTGGCGATTATGTGAGCCCCACTACCTGGTGGGTTCGGTGGGCTTGTTCCACTTTGAAATGGATGTATTGAGCTGACTGGGCATATAGGGCCTCCGTTACAGCATGGATGCACCTGTTCACCGAGCTCTGTGAGATTCCCACTCGGCACCTGAAAGGACCCCGTGGCACAGACGTTCAGGGCGACCATCACCTTTACGGCTAACGGGAGCGGGTATCCTTCCCCATTTCCCTGCGGTACCAGGTGTACCATGACCTGGCAGATATGTCGCACTGTCCCGGAGTCTTCATCGACATGCCTGGTCTGGCAGGTCCTCGTATGACAGGTGGTGCTGGTACACCTCATGCAGCATCTCCTCCTCCTCAGCTTGTTGGGTGGCCTGCTCTCCGTCCTCACTGGCTGCCTCCTCCTGGCTCCACTGCTGAAGTCTCCCATCGCGCAGCTCCAGCTTCCACAACCGCAATACATGTCACAAGTTTCTTTCAAGTGTAGTCAACTTCGGAAGTATGATAATGAAATCCTGCATGTCAAGCTTTCACAAACAACATTGAGATAATGGCCAAGTAATTTGTTGATTGAGTTCATAAGTTCATAAGATATAGGAGCAGAATTAGGCTGTTTGGCCCATCGAGTCTGCTCCGCCATTCGATCATGGCTGATGTCATCCTGGCCTTAACTTCACTGACCTGCCCATTCTCCATAGCCCTTCAACTCATTAACAATTAAAAATCTGTTGAACTCCTCCTTAAATTTACTCACTGTCCCAGCATCCACTTCACTCTGGGTAGAGAATTCCACAGATTCACAGCCCTTTGGGAGAAGTAGTTTCTCCTCAACACCATTTTACATTTGCTCCCTCTTATCCTTCGACTATGGCCTCTCATTCTAGAATGCCCTACAAGAGGAAGCATCAGCAAACTTTATCCATAATGTTTATCATCTTGTATACCGCAATTTGTTCTCTCCTCATTCTACTAAACTCTAGAAAATATCGGCCTAAACTGTTCAATCTCTCTTCATTCGACAAACCTCTCATCTCGGTAACCAACCGAGTGAATCGTCCAGGTGTGGTCTCGCCAATGCCTTGTACAGTTGCAACAACACTTCCTTACCTTTATACACTATTTGTTTAGCTATAAATGCCAATATTCCATTCATTTCCTTTATTATCTGCTCCACATGCATGCTCATTTTCTGTGACTCATGAATGAGGACCCCCAAATCACTCTGCAATGGAGCGCCCCGAAATCGCTCCCCATTTAGATAAAAAGTTGCCTTCCTATTTGTCAGACCAAATGCATGACCTCACACTTGAGGGATAGGTATTGGCCAGGACATCATGGATAACTCCCCTGGTCTTCTTTGACATTGTACCCTGAGACCTTTTTGACCCACTTGTGAGGGCAGGCGGGCTTCAGTTTATTGCTTCAACTGAATAACGGCCTCTCTGACAATGCATGCCTCCTCATTATAGGAAGGATGTGGAAGCATTGGAAAGGGTGCAGAGGAGATTTACCAGAATGTTGCCTGGTATGGAGGGAAGATCTTATGGGGAAAGGCTGAGGGACTTGAGGCTGTTTTCGTTAGAGAGAAGAAGGTTCAGAGGTGACTTAATTGCGGCATACAAGATGATCAGAGGATTAGATAGGGTGGACAGTGAGAGCCTTCTTCCTCGGATGGTGATGTCTAGCACGAGGGGACATAGCTTTAAGTTGAGGGGAGATAGATATAAGACAGATGTCAGAGGTAGGTTCTTTACTCAGAGAGTAGTAAGGTCGTGGAATGCCCTGCCTGCAACAGTAGTGGACTCGCCAACACTAAGGGCATTCAAATGGTCATTGGATAGACATATGGACGATAAGGGAATAGTGTAGATGGGCTTTAGAGTGGTTTCACAGGTCGGCGCAACATTGAGGGCCGAAGGGCCTGTACTGCGCTGTAATGTGCTATGTTCTATGTTCCTCAGTACCACACTGGGAGTGTCAGCCTTGAATTCCGTGCTCAAGCCATTGGGGTGGGACTTGCATTCGGAATCATCGGCAGGAGGAACGGAAAATCTTTCGCTGGTCGAGGAACATTATGGAGAGAGAATAAACAATTTTGTGTTTTCAAAGTGATTTGAAAGAAGAGTTGGACCTGAAATGCCATCTTGTTTGATCTCTTGACAGGCACTGTAACTTCAAACCTCTTTTCTACCCGTCTTCCAGAAAGCAAGAAAGAAGTTGCATTTATATATCGCCTTTCACAATTCCAGGATGTCCAATGTACGTTAAAGCCGATGATGCACTTTTAAATTTCTAATCACATAACAATGTTGGAAACATTGGAACCAATGGATGCACAGCAAGCTCCCACGAACAGTAATTAAGATAACGTTCAGATCATCTATATTTTAGTGATACTGGTTAAGGGATAAATTTTTTCATGGGTGGATTCCCTGACCCTTCTATTAAATAGAGCCATTTCCCAGAGACAGCTCACAGGGCAATGGCTCCAGATTTCATCTGAAAGACAGCACCTATAACAGTGCAGCCTCTCTCATATCACAAAGTTAAACATCGCATTTACATAATTTCTAACGTGCTGGATTTTGCTTATGAGTGAGATTTGGGTGAAATTTGGGTGAAATTTTCCAGCCTTATTATTTTGAGATAGTTTGTGAAAAATAATGCAGGAATAAATAAAAAATAGGTTGATGTATGCTGAGTTAAGGTTCTGCCAAGTTGCCTGTCCTTGTGAATTTGCCTAATCACTCAGCACTAACCCAGACAACTGACATCCCCACCTTCTGCTCCCCCATGTGCCCACATTGTCCTGCAGGAATCACTGGTTAGTGATCAGGAGTGAGGATCCTGGCTGATTTCCCAGTTGTTTCACCATACCCATCAGTGATACTCATGGACTGCGGGAAGTATCTGATGGCTTTTGACTTCTGTGAGGCCGTAGTGATTTCTGTTGTCTGGATAATGTGGCCTAAGTATTTGATTATGTGTTGCAAAAACCATCACTCCTCATTGAGTGTTAATCCAGCATCCTGCACTGTTATCAGCATTTCTCTTGCTCTTTTGCCATGTTCTTGCTTCGTTGAGCCATGGTTTCAAACTTAGGGGATGATTTTCAGCCAACATTAGCCATCTCGAAAACGGCGACGGGGCACGGCATATAAATACGGCGAGAAGCGAGAAACGCGACTTTCGCCGGCGAGATCGCGTTTCCCGCTTTTCCATGCAGCTCGCCGGTGACGTAACGAGAATACGGCCACAGAAGGTCAGGAACCTAATTTAAATACATTATAACATCATTAGTGAGCCCTCTAGCCGGGACTTCTCACCTCACTGAACATTCAATGGCCGCCAGTGTGATGCCACGCTGGCATGATTTAAAACAGCTGTATAAAAACGAGAACATAGTGACCTCACCTCCTAAGGGCATATCGAGCAGACGATCGGACTGCTCAAAGTGCAGTTCCGGTGCCTGGACCGGTCACGGGGGAGGTCTCCAGACAGCCCCTAGAGGGTTTCATGCATCATTGTGGTGTGCTGCGCTCTGCACAACCTGCCAATGCAGTAGGACCCAGGGAGATGGAGGAGAGCCACATCGCCTCGGATGAGGAGATTGTCGAGGAGGGCAGCAAGGGACAACCTGCAGAGGAAGAGGAAGAAGCGCCTCGGGCGATGGCTAGGGCTAGTAACAAAGTTCGGGACCTGTCCTCTCGGTTTGCGGATGACGAGGACTGGGAGTTAAGACCTCTCCCACCGTGGGGGTCTGAAATTCATTCACTTGTATGGTGCCTGCAGGAGGCGCCCCTTGCGGCATGGTAGCACAGTGGTTAGCACTGTTGCTTCACAAAGCCAGGGACCCGGATTCAATTCCCGGTTTGGGTCACTGTCTGTGAGGAGTCTGCACATTCTCCCTATGTCTGCGTGGGTTTCCTCCGGGTGCTCCAATTTCCTCCCATAAGTCCCGAAAGACGTGCTGTTAGGTGAATTGGACATTCTGAATTCTCCCTCAGTGCACCCGAACAGGCGCCGGAGTGTAGTGACGAGGGAATTTTCACAGTAATTTGCAGTGGTAATGTCAGCCTACTTGTGACACTAATAAAAATTATTATGATGGTGGCAACATTTATGGCCAGTGCGTTAAAGCCATTGGCCAGATGCTGTAGGAAAATGATGATGACTTGCAGTGAGGACGGAGCAATGCTCCTCTCATCCTCCGCGAAATGTCTGACTCCTGCCTGACAGAGAGCTGAAAGCAAGCTAGAAATGGACTTACCTTGGGGCTCAGAGAGTCTTTACGACCATCTCAGCTGCTGTTCTCGCCTCCGTGGTCAGGGGTCCCGATGATTTTCTTCACCTTTTGATGAGGTGCACAGACTCTCGACACATTTTCTGCCCTTGGCATCCTTATAACGTGAGAATATTGACCAACATGAGAAACCTGAGCGTTGATGTTGCAGGGAGGGTGGGAACTTTCCATGGATGGAGCGGGAGGGGAGCAGGTGACCGGTGGGACTTGTGTCAGCAGTGGTTTAGCTTTTACTGCATCGTCAGTACAGGAGGTGAGAGAGACATAGTACTGTCACGGGTGTTACAGTAATGTCCACCTCCTTGTGCGGGACTGTAGGTGTCGCTCACAGGGAGGGGAATGCCAGATGGGCTGGACACCCCCCAGGGTCTCCTGGGTGGAAGGTCCTCCTTCAGTGGATAAAAAGTTAGCTGGAATAAGATCCTCCAGGTGCTGACTCTCGAGGATGCCCACTAGAACATGCACCATGCAGTTGAAGACCTCCACCATGGGGCTTAAACCCTCAGCCACGGAGTTCATGAGTTGACGCATGGAGCGGACATCCACCGCTGCGGAGCATATGTCTTTCACTAAGGTCTCCACTGTTGACACCACCCTCACAGTGTTGCCTCTTTGCGAAGGAGTGATGGCACGATCTCCTCAGACCAAAGGCAATGAGACCTCTCCAATCAACCTTTCAATCCGAGGAAAGATGCTGTGATCTCTTCCTGATGCTCAGGACTCTGCCGTTGCAGTTTCAGCTGCTCTGGGACGACCAGACCCAGGGGCACATCATCAACCAGGGGCTCAAGCAGAATCCTGGGCTCCGGCATCTCTCCGATTGCCAGATTCCTGGTGCATTCCTGCTTCCGCCTGCTGTGGATCTCATCTGTGAGGTGCTCACCAGTGCCTACCAGTTAATCCCACCGAACTGTGACTATCTGTGCTGGTGGAGGGTGGAGACAGCTGTAAGGCCTCCTCAATGCTGGTCTCCAAGGTGTTCCCCTCGGAGCTGCTCGGGGCTGAGGTCTCCAGAAGATGTGAGGGTTGTTTGGCTTGGCCGACTGATTAACCTACAAGGGAAGCGTGATGGCATTGCTGCATCGCAGGGGAAGACCGATTGGACAAAGTTAACTCACGTGAGGCTTGCATCACAGCTGCATGTGTTGAAGGTTCTCAGATTTGTCTGGTGCCTCCATCCCACCCTCTGGACAAGTGCGGTCCTGCTCCTTGCTGGGCAGCTCAAGGGCTCTCTCCTCAAAGGGTGTCAAGGCTCTCAGCTGTGCCTGCTCACTTTGGTTGTTCTTTGAGCTTATCCTGTAATGAGACTGATGCAAGTGTCGGCAAGAGTCCTGCCAAATCAGATGGTGATGAAGTTTAGCATGCATGGGAGTTGAGTGGGAGCGGGGATGCGAGAAGCTCCAGTGGGGATACCATGGGAGTGGGGCTGGTGGGACAATGGGGGAGGGGCAGGGTGGCATGACCAGTGTTGGAAACCCATGAGGTGGCTTGGAGAGAGAGGACCGTGGAGTGTGATGGGTGTGTGAAGGGGTACAGTGGAAGACGTCAGGCAGCAGACTACCCTGGTAGATCACTCATCTTTTAAGGGCCCTTCCTGTTGATTCCCTTATTTCCCTTTTCTTTATTTTTGCTGTTATCATTTTGATCCATGGATGTTTCATGGACATGTATCTTTAAGTCAAGCAGGGGAACTTGAAAGTTGCAATTTAGTACACTGTGCTAGCTTTAGACAACAGAGCTCAGACTTTGAGGCACCCGGGTGATGGGGGTGGGACTCAGTTCAATTGGTAAGCTTGTGGTCAATGAATTGGTCAAAATGCTGTATTCTGCCCAGTAACAGGTGGTGATTGGATCCTGCCCGAGAGGGATGACTTTGGGAGACCTAAGGAAAGCTGCATAGCTGTACACAGAATCTGAATGAATCTACAGTGAAAACCTTGAACTGAAAGCCTGGATTGAAGAAAGGTACACTAGAAACAACCATCTGAAACAAAGACTCTTATATTTTGCTTTCATTATCACTTTTTACACCTCTCTCCTCCCCTCTGTGTTTGTCGGTCTTGTGTGTGTGTGTGTGTGTAGGGGGTGAAATTAGTTTAAGTGGGAATGGGGAGGTGAGGTTAGGAATTAGGTAATAGTTAACCTGTTGTATTTGCTGCATATTTTATGATAGTTACTGTTATTAATAAACTCAATTGTATTTAAATTTACCATCCTGGTGACTATCGTTATTGGACAGCTAGGGGGCTAAAAACATTAGGTGTTTTTCTAAGAATTATTGGTTAATGCAATTGTTTTGCTACACCAGGTCAGGGGGGCCTGGAATTGACTGCATACCAGCCCAGGGTGTCTTTACAATTAACTTTCGACACTTAACCTGGTCCTCTTACGCAGCAAACTCGCATTTATTGTTGCTGCCACTGCCTCTCAGGTGGGTGTCGTGGGGAGCCGGGGGGGCAGCAGGTGACCTTCTGTGTTGGACATATACCCGATCACAGATAGAGAATGTCTCACATCTGTTCGACTCCATCGAGATGTTTGGTGAGGGCTCCCCCTGTGAAAGGTGGTGCTGTCTTTCTGGCAGCCACCCTAGTTATTGGACTTAGAACGGGAGCTGGGAAAGAGTCTCAAAGGAGCACTCCTCCCCCCCCCCCCCCCCCCCGATTACAGAGACAACATTTTCCTGACGCGAGCGAATCAGAGGCACGCTGTCCCGAGCACAACATGAATCATGTGGAAAAATAAATGTTGGTAAAGCGGCTGAAAATGAGACCAGTTTCCCCACCGTCAGTGCTGGCCAATTCTCTTTGCGGAACCAACACTTCGGAAAATCTGAGAAAATTCCACCCATTGTCTGTCGTGTTAAGCAGAATGAGATAACACAAGCTGCAACTGGATGCAGCTGTAACTGAAATATACTCCAGACCTTGAAGTTAGTTCAATTTGATTTATTGAACCTGTCACACAGTTAGCACAGTTCCTCTGTGAGTTCGACTCTCTGCTAACCTAAGTGTGATTTCTCTGTCTGACTGAACCAGACTAGCTCTTAGCCACATGCTGTATGCGTTACGCGATATGTACACTGGACTCACTCTGTAGATGTCCCTAGTGGAAAGAAGCGGAGTGTGAGTGCCTTGTGCCTTTTATAGTGTGAAACCACCCCCAAATGTACTGCCTGCTGATTGGTTATGTCCTGTTCTCTGTGCTCATTAGCTGCCTGTCTGTATCTCATTATGTGCATGTCTGCATATCATGACATCTCCCCTTTTGAAATGTTTTTCTGTAGCATATGTGAAAGTGTTTACATGTGTAGGCCAAAAAACTAATTTATTTACATAAAATGGCAGACGGGAACATATATACATGTGAAAACAGGTGTCCAATGTGCGAAAACAGTACATAGCAAACAAAACAAATGTTCATAAGTCCAGTCTCTGGGGCTTGCGTCTGATCCTGGTCGACCGCCGGAGAGGTGGTGGTGGGGATGACAGCACCTTGATAGGCGGGATTGAAGCCTGACTGGTGGCCTCGTGGTTCGAGGTATCAGGAGGTGGCACAATAACAGATGTAAACAACAAAGAATGTGGTTGTGGGCAGGCAACTGTGCGCAGTGCCCGTCTGTTTCGTAGCACAACAGAGCTATCAGCCATACGCACAACATATGATCGAGGAGCAGCCTGTTGAAGAACAGCCGCTGGAGCTGACCAGCCTCCATCAGGTAGCTTGATCCGAACAGCATCCGCCGGGGATAGCACAGGCAAATCGGTGGCATGAGCATCATAGCCCTGCTTTTGCCGGTCACTGAGTTTCTGCACCTTCTGCAGCACCGGGAGGTGATCCAGATCAGGCAAGTATATGGCTGGAAGAGTCGTCCGCAGGTCCCTGTTCATCAGGAGTTGAGCCGGTGACATGCCGGTAGACAGAGGGGTTGCCCTGTACACAAGCAGCGCAAGGTTGACGTCAGAAGCAGAATACGCGGCCTTGCAAATGAGCTGCTTCACCATGTGCACCCCTTTCTCAACCTTCCCGTTGGACTGCGTGTAATGTGGGCTGGAAGTGACGCGATGAAACTGATATAGCTGGGCAAATCTTGACCACTCTTGGCTGCTGAAGCAAGGAGTGTTGTCACTCATAACAGTGAGTGGAATACCATGCCTGGAGAACGTCTCCTTACAGGCCTTGATGACGGTCTTGGATGTGAGGTCCGAGAGCTTCATGACTTCTGGGTAGTTGGAAAAATAATCAATGATTAGCACATAATCACGACCATTGGCGTGAAAGAGGTCAATACCCACCTTGGACCACGGGGAGGTCACGATTTCATGCTGCTGAAGCGTCTCCTTGCTCTGTGCTTGCTGGAAGCATTGACAAGTCGGACAGTTGAGGACCATATTTGAGATGTCCTGACTAATCCCAGGCCAGTAGACAGCTGGCCGGGCTCTGCGCCTCCATTTCTCGACACCCAGATGTCCCTCGTGGATTTGCCGGAGCACCAAGCTCTGGAGACTGAGTGGAATGACAATGCGATCCAGCTTAAGGAGGATACCATCAACCACCATCAGGTCGTCCTTCACATTGAAGAATTGAGGGCACTGCCCTTTTTGCCAGCCATTGGTGACGTGGCACATGACACGCTGCAGAAGCGGGTCTTTGGCTGTCTCGTCGCGAATGCGAATCACCTTTTCACCCAACGCCGGGAGGTTGCTGGCCCACAGCTGCACCTGTGATTCGGTCTATTGGATGAATGCCGGCGGGTCGGCAGGCAAGGTTATGGAGCGGGACAAGCCATCCGCAATAATGAGCTCCTTGCCAGGCATGTACACGAGCTCAAAGTCGTACCATCTGAGCCTGAGGAGGATGCGCTGCAGCCGGGGCATCATGTCGTTCAGGTCCTTGTGGATAATGTGGACCAGAGGCCTGTGGTCCGTCTCGACGGTGAATGTCGGCAGGCCGTAGACATAATCGTGGAACTTGATAATTCCAGTGAGAAGGCCCAGGCATTCCTTTTCAATTTGGGAGTACCGCTGCTTGGTGGGTGTCATCGCCCGTGATGCGTAGGCAACCGGTGCCCAGGATGAGATATCATCACGATGGAGCAACACCACGCCGATGCCATCCTGGCTCGCATCTGTTGAGATTTCCGTAACCCTGTCAGGGTCAAAAAATGCCAATACAGGTGCAGTGGTGAGCTTGGCTTTCAGCTCCAACCACTCTGCTTGATGAGCTGCCTGCCACTCAAAGGCAGTAGACTTTTTCACCAGGAGTCTGAGGGCCGTGGTGTGTGAGGCCAGGTTTGGGATAAACTTGCCCAAATGTTCACCATACCTCGGAAGCGCAGCACCGCCTTCTTGTCTGCAGGGGTCGTCATGGCTTCGATGGTCTTGACCTTGTCTGTGTCCGGGCGCACACCCTGCTGAGATATCTGGTCACCCAAGAACTTCAGTGTCGACATGCCAAAGCAACATTTGGCCCTGTTCAGCTTGAGGCCATTGGCATGGACACGGCGGAATACCTGCTGGAGACGGGAGATGTGCTCTTCAGGGGTTGTGGACCATATAATAACGTCGTCCACATACCCACGAACCCCTTCAATGCCCTCCATCATCTGCTCCATGAATCTATGGAAGATCTCCGAGGCCGAGACAATGCCGAATGGCATGCGATTATAGCAGTACCTGCCAAACGCTGTGTTGAAGGTGCAGAGCCTTCTGCTGGATTCATCCAGCTGGATTTGCCAGAACCCGTGTGACGCATCTAACTTTGTGAAAAACGGGCGTGTGCCATATCACTTGTTAGTTCCTCCCGCTTCGGGATGAGGTAGTGTTCCCGCATTATATTCTGGTTGAAATCCTTGGGATCAATGCAGATGCACAGCTCCCCCGAAGGCTTCTTTACACAGACCATCGAGCTGACCCAGTCAGTCGGTTCTGTAACTTTGGAGATGATGCCCTGGTCCTGAAGATCCTTTTACTGCGCCTTCAGGCGTTCCTTCAGTGGAGCCGGAACCCGGCGTGGAGCGTGGACCACAGGCGTGGCATCAGGCCATAGCAGGATCTTGTACCGATATGGCAGAGAGCCCATCCCATCAAACACATCCGGATACTGAGCGAGGATGTCGTCAATGCCGGCTTGAAGATCCACGTTGGGGTAGGTCATTGTGCAGACCCGCTGCACAAGGTTTAGCAGCTTGTATGCATATGCGCAAAGCAGGGAGGCCCTGTCTGGCTTGACGATTTCAAACCTTAGCCTTGCGTGAATGCTTCTGTTGGAGATGAGCAGATGGCAGGCTCCCAGTGCTGTGATGGCATTGCCGTTATAGTCCAGGAGCTGGCAGGCTGCTGGAAGAACCTTGGGTGGCTTCTTGATGCTGTTGAAATCTGTCTGTGAAGGCAGATTGGCAGAAGCACCTGTGCCCAGCTTGAACTGGATCGAGCATTGATGTACTTGCATCACCGCACGCCATTCGTCCGCAGAATCCACAGGGAGGATGGACAAGCTCCGTGATGATGTCGGTGAGGCATGTTCACGTGTGGTGATGATGCCCACATGGTAGGGGGACTCCAGGCAATCGTCCTCTGGGTCCGTTATACCGCCAGGATCAGAATCCTGTAAACCTTGTTGGACACTCCGAACCCGACTGCGTTGGAATTGGGAGCCCTGGCTCTTGACTGGTGGTGCATAACTGCACAAGGCTGCATAGTGTCCAGGCTTCCCGCAATTTAAACAGTGCCTGCCTCTTGCAGGGCAGTGTTTCTTTAAGTGGGCGGTGCCGCAGTTCGGGCACGTCATGACGTTGTTACGCTCCGTGTGTCATCGCACATGCGCAGTGCGGTCGGCAGACGTTCGTACCTGCGCAGTGTCGTGATCGGCCGCTTCGTTATTCCATTCGCATCGCGCATGCGTGGGGCTCCGGGAAGAGCGCGCAAAATGGCCTCTTTCATCAATTCTGAGGAGCTGCATCCGGGAGATGGCCTGCACACTTTCTGCCTCGTGGGAGGCAAGTTTCTCATTTTCAGCCGATTTGTGTTGGGAATACCGATTTTTGGCGTGCTCATGCACTGTACATGTTTCAATCGCGACTGGCAGGGTCATATGCTTGATTTTTAAAAGCTGCTCTCTCAGAGCATCAGAGTGAACTCCAAAAATATATTGGTCTCTGATCATGGAGTCAGCAATATCACCAAAGTTGCAGGAAAGCGCTAGTATACGGAGATTAGTTAGGAAGGAGTTGAAAGATTCATCTTTACCTTGTCGACGCTGTTTGAATATATAGCGCTTAACGATTTCATTGGTGTCCACTTCACAATGACTATCAAACTTGTCCAGGATGGTCTGAAACTTTGTCTTGTCCTGGCCTTCGGTGAGGTTAAACGAGTTGAAGAGTTGGATGGTTTGATCTCCCGCAGTTGAGAGGAGAAGCGCGATCTTTCTTGTATCAGACGCACCCTCGAGGTCTGAGGCTTCGATGTACAGCAGAAACCTTTGCTTGAAAGTCCGCCAGTTGGCACTGTGATTGCTGGAGGTCCGCAGCTGTTGAGGACCCTGGATCTTCTCCATGGTGCCGAGATACATTTGCTGGTCGTCACGGAACAGATTGAGGTAAACCACCTAGTGATAGCAGTCTACTGGTACCATATTGTGTTATGCACACTGAGATAACACGGGCTGCAACTGGATGCAGCTATAACTGAAATATACTCCAGACCTTGAAGTTAGTTCAATTTGATGTAGTGAACCTGTCACACAGTTAGCTCAGTTCTCTGTGAGTTCGACTCTCTGCTAACCTAAGTCTAATTACTCTGTCTGACTGAACCAGACTAGCTTTTAGCCACGTGCTGTAGGTGTTATGTGATATATACACGGAGTCACTCTGTAGATGTCCCCAGTGGAAAGAAGCGGAGTGTGAGTGCCTTGTGCCTTTTATAGTGGGAAACCACCCCCAAGTGTTCTGCCTGCTGACTGGTTATGTCCTGTTCTCTGTTCTCATTAGCTGCCTGTCTGTATCTCATTATGTGCATGTCTGCATATCATGACATTGTCCATATGGCACATGACACCTCACACGACTTTCTCGTATGTTGGGTGTTTTCTCCGGTATGGATATTATGTCAAAAGGCAGCTGATTGAAACAGCAACATCTAAAGGGTGTTATGAAGGTGGTTAGAAGTTTTGGCTCCCGATCCAATGGTGACTGCCAGAATCTACTGTTTGCATCAAGTTGAGTAAAGATTGTACTCTTTGTGCACTTGGCTGCAGTGTTTGCTTTTGTTTCCTTTGTCTCCCAGCTGTCCAGTTCCTGTATGTCTTGTGCAGCGCTTCCATTCAAAGATTTTTTGGGGATTCGCTGACACAGGCTTTTTTGAAGGTGATGCTGTTTTAAAACGACTAACCTTGCCACACCCATGGCACTGTGCAATTCTGGTGGGGCCTTCCTTCCACCATAGCAAGGTCAACGGAAAATGATGGTTGGCACCCTTTCAGTGCATCTCCCTGGTTGCTGCCACAATTTACTTTCAGTATTGCACCCAACTAACTGAATGGTTTCATTGGGCTGTTCCTGCGAGATTTCTCTCTCACTCCTGTCAAAGACTCGAGTTTGCCTTTAACCTTGCCAGTTATAAAGCTTTACTCAGTGTCAAATCTTCCTGAGATTGAAGCAAGCCTGGCCGTTGTCTGGCTTTCAATTAGTCTTTGACTTCAATGATTACATTTTGCCCTCTCTATTATGATGTTTCGACGGAGAGTTGAGTATGAGTCAAAGGCTCCAATAACATCCTCACTGGAGGCTGTCTCATCATTCATCAACCAATGCCTGGCCAGCAAGTCGTCTGCAATGCTACTGACAGCATAGGGGCTTTTCACAGTAACTTCATTGAAGCCTACTTGTGACAATAAGTGATTATTATTGTTATATTAATAATATAACAAAGTATTAACCTGGCCCTTGTTATTCTTACTCGCAAGTCCTGAAATATTTTAATAACGTGTGAAGCGCCTTCTCCTGTTTTGCCATTGCTGAGCCTGCCTGGAGCACTCAACATTCTGAAACGATTCTGCGAGAAGTAGGATGAAAATCGCTACTTAACGTGGGTGGGGGTTCCTGTTTCCCGTGCTGCGCCAGTCACTTGTCCTCGTGGTTTCCCTTTCTAGTTTGATTACCGGGTATGCTCGAGGTCATTCGGCCACTGCTCCTGGGCTTCTCCTCAGATTGTCCTCGACATGTTTTCTCCGTCACTGCTGCCATCATCTGTCATTGTCGGGTTTTTCTTGGGAGACGATAGGTGTCTTACTCTTATTAAGAGACCTGTCGGAGGCAAATATGCTTTATACAAATTACTTTTATTTACAAACCTAACCACATACAAGATTCCGGAACATTAGGGAAGAGCTACTGCTCCTCTCCTGGATTCTTCACACTCTACTCCCTCTGAGTGACATCTATTAGTGTTAGAGCTAACCCATTACTCTACACACATGGATTAGCCAGGATTGTATTTGGAGGCAATATGCTCCCAGTGCTAGTGTCAAGTGTGGCATGAGCAGAAGTGACTCAGTCACATGAGAAACCTGTCAATGTCACAAATTTAATTTATTCCCACAAACCAGCTGGCTTATTTTGTCAATGTTCTTCTCATGTCTTGCAGCTTCTGACCTGAGAGATGATTGCTGTGAGATAGCAGCGAGAGGATGAGATTCAGAGTTCATTTCACTTCACTTGATACTATTAGTGCCAGTGGTACTTGTGACATTATGTAGAATGTCTCGTATATAAAGGGTTAATGTAATATCATAATTGACCACTGGATGGAGCTGGGAACAGACCTATAAAAATGACTGACTCTCAGGCTTCTGGGAGAGTGTAGGAGAGAATGGGAAAGAATGTAGGAGAGAGAAGAGCACAGTTTAAGACAGAGTGCATGAGACAAGTATTAGTATAGTGTAGATTGTAGTTTAATAGATTATTGCTTGCTATAGGAGTAAGTGGTCGAGCTGTATATTAATTAGTGTAATAAATGTTTGCTTTGTTATTGAACTTAGCTTGTGTGGTCTTTGTGAATACTACGACATCCATCATGAGTATAAGAAACACAAAGAACACCACATGGTACCAGAAGTGTATTCCTAAAAGCATAGCAGTTTGTTTAGAAAGTCAGATTAGCTTCTAAAAAGAAAAGAAGAACAATCACGTTATTGAACAAATCTCAACGTCAGCACTAAGTTACGGATCATAAGATGGAAGGTCTACTAAAGCCAGGATACTTCAAGATGACCAGTAAACTAAGTCTAAATTAGAAAAATTTCAAACAAATAGTTTGAAGTTTTTCCATCTGCCTCCGCATTAGAATCAGCTCCTGATCATCGTAAAATTGCACTTCTCCTAAATTTAGCTGGACTGCAGACATTCAAATTGTAAAGTTTGTTCAATTTTGAAGATAGTGAGGGAAAATAAAATATGAGCTGGTCATGAACAAATTCGACATTCAAGTGAATGAAACTTATGAGCGTTACATATTTTAAAGAAGGCTGCAGACTTCATAAAATTTAAGGCTTCATAACTAATCTCAGACTCAGAGCTCAAACTTGTAATTTTTTGGCAATAACGGATTCACTAATTCGTGATCAGATCATTTTTGGTGTATATGATACCAAAGTCCAAAGACGTGCAGGTTAGGTGGATTGGCCATGCTAAATTGCCCTTAGTGTCCAAAAAGGTTAGGAGGGGTTACTGGGCTACGGGGATAATAATAATAGCTTATTGTCACAAGTAGGCTTAAATGAAGTTACTGTGAAAAGCCCCTAGTCGCCACATTCCGGCACCTGTTCGGGGAGGCCGGTATTGGAATTGAACCCATGTTGCTGGCATTGTTCTGCATTACAAGCCAGCTGTTTAGCCCACTGTGCTAAACCAGCCCCCATAGGATAGGGTGGAAGTGAGGGCTTAAGTGGGTCGGTGCAGACTTGATGGGCCGAATGGCCTCCTTCTGCACTGTATGTTCTATGTTCTATGATGAGTGGTTGCGTGAATGTTTACTTCGACGACCAATTCTGCCTTTAGATGAAGCAATTAATCTCTGCAAGACTAGTGAACAAGATAAAAATCAAAATGCAGCATTTAGGGCTCAAGAAAAGGGCGTGAATTTGGGAAATGTGGCCGACGCCATTAACTCAGTGACACAGTTAAGGAGACAGCGCGCCACCGAAGGTGGCCATTTTGAACGTGACGCAAGCAGCCTGATGATGTGTATGTGCTGTGGACATGCCTATTTTAGAAAGAATTGTACTGCAAAAGGAAAATAATGCTCGCAATGCAGTAAACAAAATCATTTTACCTCCCAACGTCGTTCCACATCAGTGAAACCAGTGAAAGACTCTAAAAAAAATCGTTCAACATATATAAGAAAGTACAGAGTGTTAAAAACAAAGTTGGTGAAGAAAGAGTTTTACTTCAAATCCAGAATCATCTGAGTATACTCAGCAAGATACTTTAATGGTTGATGCGATTACACAGGTAAATAAATTGGACACTGATGCAAAGAAAATACTTCAACTAACAGATCTAAACAAAGATTGGACTGTTACACTGAACGTTAATGGTTCAGATGTTGCATTTAAGCTTGATACAGGTGCACTTGCAAACTTGATAACAGATGAGGATCTGAAACCAGTAGATAAGTTTCCAAAGATTAAATAGTCCAAATGTCATCTGACAGACTACAATGGAAATGCAATTGCAACAAGAGGTTTCTGCTGCCTCACAGTAAAGAACTGTGCCATGTGCATACCATCAGAGTTTGAAACAATGGACTCTACAAAATCATCATTGATAGGTGTGGATGCATGCATACAATTACATTTGGTGCAAAGAATTCATACTGCAACACATTCAATGATTCCCTCAGTGATGGAATAGAGGTGATCATGAGCAAATTTCCGTATGTATTTAGTTGAATGGTACCTTGCCATTCACGTACATCATTAAGCTCAAGAGTGATGCCAAGCCAGTGATACAATCATCTCGAAGAGTGCCAGCACCTTTAAGAGACCATCTAAAGGATGAGTTAGATAGAATGCTTTAGAGCTTCTGGATGAGAGTGTGGGTAACAAAATTGACCCCATAGTGCTCCCACCCAATCTCTGGCCCATACTACGAAACAGAATCAAAAGCCCCATCAGTCAAACCCTTACATGCACAAAATGGAAAGTCTTAATTTCCTTCACCTTTGACAGAAGAACGGTTCTGTTGTGTCTCAACTTTAGTACTGTTAAAACGATCGGGGATTTTGTTGGATTTTCTTTCTTTTTGGGTTATATGCACCCAATGTGACAGATTCAGGGCTTTGGTCAGAATGCGTGAATAGTTGAGTGTTGTGTGGTTAATCGACAAGCCAACTTGAATGGATTTCACTCTGTCTAAACACATTCTGCTTCATAAAATGTAATAGTTTTGTCTGGAATTAAAATTGTACAATGCACACATTCATACAAGGATTCTGAAATGTTTCACACTGTGATAATTATGACATTAATTTACATTACATTTTCACAATTTATTAAGTTTTATTGATCCTGCTGTTGAGTGCACACAGTGTGTGTCAATATTAATAACCTTAGGGCCTCTGATCAGGCAGAAGACTTGTATTTGTTGTGAGATTTAAGGCGCTTTCATCGTGTACATCAGTGCCAGAGCCAGTATCCGAGTGCTTCAACAATGTACAGGCTGACACGGAGAAAATGTTTGGCGCTGACATGTCAATTATTGTATTTCTGAGCAGTCAGGTGAGACCCCCACAGCCAGTGATACTGAATTTAAGTCCTCCAACAATAGACCCTGCACATAGAATGAATTACTTTGAAACATGGGCCCTGAATTTTCAGGATGGTGAGTATTCGTTGCCTGCCACCCTGACGACCAATGAGGAATGCATCCCCGCCCAATCTGACAGTACCGCTGTCATTTTACACCCAATTGAGCATTGATTAACAGCAGTCGATGGAAGTCCTGCCTTGGAGAGCTGTTGGCCAATTAGATTTGTCAGAAGAGGTACTGCAGCGCCATGCCTGTGCCTAGGTCCCGGAACACACTCCAGGTAAGTATCAGGAGTCCAGTGGAGGGGGAGGCAGGGGATGCCTTGGGAGGTGGTCGCGAGTGGGGGGATATTGGCGTTGGAGGGTAGGTCGGGGGGATGGGTAGGGAGGGCCAGAGCTCCAAGGTCCCTGAGGGGAGGGTGCCCCAAATCGGAAGGGGCCTTCAGATTGAGGACCCCCCCCCCCCCCCCCCCCCCCGTCCCCCGTCCCCCCCCACAATGCTGCCCACCCGTAATCGAGGGTAAAGCCATTTTCTCACCCTGATCCAACCAGCCCTAGCTAACCTAGAAATTGAGCCTGGGCGGGAAAAGACCCTTAAATGGCCAATTAATGGCCACTTAAGGGCCTAACGGGGGGCATAGATGGGCTTCCTATTCCAGGTCCAGCCTGCCCCTACCGTAACATTGCTTCTGGGCCGGGGTGAGTGGGATCTTGGTGGGAACCCCGTCACTGAAATTTTACACTCCACCTCCCCCGTTTCAGAACCTACTGGGGGGACACATAACATTCTGGTCAGCTGTTTTAGAGAAAGTCATGGGCCTTTGGCAAGTTCAGGTTAATTCTCTCTTTGCAGTATTCTCTGTAACCATCTCCAACTCTAAGATATATGCCCTGCGTTCCTCTAATTCAGGCCACTTATCATCCCCCTTCGACTTTGTACCACCATTCATAACTGTGCTTTCATCCATCTGGACATTAAGCTCTGGAATTCCCTCCCGGAACCTCTACAGCTCTCCACTTCCCTCTCCCCCTTAAAATGGTTGCCTTTTCTATGTTACTTTTCCAACCAAGTGTTTCAGTCGCCTGTCTTAATATCTCCTTCTTTGACGGTGTCGATTTTTTGTCCACTCCTTGGAATATTGCATGAGCTTGCAGGGTGCTACATCATGTTATTTTGCTGAAGATCCACTTTAGATTTGAGGACCACAGGACCTTGAGGTGAATATTGAGGAATTCTGATTAAGATCCCGAATCCGAGGGGAGAAAATCAGACCAGATCTCTCCTTTGATCCCTGTCTCACAATATCACTGGAAAGAGCATATTCATGGGTTGCAGGTGAGGACTGGCTATATCTCTGCTGAGGTGATGCTCAGAATTAACTATGTTTGTTCAAACATGAAAATTAGGGAATTGAAGGCAGTGTTGGAGAGCCAACTACATAGATGCGTTTAAGTGGAATCTGGATAAGTACATGAGGCAGAAAGGAAATGATTAAAAGTTAGGAAGCAGTGAAGTGGGTGGAGGTTAGTCTGGACAATAAACTATAACATAGTGATTAGCACTGCTGCCTCACAGCGCCAAGGACCCAGGTTTGATTCCGGCCTTGGGTGACTGTCCATGTGGAGTTTACATTTTCTCCCCGTGTGTGAGTGGGTTTCCTCTGGGCGCTCAGGTTTCCTCCCACAGTCCAAAGATGTGCGGGTTAGGTGGATTGGCCATGCCAAATTGCCCCTTGGTGTCTAAAAGAGGTGTACGTTCTGTGGGGTTACGGGGTTATAGTGATAGGGCGGGGGTCTAGGTACGGTGCTCTTTCAAGTCTCCACTGACCCCGAAAGAGCACCTCAATGCTTTTATAGTTGGGGGAGGGGTGGGGTTAGGGAATTGGAGAAAAGGATGGAATGATGTTCCGGAATCTTTCGCAACACCTGGATTGAAACTCTAAACACTGTCCATTGAAAGGACATCACAGTTTGATAGTAAGATCTTCCCGGTACAGTGGCTAAATATAAAGTCAGAGATTTCAGGAGCCAGGCACACAGGGCTCCCAGCTCATGTTCAGGCACCAGAAGACTGGGAAACGTGCTTGGGTATGCTGGGAGTGTTACTGTTCTCCAGAAACTCAAGATAAGCTGTTAAAAGATTGAAATAAAGATTAAAGTCATTTTGGATTTAAAGTATTAAATAATTTTGACAGGAAAATTTACAAATTTGAAAATGATAGAGAGCAGATTGTTGAGTGAAGCTGCTGTGAGTAGTAATTTACTTTAAATGCTTGGTTAAACCATACCGCTCCCTCCACCCCCATAAATATTTGCAAAATATGTCAAGTAAGTGTTTGCCAATATATCTCTATTTTTATTATTCTATCTTGGGACTTGGGTGTCATTGACCAGGCCAGCATTTAATGCCCATTCCTAATTGCCCCTGAGAAGGTGGTGGTGAGCTGCATTCTTGAACCCCTGCAGTCGCTGTGGTGTAGGTACACCCACCGTGCTGTTAGGGAGGGAGATCCGGACTTTGACCCAGCGACAGCGAAGGATCGGCGATATATTTCAAAGTCACCATGGTGAGTGACTTGCAGTGGAACCTGCAGGTGGTGGCGTTTCCATGTATCTGTTGCCCTCATTCTTCTGAATGGTAGCGGCGTGGGTTTTGGAAGGTGCTGCCTAGGGGCCTTGACGGGTTCCTTTGGTGGGGGATAACAATATTAACAATTGGGCATATTTTCTCCCAATGTCAACGTCAAACTCTCCCATGTTAAATCATCTGAATCTGCTCCACCAATTTGCACAGTCCCAAAGTGCTGCTGGCTGCATCAGTTTTGATATTTTGGTATCCATTCTAGCTCATTCATCCTGATCTGCTCTAATCAACATCATATTGTCATGGCCCTCTGGGCTAGTGTGTGGTCAATTCCAGCCCCACTTGACCCAGAGTCGCCACACAAGTGAAATTGGATGCTATTTAATATGCCTGAGGACTTTGGTAGAACCCAATAAACTGCAGTCACCAGGTTTGTAGATGTAACACAAATAACCTTTTAATAATTAACTTATTATAATTAAACTGACAAAAATGTAACTGGCTACCTAACACCCCCTTTCCAACTCACCTCACTCTATACACACATGCAGAAAACATAGAGGGAAAGGGTGATGAAGAGGGAAGAAAATAATTATAAAATAAGAGGATAAAGGATGTCCGATGCAGCAGGCTGGCTACCAGTTAATGTCTTTCAGGAGTTCACGCTGTCATTTCGATACTTCTTCCTTCAATGCTGGAGATGGTTTTCTCTGGCAAGGCTGTTCTATTTTCTTTGTAGATTCAAGATCATTTCAAATGTATAGTAAAGATGTGCAGACACTCACTGGTTTTAGAACAATAAAGTAGTTCTTTATTTCAGCAGCACAGAGAGAGAGAGAGAGTTCCTACCTCTTTCAAGGTTGAATCATTTCTGCCAGGTCTCAGAAACATCACGCAGGAACCAATCACTGATTGTTGTCAGCCAGAACACTGACCCTGGCCAACTCACAGGTTGCCAGTCAGCCAATCAATCTGACAACCTCCAAAGCTGGTTAATATTCATTCCGTGCTGAGGAGTCTGTGTCCTTCTCTCCAGAAAGCAAATCCTGGAACACACTGTCCTGACTTGCAGGCTGTTTTGACTTAAACCCACTGCGATTATGAGTCCATGGCTCAACAATAATAAAAATAAAAGAAAGGAAATGGGAACAAAGGAAAATCAAAAGAAAGAACTCAAACAACATCATGCTTGGACTTGGACAGTTGTTCACTGTCAGACCCATGTCTAGCAGCTACTAACATGAGACATCCCCATAAAATGTACATTTAAAGCTAATGGACACAGACTAAGGGTTGCAGGCTCTTGATTTGAAGGTGACAGATAGTTCAGATTGGGCATGTTGAACACATTGGATGCTGATGCAGTGGGGAAAAACTGCCTCATCGGAGTCGGTGAAAATAGTTTCAGCAAATTCAGAAAGAATCTGGATAGTTTACACTGATGTCAGAAAACACAGAGAGGTGTAATAAACAAAGAAAGTGGGCTGGATTCTCCGTGCCAAAATCGTGGCTGGCGCGGGGGCGGAGAATCCAGGCGCCAGTCCGGCGATTCTCCAGGCCCCGAAATTCGTCGTGACCGCGGAGTATGGTGCGCGGCCGGGGGCCCATTGCCAGAGGCCCGCCCAGCAATCCTCTGCTCCCGAGCGGCCAAGTTCCCGATGGCGTGGAACTAACCGCCTATTGCTGGTCAGGATGCTGGCGTGGCGGCTGCAGACTCAGTCCGCGGCCGCCCTGGTCGGGGGCGGGGGGATCGGAGTGGGGGCCAAAGGGTGGCCGGGGATTAGACCTGCGTGGTTTCAGGGTCAGGCGCGCAGCTGATTGGGGTGGTCTCCTTTCTCTGTCTGATTCCGCGGTCCGAGTCCACCATGCATCTCGGTGCGGCTGCTGGAGGCCGCCACTGTGAGCATGCACGGACTCCGAACTGGAAGTGCGGGGGCCCGTGTCTGCAGCTAAAGCTGTGAGATTTACTCCGGATCCTTGATAGCCCCCTGCAGGACATTGAATTAGTTCAACTTTTTTATAGGAACTTCGGGAGTAAACCTCCACCGTTTTTACGTCGGCGTGGGGACATTGTCTCATTTTGGGAGAATCCAGCCCCCTGTGTTTCAGTCCTGTTTGGGGTAGTATTTAGACAATAGTGAGGAGAGTGTTTAGCTTACCACTCCGTTTTTGCTCAGGTCTGACCTGCCACCATTTTGATGGAAAGCCCAAGTTCGTGTCAGAACTAGGTGGGAGCCTAATCACCCCATGACCATTGGATCCTGTGGCACTAAGAGTTGCAACCCTTTTGCAATTTTGAGTATCACCGAGCCCTAGAAAAATAGAGCCCCTCCAAATCAGGCCTTCTCCAGGATTATCTTTTACTGTTCTGACCTGGATCAGCTCAGTGGAGCAGATGCTGGATTTGCTTCCACCTGTTCACTCCCTCCTGTCCAATCATTGAGCTGCTCCAAGTGCAAGGCTTACTCACTGTCAGAATTCAAATAAGGCCGATGCATGAGGACAGTTGATTCCTCAGGCTGCTTCCATCGACAAGGGGTGGCACAGATGTTAGCACTGCTGCCTCACAGTGCCAGGGACCCGGGCTCAGTTCCGGGTTTGGGTGACCGTATGGAGTTTGCATGTTCTCCCTGTGCCTGCGTGGGTTTCCTTCGGGTGATCCGGTTTCCTCCCACAGTCCAATGATGTGCATGTTAGGTGGGGTGATAGGCAGGGAGTGGGCCTCGGTGGGGCGCTCTTTCAGGGGGTTGGTGCAAAACCGATAGGCCAAACGGACTCCTTCTGCACTGTAGGGATTCTATGGCACTACGGTACTCTTCGTGGTCACCAGTCTGATGAAACAGTCATTTCTGTTGCCAATAATGTGCATTTATTTGAAGTTATGATTCAGGATGTACCCACTAAAGGCCCGTCAGTGCTAAGAATAGCCTAGATCCAAATATACAGATTAACAGATGAAATTAAGCACAAATAGAATTGGTTTACCTGGACTTTGAGGGACAATTACCTGGACACAGAGACTGAGGCATACAAGGTCATGGGCCAAGTGCTGGTTGTTTGTGACCGGCACAGATGCGATGGGCCGCAGGGCCTTTTCTGTGCTGTAGAGTTCCTTACCTCTATGAATTGTTCTCAGATTTGCGTTCTCTGATTATACTGGGCTGGATTTTGATATGCAAGTAAGCCGGAAGTGGGCAGTCAGATAGTATGTGGAAGACGGAAATCTGTTGAGTGTTTGTCAGTGGCCTTTTAACTCTACCACCTCATTTTCTTTCTGGGTTTCTCTGTTGTGATCTGTGTGTATATGCCTCAGGAAACATATCTGAAACAACTGTCAATCATTACTACCTTGAGACAGGATGTCCCATGAATAGTAGTCAGTGTGTAAGCAGCAGTGGTTGAACTCAGACCTGTGCTTTGTAGCCTCCCAGTGAAAATTGTCAGTATAATAGCTTTCCTTTCAAATAAAGAACCCACATTATTGTTTCACCTAAGGACAAAACACAGGTTCATGGTTAAACCCAATTTCATTCACAATTCTCTCACTCACACAAAACCCAGACTCACAGCTGAGCACCAGTTATTACCTGCACTTAGTACAGGAAGTTATCCAGGCTACGATCACTCAATGTGCATATCTTCTCTGGGCTCAAGACCCAAGGTCCCTTCTTCTGGTGATGGCTGTGCCTGGGGGATTCCCAGGTTATTGCTGAAGATCTGTTCCAATGTTCCTTCTTTTATACCAGTTCTGCTAGCACTGAGTCATAGGTATATGCCCACACCCAGCCTGAGTTCTATTGTCCCATCCAGACTTAAACTCATTAATGGGAAAAATACAGGATACTCCTGTTCAGCCAGAGTGTTTTAATCAAGATCCATTGACGTCTTGAACACTCTTGTCTGACCAGCTATTAGCCCATTATGGAATCTAATGGACTCTTTGTGTATTGTTTTGACCTGTTACAAAGTTGATCACCTGTGTCTGGAAGTTAGTTACATATTCATAGCATGATCTTGTTCTTTTGTGTAAATGTGAGTGGGAATCACAAAGTCCATATAGTAATAATGAGTTTTTGTATTGACTTGAGTGCTCTTGCAAACGGCCAGTATCAATTCCAGCCAGGGCCTCATTTGGCAGATTCTGTTCATGGCCTATGTGTTTTGTCAGCCTCTTCCCAGTACCACAGTATGATTATGTCAAAAAGGAGAATGTAACATTCCCATCCAATCACAGGCAGTGGGCATAATGTGGACTCACACAACACAATGTTAACTCCAATATTTAAATGTCATTTAAAGGAGTTGGAGTTGATCTCCAATGTGAAAGTGGAAGTGGATGTGGAAGTGTCGCAATGGAGTCGAGATGGACAAAAGCTGTTTGTCGCTTCATTCTCCTGGGATGTACTGCTGAAGGCTGGCAGGAGCTGGGGGGAGGTGCTCCACCCCAGCAACAAAATGAAGAAGCCAGTTGCTGAGGCAGAGAAAGCATTGTTGGAGGTTCCTGAGGAACAACAAGAGTGGGTGCCATGTTCCTGCAACACTGAGGAAGTACTTTAATGACCTAAACAGAGCAAGGACAGTGAGAGCAAAGACACATTCATCTATACTATGCTGTGCAGATCACTCCATCCCCTTCCTCTGCCTTCTCAAGCCTGCTCCATAACATCACTTCTTACAACAACTTAACCTTGTAGGTTCTCCCATCTTTTTCATTGTACTGACTTCCTCACACGCCCATCTATTGATCTGGCACTCGCCTGATCCTCATGCAATGTCATGCCTCTCCCTCATAATCGCCCTCACCAAATGCATTTATTCGATGAATACAGGCTATTGCATTCACTCACGTGTCTTCATTCCTTCCTTGCAGGAGATGAGAGCACGGAACACTAGGATGAGGGCGACTGCTGGAGGGGCCTGCCACAGATCGCATAGCTGGCAACTTCAGAGAACCAGCCACTGGAGTCACACACTTCAGAAATGAGCAATGGCAGATAGTGGAGACAGAGCCAGCAATGGAGAGTCCACATTGGAGGGCATAGGCCTAGAACATAGAACATAGAACGATACAGCGCAGTACAGGCCCTTCGGCCCACGATGTTGCACCGACATGGGAAGTCAAAAAAACAAAAGCCATCTAACCTACACTATGCCATTATCATCCATATGCTTATCCAATAAACTTTTAAATGCCCTCAATGTTGGCGAGTTCACTACTGTTGCAGGTAGGGCATTCCACGGCCTCACCACTCTTTGCATAAAGAACCTACCTCTGACCTCTGTCCTATATCTATTACCCCTCAGTTTAAAGTTATGTCCCCTCGTGCCAGCCATTTCCATCCGCGGGAGAAGGCTCTCACTGTCCACCCTATCTAACCCCCTGATCATTTTGTATGCCTCTATTAAGTCTCCTCCTAACCTTCTTCTCTCTAATGAAAACAACCTCAAGTCCATCGGCCTTTCCTCATAAGATTTTCCCTCCATACCAGGCAACATCCTGGTAAATCTCCTCTACACCCGTTCCAAAGCTTCCACGTCCTTCCTATAATGAGGTGACCAGAACTGTACGCAATACTCCAAATGCGGCCATACCAGAGTTTTGTACAGCTGCAACATGACCTCATGACTCCGGAACTCAATCCCTCTACCAATAAAGGCCAATACTCCATAGGCCTTCTTCACAACCCTATCAACCTGGGTGGCAACTTTCAGGGATCTATGTACATGGACACCGAGATCCCTCTGCTCATCCACACTTCCAAGAATTTTACCTTCGCCAAATATTCCGCATTCCTGTTATTCCTTCCAAAGTGAATCACCTCACACTTCTCTACATTAAACTCCATTTGCCACCTCTCAGCCCAGCTCTGCAGCTTATCTATGTCCCTCTGTAACCTGCAACATCCTTCCGCACTGTCGACAACACCACCGACTTTAGTGTCGTCTGCAAATTTACTCACCCACCCTTCTGCGCCCTCCTCTAGGTCATTTATAAAAATGACAAACAGCAACGGCCCCAGAACAGATCCTTGTGGTACGCCACTTGTAACTGAACTCCATTCTGAACATTTCCCATCAACCACCACCCTCTGTCTTCTTTCAGCTAGCCAATTTCTGATCCACATCTCTAAATCACCCTCAATCCCCAGCCTCCGTATTTTCTGCAATAGCCTACCGTGGGGAACCTTATCAAACGCTTTACTGAAATCCATATACACCACATCAACTGCTCTACCCTCGTCTACCTGTTCAGTCACCTTCTCAAAGAACTCGATAAGGTTTGTGAGGCATGACCTACGCTTCACAAAGCCATGCTGACTGTCCCTAATCATATTATTCCTATCTAGATGATTATAAATCTTGTCTCTTATAATCCCCTCCAAGACTTTACCCACCACAGACGTGAGGCTCACCGGTCTATAGTTGCCGGGGTTGTCTCTACTCCCCTTCTTGAACAAAGGAACCACATTTGCTATCCTCCAGTCTTCTGGCACTATTCCTGTAGCCAATGATGACATACAAATCAAAGCCAAAGGCTCAGCAATCTCTTCCATGGCTTCCCAGAGAATCCTAGGATAAATCCCATCGGGCCCCGGGGACTTATCTATTTTCAGCCTGTCCAGAATTGCCAACACCTCTTCCCTACGTATCTCAATGCCATCTATTCTAATAGCCTGGGTCTCACTTTCTCCTCCACAACATTCTCTTTTTCCTGAGTGAATACTGACGAAAAATATTCATTCAGTATCTCGCCTATCTCTTCAGACTCCACACACAACTTCCCATCCCTGTCCTTGACTGGCCCTACTCTTACCCTAGTCATTCTTTTATTCCTGACATACCTATAGAAAGCTTTTGGGTTTTCCTTGATCCTACCTGCCAAATACTTCTCATGTCCCCTCCTTGCTCGTCTTAGCTCTCTCTTTAGATCCTTCCTCGCTACCTTGTAACTATCAAGCGCCCCAACTGAAACTTCACACCTCATCTTCACATAGGCCTCCTTCTTCCTCTTAACAAGAGATTCCACTTCTTTGGTAAACCACAGTTCCCTTGCTCGACGCCTTCCTCCCTGCCTGACCGGTACGTACTTATCAAGAACACGCAGTAGCTGTTCCTTGAACAAGCTCCACATATTCAGTGTGCCCAACACTTGCAGCCTACTTCTCCAACCTACCCCTCCCAAGTCATGTCTAATGGCATCATAATTGCCCTTCCCCCAGCTATAACTCTTGCCCTGCGGGGTATACTTATCCGTTTCCATCACTAACGTAAACGTCACCGAATTGTGGTCACTGTCCCCAAATCTAACACCTGGCCTGGTTCATTACCCAAAACCAAATCCAATGTGGCCTCGCCTCTTGTTGGCCTGTCAACATATTGCTTCAGGAAACCCTCCTGCACACATTGTACAAAAAACAACCCATCTAATGTACTCGAACTATATCTTTTCCAGTCAATATTTGGAAAGTTAAAGTCTCCCATAATAACTACCCTGTTACTTTCGCTCTTATCCAGAATCATCTTCGCCATCCTTTCCTCTACATCCCTAGAACTATTTGGAGGCCTATAGAAAACTCCCAACAGGGTGACCTCTCCTTTCCTGTTTCTAACCTCAGCCCACACTACCTCGGAAGAAGAGTCCCCATCTAGCATCCTCTCCGTCACCGTAATACTGTTCTTGACTAGCAGCGCCACACCTCCCCCTTTTTGCCTCCTTCTCTGAGCTTACTAAAACACCTAAACCCCGGAATCTGCAACAACCATTCCTGTCCCTGCTCTATCCATGTCTCCGAAATGGCCACAACATCGAAGTCCCAGGTACCAACCCATGCTGCCAGTTCCCCTACCTTATTTCGTATACTCCTGGCATTGAAGTAGACACACTTCAAACCACCTACCTGAACACTGGCCCCCTCCTGCGAAGTCAAATCTGTGCTCCTGACCTTTATACTCTCAATCTCCCGTACCCTAAAACTACAATCCAGGTTCCCATGCCCCTGCTGCATTAGTTTAAACCCCCCCAAAGCGCACTAACAAATCTCCCCCCCAGGATATTTGTGCCCCTCAGGTTCAGATGTAGACCATCCTGTCTGTAGGGGTCCCACCTTCCCCAGAAAGAGCCCCAGTTATCCAGAAATCTGAATCCCTCCCGCCTGCACCATCCCTGTAGCCACGTGTTTAATTGCTCTCTCTCCCTATTCCTCATCTCATTATCACGTGGCACGGGCAACAACCCAGAGATAACAACTCTGTTTGTTCTCGTTCTGAGCTTCCATCCTAGCTCCCTGAAAGCTTGCCTGACATCCTTGTCCCCTTTCCTACCTATGTCGTTAGTGCCAATGTGGCCTCTCAAAGCTCTGCTCAGCTAGTCACAGATGTTATATTCCAGGGGCTGTCCATGAAGAAGAGAATCACTAAACAGCTGCAGGTAAAGTGAAAAGCTTTGGAAATAGTGATTGGAGGAGTCCACCATATCCACTATGAAGGCAATGCTGGCTCAGTTGGTTATTGCTTCTAAATGACCTCCATCCTCACCCAACATCCGCATTCTGCTACTTCCTGCAAAGACCACAGAGTAATGATCAGAAGTGAAAACTCTGTTTTCCCCCCTCCCCTCTCTCAGGATTGCGAAGGAAAATTGTAGCACAACAAAAAGACACAAGTAAAAAAATCCCATCTGGTCAATGATCCCTTTCCTGTCTAATCTCCAGCCTCTCTCGCGCCTGCACACTTTCCCTCTCTCTTTCTCTCCCTCTCCCTCACTCTCTCTTTATTTCATTAAAATTGGGAGTTCTCTGCATTGAAAGAATTTCCCACATGCAGGGTTAATCACCAATATTGTCTATTTCTACCTCCATAACATCACCTGACTCCACTTAGCCTCAGCTTATCTGCTGCTGAAACCTTCACCCATGCCTTCGAGTCTGCTGCCCATATTCTACCTCACGCCATATCCCTCCACGGCCTTGATTCTCCCTATCTCTGTAACCTCCTCCCATCCCTCTCTGAATCACTCCATCCCTTAACTCCATCTCCTCCTTTAAGAAACTCCTTCAAGCCCATTTATTTAAACATCCTTTGGTCCTCTGGATGAATTTCTCCTTGTGTCAAATATTGCTCGATTACATTGCTGTTCAGCACCTTGGGATATTCTACAGCATTTAAAGTGCTGTGTAAGTTCAAGCTGTTGTTATGCTGTCAAATCACTTGGAGTAGGAAGTGCCAGCAGCAGGGAATGAATAGAAATGAGCTAGCAGCGACAGGGGCAGAGTGGTCGTTGCTTGAGACGAGTTATTGATTGAGCCAGTCTTCTCAAGGCTGAGGCTGATCACACACAAATAAAGAAAATAGACAGAGCAGGACTTGAACAGAAAAATTGCAACTTAATTACCCAATTCCGATTGGCTGGAGTGATGTCTTTAGCGCATTGCTACTGCAACATATTCCGTATAAATAGAGCTTAGTTTCAGTCCGGTGAAAGTGCCGACTCAGACAAAAACAATTTGTATTGACTTTCTATTTTGTATAATTGGTTGGAATTGCAAACAAGTCTCTGCTGATAGATGAGAAACGGGATTCACAGTTCAGAGGTGTCTGATATGCATCTCGATGCTTGGGAGTTCCATTTTTAATATTCTGTTTTATTTTTATTAGCTCTGAAAGCATCCTGCTTGTAAGGTTATAATTCAGTTACCTCCAATCACCTCCTGTGTGCCTATTACATTTGATCCTATTGTCCTTGTCCATCCTGACCCAATCGCTCTGTTAGTTTGTCCTTTCTATACTTGGTCCTCTCAGTCTTCTAAAATATTTTTTCGAATTAAAGGACAATTTAGCATGGCCAATCCACCCTCACCTGCACATCTTTGGACTGTGGGGGTGAGTCCCACGCAGACAAAAGGAGATTGTGCAAACTCCATATGGGCAGTGACTCGGAGCCGGGATCAAACCCGGGCCCTCAGCGCCGTGAGGCAACAGTGCTAACCACTGCACCACCGTGCCACCCTGGTCCTCTCAATCTTGTTACACGTGGCCACATTGCTGCTCCAGAAGTCCCACTTCCTATCACACTTTGTTCTTCTGTCATTATTTTTCCCCATCCTCTCTACCCTGTTTCTCTTTGATCTCTGATCTATTTCGGCATCAAATCTCCATTGTACCCCTGGTCCTTTCTCCATTACACACAGTTTCTCGATTACAGGTCAGGAATGCCATCATCATTTGTCACAACTGGCAACAGTACCCCTTGGGTAGAGTGGGAAGAATCAACTCTCCGCTACATTTGTGGTGGTACATGCTTGGGAGTGTGTGTGTATGTGTGTGTGTGGGCATTGAGTAAGTACAGGGTTGAAGTGGCTACGCAGCCGAATAGCCTTTTGACACTCATTGTGGTGGGAGGATCTTCACTCCCCCCCCCCCCCCGCCCCCATCCCACCCCAACCCCCGCCACCGCGGGAGGTTTTGCAGTGGCTGCCAATGGGATCTTTCGGTCCAACCGCTGTCAATGGGGTTTCCCATTGTTCCCACCCCCCCCACTGCCAGGGCCAGTGGCGGGAGTGGTGGGGGGTCACCGTTGGTGGGGCAGGAAAATCACAACCATTGTCATAATTTATCGATGAAGAAATTTCTTTCAGCTGATAGTATTAGTGTTGTCAGGCCGCATCGGACTGCACCCCCAGAAAGAGTTGGTGCCTTCTGTAAAAGAGAGATAAAATTAGAGGAGGAAAAGTTATGAACATGAATCTCTTAGATTTATCTTGTGTGTGCTAGTGTGAGAAAACATCCTAAGGCACTTACCACTGGACTGAATTTTACATGCCTCCAGCGGGCACATAAAATAGAGCTGGAGCCCATCTCACCAGCTTCCCTCCTACCCCCAAGCCTTCCCATAAAAGCCTAATTTTTAAAAAAGCAAACACTTCAAGGGCAGGAAGGGTTGAGCGGGGGGGGGGGGTGGGAATGGGGTCGCTCTTCAGGGCTGTCCTCTGCCTATTGGGGGTCGGCCCCACTCAAGGTTGATGTCTCCCCCCCCCCCCCCCCACCTTCCTCTGACCACTTCCCTCCTTTAAACCACCCATCCCCCCCTCCACCACTCTCCCGAACTTACCAAAACCCTGCCAGCCCAAGATTCCGTACTTACCTGCTCCAGGGACCCATGGGCCTTGATCTCCTTCTTCTTCTGTAGCCCCTGCACTGTCACCATCCTGGCACTGCCGAGACCGATGGAGCTGCTGACCAATTGGACTGTCCGGCAGCTGCAGAGAGCAGGAACCCCACCCCAAATGAGGGGCAGGTGTCCCACCTGTCATAATATGCACCCATGCACATCATGAGGTAAAAGCAGGCAGTGACAGACACCCAGGTGAGCCAATCAACATACAGAACAGAACACGGCCAATCACAAGGCAGAACACCAGAGGGGGGCTTCCAACTATAAAATACACAAGGCATCAGCACTCCTCTTTCCACTGGTGACAACTGTAGTGCCAGTCAGGGTGTACAAATCATTCAACACCTTCTACACATGGATCAGAGCTGGTCTAGATAGTTAATGCTAGTTTACTTCCAGCAGTAGAGAGTCAGCCCACAGGCAGCTGTGTGCTTCGTTACTGAAGTTCAATAAATCTTATTGAACCAACGCTTACGTTTGGTGCATGCTTGATCATTTCACTGCATCGTGTTGCAGTCCGTGTTACCCCAGGGTGAATAACACATGATACCAGGCGTGGCTACTGCTTCGAAGTAATTTACCTTCGAAAATTCACTGACGACCAGCCTCATGACCACCCCATCCTCTCTACCCTGTTTCTCTTTGATCTCTGATCTATTTCGGCATCAAATCTCCATTGTACCCCTGGTCCTTTCTCCATTACACACAGTTTCTCGATTATAGGTCAGGAATGCCATCATCATTTGTCACAACTGGCAACAGTACCCCTTGGGTAGAGTGGGAAGAATCAACTCTCCGCTACATTTGTGGTGGTACATGCTTGGGAGTGTGTGTATGTGTGTGTGTGTGGGCATTGAGTAAGTACAGGGTTGAAGTAGCTATGCAGCCGAATAGCCTTTTGACATTCATTGTGGTGGGAGGATCTTCACTCCTCCACTTCCAGCGGCATGGAAAAGATCCAGGCACCTCCACAGCTCCGGATCTCCGGGAACCTTGGCGCCAACTGGCGGGTCTTCAAGCAGAAATTCAGTCTATACCTTGAGGCCTCGGGCCTCGAAAGTGCGACCGATGCCCGAATATTCACGCTGCTACTGTCGACTGCGGGGGACCAGGCCATCCAAATCTTCAATTCGCTCACTTTTGCCGACGGTGAGGACAAGACCAAGTTCCAGACCGTCTTAGCCAAATTTGACAGTCACTGTGAGGTCGAGACGAACGAAAGCTTTGAGCGTTATGTCTTCCAGCAGCGCCTTCAGGGTAAGGATGAGCCTTTCCAGTCTTTTCTCACTCATCTTCGCATTCTCGCGCAATCCTGCAACTACGGTGACACCGCTGACTCCCTCATCAGGGATCAGATCGTGTTTGGCGTCCACTCCGACACCCTGCGGGAGCAGCTCCTAAAAATAAAAAATATGACCCTGCCAGCGGCCATCGAGACGTGTAAAGTCCACGAACAGGCGAAAAGTCGCTACTCCCGCCTTAAGTCGGCAGAGCAGGACCAACTTGCCTCCCACGAGGCTGAGAGTGTACAGGCCATCGCCCGAATGCGGTGCCTGAGCATCGATGAAGGCAGCCATTTCGCGCGCTTTTCCAGGGGTCCAACGCATGCACACTACGGTCGGGAGAACGAAGCGGCCGAAAACTACACTGCACAGGTGCGAGCGGCGGCTGACCGCACTGCGCATGTGCGACGACGCAATGAATGTCATGACGTCTACGTGATGACGTGCCCCAACTGCGGCACCGCCCATTTAAAACGGCAATGCCCAACAAGAGGCAGGCGATGTCTCAACTGCAAGAAGCTTGGCCATTATGCAGCTTTGTGCAGGTCTGCACCTCCGATAGGGGGCCAGCGATCCCAGTTCCAACGCAGACGCGTTCGAAGTGTGCAGCAAGGGCTGCTGGATTTGGAGCCTGATCCCATCACGGATCCAGAGGATGACTGCCCGGAGTCCCCATATCGAGTGGGCATCATCACCATGCATGACAAAGCCTCCTCGCAATCAGCAATACACACACCCATCCTCAATGTGGATTATGCGGACGAGTGGCGTGCCACAGTACAAGTCAACGATTGTAGCATCCGGTTCCAGCTGGACACCGGTGCTTCAGCCAATCTAATATCCCAAGCAGATCTTGCTCGTATCCAAAGGCAGCCAACAATTCTTCCGCAGGCCTGCCAGTTGCTCGACTACAATGGAAATGCCATCGCTGCGTTAGGGTCCTGTCACCTGCATGTATCCAACAAGGCCATCAAGGCCACTTTGCGGTTTGAGATCGGCAAGCCCGGCAAGGTTTCTCTGCTTGGTGCCCATGCAAGCTACTCCATCTCGTCCAGCGTGTACATGCCATGTCCTCTGCCAACAGCACTCTTCAGGCCGACATTGAGGAGCTACTATTGAAATACCCGGAAGTGTTCAGTGGGATGGGTACGCTGCCCTACCGCCATAAAATTCTGCTCAGGCCTGATGCCACGCCTGTCATCCATGCGCCACGCCGGGTGCCGGCGCCCCGAAAAGACAATCTAAAGGCACAGCTGCAGGAGCTCCAAGATCAGGGAATAATATCCAAGGTGATGGAACCAACTGACTGGGTCAGCTCGATTGTCTGTGTCAAGAAGCCCTCTGGAGAACTGTATCGATCCCAAGGATCTGAACCGCAACATTATGATGGAACACTACCCGATCCCGAAGCGGGAGGAGCTAACGAGTGAGATGGCACATCCCAAATTCTTTACAAAGCTGGCTTCATCGCTGTGGTAAACCACTGTGTTCCTATATTAAGGGTTGTACGGTAGAACCTGCACTACAGGTTCACCTGGGCCCCTGCATGCTAGCTCCGCCCAGGAGCCGGGTTATAAATATGCGTGGCCTTCAGCTAGCAGCCATTTTGTCAGCTGTTGTTGGAGGCCACACTTCAGATACTAATAAAGCCTCAGTTTGAATTCAACTTCATCTCCAGCCAAATTGAACGTGCCTCAATTTATTAGTATCTAATTCAGAAGATGGACCTCCGGATTAAACCAGATCGCCTGCAGCTGGATCCACACGTAAGCGACGCCAGAAAGGACTTTCAGCACTGGCTAGTTTGTTTTGAAGCTTATATCAATGCGGTGCCGACCCCTGTTCCAGAGGCTCAGAAGATTCAAATCTTGTACTCCAGACTCAACTCTAAAATCTTCCCACTGATCCAGGATGCGCCCAATTACGCTGACGCTATGACTTGACTCAAAGAGAGTTATGAGCAGAAGACGAACACGCTCTTCGCCAGACACGCGCTCGCAACGTGTACTCAGCTACCTGCTAAGTCAATCGAGGACTTCTGGAGGGCCCTGAATCCACTAGTTCGGGACTGTGACTGCCAGGACGTTACAGCTAAGGAGCACTCAGATCTCCTTATGAGGGACGCTTTTGTAACTGGGATTGGGTCCGATGTTATCAGGCAGTGGCTCCTAGAAAGGGCCACGCGCGACCTCACAGAGACTAAAACACTAGCGTTTTCCATGATGGTCGCCCTGCGCAATGTACAGTCCTACGCCCCCAACCGCGCGCCCCACTCCTCCTACGCTTCATGGGCCCCACAGGCAGCCGCCCCAGCGTGCGCGCTATCCACCCAGTACCCCTGTGCTACGTGCCAGTCTGTGATCTCTGGGGGGGCCCCGATGCTATTTTTGCAGCCAACAAAGACACCCCCGCCAACGCTGCCCGGCCCGCGCTGCCCTTTATAAGGCCTGCGGGAAGAAGGGCCATTACGCAGCGGTGTGCCAGGCCCGCTTAGCGGCAGCGGTCGCCCCCACCCCCCCCCCCCCGGTCAAGGGCAATGGGCACCGCTATCCTCCCCAGGCCATGTGCGAGCAATGGGCGCCGCCATCTTCTCCCCCACACAACACGTGCGTTTCATGGATGCCGCCATCTTGCTCCACCCCCGCAACATGCGTTCCATGGGCGCCGCCATTTTGTGACCCCCCAGGACCCCCGGGCGCCGCCATCTTGTCCACCCCGCAGCACACGGAGACCAATGACGCTTCAGGACCCCAACTCAGCGGCTGCCTCACTACCTGACGATCAAGCACGACTCGCATCCATGGTAATCGACCAGCCCCGACCACACACTCGAATGGTCGTGGACTACAGCCAGACCATCAACAGGTACACACAGCTCGACGCTTACCCCCTCCCACGCATATCTGACATGGTTAACCAGATTGCACGGTACCAGGTCTTCTCAACGGTGAACCTGAAATCCGCCTACCACCAGCTCCCCATCCGTAAATCGGACTCGCCATACACCACCTTCGAGGCAGACGGCCGGCTATATCACTTCCTTAGGGTCCCCTTCGGCATCACCAATGGGGTTTCGGTCTTCCAAAGGGAGATGGACTGAATGGTCGGCCGGTACGGCTTGCAGGCCACATTTCCGTACCTCGACAATGTGACCATCTGCGGCCATGATCAGCAGGACCACGACTCCAACCTCGCTAAATTTCTCTGCACCGCCACCCTCCTCAACCTCACGGACAACAAGGAGAAGTGTGTGTTCCATACAAACCGCTTAGCCATCCTCGGCTACGTAGTCTAGAACGGAGTTCTGGGGCCCGATCCCGACCGCTTGCGCCCCCTCATGGAGCTTCTCCTCCCCCACTGCCCCAAGGCCCTCAAACGCTGCCTGGGGTTCTTCTCGTATTACGCTCAGTGGGTCCCAAACTATGCGGACAAGGCCCGCGCACTCATACAGTCCATCATTTCCCCCTGACGGCCGAGGCCCAACAGGCTTTCGCCCGGATCAGAGCTGATATTGTCAAAGCTGGAATGCACGCTGTAGATGAAACACTTCCTTTCCAAGTAGAAAGCGACGCATCGGACGTTGCCCTTGCCGCCACCCTCAACCAGGCAGGCAGGCCCGTGGCATTCTTTTCCCGCGCCCTCCATGCCTCCGAAATTCGGCACTCATCCGTCGAAAGGGAGGCCCAGGCTATCGTTGAGGCTGTGCGACATTGGAGGCATTACCTGGCCGGCAGGAGATTCACTCTCCTCACTGACCAACGGTCGGTTGCCTTCATGTTCAACAACACGCAGCGGGGCAAGATCAAAAATGACAAAATCTAGCGGTGGAGAATTGAGCTCTCCACCTATAACTACGAGATTAAGTATCGCCCTGGCAAACTCAACGAGCCCCCAGACACCCTATCCCGAGGTACATGTGCCAGCGCACAGGTAAACCAACTCCGGACCCTGCACGACAGCCTTTGTTACCCAGGGGTCACTTGGTTGTACCACTTCATTAAGACACAAAATTTGCCCTACTCCGTTGAGGAAGTAAGGACGATCACCAAGGACTGCCAGGTCTGTGCAGAGTGCAAACCGCACTTCTACCGGCCGGACCGCGCGCACCTGGTGAAGACCTCCCGCTCCTTTGAACGCTTCAGCGTGGATTTCAAAGGCTCCCTCCCCTCCTCCGACCGACACACATATTTCCTCAGTGTGATCAATGAATACTCCCGTTTTCCCTTCCGTCAATAAAGCCCTTAATCCTTAATCCTATCTTCACTCTGTTCAGCTTCCCCATCTACATCCACAGTGACAGGGGATCCTCATTCATGAGTGATGAGCTATGCCAGTTCCTGCTCAGCAGGGGTATCGCTTCCAGCAGAACGACGAGCTACAACCCCCGGGGAAACGGACAGGTAGAAAGGGAGAATGGGACAGTATGGAGGGCCGTCCAGCTGGCCCTACGGTCCAGAAATCCCCCGGCCTCCCGCTGGCAAGAGGTCCTCCCTGATGCACTACCTTCCATTCGCTCATTACTTTGCACTGCTATCATCATAGAATTTACAGTGCAGAAGGAGGCCATTCAGCCCATCGAGTCTGCACCGGCTCTTGGAAAGAGCACCCTACCCAAGCCCACACCACCCTATCCCCATAACCCAATAACCCCACTCAACCAACACTAAGGGCAATTTTGGACACTAAGGGCAATTTATCACGGCCAATCCACCTAACCTGCACATCTTTGGACTGTGGGAGGAAACCGGAGCACCCGGAGGAAACCCACGCACACACGGGGAGGATGTGCAGACTCCGCACAGACAGTGACCCAAGCCGGAATCGAACATGGGACCCTGGAGCTGTGAAGCAATTGTGCTACTAACAGTACACCACATGAACACCTTTTTGCCTTCCCCAGGAAGTCCACATCCGGGGTATCACTCCCAACTTGGCTCACAGCACCGGGAACCGTGCTTCTCCATAAACATGTGCGGCTCCACAAGCCGGACCCGTTGGCGGAAAGGGTGCACCTGCTCCACGCAAACCCACAGTGTGGTGATACACCACTGTACTTCCCTACCATTGTACATAGTATATAATAGTTGTGTGTAACGTGGCCCTGTAATACTGTGTATTGTACTGTAGCTCTGTAGAGGTTCGGTCACCGGTAGGTAACCCGACCTGGCCACGGAGAGCTCCGCCTTAGCCACTCCCCCGGGAGTTACGTATAAGAACCCGTACATCAAGCAGAGTGGCTTGAGTTGAAAGCGAAGCTAACCACCGCTCCTGTGCTAGCTTTTTGTTACCCAGCGAGGGAGACTAAAATCTCCACAGACGCCAGCCAGGACGGCATTGGGGCGATGCTCCTCCAGAAGGACGACACCTCGTCCTGGGCCCCAGTGGCCTACGCGTCAAGGGCCTTAACCCCCACTGAGCAACGATATGCTCAAATAGAGAAAGAATGCCTGGGCCTTCTCACTGGCATCGTGAAATTCCACGATTATGTCTATGGTCTCCCGACCTTTACAGTAGAGACGGACCACAGACCCCTAGTGCACATAATACACAAGGACTTAAATGACATGACACCCAGGCTCCAGCGCATTCTCCTTCGACTCCGCAGGTATGATTTTGAACTGGTTTATACACCTGGAAAGGAGCTAATCATCGCGGATGCCCTGTCACATGCCATCACCTTGCCATGTGAGCAGGTAGACTTCATACACAACATTGAGGCACAGGTGCAACTGTGTGCCAGCACCCTCCCGACATCCGACGAATATTAAATTGATGCACTAAGCGTCAAGAACCACAAAGACATGTGAGACTTTAACTAAGGCTTTAATATACTACATGGGAGGCTTACCCGACACAGACGACCCCAGACAGAATGAGGCCGGTCCCAGAAGAGGGTTCTTATACGTAACTCCCGGGGGAGTGGCGAAGGCGGAGCTCTCCGTGGCCAGGTCGGGTTACCTACCGGTGACCGAATCTCTACAGAGCTACAGTACAATACACAGTATTACAGGGCCACGTTACACACAACTATTATATACTATGTACAATGGTAGGGAAGTACAGTGGTGTATCACCACACACAGTACGCCTATGTGGCGTTCCCCGAAGGCCGCCAGGATACCGTCTCCCTCAGGGACCTGTCACCAGCAGGTTCCGCCCCCACACCACCCCCGTCGCCCCCGGCGCCACCCTCTCCTCCCCCAACGCCCCCATCACCCCCCCTAGGACCGTCCGTCCTCCCCCTGCCCACCCCCGTTGATGAAGAGGATTTTGGCACGCTCCCGGAGTCAACTTCGACCACGACAGCACCAACATCGCTGGTTCCACTTCGTCGATCCCAGAGGCCGATCAAGGCGCCGGACCGGCTGAACCTCTGACCGGCCCACAGGATGACCAGAGACATTTTTTTTTCACTGTTCTGTAAATAGTAAAGATTGTGAATTGTATATAGTTATCCACCACCCCCGCCGGACTCAATTTTAACAGGGGGCGAATGTGGTAAACCACTGTGTTCCTATATTAAGGTTTGTACGGTAGAACCTGCACTACAGGTTCACCTGGGCCCCTGCATGCTAGCTCCGCCCCGGAGCCGGGTTATAAATATGCGTGGCCTTCAGCTAGCAGCTTTTTCGCCACCTGCTGTAGGAGGCCACACTTCAGATACTACGAAAGCCTCAGTTTGAATTCAACTTCGTGTCCAGCCAAATTGATTGTGCCTCAATCGCGTGGCTTCTGGCAGATACAACTGGACAAGTCCAGCAGGAAGCTCTGCACGTTTAATACACCCTTCGGAAGATGTTGCTGCATGCCTTTTACTATTGTTTCGGCCTCCGAACTCTTTCATCGAATGATGGAGCAAATCCTAGATGGCATTGACGGTGGGCGGGTTTATGTTGACAACGTCATCATATGGTCCACGACCCAGGAGGAACATATTTCTCGTCTGCAACAAGTCTCCAGGCGCATACATGCCAACGGCCTGAAATTAAATAAAATCAAATGCTCCTTTGGCATGTCGTCAATTAAGTTTTTGGGTGATCAGATCTCCCAGCAGGGCGTGCAACCAGACTCAGACAAAGTCAAGACCCTCAACACAATGAAGACCCCAGAAGTAAAGAAGGCAGTCCTCCGCTTCCTGGGGATGGTAAATTTTGGGGGGAAGTTCATTCCCAACCTCGCGTCACACAAAACGGCCCTCATGCACCTGGTGAAGAAGTCCACCACTTTCCAATGGCTACCCGCACAACAAGCAGAGTGGCTTGAGTTGAAAGCGAAGCTAACCACCGCTCCTGTTCTAGCTTTTTGTTACCCAGCGAGGGAGACTAAAATCTCCACAGACGCCAGCCAGGACGGCATTGGGGCGATGCTCCTCCAGAAGGACGACACCTCGTCCTGGGCCCCAGTGGCCTACGCGTCAAGGGCCTTAACCCCCACTGAGCAACGATATGCTCAAATAGAGAAAGAATGCCTGGGCCTTCTCACTGGCATCGTGAAATTCCACGATTATGTCTATGGTCTCCCGACTTTTACAGTAGAGACGGACCACAGACCCCTAGTGCACATTATACACAAGGACTTAAATGACATGACACCCAGGCTCCAGCGCATTCTCCTTCGACTCCGCAGGTATGATTTTGAACTGGTTTATACACCTGGAGAGGAGCTAATCATCGCAGATGCCCTGTCACATGCCATCACCTTGCCATGTGAGCAGGTAGACTTCATACACGACATTGAGGCACAGGTGCAACTGTGTGCCAGCACCCTCCCGACATCCGACGAACGACTCGACATCATTCGAGAAGAGACCGCCAAGGACCCTCTTCTGCAGCGGGTCATACATCTCTCACGAATGGCTGGCAGAAAGGGCAATGCCCCCAATACTATAATGTAAAGGATGACCTAGCTGTTGTCGAGGGGATCCTCCTGAAATTGGATCGCATCGTCATTCCGCGCAGCCTCCAGAGCTTGGTGCTCACGCAGATACACGAGGGACACCTCGGTATTGAGAAGTGCAGGCGCAGGGCCCGGCAGGCTGTCTATTGGCCCAGCATCAATGAGGATATATCAAACGTGGTCCTCAATTGCACGACTTGCCAGCGCTTCCAGCCTGCTCAACCCAAAGAAACGCTCCAGCAGCACGAGATCGTGACCTCTCCGTGGTCTAAGGGCAGAGTTGACCTTCTTCACGCCAACGGGCGTGACTATGTCCTGATAACTGATTACTTCTCCAGTTACCCCGAGGTAGTGAAACTGTCTGACCTAACATCCAGGACTGTCATAAAGGCCTGCAAGGAGGCATTTGCCAGGCATGGAATCCCGCTCACGGTTATGAGCGACAACGGTCCCTGTTTCTATAGTCAAGAATGGTCCAACTTCGCAAAGCAATACCACTTCCAGCACATCACCTCGAGCCCGCATTACCAGCAATCTAATGGGAAGGTCGAAAAAGGGGTCCATATCGTGAAGCAGATGCTCTGTAAGGCTGCAGACTCAGCTTTGGACTTTAATCTTGCCCTTCTACCGTACAGGGCAACCCCTCTGTTAAACAGAAAAATAGTTGCGAGCTGCTTGATGGTCTTCAGACATTTAGAACTTCAGGTGAGTTGCTCAATCACATTCTAAAAGAACATATTCTGCAGGTTTTTAGTGCCTTCAATATGCTGCAAATAGCAACCCATGTTTCATTCTGGAATTTTCACTATTCTGTTGTAGCATTTCAAAAGTTTTGAGAAGGTCAGGATTCCTCTGTTTGCTGTTTTCAACAGCAATCAACAGCCTTGAACAATAGTGCACAAGGATGTGTTAAATATCAAGCTGATTTTAACCCCAACTACTGAATTCACAGGCTGTTTATGTTCAGAGACAAGACTAATAATCTCTATTTTACCACAATTTATACCACAATTATAACAGAAATACGCTGTCTACATTTAAAAAATTAATTTTTATGTGATATCTAAATTTGCTGATGATACTAAGTTAAGTGGCACTGTCGACAGCCTAGATGATAACATAAAATTGCAAGGGGATATTGACAAACTAGATGAATGGGTAAAATTGTGGCAGATGGAATTTAATGTAAGAAAGCGTTGTGGATCAAAAAAAAGGATAGAGCAGGGTACTTTTCAAATGGAAAGTAATTAGGTACAGTGGATTTCCAAAGAGACTTGTGCGTTCAGGTGCATACATCCTTAAAATGCCAGGAACAAGTGCCGAAAATAATCAAAAAGACTGATGGAATGCTAGTCTTTATATCTGGAGGATTGAAGTATAAAGATACAAGGTTTATGCTGCAGATTTACAAAAACCTGGTTAGACACCACTTGAGGTACTCGGTGCTGTTCTGAGCGCCACGACGTAAAAAGGATATGTTGGCCTTGGAGGGAGTGCAACGTAGGTTTACAAAAATGATACCTGGACTACAGGGGTTAAGTTACGAGGAAAGATTACACAAATTAGGCCTGTTTTCGCTAGAATTTAGAAAGTTATGGGGTGATCTGATGGAAGTATTTAAGATATTAACCGGGAAAGGCAGGGTAATGAAGCAAATGGCAAAGGACGAGGCCGAAGAGTTCATAGGAAAGAAGTTTATTCAGCATAACATGATTTTTACACAGGACCCGGTTACACCCGGTCCTTTCTGTCATCTGCTACAGTAGCTGACCTGTTCTACTAGTGCTGGTTAACTCACGGCCCCAATCAGCACTAGAGAACAATCATCCTCAGCGGAATGAGCCCCATGCAGGGTTAAAACAGGTAGATAAAGATAAACTATTCCCACTGGTTGGAAATTCTAAAACTAGGGGGCATGGTGTCATGTGAGAGTACCTTTAAGGAATGGGTGTTTATAAATGGGTGTGTATATAAATATCTGTAGTGAGAGTACCTTTAAGAAATGGGTGTTTACTACTGCAGTGATGTCAGAGAGTGTGTGGAGCTAGGCTGTCTGTCAGCTTTTTACTTTTGTTGAGGCTTTTTGCTGCAGGTTGCGTTTGGTTTCATTTTAGTTTTGGAGAAGCTGAAATCACAGCAGGATGTGTATGAATCTCTGCAAGCTTATGAATGTTCATTTTCTGATTTCAACGTGGTAACTGTTCTCAATAGTGAATTTAAACCTGATCTTTGTGTTAAAAGGGTCTTTTGTCTGATGAATGTTGTTTGGGAATTTAGTAAGGATTGCTTCGTGTTGTATTCTTTGTGGGATGTATTTGAAATGATGGTTGCTAAGATGTTCACCATATGTTTTAAAAAGGTTAACTTGATTTCGTAGAATAAATACTGTTTTGCTTTGAAAAATACTTTTCCACTTCTGCTGTACCACACCTGTAGAGTGGGCCGTGTGCTCCCCATACCACAATCTATTAAAAGTTGTGGGTCAGGTGAACTCCATGATACACTTTGGGGTTCTCTAAACCCTGGCCCATAACAAATTGGGGACTCGAGGGGGATAAAAGTCTATCTATTGGATTGGCTTAGTGAACTTAAAGGCAGTGAGGGGTGAGCATATTTGTGTTTGCTTTTCAGGTGTGGTATTTCAGTTTAGGTAGGGAGTGTGTTGTGGACAATGGCTCTTTCAGAGGCTCAGACATTTTTGGGGGTGGATATGGTCACATGCAGTACCTTACGAACAGAGACTGAAGAAAGGCTTTTAGATTTGGCACAAACATTGCAGTTAACGTTACCTGACAGCATGCAAAAAGAAGAGGTACTTGCCGTGGTAGCTGAGCATTTAAAACTGTCTGAGATACAGTCTGACTCATTAGAAATGGCAAAGATCCAGTTTCAGATTAAGCAGCTTGAACATGAAAAAGAATTAAAGCAGCTTGAATACGATAGAAAGGAAAGAGAAAAAGAGAGTGAAAGAGATAGAGAGGTCAAAGAAAAGGAGAGAGAAGAAAGGAGAAAAGAATGAATAGCCCTCGCAGAACAAAAAGAAAGAGAAAGGAAGATACAGATCAGGGAAAAAGACAAAGAGAGCGAGTTTGAACTTCAGAAAATGGCCATGGAACATGACAGTCAGTTAAAATTGGCAGATTTAAAGGGAAACGTACAGTTGGAGGAGAGTGATGAGGATAAAGAGAAAGAGCTTCATAGTCGAAGGCTTGGTGGAAATCTATTTAAATATGTCCACACATTGCCAAGGTTTGATGAGAAGGAGGTAGAAGCATTTTTCATTTCATTTGAGAAGGTAGCTAAACAAATTAAATAGCCACAGGACATGTGGGTATTACTGATTCAAACAAAGTTGGTAGATAGAGTTAGTGGAGTGCTTGCATCACTACCGGAGGAGGTATCTGGGACGTATGAGGAGGTGAAAAAATCCATCTTAGGTGCCTGAAGCCTACAGACAAATGTTTAGAAATTTAAGGAAAGAATTTGGTCAAACATACATGGAATTTGAAAGGCTCAGAGTATACTTTTGGAGGAGTTTACAAATTCAATTCCCGATGTAGTGAGAACTCATGTGGAAGAGCAGAGGGTTAAAACTGCGAGGTTAGCAGCAGAAATGGCAGATGATTATGAATTAGTTCATAAATCAAAGCTTGGTTTCCGACCTCAGTTTCAGCCTGTGAAGGATAGAAATTGGGGACATGAGAAATACTCAAGTGGTAGAGGTAAAGGTGATCTGATGGGAGATAATAAGGAGAGTGTACCTCAGATTAAAAAATAAACTCAGGAGGGTGGAAAAGAAATGAAAAGTTTCAAATATGTTTTCACTGTAATAAATTAGGCCATGTAAAGTCACAGTGTTGGTGGTTGAAGAAAAGCACTGGGAAGGCTGATTTGGTAAAACAGGATAAGACAGTGGGGTTTGTTAAAGTGGGAAAGGAAAGCCCAAGTGAAGCGAAGGAGGTGCAAAAGATTGTACAGCCTGATCAAGAGGTGATGGATCAGAAGGTGCCAGGTGTCTTTAAAGAATTTACTTGTGTAGGTAAAGTTTACCTATGTGTATCAGGAGGAACAGGTAAAGAAGTCACAATTATAAGAGATACGGGAGCTAGTCAATTATTAATGGTAAGAGATGGGGAGTTATGTAGTTTGGGAAGAATATTGCCAGAAAAGGTGGTAATACGTGGAATTCAGGGTGAGAGGAGTAGTGTTCCATTATGTAAGGTAAGGTTGGAAAGTCCAGTGAAGAGTGGTGAAGAGGAGTAATAGAGAAACTATCTTGTCCAGTTTATCTTGGGTAATAATATAGTGGATCGCTGGTGGGAGTGTTGCCTACTGTGGTTGATAAGCAAGTGGAAAATCAGACAACTAAAGTGTTGAAGGACGAATATCCTGGGCTTTTTCCGGACTGTGTAGTAACAAGGTCGCAAAGTCACAGGTTAAGACAAGAGGAGAAATCAAAGAGTGAAGATGAAGCTAAAGTGCAATTATCAGAAACGATTTTTGATCAGATGGTTGAAAAAGAACAAGAACAGGTGGAGGATGAGGCAGATATGTTTAGTTCAGGAAAATTGGTGGACTTCCAAAAGAAAGATGTAGAAATAAAATGGATGTACCAGAAAGCATACACGAAAGAGGAATCTGAATGTATACCAGAGTGTTATGACCATAAAAGTGATGTCTTGATGAGAAAATGGAGACCTTTACATATGCAGGCGGATGAAAAGTGAGCAGAAGTTCATCAAGTAGTATTGCCGGTAGTGTATAGAAAGGAGGTGTTGCGAGTTGCACATGAGGTACCAGTGGGAGGTCATTTGGAAATAAGGAAAACGCAAGCTAAAATACAAAAACATTTTTATTGGCCTGGACTACATAAAGATGTAGTTAAATTTTGTCAATCATGTCACACATGTCAAGTGATAGGGAAACTTCAAGCAGTGATAAAACCAGTGCCCTTAATACCCATTCCAGCATTTGAGAAACCTTTTACAACGGTCCTAATTGATTGCGTAGGACTGCTTCCTAAAATGAAAAGTGGGAATCAATATCTTTTGACTATAATGGATGTGTCTACTAGGTTTCAAGAGGCATTCCAGTACGTAATATTACAGCAAAAAAGATTGTGGAGGAGTTACTTAAATTCTTTACTAGATATGGACTACCCACAGAAATACAATCGGATCAAGGATTGAATTTTACCTCAAGGTTATTCAAAGAAGTTATGGATTGCTTAGGAATAAAGCAATTTAAATCAACTGTGTACCATCCAGAATCGCAGGGAGCGTTAGAAAGGAGGCATCAGACATTAAAGACAATGTTGAGGGCTTATTGTCAAGATTATCCAGAGGATTGGGATAAAGGAATTCCATTTGTACTGTTTGCAATTAGGGATGCACCTAATGAGTCAACCAAATTCAGTCCTTTTGTACTAATTTTTGGTCATGAGGTAAGACGACCACTTAAATTGATTGAGGAAAAATTGGTGAGTGAGAAATCGGAAATTACATTATTGGATTACGTGTCAAATTTTAGGGAATGATTAACTAGAGCAGGTGAATTGGCTAGGCAACATTGAAAAGTTGCACAAAATGTGATGAAACGGGCAGCGGACAAGAAATCCAAAGTTCGTAGTTTTGCCAGTGGAGATAGAGTTTAAGTGTTGTTACCAGTGGTAGGTGAACCTTTAAAAGCTAGGTTCTGTTAACCTTATCAGATTGAAAGGAAATTAAGTGAGGTGAATTATGTGGTAAAACACCAGATAGGATGAAGACTCACCAAGTGTGTCATGTGAATATGCTTGAAAGGTACGTTGAAAGGGAAGGAGAGAAAAAGGAGGAGGTTTTAATGATTCTAACTCAAAGAGAAGAACCAAATCCAGATGACTGTGAATTTGACATAGCTCAAATTAAATTGGAAAATGAGGATGTTCTTAAAAATTGGGACAAATTGTTGAGTTACCTTCCAGAGGAAAAACGAACTGACCTGAAAGAGTTATTGATATCACATGGGCAAGTTTGTGGAGGGAAATTGGGAAGTACTAAAATGGCTAGACATGATGTAGATGTGGGAAATGCTGTTCCAATCAAACAACATCCATATAGACTTAACCCTTTAAAATTGGCACAGATTAACAAAGAGATTGAGAGTATGCTTTAAAATGGCATAATTGAAGTGGGTTGCAGCCAATGGAGCTCACCCATAGTGATGGTGCCTAAACCAGATGGTACCCAAAGGTTGTGTGTGGACTATAGAAAGGTTAATGCAGTTACAAGAACGGACTCTTATCCTATCCCACGTTTGGAGGATTGCATTGAGCAAGTGGGCCAATCGGCTTTTATTTCCATATTGGATTTACTTAACGGTTACTGGCAGGTACCTTTATCCGAAAGGGCAAAGGAGATTTCAGCTTTTGTGACTCCAGATGGTATATACCAATTCAAAGTTATGCCATTTGGCATGAAGAATGCCCCAGCCACATTGCAACGGTTAACTAACAAAGTCATTTCAGGATTACCCAATTGCGCGGTATACATCGACGATCTGGTAATTTTCAGCCAGAAATGGAAAGAACATTTAAAACAACTGATGGAATTATTCGATTGACTTCAGGAGGCGGGTTTGGTGATAAAGCTAGCCAAAAGTGAATTTGGAAAATCCCAAGTCACTTTCCTTGGTCATACAATCGGATAGGGTTGAATGGTCACAAGGGAAGTGAAGACAACAGTTATTGAGGAGTTTTCAATACCCTCGACACGAAGGGAAATAATGCGATTTCTTGGCATGAGTCGATTTGGTCGAACATTTGTGAAAAATGTTTGTAGCGGGATTGCTCCACTGATAGACTTGCTGAAGAACCGTCAAAATTTTCAGTGGACAGCAGACTTTCAACAGGCATTTGACTGCCTGAAAGCTGTGATAACCAATGCTCCTGTGTTGGAGAATTACAAGGGACTCTGCGATCCGATTGAACTGAAGTATCTGACTTTAAAGAGGCATACCGAGGCATAGAGAAATGGATGGATCGTGCAGAGGCCTTCTTGTTCAAAGAGACTATCAATCGAGAAGGATTACAGTTGGAGGAAGAAGATAAAGAATGGACTATATTATTATACCTGTTTGCGTGTGTTGATTTTTTTAAACAAAAATGTATATATACTTTGTGCATTTCTTAAAGGGTAGTGAAAAGGTGAAAAATGAAACCATCTTGAAGTTCATGTTTTTTTTTTCTTGGGGGGAGATGTCATGTGAGAGTACCTTTAAGAAATGAGTGTTTATAAATGGGTGTGTATATAAATATCTGTAGTGAGAGTACCTTTAAGAAATGGGTATTTACTACTGCAGTGATGTCAGAGAGTGGGTGGAGCTGGGCTGTCTGTCAGCTTTTTTTTTCACTTTAGGCTTTTTGCTGCCGGGTGGGTTTGGTTTCATTTTAGTTTTGGAGAAGCTGAAATCACAGCAGGATGTGTATGAATCTCTGCAAGCTTATGAATGTTCATTTGCTGATTTCAATGTGGTAACTGCACTCAATAGTGAATTTAAACCTGATCTTTGTGTTAAAAGGGTCTTTTGTCTGATGAATGTTGTTTGGGAATGTAGTAAGGATTACTTAGTGTTGTATTCTTTGGGGGTTGTATTTGAATTGATGTTTGCTAAGATGTTCACTGTATGTTTTAAAAAGGTTTGAGTTCATAGAATAAACATTGTTTTGCTTTAAAAAATACTTTTCCATTTCTGCTGTACCACACCTGTAGAGTGGGCCGTGTGCTCCCCATACCACAATCTATTAAAAGTTGTGGGTCAGGTGAACTCCATGATACACTTTGGGGCCCATAACAAATGTCTAAAAATTAGGCTCGACTGAGAGATGTTAGGAAGCACTTTTTCACTGCAAGGGTGGTAGAGGTTTGGAACTCCCTCCTACAAACAGCAGTTGACGCTAGATCAGTTGTTAATTTTAAATCTGAGATAGATAGGTTTTTGTTGTGCAAAGATATTAAGGGATATGGCCAAAGGCAGGTATATGGGTCGGGATTCTCCGCCCCACCACGCCACATTTCTGCCCCGACTGGCCGGCGGGATTCTCCGTTACGCCAGCAGGTCAATGGGGTTTCCCATTGTGGGGCAGCCCCACGCCGTCGGGAAACCCCAGGGCTCCGGCATAACGGAGAATCATGCCGGCGGAGAATCCCGGCCATGGAATTAGGCCATAAATCAGCCTCAATCTCATTAAATGGTGGGACAGGCTCGAGAGGCATAATGGCCTACTCCTGTTCCTATGCTTCCAATGGGTTGTGGGCTTTGCTGGCTAGGTCAGCATTTATTGCCCATCCCTAATTGCCCTTCAGAAGTTGGTGGAGAGCTGCTTTCTCGAACTGCTGCAGTCCATGTGGTGTAGGTACATCCACTGTGCTATTACGGAGTGAGCTCCAGGATGTTGCCCCAGCGGCAGTGAAAGAATGGCGATATATTTCCAAGTCAGGAAGGTGGGTGACTTAGAGGAGAGGTTCCAGGTGATGGCATTCCCAAGTATCTGCTGCCCTTGTCCTTCTAGATGGTATAATAATAATTATTATTATTATCTTTATTAGTGTCACAAGTAGGCTTACATTAACACTGCAATGAAGTTATCATGAAAAGCCCCCGATCACCACACTGTTCGCGTCCACAAGGGAGAATTCAGAATGTCCAATTCACCTAACAAGCACGTCTTTCAGGACTTGTGGGAGGAAACCAGAGCTCCCGAAGGAAACCCACGCAGACACGGAGAGAACATGCAGACTCCACACAGGCAGTGGAGCAAGCCGGGAATCGAACCCGGGTCCCTAGCGCTGTGAATCAACAGTGCTAACCGCTGTGCTGCCATGCCGCCCACTCAGGAATTATGGTATGCTGACTATTAATGTCAGGTTGGTTAAAACTATTAAAGCCAGATTGGTTAAAAGGTTGGTTAAAACAGTCATTAATCACCTATTTTCAAATGACAATTACTTATCCAAAAGCACCAAAGAGTTTCATCACACACCTTCCAGCACACCCCGGCGAAACCCAGAAGAGGGCAGGATGATGTTGGGATCTCAATCCAACATCACTTTTAGGGAATTGACTTTCTGTTCACCCAAACCAACCTTCCCTCAGCTCTTAGGATTCCCACAATGGCTCTTATACCGTAAACAATGGACAGAATGGAACATTCTATGGAAATGTGATCATCAAATTAGGGTATCTTTGTTCTGGAAATGTAACATTTCATTGTGGCACACTGTGATAGCTTTGAGTGTTCCAGAGACAATGCACACTTTCTTCCCTTTTGACAACATCGCAATCAACATTCTGTGTTGCTGTGTCTTTCCAATTTACATTTGCCATATCATCATCATCTGTTATTGTGAGGTTGCCACTTGCCGTCTCAATAAAAGACAAATTTTCTGTCATCAGTTCATGTGCTTGAAGGGTGTCGGGAATTGCAAGCTTCATTTCATTGAGATTACAATGCCCATTCGCACAACACATCAAGTACATTGATAAACTGTTGTCAAACAGCACAATAATACTGCACACTGACAGAATCCAATGAAATAGAACAATAACACCAAGGAATGAAAGACAGAGCAATAAGACAGTGCACTATGATACAGACCATGGAGCTATTTCTAGGCTGTTATCCAACTTTGCCTGCTTCAAAGCCACCCATGATAAGTGCAATCATTATTGACACTGGCATCTAGCCGGCAATGTGGAAAATTGTCCAAATATGTGCCGTACACAGAAAGCAGGACAAATCCAACCTGGCCTTATCAGTCTACTCTCAATCATCTATAAAGTGATGGAAGGGACCATCAACAGTGCTATCAAGCGGCACATACTTAGCAATAACCTGCTATCTGTTACTCAGTTTGGGTACCACCAGGATCACTCCTGACCTCGTTACAGCCTTGGTTCAAACATGGACAAAAGAGTTGAACTCCAGAGGTGTGGTGAGAATGAAGGCCCTTGGCATCAAAGTGACAAAGCAAAACTGGAGTCAAGGATATCAGAGAGAAAACTCTGCATTGGTTGGAGTCATATCTCGGACAAAGAAAATGGTCGTGGTTGTTGGAGGTGTGTCACGTTAGTCCCCGGGACATCACTGCAGGAATTCCTTCGGGTAATGTCCTCCGCCCAACCATCATCAGCTGCTTCATCACTGATCTTCCTTCCAATATAAGGTCAGATGTGGGGATCATGTTCAGCACCTTTCACAACTCCTCAGACACTGTAGCTGTCCAAGTACAAATGCAGCAGGATCTGCACCTTGGGCTGACAAGTGGCAAGTAGCATTCGTGCCACACAAGCACCAGGCAAAAACATCTCCAATAAGGGATATTTAAACCATCGGCCCTTGACATTCAGTGGCATTACCACCACTGAATCCCTCACTATCAATATCCTAGGAGTTACCATTGATCAGAAACTTAATGGAACTAGCCATATAAATACTGTGGCTACAAGAGCAGATCAGAGGCTAGGAATCCTGTAGCAAGTAATTAATCTCCAACTCCCCAAAACATTTTCACAACCTACAAGGCACAAGTCAGGAGTGTGGCGAAATACTCCCCATTTGCCTGGATGAATACATCCTGGAGGCTGTGAGCATTGAAACGGAAGAGGTCCAGCCATGGCCAGGTGAAAGATTACTGTTCAGAATACATCTTCTGACCTTTCACTGCTTGACAGGTGACTGTCAACTTTTCGGAGGTCAGGCTCCCTGTCTCTTACTTCATTCACCTTGGGCTGTGGCCGTCAGACTTCACCATGGCATGGGAGCACCTTATTTAGTCCTGTATCTCATCATCATACGTTGCTCCATGGGGCAGAGGACACAGAGATCCAGCTCCAATGAAGTGAGACCTCAACATGGGGGTTTCCACAGGAAGAGGGTCTGCAGGCAGAGGGTTCACAGGCAGATGATCAGCACCCTCAATATCTCTGAGCACCAGTGTCTCAAGAAGCTCAGGCTTTCATGGCAGGTCAGCACTGGCATCCACAGCCTCCTGGAAGAGGACCTCGTTCCCAATGGGACACGTGGGCACACTTTGCCTGTGACAATCAAGATGCCTGCCACAGGAGGTCCACCCCAAATTCCAAAGAAAATGGTCGTGGTTGTTGGAGGTGTGTTACGTTAGTCCCCGGGACATCACTGCAGGAATTCCTTTGGGTAATGTCCTCCGCCCAACCATCATCAGTTTACCAGTGGGCGTGGGGACTTAGTCCCCAAAAGAGAGAATCCCGCCCAACATCTGTGGAAGGTGATTGTGAGGCTTGGGTGCAAGAAGACAATAGGACGGGGGTGAACGTGAGTGCTGGTTGTTACAAATGAAATGTGAAGAGGCGGCAAGAGAGAGAGGAAAGAGTGGAGCTGCAAAACATGTTCTTTTGAGGAGTGACGTGCAGGAGAATGCTGGGAATGTCAGAGTACGGAGCTTGGCACCTTAACGTTTTCGGGTTCTCAATATTTCTGCTCTCCTGAAGTCCTGGATCCTCAGAATGCACTTTCTCCTGGTTGGACAGGCCACATTTATGGTGTTGATTTCCTTGGCCCCTTCCATTGCCAACTTCTTTCGTCTGGCCTATTTTTGTCATCCTTGAGAAAGGTCACCGCACTGCTTCCCCTCAGACCTTCAGGAGAGCTAGGTAAGCGTGATGGATCAGAATTTGGTGGGAGTGGAGAGGTGTGGGAGGGAATGGTGAGGTTTGGGGAGGGTGGGGAAGGAGTGTCGATAGCCTTTCTGGATCACCTCATCGTTCATGTAGTTGCTGCAGCAAAAAAATCCTGAGGCAGTTGATTCCACCGGGGTCCCATTCATTAGAAACTCTTCCTTTGTCAGGCTCAGTGTTTCATCCCAACCTCCCGCTCTGGTTGGGCAGGACAGCTGGAAGTGGCATGTAAATGTTGTGACTTATTTAAAGAGCTGCTGCAAAGGCTGATACATGACCTGCCATTTCCTTAGAGAATACGACTTTAAAAAAAGGCTGACGGGTGCCCTGAAAAATTGGATTGGATTTGATTTATTGTCACGTGTACCAAGGTACAGTGAATAATATTGTTCTGTATACAGTCCAGACAGATCATTCCATACATGAAAAAAACATTAAAACACCATATAAATACATAGGCACAGGCATCGGGTGAAGCAAATGGAGTGTAGTACTACTCAGTTGAGAAAATGTATGAAGATATCAGTTCAGTCCATAAGAGGGTCATTCAGGAGTCTGGTAACAATGGGGAAGAAGCTGTTTTTGAACCTGTTAGTGCATGTTCTTAGACTTTTGTATCTCCTGCCCGATGGAAGAAGTTGGAATAGAGAATAACCCAGGTGGGAGGGGTCTTTGATTATGCTGCCCACTTTCCCAAGACAGCGGGAACTGTAGACAGAGTCAATGGATGAGAGGGGGGTTCGCGTGATGGACTGGGCTATGTTGACGGCTCTCTGTAGTTTCTTAAGGTCCTGGGCCGAGCAGTTACCATACCTGGCTGTGATGCAGCCAGATAGGATGCTTTCTACGGTGCACCTGTAAAAATTTATAATAGTCAATGTGGACATGCCGAATTTCCGATGATTCCTGAGCAAGTATCGGCGCTATTGTGCTTTCTTGGTCGTAGTGTTGACCTGGGTGAACCAGGACAGATGGCTGGTGATGTGCATACCGAGCAATTTGAAGCTGTCAACCATCTCCACCTCAGCCCCATTGATGCAGACAGAGTTGTGTATGATACTTCACTTCCTGAAGACAATGACCAGTGTTGTAGTCGGTATTAGGGGTATTACAGTACCTAGGTTGAGGCTGTAAGATCATTGGTGTGAGAGGTACCTGAGACAGGAAGATCATTGGTGAAGCCTGCCTGCTAGTTCCGCCCAGTAAGGCGGAGTATAACAGTCTATGTCTCCCTAGAAGCTGTATTCTGTACCTGCGCTGCAGGGGGAAACATCTAGTCCAATAAAGCCTTCAATTGTCATCCAATCTCGCTTCTGGAATGATTGATCGAGCATCAATTTATTGGACTCGATTTTAAAGAATGGAGCTCCGAATCAAGCCAGAGTGTCTGCAACTCAGCCCCCACGCGGTAAACTCAGAGGCAACCTTCAAACACTGGCTGGCGTGCTTCAACGGGTACCTCAGGACGGCCACGACTACACCCACGGAGGAGCAGAAGATGCAAGTTCTCCATTCGAGGGTGAGCCCAGAGATCTACACCCACATCGAGGATGCGAACGATTTCAAGGCCGCGATGGCCCTGTTGAAAGGACACTACATTCGCCCAGTAAATCAGGTTTATGCCTACCATCTGCTAGCGATAAGGCGACAAATCCTGGGGGAATCGCTGGATGAATTCTACCGCGCGCTCCTCGTGCTAGGTAGGAACTGTGACTGCCCGCAAGTTTCAGCCAGCGAACCTTTAATCCCGGACGCATTCTTTGCAGGTATGCTGTCCTCCCAAATCCGTCAGCGGCTGCTGGAGAAAGAGACACTAGGCCTCAAGGAGGCACGGGCCCTTGCTAGCTCCCTGGATCTGGCCTCCCGAAACGCCCACGCGAACGTCCCCGACCGCGTGGCAGCCCCTTGGGCAGCGTGGAACCCACCCGCGGCCGATCCCGATGCATCCCCCACCCTCCCACAAGCTTGTGCCGCGCGGCTACCAGGCAACCCCGGGGGGCCTCGCTGTTACTTTTGCGGGCAAGCCAAGCACCCCCGGCAGCGCTGCCCGGCCCGCTCCTCCACCTGCAAAGGTTGTGGCAAAAAGGGCCATTTCGTGGCGGTATGCCAGGCCCGGGCGGTCGCCGCTGTCTCCGGGGGCGAACCGGGGCCGCCACCACACCTCTCTCCACGGGCCACGTGCGGGCCGCGGGCACCGCCATATTCATTTTCCCGAGCCATATGCGGGCCCTGGGTGCCACCATCTTGTTCCCCAGGGACCACAGCGATGCGTGGGCACTGCCATCTTGCCCACCCCCAGCCATGTGCGACCCATGGGCGCCGCCATCATGGCTGGAGTCTCAGGAACCCGGTTCGGATGACCACACACCGCCCGAGGAAAATCTTCAACTTTTACCACCACTTGCTTTGGTGACCCTGGACGAGTCTTGGCCCCGAACACTCTCGACCGCGACGACGTCCGTGCTCATCAACGGGCGCAAAAGATCCTGCCTGATCGACTCCGGGAGCACAGAGAGCATCATACACCCCATCACGGAAGGCGCTGTTCTCTTCCCATACACCCAGTTAACCAAAGAATCTCCCTGGCCTCCGGGTCTCACTCTGTAGAGATCAAGGGGTTCTGCGTAGCGAACATCACGGTCCAGGGAAGAGAATTAAAAAATTTCCGACTCTACGTCCTCCCTCACCTCTGCGCTGCCATGCTCCTGGGACTGGACTTCCAATGCAACCTCCAGAGCTAAACCTGTAAATTCGGGGGCCCTAAACCCCCCCTCACTGTCTGCAACCTCACGACCCTCAAGGTCGACCCGCCTTCCCTTTTTGTGAACCTCACCCCAGATTGCAAACCCGTCGCCACCAGGAGCAGACAGTACAGTGCCCAGGGCCGGACCTTCATTAGGCCGGAAGTCCAGCGGCTACTGAAGGAAGGTATAATCGAGGCGAGCAACAGCCCCTGGAGAGCTCAAGTAGTGGTTGTAAAGACCGGGGAGAAGCGCAGGATGGCCATCGATTATAGTCAGACCATCATTAGGTATATGCAGCTCGACGCGTACCCTCTCCCCCGCATATCTGATCTGGTCAATCAGATTGCACAATACAAGGTCTTTTCCACGGTGGACCTCAAATCCGCCTACCACCATGTGGTATTATAGGTATTATGGTACCTGACAGGCTAAAGCACCATTGGTGGAAACTGTATGCTTTCTATTGGTAGAATGTATGATAGCTCCACCCTAATCGGCGAGGTATAAGAACCCGTGCCGCCCCAGCAGCCTTCCTTCTGTACCTGAGCTGCTGGGGGAAACATCTCGCTTATTAAGGCCTTCAGTTGGACGATAACCTCGCTTTAGTGGTCGCTGATCGTGCATCAATTTAATAAGCTAATTTTTTAAGAAGAAAGGATGGAGCTCCGAATCAAGCCGGAGTGTCTGCAGCTCAGCCCCCACGCGGCGAACTCAGCGGCAATCTTTAAGCACTGGCTGGCGTGCTTTAAAGGGTATCTCGAGATGGCTGAAAACGCACCCACGGGAGAGCAGAAACTGCACGTCCTGCACTCAAGGGTGAGCCCGGAGATTTACATCCTTATCGAGGAAGCCGAAGACTTCGATGCAGCAATAGAGCTGCTAAAAGGACACTATATTCGCCCGGTAAACCAGGTCTACGCCCGGCACCTGCTTGGAACAAGGCGACAAACCCCTGGGGAATCGCTGGGGGAATTCTACCCTGCACTCCTGGTGCTGGGCAGAAGCTGCGGCTGCCCGCAAGCTTCGGCGAGCGAACACACGGAACTCTTAGTCCGGGACGCTTTTGTGGCAGGTATGCTATCGTCACAAATCCGCCAGCGCCTGTTAGAAAAGGACACCCTGGGTCTCAGGGAGGCACGGGCCCTTGCAGACTCCCTGGACGTGGCCTCCAGGAACGCCCGCGCTTACGTTCCCGACTGCGCTGCAGCCCCTTGGGCAGCGTAGAACCCTTCCGCGGCCGACTACGAGACTTCCCCCATTCGCCCACAGGCCTGCACTGCAAGGCAGCCTGGCAACCCCGAGGGGAAAGCACCCCCGCCAGCGCTGCCCGGCCCACGCAGCCACCTGCAAGGGATGCGACAAAAAGGGCCATTTCATGGGGGTATGTCAGGCCCGGGCAGTTGCCGCGGTCTCCGGCGGCGAATGCGGACCGCAGCCACTAACTTCTCCACGGGTCCCGTGCGGCCAGCGGTTGCCGCCATCTTCATATCCCAGGGCCACGTGCGGACCCCAGGCGCCGCCATCTTGTTCCGCGGACGCCACGTTGGAGGGAGGGGGGGCGCCATTTTGTCCACCCCCATCCATGTGCGACCAATGGGAGACGCCATCTTGGTTGAACCCCAAGGACCCCTGCTCAGCTCACCACGGACTGCCCGAAGAGAACTCTCAACTGCTGCGACTAGCCTCGGTGACCCTGGATCAGTCTCGGCCTCGAACACTCTCAACTGCTACGACGACCATATTCATCAACGGGCACGAGACGTCCTGCCTAATCGACTCTGGGAGCACGGAGAGCTTCATACACCCTGACACGGTAAGGCGCTGTTACCTCCTCATCCACCCCATTAATCAAAAAATCTCCCTGGCCTCTGGTTCACACTCAGTGGAGATAAAGGGGGTTTGTGTAGCAAACCTCACAGTCCAGGGAAGGGAGTTCAAAAATTTCCATCTCTGCGTCCTTCCCCACCTCTGCGCGGCTACACTCCTGGGTTTAGACTTCCAGTGTAACCGACAAAGTCTATCCTTCCAATTCGGCGGCCCTATACCCCCCGTTACTGTCTGCGGCCTCGCGACCCTTAAGGTCGACGCGCCTTCCCTGTTTGCGAACCTCACCCCGGATTGCAAACACGTCGCCACCAGGAGTAGACGCTACAGTGCTCAGGACCGGATCTTTATTAGGTCAGAGGTCCAAAGGCTACTGAGGGAAGAGGTCATTGTAGCCAGTAACAGCCCCTGGAGAGCTCAAGTAGTGGTGGTAAAGACCGGGGAGAAGCATAGGACGGGCATCGACTACAGTCAGACCATCAACAGGTTTACACTGCTTGACGCGTACCCTCTCCCCCGCATATCCGACCTGGTAAACAGGATCGCGCATTATAAGGTCTTCTCCATGGTGGACCTCAAGTCCGCCTACTACCAGGTCCCCATCCGCACTAGTGACCGCAAATATACTGCCTTCGAGGCAGACGGGCGGCTATATCACTTCTTAAGGGTTCCCTTCGGTGTCACTAACGGGGTCTCGGTCTTCCAGCGCGAGATGGACCGAATGGTTGACCGGTACGGTTTACGGGCAACATTCCGGTATCTCGATAATGTCACCATCTGCGGCCATGACCAGCAGGACCACGACACCAACCTCCGAAAATTTCTCCAGACCACTAAAATCCTTAACCTTACATACAACAAGGATAAATGCGTGTTTATCATAGAATTTACAGCACAGAAGGAGGCCATTCGGCCCATCGTGTCTGCACCGGCTCTTGGAAAGAGCAACCTACCCAAGGTCAACACCTCCACCCTATCCCAGTAACCCCACCCAACACTAAGGGCAATTTTGGACACTAAGGGCATCATGGCCAATCCACCTAACCTGCACATCTTTGGACTGTGGGAGGAAACCGGAGCACCCGGAGGAAACCCACGCACAACTGGGAGGATGTGCAGACTCCGCACAGACAGTGACCCAAGCCGGAATCAAACCTGGGACCCTGGAGCTGTGAAGCAATTGTGCTATCCACAATGCTACCGTGCTGACCGTCGAGCCATCCTCGGCTACGTCGTGCGAAATGGACTCATATGCCCCGACCCTAAACGCATGCGCCCCCTTATGGAGTTCCCCCTCCCTCACTGCCCCAAGGCCCTGAAACGTTGCCTAGGGTTGCTACTACGCCCAGTGGGTTGCTACTACACGGACAAGGCCCGTCCCCTGATCCAATCCACAACTTTTCCCCTGTCGATAGAGACCCGCCAGGCCTTCAGCCGCATCAAAGCAGACATTGCAAAGACCACGATGCATGCCATCGACGAGTCCCTCCTCTTCCAAGTTGTGAGCGATGCGTCCGACGTAGCTCAGGCGGCCACCCTCAACCAAGCGGGCAGACCCGTGGACTTCTCTCGAACCCTCCATGCTTTCGAAATCCGCCACTCCTCAGTCAAAAAGGAGGCCCAGGCCATAGTAGAAGCTATGCGACATTGGAGGCATTACCTGGCCTGCAGGAGATTCACTCTCCTCACTGACCAACGGTCAGTTGCTTTCATGTTTGATAATGCACAGAGGGGCAAGATAAAAAACGACAAGATCTTGCGGTGGAGGATCGAACTCTCCACCTACAACAAGAGATCTTGTATCGTCCCGGGAAGCTAAACGAGCCTCCTGACGCCCTGTCCCGCGGCACATGTGCCACCGCACAAGTGGACCGCCTCCGAGCCCTCCACGAGGAACTCTGCCACCCGGGGGTCACTCGCTTCTTCCATTTTGTCAAGACCCGCAACCTGCCCTACTCCATCGAGGAGGTCAGGACAGCCACCAGGGACTGCCAAATCTGCGCGGAGTGCAAACCGCACTTCTACCGGCCAGAGAAAGCGCACCTGATAAAGGTTTCCCATCCCTTTGAACGCCTCAGTATGGACTTCAAAGGCCCCCTCCCCTTCACTGACCGCAACGCGTACTTCCTGAACGTGATTGACGAGTACTCCCGGTTCCCATTCGCAATCCCCTGCCCCGACATGACCGCAGCCACCGTCATAAAAGCCCTCCACAGTATCTTTACCCTGTTCGGTTTCCCCGCCTACATACACAGCGATGGGGGTTCCTCCCTGTGGTATTATAGGTATTACGGTACCTGACAGGCTAAAGCACCATTGGTGGAGACTGTATGCTTTCTATTGGTAGAATCTATGATAGCTCCACCCTGATAGACGGGGTATAAGAACCCGTGCCGCCCCAGCAGCCCTCATTCTGTGCCTGAGCTGCTGGGGGAAACATCTAGCTTAGTAAAGCCTTCAATTGGACTACAACCTCACTTTAGTGGTCATTGATCGTGCATCACATCATCTCCCCATCCGCCCGGACAGCCGCAAGTACACTGCATTCGAAGCAGATGGGCGGCTCTACCACTTCCGAAGGGTTCCCTTCGGTGTCATAAGTGGAGTGTCGGTCTTCCAACGGGAGATGGACCGAATGGTTGACCGGTACGGTTTGTGGGCCACGTTTCCGTACCTCGACAACGTCACCATCTGCGGCCACGACCAGCAGGACCACGACACCAACCTCCGCAAATTCCTCCATACCGCAAAAACCCTTAACTTAACCTAGAACAAGGACAACAAGGACAAATGTGTGTTCAGCACCGACCGTCTAGCCATCCTCGGCTACAAAGTGCATGATGGAGTCATAGGCCCAGATCCCGAACGCATGCACCCCCTCATGGAGTTTCCCATCCCCCACTGCTCCAAGGGCCTGAAATGCTGCCTGGGTTTTTTTTCATATTATGCTCAGTTGGTCCCCAATTATGCGGACAAGGCCCGTCCACTAATCCAATCCTCGGTTTTCCCTTTTCGGCAGAGGCCCGCCAGGCCTTCAGCCACATAAAGACGGACATCGCAAAGGCCACGATGCACGCAATCGATGAATGCCTTCCCTTCCAAATTGAGAGCGACGCGTCCAACGTAGCTCTGGCGGCCACCCTCAACCAAGCGGGCAGGCCCATGGCCTTCTTCTCACACACCGTCCTTGCTTCAGAAATCCGTCATTCCTCCGTTGAAAAGGAGGCCCAGGCCATAGTAGAAGCTGTGTGGCACTGGAGGCATTTCCTGGCCGGCAGGCGATTCACGCTCCTCACTGACCAACGGTCGGTAGGTTTCATGTTCGATAATGCACAGCGGGGCAAGATAAAGAACGATAAGATCTTATGGTGGAGGATCGAGCTTTCCACCTACAGCTATGAGATCTTGTATCGTCCCGGGAACCTAAACGAGCCTCCTGATGCCCTATCCCGTGGCACATGTGCCAATGCACAAGTGGACCGACTCCGGGCCCTCCATGTGGACCTCTGCCACCCGGAGGTCACTCGATTCTTCCATTTTATGAAGACCCGCAACCTGCCCCACTCCCTCGTGGAGGTCAGGACCGCCACCAGGAACTGCCAAATCTGCGCGGAATGCAAGCCGCACTTGTACAGGCCAGAGAAAGCTAATAAAGGCTTCCCGTCCCTTTGAACGCCTCAGTCTGGACTTCAAAGGGCCCCTCCCCTCCACCAACCGCAACACGTACTTCCTGAACGTGATTGACGAGTACTCCCGGTTCCCATTCGCCATCCCCTGCCTCGACATGACCGCAGCCACCGTCATAAAAGCCCTCCACAGTATCTTTACCCTGTTCGGTTTCCCCGCCTACATACACAGCGATGGGGGTTCCTCCTTCATGAGCGACGAACTGCGTCAATTCCTGCTCAGCAAGGGCATCGCCTCGAGCAGAACGACCAGTTATAACCCCTGGGGAAACGGACATGTAGAGAGGGAGAACGGAACGGTCTGGAAGACCGTCCCACTGGCCCTGCGGTCCAGGAATCTCCCAGTCTCCCGCTGGCAGGAGGTCCGTCCCGATGCACTCCACTCCATCCGATCACTGCTGTGTACCTCGACAAATGAAACACCTCATGAACGTCTCCTTGTCTTCCCTAGGAAGTCCTCCTCTGGGACCTCGCTCCCAACCTGGCTGGCAGCTCCTGGGCCCATTCTGCTCCGCAAACACGTGCGGGCGCACAAGTCGGAACCATTGGTAGAGCGGGTCCACCTCCTTCATGCTAACCCTCAGTCCGCCTATGTGGCATCCACTGGATCCCCCCCCACCCCCCCACCAACCTCACCCTCCTTCCCACCGGCGCACCCCACGGCTGACCCCTTCCCAGGTGGATAGGTTCTTCCACTGGTCCCACCCAGGGGTGATGAAGCTACCGAAGAAGCCAAAGTCATACTCCCGGAGTCACGGATGCCCGAGCCGGCGCTTGCATCACCGCCGAAACTGCGATGATAACAGAGGACGACCAGGGCCCCCGATCGACTAATTGCTTCATTCTGATACGTACATGTAAAATGAATACTATAAATAGTTGTGACATGTAATAAGGCAAAACACTGTACCACCAACGGGTACCACCATAACCTCTACCACTGTATGACGCGAGACCACCACCCCGCCGGACTCTTTTTTTTAACAGGGGGTGAATGTGGTAGTCGGTATTAGGGGTATTACGGAACCTAGGTTGAGGCTGTAAGGTCATTGGTGTGCGAGGTACCTGAGACAGGAAGATCATTGGTGAAGCCTGCCTGCTGGGTCCGCCCAGTAAGGCGGAGTATAAGAGTCTGTGTCTCCCTAGCAGCTTCATTCTGTACCTGGGGGAAACATCTAGTCCAATAAAGCCTTCAATTGTCATCCAATCTCGCTTCTGGAGTCATTGATCGAGCATCAACCAGCTCCTTAGTTTTTCTGATGTTGTGGGAGAGATTGTTATCATTACACCACGCCACTCGGTTCTCTCTCTTCCTCCTGTACTCTGACTCATTGTTGTTCGAGATCCAACCCACTAAGGCTGCGTCATCAGCAAACCTGTAGATGGAGTTGGAGCCAAATTGTGCCACACAGTCGTGTGTGTATAGGGAGTATAATAGGAGGCTAAGTACACAGACTTGCGGGGACCCGGTATTGAGGATTATCGTGGAGAAAGTGTTGTTGTTTATCCTTGCTGATTGTGGCCTATGGGTCAGGACGTTGTGGGCCCAGTTGCAGAAGGAGGAGCTGAGTCCAAGGTTTGGGAGATCTTTATAATGATGAAATGTTTTGATACAGCGGACACAGAAAGTTTCCTCTTGTGAGGACGAACATAACCAGAGGCCATCAATATAAGACAGTCAGTGAGAAATCCAATCAGGAATTCAGAAGAAAACTCGTTATACCCAGAGAGTGGCGACAGTGTGGAACTTGCTACCACAAGGAGTGGTTGAAGTTAATAGTATTTAAGGGGAAACTGTTTGAGGGAGAAGAGGGCTGATGGTCACCATGGTAGATTTTGATGAGAAAAGATGGTAGGACACTCAAGGGAGCATGTAAACACCAACATGGAGTGGTTAGGGCCAAATGATCTGTTTCTGTGCCCTGTATCCTACATAAGACTTGAAAATTCCATCCACTGAGATAGAAACTGAAATCAGGCAACGCACTGTTCAAGGTGTCAGATAACAAGTCAAATTCTTCAAAAAATATTTTCCAGTTCACTGCTTTGTTGTTTCAGATTTTGAAGAAAGGTTGGACATGCTCAGTGGCGTGTGAGACAGATGTACAGAGCTGTCGAATTGAAACTGTGACATAAATCAAGACCGCAACAACTAGAGAGATCAGAAATACCCAGAGCAGCATTGTTAGCTTTAGAGCATTAATTGACAACATACATGTCCAGTAAGCGAGGCTTCTGGAATTTTCCTGACAGTCCATAATGCAAGAGACCACCAATGTTGTGAAGATGTGGAGATGTCGGCGTTGGACTGGGGTGTGCAGAGTAAGAAGTCTTACAACACCAGATCAAAGTCCAACAGGTTTATTTGGAATCACGAGCTTTCGGAGCGTAGCTCCTTCATCAGGTAAGTTTCCAAATAAACCGACTTTAACCTGGTGTAAGTCTTCTTACAATGTTGTGAAGATTAGGAAAGGGGACAAGAAGTGTGCAGGTAGTGGTAAATTTAGGTTTTCCAAAGGTGTAAATTTTGGGAGACAAGAAGATTAAGGGAAGGGAGAAGTGTGTGGAAAACAATAAATAAGAAAAGGTGATGAGTCCTGAGGTGAAGTGAAAAGTGAAAGTGAAAATTGGTGAGGCTACAGGAAGAAGAAAGAAAGGTTAGGATGATATATCTGGGGCAGCACGGTGGCACAGTGGTTAGCACTGCCTTCTCACTGCGCCGAGGTCCCAGGTTCGATCCCGGCTCTGGGTTACTGTGTGGAGTTTGTACATTCTCCCTGTGTTTGCGTGGGTTTCGCCCCCACAATCCAAAGATATGCAGCGTAGGTGGATTGACCACGCTAAATTACCTCTTAAGTGGGAAAAATGAACTGGGTACACTAAATTTATTTTAAAAAAGGATGATATACCTGGAATTTTGGAAGAACAAGTTCAGGGAAACAAGGACCAGAATTGGTTTCAATAAAAATCTGAAATAAATAAAAGAAAGTGCGTCATGAACATTGGAAAGGAAGTAACCATTGCATCCTACAAACCTGTTCATTGAGGCGAGATTAGGAGCTCCAGGTGATAGATACTTTTTTGCTCATAGCTTGTGAATTAGTGTGGCCCAGCTGCCAGTCAAACCTGACCACACCTAAGATCTTAGATAAATTTGAGCTTTGTTATTACAAAGAACAACAAAGAACAAAGAACAAAGAAATGTACAGCACAGGCCAATGCAGGCCCTCCAAGCCCGTGCCAACCATTCTGCCTGACTAAACTACAATCTTCTACACTACCTGGGTCCGTATCCCTCTATTCCCATTATATTCATGTATTTGTCAAGATGCCCCTTAAATGTCACTATCGTCCCTGCTTCCACCACCTCCTCCGGTAGCGAGTTTCAGGCACCCACTACCCTTTGTGTAAAACACTTGCCTCATACATCTACTCTAAACCTTGCCCCTCCCACCTTAAACCTATGCCCCCTAGTAATTGACCCCTCTACCCAGGAGAAAAGCCTCTGACTATCCACTCTGTCTATGCCCCTCATAATTTTGTAGACCTCTATCAGGTCGCCCCTCAACCTCCGTCGTTCCAGTGAGAACAAACCGAGTTTATTCAACCGCTCCTCATAGCTAATGCCCTCCATACCAGGCAACATTCTGGTAAATCTCTTCTGCACCCTCTCTAAAGCCTCCACATCCTTCTGGTAGTGTGGCGACCAGAATTGAACACTATACTCCAAGTGTGGCCTAACTAAGGTTCTATACAGCTGCAACATGACTTGCCAATTCTTATACTCAATGCCCCGGCCAATGAATGCAAGCATGCCGTATGCCTTCTTGACTACCTTCTCCACCTGTGTTGCCCCTTTCAGTGACCTGTGGACCTGTACTCCTAGATCTCTCTGACTTTCAATACTCTTGAGGGTTCTACCATTCACTGTATATTCCCTACCTGCATTAGACCTTCCAAAATGCATTACCTCACATTTGTCCGGATTAAACTCCATCTGCCATCTCTCCGCCCAAGTCTCCAAACAATCTAAATCCTGCTGTATCCTCTGACAGTCCTCATCTCTATCCGCAATCCGCTATTTTTTTTTTTCATTCATTTACAGGATGAGGGCTAGAACAGCAGTTATTGCCAATCCTTACTTCCCCTTCAGAAGGTGGTGGTAAGCTGTTCCTTGAACTGCTGCAGACCCTGAGGTGTACGTACACCCACAGTGCTGATAGGGAGAGAGTTCCAGGATTTTGACCCAGCGACGCAAAAGGAACAGTGACATATTTCCAAGTCAGAATGGTGAGTAGCTTGGAGGGGAACTTCCAAGTGGTGTTTCCAGGTATCTGCTGCTCCTGTTCTTCGCGATGGCAGTGGTCATGTGTTTGGAAAGTGCTCCGAAGGAAGCTTGGTGAGTTCCTGCAGTGCATCTTGTAGATGGGACATAAGGTTGCCACAACGTAAGGATTTAATGTTTGTGGAAGGGATAGCAATCTGTAGGCTGCTTTGTTCTAGTTGAGCTTCTTGTGATGAATGTGATATAAAATAGTTACTTTAGAGATACTAGTTAATGTAATGTAGAAATAAGCCACTTTGATTCTGGCAGTTAGGGACAAAGGGATTTGAGACCGCATGGAAAAAGCAGGAAGAGGTGTGTCTATGAGAGTGATGCTGCATTGATAGGGGCCAGAGAAAGGGATTGGAAGTGAGCCAATCAGAATAGATCAAACAGGTCAGGGGGGACATAGGCTGACCTATGTCCATCGAGTATGTGAAACTTGATACCATTTGAATTGATTTTGCAGAGATCCTTTTGTCTCTTTGTTCAGTCGCTTTCTGGAGTGTAAGAGGCTGGATGTCTCTTATGTTTCTGTAAGATGAATTAAGCTTGCAAGCTAAATAAATAACTTCTTTTTACGTGCGAATCCATCTCAACTTTTATTGAGGCCAGACTGACAGAGAAAGAAATTTGGGAATCAACACTTGAGTGCTGTTGGAGCTGCACTTATCCAGGCATGTGGGGAGTATTCCATTACACTTCTGACTTGTGCCTTGTAGATGGTGGACACAGATTCATAGATTCATAATGACACCTCACGAACGTCTCCCTGTCTTCCCCAGGAAGTCTTCCTCTGGTACCTCGCTCCCGACCTGGCTGGCAGCTCCTGGACCCGTCCTGCTCCGAAAACACGTGCGGGCGCACAAATCAGACCCATTGGTTGAGAGGGTCCATCGCCTCCACGCTAACCCTCAGTACGCCTACGTGGCGTACCCCAACAGCCGACAGGATACGGTCTCCCTACGGGACATGGCGCCCGCTGGATCCACACATACACCCCCGCCACCAGTCCCACCCTCCATCCCACCGGTGCACCCCACAGCCGCCCCTTTCCCAGGTCAGTCAGCCCTGCCACCGGCCCCGTCCAGGGGTGATGAAGCTGCCACAGAAGCCGAAACCATGCTCCCGGAGTCACAGACGCCCGAACCTCCACCGGCATCACCACCAAAGCTACGATGATCGCAGAGGACGAGCATGGCCCCCGATCGACTAATTGCTTCATTTTGAAATGTACATTACTGTTGTAAATAGTTAAGATGTAATGAGGCAAAATGCTGTACGGAGGCATTACTGTACCTTCATAACCGTAACTTCTACCACTTTTACCACGTTGTAATACGAAGCCACCACCCCTGCCGGACTCTTTTTTAACAGGGGGTGAATATGGTAGTCTGTGTTAGGAGGATTATGGTACCTGGTAATGCCGGAATACCATTGGTGGAGAATGTACTTGTTCCCATTGATTAAGCTTGTATGTTAGCTCCGCCCTGCAAGGCGGGGTATAAGAATCCATGCCGCCCCAGCAGCTTTCTTCTGTACCTGCGCTGCTGGGGGAAACATCTAGCGTATTAAAGCCTTCAATTGATTCCAATCTCATTTCTGGGGTTATTGATCGTGCATCAATTTAATACGCCAGATTTATAGAATGGAGCTCCGAATCAAGCCGGAGTGTCTGCAACTCAGCCCCCACGCGGCAATCTCAGCGGCAACCTTGAAGCACTGGCTGGCATGCTTCAACGGCTATCTTGGAACGGCCAAAAACACACCCACGGGAGAACAGAACCTACAAGTTCTACACTCGATGGTGAGCCCAGAAACCTACACCCTCATCGAGGATGCGGACTATTTCGATGCAGCAATGGAGCTGCTGAAAGGACATTATATTCGTCCTGTAAACCAGGTCTACGCCTGACATCTATTAGCGACGAGGCAACAAATCCCTGGGGAATCACTGGAAGAATTCTACCGTGCGCTCCTGGTGTTGGGGAGAAATTGCAGCTGCCCGCAAGTTTCGGCGAGCGACCAGACAGAACTTTTGATCTGGGGCGCTTTCGTTGCAGGTATGCTATCGTCCCAAATCTGCTAGCGATTACTGGAGAAAGAGACACTAGGCCTCAAGGAGGCAATGGCCCTTGCCGGCTCCCTGGATGTGGCCTCCCGAAACGCCCACGCTTACGTCCCCGACTGCGCGGCAGCCCCTGGGCAGCGTGGAACCCCCCCGCGACCGACCCCGAGGCATCTCCCATCCCTCCACAAGCTTGTGCTGCGAGACTGCCTGGCAACCCCGGGAGGCCCCTCTGCTATTTTTGCGGGCATGCCAAGCACCCCCGACAGCGCTGTCCAGACCGTTCATCCACCTGCAAGGGATGCGGTAAAAAGGGCCACTTCGTGGCGGTTTGTCAGGCACGGGCGGTCGCTGCGGTCTCCGGAGGCGAATACGGACCGCCACCACAACCCTCTCCCCGGTCCCCGTGCGGCCAGCGGGCGCCGCCATCTTCCTCCTCCAGGGCCACATGCGGCCTCCAGGCACCACCATCTTGTCCCGCGGGTGCCACGTGCGAAGGATGGGCGCCGCCATTTTGTGCACCCACAGCCATGTGCGACCAATGGGCACCGCCACCTTGGATGGATCCCCAGGACCCCAGTTCGGCTGACCACACACCGCCCGAAGAAAACATTCAACTGCTGCCACGAGTAGCCTCGGTGACCCTGGATCAGTCTCGGCCCCGAACACTCTCGACTGCTACGACGACGGTGCATATCAATGGGCATTAAACGTCCTGCCTAATCGACTCTGGGAGCACGGAGAGCTTCATACACCCCGACACAGTAAGGCGCTGTTCTCTCCTCGTCCACCCCGTTAATCAAAAAATCTCCCTGGCCTCCGGATCTCACTCAGTAGAGATCAAGGGGTTTTGTGTAGCTAACCTCACGGTCCAGGGAAGGGAGTTCAAAAACTACCAACTCTACGTCCTTCCCCACCTCTGCGCAGCCACACTCCGAGGGTTGGATTTTCAGTGCAACCTCCAAAGTCTAACGTTCAAATTCGGCTGCCCTGTACCCCCCCTCACTGTCTGCACCCTCACGACCCTCAAGGTCGATCTGCCTTCCCTGTTTGCGAACCTCACCCCGGATTGCAAACCCGTCGCCACCAGGAGCAGACGGTACAGTGCCCAGGACCGGATCTTTATTATGTCAGAGGTCCAACGGTTACTAAGGGAAGGCGTCATTGAGGCTAGCAACAGCCCCTGGAGAGCTCAAGTAGTGGTTGCAAAGACCAGGGAGAAGCATTGGATGGTCATCGACTACAGTCAGACCATCAACAGTTTACGCAGCTAGACGCATACCCTCTCCCCCACATATCCGACCTGGTCACCAGGATCGCGCAATACAAGGTCTTTTCCACGGTGGATCTTAAGTCCGCCTACCACCAGCTCCCCATCCGCACGAGTGACCGCAAATAAACTGCCTTCAAAGCAGATGGGTGGCTCTACCACTTCCTAAGGGTTCCCTTCAGTGTCACTAATGGGGTCTCGGTCTTCCAACGAGAGATGGACTGAATAGTTGACCGGTACGGTTTACGGGCCACATTCCTGTACCTTGATAATGTCACCATCTGCGGCCACAACCAGCAGGACCACGACACCAACCTCCGGAAATTCGTCCAGACCGCAAAAATCCTTAACCTCACGTATAACAAGGAGAAATGCGTGGTCAGCAACGACCGCCTAGCCATCCTCGGATACGTGGTGCATAATGGAGTTATAGGCCCCGACCCTGAACGCATGCGCCCCGTATGGAGTTCCCCTCCTGCACTGCTCCAAAGCCCTGAAGCGCTGCCTAGGTTTTTTTTCCTACAATGCCCAGTGGGTCCCCAACTATGCGGACAAGGCTCATCCACTGATCCAATCCTCAGTTTTTCCCCTGTCGATAGAGGCCGGCCAGGCTTTCAACCGCATCAAAGCAGACATTGCAAAGGCCACGTGCACGCCATCGACAAGTCTCTCCCCTTCCAGGTCGAGAGCGACGTGTCCGACGTAGCTCTGGCGGCCACCCTCAACCAAGCGGGCAGCCCTGTGGCCTTCTTCTCACGCACCCTCCATGCCTCTGTAATCCGCCATTCCTCAGTCGAAAAGGAGGCCCAGGCCATAGTAGAACCTATGCGACATTGGAGGCATTACCTGTCCGGCAGGAGATTCACTCTCCACATTGACCAATGGTCGGTTGCTTTCATGTTCGATAATGCACAGCGGGGCAAGATAATAATGACAAGATCTTACAGTGGAGGATCGAACTCTCCACCTACAACTATGAGATCTTGTATCATCCCAGGAAGCTAAACAAGCCTCCTGATGCCCTATCCCGCGGCACATGTGCCAACGCACAAGTGGACCGCCTCCGAGCCCTCCACGAGGACCTCTGCCACCCGGCGATCACTCAATTTTTCCACTTCATCAAGACCCGCAACCTGCCCTACTCCATCGAGGAGGTCAGGACAGCCACCAGGGACTGCCAAATCTGCGCGGAGTGCGAGTCGCATTTCTACAGGCCAGAGAAAGCGCACCTGATAAAAGCTTCCCGTCCCTTTGAATGCCTCAGTGTGGATTTCAAAGGCCCCCTCCCCTCCACAGACTGCAACACGTACTTCCTGAACGTGATTGACGAGTACTCCCCGTTCTCATTCGCCATCCCCTGCCCCGACATAACCGCAACCACCGTCATAAAAGCCCTCCATAGTATTTTTACGCTGTTCGGTTTCCCCGCCTACATACACAGTGATAGGTGGTCCTCCTTTATGAGCGACGAACTGCGTCAATTCCTGCTCAGCAAGGGCATTGCTTCGAGCAGGACGACCAGCTACAACCCCCGGGTAACGGACAGGTAGCGAGGGAGAACGGAACGGTCTGAAAGACCGTCCCACTGGCCCTATGGTCCAGGAACCTCCCAGACTCCCGCTGGCAGGAGGTCCTCCCGGATGCCTTCCACTCCATCCGGTCACTGCTCTGTACCACGACCAACCAAACACCTCACGAACGTCTCCTTGTCTTCCCCAGGAGGTCCTCCTCTGGGACCTTGCTCCCAACCTGGCTGGCAGCTCCCGGACCCGTCCTGCTCCAAAAACACGTGCGGGCGCACAAATCAGAGCCATTGGTCGAGAGGGCACATCTCCTCCACGCTAACCCTCAGTACGCCTACATGGCATACCCCGACGGCCGACAGGATACGGTCTCCCAACGGGACCTGCCGCCCACTGGATCCACACACACACACTCGCCACCAGTCCCACCCTCCCTCCCACCAGCGCACCCCACATCTGCCCCCTTCCCAGGTGGATTGGTTCTTCCGCCAGCCCCGCCTAGGCCCTGCCCACCGGCGCACCCCATAGCCGCCCCCTTCCCAGGTCAGTCGGCCCTTCCACCGGCCCCGTCTAGGGGCGATGAAGCTGCTACAGAAGCCGAAACCACGCTCCCGGAGTCACAGATGCCCGAATCTCCACCGACATCACCACCAAATCTACGACGATTGCAGAGGACGACCAGGGCCCCCGATCGACTAATTGCTTCATTTTGAAATGTACATTACTGCTGTAAATAGTTATGATGTAATGAGGCAAAACGCTGTATGGAGGCATTACGGTACCTTCATAACTGTAACTTCTACCACTTTTACCACATTGTAATACGAAGCTACCACCCCCGCCAGACTCTTTTTTAACAGGGGGTGAATGTGATAGTCTGTGTAAGGAGGATTACGGTACCTGGTTATGCCGGAATACCATTGGTGGAGAATGTACTTGTTCCCATTGGTTAAGCTTGTATGTTAGCTCCGCCCTGCAAGGCGGGGTATAAGAGCCCATGCCGCCGCAGCAGCTTTCTTCTGTACCTGCGCTGCTGGGGGAAACATCTAGCGTATTAAAGCCTTCAATTGTCTCCAACCTCGCTTCTGGGGTTATTGATCGAGCATCACCTAAAATTTACAGTGCAGAAGGAGGCCATTCGGCCCATCGAGTCTACACCTGCCCTTGGAAAGAGCACTCTACGTATCCCCACAGCTCCACCCTATCCCCGTACCTCCACCCTATCCCGGTAACACCATCCAACCCAACCGTTTTGGACACTAAAGGCAATTTAGCATAGCCAATCCACCTAACCTGCACATCTTTGGACTGTGGTAGGAAACTGGAGCACCCGGAGGAAACCCACGCGGACACGGGGAGAATGTGCAGACTCCACACAGACAGTGACCCAAGCCGCGAAGCGAACCTGGGACCCTGGAGCTGCTAAGCAACTGTGCGAACCATTGTGCTACCGTGCTGCTTTGGAGAGTCAGAAGGTGAATTGCTCTTCGCAGAATTTCTAGCCTTTGACCTGCTCTGGTAGCCACAGTATTTATATGGCTCGTCCGGTTCAGTTTCTGGTCAATTGTAACCACCAGGATGTTGATAGCGGGGGATTCAGTGATGGTAATGCAATTGAATGTCAAGCGGTGATGGTAAAATCCTCGCTTGTTGGAGATGGTCATTGTCAGGCACTTGTGTGGCGCGAAAGTTATTTGCCACTTGTAAGCCCAAGGTTGGATATTGTCCAGAGCTTGCTGTAGTTGGACATGGGCTGCTTCAGTATCTGAGGAGTTATGAATGGTACTGAACATCCCCACTTCTGTCCTTATAATGGGAAGGAGGTCATTGTTGAAGCAGCTGAAGGTGGTTGAGCCCAAGACACTGCCCTGAGGAACTCTTGCAGTGATGTCCTGCAATGGAGGTGATTGACCTCCACCCATCTCAACCATCTTCCTTTGCGCTCGGTATGACTCCAACCCACGGAGAACTTTCCACCTGATTCTGTAGCCATCTCAGATGGCCACCTGCAAAGGGCCATGGGAATTATAGCCAACCCAGGACTGAGACACACTCAGAGCTTGTGTGTGTATTTGCAACCCAGATAACTAGATGCGATCGAAACCCCCGTTCGTTTGCGTTCTAATGGCCCATTTCCCCAGAACAAAAGGACTGTACTCAGGTAACCGATACAGGTGCAGACTAACCGGCGCCACTCCCTTTGCTAAGAAAGCCCAAACAGCCAAGGTCAATGACCGCTCAGGACACGCCCAGCCATCAAGGCACCCGCCCCTTTATTGGCCAAAATCGAAGGCAGTGATCGAAGCCTGTCGAATTATTGGGTCCAAAGCTAAGGACCGCCCCAAAGAGTGCAAAATCCCAGAGGGATAAAAAGAGACACAGCCATGTGTTCGGTCTCGCTGGGCCCCGGCCTATGCCTAAAACCAAGTGTAGCATTACGACCAGAAGACAAGTTCAAGACCAACGATCGCTACTAGACGGATGAGCCCAGCAGAAACGAAGCCACTTCTTCTACCCAGCCACGCAAGATCCGCACAAAGGCCTTGTTCATCTGCAAAGAGCCGGTTGCCCTGAAGTTAAGTATAGGTTATTGTAGTTGTTAGGTGTAGTTTAACTTGTAGCGTTTTATGTTGCATGTCGAAGTAATCCTCGTGTATAAATAGACTATCTTTGAACTTGAACTGACTAACTGGTTGTTTAGTCTTTGATCAATATCTGGTAAAGCCTTGTGGTGGTATCATTTGATACCTGGCGACTCTGAAAAGCAATATTTTAATTAATAACTGCCATACCTAGTTAATTTGTCAACATTATTGGTGACACTGGTGGGATAGTATTCCACTCATTAAAAAGAGCAACATTATTGGTGACTCCGGTACCGATTGGCAACAATTCTCATTGACTCAAGTTTGGCTAGGGCTTCTTGATGCCACACTGAGTCAAATGCTACCTTGATGTCAAGGGCAGTCACTCTCCCCTCACCTCTGGCATTCAGCTCTTTTGTCCATGTTTGATCCTGGCGGAACCCAAACTGAGCACCCATAAGCAGGTTATTGCTGAGTAAGTGTACCGTGATTAATGACCTCTTCCTTACTGGTGATTGAAAGTAGACTGATGGGGCATGAACTGGATTTGTTCTGCTTTTCTTATACAGGACATACCTGGGCAATTTTCCACATTCCCGGATAGATGCCAATGTTGTAATGTACTGGGACAGATTGACTAAAGGCGCAGCAACCTTTAGAGCACAAGCCTTCTGGACCATTGCTGGAATATTGTCAGGGCCCATAGCCTTTGTCGTACCCAGTGCCTTCAGCTGTCTCTTGGTATTTTGTGGAGTGAATCGTATTAGCTGAAGACTGACATCTTCGATGCTGGGGACCTCCATTGGAGGTCGAGATGGATCATCCACTTGGCATTTCTGGCTGCAGTTTGTTGTGAATGCCTCAACTTTGCCTTTTGCACATATATGCTGGTCTCCTCCATCATTGAACATTGGGTTATCTGTGGCGCCTCCTCCTCCCATGAATTCTTCAATTGTCCACCAGAATTCACAGCTGGATGTGGCAGAACTGCAGAGCTTAGATCAGATCCATTGGTTGTGGGATCGCTTAGCTCTGTCTATTAATTGGTGTCAATGCTGTTTGGCACACATAGTCCTGTGTTGTCGCTTCACCAGGTCGACACCTCAATTTCAATACGCCTGGTCCTGTTCCTGGCATGCTCTCCTACAGTCTTCATTGCACGAGGTTGCTCCCCTGGCTTGGTGGTAATGGTAGAGTGGGGGATATTCCAGACCATGAGGTTACAGATTGTGGTTGAGCACAATTCTGCTCCTGCTGATGGCCACCAGTGTCTCATGGATGTCCAGCCTTGAGTTGCTAGACCTGTTCCAAGTCTATCCCATTTAGCATGGTGATGGTGCTACACAGCACAATGGAGGGTATTCTCAATGTGAAGACTAGACTTTGTCTCCACAAGGACTGTGTGGTGGTCACTCCTACTGATACTGTCATGGATAGATGCATCTGCAGCAAGCAGGTTGGTGAGAATGAGGTCTAATATGCATTTCCCTTCTGTTGGTTCCCTTTCCACCTGCCGCAGCCCCAGTCTAGCAGCTATGTCTCTGGAGACCAGCTTGGTCTGTGGAGTTTCTTGGATGAGCTCATCCAAAAATCTGTTGCCCATGTCTTAACTCGTGCCAAGTCCAATCATTGACCACCCCTGTGCTCACTGACTACATTGCTTCCAGGCCAAGCAAAATCCTGATTTTAAAGTTCTCAAGTCTGTTTTCAAATCTTTCCGTGGCCTCACTCCTTCTGTAGCCTCACAATCTTCTGATATTTCTGCGCTCTTCTGGTCTTTTTAGCATCTTGATTTGGTGTCTGTGCCTTCAGTTGTCTGAGTCCTCAGGTCCAGACTGCAACTCTCAACCTCCCTTCCTTATTTTTCTCTCTGAACACACTCCTTAAATCTCAATCACGTTGACAAAGGTTTCGCTCACCTGACTTAATATCCCACCTATGTGACTGAGTGTTGTGTCTTATTTTATAATGCTCCTGTGAATGTTTTATTATGTTAACGGTGCTCCATAAATAATGGTTTCTGATGTTGTCACTTTCTGACATTTTTCTTTTACAATTGAGTCCACTAGTACTAATTTGGTTGTAAAGTGGTTTGGGATTTCCCGAGGTTAGGAAAGGCGCTATAATGACCAATTGGTATCTTTTATGTTCAAACAAATTTTAATTTAATCACAGAATGAACCACATCAGCAACAAATAAATAGCTTAACAGTTATTGTTTCCACTGGAAAGAAGGAGGCTGAGGGGAGATCTGATAGAGGCCTACAAAATTATGAGAGGCATAGATAGGGTGGATAGTCATAGGGGCTTTTTCCAAGGGTGGCAGTGTCAATTACACGGGAGCACAGGTTCAAGGTGAGAGGGGGAAAGTTTAAGGGAGATGTGCAGAATATGTTTTTCACACAGAGAGTGGTGGGTGCCTGGGACGTGCTGCCAGAGGATGTGGTGGAAGCAGGCACATTAGCAACATTTAAGAGGCATCTGGATGGGTCCATGAATAGGGAGGAAATAGAGGAATATGGACCGAGTCAGGGCAGAAGGTTTTGTTTTTAGTTAGGGCATCATGATCAGCATAGGCTTGGAGGGCCGAAGGGCCTGTTCCTATGCTGTACCTTTCTTTGATCTTTGATCTTTGATCAAAGCAAGTTCTTTATTCATTTAGTACTTTTTATGTTTATTGACAAATGAGTAAGAAATGGTTATTCTCAATAGCAGTGGCCAGAAGGTCAGTGTTTTCACTCATACTCAAGCAATCAGCATGCATTGTGCACCATCACAAATACAGGGCGCAATTCAACTAAATGGGAACAAAGTCCCATAGCGAGAGTGTTTAGCCATGTGTTTCCCAGCGCTCACAGCACGAAGAAACACATTGGTATACAACGCCATTCCATTAAATAAGGGGCCTCAGCAAGGAATGCGCAGCCAAGGCCATATAAAGCCCCGTTTTCTACACCGAGGAGCTCCGCGCGCCGGAACTCCTCAGTGTAGCGAAAGATCGGGACGTAATTGAAATATGGCGTCCCAATTTCCGAGACCCCTGACGCTAGCCCTGACTGACTATGGGAGGGTCCTTGCACGTCCCCCGCACTCCCCAACACCCGCGCAAGGCACCCCCCACACAAAGAAATGGCAGGTTGACACCTTAGCAGTGCCAGAATGCCTAAGTGGCACCACCAGTGTCAGGGTACCAACTTGCCCAAAGGGCATGCACCCGGGGGCCAAGATCCCCTGGGAGACTCCTATGAGTGCTGGTCCATCTGGTTCCCATTTGCGGGGACCAGTACTGAAGGGCATCGTTCAAGGTCTTCAAGATGAACGGGATGGAACCCACACCTCGGAATCTGCACGTCAAAGTGAGACTAGCTGTCTCACTCTAATATGCAGATTTGCTAAAAACTGATCCTGCCCACAATGGGCAAGATCTACATCACCTGACCCCAATGCAATCTCACGAGGCGTGACGAGTTGGGTAGATCCCGGGAGCAGGATCTCCCGGCTTTTATCGGCCATGCTGCGCCACGACGAGCTGCTTTAGGGTACAGTGTGCCCGTTGGATCGCGTGCACAGAATCATGTGGGTCACAGGTGTCTCATTCCGCAGGTGAAAACAGTCCTCTTGCGATCTCACACAAGTGACCATTCATCATATATAACCACAGACAGTGCCCATCAGCAGGCAAGTCCACAATGGAAAGCATCACAGCCTGATCCGTCCACGATGAACATTTCTGCTCCAGGTGAGATCAACAAGCTCGACGCATACCAGGGATCAGCCTTGGACACTCACCTCGGCTTTGTGTTTGATTCTCTGCTAGTGAATGAATACCTTTACTCCTGACTTATTGAGCACACATCCAAACCTGCAGGTTAAAATAGCTTGGCTGACGATAGGAAATAAAATAGCATTGGTTAAATTTGGCCGAAAATATTTCAAAAAATAGTTTTACATTTGTCTCCTTTCGCCCTCGCTCTCTAAACGTTTTTGAGGTTATGGAAATCCATTTACTTCATAGGCCATTGATCACTATTTGGTTTGATGAAAATGGGTCGATAATTGCCACCATCATCTTGTTGAGTCTTGGAGAATGTTCATGGTACAGATAGCTTGATAGCTTGTAATAGCCTCCAAGGATAAATGATGTGATTAGAATGAGAGAAACCTCTTTAAAATCTTGATTCCAGTTTCATCTTCGGGGTAAAAGCACTTATAGAGGTCATTATTTTCCCTATTAATACCGAGTGCTGAAACACAGTGTTCCGATCTAGCAGTATTCAATTTATTGTTTTTTTTAACATGACCCATCCGCTGAGAAATTAATTGAAATTATTCAGATTCCCCAGTTGAACCTGGGCTTTGTTGACCTATTATGATCAGCCTGACACTCCGTGCTCCACAGGAACATGCCTTACAATCACCACAGGGGTGAATTTCATACTGCTGAGCCTCGGAAGCACTTTAGGAGTTTCCTGATGATAAGTGTGTGCAGTGAAGGGAGAGGACATGTGCAGTTCACAGCAGTTCAAATGTAATGTTCAAACTATTAAAAGCTACTAATAGTTTTTTTTAAAAAAGATCTTTTGACCTCTACTTCCTTATATTGACAGACGTTCAGCTTCTGACAGTCTCCGGGCTGGCACTGATACAAAGAACAAAAGAACAAAGAACAAAGAAAATTACAGCACAAGAACAGGCCCTTCGGCCCTCCCAGCCTGCGCCGATACAGATCATTTATCTAAACCTGTCTTCTATTTTCCAAGGATCTACTTCCCTCTGTTCCCCGCCAATTCATATATCCATCTAGATGCATCCTAAATGATGCTATCGTGCCCGCCTCTACCACCTCCGCTGGCAAAGCGTTCCAGGCACCCACCACCATCTGCGTAAAAAACGTTCCACGCACATCTCCCTTAAATTTTCCCCCTCTCACCTTGAAATCGTGACCCTTTTAATTGACACCCCCACTCTTGGAAAAAGCTTGTTGCTATCCACCCTGTCCATACCTCTCATAATTTTGTAGACCTCAATCAGGTCCCCCCTCAACCTCCATCTTTCCAACGAAAACAATCCTAATCTACTCAACCTTTCTTCATAGCTAGCACCCTCTGTACCAGGCAACATCCTGGTGAACCTCCTCTGCACCCTCTCTAAAGCATCCACATCCTTCTGGTAATGTGGCGACCAGAACTGCATGCAGTATTCCAAATGTGGCCTAACCAAAGTCCTATACAACCGTAATATGACCTGCCGACTCTTGTACTCAATACCCCGTCCAATGAAGGCAAGCATGCTGTATGCCTTCTTGACCACTCTATCGACCTGCATTGCCACCTTCAGGGTACAATAGACCTGAACTCCCAGATCGCTCTGTACATCAATTTTCCCCAGGACTCTTCCATTGACCGTATAGTCCACTCTTGAATTAGATCTTCCAAAATGCATCACCTCGCATTTGCCTGGATTGAGCTCCATCTGCCATTTCTCTGCCCAACTTTCCAATCTATCTATATTTTGCTGTCTTCTCTGACAGTCCTCCTCGCTGTCTGCAACTCCACCAATCTTAGTATCATCTGCAAACTTGCTAATCATACCACCTATACCTTCGTCCAGATCATTTATGTATATCACAAACAACAGTGGTCCGAGCACGGATCCCTGTGGAACACCACTAGTCATCTTTCTACGTTTTGAGACACTCCCTTCCATCACTACACTCTGTCTCCTGTTGCCCAGACAGTTCTTTATCCATCTAGCTAGTACACCCTGGACCCCATACGACTTCACTTTTTCCATCAACCTGCCATGGGAAACTTTATCAAACGCCTTACTGAAGTCCATGTATATGACATCTACAGCCCTTCCCTCATCAATTAACTTTGTCACTTCCTCAAAGAAGTGACAAATTTATTAGGTTTGTAAGACATGACCTTCCCTGCACAAAACCATGCTGCCTATCACTGATAAGTCTATTTTCTTCCAAATGTGAATAGATCCTATCCCTCACTATCTTCTCCAACAGTTTGCCTACCATTGACGTCAAGCTCACAGGTCTATAATTCCCTGGATTATCCCTGCTACCCTTCTTAAACAAAGGGACAACATTAGCAATTCTCCAGTCCTCCGGGACCTCACCCGTGCTCAAGGATGCTGCAAAGATATCTGTTAAGGCCCCAGCTATTTCGTCCTTCGCTTCCCTCAGTAACCTGGGATAGATCCAATCTGGACCTGGGGACCTGTCCACCTTAATGCCTTTTAGAATACCCAAAACTTCCCCCTTCCTTATGCCGACTTGACCTAGAGCATTTAAACATCCATCCCTAGCCTCAACATCCGTCATGTCCCTCTCCTTGGTGAATACCGATGCAAAGTACTCATTAAGAATCACACCCATTTCCTCTGACTCCACCCATAAATTCCCTCTTTTGTCTTTGAGTAGGCCAATCCTTTCTCTAGTTACTCTCTTGCTCCTTATATACGAATGAAAGGCTTTGGGATTTTCCTTAACCCTGTTAGCCAAAGATATTTCATGACCCCTCTTAGCCCTCTTTATTGCGTTATTTGGAGATTTGTCCTATTTTCCCGATATTCCTCCAAAGCTTCATCAGTTTTAAGTTGCCTAGATATTAACTATGCTTCCTTTTTCATCTTAGCTAGTCTCACAATTCCATCCGTCATCCTTGGTTTCCTAATCTTGTCATTTCTATCCCTCATTTTCACAGGGACATGTCTGTCCTGCACTCTAATCAACCTTTCCTTAGAAGACTCCCGCATTTCAAATGTGGATTTACCCTTAAACAGCTGCTCCCAATCCACCTTCCCTAGCTCCTGCCGAATTTTGTTATACTTGGCCTTTCCCCAATTTAGCACTCTTCCTTTAGAACCACTCTCGTCTTTGTCCATGAGTATTCTAAAACTTACGGAATTGTGATCACAATTCCCAAAGTAATCACCGACTGAAACTTCAACCACCTGGCCGGGATCATTCCCCAATACGAACATAGAACATTACAGTGCAGTACAGGCCCTTCGGCCCTCGATGTTGCGCCGACCCGTGAAACCACTCCAAAGTCCATCTACACTATTCCCTTATCGTCCATATGTCTATCCAATAACCATTTGAATGCCCTTAGTGTTGGCGAGATCACTACTGTTGCAGGCAGGGCATTCCACGACCTTACTACTCTCTGAGTAAAGAACCTACCTCTGACATCTGTCCTATATCTCTCTCCCCTCAATTTAAAGCTATGTCCCCTCATGCTAGACATCACCATCCGAGGAAAAAGGCTCTCACTGTCCACCCTAGCCAATCCTCTGATCATCTTGTATGCCCCAAATACGAGGTCCAGTATGGCCCCTTCCTAAGTTGGACTATTTACATACTGCTCTAAAAAACTCTCCTGGATGCTCCTTACAAATTCTGCTCCATCTCCGCCTCCAACACTACATGAGTCCCATTCAATGTTGGGGAAGTTAAAATCTCCCATCACGACCACCCTATTGCTCCTACATTTTTCTGTAATCTGTCTACATATTTGTAACTCTACTTTACGCTCGCTTTTGGGAGGCCTGTAGTAAAGTCCCAATAATGTTACTGCACCCTTCCTATTTCTTAGTTCTACCCATATTGCCTCAGTGCTCGAATCCTCCATCGTTCCCCCCTTAATCACAGCTGTGATATCATCTGAGGAGGGAGTAAGGTGCTCCTTTCATTTTGTTTCCGACATTTCCGCAAAGAGTGAGAAGAGAGCCAGGAGTTTACAGAAAGTGTAGCTGACTGGGAGCAGAGTCGGAGTGCGGAGATCTAGTTAGTCCACAGGGCAGCTATATTCTGTCAGATAAGAGGGGATGGAGGCTAGGCCAGTTGCATGCTCCTCCTGTAGGATGTGGGTGGTGGGGGATACCACCGGTGTCCCCGCTGACTATACCTGCGGGAAGTGCACTCAACTTCAGCTCCTCAAAGACCATGTTAGGGAACTGGAGCTGAAGATGGATGAACTTCGGATCATCCGGGAGGCAGAGGGGGTGATTGAGAAGAGTTACAGGGAGGTAACCACACCCAAGGTACAGGACAAGAATAGCTGGGTTACAGTCAGGGGGAAAAAAACAAAGAGGCAGACAGTGCAGGGATCCCTCGTGGCTGTTCCCCTTCAAAACAAGTATACCGTTTTGGATACTGATGGGGGGGATGACCTACCGGGGGAAGGCCCTAGCGGCCAGGTCTCTGGCCCTGAGTCTGGCTCTGGGGCTCAGAAGGGAAGGGGGGAGAATAGAAAAGCAATAGTTGTAGGAGATTCAATGGTTAGGGGAATAGGTTGGAGATTCTGTGGTCGCGGGCGAGACTCCCAGAAGGTATGTTGCCTCCCAGGTGCCAGGGTCAGGGATGTCTCAGATCGTGTCTTCAGGATCCTTAAGGGTTTACGAGCAGCCAGAAGTCGTGGTGCACATTGGTACCAACGACATAGGTAGGAAAAGGGGTGTGGAGGTAATAACCAAGTTTAGGGAGTTAGGCTGGAAGTTAAAAGCCTGGACAGACAGAGTTGTCATCTCTGGTTTGTTGCCGGTGCCACGTGATAGCGAGGCTAGGAATAGGGAGAGAGTGCAGTTGAACACGTGGCTGCAGGAATGGTGTAGGAGGGAGGGCTTCAGGTATTTGGATAATTGGAGCGTATTCTGGGGAAGGTGGGACCTGTACAAGCAGGACGGGTTGCATCTGAACCAGAGGGGCACCAATTCCTGGGAGGGAGCTTTTCTAGTACTCTTCGGGAGGGTTTAAACTAATTTGGCAGGGGAATGGGAACCGGATTTGTAGTCCAGCAACTAAGGTAGCCGATATTCAGGACGCCAAAGCGTGTAATGAGGCAGTGGTGAAGGGAACACTGACAAAGGAGAGTACTTGCAGGCATGGAGATGGGTTGAAGTGTGTATACTTCAACGCAAGAAGCATCAGGAATAAGGTGGGTGAACTTAAGGCATGGATCGGTACTTGGGACTACGATGTGGTGGCCATCACGGAAACTTGGATAGAAGAGGGGCAGAAATGGTTGTTGGAGGTCCCTGGTTATAGATGTTTCAATAAGATTAGGGAGGGTGGTAAAAGAGGTGGGGGGGGGGGTGGCATTGTTAATTAGAGATAGTATAACAGCTGCAGAAAGGCAGTTCGAGGAGTATCACCCTAATGAGGTAGTATGGGTTGAAGTCAGAAATAGGAAAGGAGCAGTCACCTTGTTAGGAGTTTTCTATAGGCCCCCCAATAGTAGCAGAGATGTGGAGGAACAGATTGGGAAACAGATTTTGGAAAGGTGCAGAAGTCACAGGGTAGTAGTCATGGGTGACTTTAACTTCCCAAATATTGAGTGGAAACTCTTTAGATCAAATAGTTTGGATGGGGTGGTGTTTGTCCAATGTGTCCAGGAAGCTTTTCTAACACAGTATGTAAATTGTCTGACCAGAGGAGGGGCAATATTGGATTTAGTACTTGGTAATGAACCAGGGCAAGTGATAGATTTGTTAGTGGGGGAGCATTTTGGAGATAGTGACCACAATTCTGTGACTTTCACTTTAGTAATGGAGAGGGATAGATGCGTGCAACAGGACAAGGTTTACAATTGAGGGAAGGGTAAATACGATGTTGTCAGACAAGAATTGAAGTGCATAAGTTGGGAACATAGGCTGTCAGGGAAGGACACAAGTGAAATGTGGAACTTGTTCAAGGAACAGGTACTACGTGTCCTTGATATGTATGTCCCTGTCAGGCAGGGAAGAGATGGTCGAGTGAGGGAACCATGGTTGACAAGAGAGGCTGAATGTCTTGTTAAGAGGAAAAAGGAGACTTATGTAAGGCTGAGGAAACAAGGTTCAGACAGGGCATTGGAGGGATACATGATAGTCAGGAGGGAACTGAAGAAAGGGATTAGGAGAGCTAAGAGAGGGCATGAACAATCTTTGGCGGGTAGGATCAAGGAAAACCCCAAGGCCTTTTACACATATGTGAGAAATATGAGAATGACTAGAGCGAGGGTAGGTCCAATCAAGGACAGTAGCGGGAGATTGTGTATTGAGTCTGAAGAGATAGGAGAGGTCTTGAACGAGTACTTTTCTTCTGTATTTACAAATGAGAGAGGTGATATTGTTGAAGAGGACAGTGTGAAACAGACTGGTAAGCTTGAGGAAATACTTGTTAGGAAGGAAGATGTGTTGGGCATTTTGAAAAACTTGAGGGTAGACAAGTCCCCCGGGCCTGACGGGATATATCCAAGGATTCTATGGGATTCAAGAGATGAAATTGCAGAGCCGTTGGCAATGATCTTTTCGTCCTCACTGTCAACAGGGGTGGTACCAGGGGATTGGAGAGTGGCGAATGTCGTGCCCCTGTTCAAAAAAGGGACTAGAGATAACCCTGGGAATTACAGGCCAGTTAGTCTTACTTCGGTGGTAGGCAAAGTAATGGAAAGGGTACTGAAGGATAGGATTTCTGAGCATCTGGAAAGACACTGCTTGATTAGGGATAGTCAGCACTGATTTGTGAGGGGTAGGTCTTGCCTTACAAATCTTATTGAATTATTTGAGGAGGTGACCAAGCATGTGGATGAAGGTAAAGCAGTGGATGTAGTGTACATGGATTTTAGTAAGGCATTTGATAAGGTTCCCCATGGTAGGCTTATGCAGAAAGTAAGGAGGCATGGGATAGTGGGAAATTTGGCCAGTTGGATAACAAACTGGCTAACCGATAGAAGTCAGAGAGTGGTGGTGGATGGCAAATATTCAGCCTGGATCCCAGTTACCAGTGGCGTACCGCAGGGATCAGTTCTGGGTCCTCTGCTGTTTGTGATTTTCATTAATGACTTGGATGATGGAGTTGAAGGGTGGGTCAGTAAATTTGCAGACGATACGAAGATTGGTGGAGTTGTGGATAGTAAGGAGGGCTGTTGTCAGCTGCAAAGAGACATAGATAGGATGCAGAGCTGGGCTGAGAAGTGGCAGATGGAGTTTAACCCTGAAAAGTGTGAGGTTGTCCATTTTGGAAGGACAAATATGAATGCGGAATACAGGGTTAACGGTAGAGTTCTTGGCAATGTGGAGGAGCAGAGAGATCTTGGGGTCTATGTTCATACATCTTTGAAAGTTGCCACTCAAGTGGATAGAGCTGTGAAGAAGGCCTATGGTGTGCTCACGTTCATTAACAGAGGGATTGAATTTAAGAGCCGTGAGGTGATGATGCAGCTGTACAAAACTTTGGTAAGGCCACATTTGGAGTACTGTGTACAGTTCTGGTCATCTCATTTTAGGAAGGATGTGGAAGCTTTGGAAAAGGTGCAAAGAAGATTTATAAGGATGTTACCTGGAATGGAGAGTAGGTCTTACGAGGAAAGGTTCAGGGTGCTAGGCCTTTTCTCATTAGAACGGAGAAGGATGAGGGGCGACTTGATAGAGGTTTATAAGATGATCAGGGGAATAGATAGAGTAGACAGTCAGAGACTTTTTCCCCGGGTGGAACAAACCATTACAAGGGGACATAAATTTAAGGTGAAAGGTGGAAGATATAGGAGGGATATCAGAGGTAGGTTCTTTACCCAGAGAGTAGTGGGGGCATGGAATGCACTGCCTGTGGAAGTAGTTGAGTCGGAAACATTAGGGACCTTCAAGCAGCTATTGGATAGGTACATGGATTACGGTAAAATGATATAGTGTAGATTTATTTGTTCTTAAGGGCAGCACGGTAGCATTGTGGATAGCACAATTGCTTCACAGCTCCAGGGTCCCAGGTTCGATTCCGGCTTGGGTCGCTTTCTGTGCGGAGTCTGAACGTCCTCCCCGTGTCTGCGTGGGTTTCCTCCGGGTGCTCCGGTTTCCTCCCACAGTCCAAAGATGTGCAGGGTAGGTGGATTGGCCATGATAAATTGCCCTTAGTGTCCAAAATTGCCCTTGGTGTTGGGTGGAGGTGTTGAGTTTGCGTAGGGTGCTCTTTCCAAGAGCCGGTGCAGACTCAGGGGGCCGAATGGCCTCCTTCTGCACTGTAAATTCAATGATAATCTATGATTAATCTAGGACAAAGGTTCGGCACAACATCGTGGGCCGAAGGGCCTGTTCTGTGCTGTATTTTCTATGTTTTCTATGTTTTATCTCTGACCAGTAAGCCAACTCCTCCACCCCTTTTACCTCTCTCTCTATTCCTCCTGAAGCATCAATACCCTGGGATATTTAGTTGCCAGTCTTGCCCTTCCCTCAACCAAGTCTCAGTAATACCAATAACATCATATTCCAGGTACTAATCCAAACCCTACGTTCATCTGCCTTACCTGCTACACTTCTCGCATTGAAACAAATGCACCTCAGACCACCTGTCCTTTTGCGTTCATCATCTCTTCCCTGTCTACTCTTCCTCTTAGTCACATTGAGTTTATTATCTAGTACCTTACTGGCTTTAGTTGCTGCCTCTTTACTGACCTCTAACTTCCTAATCTGGTTCCCATCCCCCTGCCACATTAGTTTAAAACCTCCCCAACAGTGTTAGCAAAAGCACACCCTAGGACATTGGTTCCAGTCCTGCCCAGTTGTAGACCATCCGATTTTTAATGGTCCCACCACCCCCAGAACCGGTTCCAATGTCCCAGAAATCTGAACGCTACCCTCCTGCACCACCTCTCAAGCCACGTATTCATTCTGACTATTCTTGAATTTCTGTCTCGTGGCACTGGTAGCAATCCTGAGATTACTACCTTTGAGGTCCTACTTTTTAAACTTATCTCCTAACTCCCTAAATTCTGATTGTAGGACCTCATCCCATTTTTTACCTATATCGTTGGTGCCTATATGCACCACGACTACTGGCTGTTCAACTGCCGCTTCTCCGGCAGCTGTGTCCCCGCCGCTCTCCTTGCGCTCTTTTATCCTGTGTCCCCGCCGCTCTCCTCGCCCTCTTTTATCCTGTGCCCCCGCAGCTCTCCTCGCACTCTTTTATCCTGTGTCCCCGCCGCTCTCCTCGCGTTCTTTCACTGAGTCTCCGCCTAGTACATCCTGGATTAGATTGTTTAAGTCAGGACACAACACATATGCTCCTCATTACCATTATTTTATATGAGGCTTCCACACTGGAGTGAAGTCTGAATTTCAAAACATCTCCAGCGCAACTTTTTATTATGGCCATCAGACTGACGGCCTGGCTTAGGGTCTCTCTGAATGCACATTTGCACGGAATTGGGGAAGTCCAGTTTCTTTTGCAGTAATATTTCCTGCACCAGCCTATTGAGCATCTCACAACACATATGCTCCCCTCTCCATTTTTATTTGAGCCCTCAGCTTGCTAACAGATGTTGCTGGGATATTATCTGCTGTACAAATTGCAACAAGTAAAGTTGGGAAAATGGTTGTTCCGTAAGGTGCCGTGAATTGGACGAGGAGGACCAATATATGGGTCAAGGTGTTCAGGTCTGTTGTACATTTACTGCCACCAATGCTCAAGGAAGTGTTCACATGCAATGCAATACACCAGCAAGAAGGGTTGTCTTCAGCAGTTTTATTTCACTCCTGAAGCAGCGACTGAGCCACTGCACAAGCTGAATTACCCACCACCCTCTCGTGGGGCAGTGGGGCAGCTCTCGCCAGAGATGTGAAGATCACAGCTTCCTTCAACTTCTGTGCAACATGATCCACCACAGGGCAGATCTACCAGGCAAATATAATGCTGCAGAGGTTGGGAATGTAAAAAAGAACAGGAAATGTTGGAACGCACAATGGGTAAGGCAGCATCTTGCTCCAGCAGGAACACAACATTTCAGTGACAGACGTTTAATCAAAAAATGGAAGACATTAACAATGAACAGGATTTTAAAAAGGACAGGGGAAGGTGAAGGTGGACGGTCAAACAGGCTTAACAGCACATGAAAATAAATAACTTTTAAAATGCTCTTGTTCAAGTCAAGAAAGCATTTAATGACAAAAATGTCGTTGATTTGTCTGCCCATTTTGTCTTTCTGACTTTCCCTTTAAATCTAGTTAACCTGAAATCATAATGCACCAATAACATAGTTAAATGTCAATAAATGCTTCATAGCAGCATTATCAAACAAAATGTGACACCAAGTGACAAATGCAGCACGGTAGCATTGTGGATAGCACAATTGCTTCACAGCTCCAGGGTTCCAGGTTCGATTCCAGCTTGGGTCACTGTCTGTGCGGAGTCTGCACATCCTCCCCGTGTGAGCGTGGGTTTCCTCCGGGTACTCCGGTTTCCTCCCACAGTCCAAAGATGTGCAGGTTAGGTGGATTGGCCATGATAAATTGCCCTTAGTGTCCAAAATTGCCCTTAGTGTTGGGTGGGGTTACTGGGTTATGGGGATAGGGTGGATGTGTTGACCTTGGGTAGGGTGCTCTTTCCAAGAGCCTGTGCAGACTCGATGGGCCAAATGGCCTCCTTCTGCACTGTAAATTCTATGATAAAAAGGAGATATATTGGAAAAGGTGACCAAAAGCTTGATGAAAAGAGGCAGAAATTAAGGAGTATCTTAAAGGAGACAGAACAGTTCAGGAATATGACTCCGGAGCTCAGGACCTTAACAGCTAAAAGCACAGCAATCAATTTGGAGCAATAAAAATAGTCAGAGTAATATTGGCCAAGTCAAAGGACAAATCAGTGATTATCTACCTGATGCACGATCAATTGTACAAAGACTAAAGTTGAGTACAACTGTGGCTTTATTACAGTCAGATGCATGGCCTCCTGCTGCAGCTGGCGAAATGGCAGGGCACTGGAGGTCATGCATATTTATACAGTTCTCCGTGGGCGGAGCCAGCCGGCAGGAGCTACCGGCGAACCTGTAGTGCAGGTCCTACTTTACATCTCCTATTACAGTGGTTCACCACACTATCCCTCGATGTTAATGGTGAGATTCTGTCTGCCGAATCTTTGCAGTTGACCCTGGGGGATTTTACTGAGATCAGAGAGTCTTCTTCATCATGGGGGCAGCCCTGACACTGTGACTGTACCTAGAGTATTGGCCAATAAGGAATCTGGATAAGGAAGAAGGAAGCAGGGATTCATGGGCCTCCTTGGAACACCTTCAACAATGTTCCCTGAGGAACGCTCTGTGATGAGGCAGCAGTTAAAAATAAATTACATCCCTGGATGTTTCCAACATGCAGTTTTGGTCTGCCTGGTACATTGGGTCTCTTTGCGGCCTAACAGGCCATTGGCAACCAAGGATCCTAGCAGAACCTGGTGGGTCTGGGAGCCAGCCTGAGATCTGTGGTAATATGCCTTTAAGGAATAGCAGCGTGCCATCCTGAGAAGGGAAACATGTCATGTGATCCAGTCTCCGTTTAATTTTTGCCAGTGAACAGAGTACAGCACAGCACTTATGTCTTCAGGATTTCTACCTTTGTATAAATGTTTTCTCGTTGCCTAGTCTAAAGAAATTAGCCCACAATGTGTTTATCCAATCCCTTGAGAGTGATGGGTGTCTTTATATCATTGTAAAAATATAACATGGTGTTCAGGGGTGGTCAAAGAGACCTCAAGATTAAGTACAGGCACCAAATGGTGAACAGACTTAGATCATGCTACATGGCATGACATGACCATTGACATTCTGGTCAGACCACAACAAAGCCGCAACATCGGATAGTGTTGAACCCATAGCATGATGCCTATGCAGAGAAGCTTTGAAGACACTGTGCCAGGATAAGGAAAATGTGACACCAAGTGCTCAAGATAGTGCCAGGATAGTGCTCAAATAAAGAGCTGGTAAGCAGACAGATCTCTTGTGGTGAGATTGCAGTGCATAGCCTGACAGACCAGTGAGTGAAACAGCACGTTGAGAGGACCAGGGCTGGTTTAGCTCATTCAGGAAAGGTGAGTAACCAGGGAATGGGTCAGATCGATGGCGAGTGACAGAGAATCAAACAAAAAATCCATCACAAAAATCAGACCAGAGAAGGTTGTGATCATAAGGGGCAGAGCTTCAGAAAAATTTGCGAAAGAGGCTACAACAACACTCATCCCAGCTACTATAGGGGAAAGAAGGTCAAATGAAGATTGTCAGAATACCCACAAAATTCGCCAGTTTGAATTGTGAAGCAGCTGGTGCACTATCAAAATTCCACGACGTTTAAACAGTGTACAGAAGTATGGGACAGACAAGCAAGCTATAAAAATTGGCATTGGAAAACAAGCTCTACAAAATGTCGAATATGTCAGGATTAACAGAAGAAGAGCTAAAGGATTTCTAAACGATATGGACTAGATTGGAAGACATGTTCAGAATAAGGCTAAACTTCCGTATTATCACAGAATTTGATAGAATTTACAATGCAGAAGGAGGCCATTCGGCCCATCAAGTCTGCACCGGCTCTTGGAAAGAGCACCCTACCCAAGGTCAACACCTCCACCCTACCCTTTTAACCCAGTAACCCCACCCAATACTAAGGGCAATTTTGGACACTAAGGGAAATTTATCACGGCCAATCCACCTAACCTGCACATCTTTGGACTGTGGGAGGAAACCGGAGCACCCGGAGGAAACCCACGCACACACGGGGAGGATGTGCAGACTCCGCACAGACAGTGACCCAAGCCGGAATTGAACCTGGGACCCTGGAGCTATGAAGCAATTGTGCTATCCACAATGCTACCGTGCTGCCTCGAAATTTTTTTATATGCTAGATGAATCATCATTAGCTGGATGTTAAACAAAGTTAGAAAACATTTATAAAGAGCGATTGACAGTTGCAAACTAAGAACGTAAATGGAAAAAGTCTAGAGACAGGGTGTAAGATTGTATGCAGTGGTCTAGCTTATTAGAGTAAACAAAGTGAGACAATGTTCAGTGAAATTAAATTAATCTTTCTTGACTTTCAGCGATTGGAGTTCATATCATTTCGACAATGGCCTACAGAATCCATGAAACCACTTTGTCAGCAAATACAAAAAAATAATTACATACTGTTAATTTTCAAACAGAGAACTAATAGACAGAATTGTTGAGTTGGTGATTGCATCCACTCCCTTGGAAGCATTCCATAAGGATCTGCTAGACAAGCCCAAACCATATACCATTGAAGAACTCATCAAAGATGGATCTAAGTATGAAGCCTTCATCATGGATCAAAGCTTTGAGGTCCTAAGTACAACCCCAATTGTTGGCACACTCACTACAACACCCAAACCAGGCAAGACACATGGAAGGTGAGCTCTTCTGCATGCACCAAGGAAATGCCCAGCTTTTCCTAAATTCTACAAGACATGTGGCAGAAAGGGCCACTGCACTGATCCAAACAGACAAAAAGACTATCAAGCAATAAGAATAACCATGCGATATCCCATCAGGAACAGATGAATGAGGTTCATAAGCTCATAAGTTCATAAAGTATAGGAGCAGAATTAGGCCATTTGGCTCATTGAGTCTGCTCCGCCATTCGATCATGGCTGACCTCATCCTGGCCTTAACTCCACCATCCTGCCCATTCTCCATAACCGGAAAATAATGATGATGTGCCTCTTAGAAAACATAGACACCATCCAACTATCTGAGGTATTTGCCAAGATTTGAATTATCTGCCCTCACAAAGTTGGTAGCTACTCATTATTGGCCAAGATCGACACAGGGCTAGTGTCAACATAATGCTCCTGCAAATTCTAAAAGACATATCTCCACAGATGTGGAAGGCCATGGCGAAACCTACCGCTGTGAAACTATCAGAGAATAACCATACACTAATTCCATGTGCAGGATCCATTTTCCTGGAGTGCAACCACAATTAATCCTCCTGGGTGTCACGGATGTTCAATATCATATCATATCATGTGCACAACAAAAATGCAGGTATGAATTGCCAAATTTACAGTTGGAATGGCAGGTTTCCATCCAGGATCCCACAGAGGCCATATGGAGGTGACAAAGATTTTTCAAAACCTATGACGTTATTACGCACAAAGGTGCAATGTTGAGGGGTAACTGACAAATCAGACCATTCCTGCTCCTCAACCACTGTGCAGTCCCATTGCATCAAGGATAAGATTATGAATGAAACCAGAAACATCATCCAAGAACAACAATCCCACAGACCACTGTGAGCAATTACATAAACCTTCAGACGTGGTTACCGTCACAAGATCTGGATGTACCAGCAGATTACCTATAAACTTTAGATACTCAGGGCAGGATTTAAGTAAAAGATATCAGAGACTCTTCTGGGCGGGTTTAGCAGGGTTGACCCAGCTATCGAATGACACTCTGTTGGTTTCTCGAGCCCCAGTGGAAAACGCCACACTTAGTGTCATTTCCTGCACTGAGGAGCTCCAGGAAGCGGAGCTCCTGAGTGCAGGAAGAGTTTGGGGGCGCCAATTTTAAATAGCGCCCCAATCTCTTGATCCTGCAACACAACCCGTGGGCCCCTCCATATGCACCTGTTTGGGGGTCCTTGAGCACCCCCCCCCAAAACCGCACCACATACCACAGGGTGCCCCCCCCCCATGTCCGATCCCCGGTGTGGGCAAGATGCCAGCTTGTCACCTTGGCACTGCCAGCATGGCACTATGACAGTGCCCCTGCCAGCCTGGCAGTGCCACCAGGGCACCCTGGCACTGCCAGGCTGGCACACAGGTGGCACCACCAGGGTGCCCAGGTGGCACTGCCAGGGTGTCATGCTGACAGTGCCAAAGTACCCATGTGGCACCAGCAGTGCAAGGGTGCCAGCCTGTCCAGAGGCCAACTGATGGCCTGGGAGACCACCCAAAATGCTGTTTCGCCTGGTCCCCATTTCTGGGGACCAGTGCTAAATGGTGCCTGGCTAAGTTCTCCTTGGCTAGGCCGATAGATGCCAGGTGGCATTTAGATCCAAAGGCAGCAGAGCAAAGTGGGCTTTTAAGCTCTTTTAACTATGCAGTGTGGGCGGGATCCAGATCGCGAGATCTCGTTAGATCTCATGAGGCGTAACAACCGTCGAGAATCCCGGGAGAGGACTTTCCTGAGATCTACCGGCCGTGTTCCATCCCAATTCCAGCAGGATGTGGCCATTTAATCGTGCTCTTATAGTTTCTACAGTTCGTAGAATCATAGAATCTCTACAATGCATAAGAGGCCATTCGGCCCATCAACTCTGCACCGACCCTCTGAAAGAGCACCCTAACTAGACCAAGCTCCACTCTATAGCCATAACCCCATAGGGGCAATTTTGCATGTCCAATCCACCTAACCCGCACATCTTTGGATATTGGGAGGAAACAGGACCACCCGAAGGAAACCTACGCAGACACGGGGCACTTATATAATGGTAACTAACCATGAACGTGCATTGCAAATAATTATACTTCTTTGGAAGGGGAAAGAGAATCTTTAAAAAGCAAAGGGGATATTTTAATATGTTTTTAAGGGATAGCAGCATGCTCTCACTAGAAAGCAAGTGTGCCTTGTGATGCAGTCTTCGTTTCATTTTTGCCTTTAAACAGAACACCGCACAGCTCCGATGTTTTCAAGCTTTCTACCTTTGTATAAATGTTCTCGTATGACAGTTCTAAATAAATGAACCCACAAAGCGTTAACACAATCCCTTATGAGTGATTGGTGTCATTATATCCTTTTAAATACACAATTACTTTGCCAACTCTTGCAGCAGCCTCCTGCCATTAGTACCACAGCAGTCTGCAGAAAGGATAGTGGAGCTTCAGGGACAGGGAGTTTAAAGCCTCTGACAACAACTATATTCACACTTTTCTTAATTCTGAGAAAAAGTCACTGACGAAGCATTGGCCAGGATTTAGTGTGTGTGTGACAGTATTCAGACACTTGCCTTGGCTGCATTGGGCCTCCTGTCGAATTAAGCCATCCAAAGGGTGGAATGTCGCTGAGAACTGTTGGCTATCCAGGCACTGGCAGCCCTCCAGTACTAACTGTGCCATCAGGAGCAGAACCACTGCCGTTATTACAGTGGAGCCTGACTTGAGGACCGCTGCTGGATCCACAGATAGAGATGAATGTGGGCAGAATTGAAGGTGAAGGGGCGGTTGGGGGACTGGAAGCAAGGCCTGGGGATTGGCTTTGTGTGTCCCCCCCACTCCCCAACCTTCCCAATGCCAGGTCTCTCGATCGAGTATAGAGTGCCCCACAAATGAAGGACTTCCTCTGGTGCGCCACTGGCAAATTTACTGGGCACCCACCCCAGATAGCAAGTTTTCCTGTCCCGCCCTACCCCAGTCAAATAACAGCGGAGTTGGAATGAGATGCTTCATACCCTCCGAGGGGTCTCGATTGGTCTTTGGGAGGGAAGGCCACAAGTAAGCTTTCCCTCCTGGAATTGTTCAGAGGGAGGCGTGAGGAAAGTGCGATCTCCAACCCGCACACTCCTGCCCGATGAAAAGCTCTGCCCCCCCCCACCCTCCACCACCCCCCCCCCCCCCCCCCCCGGCCCCACCATCACGCTCACTCAGGGAGGGTGTGATATTACCCCGATTAACTTGGATTCTCTCCCCACAAGTGCTGCCTGGTGACCCGTTGCATGTTTCCAGCATTTTCCAATTTTACTAGAAGTAAACACAAGGTCAATTCAAACTGGTTTCTGAGCAGTACATTGGATGAAAGTAGTCAAGCTGCTTCGAAACAAATACAGAGCAATACAGTTGCTGAATTTAAAGAATGAGAGGTTTTGTGTAGCGTACCATGTATAACCATCTAATTAAAACACGGAAGCTAACTGCTATTGTTTGAAACAAGAAAGAAAAAGTGGGTTCATGTAAAAGTTACCCAGAAACAATTAGCACAGCAATTGATTGCGTTAATGCCTTCCCAATTTAGAAAGGAAATAAATAATAAGATTTGCATTTAGAAACAACTCTCATGACCCCAGGACGACCCAAAGCACTTTAGAGACAACACTTGAACTTCCTCTAAAAAGCAGGATTACAGCAGCCAGTTTATATGTAAAATGGCCCCACAAACAAAGTATCATAGAATTTACAGTGTAGAAGGAGGCCATTCGGCCCATCAAGCCTGCACCGGCTCTTGGAAAGAGCACCCTACCCAAGGTCAACACCTCCACCCTATCCCCATACCCCAGTAACCCCACCCAACACTGAGGGCAATTTTGGACACTAAGGGAAATTTATCATGGCCAATCCATCTAACCTGCACATCTTTGGACTGTGGGAGGAAACCGGAGCACCCGGAGGAAACCCACGCACACACGGGGAGGATGTGCACACTCTGCACAGACAGTGACCCAAGCCGGAATCGAACCTGGGACCCTGGAGCTGTGAAGCAATTGTGCTATCCACAATGCTACCATGCTGCCCAATTGGGATAATGGTCAAATAATGTGTTTATTGTTTTGTTTGAGAAGTAACAAACATTGGTGTGATGAATGGTTACTGCACCTTTAATGTAATGATCCCTTTAAGACCGGGTTTGGAACCCTGGGGGACTCCGCCTCTGACTCCACCCCCCAGGGAGCCATATATAAGGTAATGTCCAGTGGGCAGTGGGCAGTGAGCACACTTCTCGGTAGCTGACTGGTTCTCTGCTAATGAAAGCCTTTGTATTACCAATCATCTCTCTCGAGTTGTAATTGAGGGTATCTCAATTTAATTAGCAGACTACTTCAAGATGGACAGTGGTCGAAAGCCGGAGAAGCTCAATTTGGACGCTCGGTCGCCGGAGGCCGCAGAAAATTTTAAATACTGGCTTCGGTGTTTTGAGGCCTACCTGAACTCCTCGGACACTACAGTCAACAGCCTCGCACGCTGAGCCTACTACACGCCCGGGTGGGCCACAGACTCTCATCCGTGATCGAGAATGCCACCACGTACGAGGCGGCGGTCGAAATCCTGCGTAAGCACTTCATTAAGCCAATAAACGAGGTACACGCCCGGCATTTGCTCTTGACATGACGGCAGCGCTCCGGGGAAACGCTGGACGAGTACGCGGAAAGACTCACCGCGTTCGCTAGGAACTGCGACCACAAGGAGGTGACGGCAGAAGTCCACATGAACTTGCACATCCGAGATGCTTTCGTGCCCGGTATACGATCCACATACATCAGGCAGCGCCTCCTCGAAGACGGAGCAAAAGACCTTCAAGGCACGGTAACGCTCGCCTCCTCTCTGGAAGTGGCCCACCATAATCTCTGCACGTACTCCATGGACCCTGCGAGCCCCTCTCGGTCCTCTCCAGACTTGGCCATGCTACAGGCCTGCGCTGCGCGGCGATCCACTCACACCGGGGGCACACCATGCTATTTCTGTGGGCAAGGCCAGCACCCACGTCAGCGTTTCCCAGCCCGCTCCGCTATCTGCAATGACTGCGGATAGAAGGGGCATTTCGCAAAGGTCTGCCTGGCTGGGCCAAAGGCCCAGAAACAAAAGTCTCATCGGGCCCAAAAATCGAGCTCCCAGGCGCACAGGCCCCGTAACGCTGCTGCGCGCCGGCCAGACACGCCCCCTTCTGACGCGTCATCGGCCTTGTGCGAGTCATGGGGCGGTCATATTGGCGGTGGCCATCTTCAAAATCCGACACGTGCGATCGATGGCGGCGGCCATTTTGTGACTCCGGGCAGCCATTTTGTGAGTCCGACTCAGCTGAGGACTCTGACTACCCACAACTGGGAGCGATCACCCTCGACCAAGCACGGCCGAAGCACCTGCGGAACTCCATGATGCAGGTCCAAATCAATGGGCGCGACACCCCATGCCTCTTTGACTCCGGGAGCACGGAGAGCTTCATCCACCCAGAAACGGTAAGGTGCTGCTCCTTGCGCACCTATCCCGCCTCACAAACTATCACCCTCGCCTCCGGGTCCCACCCGGTCCAAATCACGGGGTATTGTATCGCATACCTCTCGATCCTGGGCGCCGAATACACCCGTTTCAAACTTTATATCCTCCCTCACCTCTGCGCCCCCCTGCTGCTCGGTCTGGACTTTCAGTGTAGCCACCGAAGCCTGACACTGAAGTTCGGCGGACCCCTGCCCCCACTCCACGGTATGTAGCCTGGCAAAACTTAAAGTTGCCCCACCCCCCCACTTCGCGAACCTCACCCCTGACTGTAAGCCTGTCGCCACCAGGAATCGGCGGTACACTGCCCAAGATATGACTTTTATCAAGTCAGAGGTTCAGCAGTTGCTGAAAGAAGGGGTCATAGAGGCTAGCAACAGCCCCTGGAGAGCACAAATATTGGTAGTCCGGTCTGGGGAAACAAAACGGATGGTGGTGGACTATAGTCAGACCATAAACCGTTTTACGCAGCTATATGCGTACCCCCTTCCCCGCAAAGCAGAAATGGTTAATCAGATCGCCCAGTACCGGGTGTTCTCCACGGTTGACCTAAAATCCGCCTACCATCAGCTCCCTATCCGCCCGGAGGACCGCCTCTTCACGGCCTTCGAAGCAGCCGGTCGGCTTTTTCACTTCCTCAGGGTCCCTGTTTTTCAAAGGGCGATGGACCAAATGGTGGGCCAGTACGGCTTACGGGCTACTTACTCGTACTTGGACAATGTCACCAACTGCGGCCATGACCAGCAGGACCACTACGCAAACCTAATAAAGTTCTTTCAGACCGCCCGAGCCCTCAATCTGACCTACAACAAAGAGAAATGCGGTTTTCACACAACCCGACTAGCCATCCTCGGCTACCTCGTGGAAAATGGGGTCCTAGGCCCAGACCCCGACTGCATCCACCCTCTTAAGGAATTTCCCCTTCCCTGTAGCCTCAAGGCACTCAAACGGTGCTTGGGGCTCTTTTTCTATTACGCCCAGTGGGTCCCCAGATATGCGGACAAAGCCCGACCACTCATTAAGACCAAGGTTTTTCCCCCCATGGCTGAGGCCCGGTCGGCCTTCAGTCGTATCAAGGCCGATATCATCAAAGCCGCCATGCATGCGGTGGACGAAACCATCCCCTTTCAGGTAGAAAGCGATTCATCAGACGTCGCCCTGGGTGCTACCCTCAACCAGGCAGGCAGGCCAGTCGCATTTTTCTCCCGAACCCTCACCGCCTCACAAATTCGGCACTCTACAGTCGAGAAGGAGGCACAAGCCATTGTGGAGACCGTGCGGCACTGGAAGCACTACCTAGACGTTAGGAGGTTCGCCCTCGTCATCGACCAACAGTCGGTAGCCTTCATGTTTGATAACACTCAACGGGGCAAAATAAAAAATGATCAAATTTTGAGGTGGAGGATCGAACTCTCCACCTACGCGTACGATATTACATATCGTCCGGGGAAGCTCAACGAGTCCCCAGATGGCCTGTCCTGCGGCATGTGCGCCAACGCGCAGAAAGACCGTTTGCGGGCCAGCCACGGTGACCACGGTCCCGCAATCTACCTTACTCCACCGAGGAGGTCAAGGCCATGACCAAGGCTTGCCAGATCTGTGCAGAGTGCAAACCGCACTTCTATCGACCAGACAAGGCTCGCCTGGTGAAAGCCTCTGGGCCCTTTGAGCGACTAAGCGTGGACTTCAAAGGGCCCCTCCCATCCACTAACCGCAACATCTACTTCCTCACTGTCATCGACGAATTCTCCCTCTTCCCATTCGCTGTCCCCTGCCCCGATATGACCTCGGCCACCGTAATCAAGGCACTGCACAGCATCTTCACCCTGTTTGGTTTCCCCGCTTATATCCACAGCGACCGGGGTACATCGTTCATGAGCGATGAGCTGCGTCAGTATCTGCTCAACACGAGCATCGCCTCGAGCAGGACGACCAGCCATAACCCGCAGAGAAACGGGTAGGTGGAGAGGGAGAACGCGACAGTTTGGAAGGCTGTCCTTCTAGTCCTACGGTCAAGAAGTCTCCCAACCACCCGCTGGCAGGAGGTCCTACCCGATGCCCTACACTCCATTAGGGCGCTCCTCTGCACGGCCATGAATGAGGACACCTCACAATCGCTTGTTTGTCTTCCCCAGGAAGTCCACCTCTGGGGTCTCGCTTCCACGTTGGCTGACGACTCCGGGACCAGTTCTACTCCGGAGGCACGCGAGGAGCCATAAGATGGACCCTCTAGTCGAGAGAGTCCAGCTGCTGCATGCGAACCCCCAATACGCTTATGCCGAGCACCTCGACGGAAGGCAAGACAAAGTTTTCCTGCGAGCCCTGGCACCCGCTGGCTCTCCCACCGACGCCCCCCCCTCTACCGACGCTCCCCTCCCCTCACCGGCTGCCGACACTGACTGTGCCCCCCTCTTTGTGTCATCAGCAAATTTAGCAAACATCCCTTCAATCCTTTCATCCATGAACTTATCTAAATTGTAAACAGTCAAGGTCCCAGCACAGATCCCTGTGACACACCACTTATTACATCTTGCCAATCTGATAAAGACCCATTTGTGCCTACTCTATGATTCCTGGTCGCTAGCCAATCATCTATCCAGACCATATGTCACGACCTATACCTTGAACTTGTTTTTCCACAATAACCTCTACAGTGGCATTGTATCAAGTGCCTTCTGGAAATCTAAGTACAGTACATCCAACGTTTCCCCTTTATCCTCAAAGAATTCCAATTAGTTGGTTAAATATGATTTCCCTTTCACAAAACCATGTTGACTCTGCCTGATTACCTTGAATTTATCCAAGTGCTTGGCTATAACTTGATAATAGCTTCCAATGTTTTCCCTCCGACAGATGTTAGGCTAACTGGCCTGCAGTTTCTGGCTTTCTGTCTCCCGCCCTTTTTGAATAATGGAGTTACAGTTGCTATCTTCCAATCTAATGGGACCTTCCCTGAATCTAGGTAATTTTGGAAAATTAATAAAAATAATAATCTTTATTAGTGTCACAAGTAGGCTTACATGAACACTGCAATGAAGTTACTGTGAAAATCACCTAGTCGCCACACTCCGGCGGAGAATTCTGAATGTCCAATTCACCTAACAAGCACGTCTTTCGGGACTTGTGGGAGGAAACCGGAGCACCCGGAGGATATTAGTTCTAGGATAATAATTCTGGGATATTAGTTGTATTCTCTACAGTTAAGTCTGATGCAAAATACCTGTTCAATTCATCTCCCATCTCCTTGTTTTCCATTATCAATTCTCCAGACGTGTTTTCTGTAAGACCAACACTCATTATGTTAATTCATTTCTTCTTTAATTATTTACTGAGACTTTATTGTTACTTTCTGTTTTTATATTTCTGGCTAGCTTTCATTCACACATGAATGTTCTCCACCTTAAAAATCTTCTCTTCATTATTTGCTGTTCCTTGTATTCTGTTCAATCGTCTAACCTTCTTCCTGCCTTTGCACAATTATACGCTTTTTAAGTTTGAGACTGGCTGGGATTCTCTATTGGCTGATACTGAAATTGGGAAAAAAAAATTGGGCGCCAATTTGAAACCAAACCGCAATTCTCCGTCATCTCGACAGCGGCATCAATATGGTCCGGAACACACGTATAGATCATGGTACACCTGGCACACCTGGCACCGCGGGGGTATGGGGAGGATACCCATCCCAGTGGCCATTAAGGTGATGGTCGCCCTAGACTTTTATGTGATGGGGTCCTTCTATATGCCGAGTGGGGACCTGTCTGGGACCTCACAGACCTCGGTGCAAAGGTGCTTCCATGCCATCATGGAGACACTAGAGACTGGATTCTCCAGTTCTGGAGCTATGTCCCCATGCCGGCGTGGGAATGGTGGCGTTTTACGCCAGAAAAAATGACTCCCCATTTTGTTGGGGGCTAGCATGCTGGCAGCAGAGAGCGCCTGGTTTTAGCTGCCAATATGGCCCGGAGAATTGCCGGATCCGTGGCCGCCACTGTGCAAGGTGGCGGCCTGCAGCGGCCGCACCGGTGCTATATGGTGCAGGCCGCTCGCGGACATTGGGAACCCGGCCGGTCGGGGGCAGGGCATCGGGGGGCGGGCCTCAGGAAATGTCCTGAACCATCGATACATCTTTGGAGGGGGTGGAGCATTGCGAAAGTGGTGCGCCCCCGATTTGGTTGGGAACTATGATTCTACGGCCAATCGCCGAACGCGATTTTGGCCTCGGCGACCAGAGAATCCAGCCCTCAATGTCCAATCGGTTTAATACATCCATTTCAATGTGGACCTAGCCCACCAGTATGCCTGGCAGTGGGGTTCACCGCCATCACCGACATATTTCAGGTCCAGGGAGTGAGCGATGGGATGTATGTCCCCCTATGAACCCCACGTCCATGGGGCAAAGTTTAGAGGCGATGTGCGAGGCAGGTTTTTTTACACAGAGGGTGGTGAGTGCCTGGAACATGCTGCTAGGGAAGGTTGTGGAAGCAGATACATTAACAGCATTTGAAATGCATCTCGATAAATCATGGATAGGATGGGTATAGAGGGATACGGCATTAGGAAGTGCTGAGGGTTTTGGCCAAGGGTGGTATCATGACTGGTACAGGCTTGGAGGGCTGAAATTCCTGTTCCTATGCTGTATTGTTCTTTGTTCTTTGTTCTTTCAGCACCTGCAGATGACAGGCCGCTCTACACAAACCGAAAGGGGTTCCACTCTGACAACGCGCAGCTGATATGTGACCATCAGCTGTGCATCATACACGTCCCTGCCCGACACTGCGGTCGTGGCTGATGACACCTATCCGGAGGTCACAGACCGACGCGGAGACCCGCTACAACGATGCCCATGCAGCAACCAGGGGCATGATTGAGCGGTGCTTCGGCCTCCTGAAGATGTGGTTCAGGTGCCTGGACCGCTCTGGAGGGACCCTCCAGTATGATGCTGTTGTGGGGGCCGACGTGCTGCAGGAGCAGGTTGAAGCCCAGGCCTTGTACGATGGGGAGGATGCGGGAAAGGGGGAGAGTGTGCCAATGCGCACAGGACGCTCTGATCGCCTCCAGGTTAACCAATTGAGGAGGGGGAGAAACATGGACACCACTTCCCACCCCCCTCCTCCCCTATCCACCCACAAATCCACAGATTTGTGCCATAGCCCCTATCACTAAACTGTGCCCTGAACCCGTGCCATCTTAACTGGTGTCTAACTTGCTGGCATTATGAGCCCTAACGTTACATTCAGGTACATCCCCAGATGGTACATCAGGTGTGGAGGCGGCCTGCTGTGATTCCTGCCCTGCGACCTGCATCCCCATTGGCAGCTGTCTTCTGGGCTGACAGGGCATAGATGGACCCGGCTGCCGTTCGGGTGTCCTAGGTGGCGTGCATACCATATGCACCAGGGACAGGAGGGGGGAGCCTGAGGTGCTGCGGTGTTCCGGCACCTCCCCTATAGAAGTCACCGGCATGTGTCCCATCACCTTCTTGCGTCCTGTGCGCATTGGCAACTGTATTTAAGTTGAGCAGTTTCTAAACCCTAGACACTAGACTTGTAGTGTCCCCCACCCTTTCACCACTACCTAAGGGGTAGAGTGAATAACAGGTAAGCTCTTTCTTTCTTTTTATTTTTTTATCTAGAGGGGGAGGCAGTGTAATGTTCCTCTTTCAGAATGTTTGAGGTGAGGGACGCCATCAGTGCCCCTGCTGATTTCACCTGTGGGAAGTGCACCCATCTCCAGCTCCTCAGAAACTGCGTTAGGGAACTGGAGCTGGAGCTGGATGAACTCCAGAGGTGGTCATTGAAAGTAGCTTCAGGGATGTAGTTACTTCGAAGAATCAAGGTAGATGGGTGACGGTGAGAGGAGCTGGGAGGAAGCAGTCAGTGCAGGGATCCTCTGTGGTCGTTCCCCTCAGTAACAAGTATACCATTTTGGATACTGTTGAGGGGGACGACCTACCAGGGGTAAGCCACGGTGAACAGATCTCCAGCACTGAGTCCGTCCCTGTGGCTCAGAAGGGAAGGAGGGAGAGCAGGAGAGCAATAGTTATTGGGGACTCGATAGTTAGAGGGACAGATAGATGGTTCTGTGGCAGCGAAAGAGACTCACAGATTGTATGTTGCCTCCCAGGTGCCAGGGTCTGTGACGTCTCGGACCGTGTTTTCGGAATCGTTAAAGGGGAGGGGGAGCAGTCACAAGTTGTGGTACACATCGGTACCAACGACATAGGTAAGAGAAGGGACAGGGATTTAAAACAGGAATTTAGGGAGCTAGGGTGGAAGCTGAGAGCCAGGGCAAACCATGTTGTCATCTCTGGTTTGTTGCCAGTGCCACGTGCTAGTGAGGTGAGGAACAGGGAGAGTGTGCAGATAAACACGTGGCTGCAGGGATGGTCTAGGAGGGAGGGTTTCAGGTACGTGGATAATTGGAGCACATTCTGGGGAAGGTGGGACCTGTACAGACAGGACGGTTTGCACCTGAACCAGAGGGGCACCAATATCCTGGAGGGAAATTTGCCATGGCTCTTCAGGGGGGTTTAAACTAATTTGTCAGGGGACTGGGAAAATGAGCTGTGTTCCAGAAGCCAGTGTCGAGAGTAGTGAGGTACTGAGCAGGGTATCAAGGTCACAGAAAGGTGGGTTGAAGTGTGACTACTTCAATGCAAGGAGCATCTGGAATAAGGTAGGCGAACTTGGAGCGTGCATTGGTACTTGGGACTACGATGTTGTGGCCATTACGGAGACATGGTTAGAACAGGGACAGGAATGGTTGTTGGAAGTTCCGGGATATGGATGTTTCAGTAAGAGTAGGGAAGGTGGTAAAAGAGGTGGAGGAGTAGCATTGTTAATCAAGGATAGTTTAATGGCTGCAGAAAGGCAGTTTGAAGGGGATCTGCCTACTGAGATAATATGGGCCGAAGTTAGAAATAGGAAAGGAGCGGTCACATTGTTAGGAGTTTTCTATAGGCCCCCAAATAGTAATAGAGATGTGGAGGAAGAAATTGCAAAACATGTTATGGATAGGTGTGGAGGTCTCAGGGTAGTTGTCATGGGTGACTTTAACTTTCCAAATATTGATTGGAACCTCTATCGGTCAAACAGTTCGGATGGGGCAGTTTTTGTACAGTGTGTGCAGGAGGTTTTCCTGACACAATATGTGGCTAGGCCGACAAGAGCGGGGGGCCACATTGCATTTGGTACTGGGTAATGAACCGGGCCAAGTGTTAGATTTGTTTGTGGGAGAGCACTTTGGAGATAGTGACCACAATTCGGTGTCTTTCACTATTGCAATGGAGAGGGATAGAGCCATACGGCAGGACAAGGTTTATAATTGGGGGAGGGGTAATTATGATGCGATTAGGCAAGAATTAGGGAGCATGAGATGGGAACAGAAACTGTCAGGGAAAGGCACAAATGAAAAGTGGAGCTTGTTCAAGGAACAAATACTACGTGTCCTTGATAGGCATGTCCCTGTCAGGCAGGGAGGAAATGGCTGTGTGAGGGAACCATGGTTCGCAAAAGAGGTTGAATGTCTTGTCAAGAGGAAAAAGGAAGAGTATGTAAGGATGAGAAAACAAGGTTCAGTAGGGTCGCTTGCGGGTTACAAGGAATGAGCTGAAAAAAGGGCTTAGGAGAGCTAGGAGGGGACATGAGAAGTCCTTGGCGGGTCGGATCAAGGAAAACCCCAAGGCGTTTTACTCTTATGTGAGAAATAAAAGAATGACCAGGGTGAGGGTAGGGCCGGTCAAGGACAGTAGTGGGAACTTGTGCATGGAGTCAGAAGAAATAGGAGAGACGTTGAATGAATACTTTTCTTCAGTGTTCACAAAGGAGAGGGCCATGTTTTTGAGGATGAGAGTGTGATTCAGGCGGGTAGCCTGGAGGAAGTAGATGTTCTGAGGAAGGATGTATTAGCAATTTTGAAAAACCTGAGGGTCGACAGGTCCCCTGGGCCAGATGGGATATATCCAAGGATTCTTTGGGAGGCAAGGGATGAGATTGCAGAGCCTTGGGCTTTGATCTTTGGGTCCTCGCTGTCCACGGGGATAATGCCAGAGGACTGGAGAGTGGTGAATGTTGTTCCTCTGTTCAAGAAAGGGAATAGGAATGACTCTGGTAATTATAGGCCAGTTAGTCTTACTTCGGTGGTCGGGAAGATAATGGAAAATGGCCTGAAGGATAGGATTTATGACCATTTGGAAAGATGCAGCTTAATCTGGGATAGTCAACACGGATTCGTGAAGAGTAGGTCTTGCCTCACAAATTTGATTGAATTCTTTGAGGAGGTAACTAAGTGTGTCGATGAAGGTAGAGCAGTTGATGTCGTATACATGGATTTTAGTAAGGCGTTTGATAAGGTTCCCCATGGTCGGCTCATGAAGAAAGTAAGGAGGTGTGGGATAGAGAGAGATTTGGCCAATTGGATAAGTAACTGGCTATCACATAGAAGACAGATGGTGGTGGTGGATGGAAAATTTTCAGACTGTAGACCAGTTACCAGCGGTGTACCATAGGGATCAGTGCTGGGTCCTCTGCTATTTGTGATTTTTATCAATGACTTGGAGGAGGGGGCTGAAGGGTGAGTCAGTAACTTTGCTGATGACACCAAGATTGGTGGAGTAGTGGATGAGGTGGAGGGCTGTTGTAGGCTGCAAAGAGACATTGATAGGATGCAAAGCTGGGCCAAAAAATGGCAGATGGAGTTTACCCTGATAAGTACGAGGTGATTCATTTTGGTAGAAAAAATTTGAATGTGGATTACAGGGTCAACGGCAGGGTTCTGAGGAATGTGGAGGAACAGAGTGATCTTGGTGTTCATGTCCACAGATCTCTGAAGGTTGCCACTCAAGTGGATAGAGCCGTGAAGAAGGCTTATCGTGTGTTAGCGTTTATTAACAGGGGGCTTGAGTTTAAGAGCTGCGGGGTTATGCTGCAACTATACATGACCCTGGTGAGACCACATTTGGAGTATTGTGTGCAGTTCTGGTCACCTTATTATAGGAAGGATGTGGAAGCATTGGAAAGGGTGCAAAGGAGATTTACCAGGATGCTGCCTGGTTTGCAGGATTGGTCTTATGAGGAAAGGTTGAGGGAGCTCGGGCTTTTCTCTTTGAAGCGGAGGAGGATGAGAGGCGACTTAATAGAAGTTTATAAGATAATGAGGGGGATAGATAGTGTGGACATTCAGAGACTATTTCCTCCGGTGGATGTAGCTGTTACAGGGGGGCATAACTATAAGATTCAGGGTGGGAGATATAGGAGGGATGTCCGAGGTAGGTTCTTTACTCAGAGAGTGGTTAGGGTGTGGAATGGACTGCCTGCTGTGATAGTGGAGTCAGACACTTTAGGAACTTTCAAGCGGTTATTGGATAGGCACGTGCAGCACACCAGAATGACAGGGAGTGGGATAGCTTGATCTTGGTTTCGGACAATGCTCGGCACAACATCGAGGGCCGAAGGGCCTGTTGTGTGCTGTACTGTTCTATGTTCTATGTTCTATGTTCTTCTCCCTCGGGGTGCCCGATGGCCCCCGGGAGCACTCCATGGGATGGAGATGTGAGCAGAGCTAACCCCTGAGGCTCCCCCACCATCTGGTGCTGCCAGCCTGGAGGATGATGCTGTCTTGACCAGGGTCTGCATGCTCGTGGCCATGGAGCACAGCGAGTGGACCACCTCCGTCTGGTCATGTGCCACATCATGCCTCGACTGTGGCACTACCTTCTCTTCTGAGTGTGTGTCACATAAGCCAGTGACTGTGCCATCTCTCTCTCTCTCTGGAACTGGGCAATCTCCCTCTGTGTCTATACCAATTCGGACAGCACCTGGGCAATGCTGCTGGCACTCTCATCCATGGCCTACTGTGACTAGGCCTCACTCAGGAGTGCAGCTGCCATGTCCAGGTGGCCCTGGTACGTGGCTGCATGTGAGAGGGCAGCCCTGTCCTGGGTCTTGGCGACTTCCTGCGCAGAGTGCCCCAGGTCTTGGACATGTTGATCCATGGCCAAAACCTTCGCCCCAAGACCTCCACCACAGACGCCACCTGTGCGGTGTTGGCCTGGGTGGCACGCATGGTTGGCACCACCTCCTGCTGTTGCACACATTTGAACTCCTCCAAGTGCACCTGCTCGCCGACAGCCCCTCATGTAGTCCCTGGCTCTGCGACTGCTTCTCCACGATCGACGGGACTGTCCTTTTCAGAATCCCGAAACCCGTCTGGACTGCAGCTAGCCCCTGGGCTCGGCCTGCCTTCCGACTGTCTGCCCCTGTCATAATATACACCAGTATATCATGGTGCAGACACACACTGATGGACACACAGTGGGACCAATCAACACACACAACACCGCAACCAATCACCAGTCAGAGCACACGCACTATAAAGACAGGGGGCATCAGAGTTCACGCACATTCGTGCTGCAGCTAGCTAGTAGGAGAGAGCTCACAGCCTGCAGCACAGACATTCACCATGTGCTGAGTGCATCGACTGGTTAGGACAAGGCAAAGGTCTTTAGTTAAAGCTAGTATCGTGTTAACCCACAGTGAGAGTATGTCAAACAGTTAATGATTCAATAAAATAGTGTTGCACTATTTCAAGTGTTGGTGACCTGTATGTGTTCCACGGATCCACAGCGCCCAACACAACATGATACCAGTAGTTGAGGGGTATTAGCACTTCTTAGACCTACCTGCAAATGATCTGCCTTTCGCCAGCATTCCGTCATCCTGCAACATGGACAACATCTGCCCGTCGCCGCCGCTCCGCATCGCCGGCAACCTAGGGGCCAACTGGAAGATATTCAAACAGCGCTTCCAGTTCTTCCTTGAGGCCACAGACAGGGCGGACGCATCGGAAACCAGGAAGATTGCTCTCCTCCTATCCACGGCCAGGGACCATGCCATCCACATTTTCAATTCTCTCACCTTTGCGGATGATGAAGATAAAACAAAGTTCAAGACGGTCCTCCTCAAGTTTGACACTCACTGCAGCGTAGAGGTGAATGAAAGTTTTGAGCGCTACATGTTGCAACAGCGTTTGCAGGGTAAGGATGAACCTTTCCAATCCTTTCTCACGCACCTCCGCATTCTTGCACAGTCTTGCAGCTACGGGCCCACCTCTGACTCCATGATACGTGACCAGATCATTTTCGGTGTTCAGTCAGACCCCCTGCGACAGCAGCTCCTCAAAGTAAAGCAGCTCACCCTAGAGACCGCCATTGAGACCTGTGTCTTACACGAAAATGCCACGAGTCGGTATTCTCACATCCAAGCGGCTGAAACGGCGCGGCAAGGTCCCCACGAGGCGGAACGGGTCCAAGCAATTGAGCAACTCCAGGGCCTCAGCCTAGATGAGGGCGGCCATTTTGCGCGCTTTTCGCGGACTCCTGTGCTTGTGCGCACCAGACGAGGGGACGGTGACGTTGAAGAACGTATTGCGCAGGCGCGCACCATGCACGACCGCGCCACGCATGCACGGTGGTGCAGCGAATGTGCTGACGCTACGACGTGCGGCAACTGTGGCTCCGCCCATTTAAAATGGCAATGCCCTGCCAAATCTCGACAATGCCTAAGATGTGGCAGACTTGGCCACTATGCTACCTTCTGCCGAGCAGCTCAGCCTGCCAATTCATATCGCTTCAGCCAGCCTCGCAGGAATGTCCGGGCAATTCAACCCACGGTCACCGAGTCCGATGTGGACCTCCCACACAGCAGTGACACCGAGGACCCGAAGGCGTCTTTTCGATTCGGTATCGTGACAAACAGCAGGGTGTCCCCAAAGCAAAGACACCAGCCGCTATCGGTATACAGCATCGATCCAGACGATGAATGGTGTGCCACCCTGACGGTCAACCGGTCCCAAATATGATTCCGCCTGGACACTGGTGCCTCCGCCAATCTCATTGCACGGTCTGACTTCCAAAGCCTTTGTGTCAAACCAGCCATCCTTCCATCAACCTGCCAACCATTGGATTACAATGGCAATGCCATTACTGCCAGCGGCTCATGCCAACTTGAAATGACGCACAGGTCACGCAAAGCCATCCTTCCTTTTGAAATCGTGGGCTCCTCGAAAGCCTCCCTGCTTGGCGCGCAGGCATGCAAGCTGTTGCACCTAGTTCAGAGAGTTCACTCTCTCTCTCCTGATGACACATCTGCCTTTCAGGACACTGACTTTAGGGCGCAACTCGACGCCATCATCAACCAGTACCATGACGTCATCGAAGGCATGGGCACGCTCCTATATACCTACAAGATCTTACTGAAACAGAATGCCACGCCTGTGGTGCACGCACCTCGCAGTGTCCCAGCACCCCTTAAGGGCCGCCTCAAGCAGCAGCTGCAGGACCTCCAGGACCAAGGAGTGATCTCCAGAGTCACGGAACCAACCGACTGGGTCAGTTCCATGGTATGTGTAAAAAAGCCTTCCGGCTAATTGAGAATTTGCATTGATCCCAAGGATCTAAATCGCAATATCATGAGGGAGCATGATCCAATTCCCAAGCGCGAACAGATCACATGCGAGATGACTCGCGCCAAGCTCTTTACCAAACTCGGCGCCTCAAAAGGATTCTGGCAAATCCAGCTCGACAAATCCAGCAGGAAACTGTGTACATTCAATACCACCTTTGGCAGATATTGTTACAACAGGATGCCGTTTGGGATCATATCTGCTTCAGAAGTGTTCCATAGGATCATGGAAAAAATGATGAAAGGCATTGAAGGTGTTCGCGTCTATGTCGACGACATAATCATTTGGTCCACCACCCCGCAGGAGCATGTCAGTCGCCTCCAGCGCATATTCAAATGCATACGTGAGCAGGGCCTACACCTCAGCAGGGCCAAATGCTCTTTTGGTCAGACGGAACTCAAGTTCCTCGGGGACCACATCTCCCAGTTGGGTGTGCGGCCGGATGCGGACAAGGTGGCTGCTATTACAGCCATGAAAACGCCAGAGGACAAGAAGGCGGTCCTCCGATTTCTGGGCATGGTCAACGTTTTAGGGAAGTTCATCCTTAACGTCGCCTCTCATACCACGGCTCTCAGGAACTTGGTCAGGAAGACGACAGACTTCCAATGGCTCCCTGCCCACAAGCGCGAATGGAGAGAACTCAAAACCAAACTCACCACGGCCCCGGTCTTAGCTTTCTTTGATCCAGCAAAAGAGACCAAAAATTTGACCGATGCCAGCCAATCCGGCATTGGGGCAGTGCTCCTGCAACGCGATGAGGCCTCATCATGGGCCCCCGTTGCATATGAGTCATGCGCCACGACCCCCACGGAACAGTGCTACGCGCAGATAGAAAAGGTGTGGTTAAGTTTCACGATTATGTGTGGACTTCCTCAATTCACCGTCGAGACCGACCATCGCCCGCTGGTCAATATAATACAGAAAGACTTGAACGACATGACACCTCGCCTCCAGCATATTCTTCTCAAGCTCCGACGATATGACTTCTAGCTGGTATACAACCCAGGCAAAGACCTTATCATTGCTGACACGCTCTCTTCAGGGCAGTCAACACTCCATGTGACCCAGCGGGATTCGTCTGCCAGGTTGACGCCCATGTGGCCTTCGTGGCCTCCAATCTACCTGCCACGGATGAACGCCACGTCCAAATTCGCCGCGAGACGGCGACTGACCCTTTGGTACAGCGTGTCATGCGCCACCTAACAGATGGGTGGCTCAAGGGCCAATACCCACAGTTCTATAATGTCAGAGATGATCTGGCGGTAGTAGAAGGGGTTCTTCTGAAACTGGACCGCATTGTCATCCCGTATAGCATGCGCCAGCTTGTCCTGGAACAACTACACGAGGGCCATCTTGGTGTGGAAAAGTGCCGCCAACGGGCCCGAGAGGCAGTGTACTGGCCCGACATTAATGAAGACATAGCCAACACAGTGCTCAACTGCACCACTTGTCAGCGCTTCCACCCAGCCCAACCACGTGAGACACTGCAACCCCATGAGTTGGTCACGTCACCTTGGACCAAGGTGGGCATCCACCTGTTCCACACGCAGGGTAGATTATTATCATCATAGAATTTACAGTGCAGAAGGAGGCCATTCAGCCCATCGATTCTGCACCGGCTCTTGGAAAGAGCACCCTACCCAAGGTCAACGCCTCCACCCTATCCCCATAACCCAGTAACCCCACCCAACACTAAGGGCAATTTTGGACACTATGGGCAATTTATCATGGCTAATCCACCTAACCTGCACATCTTTGGACTGGGGGAGGAAACCGGAGCACCCGGAGGAAACCCACGCACACACGGGGAGGATGTGCAGACTCCGCACAGACAGTGACCCAAGCCGGAATCGAACCTGGGACCCTGGAGCTGTGAAGCAATTGTGCTATCCACAATGCCCATTTGGGCAGCACGGTAGCATTCGCCAGGCAGTACAATTTTGCACATGTGACATCCAGTCCCTGTACCCCCAATCCAACGGCAAAGCGGAGAAGGGCGTCCACATAGTCAAACAGCTTCTCTGCAAGGCTGCCGATGCTGGGTCAGATTTCTACCTCGCCTTGCTGGCCTATCGCTCCGCCCCACTGTCCACTGGCCTGTCGCCAGCCCAATTGCTCATGGGTCGTACCCTGAGAACGACGGTGCCGTCCATTCATGTCCCAGACCTCTACCACGTTCCGGTCCTTCGACGGATGCAGCTGTCTCGTGCACAGCACAAGGCGGCTCATGACTCCCGTGCAGCTGATCTCCCTGCTCTGGCTCCAGATGACAACGTCCGCAACCACCTTTCAGATGGTGGCTGGTCTGCAACCGCTGTTGTCCTTCGGCAGGTGGCCCCCCGCTCGTTCCTGGCTCATCTACCGAATGGCTCCATTCTGCGCCGCAATCGACGCGCCCTTCGTCTCGTTCCACGCTCGCTACGTGATCCTCCACTGTCGCCTCGCCCTCCTGCTGACCCTGCCACGGACTATGCAGAGATCCCGGTCACTCTGCATCCTTCTCACTCTGACGCAGTCCAGTCCGCTCCTCAGCCGGCGGCTCCTGACCAACCCTTGTGGCGGTCAACCAGAATTCGTCGCCCACCTCAGAGACTTAATTTGTGAACTTTGTGGACTTATGGACTTTCTGAATTGTTCTGTTCTTCCATTTGATCGTTTACATGGTTTATATATAGTGATCATCTCGTTATTCCTGTGACATACTGTTTTTCTGCACCAGGCACCTTCCCATGTAAATAGTACTGTCCATGTACATGTACATGTACATAGTCCTGTAAATACTTTGCGCACATGTAGTCAGGGACATTCTCACCAGACACTATTTATTGCCACACAGGTACATTTTTTATAAAAGGGGGCTGTCATAATATACACCAGTATATCATGGTGCAGCCACACACTGATGGACACACAGTGGGACCAATCAACACACACAACACCGCAGCCAATCACCAGTCAGAGCACATGCACTATAAAGACAGGGGGCATCAGAGTTCCCGCTCATTCGAGTTGCAGCTAGCTAGGAGCACAGAGCTCACAGCCTACAACACTGTCATTCACCATGTGCTGAGTGCATCAACTGGTTAGGACAAGGAAAAGGTCTTTAGTTAAAGCTAGTATCGTATTAACCCACAGTGAGAGTATGTTAAACAGTTAATGATACAATAAAATAGTGTTGCACTATTTCAAGTGTTGGTGACCTGTATGTGTTCTTCGGATCCAGAGCCCCCAACACAACAGCCCCCTCGGGAGTTCCTACCTCCACCTGCTGTACCAGAGCATGTGTGTGGTACGCAGCAGAGAGTGACCCAGGAGCCTCGTCACTAAAGTGTCCAACCGAGGTGAGTGTCTCTGGGATGGTGGAGGGTGTTGGAGACAGTTGTGATGAGAAATCTGTGTCATCCCCGGACTCGAGCTAGCGTCGGGATCTCCCATCCATGTCGGTGTCGACCTCGCAGCTGCTCGGCATCTGGCTGTGGCTGGGGTCGGGAGCAGGGGACACCCGAAACACGCATCACCAGCAGCTCCTGCAAGACACAAGAAAAACGCATGATTGCATCGTGGTCCAGGGGGAGAGTAGGGTGGTGGGGGTGTGTTGGGAGGGGGGAATGGGTGTGTTGGGAGGGGGGAATGGGGTGTGTTGGGAGGGGGGAATGGGGTGTGTTGGGGAGGGGGTAGGTGGGTGTAGGGGTGGGGGAATGGGGTGTGTTGGGGAGGGGGTAGGTGGGTGTAGGGGTGGTGTGGGTGTGAGGGTGGTGGTGGGTGTGAGGGTGTTGTGGGGTGGTAATGGGTGGGTGGTGACACATGCCTTGTGGAACCGCAACTCGGCAAGGCCTCACTTTGCCGCCCGATGCCGACCTCCGCCCCAGCAACTGCTCTCTCTTCAGGCCCGCCAACCATGTCTTGTGCCCCCTGCTCTGCTGCGGTGAGGGGCCGCTGGTCCGGCATCCCCCTCCAGCCTTTTCCCGCTCCTGGCGGTTATGTGCGACCTTCTCCTGAGGGGGAGGGGGGAGGGTGCAGGAAACACAGAGAATGCCTAGTGTTCGACAATCCGACTCGTGCAGCCTAGGGGGTGGGTATCTGATGGCTTCAGTGGCCAGGGCGGCCGGAATGGGTGCTGGGATGTTGTGTAGGGTGGGAATGCACCCGCCCTCCAGCAGGGGTGGGATTATAGGTGTGTGGGATGGGTATTGGTGCCAGGGGCACAATGGTGTCTCTCATCCTGGCCGCCCTGAGGAGGTTGTGCAGTTTTTTTCCGGCACTGCATACTGGTCCGGATGGTATTGCCCGCGTGCTGACCACCTCTGCCATCTGCGTCCAGGTCTGGCAAATGGTGGCAGCTGGCAGGCTCCTTCCCACCCTGGGGTGCAGGGTCACCCGCCTCTCATCCACCTCTCCTCTAGCAGGGTCTCCAGTTCCACGTCGGTGAACCTCAGGGCTGCCCATCTTGCTGCCATCTTGTTGGCTGGGATGGTGTGTGTGTGGAGAGTGAAGTGTGTATATTTGGCTGCAGCTTGTCAGCCTCCTGAATGACAATCCCAGATCTCTGTGAGTCCGATTGTATTTCATAGAATTTACAGTGCAGAAGGAGGCCATTCGCCCCATCGAGTCTGCACCGGTTCTTGGAAAGAGCACCCTACCCAAGGTCAACACCTCCACCCTATCCCCATACCCCAGTAACCCCACCCAACACTAAGGGCAATTTTGGACACTAAGGGCAATTTATCACGGCCAATCCACCTAACCTGCACATCTTTGGACTGTGGGAGGAAACCGGAGCACCCGGAGGAAACCCACGCACACACGGGGAGGATGTGCAAACTCCGCACAGTGACCCAAGCTGGAATCGAACCTGGAACCCTGGAGCTGTGAAGCAATTGTGCTAACCTCTATGCTACCGTGCGGCCCGGTATTTCTCATTGGAATCGATTGCTAGCTCCTTAATTGTCACTGAATCGGTTCAGGTGCTGTGCTTGTTTTGCTGTCATAGAAGTCCACAAATCTTGACCCAGCAACAACACTTCGGGTGGGATTTCTGCGGCAGCGTGCCGTCTGGATTCTCCCTTTCGCTGGCTGGTCAATGGAGTTTCCCATTGTGGGACAGCCCCACACCATTGGCAAACCCCGGGCTGCCTGCAAAACGGAGAATCCTGACGGCAGAGAATTCAGCCCCTGGTCTTTCAATGTCAGCCAAATATTTTTTGGAACTTTTCATTCAATTTCTGTGAGCCCGGTTGTGTCAAGCCTCTGTAAATCTTCATTTCAAATGGTTAAACACACCTTTATGGCATATTTGTCTGGTTCAGACATGCCCGAGTTGACAACCCATAACTCCGTGTGTTGCCTAAATAGTTTAAAAAGAGAGTAGGTCAGCCATCTTCCAACCTAAGCTTGGGAATTTTATGGACATTTGTGCAATATTCCCTGGACCTTTCTGCTTCTCTCCCACATAAAGGAATACTCCAGCTATTTTGCTGATCAGGATCCGAATAGTGAGAACGCTTTAAAGAGACTGCAGTGTGACTGTCGCTTGTAGTTCCTTAATTCACCACAGCTCTTCCCACAAGGGATGAGAGGCGCTGTTGCTGCTTGTGTGCACGTCTTTGAAGCTCCGCCCATGAAGCTGAGTTGTGGTGGGAAGGGACCACGATGCCCTAACAATCAATAAAGGCATTGAGGACCTTTCATCAGTTTTGTACAGTTTGTGCACTCTTAATTGGCCTGACTGCCATAGCCTGTCTCGTTTCCTCCTTGCCCCCAGCTGTGTGCTCCAATTTTCAGTTGGAGGCCACATGCTCGGCAGAGACTGAGTGACTTGAAACGTTGGATTTCTGCCCTGATTACCAGCTTCTTCCTTCAGCACGGGCACCACCTTGTGCGTGGTGCGCTTGGAAATGAAAAATTCTCCACCGATGGCATTGTGTTCTTTATGTATCCCTTTCTGTTTCTGCTTACTGAGTAAATGAAATATCAAGGCACAAAGCAGGCATAACGGATTGGTTAACACAAGAATACGTAGGCTCGTTTATTGAGGATCTTTAGAAGTTTCGAGCAGTATGACTCAGTTGAAGAACTTTTAGATAAGGCTGAGTTTGTAGCTTCCTCAGAACTAAGGGCTAAGGGTTGGATTTTCATTTAATCAGGGAGATTCCGTCCAGGGATCAAAATGGAGGTCAGGACCCGATTCTGTGATACCTGACTCAGTTCCCAGCTTTCTGATCTTCAGTGAAGCCTTTTAAAGATGCATGCTGGTTTGGGTCATGATCCCGCACTCTGCATTCCTGACTTGGCCGGCTCTATTTCGGGAATAAGCGTGTCTAAGAACTCCCCAATTTTCCTGGAGTCAGGCAAGCTTTCAAAGAATCATGCTTCACAGCACTTAAGAGATGTTGTGGACTACACAACCATCATGGCCCATCATGTTCTCATGCCAATGTCTTCCCCAACCCACCCCTTATGGCTCCTCATGCCCAAATGCCAAGTATCCAATGGTACTTTCATGCCCACTCACCAACTATGCACTCTTAAAAGAAATAATAAACCTTATTTAATGCATAAAAAAGCATTTTAAAAATAAATTGATAAATGGCCATTTTCTTAAAAGAAATATCTCCTATTACGACAGGCTAATAACTGTCAATCAACCAGCCCATTTAATGTATCAATAGAAGAAACTGCAAGCACCGGAACCCTCCTTATATTCTGTAAATAAACATTGTGCAACTAACAGAAGATATCAGAGAGATGTCAATTAAGCAATGTTTTCACGAGCGCTCAGTTGTTTCAACAGACAAATGGATTTCTAGGGTCTCAGCCAAGAATGTATAATGAGGCTAATTCGCTCCCATTCCATTTCAAACTCATTTTTTCTTTTAACTCCAGTCTCCTGTGCAATATCTTCTCTCCTCCATACTGTCTCTCCTTTCTGCACAGCCACCTCAGTCTCACTCTCTCCCATACTCCTCAATGTCATTATCTCCCCCTTCTCGTTTAAGTCCCTCCTTAAAATTCATCCATTTGACCAAGTCTGTCCCAAATTTCTTGGCATTTCTGGAGTACTTTGGGGCATTTTTGAAATGGTAAAAACTATCTAAATACAAGTTCTTCTTGACGTTTGTACAAATATTTGAGCGGAATCTTGGCATTGTAAGCTTGTTGCTAGCACAATGCGTGAGAAATAATTTCATTGGTAAGCATTTCAAGTCTTGGAAAGAGAAGGAACAAGAGAAACCGAGAGAAAGATTAAACATTGGAATTTACATTCTTTGTGCCTGGGTGAGTTCCAGTTCCACTCGCTAGAGAAAAAGGACAGCCTGTGAGAGGTACTCAATATGGTGTGAAAGTTAATAGGAAATACTAAATTGAACAGAATAGAAAATGAAATTTAGATATTGATCAATAATGAAAGGTTTCATTTCTAAGTTGTTTGCTATTGTTAGTAAAGCTCTATTCACACTGTGAGGTACGTCATAAATTTGAATGCTTTTGTTTTTATGGCTTGAGAAATGAAGGTTGTCGGAAAATCCAAGAGTTACAAATTAGGCTAGGAAACCATGCAATTGTACAAAGGTACGCTATTAAAACAATGTCTTAAAGCAATAAATCACAATATCGGAGTAGAACTGTAAGCAATGTCTTATTTAAAGGAGAGTTATATAAAATAAATAATTTCTATGGTGCTAGAGCATTTCACAATTTTAAGATGACAGCCTTGATTTTCACCAAGGTGTGATGACTTGAGAGTCCTTTAGAAATAGCAGGAGAGTCCCGATTTTGGGACTCCTGACCCCATTCCCAGGATTACATAGAGTTCATAGAATTTGCAGTGCAGAAGGAGGCTATTCTGCCTATCGGGTCTGTACAGGCCCTTGGAAAGAGCACCCTAGCTAAGTCCGCACCTCCACCCTATCCCCGTAACCCAGTCTAACCATTTTAGACATTAAGGGCAATTTAGCATGACCAATCCACCTAAACCGCACATCTTTGGACTGGGAAGAAACCGGAGCACTCTAAGGAAACTCACACAGACACGGGGGAGAACGTGCAAACTCCACACAGACAGTCACCCAAGGCTGGAATCCGGGTCCCTGGCTCTGTGAGGCAGCAGTGCTAACCACTGTGCCACCTTGCCACCCATTCCCATTGCTCCTCTTTTCCCACCTATGCCAAGCTATGGATGTCCTCTTAGCCCCATGACCTCTCATCCCCCCTATGCCAAGTTATGTTCCTTTACCCAACCCTTATGGCCCATCATGCCCCCTATGCTGTGGCACTTTGATGCCCATTGACCTACCATACACTGTATAGAACCAATGAAACCCACAGTGACAATAGAGTGTGTATTAAGCTTTAAAAACTGTCATTAATTCATAGCTTTTCACTGTATTAAAAATTATTTTCCACAGGGCAATAAAACTGTCAATCATTCAGACCTTTTAAAGCTTCCAGCACTGAAACTTCAAGCACTAGGAACCATTTAACCTTGTGTAAATTAACAATATGCAATTAACAGCAGGTACAGAGAGCGAGAGCTGTCATCCAAGCAATATTTTCCCTGGGACTCGGTTGGTTCAACGGAATAATGGATTTCTGGGCTCAGTCATTTTTTAGAGTACTAAAAGAACAGCTCTGGCTCCCTGATCTATGCAGTCAATTGAACAATGTTTATTTACACAAGATAAAGAGGTTGGGAGTGCTTGATGTTTCCGCTTTTGGAACTTAATGGGTGGGATCTCCATTCGCCGACGGCAAAATCGGGAAATGTGATTGGGCGGAGAATCAGTTCCGACGCCCAAATCACGGCAGATGCCGATTTGAAGTCAAATTGCAATTCTCCATCACCTCGACAGGGCATTCTGGAATGCACGTACAGTAGACACTATGAACTGGATTCTCCCCTCCCCGACACCGAAACCGCCTTCGGCGACAGGGCGGAGAATCCGTTTTGGCGCTCATATGGGGAGCGCCGCCGGTTTTTGAATTCTCCGCCTCCTGAAAAGCGACGTATTCTAGGAGTATGCCGCGCCAAGGATCGACGGCCTCAGGCCATTGCCTGAGGCCTGCCCCACGATGCGCCATCCCCAACCAGCCAAATTCCCGACGGTGTGGGACTCTCATGGTCTCAGCCATTCGGGAACCTTGCATGGCAGCTGCGGACTTAGTCCGGGGCCGCCACAGTCAGGGAAGGGCCAAACCCCGGGCAGGGGGGGCTTAATTCTGGGCTGGGGGCATTGTGGGCGGGTGGTCCGGGGCACGCAAGTGGCTGAAGGGGGCTACTACTTTATCGGTCCAGGTCCGCGGGCTGGAGCACGGAGCGGCCGCTGCAGGCCACCGCCGTGCGCATGCGCGGCCTCAGAACTGGAACTGCTGAGGGCCGTATTGGCAGCTGGAGCTGCGAGCTCGATGCTGCCTCCCTGCTAACCCCCAGCAAAGTGGGGAAGCGGTGGCTGTTTTACGCTAGTTTTCCTGGCATAAAACACCGCCATTTTCACACCGGCGTGGGAACTTAGCCTCCAAAACGGCAAATCCAGCCCCATTTGTCTATCACTGGCGGGCCCGACCCAGTATTCTCCGGGGCCTCCGTGATTCTCCGCCTCCGATGGGCCAAGCTGCTGACAGCGTGGTTTACTTGTGAAACCGGCCTGCCGACTGCTGCGGGCGAGAGAGGGGGTATGGAATGTGTCCAACATCGACATAGTGTGCCGACAGTTGCTCCACTAGCGGGGGGGGGCAGGCTTCTGCCAGGGACGGGGGGCGGGGGGGGGGGGGGGGGTGGTAATGAGGGGTGGCCAGGAGGTGGGCTGTAGGTTCGGGGTGGACAACGGTACACCATTGTCGCAGCCGGCAAGGCAGCCATACACAAACCTAACAGCCCACTTTGAACTTAGTGCCACAGGTCGCATAGTTGTCCCTCCAGGGCACTCCCCTGGATGCCCTCTGGCCCCAGCTGACCCAGCAGCTTTATGCGCGTGTTCCAGCGCAACCAGTGCCATCTTGTTGGCTGGGTTGACTGTGTGTGGGGAGTGGAATGTGTATGTGCGGCTGCAGCTTGTCAGCCTCCCGAGTGTCAATCATGGACCCGGCGAATCCCACACTGTTTTTCATTGGAATTGATTGTGTTTCGCGCGGCACCGGTGCTAGGCCCTCAATAGTAGCGGAATCGGTCCAGGTGTGGTGCCAGCTTTTCTGTCCTGAGAGTCCACAAATTCTACGTTGGTGTCAACACTTGGTCTCAGAAACGGAGAATCCCACCCAATGTTTTCTGGATTATTGATTTTCTGGGGGGCTGTGGTGAAAATAAGTTTTTATTTTAAAAAGTGGAAATTTATCAATGAATGACTTTTAAGCTTTATTTTACACAACCTGCTGCCACTAAAGGTCATTGCTTGTGTACCATGTATAATGGATGAATGGAACCAAAGGTTGGCATAGGGGACATGAGAGGCCAGGGGAGGGGGATGGGTGCAGTCATATAGTGACATGTTTGCTGATTGAGAATGTGTGTGGGGTGAGGGAGCATGAGGGGTGAGGGTTGGCAGAGCCTTTCTGTTAACCTACATGATTTTTTAAAATGTGTTTGTTTGTGCAAATGACATAATTCTGCTCATGATCCAGACTCTAGAAATGCAGTTATTAAAAAGGAATTCACTTCAATTTTATATTAAAAGCACTGTGCACTTAAGAGTGTATCATTTCCAATAATAGGTGCATGGCTAAAGGACAAATGCCTGATGTGATTGTGTTGTTCTTTCCATCTCGGCAAGGCTGAACCTATTTTGAGTTAAACACCTACCTGCAAGTAGTGCAGGATTGGTAGGAATGGAGTTCAAAGTAAACAATGACTTGGATTCATCGGCAAACAGATTCCAAAGACAGAAGGCTGGTTATTTCTCATGACTGGGGATAAGTGTGATAATACTGTACCAGAAGAAAGGGAAAAGTAACATTGCTTTTGTTTTGTTGGGTAAAAGTATTGCTGCAGGTGTTACTGAGCCCATCTAGACTAGGAGACTTCCCAATTCATTCCTTTATTGAAGTGGTCACAGTGACAACAGCGTTTGATGGCTACATTTGGCTCAGTGGTATCTATAAAATCAAAACAAAGCTGAAGTCCCTGCTCTTGCGGGAATCAGGTGAGGGTAGCAATCAGCGTAGCTGTGATGCCCTCTGTGGTCGAAGAGTGGCTACTCACTTTCTACTTGCATACAGGTAAATGGTTGCTTGCGAGAGGTACTATCAAGCCACTGGCTCTTGTTCAATAAAGCCTCAGCTACAACGGGCAGCATGTTCACAATGGGAGGGCAGGGCAGGGTACTGGAGGCTGTCGAGAAATTTCCAGTCTTCAGCTCGTTGCAGCAACTCTTCTTTGACATCACCTCCCAGACTTGTGGCCTCTACCGTTCAGAAGGAGAGTGTAGGAGAAACAAGGGAACTTCTCCATCTCCAAGATCCCCCCCGACTCCAAGTCACAACCCACCCCGACCTGGAAATAGATTGCCGTTTCATCATTTTAAATGAAGGATCAACATCCTAGAACTCCCTCCCGAACAGCACTGTGGGTGTACCTACACCACATGGACTGCAATGATCAAGAAAATAGCTCACCGCCAGCTTCTCAAGGGCAACACACGCTACCTCGTCAGTGATGCCAAAATCCAGGAAAGACTAAAAAGTTTCCGATTTCTTGAACATTTTTGGTACTGTTTCTGTTCAAATAAATTTGTGCAAAGAGAAAATGAAAGAAGGTTCTAGACGCTGTTAAGGGTGACTGTATGATTAGCATTGACTGATTGATTCCTGGTGTTAGTAATGTGAATTAAAATATACTTAAACAAAACCATCAGTTTGGATTGAATTACACCATCCCGTGGGAGATCAATCCAATCTCCAATGATCCTGGGACACAACTATATTTAAAACTGTTTACTTGAGCATATGTTTGCATAAATTAGCATACATAACTCCTCTGATTCTTTCAGGTTTTAAAAAGTAATGAGGAATACAGAGCCCGTTACTGTAAATATTGTGGAATAAATGTAAGTCCATGACTGATGCGACAGTCCTGCAATGATTGGCATTTCAGTTGATGGAGCATTTGACATTGGACAGCTATGCGAGCTGGAAGGAAGTGATGATGAATGCAGACGTCCACTGCCCCAACAGATGGAGGCGGATTTTGTTCATTGGCGAGATTCTCCGTTTCGGAGACCATCAGCGAGATTCTCCGTCGACGGGATCTTCCGCTTCGCCGGCAGCGCACCCACACCTGCGGGTGTCCTGGGGTAGCCACAATGGGAAACCCCATTGGTGAGCTGCAGGAACGGAGAATCCCGCTGCCTGCAGGGTGCTGTGCCGCCCTGGAAAACGTGGCTGGCGGGACAGAGAATCCCGCCCTGTGTTCTCTCGCCGGAGGAGAATTGCTGGGAGGGAAAATCACAAAGCAATTCAGTATCCCTTTCCATGCAAATGTATGGATGGTGAGGAATACGAGGGGTTCCCAATCATGTCACTGGGCTGCCATTTATGGCGGGTGGCCCAATAGCGAAGTCCCGTGGCAGGCCACCCTCCCCCTCCCTCGCTGCTGAAGCGCAAATCACCCCCTCCAACATCGCAAAGCAGCTCCCCGTCTCCGGATTTTCAGGATGCCCCACTTCTCCCAAAAATGGGGGTGACGTGACCCATACCCCTACCCCCAACCAGGTACCCCCTGAATGGGGAGACCTCCCAGAGGGACCCCCTAAATAGTTCGACCCCCACACCCGGGACCTCTATCTAAAGGAATCGTGGGAGAGACCCCCTAAAACAGGAGAACCCCCTGGAACCTCCAAAAACGGAGGGGCCCCCCAGAGGAACCCCCTAAATAGGGAGACCCCAGGGACCCCTGAACTAAAGGAAATCCCCACAGTTACCGCCTACCTAAAGGGACCGCCCTACAGGGACCCCCTAATGAAAGGGACCGCTCACAGATCCTCCTCAGATAAGAGATACCTGACTGGAAGCTAAAGAACAGTCCAGACAGGGGCAGTGAAAAAAAGTACAGTTGGAGCACTCACTGGAAGCACCGCATGTACATTCCTGGAAGGAGAACAGCTGTGACCTATGTTTAAAACGCTCAGATCCTTTAGCAGCAAGACATTCATTCGTTTCTCATTATAGGCTGTGATTGACAGTGTAGAATCCAAACAGAGAGATCATGCAGAATGAATGGAAGGCTGTAAAATAAATGCTTATTTAGATACGCACAAGACTAACTCTACTTCCCGAGGAGTCTCCCGCTCGACCTACACTCAGGTCGGGGATTTTATACTATGTGGGCTCCCGTTGTTAAAGGGGAAGCCTCGCCCCATTACCGGGTAAGTTTGTATTCAGTAGAGGTCATGGGGAACTGGGCGGCCCACACCCTGTGACCTCCATGGGAATTGTAACACTCCTCTACCTTCCCACCCCCACCCCCAAGTCTGGTGTGATGTCTGTGGACAGGCGCAAAAGACTCTTAGTGCCCTTTGCCTGGGATTGGTGCTTGGGCATTGTCTGGGTGGTGTCCGGAGGTGTGTACCGGACAGGATAGCAATGCTTTTGAGCGGAACGCCTGGGCAGGGTTGGCGTGGCAGGCACGGCATCAGGAATCGGGTCGTCAGCCACTGTCTTCGCCGCTGAATCTCCATGTCGGAGTCAGAGGGCTCACGCCCTCCATCTCGGTGTCCAGGGGTTCCTCCTTCAACAAGGCTGGGGGCAGCAGCGGCGATGGAGCAGTTGGAGTGTGCAAAACCGGGACCTTCGGATACAGGATTGGCTGGTCAAGGATTTGACTGCGGAGGTGATCCACATGTCTGCCCGACTCGTAGCCTTATGCCCTCACTTTGTACGAGATCAGCCCGGTCTGTGAAAGCATCATGCCCGAGATCCACATGTCTCCATTGCCAAGGTTCCAGACACGTACCGAGTCACCCACTGCGAAGCTGCGTAACGGTGTCCTTATGATCATGTCTGCCTTGGATCTGGCTTGCTCATGGTGGACCTTCCCACAGATGTCCGGCATTACCAGGCTCACTTGCGGAGGTGGCATCCCACCAGCAGCTTGGACGGTCTGACCCCAATAGTGGAGTGCAGAGTGGCCCGATAACAAAACAAGAAAACTCTGCTTTTTTATGTGTGGACTGCTCTTTCGGCTAGCACATTCCAGGCCGGGTGGTGGGGAGCGGTACGCACGTGGCAATCTCCATTCGACTGCATAAATGTGGCAAACTCAGCATGGTAAAAACTGTTCCGTTGTCTGAAACTAACATCTCAGGAATGCCATGGGTGCTGAAAGTCTGCCGAAGCTGTTCAACCATGGCCTTTGTGGTGGTCGGCGGCATCCGGTGCACTTCCATCCACTTGGAGTCGACTTCCACTACGATGAGGAAAATCGAAGCCTGGAACAGCCACGCAAAGTCAATGTGGAGGTGGCAACAGGATCGACCTAGCCATTCCCACATGTGGAAGGCTGCCGCTGGTGACAATATTTGGTGCACCTGGCACTGCACACATCACTGTCTAACCTCTCTATGTCGGCATTGATCCCAGGCCAACAGCTTCATTTTGGATACTCCCGGGTATCGATTGTGGAGATCCTGGAGGAGGGGGCTGAACCCATGCTCTGGAACTACGACTCGAATCTCCCAAAGGATGATGCCATCCTTGACACTCAGCTCCGGGATTTTGTACGCGTAGGTCTTTAGATCGACCAGCGAAGACCAATGTTAGGCCCCGTAGTGGATGATGTGCTTGGCCCGGGATAATTGTGGGTCCGTCTGGGTCAAAGACCGAATGCGAGACGCCGTTACAGGCAAAGAGTTCATAAAATGGAAGGTGGCTGTGACTTAGCAGGCAGCTGTGGGTGTCGGCAGCCTGGTGGGTAGGGGAAGGTAGCTCAATGCATATGCATGGGGAATCTTTGCCCCGGAGTGGTGATCCAGTATGCGACCAATAACAGAGCCCAGTATTGAATCCTTGCGGAAGCAATGATGGGATCACTCTGTTCTTCTTAAAGAACCCCAACAAGAGCTTGTGGTTGGTGAAAACCGTGAATGTATGACCATGCACGTACTGGTGAAATTTCTTCACTGCAAACACAACGGCCTAACCTTCCTTCTTGATTTGAACAGAGTTCCTTTCGGCGTTGGCAGGTTTCCTGGAGTCAAACACCAGGGGAATGCCCCAAACTGTCATCCGGGGCTGTTTAGCACAGGGCTAAATCGCTGGCTTTGAAAGCAGACCAAGGCAGGCCAGCAGCACGGTTCAATTCCCGTAACAGCCTCCCCGAACAGGCGCCGGAATGTGGCGACTAGGGGCTTTTCACAGTAACTTCATTTGAAGCCTACTTGTGACAATAAGCGATTTTCATTTCATTTCATTTCATACGGTGAGTCGAGACGGCCCCGACGCCATAAAGTGAGGTGTCACACTTCAGTAGGAATGGTTTTGCTTGGTCAAAGTGGGTTAAGTGGCGTGACAATGAAAATTGGTTCTTGACCTCTGCGAAAGACGTAGCTATGACTGGGCGCACTCCCACCGCTGGCCCTTCTTGAACAATCGATTGAGGGGGCCAGATGGGGGATGAACTTTCCATCGTAATTTATCAACCCCAGGAAAGATCAAAGCTCCGTCGGTCCCTTTGAGATGGGGGCCTGCCTGACTGCGCGGACTTTGTCTTCGATTGGATGCAGGCCATGGCGGTCCACCTGATATCCTAAATAGGTAACCTCCGTAGCATGGAAAGCACAATTCTCCCAGCGTAGGTACATGCCAGCTGCCTCGAAACATCAGAGAACGTCAGACAGGTTCTGAAACTGCTCCTGGTCTGAGGACCCTGTAATTAATATGGCATCCAGGTAAACTGCTATGCATGGTAAGCCCCATAGGATATTTTCTATCACCCGCTGGAAAATCGCACAAGCTGAGAAAACCCTAAAAGGCAACCGGGTATACCCGTAAAGTCCCCTGTGCGTATTTGCGGTCACGAATTTGGTTAAACGTTCGCCGACTGACCACTGAGACTGCCGCCCCGGTATCCATCTCCATTCGCATTGGTGCCCGTTTACCCGTAGGGTGACATGGATCGGCTCCACACGAGGTGATGCTGTGTAATGTAGCTGTTGGTCTTCCTTGTCCAAGTAGTAAGTCCGGTCACAGGGAAGGGTAGTCTTGCCTGGCGGGACGGCGGGTCGCCGGGCCCTCACATGGCCGTCTGTCGCCACGGTTTCGGAAGCCTCACAAGGGGTCGTGGCCACGGTCTGGATCTTACCAGTGTGGAGAGACCGCACCCTTGCTTTCCGGGTCTCTCTGGCGGCAGCCTGCCCCCCCTGCGGTAATGGTCCCAAGGTTAAGGCCTGCCTCGCCGAGCCTCGGAAAGGCTGTCTGCCACTCATTTCGGCGGCCTAAGTTCAGGACTGCCATTCCCTGGAGCTCCTGGATTCCTTGCTCTGCACTCTCGCAGGATGTGGCTATCTCCACTGCCCGCCGTAAATCCAAGTGGGTTTCCTCTAGGAACTTCCATTACGTTGCTGCGTTGCGGATTCCACAAACCAAACAGTCTCTTAAGGTTTCATTGAGTGTGTTCCCAATTCACAAAATTTGGTGGGTTTTCGCAGGTGGGCCAAAAAGTCAGTGATGGACTCTCCTTGACTTTGTGTGGCGGTGTGAAAACGAAAACAGGGGACAATTATCGGCGGCTTACGGTTAAATTGTTCCCTGACTAGAGCCACTAAGGCGGCAAAAGACCGCATAACCGGTTAAGTCAAACTTTTAATTTTACTATATGTGGCATCTCTGCACGCCATGAGTAAGATTATCATTTGTCTTTCATCACCGAATTTTGCATTTGTTCTGAAAAGGTACTGCATTCGTTCTACCAACTGTCCCCGATCATCAAAACCTGCGTCAAATGATTTCAATGTTGCGATGTGAGGCATCTCTGCCGGTTGAAGAATGGTCTCCTGAGACCTATGATAAAGGGTCCGAGATTTCAGCACTTGGCACCGATGGTGGCTCCACTTGATCCTCGTCACCAGTGTAGAATCCGAACAGAGAGATCATGCAGAACTATGCTTGCAGGATGCAAAATAAGGGTTTATTTTAGATACACACAAGACTAACTCCACTTCCCAAAGGGTCTCCCGTCCTGAAAAACACTCAGGTTGGGGTTTTTATACTATGTACGCTCCCCTTGTTAAAGCAGAAGTCCTGCCCCATTACCAGGGAAGTTCGTATTCAGTCGAGGTCACGGGAAACCGGATGGTCCACATCCCGTAACCTCCCTGGGAGTTGGAACAGACAGCTTCCACAAAACAGCTGTGAGTCTTATTTCATTCATCTTCTTTACTCTAAGTGCTGTAACCACAATGTTTACAAACATCAATCACATCAAAGAGAGTTAAGTGCATTTCATTCACGCCCTTTCACATTTGAGTGATTTTGAAGTGCTGAGCTGGAAATTGACAGGTGATGTGGTTGATGTTTGGAGGCAACTCCCTTAAGGAGTTACCTCTTTAGCCCACCACGAGGTCCACATGTCAGGGCCACATTTGGTGGTACATGTAGTGATCCGCACCCACGTGATTCCCAGCCCAGAGGACTGGAGAATCGCGAGGGCTCGGAGAATCTGGTGTTGGGCCCTTTAAGTGGATGAAAATAGTTCATTAGGACCTATTTGCATCTATCAGAATCCTCCTGCTGGTGCACGGGTGAAAAACCTGAGCCCACTGTCAGTGGAGGGTTGGGGCATAGCAGTCGGTTCGGCATCCGGTGCGAACATCGATTTTGGCCAGACGTCTAATTTTCTGCCGATCGCAATCCGTGTTGCCGGCATCACGGAGCGGAAAATACAAGTCAATGTCTTCGTTGTCTATTCTAACAGGGTTCTTGCCCACACTCCAGTGCGAGGATGCCATTCAGTGGGCTCGGCACAAGAGTCTCTTAGCCCTCGCGATTCTCCTGTCCTCTGGGCCGTGAGTTACGTGGGCGGGACTCACTACAGGTATCACCAAGCTTGAACCTGACATGGTGGATTTCGGCATTGGGCCAAGGGAGTAACTTCTTCAGGGAGTTTCCCCCAAAATCCATCCGAGGGTCACCCTCCCCCACCACAATGCACTACCTGCCCATCCCTCCCCTACCAAACCGCCACCCCCCCCTTCCCCCCCTCCCTCCAGAGGTCCCCTAAAATGGGAGACACCCCATAGGGACCCCCTAAATAAAGGAACCCTCCCACAGGAGCCCCCTAAATAGGGAGACCCTCCACAGGAACCCCAAAATAGGGAGATCCCTAACAGGGATAAATAACCCTCCCCCTCGGAAATCCATCGTATTCCTCGCCATGCATAAATTTGCATGGCGAGGGATATTAAATTGCTTAGCTGCAATTCTCCTCCGGCGGGGACCATCTCCCAAATGGAGAATCCTGCTCATTATTTCCCAAGTGAAAAAAGGTGGAACGCCAACTCCCTGAGGCTGTGCTTCCTCAGACACCCGCCAGAATTTAACATCTGGGATTGGCTTAACTCATTACCTCATTAAATTAGATGAATAACCAATTGGTTTTACTCCATTTTGTTTCCTGATCCTTTGCTGGTCCCCGTTTGCTTAGATTCTCAATGATAAAATAAAAATACACAATTACATGATCAGGTTGACATGCAGGAAAATTTTACAGGCCAAACATTATACACTACACACCGGAGCACTGTGCCTCAGCAACACAAACTAAAACCCGATTTTCAAAACCTCCAGGTTTGTTGCAGGATATGAATCGCCTGAGTTGAGTGCCATGATAGATGCACTGGTGAATCTTACGGACTAGTTCTTGTACATTAAATCACACTTAATTGTTCTCAATTCTTCTATCAACGTGATGTCTAGGCAAGCTTTAGTAAGAGACCAGTAAAATTAACAGAAATTCCAAGATGGTAATTATTGTAAACTCCCGCAATTTATCACTAAACTAAAAGGAAATACTGTAGCTGCTGGAAATCTGAAGTAAAAATAGAAAGTGCTGCAAATATTCAGCAGGTCTGTCAGCTGCCTCCAGAACCCTTTTCTCTGTCTTACAAAGTAACAGAACAACACGTAAGAACACATTGAGAGCTAGAAGGATTCCGAGAGTTTATTAAGCAATCAAAAAACAAATATCCCTCCCCTACCACCCCCCACTAGTGATCCCCTAAATAAAGAGACACCCCCAGATATCTAATTAAAGAGACCCCCCCACAGTAACCCTCTGAATAAAGGGACCCCTCACAGAGACCCCCTGAATAAAGAGACTCCCCCTCCCCCACAAACCCTCCAGAAGAGAGAACCCTGTCAGGAAGCCCCTCAGAAGAAAGACGACTGTCAGGAAGGCCCCAGAAGGGAAACCCTGCCTGAAAGCTAGAGAGCAGTCCAGACAGAGACAGTGGAAAAAATATCTGCTTTAACACTCATCTGTGCAATATTGCTGCTGGGTCAGGCAGAATAAGCACCGCCTGTCAATTCCTGGAAAGGAGAAACCAGTCAGCTGTGTTTAAACTCCCTCAGATCTTTGATCTGCAAGCTATTTTTTCATTTCTCTTTGACATTGATTTTACCGGTGCCAGCCCGGTAATCAGATTAAAATGTATCTTAATGACTCATTTGCTTTCTCCTGCTGGCGTGGGACACGAACCTCGATCCCGACAGCAGTTGGGGACTGGAGCATTGGGAACGGATTAGGGCCCGGCACCAATCCTGCTTTCTCCCTGATGCAGGATTCTCCGCCGCATCAGGAACTCTGCTACCGGCGGCGTGAGGTGGACAATCCAACCTTCAGTGTTGCAGCTGGGACTGAACTGCATGCAACTCGTATTCTCCTTGGGGATGCTATTCATAAAGCGAATCAGGATATGCATATTGTCCAGCACGCTGCCAGCACAAATTCCCAACCCAGCAGGTGTTCTAACCGAACACCGTTTACAGCCTGTCAGTTGAAGCTGTTTTTAAGTGTTCCACTTACTACCACACTCACGGCAGCCATGAGGATGGCTTACTAAAGGCCTTCCCCCCCGAGGTGGACCAACAGCTCCATGCTAGAGAGGAGAGTAAGGACACCCACTTCATGCCCACCCTCCTGATCACCTCCTGGGAGGTGGTAACCGAGGCAATCAGCGCTGCCAGCCTCACCAGGTGGTGATCCAGAGGGGTAAGGATCACTGGGGAGGACTCTGATCTGAGAGGGGCAGAGAACCAGGGAGGGTTCCAAAGGCCACAATGCAGGTGTTCTTTGGTTGATGTGAGCTCTGCTGTGAGCTTGGCCATGCCCATGCCTTGATGAAACAATATGAGAGTATCTAGCAGGGCTGCCTGGGTGGGCTCCCAGATGACCAGAGGCTTCCTCTGCTTTCAAAGGATACATGCAGCACTCAGGTGAGTGAGCAGCGAGCGGCCTGTAAGGAGCATCAAATGGGTGCATTTAAAACACATACTACTGCAATGGTGGTCTGAGATAATCCACCCCGATCCCAAGGGGGACACACCGAGTCCACGGACTTTGCACCAAATCACTCCCCCCTACTGCCCCCAGTCTGGGCAGCCACCCTCCAGTAAACCTAACAATTTTCATGAGTTTTTCCACAGTTTTGTTAGCCTCCCACTCCCCCTCCAAAGCCATGGTGCCTCGGCCCAGCTTGTCAATACTTGCATTAATTCACACTCGCAAGACCTCTGCCTAAGAGGGGTGGAACATTGCGGAAAGGTGGAGCATACTGTGTCCAAGTCACTAATGAGATTTGAATCCATGCATACGACAGCTTTGCATGGATCCACGGGTCACAAACATCAATATTGCCACCAGCAAGGGACCGGAACATAGCATCAGAATCAGAACGGGCGCAACCTCTATTTTTCAATTACATGGGCTTCACTACCTAATTGTGAATTCATGTTTCCGGCATCAGAAAACAGAGAATTCATCCCCAGATCTTCAAGCTTGGCCAATCAAAAAGTAAAGTCAGAAAAAAAAGCTGTTCATAAGTTGTCCAGGTGCTTGTTTATAGTTGATGAGCCATTTTCCACAGTAGCTACTGGTACTTGGATTTCTCACTGGAGCAGTCATGGCTGTTTGATTTTCTTTTCTCTTGGAGACATTGGTGTTGATTTGGAATCCTCCTTTAAGAGCTCTCAGTTTGCAGCCATGAGGTCTTCTGGTGGGTTTTCAAGCACAAACACATCAGTTTTAATGAGAGGTTTCATAAGAAAGATAGAGGAGGTAAGGTACTAATGGTAGGGTGTATGACTGTTAGCTCAAAATCCAGTATATTTCACACAAGAGCTTGTCACGTGACCCTGCTCTGGTTTCAGTCTCGGCCTATCTCAGCCCCTGTCTTTGAGAACTAAATTGATTCCATGTCTCCATAAAGCACTTGAATTCTTTGCAAATGCAAAGAGGAGCTGCTGTAATCCAGTGTCCTTTGCTTAGCAAGGTGTCCTTCTCAAAAAGTTCAATATTTATAATAAACATGTATTATCACCTTGGATGAATTTCTCTCTCATATTATGCGATTCTTGTGACTTTCTCAGGTCAGGATCAGTTGTAGATTGGCTTTAAGCATCCACTCCAGCCACAGAGTGGTTTTACAGCCCTTTCCTCCAACAGGACCTTCCGATCCAATGGTGGGTTGCCCCATGGCGGGATGAGTGAGCCACGCAATATGCTAGTGACATTGTGTGGGAACGGATGATCCCATTGGTGGCCAATGGACAGCCACCTCTGCCGCCGGAAAACTGGCGCCAGGGAGGAGAGGGGCAGAAATTCCCTCCCACAATCCCCGTTTCCTTTACGAGGTGCAAGCTGCCTTTAAGATGTGCAGACCAGCTTTAACTGGTACAAAAAGCAAAATGCTGCACATGCTGGAAATCTGAAGTAAAAACAAAACAAAAAACTCCTGGAAATGTCAAAATGCGAGCACCTGCCTCCATACTTCTCTCCAAAGTTGCTGCCAGGCCTGTGGAGCATTTCCAGAATTTTGTTTCGTTGGGTTTTTTTTCACCTTCAACTAGTGTTAGCTTCTCGCATTTTGGGCACCCCCTGGAGAGATGCGCAGCCACTCAACAGCACGGTGGGCACTGGCTGCTCACCCCAACCGAGGCGGAGCGTGGGCAGCACAAAGGTGGCATGCTGCCCGCACTGGGAGCAGCAGGCAGGCGTCATTCGGAGACCCCCATTTTCCGAGGTTCTCACATTTCCCAGCCTGAGAGTCCAAGGTTGGTGAGGTCGGGGAAGGTGGCCATTGGCTGTCAGCTGTCCGAGGTCGGGGAAGGTGGCCATTGGCTGTCAGCTGTCCGAGGTCGGGGAAGGTGGCCATTGGCTGTCAGCTGTCCGAGGTCGGGGAAGGTGGCCATTGGCTGTCAGCTGTCCGAGGTCGGGGAAGGTGGCCATTGGCTGTCAGCTGTCCGAGGTCGGGGAAGGTGGCCATTGGCTGTCAGCTGTCCGAGGTCGGGGAAGGTGGCCATTGGCTGTCAGCTGTCCGAGGTCGGGGAAGGTGGCCATTGGCTGTCAGCTGTCCGAGGTCGGGGAAGGTGGCCATTGGCTGTCAGCTGTTCGAGGAGACGCAGACAGAGCAGAGCACTGACACTGAGTTTGATGATTCATTATCCGTCATTCATTGAACAATGGGCAATTCCAGATCAGTTCAACCAGTTCAATTACTGAAGCAATTGTGCACAGGAGTGATGATAATAAAAGTAGCTGCACAGCCTGAAATTAGCTTTGGCTTTTTCACGGAAATTAATAATGATTTAAGCTAAAACAAGTTAAGTATGATTTTTTTTCACTTAAATCATGTTTATTTCCCGATGTCTGGATAGTCTCTGTGCCTCATTTTGAATTAATGAACAGACTAATACCTCTTTAAAATACTTAACGTACTCCAATCTCAGTGTTAGGAATATGTTCCATTTTACAATTGAACTTTTCCATTTTGTTTAAATTCCCCATTGACAGTGAGCGACATCTGTCCGTATTCATGTATATGAGAGGCTATTTACACAAGACTAAGGGCGTGATTCAGCGGAAAAACGTTAAAGTCCGCTTTTGGGTGCATTTGGTGGGGTGTTTCTCAGCAGCTGCATCACTGAGGTTCACTCCGCTATTCATCGGCAAATTGCTGCTTTTTGGAGCCTTGGGGCGTTTCTCCCCGCCTAGGCCACACTTTAGTTGATTTGCTAAGAACGGCTCCTCGCAGATTGAGGTGCCATTTTTAACAGGAGCCCCGATCTTTACACATTCCCCCTCTTCAGGCTATGCCCCTTCCTGCTTTCTGGACCCCCCCCCCCCCCCCAAAGGGCAAGGCACCCCCGGACCTGACTTCTGTCAGTGCCAACCAGGCACCCTGGCAATGTCACCTGGGCACTGTTTGGTGCCAGGTTTGCAGTGTTGAAGTGCCTAGGTGCCAGGGGGAGTGCAAGAGTACTACCCTATCCTGTCTCCGACCAACTGGGGGTCTCCAACGGCCTGCAACACCCCCCCCCCCCCCCCCCCCCCCGAGGTGCCATCAAGCCTGGTCCACATTTGTGGAAACCAGTACTAAATGGCGTCCTTGTGGGGTCTCTCAGGTACAGCCATCGATTCCCGGGCGCTGGGTGAAAACAGTGTCCGGGCATCATGCCCTTGCCGGGTGGAGCAAATCAGGTGACTGCCATTGGGTTTTGCGCCTGACGACAGCCTGATTTGAGGCTATCGTGCGATTCACCTGTTGCGACCGGATCTGAGCCCTTGCAATGCGGTTGCTGAATCGTGCCCAAAATCTTGTTGATTGTACTAATGTTATACCTCAGTTTAGAATATATGAAGAGTCTTCTATCTCTCATTGTTTTCATTAACACGCGAAGAGAGTATTTGGCTTAAGGAACCTTTAACACTGCTAACATCTGGTAAAATCTCCACAAATAGCTGAGGTGGGCTTACACTTTTGGGGGGCCCACATACTCCCAATTTGCGGGACCCCCATGTCACACCCCACCCTCTGGTGATGTGGCGGCCCACCAAAATGACACTAAGCCCCTCCCCCCCAATTACCTCAATTCTCTCCTGACCTTGCCAACCCTCAGCTCAAACAATGTCAGCCACAAAACGCAAAATCACTGCTTAACTGCTTTAGTGCTTTTTAACTTATGAGAAAAAACCTGCAATTGATTAATTGAAATTCATAATGTAAGGCACAAAAACCTCGGCCACGTTTGCTCCTGGCTGATTGCCTGACTTCTGCTGGGAGCTGGCTTTTTCTGGCATACTCTGGTCTCTGTTGTTCCAATGATTGGTTGCCCGTCCACCAGCCCTCCTCAACCCTAGTTGCCGGGAGGTTGAGAGTTGTGGCGCTGTTCTTTTCGACAGCTGTTGGCCATCGCCTCGCCCTGGCCTCGCTGGAGGACTGGCAGGCTCACACCCTGACGTAAAATTGGCGACTTTACTTTTGCCTCAGGCTGCCGGGCTCAGTAGCAGGAACTTCGCTGCTGCTTCACTTAATGAAAGTTTAGAAACTTCACACCAGACAATCAGGAAATCAATCTGAACTGCTCTAAGTCTCCACCGCCTCTCAACGTCCGGCACACTGTTTTCATGCTCTAAAGTGGAGCCCACCAATCAGAGCCTGATGCAGTCTGCTGATAAGCTCAAGCAATTCGAATGACCCTATCAGCAAATTCAGAACTACTAGGCTCTGACTGGTGCTCCTACACCCACCCACCTCTCAGTATGCACCCCCCCCCCCATTGACCATAACCACGCCCCCCCCCCCCCCCCCCACCACCCCGCAGTGTTTCATTTTAAGTCCACCTCTGACAAGTAGGCACTAAAAGGGTCCAATTATTCAGTCAAATGGAGTCCACTGTGCCCAACTTCAATCTGCTTATCTGATTAAGTGTCAAAGGCACCCATCTGAAGCTGCAGGGCCCTGCTTTAAACATGTTCAGCAGACTCTTACATCCCGAGCTGATGGCATTCCCAACAGGAGGAGGTTTGAGGAAGCATGGGACATGAGGAAGCCCTGATAGGTGGTATCTACCTGTCTTTTGTGTGGTCAGGTGGAGCAGCAATTCTCCTGCAGGCCTCACAAGGGGATTTAAGGCCTCCCCTTGCCCGGCACTCCCCCTCATTCCCTATCATGATCTCCCTCAGCACTCCCTGGGCCACTCCTTCCTGCCCAAAACTCACAAGGTTGACAATCACATTCCATCTGTCCCAGGGCAGGGAATGGAGCAATGACATATGGGGCCCTATTTTCCCACCGCCTTGCACCCCGCGCCGATCTCATTGCGAATTTAGTTAGCCATTGCTGAAAAAATTGAAGTGCTGGCTAGGCCAGTGAGAAGCTCCCCAAGTCTCCCCAAAAATGATTAAGTGTGGGTGGAATACCAGGTCTGAATCTCATCCAAAAAGCCAGCGTGAAACACCCCGCCGAACTTGCCTAAGGTGACACATTTAGGGTGAATCGCGGCCATAGCAACAAGGCCCAGCAGTTCAAATTGCTGTGGGTCCATGCTGGCCCAGTTAGAGAGAACAGGAACTGACTGCTGCGCTTTTTCATTGGAAAGTCACTAGGAGTTAAAACCCACCTCACTGAGTTTGTCACTTGTATTGCGTGTGGACAGTGTTGAAACAGTTGGATGTTAAGGCAGCCTTGAGATGGTTAGTGAACAGACCCATATCGTGGCTGCAAAATATGCCGTATTATTGTGAGATGCAACACAGCGCACTGCGCTACAGTCCCGCAGTTTGGGAATGTGAAAGCTAGCACCGTTCATGTTCTCTGTGGGGTCAGAATTAGACAGTGAGCGAAGTCCAGAAATTACCGGAGCATATGTAGCGTTTTTGCACTATCTTCTAACCTCAATGGTGATGTGTTGGGTGTTCTGGATCACATACAGGTCACCAACACTTGAAATAGTGCAACACTATTTTATTGAACCATTAACTGTTTGAACATATTTAGACTGTGGGTTAATACGATACTAGCTTTAACTAAAGACCTTTGCCTTGTCCTAACCAGTCAAAGCACTCAGCACATGGTGAATGTCTGTGTTGCAGGCTCTGAGCTCTGTCCTCCTAGCTAGTTGCAGCTCGAATGAGCGGGAACTCTGATGCCCCCTGTCTTTATAGTGTGTGCGCTCTCACTGGTGATTGGCTGCGGTGTTGTGTGTGTTGATTGGTGCTACTGTGTGTTCACCAGTGTGTGTCTGCACCATGATATACTGGTGTATACTATGACAAATGGGAGTAAAACAGGGCAGAAATGTGAAGTTGTCTGTCTTTCACCCAGTCATGATCCATCCCTTTGTGTGTGACATCCCTCCATTATCCTAAATTGTATGTCTGTATCAGTGTAGAGTTGCATAAGGAAGGACTTGACAGCTCCATTAAAATAGAAGACAGAGAATGTCAAACAACCATTAAACACTTGGGAACCAAAGCTGCAAACATGACTCTCTAGCCATTTGACTCTTTTGCTGAGTTCTGGCTGCCTCCTCTCTCACCTTCCCCAAGTGGGCATGGTTTCACTCCCATTCTCACACAGCTGCGCTGAAATTTTCACACCATCTTCTCAACTTCACAGTCACGCTCTTCAAAATTGTCTTTCATCTGGGAACATCTCCAATTAACTTCATTTACAAGTTTAATTAATGCTGATCCCACAAGGTCATGTAATTAAGTTTTAAAATGTAGCTCCATTAATCTGCTGCTGCTTAAATACACTGGAAGTGTATAAGGAAGGAACAAATGATCAGAGCGTGCTTCTCCTCCTGGGCTTTGTCACAATGTGATGACAGAAATCTGTTAGCATTCACATGCCAGGCAAGTTTAGAACAGCAATCAAAGAACTTGTATTGACTCCACACAATGAGCTGACATATTAGGATGACAGCATCTATAATTTGTTCCTCCTGCAATGATTACTCAACATCACGAGGCTCTGCTACTGTCCTTTCAAGTTGAAGGATTCACGCCAGGACAGGAATGATGGGCCAAATTGCCTTTAACACTGTAGTTGCTGTGATTCAATGGAGTATTATCTTCTCACTGGGATATAGTTCCACAAGTGAGAGTGCCCTGCCTCCTCCATCTCACATGTGGGCCTGTCTAGACAGTGAGTGTCGGCAAGCTATTCGACCATGATAAGTCTAATCCGTCCTCACTAAACATCCTCAGTTCAAATTCAGCCTGAGACCTATCGATGCCCATTGGAAAGCGCAAGGACCATGCCATGCTTGTGCCGAGCCACGGTTAAAACTGGGTAGTTTTCCCAAAGGGTGGGAGATATGGGGTGAAATTCTCCCCCAACGGCGGGATGTCCGCCGACTGGCGCCAACGACGGCACCAATCAGACGGGCATCGCGCCGGCCCAAAGGTGCGGAATGCTCCGCATCTTTGGCGGCCGAGCCCCAACATTGAGGGGCTAGGCCGACGGCGGAGTGATTTCCGCCCCGCCAGCTGGCGCAAATGGCATTTGTTGCCCCGCCAGCTGGCGCGGAAATGCGGCGCATGCGCGGGAGCGTCAGCGGCCGCTGTCAGTTTCCCGGCGCATGCGCGGGAGCATCAGCGGCCGCTGTCAGTTTCCCGCGCATGCGCAGTGGGGAGAGTCTCTTCCGCCTCCGCCATGGTGGAGGCCGTAGCGGAGGCGGAAGGGAAAGAGTGCCCCCACGGCACAGGCCCGCCCGCGGATCGGTGGGCCCCGATCGCGGGCCAGGCCACCGTGGGGGCACCCCCCGGGGTCAGATCGTCCCGTGCCCCCCCCCCAGGACCCCGGAGCCCGCCCACGCCGCCTGGTCCCGCCGGTAAATACCAGGTTTGATTTACGTCAGCGGGACAGGCAATTCCTGGGCGGGACTTCGGCCCATCCGGGCCGGAGAATCCAGCGGGGGGTCCCGCCAACCGGCGCGGCCCGATTCCCGCCCCCGCCCAATCTCCGGTACCGGAGACTTCGGCAGGGGCGGGATTCACGGCGGCCAACGGCCATTCTCCGACCCGGCGGGGGGTCGGAGAATGACGCCCACTATTCTGCTGACATGAATGCAACAGTGTTTTGGCCATACTCTCCCCTGTGCTGCTACCCCTTCCTCTGGAGAGCTGGAATTCAGTCAAACGGAGGAAGGTTCTCGGGGGATCCGACCAGTTTGCAGAGCGACACCAAGTGGACGCTAAGGCAGGAAATATAGTAAAAACAATATACTGCAGTACTGGAAATCTGCAATCAGAACAGAAAATGCTGGAAACACTCAGCAGGTCTGGCAGCATCTCTGCAGAGAGAAACAGAGGGCTGGATCCTCCGCAGCCCCACGCTGAAATCGCGTTTGGAGCGGGGGCGGAGAATCGAATTTTACGCTCGAATCGGGCCCGGCGCCACTCCCGAATCACGCCACGCAACTGGGGGGCCATTGTCAGAGGTCCTCCCAGCGATACTCTGATCCCACCGGCCGATTTCCAGACGGCATGGTTCTAACCACGTATGGCCGGTCGGGACTCACGCCCGGCGGCTGCGGACTCAGTCCGCGTCGCACTGGTGGGGAGCGGGGGTTGGGCAGATCCATCACTGGGGGGGGCCTTACGGGCGGCTGGGGCAGCGATCGAGCAGGTCAGATGAAGCAGCGCGGGCCCGATCGGGGGGACCTTCTTTCTTGCTGATGGTCCGCGGTCGAATCCGCCTGGTGCTCGGCGCAGCCGCTGGAGGCCGGCGCTGTGCGCATGCGCGGACTCGGAAACGGACGTGCAGGGGTCCGTATCCGCAGCTAAAGCTGCGTGAAGCTCCCCGGGTCCCTGCGAGCCCCCTGCAGGTAAGTGAATTGTTCTATATTTCTTTCAGGGAAGTCTGGAGTAAATCACCAGCGTTTTTACACCGGCATGGGGACATCGCCCTATTTTTGGAGAATTCAGCCCAGAGTTAATGTTTCAATTTGGTGACCTTTCATCGGAATGTTTTTTCTATCCCTTACCGGACGTGAGACAGAGAGAAATTATAAAAGAGTTTCAGTGGAAATGGTACGTGCACCAATTCTGAGTGACTGGAAGAGGCTCCTTAAGGTCTTCAATGGAGCACCAGAGGGGTTGAAGAAACCTCTGACAAATGTGAGAGGTCTCCACAGAGGAGACTTCTTTGAGGTTTGATGCACGATCAATTACTATTAAAACGAGGTAGTAACATAACTGAAGGCTTTAATAGACTAGAACTTTTCCCCAGCAGCTTCGGTACAGAATGAGGGCTGCTGGGATGGCACCGGTTCTTATACCCCGCCTGTCAGGGCGGAGCTACATACAAAACAGCCAATGGTAAACTCCTAGGTTTAACCAATGGTCTACAGCCTCTCGGGTACTGCAATACCTGATAATACCACATTTACCCCCTGTTAAAAAAGAGTCCGGCGGGGGTGGTAGCCAGTGGTTACAATTGCATTTAACATGGTATGATCAGATATGGAGGTACCGTGATACCTCCTTACAGGGTTGTAGAGAATATTTACAATCGTGGAAGATATATACATTCAGTGTTTATTTACAGTTACAGATCAGTTATACTGAAGCAATCAGTCGGTCGGATGGCCTGGTCGTCCTCCTGGATCGTCTGAGCCTCGGTGGTGATTCCGGTGGGGGTCCGGGCGTCTGCGGCTCCGGGAGCGCGGCTTCGGCCTCCATGGCAGCTTTGTCACCCCTCTGCGGCGCTGGTGGGGCAAACGGTTGACAAGCGAAGGGGGTGCCTGTAGGGGGCGTCGGTGGGTGGGGGGGGTGCCTAGGCAGGGGCGGCGGGAGGACTGACCCTCCTGTGAGGTGCTGTGGAGGGGGGGAGTGGGGTTGGTGGTTCGGGTGCGTGTGGGATTCCGGCGGGCGCCAGGTCCCGTAGGGAGGCCGTATCTTGCCGGCCGTCAGGGAACGCCACGTAGGCGTACTGGGGGTTAGCGTGCAGCAGGTGGACCCTCTCAACCAACGGGTCCGACTTGCGCGCCCGCACGTGTTTTCGGAGCAGGATGGGTCCGGGTGTTGCTAGCCAAGTCGGGAGCAAGGTCCCGGAGGAGGACTTCCTGGGGAAAACGAGGAGACGTTCGTGAGATGTCTGGATGGTAGTTGTACAGAGCAGCGACCGGATGGCGTGGAGGGCCTCCGGGAGGACTTCTTGCCAGCGGGAGACTCCTGGACCATAGGGCCAGTAGGACGGTCTTCCAGACCGTTCCGTTCTCCCTCTCTCCCTGCCCATTTCCCCGGGGGTTGTAACTGGTCGTCCTGCTTGAGGCGATGCCCCTGCTGAGCAGGAATTGACGCAGTTCGTTGCTCATAAAGGAGGACCCCCTATCACTGTGTATGTACGCGGGGAAACCGAACAGTGTAAATATACCCTGGAGGGCCTTGATGACGGTGGTTGCGGTCATGTCTGGGCAGGGGATGGCGAATGGGAACCGGGAGTACTCGTCAATCACGTTCAGGAAGTACATGTTGCGGTCGGTGGAGGGGAGGGGGCCTTTAAAGTCCATGCTGAGGCGTTCAAAGGGATGGGAAGCCTTTATCAGGTACGCCGTCTCTGGCCGATAGAAGTGCGGTTTGCACTCCGTGCAGATTTGGCAGTCCCTGGTGGCTGTCCTGACCTCCTCGATGGTTGCGGGTCTTAATAAAGAGGAAAAAGCGAGTGACCCCCGGGTGGCAGAGGTCCTCGTGGAGGGCTCGGAGGCGGTTCGCTTGTGCGGTGGCACATGTGCCGCGGGACAGGGCATCAGGAGGCTCGTTTAGCTTCCCGGGACGATACAACATCTTGTAGTTGTAGGTGGAGAGTTCGATCCTCCACCGCAAGATCTTGTCATTTTTTATCTTGCCCCGCTGTGCATTATCAAACATGTACGCCACCAACCGTTGGTCAGTGAGGAGAGTGAATCTCCTGCCGGCCAGGTAATGCCTCCATCGTCGCACAGCTTCTACTCTGGCTAGTGCCTCTTTTTCGACCGAGGAATGGCGAATTTCGAAAGCATGGAGGGTACGGGAGAAGAAGGCCACGGGTCTGCCCGCTTGGTTGAGGGTGGCGGCCAGAGCAACATCGGACGCGTCACTCTCGACCTGGAAGGGGAGGGACTCGTCGATGGCGCGCATCGTGGCCTTTGCAATGTCTGCTTTGATGCGGCTGAAGGCCTGGCGGGCCTCCATCGACAGGGGGAAGGTTGTGGACTGGATTCGGGGACGGGCTTTGTCTGCGTAGTTAGGGGCCCACTGGGGGTAATAACTGAAAAACCCGAGGCAGCGCTTAAGGGCCTTGGGACAGTGAGGGAGGGGGAACTCCATGAGGAAGCGCATGCGTTCAGGGTCGGGGCCTATAACTCCATTTCACACTACGTAGCCTAGAATGGCTAGACGGTCGGTGCTAAATACGCATTTATCCTTATAATACGGTAAGTTAAGGATTTTAGCGGTCTGGAGAAATTTTTGGAGGTTAGTGTCGTGGTCCTGCTGGTCATGTCCGCAGATGGTGACGTTATCAAGATACGGAAACGTTGCGCGCAAGCCGTACCGGTCAACCATTCGGTCCATCTCGCATTGGAAGATCGAGACCCCGTTAGTGAAACCAAAGGGAATCCTTAAAAAATTATATAGAGCCGCCCATCTGCTTCGAAGGCAGTGTATTTGCGGTCACTAGTACGGAGGGGTAGTTGATGGTAGGCAGACTTGAGATCCACCGTGGAGAAGACCTTATATTGCGCGATCCTGTTGACCAGGTCGGATATGCAGGGAAGAGCGTACGCGTCCAGCTGCGTAAACCTGTTGATGGTCTGACAGTAGTCAATGACCATCCTATGTTTCTCCCCGGTCTTTACCACCACTACTTGAGCTCTCCATGGACTGTTGCTAGCTTCAGTGACCCCTTCCCTCAGTAGCCTTGGACCTCTGACCTAATGAAGGTCCGGTCCTGGGCACTGTACCATCTGCTCCTGGTGGCGACGGGTTTGGAATCCGGGGTGAGGTTCGCAAACAGGGAAGGCGGGTCGACTTTAAGGGTCGCGAGGCCGCAGACAGTGAGGGGGGGGGAATATGGCCACCGAATTTGAAGGTCAGGCTTTGCAAGTTACATTGGAAATCCAACCCCAGGAGTGTAGCCGCGCAGAGGTGTGGCAGGCTATAAAGGCGGAGATTGTTGAATTTCCTGCCTTGGGCTGTGAGGTTTGCGAGGCAGAACCCCTTTATCTCCACTGAGTGTGAACCGGAGGCTAGGGAGATTCTTTGGTTTACAGGGTGGGTAACAAGTGAACAGCGGCTTACCATGTCGGGGTGTATAAAGCTCTCCGTGCTCCCAGAGTCGATCAGGCAGGACGTCTCGTGGCCGTTGATGAAGACCGTTGTCGTTGCTGTTGAGAGTGTCCGAGGTCGATTTTGGTCCAGAGTCACCGAGGCCAGATGAAGTAGTTGCGTGTTTTGATCGAGCAGCATGTAGTCGGCTGTGCTGAGGTCCTGGGGCCCCATCCAAGATGGCGTCTCCCATGGGTCGCACATGGTGATCGGGGATGGACAAAATGGCGGCGCCCATCCGTCCAGCATGGTGTCCGAGGAACAAGATGGCCACGTCCGTGGGCCGCACGTGGCCCTAGGATAGGGGGGTGGCGGTGAATGCTGGCCACCTGGGGCCCGAAGAGAAGATTGCTGCGACGGTCCGGAGTCGCCACTGGAGTCCGTGGCCATGGCGCGGGCCTGGCAGACCCCAACAAAATGGCCCTTCTTGCCGCACCCTTTGCAGGTGGAGGTGCGGGCCGGGCAGCGCTGGCAGGGGTACTTCGCCTGCCCGCAGAAGAAACAGCGAGGCCCGATGGAGCTAGCGGGCCGTCATACAGCGCAGGCCTGCGGGGACATGGGGAAAGTCTGTGGGGCTGCCGCTGTGGCCCGCCGCGCGGTCGGGCACATAGGATTGTGCGTTTCTGGAGGCAACGTCCATAGACCCTGCCAGGGCCCGTGCCTCTCTAAGTCCCAGGGTGTCTTTTTCTAAGAGCCGCTGGAGGATCTCTGAGGAGCTCATACCTGCTACGAAGGTATCCCGGATTAGGAGTTCCATGTGCTCGCTTAACGAAACTTGCGGGCAGCCACAGTTTCTTCCCAGCACCAGTAGCGCGCAGTAGAACTCCAACGATTCCCCGGGGCTTTGCCGTCTTGTTGCAAGCAGGTGACGTGCGTAGACCTGATTTACAGGGCTGATATAATGTCCTTTTAACAGTTCGATCGCTGCATTGAAGTCCTCCCCCTCCTCGATGAGGGTGTAGATCCCAGGGCTTACCCTTGAGTGCAGGAGATGCAGTTTCTGCTCCCCTGAGGGTGTGCCTCCAGCCGTCTCGAGGTAGCCTTTAAAGCACGCCAGCCAGTGCTTGAAGATCGCTGCCGAGTTCTCCGCGTGGGGGCTGAGTTGCAGACACTTCGGCTTGATTCGGAGATCCATCCTTTCAGCTTAAGTAGTAGTCTATTAAATTGATGCACGATCAATAACTATTAAAACGAGGTCATAACATAACTGAAGGCTTTAATAGACTAGAACTGTTCCCCAGCAGCTTCGGTACAGAATGAGGGCTGCTGGGATGGCACCGGTTCTTATACCCCGCCTGTCAGGGCAGAGCTACATCGAAAACAGCCAATGGTAAACTCCTAGGTTTAACCAATGGTCTTCAGCCTCTCGGGTACCGCAATACCTGATAATACCACAAGGTTCTATCGGTACCACCCCACAACTGAAAGCTGGCGGCACTTCTCAGAGCCCCGTAGAAGAACTTTCAGAGGTATCAGAAGATTATCTGAACACTTCCAAGGTCATCGAGAAAGCACGGTAGCACAGAGGTTAGCACTGTTGCTTCACAACTCCAAGGTCCCAGGTTCGCTTCCTGCCTTGGGTCACTGTCTGTGCCAAGTCTGCACGTTCTCCCCGTGTCTGCATGGGTTTCCTCCGGGTGCCCCGGTTTCCTCCCACAGTCCAAAGATGTGCAGGTTAGGTGGATTGGCCATGCTAAATTGCCCTTAGTGTCAAAAAAGTTTGGGTGGGGTTACGAGGATGTGGGCTTAAGTGGGGTGCTCATTCCAGGGATCGGTACAAACTTGATTGGCCGAATGGCCTCCTTCTGCACTGTAATTTCTATGATTCTATGATTCTATGAGCTGCACTGTTCCCATGTGTTAGAAATAACTTTTTAATTAATTAGAATCTATGGAATTGCTACAGTACAAAAGGAGGCCATTCGGCCCATCGAGTCTGCACCAACCCTCCGAATAAAGATCCCACCAAGGCCCACTCCCCCGCCATGTCCCCATAACCACATCTTTTTAAAATAAATTTAGAACACCCAATTCATTTTTTTTCCAATTAAGGGGCAGTTTAGCATGGCCAATTTACCTAACCTGCATATCTTTGGGTCGTGGGGACGAAACTCATGCAATCACGGGGACAATATGCAAACTCCACACATTATCGTCACAGTGGCCCAGAGCTGGGTTCGAACCTGGGACCTCGGCGCCGTGAGGCAGCAGGGCTAACCCATTGCACCACCATGCTGCCCTCCCATAACCACATCTAACCTGGACATCTTTGGACACTAAGGGCTAATTTAGCAAGGTCAATCCACCTAACCTGCACATCCATGGACTGTGGGAGGAAACCGGAGCACCTGAAAGAAACCCATGCAGACACAGGGAGAACGTACAAACTCCACACAGTTAGTCACCCAAGGCTGGAATGGAACCCGGGTCCCTGGCGCTGTGAGGCTGCAGTGCTAACCGCTGTGCCACCGTGCTGCCCTTCTCGGGATGCTGATGAGGATGGCATTTGTTGTCCATTTTACTTGCCTCGAGAAGGTAATTCTGGACCTTTTTGGAATGCTGCTGTGAGTGTGGTTCTTGTCATTTTCATTCTATCAGTTTGCTATGACTGAGCGACTTCATCATTATTAGTCCCGGCATCCAGTGCAGAAACATCCCCACGACACGACTGTATCAATGCCTCTCCCAACTGCAATGCCATTAGTCCTTCACATACAAATCTTATAGAAATATTGGCATGGGCAAATATAAACTTCATGCCCTGCAAACAAACAATGGTATGGTGATGTATTCTTGTAGGGCTAGTACTACCGACTTTCCCCATTGGTATTACTTATGGGGCTTTCATATAAGCATTGGTTCAGCTCAGCATTCGATTCACTGCATCCTGTGGTAGAGAAAGTATCACAGTGCTTACATGCATTAATATTATAACTAAACAGCTGCAGGTTTTTACATTTTGAACCAGCCTGGGCTCGTGCAAATGTCAACATCAATACACAGCAGAGTTGTGTTCTGGAGCTCTGGACATGAAATGGTTCTCCACCAAAAACTAGCGTAGGTTTCAAAGAGTGACAAATTGATGGTTGGTTAGGTATTTCAGGTGGAGGGACCTAAATAGAAAGCATTTGGTGTTCGCATTTCGGTTGATTTCTCTCACTTCTCCTCCCCTGACAAACGTACACAATAGACCTTGTTGGACAGTCCAGTTGATTAGCACAGTTACCCTGCTCCCTGCAGACGGTCTGTATTCTATTGAAGGCTCCTATATGCGAGCGTTTTTTAATGTATTTAATTCACCCTATATTGTCAGCCTGTGTTACACTTCACTGTGCCGAGTGTGTTATTTCAAAATCGATAAAAGCTTTTAATCAGGAAGAAAACTCAATAACTTTGTGACAGATTTTCCATGATAGCTACAGTACATGGGATAAAGTTAATTTCCGTCCTGGCACAATGTTACAAACACATTTACTCTGGAGTGTTCCAATTGCTTTCTTTGAGGAACTGTGCTTTTATGCTGGATCTGCTGTTTCACACTGAGGAAACGTTTGTTGCTCCATATGTGGATTTGGCTACCAGTGACCATGCTGAGGAGATAGTGGTATATGCAGGCTGGCACTTCATAAGAACATAAGAAGGAACAGGAGTAGGCCATTTGGCCCCTCGAGCCTGCTCTGCCATTTAATGAGATCATGGCTGATCTTTGTGGACTCAGATCCACTCTCCGGCCCGTACACCATATCCCCAAATCCCTTTATTCTTTAGAAAGGTATCTATCTTTTTCTTAAAAACGTTTAAAGAAGGAGCCTCAACTGCTTCACTGGGCAAGGAATTCCAGAGATTCACAACCCTTTGGGTGAAGAAATTCCTCCTAAACTCGGTATTAAATCTACTTCCCCTTATTTTGAGGCTATGCCCCCTAGTTCTGCTTTCCCCGACCAGTGGAAACAACCTGCCCACATCTATCCTATCTATTCCCTTCATAATTTTATTTGTTTCAATAAGATCCCCCCGCATCCTTCTAAACTTCAATGAGTACAGTCCCAGTCTATTCAACATCTCGTCATAATCTAATCCCCTCAACTCTGGGATCAACCTAGTGAATCTCCTCTGCACTCCCTCCAGTGCCAATATGTCCTTTCTCAGGTAAGGAGACCAAAACTGAACACAATACTCCAGATGTGGCCTCACCAACACCCTATACAATTGCAGCATAACCTCCCTAGCCTTGAACTCCATCCCTCTAGCAATGAAAGACTAAACTCGATTAGCCTTCTTAATCACCTGTTGCACCTGCACACCAGCTTTTTGCGACTCGTGCACCAGCACACCCAGGTCCCTCTGCACAGCAGCATGTTTTAACATCTTACCGTTTAAATAATAATCCATTCTGCTGTTATTCCTCCCAAAATGGATAGCCTCACACTTGGCAACATTGAATTCCATCTGCCAGACCCTAGCCCATTCACCTAACCTATCCAAATCCTTCTGCAGACTTCCGGTATCCTCTGCACTTTTTGCTTTACCACTCACCTTAGTGTCGTCTGCAAACTTTGACACATTGCACTTGGTCCCCAACTCCAAATCGTCTATGTAAATTGTTAACAACTGCGGGCCCAACACTGATCCTTGAGGGACCCCACTAGTTACAGGTTGCCAACCAGAGAAACACCCATTTATCCCCACTCTCTGCTTTCTGTTAGTTAACCAATCCTCTACCCATGCTACCACTTTACCCTCAATGCCATGCATCTTTATTTTATGCAGCAACCGTTTGTGTGGCACCTTGTCAAAAGCTTTCTGGAAATCCAGATATACCACATCCATTGGCTCCCCGTTATCTACTGCACTGGTAACGTCCTCAAAAAATTCTACCAAATTAGTCAGACACGACCTACCCTTTGTGAACCCATGCTGCGTCTGCCCAATGGGACAATTTCCCTCCAAGTGCCCCGCTATTTCCTCCTTAATGATAGATTCCAGCATTTTCCCTACAACCAAAGTTAAGCTTACCGGCCTATAATTACCCGCTTTCTGCCGACCTCCTTTTTTAAACAGTGGTGTCACGTTTGCTACTTTCCAATCCTCTGGGACCACCCCAGAGTCTAGTGAATTTTGATAAATTATCACTAGTGCGTTTACAATTTCCCTAGCCATCTCTTTTAACACTCTGGGATGCATCCCATCAGGGCCAGGAGACTTGTCTACCTTTAGCCCCATTAGCTTGCCCAATACTGCCTCCTTAGTGATTACAATCATCTCAAGGTCCTCACCTACCATATCTTTATTTCCATCAGGCACTGGCATGTTATTGTGTCTTCCACTGTGAAGACTGACCCAAAAAACCTGTTCAGCTCCTCAGCCATTTCCCCGTCTCCTATTATTAAATCTCCCTTCTCATCTTCCAAAGGACCAATATTAAAGAACAGGTCAATCAAAGGACCTTAGCCACTCTTTTTTGTCTTATATATTTGGAGAAGCTTTTACTATCTGCTTTTATGTTCTGAGCCAGTTTACTTTCATAGTCTACCTTACTCTTCTTTATAGCTTTTTTAGTAGCTTTCTGTTGTCCCCTAAAGACTTCCCAGTCCTCTAGTCTCCTACTAATTTTTGCCACTTTGTATGTTTTTTCCTTCAATTTGATACTCTCCCTCACCTCCTTAGATATCCACGGTCATTTTTCCCCTTTCTACCGTCTTTCTTTTTTGTCGGTATGAACCTTTTCTGAACACTGTGAAAGATCACTCGGAAGGTTCTCCACTGTTCCTCAACTGCTTCACCATGAAGTCTTTGCTCCCAATCTACCTTAGCAAGTTCTTCTCTCATCCCAATGTAATCGCCTTTGTTTAAGCACAAAACACTAGTGTTTGATTTTACCTTGTCATCCTCCAACTGTATTTTAAATTCCACCATATTGTGGTCGCTCCTTCCAAGAGGATCCCGAACTATGAGATCATTAATCAATCCTGCCTCATTACACAGGACCAGATCTAGGACCACTTGTTCCCTTGTCGGTTCCATTACATACTGTTCCAGGAAATTATCCCGGACACATTCTATAAACTCCTCCTCAAGGCTGCCTTTACCAACCTGGTTAAACCAATCGACATGTAGATTAAAATCCCCCATGATAACCGCTGTACCATTTCTACATGCATCCGTTATTTCTTTGCTTATTGCCTGCCCTACCATCCTGTTACTATTTGGTAGCCTATAGACTACTCCTATCAGTGACCTTTTCGCCTTACTATTCCTGATTTCCACCCAAATTGATTCAACCTTGTCCTCCATAGCACCAATACCATCCCTTACTATTGCCCGGATGCCATCCTTAAACAACAAAGCTACACCACCGCCCTTACCGTCCATTCTATCCTTTCGTATAATTTGATACCCTTGGATATTTAACTCCCCGTCATGACCATCCTTTCACCATGTTTCAGTAATGGCCACTAAATCATAGTCATTCACGATGATTTGCGCCATAAACTCATTCACCTTATTCCGTATACTACGAGCATTCAGGTAAAGTACACTTATGCTGTTTTTTATGTCTTTGTTATGAATCCTAACACCTTGATCAGTAACTTTTCGCAAATTATTTTTCCTCTTACCCTTTCTCCTAATTTTCCTTGTCTTTGAACCCATATCTTTACATAATAACCTGTCACGTAACCTGCTGCCTTGCTCTCCATTAACCATTATACTGTCCATAGCTTTACCCTTCCCTTCCCCCCAACTTGCTAGTTTAAAGTCCTTGTGACCAACCTATTTATCCTATTCGCTAGAACACTGGTCCCAGAATGGTTCAGGTGAAGACCGTCCCTACGGTACAGGTCCCTCCTGCCCCAGTACTGATGCCAATGCCCCATGAAATGGAATCCCTCTTTCCCGCACCTCTCCTTTAGCCATGTGTTAACTTCCCTAATTTTCTCAACCCTATGGCTCGGGTAGTAATCCAGAGATTATAACCCTGGAGGACCTGTTCTTTAATTTAGTCCCTCGTGTTTGATAATCTCCAAACAGGTCCTCTTTCCTAGTCTTACCTATGTGGTTAGTCCCAACGTGGACCACAACAACTGGATCCTCCCCCTCCCTCTCCAAAATCCTTTCAAGCCGATCAGAGATGTTCCTCACCATGGCACCGGGCAGGCAACATACCATGCGGGACTCTCGATCTGGCTTACAATGGATGCCATCAATCCCCCTAATTATAGAATCCCCTACAACTACCACTTGTCTTTTTGCTCCCCCCTCTTGAATGGCTTCCTGTACCACGGTGCAGAGGTCAGTCAACGCATCCTCCCTACAGCCCTCTTCCTCATCCACACAGGGAGCAAGTACCTCATACCTGTTGGACAAGGTCAAGGGCTGAGGCTCCTCAACTCCTAAACTCAGGATCCCCCTACCTGCCTCCCTTGCAGTCACACCACTCTGTCCCTGACCACTGTCCGAATTAACAGTACTTATTCTACCGGGTGTGACTGCCTCCTGAAACAAAGCATCCAGGTAATTTTCCCCCTCCCTGATGTGCCGCAGTGTGTGCAGCTCGGTCTCCAGCTCATCAATTCTGAGCCGAAGTTCCTCGAGCAGCCAACACTTGCTGCAGATGTGGTCACTGACGGTCTCAATGGGATCCACCAGTTCCATCATCATACAGCACAGCACATCACCTGTCCAGCCATATTCAACTAGTTAATTAATTTAAATAATTTATTTTATTTTTTAATAGAACCTCAAGGATAAACCCGAACACCAACAAAAACACACCCCTCTCTCGCCACTCACCCGAACTCAGTCACTCACCTAAACTCAGATGCACTCTGTTCCAATCAGCACTCCGTGTCTAAAGGAACTCCTGCCACACCTTTTGTACCCTGCCTGATTTCCAATGAGCCAATAGGCACGCTCCAGGAACTGGACTCTCCAACTGCCACTCGACCTGCAAACAAGCTCTTTTAAATATGCACTCACCTCTCCCAGCAACCCTGCAATCTGTGGCCTGCTCCAGGAACTGGACTCTTCATGTGCCTGTGGACCTCTGTGTCATGTGACGATAAGGGAGTAGAATTGGTCTCGGCAAATAGCAAATTGAAAGGATGTTTTTCCAGGCCAGCTGTAAAGTTGAAGTCAATGAAATGAGAATCAGCCGGGCTGTGATAGGAGATCTTGCCCATTCAATAATGCCCATTTTGTGATATCAGCCATGGCCAATTACATTCCTAAAATTCCCTTCAGATTGGCAATATGTACTGTTATTGGTGATTTGGGGTTGAGAGGTGGGTGCGAGCCCCCCCCCCCCCCCCCCCCCCCCCCCCCACCACCACCACCACCTCTGTGATACCTGAAGCATTGGCCTTTGCAGAGGGTTGGATCCACAAAGTGGGATACCCTAGAAATCAGTGCTCAGCCCCCTTGCTGTTTAATCATTTACATCAAAGACTTGGAGCGTGATTTTCCAGCCCATTGTTGGGATCTTCCAGTCCTGCCCAAGGTGACACCCCTTCCTCCACCACACCATGGCGGGTTCCCCAGGGTGGGAGACGAGTCACGCAAAATGGCATGTACATCAGCGGGACCGGAAGATCCTGCTGCTGGCCAATGGCAAGCCGGAAGCACGCTGCACTGAGGGGCTGGTGGAAGATCTGGCCCTTGGAGTGGGATTATCTGGCTCCATCTGCCGCCAGGCTCATCCAGTCCTGTTGAATGGGCTTTTGGCTGGGCAACTGATTTCCCTGCAGTGGCTCTCACCATGACGGGGCTGGAAAATCCCAGCCTTGGATTCAGAAACTCAACATAGACTGGAGAAATGTACAGAAAATATCAAATTAGGAGGAACAGCATGATTGATGAAGGTGATCCAAAAATGACAGAACAAGTGAAGCAAAATATATGAATGGGTCAAACCGTGGCTGATGGAATTGAGTGCAGATAAAGAATTCCACATAATGGGGGAACAAGGAGAAACACATTATCCATTAATGGTGTTGAAATAGTTATATTTGTAGTTGAAAGAGGTCTTGCATTCTAAGTAAAGTTCATACTCAGGTTGGCTGGTTAATAAGCAGCAGCAATCAGCAAAGCCAACAAAATATTGGACTCCATGTTTGAAGCATTGGTATACAAATAAAAGAAAGTCCTGGTTGAAGTATCACAATGTGATGCTTGGCCCATATCCAGTTCTGGTCACCAAGAAATAGTGGAAATACGAAAACACTGGAGGCCATGTGGCTGGTTCCTAGTATTAGTAGCCCCAAGTTATAAAGAAGACCCCAGAGTTACACTGAAAGAGTTTCGCACAAACCCCAGGAAAGTGCCGGAACATCTTTTGGAGGCATTTTCTGGCCTTTCTGTGACTTCCTTCCCAAAATATAATAATGATAATCGCTTATTGTCACAAATAGGCTTCAATGAAGTTACTGTGAAAAGCCCCTAGTCGCCACATTCCGGGGCCTGTTCAGGAGGCTGGAATGGGAATTGAACCCGAGCTGCTGGTCTTGTTCTGCGTTACAAGCCAGCTGTTTAGCGCACTGTGCCATGTGACACAAGATCAAAGAAAACCCTTATTAAAATTCACCACCAAAAATAATTCAGCTTGGAATGGTCAGAAGCGGTAGATGATCTTACAGAGCTGGGTACGGGAATAAACAGCATGGCAAAACCACAACAATAACGAACTATATCAATGTAGTGTCTTTACCATAATAAGATGTCCCGAGGTGCTTAACAATATGGAGCCACATAAGGAGGTATTTGGTTTAATGACAAAAGCATGGTCAAAGAAATAGGTTTTAGGGAGTGTCTCAAGAGGAATGTGAGGTAGAGACACACAGAGAGTTAGGGAAGATATTCCAGAGTCTGGGACCGAGCTAACTGAATACATAGCCACCAGTTAAAATCAGGGTTACCAGGAGGCCAGAATTCATGGAGCGTAATTACCTCAAGAGTGTTTGGGGGCTGGAGGAGAAGCAGAGTTGAAAAAAGAATGAGAATTTTAAAGAAAAGACATTGCTTGGTGTGGTGAATGTATTATAGTAACCATTCACCACTGCACTACATTGTATCACGCTGTTGCCCATGTGGGCTCCACCTATGGACCATTGTACTGTACTACATTGATTGTATCATGCTGGTGCCCTTGTGGGCTCCGCCCCCTTGAGGGGAGGTATAAAGAGCAGCTGCCCTGTAGGCGGCTCCCATTGCAGAGCAGTCGCAGGCAGGCACTGGTCTAGTTGATTAAAGCCACTGTTCACTTCAACTCTCTGTCTCATGTGAATTGATGGTCGCATCACTTGGCCAGTAGTCAGTGAACACAAGAGTCATAATGAGACTTGGTGCAAGTTAAGAAACAGCAGCAGAGTTTCAGATGACGTTAAGTTTACGGAGGGTAGAATGTGGGATACCAGCCAGGAGTGTACTAGAATAGCCAAGACTTGAGGTAACAAAGAAATGAATTTGGATTTCAGTGGCAGATATACCGGCCAGGGGAGAAGCCAGGAAATATTACCGAGATGGAAAAAGGCAGTCTCAGCGATGGTGTGAATGGGGTCAGAAACTCATCTCAGGCTCAAATCAGACACCAAGATTGTATATAGAGTGGCTTAATCTCAGACTGGTACTAGGGAGGGGGATGGAGTCGATAGCCGAGGAACGGAGTCTGGAGCGGGATTAGAAACCAATGACTTCAAGTTTCTCAGCATTTAATTGGAGGAAATCTCTGCTCATCCAGTATTGGATGTCACGTGAGCAATCTGACAATTTTGCACCAGTGGAGGAGTCATGTGAGGTGGTGGCGGTGAGGTGAAGCTGGGTGTCATGTGAAAATTGATGATGTCACTGAGGGATGGCATATAGAAATAGGAGGGGGCCAGGGATAGATATACTTTGGGGACACCAAAGATAATAGTCCTGACGCAGGAAGAGAAGCCAGTGCAAGTCATACTTAGGGCAGCACGGTAGCACAGTGGTTAGAATAGTTGCTTCACAACTCCAGGGTCCCATGTTCGATTCCTGGCTTGGGTCACTGTCTGTGCGGAGTCTGCACATTCTCCCCGTGTCTGCATGGGTTTCCTCTGGGTGCTCCGGTTTCCTCCCACAGTCCAAAGATGTGCAGGTTAGGTGGATTGGCCATTCTAAATTGCCCTTAGTGTCCAAAAAGGTTTGGTGGGGTTACGGGGTAAAGAGGATATGGTGGAGACATGGGGCTCTTTCCAAGAGCTGGTGCAGACTCAATGGGCCGAATGCCCTCCTTCTGCACTGTAAATTCTATGATTTCAATGATACTCTGGCTATGATTGGATACATAAGCATGGAACCGCTTGGTCTGTGACATTGTAGGAACACATCAGCCATGATAAAATGGTGGAGCAGACTTGATGGGCCGAATGGCCAAATTCTGCTCCTATATCTTATGAACTTATGAACCTGGTGAGAGTAGTCCTAAAGTAAAAGCAAAATACTGCGGATGCTCGAAATCCGAAACAAAAACAGGAAAAGCTGGGTGAACGTAGCAGATCGGACCGCACCTGTGGCAAGAGGAACAGAGTTAATGTTTTGTGCCTATATGACGTGAGAGTAGTCCTGTCTAACTGGACAACAGTGGAGAGGCATTGGAGGGGAATGGTATGGCCAACCGTGTCAAAGACTGCAGACTGGTCGAGAAGGTTAAAGAGGGAAAGGTTACTTGTGTCACAGGCACAGAGGATATGACTGAGTTTGGGAAGAGTTGTTTACAGGGCTGGAAAGAGATTAATTCAGGGAGTAATTTAATTAAAATTGCCAGAGTGATTCAAGGTGACACAAGTTCAAACACGTAATACACAATTTTTGGATTGATATCAAGTTGTTTGATCACATAGAGTGATCAATACTTAGAATGAACTTCAAAATAGAAGCAAACACCCAGGAACTATTTGAGAAATAATTATGTGCTGTAATGAAGGAATGTAGGGGTAAATGAAAATGATTGAGGGGCCTTCTTTTTCCGTAAGTATCTTGCAAACTGGTAATCCTGTGTAAGGCCTAATCCCTTCCAATATATTGGCTGGAACAGTGATGATATCTTCCACTCATTCCTGTCATTCTTTGATAAGATGCAAAACCCGGGCCTGGATTCTCCATCACCCGCCACCTGGAGCGGGGTCCCCAATATGGCGGAGAATCGGGATTGTCTCCGGGCATCAGCGGGCGCTGATTCAAACACAATGCTCCGACCTCCCGCAGACGGTAGGATCAACGTTCATGCCCGTTTGCTAATAGGAGGATATTAATGAATGCAAGTGGGTCTTGTCATAATACACACCAGTATATCATGGTGCAGACTCACACTGATGGACACACAGTGGGACCAATCAACATACACAACACCGCAGCCAATCACCAGTTAGAGCACACTCACTATAAAGACAGGAGGCATCAGAGTTCCCGCTGATTCGAGCTGCATCTAGCTAGGAGGATAGAGCTCACAGCCTGTAACACAGGCATTCACCATGTGCTGAGTGCATCGACTGGTTAGGACAAGGCAAAGGTCTTTAGTTAAAGCTAGTATCATGTTAACCCACAGTCAGAGTATGTTAAACAGTTAATGATTCAATAAAATAGTGTTGCACTATTTCACGTGTTGGTGGCCTGTATGTGTTCCACGGATCCAGAACACCCAACACATCATGATACCAGGAGTTGAGGGGTATTAGCACTTCTTAGACCTACCTGCAAGTGATCTGCCTTCCGCCAGCATTCCGTCATCCTGCAACATTGACAACATCTGCCCGCCGCTGCCGCTCCGCATCGCCGGCAACCTAGGGGCCAACTGGAAGATATTCAAACTGTGCTTCCAGCTCTCCCTTGAGGCCACAGACAGGGAGGATGCCTCGGATACCAGGAAGATTGCTCTCCTCCTATCCACGGCCGGGGACCACACCATCCTCTCTTTTCTCACCTTTGCGGATGATGAAGATAAAACAAAGTTCAAGACGGTCCCCCTCAAGTTTGACACTCACTTCAGCGTAGAGGTGAATGAAAGTTTCGAGCACTGCCTGTTCCAGCAGCATTTGCAGGGTAAGGATGAACCTTTCCAATCCTTTCTCACGCACCTCCGCATCCTCGCGCAGTCTTGCAGCTACGGGCCCACCTCCGACTCCATGACACGTGACCAGATCATTTTTGGTGTTGTCGGGCCCCCTACGACAGCAGCTCCTCTAAGTAAAGCAGCTCACCCTAGCGACCGCTATTGAGACCTGTGTCTTACACGAAAATGCCACGAGTCGGTATTCCCACATCCAAGCGGCTGAAACGGTGCGGCAAGGTCCCAATGAGGCGGAACCGGTCCAAGTGATTGAGCAACTCCAGGGCCTCAGCCTGGATGTGGGCAGCCATTTTGCATGCTTTTCGCGGACTCCCGCGCTTGTGCGCACCAAACGAGGGGACGGTGACGTTGCAGAACATAATGCACAGGCGCGCATATGCACGGCCGCACCACGCATGCGCGGTGGCGCAGTGAACGTGCTGACGCTACGACATGCGGCAACTGTGGCTCCGCCCATTTAAAACGGCAATGCCCTGCCAAATCTCGACATTGCCTACGATGTGGCAGACTTGGCCACTATGCTGCCTTCTGCAGAGCAGCTCAGCCTGCCAATTCATATCGCTCCAGCTAGCCTCACAGGAATGTCCGGGCAATTCAACCCATGGTCACTGAGTCCGAGGCGGACCTCCCACACAGCAGTGACACCGAGGACCTGAAGGCGCCTTATCGAGTCGGTGTCGTGACAAAAAACAGGCTGTCCCCGAAGCAAAGACACCAGCCGTTGTTGGTATACAGCATTGATCCAGACGATGAGTGGTGTGCCACCCTGACGGTCAACCGGTCCCAAATACGATTCCGCCTGGACACGGGTGCCTCTGCCAATCTCATGGCGCAGTCTGACTTCCAAAGCCTTTGTGTCAAACCAGCCATCCTTCCATCAGCCTGCCAGCTAGTGGATTATAATGGCAATGTCATTCCTGATAGCTGCTCTTTGCCAACTTGAAGTGACGCACAGGTCACGCAAAACCATCCTTCCTTTTGAAATCGTGGGCTCCTCGAAAGACTCCCTGCTTGGCGCGCAGGCATGCAAGCTGTTGAACCTAGTTCAGAGAGTTCACTCTCTCTCTCCTGATGACACGTCTGCCTTTCAGGACACTGACTTCAGGGCGCAACTCAACGCCATCATCGACCAGCACCGCGACGTCTTCGAAGGCATGGGCACGCTCCCATATACCTACAAGATTTTGCTGAAACAGAACGCCACGCCTGTGGTGCACGCACCTCGCAGTGTCCCAGCACCCCTTAAGGACCGCCTCAAGCAGCAGCTGCAGGACCTCCAGAACCAAGAAGTGATCTCCAGAGTCACGGAACCAACCGACTGGGTCAGCTCCATGGTATGTGTAAAAAAGCCTTCCGGCGAGTTGAGAATTTGCATTGATCCCAAGGATCTGAATCACAATATCATGAGGGAGCATGATCCAATTCCCAAGCGCGAAGAGGTCACATGCGAGATGGCTTGCGCCAAGCTCTTCACCAAACTCGACACTTCGAAAGGATTCTGGCAAATCCAGCTCCTCAAACCAGCAGGAAACTGTGTACATTCAATACCCACTTTGGCAGATATTGTTACAACAGGATGCCGTTTGGGATGATATCTGCTTCAGAAGTGTTCCATAGGATCATGGAACAAATGATGGAAGGCATTGAAGGTGGTCGCGTCTATGTCAACGACATAATCATTTGGTCCACCACCCCGCAGGAGCATGTCAGTTGCCTCCAGCGCATGTTCAAACGCATACGTGAGCAGGGCCTACGCCTCAACAGAGCCAAATGCTCTTTTGGTCAGACGGAGCTCAAGTTCCTCGGGACCACATCTTCCAGTTGGGTATGCGGCCGGATGCAGACAAGGTGGCTGCCATCACAGCCATGAAAACGCCAGAGGACAAGAAGGCGGTCCTCCGATTTCTGGACATGGTCAACTTTTTAGGGAAGTTCATCCCTAACCTCGTCTCTCATACCACGGCTCTCAGGAACCTGGTCAGGAAGACGACAGACTTCCAATGGCTCCCTGCCCACGAGCGCAAATGGAGAGAACTCAAGACCAAACTCACCACGGCCCCGGTCTTAGCTTTCTTTGATCCAGCAAAAGAGACCAAAATTTCGACCAATGCCAGCCATTCCGGCATTGGGGCAGTGCTCCTGCAACATGATGAGGCCTCATCATGGGCCCCCGTTGCATATGCGTCACGCGCCGTGACCCCCACAGAACAGCTCTACGCGCAGATAGAAAAGGAGTGCCTGGCCCTTCTGACCGGTGTGGTTAAGTTTCCCAATTATGTGTACGGACTTCCTCAATTCGCATTCGAGACCGACCATCACCCGCTGGTCATTATAATACAGAAAGACTTGAACGACGTGACGCCTCGCCTCCAGCGCATTGTTCTCAAGCTCCGGTGATACGACTTCCAGCTGGTATACACCCCAGGCAAAGACCTCATTGTTGCCGCCACTCTCTCCAGGGCAGTCAACACTCCGTGTGACCCAGCGGGATTTGTCTGCCAGGTTGACGCCCATGTGGCCTTCGTGGCCTCCAATCTACCTGCCACGGATGAACGCCTCTTCCAAATTTGCCGCGAGACGGCGGCTGACCTTTTGCTACAGCGTGTCATGCGCCACCTAACAGAGGGTGGCTCAAGGGCCAATTTCCTCAGTTCTATAACGTCAGAGATGATCTGGCGGTAGTAGATGGGGTTCTCCTGAAACTGGACTGCATTGTCATCCCGCATAGCATGCGCCAGCTCGTCCTGGACCAGCTACATGAGGGCCAGCTTGGCGTGAAAAAGTGCCGCCGACGCGCCCGAGGGGCAGTGTATTGACGCGGCATTTTAGCATATCCAATCCACCTAACTTGTACATCTTTGGACTGTGGGAGGAAACCGGAACACCTGGAGGAAACCCACGCAGACACAGCGAGAAAGTGCAAACTCCTCACAGCCAGTCACCCAAGGCCAGATTCGAACCCGGGTCCCTGGTGGTGAGGCAGCAGTGCTGACACTGTGCCACCGTGCCGTCAACTGAGAGGAAAAAACCATCGTCATTGGGTGAGATTTGCGGAAAGTTTTGAAACAGATTTTGAACCGAGCTTAGCTAATAGTTTTACAGGTAAGGCTGCTGTGTGTGTTTGGTAACCTAGTAGTGTCGGTTTTGTGTATATTCTATGCTGATATTGTTCAAGTATAATATTAAAACATTTGAAAAGATATGCTAAATCCGACAAGGACTCATTTAGAATAGAAAAGTAACTTAAAATATAAAAGATTTGGTGTGATACTGAGTCACAGAGAACAGGTATATTTCCTTTATCATTTATTTTGCTTATTATTTGGGACCGCTAAGAAAGGGAGCACTTAGGTTATTTTTTTTGTTTGTTTGATGTCACTGGTGTCTCTTCCTGAACTTTTGTAAGAAAAGGCATATACAACAATTAATTAATTAATCCATGATAGGCGCTGTTAATTAATTAATCCTTGGTAAGTGCTGTGAATTAATTTCAGCGTAGTAAATTTGGTTCTGAAGTGTCAGAAGATTTGACTGGTCTCAGGAGCTTTTGCACAAGGGCCTGAGGAACGGTGTGAGCTTGAGACGCTGATGGACTTTTTCACATTTCTATTGTACAGTCTTAATTTTAAATTTAATCAACAAAATCACAATGATAATTGAGTCCCATTATAAGCAGCACAATCAATAACCGGATGCATAATAGCCTCGTTGTAACAAACCATTATAGAGGTGTAATAAACAGCTGGATGCAAATGTGTAGAGCAAATAGGTTCAAAACGGCACGTTATCAAAAGCAATTTAAAACATGGGTATAAAAAAAAATCAAGTGAGATAAATGGCAAAAAACTGCAAATTGCGTCAAGTAGGTTTAGTAATGGGGTCTAACGGAGAGGTGTACCAATTGGGTCCAGTGAATGCAAGTCACGATGCTCTGAAATTTATGATTCCTACTCAGATGTTGAAATATTGAGCTGCAGTCCGCTGATCACCGTTGTAATTCTTTTAATTGTCAATTCATCGCCTCCTTCAATTTTTTCGAACCTGCCATAGTGCCACACTTATCAGACCGAGCTCAATGAGTGGAACTAGAGGTGACAGTAAAATGATTATTTAGTAATTTTTTTGCTGAGGTAGCATTGCGAGCTTCCAACATGCTCCATCTTCAACTCCTGCTGCGTTGCTAAGGCTGGCCGAACATTGTTAAAGAATTGATGTGGGTCGTGGATAGTTTAGAAAGAGTTACTGGAATTTTGGTGTGTGGGTTAGGAATTTCTAATAGCATCAAATCCAAGGTGAAGGTGGCAGAGAAAGAGTGGTCTGCATTTTCCAATACGCGGAGCCAAAATGAAGAGCTGAAGCAATAGGGAATTCATCAAAAGCCATTGTGCCCAACAGGTTAACAATGAAATTCAGCAGGTCATAACTGTGAGGAAGGAGCTGCTGTAGAAATATTTTGCCTGCCTTTTCTTTCTTTATTATCATCTACATTTTCTCAGTTAATTTTAGAAATCTTTACCCCTAGTTCAATGGTGAGTGCCTACGGATAGTTAACAATTCAAGTGGCTCCACTGGTTTAAGTGGAATGGATGAAAGTGGCTCGAGACCAGAAATGACTATTGGCACCACTATTGAGTAACATGAAGATCAACAAGAACCTGCAATGTGAAAATTTCTTTCCTGCAGTAAAACATCCCCGGGTGCTTCTCTGCGTCATTTCCAAATAAATCTTCACTACGAGGCACCGAGGAAATGACAGATAGCCAAAACCTTGCATGAAGTTTTAAGCTGCATCTTAAAGGGGAGGAGAGAGTGGAGAGATTTAGGGAGGGAATTCCAGAGTTTGGAATGTAGACAGTCAAAGGCCTCGTTGCCAGTAGTGGAGCGATTGAAATCAGGGATATAAGGGAAGAATTGGAGAAGCGCAGAGATCCGGAGTACTGGAGCAGAGTACAGAAATAGGACGGGGAAAAGATCATGGAGGGGTGTGAAAACAGGGATATATATTTTAAAAGTGAAACCTTGGCCAGCTCAACCTAGGACACAATGTAAGTCAGCGAGAACAAGGACATTGGGTGAACAGGACTTGGTGCGAGTTGGGACATGAGCAACAGTTTGATGAGCCCAAGATTATGAAGACAACATATTTTGGTGACATTCCTCTGTTCACCATTGTAATGACGGTATTACCCATTTAAAATGAACTGGTTAGGATCTATGTTAAAACAAAAGGCAGAAAAATATCACCCAGCAGACGGTAGCATAGTTTACTGAGCTCATAATCCACAGGATTGAACTAATAGCCCAGAGCAAGCCCAGTGACAGTAACCATGAAGCCACAGGATTGCTGTAAAAATCTAAGTGGTTCACCACTGTCCATTAGAGAAGGAAACCTCTCATCCTTACCAGATCCGATCTACGAATGACTTAATGAATTAAATGTGCCTTCCAAAGTGGCCCAGCACAGAATTCAGTTGTACTTAGTGATGGGCAATAAATGTTGACAGTGCTGGTAACACCACACGCTGACCATGAATAACCAAAACTCTGGAATCTAATTTCAATTGGAGTTAATGGCTCGCAGATCAGGGGCGAGATTCTCCGACCCCCAGCCGGGTCGGAGAATCGCCGGGGGCTGGCGTGAATCCCACCCCCACCGGTTGCCGAATTCTCCACCACGAGATATTCGGCGGGGGCGGGAATCGCACCGCGCCGGTTGGCGCCCCCCACCCCCCGCGATTCTCCAGCCCGGATGGGCCGAAGTCCCGCCGCTAAAATGCCTGTCCCACCGGCGTAGATGAAACCACCTACCTTACCGACGGGACAAGGCCCCGAGGGGTGCCCCCACGGTGGCCTGGCCCGGGATCGGGGCCCACTGATCCGCGGTCGGGCCTGTGCCGTGGGGGCACTCTTTCCCTTCCGCCTTCGCCACGGTCTCCACCATGGCGGAGGCGGAAGAGACTCCCTCTACTGCGCATGCACGGGAATGTCGTCAGCGGCCGCTGACGCTCCCGGAGATGTCATTTCCGCGCCAGCTGGCGGGGCATCAAAGGCCTTTTCCGCCAGCTGGCGGGGCGGAGATTCGTCCGGCGCGGGCCTAGCCCCTTAAGGTTGGGGCTCGGCCCCCAAAGATGCGGAGTATTCCGCACCTTTGGGGCGGCCGATGCCCGACTGATTTGCGCCGTTTTGGGCGCCAGTCGGTGGACATCGCGCCGTTTCCGGAGAATTTCGCCCCAGATTTCTGCAGGGCTTTATCATACCCTCAGGGCTGCCAGTGAGGGTTTAGATGAAGTTACCACATCATGGGTTGGCAGCAATGAGCAGCAACAGTCACCCACACATTGACAGATGGTAAGATTATTGCCAATGTACAAGGGTAATGAAAGTCCTCATGCCAAGTGACTTTGAGGATACCAGCGATGCTCATGAAATTTGTTGATAATGGAGAGAGTTTTATGTCTCATGGGTTCCTTAATCTCTGTGCTTCAGTGCGCCAAATAATGAAACCAGTTGTATCCAATTGAACACTGACATTTATCACAATTAGCAAATGTTAATGGGTTGGTTCACCAGACTCTGATCGAACGGACCTGATGATTGTTTGTTAGGATATTTTATGATATTATGTGACCATTTTCTTTTTTTGAGGGGGTCCTGATGTCATGTATTCCACCTCATGGGAGCAGGAAGAGACCATTCGGCCCTTCGAGCCTGCTCCGCCATTCATTATGATCATGGCTGATCATCCAACTCAATAGCCTAATCCCGCCTTCCCCTCATATCCTTGATCCCCTTATTAATCAAGAACTATCTTAAAGACACTCAGTGACTTAGCCTCCACAACCTTCTGCGGAAATGAGTTCCTCAGATTCACCACCCTCTGGCTGAAGAAATTCCTCCTCACCTCTGTTTTAAAGGATCACAGGCAGCAACAGGCTGCAATTGCAACATTCATATGGTGATCATACAAGCTCCTTGATGGTTGGGGAATATCCATTGAGGCATTGTTTGGCCTGGCTGCAGAATTGGTCGTGCAGCATCTCTACTGCCTCTAGTGGTGTGAGAGAAAAATCGCCGGGACGGTGTTCTCCACCCTGCCGCACCCGTTTTCTGGTGTGGTGTCCCCCGCTGGCAGCGAGATCCTCCATCCCGGCAGCCTGCCAATGGGGTTTCCCATTGTGGGCACCCTCACGCCGCCGGGAAATCCGAGAGCGTGAGTCGCTGCTGGCGAAACGCAGGATCCCGCCAATGGAGAATCCAGCCCCATATCTTGAAACAATTTTCCCCAGTGCTCTCAATGGCATCAAATCCTCTGCACTCTCCTTCCAACACTGAAGTGGTGGCTGGCACTGGTGTTAATGTTAATGCAGCTTTAGACAGAAAGCTTTTAGACTGGTAATAAATTATTGCGTTTTACAGTGGGGTTTATGGGACGAAGTGCAATTAATTGTCAAAACTCAGTTTATGAGTGTCTCTTGCTCCTTTGGTGAATCTTGTGCTTCTCAAAGGTGAGCGTTGTCGACGCAGGGTGGTGCAACATTCTGCACCAAGTTAGCATCAACCACTGTGAGATCAAGTGTAGCACAGGCCAGGTTCGGAATGAACCATTCTACCCATTCTCAGAAGACAATTCTCGATTGCACAAATTTGTTTCCCATGCCAACAATCCTTGTGACCTTCTTAAGGGAGTGCCAGTTTTTGTCCAAATTGTGACAATTTGTAACATAAAGCTATGGTACTGGGAAACCACTCAGGTATATGAAAACCATCAGAAAGAGACTTCAAGACTATTCACCTGAGTTGGATTTGAATCCAGATGCCAATTTTAAAATTGCCTATCAGGACAGCACAAAATAGCTTCATGGGTTGGGAAAAGCTTATGTACTATAGGTCCCTATTTTCCAATATCGGTGGCACAGTGGTTAGCACTGCTGTCACAGTGCCAGAGACCCAGGTTCAATTCTGGCCTTGTGTGACTGTCTATGAGGAGTTTGAACTTTCTCCCCGTGTCTGTGTGCGTTTCCTCCGGGTGCTCCAGTTTCCTCCCACAGTCCAAAGATGTGCAGGCTTGGTGGATTGACCATTCTAAATTGCCCCTTAGAGTTCAAAAATGTACAGATTAGAGGGGGTTACAGGAATAGGGCATGGGAATGGGCCTTGTTAAGATGCTCTTTCAAAGGGTCGGTGCAGACTTGATGGGCCAAATGGCCTCCTTCTGCACTGCAGGAATTCTACAGTTCTATTCACTCTCTCGCTAAAGTTTACATTTCTGCACAGATATATTTACTTTGGTTAAACATCTGGGGCGAGATTCTCCGACCCCCCGCCGAGTCGGAGAATCGCCGGGGGCTGGCATGAATCCCGCCCCCGCCGGTTGCCGAAGTCTCCGGCACTGGATATTCGGCGGGGGCGGGAATCGGGCTGCGCCGGTTGGCGGGCCCCTCCGCTGGATTCTCCGGCCCGGATGGGCCGAAGTCCCGCCGATAAATTGCCTGTCCCGCTGGCGTGGATTAAACCACCTTTTGAACGGTGGGACAAGGCGGCGTGGGCGGGCTCCGGGGTCCTGGGGGGGGTGCGGGGCAATCTGGCCGCGGGGGGTGCCCCCACGGTGGCCTGGCCCGTGATCAGGGCCCACCTATCCGCGGGCGGGACTGTGCCATGGGGACACTCTTTCCCTTCCGCCTCCGCCACGGTCTCCACCATGGCGGAGGCGGAAGAGACTCCCTCCACTGCGCATGCGTGGGAAACTGTCAGCGGCCGCTGACGCTCCCGCACATGTGCCGCCCGGAGATGTCATTTCTGCGCCAGCTGGCGGGGCAACAAAGGCCGTTTCCGCCAGCTGGCGGGGCGCAAATTCCTCCGGTGTCGGCCTAGCCCCTCAATGTTGGGGCTCGGCCCCCAAAGATGCGGAGCATTCCGCACCTTTGGGGCGGCGCGATGCCCGTCTGATTGGCGCCGTTTTGGGCGCCAGTCGGCGGACATCGCGCCATTTCGGGAGAATTTCGCCCCTGAACTCGTTCATCCCAGGATGGTCTGGTTCTTCCCTCAGCCGTCCTTGCAGCAGAGGGCACATATCTGCTTCTGCAGTAAATTACATACCCACTGGAACTCTACCAACCACGACAGATAATTAAAATGGTCATCTTCGCCTTGACGGACAAACAAACAGAGTTCTTCCCTCATATAGAGATGAAATCTGCATACCTCTCCTTTCCGTCATGGCTATTAAATGTTATTTCCCCATTTTTATACAAGACACTTCAAGAGCGGTGCAAACTGCAAGGGGTTGTGCATAAAATCATGCCATCATCAATTGGCTTCAGCACAGGAGATGGCCATTCAGTCCGTCATGACGATGCCAGCTCTTTGCAAGAGCAACTCATTTTCCCTCGCCTTCCCGCCATACCGTGCAAATGCTTCTCTTTGATAATGCTCCAATTCTCTTTCCAAGGCCTCGATTGAATCTGCCTCCACCACGCCCTCAGGAAATACATTCCAGCTCTTTACCACTTGCTGTGTAAAAACCTTTTTTCCTCACAATGTAGTGGAAAATCATGGGCAATTGGGAGGGAGGAACAATAAGGATCACTAGAGAAGAAATACTAGGAAAACTAATGCGGCAAAAAGCTGACAAGTGCCCTGGCCCTGATCGCCTCCATCATGGAGTCTGAAAAGAAGTGGTTGCAGAGAGTGGCTTCATTCTTGTAATCGTCCAAAATTACCCAGTTTCTGGGTAATCCCAGTGGATCAAAAACCACAAATGGCACACGTCTATTCAAGAAAGGAGGGAAACAGAAAGCAGAATACCATGTGTTGGATTCTCCACTATTGAGACTATGTCCCCACGCAGGCGTCAAAATGGTGGAGTTTTACTCCTGAAATTCCTGCAAAAAAGTGAAACGAAATCATGGCCCTGCAGGGGGCTAGCAGCGACCCGGAGTGAATCTCGAGCTTTTGCTGCAGATAAGGGCCCCCACACTTCCGGGTAAGAGGCCGCGCATGCGCACGGCGGCGACCTCCAGCGGCCGCTCCATGGCGGACTCAGATTGCGGAGGTAGACCCACAAAGGAGAACCCCCTGATCAGTCGTGCATCCGACCCTCAAACCCCGCATATTAATTCTCCGGCCACCTATAAGGACCCCCCTGGTCTTCGATCCGCCCGCCACCGACCAGGTCGGCCACGGACTAAGTCCGCAGCCGCCAAGCGAGTATCCCGACCGGCAATAGCAGGTTAGTTCCACACCGTCGGGAACTCAGCCGGTCGGGGACAGAGGATTCCTGAGCAGGCCTCTGGCAATGGCCCCCCGGTGGCACGGCGTACTCCCCGGTGACGCTGATTTTCAGAGCCCGGAGCATTGCTGAACCGGCGCCGGGCCCAATTACAGCGTCAAACTGGATTCTCCGCCCCAGTGCCGGCCGCGATTTCGGCTACGGGGTGCGGAGAATTCAGCCCCATATGTCAGTTAGCCTAACATCTGCCCTTGGGAAAATGTTGGAATCCAATATTAAGAAAGTAGCAGCTGGATATTTAGAAAATCAAAATACAACCTGCAGAGGGATCATGTGAGGAAATCATGGGCTGAATTCTCCGCCGTCAGGATTCTCCGTTTTGCAGCAGCCTGGGGGCTTCCTGACAGTGCCTCACAATGGGAAACCCCATTGACCAGCCGGCGAAACGGAGAATCCCGATGGCGTACTGAACCAGAAATCAGGTACGGCGGGACGGAGAAACCCCCCCCCCCCCGTTTGACAAATTTGTTACAATTCTTTGAGATGTAACAAGCAGAGGGGGAAAGAGGGGAGACTGTAGCTGTCAATTTGGTTTCCCAAAGGCATTGGCTAAGGTGTCACAGAAAATTTTACCTCACAAGATAAGAGCTAATGGTGATGGGGGTAACTAGCTAGAAACAGAGAATTGGAATAAATAGGTAATTTTCAGGCGGAGTGCCGCAAGGATCAGTGGCGGAAGCCTCAACTACAATCCATACGGATAAATTGGATGAAGGGACAGATGGTATTGTAGCCAAATTTGCTGACAACGCACAGGTCGGTAGGAAGATAGGTTGTGAGGAGAACACAGTCTGCAAAGGGATATAGATTGGTCAGGTGAGTGGGGGGAAAACTAGCAGGCGGAGTATAGTGTTGGAAAGTGTCAGTTTACCCACTGTGGCAGGAAGAATAGAAAATCAGAATATTATCTAAGTGGAGAGAGACTGCAGGATGTTGTGGTGTGGAGTGACTTGGGTGCCCTTTGCACGTGAATCACAAACAAGTTACAAAGTCCAGCGAATAATTCGAAAGGTAACTGGAATGTTGGCCGTTATTGTGAAGGGGATGGAGTATAAAACTAGGGGAGCCTTGCTACAACTGTACAGAGTATCGGTGAGGCAACATTTAGAGTACTACACAGGAGAGATACTCACTGAGGGATATCCCTTACCTTGGGGGCCGTTCAGAGAAGGTTCACTGGACTGAATCCTGGCCAAAGCAGTTGCCTTATGATGAAAGTTTGATAAATCTTGGCCTATACGCATTGGAGTTTAGAAGAATGAGAGTTGACCTTATTAAAACATATAAGATTATGAGGAGGCTTGGCAGGGTGGATGCAGAGAGGATGTTTCTCTCATGGAGGAACTACAACTCAGGGGCCACAGTTTCAAAGTAAGTGGTCTCCCATTTTGAATGGAGATGAGGAAGATCGGTGACAAAGTGGCACAGTGGTTAGCACTGTTGCCTCACAGTGTCAGAGACCCGGTTCAATTCCGACCTCGGGTGACACTCTGTGTAGGATCTGCACGTTCACCCCGTGTCTGCATGGGTTTCGTCCGGGTGCTCCAGTTTCCTCCCACAGTCCAAGTATATGCAGGTTAGGTGGATTAGTCACGCTAAATTGCCCCTTAGTGTCCAAAAAGATGTGTAGGTTAGATGAAGGGGTTAACGGTATAGGGTGGGGGAATGAGCTTGGGGGACGTACTCTTCGGAGGGTTGGTGCTGACTTTTTTGAGCTGAATGGTCTCCTTCTGCACTGTAGGGATTTTATGAATTTCCTCTCTCAAAGTGTGGCTGGTCTTTGGAATTCTCCTCGCCAGCGAGTCATGAAGGCTGGTCACTGAGTATATTCAAGGTTGAGTTGGATAGATTTCTGATCCCCAAGGGAGCCAAAGCTTATGGGGAGGGACAGGTCGGAAATGGAGTTAAGGCAATAATCTTATTGAATGGCTGAGCAGACTTGGGGGTTGAATGCCTATTCCTGCTCCTAATTCTTATGTTGTAATGATCATGTGGCTGTTGCTTCCTTTGCCAGTGACCATCAATTGGTGTCCCCTGGTTTCGATCCTCCCACCTATGGGAAAGGTTTCTCCCTACCTATTCTCACCAGAACCCCCTCATGATTATGAATACTGCAAGAGCGCAGGAACCGACAAACAAGTGAATGAAGAGCTGGGGTAGGCCATTCAGTCTCTCCAGCCCGCTGCGCCGTTCGATAAGGTCATGGCTGATCCGACAGTCACCGTTGTGGCCTCGGCTCCACTTTCCTGCCTACCAATGATGCCCTTGTTCGTCAGGAATCTATCTACCTCAGCCTGAAAAATACCCAACAACCTTGCCTCCACTTCTCTCTGAAAGAGAGTTCCACAGACTTACAACCCTCGGAGAGGAAGCATTTCTCCTCGTGCCCATCTTACACGGGCGACACCTTGTTTTTAACCCGTGTCCCTTAGTTCTAAACTCCGCCATGGCGGGTGGCGGGCAACTTTGCAGTATCCACCCAGTCGAATCCCCTCAGAATCTTATATGCTTCAATCAGAGTGACTCTCGTTCCCCAGTAGAGACAGGCCCAGTCTGTCCAACCTTTCCTCATAAGATAAGAGGGGTATATGTTGACGTGACGAGAGAGTTAATTATGCAGCAATGATGGTTATTAGCTATCTGAACAATAGCTGAGAAATGGAGACGAAATGTCAAAAGGTCACATCAGGCAGAAACACACCAAACGCCAAAGAGAGTTGGAAAGGAGATGAGATGAATCAGTGAATCAGGGAATGTTATATTACAGAGATGTAATATATATACTACTCATTTGTCTTGCCAACTTGTATTTAACTTGATGATAAACAGTCAAAGTCTTCCAGCTGCTGACAAATTATTTATTGACTATAAAAATAATCTACTTGTGAGTTCTTTTACTTTAATACTTTGACTAGTAATAGAATTAATTAGGATTAGATTAAATGAACAATTAATATAATACACTACACTCTGAGCTGGTCACTTCTATCCTCTAGCTGCAATACACACACACTAACACGAAGAAAGAGCAGGAAACTCCTTATATAGTTCATGTTAGCGTTGCCATCTAGTGATCATTTGACTGTACTGACTGCACATTAACTAATCATGTAATAATAATATATTATAATCGCTTATTGTCACAAGTAGGCTTCAATGAAGTTACTGTGAAAAGCCCCTAGTCGCCACATTCCGACGCCTCTTCGGGGAGGCCGTTATGGGAATTGAACCCGTGCTGCTGGCATTGGTCTGCATTGCAAGCCAGCTATTTAGCCCACTGTGCTAAACCAGTCCCTTCTGTATTAACACATCCAGAGATCACTACAGGGAGGTGATGAAAAGTTTGGGTTTTAAATTCCTGCGGATGATTGGAGGAAGGGAAGACGGGATTGGACGATGAGGACCCTCACAGTTTCAAGAAAGAATGATTGTTTTTAAGATGCAGGGAGTAGGAATGTGCAAAATGTAATTTGCCTTTCTGCTGATGGGTTACAGTTATATTGCATTGGAGTTGAACAAAACAAAGATGGCTACACTGGGATAAAAGAAAATGTAGAGCCCTTCTGTATCATATGATTCAGGCTGACCGACTAACACCCTTGTTTAGTATTCACTGTTTAAATATCAGCCTGGTACCACTTCAAAGCAACTACAACAGCAGTTACTGCACACAGTAATTGGATGTGGCATTTGCCAACCTGGGCTTTTCAGGATACTTCTGAAGTGTCCCAGAGGGATGAGAGTCAATAGACTCTTGGTTATAAAAATTGTTACTTCAATTCTGATTGATATTAATGATCGTGTCCAACAGCTAGAAGTGCAACTAACTACATCAAGACACCTGATCAAGGAGAAACAGAAGAAATCTAAAATAACAGGCTGCAGTTACAAAGTGGCTGGATGTTTTCTGCTCTGCTGATTAATAAAAGAGAACTCTGTCCTACTCACCTTGGCAAGTCGTCGGCCACTGTTAGGGTTCAGTGGAAATGTAGGGGGCGGGATTCTCCATTTCTGAGACTAGGGGCAGGATTCTCTGACCCCAGGCCGGGTCGGAGAATTGCTGGGGGGTGGGAGGAGCGCGATTCGCACGACGCCGCTCCGACACCGATCCGCCGATTCTCTGGTGACTCTACGCGCCCCCACCCTCCAGCGATTCTCCGCACATCGCGTGGCTGAGTAGCCGCCAAGATAGGCCGAGTCCCGCCACCGCCGTGCACATGTGGTCCTACGCAGCGGGACCTCGGCGTTCATCCTGCGGTGGGGCCTGGTAGGGGGCCTATGTTCCTCTGCGCTGGGCCCCTGTAGCTCTCTGCCATGTTGCGTCGGGGCCAGCGCGGAGAAGGAAACTAGCGCGCATGTGCGAATTCACGTCGGTCGTAACGCGCATGCGCAGACCCGTGACGTCCGTTTGACACCGGTATCAGCAGCTGGAGCTGTGTGAGTCGCTCCAGTGCCGTACCCGCCCCCTGTAGGGTGCAGAATCACTGATCCTGGGGGCCTTTTGGCGCCATTGTAAAACACGACGGCGTTTACGACTGTGTCAGCACTTAGCCTCAGGATCAGAGAATCCCGCCCTAGATGCTGACGCCGACGCAGAATTTGTGGACTTTCACGACAGCAAAACTGGCGCAACACCTGGGCCAATTCTGCGACTGTTAAGTGTTAGAACCGGCGCCATGTGGAACACAATCGATTCCAATGAGAAACTGTGCCAGATTCACCGGGTACACGATTGACACTCAGGAGGCTGACAAGCTGCAGCCACATATACACACTCCCCACACACACCATCCCAACTAACAAGGTGGCAGCGAAGAGAGCAGCCCCAAGGTTCATGGATGCAGAGCTCGAGACCTTCTTGGATGCCGTGGAGGAGCGAGGCCTGCCCGGGAAGGAGACTGCCAGCTGCCGCTGTTCGCCATGCTTGGATGCAGGTGGCAGGGGCGGTAAGCGCCATGGGCAACGTCGTCTGGACCGGTCAACAGTACTGCCAAAAACTGGACGACCTCCTCAGAGCGGCTCAGTGAGTAGTCAGCACTATGCTCCTGGCACTAACCGGCATCCGACACACTCGCAATCCTACAACTCCCACGCTTCACCACATGCCGATACCCATACTGGCCACTATGGTCAGGCGACCTGACCACTGAGGCCACTACCTACACACCCCCTGGGCATACGTTGGACTGCCTGACACTGTCATTTTTTGTGTGTCCCCCACCACCTTCAGGAGAAGGCCGCACCCAACCTCCGTACACAGTGCGGCCCCTCATTGTGGCTGAGCAGAGGGCCCTAGATGAGGTCAGCGGCCCAGAGGAAAGGGAGGTCGCCGAGGTGGAGTTTTGCCGTGAATGAGGAAGTGAGACCCCGCTTTGTTGCGGTTCCCCATGACACGTGTGTAAACCCCCCCCAACACCACCCTCATACCACCTTCACCCCCACACCACCCTCACCCCCATCCTCATCCCCACATCACCCTCCGCCCACACCACCCCAACACCACCCCAACACCAACCTCACCCTACGCCACCCCCACCCTCACCACCCTCCACACACACGCTCACCCCACCCCCCCCCCAACTTGCTGTCTAATCATGCGCCTTATCTTGCATCTTGCAGGACCTGCTAGTGACGGGGAGGGTCCCCCACCCCCAGCTAGTGCCATAGCCAGAACCCCCCCCCCGTGAGGTGACCCAAGACGCAGGAGACCCTAGAGCTCGAGTCGGAGGATGACAGTGATTACCCGTCACAGCTGTCTCCAACGCTCTCTACCTTCCCAGAGGTGGGCCACCAGCAGGTGGTGGCTGGGTAGGGGGTAGGAGGGGTGGTGGCAGATGGTGGAGTGGGGGGTGGGTGGTGGTGTCACTCTCAAGAATCAGGGGCCAACGTGGGTGGTCAGTGGGGTGTGCAGCAAGATGGCTGCCTTGCAGGCGCGGTAATGGCGGTCCGTGGCTATGCACCGCGACAGTCCCGTGGGGGGGTCACCCCGGCCACTTGACATGTTCTCCCTTCATCCCCCCCTCTCCTCCAGCCCTGGCAGGGCCCTCCCCACCCCAGCCAACCCGGCCATTGTCCGGCCCGGCAGCTGTAGCTCCTCTCTGTTTCCTACCTCCTCTTTCCCTCCCTCGTCAAGCCATGACGTCGGTTTCACAATTTTTGAAAGCACAAGTAAACCGCGCCATCGGGAATTCGGCCCATCGTGGGGGGAGGAGAATGACGGAGGCCCCGAAGAATGCCGGGTCAGGCCCGCACATGGTATGCAAATGGTGTTGGAGAATTGCGATTTGGCGTCAAATCAACACCCACCGCATTTTGGAGTCGGAACCTATTCGCCGCCCAATCGTGAATCCCGATTCCGGCATTGGCCAACGGAGAATCCCGCACAGGAAGTTTTAGGAATGAGAATAGCCATTAGGCTCATAATTTTTGTGGCAAATCCCAACTCAACTAAGTGTCATCTCTGGATGCCCTTTGCACGCCACAATGACAGCTATTTGTGAAAATTTGAAGATTAAACAAACTTTTGATTATTTAACTGAATGAGTATTCTCCATGTTTAACTGGTCACCAGTACAGTGCCAGTTGACTGACAGTATACATGTTGTCTCTTGTTGATATCACCCTCAGACACGGGCACTGCCTCTATGTGTGCTGATGACGCCCAGCTACAATCATCCACTGGTTATATTCTCCAACATCCACTTTTGGGTGAACCACGTATTTCTCCAGTTGAACATTTGCTGAGAACATTACCTATGTTCTCAAACATAAACAATACTCCAACCTCCATCTTTTCCTAACCACCATCTCAGGTCAAACAAGGCTACCAATAACCTTGGCATTTGATTGGTATCTGAAATTAACTTATAAATCCATATTCTCTCCATCCTAACAACCACCTCTATAACTCCTGGCTTTCCTCACCTCTTCTGCTGTTGAAATATTCATCCAACATGCTGTCATTTCCAGACTTGACTATTCCAATACACTCCTAGCTGACATCATGGGCGAGATTCTCCGACCTCCGCTGGGTCGGAGAATCGGCGGGGGCTGGCGTGAATCCCGCCCCCGACGGTTGCCGAATTCTCCAGCACCGGATATTCGGCGGGGGCGGGAATCGCGCCACGCCGGTTGGCGGGCCCCCGCCCCCGTGATTCTCCAGCCCGGATGGGCCAAAGTCCCACTGCTAAAATGCCTGTCCCGCCGGCGTAGATTAAACCACCTACCTTACCGGCGGGACAAGGCGGCGCGGGCGGGCTCTGGGGTCCTTGGGGGGGCGCGGGGCGATCTGGCCCCGGGAGGTGCCCCCACGGTGGCCTGGCCCGCGATCGGGGCCCACCGATCCGCGGGCGGGCCTGTGCCGTGGGGACACTCTTACCCTTCCGCCTTCGCCACGGTCTCCACCATGGCGGAGGCGGAAGAGACTCCCTCCACTGCGCATGCGCGGGAATGTCGTCAGCGGCCTGCGCATGCGCCGCCCGGAGATGTCATTTCCGCGCCAGTTGGCGGGGCATCAAAGGCCTTTTCCGCCAGCTGGCGGGGTGGAAATTCGTCAGGCGCGGGCCTAGCCCCTTAAGGTTGGGGCTCGGACCCCCAAGATGCGGAGCATTCCGCACCTTTGGGGCGGCGCGATGCCTGACTGATTTGCGCCGTTTTGGGCGCCAGTCGGCGGACATCGTGCCGATACCGGAGAATTTCGCCCATATCCTATAAGCTGCATAAACTTCAATCCATTCAAAGCGTTGCTACTATATCTTATTCTGTACCAACTTCTGGTCACCCATCATCCCTGCCCTTGTCAATTTAAATTGGTTTCTAATACCACAATAACTCAAATGCTAAATTCACATCTTCATGTTTAAATCCTTTCATGGCCTTGCTTCCCTCTATCTCTCTAACCTTGGGCGGGATTCTCCGACCCCACACCGGGGTGGGACTCGCACCGCGCCGTTCGGCGGGCCCACCCCTGCCGATTCTCCGGCCCGCGATGGGCCGAAGTCCCGCTGCTGGAATGCCTGTCCCTCCAGCGTGGATTAAACCACCTTTTGAACAGTGGGACAAGGCGCCGTGGGCAGGCTCCGGGGTCCTGGGGGGGCGCTGCGCGATCTGGCCCCGTGGGGATACTCTTTTTCTTCCTCCTTTGCCATGGGCTTCACTATGGCAGAGGCGGAAGAGACCCCCTCCCCTGCGCATGCCCGGGGATAACGTCAGCAGCCGCTGACGCTCCCGCGCGTGCGACAATCCGCGTTGCCCGGCGAAGACCTTTCGGCCCCGGCTGGCGTGGCGCCAAAGGCCTTTCCTGCCAGCCGGCGGCGCGCAAACCACTCCGGCGCGGGTCTAGCCGCTCAAGGTGAGGGCTTGGCCCCTAAAGGTGCGGAGACTTCCGCACTTTTAGGGGGCGGCCCAACGCCGGAGTGGTTCCCGCCACTCCATTACGCCGGAACCCCCTCCCCGTCGGGTAGGGGAGAATCCCCCCCCTGGTCGAGATTTCCCACCCAGCTGCCTCTGCATCCTCTATTCCTCGGATTGTGGCTTCTTGTGCAAGCCCCCATTCTTGGTAAAATGTAGGCAGCCATACCTTCAGCTAGATAGGCCCATGGACTAGGGTTCTCAAGGTAGAAGTGCTAAATCAACTCCCCCCTCCCTGTTTCTTCTCTACCCTGTCCTTGTTTAAGACACTCCGATGAATTCACCACATAAGCCCATATTGTTGGTCATTCCTAATGTTATGTGCTGGCCTCTAGTGTGCTGGTCTCTGGTACGCTGGTCTCTGGTGTGCTGGTCTCTGGTACGCTGGTCTCTGGTGTGCTGGTCTCTGGTACGCTGGCCTCTGGTGTGCTGGTCTCTGGTGTGTTGATCTCTGGTGTGCTGGTCTCTGGTCTGCTGGTCGCTAGTGTGCTGAGTTCAAGTGTGCTGGTCTCTGGTGTGTCATGTTGGGTGTTCCGCTATACAGATGAACCAACACGGTTGTAGATGGTACAACTCTGTTTTATTACTCTTGATAACAACATCTGTAAACATATGACTGTGGTTCGTAATTTACCCGTTAACCTGTGGACCTAGCCCTAACACTATCTTAGAGAGGCACTCAACACATGGTGTATGTCTGAGCGGCACGCTGTGAGCTCTGTGCCCTGAGCTGTCTCCTGCTGGAATGTGCGGGAACTGTGGTGTTCCCCGTTTTATAGTGCGTGTGCTCTCACCGGTGGTTGGCTGTTATGTTGCGTGTGGGTTGATTGTTCCGTTGATCTGTCCATCAGTGTGTATGTGTGTTTGCACCATGATATGCTTATCTGAATATCATGACATCCCCCCTTTTTACAAGAATATGTGCCTATGTGGTAATAAATATTGGTGTGTACTGAGTGCAGCTGAATATGTGTGTGCAATATCTACAACATGTACATGAGGCTAAACTATATACATAGGAAGGTGTCAGGTGCAACAGAGCAATGAGGTTGTACCAATAACAAAACAAGTGCAATCATCAAACATCGAAAACGAACAAAAGGAGAAACACATTAACATTGTGGCATAGGGGGGACTTCCGGTGATGGCGGGTGGGAGGCGGCCGCACAATGGAGGGCTCCTGTTCGGCAACGGCATTTTCAGGGCTTTAAGACCGTTCCCAGGGTCCACGGAGGCGGCAGAAGCAGGGAGAAGGCACGGAGGAGGCACAGTGAAGACACAGGAGGAAAAAAAAACAAAGAACAATGTCGAGGGTGAGCAAGAAAACGGCCGGAAAAAAAACAGCTGAAGGTCCGTCGGGGAGTGGAAAGGTCACCGCGGGGTCACCAAGGAAAATGGAGGCTGGAGCACCAGGGAAGGCCGCATTGCTTACGGCTGAAGAAATAACTAAGGTGATGGCTGCGGAATTTGAAAAGCAGTTGGCGCAGATTGCGAAATGCATGGAGACAGTGAGGAAGGAGATGAGGGAGGTTTTGAGTGTGCTGGTGGAGGAGGCGGTTTCCCGGGTGAGGACGGAGGTGGCAAGTGCAGTGGAGGAGGTGCAAGAGCAAAGGGAGGTGCTGAAGGAAGTGGAGGAGACGTTATTGCAGCACCGTGATCAACTTGCCTCGATGGGGAAAGAGATGCGGAAGGTGATGGATACTAACAAGGGTCTGCGAGGAAAAATGGAAGACCTGGAAAACAGATCCAGGTGACAGAATTTGAGGATTGTGGGGCTACCCAAAGGAGTTGAAGGACCAAAGCCGACTGAGTATTTTGCCGCGATGTTCGCAAAACTATTGGGGGAGGGGGAGGATCCCTCCCGATATGAATTGGATCGGGCTGATCGGTCGTGGAGGCCTGTACCAAAGGCGAGTGAGCCGCCAAGGGCAGTGACTCTGTGCTTCCGTAGGTACAGTGTGAAGGAGAAGGTCCTGAGCTGGGCCAAGCAGAAGCGGGTGGTGCAGTGGGCTGGAGCTGGTGTACGTGTATACCAGGACTTTACGGTGGAGCTGGCGAGGAGGTGGGCTGCCTTCAACCGGGTGAAGAGGGCACTGTACATTAGCAAGGTGCGGTGCGGCATTGTATATCCAATGAAGCTGAGGGTGACTTACAAGCTCAGGGACTTTTATTTTGGAACGGCGGAAGCAGCGGAGGAGTTTGCGAAAGCAGAAGGACTGTGGCAGAACTGACAAATTGAGGAATGGCCATGTGCCGATGTAACCTCATGACTGTATTTTCTTCTTTTTTGTATCACTGCGCGCGGTTGTAGAGACTAAAGGAGCCAATGTGGTATATATTTGGACAAGGGAACGGACGGGACTTTCACTCGAAATGAGGGTTCTTTGGGGTGTAGATGGTGTGGTGTTGGGTTCTCTGGTGTACAGATGAGCCAACACAGTTGTATGTGGTACAACTCTATTTTATTTTAACTCTTATCTACAGTTCGTTCTGGATACTCTGCACGTGCTGTCTCCCTGAGTGTGTCGTGTAGCAGGTCTGTCCTGGTCCTCCTCCCCAGCTAATACTGACCACCGGGTGTCGTGTTTGTGCTTTTATATCTTTCTGTGATTGGTTGTGGTGTTGTGTGTTCTGATTTGTCTGTTGGTGTGTCTATCATGATGTGTGTGTTTGAATATCATGACATCCCCCCTTTTTACAAAGATATGTGCCTACGTGGTTATAAATATAATCGTGTCGTGAGTGCATCTAAGAGTGTGTGCGTGTGTTGTGTGCAGCGTGTGTATATGATGTAACTATTTACAAGGGGCGATGTCGGGTGCGTCACACTAACAAGGTTGTACCATAACAAAACATGAATGCGAGAGAAAAAAACACTTGAACAGTGGTCCGGTCAGACGATATCTGGAACGATAAACAACAACAGGTTATAATACAGAAGTGTTTGACTTTTTGAACGTATGAACAGCGTTATAAGTCCAGTCTAATGGGTGACCGCCTCAAGAATAGGCTGGTCCTCAAGCCGGTTCAGCTGTGGAGATTTGGGTTCACACTGGTTCACCTTGGACTGTTGGAGGTGATGCTGCTGCCGAAGTCTCTACTTTTCCATTTGTTGTACTTCGTGCAGTGCTTGGTTTTTCATTCGTGCAAATATAACATTCAACATCTTTGTTAGTGTTGCCTTGGCTGTGGTTTGGTTCTGGTGGCGATGGAAGGGGCATGATCCGTGGCATCTCCACGAAGTCATCCTTGGGAACCAGTGGAGGATCCGGCGTGTGCGTACGGCTCAGTTGTGAGCGTGGAAGGCGGCGCAAAGCTCGCTGATTGCGCCTACGCACCAATCCATGCGCCCTGCATGCCAGGAACAAGGTGGAGTCTTTTTTCTTTTTATGTTTGCGGTGGACGGCATCTTGTAGCCGATGGGTCGTTGCCATCGAAGTAGCACCATCACTAATATCATGCAAGGCGATGACTGTGCCAGATGTGGAAGTTGGCCGAGACCGTGCACGCTGGTTCCGGCCACCTGCTGTGCCGGAAGGGCGACTCCGCAGAGAAACGTCGAAGCATGTCGCCTTGGAGAGAGAATTGTTGCTCGCATCAACGTCTGGCGATGGCGCGAATTGGTGTGTCCGTCTTGGACCGCCGGTGCTGGTCGCCACTGCCGACCCAGTGGGACTGCCACGCGATCCATTCCCTGTCGCCGTGGCATCCGCTGTCACCCTGAGCGTGCCATCACTGAGGCCGCGACACCGCCCGTCCGGAGCAAGGTCTGGCGTGCGCGAATCAGAGTCGGCGCTTGGCTGCTCCCCATCTGGAGTCCGGTCTGCCTTCCGTCGATGCTCCCCGTCCGGAGTCCCAACAGGTTCACTGGAGGCAGCCGAGATTCCCTGAAGCTGCACTTCTGGAGTCGGAACATGCAGGAATGCACCAACCAGTGGAGAGGCTCGAGCCATCGAGGGTGGAAGCGGTGCGCCGCCACCGCAGTCGTCAGTGGTCCCACCGTGATCGTCGAGTGCCTCGGTACGCACTAGGCGAGGTCTGTCACCTTGCACTTTTTGCATGGGAAGTGGGATGCTGTCGTCACTCGTCTCACATCCCGTGGATAGATCCTCATTAGCAGCTTGCTGTTCACTAGGGTTGGGTAAATTGTCAGAGTTTTCATCTGGTGGTGCACACCATGTCGGTGGACTGTTATTGTCTTGCCGTTGTCCTTCATTTGGGCTTTTCTTCTTTGGAATTTTAAATCTTCCCCCAGACATTGCAGAACCTTGTTTATTACCCCCAAATTCTCCCATATGTATGGTCTCGAATATAGGATCCAATGTTTCGATCGACATTGTACTATTTTCCAAAGAACATTCCGTTTCACTTTTCTTCTCAGGTACCTCATATGTATCATTGTCTAATGTACATGCCTTCATGGTCTCTGGGTCTGATTTTGCTGGGACTGGCATGGTCACAGTCTCTCTTTTACTGTTCTCAATTGCCCACATTATACTCCCCATACATAACTGCTTAATCACTGGGGTTAGTGTGGTACAATGGATAATCGGGTCGACCTTATCTGCATCTTCACCATTAGTGGAAAGCACACTTGGTTCACTTGAAACTGCTGCGGGTTTTAAATTCGTTATCTGGCTACTCGATGTCGGTGTCCTCAGGATTCTTGCTCCAATGTTCTGCTCATTTATCAGTGGAGTGTGTATAGGTTCAATGCAATTAATGTTCCCCTCAAGGTTTGAAGAGTCATTACTGACTAACTGCTGGTCTCCGAAGTTGGGACTTTGCGGCGTTGTGTTGAAGGGAGACATTTGTCCCTGCTGTAGATATGATTCAGGTTGTGTTATTTCCATTACCTGAGGATCAATGTCTTGTCCATTTTTTCGATCCATACTAAAACACTGGCAATTCTCAGTCTGCTCCTTGCAAGTTAAGCATTCAATTAATTTCTTTAGCAAATCCTCAGCATCCTTCTGTGACCGTGCAGCATTATTAATCTCTGTTCGGCTATAATGATCCTGAAGGTCAGCGCATAAACCTTTTTTCTTCGGGCTTGGAAGAGGCGATTCCTTTGGCTTGTCTTCAGTTGGGCTTGAACAGTCTTCAGCGCTGTGCCCTTCATTGTAGCATGAGAGACCGTCATGGTCATGCTGCTGTGTAGTGGAGCATGGTAGGCTGTTATAGCCTTCTTGCTGATCACGTGAGCATGGCAGACTTGCATCGTCTGCCGCTGGTTGGTCAGGAGAGGTTGCTAGACCCTCATGGTCTTGTTCCTGCAAGGACCACACATTGGAGTCTTGCGTTGATTCTATCGTGGAGGCTGTCCACGAGCTCTCTGTGGAGGCTTGTGACACTGGAGCCACTTCTTGTTCATGCAAAGACTGCGCTCTGGAGTCTTGCGTTGCTTCTATCGTGGAGGCTGTCCACGAGATCTCTGTGGAGGCTTGTGACACTGGAGTCACTTCTTGTTCGTGCAAGGACTGCGCTCTGGAGTCTTGCATTGCTTCTATCATGGAGGCTGTCCACGAGATCTCTGTGGAGGCTTGTGACACTGGAGTCACTTCTGGTTCATGCGAGGACTGCGCTCTGGAGTCTTGCATGTCTTCTTTAATAGAGTCGGAAACGTTGAGCGGGATGTGGACCACGCTCTGTGTGGCAGCAGGGCGCTCTCCGTGTGCTTGCACCGCTCCCTGTCTGTTAATGTCAGGCTGCAGCATCATCCGGTACTGATAAGTTGGGACGTCATATCTGCTGGATTGAAGATCCTCAAATCCGAAAAATGAATCCGCATCTGCGTCGGATTCAATGTGGGGCCGCCAATGTGCAACACGAAAGGTTCGTCCGAGTCATAGTCGTATAGGACCACGGAGCTATCATTGGGCTCGCGAGGTCCGGAAACACTGTAAAGATCGTCATCGAAGTATTCGAGGTCGGAATCATCGGCTTGTGCGTCGGTAACTGCTTGTCGGAGGGTTCTTCGGAGGTCAAATTCATCTCCTGGGTCAATTTGCGGCAATGTGCTGTCATTCCAGGTGAGGGAAGGTTGTTTTACAGCTTTAACAGATTTTTGTTTTTTTGATTTGGGACGTTTCCCTTTTAAATTGGATTTGGGACGTTTCCCCTTTAAATTGGTGCGGTCTGGGGCCTCTAACATCCTGACGCTCGGTATGTAGCACGTAGGAAGCGACTGCGCATGCTCAGATCGCTGTTCCTTAACCGATGGCCGTTTTCTTGACTGCGCATGCGCAGCATCTCGCGCATGCGCAAACGAAGCTTCCGGTTCTGCGCACTGCTCGCGCAACTGTGCTAGCGTGATACCTTTAGCAAGATGGCCGCCGACCTCGACCCAGCCCTCTCTCAGGCCCGGGATTTCGGCCTCTGGGAATTCGGGCTCCGGGATCCCGGCCACGAGGTGAGTACTGCCGCTTTTCTTACCTTTACTTGCCGATTGGATTGCGTTTTCTTCACAGTACTTGGAGAATTTGTCCAGGACTGCCTGGTAATCGTACCTTTGCTGCCTCCTGAAGAAATTGAACCTTGTGAATATTTCTCTTGCCCTTGCACCGGCGATGGTGAGGAGAAATTCAATTTTTTCGCTATCATCCAGGTCTTGGAGTTCAGCTGCCACCAGGAACAATTCGAACACTTGCCGGAATCGCCGCCAGTTTTCGCGGAGATCGCCGTGGCACTGGAGCACCTGCGGAACCGGGAGCTCTATCATTTTGCCTGGGCACTGCTGGTTGTCTGTGTACACTGAGGTATGCCGGCAGGTATCGATCCACTCCTGTACCATGTGGTGTTGGGTTCTCTGGTGTACAGATGAGCCAACACAGTTGTATGTGGTACAACTCTATTTTATTTTAACTCTTATCTACAGTTCGTTCTGGATACTCTGCACGTGCTGTCTCCCTGAGTGTGTCGTGTAGCAGGTCTGTCCTGGTCCTCCTCCCCAGCTAATACTGACCACCGGGTGTCGTGTTTGTGCTTTTATATCTTTCTGTGATTGGTTGTGGTGTTGTGTGTTCTGATTTGTCTGTTGGTGTGTCTATCATGATGTGTGTGTTTGAATATCATGACAGATGGATATGCGGGGTTTGTGTGCTAAAAGGGGATCTTTGGGCTTTCCTAGGGCCGGGCAAGTGGAAAAGGGACCCAGGCGGGGGCCTCCACGCTGGCTGGTTTAAGCCGACCAGTGAACGGGTGTGAGGTGGGGGGAGGGGCTGCGGCCATCGGAGCCTGGCAGAACAGGATCCGAGTGGTCTAGCCGGGGTGGAAAGTTGAGGGAAGGAACCGAGGGTAGGGGGAGGAGTTGGACAAGAGGCAGTGGACGGGAGGAGCTGGAGACCGGGGGTAGGGAGGGGGGTGTTTTGGGGGGGGGGGGGGGGGGGGGGGGAGCTGTGTAAGATTAAGGGTGACTACGGGTAATCCCTGATTCCTTTTTGTCATTTGTTTATGTAAACATGCGGGTTGAGGTTTGGGGGTTTGTGGGTAGATGGGAGCGTTGTTATTAAAGAGACTGACATATCTTGCTGATTATTGTTTATTGTTGATGGATGTAAATGTTGGAGAAAATGTGAAAAAGGAGGAGAATAAAAAAAAAAAAATAAAAATAAAAACATTGTGGCATAGCACTTTAGTGAGTGAATCCAATGTGCAAACAGGCTCATAAGTCCAGCCTAGTAGGTGGGCGACGAATTTGGGTTGACCGCCTCAAGGGTGGGTTAGGATCCACCGGCTGAGGAATGGGCCTGGCCACAGGCGATAGAGGAATAGGCATAGTGGCAGGAAGCTCCACGAAGTCGACATCAGGGACAACAGGAGGGCGTGGCACCGGTGTATGACCACGTAGCGAGCGCGGAAGCAGGCGAAGAGCCCGGCGATTACGCCGGCGAATGGAGCCATCAGGCATGTGAACCAGGAACGAGCGGGGAGCCACGTGTCGGAGAACTTCGCAGTTGCCGACCAGCCACCCTCTGGTAGGTGGATGCGGACGTTGTCTCCAGGCGCCAAGGCAGGAAGATCAGTTGCCCGAGTGTCGTGTGCCACCTTCTGCTGAGCACGCTGCTCTCTGCAGTACTGGAGCATGGACGGGTTTAGGAACATGAATGGATGGTACAGTGATCCTGAGGGCGCGACCCTTCAACAGCTGGGCTGGTGAGAGGCCAGTGGACAGTGGGGCTGAGCGATAGGCCAGCAGGGCTAAACAGAAATCCGATCCGGCATCAGCAGCTTTGCAGAGGAGCCGCTTGACGAGATGGACGCCCTTTTCCGCCTTGCCATTTGATTGGGGATGCAGGAGGACACCGTCAATGACGGCCAAGTCGTCCCGGACATTGTAGAATTGTGGGCACTGTCCTTTGAGCCACCCTTCCGTCACACGTTGTAGAAGGGGGTCAGCCGCAGTCTCCCGGCGAATACGGGCCAGACTTGCATCATTAGCTGGCAGATTGGCTGATGTGAAGGCCACATGCGCTTCGACCTGACATACAAACCCCCCCGCTTCGGGCGGTGTGCTCACTGCTCTGGACAGGGCATCCGTGATGATGAGGTCCTTTCCCGGGGTGTAGACCAGTTGGAAGTCGTACCTCCGGAGCTTGAGCAGAATGCGCTGGAGACGAGGGGTCATCTCATTTAGGTCCTTTTGTATGGTGCTGACCAGGGGGCGATGGTCGGTTTCCACGGTGAACTGAGGGAGACCACACACGTAGTCGTGGAACTTATCTATGCCGGTTAACAAACCCAGGCACTCCTTCTCAATCTGCGCATAGCGCTGTTCTGTGGGGGTCATGGCCCGCGAGGCATAGGCGACCGGGGCCCATGATGCAGTGTCGTCCCGTTGCAGGAGTACCGCCCCAATGCCGGACTGGCTGGCATCAGTCGAGATCTTCGTATCTCGAGAAATGTCGAAGAACGCCAAGACCGGGGCTGTGGTGAGCTTAATCTTGAGCTCCTCCCATTCCTTCTGGTGTGCGGGCAGCCACTGGAACTCCGTGGACTTCTTAACTAGGTGGCGAAGAGCCGTTGTGTGGGAGGCAAGGTTGGGAATGAACTTCCCCAGGAAGTCGACCATCCCGAGAAAGCGTAGCACTGCTTTCTTGTCTGCCGGCTGCGGCATGGCTGTAATAGCTGTCACTTTGTCTGCATCCGGACGCATGAAATGAAAATCGCTTATTGTCACAAGTGGGCTTCAAATGAAGTTACTGTGAAAAGCCCCTAGTCGCCACATTGCCGTAACAGCCTCCCCGAACAGGCGCCGGAATGTGGCGACTAGGGGCTTTTCACAATAACTTCATTTGAAGCCTACTTGTGACAATAAGCGATTTTCATTTCATTTTTCATTTCCTGACCGGGATATGTGGTCCCCCAGAAACTTTAGCTCAGTTTGGCCAAAAGAGCACTTGGCTCGGTTGAGGCGCAGGCCGTGCTCTCGTATCCGAGCAAAGACGCGCTGGAAACGACTGATGTGCTCCTGTGGTGTGGTGGACCAGATGATGACGTCTTTAACATAGACGCGCACCCCTTCGGTGCCCTCCATCATCTGTTCCATGATTCTATGAAACATCTCGGATGCCGAGATGATGCCAAACGGCATTCTGTTGCAGCAGAACCTGCCAAAGGGAGTGTTGAAGGTACACTGCTGGACTGATCCAGTTAAATCTGCCAAAAACCAGTGCTGTTTAAACAGCTTCCAGTTGACGCCGAGGTTTCCAGCAATTTGGAGCGGCTGCGGTGGGGTGATGGTGTCCATGGCACAGGATGGCGGATCTCTGAAGATGTGCAGGTAGGTCTCACAGTTGCTGGGTTCCAACCCTGGTGCTATGTCGTGTTGGGTGTTCTGCGATACAGACGAACCAACACGGTTGTAGATGGTACAACTCTGTTTTATTACTAACAATAACAACATCTGTAAACGTATGACTGTGGTTCGTACTTTACCCATTAACCTGTGGACCCAGCCCTAACACTCAGCACATGGTGTATGTCTGACGTGCTGTGAGCTCTGTGCCCTGAGATGTCTCCTGCTGGAATGAGCGGGAACTGTGGTGTTCTCCATTTTATAGTGCGTGTGCTCTCACTGGTGATTGGCTGTGATGTTGCGTGTGTGTTGATTGGTCCGTTGATCTGTCCATCAGTGTGTATGTGTGTTTGCACCATGATATGTTTATCTGAATATCATGGCATGGTGTGCTGAGTTCTAGTGTGCTGGTCTCTGGTGTGCTGAGTTCTAGTGTGCTGGTCTCTGGTGTGCTGAGTTCTAGTGTGCTGGTCTCTGGTGTGTTGGTCTCTAATTTGCTGGTCTCTAGTGTTCTGGTTTCTAGGTTGGTCTCTGGTGTGCGGTTCTCTAGTGTGTTAGTGTCTGGTGTGCGGTTCTCTAGTGTGTTAGTGTCTGGGGTGCAGTTCTCTAGTATGTTGGTATCTGGTGTGTTGGTCTCTAGTGTGCTATTCTCTGGTGCTGGTTTCCGGTGTGCTCGTCTCTAGTGTGCTGGTATCTGGTGTGCTGGTTTCTAGTGTTGGTCTCTGGTGTGCTGTTCTCTAGTACATTGGTCTCTGGTGTACTAGTCTCTGGTGTGCTGGTCTCAGGTGTGCTGGTCTTAAGTGTGCAGTTATCTGGTGTGCTGGTCTCTAGTATGTTGATCTATGGCATACTGGTCATTAGTGTGCTGATCTCTGGTGTGCTGGTCTCTGGTGTGCTGGTCTCTGGTGTGCTGATCTCTGGTGTGCTGATCTCTAGTGTGTTTGTCTCTGGTGTGCAGGTTTCTGATGTCCTGGTCTCTGGTGTGCTGTTCTTGATGTGCTGGTCTCTGGTGTGCTATTCTCTCATGTGCAGGTTTCTGATGTGCTGGTCTCTGGTGTACTGGTCTCTGGTGTTCAGGTCTCTGATGTGCTGGTGTCTGGTGTACTGATCTCTGGTGTGCTGGTCTCTAGTGTGCTGGTCTCTAGTGTGCTGATCTCTGGTGTGCTGGTCTCTAGTGTGCTGATCTCTAGTGTGCTGATCTCTAGTGTGCTGATCTCTGGTGTGCTGGTCTCTAGTGTGCTGATCTCTGGTGTGCTGGTCTCTAGTGTGCTGATCTCTGGTGTGCTGATCTCTGGTGTGCTGATCTTTGGTGTGTTTGTCTCTGGTGTGCAGGTTTCTGATGTTCTGATCTCTGGTGTGCTGTTCTTGATGTGCTGGTCTCTGGTGTGCTGCTCTCTGGTGTGCTGGTCTCTGGTATGCTGGTCTCTGGCATGCTGGTGTCTGGTGTGCTGGTCTCTGGTATGCTGGTCTCTGGTATGCTGGTCTCTGGTATGCTGATCTCTGGCGTGCTGGTCTCTGGTGTGTTGGTCTCTGATGTGCTGGTCTCTGGTGTACTGGTCTCTGGTGTGCTGTTCTCTGGTGTGCTGGTCTCTGGTGTGCTGGTCTCTGGTGTACTGGTCTGTGGTATGCTGGTCTCTTGTGTGCTGGTCTCTGGTGTGCTGGTCTCTGGTGTGCTGATCTCTGGTGTTGGTCTCTGGTGTGCTGTTCTCTAGTGCATTAGTCTCTGGTGTACTAGTCTCTGGTGTGCTGATCTCAGGTGTGCTGGTCTCAAGTGTGCAGTTATCTGGTGTGCTGGTCTCTCGTGTGCTGATCTTTGGTGTGTTTGTCTCTGGTGTGAAGGTTTGTGATGTGCTGGTCTCTGGTGTGCTGATCTCTGGTGTGCAGGTCTCTAGTGTGCTGATCTCTGGTGTGCAGATCTCTAGTGTGCTGATCTATGGTGTGCTGATCTCTGGTGTGCTGATCTCTAGTGTGCTGATCTCTGGTGTGCTGATTTCTAGTGTGCTGATCTTTGGTGTGTTTGTCTCTGGTGTGCAGGTTTCTGATGTGCTGGTCTCTGGTGTGCTGATCTTTGGTGTGTTTGTCTCTGGTGTGCAGGTTTCTGATGTTCTGGTCTCTGGTGTGCTGTTCTTGATGTGCTGGTCTCTGGTGTGCTGGTCTCTGGTATGCTGGTCTCTGGCATGCTGGTGTCTGGCGTGCTGGTCTCTGGTATGCTGGTCTCTGGTATGCTGATCTCTGGCGTGTTGGTCTCTGGTGTGTTGGTCTCTGATGTGCTGATCTCTGGTGTACTGGTCTCTGGTGTGCTGTTCTCTGGTGTGCTGGTCTCTGGTGTGCTGGTCTCTGGTGTACTGGTCTGTGGTATGCTGGTCTCTTGTGTGCTGGTCTCTGGTATGCTGGTCTCTGGTGTGCTGTTCTCTGGTGTGCTGGTCTCTGGTGTGCTGATCTCTGGTGTTGGTCTCTGGTGTGCTGTTCTCTAGTGCATTAGTCTCTGGTGTACTAGTCTCTGGTGTGCTGATCTCAGGTGTGCTGGTCTCAAGTGTGCAGTTATCTGGTGTGCTGGTCTCTAGTGTGCTGATCTTTGGTGTGTTTGTCTCTGGTGTGCAGGTTTGTGATGTGCTGGTCTCTGGTGTGCTGATCTCTGGTGTGCAGGTCTCTAGTGTGCTGATCTCTGGTGTGCAGGTCTCTAGTGTGCTGATCTATGGTGTACTGGTCATTAGTGTGCTGGTCTCTGGTGTGCTGATCTCTAGTGTGCTGATCTCTGGTGTGCTGATCTCTAGTGTGCTGATCTCTGGTGTGCTGATCTCTAGTGTGCTGATCTCTGGTGTGCTGATCTCTAGTGTGCTGATCTTTGGTGTGATTGTCTCTGGTGTGCAGGTTTGTGATGTGCTGGTCTCTGGTGTGCTGATCTCTGGTGTGCAGGTCTCTAGTGTGCTGATCTCTGGTGTGCTGATCTCTAGTGTGCTGATCTTTGGTGTGTTTGTCTCTGGTGTGCTGGTTTCTGGTGTGCTGGTCTCTGGTATGCTGGTCTCTGGCGTGCTGGTCTCTGGTGTGCTGGTCTCTGGCGTGCTGGTGTCTGGCGTGCTAGTGTCTGGCGTGCTGGTCTCTGGTATGCTGGTCTCTGGTATGCTGGTCTCTGGTGTGCTGATCTCTGGTGTGCTGGTCTCTGGTGTGCTGGCCTCTGGCGTGCTGGTCTCTGGCGTGCTTGTCTCTGGTATGCTGGTCTCTGGTGTGCTGGTCTCTGGTGTGCTGGTGTCTGGCGTGCTGGTCTCTGGTATGCTCGTCTCTGGTGTGCTGGTCTCTGGTGTGCTGATCTCTGGTGTGCTGGTGTCTGGTGTGCTGGTCTCTGGTGTGCTGATCTCTGGTATGCTGGTCTCTGGTGTGCTGGTCTCTGGTATGCTGGTCTCTGGTGTGCTGGTCTCTGGTGTGCTGGTCTCTGGTATGCTGGTCTCTGGCGTGCTGGTCTCTGGTGTGCTGGTCTCTGGTATGCTGGTCTCTGGCGTGCTGGTGTCTGGCGTGCTGGTCTCTGGTATGCTGGTCTCTGGTATGCTGGTCTCTGGTATGCTGGTCTCTGGCGTGCTGATCTCTGGTGTGTTGGTCTCTGGTGTGCTGATCTCTGGTATGCTGGTCTCTGGTGTGCTGGTCTCTGGTATGCTGGTCTCTGGTGTGCTGGTCTCTGGTGTGTTGGTCTCTGGTGTGCTGGTCTCTGCTGTGCTGGTCTCTGCTGTGCTGGTCTCTGCTGTGCTGATCTATTGTGGGCTGGTCGCTATTCTGGTCTCTCGTGTTCTTGTCTTGATTGCAGTCATTTTTTCTGTGCTCGTTCTAGTTTTGCATCGATACTCATTTGCCCCTCGTATCCTATCCTGAGGGTTTACTGACTGAACGTCGTGACAATAGATGGAGTGTGATGAGGGAGTGCGAGGCATGGAGCTGTGCATGATTTGTATTGCCACCCTGACGCCCAAAGTGGATGTGTGGCTCAGTTTGCTGTAACTTCTCTGCTATAATCAGAGCTGTCTATTCCACTGTGTATCTGGATTGTTCATTGTTACCCTGTACAGGGAATCAAAGCCTAGAAATGACTGCTTATACCGTGCTGACAGTTAGCATTGTTGAAGACAGTCCTCTCTGTTATCTTAGCAGAGGCGGTAGTGCATTAAAAGTAAATAAATTAACACCTGCATTATAGTAACTGTGAGATGAACATTCCACTGATGTAATAGTGATACACTCATATTATGTCCATCAGCAGAGTCAAATACCATTTCTCAATAATTATTTCTGAAGATATAGCTGGGATTCATTCCCATTCAATGGTGTGGCTCAGCTATCAATTGATTTTGGATAGAATCTCTGTTTAAAAAGAACTTAAATTTAAATATATGCCCACCAGACTGTTGATGTTTTTTAATAACCGATTTGGGGACCTGATTTTCATGCGCAGCTAATGCAGCTAATTTACTTTTCTTTTTGCTTTGTGATTGCATTTGCAAAGGCTGCATTTGTTGCCCATCCCTTATTTCCCTGTCTGACACATGTCTGCTGCTTGCAGACCACCTCCAAGTCATGGGAATAATAGTTCGTATTTTGTCAAGGTGGGAAACACTTCCAGTAGTTTAAGCTGTGCTCCCTTAAAGGTGCATGTCATCACAGCTCCCATGAACAGCTGTAAGCAGACTGCACACAATCATGGCCAGAGGAGAGAAAGACAGGACAATCTACCAATGGGGAATGTCCAATTGGTCCTAGGAGTTGGTTCCCCAATTTCTTCTTCATCCCCTCCTGGAAGGTAGCAATCTTTTCCACGCCCTTTGGCTAGCTTTCGAAGCCTGCCTCCCTGGCCATAGAAACATTGAAAATAGGAGCAGAAGGTGGGCATTCGGCCCTTCGAGCCTGCTCTAACATTCATTATCATAATGGCTGATCACCCAGCTCAAGAGCCTAATCCGGCCTCTCCCCCCCCCCGCCCCCCCCCCACCATATCCTTTGATCCCCTTCTCCCCAAGTGCTATATCGAACTGTTTCTTGAAAACATACAGATTCTCTGGTCCCACAGCCGGCCAGTGGGGTTCCTCACTGTGGCCACCTCACACCATTGTGGAGGCCCGCGGGCTTGGGTGCGCTGCCAGAGAGGCGGAAGATCCCACCAACAGAGAATTCTGCTTACAATGTTTTGGCCTCAACTACTTCCTGTGGTCACGAATTGTACAAGCTCACCACTCCCTGGGTGAAGAAATATCTCCTCATCTCTGTCCTAAATTGTCTACCCTGTATCCTCAGACTTTGACCCCTGGTTCTGGACACCCCCACCATCGGGGACATTCTTCTTGCATCCACACCTCATTCTTCTAAACTCCAGCAAATATAATCTTTTTAAAAAATTAATGTAGAGTACTCAATTCTTTTTTTTTCCAATTCAGGGGCAGTTTAGCGTGGCCAATCCACCTACCCTGCATATCATTTGGGTTGTGGGTGTGAGACCCACGCAGACACAGGGAGAATGTGCAAACTCCACACGGACAGTGACCCAGGCCTGGAATAAACCCGGGTCCTCGGTGACGTGAGGTAGCAGTGCTAACTACTGTGCCACCGTGCTGCCCGGGCAAATATAATCCTAACTGACTCAATGTTTCCTCATACATTCGTCCTGCTATCCCAGGAATCAATCTGGTAAACCTTCGCTGCACTCCCTCTACCCTCTATAGAAAGACCATCTTTCCTTAGATAACGGACCAAAACGGCACACAGTATTCCAGGTGTGGCCTGGTATATCTGCAGCAAAACATTGTGAGAATCCTCTCGCAATGAAGGCCAGCATACCATTTGCCTTCTTTACCGCCTGCTGTACCTGCATGCGTGCCTCCAGTGACTGGTGTAAGAGGACATCCAGGTCTCGTTGCACATTCCCCTCTCCTAATTCCATTCAGATAATAGTCTGCCTTCCTGTTTTTGCTACCAAAGTGGATAACCTTGCATTTATTCAAATCTACCCAATCTGCCATTCATTTGCCCAGTCACTCAACTTGTCCAATCACATTGAAGGATCTCTGCAGCCTCCTCACAGCTCACCCTCCCACCCAACTTTATGTCATCTACAAACCTGAAGATAATACAATTTGTTCCCTCATCTAAATCATTAATAGCTGGGGTCTTCACACCAGTCACCGCCTGTCAATGTGAAAAAGACCCGTTAATTCCTACTCTTTGTTTCCTGTCTGCCAACCAGTTTTCTATCTATCTCAATACACTACCCTTAATCCCATGCGCTTTAATTTTACACGCTAATCTCTTATGCGGGGCTTTGTCAAAAGCCTTCCGGAAACCAAATAAACCAAGGAAGAAGCATACAAATTGACCAAGAAAAACAACAGGTCTGAGGATTGGGAGCAGTTTAGAATTCAGCAAAGAAGGGCCAAGGGATTGATTAAGAAGGGGAAAATAGAGTCCGAGAATATGCTTCACTAGATCTCCCTCATCAACTCTACTAGCTCCATCCTCAAAGAATTCCAGTAGATTTGTCAAGCATGATTTCCCCTTCATAAATCCATGCTGGCTCTGTCCAAGTGTGCTCTGCTATAAAATCTTTGATAATGGATTCGAGAATTTTCCCCACTACCGATGTCAGGTTTACTAGTCTATAATCCCCTGTTTTCTCTCTACCTCCCTTTTAAAATAGAGGGGTTATATTAGCTACTCTCCAGGCTGTAGGAACTGTTCCAGAGTCTATAGAACCCTGGAAGATGACCACCAATGCATCCATTATTTCTAGGGCGACTTCCTTAAGTAGGTTAAGGAACTGGGGCGTCATTCTCCGACCCCCCGCCGGGTTGGAGAATCGCCGGGGGCTGCCGTGAATCCCGCCCCCGCCCCCGCCGAAGTCTCCGGTACCGGATATTCGGCGGGGGCGGGAATCGGGCCACGCCCATTGGCGGCCCCCCCCTGCTCGATTCTCCAGCCCGGATGGGCCGAAGTCCCGCCGATAAATTGCCTGTCCCGCCGGCGTGGATTAAACCACCTTTTGAACGGTGGGACAAGGCGGCGTGGGCGGGCTCCGGGGTCCTGGGGGTGGCGCGGGGCGATCTGGCCCCGGGGGGTGCCCCCACGGTGGCCTGGCCCGCGATCGGGGCCCACCGATCCGCGGGCGGGCCTGTGCCGTGGGGGCACTCTTTCCCTTCCGCCCCTGCCACGGTCTCCACCATGGCGGAGGCGGAAGAGACTCCCTCCACTGCGCATGCGCGGGAAACTGTCAGCGGCTGCTGACGCTCCCGCGCATGTGCCGCCCCAGCATGTCATTTCCGCGCCAGCTGGCGGGGCAACAAAGGCCGTTTCCGCCAGCTGGCGGGGCGGAAATTCCTCCTCCGTCGGCCTAGCCCCTCAATGTTGGGGCTCGGCCCCCAAAGATGCGGAGCATTCCGCACCTTTGGGGCGGCGCGATGCCCGTCTGATTGGCGTCGTTTTGGGCGCCAGTCGGCGGACATCGCGCCGTTTCGGGAGAATTTCGCCCCGATGTAGATTATCAAGTCCTGGGGATTTATCAGCCTTCAATTCCATCAATTTCTCCAACACCATTTCTCTCCTTCAGTTCCTCCCATTCACTAAACCTCACATTCCCCAACATTTCTAATATCTTACTTGTATCCTCATTTGTGAAGACAAAATCAAAGTGTATATTTAGTTGCTCAGCCATTCCTTTGTGCCCCATTATAAATTCCCCTATTTCTGACTGTGAGGGATCTACGTTTGCCTTCACCAATCTTTTTCTATTCACGTACCTATAGAAGCCTCTACAGTTAGCTTTTATATTCCCTGCAAGCTTACTCTCGGACTCTATTTTCCCCTTCTTAATCAATCCCTTGGCCCTTCTTTGCTAAGTTCTAAACTGCTCCCAATCGTCAGACCTGTTGTTTTTCTTGGTCAATGTGTATGCTTCTTCATTGGATCGAATACTATCTCCAATTTCCCATTTAAGCCATGGATTGGCCACTTTTCCCATTTTACTTTTGTTCCAGACTGGAATAAACAATTGTTGGAGTCCCCCCATGTGCTTCTTGAATGTTTGCCACTGCCTGATCACAGTCATCCCTTTAAGTAATGTTTCCCAATTGATCACAGCCAACTCATACTTTATATCATCGTAGTTTCCTTTATTAAGATTCAGGACCCGAGTTTCAGAATCAACCACTTCATGCTCCATTTTGATGGAAAGTTCTATCATATTATCACATGCATCTCTAATTTCCACACCTTATGCCTCCACAATGAAAGATTATCATCACCACGCCTGACCCATTCCTCAATCAACATGTACAAATGCACATTTGCTTAACCAATGTCACAGGATAGTAATCTTGTCTGATATCCTGCTGACTGGACAATGAGGCCTGACTTCCTACCTGCCGGAGATTAACCGACCAACTAATGGCGAGATGTTTAAGCTGAGGTCTTCTGATTGGTGAGTCAGAAGATTGGTGAGTCTGATATAAAATACCTGGCTGCTCCGGGAGGCTAGACACAGGAGGGATGGGGGTGGGGACAGCGGGGGGAATCGGCGGGAATCGGCGGGAATTGGCGGACCTGGGACTGTGGTTCAGTCAGCATTCCCCTCTCTGATGCCAACAGAGGGTGCGGACCCCGTAGTGCAGCAGGTATGTATCACGGAGGGGGGTTGCAGGCTGGGGTTGGCTGAGAGGCTGGGGGGGTGGTGCGTGGGATGCGGTGTCTGTGACCCTGGCCAGTTCCCTCCCTAGTCAGTGAACCTGGAGGTGATCAGAGTGTCCCATGCACGTTGGCCCAGGCGCACACATTGTGCAGGCCTCCTTTGCCTGCCCAGGCACCATGGCCTATCCATCCTCGTCCTCCTCTGCATCCTCCTCGTCGGAAGAGTATTGGCGGTCATCCTCCTCCTCCAGCAGGTCGCACCTCTGTCGCGTGATGCTGTGCAGGATGCAGCAGGCCACCACGATGTTGAAGACCCTGCCGGCGCTATACTGGAGGGCTCTTCAGAGCGGTCCAAGCAGCTGAACCATATCTTCAGGATGATGAAGCCCCATTCGATCACACTCCTGTTTGTGGCATGGGCGTCGTTGTAGCAGGTCTCCGGGCTCCAGATAGGTGTCATCAACCCTGAGCGTCGCGGGTAACCCTTGGTGCTTAGAAGCTAACCCCCGAGCTGGGCAGGAGGTTTAAAACCGTTAAGAGTGCCAGGATGTTCACACACCAGCTGCACGTTTCTCGAGTGGAACGCCTATTGGATGGTGTAGAGAAGCATATCATTTGCAGGTTCTCATAGGGCGACATGCATTCCATCGATCACCCCCTGGTGATGGCAGCAAAGCTCGCTGCCCAGGTTTCCTGGAGGGCTCGGTCCACATTGAAGTGGATGTATTGTGCCGACTGTGCATATAGGGCCTCCACGACGGCACAGATGCACCTGCGCACCGAGCTCTGTGAGATCCTGGACAGGTCCCCACAGTGCCTGGAAGTACCCTGTGGTGTAGAAGTTCAGGGCGACAGTCACCTTGACAGCCACCAGGGGTGGGTATCCGTGCCAGGTGACCCATGATCTAGCAGATATGTCGCACTGCCCTGCTTCTGAGCCAAAGTCTCCAATGGCTTGCCCATATCCCTCATGTCCTCGAACGACAGGCGCTGCCAGTACGCATGATGCCACACGTGGTTTCCTCCTCCACGGACTGTTGTGCGGTCGGCCTCCAGCCTTCGCAGCTGCCTCCTGCTCCTCTGAGGCAGGCTTTGCTGCTGCAGCACCCTCCTACTCGAGCAGCTCCAGCTTGTGTAGCCTCAGGGCATCCCCCAGGGCTGCCTCCACAAGGAGGAAGGCCACCATTGCTCATTGTATTCTAATATCCATTGAGTGCAGGGCGTGAAAGGCGGACATGGTAGCATGACCTGTACCACTGTGCACAATCAGGTCCATTGGGCTGCATGATAGCCCTGGTTGGCAGTCCCTTTCCTGCCCCCTCATATCCCCCTCCCACCCCGATCCCCACACCCCTGGCCCTGTCGGTGCACAGCACTCTGGGAGCCTCTGGTCCTGGCAACTGTCCCTGCTGCCAAGGGTGGCGAAGTCCTTGCCAGCGGTACGCTCTGTGATCCCCGTCAAGTACCCCCTTGTAGGGGCTAGTGTGGGCATTGCCCTTGAGCAGGACGCGTGATGCTTCGCCGGCGGATGCCGGCGTGTTGAGGGTAGATGGGGGTGGTGTAGCAGAGGGTGGAGTGGAGGGTGAGGGCTGGGGTGCAAGGGGGTTGATATGGAGGCACCCAGATAACTGGTGCCACTCTACAGAACCACAAGCCACAGTGGGGTGTGCAGCAAGATGGCTGCCTTGCCGGTCACGGCAATGATGGGCAGTACCTGGACAGCACCCCAGTCCTGTGGGTGAGTCACCTCAGCCCCATGGCACATTCCCACCCCGTCCCCTCCTGGCCCTGCCATCACCGCCTCCGTCAACCCGGCCGGGGCAGGACCGGCAACCCGGCCGGGGCAGGACCGGCAGCCCACGGTTGCACCCCTGCATGCCTTACCTCCTCTCTCTACCTCATCAACCTCGGCGTCAGTGTCCCGATTTTTAAAAGCACAAGTGAACCTCGCTGCTGGGAATTCCCCCTAGTAGAGGCAGAGAATTGAGGAGGCCCCGAACAATACTGGGTCAGGCACGACAATGATATGCAAATGGCGTTTACCGTATGTGCGGAGTGGAACGCATTTATGCCATTATCGACGCACCGGAGTATCGCGATTTGGTGTGAACCCGGCACCAGCCATGATTTTGGCGTCAAAACCGATTCTGCTTCCAATCGCCTTTCCTGATTTTGCCGTCAGCTGGGGCAGAATCCGGACCCTCGTCTTTTTTTTTTGTCAGTTTGTTTCTCTGGTAATGTTATTATTCCACATATGTTTTTCACTCTTCTCAGCTTCTTAATTTTTAAAAGATGCCTTGCATTTTGAACCTTGCATTCAGTCCTTATAATAAGTTTGGAAATTCTCAAGGGAGCATGCTTAGAAGGTTACATGAAGGAGCTTCCTGGGAAGAACCCCAAATAAGCTGGAGAGTTACAGCTTCAGTGCTCAACAAAACCAATGCTGGGTGAGTAATTCTTCAGTTTCATTTCTATCAGATTTCACTTCCCTTTACACATCAGAGGTGAGTGGGAGAAGCAAGGAGTCTGCATGGCATCTGGGAACAGTCAATGACTAACCCACAACAGAATAGAATGAGTCACCATCACAGAGATGGACATGTACTGCAATTAGATCAGTATTAAAAGTTATGTGATATTATTCTCAAAGGAGGACTCATCTCTCATTAGTTCTCATGAATACCTGGGGGCTTATTCCTAAATTAGGAGAGCTGTCCCACATACTATTCAAGCAATAGCCTGACATAGTTATACTCACCGGATCGTAGTTCACAACCAGTAAGCAAGACTTCTTCCTGGATACATCTTGTCCCACCCACAGGACAGATTCACCAAAGATGGCAGCATAGTGGAGAGTGGCCATGAGAATCTTCAACATTGAATCTCAACCCCATCAAGTCGCAGGGGGCGGCACGCTGGCACAGTGGTTAGCAATGCTGCCTCTCACTTCCAGGGATCCAGGTTCAATTCCGACCTCGGGTGACTGTCTGTGTGGAGTGTGTACGTTCTCCCCGTGTCTGCGTGGGTTTGTCCGGGTGCTCCAGTTTCCTCCCAAAGTCCAAAGATGTGCAGGTTAAGCGGATTGGATACGCTAAATTGCCCCTTAAAATCCAAAATGGTCAGGTAGGGCAGGGGTTTTCAAACTCAGGGTCGCAACCCACAGGTGGGTCGTGCGTGGGTGTCGGGAGAGTGGTGGAGCAATTTGTGGCATTCCCGATCGCAGAGAGAAGTTCCCACTGCAGTCCCTGATTGGTTGCTGTGTTCGAGGGGCGGGCGGCGCGAGGCGGGGCTGTGTGCTGGTCACCGCGCACAGAGCATTGGGGGAGGGGGATGGGCTAACGGTCGTCCACGTGGCCGCGATGCTAACAGTGGTGGCCCCAGCTTGGAGCTCCGCGCTGGTGCTCGTCCTTTTTGCGCTGCTCGGCTCGTCCCCCGCCACTGATCGGCAGTATGCAACCTGCGGCTACTGCAGCACCCCTCCATGTTGGACACCTCTTGGAAGAAGCACTGAGGGTGTTCAACATCCAGAACAACGTCCATTTGCACTCCCACGATGGTAAGTACTGGTCGGGAAATTGTCTGTGACTGGGGTGGATACAGTGAGAGGAAGCCAGGCCAGGTTTCTCGGAATACTGATTACTGTGGCCAGTCAATAGGGCTGACAAATGTGAACACTGGAAGAAACCTACGGTCATCACTTTGTGTCGACACTCTCTGGAAACCAGGAAGTCAGAGATTTTGGTGAGGATGGAGCAGGAGGTGACTTGGATGTTTGGATAGTGCAATGCAGTGGAACCAGTAAGAAATAGTGTGACATTGTGTGTGTTTGACAAGTTACTTCATCTCCTCTAAAGTCGTAGTTTGTAAAGCAAAAAGAAGATTTTACTTTTTTCTAAAATTGGTTACATTTCTAAAGAAATGGGAATATATTTAAAACAAAGTTTGTGTGTAAATGTAAGGCTGCACATGTTCAACTGAAGCCAATTTAATTTTTAGCAGTAAAAGTCATAAAGTTGGAAAAATTAGGTATTAGAAATAAAGTTTCAAAGTGAAAAGAAGATTGCCCGCTGTGACCAGCCTTTAAATCTGAACGATGAGTCTTTCCACCAGAGGCAGCGGCAGAGAGAAGACATGCACCCGGCACGTCAATGCTTTCAGTACAAAATCACAGAGGTGAGATTACTCCAATCTGTAGCTGCCAGTAAGAAAGAAACAGGACTGTATGAAAACTGAAGATGGGTCATTTTCTAATAAGGTAAGGAGGGCCAGAGATACATACAGACCAAGATCTCACAACTAAATCTGCTGGAGAGACCTTCTCAGGAGAGTCCACAGTAGGACAAGGCAGTGCTGGTGCAAGCTGTATCCCGACCTCCAGGGCCTCTGGTGAACAAACAATTAAGAAGAAACTGAAATCGGAAACAAAGCAATGTAAAGTTGATTTCTTGAGGTATGCCGCTAATTGTGCCAATGCAAATCAGGATTCAAAGCCCATGCGTGTTATGTGCAGGGAAGTGCTGACAAATGAAGTTTAAAACGCTCAAATCTTCAAAGGCATTCGAAGTGTAAGCATGGCGAATACGAGGACAAACCTTTTGATTTTTTTTAAAAGCATGCAGCAAGAACTTAAATCAACAACTGAAGTCCTTAGCTGAAATGTAACAATGAATAACGAAGCAAAAGATATCATGAGGACCAAGCAGGCCCACTTGCCACATTAAAGGTAAGCAATAATGGAGTATGGCGCAAAGGTCAGTCGGCATGGGTCGCTAATGTCAGCTGACATGTCTCGCGAACGTCCGCCGGTTGGCAAAAGTGGGTCCCGGGAATAAAAGTTTGAAAAACACTGAGGTAGGGTGACTGGGTTACAGGGATCGGGTGGAGGCATGGCCTTAAGTGGGGCACACTTTCCAAGGGCTGGTGCAGACTCGATGGACAGAATGACCTCCAGAATGGCCTCCTTCTGCACTGTAAAGTTTCTATCGTTTCTATAGTTTCTATGTCAACATGGACAAGGAAGTCTCCTGCTGATTACCACCTATTTCTCTTCCTCAACTGTGAATCAGCACCCCTCCATGTTGGACGCTTCTTGGAAGAAGCTCTGAGGGTGTCAACGTCACAGAATGTGGATGTGTTCAATATCCGTCGCTAAACATGGTTCAGTGGTAACACGACCTGAGTCCTGAAGGACAGAACTGCTGGATTCGGCCTGTTCTCCAATGCTCAGCCAGGACCATTCAGTTCCAGACCTCAATAAAGCCTCGGGTCAAGCATGGATAAAAGAGCTGAGTTCAAGAGATGAGAGTGACCACCCTTGTTATCAGGGCCGCGTTTAACCAAGTGTAGGATCAAAGCACCCAATCAATGGGAATCAGAGACAAAACGCTCCATGGGCTGGACTCATACCTCGGGCATGGAAAGAAGGTTGTGGTTGGTAAAGGACAATAAACTCAGTCCGAGCACATTGCTGTGGGAGTTTGGGAGCGCTACCTCTGTCCTGGAGTATAGGTTGGTTGGGTGGCAGAAGTAGAAATGAGAGTGACTTCCACTTGGCTGCAGGTCTTCGTGGAGAAACTGGTATATGTGAGTAACCAAATTCCGTGACAGCCTAAGAAACCTCCGGCATTGCCTTTCACTTATCTGCAGGTAGATGCACCGCCTGCCATATACCCGAGTTCAGGCCATTATTGCTGACGCAGTGGCCCCTGGGCACCAGCATCCTGATCTTCCTGAGGCCCTGCAACCACTTTCTGTTGAGACCACTGCACCTGCTAGTCCTGAACTACCCTTCACTGGCTCCTCCTCACCTGGGTGAGAAGCAACAGAAAGGCAATGTTGTCTGGAGCCAGTGCAAAAGTGGATCTGCAAACAAATTGCAGTGGTCCATTTAGCCACTGGATTATTTGTAGATTAGTCTCAATCTCTGAGCCTGTATGCCAATGCTAAGCTCAGTGCCTGGCTTCTGTCTAGACAAGGAATTCCCACCCCACCGCTTCCACCTGAAGAACATCCTAGAGCACCACAGATGAGTTTTCCTCCTGTTCTGAAATGCCTGGAGACATCACACATCGATCGGTGTTATGGAGTCAATTAACCTTGGAGTTAAGAGCAGAGTTTGGAAACTTCAACTCCCAACAGGTCTCGTATCTTTTGTGCATGTACAGACCGTGAGCAGGCTGCACACATGCCGTTCTTCGGGCCCAGTTTGCCAGTTCATGGAGAAAAATGGTATGAAAACTCAGATCATGTGACCGGGAGTGGAGCACGATTAAAAACTATTGTCCCAAGAAGGGGGACAGAGAGCTGGGGCAGGGGGAATTCCTAAAGATAGGGGGCAACAGGAAGAGATCCCAAAGGCAGAGGAGGCAGGTAGAGGCCCCAAAGGGAGAGAGGACAGGGAGAGATCCCAATGGCAGTGGGGACAGGGAGAGGTCCCAAAGAACTGGAGACAGGATGAGATGCCAGTGGAAGAGAGGACAGGGAAAATTCCCAAAGGGACAGACAGAGGACAGGGAAACATCTGAAAAGGATAGGGACTAATGTAGCGGTGTCAAAGGGAGCGGACTCAGTGAGAAATCCCAACAATTGACTCCCAGAGAGAGAACAAAGACAGCAAGAGGCCCCAGATAAGTTAAAAGTAGGAAAAGGGCTGCAATTAGTCGACTTTAAGGGAGGAAGATCTGCAGAAACCGTGAAGATCCATTCGGACATCAGGGGCGAAATTCTCCCCCAACGGCGCGATGTCCGCCGACTGGCGCCCAAAATGGTGCCAATCAGATGGGCATCGCGCCGCCCCAAAGGTGCGGAATGCTTTGGGGGCCGAGCCCCAACATTGAAGGGCTAGGCCGACGCCGGAGGGATTTCCGCCCCGCCAGCTGGCGGAAATGGCGTTTGTTGCCCCGCCAGCTGGCACGGAAATGCGGCGCATGCGCGGGAGCATCAGCGGCCGCTGACAGTTTCCCGGCGCATGCGCGGGAGCGTCAGCGGCCGCTGAAAGTTTCCCGCGCATGCGCAGTGGGGAGAGTCACCTCTGCCTCCGCCATGGTGGAGACCGTGGCAGAGGCGGAAGGGAAAAAGTGCCCCCACGGCACAGGAGCATTCCGCACCTTTGGGGCGGCGCGATGCCCGTCTGATTGGCGCCGATTTGGGCGCCAGTCGGTGGACATCGCGCCATTGGGGGAGAATTTCGCCCCAGAGGTTTGGTGACTCAAATATGTGGGCTGTTGGGTGAAGGTAACCCTTTGAAGCAATATTGTTCTGCTTGGTGTGGCTGAAGTGCTGAAGTTGTGTTTGTGAGTTGGTGCTTGAGTGCAGGCTCGGGAATCCAAGGAAGAGAATCCTGGGAGATGAGATTGGAACTCTGCAAGGTGGGCCATTGCTGATACCATTTGAGTTGGAGCAAACTTTGGAGACAATTCCCAGTTTAAATCCTCAAGGTGAAGATGGGAATCCCTCATGAGAGTCAGTGTTTCAGTAAGATTGGTTGACTCAGTGTTACTGATGGTTAGGTGCATTGTTGAGAAATCCATGGACTCTGCCTTGGTTGCATCTATCATAATATGCACTGTGGTGCTAGATAATTCACATATACTCATATTTCCCTTAATTGTTTGAGTACAAGACAGATATTGTTTTATCTTTCTAATCCTGCATAATAAAGTTTACTTTGGATTGTTCATAATTCCTGAAATCTTGTGACTTTATTCTTTCAAGTGTCTTGAATCACAAACTTTGTTTGCTTTTAACAAAATGTTTAGTACCTCTAACAACTTGGGGGTCAGGCCTAGGATCATAACACGAGGCTAGTGACGGCCATGTGTGAGAATGCTCTCGCAGCCACTATTCAGCTAGCCCCCAATACCCTTGAGACTCTGTAGAGAGGCTATTATGTTGAAATCATAGAAAGACTCACCCCATAAACCTTTGTCAGCCATGACCATTTACCTGGGAGGATGCAGGTTTAGAGCCGGAATTTTGATGCCAACCACCTCCCATGCCCTTGGAGGCAACCACCTCGATCCTTCCCACCCTCCCTTCCCGTACCAGGCTCCCCGAACAGGCGCCGGAATGTGGCGACATGGGGCTTTTCACAGTAACTTCATTTGAAGCTGACTTGTGACAATAAGCGATTTTCATTTCATTGTTTTTTTCATTTACCCTGCTTCTGACAGAGGCAGATGCCAATCAGTACACAATGTACGGCAGCTCCAGACCTGAATGGATTCTCACTGGAATGTGATCCTTCAGTCATGGAGCAATGCTGCTTTATTGCGCATTGGAACCTCCAGTGCAGAACTTTCCATGGGACCTTTGCTCTTTGTAGTATATATAAATGATTTGGAGGAAAATGTAACTGGTCTGATTAGTAAGTTTGCAGACGACACAAAGGTTGGTGGAATTGCGGATAGCGATGAGAACTGTCTGAGGATACAGCAGGATTTAGATTGTCTGGAGACTTGGGCGGAGAGATGGCAGATGGAGTTTAACCTGGACAAATGTGAGGTAATGCATTTTGGAAGGGCTAATGCAGGTAGGGAATATACGGTGAATGGTAGAACCCTCAAGAGTATTGAAAGTCAAAGAGATCTAGGAGTACAGGTCCACAGATCACTGAAAGGGGCTACACAGGTGGAGAAGGTAGTCAAGAAGGCATACGGCATGCTTGCCTTCATTGGCCGGGGCATTGAGTATAAGAATTGGCAAGTCATGTTGCAGCTGTATAGAACCTTAGTTAGGCCACACTTGGAGTATAGTGTTCAATTCTGGTCGCCACACTACCAGAAGGATGTGGAGGCTTTAGAGAGGGTGCAGAAGAGATTTACCAGAATGTTGCCTGGTATGGAGGGCATAAGCTATGAGGAGCGATTGAATAAACTCGGTTTGTTCTCACTGGAACGAAGGAGGTTGAGGGGCGACCTGATAGAGGTATACAAAATTATGAGGGGCATAGACAGAGTGGATAGTCAGAGGCTTTTCCCCAGGGTAGAGGGGTCAATTACTAGGGGGCATAGGTTTAAGGTGAGAGGGGCAAAGTTTAGAGTAGATGTACGAGGCAAGTTTTTTACGCAGAGGGTAGTGGGTGCCTGGAACTCACTACCGGAGGAGGTAGTGGAGGCAGGGACGATAGGGACATTTAAGGGGCATCTTGACAAATATATGAATAAGATGGGAATAGAAGGATACGGACCCAGGAAGTGTAGAAGATTGTAGTTTAGTCGGGCAGTATGGTCGGCACGGGCTTGGAGGGCCGAAGGGCCTGTTCCTGTGCTGTACATTTCTTTGTTCTTTGTTCTTTGTAACTCAGCTGGGCCTGGTTCCCCGAGGAGTGGACTCATTGTTAATAGGGTGCCCTTTTGATCAGTCAGAAAAACAAAGTATTAACTCCACCCACCCAAATAGAGACCCCTCCCACCTCAAACTCTTTTTTTTTCTTTAAAAAAAAATTAATTTAGAGTACCAAATTAATTTTTTCCAATTTCGGGGCAATTTAGCGCGTTCAATACACCTACCTTGCACATCTTTGGGTTGTGGGGGCGAAACCCACGCAAACACAAGGAGAATGTGCAAACTCCACACGGACAGTGACCCAGAGCCGGGATCGAACCTGGGACCTCGGCGCCGTGAGACAGCAGTGCTACCACTGCGCCACCGTGCTGCCCTCCCACCTGAATTCTTGAAAGATTTCATGAATTGAACAGGGTGGCATGGCGGCACAGTGGTTAGCACTGCTGCCTCACAGCACCAGGGACCAGGGTTCAATTCCAATATTGGGTGACTGACTGTGTGAGGTTTGCATGTTCTCCCCGTGTCTGCTTAGATTTCTTCCGGGTGCTCCGGTTTCCTTCCACAGTCCAAAGATGTGCAGGTTAGGTGGTTTGGCATTACAAATTACTCTTTAATGTCCAACGGTTAGGTGGGATAGGGCGGGAACGTGGGCCTAGGGTGGGTGCTCTTTCAGAGGATCAGTGCAGACTCGATGGGCCGAATGGCGTCCACCCTCACTGTAGGGATTCTAGGATTCTATGACAACATTGAGAGCTTTAGCATGGTTCATGTGAGATATGTGAGAATTGTCATTGCATCAAGTACCTTCTAAGTTCCCTGTAACCCACCGAGCTTCTTCCATCTTCCTACATAGTCACTGCTTTATCATTCCTCTCCCTTCTTTAAACCATCATATACTGCCCCCCTCCCCCCACTGCCATTACCCAGGACCATATTATTGATTCTGTGGCTATTCCTGCTCTCCCCACTGTTTCCATTACTGGCAGTGCACAAACACCTCCTGACACTACCCCGCCCATTCTCGAGGCCCACCGTTCCTGACTTTCTGCGACCAGCCCCATGAGGCCATCTACTGCCTGCCCTTGAGTCATTCTTCCTCTGACTCTATCCTCTGCCTCCAACTACTCTCATTCCAATCCTTTGGTCCTCATTTTTCAGCTCATTGACCACATTCTTTAGGCCCATCTCTCTATGATGCTCACAGCCCAGAAAGCTCATCAACCAGTCTACAACAGGACCAAGGCACACGTGACAGGCTTGTTCTCCTAAACAAGCACCCAATTTGAAAGAAGCCTGGCTTCTTTCACTGGCTGCCGTCGTAATATGCTCTGGGCAGGCGAGGCTTTTTTCCCTGGACACCCTCCCACCATACCCCACTTATCCTGTCTCCTTTGTACAGCCTTCTCTCCACCTTTCCCACCTTAACCTGTCTCTCCTGCCCAGCCTACGCACCACCTTCCCCACTGACCATGCATCCTTTACCTAGCCTTCAATCAGTGTGGCCTCCCTGCACTCCATCTCAATAAAGAGGCTGACATTCGTGAGCAATTCCCCCATATCATCTCCCCTGGAAATCACCTCATAAAAGCTGGCTCAGCACGGTGGGCAGCACGGTAGCACAAGTGGATAGCACTGTGGCTTCACAGTGTCAGGGTCCCAGGTTTGATTCCCCGCTGGATCACTGTCTGTGCGGAGTCTGCACGTTCTCCCCGTGTCTGCGTAGGTTTCCTTTGGTGCTCGGGTTCCTCCCACAGGCCAAAGACGTGCAGGTTAGGTGGATTGGCCATGATAAATTGCCCTTACTGAGCAAAACGGTTAGGATGGGTTATTGGGTTACGGGGATAGGGTGGGTCGGTGCAGACTCAATGGGCCGAATGGCCTCCTTCTGCACTGTATGTTCTATGTTCTATGTGATTGAGACCACCATGATTGGTAGTCCCCGGTCAGGGCCTTTGTGCTCTATGCCAGGTTGCGGTCTTTTATTTTGGCAGAAAATAAATCGACATTTCGATTTACCTTCTCGGGACTCCTGGGCTTTTATAATTACCATCGCTTAATCCCCCACTATCAACATCCTGGGAGGATTACCATTGACCAGAAACTGAACTTGCCCAGCCATATAAATACTGTGGCTACAAGAGCAGGTTGGAGGCTGAGAATGCTTCCCCCAGCAACTTACCGGATGACCCTCCAAAGCCAGTCCACCATCTACGAGTGGCTAGTCAGGGGTGTGATGGAATACCCTCTATTTGCCTGGATGGGTGCAATACTCAAGAAACTGAACAAAATCTCAAGGACATAGCAGCCCACTTGATTGGCACCACCATTCACCATCCATTCCGTCCACCACCGATGCACAGTGATGGCAGTGTGTACCACCCACTCACCAAGACTCCTTCAACTGTACCTTCCAAATGCACAACTATTATATTCTCAATGTGCCGCAAAGAAAAACGCTATGGAGGTAACATACACTTGGGTTTCTTCCAAACACTTTGCGAGTTAAGGTTTATTTTGGAGATGTTGCTCATACAATACAAAGGTGGAGAACTAAAGTCCATGCAAACAGTCTGCTGATGTCACTACAGATCACGTGGTGTTCTACCAGCATGGATGTATTACATTAATACACAACAACAACAACCTGGAAGATCAATGACAACAGACGCATGAGGACACCGCCACCTGCAGATTCCCCTCAAGCTACGTTCCATCCTGACATGGAACTATATTGGCGTTCCTTTATTGGCCTAGGGTTGAAATCCTGCAAACTCCCCCGCTAATGGCACTATGGGTGCATCTACACCACATGGGCAACGTGGCCAAGAAGGCAGCGCACCCCCACAATTTCAAGGACATTGATCGATGGATGATCTTGCGAATGGAGAACAGTTTCCAGTGGTCAGTTTTGGGGCCTTGCTGTTTGTGGCGTATATTAATGAATTAGACTTAAATGTGGGGGGCAAGATTGAGAAATTTGCAGATGAAACAAAAATTGGCCATGTAGTTAATAATCAAGAGGGTAGGCGACATTAAGCAAAGGGCCCATTTGCCACCTCAAGAACCTGTAAAAGATCCCACTGCCTTTGTTCAATGATGAACAGGGCAGTTCCCTCCACTGTCTCGCTGACAATATTTATCCCTCCACCAACTTAATTTAAAACATGTATCGGGTTAAATTTATCACTTTTCTGTTTGCGGGAGTTTTCTCTGCCTATGGTGGCTGTCACATTTCCTACATTATTTTGAACAAGTACCTCATCAACTGTAAAGTCTTTTAGGACATCCTGAGATCCTACAACTACTTTCCCCTTTTCTTTCTGCCGCATGCTCCTGCCTTTTTTGTCGGTGATAAGTGCATTTGGCAGCATTACATCCAAAGCTTTTTTGGCTCTCAGCACAAAATGAAAACATATACAACAGTTTAGTCACAGATCTTCATGGCCAGAACTCTTCCGGCCCTTGTCTGAAATTCAAAGTCAAGTTATGAGCCAAAGCTGTGAGAAAAGTGGGGTAACGCAGGCCAGGAATTGGGCAGCCTAGAGGCCCAGGATGCAGGCCTTAAATTTCAGATTATTTTCCGAACTTCCATAATTCATAAGGTTCTTACTTGATCCCAGAATACTCTTCTCGTTGACAGGGCTACTACCTTTCCATCATGTCTCCGATCAGAGCAGCCAGAGAAGCCACCCTAATTAATCTCCCCCAGGAGAGACTTTGTCGTACTTTGGCTTCATTTCTATCAATGGCCTAGTTTCCTTTTCACACCTCCTTAACTCCAGGATGCTACGAAGGCTTTCCAAATGCCTCATCACGCCGTCAATCTTTAGCATTGGCCAAATCAATTGATTTCCAATGTTTCTCCTTTGAGATAACAGAAGGAGGCACGATCTCCAGTCTCTGCAACAAGTCACTGTTACAAACAGCTATCTTCTTTTCTCGATTGGGGCCATTGATCTTCCCAGGCACAAGCTGCAAATCCATAATTCTGGTTTGAGGTAGAGCTAATCGAAACCTTCACAAACTTTTACCAGTTTGTTTTTTAAGTCTTTTGGCAAATAACTTTGTTGACCAAAATCCGGCTCGGATCAACTTAGGTAGACACAATAGTGACACCTGAATTAAGAACAACTTTACTTTGTTCAAAAGATCACAATTTCCTGACTCAGATTCACTACTGAGAACTAGGTACTACCCACTGTAAGGATGCTTCCTACTGCTTCCCTTATTTCCTCTTTCTTTATTTTTGCTGTTATCATTTTGATCCATGGATGGTTAACTGACATATACCTTTAAGTCGAGCAGGGGAAGTGAGGAATTCAAAAGTTACAAAACAGAACACTTTCTGTCAGATTTCGGACAGCAGAGGCCAGACTTTATGGCACCCAAGAGATCGGTGGAACTCGGATCTATTGGTTGGCTGGTGGCCAATTAATTGGCCAAAAAATTCTGCCTGGTAACAGACAGATTGAGTCTGGCCCAAGTGGGTTAATTTCCAGAGACCTAAGGAAAGCAAAGTTTGGACATGGACTCAGAGAAAAAGGACCTGCTCTCTCGCTCTCCCTCATGTTCTCTCCAAAGAGGCTGCTGTATTTCTTAAACTTCAGGGATCTGAATAAATCTACAGTGAAAACCATTACAGATTGGAAACAGGGGCGTCATTCTCCGACCCCCCGCCGGGTCGGTAATGGCCATAGGCCACCGTGAATCCCGCCCCTGCCCCCGCCGAAGTCTCCGGTACCAGAGATTGGGCAGGGGCGGGAATCGGGCCTCACCGGTTGGCGGGATCCCCCGCTGGATTCTCCGGCCCGGATGGGCCGAAGTCCCGCCCAGAAATTGCCTGTCCCGCCGGCGTAAATCAAACCTGGTATTTACCGGCGGGACCAGGCGGCGTGGGCGGGCTCCGGGGTCCTGGGGGGGGGCGCGGGGCGATCTGACCCCGGGGGGTGCCCCCACGGTGGACTGGCCCGCGATCGGGGCCCACCGATCCGCGCCCTGTGACGTGGGGGCACTCTTTCCGTTCCGCCTCCGCCATGGCCTCCACCATGGCGGAGGCGGAAGAGACTCTCCCCACTGCACATGCGCGGGAAACTGACAGCGGCCACTGACGCTCCTGCGCATGCTCCGGGTAACTGTCAGCGGCCGCTGACGCTCCCGCGCATGCGCCGCATTTCCGCGCCAGCTGGCGGGGCAACAAACGCCATTTCCACCAGCTGGCGGGGCGGAAATCCCTCCGGCGTCGGCCTAGCCCCTCAATGTTGGGGCTAGGCCGCCAAAGATGCGGAGCATTCCGCACCTTTGGGCCGGCGCGATGCCCGTCTGATTGGCGCCGTGTTTGGCGCCAGTCGGCGGACATCGCGCCATTGGGGGAGAATTTCGCCCCAGAAATCTCAAACTAAAAACCTTGAAGGAAGATGTGCTAGAAACACCTAACTAAAATAAAGACTCTTTATCCTTTTACTTATTATTTTCACCCGCTTATTCCCTTCTGTGTTTGTTTGCATTTTGAGTGTGTGTGTGTATATAGAGGGTAGGGAAAGTTAAAGTGGGAGATTAAGAATTAGATAATAGTTAACCAGTTGTATTTGCTGCATATTTCAGTATAGTTCTTCTTTTTACTAAGAAATAATTGTGTTTAAATTTACAAACCTTAAATTTAAAGAATTTACGATTCTCCACAATCGTCGCGATGTCCGCCGACCAGCGGCAAAAACGGCGCGAATCAGTCCGGCATCGCGCCGCCCCAAAGGTGCGGAATTCTCCGCATCTTGAGGGGCCGAGCCCTCACCTTGAGGGGCTAGGCCCGTGCCGGACTGATTTCCGCCCCGCCAGCTGGCGTACAAATGACTTTGCCATGCGACGCATGAGCGGGAGCGTCAGCGGCCGCTCACGGCATCCCCGCGCATGCGCAGTGGAGGGGGTCTCTTCCGCCTCCGCCATAGTGGAGACCATGGCGAAGGCGGAAGGAAAAGAGTGCCCCCATGGCACAGGCCCCCGGAGCCCGCCCGCGCCGCCTTGTCCCGCCGTTCGAAAGATGGTTCAATCCACGCCGGCTGGCGTGGGTTGAAAGCGGCGGGACTTTGGCTCATCGCGGACCAGAGAATCGCCTGGGGTGGGCCCGCCGACCGGCGCGATTTCCGCCAACCGGCGCGATTCCCGCCCCCACCGAATCTCCGGTGGCGGAGAATTCGGGACACGGCGGGGGCGGGATTCACGCCGGCCCCAGGCGATTCTCCGACCCGGTGGGGGGGTTGGAGAATCGCGCCCCCGGTGACTGTATTTATTGGGCAACCAAGGGCCAAAGACTGAGTATTTTCTAAGAATTAATAGCTAATTTCAATTGTGGTTGTGACTCCAGATTAAGTGGGGCAGGAATTGACCATGCATTAGCCCAGGGTGTTCTTACACTATATAGGAGAAGAGTTCTCGGGAGCAGGCAAGAAGAAAAAGGAAAGTGTTACACCCCAGAAACCACCATTACAGAAGGAGGACCCTGGGTTCAGAGCTCAGAATGAACAACCATTATAGAAGGAGGACCCTGAGTTTGGAGCTCAGAGAAGAAGATACCCAGATTAAGTTACTGAAGCAAGGCTAGCTCCCTCACCAGTGCAGTGTTACGACTCTCACCAATGCAATGTTAATTATTATTAATAACTATAATTAAATAGGCAGCAAATACAACTGGTTAATTATTATCTAATCACTAATCCCCCTTCTTTAACATCACTCACCCTCTACATACACGCAAGACAATCACAGAATGGAAAGAGGGTTGGTAAGAAAAATAGTTCGAAGAATAAAAGGATGAAAGTAATTGTAATCCAGGCCTTCAGTTGGAGCTTCTTGCTTTCAGTCTGTAATGGTTTTCACTGTAGGTTCATCAGGATCTCAAGACTTGTCTGTAGATTCAGAAACAGCAGGCAAGAAACCTTTTGGAAAGAGAGAGAGAGCAACTCACAGCTTGTTCTCTCAATGTCGAGAAGGATTCTGTTTCCCTCCTGGGTCTTCTGAAATCCTCCCACCTGACTGAAGCCAATCACTGTCTGTTGCAGGGCAGAATACGGTCTTTGGCCAATCCACTCGCCGCCAGACAACCAATCGAATTGAATCCCTCTGATCTTGCAAGTGCCATAAAGTTTGAGTTCTCCTGTTAAATGTCTAAATCTTCATAAAAGAGTTCCTCACTTCCTCGACTTAAAGGTTATGACCATTAAATAGCCATGGACATAATAAATTAACGACAAAGTTAAAAACATAGGACATAAGAGAATCAACAGGAAGGGTCCTTACAACAGAGTCAGTAAAGTGATCAACCACGACATGTCTCGACTTGCCTCTCTCAGGTTTTTGCTCTGGGCTCATGAAATTTCCTTAGTTGCCACTTTTCCTGTTATATTCGCCTGTCCGCTTGGTACAACTTTCCCTGCACTATTTTTCAAATCTCAGCAAGGTGGAGGTCGATCTGAATGCAGCAAATTTTCAGAATGTGCACCCCCCCCACCTCCCACCAAACCCCACTCACCCTATAATTCAGTTTAAACTGCCTGGGCTTTCAACTTGGTTTCTATTACACATGGCAGGGTGTGATGACTGGGTTCAGACCAACAGTCTGAAGAGTTTTAAAAATAATAATTTCATGGGACATGGTGTTACGACACCCTAGGCTATTGCACGGTCAATTCCAGCCCCAGAGATCTGAGTCACAACAGAAGTGAATTAACAAATAATTCTAGAAAAATACCCAAAGGCATTGGCCCTTGGCTGCCCAATAATTGCAGCCACCAGATTTGTAAATTTAAACGCAATTAGTTTATTTCCAACAAGAACTATAATGAAATATGCAGCAAATGCAATTGGTTAACTAATATCTGATTCCTAATTCCCCACTTTTACTTGTCCCCAACCTCTAAGCACACACAAAAGACAGACAAACACGGAGGGGAAGAAAGGAGTTTAAAAAAGTAAAATAGAAAAAGAATCTTTGTTTCAGATGGTGTTTCCAGGACCCTGCTTCTCTTCAAACCTTGCTTTCAGTTCAAGGTTTTTATTGTGGCCTCATTCAAGCCTCGGTAACTTTAAAAGCACAGCACTCACAGTCTTTCTGGAGGGAGGGGGAAGGCCTTTGCTTTTGTCTGCAGCCTGCAATGGTTCCCCTGTAGATTCATTCATCCATGTTCCCTGCAGTTTCAGGAATACAGCACTCACAGCCTTTCTGGAATGGGAGATACAAACAGGTCCTTTCTTTTCTGTGTCCAGAAGTGAAACTGAAATGCCTTGGGACTCTGAAAAATCCCACTGTGGCAGGATCCAATCACCACCTGTTACCGGGTAGAGTACATCCTTTTAGGCCAATTCATTGGTCCTCAACCAATCAATCAAAGCCAGTCCCAGTCCATCTCTCTCTCTGGTGAAGATAAGTCTGGAGATCCTGCTCAAACCAGCAGAGACTACCAGAGTGTTCTTTCCTGTTACTGAATTCCTCATTCTCTCTGCTGCTTGACTTAAAGATACATGTCCATTAATCACCTATGGATCAAAACGGTAACAGCAAAATAAAAGAAAGGGGAAATAAGGGAACAGACAGGAAAGACCCTGAAAATGGGCATCATTGCCCATCCCAAAGTGCCCTTGAAACTCAGTAGTTTGCGAGGCCATTTCAGAGGTTAGTTAAGAATCAACCACATTGACGCAACCCTGAAGTCACATGTAGGCGAAACTCGGTGGAGGGCATCCGCGAACCAGATGGGTTTTCACAAGCAATGGAAGATTCATGGTCACCTTTACTGAGTGTAGCTTCCAATTCAGGATTTATTTATTGAATGAAAATTCCACCAGCTGCCATGGTCGGATTTGAATCCTGGAACGGGATTCTCTCAGCCCACGCCCGGCCGGAGAATCGCCGGGCCCGGCGCGAATCGTGCGATGCCACCCTGAAGCGGAGAATCGGCACCATTGACGCGGCGTGGTCGGCATGGCACTGGTCAGGGGCCACTCTATGCGCCCCCCCCCCCCCCCACCCGGCGATTCTCCACCCGGGATGAGCCGAGTGACCGTAAAAAAAAAAACGCGACCCGCCGGCGCCGTCCGCATGTCGTCTTACCCGACAGGACCTCGGCATGCATTCTTTCGGGGGCGACCTTGTAGGGGGGGGGGGGTCCAACCCCGGACGGACCTCCGCTGTGGCCTGGCCCGCGATCGGGCCGGCCTCTTGGACTGGGGGCTTCTTTTGCTTCGCACCGGCCCGTGCAGCACTACACCATGTTGCGTCGGGGCCGATGCGGAGAAGGAAGCCATCGCGCAGGCGCTCAAGCGCGCCGGTCGCAGCGCGCATGCGCAGACCCGCGGTGCACATTTGAGGCCGGCATCGGCAGCTGGAGCGGCGTGGGTCACTCCAGTGCCGTGCTGGCCTCCTGAAAGGCTCAGAATCGCTGTACCTGGTGGCCTGTTGATGCCGTCGTAATACGCGACGGCATTTATGACAGCGTCAACACTTAGACTCAGGAGCAGAGAATCCTGCCCCCGGGCCGCGATTCTCCACTGGCATGATTCTCCATTATGCCGGCGCCCGGGGGTGTCCCGATGGCGTGGGGCTGCCCCACTCTGGGAAACCCCATTGACCAACCGGCGAAACGGAACATCCCGCCAGTCTGTCGGGGCAGAAATGTGGTGCGGCGGGGTGGAGAATCCCGCCCCATGTCTCTAGAGCATCAGCCTAGGCCTCTGGATTGCTAGTTCAGTGGCATTACCACGACACCATTGCCTCCCCGATTGAAATGTTCTGAAGATAAACACATTTGAACCCAAGCAGTCTATTGTAATCCCAGAGTGTGGAAGCCTGTCGGGATTGCGCATTTCCACTTAATGTACAGAAACAGGGAAAATTAATATTGTTTTTCTCTAGGAATCCATGATGTGGCTGTTTGCTGAACTAGTGCGTTTTGGTTGGATTACATCAAGCAGAACAATGCTGAAGGTACAGCACTGAACTCTCTGGAGACTGGTGCTACATAGTTCAGTTCCGAGGCAGCTTGATTCATTGTTAATCAGCATCAAGACTATGCACATTGTTTTCTTTCTCTATGGACTGGCTGTTAACAATCCTCTGACAATTCCCTGCACAACTTTAATGTCCTCCCCGAGCTTTATTTTCTGATTTTTACAACCAGTTACAAACTCGTCAGCAAGCACAATGTAGTCAAGTAGAACTCCTCCATTAATAGGCATTAGAAATTCAGGTGGTCACTTATCATTTGTTGATAGAAGTTTAAAGCAGTGCGAGGAATCGAGAGCAAATAAATACTCCATCGAGCAGCTCCATGAAAAGGTAAGGGCTTTTCTCGGTGACATGACCATTTACTGGCAAAAGATATTGTAATCTCGCCTTCCCTATTGTGTGAATGAGAATCAACTACTGCCATGTATTTAGTTTTCTCAGTGGTCTAGAGTCAGGGCCCTGCCTCTTGTGCTGCTGTCCCATATGTATCAGAAAGACAATTTCAGTCCCCGTTCATGTATGCCAATTAACCTCAGGGTGAGGAAGCATGAGAAAGGTCAGCTGGAGTACTCCTGACTGCTGTGAATTGTAAATTTCGGAGGAGAAGGCAAACCTCCACACAAGTGAGCTTTTAACATCAGTGGTAACTCATGGGTTAAAACAATCCCAATCGGAAAATTGAAGTGTTGATTTTTATTCCTAGGTCGCAACCTGGCAATACAAATGTCTGGTCCACATGGTAGTGGTAAGTTGGCTTGCCTGTGGCGTCAGAGGGATCAGTGAAGGGACTGCAACTTATAGTCCAAATCAATGGCTTCAAAGTATTGTTGCTAATTTAAAGATAGATAGGAAAGGAATTGGTGAGGAGGACAGAAGAAGCCGACAGAGTGATATAGATAGGTTAAGTGAATGGGCAAGAAAGGTGTATGACGTGGGAAAATGTGAGCGCTGGTCCCTTTAAGAGGCAATTGGCCGATAGGGCCACATGACCTGGAAAACACAATCAGGGAACCAGGGTGGCGTTTCACCCGAGCAAATGTGAGCTTGTACCTCAGGTCGATTCCGGACGGCAACAAAGCTGCAAGACTCTGTAAGGTAGTGACCCGGAATTTTCCAGCCATCGGGATTCTCTTCCCGCTGGTAGCACACCCTCGCCAGCGCGTTTCCCAATGGGAAATCCTATTGACAAATGGTGGGAAGTGAGAATCTCGCCACCTACGAACAGCGCACCGCCGAGAAACACGTGACTGGAGGGCTGGACGTTGTCGATAAACGTTAGTTGTTCATACCTAGCTGCTGAGCCAAACTTATTACATTGGCGATGACGATAAAGCAGTGGACGTGTGGTCCCAAGACTGTGAGTACATAACACATTGACAGATTGCTAAACAATAGTGTGCTACAGGGAAAATGTCTCGATTCCGTTGATTAGATCCGTTTGATACAACCCAAAGATGTGCAGGGTAGGTGGATTGGCCACACTAAATTGCCCCTTAATCGGGAAAAAAGAATTGGGACTCTAAATTTATAAAAATAAGACCCATTTGATGCCTCCATTGAGGATTGGACACAGTACATAGAGTGCCTACATTATTATTTTATGGCCAATGGAATAGAAGAGGAGGGGAAAAGGCAATCCTTTTAAGCATATGTGGGACCCAAGCCTAGAGACTAATCAGCAGCCTTATGTCCCCAAATGAACCACTTCCAGTTCATTCATGGAGTGTTGATTTGGTGAAGGCACACTCTCGTCCAAAGCCCTCAGTCATTCTGCAGCATTTTAATAGGGAGAGCCCCAGGAGAGACTATCACAACCTACATTACATAGATAAGGCAAATCACAGAGCACTGTAACTTCGGGGCCACCCTGAGCAATATGCTGAGAGATTACTTAGTTTGTGAAGACAATAATGAGGCCATCCAGAGAAAGCTGTCAGCGGAGACAAATATCAATTTTAAAAAGGTGCTAGAGATAGCACTTGTGATGGAGAGCATTGAGAAGGGCGCACAGGAGCTTCAGAGTGCACAAAATGGGTAAATGCTGAAAGGCTGTCTTGACTGGGTAATTGCTGAAAGGCTGTCTTCCCTGGAGAGTCTAGAATGACTGAAGACAGTCTCAGCCTAAGGGATCGGCCATTTAGCACAGAGAAGTGATGTGTTGGGTGTTCTGGATCACAAACAGGTCACCAACACTGGAAGTGGTGCAACTCTATTTTATTATAAGGTTAACTATACTTGAACTGTGGGTAAATGCAATACCAGCTTTAACTGTTGACCCTTGCCTAGTCCTAACCAGGTGATGCACTCAGCACATGGTGAATGTCTGTGTTGCAGGCTGTGAGCTCTGTGCTCCGAGCTGGCTGCTACTAGAATGAGCGGGAACTCTCCTGTCCCCTGTCTTTATAGTGCGTGTGCTCTTACTGGTGATTGGCTGCGGTGTTGTGTATGCTGATTGGTCCCACTGCATATCCATCTGTGTGTGTGTGTGTGTGTCTGCACCATAATATACTGGTGTACATTATGACAAGAAGGGTACATTTCTTCACTCAGGACCCTGGTCAATGTTGATACCCTGAATGTTTACTGGGTAAAGTCACCGGTCCCTGATTTCTATATCCATTGACTTCAGTGGAAATAAAAATCATGAAAGATGAATATTAGATTGTTGATTAAAAATAGATGGTTGATTAACCCTCCCTCATTTCACTCTCACACCATTTCCCCCTTCTGTGTGCGTTAAACAGCTGTTTGTATGCAATCCATACATATCTGTACATGGGATTAATGCAAAAGCAGTGGGCACGATCTACTGGCAACATTAAACCCGAAAGGCAGCGCGGCCGGTAGATGCCAGGAGATCCCTCTTCCGGGATCTACCCGGTTCGTCACGCCTCACGAGATCCAACGCAATCTTGTGAGATGTCGCGACCTGAATCACTATTTTGCAAATCTGCATATTAAAGTGAGAGAGGTCGTCTCACTTTAATATGCAATCGCCTGATCTACCCGAGACACTAGGATCTAACCTCTTCGCCGCGGAGATCTCCGGTGAGCGCTGTTCAGTGCTGCTCCCCACAATTGGGGACCAGATGGAAGGGAGCTTGTGGGGCTCTCCAAGGGGATTGGAGGTCTCCCGGTGCTTTCCATCTGAGCAGGGTGGAATCCTGGCACTTCTGGTCTGGTGCCACCCAGGCACCTTGGAACTGCCAGCCTGGTACCTTGGCAGTGCCACCTGGGTTCCAGTCTGGCACTGCTAAAGTGTCTGTGTGGCACTGCCAGCTGTCAGGGACACAGCCAGGGTGCTAGGCTGGCAGGACTAAGGTGCCAGGGTGGCAGTTTTCCCGTGACGGAGACCAGGCCCGGAGGTGCCATGCGCGTGTTAGGAGGGTGCGGGGGAGGGGCCTGAGTTGGGGCTAGGTGAGTTGGGGCTTTGGCGGGTTCGGAGGTCACAATCGGGGGTCGAGAGATCAGGATGCCATTTTTAAATGGTGCCCCGATCTCTTCCTGCACTTAGTAGTTCCGGTGAGCAGAGTCCCTCAGTGCAGGAAATGGTGCGAAGTGCGGCTTCGGCGGGGAATTCCCGCTGAGGCTCTGAATTGAAACAGAGTCCTGATAGATAGCGTGATGTTTCTCAGTGCTGCAAGCACCAGGAAACACCCGGCTAAATGCCCTCGTCATGGGACTGTTCCAATTTGGCTAGATCGGCCCAGTCAGCATGTACACTTGGTATCAATGTATAAAGAAGTCTTAAAACACCAGGTTAAAGTCCAACAGGTTTGTTTCGAATCACTAGCTTTCGGAGCACAGCTCCTTCCTCAGGTGAAGATTGAAGGAGCTGTGCTCCGAAAGCTAGTGATTCGAAACAAAACTGTTGGACATTAAACTGGTGTTTTAAGACTTCTTCCAGTGCTCACCCCAGTCCATGAGTGCTGAAAAAGACAAAAGTAAATTCTTCAAATAACATTTCAGGCAAGATGTACAGGTACAGCTCTTGCCCATAAAACTTACAATACCATCTAATGTCACAGTAAGAGTGCGTTTTGCAGCCAATAGCTGGTCAATTAAAAAAAAAAAATTTAGAGTACCCAATTTTTTTTTTCCAATTCAGGGGCAAATTAGTGCGGCCAATCCACGTAACCTGCACATCTTTGGGTTATGGGGGTGAAACCCACGCAGACATGGGGAGAATGTGCAAACTCCACACGGACACTGACCCAGGGCCGGGATTCGTGCCCGGGTCCTCAGCGCCGCAGTCCCAGTGTTAACCACTGCGCCACATGCTGCCCCGAATAGCTGGTCAATTAACGGAAATTCGCTGCAACTTTCTGAACACAGAGAATGAGTGAATGAAAACTGTGATTTTATTTCTCCAATGTAGAGTCAGAGACAATCTTTTGGCAATTATCAGGCCAGCACAGTGGGCCAGAGTGGCCGAGAGACCTCGAATGGCCCACTTCCTTGACCTTATTGCTCGCGCTGTTGGCATTTAATTGCGCCCGTATTTTAGACAGCCTCCCTGCCAGACATTTGCTTTCTGCTCCAAATCCTACCCTTGTTAGATGCCATTTATCTCATGTCACATTACATCAGCAGTTGTCCCTTCAGACCGTGCGCTATTTCCCAAAGGCAAACCCGGCTCTCCAAGTCAGTTCGTCTGGGGACAGAAATGGTTATTAAAACCCACAAGATTGAAGGAATCCTACATCTCAGGCTCTCAGTGGCGAGAGGTTATGTGAAACTTCAATTTAAATGTAAACAGGGTCAAGAACAGCAAGCCAAGCCTGCCTGAGGCTACGCAACATTTATGTACATTTTATTCAATACTTCACTCTCTTTCTGTCTATTTTTCTCCTTTATTATTTTCCCTTCACTGCCCGTCTGGTTGTGTGATTTCTGAGTGTTGCTCCTCGCTTTCTGTCTTTACAAGCAACACAAGATAGAGAGGGTTATGAAAGTGTCGCCTCCAGCATTCACTGAGTTGTTGTGCTGATAGTATTAGTAAAGTGCTCCCTTTCTTGCGGTGAACAATGGGAAAATTCCACCACCACATTGGCATCAAGCTTTACCTTCCCCTTGTTGAGTGGGACAAATCAAGAGGAATGCCAGGATTGACCCATGTATGTTTTTAATATTCTAATGACCCAGTTCCTCTAAACAGTCTGCCACACTTATTGACTGAAATCTTGGAAAATTACCTGGAAAATTCAGTCTTGTGCTCTAGCCTGGGTCTCATGTGAAACCCTAGTAACCTGTTTACTGGAGACTTTATTCGGTTCTTAGGGCTGGGGTGCAGCCTACCTATAAACTTCGTAATCACTGACGCACAATGAAACTGTAAGTGAAAAAGTAAGTCGAATTTTGTATTTTATTTTCCACAATTTTTGATAAATCTTGGGCCTAAACCTTTGCTCCCAAGTACTGGAGGGCAAATCCAGGAAAATTCCCAATTACGCAAAGTCCAACTTGGGAGAAAGTCGCCCGAGTGGGCTAATCTTTGCTAAAGAAAGGGGGCGGTTCTGACCGGTGGAACTGTGGGAAGGCGGCTACAGGAGCTGTCGGTTATAAGGTCTGAAAGGTCTGCCTTGGTGCTGCAACACTTTGAATCATCTGTAAAAGAAAACAATGAAACACAAAACAGCCCTTTAGCCCTCAACCCTCACACCCTACCCATGAGAATCCATGCCATTGCATATATCCCCAATACTTCCTGGACATCTCCTACCCTTTGTACTAACCTATGCTTTTCTATGCCTCTTAACCCACCCCCATGGTTCCTCCTACCCCCATACCAACCCATCCCCCTCTACACACCCCATGGCCTTTTATAGCCCCTATGTCAACTTATGCCCCTCAATCCATCCCCCAAGGCCCTTTATAGCCCCTATTCCAACCTAGTGAAAGACCTGCCAACCCTTGTCTAGCTCACACCACCCTTTGCCCTTACATCCTCCATGCCAACTCCCACAGTATCCACCATGGGCAGGCCTCAGGACCCATGGTGAGATGAAATAAAATAAAGTTTAAAGTGTCCATTGATGCCTTTGCTATTTTTAAAAAACACTCGCAGTGTTAAAAAATACTCATTCTCTACATTTGAATTCCTTCAAACACTTAATAAAGCCAGCTTTTATTTATAGTCCAACATCAAAAACTTTTTAACCATTTCGGTCTATCAATCAAACTGTGACCTAACAGGCACCCGAATGTAAGAATTATAGGTTGTTGAATCAGTCATTCAGAAAAAATCCTATTACGATAGCCCATAGGCTTATGTCAACAAATGAAATAACATAATAAGCACTGGCTATCTGTTTTAAAATAAGTCTGTAGTCTAAAATTATAGGCCAGGATATTTAAGTACCTTGACAGTTGGACAGTTCCAATGAGTTTATCTATTTTTTACACACATTCATGGCTACATTTAACTGTCCCAAGGGGCACTTGATCTCTCTCGAAGGGCATTTGATGTCTCCATAGAGCTATCCAAAATGGTACCTTACCTCTCTCCAAAAGGGTACCCTACCTCTTCAAAGAACACCAGAAAGTTTAGACCTCCTCTTTAGAAATATAAAGCCCACAATTCATGTTTTGGACACCCCACACAAAAATTGGATTTATTTGAATGTAGTTGCACTTTCACATGTGCAACTGCCTCTGTGAAATACAATGAAATTGTGTGTGCCAGGTTCGGAAGCGAACGCCTGTACCAATTTGGCTAGGGTGGAGACCCTCTCTGTCATTGGGAAAATTCAGGCCTCAATCTCTAGAATCTCTAGGATCAACCTGACTTTGAAATGGCTTTAGCTAGCTATGTTTCCAAAGGCATTGCACTGCTGCTATGATAGTAATTGGCAGTACATCTAACTGGACAGACCTATCAATGCATTGGGAGAAATATCTGACCTGGAAGTGCTTGCCGTCTATGTGGTTTTGTTTGAAATTGAAATAAATGAAAAAAATGCTCAAATTGAGATTTACCAACATTAATACTGCATGGTGTAATAACTTTGAAACTCAAAAGAATATCTATAAGAGGAAGCACATGAAGTATGAACTTGCACATGAAAATAGCAACATATGAACATGGCAGGAAAAGACTATCTATTCCTATGAGTTAATCTATTCTTCGTCATAAAGACATCCACACCTTTTGTGGTCACACAATCTCCCGAGGGAGGCAAACAGACTTCCTCTTGGATAAATTGCACTCCGCTATCAAGATTTGTTCAGACTGGCATGTTGGGAAGTAGCATCATGCAGATACAAGGCCACAGATTGTTCCGCAATCTCAGAGGGCATTTTTTAGATGGAAAAAGTCTATCAGAAGAAGTTACAGAAGCAACAGTTCATGGCACAGGAATAAACCTTGTTAAATGTTTCATCTCAGTTAGGACACACAACAAAAATTAAGGTCCCTGAAAGTCTGTTTTATCTATAATTAATTGAACTCTGTAAAAATTATAATCTAAGAAGGATAAATTGCATTTATATAGGCATCCTTAACACAGCTAAAAGTGCCATGGCGCATTATCAAATACAATTGAGCCACAAATGGAGATATTATGGGCCAATGACCATTAATTTGATCAAAGACCTATGTTTCAAGAAGCAATGTCATCGGAGGAAAGATCAGTGGAGAGGCAGGGGGTTTACGAGGGAACTTGGAGCTTTGGACCTAGGATATCGAAGCATGGCCACCAGTGGTGGAGCAATGAAAAGCAGAACTGTGCAAGAGGGCCAAAATTAAGAAAACACAGGGATATCCTTTGCAAGGATAATCCAAGGAACTACAGGCCAGTGAGCCTTACGTCAGTGGTAGGGAAATTACTGGAGAGAATTCTTCAAGACATGATCGACTCCCATTTGGAAGCAAATGGACGTATTAGTGAGAGGCAGCATGGTTTTGTGAAGGGGAGGTCGTGTCTCACTAGCTTGATAGAGTTTTTCGAAGAGGTCACAAAGATGATAGATGCAGGTAGGGCAGTGGATGTTGGCTATATGGACTTCAGTAAGGCCTTTGACAAGGTCCCTCATGGTAGACTGGTACGAAAGGTGAAGTCACACGGGATCAGGGGTGAGCTGGCAAGGTGGATACATTACTGGCTCGGTCATAGAAGGCAGAGAGTAGCAATGGAAGGGTGCTTTTCTAATTGGAGGGCTGTGACCAGTGGTGTTCTGCAGGGATCAGTGCTGAGACCTTTGCTGTTTGTAGTATATATAAATGATTTGGAGGAAAATGTAACTGGTCTGATTAGTAAGTTTGCAGACGACACAAAGGTTAGTGGAATTGCGGATAGTGATGAGGACTGTCAGAGGATACAGCAGGATTTAGATCGTTTGGAGACTTGGGCGGAGAGATGGCAGATGGAGTTTAATCCGGACAAATGTGAGGTAATGCATTTTGGAAGGTCTAATGCAGGTAGGGAATATACAGTGAATTGTAGAACCCTCAAGAGTATTGAAAGTCAGAGAGATCTAGGTGTACAGGTCCACAGGTCACTGAAAGGGGAAACACAGGTGGAGAAGGTAGTCAAGAAGGCATACGGCATGTTTGCCTTCATTGGCCGGGGCATTGAGTATAAGAATTGGCAAGTCATGTTGCAGCTGTATAGAACCTTAGTTAGGCCACACTTGGGGTATAGTGTTCAATTCTGATCGCCACACTACCAGAAGGCTTTAGAGAGGGTCCAAAAGAGATTTACCAGGATGTTGCCTGGTATGGAGGGCATTAGCTGTGAGGAGCGGTTGAATAAACTCGGTTTGTTCTCACTGGAATGACTGAGGATGAGGGGCGACCTGATCGAGGTCTACAAAATTATGAGCGGCATAGACAGAGTGGATAGTCAGAGGCTTTTCCCCAGGGTAGAGGGGTCAATTACTAGGGGGTATAGGTTTAAGGTGCGAGGGGCAAGGTTTAGAGGTGATGTACAAGGCAAGTTTTTTACACGGAGGGTAGTGGGTGCCTGGAACTCGCTGCTGGAGGAGGTGGTGGAAGCAGGGACGATAGTGACATTTAAGGGGCATCTAGACAAATACATGAATAGGATGGGAATAGAGGGATACGGACCCAGGAAGTGTAGAAGATTTTAGTTTAGACGGGCAGCATGGTCGGCACGGGCTTGGAGGGTCGAAGGGCCTGTTCCTGTGCTGGACTTTTCTTTGTTCTTTGTTCTTTGTTCTGAGGATGTAGAGCTGGAGGAGACCATAGTATTTTGCTGTGATTCGCTACTTCGTGCCTGATTTCACCTGGACTACATTTACAATTGTAACTTGATTTGATTGTGTGGCAGTTTCTGCTTTCCAGGGTGTCTGAATAACCTGATGTGATTCCACATGATCTTCAGCGTTCGGTGCCACAGTGATTGAGTTATTGTTAATGCACGATGGGTCATTCCATGCACTGTGCAGACACCGGTTTTAGATCGCAGGACACTCCAGCTGCTCATGGCAACTTCTTTTTTGTCACTCAAATCAGATAAATTATTGAGGAAAGTCTGAACCAGAACTGATACAAGAAGCTGAATGCTAGAAATATTTTGCGTACAAAGAATATAATTTGATACGTGTACAACTGTGGTATGATTTGGAAAGAACCTTGCTGATTTTTATTTTTATGGGTTTATTTAAATGTAAGAAGAAACCAGTACGAAATTCCACAATTTGTGACTTAACGTATAAACTTACAATTCTGAAACCTGCTGGCAAGGGACAACAATCTTTTTTGTGAATCTCAGTTGGAACTGTAAGAATGGATGGGCCTTGTTATATAGACGTAAATGCTCCCAATCAACCATGTCAGCATCACGGAGCACATTCCCAGAACTGAATTCCTGCTTTTAGCTAATCTTGTTGTTTCTGGTCCTGATATTTCTGGGGCGGAATCTTAACAGAATTTGGCAAAGAGTAAGGCTCAGACTGTGTACTGGGGTGCAGCTCTTCCGTTGCACAGACCAGTTTTCTCGCCAAATATTGAGCCTCTTAGAGGAAAAAAAATGAATGGGCATGGCTTACGCCGTCACTCTGTCGTGGATGGGGCCCCATAGATCCGGCAACCGGCTCCGCAGGATCATCATTGCAGCTTTAAGGCCCCCAGCCCTTTTAGTGATCTCTGGATATGGTAAACATGATTAGTTTGTGTGCAGTCAGTACAGTCAGATGATCACTAACAGGAACTATATAAGGGGTTCCCCACTCTTTCTTAGTATTAGTGTGTGTGTATTGCAGCAAGAGAATAGACATGACCAGTTCTGAGAGTAGTGTAATTATATTAATTGTGAACTTAATCTAATCTTAGTTAATTCTATTACTAGTCAAAGTATTAAAGTAAAAGAATTTACAAGTATATTATTTTGTTACTCAAGAAATAATTTGTCATCAACTGGAAGACTTCAACTGTTTATCATCAAGTTAAATACAACTCGGCAAGACAAATGAGTAATATATATATTACATCTCTGTAATATACCAGCCCTCATCACGGAGGTATGAGGAGCTCTCCCCACCACCCAACCCCCAACAATCATCGGTAGCATTCCACCCCCGACAATCCTCCCCGACATTCCAGCCCTCCCCGCGACAATCCTCGCCAGTATTCCAACCCCATCCACACCATGGATCTGACTGTCGTTAACAATAGAATCCCAATATCGTATTTTCTTCCATATTATGTTGAAAAACCAATAGCATGAGGTCATGGAGGATTCGGGGTGTGAGCTGCACCCACAGCATGGCGAAAGAATTTGAGGCAGGACACATGAATGCGAGGAAACCAATCGTCATATAAATCGTAAGAGGCACATATACAGTGAGCTGAGGTTGCATTCCCCATTTTTTTCATTTTAACTGCAACTTCCGCCCATTCTGGGCAAGTTAAATACAGGCAACTCTCCTGCATATATAGCACATTGTGACGCACTAATATGATGCTGTCAACTTTTAAATATGCCATTGTGGGCAAAATAGGGAAAACAGCCCTCGAGAGTGAGAGAGAAACAGAGAAAAGTCATTTCAAATCAATTGCCCATTAGCCCACTAGGGTACTCGATTGTCAACCTGGTAAGATACAAGCTTTCTGCACTTTCCTTTTTCTCCTGTCTGCCTGGCCTTATTATGATTAAAGTGCTGAAAGGTTCATTGCCATGATGTTAACTAATGCCACTGCTCCCGCAGCTGACAGTCTGGACTCCCTAAGCCTTTCAAATTAGGTTTCAGCGCTGATCATGATAGGAGTTGCCTGAACAGGCCAGCCCCATCATCCCTTTATTCAGCAGATTGTTTCAGATGTACAGGACCCATAAGGAGAAAAGGCAGATTAACACTTGCTGACATGTTTGGCTTCAACTCTATTTCCTCCTCCACCGTTCCACGAGTATTTTTGTATGACTCATACCGGGGCCTTTTTCACTGCCTGCTTATTATCTTGAAGCCTCTCAATGCCAGCAGCATAATTTTCCCAAACTTGTTAATGTTGTTAGAAGAATCTTGCCAAAAGACCATTTTTTGATTTTAAATGTCAGAACGTTAAGAGAGGGGTGCTTCCATTCTTAAAGTGTCCTGTCCCTCATTTAGTTGCGATAGCATCCTGTTGCTGCTTTCAAATGGAAAGGCCACTTATTGGCCCTTCGGCTTTGAGAACCTGCCCGACATTCTTAATTGGACGGCAAGCTGACCCCTTTTGCCATCAATTGGCCAAATTGGGGAAGATGGGTGATTGTTTCCCATGCAGTGCTGGCCTTGGATCCACATCTGAGCCTGACGGTGGGACCCAGAAGCCATATCCTGGCTAATGTACCAGCACAATGGAACAAATCCCCATTTACAAACAGATTGTTAAATCTTTGACAGGTCTGTAAAAAAGGAAGGGAGTAACAAAAGTAAGTGTGGTCCCTTAAAGGCTGAGATAAAAAAGTGTAACAGGGGATACAGGAAAGGCAAGAGACCTGAAGCAAATATTTTGTATTTCACTGTAGAAGACTCAAATTATATACCAAGAATAATGGTGAACCAATGCAAGTGAGAAATCGAACGCATTTCAAACTGTAAATAAAAAGTTCTGAAGAAATCAATGTGACTAAAAAAGGGATAAATCCCATGGACCTGATGGCCTACATCCTAGAGCTCCACAAGAGGTGGCTACAGAGATGGTGGATGCATTGGGTGATTTTCCAGAATTCCCTCGATCAAAACCTTTAAGATACTGAAGGGTGGATGTGGAGTTGATGGGCGGGATTCTCCAACCTCCCGCTGGGACGGAGAATCGTCGGGGGTCGGCATGAATCCCGCCCCCGCCGTCCTCCGAATTCTCCGGCCCCCCAAAAATAGGCCCGGCGTGAATTGCGCCGCCCGCCTCGGAGAATGGGCCCCGGGGCCGCCCGAATTCTCCGGCCCTTGATGGGCCAAAGTCCGTTTTTTGACAGTCCCGCCGGCGTAAATTGGAGTAGGTCCTTACCGGCGGGACCTGGCGGTGCGGGCGGCCTCCGGGGTTCTTGGGGGGGCATGGGAGGATCTGGCCCTGGGAGGTGCCCCCACGGTGGCCTGGCCCGCGATCGGGGGCCCACCGATCCGAGGGCGGGCCTGTGCCGTGGGCACTATATTCCTTCGCATCGGCCAATGTGGTCCTCCGCGATGGCTGATGCGGAGACGAACTATCCCGCGCATGAGCCGGAATGACGCCAGCACACGCTGGCGCTCCCGCGCATGCGCCAACTTGCGCCAGCCAGCGGAGGCCCTTTGGCGCCGGTTGGTGTGGCCCCAAGCCCCTTCCCCACCAGCTGGCGGGGAGAAAACCACTCCGGGGCAGGCCTAGCCCCTGAAGGTACAGAGAATTCCGCACCTTTGGGGCGGCCCAACTCTGGAGAGGTTCACGCCACTCCGTCCTGCCGGAGTTGCCCGCCCCGCCGATTACGGCAGAATCCCGCCCAATGTCTCCCCTTGTTGGAGAATCTAGAACCAGGGGTCACTGTTTAAAAATAAGGGGGTGCTCATATAAGACAGAGGTGAGGAGTTGTTTTATTTAGCTCTGAGGGTCATAAGTATTTGGAACTCTCTTCCTCAAAAGGAAATGGAAGCAGAGTCTTTGAATATTTTCAAGGTAGAGCGAGATAGATTCTTGATTTACGAAAGGGTGAAAGGTTATCTGGGGTAGGCAGGAATGTGGGGTTGTGGTTAATAGCAGATCGGCCACGATCTTATTGAATGGCGATGCAGGGTCGAGGGGCCAAGTGGCCTACCCCTGCTCCTAACTGGTATGTTTCTATGGAATGGTCCCAGTGTATTTGAAGGTAGCAAATGCAAAACAGCTTTTCAAGAAAGAAGAGAGAGAGAGAAAACAGGAAATTACGGGCCAGTTAGCCTGATATCGGTTGTCAGTAAATTGCTAGAATACAAAATTAAAGAAGTGGTTACATGGCATTAAGAAAATCATAACATGATTAGGCAGAATCAATGTGGATTTATAAAAGGAAACTCACAATTGAAAAATCTATTAGAATGTTTTGTGGTTGAGCTGAGCGGATAGTTAAAGGGGCACCGATGGATGTACTTGGATTATTCAATAAGGTTCCTTACAAAAGGTTGCTCCACATGATAAGATTTGCAGGTGATGCAAAACTAGGTGGGAAAATAGGCAGTGAAGAGGACACAGAGGGCGTGATGTACCCCCCAAAAAAGAGTCCGGGGGTCGTTCCTGGTGCTAAACCGCACTATCTAACGGCACTTTGTTTTTTTAAGTCCTCAGCGTGAAGAGACCCGCCGAAGCTGCACTCAATCATATTTCCGGCACTGACGAGCTCCAACAAGCGGAGCCCCTCAGTGCAGGAAGAGATCGGGGCGCCATTTTTAAATGGCGCCATTTGGCACCCCAATCTCTCAACTCCCCGACTCAGCCCCTAGACTGCCCCAATGCCCCAACTCACTGTTGGGGTATCCTCGAGCCCCTGGACTCCACCTCATAAGGCCAGGGAACCTCCAGGCCCAATTCGCGGTGTGTGCAAAATGACACCCGAGCACCTTGGCACTGCCCGCCTGGCACCCTCACAATGCCCATGCTAGTCTAGCAGTGCCACTTGGGCACAGTGGCATTTCCAGGCTGAAACCTGGGTGACACTGCCAGGGTGCCCAGATGGCACTGCCAAGGTGCTTGGGTGGCATCAGCAGTGCCTGTGTGCCAATCTGCTCAGATACCAGTCACCCGGGGGCCTCCGGTCGCATGGGAGACGAGGCGGTCCAAACCCGTAACTTTGGTGAAGGTCCTCACAGGCTTCCAGGGATTGTTGTTTGCCAAACCTGATCCATTTCATACCAAGTCCGTGTTCGAGGTTCACTAATGAAGCGTCACCTCCGTACCCGGCGGTCTGCCACTCACGCAACTCCTCGAGGGAACTCCACCCCATGTCCTGTCCGTCACTCGGGAGACTCCTCGTGGGAATATCTCCCTGATCCTGCCAATTACTCCGGTCCCGAAGCACTTGCGGCAGACTCCATCGTCTTTTTTTTGCGATACTGAAATGTCTTCTGTTTGGTCGGCCTGATTCCCACATGGAGGCACAGACCTCTGGGGTCTCTGACTTGGATGTCATCATTCGGCCGCCTTCAAAAGGTTCTCCGCCCAGACGGTCCAGCCACAAGCGTCGTATTCTGGCTCGATATACACCGGCAGATCCGGTCCCACTGCCAGGCAACAGTGTGCCAAAGCGTCTGCGTCATCCACCGCCCACCGGGACTATGCCAGTTTCTTCTATTCCTTCCTTGTCATCGGTATTTTTAACTTCTTCTTCTTCAAGTACTCATCTTAATTGTCCTCACCATTCCCTGTGGGGGTCTTCGGACCTTGTGGGGGAGGGGTGTAATAACCTGCACGGGGCACAGGGGAAGGACTCGATTGTTTTCCCCTTGTGGCTCGATGATCATAGAACATAGAACATACAGTGCAGAAGGAGGCCATTCGGCCCATCGAGTCTGCACTGACCCATTCAGCCCTCACTTCCACCCTATCGCCACAACCCAATAACCCCTCCTAACCTTTTTGGTCACTAAGGGCAATTTATCATGGCCAACCCACCTAACCTGCACGTCTTTGGAAACTGGAACACCCGGAGACACGGTAGGAACGTGCAGACTCCGCACAGACAGTGACCCAGCGGAGAATCGAACCTGGGACCCTGGCGTTGTGAAGCCACAGTGCTAACCACTGTGCTACCGTGCAGCCCAAGGAGTTTGAGCTCCCCGGCTAACTACGGGGCTGATAACCATGTTCCATTTAAGATCGGCCAGATAGGAGCTTACCGACAGCGAGGGAGGGCCCAGTGAGGTTCAACCAGGCCCCTTGTAAAGAGTAGGTTCTCACAAATGAACATCTCCTTTTGTTTACTCATCTGACTCCTCTCGCCTTTATTCAAGTGTTGTGATGCAGAAATCAGCATTTATGCTCTGTGGGGAAAGGGTTAATGAGGAGCCTTTCAACCCATTGGTCTGGACTAGGTTGGATTCTAGGGGCGGAGTTTTTCCGTCCTCCCGGCGGCTCGAACGTCCGGTACCGCCAAAGGAGAACCCCCCCCCCCCCGCCGCCGCAGCGCATCCCCAGCAGTTCAGCCGGCAAACAATGCAAGTGGCCATTGGCATCGGTGGGACTGGAAGATACTGCTGGCGGCCTATGGTGAGTTGCCTCCGCCATTGGAAAAAAAACCACGGGAGGGGTGGGCGGAATGTCCCGATGTAGGCCATGAGCATGAAAGGCCAACATTTAAATGTCAGTTTGTTCCCTGAGAAACTGGAATTTTCAAGTTTTGCATTTCTGAACCGTGGATTAAAATCTAACACCGTGACCCAGAAATTACAGACAGCGATGTCATTAAACTCTTTGCATTTAATTCTTCTTCCTGTCTTCTTTTAAGAGATGTTGCAACAATTTTCTACACAGATTAACGCCTCTATTAAAATAGCACTATGGAATTTGATATGAGCTCGTTAAATGCTTGTGAAATGTCTTCACATGCAATAATTTCTCCCTTGCTAACTCACTTCAGGCACTTATATCTACTGACGAATGTGCGTCAGAAGAGCAGGAAAGATTGGGAACGGTAACTGATTTCTGACAGAGATAGGTATATCCACCCAAAATATGAAGTATCAAAGACAAACAAGTACCAGCCATCACACATACCAATATTCTAAATAGCTTATCCAATTTAAACGCATATTAGGACGAAAATAAAAACATTGTGACGTTTTCAAAGATTCAAAGAGAGCATTTTGTTGATCAAGTGATAAAGAGCTGCTGTGTGGGCAGTGGAGAAATGTTGAACAATAATTACTGTTCTCCAAGTTCTGCCGTGCTACAAAAAGAACGTATTTAAATTCAGAGTTCCGCTCATCATTTTGAGTTCTTGCTTTATTGATGAAGGTCGTTTACAAGTTCATGCATTATGTAAATTGAATACCAAATACTCTTTTGCATGCTCGAATAATTTGCTGTGTTATAAATTTATAATGCAAACTTTCTAAAGCGGCTCAGGGATGCGGATGCTGGTGTGCCGTGGCATGAGCCGAAAGGGATTCTCACTCAGCAGGGTATTGTTGCTCTGTTTACTTGCTATAAATATGGTGGTTAATAAGGTCGCCTTTCTTAATCCTAATTATGAGTATGCTTTCAGAGTTCCCAGGTATCTCTCAATACCGCCACAAGGTTAACCGAATACCGATCAAAGAGCCAATACACCAGTTAGTTAGTTCATTATATTTACACACAGTATGATTTACTCATGCACACTGACACCTCTACTTAACTTCGGGTGCCCACTTAGGTCAGAGGAACAATGGACGTTGTTCGGATCTGAGGCTGTTGGGTTCGAAGAGGTAACAGGAGTACAGCTAAGGTTGTCCATCTGATAGCGAGCATTGAACATAAACTTACTTGCTTCTGGTGGTGCAGGTGGAAGGGTGTCTCCACTTGAGAGCCGAATTCAAGAGACTGAACCTTTGGCATGAGCCTTCTTATACTCGGAGGGGCTTCGCGCGCTTTTAGGCAGGCCTTAAACTTGGTCCCAATTAATTGGGCAGCTTCTTGATCACTGCCATCGATCTGAGCCAATAAAGGGGCGGGTGCCTTGATGGCTGGGCGTGTCCTAAGTGACCGTTGGCCTTGCTTTGTTTGTGTCTTCTTGCTGGGGTGGTGGCGCCGGAATGTCTGGGACAGTATCGGCTACCTGAGCACTACTTCTTTGTTCCTCGGAGATGGGCCATCAATATGTAAATCGGCCCAGAGTTTCGGTTCCGTCTGCAGACTGCCTTCCAAATATACATTCAGGCTCTGTGCCTGCTTGTTGCTTTGTATTGTCCATTTTTCCCTGTATGCTCTGCGAGTGTCCATTTTATATACTGAAAGTGGCCATCCCAGATGGCTACAGTACAAAGGCTTCAACAGCGAGTCGGGGCTTATTTTCAGTCTCCAGTGTGTGGTGATCTCAGCCCGAGGGCTAGTTGGCTCTCAGCAAGAGATGCAACAGTCCCTGTATTTATCACTATCCAGTGACAATATACATGACAAGTTAGGTGGGGAACAAGCTTGACTGCGATACCCCTATCGTTCCTTTGGGCTAATGGTGCTGTGACAATCCCCAAAGGCCCACAGGGAAATGGTAAACAATCTCCCCGTGGAGCTTGTGTATTACAAGCTTCCCCGGTAGTAGGCCAAGGTCCAACCAGCTGGGGCTCCTACGATCGAGCATAAAAGCCGGCCCAAACTGGGACCGGCATGTTGGTTGTTCCAACGGGACTGTGTAGTGTAAATAGTTTGCTGCCGTGGGCAGACTTTATGTTACCCTAAATAAAATCTTCCTACCGTTGACTTCCTGGTCATTAAAGGCACCACTGCCAAAACGCAGAAGTGCAGAATTGCCACACTTGGATCCGATCCCGGAAGGATGAGTTGTCTTCCAGTTGTAATACGGAGGTAAGGCTAAAAGGAATTAATTTTTGAAGAGCTGAACCACTGTGTAAGTGCTCCCCTCAGACCAGGAGGGGCAAAGCAGAGAAGAGCCCATTTTGTTTTCCACTCTGCTCCAGGCAGCCAGACCTGAGGAATATTGGTCAGGTCAGAAGATTATCAAGTCTTTCTCTCCACTGGAGAGGAATTCAAAATCTAAGCAATGACAGGAAAAGTGAGTAATTAGGAAGCTGCTAATGATATGGATAACGGCAAACCTTTAAATGCAGCTTTTCCTGATCTTCTGTTCTTTTTGGTAAATGCTTGAATCCAGTTTCAACTCTGGGTTCATTCTGAATGGGTGAAGATGTATATTGTGCATTTCTGATCATCTTCAGCCTTGAACAGCCAGACTAAATCGAAAGTTTGTCTTAGCTCCTTCTTATTTCTCATTTACATGGTGTCCCACAATCACCTCACTTGGTAACACTGCACTATAGAATCATAGAATCCCTGCAGTGCAGAAGGAGGCCATTTGGCCCATCAAGTCTGCACCGACCCTTCGAATTAGCTCTGTACCCATGCCCCCTCCCTCCTATCCCTGCACCCCCATAACCTGACCGGCAATTAGCCAATCCACCTGACCTGTACATCGTTGGAGTGTGGGAGGAAACCGGAGCGCCCGGAGGAAACCCACGCAGACACGAGGAGAATGTGCAAACTCCACACAGTCACCCAAGGTCGAAATTGAACCCGGGTCTCTGGTGCTGTGATGCAGCAATGCTAGCTACTGTGCTACCGTGCCACTAGTTTCCACAAATATGCTGATGACACTGCTCTACCTCCACCACACCTTTGACTGCTGCATTAGTGCCAAATTATCAGACTGCTTATCCGACCTCCAGTACTGGGTGAGCAGAAACTACCTCCAATTAAATATTGGGAAGACTGAAGCCATTGTTTATGATCCCCGCTCCAAATTTCATTCCCTAACTACTGACTCCATCCCTCTCCCTGGCAAATCTGTGTGACTAAACTAGGCTGTCCGGAACCTTGGTACCATACTGGGATTGAGATGGGCTTTTGACCACTTATTCCTGGGATCACTAAGACCACTTATTCCCACCTCCCTAAAAATTGTCCAACTTCTCAGCTCATCTACTGCTGAAACACAGGTTCATGCCTTTGTTACCTCTAAACGTGTCTATGCCAATGAACTCCTGTCTGACTGCCTACATTCTACCCGGGTTTTCACTCAAAGAGACCCACAACTCTGCTCCCCGTGTCTTCACTCGCACCACGTTCCGTCCCCATATTACCCCTATCCTCGCTGACCCACATTGACTCCCAGTCAAGCAACGTCTTGGTTTTAAAAATTCTCGGCTTTGTTTTCAAATTGCTTCATGACCTCACCACTCCCTGTCTCTGTAATCTCCTCCAGCCTTACAGTCCCCTGAGATACCTGTGCTCCTCTGATATTGGCCTCTTGTGCATCCCTGATTCAAATTTCTCCACCATTGGTGGCTGTGCCCAGGCACATAGCTCCCTGCACCTCTCTGGCTCTGTGTCTCTACCTCTATCTCTGTTTCTAAGCTCCCCACAACTCTCTGGCTCTCTATCTTACTTTCTTCCTTTAAGACACTACTTAAAATCTTTGACTAAGATGTTCGTCATCTGACCTAATAGCTCCTAATGTGGCTTGATGTCATATTTTGTTGCATAATGCCTCTGTGAAGCCCCTTGTGACATTGTATTAGCACACGGTGCTATGTAAATATACGTTGCTTTTGGTGTTGAAAGGCTTGCAGGCTTTAAGGTCCTCCGTAAACTGAGTTTTTGTGGTTTTTACATGGGTATGCAACATTAAACTGCCCCTAGTTTGCTACTAAGAATCTCATTCAGGCTTATTGGTGTGCGGACTGTCGGCAACAGGCTGGATTTTCATCCTCGAGTGGGGCAGTGAGAGTCGGGAAAGTTTCAGGCTCGACCCACCCGCTCGCGTTGGGAGACTGTGCTCACAAGGGCAGGAATGTTTTCATTGTGGGGTGAGGTACCCTCAATAATGATGCTTAGAGATTAAACTGTAAAGAAGGCTTTATTAGGCTAATAACTGTGCTACAGATATGGACGAGAGCTGACTGCTATACAGACCATGAGGCAGGCCTTTATGTATGGCTCCCAGATGGGCGGTGCCAGAGGCGGAGTCCCCAGGGTTCCAAGCCTGGTCTTAAAGGGGACATCACCTTACATGATGATAAGGCAGTAACCGTTCATCACATTCACCCCCTGTTTAAAAAGGAGTCCGGCGGGGGTGAAGTGCCATCATAGGTCCATCCGTCTCGGCGGCCGGATCGTCCTCCTCGATCTCCTCAATTCGGGCGGTGGTGTGGCGGGCACGGACGTCCCGGTTGAGGGCACATCCGGGAGCACAGCGATCGGAGCCTCGATCCGGGTCGGGGCAGAGGAACTAGGCAGGGCCGGGGGTAGCGGAGCCGGCGCCGGCGGGGTGTGTAAAGGGGGGGCGCAAGGGGGGGCGCACGGTAGGAGCTCACCAACGGGTGGTAGGGCCGGAAGGGGGTGTGTTGTAGGGGGCGACGGGTCCTGCAGGGGAGCGGCGCTGGAAGGGGCGTCTGTGGTGGAGGATCCAGCGGGCGCCAGATCCCGGAGGGAAACCGTATCTTGCCTGCCGTCGGGGTACTCCACGTAGGCGTAACTGGAGTTGGCGTGGAGTAGTCGGACCTTTTCAACTAGGGGGTCCGTTTTATGGCTCCTCGCGTGCCTCCGGAGAAGAACAGGTCCCAGAGCCGTCAGCCAAGGTGGAAGCGAGACCCCGGAGGTAGACATCCTGGGGAAGAGAAACAATCGGTCATGAGGGGTCTCATTTGTGGCCATGCAGAGGAGTGACCTAATGGAGTGTAGGGCATCGGGTAGGACCTCCTGCCAGCGGGTGGTTGGGAGATTTCTCGACCGCAGGGCCAGAAGGACAGCCTTCCACACGGTCGTGTTCTCCCTCTCCACCTGCCCGTTTCCCCGTGGGTTATAGCTGGTCGTTCTGCTCGAGGCGATGCCTTTGCTGAGCAGATACTGACGCAGTTCATCGCTCATGAACGATGTACCCCGGTCGCTGTGGATACAAGCAGGGAAACCGAACAGGGTGAAGATGCTGTGCAGTGCCTTAATCACCGTGGCTGAGGTCATGTCGGTGCAGGGAATGGCGAATGGGAAACGGGAGAACTCATCGATGACGGTGAGGAAATAGGCATAATGGTTGGTGGACGGGAGGGGCCCCTTGAAGTCCACGCTCAGTCGCTCAAAGGGTCCGAGGCCTTCACGAGCCGAACCTTGTCTGGCCGATAGAAGTGCGGTTTGCACTCCGCACAGACCTGGCAGGCCCTGACCATGGCCTTGACCTCCTTGGTTGAGTAAGGTAGGTTGCGGGACTTGATGAAATGGACGAGCCGGGTAACCCCCGGGTGGCAGAGGTCATTGTGGATGGCTTGCAGGCGGTCCTCCTGCGCGTTGGCGCATGTGCCGCGGGACAGGGCATCTGGAGGCTCGTTGAGCTCCCCTGGACGATACTTGATATCGTACGAGTAGGTGGAGAGTTCGATCCTCCACCTCAAAATTTTATCGTTTTTTATTTTGCCCCGTTGCGTGTTATCGAACATATAGGCGACCGACCGTTGGTCGGTGACGAGGGTAAACCTTCTACCGGCGAGGTAGTGTCTCCAGCACCGCACAGCTTCCACAATGGCTTGTGCCTCCTTTTCGACTGCAGAGTGTCGGATCTCGGAGGTGGTGAGGGTTCGGGAGAAGAACGCTACTGGTCTGCCTCCTTGATTGAGGGTAGCAGCCAGGGCGATGTCTGATGCATCGCTCTCTACCTGGAAAGGGATGGTTTTGTCCACCGCGTGCATGGCGGCCTTGATGATGTCGGCCTTGATGCGGTTGAAGGCCAATTGAGCCTCAGCCGAGAGGGGAAAAGTGGTGGTCTTTAGGAGTGGGCGGGCTTTGTCCGCATACTTGGGGACCCACTGGGCGTAATAGGAGAAAAGCCCCAAGCACCGTTTGAGGGCCTTGAGGCTGCGGGGGAGAGGGAGTTCCTTAAGGGGGCGCATGCGGTCGGGGTCAGGACCTAGGACCCCGTCTTCCACGACATAGCCGAGGATGGCCAGCCGGGTGGTGTGGAAAACGCATTTGCCCTCATTATAGGTCAGGTTAAGGGCTCGGGCGGTCTGGAGGAACTTTTTGAGGTTAGCGTCATGGTCCTGCTGATCATGGCCGCAGATGGTGACATTGTCCAAGTACGGGTATGTAGCCCGCAAACCGTACTGGTCCACCATTTGGTCCATCGCCCTTTGAAAGACGGAGACCCCATTTGTGACACCAAAGGGGACCCTGAGGAAGTGGAAGAGCCGGCCGGCTGCTTCGAAGGCAGTCTAGGGGCGGTCTTTTGGTCGGATGGGGAGCTGGTGGTAGGCAGATTTGAGGTCGACCATGGAAAAGACCCGGTATTGGGCGATCCAATTTACCATTTCCGCGATGCGAGGAAGGGGGTACGCATCAAGCTGCGTGAATCGGTTTATGGTCTGGCTATAATCCACGACCATCCGTTTCTTCTCCCCGGACCGGACTACCACCACTTGCGCTCTCCAAGGGCTGTTGCTAGCCTCGATGACCCCCTCTCCCAGTAAACGCTGGACCTCTGACTTGATAAAAGCCATATCTTGGGCACTGTAGCGCCGGCTCCTGGTGGCGACGGGCTTACAGTCGGGAGTGAGGTTAGCGAATAGCGAGGGGGGTGCGACTTTCAGTGTCGCAAGGCAGCACACTGTGAGGGGGGGCAAGGGTCCGCCGAACTTCAGTGTCAGGCTTCGGTGGCTGCACTGGAAATCCAGTCCGAGCAGCAGGGGGGCACAGAGGTGAGGGAGGATATAAAATTTGAAACGGGTGTATTTGGCACCCTGGATCGAGAGATCCGCAATACAGTACCCCGTGATTTGTACCGAGTGGGACCCAGATGCGAGGGCTATGGTTTGGGATGTGGGATGGGTGCTAGGGAGCAGCGCCTTACCGTTTCAGGGTGGATAAAGCTCTCCGTGCTCCCTGAGTTGAAGAGGCATGCAGTGTCGTGCCCGTTGACCTGGACCTGCATCATGGAGTTCTGCAGGTGTTTTGGCCGAGTTTGATCGAGGGTGATCGCACCCAGTCGCGGGTAGTCGGAGTTGTAAAATGGCCGCTGCCGTTGGTCGCGCGTGTCGGGTCGAGAAGATGGCCGCCGACCAGATGGCCGCTCCCATGGTTCGCACGAGGCTGATGACGCGTCAGAAGAGGACGTGTCGGGTCGGTGCGCAGCAGCATTGCGAGGCCTGCGGGCCTGAGAGCCTGATTTTCGGGCCGGCTGTTCTTTGTTTATCTGGCCCCTGGGTCTGGCCAGGCAGACCCTCGCAAAGTGCCCTTTCTTCCCGCAGTCGCTGCAGATCGCGGAGCGGGCTGGGCAGCGTGGGCGTGGGTGCTGGCCCTGCCCACAGAAGTAGCAAGGTGTGCCCCCATGGTGAGCGGGTCGCCGCGTGGCGCAGGCCTGTAATACGGGCGAGTCTGAGGAAGTCAGGGGGGGGCTGGCAGAGTCCGCGGGGTACGTACCCAAGTTATGTCGGGCCACCTCCAGCGAGGAGGCGAGCGTTAGCGTCTCCTGGAGGTCTTTTGCCCCGTTTTCGAGCAGTCGCTGCCGGATGTAGGTCGAGCGGATGCCGGACACGAAAGAATCTCTGATGTGCAGGTTCATATGGACTTCCCCTGTCACATCCTGATGGTCACAGTCCCTGGCCAGCGCGGTGAGTTTCTCAACAAACTCGTCGAGCGATTCCCCCGAGCGCTGCCGGCAGGTAGAGAGCAGATGCCGGGCGTGCACCTCATTGACGGGTTTGACAAACCGCTTGCGGAGCAACTCAATCGCTTCCTCATAAGTGTTCGCCTTTTCGAGCGTGGCGGAGATTCTGTGACTCACCCGGGCGTGGAGTAGACGCAGCTTGCGTGGCCCCAGGATGGGAGTCTCTGCGGAGTCCAGGTAGGCCTCGAAGCACCGCAGCCAGTATTTAAAAATTTCCTTTGCCTCCGGCGTTCGTGCTTCCAGATTGAGCTTCTCTGGTTTTAGGCCTGCGTCCATCCTGAATCTAGTTTAGCCTAATAAATTGAGGTACCCTCAATAATGATGCTCAGAGATTAAACTGTAAAGAAGGCTTTATTAGGCTAATAACTGTGCTACAGATATGGACGAGAGCTGACTGCTATACAGACCATGAGGCAGGCCTTTATGTATGGCTCCCAGATGGGCGGAGCCAGAGGCGGAGTCCCCAGGGTTCCAAGCCTGGTCTTAAAGGGGACATCACCTTACATGATGATAAGGCAGTAACCATTCATCACATGGGGAGAGAGTGGGTAGAGGCTACAGTCAGACCAGTTGACCCATGAAACAGTTCAGAGACACTGCCCAGGGTGGCAGACCACTGAGGTGGGCTGTTTAAAAGGCTCTTCATCTTGGACTGCATCCCAGTTAGAATAAAAACAGAAAGGCCCTCCAGCCAAATGCACAACTATCATCTAGAAGGACAAGTGCAGTAGATTCCTAGGAACAACACCATTACCTGGAGGATCCTCTCCAAGCCACTCACCATCCTAATTTGGAGCTAGATTGCTGCTCCTTTACTGTCGCTGGGTCAAAATCCTGGAACTCCCTCTCTATTGGCACTGTGACTGTACCGGCACCACACAGCCTGCAGCGGTTCAAGAAAGCAGCTCACCACTACCTCCTCAAGGGTGACTAGGGACGGGCAATAAATGCTGGCCCATCCAGCGATGCCCACATCCTGCATGTGGAGGGCAAGGACGTATCCATCACACAATGCAGTCGGCCACGTTGGGAGTGTAGAGTGTGTGCTTGCCATCCAAACCAGCTCGCACCTTTAAACGGCACTCCCAAAAATCAGAAATCCCGGAAATGGGGTTGGGATCCTCCCGTCTTTTTGAAAGGTCTTCCAGATTATCCAGACTGGGTATTCAGCCCAATGAGATGGATCTTATCAGATGCACAGAGGAGGCTTTGGAGCTGGATGGAATGGAAAATAATTGGAATAGTGGCTCTGGCCAACTTTGCCAGAGGCAGATAAGCAACAGAAGTGACTGCCCGTCTGACAGTCACGTGTAGTCATTTTGTGACAATAACTGAATACTTGGGGTTGACTGGGAACGCTGGAGGATTTTACCAACCTCAGGTGAGCCACATGATGCGGGCACATCTCAGCAGATCCCTGGAGGTGGATTCTTGGCAGTAAGCCTGCGTGGTCAGTGGGGCCTTCTTTATTTATTTCCACTCCTGAGCAACTCCCGCCACAGGGCCCCAGCTGCAACTTCAGGCTGGCTGTGGAGAGGAACCCCTGCCAGCCACATGCCGCAGATAGGCTGCTGGTGGGGCATTACTGCCGGTCCTCCCATTGGGCCAGCTGGGTGTCTGTTCCTCCCATTGAGCCGCACTCCCGGAGATGTCCTATTCATTGGCTGTATCCAGTGAGTTCACACATGTGGGTTGCCAGGCAACACCAGCTGGGTCGGGATCCACCTTTTGTCTTGACCCCAGTAAATCTTTAAAGGCGGTAAGATTCTGACCCAATATTACGTCAGGACGGCAATAGATGCTGGTCTGTGAATGAGGCATATGTATTGAAGCAGAAAAGAGACTGCTTTACCCGGCTTTGAAGTTCCAGATGCTGACACTGGGTTTGTGAAATGGGCATTATTCCCCAACTTGGGAAGCACAAAAATCTTTATATGTTTGCTTGTACGGAATGGTGTGTTTTACAGTTATTACCATGGGATGGTTTTGTTTAAGCTGCAGATATCCGATGTATAGCTTCCATTTGTCCTCAATATACTTCCCCCAAAAGCTGGAGAGCTCATTATTTTCAATAATTTATTCAGTGCAGTCAGAGCACTCAGTCAATGAAACAGGCAGATTTCGACAATCTACTTGACTGATGAGGCCCCAGGCTTGAAACTCAAGGGGTTCAAGCAAGATTTGACAGAGCCATAATTTGATCCTCGGTATAATGTTTGTGAAGCACATATTCCTCAAGAATGCTGATTATGGATAGGCTGCTGCTCAAAGCAGAAAGAGTGTATCAGGGGACCTTAGTTACTGTCAATTAATTCAGCTCTTTAAAACAAAACTCTTTGTTCAATGAAGCAACTGCCTATCCCATCAGGCCTTTTGTTTCAAATATCTCCTTCCTCAAGGTCTCCTATTCTTTTCTACCCAACAAGAACAGCTGAGCCTTTGCTTCTCGTCCTTGGTTGGGTTGCCCTGTAGGCAGCTACTAGGAAGTAGCTCACAGTCCAATTTTCTTCATTTTCTGTACGGGAAGTACCCGACCTTCAACCTGAATCTCTCTTGGCTGATACACCTGCTATTATTTGATTAGCCTGAACCCATGTCCTGCTGTCTGCTGGCTGCTCTGGCACTCATAATCCTTCCCTTAATATGTGGCTCTCAGTAGATCATCACTTTGCCTACAGCTCATCACCTCTGGGATATTAGTGGAGCAAGGTTACCCACCTATACTATGGGGGAGAGAAAGAGATTGTGGCCTGAGATGAACAGTGAGAAACCCAGTTCAACATCGCTCATGATCCCAAGCAATCTGGCAGAGTGGAGAGCGGGAGAGTCAGAGGAGGTATAAAATGAAATGAGAAGCAGGGAGTTTCTATAAAGAATTATAGAATGATCATAGAATTCCTACAGTGCAGAAGGAGGACATTCAGCCCTTTGAGTCTGGACCGACCCTCCGAGGCCCAATCCCCCTCCCTGGCCCCGCAACCCCACCTAATCTTTTGGACATGAAGGGGTAATGTTAGCATGGCCAATGCACCTAACCTGCCCATCTTTGGTCTGTGGGAGGGAACCAGAGCACCCGGAGGAAACTCGCGCAGACACAGGGAAAAGTGAAAACTCCACACACAGTCATCCAAGGACGGAATCGAACCCAGGTCACTCATCAGCTTACTGCCTGGGTAGTGACGGTCAAAATCCATCCTCAATATTTCAGACTTAGTGGAAAATGAGACTCTAAGAAGATTTTCAACTTGTCATTCAGTGTTAGAACTGACATTGTGGAAATGAAAACTGCCTGGTTTTCAGATCTATCTAAATAAATGAAGTTGAAAATGTAGTGTGTTCTACCTTGAACAACAGATCAACAATGTCAATTCGATGCCAGGTAACAAGTTGAAATTTTATACCAATATATCAGTTACTTCAGGAAAAAGAGAAATGGGATAATGTCTCCGAGATAATGCACAAGAAATATCTCCTGAGCGTTAAGGTAAAACAAAGAGCCAACATTCCTCTTGCAATACTCCGAATAGTTCTCTTTCCAGTAACTCGTCCCTTGATTCCGATATTACCGATAATTCTTCCACAAGCTGGTAGTATTTATTATTAAAGCGAATGACCCTTTATAAAACACTGGTACAGCTTCAGTTGGAGTATTGGGCTGGACTTTTCTCTTCAAGGCGGGTAGCGGGAGTTGGGAAATTTCCAGGCTCGGTCCGCTCGCCTCAGGAGAAAGTGCCAGCAAATACGGGATTTTCATTCCGAAGAATGGGTGCTAACAGGAGTCAGTCAAGTAATGTTTTCCAAAGGGTGCAGTCTTTTCAACAGTCAAATGGATGTCTGGGCTCACATTCACGACTTATTAGGTATTCTTGGCTGAAACCCAAAACATCCATTAGACAGTTGAAACAGCTATGTCCCTGAGATAAACATTGCTTCACTGACAGCTCTGGCCCTGTGATCTATTGTAGGGGAGTAGGACATGGCTATCCTCGGTGTCGAGATAGCCAGGTCGGGAGAGCAGACCTGAACCAGCCCATACCCTTAACTCGCACTGGTAAAAGTCAGAAACCATAGAATCTACCCATGAAAATCCAGCCCACTAAAGGTCAAATTCTAGACACCACACTTTTGGAAGGATGTGGAAGTGTGAGAGGGAGCAGCGGAAAGATTCACAGAAATGGTTCCCGGGATGAGTTACTTCAGTTAGGTGGGTAGATCGGAGAAAGCGGAGCCTGTTTCCTTGGAGAAGAGAAGATTAACAGGAGAATTGATCGGTTTGTTCAAAATCAAGACAGAGTAGATATGCAACGGCATCATGAACGCTTTGATGCAGTGAATGGTTAGGATCTGGAATGGGCTGCTTGAGAGTGCAGTGGAAGCTGATTCAATTGCGCTTGCAGAAGAGAATTGGATAATTATCTGAAGAGGAAAAGAAGACGTCCAGCGTTCCCGGGAAAAGGCAGGGGAGTGGCACTAGACGAGTTGCTCTTGCAGAGAGCTATATTTACACGACAGGATGATTGATCTTCTGCACTATAATCATTCTATGATTCTGGTCCAGAAACATAACCATTAGGCTACCCCCAAATTGTATCCTGTTGTTGCTGGGGCCAGGATCCAGAGTCAGTCTTTGGAACAGAATTCTCCCCTCACTGATGTAGCACTTGGCGATGCAGTAAATTCAAACCTTTCCTTCAAGCCACAGGTTTGGATTTGAAGGAAATTGAGACCTTACTCTGTGAGAGAAAGGGTTTTATTCCTGTTATTTCCGTTTTTCAGATTTGATTCCTTGTTTATTTATCTTGTGACTGCTATGACACTTCCTCTGGCTCTCCTCTCAATCCAGCTCCCAGTGGATTTGTGTCTGCGGCACAACAGAAATTGCGGCAAGATTTCAGCACGAGGACACATTAAGCTATAATTCCGTAATACTGTGAATCTAGAGCCAGAGCATGAACAAGCCTGGCCATACATATCACCAAACCAATCAATCCATTGCCTTCTGTCTCCAAGGTGTCTCCCTGATAAAGATTCACTGTCCCCCATGTCATAATATACACCAGTATATCATGGTGCAGACATACACTGATGGACACACAGTGGGACCAATCAACATACACAACACCGCAGCCAATCACCAGTGAGAGCACACGCACTATAAAGACAGGGGACATCAGAGTTCCCACTCATTCGAGTAGCAGCTAGCTAGGAGCACAGAGCTCACAACCTGCAACACAGACATTCACCATGTGCTGAGTGCATCAACTGGTTAGGACAAGGCAAAGGTCTTTAGTTAAAGCTGGTGTCGTATTTACCCACAGTTCAAGTATGTTTAAATAGTTAACCTTTTAATAAAATAGTGTTGCACTACTTCAAGTGTTGGTGACCTGTATGTGATCCAGAACACCCAACACATCACCCCACTGACAACACAAGCCAAATATGTCTCCTCACACTCTTGTAACTCTGTCAAGCTGACTAGTATCTGGGTTTTTTTCATTTTCTGAAGCTCTGGAAGACAGAATAACAACAAAATATATTTTACAACTTCGGACCAATGCAATTTCTCCCTGTAATAGAATTCACAATGGGTCTCCGTGCAGCATTTCAGCCACATTTCATGGTGTTTCTTGATTGCTGTGCTCATTAGTTCCCATATCCAGCTTGTAATCTTCATGGGCTGTGACATTCCCATGTCTTGATGATATTGGAAAATCTGAAAGTAAATTGAACAAAATGCATTAACGTTTATAACATCAGTGTGCAGCTGTCTTCTCTCTATAGTCCCTGATCCTCCCAAGAACCCTACACTGTCTATACAGTATCAATAGTGACAATGGAATTTAATACAACTGCGATCACATTCTGACTATTTAGTAAACCAGATAATTGTGGTTCTCAGCTTTAATCACCATTCACCATTTCAGTGTTAATAGGGTTCAACTGCAAAATTAAAAGTTTGGCAAATAATTGAAAAACAGCTGTAAGATTGGAAGTAACACTGGCTTGAGTCCCTGCCATTGGGTGTTGGAGAGGCACAGCATTGCTGAAATGTGGTGTCCATCCCGGGCACGGGTCCCATCAGGGAGAAAGGATTGCATTGATGCAGCTGCAGGGTATCTGTGGTAGTCACCATTGATGTATATATTGGATATATAGGATGTTGGTATAGGTGCTTTACGGTAAGGCCCCTGTACTACAGGTACGGGGGTAGATCCCTGCCTGCTGGTTCCGCCCAGTCGGCGGAGTATAAATATGTGTGCTCCCAGTACAGCAGCCATTTCGTCCGCTGCTGTAGGAGGCCACACATCTCAGTGTAATAAAGCCTCGATTACATCCCACTCTCGTCTTTGTGTAATTGATCGTGCATCAATTTATTTCACTGAGTTTTTCAGAAGAGGGACCTCCGCATCAAGCCGGATCGCCTGCAGCTGCATCCGCAAGCAGACAACGCCAAAAAGGACTCTGAACATTGGCTAGCCTGTTTTGAAGCGTACATCGGGTCTGCGTCAGACGAAGTTCCAGAAGCACAGAAGCTCCAGATCCTTTACACGCGGCTGAGCTCCAACGTCTTTCCACTTGTCCAGCACGCGCCGGCTTACGCAGCGGCCATGGCGCTACTGAAGGAAAACTACGCTCAGCGGACTAACACACTCTACACCATGCATCTCCTCTCCACGTGCCGTCAACTTCCCGGTGAGTCGGTGGAAGATTTCTGGTGCGCCCTGCTCCCCCTAGTTAGAGACTGTGACTGTCAGGCCGTTTCGGCCATGGAACATTCGAATTTGCTAATGAGAGACGCATTTGTTACGGGCATAGGGTCTGACTACATCCACCAGCGCCTCTTAGAGGGGGCCACGCTCGATCTCGCGGTGACCAAAATACTAACGTTTTCACTGACAGTCGCATCACGCAACATTCAGGCCTTTGCCCCGACCGCGCGGCCCACCCCCCCTGTGCACCGTGGACTCCGCAGATGGCCACCCCATCGTGGACCCCATCAGTCACCGCCCTCAGCCAATCCCATGCCTGTGCAACGCGGCAGCCAACCAACCCCGGGGGGGCCTAAATGCTACTTCTGTGGGCAGTCAAAACACCCCCGACAGTGCTGCCCAGTGCGGAGCGCCCTCTGCAAGGCCTGTGGCAAGAAGGGACATTTCGCTGCAGTGTGCCAGGCCCGCTCAATCGCCGCTATTGTCCCGGCACCCCCCGCGTGCAGCCAGTGGGCGCCACCATCTTCCCCTCCTTGGACATCGTGCGGCCAGTGGATACCGCCATCTTGCTCGACTCGCAACACGTGCAGCCCGTGGGCGTCGCCATCTTGTTCCTCCCAGGACCAACGGGCGCCACCATCTTATCCGACTCAGGACCCATGCCCGTCGGGCACCTCATCCGACCGCTCTTCACCTGCAACCGCCAACGACCAACCACGTCTTGCCTCGGTCACGATTGACCAGTCTCGACCACACAACCTCGCGACTGCTTCAACTAAAGTGAAGGTCAATGGGCACGAGATCTCCTGCCTGCTGGACTCCGGGAGCACTGAGAGCTTCATTCACCCCGATACGGTAAGGCGCTGCTCCCTCGCGGTACACCCCACTAACCAGAGAATCTGCCTGGCCTCTGGGTCCCACTTTGTGGCGATCCGGGGGTACTGCATCGCCACTCTCACTGTCCAGTGCATGGAGTTCAGCGGCTTCCGCCTCTACATCCTCCCCAACCTCTGCGCTGCCTTGCTACTCGGCCTGGACTTCCAGTGCAACCTCCAGAGCCTAACCCTGAAATTCGGCGGGCCCCTACCACCCCTTACTGTGTGCGGCCTCGCGGCCCTTAAGGTCGACCCACCTTCCCTTTTTGCAAACCTAACCCCGGATTGCAAACCCATCGCCACCAGGAGCAGACGGTACAGCGCCCAGGACAGGACCTTCATCAGGTCTGAAGTCCAGCGGCTGCTTCGAGAAGGTATCATCAAGACCAGCAGTAGCCCCTGGAGAGCCCAAGTGGTAGTGGTCAAAACTGGGGAGAAAAAACAGGATGGTCGTTGACTACAGTCAGACCATCAATCAGTACACGCAGCTCGATGCGTACCCCCTCCCACGCATATCTGATATGGTCAATCAGATTGCACAGTACCGGGTCTTCTCGACAGTAGACCTGAAATCTGCCTACCACCAGCTCCCCATCTGCAAGGCAGACCGCCCATACACTGCGTTAGAGGCAGACGGCCGCCTTTACCACTTTCTTCGGGTTCCCTTCGGCGTCACCAATGGGGTTTCAGTCTTCCAACGGGAGATGGACCGAATCATTGACCGGTATGTGCTGCGGGCCACTTTCCCGTACCTGGACAATGTCACCATCTGCGGTCACGATCAGCAGGACCATGACGCCAACCTTGCCAAATTTCTCCACACCGCTACTCTCCTCAACCTCACGTATAACAAGGAGAAGTGCGTGTTCAGCACGAACCACTTCGCCATCCTTGGCTATGTGGTCCAGAACAGAGTTCTGGGGCCCGACTCCGATCGCATGCGCCCCCTCATGGAACTCCCCCTCCCCCACTGCCCCAAGGCCCCGCCTTGGTGCCTTGATCTGTCGTTGAGAGCACCGCAGTGCTGGTGGCGACTCCGGCGGCGGCTTGGGGATGCCTGGGGTTCTTTTTGTATTACGCCCAGTGGGTCCCAAACTATGCAGACAAGGCCCGCCCACTCATTCAATCCACTGTTTTGCCCCTGATGGCTGAGGCTCACCAGGCCTTCAACCGTATCAAGGCCGACATCGCCAAGGCCGCGGTGCACGCGGTCGCGAGACGCTCCCCTTCCAAGTCGAGAGCGATGCATCAGATGTCGCTCTGGCCGCCACCCTCAACTAGGCAGGCAGGCCCGTGGCATTCTTTTCCCGCACCCTCCATGCCTCCGAAATTCGGCTCTCCTCCATTGAAAAAGAGGCCCAAGCCATTGTGGAAGCTGTGCGGCATTGGAGGCATTACCTGGCCGGCAGGAGATTCATTCTCCTCACTGACCAACGGTCGGTTGCGTTCATGTTTAATAATGCACAGCGGGGTAAGATCAAAAACGATAAAATCTTGAGGCAGAGGATCAAGCTCTCCACCTACAATGACAAGATTTTGTCTCGCCCCGGTAAGCTCAACGAGCATCCCGATGCCCTATCCCGAGGTACATGTGCCAGCGCACAAGTGAACCGACTCCGGACCCTGCAGGACAACCTCTGTCACCCGGGGGTCACACATTTTTACCATTTCATCAAGGCCCGCAACCTGCCCTACTCCATCGAGGAAGTCAGGGCGATAGCCAGAGACTGCCAAGTCTGCGTGGAGTGTAAACCGTACTTCTACCGGCCAGACCGTGTGCACCTGGTGAAGGCCTCCCACCCCTTTGAATGCATGGACTACAAAGGGCCCCTCCCCTCCACCGACCGTAACACGTATTTTCTCAGTGTGGTCGATGAGTACTCCAGATTCCCCTTCGCCATCCCATGCCCCGACATGACGTCTGCCACCGTCATCAAAGCCCTCAACACCATCTTCGCTCTGTTCGGCTTCCCCGCCTACGTCCACAGTGATCGGGGATCCTCGTTCATGAGCGATGAGGATGAGCTGCGCCAGTACCTGCTCAACAGGGGCATTGCCTCGAGCAGGATGACCAGCTACAACCCCAGGGGAAACGGGCAGGTGGAGAGGGAGAATGGGGCGATCTGGAGGGCCGTCCAGCTGGCCCTACGGTCAGGAGGTCCTCCCCGACGCACTTCACTCCAAACCGTCGCTCCTGTGCACCGCGACTAATGAAACTCCCCATGAACGCCTCTTTGCCTTCCCCAGGAAGTCCACCTCCGGGGTTTTGCTCCCGACATGGCTGGCAGCCCCAGGACCCGTTCTCCTCCGTAGACACGTTCGACTCCACAAGGCGGACCCGTTGGTTGAGAGGGTACAGCTAGTACAGGTAGTAGTCACCACAGATGTATATATTGTGTATATATAGGATGTTGATATAGGTGCTTTACGGTAAGGCCCCTGTACTACAGGTACGGGGGTAGATCCCTGCCTGCTGGTTCCGCCCAGTAGGCGGAGTATAAACATGTGTGCTCCCAGTACAGCAGCCATTTTGTCAGCTGCTGTAGAAGGCTACACATCTCAGTGTAAACCTCGATTACATCCTACTCTCGTCTTTGTGTAATTGATCGTGCATCAGTATCACAATGGCGTCTTTTTCATCACCTGACAAGGCAGACAGGGCCTCAGTCTCACTGAAAGAAGGCAATAATTCCAACATAAAGTTTTGCTTTTCAGTCCCCGGAGTGCAATGTAACGTAAAGTCTTTGTCCCAGCTGACCATAGGCTGCTTTCCCCTTTGAGGGGGAGAGCTGACTGGTGGTGATTTAATCTGAGGATCACTGCAACTCAGACAAGGGGCAAGGTTGAGAAGGCGGACCTTTGTGAATATCCTCAGACAGTACAGGAATTGAACCTGCACTATTGGCCTCCTACTGCATCACAATCCAGCTGTCCAGCCAACTGAGCTAAACCGGCCCCTACTTGAGCACACTCCAGATTCTGTGGAAGAAATGCGACAACTGAGGCCGCAGCTCACACCTTGAGAAGAAATAAAGTCAGCACCTGACCTCCGACAGCCATGGCTTCCTTGGCAGATGCCCTCTGTCCTTCCATATTCATTTTTGTAGCTCCTCTCATCTCCATTTTTTCCTCTCTCTTCATATTCTCTGGCCTCCTTCTCCTTCTTAGGCAGTCCCTTGGATTGAGGATGATTTCATTCTACTCCGGTTCAGTGTGTTCTGAGATTGCTGGTAAGACAAATACGCTATCCGCAGACTCTGCCGGATGTGGAGTAGGTAGTGCCTGGGGGATCAGGTAGCTGAGTTGTTGGAAGGTTTGCGCACTCACTCTGATGCCGCAAATTCAACTCTGTGAGTTCCCAATAAAGTCTTTTGATATTTTCGGCTCCTTCCCAAATGAGCCTTCACCATTTTGATTGGTCACAAGCCAGGAATGTCCATGAGTCGGCAGGAATGTTTGACCTCTTCAGGGACGAATTGGCTGTGGCGCAGAATTTTGGATGGCTTCAAGTCTACAAGGGTGGCATGTGGGAGCGTGGCAGGAGTGCACTGGGATGGTCCAATCCCCTGTCGAGCGCATTTATCCGGGTGTTTCCCGGCGCTCACAGTGCAAGAAAGACCATGGGATTCTGCTTTGTTTCAGGGCCACGGCAGGGAACGCCCTGCCAAGGCCACACTGTCCATTTTTAAATGGTGCCCTGAACTCTGGACCCTCCACTGCAGCCTCCGAATCTCCCCAATCCCCCAACTCACCGATAAGGGGGTCCTGGAGTGCCCCGCATCCCACCTCATAAAGGCAGGGCACCCTAAAAGTACCAGCCTGGCAAGCTGGCAGTGCCAGCTGTGTGCCAGCCTGGCAATGCCAAGGTGCCCATGTGGCACTGCCGGCTGGAAGGGGCACTGCCAGGGTGCCAGGTTGACAGTGCCAAGGTGGCATTTTTGCAAGGCGGTGATCGGGCCGGAGGGGGGTGTTCTGCATGGGTGTGGGTGGGTGCTGGGGTGGGAGGGAGGCTACCTGGAGGCCGCCCCTATAGTGAGTTGGGGCTAGAGAGGGGGGTTTCAGGGAGCTCGAGAGATCGGGAGGCCATTTGTAAATGGCATCTCGGATCTCTCGCTGCACTGAGGAATTCCGGCGAGTGGAGCTCCTCACTGCAGAAAACGGGACTAAGTGCGGCCTTGGCCGTGTACCCCACTGAGGCCCCCGATCTACCTGGATTGGCGTTAGATCGCGGGGTGCTTCTCGGCACTGCAAGCACCGGGAAACATTTGGCTAATCTCGCGCCATGGGACTCTGTCCCCATTCGGGTAGATCGTGTCCTACATTTAAATTGAAATCCAATTTGAAGGCTTCCCACTGTTGCTCAGTTGGCTTGTCCGCAAACCTTTCTATCCAGTTAATTTGGGCAGAGCAACTTTTATCTCATTGATCTTTGATGTGGAGTTTCCTAGGTTCCCGAAATAATAAGGTCAGTAGATTGGGAGTGTGGGACAAGGGATATTGGACAGCCACTTCTTATTCTGAAATGCCAATTGCATCAAAAATCCTGGGGTTGGCTTATTGAAATAATGCTGGTCAGACAAGGGCAAAAGGGACACCATCTAAGAGCCAGATAATCTGAAGGAATATGGAAGCTCCAGCAAGGAAGCGGAACAAAGCCAAAAAGTCTGTACTTAAAGAGCTGCATCCAGTTCAAGGGCTGAAGAAGTATTGAAATGGCTGGAGCTAAAGAAGGAATAAAGCTGACTGTCCAAAGGTTGCCCTGGAAGTGTTGACGTAATTAGAGAATGGAGGGACATTGCTGAAGAACCAGAGACGAAGTCTGCAGCAAGAGCGATCGATGTAACTTTGAGCGGAACGCTTTTCATTGTCAGAAAATGTAAAAATATTTAAAAATCAATCTCCGGTTATGGGCATTGCTGACAAAGCCGGAGTCCCTTGTTGCCCCTGAGCGGCACGGTGACACAGTGGTTATCACTGCTGCCTCACAGCACCAGGGACCCTTGGGGTTCTGTCTGTGTGGAGTTTACACTTTTCCCCCGTGTCTGCTCCGGTTTCCTCCCACAACTCACGAAAGATGTGAAGGTCAGGTGGATTGAATATGCCAAATTGACCCTTAGTGTCCAAAGGTTAGATGGGGCTACGTTGATAGGGTGGGGAATTCGGCCGAGGTAGGGTGCACTTTCAGTGGGTCGGTGTGGACCCGATGGGCCCGATGGCCTCCTTCTGCACTGTAGGGATTCTAGGATTCAAAAGGTTGTGTTGGATGCTCTTGAAATGCTGCAGCCTTTGTGACGAAGATGCCCCCACACTACTGTTAGCTCAGGAGTATCAAGAATTGCCCCAGGGATGATGAAGGAACAAGGCGGGATTGTCTATTACCGAGAAGGAAACTTGGCACTCATACAACCATATAAGGAGTTGATAAAAACATGTAGATTCTCCTTCCTGCTCCCTTCCTGGGGCTACTTTTTAAGGTTCTCAATTTTCTCAATTCCACTTGCCTGCGCATATTTAGGGAATTTACCTGGCATCTCAATGGGATTCACCATTTCTTGAATGGCAAGAATTCCATTGAGACTTCAAAAAGGTGTATTGTGCAGGATTCCTAGGGAGACCTGGCAACTCCTCAGGCATCCCACCTATCTGGACAAGGCACAATCTTTTCCAGTCCCACCAGAGTGTCTCTCAGTTTATATAACAAGGTGGAATTCCAGGAGAACCAGTATCTCTCCCACTTTCTGTTTCCATGAAGGATGACCCGTCTAAATTAAAGGGTGGGGGTCTTTCATTCTAATCCCACACTGCCATTCACTCCCAGACTCTTTACTAATATTTTTCAATTAGCTAGTGAATTCCTTTTCAAAAGAACTTGTGCTCTGTTTCTGCTCCTGTGGCCAAAAATCGGGTATTCTAATCATCTTCTATGCATCATCATTAATTCTTCATTTTCATTTACCTGCTTCCTGAGCAGTGGAAACAATTTCATCGCAGCCCTTCATAATCTCAAAGACCTTTCACAGCTCATCCCTTAACCTTTCCCATTCTAGCAAATAAACTCTTGTTTCAGTGTTTAAACAGTGAGAGGAGAGCCGGGGGTTTCAGTGTTTAAAACAGCGAGAGGAGAGCCGGGAGTTTCCAGTTTAAAATAGCGAGAGGGGAGCTGGGAGCAGAGAGGAGCGGACCTGCGCGGGGCACTGCTGCAGGTAGGACAGTTGCTTGTCTGTTTGTTTATTTCAAATTAAAAAAAACCCGGTAAAGTGTCGTCACAGGAGACTGTGACCTGATTGGCTGAAAGGCAGACTGGGCTACATTTGAATATTTGTGGAGTTACTAGTTTTAATTTGATTTAAATTATTATTTTTAAGTTGATTTGAATTACTATTTTTTAATTTTAAAATCTCACTTAAATAACTATTTTGTGTTGATTTAAATTACTATTTTTAAGTCGATTTAAATAACTTTTTAAATTTTAATTAAATAACTTTTTAATTTCAGTTAAATAACTATTTAATTTGTTGTCAGATCAAGCAAGATAAATACTCAGGGATAAAGCTATTTAAATAGTATACAGGATATTGGATATAATCCGACACAAAAACATCTTTCTAAAGTATAATTTCAAAAGTTTAATTTAAAGGAATAATTCATGGCAGGACAGCTCCAAGGTGTGATCTGCTCCTCTTGCTCCATGTGGCAGGTTGGGGACAGTTCCAGTCCCCAGGGTCATCATGTGTGCAGGAAGTGTCTCCAGTTACAGCTCCTGGAAGCTTGAGTTTCAGAGCTGGAGCGGCGGCTGGAGACACTGTGGAGGATCCGTGAGTTGGAGAATATCGTGGATAGCACGTATAGAGAGGTGGTCACACCGCAGGCTCAGACTCCGCAGGCAGGAAGGGAATGGGTGGCCATCAGACAGACCAAGAGAGCGAGGCAGGTAGTGCAGGAATCTCCTGTGGCCATTCCCCTGCAGAACAGATATACCGCTTTGGATACTGTAGGGGAATGGCCTCTCAGGGGAAAACAGCAACAGCCAAACTCGTGGCACCACAGTTGGTCCTGCTGCAGAGGGGAGGAGTAATAAGTGTGACAGTGCACTAGTTTTGGGGAATCAATTGTAAGGGGAATAGACAGGCGTTTCTGTGGCTGCAAACGAGACTGCAGGATGGTCTGTTGCCTCCCTAGTGCCAGGGTCAAGGATGTCTCGGAGTGGGTACAGGACATTCTGGAGGGGGAGGGTGAACAGCCAGTGGTCATGGTACACATCGGTACAAACGACATAGGTAAAAAAAGGGATGAGGTCCTAAAAGCAGAATACAGGGAGCTAGGAAGGAAGTTAAGAAATCGGACCTCGAAGGTAGTGATCTTAGGATTACTACCGGTGCCATGTGCTAGTCAGAGTAGAAATGACAGGATATATAGGATGAATACGTGGCTGAAGGGATGGTGTCAGGGAGAGGGTTTCAGATTACTGGGGCATTGGGACCGGTTCTGGGGAAGGTGGGACCTGTACCAACTTGATGGGTTACACCTGGGCAGGACTGGAACTCATGTCCTAGGGGGGCTATTTGCTAGAGCGGTTGGGGAGTGTTTAAACAAATGTGGCAGGGGGGTGGGAACCGATGCAGGAAGCCGGAAGGTAGTAAAACAGGGACAGAAACAAAAGGCAGTAAGGGGGAAAGTGTAAGGCAGAGAAGCCATAGTCAAAAATCAAAAAGGGCGACAGTACAAGGTACAGTGACTGAGGGGAGCTCAGTGAATAGGACCAGGAATGCTAAAAGGAATAAAACGGGAAGTGAAAACATTAATGGTAAGCGACGCGGCAGGTTGTTACATGAAGATATGGGTTCAACGACAAGGAAAATTAAGAGAAAAGTTAAGAGGAAAAATAACTTAGGAGAGGTTACTGATCAAGGTGTTAAGATTCTAAACAGAGGTATAAAAGCCAACGTAAATGTACCTTACCTGAATGCTCGTAGTATTCGGAATAAGGTAAATGAGTTGATGGCGCAAATCATCGTGAATGACTATGATTTAGTGGCCATTACTGAAACATGGTTAAAGGATGGTCACGACTGGGAGTTAAATATCCAAGGGTATCAAACTATACGGAAGGACAGAGTGATGGTAAGGGAGGTGGTGTAGCTCTGTTATTTAAGGATGACATCCGGGAAATAGTAAGGAATGACATCGGTGCTATGGAGGATAAGGTTGAATCCATTTGGGTGGAAATCAGGAATAGTAAGGCGAAAAAGTCACTGATAGGAGTAGCCTATTGCCACCAAATAGTAACATTATGGTGGGGCAGGCAATAAACAAAGAAATAACGGATGCATGTAGAAATGGTACAGCAGTTATCATGGGGGATTTTAATCTACATGTCGATTGGTTTAATCAGATCGGTCAAGGCAGCCTTGAGGAAGAGTTTATAGAATGTATCCGCGATAGTTTCCGAGAACAGTATGTAATGGAACCTACGAGGGAACAAGCAATCCTAGATCTGGTCCTGTGTAATGAGACAGGATTGATTAATGATCTCATCGTTAGGGATCCTCTCGGAAGGAGCGATCATAATATGGTGGAATTTAAAATACAGATGGAGAGTGAGAAGGTAAAATCAAACACTAGTGTTTTGTGCTTAAACAAAGGAGATTACAATGGGATGAGCGAAGAGCTAGCTAAGATAAACTGGGAGCAAAGACTTTATGGTGAAACAGTTGAGGAACAGTGGAGAACCTTCAAAGCAATTTTTCACAGTGCTCAGCAAAGGTTTATACCAACAAAAAGGAAAGACGGTAGAAAGAGTGAAAATCGACCGTGAATATCTAAGGAAATAAGGGAGAGTATCAAATTTAAGGAAAAAACATACAAAGTAGCAAAGATCAGTGGGAGACTAGAGGACTGGGAAATTTTTAGGGGGCAACAGAAAGCTACTAAAAAAGCTATAAAGACGAGTAAGATAGATTATGAGAGTAAACTTGCTCAGAATATAGAGACAGATAGTAAAAGTTTCTACAAATATATAAAACAAAAAAGAGTGGCTAAGGTAAATATTGGTCCTTTAGAGGATGAGAAGGGAGATTTAATAATGGGAGATGAAGAAATGGCTGAGGAACTGAACAGGTTTTTTGGGTCAGTCTTCACAGTGGAAGACACAAATAACATGCCAGTGACTGATAGAAATTAGGCTATGGCAGGTGAGGATCTTGAGATGATTGTTATCACTAAGGAGGTAGTGATGGGCAAGCTAATGGGGCTAAAGGTAGACAAGTCTCCTGGTCCTGATGGAATGCATCCCAGAGTGCTAAAAAAGATGGCGAGAGAAATTGCAAATGCACTAGTGATAATTTACCAAAATTCACTAGACTCTGGGGTGGTCCCGGTGGATTGGAAATGAGCAAATATGACACCACTGTTTAAAAAAGGAGGTAGGCAGAAAGCGGGTAATTATAAGTCAGTTAGTTTAACTTTAGTAGTAGGGAAGGTGTTGGAATCTATTATCAAGGAAGAAATAGCGAGGCATCTGGATGGAAATTGTCCCATTGGGCAGACGCAGCATGGGTTCATAAAGGGCAGGTCGTACCTAACTAATTCAGTGGAATTTTTTGAGGACATTACCAGTGCGGTAGATAACGGGGATCCAATGGATGTGGTATATCTGGATTTCCAGAAAGCTTTTGACAAGGTGCCACACAAAAGGTTGCTGCATAAGATAAAGATGCATGGCATTAAGGGGAAAGTAGTAGCATGGATAGAGGATTGGTTAATTAATAGAAAGCAAAGAGTGGGGATTAATGGGTGTTTGTCTGGTTGGCAATCAGTAGCTAGTGGTGTCCGTCAGGAATCAATGTTGGACCCACAATTGTTCACAATTTACATAGATAATTTGTAGTTGGAGACCAAGGGCAATGTGTCCAAGTTTGCAGACGACACTAAGATAAGTGGTAAAGCAAAAAGTGCAGAGGATATTGGAAGTCTGCAGAGGGATTTGGATAGGCTAAGTGAATGGGCTAGGGTCTGGCAGATGGAATACAATATTGACAAATGTGAGGTTATCCATTTTGGTAGGAATAACAGCAAAAGGGATTATTATTTAAATGATAAAATATTAAAACATGCAGCTGTTCAGAGAGACCTGGGTGTGCTAGTGCATGAGTTGCAAAAAGTTGGTTTACAGGTGCAACAGGTGGTTAAGAAGGCAAATGGAATTTTGTCCTTCATTGCTATAGGGATGGAGTTTAAGACTAGGGAGGTTATGCTGCAATTGTATAAGGTGTTAGTGAGGCCACACCTGGAGTATTGTGTTCCGTTTTGGTCTCCTTACTTGAGAAAGGACGTGCTGGCACTGGAGGGTGTGTAGTGGAGATTCACTGGGTTAATCCCAGAGCTGAAGGGGTTGGATTACGAGGAGAGGTTGAGTAGACTGGGACTGTACTCGTTGGAATTTAGAAGGATGAGGGGGCATCTTATAGAAACATAAAATTATGACGGGAATAGATAGGCTAGATGCAGGCAGGTTGTTTCCACTGGCGGGTGAAAGCAGAACTAGGGGGCATAGCCTCAAAATAAGGGGAAGTAGATTTAGGGCTGAGTTTAGGAGGAACGTCTTCACCCAAAGGGTTGTGAATCTATGGAATTCCTTGCCCAGTGAAGCAGTAGAGGCTTCTTCATTAAATGTTTTTAAGATAAGGATAGATAGTTTTTTGAAGAATAAAGGGATTAAGGGTTATGGCCGGAAAGTGGAGCTGAGTCCACAAAAGATCAGCCATGATCTCATTGAATGGCGGAGCAGGCTCGAGGGGCCAGATGGCCTACTCCTGCTCCTAGTTCTTTTGTTCTTATGTTCATATGTTCTTATGACCGAGATGGATGACATATTCGAGCCAAGATGGGAAATTATTCAACTTAGGACCATTAAGTATCATTTATGGTTCGAAGAGTAGAACTCCCGCTCCTACGCCAGAACATGGTGGGTTCATAGCCCCACTCCAAAGATATGAGCACAAAATCTATGCTGCCACTCCAATGCAGTGCGGATGGAGTGCAGCACTGTTGGGAATGCTATGTCCTTGATCATACGTTAAACCAAAATCTTGCATTCCTTTTTAGGTAGACATCAAAGGCCACCGGTGCTATTCCCAAAAAAGAGCAGGGGAGTTCTCCCTGGTGTTCTGGCCAATATTTATCCCTCAACCAATGTCCCTAAAACAGATTATTTGGCCATTTAGCAGATTGCAGTTTGTGGAAGCTTGATCCGTGTCAAGTGCCTGTTTTCTTTTCTTACATTGCGATAGTGATTACTGTCGTATACAGGTCCGGCATATGTAGGGTTAACGTGGGACTGAGTAACGGACCATCCACACAGTGATAAGAGAACACATGACCTGCACCCAGGGACAGAGCCGTGTGCACAGGCAAGCATTGGAGACAGCTCCTCGCTTGACTTTTTACCGCCTATATGTACATAGTTACTGTAGTTAAGAAGTACATATAGTTAACCTACTTCAGTCTATGAAGATTTCATTAAAACCTACCAAACAGCATCCAACACCCTTCAACAATTACCTGTCAAAAAGTATTTCACTGGCTGAAAGGAAACTTTGGCACCACTTGAAGTCATTATCTTTATTATTGTCACAAGTAGGCATACATTAACAGTGCAATGAAGTTACTTTGAAAAGCTCCGCGTCACCACACTCTGGCGCCTGTTTGGGTACACAGAGTGCCCAATTCACCTAACAAGCACATCTTCTGGGACTTGTGGGAGGAAACGGGAGCACCCAGAGGAAACGCCCGCAGACACGGGGAGAACGTGCAGACTCCGCGCAGACAGTGACCCAAGCCAGGAATCGAACCTGTGACCCTGGCGCTGTGAAGCAACAGAGCTAACCACTGTGCTACCGTGCCGCCCTAAAAGGCACTATAGAAAAGCAAGTCTTTTTCATTAACTCATAAATCCTAATGTTCAGTATCCCAGTTGTTGCTGACAGTAGAGTGGGTGTGTAAGTGGTGTGACAGTAACATCGATTAGCTGCTTTGATGGACCACCCGTTGCAGGCTCTGCTCGATATACAGACCTGAGTGACTACATTGACGGGCGCCATTTTTGAGCAGCAGTAGTACTCGTTTCGGTGAACCAGAAAATTCACAACAAAGTTCAAAAGAGATTCTTTCCAGCAGGTTTAACCTTACTGCAATCAGTTATTGAAGCAATAAAAGGGAATGGATGTGCCTGTTAAAAGCTGCCTACGGACACTTTGGGGAATCATGTGGTGTGTATTCAGAGACATTTTGAGTGAGAAATCTTTATTGCACCCTTATTTCTTAAATTAATTTGGGCGATTTTCCTCTTCCTTTCACTATGCAGCTGCCATCAAATTAATTTCAATCACCTGACAAGGTAAGTGTTGATTATACCATTTAAATAACTTCTTATAAATTGCACATTTTTAAAAATCAAATCAGAAGAGCTAAGTGGTTTTGCACCACAGTAGAGAATTCCACAGTAACATGGCTCATGTCTGTTATTTCACATTACTGCAATATCTAAGGGAGGATTTTAAATTCCAACAGGAATGATATACAGTGCCTCTGAGACCCTGAGCGAGCGTTGGTTCGCACTGGTCTCCACAAATGTGGGCCAGACTTACAGGCACTGGGGGGGTGGGGGGTCTCCAAGGTGATCAGGAGCCCCTACGTGGTCAGGCTCTGGGCAGGGTGGTACCTGGCACCCCTGATGCCACATGGGAGATGCCAGCTTGGGCACCTTGGCAGTGCCACCTGGGCATCCTGGCAGGGGCACTGTCAGGGTGCCAGGCTGGCAGTGGTAAGGTGCCTAGGTGGCATTTTGCCCGTGCTGGGGATCGGGCCTGGGTATGCCCTGCCCTAATGAGGTAGGGGGCTCTTTGACCCCCCCCCCCCTTATAGGTGAGTTGAGCGGTCTAGAGGCCCCCGTGAGGGGGTCTCGGGATTGGGGCGTAAAAAGGGGGGAACACGGTAGCTCCAGGTTTCCTCACACAATCCAAAGATGTGCAGATTAGGTGGATTGGCCATGCTAAATTGCCCTTAGTGTCCAAAAAGGTTGGGGGGAGTCACAGGGTAATGGGGTTACGGGGATAGGGTGGAGGTGTGGGCTCAGGTAGGGTGTTCTTTCCAAGGGCAGGCGCATCGATGGGCCGAATAGCCTCCTTCTACACTGTAAATTCTATGATACTGGGAAGAGCGTTTTTAAGGTGTTGGATGGGGGAAGGGAGGGGAGGGGAGGATTCCTGAACTAACTGTTCTGGCACTCCCACCCAACCCCCACCGTAACAGGTTTGAAATCAGGCAAAGGCTGCCCACCATCCAGAGGAAGTGGGCCTAATTTAAATGGTGAAGTTGCATTCCCGCAATGGCGTCAGGGCCCACTCATCATTTTTTAAAAATAAATTTCGAGTACCCAATTGTTTTTTTTCAATTCAGGGGCAATTTAACGTGGCCAATCCACCTACCCTGCACATCGTTTGGGTTGTGGGGCTGAGACCCACGCAGACACGGGGGGAATGTGCAAACTCCACACGGACAGTGATCAGGGGCCGGGATCGAACCTGGGTCCTCGGCGCTGTGAGGCAGCTGTGCTAACCACTGCCCCACCCCCCACACTCATCATTTGAATCACACAACCGACCAGTCACGATTGGCCTGTAGTTTCCAGGAATAGAAGATCCAGCTCCAGGACACTGCCATGTGCAACCCTGGAGAAAAATCATCGAGGCATTAAAAGACATTTTTAATTTTCTCATTATCTAATTGGATGATGCTTGGCTGTCAGTCAAACAGCCCCCTCCACCCCATTTTCAATATTTTTATATCTGAAAAATAGAAGCATCGTCCAATTGGGTAATGAATTTTTTCTTTGCTTTCCAATTGGCGTTGGAAGGCCATGTGTCACAAGGATGGATGTGTTGGTCGACCAATGGCTGGAACATGGGGGAAAGTCATGCGATGAAACCTCCAGGTACACATTTATTCTTCCGCTGACTGAAGGTTGCATGCATCAAACCCACTTGTGTTAATTTACAGAAGGCTGGAGGATGCCCAGGTAAGTTTTTTAAAAAACCTTTTGTAAGTTACTTGTGCAGACGGAAGAATCATAGTGCTCCCTCCATAACACACATACTTCCAACCCTGAGTACTAATCTGAGCTCTAATCTCCACATACTCAAGTTGTCAATTTCTGACATCAGGAACTCGTCACTCCAAAATGTCGTTGAGGTTGGGTGTCATTTGAAAATTTTAAAACTGAGATCAATTGATTTGTCCGGCAAAAGCAGGTCATGGAACCAAGGAAGGTTAACAGAGTTAAGATAAACATCAGCCAGGATCTGATGGAATTACAGAACTTGCTCGGGACTCAAAAGCTTTTTGGGGTGAGAGTTCCAGATTTTTATGACACTTTGTGTGAAGAATTGCTTCCTGACCTCATAGCTTAGCTCTAATTTAAGATAATGTTCCTTGTTCTGGACTCCCCCAACAGAGGGATCGATTTTTGCTATCTACCCAATCAAATTCTTTAATCATATTAATCGCTTGAATTAGATCATGCCTTAGTCTTCCAGGTTCTATTCTATGGAACCTGTCCTTAGAATTGAACCCGTTCATCCATGGGCCTAAATTTTACATCATGCCGCATTGTGATGTTTCATAGAATTTCATAGAATTTACAGGGCAGAAGGAGGCCATTCGGCCCATCGAGTCTGCACCGGCCCTTGGAAAGAGCACCCTACCCAAAGTCAACACCTCCACCCTACCCCCATAACCCAGTAACCCCACCCAACACTAAGGGCAATTTTGGACACTAAGGGCAATTTATCATGGCCAATCCACCTAACCTGCACATCTTTGGACTGTGGGAGGAAACCGGAGCACCTGGAGGAAACCCACGCACACACGGGGAGGACGTGCAGACTCCGCACAGACAGTGACCCAAGCCGGAATCGAACCTGGGACCCTGGAGCTGTGAAGCAATTGTGCTATCCACAAGGCTACCGTGCTGCCCATGAGGCAGTGTGCTAAATATTGACAGTCCCACCCGTCATCAATCAAAGGGTCAATGAGGCAATTAAGTCGGTGAAGCACACGGATTTTGAGAGGCCCGTGTGTTTTTGCAGTCGGCGCAGATGGGCAGATGAGGAACACACAATTTACAGGAAGATGCCTTTCTTGTGTCAGTCTGGACTCACATGTTTGTTCTATGAACAATATTGCTCACATCTTCTGCATGCGAGGAAGCTTCTATCCTGAAAGTGGCATTTATGGACCGGCCGCAGCATCATTCGCTCAGCACTGTGACATTATATGTAATGCCTGGCACATTAAGAGTTTATTCTGCCACCAGCTGGAGCTGGGGAGCAAACCTATAAAAGGGAATGCCTCTCAGACTTCTGGGAGAGTGTAGTGTCATGTGAGTGTCCCTTTAAGAAAGGTTTTTGTCTTATGACATGGCTTCAGTGATGTCATTGTGTGGGTGGAGCTGGGCTGTGGCTGTGTGAACAAAGAGAAAATGCTGGAAAATCTCAGCAGGTCTGGCAGTATCTGTAGGGAGAGAAAAGAGCTTAAGTTTTGAGACCAGATGACCCTTTAATAAAGCTTTAATAAAGGGTCACATGGACTCAAAACATTTGCTCTTTTCTCTCCCTACAGATACTGCCAGACCTGCTGAGATTTTCCAGCATTTTCTCTCAGGTTTCAGTTTCCAGCATCCACAGCAATTTGCTTTTACCCTGTGGGTGTGTGAGCAGTTTTTGGTTTCGCTTTCAGTTTTTGGCTGCTGTGGACTCAGACAGAGAACAGAAATGTTTTGGCCTGTCTCTCTCTAGTTTCATTTTAAAGAGTTGTTCCAAGAAAAAAAACATTGATTATATCTACCTGCTCTGGCAACTTAAGATATATGGTTTGCTTTCCGGAAGGATTTAAACCTGCTGGCGAGATGGGACAGAATCTCAGGAAAATCCTGTCTTATTCAAGTGAGAATGCAGAGTGCTGCACCACGCCCTTGAAAAGGTGTTTTGGTTTATGGGATTTTTTTTTTGAATTGGAACAGTTAAGGGGGAATTCATTAAGTGTTATACATAGATTATTGTAGCTGTAGAACATAGAACATAGAACAATACAGCACAGTACAGGCCCTTCGGCCCACGATGTTGCACCGAAACAAAAGCCATCTAACCTACACTATGCCATTATCATCCATATGTTTATCCAATAAACTTTTAAATGCCCTCAATGTTGGCGAGTTCACTACTGTAGCAGGTAGGGCATTCCACGGCCTCACTATTTGCGTAAAGAACCTACCTCTGACCTCTGTCCTATATCTATTACCCCTCAGTTTAAAGTTATGTCCCCTCGTGCCAGCCATATCCATCCGCGGGAGAAGGCTCTCACTGTCCACCCTATCCAACCCCCTGATCATTTTGTATGCCTCTATTAAGTCTCCTCTTAACCTTCTTCTCTCCAACGAAAACAACCTCAAGTCCATCAGCCTTTCCTCATAAGATTTTCCCTCCATACCAGGCAACATCCTGGTAAATCTCCTCTGCACCCGCTCCAAAGCCTCCACGTCCTTCCTATAATGCGGTGACCAGAACTGTACGCAATACAGTCTGTGGGGAGAGATAGTGTGTTAGAGGCAGGAGTTACTTATAGTGTAGAAAGTAATTGTATTATATAGTGTTGCTAGCTTTAGGAATAGTGTTTGAACTGTATTGAGAGTAGTGTAATAAAATTAGCTTGTTAATTCAACATAGCTTTGTGGTTCTTTGTGCACACAAAAAGAACACCACAAGCACCTCAGCAGTCCATTGGTGCAAAATGGGGCTTTTCAAGTCAGGTAGAGGCCTTTACTCAGATTAAGAGCAGAGGGCAAGAAGGGAGATGAGGTCAGCTGCCCAGAGACAACATCAGCACGTCCTTCCACAAGACTAGGTGGCACACCCTGAAGGTGTTGAAGGCTAGCTAGGCTTGTAAAGGAGGAGTAGTTGGGGAGGGGTGGGGGTGGGAGGGCAGAGGCACCATTACCCTGCTGGAAGAGTGTACAGAGCTAGATTCAGCTATCTGGACATGACCAAGGTGCAATGCAGAGAAATGTTCCATGTCTCTCCAGGCAGACAATGACTTCTAACTGGGAGATAATTGGGCCCAAGATCATATCCGACTAGATTGGTGGATACCCAATGCCTGTGGTGCTGAAAATGATGGTCACCCTCCATTTTCATGCCTCACATCCCTTCCTGGATCCTATAGGAGATCTTTGCAGTGTCCCACAATCCACAGCACACAGCTGCATACAGTTTGTCACAGATACCCTTCTTCAGAAGGGTGAATGCCTTCATACATTTCAGAACAGGTGACAATTTCTCCAGGCAGCTTCTTCAAAGTCAGCAGTGAGCATCTTTGATTCTCAGTTGTCCACAAGATTCAGATCCATTTTATTGGGGGACTAAGAGAGGATGTGAGATAGGCAGGGACCATAGGGGCTGTGTTTTCCATTACACTGCCATTGGGTCACTTTCCCTATGGTAATCATAGTAGAGTAAAGCTGCCTCGCATATTAACCAATCTCCTCCCAAGATGGGCAACGTTTGGTGTTCCTAATCGGGAGGTGGAAGGTTAGTTTGGCCAGCCTTGGCTGGAGGCAAACATTTAATAAAGCAAAATATTGCGGAAGCTGGAAGTGCTGGAATTACTCGATAGGTCAGGCAGCATCGGCAGAGAGAGAAAAACAGAGTTCACGTTGTGACCTTTCAGCAGATCTGGGTAAAGCTTCCCATGGAATTGGTAAGGGGGGGGTGAAAAACAAAGAAAAAGGGAAGATCCGTGATAAGCGCAAGTTGAGAGATGTAAAATGACAAAAGAGTGAGTTAAAAAAAGGAATGACAATGGGGCAATCATAGAAAGAAAGAAATGAATCCAGAGGAGATATAAATGGCAGAATAATGAACAGATGCTGTCTAAAAACAATTTATGGTCAAAATTAGCAAAGAAAAGGAGACAAAATTGTTGGGGATGTGGGTAGAAGGCAGGGGGCAGGTTGGAGATTACAAACAGAAACTGTTGAACTCAGTGTTCAGTCCAGAAGTCTCTAATGTGCTTAAACGGAAGATGAATTGCGGTTCTTCGAGCTTGTCGTTATCAACTGGAACACTGCTGCAGACCGAGGACAGAGATCAGAGATGTCACCATGAGGGCAAGGTGGAGAATTAAGGTGGCAACCAACGGAGCTCGGGGTCACACACTGAGTGGGCATGTTCCTCTGGTATACCTGTTTGTGGTGGGATCTCGTGCAGCAGGAATACAGTGGCTCACAACCACCCTCAGAAGATTCACTGGTTTGTGTATTCCAGCAGTTCCCAGAATCCCAGGGGTAAACGACTCCTTCTGAAGGGATTAATCATTTAATTCATGACTTTGCACTCACCACCTGCTCCGGGTTAAGTGGGAAATCAGCAGATTTTATGGTTTAAGTCTAGAACGTGCCTCTAATATTCTGAATGCCCAACAAGCTCACAAAAAAATTCTCCTCTTATTTCATTAGCAAACCTCCACAGGGAACCTTCACTTTATCACACGCTTAGGTTAACACCAATAAACAGTGTACACCACATGGCGGAAAGCACAGATGGCGGTGCAGTAATTATAGCCATCTGAATTTTCCTGTCAGACAGATGTCATTAATTTCCTACCTGCATGTTTCAATGACGTGAATTATTTGACAAATTGACGATGGAATCTGTTCCGAACAATATGGTTTTCTTGTCTCGTAACGGAGGATTATTACTGTGCTTATTGGTGAGCATCTGCATGTGTTTGAGCTTTGAGCTAGTTCTTCGCAAACTGATACTGCTTAGAATACTCCACATCGGAGAAAGTAAGATATCACACTGATACAAACTGTCTTGAAGTTAATGGGTGTCCATTAACTTACCATCAGCTCAGGACAGTTTCATTTCTTTTCTGAGGTAGAAATTCCATTTTATTTTTGAAGTGCTGGAGGATTTTTCATGCCATTGCCCACATTAAGTGAGATGTTCCCATCATTTTCTAACAACAGTAACTTCACACCACATAATAGGGGAATGCATAAAAATTAAAACAATCCCCACAACTGAAGGAGTAGGCCCGAGGAGCAGCTGAAATTGGGCCTCAGGACTCAATGGCATGATGTCAGTCAGTGACAGACCTGGGAGGGCAGCATGTGGCACAGTGGATAGCACTGGGACTGCGGCGCTGAGGACCCGGGTTCGAATCCTGACCCTGGGTCACTGTCCGTGTGGAGTTTGCACATTCTCCCCATGTCTGCGTGGGTTTAAACCCCACAACCCAAAGATGTGCTGGTTAGGTGGATTGGCCATGCTAAATTGCACCTTAATTGGAAAGAAAAAATAATTGGGTATTCTAAATTTATTAAAAATGTTTTAAAAGTGGCAGACCTGGGAGTCTTCAGGTAGACTCACCAGCAAAACAAATTTCAATTCAGGCATTTGTGTGATCAACAAGTGCCCTCTGGTAAGTACTGAGGAGGAGGGAGAGAAAGATAAGCTGGCAGTGAGGGAGGAATAATAAAGATAGAAGTAATTGGGAGGGGGCTGGTCAGTTGTGATTGAGGGAGAGAAGGCAAGCAATTGGGATTGGATGAAGATGCAATCAGGAGTGGGGAGATCAGAAGGCGGGTGAAGGGGGTGGTCAGGAGGAGGGTGAAGAGGGTGATCAGGAGGTGGGTGAAGGGGCGATCAGGAGGTTGGTTAAGGGGCGGTCAGGAGGTTGGTGAAGGGGCGGTCAGGAGGTGGATGAAGGAGTGATCAGGAGACGGGCGATCAGGAGGGTGAAGGGGGCAATCAGGAGGAGGGTGAAGGGGCGATCAGGAGGACGGTGATCAGGAGGAAGGTGAAGGGGGCGATCAGGAGGAGGGTGATCAGCAGGAGGTTGAAGGGAGCGATTAGGAGGCAGGCGAAGGGGGCAATTAGGAGGAAGGTGATGAAGAGGGTGAAGGGGTGATCAGGAAGGTGAGCGAAGGGGGCAATTAGAAGGAAAGTGATTGGGGTGATCAGGAGACGGGTGAAGGAGGCGATCAGGAAGGGGGGTGAAGGGGCGATCAGAAGGCGGGCGAGGGGGCAATTAGAAGGAAAGTGATAAATGATGGGGGTGATGAGGAGACGGGTGAAGGGGGCAATCAGGAGGATCAAGAGCTGATCAGGAGGAGAATCCCTCTACCTCCAGGACCCAAGTTATGTAAGTATTTTTAAAAACATCCTTTTTTGGTGGTGAGCTCCCTGTTAGGCTCACTGGTTACATTGGACGTAGACGCTTTGGAGGGTGCGGAGCATCACAAAAGCGCCACCGCCCCCAATTTGGTCGGACACTTGGATTCTCCAGCCATTCGCCGAAAGCAATTTCGGCACCGCCGACCGAAGAATCCAGTCCTTGGTCTCTTTTTTCTCTGACTCTGACACCCACAGTGCCCAGTCCCTGTAACTCATCCTTCCTTGCTGTGGCAAATAGTACATCAAGCTTTCAATTTATAACCTTCAGCACATCATAAACTCTTCAGTGAACTGCTTCTCCAGAACATAGGACGCTGTAGATCCAGATGCTGTTCCATCACAGACTCTGATTCACAAAGCCCTACATGATCTGTGCTGGCTTCAGTACCCAGGTCACAGCTTCTTAAGCATGTCTGCCGGTGCCTAAGAACGTCTGCAGTTTGCAGCAAAGGTGTCTCCCAATGACTCCCCTACTCAGTGGCTCCCTCGTGCTCTGTGAATCTTTCTGTGTTGAATGCTGATTCTCACGATCTTTCTCCGCTGGCTGCATATCTCTTGTGTTTTGTGCGTGAGAAAGAGGTGTTGAGTGCTGGGAGACTGGCAGAAGCTGAGGGACCATGTTTTTCTTCCTTCCAGTTCAGAAGAATAGTTAACTCTCTTGCTCTCTCCACAGATGCTGCCAGACATGCTGAGGTTTTTTAACATTTTCTGTTCTTATTTCAGCAGCATTTTTCTTTTGTTTTCATCATCAGAGCCCTCGCCCCCACCACTCCCCCCCCCCCCCCCCCAGCCCTCCCACCTCCCCATTTGGCTGTCAATGATAAAGAATAAAAGCAAGCCGTTCATTCCAACATATCAGTGTCAGCCAGATCTGTGCAAGGAGTGGAAAAGAGCTAGGAACTTCCCCAGTTGGTGTGACATATTTGAAGCAACAATGTGGTGAAGATTTCTGGCTGTTGGGTTCAGTGCATATTGTAGGAATTACTTCAACCACTTAACACACACTCCAAAGCAGGAGGCATAAATACAAGATACTAATAGAACAAATAAATAATTCAGGAACAGTTCCTATGTTGAATCATTTCAGGTAAGAACAATAGTGAAAGGTGGACTAGAGTCTTCTGGAGGGTCATTAATGGAGAGGGTAGGGGAAAAGGACTGATAGTAGGACAGATGGGGAGGGCCAGTCTCACAAGAATGATACTAGGGGAGATGGAGAGGGACAATACCAAAAGAGTGAGACTAGGACAGATGGAGAGAGACAATTCCAAGGAGTGATACTCGGGGAAATTGAGATAGCCAATCCCAGAGGAGTAAAACTTGGGAAGATGTAGAGGGGACTCCCACAGGAGTGAGGCTAGGTGAGATAGACCGAGTGAGACCAGGGGACGTGGATCGAGTCAATCCCAAAGGAGTGAGACTAGGGGAGATCCAAGAGGGATAATCGCACAGGAGTGAGACTAGGAGAGATAGAGAGGGACAATCCCACAGATAGTGGTAGAGGGACGAGCAGTTAACTGGGAAGGGAACAGATAGAGTCCCAGCCTGAAACTATGGGGCTGGATTCTCCGCAGCCCCGAGCCGAAATGGCAATTAGAACGGGACGGAGAATCAAATTTCACGTCGAAACCGGGCCCGACACCGGTCCGGCGATTCTCGAGGACCTGAGAATCAGCGTGTTCGCAGAGAACTCCGCTGGGGGCCCAGTGCCAGAGGCCCGCCCAGCGATCCTCCGCTCCCGACTGGCCGAGTTCCCGACGGCATGGTTCTAACCACCTATCACCGTTCAGGAAGCTCACGTGGCGGCTACGGACTCTGTCCGCGGCTGCCCTGGTGGGTGGCGGTGGGATCGGACACCGGTGAGGCCTTATAGGCGGCCGGAGGACAGATCGGGGCAGTTTGATCTTCAGGCGCGCGACCGATCGGGGGGGGGTCTAGTTTTTATGTGTGGCTCCGTGGTCCGAGTCGGACATGGCGCTCAGCGTGGACGCTGGAAACTGTTGCTGTGCGCATGAGTGGACTCAAAACCGGAAGTGCGGGGGCCCATATCCGCAGCTAAAGCTGCGTGAACTACTCTGGGTCACTGCTAGCCCCCTGCAGGTGAGTGAATTGGCTGATCTTTTTTATAGGAAACTCCAGAATGAAACGCCTGCGTTTTTACACCGGAGTGGGGACATAATCCGATTTTGGGAGAATCCAGCCTCTGGTATGAGAGAGTGGGAGAATGTCTTTGTGAATTTAGTGAAAGAGCTCGAAGACATAAGATACATGAGTGAACTGGGGCTGGAATGGTGTGTCCCTATGTATTGTTGGGGTCAGGCGTTTGGAGGTTGCCAGTATTTGTGAAATTACACTCGGGGAACTGTTGAGTAGCTTTCGGTTTATGAATAGTCGTAGAACAGAACCTGAGTATTGCTGAAAAAAGAGATATGTTGAAGCTTTTTGTCTTTTATCGTCAGGACACTTTGCAAGAATACCAATATAAATCATATTTAACCAATTGACAAAGAAGAAAAGAAAGTAATAAAAAATAATTGTTTTGTTACTTTACTCCCAGAAAGGAAAGGCTTCAACAATACTGCCATTTGAATGTCCAGTAAGATTAACCATAGAATCACCCATATTGTTGTTGTTTTCCCCCTATACTGGCATTCTTGTGAAGTGTCCTGGTGAGTGCAAGATGAAAAGATTCAACAGGTCTCACCTTTTTTCAGTAATAACTTTAGATTTTTGAAAACCTAAATGTCACATAATGTTCCTGTTTTGGGATTAAAAACCTATTACATGTGAAGTATAAAGGTGTTTAAGGTGAACTATAATGTACGATATAAATGTAACGTTCTGTGAAAGTGTGCTCCTTGATCAGATTAGAAACATATCAACACTTGGAAGCATTATCTTAATATCTGCATTCCAGAAGACAACGACCAAGATTGCCTGCTTAGAAATTCTATTATCCATTTGACAATTTAAAGCACCTTTTCATCCAATAATCAATTGCTGCAGCTACCGAGAGAGGAGGTTTGAAATATTCAGCAATGCCACGCTCCAAGAATTGAACTGAATTTGAAGGGAACGCAGGTCAGAGCAAGCACTCCATGTTAACACTAAATCTCTGGCCTGTGGTCCCGAAGGCAGGACAGCTACAATGAATATACTTACTGAAACAAAATAATGATGCACAATGTAAGCCTTTTTGTTTTCAAATGTTCATTCAGGCTCGTAGTTCATTCTGACCCATGAATTACAAGTGGACAAATTGATGACTCACTTAAAAAGTTGTTTTTCTTAATGGGGCAAGTTCATTCATAGCCACAAGTACAGATTTAAAACCGGCATGGATTTTAAGATGATTACAGAAGACGTTAACAAAAGAACGTGGGAGCAAGAGTACACCATTCATCCCGTCAGGTTGCTCCTTCTACCTCAAAGACATCTTCCAGCACTATCCGTGTATCCCTAGATGTCATTGGTATCCAAGATTCAGTCGTTCTCTGTTTTAAACACACTCAATGACTGAGCCTCCTCAACCCTCCGGAGAGAAGAATTCCAAAGATTTGCCACCCTCGGCGAGAATAAATACTTCCTCATCTCAGTTCCAAATGGTCTATTTGTTATTCTGACACTATGTCCCCTGCATCTAGACTCCCAGCCAGGAGAAACATCTCTCCTGCATCTACCATATTTAGCCAGGTGACCAAGAAAAGAAAGTAACAAAAAGAAACTGCTTTGTTATTTTCCTCTCAATTACTATATTGGCAGGGCCATACCATCCTATGAATCCTTTCTCACAAACAGAATGCCCAATCCTGTTTTGAGTTCTTTATTTAAACCATAATGTTCAAACCAACTCTTTCTTTAACTTTCTTTCAATAACTTTCCATTATATGAAGTTATTTGTAGTCAACCTTCAAAAACACAATCTTTTAGAATTGGTTAACAGAACAGTAGAACCCCCTCTTACCTAAATTGTATAGTCTCCAAGGTCGATTCCACATAAATCCAAGTACCAATGTATCTCTTAACTAACATTATCTCTGTTTCATCCTGTGGCATTTTCAAAGGATAGGCTTGCAGACCACGGAGGTACAAAACAAACTAGAGCTTTATTCGGAAGGTGTTGGCTTACAAGCTGCTCGACTGGACTGACTGTTAGCTCGCCCAAACTGTCAATGACAGCATCAATAGGTCACATGATTGGACTCTTAAAGTCACCTTGTTCCAACTAGGATCAAACATGATCACACAACACTTTTCTCCTCCTTTACATCAGAGATTCCTGCAATGGAACACAGTATAATGTTTGCAATCAAAATTTACAATATGAACAATTAACAAACCCAACAGTCAAAAAGTTAGACATTTCAGAGGACGATGATTCTTGTGTGGTTATTGGTGAACCTCAGGCATCTGGTTTTTCTGGTTGACTTTTTTTTGTTAGTTGCGTTTGGACGTCGTCTGTAGTTGTCTCAACAGGAGTCGACATCGTGTTCGCAGGTTGACCCGGCATCGAGTGTCTGCCATTGAGCTACTATCTTCCACAGTTGTTTCAGGTATTGTCAGGTCGTCAGACACGTCCAGGTCTTCACTTGGCACAGGTTGTTGCGGACTCTCAGTTGACTTTGTATCTGCAATCTTGTTCTAGTTGCTAAACGTTGGTCAGCATTTCTTCTCCACACTACATCATCCCGAGTTTGAGCAGTGTAGGAGACCGGACTTGTCTGTACTAATACGATGACAGTACTTTACTTCTCACTAATGGTATAGTTCCTTGCCAATACTCTTGACCTTTATGAAAAACACGGTGTTTGGCCCTGTTCTCATGTCGTACAACCTGATCCAGCTGTTTTTCAAAGCTTTCACTTCAGAGGCTACGAACTCTGATTTGTACTGCTAAGTGTGGTACACCCAGGTTAGATCTTAGCTGGAGTAGGGTGGAACTGGCATTACATGGGTGTTGGAGTCCTCCAACTTCGCTCAAGCTCCATTTCCAACCTCTAGCTCTTACCCCAGGCAACCGCTGCCCCTCCAGTTTGCATACCAGGGCCTTCTTTATCTGAATCTCATGCCACAGCCTTTGCGGTGCCTTCTCCAGATAGTGGTGTGCCGCCGTCAGACCCTGCGTCTCTTCCCTCAATGATTCATTCTCGTTGCATTCACCCTTGCGTTTTAGGTCTCGTTTCTGGAATGTAACTTTTAACCACTTCAGGTAAAGCTGTCGCTCCTGAGGATTTGCAAAAGGGTTCTCGCACTTTAGGAACATATCAAATTTAATCTTTCGGGCTGGTTTGTGACGCAAAGTCAGGTTACGGTAATTCTTCTTGCTGTTGGTATGTTCATTGGACTTCAGATTTTACTGTACAGAGTGGAATAGGAAAGGAATATTGGTGTTGCAGACTGCACTCTGAGCAACTTCAAATCTGTTCATTTGAGCATCTGGAGCCACTCCCATCCCAACATCCTATGCTGGCTCCTTTTGCCATTGTTTACAATCATTTTATTCTTGTTGACCTTTGCTGCATGAAGGAAGTCAGCAGCTCTTTTCCAAAACTGAATGCTCTTTCCAATGAAGTATTACGATCCCAGACCAGACCCCTACAGTGACTAGGATACTGGACCGAAACCGCAATATTTGAGTTTATTTGAAAGGCTGTGGGGAAAGAATGATTTGCTCCAGGAGTAATTGCATGAAGAAATCAGGCTTGGTTATTTTTAAAACAAAACTTTATTATGTATAGAATAGTGAATTTTGTAACTTCACACCCGAAAAGAACAGCTTACATTTACACCTTCACCACCACTACTCAATTTCCCATTAAACAACAAGAAATAAGCATACCGCTAGCTCGCAATCTATCTTACTACCTTAATAATAAAGATTATTATTATTATTACTGTGAGAGAATTGTGGACTCAGCATCAAGCAGATCAGAATTCAACTCCTTTCTTCACATCTTTTTCCAAAAACAGCCTCCCTGAAGCTTTCTCAAAATGTCTCTCTGGATTCCGTGGCTCCACCCAGCAATGACCTTATCTCCCCAAGCTGTAAAGCAAATTATCTCTGCATGCTGCAAAGCACACTAACTCCCCAGGGACTGAAATCACAGTCCATTAGCCAAGACTGAAAAACACATAAGGGCTACACGGTAGTACAGTGGTTAGCACTGATGCTTCACAGTGCCAGGGTCCCAGGTTCGATTCACGGCTTGGGTCACTGTTTGTGCGGAGTCTGCACGTTCTCCCCGTGTCTGCGTGGGTTTCCGCCGGGTGCTCCGGTTTCCTCCCACAAGTCCTGAAAGATGTGCTGTTGGGTAATTTGGACATTCTGAATTCTCCCTCCGTGTATTCAAACAGAGGGCAGAATATGGCGGCTAGGGGCTTTTCACAGTAACTTCATTGCAGTATTAGTGTGAGCCTACTTGTGACAATAAAGATTATTATTATTATTACATCCGTTTGTCAATTTCACAGTCTTGCTGCTGATAACACCCAGGCCCTGCAAAACAGAATTCTTAACATGAACATTGCAGTCAAACACACTCTCACCCCAGGCTTTTAACCCTTAAATTGCCCAATACATCGAATCCAACATCCCTAAAGTCTTCCAGTCATCACAGAATTCAAGAGTTTCCTTGTGGTCAGAAGTTTAGAGATACGCCTCAATTTCATGTTCCTCCATGTTTCAGAGTTTACAAAGGGAGCACATAAATGCATTGCGGTCATTCTCACTGAATTTTTCAGCATAATTTTGACCTTCATTTTTGTCAAAACATTCATATGCCACTTCTGTAATCTCTTCATCCTTTGTTTCTCGATCGTGAACCACATTTGTGACAGAATACTGAGCACTTGTCATCTTGGTCCCAGCACTGCGAGCCTGAGCCTTGGCCTCAGCTGCTTTTAGAGATTTTTCAGCAGCTGTTACTTTCTGTTCCATTAGGCTTTTGGTTGGGCCTGCTTCGAACTCCAACATGAAATTCATCGCGGCCCAGTTCAGCTTGATTCTCTCCAGCCATGTTCTCCCCATTAGGGCTGCATAGTTACCTTTAACGATGTGCAGGGAAAAGCCTGCGGTATGTCCAGTTAGCTGCACATTTATCTCGAGGCAGGCCAGTGGGAGTTTGAGAAACATTTGTAGGCTTCCCGTAGTAACAAAGTGGTTTATTAATGAAAGGCAAAGGCTGGTAATTATAAAGGCACTGAACACTATAGGATGGGTCTTGTATCTTCGGTACTGGGGTCCAGATTGCCCCTGCTCCCAGGGCCCCGCAAAAACTCGCTATTGGTTGGCTAATCACGTGGTCAGGCAGGCCCACCCCCTTTAAAGGGGCTGCACTATCACGTCCTTCCCCCCCCCCCCCCACCTCCCCTTAAGTCCCTTATTACATTTTACACAATAACTATGTACAGCTTCCATATACATGGCAAAAGACATCGGGAGAAGAGATTTGATCAAAGAGTCAATCAGTCTCTGAGTTCTCCTGGACCTCCATAGTCCACCCTCGGCTTGACATCCTTCAAGGTAGTCAAGTTGTCAATGGCCAGTTCAAGTATAGGAGGCACCGCCTAGACAGTAGGATAACTGGCCTCACCAGCCTCTAAAGGTACAGTTGGCTGGGTGGATTCAGGAGTTCTCCACTCCCTCTGCTCAGGAACATTCACAGGAATGTCTAAAACGCCTGTAGGCCACATTGGTTCTGAATTGGGGTTGTTGCCCCCAGTTCTTCAAATGGTAAATGTGCTTTCTGACAGTCCTTCCTTTTACATTCACCACATGTGACATGGGCCACGACTGGGACACAACCCTTCCGGTTAACCATAGTAATAATAATATAATAATAATCTTTATTCATGTCACAAGTAGGCTTACAATAACACTGCAATGAAGTTACTGAAAATATCTTAGTCGCCACACTATGGTGCCTGTTCGGGTTGTTGTGCTTTCTTTTCCTGTGTTTCTGGTCCAACCAGGGCAATCGGTGAGTTTGCCCTCCTTTCTTTTGATATCTATGTTCTAATGCTCAGAGTCGCCAGGTATCAAATGATACCACCACAAGGTTCAACCGGCTATCGATCAAAGAGCCAAACACCAGTTAGTTAGTTCAAGGTCAAGGGTACTTTATTTACACACAATTAGTGATGCAACATAAACACGACTCGTTAACTACACCTATCGTCTAAGACAACCTGTACTTAACTTCAGGCACCCGGCTTAGGTCAGAGGAACAGTGGCCGCTGTTCGATTCTGGATCTATCGCGACTGGAGAAGTAACTGCTGCTCAGCGAGGCTCATCCGTCTGGTAGCGAGCGTTGAACTTGGACTTGCTTCTGGTGGTGTTGCGATTGGAGATGGTCGTTGCCGGGGCGCCAGGTCCAAGAGAGGCCGAACATATGGTGGACTCTCTTCTTATACTTGGCGGTTCTCGCGCTCTTTCGGGCGGTCCTTCAGTTTGGACCCCACTAATTGGGTGATTTCTGATCACTCTGTTCGATTCCTAACCAATAAGTGGACGGGGGTCTGGGTGGCTGGGCCTGTCCCAAGCGGTCACTGACCCCGTTGTTTACGCTTCCCTTGAACAAAGAGTGGCGCCGAAATGTCTGGGACTGTACCGGTCGCTCGAGTACCAGTCGTTTGTCTTGGTGAAGATGGGCCATCAAATGCTAATCAGCCCATCAAAATGCTCATTGGTCGGTGTTTCGATACCGTCGGGACTCCTTGCTTGCAAATATACATTTCAGGCTCTGAGCCTGCCTGAGTCTTGCCTTGTCCATTTTACCCACTAGGCTTTGCGGGTTTCTGTGTCCCTAGTTGTAAGTGGCCATCCCAGATGGCTGCACTCCGTCCTCTTGATCCTCAACGCGAAGCGTGAAGGATCACAATACTGAGTCTTCTCCTGCTCTCTGAAATGCCGGGTACTCTCAATCAAGGACAAGTTCTACCCTACTCTGTCCTATGGGCCAAACACATTTATCTAAATTTCCCTAATACAACACAGATCTAAAAATTCCTAAGGGGCATTTAACATTCAATCCTATATTCCATTCTCCTTATAAATAATAAAATAAGGAACCTCTAACTGCCTCTAACTAGACTACACTCATGCTGCTACTTAATAAAAGAACTTACCTCACAACACAAATAATCCAATAGCAGCATCACATTCCTTCTTATCACTAACATTCATAGACAGAAAAAAATAGCTTTATTAACGAAACAACAACCGCGGAATTTATTAAAGAGAAAGGTTCAGAAAGAGTGTGGGGGTTGCTGGAGTCCGAGGAAAGGGGCTCTAAAGGTGTATACTGCAATCTGATTGTCTGGATGACACTGCACAATATAGCTATCATGAGTAAGGCTTCCACTGTGTATGACAGGGAGTACCATTTAATGAGATTCTCACACCATGTGGGGGTATCAGTGGCTGGGTCTATGTGTGGTGTAGTGTCCGGGCTGGGGGTGTTGTGTTGGGTAGTCGTGTTCGGGGCCTGTGTGGTGAGGGAGGTAGAGGTAGACTGTACTGTTCCAGCGACGATCATGATGTAGATCATCAGGTCCATCTTCATTTTCTTCGTGTTTTTCTTCGTCTGTAAGTATCTTCGTATCTTCCTAGGGGAACAAGCATAATATCTGTTATTGTCTTGTTGCTTAACATCTCGTTTGTCTGTCTGTTTCTCCTTAACATCATTTAGAATTGTCACCATATGTGACTCCCTCATTTTTTTTTAAAACAACCATTTGCAGAGACAAGACATCCGAAAAATGCTGTCACGGACTCTCGCAGCTTGTGTTTGATGGGCTGAGTGGGCGGACAATTTCTCCGTCCTCTGCAAACTCGTTTTTCCAACCAAATGATTCTGACATGTAAATAGTAGGTGGGGGGGGGGGGGGAAAAGCAACCGAAGGGTTGCCAGAAAGGGGCAAAGTTGTGGCAAAATGCATTCTCCAAACCACAGGAATGAAAAAAGAACAACAAAAGAGTTTCAAAAACAATTCTCCGAATGGGATGCTGTGATCCGCGGCAGGGCAAGAATGGGTGGAATCCCCGGGTAGGGCGGTGATCAGTGCCGTTACTCCACTACCCGAGCTTGGCTGACCAAATGTATAGGGGGTCCTCAGGCAGGGCAGGGAGAAGTGCCGTTACTCCACTGCCTGAGTGACCTTCCAAGAGCACTACGAATTTGGAAATATATGGGCTCCAACAAACTTGTTTCCTTAACTGCCATGTGGCATCAGAAGAGTAGGTATGACTGCATCAAGAAATTATCTGTGAGGCTGACACACAAGTCGTACAAGAGAGAACGAACAACATTGAAAAACAAACTGAACAAGAAAAGCGGGCAGGTTCCACGGGGAGTAGGACACCGTAAATCACATTTGGCCTGGGGTGTAACTAGCATATGGAGTCAGTGTAGTGTGACCGAAGAAGAGAGGAAGGAGGAGAGAAAAAAAAATGAAGTGGCATTGCTGAGGTGTCCCTGCCATGAGAAGTGGCGGGTAAGCGCTCACAGTTTGCATGGAGCAGCTGGGACCTTGTCGCTGCTGTGGATGGTGTTCTCTTTCATATCTGGGGGCTAGTCTAGCTGGTGGTGGAAGTCTCCTGCAATCTCGGGCGAAGTGTCCTGACTGCCCACAGTTGTAACATGACCCCTGGGGCATGTAAGGTGGAGCAGGCTCTCTGGTGTATTGCTCCCTTGGGTATGGTTCCCTGCGTGGGGGGTTGGGCTGTTGGTGTCGTTGCTGGTTTGGGGGGGCATTGCATTCTCGGGCATAATGTCCCTCGTGTACACAATTATAACATTCCTGGGTCTTGGGGTGCTGCGCATTACATCTGCCTTCATTTACCCATGCGGGGTCTTGGTGTGCCCTTACTGGATTCATTGTGGCGTCTACTCTCTCCTGCTCTGTCTTTCTCTATATAGACTGTTCCCAAGCTCTCGATAAGTGTTTTAGAACCCACACTTCATTGTGTGCTGGGTCTGAGGGGTCGTAACTGGCACATGCCTTCTGTCCTGCTTCTGTGACATGGGATACTAAAGTACGGGTCCATTTGGCAGTATCATCTGCTGATAAACGGGCACGGGCTAATTCACCGAATACAACGGTGAAGTGGATCCAGAGACACCAGCAAATGCTGTTGGATGCTCTCCCTTTTTCTGTCTGCACCGGTTGTGTCCTTCTCCCGGATCTCCTCTATTATAGCCAATGGCGTCCAAAATGGCTGTTTTCATTTCTTGGAGGCTATCTCCTCCTACATTTTGTGGGTCAGGAAGGGCTGAACTAACTGATGGGTCAAGCCACATCACTATGAGCTTTACCTCTTCCTTCTCGTCCAAACCGTACATGAGGGTCTGTTGCTTCACTAGTTCGAAAAAGATTGATGTGCCCTCTTGACATCATCCATCTCCTTGTCCTTCGCCGCTAACTGCTCACGGAGCTGCACCTTTTATCTCTCACTTTCACTAATGTCTCCCTTTCTGCTTCTCTCCTTCTCCTCAAGATGTCTACGGAGAGTCCTCACAACCTCCTCTGTGCCTCGCAATTGTGCCAGACAGGACACGGTTGCCATCTGCTTACAAACCTTACTTAAACTTTTCTTGTGAATCTCAGTCAGGCTGTCCCACCAAGTCTGTCCTATGCTGCCCAGACCTGTTTCCTCATTTTCGCAAAATTCCGACCATAGGGACCATCCTTTCTCCTTTAGGTATCTCCTAAGCTCTTCTTCCCATACGGGACACTGTTCTGATCTGTTGGTCGCTGCGGCCTCGGGCTCTTGTGGATGCATAAGCCATTCCATTGTCTTCTTGGCCATCCCTACAATTACTTCTGTCTCCCGGAAATTTGGAACAAGGGGAATAAAGCGGTGGGGCAAATACGGGTACGGCTCAAGCTATTTTCCGGTTTACGCAACTCCCGAACGTTTCACGCAACAAAATCTATCGAGTTTACCTTATATCCTTTTGTTAGTACCCATGCAAATTACACACTTCCGAATTCTGGAGGTTTGATCAATATTGGTCTCGCTTGTGGTTTCTTTTACTTTGCCAAATGGGATTTATAATTCAAACGCTTTTGTGGGTTAGAGCATAGAACATAGAACATAGAGTGCAGAAGGAGGCCATTTGGCCCATCGAGTCTGCACTGACCCACTTAAGCCCTCACTTCCACCCTATCCCCGTAACGCAACAAACCTTCCTAACCGTTTTGATCACTAAGGGCAATTTAACATGGCCAATCCACCTAACCTGCACGTCTTTGGACAGTGGGAGGAAACCGGAGCACCCGGAGGAAACCCACGCACACACGGGGAGAACGTGCAGACTCCACACAGACAGTGACCCAGCAGGGAATCGAACCTGGGACCCTGGCGCTGTGAAGCCACAGTGCTATCCACTTGTGCTACCGTGCTACCCGTCCTCTCGGAATGACACGGTCACTTCTGGGTCGAGTCCCGTCAGATGTCGCCAATAACTGTTGCCTTTCTTTTCCTGTGTGGCTCTGCTCTAACTATGGCAATCAGTGAGTTTGCCCTCCTTTCTTTTGATATCTATGTTCTAATGCTCAGATTCGGCAGGTATCAAATGAGGCACAAGGCAGCTTCAGTAAGAGTGGTCCCCTGGCTGGTGGTGGAATGACAACTCGAAAGGCCCATAAGATCGCAGCATCCTCACAAATCAGTTCATCTTGGCGTGTTAAATAGGGTCTGAAATGCTTGGATTTCTCATAGTGTCACCTGGTCTATATCATCCTCGTTACTTTCAACAACTTGGGATCCATCTGGATCCAGTTACGAATGCGACCAGTCGACACTGGCAAGGTGTCTAAGAAATTCAAGGTACATACGGTCTCCTGGGGTACTGGTGGAGTGGGTATACTTTTCAGCAGGGGGAGTCAGCTCAACGCATCTGTATTGGCAATCTGCATGCTTGGCCGGTGCTGGAAGGCTTAATTGTAGGCCACCAGCAGCAAGGCTCAACTGCAGTCAAACAGTATATTGCATGCTCCTCTTCAGAGCTCCTCTCCACTATGTTCAGTAGCACTGTCGACTCTTGCTATTGGGTTTTCTTTCGCATCAGAGCGCTTTGTCTAGCGAGGCAATGTGCTTGAATGAAACTCCAATAATTACATTTGAAACCCAAGAACATTCAACAATGTCTCTTGGGAGTGGTTCCCTCCCCCCCACAATGATAGCGGCCCATCTTTATCTTGGGTTGACGTTCTGTTCTCTTTCCGCTCCTTTGACTCCAGTCCAGTCCCGTGTCTGGCTCTCTGCTGTGCCTGTTGATCCCACTCTGCACCTCGCAACCATACCACTCCATACTTGATTGACTTCCCTTCAATCACGCTTTGGAGCTCAGTGGCGCCATTTTTGGTGCACTCCATCGCCTGAGATAACTTTTTCCAAGGTTAAGGTAGTTTCTGGATGTTGAGATAATGGAGTCCACAAACCAACCGGTTGTGCAATATATCACAAAGCATAGTCCAGAACTAGGAGTGTTCTGTGAGCTGATAAAGCCTGGCTATGAAGGCTGAGATGGACTTTTCAGAGTCCCTAACCACAGAGTTAAATTTATAACATTGGAGGAATAGGCGATCTGGCCCCTCAAGCCTGCTCCGCCATTTAATGAGATCATGGCTGATCTTTGTGGACTCAGCTCCACTCTCCGGCCCGTTCACCATATCCCCGAATCCCTTTATTCTTTAGAAAGGTATCTATCTTTTTCTTAAAAACGTTTAAAGAAGGAGCCTCAACTGCTTCACTGGGCAAGGAATTCCAGAGATTCACAACCCTTTGGGTGAAGAAGTTCCTCCTACACTCCGTCCTAAATCTACTTCCCCTTATTTTGAGGCTATGCCCCCTAGTTCTGCTTTCCCCGACCAGTGGAAACAACCTGCCCGCATCTATCCTATCTATTCCCTTCATAATTTTATGTGTTTCAATAAGATCCCCCCTCATCCTTCTAAACTCCAATGAGTACAGTCCCAGTCTACTCAACCTCTCGTCATAATCTAATCCCCTCAACTCTGGGATCAACCTAGTGAATCTCCTCTGCACTCCCTCCAGTGCCAATATGTCCTTTCTCAGGTAAGGAGACCAAAACTGAACACAATACTCCAGATGCGGCCTCACCAACATCCTATACAATTGCAGCATAACCTCCCTAGTCTTGAACTCCATCCCTCTAGCAATGAAAGACTAAACTCGATTAGCCTTCTTAATCACCTGTTGCACCTGCACACCAACTTTTTGCAACTCGTGCACCAGCACACCCAGGTCCCTCTGCACAGCAGCATGTTTTAACATCTTACCGTTTAAATAATAATCCATTCTGCTGTTATTCCTCCCAAAATGGATAGCCTCACACTTGGCAACATTGAATTCCATCTGCCAGACCCTAGCCCATTCACCTAACCTATCCAAATCCTTCTGCAGACTTCTGGTATCCTCTGCACTTTTTGCTTTACCACTCATCTTAGAGTCGTCTGCAAACTTTGACACATTGTACTTGGTCCCCAACTCCAAATCGTCCATGTAAATTGTGAACAACTGCGGGCCCAACACTGATCCTTGAGGGACCCCACTAGTTACAGGTTGCCAACCAGAGGAACACCCATTTATCCCCACTCTCTGCTTTCTGTTAGTTAACCAATCCTCTACCCATGCTACCACTTTACCCTCAATGTCATGCATCTTAGTTTATGCAGCAACCGTTTGTGTGGCACCTTGTCAAAAGCTTTCTGGAAATCCAGATATACAACATCCATTGGCTCCCCGTTATCTACTGCACTGGTAACGTCCTCAAAAAATTCTACCAAATTAGTCAGACACGACCTACCCTTTGTGAACCCATGCTGCGTCTGCCCAATGGGACAATTTCCCTCCAGGTGCCCCGCTATTTCCTCCTTAATGATAGATTCCAGCATTTTCCCTACAACCGAAGTTAAGCTTACCGGCCTATAATTACCCGCTTTCTGCCGACCTCCTTTTTTAAACAGTGGTGTCACGGTTGCTACTTTCCAATCCTCTGGGACCACCCCAGAGTCTAGTGAATTTTGATAAATTATCACTAGTGCGTTTACAATTTCCCTAGCCATCTCTTTTAACACTCTGGGATGCATCCCATCAGGGCCAATACTGCCTCCTTAGTGATTACAATCATCTCAAGGTCCTCACCTATCATATCTTTATTTCCATCAGTCACTGGCATGTTATTTGTTTCCTCCACTGTGAAGACTGACCCAAAAAAACCTGTTCAGCTCCTCAGTCATTTCCCCGTCTCCTATATTAAATCTCCCTTCTCATCTTAGCCACTCTTTTTTGTCTTATATATTTGTAGAAGCTTTTACTATCTGCTTTTATGTTCTGAGCCAGTTTACTTTCATAGTCTACCTTACTCTTCTTTATAGCTTTTTTAGTAGCTTTCTGTTGTCCCCTAAAGACTTCCCAGTCCTCTAGTCTCCCACTAATTTTTGCCACTTTGTACGTTTTTTCCTTCAATTTGATACTCTCCCTCACCTCCTTAGATATCCACGGTCGATTTTTCCGCTTTCTACCGTCTTTCTTTTTTGTCGGTATGAACCTTTTCTGAACACTGTGAAAGATCGCTGGGAAGGTTCTCCACTGTTCCTCAACTGCTTCACCATGAAGTCTTTGCTCCCAGTCTACCATAGCTAGTTCTTCTCTCATCCCATTGTAATCGCCTTTGTTTAAGCACAACACACTAGTCTTTGATTTTACCTTGTCATCCTCCAACTGTATTTTAAATTCCACCATATTGTGGTCGCTCCTTCCAAGAGGATCCCGAACTATGAGATCATTAATCAATCCTGCCTCATTACACAGGACCAGATCTAGGACCGCTTGTTCCCTTGTAGGTTCCATTACATACTGTTCCAGGAAATTATCCCGGGCACATTCTATAAACTCCTCCTCAAGGCTGCCTTTACCAACCTGGTTAAACCAATCGATATGCAGATTAAAATCTCCCATGATAACCGCTGTACCATTTCTACATGCATCCGTTATTTCTTTGCTTATTGCCTGCCCTACCATCCTGTTACTATTTGGTGGCCTATAGACTACTCCTATCAGTGACCTTTTCGCCTTACTATTCCTGATTTCCACCCAAATTGATTCAACCTTGTCCTCCATAGCACCAATACCATCCCTTACTATTGCCCGGATGCCATCCTTAAACAACAAAGCTACCCCACCGCCCTTACCGTCCATTCTATCCTTTTGTATAGTCTGATACCCTTGGATATTTAACTCCCAGTCGTGACCATCTTTTAACCATGTTTCAGTAATGGCCACTAAATCATAGTCATTCACGATGATTTGCGCATCAACTCATTTACCTTATTTTGTATACTATGAGCATTCAGGTAAAGTACACTTATGCTGTTTTTTATGTCTTTGTTATGAATCCTAACACCTTGATCAGTAACTTTTCGCAAATTATTTTTCCTCTTACCCTTTCTCCTAATTTTCCTTGTCTTTGAACCCATAACTCTACATAATAACCTGTCACGTAACCTGCTGCCTTGATCTCCATTAACCATTATACTGTCCATAGCTTTACATTTCCCTTCCCCCCAACTTGCTAGTTTAAAGTCCTTGTGACCAACCTATTTATCCTATTCGCTCGAACACTGGTCCCAGAATGGTTCAGGTGAAGACCGTCCCAACGATAGAGGTCCCTCCTGCCCCAGTACTGATGCCAATGCCCCATGAAATGGAATCCCTCTTTCCCGCACCACTCCTTTAGCCACGTGTTAACTTCCCTAATTTTCTCAACCCTATGCCAATTGGCACGTGGCTCGGGTAATAATCCAGAGATTATCACCCTGGAGGACCTGTTCTTTAATTTAGTCCCTAGTGTTTGATAATCCCCAAACAGGTCCTCTTTCCTAGTCTTACCTATGTTGTTAGTCCCAACGTGGACCACAACAACTGGATCCTCCCCCTCCCTCTCCAATATCCTTTCAAGCCAATCAGAGATGTCCCTCACCCTGGCACCGGGCAGGCAACATACCATGCGGGACTCTCGATCTGGCTTACAAAAGATGCCATCAATCCCCCTAATTATAGAATCCCCTACAACTACCACTTGTCTTTTTGCTCCCCCCTCTTGAATGGCTTCCTGTACCACGGTGCAGTGGTCAGTCAACGCATCCTCCCTACATCCCTCTTCCTCATCCACACAGGGAGCAAGTACCTCATACCTGTTGGACAAGGTCAAGGGCTGAGGCTCCTCAACTCCAGGATCCCCCTACCTGTCTCCCTTGCAGTCACACCACTCTGTCCCTGACCACTGTCCGAATTATCAGTACTTATTCTACCGGGTGTGACTGCCTCCTGAAACAAAGCGTCCAGGTAATCTTCCACCTCCCTGATGTGCCGCAGTGTGTGCAGCTCGGTCTCCAGCTCATCAATTCTGAGCCGAAGTTCCTCGAGCAGCCAACACTTGCTGCAGATGTGGTCACTGACGGTCTCAATGGGATCCACCAGTTCCATCATCATACAGCAACAGCACATCACCTGTCCAGCCATCTTCAATTAGTTAATTAATTTAAATAATAATTTAAAAAATTTTTTTTTATGTAACCTCAAGGATAAACCCGAACACCAACAAAAACATAGCCCTCTCTCGCCACTCACCCGAACTCAGTCACTCACCTAAACTCAGATGCACTCTGTTCCAATCAGCACAGTCACTCACCTAAACTCAGATGCACTCTGTTCCAATCAGCACTCCGTGTCTAAAGGCACTCCTGCGCACCTTTTGTGCACTCACCTCTCCCAGCACTGTCCCGGCTCTCTTTTCCTGCGCTTTTTAAATCTCCCTGCTCTCTCCTCCCGCGCTGTTTTCGCTGTCCCGGCTCTCTCTCCCCTCGCGCTGTTTTCGCTGTCCGGGCTCTCTCTCCTCTCGCGCTGTTTTCGCTGTCTAACTCTTGTTGGTCCTTCTTTCTTTTTCCAATTGCTCCTTCCATCCTTCCCCCATCGAATCACAAAGTGCGATCGAAGCTTTTACCTCATTGCCAATGTGATGAATTGAGAAACACTCTGGAGATTTCCAGTAGTAACAAAGGGGTTTATTAATGACAGGCAAAGGTTGGAAATTATATCGGCACAGAACACACTCAGATGGATCTTGTCTCTCTGGCTCCGGGGTCAATATTCCACAGGGCTCCATGTAAACTTGCTATTGGCCAGTGTTTGAATACTCTGATGGGATTCGTCCTAGCCAGTAACATTATTCGGCAGCCCCACCCCCTTAAAGGGGCCATTCAAAAGGACCCTTAACGCAACCACTTATCTGGTATAGATTTTAAATGCTATCTTCACAGGTTTCACGGTACTATGTCATAGTTTCTCTTAGTAAACAGCTTCTGGGACCAACAAAATGGCTGCACCAGTGCCCACCTCCATTGCATTAGATGTCTGTCCAGTAAAGGAATGACCCATAACGGTTGGTTACATCAAAAATGGCCAATACATTCAACAACAGTTCATCATCTGACTGTGTTTATGGTCCCTTTCTGTGAACTTTTTGTATCTCGTGGATAATCTTCCCTCCTTTTGATTACTCACTTCATATATTTGGTTCTTGCTTTTTATAATTCTTGTTTGAAACTTGTGCCTTTCTCCAACACACACAGTTGATGTGCTCCTTTTTGTCACAATTCTTGCATTTTGCATCTTTACTCCAGCAACCAATTGTTGTGTGCCCAGCTTTTACACATCAATAGAAATTTTGACCTGTGTGGTTGTTCAGGTTTCAGCTGATATTCTATGGATTTCATGCTCGAGCTTAACTGTTGCACTTCCTTAGTTGTTAGTTCTATGGAGGTCGTGACTTCTAAAGCTTCCTTTAGGTCTAAGTTGCTCTCTGTTTAAAGGCTTTTCTGGATAGCTTCACTTCTTAGCCCGAATACAAGTCTGACTCTAATGGTGTCATTCAAGACATCTCCAAATTCACAGAATTCAGCTTTTTCTTTTTTTAAATGGCTACAAATTAGGATTGATTTACCTTCTTGCTGGTTACGTTTGTGGAACCTGAACCTCTCGGCGATGACCAAGGGCTTAGGTGAGAAGGGACCCTCCAATATCTCCACTATTTCACCATACGTTTCTGAGCCTAGTTTTTCTGGTTGCACCAGATTTCGCAAGAGGCTGAAAGTTGTATTCCCTGTTGTGCTCAGGAAGGTCAGGATTACTGTTAGCCTGTTCATTTCCGAGATTTGCAAAGGTTGCTGCAAAACTACCCTGACTCTCAATTAATTGCTGCAGGGTTTTTGGTACTTTACTTGCTATTCACAGTAGAGGAACACTGTTCCACAAATTTCTGAGCAGAGCACGTGACATGCTCCTTTTGATGCTGTTTTCACCAAAATCTTTGGTTCCTTCAATGGTTGCTCCTATTATTTTGATCCCCTCCATTGCCAGCTTTGGTGTCACAATGTTTTTATCGTCTTATTCCTTTTTGGTTGGTTGCAGCGTGGGTAAATGATTTTACTTACTCTACTAAATTTATGCAGTTCTTTTTCGGGGGCTTGCAGTGTGCATCAAACACATCATCACCAATTTGTTTGTGGCACTTTTAAAGGACAGGCTTGTAGACCACCAAGGTACAAGTAAACAAGAGCTTTATTGGAAAGGTGTCTTCTCTGCAGGCCACTAGACTAGACTGACTGTTAGCCCACTCAAATTCCTGATGACGTTATCAATACATCACTTGTTCAAACTCTTAAAGTTACCTTGTTCCAATGTTATGTTCCCAGATGGGAAATCCAACAATTTGCAATTCATAAACTGTGAGTAACACTGACTAATAGGTATCTTTTATGTCAAAACAAACTTTAATTTAAACACAGAATCAATGACATTAGCAACAAAATAAAAGCTTTACAGGTAACAGTTTAAACAGTTCTTAAATGAAAGTTTGAAAAATATTTTAAATTTATTCCCTACGCCTGCAACTATATATATATGTATATATTCTGTAAGAAGTCTTACAACATCTTCTTCGAAGTCTTCAACACGTCATCGATGAAGACGAACATCTTGCCAACCCCCACTATTTGCCTTCAAACAACCGCGCAACCTCAACAGACCACTGTTTGCAGCAAACTACCCATCCTTCAAGAGAACAGCGACCGGGACACCACACAACCCTGCCATGGCAACCTCTGCAAGAAGTGCCAGATCATCGGCATGGAAACCACCATTACATCTGAGAACACCAGCCACCAGGTACACGGTACATACTAGTGCGACTCGGCCAACGTTGTCTACCTCATACGCTGCAGGAAAGGATATCCCGAGGCATGGTACATTGATAATGCGGATGCAGCAACAATGGATGAACGGACATTGTGTGACAATCACCAGACAAGAATATTCCCTTCCAGTTGGAGAACACTTCAGCAGTCAAGGGCATTCACCCTCTGATCTTCGGGTAAGCATTCTCCAAGGCGGCCTTCAGGACACGCAACAACTCAGAATCGCAGAGCAGAAACTGATGGCCAAGTTCCACACGCATGAGTACAGCCTAAACCGGGATCTTGGATTCATGTCTGATTACATTTAAACCCCACCATCTGGAGTGTGCTTGCGAAGTCCTACCAACTGTCCTGGATTGAGACAATTCATACCTCTTTAACTTGTGATTATCCCTCTATCCAGTCGCACCGTCTGCCTGTATAGACTTAATTACCTGTAAAGACTCGCGTTCAAAGTATCATCTTGCATTCATTGGCTTTGTCTATATATGCTGTGTTTGTGTAACCTACCTCTTCACTCACTTGATGAAGGAGCTACGCTCCGAAAGCTCATGATTCCAAATAAACCTGTTGGACTTTAACCTGGGGCGAGATTCTCCGACCCCCCGCCGGGTCGGAGAATCGACGGGGATGGCGTGAATCCCGCCCCCGCCGGTGCCGAAGTCTCCACCACCGGATATTCGGCGGGGGCGGGTATCGCGCCGCGCCGGTTGGCGGGCCCCCCAGCTCGATTCTCCGGCCCGGATGGGCCGAAGTCCCGCCGCTAAAATGCCTGTCCCGCCGGCGTAAATTAAACCACCTACCTTACCGGCGGGACAAGGCGGCGCGGGCAGGCTCCAGGGTCCTGGGGCGGGCGCGGGCCGATCTGGCCCCAGGGGGTGCCCCCACTGTGGCTAGGCCCGCGATCGGGGCCCACCGATCCGCAGGCGGGCCTGTGCCGTGGGGGCACTCTTTCCCTTCTGCCTCCGCCACGGTCTCCACCATGGCGGAGGCGGAAGAGACTCCCTCCACTGCGCATGCGCGGGAATGCCGTCAGCGGCCGCTGACGCTCCTGCGCATGCGCCGCCCGGAGATGTCATTTCCGTGCCAGCTTGCGGGGCACCAAAGGCCTTTTCCGCTGCTGGCGGGGCGGAAATTCGCCCGGCGCCGACCTAGCCCCTCAATGTTGGGGCTCGGCCCCCAAAGATGCGGAGCATTCCGCACCTTTGTGGCGGCGCGATGCCCGTCTGATTTGCGCCGTTTTGGGCACCAGTCGGCGGACATCGCGCTGTTTCCGGAGAATTTCGCCCCTGGTGTTGTAAGACTTCTTACTGTGCCTACCCCAGTCCAATGCCGACATCTGCACATCATATATATATTCCAATTAAGCAAACCAATTTACTTCAAAAACTACTTATAAATAAAGTTAACAATCAGGTTTACTTCTTCTTCTCTATGCAAAGACCTTGGAGAGAAACCTTTCATGAGCCAGCTGAAGCACTGTCTTATCAGACTTTGTCTGACTAAAATCCTATGGTAAACTGCAAAAATTACACAGACCTGGCTTCGCCCAATAATTACATCATAAGGTGCTATTCAATCTCTTCCCACTAAGATGTCTCATTACCTGTTTATCCAGGATGTGGAGATGCCAGCATTGGACTGTGGTGGCATCATTGGCTTTGTCTTTATATGCTGTGTTTGTGAAACCTACCTCCTCACTCAACTGATGAAGGAGCTACGTTCTGAAAGCTAGTGATTCCAAATAAATCTGTTGGGCTTTAAACAGGTGTTGTAAGACTTTTTACTGTTTATCCAGGACTAAGCACCATCCCTCATAAATCACCTACACCCCAGGATTCCTCCAAAATCAAAACAATGTTCCGTTAGCCATCCATCTGTAAACAAGTAAATGGTTCAAACCAACGATTACCTCACTTTTCAGACCCTTAATCACAGCTTTAGCAAACATACTGTCTGTATGTACTTTAAACCAGGGTTTTTAATAATATTACTGCAACAAATATAAAATATAATATAAAACAATTTCCTACATTCATCACATCAACTAGCAACAAACATGAATACGCAACACTTCCAAATAGCACTTGGTGAATTGTGGTAAGGTAGTAAAATTAAACAAGCATTTCTTCCTCCAGCACTGTTTCCAATTTCCCAAATCCTGCTGATTGACTACTAAAGCAAAATACTGAAAATGTTGGAAATCTAAAATAAAAACATAAAATTCTGGAAAAAATGAGCAGGTCAGGGTGCATCTGGGAGTCATACAGAAATGCTTCAGGTCAATGACCCTTTATCGAATGCTGTTTGAATGTCAGGCTAAAAATTACGTCAGTTGACTTCTTTTCCATACAAACCTTAAAATTCACCCCAAGTTGGTGATAAGGAAAACCTGGAACCTGAACCCAATCTGCCTCCTTCAGTATATCCACGTTCACTAATAACTGGGGATGTGGGCGGCATCTTTTGATGTCTAACTCTCTGCCCTCTATGATTTCAAATCCCTCCCGATCCTCTCCCCAATCGATGCCCGACTCTGCCCCCCTCGTGTCTAACTCTCCTTGATATCTGACTTGCCTCCTCCAATGTCCGACTCCTGCCTGATGGCCGACGACCCAACCCATTGATTGAGCCACCACCCCCCCCCACCCCCACCCCAAATAATTAGCCAAATTAGAATATAACGCCCCACAGTGTCCAAAGAGCAAATATTGTGGAGCTGAATTTGCCTACCTCCCTCAGAAAATAAGAGATTGTAACATCAGCATTTCTATCCCCTCTGGGCTTCTGTTTTGTTTTCTAAAGTATGTGTGCGAGGAAAGGTTGACGATTAGCTTTTGTTCTGCTTCACTTTTGTTTATTTGGCTTGCAAGCGTTTTTAGTGAGAGCTGAGTCAGTATTGTTTCTGCTCATTTCCCAGGTTAGTTCTGTATGGAATGGCCCTAAATTTGGTTCTCATGTGTGTCCTTGAGTACACAGAGACTGTGGAGAAAGGAATCTAAATTTTACTCCTGTGGTTTTGCTAAGGCAATGATTCAGAGCTCAGGATCATCTCTTTGTATATCTGATCAATTCTGTTTATCCTGATGCTCCTCATAACCCCTGCCACCTCTGCCATCGCCGATTAAGGAACACTAATAGAAACCCACACAATAAAGAAATGCAACCGCGATTGTTTGGAGAGGACTTCAGCCGTAGCCATTCTGAGAGCCGAGCTTTCCATTTGTAAATGTGGCCCATTGTTCCGGGAGGCAATCATGCAGGTAAAAATGATCAGGCATCACACGCCCGAAGCAGTCGCACTAATGTCGAGGCAGGAAGGAGAACATCTGTTTCGAGCTGAGAATTCATTACGAAGCTTCCAGTAAATGTTCAAGACACTAATTGCACTGGATGGTACCCTTCTGTTGCTGCTATTCAGCTGTCACCTCAAAGCTTTAGTGACATAAAGGAAAGGAGGGAAGACTGATGAGGCTGGAGGCAATTAAGCAGGTCTTTGCAGATGAGTAGAGAGTGCTGTAACTGGATATAAATTAACACAAGTGAGGTAAACTTAATCAACGACAACAGATTTATTCTGATATTGTGCTGAGACAGCTCGTGTCTTTGTGATTTTCAAGAAAGGAATGATATTTTTTCCTCTTCCTGACTCCAATGTCCGTGGCCATTTTAGAAGCTTGCTGTATGGCCCAGAGGGTCAATGGTGGTGCCTTGCTCCAGAATTGTCCAGCGACTCACTGAGCAGGAAGTTCCTGGTCAATGTTCAATCTAATTGACGAAGGGGCAATAGAATTCCAAGCCCCGGATCTAGGGGAGAGGGAGTCATAGAGGTCCACAGCACTGAAAAGGTCTTTCAGCCCATTGTGTCTGCGAGGGTTAAAAACAACCACCTAAGTATTCTAATCCAGCACTAATTTTCCAGCACTTGGCCCATAGCCTTGTACGCCTTGGCATCGCAAGTGCACATCTAAATACATCTTAAATAATATGAGGATCTCGCCATCACCATTTCAGGCAGCGGGTTCCAGAGTCCAACCATCCTCTGGGTGAAAATATTTTTCCTCACATCCCCTCTAACACTCTTGCCCTCTACCTTAAATCTATGCCCCCTGGTCATTGATCCTTCCACCAAGGGGAAAAGTTTCTTCTTGTCTACTCTATCTATGCCCCTCATAATTTTATAGATCTCAATCTTGTCCCCCTCAGTCTCCTCTGCTCCAAGGAAAACAACCTCTCTTAACAGCTAAAACTCTCCAGCTCAGGCAACATCCTGGTAAATCTCCTCTGCACCCTTTCCAGTGCTGTCACATCCCTCCTATAAATAAAGATTATTATTGTAAATGTGGATTCCAGAACTGCACAAAATATTCTACCTGCAGCCTAACTAACATTTTATACAGTTAAAATATATTCTACAGGGAGGAGAGAGGGAGACTCAATAAAGGCCGGCTCCCTTGATGCATCGCTAGTCAGACTGCTGGAAGCTACATACGCATTGGCACAACAAAGACAGGATCGGAATTGGCTGTGATGCTTCTCACTGTGGAAATAATCGACTGATTCTCACTGCCTGAATTCCACATTGGACTGTGTGGGTCTGATACGAGAAGCGGATTCCAGCACAGAAGAAAGAAGTAGTGCTCGTCAGGACCATTGTACATTTCAAAGAACTGTACAACCAACAATGTACTTTCCAGAAGTGTAGGTAGGCCCTGATGTAATGTAGGAGATGCAAAGCTTAGTTTAACATCTCATCTGAAAGATCTGACAGTGCAGTGCCCCCTCAGTACTGGAGTATCAGCTTAGATTTTTGCACACAAGCCCTGGAGTAAATTAATCTTTTCAGGATTGTTGAGATTCTTTAAATCGCCACCTTTGCTCTGGTAAACCTAATCAAAAACCCGAGCGACAAGAGACAGGTCTCACACTCTGCATCAATTTCTGATGACTGTATTGACACTCACGTTGCAGGAGGAGGCTGAGCATGTGGGAAAAGATCTATGGTCTCTGATTTACTATTCCACTCTATTGACCATATTCTTCTCTTCCTGCATGACCCGACAATGACCATCACATCCATCTTCTACTCAAATGTAGGAACAACAAAATTATCAACCATTAGTTAGTGGGATTGCCAATAGCAGACTTTTTCCCCACACAATATAAATGCCTACCTGCCTCAGTGACTAAAGCAATACCTTCGATATCATGGGATTCTTGATCAGCAGCCAGGATATTAGATATAGATCATTTGTTACAAAGTGTGAACATATGTCTGCGAAGGAGATTTCTCTCCCAGTCTGATTAAAGTGTCAATATTGTCATGCTTCAGTTAGAACTTCACAATGATTAACTGCGATATACCAAGATCAATAGATGGTTTCAATGGATCTTTGAACACAAATAACCGAGAATAAGCCCTGAATATCTTCAACCGGAGTTAAACGTGTATCTTCCACTCCACTAATGTAAGTGCTGACTCTTGTTGTCAGTACCCTGAGATGCTTCACCCAACTACCCATTGCTTGTGTGAAAGTTCAGAATGAAAGTCAGAATGGCCACTGTCAGGGCCTGTGGTAGAGCTTAATAAAGCAGTTGAGACTATCCATAACACTACTGTTATTAATGCTGGCAGGCTCAGTAATTTCCCAACCACTTCATCCAAATAAACTGGAGCAAAGAATAGCCACATTGGTCATTGCCATCCATTATGGTAGATTGGGTAACTCTTCTGCAATGTAGCCAATGTAAGACGTGTCACATGATTATGTGGTGACATCACCAGAGGCACTTGGGATATTTTCTGTCTCCATCTTAGACTGCAAGCAATCAACAGCTCTGCAAAGAAAGATAAGCTGGAATCTGAAACAAAAACAGAAAATGCTGGAAAATCTCAGTAAGTCCAATAGTACCTGTGGTGAGAGAAGGGAGCTAACCTTTCGAGTCTGGGTGACTCTTTGTCAAAATTCTGTCGAAGAGTCATCCATACTCAAAACATTAGCTCCATTCTCTCTCCTCAGATGCTGTCAGGCCTGCTGAAATTGTCCAGCATTTTCTGTTTTTGCCTCTGTAAATAAAGGCTGACTACTGGTTAAGTAACCTATGGTGTGGCAACCCTTGTCTCTGCTGTGAATTAAAAGAAAAAACCCTGAAAGCATAACAACCACAGCAGCATAAAATGGCCACTATGAGCAACGTGAGGAAGCAGAACTGATGTAGAAAGGTGGAGCTGGGTTAATGACTTCTGGGTGATCTCACTATCCTGTTTTCCTGGTGGGGAGCCACTCTGGCAGAAAGCCTGGATCACCAAGAGATTCCGGGTTATGTCTTATCCTATCTTTTAGCCAGACACCACCTGCACCCAGCTCCCTCAAAATGCATGAACATGCAATCACACTGTTGTTAGTTCAGTAGCTTTGTAAAGATTTCCCATTTTGTTACCAGGCCATGTAGCAAACATAATTGTTATCTTTTTGATGCTGTAACTCTTGCTTTTTATGGTATTATTTCCCTGCTCTCTTCCTGCTTTCCTGCACTAAACCCAATTGAGAGGTCAGGATACTAACTCGCTGCTTGACCTCGATGGTGGTGCTCTGGCATTAACAAAAACTCTGCAGCTATCCGGGAAATGTCTCTGTGAGGTATAGGCTGACCTCCATTTGACACAAGAAGAGAAAGAGGAGAGCCAGTCATGTTCACATCGACAGGGGTGGAAAATATGTGTGACCGGGCCTGTCATCCTTCCTGGCTGTAGGCAAGGGTGGAGAGGGATGGGAGACTGAGACAGTCATGTCCCTTGAGTGAAGGGAGAGAGAAGGGGGAATCAGGAGAGGAGTGTACAAGAGGGGAGAACAGAGATTTGTGAAATGTAGGAGTGCAGCAGAGAACTAAAGAGTGAAGGCGGGAGGAGCAAATATTGGAGATGAGAGAAATTTAGAATGAAAAAGATCTGGGAACCTGCCAGCCATTTGCTCAGACGAAGAATATACTAGTTGAGATCAAGATTCAAAATGCGTTCTATAATCAGAAGTGATGGTCTCCACATTGCAAGAACCTCATCCTAAGATCAAACATTGCAAAACTCACAATATTGACCCAGTTCTGTGAACTGGACAATTATCTGTTCGGTTAATTATCTGTCCCTAATGCTGTAGGCGTATTTGTGGCAGAGTCTACATTGTCATGGATACAATTACAGGGCTCCTATGAAGGGTGAATACATGACTTGAAATATCAAAAAGAAGTCCTGGGTGAAATTCTCAGTAATCGGCGCGATGCCCGCCGACCGCCGCCAGAAACGGCGGAAATCAGTCCGGCATTGCGCCGCCCCAAATGTGCGGAATCCTCCGCATCTTGGGGGGCCAAGTCCTAACCTTGAGGGGCTAGGCCCACGCCGGACTGATTTCCGCCCCGCCAACTGGCGGGAAAGGCCTTTGGTGCCCCACCAGCTGGCGCGGAAATGACATTGCCGGGCGGCGCATGCGCGGGAGCGTTAGCGGCCGCTCACGGCTTCCCCGCGCATGCGCAGTGGAGGGGGTCTCTTCCGCCTCCGCCATGGTGGAGACCATGGCGAAGGCAGATGGAAAAGAGTGCCCCCACGGCACAGGCCCGCCCGCGGATCGGTGGGCCCCGATCGCGGGCCAGGCCACCGTGGGGGCACCCCCCGGGGCCAGATCACCCCGCGCCCCCCGCCAGGACCCCGGAGCCTGCCCGCGCCGCCTTGTCCCACCGGTAAGAGAGGTGGTTTACTCCACGCCGGCGGGACAGGCATTCCAGCAGCGGGACTTCGGCCCATTCGGGCCGGAGAATCGCTGGGGGGGGGGGGGGGCCCGCCAACAGGCGCGGCGTGATTCACGCCAGCCCCCGGCGATTCTCCGAACCGGCGGGGGGTCGGAGAATCTCACCCAGTTTGGGAAGAATGGAAGACGAGGTAGATCTGGACATAAACCTTGAATAGTAGTCATTAAGCTAAACTGAGAACAATAGATGGCACAGTCACAGGAAATTGATAGGAATATATCTTGTACAGCAGCTTCACAAATGAATTCAATGCCACCCTCTCGCCACCCCCCCCAGAGAGGAGGTGGGGGCCATTTGATCGGGTGGGACGATATGGGGTGGGGACCCACTGTCTTCCTACCTTACCGGGCTCGGAACAAGAAAGGTGGACCCAGTGGTGATCCTCAGGGTAAGCCCATGTGTTATACCGGCAGTGACCAAGGCTCCCAATGGCACTGTCAGAACTGGAGAGCTGCCAGTCTCTGACTGCTGGCAGCTCTTGGGTGCAGGATTTTCACCCTACTGGGGGTTTCACTGCAGGGGAGATTTGTCCAGGCGAGTGCATGATTGTCTGGAATAGCACTATGGTCTCCCAGAGAGAAGAGATGCAGTGTTCCCACCTGGTCTCCAAAACATTAGGGAGGTGGTGGTGCAGTGGTATTGCCACTGAATTAGTAACCCAGAGACCCAAGGTAATCTTCCAGTGAGACAGGTTTGAATCCCAGCACAGCAGCTGGCAAAATTTGAATTAATTAAAAATTGGATTAAAACTTCCAATGGCGTCCATGAAACCATCGTAAATTATTGTTGTTGAATCTGTAGGAAGCAGGAAGCACAGAATATTGTTGTTGAATCCGCAGGAAGCAGGAAGCACAGATTATTGTTGTTGAATCCACAGGAAGCAGGAAGCACAGATTATTGTTGTTGAATCCGCAGGAAGCAGGAAGCACAGATTATTGTTGTTGAATCCGCAGGAAGCAGGAAGCACAGATTATTGTTGTTGAATCCGCAGGAAGCAGGAAGCACAGATTATTGTTGTTGAATCCGCAGGAAGCAGGAAGCACAGATTATTGTTGTTGAATCCGCAGGAAGCAGGAAGCACAGATTATTGTTGTTGAATCCGCAGGAAGCAGGAAGCACAGATTATTGTTGTTGAATCCGCAGGAAGCACAGATTATTGTTGTTGAATCCGCAGGAAGCAGGAAGCACAGATTATTGTTGTTGAATCCGCAGGAAGCAGGAAGCACAGATTATTGTTGTTGAATCCGCAGGAAGCACAGATTATTGTTGTTGAATCCGCAGGAAGCAGGAAGCACAGATTATTGTTGTTGAATCCGCAGGAAGCAGGAAGCACAGATTATTGTTGTTGAATCCGCAGGAAGCACAGATTATTGTTGTTGAATCCGCAGGAAGCAGGAAGCACAGATTATTGTTGTTGAATCCGCAGGAAGCAGGAAGCACAGATTATTGTTGTTGAATCCGCAGGAAGCAGGAAGCACAGATTATTGTTGTTGAATCCGCAGGAAGCTGGAAGCACAGATTATTGTTGTTGAGTCCGCAGGAAGCAGGAAGCACAGATTATTGTTGTTGAATCCGCAGGAAGCAGGAAGCACAGATTATTGTTGTTGAATCCGCAGGAAGCAGGAAGCACAGATTATTGTTGTTGAATCCGCAGGAAGCAGGAAGCACAGATTATTGTTGTTGAATCCGCAGGAAGCACAGATTATTGTTGTTGAATCCGCAGGAAGCAGGAAGCACAGATTATTGTTGTTGAATCCGCAGGAAGCAGAAAGCACAGATTATTGTTGTTGAATCCACAGGAAGCAGGAAGCACAGGTTATTGTTGTTGAATCCGCAGGAAGCAGGAAGCACAGGTTATTGTTGTTGAATCCGCAGGAAGCAGGAAGCACAGATTATTGTTGTTGAATCCGCAGGAAGCAGGAAGCACAGATTATTGTTGTTGAATCCGCAGGAAGCAGGAAGCACAGATTATTGTTGTTGAATCCGCAGGAAGCAGGAAGCACAGATTATTGTTGTTGAATCCGCAGGAAGCAGGAAGCACAGATTATTGTTGTTGAATCCGCAGGAAGCAGGAAGCACAGATTATTGTTGTTGAATCCGCAGGAAGCAGGAAGCACAGATTATTGTTGTTGAATCCGCAGGAAGCAGGAAGCACAGATTATTGTTGTTGAATCCGCAGGAAGCAGGAAGCACAGATTATTGTTGTTGAATCCGCAGGAAGCACAGATGATTGTTGTTGAATCCGCAGGAAGCAGGAAGCACAGATTATTGTTGTTGAATCCGCAGGAAGCAGGGAGCACAGATGATTGTTGTTGAATCCGCAGGAAGCACAGATTATTGTTGTTGAATCCGCAGGAAGCAGGAAGCACAGATTATTGTTGTTGAATCCGCAGGAAGCAGGGAGCACAGATGATTGTTGTTGAATCCGCAGGAAGCACAGATTATTGTTGTTGAATCCGCAGGAAGCAGAAAGCACAGATGATTGTTGTTGAATCCGCAGGAAGCAGGAAGCACAGATTATTGTTGTTGAATCCGCAGGAAGCAGGAAGCACAGATGACAGTAGAAATTAATGAACAAGGTCCATTCGAATACAAATCCAAAGCTCCTCCATTCCCATCAGGATCTCCTTTCTCCCACCTGCACCCAGGTCAGGATTTTTATACGAGTTGGGGGTCTCCTTGTTAAGGGGAAGCCATGCCCGTTTAAAGGGGAAGTCCATATTCCAGGGAGGTCATGAGAAACCGTATGGCCCTGATCCAGGGACCTCTAATGGGGTTACAAATAAAAGGAAATTTGCCATCCTTACCCGGTCTGACCTACATGTGACTCCAGACCCACAGAAATGATGTTGACTCTTAAATGCCTTCACTGAGTTCAAGGGCAACTAGGGATGGACAATAAATGCTGGCACAGCCAGTGACATCCATGCCCCATGAACCAATAAAACAAAATTACATTCCACCCATTGCTTCTTCATGTTCAAGGTGAATGATTATTTGAAATGTTGGGGTTTGCTCAGTGGAAATGCTGGTTTTACCTGTTACAAGCTTTCCTTGCTATTTAATGAATTGAAGGTATAATCAGGATGTGGGCGTATTATGGGCATCTAATACACAACTCTCCAAATTTAAATTGACCCCCATAGCTGCGCTTCATTGTGTAAGACTCAACACGGTTCAAGTGACTGAAGAGGTGAAGTCCCATCTCTAGTTTGCATGTTAAACACTGCCTAAGAGATTCGGAGGCTCCATCTTGGACCAATGGGCTGAACTGAGTTAGCTGGTCTCGGCCACGAGCGTCTCAAAGTACTGTGTGCTCAAATCTTAGCACTTCCATCTTGTGGCAAATCTGTCTATTGTGAACACTACTTATTTCATGTTGAAAGTTTCTGACCATCAGATTGATCTACATTTAAATCGTGGCCCAATAGGTAATGGATGGAGTCACTTACTGCAGTCCTTGACCTTCTACGTGGAGGCAAATTAGCCCCGACCAACCACAGTGTTTCGCAGTCCCCATAGATTAGTGTGTAATATTGCCCATGTATAATACCCAGGTTTTATCGTATATAAATCTCCAAACATTATACATCTCTGGAACATTTCCACATTGATTTGTCTCTGAATAGAAACATGTTTTATGTTCCTGTTCTAATTACTGCAGCATGGAATATAAAACAACCCAGTGTGCGCAAATACGCAGGAGCTCTTGAGGAAAAGAGAGAGAACTATCCTGCAGGACACATAAGGCTGATTTATAAATAAAATTCAGTGGCATCACTTCTGCACTAGACACCCCCCGCTGCATTGCACAGTATGGCTGTGATATAGTGTCCACCCACAATACCATCTCAACATGCAAGTATTCTTGTTCTACATTGGTGATTTGCGTCAGTGCGATTATTAAAATCTTTGAGCCAGACACACACATTAACCAATTAGCACACTGAAAGTTGGCATGAACAACAAATGAATGAATAAACAGGTAACTTGTTGCCTAGGGGCAGCTGTGCCTTTATTGGATCAGTCATGAACCAATCGGGCCGTAAGACCAGGAGACCAGAAGAAATAGGAATAGGTTTAGGCTGTTAGGCCCCTTGAGCCTGCTCTGTCATTCAATAGGGTTAAGACTGATTCGACAATCCTCATGTCCACTTTCCTGCCCTTTTCCCGTAACTGTTGAATCACTTATTGATCAAGAATTTATCTATCTGAGCCTTAAATATACACAAGGACTCTGCCCCCCACAGCACTCTGTGACAAGGAGTTCCAATGATTCATAACTCTCTGAGAGGAGAAATTCCTCCTCATCTCAGTCTTAAATTGGCACCGTTAAGCAAGAGAATGGTGTAAAATTGGGCCTCCTGCCTCATCAAGGCATGGTTAGCAGACTGAAAATATTATTCACAGCCCTAAGAGATAGTGCACCTGGAAAAGTGAATGTGGATCAGCCCGCGGGAATGCTGGCACTGGAGAAATCATGAAGCCAGGAGGGATGGGAATGGGATGGGAGGTGGTGAGTGATAGATGGGCAGTGGCCTGCATTTAATTGTCGAGTCACAAGGAGCAGGTTTGGTTCTATAATCAAGAGGTAAGACATTTTTGATCTGCATTAGGGTGTTGGCAACCACATGGGAGTATGTTATTATTGCAGGACTGGTAGCTCAATATTCCAGGGCATAGAATCTTCAGGCAAGAGGGGGGCCGGAGGGTTGAAAAAGAGGAAATGGTGTTGCATTATAATAATCTTTATTAGTGGCACAAGTAAGCTTACATTAACACTGCAATTAAGTTACTGTGAAAATCCCGAGTCGCCTATTCGGGTACACAGGGGGAGAATTTAGAATGTCCAATTCACTTAAGAAGCACGTCTTTCGGGACATGTGGGAGGAAACCGGAGCATCCGGAGCAAACCCACGCAGGCACGGGGAGAACGTGCAGACTCCACACAGACAGCGATCCAAGCTAGGAATCGAACCTGAGTCCCCGGCGTTGTGAAGCAACAGTGCTAACCACCAGTGTCATCAAGGGATCAATTTCTATACTGAGGAGGGATATGTTAACAGGCTCCTCATTTGAGTCTCGATGGGTGGAACTTAAAACATAAAGAGAGCAATCTGGGAGTGTACTATCGACCTCCAAACAGTCAGGGAGAGACAGAAGAGTAGATATATAGACAAATCTCAGAGAAGTGTAAAAATGATAGGGTAATAATAGCAGGAGATTTCAACTTCCTTAATATTGGGCAGCACGGTGGCTCAGTGGGTTAGCCCTGCAGCCTCACGGCGCCGAGGTCCCAGGTTCGATGCCGGCTCTGAGTCACTGTCCGTGTGGAGTTTGCACATTCTCCCCGTGTTTGCGTGGGTTTCGCCCCCACAACCCAAAGATGTGCAGGCTAGGTGGATTGGCCATGCTAAATTGCCCCTTAATTGGAAAAAATGAATTGGGTACACTAAATTTATTTTCAAAAAACTTCCTTAATATTAATTGGGATAGGCAAGGTGTGAAAGATTGTGAGGGGTGTAATTCTTAAAGGCATCCAGAAGAGCTTTTTGAGCCAGCACGTAAGACGTCCTACAAGAGAGGGAATGATGCTTTATCTAATTTTGAGGAATGAAGCTGGGCAGATGGGAAAGGTGTCAGTGGGGGAGCATTTTGGTGATAGCGACCTTAACTCAATAAGATTTATGGTAGTTATGAAAAAGGACAAATATGGGCTGGAAATGAAAGTTCTGACTTGGGGAAAGACCGACTTTAATAGGATAAACATAGAAAATAGGAATTGGAGGAGGCTATTTAGCCCTTCGAACCTGCTCCGCCCTTCATTATGATCATGGCTAATCATCCAACTCAGTAACCTGTTCCTGCCTACCACTACCCCCCTCCGCCCCCCCAATATCTTTTGATCCATTTAGCGGTATGAGCTATATCTAACTCCTTCCTCAAAACACACAGGTCGGAATTCTCCGGCCGTTTGCTGGCAGCGGGAGTCACTGGTGCCGCCGTCAGCGCACATTCGTGAGTTTCCCGGCGGCATGGGGTGGCTTCAATGTGAATTCCCATTGACAGCTATGGAGCTGAGAATCCGGTGCTAGAGAATGGCACACCACCTTCCGCCAACAAGAAATACGTGGATGGGAGGCTGGAGAATCCTGCCTACAATATTTTAACCCCAACTGCTTTCTGTGGTAGGGAATTCCATAGGCCGACCACTCTCTGGGTGAAGAAATGTCTCCACATCTCAGTCCTAAATGGTTTGCCCCGTATCCTCAGACTGTGACTCCAGGTTCTGGACACACCCACCATCAGGATCATCATTCTTGCATCTACGCTGTCTAGTCCTGTTAGAGTTTTATAGGTTTCTATGAGATCCCCTCCCCCTCGTTCTTTTAAACTCCAGTGAATGGAATCCTAACCGACTCAATCTCTCCTCGTGCATCAGTCCCGCCATCCCAGGAATCAGTCTGGTAAACATTCGCTGCACTGCCTCTATAGCAAGAACATCCTTCCTCAGATAAAAAGAGACCTAAACGGCACACAATATTCCAGGTGTGGTCTCACCAAGGCCCTGTATAATTGCAGCAAGACATCCCTGTTCCTATAATCAAATGCTCTCACTATGAAGTGTAAGATACCATTTGCTTTCTTCACTGCTACACCTGCATGCTTACCTTCACCGACTGTTTACGAGGACACCCTCTCTCCTAATTTATGGTCATTCAGATAATAATCTGCCTTTCCATTTTTGCTACCAAGGTGGATAACCTCACATTCACCAACATTATATTTCACCTGCCATTCATTTGCCCACTCACTAAGCTTTTCAAATCACACTGAAGCATCTCTGCATCCTCCGCATAGTTCAGAATCAAGGCTTATGACAGATACAGGGGCTAAAACTGATGGGCTGCCCTAGAGGAGTATAGAATATGCAGGGAGATAATTAAAAAGAAATTAGGAGAGTGAAGAGGAGGCATGAAAAAGCACTGGCAGGCAAAATAAAGGAAAATCCCAAGGTGTTTTATAAGTATATTAAGGACAAGAGGGTAACTAGGAAAAGAGTAGAACCCATTAGGGACCAAATTGGCAATCTGTGTGCAAGGCCAAAAGCTGTAGAGGAGGTATTAAATGAGTATTTTGCATCTGTGTTCTCTATGTTGAAGGATGATGTAGGTATAGAAAACAGGAAAGGGATCTGTAATATAATTGAACAGATTAGCATTGAGATGGAGGAGGTCTTAACAGCCTTTAGCAGGCTTAGAAGTGGATAAATCCCAATGTCCAGATGATATGTATCCTAGGCATGCCTCAGGGAGGAGACTGCGGCAGTTCTGACACTAATTTTCGAATGCTCTGCGGCTGCAGAAGAGGTGCCAGAGGACGGGAAGACAACAAAAGTGGTGCCATTATTCAAGAAGGGACGCAAGGAAAAACCATCAGTGGCACGGAAATTATAGGAAACAATTCTGAGGGCAGAATTGATCTCCACTTGAAGAGGCAAGGATTAATCAAGGATAGTCAGCATAGCTTTGGCAGGGGGAGATCATGTTTAACAAATTTGATTGAATTTTTCAAGGAGGTGACTATTTGTGTAGATGAGGGAAGTGCAGTTGATGTAGTCTACATGGACTTCAGTAAGGTTCTTGACAAGATCCTACATGAGAGACTGATCAAGAAGGTAAGAGCCCATGGGATGCAGGGCAATTTGGCAAATTGGATCCAAAATTGGCTTTGTGACAGGAGGTGGAGGAATATGATCGAAGGTTGTTTTTGTGACTGGAAGCCTGTGTCCACTGGGGTACCACAGGGATCAGTGCTGGGGCCCTTGCTGTTTACAGTGTACATTAATGATCTAGATGTGCATGTGGGTGCTATGATTAGTAAATTTTCAGATGACATGAAAATTGGAGTGGTAAATAACGATGAGGAAAGCCTGAGATTACAGGGTGATATAGACATTCTGCTGAGATAGGCAGAACAGTGGCAAACGGAGTTTAACCATGATCCATTTTGAAAGGACTAACAAGGCAAGGCAATACATAATAAATGGCAGGATGCTAGGAAGTACAGAGGACCAGGGGATCTTGGGGTGTATGTCGAAAGATTCCTGAAGGCAGCAGGACAGGTAAATAAGGTGGTTAAGAAAGCATATGGGATAGTTGCCTTTGCTAGCCAAGGCATAGAATTTAAGAGCACGGAGGTGTGTTCAATCACGTGTGTTACAAAGAACCCACATTAGAAGAATTAACTCTCGAGATTTGTAGATACAAAATTCTTTGCCAAGCTTGACATCAAGCATGGTTATTGGTCAGTACATCTCACAAAGAAGTCCCAAGAGCTTACTACATTTTATTCCCCTTTCAGATGATACTGTTTTCAATGATTTCCTTTCAAGATATTTGTTAGCCCGGATCTCTTCAAGCTCACGTGGACCACATTACATGTACTGTACCAGGATGCTATTGTAGGAAGAACAAAGCAAGAGCATGACTGTAAACTGCACTTATTGATGCAAGCAGCATGTAATGAATGATTGATGTTAAAAAGTCTGAAATGCAGCATCAAAGTGCAGTAGACCAATTTCTTCAGTTTCTTTATTCCAGTGCTGGCATACATCCTGATCCAAGTGAAAATAGAGGCTTTTACGGCCATGACAATTCCTCAAGATAAGGACAATCATCGAAGATGACTCGGTCTCTTTAATTTCGTTTTCAATACATTTCTAATTTTCCTCACAAATCTTCAACGCTAAAGGAATTGTTGAGGAAGATTGATCCATTCCTGAAACAGTCTGGATCAGAAGTATCAACACTTCAGTTTTATGATCCCAGCGAGACAACTGTCCTGGAGATTAACCTGACATTCTTAAAAACTTCATAATTCACACAGGGGCATAGATCGGATGAAGAGATTCACAAAAATGAGACCGTCTGTTTGCTGGTATGACTTTCAATTCATTGTCAAGATGTTCAAAGTATGCCAAGAGCATTTATCAAGTCAGCAGAAAAACCCATAGATCCCACATGAAGTTCCGACCCATCCTTGGTCCAAAGTTGCATCCGACCTCTTTCATGTCCATGGCACTGCCTTTATCATCATTGTTGGCTAATTTATCAACTACTCTATTATTCGACCAATTGCACAATATATTATGTACAACTATCTCACACTGTCTAAGTGCTATTTTCAGTTTATTTGGCGTGTCCAAAGAAAACATTACAGATAACAGTCCACAATTTATAGCTCAGGCATTTCAGGACACGTGTGGGCAGTGGAATTTTGATCACACTACTTCTTCCTCTGATTAGCCTATATCTAACGGCCTTGTTGAACGAATGGTTCATACTGCGAAATTCCTAATTCTCAGATGTAGAAACATCAAGCAAGATCTGCACATTGCAGTGTTACATCTGACAACATCAATTTTAAGTGCAACCATTCCACCACCGGCACGTATTTTGCCCTTTCTATTCCCTTAAAAATTAGGGAACGTTTAAAACCACAAGAGAAGATGATCAATGTGTACGATAAATATGAGGGTACAGAACTGCCAAATTTACCATTGGGGCAACATGTTTGCATCCAGGATCCCACAGAAGGTAAATGGCAACCAGCCATGGTGACAAGGATTTATTCAGAACCAAGACCCTATGAAGTTATTACAAACAAAGACTCAACAGTTGGAGTTATGGAGGACAAATCTAATCCATCCCAACCCTTCAACCATCAAACAGTTCTATTGCAAATGCAACCAGGAAGAACATTCAAGAATGACAATTCCGCAGATCACTGTGAGGCTTTAAAGAAACCGACAGATAAGGTCACCTTTACAAGATCTGACCATGCCAGTAGATTACCTCTATGCTTTAGAGAGTCACAGATTCATCTGTTCTATGCACTAATGGTAACTAAACAGGAACATGTATTGTAAATAGCTATGTTTCTTTTGGAGGGGAATTATCTTTAAAAAGAAAGAGGGATGTTCTAATATGCCTTTGAGGAATAGCGGCATGACATCACTAGAAGGGAAATGTGTCATTTGATCCAGTCTTAATTTCATTTTTGGTTTGAGCAGAGCATCTACACAGCTCTGTTGGAAGCCTGCTCCTGTTTCTCTCGTTGGAAAGAGCCAATAATTACTGTTCAGCTTTATTTAAACACCTGCCTTGGTAGTTAGGCTGGAAGAAAGCCTGCTGCTGCCTAATTGAGAACTTGCTGCTTCTACTGCTACCCAATTAAGGGCCTGTTACTGTTGCTGGGGTTGCAGGGCTTGCAGCCTGCAAGGCTTGAGGCCTGAGGCCTAAAGGCCTGAAGAGTTGGACAGAAGAGAGGAGCTGGAAGATGGGAGACTGGAAAGAAAAAGACTATTATTAAAACAAATAGAGGTGGCCAACTGAATATTTTGTGTGGGATCTCTCAGGAACTCTGTGTGTTTTAGAAGGAGGAGGAAAAGAAGATAATTAAAAGACTCAGAGAGGAGGGAGATGTGTGTGTGTATTTATACAACTTTAGCTTCCATCTCCTCTCTCCCTCCCTTTGTGTTAAGGTGAAGGAGCAAAGGAAAACATCTTTGTGCCAGGCAATACCAGCTTCCTGGTGATGGCATCTTTGTCCTCTCACTTCGGAAGAACAACCAGAACAAAACAGACCCCAAACCGTCAAATCCAATCACTGAATCACAGAGAATACAGTACAGAAGAGACCCTTCAGCCCATCACCAGTGACATCCACCCACCCTACTCACTTCCCATCTCACCCCACGCCTCCCTGCTCATTTCCTCCTCCTCCCTCTTCCCTACTCAACACTAGGGGGTGAGATTATATGACATCCCCCCGTGCCACCCCCACCCACCGCCACTGTTAAAAAAATTAAAATATAGCCACAAACACACGCGTTTAGGGTGGGTGTAGCTAGTAGCCCCATGGTGGAAACACCATCGCTGATGGCATAGTCCTCCACAAGAACAAACACAGGAGCAGATGCTTCTGCAGCCCCCACTGCTCCTACGATCCTGTCACCGTTCCACCTGGTCACAAGACGTCTCGGGGTGAAAAGCTGCACCTGCCCTGAAATGACCAACGAGGCTTGCGTGACGGTTATGGCTGCGGTTCTCAATCCTCAGCCATACTTGCGGCCTCATCTATGTATGGAAAGGTGATGTTTTTCCTGAGGACTGAATGGTTGCTGCATCTGGCCCTTGCCAGGGAGTTCACCGTGGGTGGGACATTTCTGATGGTCGATCCACTGGAGGCCACCACACAGAGGGTAATATTGACAAACATCCCAGCTCCCCCTTCATCCCTGGTTAGCCCCTCCTCTCACACTTGCAACATCTTAGGGAGGTTAGGTCCGAGGCAGTGCCAATCCTGCTCAGCCTCAAAGAGCCTAGCCTCCGCCTCATTTACTTCTTCTGGCGCCTGGCTTTATTGACCTAGCCCAATAGGAGGTGCGGGATGGCTCATTTACTGGACAGCATGAAGGCATACATTGCAAAGTCTTCTAGTCCACAGACGACCTGCAGTGTCATCTCTGTAAGGAGGTGGGGCACCTGTGGAATCACCGTCCAACCTCCAAGATTGCCAACACCACCAAAGCAGCCACGGCCAGCACCGTATCCATCCCATCCCCCCTTCCCTCCAGGCTCCAAAGGGTGGGTCTGACCCGGTCACCTCTACCCAGACTAACGTAGCGGCTGGGAGGGGGAAGGGATGGGGCAAGGAGGAAGAGGAGGGCAGCTGCCCTTTGAGCATGGGGGCCAAGAAAAGAATGAGGAAAGCATGGGTGAGCTCAGAAATAACTGCCCCTGGCCCCGAGCCTCATGCCAATGCTAGTGTCCAACCCTGGACCTGACAGAGAACTGCACAGCCACAAGAGAGAAGACCCAGGGTTTGTCAAGGCAGGATTCCCCCCATCGCTAGTGCCCCCACCTTCTCCGCCCACCACATGGTCCCGAACCAATCGAATCACAAACAAAAATTAACCCACCAAAATCCCTGAGGGCGGAGTGCTGGGAGGGAGTATAAGGAAGACCCTGGAAACAAGGAACGGGGAGGAATGAGCAACTTGTTCCATCAGGTACAATTCCTCCCGGACGAAAATGGCACAATGCTTCCTCCCAGAAAGTCAACTTTCTGACTCAGGAGTTATCCATAAGGAGTGAAACTCTGCCAGTCATCTGAGCTGTGTGCCTCTGGGAGTGTCATGGATGTAGCCCCTTTGGTGTGCCCCCTTCAGTGTCCTGCTGCAACCCAGAGGGGGGGGGGGGGGGGAATGGGATCGTGACAGAGGTTGAGTCACTGGTGGATTTAAGCTGCAAACCCCCCCCCACCGCCCCCCACATTCCCAACACACTCAAAATCAGGAAAGGATCATAGGCTGGGGCTGATCTCTTGGGGGAGGATGGGGTTTGGGTGGCAAGAACTGGGGATGACTGAGAGTCATTACCAGGTGAGACGCTGCATGTCCTGGTCCCCCCCCCCCCCCCACTATTGATTCTCCCCCATCTCTGTAAGTGAGCTCAGGGACTTTGTTGAGCTATCATGGTCACCGGGACAGAGTCCAGTGAGCCCTGGACCGGTGACATTCATTTCCGCTTGTGTTCTGGTCCGCCCGCGCAGCCGCGAGAGACTGGACCGGAATGCTAAATGATGGCTCCAGACATTTCTCACTGGGCTCCCGAGGGAGTATTAGAAATCCTCTCCCTCTCCACTGTATACTGGGTTCTGGTGATGGTCACACATACTTCTGACAAGGGGGAATGACCATAGGCAACCTTCACATCAATGACAGCAGAGAAGCACAGTACAGGTCGCAGAACTTCTCATGCTCAGGGAAGGTACGTATGCAGTCTGCTTCCTGCAGGAAACCCACACCGTTCTGGGAGAGAAAGCTATGTGGCTCCTGGAGCGGGGGGTGGGGTGGGGGGGGGGGGGGGGGGCGGGGTATGTGTGTGTGTGAGGCGGGGGGGGGGGGATCTACATGAGGCTCCTGGTCTCCAATTCTGACAAGGTGGCTATCTTATTGACCCTGCATTTTCAGGCAGAGATCATGTGAATCAAGGAGATGTAGCGGACTAATCGCTGCACCTCACTGTCCGCCTGGGGAACATGACGCTTCACTTTGTGAATCTGTCTGCTCCTGGGCTGGGCTGCAGTCAACGAGCTTCTTTGAAGAAGTTTCTGTTCATCCCTGCATTCGCCATTGTCCTCGGGGGAGATCTAATTGTATCCTTGAAGCCCGGGACCATGACGGTGCCCCGTGCCATTCAGTATCGATGGGGAAGTTGAGGGACCTGATCAGGACTTTCGACTTGAACATCTGGTGATATCTCCAACCTGACTTCAGCATTTTCACTTTTGTGCTATGTGGAGTTGGAGTGTCCAGAACCCACCTGTCCTGCGTTCCGGCGGCTTCTGTACAACAGGTGCCGTTAATGGGCCACCGACTGGTGTGAGCAGAATTCATTCCATTCTGCGCTCGGATGGGGTCTGCGCACTGATACTTTAGCAACCTGCTGCTGGAGGACATGCTCTTCCTGGACATGTTCTGTCACATCTGGGCCAGCGAGACAAGGAAGCAGGGGAGCTACCCCTTCTTAAGGATATGGTGGGATGTTGCTGAGACTCAGCTCTGTGTCTTCTGTTAGTTGTATGCAAAGAGATTGCCCAAGAGATGGAAATCTAGGGCCGAGGAGAGGAGAAGGAGGAGCTTAACTTGTCTCGGTTAACCTGATGAGAACCCGGACCTGTGGTCGGTGTACGAAGAAACGAAGGGCGTACTGAGGGACCTGCAACTCATCACGTCCTGAGGTACATAGGTGAGGTCACCAATCAAGTTCCTTGAGGACTTGGACCGCAGTTCCCCGTTGTTCTACTTGATGGAAAAAGGTCCGTGATCAGTTCTTTAAGCTGCTGGCCGACAATGGATCCCTTATCTCTGATCTGGAGGGAGTTGGACATCAAACGCAGGCCTATTATTCAGTCCTGACCTCTCCGAATCCATCCAAAAAGGATGCTCACACAGTTCTACTGCATATCTTCCCAGAGATACCGGAAAGCTTGATGCCCCGAATGAACATAGGTAGTCATTTCTTCAGTCACATGGTGAAACTGAACCAGTCTTGGAACATGCAGGTTAGAGGGAGTTCTAAGGGACCTGTCATAAAGGATCTCGGCAGGAGAGAGCCGGGCCGGTCCCGCAGGTGTAACCCGCAGCTGGAAGAGGGCAACGGGGAGCAACTTAAGCCATGTCAGTCGCGTGTCTGCTCTTAAATTAGCCAATTTAGTTTTGAGGGTCTGATTGTGTCTCTCAACCAACCCGGCCGCCTGCGGTCTGTACGCACAGTGTAACTGCTGGCGTATGCCCAACTGGGAGCAGAACTCTCTATTAATCTGTCCAATAAAATGAGGCCTGTTATCAGAACTTAACTGAGCTGGTATGCCATACCGGGGAATGATTTCCCGCATGAGAAATTTAACCACAGTAGCAGCTTTTTTATCGGTAGTCGGATACGCCTCAACCCATCTGCTGAACACATCCACAATGACCAAAACATATTTATAACATTGACAACATTGACACCTTTCCAACTCAATGTAATCCATTTGGAGTGTCTCAAAGGGACCATTGGGCAACAGGGTTTGCCCCATACCACAAGGGATACCTTTGCCGGTGTTATATTGCTGACAAATCAAACACCGATTACTGATACTCTGGGCCAAACCCTGCATTTTAGGGTGCCACCAAGTGTCCAGCAACAAATCACTAATCCCCCAAGCCCCACAATGAGTTGCAAAGTGTACACATTCGATGACCCATAAAGCCAGTTGTGATGAACGGTTACTGCCTTATCATCATGTAAGGTGATGTCCCCTTCAAGACCGGGCTTGGAACCCTGGGGACTCCGCCTCTGGCTCCGCCCATCTGGGAGCCATACATAAAGGCCTGCCTCATGGTCTGTGTAACAGTCAGCTCTCGTCTCTAGCTGTAGTATAGTTATTAGTCTAATAAAGCATTCTTTACAGTTTAATCTCTAAGCATCATTATTGAGGGTACCTCACCAGTACATCAGACATACAAGTCTGATGTGCTGGCGTGGTCCATTTAGAGGAAACAGAATCATATGTACAACCTAACCGTTTCCACATTTGTTTATCACTCTCAGGAGCGTCCTCCTGTAACCTTATGACGTCTTGGATGGTTGGCATTGGCTTGTCAGAAGCAGACCTATTTATAGCAGATCGTTTAGTCTGACTTAACATTTTAGGCACCAATACTTGCTGAATTTGCACGGCTGTCCGCGCTGCACAATCTGCTTGTTCATTACCAACGTCAACTGGGGTCGGAAATCTGCGCGGGCATAAGGAGGGCCTGCAGTAGGTCATTAACTAAACCCCGGTGGGATATTTCCATGCTGGCCGAGATAAGGAATCCCCTATTCTTCCAGAGCTGTTGGTTGGCTGAAGTCGAGTGTTAATCGTTTCAGGGACCTCAAAATATTTTATGGAAGTGCCATCTGGCGTGACTTGATGTGCGTACTCTGTTGGATCTGAATGATCCACTGCCCTCCTTACCATAGGCCCCAGATCCTTGGCATCGTACTGGTCGTGGACCTGACGTGTAATATGAGGGCCCACAGAAGCTGACTGTGGCCATAAATGTGGTGGCATTTTAACAAAATCGGCTGTACCTTCTTTTCCCATGACTGTGGCTGTAACCTTGACTGGCCATTCGGTCCCAATTAACGGCCGGTATTTGTCCTCCAACACCCTGTTTTGTCCGGTTCTGTCATAGGCCAGGGTAACATGATGCAGTGAATGTTCAATGTCTAACGTCCACCACTGGGGAGTGATAAAAATATCGCACTGTTGTCTCATCCTCCATGACTGAACCGTTACCCCTTCGTCTCCGCACTCTAGCTGTAGCTGGAAGATACACAGTAAATTTCGGGCCAACAAGTTACAGTCCAATCCAGTAGTCACCATAACTGATGATCCGCAGACTTATTCTCATAAGTGACTGTCACAGATTCAGAAATAGGATACTCACACACCTGTCCATGGAATCCCGACAAATGCTGGGTGTGGTCGGATAGTGGTAGTCGAAGTTCTGATTGCACCGAAGACATGGCTGCTCCAGTGTCGATTACAAATGGGTAATGTTGATCTTCTATCTGCAGAGAAATAATAGGTTCCCTGTCCGATTGGAGAGTCCTTATGAATAAATTAGCTAGTCAATCTTGTGTTGGGAAAGGGTTTGCCTGGGAGAAGTCAGTGTACCTCGTCTGTCCTCCCCTTGGTAGGTACCCCCTCCTTTGGGTCGGGTAGTCTCCTTCTGCTGCCCGTCTTTTAAAGGGGCATTCCTGTTGCCAGTGATCTGCACGGCCGCAATTAAAACATGTATTGTTCCCTCTATATCTGCCCCGTCCTCTTCCAGAAGACCAATGGCCCCTCAGAGCGGGTGGCAGTTGTGAAGCTGTTGGTGCATACGGTGGGGCATAAAGAGGAGCTGAGGGTCCATATTTGGTGGGTTTGATATCCTCCCCCATGTTGATCCACCCACCCAAGGTCACAATATTGGGGTTCCAGCTGGTAAGCCACCGTATCTGCCGCTGGTTGGGGTCTCAGATCATCCTTTTTCATTACATACTCAGTCTTCATCTTTGTAACTGAGCCTCCTTCCTGGCCTACACCCTTCTTCCAATAAAATCTGACTGCCCTGGCCATCTGAGAAGGGTCATTCTCTGTCCAATTCATGTTATTACATTTCACGGCAGCAGCCACGGAAGGTGGTAGGCAATACATTAACATAGCACAATATTGAGGGGAATTCTGACCATTTTGGTCCGGCAAGTCGCCTGACTGCCCACGGTAGATTTCATTATAATGTTCCAGAAATTCCTCTGGCTCTTCAGTCTTTTTAGGTTTGAGGTCTAAGATAGCAGAAATGTTTATGGGCTTTTGAAATGTGACATTCAACGCATTCAGGATTTGTACCCGTCTATCATCGTCCAAAGCATGGGCTTGCTGAAGTGCGGCGTGGCTAGCATAATTCAAGTGATTGAGATGATTGCGGTACTCTGCTGGGGTTAAAACCTGCTGGACTAGGGCCCAGAGGTCCCGAGAATCAGCTTGATAAACTGAGATGGTAGTTCTCAGATAATCCACGAAAGCAGCAGGACATTTCTTCCTGTCTGGGATTGCAGCCAGAATAGCCATCATCACACTGGGTCTCCATGGGAAATAAATGTCTATCGTGGGCTGGGCGGCCGCCGTTACAGCATCAGGGTTTGGTATTTTCTTAATTGGCAACTGTCTCAGAGTCTCACTAGGGGTCGCTCCAGTGGATTCCTCTGGCTCTTCAAAGACTTCAATGTCCTTCCCTTCCACTAGGGGGAGCTCCAGCTCCTCAGAACCATTCCCATCCTCTTTCTTTGTTCTCATACTTTTCTGTCCTACCATATCGGTCTGAAGGGATCTAGGTGGTATGCGTGATTGTTTCTGGTTAGGATCAGGCCCCTCTCTCATTGTCCGAGATCGGGTCCTAGAGCTAACTGGGCTTGTTGAACAGAGCTCCCCTTCTCTAACAGACGGCGAAGATGCTGAAATAGGACCAAATTTATCAGCCGAAGGGGCTGGAGCGGCTGGCGTGATTTGAATCTGGGGAGCAGTGACCGGATATAAATTATGATACCCTGATGGTTCCGGAATTAGTGCAGACAATGCTAGTGGTGCAGTCGGGACATGGTCCAATTTTCTGGGTCCTCATTGCCTTCTGTCAATGCAAGGCCAGCCATTGAACTACGTAGCTCCCTTTTTTTTTACGCGAGTCCACCATCTCTTTACTTGCGTGTTTTTTGAATGCACACCCCTTTTTCAAGATCTCCAGAGTTTTCTGGTTCCCCCTTTCACTAATTGGAATCCCCATTTTAAGGGCATTTTCTTGCCAACTTAATAACATGATCTTATCCCTCTCATGTTGACAATATTGTCTCCATAATCTAATTAACTCTTTAGCTTTCATACTTTGGCTCTCTTTTTTTTTATTTGCCTATTTATAACCAATGGCAATTTTTGCTACTTGGCAAAATTATTTAAAAGGTTTTAACAGTGTTGTTTTAAAACTTAAAATGTTTGAAAATTCAAATTGAATTACTGCAACCTGCAAGCTTAGCTCTGATCTCAACTTAGAACTGAATTTACGATTTGCTTAACATAAACTTGCATAACTTTTGCAACTTAATTAATTCTTTATCTTAATAATTTTTCTTTTAACAAGTTTTTCTTACATTCACAAAAATGTTGGCCGCTATCAATGAGGGAGCAGTTAGCTGCGGATTTATACCGGAGCAAAATCAACTGTCATCTCCAGATTTACATTTTTTAAAACGGTGTCAGTGAGTTTCTTTAAGTTTATATTAATTCACAAATAAAATGAGATAAACATTATTTCAAGTAATTCAAACTTAAGATTCTGGCAATTTCAATCAATTGCTTGCTAAAATAATTAACTCTTCTCAAAGAGGTGGAGAATTCCACTAGTTTCCTTTAATTAATTGAAAACGTAACTTTGCTGGAGTTTCACTGACTCAAAAGAAAGGTATCCAGGGCGAAATTCTCCGTTATCGGCGCAAAGTCCGCCGATCGGCGCAAAAAACGGCGCAAATCTGACTTGCGTCATGCCGGAAAAATGGTTCAAAAGTCTCCGGCCCGAAATGGGCTAGCAGCGACGTGACGGGATCCTCGCTTGCGCACGTGGTTCACGCCATGCAGCGTCATACACGCCGCACGGCGTGACGGCTCATAAGGCCACGCTGCTCCCCCCCACCCGACCGGAACACCCGACCGGAACACCCGACTGGATGGCTGGCCGCCGCTCAGCCCCGATGTTCCAGTCACGGGATGTGGAGGCGCTCCTGGACGCAATGGAGCAGAGGAGGGACGCCCTGTATCCCGGGCACGGCCGCAGAGTTGCCCCACGCCACAGCCGGCGTCTGTGAAGGGAGGTGGCAGAGGCCGTCACCGCTGCGGCCCTGACACCACGGATAGGCACCAGTGCCACATGAAGGTGAACGACCTCGTCAGAGCAGGCAGGGTGAGCCTCCCCATATCTCCCCTCCCCCATATCCCCCCTCTCCCATATCCCCCCTCCCCCATATCCCCCCTCCCCATATGCCCCCCTCCCCCATATCCCCCTCCCCCATATCCCCCCTCCCCCATATCCCCCCTCCCCATATCCCCCATATCCCCCTCCCCATATCCCCCTCCCCATATCCCCCATCCCCCATATCCCCCCTCCCCATATCACCCATATCCCCCCTCCCCCATATCCCTCACTCCCCCATATCCCCCTCCCCAAATCCCCCCTCCCCATATCCCCCCTCCCCCATTTCCCCCCTCCCCCATATCCCCCCTCCCCATATCCCCCTCCCCCATATCCCCCCTCCCACATATCCCCCCTCCCCCATATCCCCCCATATCCCCCCTCCCCCATATCCCCCCTCCCCTATCCCCTCTCCCCCATATCCCCCCTCCCCCATATCCCCCTCCCCATATCCCCCTCCCCCATATCCCCCTCCACATATCCCCCCTCCCCCATATCCCCCCTCCCCCATATCCCCCCTCCCCATATCCCCCCTCCCCCATATCCCCCTCTCCTATATCCCCCATATCCCCAAGTGAATCCAGCCCTAACCTTAACCTCTGCAATGCACGCGCAACCGATGGCGTGCATTCATATACCTGCCTAACACTGTTGCCTTTTACCCCTGCCACCACCCCCACCCACCCACCCCCCCCCCCCCCGCCACAGGAGAAGCGCGCACACAACAAAAGGGAGCATTTGAGGACTGGAGCAGGCCCCGCTGATGAGAGGCCACTGACCGAACACGAGGAAAGGGCCCTGGAACTGGCTGGCGGACCTGACGACCGGGAGGTTGCTGATGCAGAGGTCGGGGGCGTACTAGCAAGTGAGCCACCGACAGCCCGTCCCCATAGCCCCCCCTCCCCCACATCCCCCCTCCCCCATATCACCTGATCACTGCCTGCGTGTCTAACCGTGCATGCTTCATTGTGTATCGCAGGAGCAAACGTCGAGGCACCCATCCCCGCAGATGCAGACCGCCTGCAGGATGCCCCTCGGAGGCCACGGGAGATGGAGAGACCCGGACCCTCCGGCATGCGACGCCCGCAGGATGCCCTTCGCACACCACGGGAGACGGAGAGACCTGGAGCAACAGGGAGACGACACCCCCGTCACGTGCGGGAGCGACGACGCAGGCGTGTGCCACCCAGCGACGAGGGGGGCAGCCACAGACCCCCGTCACATCCGAGCCAGGACACCACTACCCAGGACACCACTACCCAGGACACCACTACCCAGGTCACCACTACCCAGGACACCACTACCCAGGACACCACTACCCAGGACACCCCTACCCGGGACAGCACTACCCAGGACACCCCTACCCGGGACAGCACTACCCAGGAAGACGAAATACCGGAGAGTGACTCAGAGTGGATGGGTGGAGGCGAACCCCCACCCCAAAGTGCCATGGACTCAGAGTGGGACAAAGAGCACGACACAACGCCACTGCTGTCACCAACACCCTCCACCATCGCAGAAACACTCACCTCGGTTGGGCACTTTAGTGATGAGGCGTCTGGTACACTTGCTGGTGCGTACAACACAGCCGTCCCGGTACAGCAGGTGGAGGTAGGAGGAGCAGAGGGACCGGGCGGTCGGAGGGCAGCCCAGCCCAAGCGAACATCTGCCGCCCAGATGGATCCCGGGTTCCTGGAGTTTCCACACCCACACATAAATCCGATGCAACCACCGACCCGGAGACGAGCTAAGAGGGTGACGGGCGGCTTGCGGCGGCTGCAGTCGCAGGTGGAGGAGTCCACCCGTGTCCAGGAGCTGGAAGTGGTGCCGGTCATGCGTGCCACCCAGGCCGACACCGCACGGGTGGCGTCCGCGGTGGAGGCAATGAGTGCGACGGTGTCAGACATGGGGAACGGTTTGCGAGGCCTGGGGCTTTCCGTGCAGGCGGCATCTGTGGCCCAGGAAATGGCTGTCCTCTCACAGGAGGCCATGAGCCAGTGCCAGCGCCAGATGGCAGAGGCGCTCAACACCATAGCCCAGTCTCTGCAGGCCATGGCCCAGTCTCTGCAGGCCATAGCCCAGTCTCTGCAGGCCATCGCTGAGGGCATCGGCGCCAGTGGCCATGTGCAAGCCGGCGTCGCACTGTCACGGACAGGGTTTGCCAACACCCTGGGCTCCATGGCTGCAAACCTGCAAACCCCTGTCGATACCAGCACGGGCCTCCCGGACGGGCAGCGCCAGATGCCGGGGGGGCGTCGGATGGCCAGTCCGTTCGCATCCCCCACCCATGTAGAGGCCTGGGGGCCATCGGGCACCCCGAGGGAGGAGGAGGTGCTGTGGTCCGTCCCGGGTCCCCCTGTAGGGGAGGTCCGGGAACACTGCGACACCTCGGACTCCCCCCCTTCCGTCCCTGGTGCATCGGGTGGGCAACGGGCAGGACAGGCTGGCAGCTCGCCATCCCAATCGCCCGGGCCGCAGCCTGGCCCATCTAGGCCAGGACGCCCCAGGAAGCGGCCGCCAAAGGGATCCAGTGTCAGAGGGCAGGAATCACAGGAGTCCACCTCCAGTTCTGCTGTACCGTCTGGGGAACCACGTAGACGTAGTCAAAGGGCCCGTAAGGCCAAACAATTAGACACTGAGTAAGTTGGCACGGGTGCAGGGCACAGATGAGTTTTAGGGGCTAGGGCACGTGCATGAACTCGTTATTAAAGTCAATGTTACACCTACAGAAGCTGCCTTTGTGCTCTGTCCAAAGCGTGCGGGGGTGTCATGTACGTTGAGCGCAAGTGTGTGTGTGAGGGGTGGTCTTACCTCAGCCCCAGGTGAGTCTGTCCCCTTCCCCCTGGGCCGCCATCAACATCCCCCCGGGCAGAGGACGGGACCGTGCGCTGCAGTGTCGCAGCCGCATGCAGGGATGGTACGGGTGGATGGTGGTACTGTGGCCATGGGTCAGACATAGTCCAACGATGTGGAGCCAGGAGCTCACCGCAGGGCGGGTTGTCATCATCCTCCATGGCCTGCAATAGACACGCGTCCACCAGCAACTGTGTGAGCCCGGCCGTTGTGCCGCAGGTGGATCGGCAATGGGGGGGGGGGGGGGTGGTGTGCATGCGGGTGGGGTGGGTGGGGTTGGGGAGGGGGGTGAGGGTGCTGGGTGGGTGGATGGGTGACGGGATTCAAAAGGCTGCTACAGGTCGGTGGCTAGGTGTCTCTACCGGATAGCGATCGTTGGATTCAAACTTACAGTTGCCGGTGGCTGGTCTTGCGAAGGTCTCGAGCAGGCGAAGAGGAGAGAGAGAGAGACCTGAACTTGGACCTTCACTTTTATAGGGCCCAGGGGCTTCCCGCCTCCCGGGGCGGCCATTGACCCTGAGTCCCAAGTGATTGGATTCTGTCCCCAATCTCTGGGGTCGATGTGTCCAATGGTGAGGCGATTCCTCGATCGGGGGGTGGTCGCTCACCTGTCTTTGTTTCGGCCACTGCAGGCGCCGACAGGTCTGGCCCGGTATTCAATTGCTAATATGTTGCAATTGTTCCCGGGGATAGCCGATTTAACTGCAGATGTCTGAATAGATGGGCTGCAAACAATCCTGAATGCAACTGCGAATACCTGGGTTGATGGGCTGTTGATAGCCCTGAGTATCGATCTGGGCTACCTTCCCAGAGCCGAATATGCAAAACTGTCTGCAGCTGCCTGCTTGTGTCTTCTTGGCTGCTTTTCCCAGCAGTCTTTTGGGTTAGCCGTTTTAAACTGGGTTTTGGCAAGATTAATCAGAACGCAGCCATTTTACATGGCTACAGTAGGATGCGTGAGTGCCAGGAAGTGAAATCTGCTGCGTCCTCTGTCAGGATCAACTGGAATAAATGTTCTGGACTTCTGGTCAGTCAGTGGCAGATGGACGTCCTACCGGACGTTCTCAGCCTTTCACCTGGAGCAGGACCAGTCTCCTCTATCTGCACGTCCATTTCTGCCCCACTGAGAAATCCTGACTGGCAAACTGACGGGAGCTAGAGGCCAAAGTCACCACTCTCCTGAGACACTGGGCAAGACCATTCTGATTGCTATCCTACAGAGGTCGAATGTTGGTCATAAACCAGTTGACCACCTCCACATTGTCGTACCAGCTGGTCACTTTGACCCCTCCCCCGGAGATGGTCACAAAAATTGGGCAGATGATCATCGCCTTTTTCTGGGAGAAAAGACTGCACTTGGTTTCTGCTAAGGTTCTGAGTCTCCCGCTTAGGGAGGGCGTTCAGAGGCTGGTGTGTCTCTGCACTCAAATAGTGGCCTTTAGCCTTCACACGCTGCAGCGAAACCTTTACGTTGAACCTCCTCCTACCCTTGATGATGGATTTCTTCCGCTAGGTGCACGGCCTTAATTCTGACGTGCAGCTTCTGTTCATAGACCTGAGGGGCCTTTTTTACTCCTTGCAGGCACTTACCATCTTTTACCAGGACCAGACCAAAGTCTGGAGCATGGTTGCCTTGCACCGCAGTCCTCCATCAGGAGATGTAGCTATCATCAGGGATACACTGCTCAAGAATCCACACCTCCACCACTATACGTTCAGGTGGCTGGAGGAGAGATGGGCTGTGGCTGCTAAGGTGACCAGAATCTGGAAAATGCTGGAGGAGTGGGCTGGGTGACCTCTTTTGAACTGGCACGTCAGGCGTCGGTGGGCACCCGACCCGTGGCCGATGCCATCCAACGCCTTAAAATGGTCGTGTTCGGTTCTGATGGCACATGAGGTCTCAAGGATGCCCAGGTGCTTGGTGGACTATCATCTGAGTATACCCCTGCTGGAACAGACTTTCACATGAGCCCCAAGCCCTGAACCCTCCCATAGGTGCCGGTGTACCCATAATTCAAGTCATCTTGTGGAAATTCCCTCCGTGCTCTTTACCTTAGCATGGAGAGTTTTCCTACATGAGCAGCTGCTGTACACTCTTCACCGCCTTGTTTTCGCCCACCATCCGGACACACACTTGTTGCCATCCAGCGGCGGAGATGTCTGGTGGAGGTGTCTTACGTCGGAGTCCTTCCCCTTGCCATCGCGTGTCTGGGGTAGAGGGTGTTGCTCATAGCAGTCCCGTAGAACCATCGCTTGCATTGATTCATGGGCTCCCAAGATGCCTGTGTCTTTTGTGGCCTTGTGGAGTCCCTGGACCACGCATATGTAAGTTCTGGGCTACACCCCCTTTTTATTTTCTGAGAAATGTCTTACTTTGTTTTTGGCTGCACTTCTGATGTTCTGGCACCCGGTGTTGAGGGGGGTGGGGAGGAAGGAGGTTCCCCTCATGGGCCTGCTTCTGGGACTAACCAAGTTGGCCATTAACAGCTCCAGACAGCAGGTGGTCGAGGGAACCGTCCGTCCCTGCTGTTTGCCCTCTCCCATGGCTCTTTTTGCTGCCGGTTGTCCCTGGAAAGGGACCATGTGGGGTTCGCCGACACCATCGAGGCCTTCCATGCCCGGTGGGCACCACGAGGACTGGGGTGCGCTTTATCGACCCCTTTAATCACATTTTGTTTTGATGTGTCCGTTTTCTTTTGAGATTCTGTTTACTTTGATGCAATATCCCTTTAAGGAAATGCATTTTTACTTTATCCCACAATTCATTGGTTTAATTTATTTGGTTAACGAAAAGAAACACACAGCTCTGGTGCCTTCAAACTTTATACTTATGTATAACTGTTTTCATGTGCCTCGTATTAATAACAAATTTACCAAATCCCTTATGAGCGATTGATTCCTTGTGTCTTGAACAGTAAATAATCCCAAAGTATTATATCATCATAATAACACGGCATTCGCCACTTGTTTATCGCTATAAGAATATGTGTTCCTGGAAACTTTTATCCAAGTTTCATTTGGAAAAACAGCACCTCTGAGTCTCCAGTAGTCCCTCAGCGATCCACTCGTGTGTTACCCGAGCTAACACGCCGAGTTACTGGAGTGTGATTTGAACACACAACCTTCGGATTTGATGGCAAGTGCGTTGGCCTGGAGCCAGGCTGATGTTATTAATGCAGATTGAATTCCTGTAAAAACATATAATACTGCAGTAAAATCTGCTCCATTCACATTGCAGTAAGTTCACAATTCCAGTCGTAACAAGCAAACCACTGCACAAAACGTATATTCAACTTTAGGGCTGAGAAGATCAAAGCTGTAAGCTTCTGGCTGGGGAAGCTAATATTGAAGACACAGACTTTACAGTGCAGAAGGAGGCCATTTGGCCCATCAAGTCCGCACCGGCCCTTGGAAAGAGCACCCCACCTAAGCCCACACCTCCACCCCATGCAAGCCCACAGCTCCACCCTATCCCAGTAACCCCACCTAACCTTTTTAGACACTAAGGGCAATTTACAGTGGCCAATCCACCTAACCTGCACATCTTTGGACTGTGGGAGGAAACCGGAGCACCAAGAGGAAACCCACGCAGACAGGGGGAGAATGTGCAGACTCCGCACAGAGTGACCCAAGCCGGGAATCGAACCTGGGACCCTGGAGCTGTGAAACAGCTGTGCTAACCATTGTGCTACCGTGCTGCCCCTTTGCCATAGTTTGTGTCAGCAAACTGGTTTCGCAATGGAATGCAATGCCGTGTTCTTTGCTGGTATCACAGTGTGTGATACACACTAAAGCCAGAATGCCAGGTCACACTGTTGCTAGAGTTCGGGAGGACCATTTTGTGTCAACACGTCCAGACTGTGGAGAATTGCCGAATGTCAATACGTTTGAGATAGGCAGCCTGTCCATCCCGCCTGTACCAACGGCACTGTCACAAGAACACATCGGCGAAATTATGGTAATAGTGCAAATATAACCGACCGATCAATTTGTTATCTGCCTTTAAAGGAACAATGGACGGAACTTTTCCATTTCTGCACAGAGTGTTGGCAGAGGCGGGAAAACTAGCGTGTAGCTGGCCGGTTGCACAGCTGACTTTTCTCTCCACCTTGTGCAGTGGTCTGGGCAAAAAGAAATTGGGGACGTGGCCCATGTAGTCAGGTTGGTGGGGCGGGGCTGGAAAAAGCGGGCAACGCCAGGAAACCCAAGATCGGGGCACCCTTTTAATCTTAGTGAGGGGAGAGGTCCCAATGTGGGGAGACAAAGGGCGGGAAAGCCCACTGAAGGATGTCAATGTCTTGTACCTTCCTGGGCGGGAACCTCTATACGTCACTGGCGGTGGTGTGGGGAGAGTCAGAACATGAGATCTTGCCGGCGAGATTCTTGTTTACCAGCTCTCGCAGGATTTTGCACTGGGGCAAACGTGGGCGCAAAATCCCCTCCAATGTGTAGAAAATGCATGGGCTGCAAAGTTCCTCTGTGTTTAATGGATCTCCCTTGGCATTGTGGAGAGTGAGATGGAGGGAACAAGGAGACTGTCACAATGTATAATATAATCACTGAGACCGTTAACTCTGCAGTTCATCTGTTGTGGAGTGCAAAGAAATATATATATTACTTGCTGCATGGATGGTATTATTCATTTTAGATCATGCTGTGGCTTCAAGGAAACTTGCAGGGAGACAGACCATGATGTTTTTCAAAATTGTGCCATGGGTCCAACTGAGTGGACAACAGAATATGACAAAGCTGAAAAGCACTTCTGTCTCCATAATGCACAGGAGATTCAATCTAGATGACTTGCTGAAGTCGTTATAGTGGGACTTGAACCCTCTGAAATGGAGGCAATAATGCTTCTCCTGAGCCATGGCTGTGAAGGAAAAAATAGGTTACCATGTGGAATAGGATGTGTGTTTTATCCAAAATGGTAACATTATTTTGAGTTCTTTAAATTAATGGTCTTCACTAAGAGTTCAGGTAAGACCGGCAGGATTCTCCGTTCCTGAAACTAAGAGACTGAGACTACAGGGCAGGATTCGTGGATTTCCACAACAGCAAAACTGGCACCCCACCTGGACTGATTCAGTGTCCGTTGAGGGGCTAGCACCAGCGCAACATGTAACACAATCGATTCCAAAGAGAAAAGGTGCGGGATTCGCCAGATTCACGATTGACACTCAGGAGGCTGACAAGCTACACATCATGTACACACTTCACTCCCCACACACACTCAGCCAACAAGATGGCACTGGCTGTGCTGGAGCATGTCCAGCCCGCTGACGGGTCGACTGGAGTCAAACGGCACCCAGGGGGGTGCCCTGGGTGCAGACCCATATGACCCGAAGTTCATCGTGGGCAGTCAGCGCCATGCGCAGCTGCCTTGCAGGCTGTGGCAATGGTGTTCCAAGCCCGCCACGGCCCGCTACTCCATCCGGCCCTAGCAGAAGCCCCCCGGCCAGCGGCACGACTGTCATCAAGCTATGGCCATGTTGGACACTTTCCGAACCCCTTCTCTCTCCCTCAGCAGCCATGGAACCTGTTTCACGATGTTTAAAAGCACAAGTGAACCTCGGCTTTGGGGTTTCACCCGAGTGGAGGCGGAGAATCGCGGAGGCCCCGGGGAATACCAGGTCAGGCCCGCTAATGATATGCCAATGGCGTTTACTGTATTCACGGCGATGGAGAATTGTGATTTGGCGTGAAACCGGCGCCTGCCACGATTTCAGAACCGATTCTACATCCAATCGCGTTTCCCGATTCCGGCGTCACCCGACAGAGAACCCGGCCCAAAATGTTTTGTTTGATCGGTCGACCAGTTGATAGGTTGGAGATATATTTATGGAGGGAGGCGCTGCAGCACTCAGTATTTTGTGATTGTTTTGCTCCTGTATGCAAGGAAAATATCCTAATGATAAAAATGATGTTAGTTTTAAAAGTGTAAGCTTTCTAACCTTCACACCTACCAAGGCAATCATTTTTTTAATTCATTGGATGTGGGTGTCGTTGGCGGGGAAATCATTTATTGCCCATCCCACTCGGCTATTTCAGAGTCAACCACATTGATGCCAGGTGGATGCCAGACCAAGAAGGGTGGCAGATTCCTTCCCAGTGAATTAGTTAGGTTTCTAGGACAATGGTTAGTATTCATCATTGGACTTTATTCATCGTCAGACTTTTAATTCCAGATTTTCTATTGAATTCACGTTTCACGATCTGCCTTGGTGGAATTCGCACCCATACACCAGAGTTTCTGGATTACGAGTCTAGTGACAATGCCACTGTGCCGCCATCTCCCCTGTTGTCAGTTTGGTTCAACCTCTCTCTTGTGTGCTGTAACTATGGTGATGTGCATCAACGTAAATGCATGTAGGCTAGCTAGACACTAGAGGGAGCACTAGAGACATCACACACACACACACTCAACCAATAGATCAGTTAGATAGGATATGACCAATGGACATTCACGATACACACAGAGGTGACACAACCACAGGAAGGCATTACACCAACCCATATATAAAGGACACCACACACATGATCTGCCTCTTTCCAGTGGAGACAGTCAGTGAGTAGAGACACAGGGTTGATTCAATGTCACTCCCACCACGTGGACTGGAGCAACTGGTTAGTCAGTCTGGGTAGTTATAGTAGGATCAGCAGTAGTGTTGAACCCAAGTAATAGAAGTGTAAATAGTTTAATAAACGTGTTGAAGTTATCTCCATGTCTGAACCTTCCTTTGTCAAGTGCACCACAAGGAAGCCGCTTATGTTACACCTAGAACATAACAAATCATGGTACCAGCAGTGAACTGTTTCAATCCATATAGCCATACCTCAGCGTACAGTGACAACCAGCAACGACACCCAGGCAAGATGTTCGAGATCTGGGTTCCGCAGCAGCTCCAGCGCCACGGCGATCTCCGCGAAAACTGACAGGTATTCCGGCAAATGTTTGAAATCTTCCTGGTAGCAGCCGACCTAAAAGACGTGGCCGATGCTGAAAAGACAGAGCTTCTGCTCACCATTGCCGGTGCCAGAGCAGAAGAAATCTTTTAAAAATTCAAATTCTCCAAAGGGCAAAACAGGAGCGACTTCCAGGCAGTCCCGGACAAATTCAGCAAATACTGTGAGGAAAACACACTCCAACCAGCAAGAAAAGGTAAGAGAAGCACCAGTACTCACCGCGAGGCCGAGATCCCGGAGCATAGAACAATTTTGATCGGTGGCCATCTTTCTAAAGGGACTGCACTTGCGCAGTTGCGCGAGAAGCGCACAGAACGGGAAGGTCCGTTTGCGCAAGACGCAGCGCATGCGCAATCATGAAAACGGCCCCTGGTACAGGAACAGCGATGTGCGCATGCGCAAGAGCTTCCTACGTATGATGTCACATGCGTCATGACTTCAGAGGCCCCGGACCACGCCCACTTAAAGCAGAAACATCCCAAATCAAAGAAAAAATCTTTAAAAGCCGTAAAACAACCTTCTTTCACCTGTCACTGGAATGACAGCACAATGCCTCAAATTGAACCAGGAAATGAAATTAACCTCCGAAGAACCCTGCAACAAGCAGTTACCTGCACCCAAACCAATGATTCCGACCTTGAATACTTCGAAACCGACCTTTACATTTTCTCTGGACCATGCGAGCCCAATGCCAGCTCCAACGCAAACAGTGATGATATGGTCCTAGAAGACAATGACTTAGACAAACCTTTCACCTTGGGAGACTACCCCAGTACCAAATCCGAACCGCAACTAGATGTGTTGCACATTGACGACCCCGACGACGAGTTCTTCGGATTTGAGGATCTTCAGCCCAGCAGATATGACATCCTGACTCCTAAGTGCAGAATTATGCTGCAGCCTGAAACCAAGAGACAGAGAGCAGTACAAGCCCACAGAGAGCGGCCTGCTGCCACACAGAGCGTGGTCCACGCACCGCTCTGGGTTCTCGACTCTATGAAAGAAGACACGCAAGACCCCACACCGCAGTGCTTGCATGAACAAGAAGTGACTCCAGTGTCACAAGCCTCCACAGCGAGCTCGTGGACAGACTCCACAATTGCAGAAACGCAAGACTCCAGAGCGCAGTCCTTGCACGAACAAGAAGTGACTCCAGTGTCACAAGCCTCCACAGCGAGCTTGTGGACAGACTCCACGATAGAAGAAACGCAAGACTCCAGAGCACAGTCCTTGCTCACACAAGACGTGACTCCAGTGTCACAAGCCTCCGCATTGAGCTCGTGGAGAGCCTCCACGATAGAAGCAACGCAAGACTCCGACGCGCAGTCCTTGCAGAACAAGACCATGAGGGTCTAGCAACATCCTATGACCAACTAGCGGCAGACGATGCAAGTCTGCCATGCTCAAGTAAACAGCAAGAAGACGATGACAGTCTACCACGCTCCAGTGCACAGCAGGACGACCATGACGGTCTATCATGCTACAGTGAAGAACAAAGCGACGATGACAGTCCAAGCCCAAATGAAGGACAACAGCAAGACAATGACAGTCCACCCACATTGTTTGCACCATCAGATGAAGACTCTGACAATTTACCCAACCCAAGTGAACAACAAGCAGCTACTGAGGCTCTATCCACGGTATGTGAGACAAGTAACGACAGCATCCCACTTCCCATGCAAGATGTGCAAAGTGACAGACCTCAGCTAGTGTGTATAGAGGCACTCGACGATCACTGTGAGACCACTGGTGACTCCGGTGACACCACGATACTTCCACCCTCATTCGCTCGAACCTCTCCATAAGTCAATGCATTCCTGAATGTTCCGACTCCAGATGTGCAGCTTCAAGAAATCTCAGCTGACTCCAGTGAACCTGCTAAGACTCCGGACGGGGACCATCAACAAACCAACACTGACTCAGTTAAAACAGTAAGAAGTCTTATAACACCAGGTTAAAGTCCAACAGGTTTGTTTCGATGTCACTAGTGCTCACCCCAGTCCAACGCCGGCATCTCCACATCAGTTAAAACAGACCAGACTCCAGATGGGGAGCAACCAAACGCCAACTCTGATTCACGTAAGCCGGACTTTACTCCGGACAACCTCAGTGATGGCACGCTCAGGGTGACAGCAGATGCCACAACAACAGGAGATGGATCATTTAACAATCACACTGGGTCAGTAATAACAAGCAGCGGCTACAGTCCAAGAGGAATACACCAATATTCACCACAGCTATATCCACACACTTTTTCCACACCCGCAGTGCAGCCAATTACAGCTCATGCTGGACAAACCCAGTATTCAGGCATGCAGCAGCCAGCTGTCTATGCAGCATATTCTCAAACAGGCCAGCACTACGGATTGCCCACTAATGGAATCAAGACCGAAGGAGGGCTACCGCAAGCGCAATCTGCACTACAGACTGGATGCCTTAGTTACTGCCCAGGATTTGCTGCACCCCAGCCTGGCCAGACGGCATATTCCTATCAGATGCAAGGTTCTAGTTTCACACCATCACCAGGTATTTATGCGAGCAGCAATTCTGTTTCCAATTCGACAAGCTTCAACGGTTCTCAGCAGGATCACCCTTCCCGCACAGCATGTGGCCAGAACCAGTATGTACAGTCTTATCCAACTTCAACATATGGCACATCCATGACCTCGAATGATACTGTTGATGGTACCTCTTCAACGTCAACACCTTATCAGCTACAAGATGACATCCGACATCACCATCACAAACATCGAAAAAGAAAGGGACTCCAAATCAGACAGCAAAGTGATTTGACCACTTCTTGGTTCCTGTGGCACAGGGACATTGATGGTGTTCATAATCAAGAGAGACATTTGACTATGATGATGATGATTTTTGGACTCACACGAATGATTTGGACTGATTGTTTAATCACTGTTCCCATGACTTGTATATACCTTACCTTAACTACCTGTTTCTTGTTCAATTTTCTCAAAGTGTACAGAAAATATGTAACATATAAAAAGGGGGGGATGTGGTGATGTGCATTAATGTAAATGCATGTAGACTAGCTAGACACTAGAGGGAGCACTAGAGACATCACACACACACACTCACCCAATAGATCAGTTAGATAGGACAAGACCAATAGACATTCACGATACACACAGAGGTGACGCAACCATAGGAGGGCATTACACCAACCCATATATAAAGGACACCACACACATGATCTGCCTCTTTCCAGTGGAGACAGTCAGTGAGTAGAGACACAGGGTTGATTCAATATCACTCCCACCACATGGATTGCAGCAACTGGTTAGTCAGTCTGGGTAGCTATAGTAGGATTAGCAGTAGTGTCGAACCCGAGTAATAGAAGTGTAAATAGTTGAATAAACGTGTTGAAGTTATCTCCATGTCTGAACCTTCCTTTGTCAAGTGCACCACAAGAAAGCCGCTTATGTTACACCGAGAACATAACAAATCAGTAACCAGAGGTGGATTTACACTTTATGGGGCCCTGCGCTCACCTTTGTTTCTGGGCAGCACCCACCCCCCCCCCCCCCCCCCCCCCCGCCCCCCTCTGGACCACCCATGACGTCAGGCCCCTTCCGACCACACACCCTCGTCCCACAGAATGCAAAGGCATAAGTCACAAAAATACACAAATTGATCACTGCTTTAGCGCTTTTCAACTTGTGCGAATAATTGCTGAATTGAAACCCAAGCGCACCTCTTGTCAGAATGACAGTAAATATGGTCAATTTTGCAATGTTTGTATCCTGAGGTGAACAATCATGGAATTTGCTGACGAACAACAAGATGGAAAAATCAACCGATGACATCACTGCAACACAGGCCAGTGCAGAGCAGAATGAGCCAGTCCAGTGCAGGAGCAAATACTCCAATCAACAAGATGTATACTCAGTATAATTCAGAGTCTCATTCAGTCTCAAAAGTTAACATCCTTACTACTTCTCACAAAAAAGAAGTGATTGCCATAAATTCACGAGAGTGGAGTGTCCAGTGAGTGTGCAGTGAGTCCAAACCCAATATCAATGGTCCTGTCTGCAGGATTTTGTTCTTTGTCCTAAAGGTACTTTCTGAAGGCCAGTATTGAGAGTGATGGTGGTTACAACTATCAGCATGTGACCAGCTGCAGCCATTATATCAGACCAGCAATGGTCCATTTTGGCAAAAAGAATTTAAACAAGAAAACATGGAGGCCGGACAGGTTTTATGTTAATTCAAGCTCTGCATAAATTGGATTTATCTTTTAACTATGAAGCTGTGATTCTGGGTTTCAAACAATACTCACTCTACTCTTTGCCTGCCCATTCCCTCCTCACAAAGTGGGCGGGATTCTCCGACCCCCCGCCGGGTCGGAGAATCCCCCGGGGGGGGGGGGGGGGGGGGGCGGGAATCTCGTTCCTGGCAGTCCCGCCGGCGTGAAATGGACATGGTCCATCACGGCAGGACCTGGCTTGTAGGCCGGCCAGGTGAGTCCTCGGAGGGGCGCGGGGGGATACGACCCCGGGGGGGGGGGGGGGGGGGGGGGGACCCCCACGGTGGCCTGACCCGTGATCGGGGCCCACCGATTGCGCCGTGGGGGCACTCTTTCCTTCCGCGCCAGCCTCTGTAGGGCTCTGCCATGGCCGGAGCGGAGAAAAAAAACCCTGCGCATGAGCAGGAAACACGGCAGCAGGTCTGCGCATGGGCGGAACCACGGCAGCGGTTCTGCGCACGTGCCAATTCGCGCCGGCCCTTCGGCGCCAGTTGGCATGGCGCCAGCCCCTCCGGCACTGGCCTAGGCCCCGGAAGTGCGGAGGATTCCGCACCGTCCGGTCGGCCCAACGCCGGAGTGGTTCGCGCCGTTCTTGGCGCCGGCGTCGGTCCATCCGACCAGTTGCGGGAGAATCCCGCCCAAACTCTCCCTCCAAAATGCAACACAGCCCTCACACACGCTCCTCCAATGGTGCCCTCACCCCTCACACTCTTGGTCCCCATCCCCTCACAGTCTCCCTCCATCCCATTTGCACTTTCCTGATCTCACAATCTCACTTACCTCGCTCGCCTGGCCAAGGTAGCCTGGTGCTAGTAAGGCTGGAATCGGCACCTCGCGCCTTTCTGTTGTTGACTGGCCTGCCCTAACCCCTGGGAGCTGGTCACCTGCTCCAATCACTGTTCGATGGCTGCTGCCTCACCTTGGCTTGTGGTTTTTGCCTGACCTCAGCCCAGGGTTGAGAAACCAGCTGGCTGCACCTTTTTTCACAAAAGTAAAACACAGGGGGCTGAGTTCTCCACCGTTGGGATTCTCCATTTTGCCATCAGGCCAGGGGTTTCCTGACGGCGTGGGGCTGCCCCACAATGGGAAACCCCATTGACCAGTCGGCGAAACAGAGAATCCCGATGGCATGCCGCACCAGAGAAACCCGCCCAGGATATTCTGCCTCTGCCTCTGTCTCCCTCCTTGCCTAGTGACCTCTCAGTCCTCGCGCATGCGCACATCAATGTTTGGCCCCGTTTGTTTTCCCGCTCTAAAGGGACTCGTCCAAACAGAGTCTGATGTTGCCCTGCATTGCCTGTTGATAGTTGAGCCGATCAGCAAATGTAGAGTTATCAGACTCTCATTGGTGCCCACAGATACCATTGGCAGGGGTCCTATGTCTCGGCACAGTGAGTTTCACTGTAAATCCACCTCTGGCTGTAACATTTGAGCGACTCAGTGTGGGGGCTGGAAATTAACCATGGACTGAATGATGATAATACATTCCTATTATTAACAGTAGCATCAAGTCACAACATGAAGTAGTACAGAAAATATTGCACGGCAGGGTATACAAGGCTTTTAGAATCATCATAGAATCCCTACTGTGCAGAACAAGGCCATTTGGTCCATCGCATTTGCACCAACACTCTTAAAGAGCACTCTACCTCGACTTGATCCCCTGCCCTATCCCCACCTAATCTTTGGGCACTAAGGGGAAATCTAGCATGACAAATCCGCCTAACCTGCATATCTTTGGACTGTGGGAGGAGACCGGAGCACCCAGAGGAAACCCACGCACACACGGGGAGAACGTGCATACACCACACAGTCACCCGAGGTCAGAATTAAACTGGGCCCTTGACGCTGTGAGGCAGCAGTGCTAACCACTGTGCCACCATGTCACAATTTAGAAAATATATGAACGATCTCCCTCTGTGCTGTAGTGAGTCTGCCTTGATCGTCCTTTGAGATCGACAAACTGGAGCCGGCGGTGTTGGTGCTGTCGTGGTCGAAGTTGACTCCGGGAGTGTGCCAAAATCCTCTTCATCAACGGGGGTGGGCAGGGGAGGACGGACGGTCCTAGGGGGGGTGATGGGGGCGGCGGGGGAGGGGAGGGTGGTGCCGGGGGCGATAGGGGTGGTGCGGGGGTGGAACTTGCTGGTGCCAGGTCTCTGAGGGAGACGGTATCCTGGCGACCGTCGGGGAACGCCATGTAGGTATACTGTGGGTTTGCTTGGAGCAGGTGCACCCTTTCCACCAATGAATCTACCTTGTGGAGCTGCAAATGTTTACGGAGAAGCGGGGTTCCCGGAGCTGTGAGCCAAGTTGGGAGAGATACCGCGGATGTGGACTTCCTGGGGAAGGCGAAAAGACATTCATGCGGTGTACTGTTAGTAGCAGTGCAGAGTAATGAACAAATGGAATGGAGTGCATCAGGGAGGACCTCTTGCCAGCAGGAGGCCGAGGGATTTCTGGACTGTAGGGCCAGCTGGACGGCCCTCCCTTTCGTCCAATTCGCCCTTTCTACCTGTCCGTTTCCCCGGGGGTTGTAGCTCATCGTTCTGCTGGAAGCGATACCCCTGCTGAGCAGGAACTGTGTAGCTCACCACTCATGAATGAGGCTCCCCTGTCACTGTGGATGTAGGCGGGGAAGCCAAACAGAGTGAAGATATAATTAAGGGCTTTAATGACAGTGGCAGACGTAATTTCGGGGCATGGGATGGCGAAGGGAGCCGGGAGTATTCATCGATCACACTGAAGAAAAATGTGTGTCGATCGGAGGAGTGGAGGGGCCTTTGAAATCCACGCTGAGGCGTTCAAAGGGGCGGGAGGCCTTCACCAGGTGCGCGCGGTCCGGCCGGTAGAAGTGCGGTTTGCACTCCGCACAGACCTGGCAGTCCTTGGTGATCATCCTTACTTCCTCGACGGAGTGGGGCAAATTTTGTGCCTTAATGAAGTGGTACAACCGAGTGACCCCTGGGTGACAAAGGCTGTCATGTAGGGCCCGAAGTCGGTCTACCAGTGCGCTGGCACATGTACCTCGGGATAGGGTGTCTGGGGGCTCGTTGAGTTTGCCAGGGCGATACTTAATCTCGTAATTATAGGTGGAGAGCGCGATTCTCCACCGCAAGATTTTATCATTTTTGATCTTGCCCCGCTGTGTGTTGTTGAACATGAAGGCTACCGACCGTTGATCAGTGAGGAGAGTGAATCTCCTGCCGGCCAGGTAATGCCTCCAATGTCGCACAGCCTCAACGATAGCCTGGGCCGCCATTTCGACGGATGAGTGCTGAATTTCGGAGGCATGGAGGGTGCGGAAAAAGAATGCCACGGGCCTGCCTGCCTGGTTGAGGGTGGCGGCAAGGGTGACGTCCGATGCGTCGCTTTCTACTTGGAAAGGAAGTGTTTCATCCACAGCGTGCATTCAGCTTTGACAATATCAGCTCTGATCCGGGCGAAAGCCTGTTGGGCCTCGGCCGTCAGGAGGAAATGAGTGGACTGTATGAGTGGGCGGGCCTTGTAGGCATTGTTTGGGACCCATTGTGCGTAATACGAGAAGAACCCCAGGCAGCGTTTGAGGGCCTTAGGGCAGTGGGGGAGGGGGCGCATGCGGTTGGGATCGGGCCCCAGAACTCCGTTCTGGACTACGTAGCCGAGGATGGCTAAGCGGTTTGTACGGAACACACACTTCTCCTTGTTATACGTGAAGTTGAGGAAAGTGGCGGTGCGGAGAAATTTAGCGAGGTTGGCGTCATGGTCCTGCTGATCATGGCTGCAGATGGTCACATTGTCTAGGTACGGAAACGTGGCCCGCAAGCCGTACCGGTCGACCATTCAGTCCATCTCCCTTTGGATGACCGAAACCCCATTGGTGACGCCGAAGGGGACCCTAAGGAAGTGATATAGCTGGCCGTCTGCCTCGGAGGCGGTGTATGGCCGATCCGATTTACGGATGGGGAGCTGGTGGTAGGCGGATTTCAGGTCCACCGTTGAGAAGACCCGGTACTGTGCAATCTGGTTAACCATGTCAGATATGCGTGGGAGGGGGTACGCGTTGAGCTGCGTGTACCTGTTGACGGTCTGGCTGTAGTCCACGACCATTCGTTTTTACTCCCGAGACTTAACCACTACCACTTGAGCTCTCCAGGGGCTGTTGCTGGCCTCGATGACTCCCTCCTGAAGCAACCTTCATCGGACCTGATGAAGGCCTTATCCTGGGTGCTGTACCGTCTGCTCCTGGTGGCGACGGATTTGCAATCTGGAGTTAGATTGGCAAAGAGGGAAGGAGGATTGACCTTGAGGGTCGCGAGGCCGCACACAGTGAGAGGTGGTAAGGGTCCGCCGAATTTAAGGGTCAGGCTCTGGAGGTTGCACTGAAAGTCCAGGCCGAGGATAAGTGCAGCGCAGAGGTTAGGGAGGACGTAGAGGCGAAAACCGTGGAACTCTACGCCTTGGAAAATGAGCAGGACCGTGCAGTACCCCCGGATCGCTACGCGATGGGATCCGGAGGCCATGGAGATACTTTGATTGGTAGGGTGTACCTTAAGGGAGCAGCGCCTTACCGTATTCAGGTGTACAAATCTCTCGGTGTTCCCGGAGTCCAGTAGGCAGGAGGTCACATGGCCGTTGACTTTCACGCTGGTGGATGCGTTGGTCATAGTATATGGTCGGGACTGGTCGATTGCCATGGATGCGAGCCGTGGTTGATCGTTGGGTAGTGAGGCGGCCGTTGAGTTGGGGTCCTGAAACGCCGTTGGTGTCCATGTGCTGCGGGGTGGACAAGGTGGTGGCGCCCGGAGGTCCTGGGAATTACAAAATGGTGGCCCCCAGGAACGCACGTTGCGGGGGTGGATCAAGGTAGCGGCGCCCATGAAACGCACGTGTTGTGCAGGGGAGAAGATGGCGGCGCCCATTGTTCGCACATGGCCTGGGGAGGAGGGGAGGATAGCGGCACCCATTGTCCGTAACCGGGGGGGGGGGGGAGATGGGCGACCGCGAGAGATGGGCGACCGGGGAGATGGGTGAACCTGTAGTGCAGGTTCTACCGTACAACCGCTAATATCAGAACACAGTGGTTTACCATATCCCATGAATTATTTTTAAAAAGTATCTGGAAAGGCTTTGGAGATCAAAGGCAAGGCAGAGGCAATGAGCTTTGAGGAAGCTTTTAAAATATCAGAGAGAGGCAACGAGGGGAAGTTTTGAGGAGATCATTCCGAAGTGAGTGCGGGACAGAAATTAAACTGACAACAACCTTGGCCATGGGAAGCTTTCTGCAGCATGTCACGAGCCCATCCCGTTCTTGAATCTTCTCTCTCACTCTCTCTCTCACTCACACTCATGCTCAGACCAACACACAAAAACCTAATCTGCACGAGCTGGAATTCACACTGAACCTATCAGCAACATCCAGGTTTTTTTCCTCCAAATTCTTCATCCTTTATTCTTGTTTTTTTTATTAACACCCTGGGTTACATTAAATCCATTTCAGTAAAATCAGATGATAGCCATGTTGCTTGCAGCAGAAAGGACGGCGAGGTCAAGTGAAAACCTTCAGTACTGGCTGACATGTTGCCAGCTGTTTGACTGTGATAACCTGACACAGAGTCGTGGAAGAGACAGCTCTGGGAGTCCAAATTTCCCTATTCCATTTACTGATAGTGCATTCTCTCACTTCCTATTGAAGTTTTAGGCAGCCCTTCGGGAACAGATTGCAATGGACTTGAGAAATCACATTCCATTGTGTCACCATTGTTAATGTAAATGGCCTCACAGATTTGCCTCTGTGGCGTGTGAGATGTATTCACAACCTCGACTGCCACACAACTGGCTCTGGCAGTCTTATCTTTCCTTTGGATTCACACATTAAAACATCTATATATATACTCAGGTAAATCCCGGAAGATGTATAATTATGGAGGCTAAAGGTGAACAAGAGTTCCTTTTAATAAATTTAGAGTACCCAATTATTTTCTTTCCAAATAAGGGGCAATTTTAGCGTGACCAATCCAGCTAACCTGCACATCTTTGGGTTGTGGGGGTGAAACCCACGCAGACACGGGGAGAATGTGCAAACTCCACACGGACAGTGACCCAGGGAAGGGATTCGAACCCGGGTCCTCAGCACCGCAGTCCCAGTGCTAACCACTGCGCCACGTGCCTCCCCAAGAGCTTGTACTTTTAATGTATTATTCATATCCTCAGAACATCCTGAAATGTTTCTGACCCTATGACGTGCTTCCCAACTGTTTCCATTGTTGTAGCCAAAGGCAACCGCCATTTTGCACACAGCGAGATCTCATGAACAGCAATGGGATGAATGGGCAGGTCATCTATTCAGTGAAATAAGCAAAATACTGTGGATACTAGAACCTGAAATAAGAACAGGAGACGCTGGAAAAACTCAGCAGGTCTGCTAACATCCATTAGGAGAGAAACAGGGGGCGTAATTCAATGGAAAATTTTCAGAGTCCGGTTTTGGGTGCATTCGGCGGGGTGTTTCGCGATGGCCACGTTGACGAGACCGCGGGCCGCATTCAACAGCACTTTGTGCCAAAAATGAGTCCCCATGAGATTCACAACATTACTGGCTCCCTCACCATCTGATTGACCCGACTCGCCCCTCAGCATCTCGCCGCTATCAACGGGGAGCTTCTTTTAAATGCTCCCTCACCACTCGCTCCTAGTCAACCCCCACAAGCATGGCAACACGCAGACCTACTCCTCGCTTTGGGGATGGTGACTTCACAAGGAGCCTGCCACTCCTTAAATTGCGAAACCCTCCCGTCCCCGCCCCCCCAATCACTGGCTGATACCTCACACCCTTACAACGTCTGATCTTTGTGCTTGTCCCTTCGAACATCCTGGCGCCCACCAGCACAACCCTTCGTGTCCAGGTGTGGTGCCCACACATGCCACCTGCAATAGACCACCTGACCCATGAAGCTTGCGGCTCACAATGCCCTCTCTTTGTTCCGGTCGGAGAAGATAGCCCATAATAAACAGGAAAGGACCAAGACAGGGGGTAGAGTCTGAAAGATTCGAGTCCTCACCCCGATGACAAACGGGCTCTGGATCAACTGCCCCTTCACCAGATAACCTACCTGAAGTGGGTAGTTCATGTCAAAAATGATCCCTCCCTTTCACTGACCACATTCCATTTGCCTCGCAGGATCTTCATCTGATGAAGCCAGGCCATCTGGAATCATTTTCCCCTCCCCCCACCCCATCACTCAGGAGAACACTTCAGAGGAGAGCTCCAAGGTGACCACCGTTAAGGCATCACAGCTTTCACCTGCACCTTCCACCAGCGCAGGCACACACACCTCGGTGGGTGACATTAGTGGACAGGTGTCTGGGGCACCACAAAGTCACAGATGCACATCAGCTGGAGGCAGGAACATCCAAAGGAGACAGCAGTCTTCTGGATCCCAGGACTCAGCTGAGCCCCCATCAAATACCGAGCCTCTGGACATGTTTCTCCTAAAATGGATGCAAATGATAGGACACAGTTGTGACATTCTTGAGGGGGTGTCAGCGACTACAAGGCAGATTGGAGGAGTCTCAAAGGCTGCAGGTGCAAAAGCCGATGCCGACAATGTGCGGCAGTGGAAAACCTGGACCGCGACATCCGTAGCTTGAGTGGTGGTGCCCAAGGCATTGCTCAGTGAGAGATGACCATTGCTGAGGGCCTTGACACGATGTCCCAGTCGCTGAGGGACATGTCCCAGATGCAGGGGGACATTGCCGAGACACTGCAGAGCCTGGCCCTGTCACCGCGGAGCATCGCCGAGGGCATTGACACCAAGGTGCGGACTATGGGGAACCTGCAGGATTGGCAGCGCCAGATGTCTCACAGACCTCTGGAGCTCACTGCAGTTGCCACTGTGTCCATGCAGTCCCCCAGGGCTTGACGGGCACCATCAGGGAAGAGGAAATGCTCGAGGCCAACACAAAGCCTGCCACCAAGGAGACGACCCTGGTTTCCATTTCGTCCAAATCCCCCGCACCTGGCACAGGTGCATCTCAAGGGCAGTGGGCAGAATATGGTGGCAGGGCGATGCCAGTAATACCAGTACGTTGTGTTACATTACTTTACGTAATGTAGATATTACTCTTTGAACCAGCCGAGTTGATGAAATAACCAATAGTCTTCTTTGAAAGATTAACTAATTTAATGAGTAATATAAATAATATTATGTGAGTCCTTTGTGCTTAATACTCAACTAGTAAAAGAAATAAAATACAATCAAGATAACTAACTAACTGTAGAGTGTAATAATGAAATAACTTACAATTTCTCTCTCTCGAGCTAATATAGGTCTTGTCTGTTCACTCTTCTGAAGCACACTCGCTCAGAAAGAGCAGGAAAGTCTTTCTTATACCATCTGATAGTGAGACATCTAGTGTTGAAATTACTGTACTACATTTACATACATTGATCATGTATATTCATATATAGAGAGCACTACGGACAGAGCCCCCCGGTTCCAGGCCCTCCAGAGGACGTCCGCCAAGGGCATCAAAGGCCACAGGGCATGGAAGTAGCAGGCTGCCTCCACCTCTGATGTACACCCTGGCAACACACCTAGATGTAGCAGTAGACCTCGGAAGATCAAATGGAGAGAGGAGCACTGAGTGGGGAATGGAAATCTGGAACAATAAAATGTCTGCTATTAAAACATGTCACACATCATACATGTGAAGCCTCTGTCACGTTAGTCTTCATAGCGGGCCTTCCTGCACCCTGGCCCTGTCTCCTCCCCCCCTCCCCCACCCCACCCCCATGCACAGTGGTGCAAGATCAAAAGCCCCCAGTGTAGACCCCATTCAGATGATGGGTGTGAGCGCGCTGTCAGCAGAAAGACAGGAGTCAGGCTTTAGCAGAAACTGAGGAGCACCAGAGCTTTCCTCACAGCGAGTTATCTTCACTTCCAGCCTTGTATGGTGTCCTGCTGACTGGGCCAACACAGGCCCATCACCCTGGGGTGATGTTACATGGACCCTTGGAGGAGGGAACAGTGTGTTCAGGGAGGGAAATGGTGGTAAGGAGGAGGGGGAGGAAGGGAAATGTGGGGGTAGTCGCTGAGCCGACAGACACACAGCATCTTCGGAGGACAATCTGGAGATGATGTAGGGCGTTCCTGGTTCTCCTCGCATGTCGGAGCAATGCCACCGCAGACCTCCATCCTCCAGCTCCTCCTCGGGCTGGTCCTCCCATGCCTCCTTGGGCTGGTCCTCCCATGCCTCCTCGGGCTGGTCCTCCAGCTCCTCCTCAGGCTGGTCCTCCAGCTCCTCCTCGGGCTGGTCCTCCAGCTCCTCCTCGGGATGGTCCTCCAGCTCCTCCTAGGGATGGTCCTCCAGCCCCTCCTCGGGCTGGTCCTCCAGCCCCTCTTGGTCCACCTCCTCCTCTTCAGATGAGGCTGCATGTCCCTCCTCCTCCTCCTGCTCCTCCTCCTCCAGCATGTCGCCCCACTGCTGTTCCAGATTGTGGCGGGCACAGCAGACCACCACAAAGCGGGAGACCCTTTGGGCATTGTACTGCAGGGCACCACCAAAGTTGTCCAGGAATTGGATCTGTATTTTCTGCAGGTCGATGCATTGCTCAGTGACAGTACGGGTGGCAATGTGGGCCTCATTGTATTGGGTCTCCACCGCGGTCCCAGGCCTCTGACCGGTGTCAGCAGCCATAACCTCAACAGATATCCCTTGTCTCCCACAAGCCAATCCATCATCCTGGTATGGTCTTCAAAGACACTTGGGATCGCCAAGTGCCCCAGGATGTAGTTGCCATGTACGCTCCCTGGGTAGTGGGCACACATGTGCATGATTCGGAGGCGGTGGTCGCACACAATTTGAACATTCAGGGAGGGGAACCCCTTCCTCTAAATAAAGGGCACTCCCAGATGCCTCTGTGCTCGTAGGGTAACATGCGTGCCATCGATCGCCCCATGAATATGGGGTACACCAGCGATGGCAGCAAAACCTGCAGCCTGGGCATCTTGGTGGACCTGGTCCAACTGGAAGTAGTTGGATGTCCAGGCATACAGAGCATCAGTAACCTTCTGGATGCACCTGTGGGCGGGAGATTGGGAAGTGCCGCACAGGTCCCCATTAAAGCCCTGGAATGACCCGGTGGTATAAAGGTTCAGGGCTGTGGTGACTTCACGGTCACTGGACGTGGGTGTCCTCCTCCTCCACTGAGTGACAAGTCCACATGGACATGGCACAGTTGCCACACTGTCTCTCTGCTGAGACGCAGTCTTATGCGGCACATGGCGTCCGTCACCTCATTGAATGACCAACGACGCCTGTACACCTTGGGCCGTTGCTGGCCTCCCCTCCTGGGTCATTCTTCAGCCTGTTGAGCAGCGGAGTCTTCATGGTGTGCGGTGGCCCTCTGCACATGGGATGCCTCCTCCAACCTGTGCTGCCTTTGCTGCCGTCTCCAGTGTCTGGCAGGACAGGCAGGCTGCAGCTGTGGTTACCCCTGTTATTGGTCACCGCAATATTTAAAACTGGATTGAAGAGCACACAGATGCAAGCCCTTCACTCCCCACCCCCACCCCCAGCCCAGGGATGACCACCAACCTAGAACGCTCCAGCCCCTCAATCAAGCCTGACCCCCTTGAGCCCCCCACCCCACCCCACCCAAGCACTGGGGCAGCAGCTCTGGTGCCCTTGAGCTGCATGCCGGTAAAGGGAAATGGCTACTCACCTCCTCACTTCCCCTCAGTAGCCATTGAGGCAGCTTCACATTTTTAAAAAGGAGTATAATACGATGCCCACATGACTTCCCGCTGGGGATTCGGGGAATTCCCGTGAGGTTGCTGCATTCAACTTCAATCTCACTAATGAGATTGAAATGAACGCGAATGAGGGTTACCGATATTATCGGTAGTTTTGGGCGTGATCTGAAACTTGCCATTGGGAGCGGGCGAGTGAATCACAAAAAAGGTTTGTGTTTGGCTTGAATCTCGATTTTGGCCTTTCCCACTATTCACCTGGCAGAATTCCCTGCAAGACCACCATAGCCTCTTTAGAATAGTGCCATGGGTTCTTTAACATCAACAAGAATCACTTTATGTCATGCTTTTAACATAGGAAAATATCCAAAGGCACTTCATGATTACGTAACCAGACAGAGGGACCTCCTCATCTATCCAACTGTGCAGCACTCTCTCAGTGTTGCACTGGACTGTGAACCTTTGATACCGTCCTGAGGCCTCTGGAGTGAATAAGACGACCACTAAGCCAAGGCTGACACTATCAAAGAGAAATCACACAAATAGGCATAACAGGCTGGATTTTCACATTTGAGGTGGTATTTGGGAGTCAAAGAATTTTCCAACATCGTGATCCTGCCTCTTACTCAGGAGTTCCAGCCAATGGGATTTTCATCCGGTGGAGGAGGGGGTGGACCTGCCGAATCGGACAGCAAACCCAGGGTGTAGGCAGGAACAGGCCAATGTGGCAACAGCCTGGTTAAAAGGCTCACCTCCATCTGCAGAGACATTCAGCCCCGTTCTCAAGATCAGTGTTGCCGCACGCCCAACCTTCAATCCCTACTCTTTTCATGCCTCTCACCCTCCTTATTCCCTTCAACTACACAATTCTCCCTGAAACTCCATTTCCCCTCAACGCCGTATCCCCTCAAATCATCTTATCCCCTCCACCCCATTACCCCTTCACTCCCCAACCCACTCACCCCATATCCTCTGTACATGGAACTCATTCATGAACCTGACCATAACAAATATCATAAATCTGTGAAAAGAAACATATATTACATGACTAAACACTTCAAAATCATTGCCCTCATCAGAGGCTCATAAATCTGTCAGACTAAACAAATATTACTTGAATAGCAACTTTAAAGTCACATCCTCTCCAGAACCTCAGAGATCTGCCAAAATGAACAAGCTCACATTCCACTGCGAGTTTCTAAATAAGACCTCCTGATCAGAAATTATTATTGATTTGAAAGGCAGCTAAGTTTTCAAATTGGCATTCTTCAGAACAATGATGTAAAAATATTCTCCTGGGAAGAATCCATTAGAACCTCTGAAGACAGCCATCTGTCAATGATTATAAACAGCCAAATAGATGGCTGAGTTGAATGTCATGAAGAAAATGAAAGCAGTGGGGACATTTTGCACAATCAGTTCTGGATTTCAATGTGGGATAGCCTTTGAAACTTGTATGATGCAGAATAGCACTTTAGCCAGTAGATACTCTACTCTATGCATCTGAAAATGTGTGCACTTTCACAATTCTGTTCTTCCTCTTGACAGTTTGCCGTTTGTTAAAAGTACAATCTGGCAACCAGCTTTCAAATCAAAACACTATAATCACTCACTATAATAAAATCAGAAACAACTTAAGCTACAGTGTTCTGCAATGCTGTCAGCACTGATGGGGCAGCTATGTGTAGGCTCTCAACCTGCTCCCTTTCAAGTGCTGATGAAAACTCCCGATGTCTAAAAATGGGAGATGGGAATCCCAGACTCAAGCCCCTCCCATTAATTTTAAAGCCCACCTAAGGCGCATCGGCTCTCGGCCAGGATGGGAAAAGCTAGCCCATTATTTCAGTTCTTATGAATGATGGTGTGGGTGGAAAAATAGGTTTACTAGGTCATGGAACATGGGTAGAGATATCTGTGGAAATTGAACCGATTCCAGAACACGAGAATAATTCAGGTTGTATAAGTTATATGCTATGATGTGCTATGATTTTTTTTTAAGTGAGAGGCGATCGCAGAGGCTTCAACCATAGTTTCCTTTAAAATCTAGTTTAAACATGGTAGCCCATGGTAGGTAGCCCAGAAGCAGCTTGTTCAAAAAGGAAGAGAAGTGAAAACTAGAATAGTTGGGTGAATGGGGTTAATTGCCATCCTGCATTATTTGGAGTTCTTTGCTACTGTAACCCTTCTTTATCTCTTGGGCAGTCCCTGAGGGTTGAGGATGACGTACCTCCACTTCGGGGGTGGGGGCTCCGCGGTGGCTGAATAGTCCAATCCTTGATCCGCAGACTCTGCCACACATTTGACAGGCGGTATTTCATGAGGTGGGTGGGTGAGGCGTCCCGGATTCTGCGCTCTCTTTCCGCAGTTTATGCTTGGCCTCCGCAGGCTCCACCCTGCGATGCGCGAGGTGATTCGTGCCTTCACGGATGCTTCTTCTGCAGTTTGTGATTCCCACGTGTCAGTGGGGATGTCATAATTATTTAGGGAAGCTTGCAGAGTGGCCTTGTAGTGTTTCCTCTGCCCTCCTAGTGATCGCATGCCATTGCGGAGCTTACAGTAGAGCACTTGTTTCGGGTGTCTTGCGTTGGGCATGCCCATCAAGCTGGTCCAGTGTGACCAGCGTCTCGATACTGGGAATATTGGTTTGGGAGAAGGCGCTCATGTTGATAGGTCTATCCTGCCAGTGGATTTGTAGGATTTTGCAGAGGCAAAGTCGCTGATATCTCTCCAGGGATTTCTTCATTCCACCCATCTGCAATAGACTACTTCCTCCCATCATCAGAGAACAGGATTTCCCTGTGGCCCTATTATAATGTGCAGTATCATCTCTAGACAGGCATCAATGAAATATGGTTCTGCCTTGCAACAATGTTCATCCATTCCTCTCCAAACACCTCTACAATGTTTTGATTCCCATTTGTGCAAGGTGTCATTAAATAGTGGGGGCTAAGATAGATCGCTGTGAGTCATCCTCTTCTAATTGGATGGAAAACTTGGAAGTCAGATGTAAGTGAAAAGGTCAGGTTGAGAAATCACGAATGACCATGTTACTGAAATCCGGTATTCCAGGTGAGGTCGGAAAGTTGAAGGATGTGTGCAGCCAATACATCTAGATTGGGAAATTACAATGAAATCTTTGAGTGGTTTATTTTTGCTCAAGTTACCTTTTGGAATTCAAGTGGATGGCTGTAACATCCTGCACAGAACTTACAGGGTGGGAATACTTTTCTTTCCCGTGCTGCCTACGGAGTACGAGCTCACCCGCTAAGGGCGGGGTATCTTAATTAACCCAATGTATATAAGGTCGACCAGTAAGGCACCGACTAGGGAAGGAGCACATTAAGGACCTACCGGGTAGTGCACATATCGTTTGTGTAAATAAAATTTTGTTTCTTATTTTTCTCAGTGTGGACTCCCCGTGCCCTTATTAAAGTAGCCCCCACAGTTTCCCCGTTCCTGATGGCGGTGACTGCACAGACTCCATTGATTGAAATGGGCTCAAAATGGCCAACTGACCTGCTGAGGTTATTTCAATGTATTGATGGAATTCTCCAATCCCCCAGCCGCGTGTTTCTCAGTGGCGTGCAATTCGCTGGCGGCGTGATTCTCTACTCCCACTGCTTGTTAATGGAGTTTCCCATTGAAGCCACCCCACGTGCCGGGAAAACTACGAGCGGTGGTGCACTGCTGGCGGCGACAGAGAATCCCATCTCTCAGGGTATCCCAAATCCTTTTGCAGGCAACCATAGTGGGCCGGATCTCGAATAACGACGAGTCTGAATACAGGAAGGAGAGAGAGAACTTATTGGAGTAGTGCAGCGACAACAATCTATCCCTCAATGCCAGCAAAACTAAAGAGCTGGTCATTGACTTCAGGAAGCAAAGTACTGTATACACCCCTCTCAACATCAACGGGGCCAAGGTGGAGATGGTTAGCAGTTTCAAATTCCTAGGGGTACACATCTCCAAAAATCTGTCCTGGCCCACCCACGTCGACGCTACCACCAAGAAAGCACAACAGCGCCTATACTTCCTCAGGAAACTAAGGAAAATTGGCATGCCCACATTAACTGTTACCAACTTTTACAGATGCACCATAGAAAGCATCCTATCAGGCTGCATCACAGCCTGGTGTGGCAACTGCTCGGCCCAAGACTGTCAGAAACTTCAGAGAGTCGTGAACACCACCCAGTCCATCACACAAACCTGCCTCCCATCTATTGACTCCATCTACATCTCCCGCTGCCTGGGGAAAACGGGCAGCATAATCAAAGACCCCTCCCACCCGGCTTACTCGCTCTTCCAACTTCTTCCATCGGGCAGGAGATACAAAAGTCTGAGAACACACATGAACAGACTCAAACGCAGCTTCTTCCCCGTAGACTCCTAAAAGACCCTCTTATTAACACTACACCCCTGTATGCTTCACCCGATGCCGGTGTTTATGTAGTTACATTGTGTACCTTGTGTTGCTCTATTATGTTTTTTCTTTTCTTTTCATGTACTTAATGATCTGTTGAGCTGCTCGAAGAAAAATACTTTCACTGTACATCGGTACACATGACAATAAAGAAAATCTAATCCACTCCAATCCAATTACTTTGAAATGAGGCCACTGTTGCTATGAGAGCAAACGGCAACTAGTTTCACTCTGGTGGCATCCCATGAACATCAATCATATGAATGACTGGTCACTCTGTACCTGAGTTGGTTAAAGGTTTCCCTGCTTTAGTGGAACAAGAAGCTTGACGTGAGATTCAGAACTGTTGGGTAGTTAGAAAAGTATTTCCCCTGCAATGTAAAGCTTTCAAGCAATTCGAACATCATCAAAGAAAAAGCTATCAGGAATTCCATATGCAGTGTTGACAATATATGGAAGGTTAGCACCAACATCAGTGTAATGTAGTGGAACTGGCTTGCAATTTCATAAACTTGCTGTCAGCATAATTTTAGTGGTGCAATCTTATTCATTATAGACCATTCTCCTAAGCAGAAGACCAGAATAACACTGACATAAAAGCTGATAGTGTGTTTCAGCAATAAAAATGCATTTGAAATGTGCACACTCTTCAAAGAGTCCTTATATAACACTCAATGTACAAATAGGCTTTTCTGTACCATTTAACAGCATGCAAACCATAGCAGAGTCCTCTCCTCTGCTGCCTTCTTGCACCTCTTCCAATTTTCCATTCTTTCTCCCTGTCAGCAGTAAAGGCGGATGTTCTCTCAGAGTGTCACCATCATGTTCCTGAATGAAGCTGCATGGGTAAGTTAAAATGCAAAAAATATTAAACTATTATAATTTGAGGTTGGTGATTTACTGCACTGTAAAAGGGGTCCTGATGGGTCAGTGAATTATTGTACCTGTATTATATTAAGAGGCAATAAATTAATTTACTACACGAAGGGTGCTGATATGAAAAAGGACTTAATGTGCTATATAAAGGGGTCCAAATGAGTCGATAGTTTACAGCTCTACAGAATGGTCTTGATGGGTCAGTGACTTTCAGCATATGTATGAAGGGACAATGATTTACTGTGCTATATAATGGATAGTATGTGATTTACTGTGCCATACAGTGTGCTGATGGGTGATTATTTACTGTAATATAATGTTCTGATGGGTGAGTGATTCACTGTACTATATCAAGGGCCCTAATGGGTGAGTGTTTGACTGTACTGTACACTGTACAGGGCTCAAATGGAACAATGTTACTTTACCCTCGCCCCTTTTTATATAGCGCTTATAACATCTGGAATCTTCCCAACCACTTGCACTAGCCCAATATCGAGGAGCATTGCAAAATTGTGTCCTAGAGCCTCTGTAATGTCCATCTATTTTAGACTGTCTCAATTACATGATCTGTCTGATCCCTCCTATTCTGAATTACTCTTTACTCTTGTGTATTTTGTCTCTCTCAATTCTCCTTGCACCTTGTTTCTCCTCTCCAATATTTCATACCCACCACCACCCCCCTGTCCCATGTGTCTACAACCCACATTACTACTTAACCTTCCCGTGAGCTCATTGATCCGTTAAAGTGAACCAAGCTCATCTTGAACAGCTTATATTCTTCCCCAGAATTGGATTTAATGCCGCAGAAAACTGAAGTCCTCCTTCCCATACCATTCCTCAGCCACCATTAACCTGGAAGTCCTCCTTTTTTCCTTCCTCCTGAAACTCTGACTATGGTGGGTCATCAAACTTTTCCCTTCCTACATCATTGGGTCCCTTATGAATCATAATCTCTGCTTGTTCCCCTTGCTCCTTCAAAATGGTCTGCACCCCCTGGGCAATGTTCTTTACATTGGTCCAGAGAGGCAACATGCCATGCAGAAATACTCTCTATCTCCCATCCCCCATTATTACATCCCCTATGACAACTACATTTCTAAACTTTGCTGTGTTCCCCAGTGCAGTAATGTGCCACACAGTGCCGTGAAGTACTCTAGATTAGACTCCCCTAAAAGTGTCAGCACATCCACTTTTTTTCAACTTTTTAAAATGACCCTGAATGATCAGTGATTTAATCAGACAAGTATTCCTGGATAAGTCAATGGTTATTGAACTGGACTAGGATGTCTGATAGGTCAATGGTTTGCTGGACTGGACTAGGGGCTCTGATAAGTCAATGGTTTATTGTACTAGCTTAGGAACCTTGATAGATAATGGCCAACCCCACAACACACAATAAGGCCAAAGATAGGAACAATCCAAAACAAATTTGAGGGAATTCCACTTGTGGCCATATGATTTGAAGTCCAGATTTTAAATGCCTGTCCATGATATTAGGCCTTGATGTGGGAAGGAATATCACTGATGTAGTGAGGAATATCATTGTTTGGTGTGATAAGGAATATTACTGATTGGTGTGATAAGGAATATTACTGTTTGGTGTGATAAGGAATATTACTGCTTGGTGTGATAAGGAATATTGCTGTTTGGCATGATAAGGAATATTTACTGTTTGGTGTGATAAGGAATATTACTGTTTGGTGTGGTAAGGAGTATTACTGTTTGGTGTGATAAGGAATATCATTGTTTGGTGTGATAAGGAATATTACTGTTTGGTGTGATAAGGAATATTACTGTTTGGTGTCATAAGGAATATTACTGTTTGGCATGATAAGGAATATTACTGTTTGGTGTGATAAGGAATATTACTGATTGGTGTGGTATGGAATATTACTGCTTGGTGTGTTAAGGAATATTACTGTTTGGTGTGATAGGGAATATTACTGTTTGGTTTGATGAGGAATATTACTGATTGGTGTGATAAGGAATATTACTGTTTGGCATGATAAGGAATATTACAGTTTGGTGTGATAAGGAATATTACTGTTTGGTGTGATAAGGAATATTACTGTTTGGCGTGATAAGGAATATTACTGTTTGGTGTGAAAAGGAATATTACTCTTTGGTGTGATAAGGAATTTAACTGTTTGGTTTGATGAGGAATATTACTGATTGGTGTGATAAGGAATATTACTGTTTGGCATGATAAGGAATATTACAGTTTGGTGTGATAAGGAATATTACTGTTTGGTGTGATAAGGAATATTACTGTTTGGCGTGATAAGGAATATTACTGTTTGGTGTGGGAAGGAATATTACTGTTTGGTGTGATATGGAATATTACTGTTTGACATGATAAGGAATATTACTGCTTGGTGTGATGAGGAATATTACTGTTTGGTGTGATAAGGAATATTACTGTTTGGTGTGGTAAGGAATATTACTGTTTGGTGTGATAAGGAATATTACTGCTTGGTGTGATAAGGAATATTACTGTTTAGCATGATAACGAATATTACTGTTTGGTGTGATAAGGAATATTACTGCTTGGTGTGATAAGGAATATTACTGTTTGGCATGATAAGGAATATTACTGTTTGGTGTGATAAGGAATATTACTGCTTGGTGTGATAAGGAATATTACTGTTTGGCATGATAAGGAATATTACTGTTTGGCGTGGTAAGGAATATTACTGTTTGGTGTGGTAAGGAGTATTACTGTTTGGTGTGATAAGGAATATCATTGTTTGGTGTGATAAGGAATATCATTGTTTGGTGTGATAAGGAATTTTACTGTTTGGTGTGATAAGGAATATTACTGTTTGGTGTGATAAGGAATATTACTGTTTGGCATGATAAGGAATATTACTGTTTGGTGTGATAAGGAATATTACTGTTTGGTGTGATAGGGAATATTACTGTTTGGTGTGATGAGGAATATTACTGTTTGGTGTGATAAGGGATATTACTGTTTGGTGTGGTAAGGAGTATTATTGTTTGGTGTGATAAGGAATATCATTGTTTGGTGTGATATCAAATATTACTGTTTGGTGTGATAAGGAATATTACTGTTTGGTGTGATGAGGAATAATACTGTTTGCTGTGATGAGGAATATTACTGCTTGGTGTGATAAGGAATATTACTGTTTGGCATGATAAGGAATATTACTGTTTGGCGTGGTAAGGAATATTACTGTTTGGTGTGGTAAGGAGTATTACTGTTTGGTGTGATAAGGAATATCATTGTTTGGTGTGATAAGGAATATCATTGTTTGGTGTGATAAGGAATTTTACTGTTTGGTGTGATAAGGAATATTACTGTTTGGTGTGATAAGGAATATTACTGTTTGGTGTCATAAGGAATATTACTGTTTGGCATGATAAGGAATATTACTGTTTGGTGTGATAAGGAATATTACTGATTGGTGTGGTATGGAATATTACTGCTTGGTGTGTTAAGGAATATTACTGTTTGGTGTGATAGGGAATATTACTGTTTGGTTTGATGAGGAATATTACTGATTGGTGTGATAAGGAATATTACTGTTTGGCATGATAAGGAATATTACAGTTTGGTGTGATAAGGAATATTACTGTTTGGTGTGATAAGGAATATTACTGTTTGGCGTGATAAGGAATATTACTGTTTGGTGTGAAAAGGAATATTACTCTTTGGTGTGATAAGGAATATTACTGTTTGGTTTGATGAGGAATATTACTGATTGGTGTGATAAGGAATATTACTGTTTGGCATGATAAGGAATATTACAGTTTGGTGTGATAAGGAATATTACTGCTTGGTGTGATAAGGAATATTACTGTTTAGCATGATAACGAATATTACTGTTTGGTGTGATAAGGAATATTACTGCTTGGTGTGATAAGGAATATTACTGTTTGGCATGATAAGGAATATTACTGTTTGGTGTGATAAGGAATATTACTGCTTGGTGTGATAAGGAATATTACTGTTTGGCATGATAAGGAATATTACTGTTTGGCGTGGTAAGGAATATTACTGTTTGGTGTGGTAAGGAGTATTACTGTTTGGTGTGATAAGGAATATCATTGTTTGGTGTGATAAGGAATATCATTGTTTGGTGTGATAAGGAATTTTACTGTTTGGTGTGATAAGGAATATTACTGTTTGGTGTGATAAGGAATATTACTGTTTGGCGTGATAAGGAATATTACTGTTTGGTGTGATAAGGAATATTACTGTTTGGTGTGATAGGGAATATTACTGTTTGGTGTGATGAGGAATATTACTGTTTGGTGTGATAAGGGATATTACTGTTTGGTGTGGTAAGGAGTATTATTGTTTGGTGTGATAAGGAATATCATTGTTTGGTGTGATATGAAATATTACTGTTTGGTGTGATAAGGAATATTACTGTTTGGTGTGATGAGGAATAATACTGTTTGCTGTGATGAGGAATATTACTGCTTGGTGTGATAAGGAATATTACTGTTTGGCATGATAAGGAATATTACTGTTTGGCGTGGTAAGGAATATTACTGTTTGGTGTGGTAAGGAGTATTACTGTTTGGTGTGATAAGGAATATCATTGTTTGGTGTGATAAGGAATATCATTGTTTGGTGTGATAAGGAATTTTACTGTTTGGTGTGATAAGGAATATTACTGTTTGGTGTGATAAGGAATATTACTGTTTGGCATGATAAGGAATATTACTGTTTGGTGTGATAAGGAATATTACTGTTTGGTGTGATAGGGAATATTACTGTTTGGTGTGATGAGGAATATTACTGTTTGGTGTGATAAGGGATATTACTGTTTGGTGTGGTAAGGAGTATTATTGTTTGGTGTGATAAGGAATATCATTGTTTGGTGTGATATGAAATATTACTGTTTGGTGTGATAAGGAATATTACTGTTTGGTGTGATGAGGAATAATACTGTTTGCTGTGATGAGGAATATTACTGTTTGGTGTGGTAAGGAATATTACTGTTTGGTGTGGGAAGGAATATTACTGTTTGGTGTGATAAGGAATATTACTGTTTGGTGTGATGAGGAATATTACTGTTTGGTGTGGTAAGGAATATTACTGTTTGGTTTGATAAGGAATATTACTGTTTGGCGAGATAAGGAATATTACTGCTTGGTGTGGGAAGGAATATTACTGTTTGGTGTGATAAGGAATATTACTGTTTGGCATGATAAGAAATATTACTGCTTGGTGTGATGAGGAATATTACTGTTTGGTGTGATGAGGAATATTACTGTTTGGTGTGGTAAGGAATATTACTGTTTGGTGTGATAAGGAATATTACTGCTTGGTGTGATAAGGACTATTACTGTTTGGCATAATAAGGAATATTACTGTTTGGTGTGATAAGGAATATTACTGTTTGGTGTGGTAAGGAGTATTACTGTTTGGTGTGATAAGGAATATCATTGTTTGGTGTGATATGGAATATTACTGTTTGGTGTGATAAGGAATATTAATGTTTGGTGTGATAAGGAATAATACTGTTTGGTGTGATGAGGAATATTACTGTTTGGTGTGGTAAGGAATATTACTGTTTGGTGTGGTAAGGAATATTACTGTTTGGTGTGGTAAGGAATATTACTGTTTGGTGTGATAAGGAATATTACTGTTTGGTGTGATGAGGAATATTACTGTTTGGTGTGGTAAGGAATATTACTGTTTGGTTTGATAAGGAATATTACTGTTTGGTGTGATAAGGACTATTAAGGTTTGGTGTGATAAGGAATATTACTGTTTGGTGTGATGAGGAATATTACTGTTTAGTGTGATAAGGAATATTACTGTTTGGCGTGATAAGGAATATTACTGTTTGGTGTGATGAGGAATATTACTGTTTGGTGTGATAAGGAATATTACTGTTTGGTGTGATGAGGAATATTACTGTTTGGTGTGGTAAGGAATATTACTGTTTGGTTTGATAAGGAATATTACTGTTTGGTGTGATAAGGAATATTACTGTTTGGTGTGGTAAGGAATATTACTGTTTGGTGTGATGAGGAATATTACTGTTTGGCGTGATGAGGAATATTACTGTTTGGTGTGATGAGGAATATTACTGTTTGGTGTGATGAGGAATATTACTGTTTGCCATGATAAGGAATATTACTGTTTGGTGTGATAAGGAATATTACTGTTTGGCATGATAAGGAATATTACTGTTTGGCATGATAAGGAATATTACTGATAGGTGTGGTAAGGAATATCTCTGTTTGCTGTGGTAAGTAAATCATTGGTGTTTTACTAAATGAACACATTCAAGTAGAATCCCGATGAGGCATAAGAAATTATGTCATTGAGAAAAAGAAGTTGGAATCTAGAGACAAAGGGTGGGTCATTTGTACTCATACAAAATCTGGCACCATTTTAGACCATATAAAACATAGGGGAGGAATTAGGCCACATCTCAACCCCATTCTCCTGTCTTCTCCCCATAAACCCTGATCGCTTATTAATCAAGGTCCAATCTATCTCTGTCTTAAAGACACTCAGTGATTTGGCCTCCACAGCCTTCTGCAGCAAAGGGTTCCACAGATTCACCACGCTCGAGTTGAAGAAATTCCTCCTCATCCCTGTTTTACAGAGGGCGGCATGTGGCGCGGTGATTAGCACTGGGACTGCGGCGCTGAGGACCCGGGTTCGAATCCTTGCCCTGGGTCACTGTCTGTGTGGAGTTTGCAAATTCTCCCCATGTCTGCGTGGGTTTCACCCCCACAACCCAAAGATGTGCAGGTTAGGTCGATTGGCCATGCTAAATTGCCCCATAATTGGAAAAAAAATAATTGGGTACTCTAAATTATTATTTTTTTTAAATCTCTGTTTTATAGGATCATCCCTTCAGTCTGAGGCTGTGCTCTCTGGTTCTAGTTTGTCCGACTAGTGGAAACATCCTCTCCACATCCACTCTATTTAGGTCTCTCAGTATCCTGTAAGTTTCTTTTTTTAAAAATAAATTTAGAGTACCCATTTCATTTTTTCCAATTAAGGGGCAATTTAATGTGGCCAATCCACCTACCCTGCACATCTTTTGGGTTGTGGGGGCAAATCTCACGCAAACACGGGGAGAATTAGCAAACTCCACACAGACAGTGACCCAGAGCCGGGATCGAACCTGTATCCTGTGAGTTTCAATAAGATCCCCCCTCATCCTTCTAAACTCCAACTAGTACAGACCCAGAGTCCTCAACCGTTCCTCACATGAGAAGCTCTTCATTCCAGGGATCATTCTTGTGAACCTCCTCTGGACTCTTTCCAAGGCCAGCACATCCTCCCTTAGATGTGGGGCCCAAACTGCTCAGAATACTCCAAATTGATTCTCACCAGAGCCTTATTCAATAATCTTTATTGTCACAAGTAGGCTTACATTCTAATGAAGTTACTGTGAAAAGCCCCTAGTCACCACATACCGGCGTTTGTTCGGGTACACAGAAGGAGAATTCAGAATGTTCAATTCACCTAATATGCACATCTTTCGGGACTTGTGGAAGGAAACCGGAGCACCCGGAGGAAACCCTCGCAGACACAGGGAGAACGTGCAGACTCAGCACATACAGTGACCCAAACCGGGAATCAAACCTGGGACCTTGGCGTTGTGGTGCCACAGTGCTAACCACTGTGTTACCGTATACAACCTCAGGAGTACATCCCTGCTCTTGTATTCTAGCCCTCTCAACATGAATGCTTACATTGAATTTGCCTTCCTAACTGGCGACTGAACCTGCATGTTAACCTTAAGAGAATCTTGAACTAGGACTCCCAAGTCCCTGTGTGCTACTGATTTCCTAAGCCTTTGCCCATTGAGAAAATAGTCGATGCTTTCATTTTTCCTACCAAAGTGCATAGCCTCACACGTTTCTACATTGTATTCCATCTGCCAGTTCTTTGTCTACTCTCCTAACCTGTCCAAGTCCTTCTGCAGCCCCCTACTTCCTCAATGCTAGAATCATAGAATCATAGAATTTACAGTGCAGAAGGAGGCCATTTGACCTATCGAGTCTGCACTGGCCCTTGGAAAGATCACCTACCTAGGCCCACACCTCCAACCTATCCCCATAATCCAGTAACCCCACCCAACACTAAGGGCAATTTTGGACACTAAGGGCAATTTAGCATGGCCAATCCACCTAACCCACACATCGTTGGACTGTGGGAGGAAACCGGAACACCCGGTGAAAACCCACACAGACCCGGGGAGAACGTGCAGACTCCACACAGACAGTGACCCAAGCTGGGAATCGAACCTGGGATCCTGGAGCTGTGAAGCAACTATGCTAACCACTGTGCTAACGTGCCGTACTATCTGTCCCTCTGCATATCTTTGTATCATCTGCAAACTTAGCAATAGTGCCTCCGGTTCTTTCTTCTAGATTGTTACTGTGTATTGTAAAAAGTTGTGGTCCCAACGCTGACTCCTGAGGCACACCACTAGTCACCGGCTGCCTTCCTGAAAAAGACCCCTTTATCCCCAATCTCTACCTTCTGCCAGTCAGCCAATTCTCTGTCCATGCCAGTATTTTATCCTTAACATCATGGGCTTTTAACTTGTTGAACAGCCTCCTATACAACACCTTGTCAAACGCCTTCCGGAAATCTAAATAGATAACGTCCAAGAATGACTCAAACTTGTCCCTCTCTTTCGCCAGCCAACAACTACTCTGATGGAATGGTATTTTAAAATGTTTTAACTCTCTCATTGCCAAGGTCTTGATTGTGTTCACAGAGAGTATAGAAATATTTTTATGCTGTGTTCAGATAATTGCAATTGCTGTTGTTCCTGACTCCAACCGTAAATAAATGTACAAGATCCAACAGGCGAGCATCAGCTTTTAGGAATGAAGTTAATTTGAAAGATGATGTTTGCTTCACATTGTAAAGTGAACTGATACCACCACATACTATGGAAAGTACAGCGGAGTTTCATTGGACACTATTTCATTATGTAGTCACTGGCACAAACAACCAATAAGGTCAGCCTTGACCCAATTGATAGCATTCTCACCTCTGCGTCAGAGGTTTGTGAACTCAAGTCCCAATACAGGGATTTAAACACATAAATTGGAATTTCCTAATCCTTCATGCTGGCTGGACCTTCAGGTCCCACCAATGTAAATGAAGATTTCAATGACTCACTGGCCCTGCCATGAGTCCTCCTGCTGCAGACGGGGCGAGGAGGGTGTGGGGGGGATTAGCAGATTCCGGCAATAATCTAGGCTAACATTGCAGCGCAGTAGTGTAGGCGTACTGCACTGTCAGAGGTGCCATCTCTCAGATGAGATGGTAAACTAAGGCCCTGCCTGACCTCTCAGCTAGACTTTTAAAATCCCACAGCTCTATGACGAAGTAGAACAGGGAAGTTTTTCCTAGTGTCCAGCCCACAGTCAGAATCATTAAAATATATGATTTGATTGTTATCATATTGATGTTGGTGGGATTTTGCTGTTCACAGATTTTCTGCATTCTTTACATTACAACAGTACCTACTCTTTAAAAGTATCAATGAGTTTTAAAGTGCTTTGGGACATCCTGAGGTGGTGAATACTGTGTAAATGCGAGTCACTTTTTCATTATGACTCAATAAATTGTTGCTCGATGGTTCAAGGACTTTAACCAGTAAATAGCTGAGCCATACAGATCAGGAAGGTCCTAGGTTCAAATACTATTCTCCACTGAGTGAGCTGATCGCAACCATTACAATTCGCCTTGAGATCGGAGCAGGGTAAATCCAACAAGGCTCCTGTTTCTGAACAGTATCTATCAATCCTGCTGTATGTGGGGAAAGGACACTCTCTGGCTCACACTATGACATCTCTCATCCCATACCCGATATCAGATTAGTAGCACACTAATACTCAAAGTCAAGGCTCTCAGGGTGTATACCCACTTAGACCAAGGTGAAAAAAGGAAAGGAAAGAGTTGCATTTATATAGCATCTTTACCAACCACAGGATATCCCAAAGTACTTTACAGTGTCATTCCCAGCTCCAATGGGTCAGATATTTTTATGGGAGTGGCGGCCTCATCTCACCCCCAACCCTCACCCAGTTGAAACAGAGTTGGGAAGCTCCACCTCCAAGAGCTTTCGGTCAATGAGATGGCCAAGAGTTCTCCCGTGCTAGCAGTGCCATCGAGGTGCAGATGCCACTGCTGGGACTGTAGGCAGCCCATCGTAAAGATTGTTCCTGGAGCGTGCTCGGGCTATGTCAGGGAGATACAGCAAGGAGGGTTTAGGACCATCATCAGGTGGTCTAGGACAGAAAGATCCAGCCAGTGCAGCAATCGCCATCAGCAGGGGTGAAGGAGGGGAAGCAGCAGCCCCTGTTGAGCACAGGGTACCTGAAGAAAAGGTATGAGCCTTTAGCCCGCAGCCAGGCCACCAGGACTTTGGCCACTTGAGGGCCAAAGGGCAGGTGGGCTGCCTGACCCCTGTCCCACCACTGATAATATTCCAATGGGGGTGGGCAAGCTCTGGGTACAGACTCCTCTGCCACACCAACCTGCTTCCATGGAGGAGATAAAAATTCTGGCCTTTGAAAAGTATACCCAAGCGAGGAGGTAATTACCACTATGTCACTGGCACACCTGCTTCCCACTCGTACTCAGAAATATCTGCCAGTGAAGAACAAGCAGAAGGCAATCCTTCTTCAGCTTCTGCTCATCAGCACCACCAGCAGCAGCATGTCCAGAACAGCAGAAAGTTATGCAAATTATCTGTTGGAATCAGTTCAGCTGTAAACAGGAGGCCAGACAGTCTAGACAATGCTGACCATTCAGAAGGGCCTTATTATAAGAAAGAAGAAATAAATATTTGCATTTATGTATCACCTTTCATGATCAGCAGAGATCTCAAAATTCATTCATCGCGAATGCAGTACTTTTGAAGTGTTGTCACTGCTCTTATGTAGGGATTGCGGGAACCAACCTGCGCACAGCAGAAACAACAATATGATAATCATTGGTCAGGACACAGAGGAGAACTTGCCTCTCTCTTCAAGATGGTGTCACAGGACCTTATACATCCACTGAGAAGGCAAGCGGACCTCGGTTCAAGTCGCATCTCGCAGACAGCACTTCTGAATGTGCAGCAGCCCCTCAGTACTGTACTGGAGTGTGAGCCTTGATTATTGTGCTCATGTCCTGAAGTGGGACTTACCAGCCCAAGCCCCAACCTCTTTAATGAGGAGAAGGAAATATTGCCCTGATAAAAAACATGGATAGAATATCCTTTGCTTTGTAATAAAAACAGCAAATGTTGGAAAAACATAGTAGGGTCTGGCAGCATCTGTGGAGAGAGCAACAGAGTTAACGGGCGAGATTCTGAGTTTGGGAGACTACGTTCTCCCGCTGGAGGGGAATTGCTACCAATTTAAGTTGGTATTTGCTGTCAGCATCAACGGGGCCGAGGTGGAGATGGTTAGCAGTTTCAAATTCCGATGGGTGCATATCTCCAAAAATCTGTCCTAGTCCACCCACGTCGACCCCAGCACCAAGAAAGCCCAACAGCGCCTATACTTCGTCAGGAAACGAAGGAAATTCGGCATGTCCACATTAACCCTTACCAACTTTTACAGATGCACCATAGAAAGCATCCTATCTGGCTGCATCACAGCCTGGTATGGCAACTGCTCGGCCCAGGACCGCAAGAAACTTCAGAGAGTCGTGAACACCGTCCAGTCCATCACACGAACCTGCCTCCCATCCATTGACTCCATCTACACCTCCTGCTGCCTGGGGAAAGTGGGCAGTATAATCAAAGACCCCTCCCACCCGGCTTACTCACTCTTCCAACTTCTTCCATCGGGCAGGAGATACAGAAGTCTGAGAACACGCACAAACAGACTCAAAAACAGCTTCTTCCCCGCTGTTACCAGACTCCTAAACGACCCTCTTATGGACTGACCTCATTAACACTACACCCTGTATGCTTCATCCGATACCAGTGCTTATGTAGTTACATTCTTTACCTTGTGTTGCCCTATTATGTATTTTCTTTTATTCCCTTTTCTTCCCATGTACTTAATGATCTGTTGAGCTGCTCGCAGAAAAAATACTTTTCACTGTACTTTGGTACACGTGACAATAAACAAATCCAATCCAATATTTATGCAAATTTATACATGGCAAGGAATACCATAGATTCCCGAGTGATTCCTGCTATCTGGCAGCAATTTCGAGTGGGCGGTCCGAAGGCGAAGTCCCACAGGCGGCCACCCCCTCCCCCCCGTACTGCAAATCATCCCCCCCCCCACACTGCAAATCAGCACCCGCCCCACCCCCTTCCCCCCCACATTGCAAAGCAGCCCCTACCCTCGGATTGCCTGGGTGACCCGACGCAAACCTCCCCCTCCCGTGACTCCCTATCTAGGGTGATACCCCCCACAGGGAGCCCCTGAATAGGGAGACTCCAAGGGGCCCTCTTAATAGGGACCCCCTAAATGAAGAGACCCCCTAACTAGAGAAACCTCCACAGAGACCTTCTAAATAAAACAACCCCCCCCCCCAAGGACCCTCTAACTAAAGGAACACCCCCACAGGAACCCCTGAACAAAGGGACCCACCCCCACAAACCCCTCCACTCAAAAAAAAGACCCCCCTGTCTGGAAGCTAGAGAGCAGTCCACTTTCTACTTCCCGACAAACAATGTGGCTCAAAGATTTGAAGGGCACGATGTATGATTTGTCTATGACATCCTTTTTGTGATGGCTTCCATGTAAATCATCACTTCCTCCCTCAACCCGCACGCTAACTCCTCTCTTGCTCTGTTCCTCTCCCCCCTTATAGCACATCTCGTGCTCCATCCCCTACACCACAAAGTCACCTGATTGCCAAAAGTCCAGTAATCCTTTCCTGGTCGTTAATACATAATATTGCTCCTCTGGCCCTCTGGCTTCACCAAGACAGACCATCAGAGTGCCAGAAAGTAGTCAACTGAGCTAGCGTTTGTGTTATTTGATAAGAATGTCTCTTTGTGCCCAGGCGACACAGCACTTGTGACACTGTGCGTGGGCCACATTACCATCACTCACTCATTCATCGCCACAGCTTGTTAATGGAACGACAGTAAAACAAATGAACAATGCACCTGTGAAAGACCCCTTCACAACTAGGGAAAACCATGCTGGCTTTAAATTGACGGAGGCAGGCTGAAACAGGCCCAGAAATGGGGATTTAATTGGCCTCCTATTATCTGTTGCAAGCCTCAAATTTGACTTCATAACGAAGCTCTCCCACACACTGAGCTGTGAACGAACAGTTTCACACAGTGATGCACGCAGAACAGATAGGGAGCTGAGCAGCTTCTGCAGCACCCTCTATACACCGGGGAAAGCACTTTCACCAGCAGGAGTCTAAGACGAGTTAGGTTATTAGTAGATAAGTCTTTCCTGTCAGATGTATCTTAAAAGAAATTTCAATTCGGTACACAGTGAAACTTGGTCGAATCAGCTCTCTTTTCAAAAGCAACGCTGTCTCAATTCAATGTAAACCTCAGGAAAGGCAGCTCAATTTTCAAATCAACCTTCACTCAAATCTAAAAGGAATGGTTGGAGCAGAGATTAAATTAATCAGTAATTTAGGGTTACATCGCTGGTATAGGTTCTAACTCATCATTAGTTTGGGATTTTAAAATCATTAGCAGCAAGAGTTTTAACAGATTTAATGATTTTAATTAATTACTATTTAAGGCTTAAGTTAATCACAGGTTCATTTGGGTTGCCAGTTTCTCTTTGGAGGTGTAATTGAAGGGCCTGCAAGTTGACATTTAGATTTCACCTTTAAGATACACTGTTGGTACTGGTTCCTCTAAATATAAGTACCCACTGGTATAACAGAGCACTGTGGTACTGTGGGAATGTCTCGATTCCACTCACTAATCACCTGCCTGAGTAATCTGTCTCTTTCTTGCTAGTGTTGGTCCCTGGAGCTGTGTATAATTGAATTACCTGTGCTCTCAGCCACCAGCTGAAATGCTAAATACTTTAACTATAGCTCCTTCTGAAAAATCCAATATTTAACTTCCAAGGGAACCCTGCCCATATTTCACTGGTTCTAAAGTATTCATCTATTTCAGATCTGAGTGCTGGCCTCCTCCAGCTGTATTTCTACTCACCTTGCTCTTGACCCTTGATGTGCAGGTTAACTCAACTCCATTTCTTTTCATTTTCTTTTTATATTTTTTGGCAAATGTTTCTCCCAAACATGAAAGATGAAGATCTGGTTTCCAGAGTCAGTATAGTATTGATCTTAAAGAAGCTACAGACCTGTGAAAGATGCTCACATATTCAACCAAGTACAATGTATTTTCAAAGGATTCTTTCTTGTCAAGGGCAAGCGGGCAGAATGCGAGAGTCTGGGCTGCAATAAACATGCTGTAAAGTCTCAAGCAAGTGACCACTTGGAAGCAATGACTGTAGAAAAGTTTGGATTTATTCTCCTTACTATTGACACCACCTACTCCCCAAAGGGTCTCCAAATACCCAGCGTACACCTGGGCTGGGGTATTTGTGTCCCAGCAGTCCGAGGATTAAGGGGGTGGCTCTACCCCCTCATCTGGATGGATCATATTTGCAGTGTTGGGTGTTCTGATGCACAAATGATCCAACACGGCTGTAGATGGTACAACTCTGTTTTATTGTCTAATCAACGGTAACAACTAACTACTGGCTTGGGTACGTGCTTCACCAGCTAACCTGTGGACCAAGCCCTATCACTACCTTAGTGAGGCACTCAGCACATGGTGTATGTCTGAGTGGCACGCTGTGAGTCCTGTGCTCTGAGCTATCTCCTGCTAGAATGAGTGGGAACTGTGGTGTTCCCTGTTTTATAGTGCGTGTGCTCTCACTGGTGATTGGCTGCGATGTTATGTGTGTGCTGGTTGGTCCAACTGCCTGTCCATCAGTGTGTGTGATTGCACCATGATATGCTGATCTGGATATCATGACATCCCTCCCTTTCACAAAGGATATGTGCCTACATGCTAATAAATATTGGTGTGTACTGAGTGCATCTGAGTAAGTGTGTGCAATATTTACAACATGTACATGAGGCTAAACTATATACAGAGGAAGGTGTCAGGTGCAACAGAACAACGACGTTGTACCAATAACAGAACAAATGCAATCAACAAACGACGCGAGAAAACTTCTGGAACAATGAACGACAAGAAAAGAAACTCGTTAACAGTACTGTAAAACAATTCAGTAAGTCCAATGTGCTAACAGGCTCATAAGTCAAGTCTCTCAGGTGGGCGACGAATTCGGGTTGACCACTCGGCACACCACTCATCGCCCGGATCAATGCTGTGCACTGGCAGCGGCTGGTGGTTCTGACTTGGGGACATCCGGTTCTTGTAGATTACCGCAACGCGGAAGGGCTCCCTGTCTTCGGTATTGCTGGTCTGCATACTATCTGGATATGACTCAGTGTAGGGGGGCTGAATCGCCCGCACGTCCCTGCGAGGCTGGCGGAATTGTTGGGAGTTGGCAGGTTGAGCTGCTCGACAGCAGGCAGCATAGTGGCCCATCCTGCCACATCGAAGGCATTATCGCGCTTTGGCCGGACATTGTCGCTTTAAGTGGGCGGAGCCACAGTTGCCGCACGTCGTGACGTCATGGCGTTCATTGCGTTCGTTGCACCACCACGCATGCACGGTGCAGTTCTGCGTAGAGCGTGCCTGAGCATCATGTTCCTCTGCGTCAACGTCCCCTCTTTTGTGGCGTACAAGCGCGGGAGGCCTCGGAAAGCGCACAAAATGGCCGCCCTCGTTCGGGCCGCGTGCCGGGAGGAACTCGATCGACTGGACCCGCTCCGCCTTGTAGGACCCGTGCTATGCTGTTTCGGCCACCTGGATTTGGGAGTACCGGCTGGTCGCGTTCTCATGGAGGATGCAGGTCTCGATGGCAGTCGCGAGGGTGAGGCGCTTTATTTTGAGGAGCTGCTGGCGTAGGGTGTCCGAGATGACCCCAAAAACTATCTGATCCCGTATCATGGAGTCGGAGGTGGCCCATTAGCCGCAGGAGTGCGCAAGGATACGGAGGTGTGTCAAGTAAGATTGGAAAGGCTCATCCTTACCCTGCAGGCGCTGCTGGAATAGGTACCTCTCGAAGCTCTCATTGACTTCTACGCTGAAGTGTTCATCGAACTTCAGAAGCACCGTCTTATATTTTGTTTTGTCCTCGCCTTCCGCGAATTCCAGGGAATTATAGATGAGGATGGCGTGTTGCCCCGCCGTGGAGAGGAGGAGGGCGATCTTCCTGGTGTCCGATGCATTCTCCCTGTCTGTGGCTTCGAGGAAGAGCTGGAAGCGCTGTTTAAACAGCTTCCAGTTAACGTCGAGATTACCAGCGTTTCGGAGCGGCTGCGGCGGGCTGATGTTTTCCATGGAGCAGGATGGCGGATTTCTGAAAGGGTGCAGGTAGGTCTCACAGTCGCTGGTTTGCGTCCACTACTGGTATCATGTCGTGTTGAGTGTTCTGATGCACAAATGATCCAACACGGCTGTAGATGGTACAACTCTGTTTTATTGTCTAATCAACGGTAACAACTAACTACTGGCTTGGGTATGTGCTTCACCAGCTAACCTGTGGACCCAGCCCTATCACTATCTTAGTGAGGCACTCAGCACATGGTCTATGTCTGAGTGGCACACTGTAAGCTCTGTGCTCTGTGCTCTGAGCTATCTCCTGGTAGAATGAGCGGGAACTGTGGTGTTCCCTGTTTTATAGTGTGTGTGCTCTCACTGGTGATTGGCTGTGATGTTATGTGTGTGCTGGTTGGTCCAACTGCCTGTCCATCATGTGTGTGTGTGATTGCACCATGATATGCTGATGTGGATATCATGACAATACAGCGGTGAGGCCACAGGGATTCTGAGCTTGCAGACACCTGGGCCTCCTGTAGGGTTAGAATACATGCTGGTCGGAATTTGACGACCTGCGATTGGACGCATAGCCGATCTGAACTAGCGCAAAATCGTGTGGGGAAAATGTTGCGCGGGCACCCCAACATCATAGCGACATTGCGCCATATCAGCGGCATGGTAGCACAGTGGTTAGCACTATTGCTTCACAGCACCAGGATCGCAGGTTTCGATTCCCAGCTTGGATCACTGTCTATGCGGAGTCCGCATGTTCTCCCTGCGTCTGCATCAGTTTCCTCCGAGTGCTCCGGTTTCCTCCCACAAGTTCCGAAAGATGTGTTGTTAGGTAATTTGAACATTCTGAATTCTCCCTCAGTGTACCCGAACAGGCGCTGGAGTGTGGCGACTAGGGGATTTTCACAGTAACTTCATTGCAGTGTTAATGTAAGCCTACTTGCGACAATAAGGATTATTATTATTATTATATCACACTCAACGGGCACGTGCTTGAGTTGGAAGGGAGCCCACCGACAATTAAATTTCCAATCAAGCCAATTTAAACAGGGGTTTTTAGCGGTCTGTGCGCTTTTGCGCGTTGTGTATGGGCCAATCGGCCAGGGGGCTTTCACGTCATTGCATCACTCACACTCCAGGACTGGTTGAAGTAGCCAGAAGATGTTTGAAGGTTGAGGAATTAAGAATATCGCTGTCGGTTGTCTGTAGTTGCATTTGAGGTAGTTTGTGGTATTTCTATGCATCCAAATATCCTTTGCACAATACTGCAGCTCCACCGCAGTTGTCAACCTTCATGGAGCTTGTTTTAAACCGCCCGCACCGGGGCTGTTTAGCACAGGGCTAAATCGCTGGCTTTGAAAGCAGGCCAGCAGCACGGTTCAATTCCTGTATCAGCCTCCCCAAACAGGCGCCGGAATGTGGCGACTAGGGGCTTTTCACAGTAACTTCATTTGAAGCCTACTTGTGACAATAAGCGATTTTCATTTCATTTCACCCTCGCTTGTCACAACCACCGCCCTCTTCCAACCAGACCCCACCCTCCCCCACACCCCCCGCCCCCATTCTGTCCCCCCACGTCTCACACTAGCACTGAGCATGTTTCACACCACCTGCCTGTCGATCAGGCAACCAGTGCAAAATCGCGTATAGGGCCGATGGGGGGCGGGAGCGTGTTTCACACCTGCTTCTGGTCCCGCCGATCATGTACACGCAGCACGGGAAAATCTCAGGGCATTGAGTTTCAAAACTGAAGTTAGGCTATTCCTGCTCCTACTCCCCATATGATGAAATGAATCAACACTTCTCTACATGACATTCTTTCAGATATCATTTTAACAGAGGCCTTAATCCATTCAAAATCATGCAATTACTGTGTGTTAAATTGGCACACAGGCATTTTCGTATACATGTGGGGGCTGGTTTAGCAGAATGGGCTAAACAGCTGGCTTGTAAGGCAGGACAATGCCAGCAGCGGGCGTTCAATTCCCGTACCGGCCTCCCTGAACAGGCGCCGGAATGTGGCGACTAGGGGCTTTTCACGGTAACATCATTGAAGCCTACGTTTGACAATAAGCTATATATTATATATATGTATACACGATTGTTGACTGATATCACCAGCAGCAGTTTCCAGCCTCAAAACGTTTGATGCAATAAGTCACGACTATGCACCTATATAGTTCATTTGGATACTAACCGATGAATGTTTATGCAATTGTCTGACCTATGTTCCTCTGTCTGTTCTTTTTTAGACAGCTTTGGGATTTTTTGAGTCTTGCTCTCATGAATGTCTGTAAATATTCTCTTCTGCTTCTGTTCTGCTTCTTGAGTTATCGACCACAAAGCTTCTGTACCAGCATCCATGTGAGGCATTCCCATGCAAAAAGCCTGTGATCATTGGCGCCACTGGTGTTACAGCCCGGTCAATGACAGATTGATCACTGCTAAGTGGGAAAATATTTTCACTAATATACATACATAGAATATACAGTGCAGAAGAGGCCATTCGGCCCATCGAGTTTGCACTGACCCACTTAAGCCCTCACTTCCACCCTATCCCCGTAACCCAATAACCCCTCCTAAACTTTTTGGACACTGAGGGCAATTTATCATGGCCAATCCACCTAACCTGCACATCTTTGGACTGTGGGGGGAAACCGGAGTACCCGGAAGAAACCCACGGGGAGAATGCGCAGACTCCGCACAGACAGTGATCCAGCGGGGAATCGAACCTGGGACCCTGGCACTGTGAAGCCACAGTGCTATCCACTTGAACTACCGTGCTGCCCTACAAATGACACCCTTAATGTCTCTGGACATACTGAAACAGTGCACAAGCAATGAATTGCTTCTGAAATGTAAGTACAGGAGTTACAAACTCATTGCAGTGTCTTGTTTCCTCTCTGCAGAAAAGATCCCATTGCAATATTGTCATAGAAGAGATGGGAGTTCTCCCCAGTGCTCTGGTCAATATTTATCCCTCAGACCTTACTAAAAAAAAAACCTGAATATTGGGTGATTGTACCATTGCTGTTTGTGGGATCTTGCTCTGCAGAGCTGGGGATCCATATTTCCTCCATTACTAATGAAACTGCACTTCATTGGCCACAAAGTGTTTTGGGACATTCTGACATCGTGAATATGAGGATATGATGTAAGATGTCTTTTTATTGCACACCACACAGACACTCAATAATCCTCACGCAGATACCCAATAACCCTCTTCGCAGAGACCCAAAAATCCGCACACAGATACCCAATAATCCTTACACAGATACCCAAAAATCCTCACGCAGATACACAATAATCTTCAAGCAGATACCCAATAATCCTCACGCAGATACACAATAATCCTCAAGCAGATACCCAATAATCCTTACATAGATACACAATAATCCTCAAGCAGATACCCAATAATCCTCACGCAGATACACAATAATCCGCACACAAATACCCAACAATCCGCAAACAGATACCCAATAATCCTTACACAGATACCCAAAAATCCTCAAGCAGATACCCAATAATCCTTACACAGATACACAATAATCTTCAAGCAGATACCCAATAATCCTCACACAAATACCCAATAATCCGCACACAGATACCCAATAATCCTTACACAGATACCCAAAAATCCTCAAGTAGATACCCAATAATCCTTACACAGATACCCAAAAATCCTCAACCAGATACCCAATAACGCTCAGGCAGATACCCAATTATGCTCACACAGATTGCCAATAATGCTCACACAGACACCGAACAATACTCACGCAGACACCGAATAATCCTCACGCAGACACGCAATAGCCCTCACACAGATAATCCTCACGCAGTTACCCAATAATCCTCATGCGGACACCCAATAATCGTTATGCAGGCACGAAATAATCCTCATGCAGATACCCAATAATCCTCACGCAGATACCCAATAATCCTCACGCAGATACCCAATAATCCTCACGCAGATACCCAATAATCCTCAAACAGATACCCAATAATCTTCACGCAGATACCCAATAATCCTTACACAGATACACAATAATCTTCAAGCAGATACCCAATAATCCTCACACAAATACCCAATAATCCGCACACAGATACCCAATAATCCTTACACAGATACCCAAAAATCCTCAACCAGATACCCAATAACGCTCAGGCAGATACACAATAATGCTCACACAGATACCCAATAATGCTCACACAGACACCGAATAATACTCACGCAGACACCGAATAATCCTCACGCAGACACGCAATAGCCCTCACACAGATAATCCTCACGCAGTTACCCAATAATCCTCATGCGGACACCCAATAATCGTTACGCAGGCACGCAATAATCCTCATGCAGATACCCAATAATCCTCACGCAGATACCCAATAATCCTCACGCAGATACCCAATAATCCTCAAACAGATACCCAATAATCTTCACGTAGATACCCAATAATCCTCATGCAGATACCCAATAATCCTCACGCAGATACCCAATAATCCTCAAACAGATACCCAATAATCCTCACGCAGATACCCAATAATCCTCACGCAGGCACCCAATAATCCTCACGCAGATACCCAATTATCCTCAAGCAGATACCCAATAATCCTCACGCAGATACCCAATAATCCTCACACAGATACCCAATAATCCTCACGCAGATACCCAATAATCCTTACACAGATACCCAAAAATCCTCAAGTAGATACCCAATAATCCTTACACAGATACCCAAAAATCCTCAACCAGATACCCAATAACGCTCAGGCAGATACCCAATTATGCTCACACAGATTGCCAATAATGCTCACACAGACACCGAACAATACTCACGCAGACACCGAATAATCCTCACGCAGACACGCAATAGCCCTCACACAGATAATCCTCACGCAGTTACCCAATAATCCTCATGCGGACACCCAATAATCGTTATGCAGGCACGCAATAATCCTCATGCAGATACCCAATAATCCTCACGCAGATACCCAATAATCCTCACGCAGATACCCAATAATCCTCACGCAGATACCCAATAATCCTCAAACAGATACCCAATAATCTTCACGCGGATACCCAATAATCCTTACACAGATACACAATAATCTTCAAGCAGATACCCAATAATCCTCACACAAATACCCAATAATCCGCACACAGATACCCAATAATCCTTACACAGATACCCAAAAATCCTCAACCAGATACCCAATAACGCTCAGGCAGATACACAATAATGCTCACACAGATACCCAATAATGCTCACACAGACACCGAATAATACTCACGCAGACACCGAATAATCCTCACGCAGACACGCAATAGCCCTCACACAGATAATCCTCACGCAGTTACCCAATAATCCTCATGCGGACACCCAATAATCGTTACGCAGGCACGCAATAATCCTGATGCAGATACCCAATAATCCTCACGCAGATACCCAATAATCCTCACGCAGATACCCAATAATCCTCAAACAGATACCCAATAATCTTCACGTAGATACCCAATAATCCTCATGCAGATACCCAATAATCCTCACGCAGATACCCAATAATCCTCAAACAGATACCCAATAATCCTCACGCAGATACCAAATAATCCTCACGCAGGCACCCAATAATCCTCACGCAGATACCCAATTATCCTCAAGCAGATACCCAATAATCCTCACGCAGATACCCAATAATCCTCACACAGATACCCAATAATCCTCACGCAGATACCCAATAATCCTCAAGCAGATACCCAATAATCCTCACGCAGATACCCAATAATCCTCACACAGATACCCAATAACCCTCACGCAGATACCCAATAATCCTCATGCAGATACGCAATAATCCTCACGCAGATACCCAATAATGCTCACGCAGATACCCAATAATGCCCACGCAGACACGCAATAATCCTCACGCATACACCCAATAATCCGCACACAAATACCGAATAATCCTTACACAGATACCCAATAATACTTACGGAGATACACAATAATCCTCACACTGATACGCAATAATCCTCATGCAGATACCCAATAATCTGCACACAGATCCACATTAATCCGCACACATACACCCAATAATCCTCACGCTGATACACATAATCCTCACGCAGATACACAATAGTGCTCACCCAGATACCCAGTAATCATCACGCAGATACCCAATAATCCTCACGCAGGTACGCAATAATCCTCACACATACACCCAATAATCCTCACGTAGATACCCAATAATGCTCACGCAGATGCCCAATAATCCTCACACAGACACCCAATAATCCTCACGCAGATACCCAATAATGCTCATGCAGATACCCAATAATCCTCACACAGATACCCAAGTATCCTCAAGCATACACCCAATAATCCTCACGCATACACCCAATAATCCTCACGCAGATACCCAATAATCCTCACAAAGATACCCAATAATCCTCACTCATACACCCACAAGTCATCACGCAGACACCCAATCATCCTCATGCAGATACCCAATAATCCTTATGCAGGCACCCAATAATCCTCACGCAGATACCCAATAATCCTCACGCAGATACCCAATAATACTCACTCAGGCACCCAATAATACTCATGCAGACACCAAATAATCCTCACGCAGATACCCAATAATGCTCACACTGATACTCAATAATCATCATGCAGATACCCAATAATCTGCACACAGATACACAATAATCCGCACACAAACACCCAATAATCCTCACACTGATACACATAATCCTCACGCAGATACACAATAATGCTCACCTAGATACCCAGTAATCCTCACGCAGATACCCAATAATCCTCACGCAGGTACGCAATAATCCTCACGCAGATACCCAATAGTCCTCATGCAGATACCCAATAATCCTCATGCATACACCCAATAATCCTCACGCATACACCCAATAATCCTCAATCAGATACCCAATAATCCTCACACAGATACCCAATAATCCTCACTCATACACCCACAAATCCTCATGCATACACCCAATCATCCTCATGCAGATACCCAATAATCCTTACGCAGGCACGCAATAATCCTCATGCAGTTACCCAATAATCCTCACTCAGGCACCCAATAATCCTCCTGCAGACAGCAAATAATCCTGACGCAGATGCCCAATAATCCTCACGCATACACCCAAAAATCGGCACACAGAATGCACAATAATGCTCATGCAGATACACAATAATGCTCACGCAGATACCCAATAATGCTCACGCAGGTACCCAATAATGCTCACGCAGATACCCAATAATGCCCACGCAGACACCCAATAATCCTCATGCAGATACCCAATAATCCTCACGCATACACCCAATAATCCGCACACAAATACCCAATAATCCTTACACAGATACCCAATAATCTTTACGCAGATACGCAATAATCCTCACACTGATACTCAATAATCCTCATGCAGATACCCAATAATCTGCACACATTAACACAATAATCCGCACACATACACCCGATAATCCTCACGCTGATACACATAATCCTCACGCAGATACACAATAATGCTCACCCAGATACCCAGTAATCCTCACGCTGATACCCAATAATCCTCACACAGATACCCAATAATCCCCACTCATACACCCACAAATCCTCACGCATACACCCAATCATCCTCATGCAGATACCCAATAATCCTCACGCAGGCACCCAGTAATCCTCACGCAGATACCCAATAATCCTCACGCAGATACCCAATAATCCTCACGCAGGCACCCAATAATCCTCATGCAGACACCAAATAATCCTCACGCAGATGCCCAATAATCCTCATGCATACACCCAATAATCCGCACACGAAATGCACAATAATGCTCACGCAGATACCCAATAATGCTCATGCAGATACGCAATAATCCTCACGCAGATACCCAATAATGCTCACGCAGATACCCAATAATGCCACGCAGACACCCAATAATCCTCATGCAGATACCCAATAATCCTCACGCATACACCCAATAATCCGCACACAAATACCCAATAATCCTTACACAGATACCCAATAATCCTTACGCAGATACGCAATAATCCTCACACCGACACTCAATAATCCTCATGCAGATACCCAATAATCCTCATGCAGATACCCAATAATCCACACACATATACACAAAAACCGCACACATACACCCAATAATCCTCACGCTGATACTCAATAATCCTCATGCAGATACCCAATAATCCTCACGCAGGCACCCAGTAATCCTCACGCAGATACCCAATAATCCTCACGCAGATACCCAATAATCCTCATGCAGGCACCCAATAATCCTCATGCAGACACCAAATAATACTCACGCAGACACCGAATAATCCTCACGCAGACACGCAATAGCCCTCACACAGATAATCCTCACGCAGTTACCCAATAATCCTCATGCGGACACCCAATAATCGTTACGCAGGCACGCAATAATCCTCATGCAGATACCCAATAATCCTCACGCAGATACCCAATAATCCTCACGCAGATACCCAATAATCCTCAAACAGATACCCAATAATCTTCACGTAGATACCCAATAATCCTCATGCAGATACCCAATAATCCTCACGCAGATACCCAATAATCCTCAAACAGATACCCAATAATCCTCACGCAGATACGCAATAATCCTCACGCAGGCACCCAATAATCCTCACGCAGATACCCAATTATCCTCAAGCAGATACCCAATAATCCTCACGCAGATACCCAATAATCCTCACACAGATACCCAATAATCCTCACGCAGATACCCAATAATCCTCAAGCAGATACCCAATAATCCTCACGCAGATACCCAATAATCCTCACACAGATACCCAATAATCCTCACGCAGATACGCAATAATCCTCATGCAGATACGCAATAATCCTCACGCAGATACCCAATAATGCTCACGCAGATACCCAATAATGCCCACGCAGACACGCAATAATCCTCACGCATACACCCAATAATCCGCACACAAATACCGAATAATCCTTACACAGATACCCAATAATACTTACGGAGATACACAATAATCCTCACACTGATACGCAATAATCCTCATGCAGATACCCAATAATCTGCACACAGATCCACATTAATCCGCACACATACACCCAATAATCCTCACGCTGATACACATAATCCTCACGCAGATACACAATAGTGCTCACCCAGATACCCAGTAATCATCACGCAGATACCCAATAATCCTCACGCAGGTACGCAATAATCCTCACACATACACCCAATAATCCTCACGTAGATACCCAATAATGCTCACGCAGATGCCCAATAATCCTCACAAAGACACCCAATAATCCTCACGCAGATACCCAATAATGCTCATGCAGATACCCAATAATCCTCACACAGATACCCAAGTATCCTCAAGCATACACCCAATAATCCTCACGCATACACCCAATAATCCTCACGCAGATACCCAATAATCCTCACAAAGATACCCAATAATCCTCACTCATACACCCACAAGTCATCACGCAGACACCCAATCATCCTCATGCAGATACCCAATAATCCTTATGCAGGCACCCAATAATCCTCACGCAGATACCCAATAATCCTCACGCAGATACCCAATAATACTCACTCAGGCACCCAATAATACTCATGCAGACACCAAATAATCCTCACGCAGATACCCAATAATGCTCACACTGATACTCAATAATCATCATGCAGATACCCAATAATCTGCACACAGATACACAATAATCCGCACACAAACACCCAATAATCCTCACACTGATACACATAATCCTCACGCAGATACACAATAATGCTCACCTAGATACCCAGTAATCCTCACGCAGATACCCAATAATCCTCACGCAGGTACGCAATAATCCTCACGCAGATACCCAATAGTCCTCATGCAGATACCCAATAATCCTCATGCATGCACCCAATAATCCTCACGCATACACCCAATAATCCTCAATCAGATACCCAATAATCCTCACACAGATACCCAATAATCCTCACTCATACACCCACAAATCCTCATGCATACACCCAATCATCCTCATGCAGATACCCAATAATCCTTACGCAGGCACGCAATAATCCTCACGCAGTTACCCAATAATCCTCACGCAGATACCCAATAATCCTCACTCAGGCACCCAAAAATCCTCCTGCAGACAGCAAATAATCCTGACGCAGATGCCCAATAATCCTCACGCATACACCCAAAAATCGGCACACAGAATGCACAATAATGCTCATGCAGATACACAATAATGCTCACGCAGATACCCAATAATGCTCACGCAGGTACCCAATAATGCTCACGCAGATACCCAATAATGCCCACGCAGACACCCAATAATCCTCATGCAGATACCCAATAATCCTCACGCATACACCCAATAATCCGCACACAAATACCCAATAATCCTTACACAGATACCCAATAATCTTTACGCAGATACGCAATAATCCTCACACTGATACTCAATAATCCTCATGCAGATACCCAATAATCTGCACACATTTACACAATAATCCGCACACATACACCCGATAATCCTCACGCTGATACACATAATCCTCACGCAGATACACAATAATGCTCACCCAGATACCCAGTAATCCTCACGCTGATACCCAATAATCCTCACACAGATACCCAATAATCCCCACTCATACACCCACAAATCCTCACGCATACACCCAATCATCCTCATGCAGATACCCAATAATCCTCACGCAGGCACCCAGTAATCCTCACGCAGATACCCAATAATCCTCACGCAGATACCCAATAATCCTCACGCAGGCACCCAATAATCCTCATGCAGACACCAAATAATCCTCACGCAGATACCCAATAATCCTCATGCATACACCCAATAATCCGCACACAGAATGCACAATAATGCTCACGCAGATACCCAATAATGCTCATGCAGATACGCAATAATCCTCATGCAGATACCCAATAATGCTCACGCAGATACCCAATAATGCCACGCAGACACCCAATAATCCTCATGCAGATACCCAATAATCCTCACGCATACACCCAATAATCCGCACACAAATACCCAATAATACTTACACAGATACCCAATAATCCTTACGCAGATACGCAATAATCCTCACACCGACACTCAATAATCCTCATGCAGATACCCAATAATCCTCATGCAGATACCCAATAATCCACACACATATACACAAAAACCGCACACATACACCCAATAATCCTCACGCTGATACTCAATAATCCTCATGCAGATACCCAATAATCCTCACGCAGGCACCCAGTAATCCTCACGCAGATACCCAATAATCCTCACGCAGATACCCAATAATCCTCATGCAGGCACCCAATAATCCTCATGCAGACACCAAATAATCCTCACGCAGATACCCGATAATCCTCATGCATACACCCAATAATCCGCACACAGAATGCACAATAATGCTCACGCAGATACCCATAATGCTCATGCAGATACGCAATAATCCTCACGCAGATACCCAATAATGCTCAGGCAGATACCCAATAATTCCACGCAGACACCCAATAATCCGCACACAAATACCCAATAATACTTACACAGATACCCAATAATCCTTACGCAGATACGCAATAATCCTCACACCGACACTCAATAATCCTCATGCAGATACCCAATAATCCTCATGCAGATACCCAATAATCCACACACATATACACAAAAACCGCACACATACACCCAATAATCCTCACGCTGATACTCAATAATCCTCATGCAGATACCCAATAATCCTCACGCAGGCACCCAGTAATCCTCACGCAGATACCCAATAATCCTCACGCAGATACCCAATAATCCTCATGCAGGCACCCAATAATCCTCATGCAGACACCAAATAATCCTCACGCAGATACCCGATAATCCTCATGCATACACCCAATAATCCGCACACAGAATGCACAATAATGCTCACGCAGATACCCATAATGCTCATGCAGATACGCAATAATCCTCACGCAGATACCCAATAATGCTCAGGCAGATACCCAATAATTCCACGCAGACACCCAATAATCCTCATGCAGATACCCAATAATCCTTACGCATACAGCCAATAATCCGCTCACAAATACACAATAATCCTCACACAGATACCCAATAATCCTTATGCAGATATGCAATAATCCTCACACTGATACTCAATACTCCTCATGCAGATACCCAATAATCCACACACAAATACACAATATTCCGCACACATACACCCAATAATCCTCATGCTGATACTCAATAATCCGCATGCAGATACACAGTAATCCTCACCCAGATACCCAGTAATCCTCACGCAGACACCCAATCATCCTTACGCATATACCCAATAATCCTCACACAGATACCCAATAATCCCCACTCATTCACCCACAAATCCTCTCACATACACCCAATAATCCTCGCGCAGATACCCAATAATCCTCATGCAGATACCCAATAATCCTCACGCATACACCCAATAATCCGCACACAAATACCCAATAATCCTTACACAGATACCCAATAATCCTCACACTGATACTCAATAATCCTCATGCAGATACCCAATAATCTGCACACATTTACACAATAATCCGCACACATACACCCAATAATCCTCACGCTGATACACATCATCCTCACGCAGATAAAAATAATGCTCACCCAGATACCCAGTAATCCTCACGCAGATACCCAGTAATGCTAATGCAGATGCCCAATAATCCTCACGCAGACACCCAATAATCCTTACGCAGATACCCAATAATCCTCACACAGATACCCAATAATCCCCACTCATACACCCACAAATCCTCACACATACACCCAATAATCCTCACGCAGATACCCAATAATACTCACGCAGATGCCCAATAATCCTCACACAGACACGCAATAATCCTCACGCAGATACCCAATAATCCTCACACAGATACCCAATAATCCTCACACAGATACCCAATAATCCCCACTGATACACCCACAAATCCTCACGCATACACCCAATCATCCTCATGCAGATACCCAATAATCCTCATGCATACACCCAATAATCCTCACGCATACACCCAATAATCCTCAAGCAGATACCCAATAATCCTCACACAGATACCCAATAATCCTCACTCATACACCCACAAATCCTCATGCATACACCCAATCACCCTCATGCAGATACGCAATGATCCTTACGCAGGTACCCAATAATCCTCACGCAGATACACAATAATCCTCACGCAGATACCAAATAATCCTCACTCAGGCACCCAATAATCCCCCTGCAGACAGCAAATAATCCTCACGCAGATACCCAATAATCCTCACGCATACACCCAATAATCCGCACACAGAATGCACAATAATGCTCACGCAGATACCCAATAATGCTCACGCAGATACTCAATAATGCTCACGCAGGTACCCAATAATGCTCATGCAGATACACAATAATGCCCACGCAGACACCCAATAATCCTCATGCAGATACCCAATAATCCTCACGCATACACCCAATAATCCTCATGCAGATACCCAATAGTCCACACACAGATACACAATAATCCGCACACATACACCCACTAATCCTCACGCTGATACTCAATAATCCTCACGCAGATACACAGTAATCCTCACCCAGATACCCAGTAATCCTCACGCAGATACCCAATAATCCTCACACAGATACCCAATAATCCCCACTCATACACCCACAAATCCTCACGCATACACCCAATCATCCTCATGCAGATACCCAATAATCCTCACGCAGGCACCCAGTAATCCTCACACAGATACCCAATAATCCTCACACAGATACCCAATAATCCTCACGCAGGCACCCAATAATCCTCATGCAGACACCAAATAATCCTCACGCAGATGCCCAATAATCCTCATGCATACACCCAATAATCCGCACACGAAATGCACAATAATGCTCACGCAGATACCCAATAATCCTCACGCAGGCACCCAATAATCCTCATGCAGACACCAAATAATCCTCACGCAGATGCCCAATAATCCTCATGCATACACCCAATAATCCGCACACGAAATGCACAATAATGCTCACGCAGATACCCAATAATGCTCATGCAGATACGCAATAATCCTCACGCAGATACCCAATAATGCTCACGCAGATACCCAATAATGCCACGCAGACACCCAATAATCCTCATGCAGATACCCAATAATCCTTACGCATACAGCCAATAATCCGCACACAAATACCCAATAATCCTCACACAGATACCCAATAATCCTTATTCAGATATGCAATAATACTCACACTGATACTCAATACTCCTCATGCATATACCCAATAATCCACACACAGATACACAATAATCCGCACACATACACCCAATAATCCTCATGCGGATACTCAATAATCCTCACGCTGATACACAGTAATCCTCACCCAGATACCCAGTAATCCTCACGCAGACACCCAATCATCCTTACGCATATACCCAATAATCCTCACACAGATACCCAATAATCCCCACTCATACACCCACAAATCCTCTCACATACACCCAATAATCCTCACGCAGATACCCAATAATCCTCATGCAGGTACCCAATAATCCTCACGCATACACCCAATAATCCGCACACAAATACCCAATAATCCTTACACAGATACCCAATAATCCTTATGCAGATACGCAATAATCCTCACACCGACACTCAATAATCCTCATGCAGATACCCAATAATCCTCATGCAGATACACAGTAATCCTCACATAGATACCCAGTAATCCTCACGCAGATACCCAATAATTCACACACATATACACAATAATCCGCACACATACACCCAATAATCCTCGTGCTGATACTCAATAATCCTCACGCAGATACACAGTAATCCTCACATAGATACCCAGTAATTCTCACGCAGATACCCAATAATCCACACACAAATACCCAATAATCCTTATGCAGATATGCAATAATCCTCACACTGACACTCAATACTCCTCATGCAGATACCCAATAATCCACACACAGATACACAATAATCCGCACACATACACCCAATAATCCTCATGCTGATACTCAATAATCCGCACGCAGATACACAGTAATCCTCACCCAGATACCCAGTAATCCTCACGCAGACACCCAATCATCCTTACGCATATACCCAATAATCCTCACACAGATACCCAATAATCCCCACTCATTCACCCACAAATCCTCTCACATACACCCAATAATCCTCACGCAGATACCCAATAATCCTCATGCAGATACCCAATAATCCTCACGCATACACCCAATAATCCGCACACATTTACACAATAATCCGCACACATACACCCAATAATCCTCACGCTGATACACATAATCCTCACGCAGATACATAATAATGCTCACCCAGATACCCAGTAATCCTTACGCAGATACCCAATAATGCTAATGCAGATGCCCAATAATCCTCACGCAGACACCCAATAATCCTTACGCAGATACCCAATAATCCTCACACAGATACCCAATAATCCCCACTCATACACCCACAAATCCTCACACATACACCCAATAATCCTCACGCAGATACCCAATAATACTCACGCAGATGCCCAATAATCCTCACACAGACACGCAATAATCCTCACGCAGATACCCAATAATCCTCACACAGATACCCAATAATCCTCACACAGATACCCTATAATCCCCGCTCATACACCTACAAATCCTCACGCATACACCCAATCATCCTCATGCAGATACCCAATAATCCTCATGCATACACCCAATAATCCTCACGCATACACCCAATTATCCTCAAGCAGATACCCAATAATCCTCACACAGATACCCAATAATCCTCACTCATACACCCACAAATCCTCATGCATACACCCAATCATCCTCATGCAGATACGCAATGATCCTTACGCAGGTACCCAATAATCCTCACGCAGATACACAATAATCCTCACGCAGATACCAAATAATCCTCACTCAGGCACCCAATAATCCTCCTGCAGACAGCAAATAATCCTCACGCAGATACCCAATAATCCTCACGCATACACCCAATAATCCGCACACAGAATGCACAATAATGCTCACGCAGATACCCAATAATGCTCACGCAGATACTCAATAATGCTCACGCAGATACCCAATAATGCTCATGCAGATACCCAATGAAGCCCACGCAGACACCCAATAATCCTCATGCAGGTACCCAATAATCCTCACGCATACACCCAATAATCCGCACACAAATACCCAATAATCCTTACACAGATACCCAATAATCCTTACGCAGATACGCAATAATCCTCACACCGACACTCAATAAACCTCATGCAGATACCCAATAATCCTCATGCAGATACCCAATAATCCACACACAGATACACAATAATCCGCACACATACACCCACTAATCCTCACGCTGATACTCAATAATCCTCACGCAGATACACAGTAATCCTCACCCAGATACCCAGTAATCCTCACGCAGATACCCAATAATCCTCACACTGATACCCAATAATCCCCACTCATACACCCACAAATCCTCACGCATACACCCAATCATCCTCATGCAGATGCCCAATAATCCTCATGCAGGCAGCCAGTAATCCTCACGCAGATACCCAATAATCCTCACGCAGATACCCAATAATCCTCACGCAGGCACCCAATAATCCTCATGCAGACACCAAATAATCCACACGAAGATACCCAATAATCCTCATGCACACACCCAATAATCCGCACACGGAATGCGCAATAATGCTCACGCAGATACCCAATAATGCACATGCAGATACGCAATAATCCTCACGCAGATACCCAATAATGCCACGCAGACACCCAATAATCCTAATGCAGATACCCAATAATCCTTACGCATACAGCCAATAACCCGCACACAAATACCCAATAATCCTCACACAGATACCTAATAATCCTTATGCAGATATGCAATAATCCTCACACTGATACTCAATACTCCTCATGCAGATACCAAATAATCCACACACAGTTACACAATAATCCGCACACATACACCCAATAATCCTCACGCTGATACACAGTAATCCTCACCCAGATACCCAGTAATCCTCACTCATACACCCACAAATCCTCATGCATACACCAAATCATCCTCATGCAGATACGCAATGATCCTTACGCAGGTACCCAATAATCCTCACGCAGATACACAATAATCCTCACGCAGATACCAAATAATCCTCACTCAGGCACCCAATAATCCTCCTGCAGACAGCAAATAATCCTCACGCAGATACCCAATAATCCTCACGCATACACCCAATAATCCGCACACAGAATGCACAATAATGCTCACGCAGATACCCAATAATGCTCACGCAGATACCCAATAATCCTCACGCAGATACCCAATAATCCTCACGCAGATACCCAATAATGCTCACACAGACACCGAATAATCCTCATGCATACATCCAATAATCCTCATGCAGATACGCAATAATCCTCACGCAGATACCCAATAATGCTCACGCAGATACCCAATAATGCCCACGCAGACACGCAATAATCCTCACGCATACACCCAATAATCCGCACACAAATACCGAATAATCCTTACACAGATACCCAATAATACTTACGGAGATACACAATAATCCTCACACTGATACGCAATAATCCTCATGCAGATACCCAATAATCTGCACACAGATCCACATTAATCCGCACACATACACCCAATAATCCTCACGCTGATACACATAATCCTCACGCAGATACACAATAGTGCTCACCCAGATACCCAGTAATCATCACGCAGATACCCAATAATCCTCACGCAGGTACGCAATAATCCTCACACATACACCCAATAATCCTCACGTAGATACCCAATAATGCTCACGCAGATGCCCAATAATCCTCACACAGACACCCAATAATCCTCACGCAGATACCCAATAATGCTCATGCAGATACCCAATAATCCTCACACAGATACCCAAGTATCCTCAAGCATACACCCAATAATCCTCACGCATACACCCAATAATCCTCACGCAGATACCCAATAATCCTCACAAAGATACCCAATAATCCTCACTCATACACCCACAAGTCATCACGCAGACACCCAATCATCCTCATGCAGATACCCAATAATCCTTATGCAGGCACCCAATAATCCTCACGCAGATACCCAATAATCCTCACGCAGATACCCAATAATACTCACTCAGGCACCCAATAATACTCATGCAGACACCAAATAATCCTCACGCAGATACCCAATAATGCTCACACTGATACTCAATAATCATCATGCAGATACCCAATAATCTGCACACAGATACACAATAATCCGCACACAAACACCCAATAATCCTCACACTGATACACATAATCCTCACGCAGATACACAATAATGCTCACCTAGATACCCAGTAATCCTCACGCAGATACCCAATAATCCTCACGCAGGTACGCAATAATCCTCACGCAGATACCCAATAGTCCTCATGCAGATACCCAATAATCCTCATGCATGCACCCAATAATCCTCACGCATACACCCAATAATCCTCAATCAGATACCCAATAATCCTCACACAGATACCCAATAATCCTCACTCATGCACCCACAAATCCTCATGCATACACCCAATCATCCTCATGCAGATACCCAATAATCCTTACGCAGGCACGCAATAATCCTCACGCAGTTACCCAATAATCCTCACGCAGATACCCAATAATCCTCACTCAGGCACCCAAAAATCCTCCTGCAGACAGCAAATAATCCTGACGCAGATGCCCAATAATCCTCACGCATACACCCAAAAATCGGCACACAGAATGCACAATAATGCTCATGCAGATACACAATAATGCTCACGCAGATACCCAATAATGCTCACGCAGGTACCCAATAATGCTCACGCAGATACCCAATAATGCCCACGCAGACACCCAATAATCCTCATGCAGATACCCAATAATCCTCACGCATACACCCAATAATCCGCACACAAATACCCAATAATCCTTACACAGATACCCAATAATCTTTACGCAGATACGCAATAATCCTCACACTGATACTCAATAATCCTCATGCAGATACCCAATAATCTGCACACATTTACACAATAATCCGCACACATACACCCGATAATCCTCACGCTGATACACATAATCCTCACGCAGATACACAATAATGCTCACCCAGATACCCAGTAATCCTCACGCTGATACCCAATAATCCTCACACAGATACCCAATAATCCCCACTCATACACCCACAAATCCTCACGCATACACCCAATCATCCTCATGCAGATACCCAATAATCCTCACGCAGGCACCCAGTAATCCTCACGCAGATACCCAATAATCCTCACGCAGATACCCAATAATCCTCACGCAGGCACCCAATAATCCTCATGCATACACCCAATAATCCGCACACAGAATGCACAATAATGCTCACGCAGATACCCAATAATGCTCATGCAGATACGCAATAATCCTCACGCAGATACCCAATAATGCTCACGCAGATACCCAATAATGCCACGCAGACACCCAATAATCCTCATGCAGATACCCAATAATCCTCACGCATACACCCAATAATCCGCACACAAATACCCAATAATACTTACACAGATACCCAATAATCCTTACGCAGATACGCAATAATCCTCACACCGACACTCAATAATCCTCATGCAGATACCCAATAATCCTCATGCAGATACCCAATAATCCACACACATATACACAAAAACCGCACACATACACCCAATAATCCTCACGCTGATACTCAATAATCCTCATGCAGATACCCAATAATCCTCACGCAGGCACCCAGTAATCCTCACGCAGATACCCAATAATCCTCACGCAGATACCCAATAATCCTCATGCAGGCACCCAATAATCCTCATGCAGACACCAAATAATCCTCACGCAGATACCCGATAATCCTCATGCATACACCCAATAATCCGCACACAGAATGCACAATAATGCTCACGCAGATACCCATAATGCTCATGCAGATACGCAATAATCCTCACGCAGATACCCAATAATGCTCAGGCAGATACCCAATAATTTCACGCAGACACCCAATAATCCTCATGCAGATACCCAATAATCCTTACGCATACAGCCAATAATCCGCTCACAAATACACAATAATCCTCACACAGATACCCAATAATCCTTATGCAGATATGCAATAATCCTCACACTGATACTCAATACTCCTCATGCAGATACCCAATAATCCACACACAAATACACAATATTCCGCACACATACACCCAATAATCCTCATGCTGATACTCAATAATCCGCATGCAGATACACAGTAATCCTCACCCAGATACCCAGTAATCCTCACGCAGACACCCAATCATCCTTACGCATATACCCAATAATCCTCACACAGATACCCAATAATCCCCACTCATTCACCCACAAATCCTCTCACATACACCCAATAATCCTCGCGCAGATACCCAATAATCCTCATGCAGATACCCAATAATCCTCACGCATACACCCAATTATCCGCACACAAATACCCAATAATCCTTACACAGATACCCAATAATCCTCACACTGATACTCAATAATCCTCATGCAGATACCCAATAATCTGCACACATTTACACAATAATCCGCACACATACACCCAATAATCCTCACGCTGATACACATCATCCTCACGCAGATAAAAATAATGCTCACCCAGATACCCAGTAATCCTCACGCAGATACCCAGTAATGCTAATGCAGATGCCCAATAATCCTCACGCAGACACCCAATAATCCTTACGCAGATACCCAATAATCCTCACACAGATACCCAATAATCCCCACTCATACACCCACAAATCCTCACACATACACCCAATAATCCTCACGCAGATACCCAATAATACTCACGCAGATGCCCAATAATCCTCACACAGACACGCAATAATCCTCACGCAGATACCCAATAATCCTCACACAGATACCCAATAATCCTCACACAGATACCCAATAATCCCCACTGATACACCCACAAATCCTCGCGCATACACCCAATCATCCTCATGCAGATACCCAATAATCCTCATGCATACACCCAATAATCCTCACGCATACACCCAATAATCCTCAAGCAGATACCCAATAATCCTCACACAGATACCCAATAATCCTCACTCATACACCCACAAATCCTCATGCATACACCCAATCACCCTCATGCAGATACGCAATGATCCTTACGCAGGTACCCAATAATCCTCACGCAGATACACAATAATCCTCACGCAGATACCAAATAATCCTCACTCAGGCACCCAATAATCCCCCTGCAGACAGCAAATAATCCTCACGCAGATACCCAATAATCCTCACGCATACACCCAATAATCCGCACACAGAATGCACAATAATGCTCACGCAGATACCCAATAATGCTCACGCAGATACTCAATAATGCTCACGCAGATGCCCAATAATGCTCATGCAGATACACAATAATGCCCACGCAGACACCCAATAATCCTCATGCAGATACCCAATAATCCTCACGCATACACCCAATAATCCTCATGCAGATACCCAATAGTCCACACACAGATACACAATAATCCGCACACATACACCCACTAATCCTCACGCTGATACTCAATAATCCTCACGCAGATACACAGTAATCCTCACCCAGATACCCAGTAATCCTCACGCAGATACCCAATAATCCTCACACAGATACCCAATAATCCCCACTCATTCACCCACAAATCCTCACGCATACACCCAATCATCCTCATGCAGATACCCAATAATCCTCACGCAGGCACCCAGTAATCCTCACACAGATACCCAATAATCCTCACACAGATACCCAATAATCCTCACGCAGGCACCCAATAATCCTCATGCAGACACCAAATAATCCTCACGCAGATGCCCAATAATCCTCATGCATACACCCAATAATCCGCACACGAAATGCACAATAATGCTCACGCAGATACCCAATAATCCTCACGCAGGCACCCAATAATCCTCATGCAGACACCAAATAATCCTCACGCAGATGCCCAATAATCCTCATGCATACACCCAATAATCCGCACACGAAATGCACAATAATGCTCACGCAGATACCCAATAATGCTCATGCAGATACGCAATAATCCTCACGCAGATACCCAATAATGCTCACGCAGATACCCAATAATGCCACGCAGACACCCAATAATCCTCATGCAGATACCCAATAATCCTTACGCATACAGCCAATAATCCGCACACAAATACCCAATAATCCTCACACAGATACCCAATAATCCTTATGCAGATATGCAATAATACTCACACTGATACTCAATACTCCTCATGCATATACCCAATAATCCACACACAGATACACAATAATCCGCACACATACACCCAATAATCCTCATGCGGATACTCAATAATCCTCACGCTGATACACAGTAATCCTCACCCAGATACCCAGTAATCCTCACGCAGACACCCAATCATCCTTACGCATATACCCAATAATCCTCACACAGATACCCAATAATCCCCACTCATACACCCACAAATCCTCTCACATACACCCAATAATCCTCACGCAGATACCCAATAATCCTCATGCAGGTACCCAATAATCCTCACGCATACACCCAATAATCCGCACACAAATACCCAATAATCCTTACACAGATACCCAATAATCCTTATGCAGATACGCAATAATCCTCACACCGACACTCAATAATCCTCATGCAGATACCCAATAATCCTCATGCAGATACACAGTAATCCTCACATAGATACCCAGTAATCCTCACGCAGATACCCAATAATTCACACACATATACACAATAATCCGCACACATACACCCAATAATCCTCGTGCTGATACTCAATAATCCTCACGCAGATACACAGTAATCCTCACATAGATACCCAGTAATTCTCACGCAGATACCCAATAATCCACACACAAATACCCAATAATCCTTATGCAGATATGCAATAATCCTCACACTGACACTCAATACTCCTCATGCAGATACCCAATAATCCACACACAGATACACAATAATCCGCACACATACACCCAATAATCCTCATGCTGATACTCAATAATCCGCACGCAGATACACAGTAATCCTCACCCAGATACCCAGTAATCCTCACGCAGACACCCAATCATCCTTACGCATATACCCAATAATCCTCACACAGATACCCAATAATCCCCACTCATTCACCCACAAATCCTCTCACATACACCCAATAATCCTCACGCAGATACCCAATAATCCTCATGCAGATACCCAATAATCCTCACGCATACACCCAATAATCCGCACACATTTACACAATAATCCGCACACATACACCCAATAATCCTCACGCTGATACACATAATCCTCACGCAGATACATAATAATGCTCACCCAGATACCCAGTAATCCTTACGCAGATACCCAATAATGCTAATGCAGATGCCCAATAATCCTCACGCAGACACCCAATAATCCTTACGCAGATACCCAATAATCCTCACACAGATACCCAATAATCCCCACGCATACACCCACAAATCCTCACACATACACCCAATAATCCTCACGCAGATACCCAATAATACTCACGCAGATGCCCAATAATCCTCACACAGACACGCAATAATCCTCACGCAGATACCCAATAATCCTCACACAGATACCCAATAATCCTCACACAGATACCCTATAATCCCCGCTCATACACCTACAAATCCTCACGCATACACCCAATCATCCTCATGCAGATACCCAATAATCCTCATGCATACACCCAATAATCCTCACGCATACACCCAATTATCCTCAAGCAGATACCCAATAATCCTCACACAGATACCCAATAATCCTCACTCATACACCCACAAATCCTCATGCATACACCCAATCATCCTCATGCAGATACGCAATGATCCTTACGCAGGTACCCAATAATCCTCACGCAGATACACAATAATCCTCACGCAGATACCAAATAATCCTCACTCAGGCACCCAATAATCCTCCTGCAGACAGCAAATAATCCTCACGCAGATACCCAATAATCCTCACGCATACACCCAATAATCCGCACACAGAATGCACAATAATGCTCACGCAGATACCCAATAATGCTCACGCAGATACTCAATAATGCTCACGCAGATACCCAATAATGCTCATGCAGATACCCAATGAAGCCCACGCAGACACCCAATAATCCTCATGCAGGTACCCAATAATCCTCACGCATACACCCAATAATCCGCACACAAATACCCAATAATCCTTACACAGATACCCAATAATCCTTACGCAGATACGCAATAATCCTCACACCGACACTCAATAATCCTCATGCAGATACCCAATAATCCTCATGCAGATACCCAATAATCCACACACAGATACACAATAATCCGCACACATACACCCACTAATCCTCACGCTGATACTCAATAATCCTCACGCAGATACACAGTAATCCTCACCCAGATACCCAGTAATCCTCACGCAGATACCCAATAATCCTCACACTGATACCCAATAATCCCCACTCATACACCCACAAATCCTCACGCATACACCCAATCATCCTCATGCAGATGCCCAATAATCCTCATGCAGGCAGCCAGTAATCCTCACGCAGATACCCAATAATCCTCACGCAGATACCCAATAATCCTCACGCAGGCACCCAATAATCCTCATGCAGACACCAAATAATCCACACGAAGATACCCAATAATCCTCATGCACACACCCAATAATCCGCACACGGAATGCGCAATAATGCTCACGCAGATACCCAATAATGCACATGCAGATACGCAATAATCCTCACGCAGATACCCAATAATGCCACGCAGACACCCAATAATCCTAATGCAGATACCCATTAATCCTTACGCATACAGCCAATAACCCGCACACAAATACCCAATAATCCTCACACAGATACCTAATAATCCTTATGCAGATATGCAATAATCCTCACACTGATACTCAATACTCCTCATGCAGATACCAAATAATCCACACACAGTTACACAATAATCCGCACACATACACCCAATAATCCTCATGCTGATACTCAATAATCCTCACGCAGATACACAGTAATCCTCACCCAGATACCCAGTAATCCTCACTCATACACCCACAAATCCTCATGCATACACCAAATCATCCTCATGCAGATACGCAATGATCCTTACGCAGGTACCCAATAATCCTCACGCAGATACACAATAATCCTCACGCAGATACCAAATAATCCTCACTCAGGCACCCAATAATCCTCCTGCAGACAGCAAATAATCCTCACGCAGATACCCAATAATCCTCACGCATACACCCAATAATCCGCACACAGAATGCACAATAATGCTCACGCAGATACCCAATAATGCTCACGCAGATACCCAATAATCCTCACGCAGATACCCAATAATCCTCACGCAGATACCCAATAATGCTCACACAGACACCGAATAATCCTCATGCATACATCCAATAATCCTCACGCAGATACCCAATAATCCTCATGCAGTTACCCAATAAACCTCATGCAGATACCCAATAATCCTCACACAGATACCCAATAATCCTCACGCATACACCCAATAATCCTCACGCAGATACCCAGTAATCCTAACACAGATACCCAATAATCCTCCGCAGATACCCAATAATCCACACGCATACACCCAATAATCCACACACAAATACCCAATAATCCTTACGCAGAGACACAATAATCCTCACTTAGATACCCAATAATCCTCACGCAGATACCCAATAATCCTCATCAAGACACACATTAATCCTCATGCAGTTACCCAATAATCCTCACGCAGATACACAATAATTCACAAACAGATACACAATAATCCTCATGCAGATACCAAATAATCCTCATGCAGATACCTAATAATCTTCATGCAGATACCCAATAATCTTCATGCAGATACACAATAATCCTCACGCAGATACCCAATAATCCACACACAGATAGACAATAATCCTCAAACATGCACCCAATAATCCTCATGCAGCTACCCAATAATCCTCTCGCAATCCCAATAATCCTAATGCCGATACCCAATAATCCTCACGCAGATACCCAATAATCCTCACGCAGGCACCCAATAATCCTCATGCAGACACCAAATAATCCTCACGCAGATACCCAATAATCCTCATGCATACACCCAATAATCCGCACACGGAATGCACAATAATGCTCACGCAGATACCCAATAATGCTCATGCAGATACGCAATAATCCTCACGCAGATTCCCAATAATGCTCACGCAGATACCCAATAATTCTTACGCATACAGCCAATAATCCGCACACAAATACCCAATAATCCTCACACAGATACCCAATAATCCTCATGCAGATACCCAATAATCCACACACAGATACACAATAATCCGCACACAGACACCCAATAATCCTCATGCTGATACTCAATAATCCTCATGCAGATACACAGTAATCCTCACCCAGATACCCAGTAATCCTCACGCAGACACCCAATCATCCTTACGCATATACCCAATAATCCTCACACAGATACCCAATAATCCCCACTCATACAGCCACAAATCCTCTCACATACACCCAATAATCCTCACTCAGATAACCAATAATCCTCATGCAGATACCCAATAATCCTCACGCATACACCCAATAATCCGCACACAAATACGCAATAATCCTTACACAGATACCCAATAATCCTTACGCAGATACGCAATAATCCTCACACCGACACTCAATAATCCTCGTGCAGATACCCAATAATCCTCATGCAGATACCCAATAATTCACACACATATACACAATAATCCGCACACATACACCCAATAATCCTCACGCAGTTACCCAATAATGCTCACGCAGATGCCCACTAATCCTCACACAGACACTCAATAATCCTCACGCAGATACCCAATATTCCTCACATAGATACACAATAATCCTCACACAGATACCCAATAATCCCCACTCATATACACACAAATCCTCAAGCATACACCCAATCATCCTCATGCAGATACCCAATAATCCTCACGCATACACCCAATAATCCTCACGCATACACCCAATAATCCTCTAGCAGATACCCAATAATCCTCACACAGATACCCAATAATGCTCACGCAGATACCCAATAATCCTCACGCAGATACCCAATAATGCTCACACAGACACCGAATAATCCTCATGCATACATCCAATATTCGTCACGCCGATACCCAATAATCCTCACGCAGTTACCCAATAATCCTCACGCAGATACCCAATAATCCTCACGCAGATACCCAGTAATCCTCACGCAGATACCCAATAATCCTCCGCAGATACCCAATAATCCACACGCATACCCCCAATAATCCACACACAAATACCCAATAATCCTTACGCAGATACACAATAATCCTCACGTAGATACCCAATAATCCTCACGCAGATACCCAATAATCCTCATCAAGACACCCATTAATCCTCATGCAGATACCCAATAATCCTCACGCAGATACACAATAATTCACAAACAGATACACAATAATCCTCATGCAAATACCCAATAATCCTCATGCAGATACCTAATAATCTTCATGCAGATACCCAAAAATCTTCATGCAGATACACAATAATCCTCACGCAGATACCCAATAATCCACACACAGATAGACAATAATCCTCAAACATGCACGCAATAATCCTCTCGCACACCCAATAATCCTAATGCCGATACCCAATAATCCTCACGCAGATACCCAATAATCCTCACGCAGATACCCAATAGTCCTCACGCAGATACACAATTATCCTCACGCACATACCCAATAATCCTCACACAGATCCACAATAATCCTCACGCAGATACCAAATAATCCTCATGCAGATACCCAATAATCCTCATGCAGATACACAATAATCCTTATGTAGATACCCAATAATCCACTCGCAAACACCCAATAATCCTCATGCAGATACCCAATAATCCTCACACAGATACCTAATAATCCTCACGCAGATACCCAATAACCCTCATGCAGGTACCCAATAATCCTCACGCAGATACCCAATAATCCTCATGCAGATACACAATAATCTTCACGCAGACACCCAATAATCCTCTCGCAAACACCCAATAATCCTTATGCAGATACCCAATGATCCTCACGCTGATACCCAATAATCCTCACGCAGATACCCAATAATCCTCACGCAGATACCCAATAATCTGCACACAGATACACAATAATCCTCAAACATACACCCAATAATCCGCAAACAGATACACAATAATCCTCTCACAGGTACCCAATAATCCTCATGCAGATACCCAATAATCCTCACGCAGATACCCAATAACCCTCACCAAAATACCCAATAATCCTCACGCAGATACCCAATAAACCTTAAGCAGAAACCCAATAATCTTCACGCAGATACCCAATAATCCTCACGCAGATACCCATTAATCCTCACATGGATACCCAATAATCCTCATGCAGATACCCAATAATCCTCATGCAGATACCCAATAATCCTCACGCAGATACCCAATAATCCTCACGCAGATATCCAATAATCCTCACGCAGATACCCAATCATCCTCACACAGATACCCAATAACCCTCACGCAGATACCCAATAATCCTCATCCAGACACACATTAATCCTCATTCAGATACCCAATAATCCTCACGCAGATACACAATAATTCACACACAGATACAAAATAATCCTCATGCTGATACACAATAATCCTCATGCAGATACCCAATAATCTTCATGCAGATACACAATAATCCTCACGCAGATACCCAATAATCCACACACAGATAGACAATAATCCTCAAACATGCACCCAATAATCCTCATGCAGATACCCAATAATCCTCTCGCACACCCAATAATCCTAATGCCGATACCCAATAATCCTCACGCAGATACCCAATAATCCTCACGCAGGCACCCAATAATCCTCATGCAGACACCAAATAATCCTCACGCAGATACCCAATAATCCTCATGCATACACCCAATAATCCGCACACGGAATGCACAATAATGCTCACGCAGATACCCAATAATGCTCATTCAGATACGCAATAATCCTCACGCAGATACCCAATAATGCTCACGCAGATACCCAATAATGCTCATTCAGACACCCAATAATCCTCATGCAGATACCCAATAATTCTTACGCATACAGCCAATAATCCGCACACAAATACCCAATAATCCTCACACAGATACCCAATAATCCTTATGCAGATATGCAATAACCCTCACACTGATACTCAATACTCCTCATGCAGATACCCAATAATCCACACACAGATACACAATAATCCGCACACATACACCCAATAATCCTCATGCTGATACTCAATAATCCTCATGCAGATACACAGTAATCCTCACCCAGATACCCAGTAATCCTCACGCAGAAACCCAATCATCCTTACGCATATACCCAATAATCCTCACACAGATACCCAATAATCCCCACTCATACAGTCACAAATCCTCTCACATACACCCAATAATCCTCACGCAGATACCCAATAATCCTCATGCAGATACCCAATAATCCTCACGCATACACCCAATAATCCGCACACAAATACCCAATAATCCTTACACAGATACCCAATAATCCTTACGCAGATACGCAATAATCCTCACACCGACACTCAATAATCCTCATGCAGATACCCAATAATCCTCATGCAGATACCCAATAATTCACACACATATACACAATAATCCGCACACATACACCCAATAATCCTCACGCAGATACCCAATAATCCTCACATAGATACACAATAATCCTCACACATATACCCAATAATCCCCACTCATATACACACAAATCCTCAAGCATACACCCAATCATCCTCATGCAGATACCCAATAATCCTCACGCATACACCCAATAATCCTCACGCATACACCCAATAATCCTCACGCAGATACCCAATAATCCTCACACAGATACCCAATAATCCTCACGCAGATACCCAATAATCCTCACGCAGATACCCAATAATGCTCACACAGACACCGAATAATCGTCATGCATACATCCAATAATCCTCACGCAGATACCCAATAATCCTCACGCAGTTACCCAATAGTCCTCACGCAGATACCCAATAATCCTCACACAGATACCCAATAATCCTCACGCATACACCCAATAATCCTCACGCTGATACCCAGTAATCCTCACGCAGATACCCAATAATCCTCCGCAGATACCCAATAATCCACACGCATACACCCAATAATCCACACACAAATACCCAATAATCCTTACGCAGATACACAATAATCCTCACGTAGATACCCAATAATCCTCACGCTGATACCCAATAATCCTCACGCAGATACCCAATAATCCTCACGCAGATACCCAATAATCTGCACACAGATACACAATAATCCTCAAACATACACCCAATAATCCGCAAACAGATACACAATAATCCTCTCACAGGCACCCAATAATCCTCATGCAGATACCCAATAATCCTCACGCAGATACCCAATAACCCTCACCCAAATACCCAATAATCCTCACGCAGATACCCAATAAACCTTAAGCAGAAACCCAATAATCTTCACGCAGATACCCAATAATCCTCACGCAGATACCCATTAATCCTCACATGGATACCCAATAATCCTCATGCAGATACCCAATAATCCTCATGCAGATACCCAATAATCCTCACGCAGATACCCAATAATCCTCACGCAGATATCCAATAATCCTCACGCAGATACCCAATCATCCTCACACAGATACCCAATAACCCTCACGCAGATACCCAATAATCCTCATCCAGACACACATTAATCCTCATTCAGATACCCAATAATCCTCACGCAGATACACAATAATTCACACACAGATACAAAATAATCCTCATGCTGATACACAATAATCCTCATGCAGATACCCAATAATCTTCATGCAGATACACAATAATCCTCACGCAGATACCCAATAATCCACACACAGATAGACAATAATCCTCAAACATGCACCCAATAATCCTCATGCAGATACCCAATAATCCTCTCGCACACCCAATAATCCTAATGCCGATACCCAATAATCCTCACGCAGATACCCAATAATCCTCACGCAGGCACCCAATAATCCTCATGCAGACACCAAATAATCCTCACGCAGATACCCAATAATCCTCATGCATACACCCAATAATCCGCACACGGAATGCACAATAATGCTCACGCAGATACCCAATAATGCTCATTCAGACACCCAATAATCCTCATGCAGATACCCAATAATTCTTACGCATACAGCCAATAATCCGCACACAAATACCCAATAATCCTCACACAGATACCCAATAATCCTTATGCAGATATGCAATAATCCTCACACTGATACTCAATACTCCTCATGCAGATACCCAATAATCCACACACAGATACACAATAATCCGCACACATACACCCAATAATCCTCATGCTGATACTCAATAATCCTCATGCAGATACACAGTAATCCTCACCCAGATACCCAGTAATCCTCACGCAGACACCCAATCATCCTTACGCATATACCCAATAATCCTCACACAGATACCCAATAATCCCCACTCATACAGTCACAAATCCTCTCACATACACCCAATAATTCTCACGCAGATACCCAATAATCCTCATGCAGATACCCAATAATCCTCACGCATACACCCAATAATCCGCACACAAATACCCAATAATCCTTACACAGATACCCAATAATCCTTACGCAGATACGCAATAATCCTCACACCGACACTCAATAATCCTCATGCAGATACCCAATAATCCTCACGCAGATACCCAATAATCCTCACATAGATACACAATAATCCTCACACAGATACCCAATAATCCCCACTCATATACACACAAATCCTCAAGCATACACCCAATCATCCTCATGCAGATACCCAATAATCCTCACGCATACACCCAATAATCCTCACGCATACACCCAATAATCCTCACGCAGATACCCAATAATCCTCACACAGATACCCAATAATCCTCACGCAGATACCCAATAATCCTCACGCAGATACCCAATAATGCTCACACAGACACCGAATAATCGTCATGCATACATCCAATAATCCTCACGCAGATACCCAATAATCCTCACGCAGTTACCCAATAGTCCTCACGCAGATACCCAATAATCCTCACACAGATACCCAATAATCCTCACGCATACACCCAATAATCCTCACGCAGATACCCAGTAATCCTCACGCAGATACCCAATAATCCTCTGCAGATACCCAATAATCCACACGCATACACCCAATAATCCACACACAAATACCCAATAATCCTTACGCAGATACACAATAATCCTCTCACAGGTACCCAATAATCCTCATGCAGATACCCAATAATCCTCACGCAGATACCCAATAACCCTCACCCAAATACCCAATAATCCTCACGCAGATACCCAATAAACCTTAAGCAGAAACCCAATAATCTTCACGCAGATACCCAATAATCCTCACGCAGATACCCATTAATCCTCACATGGATACCCAATAATCCTCATGCAGATACCCAATAATCCTCATTCAGATACCCAATAATCCTCACGCAGATACCCAATAATCCTCACGCAGATATCCAATAATCCTCACGCAGATACCCAATCATCCTCACACAGATACCCAATAACCCTCACGCAGATACCCAATAATCCTCATCCAGACACACATTAATCCTCATTCAGATACCCAATAATCCTCACGCAGATACACAATAATTCACACACAGATACAAAATAATCCTCATGCTGATACACAATAATCCTCATGCAGATACCCAATAATCTTCATGCAGATACACAATAATCCTCACGCAGATACCCAATAATCCACACACAGATAGACAATAATCCTCAAACATGCACCCAATAATCCTCATGCAGATACCCAATAATCCTCTCGCACACCCAATAATCCTCACGCAGATACCCAATAATCCTCACGCAGGCACCCAATAATCCTCATGCAGACACCAAATAATCCTCACGCAGATACCCAATAATCCTCATGCATACACCCAATAATCCGCACACGGAATGCACAATAATGCTCACGCAGATACCCAATAATGCTCATTCAGACACCCAATAATCCTCATGCAGATACCCAATAATTCTTACGCATACAGCCAATAATCCGCACACAAATACCCAATAATCCTTACACAGATACCCAATAATCCTTACGCAGATACGCAATAATCCTCACACCGACACTCAATAATCCTCATGCAGATACCCAATAATCCTCATGCAGATACCCAATAATTCACACACATATACACAATAATCCGCACACATACACCCAATAATCCTCACGCAGATACCCAATAATCCTCACATAGATACACAATAATCCTCACACAGATACCCAATAATCCCCACTCTTATACACACAAATCCTCAAGCATACACCCAATCATCCTCATGCAGATACCCAATAATCCTCACGCATACACCCAATAATCCTCACGCATACACCCAATAATCCTCACGCAGATACCCAATAATCCTCACACAGATACCCAATAATCCTCACGCAGATACCCAATAATCCTCACGCAGATACCCAATAATCCTCACGCAGATACCCAGTAATCCTCACGCAGATACCCAATAATCCTCTGCAGATACCCAATAATCCACCCGCATACACCCAATAATCCACACACAAATACCCAATAATCCTTACGCAGATACACAATAATCCTCACGTAGATACCCAATAATCCTCACGCAGATACCCAATAATCCTCATCAAGACACACATTAATCCACATGCAGATACCCAATAATCCTCACGCAGATACACAATAATTCACAAACAGATACACAATAACCTTCATGCAGATACACAATAATCCTCACGCAGATACCCAATAATCCACACACAGATAGACAATAATCCTCAAACATGCACCCAATAATCCTCTCGCACACCCAATAATCCTAATGCCGATACCCAATAATCTTCACGCAGATACCCAATAATCCTCACGCAGATACCCAATTGTCCTCACGCAGATACCCAATAATCCTCACGCACATACCCAATAATCCTCACACAGATCCACAATAATCCTCACGCAGATACCAAATAATCCTCACGCAGATACCCAATAATCCTCATGCAGATACACAATAATCCTTATGTAGATACCCAATAATCCACTCGCAAACACACAATAATCCTCATGCAGATACCCAATAACCCTCACGCAGAGACCCAATAATCCTCATCCAGACACACAATAATCCTCACGCAGATACACAATAATTCACACACAGATACACACTAATCCTCATGCTGATACACAATAATCCTCATGCAGATACCTAATACTCTCCATGCAGATACCCAATAATCTTCACGCAGATACCCAATAATCCACAAACAGATAGACAATAATCCTCAAACATGCACCCAATAATCCTCATGCAGATACCCAATAATCCTCTCGCAGACACCCGATAATCCTAATGCCGATACCCAATAATCCTCACGCAGATACCAAATAATCCTCACGCATACACCCAATAATCCGCACACAAATACCAAATAATCCTTACACAGATACCCAATAATCCTTACGCAGATACCCAACAATCTTCACACCGACACTCAATAATCCTCATGCAGATACCCAATAATCCTCATGCAGATACACAATAATCCACACACAGATACACAATAATCCTTATGCAGATACCCAATAATCCTCACGCAGATACCCAATAATCCTCACGCAGATACACAATAATCTGCACACAGATACACAATAATCCTCAAACATACACCCAATAATCCTCAAACAGATACACAATAATCCTCTCACAGGCACCCAATAACCCTCACCCAAATACCCAATAATCCTCACGCAGATACCCAATAATCCTCACGCAGATACCCAATAATCCTCACGCAGGTACCCAATAATCCTCACGCAGATACCCAATAATGCTCACGCAGATACCCAATAATGCCCACGCAGACACCCAATAATCCTCACGCATACACCCAATAATCCGCACACAAATACCGAATAATCCTTACACAGATACCCAATAATCCTTACGCAGATACCCAATAATCCTCACGCAGATAGCCAATAATCCTCACAAAGATACCCAATAATCCTCACTCATACACCCACAAATAATCACGCAGCCACCCAATCATCCTCATGCAGATACCCAATACTCATTATGCAGGCACCCAATAATCCTCACGCAGATACCCAATAATGCTCACGCAGATACCCAATAATGCTCACGCAGATACCCAATAATGCTCACGCAGACACCCAATAATCCTCATGCAGATACCCAATCATCCTCACGCATGCACCCAATAATCCGCACACAAATACCCAATAATCCTTACACACATACCCAATAACCCTTACGCAGATACGCAATAATACTCACACTGACACTCAATAATCCTCATGCAGATACCCAATAATCCACACACAGATACACAATAGTCCGCACACATACACCCAATAATCCTCACGCTGATACTCAATAATCCTCACGCAGATACACAGTAATCCTCACCCAGATGCCCAGTAATCCTCATGCAGATACCCAATAATCCTCACACAGATACCCAATAATCCTTACGCAGATACGCAATAATCCTCACACTGATACTCAATAATCCTGATGCAGATACCCAATAATCTGCACACAGATACACAATAATCCTCACACTGATACACATAATCCTCATGCAGATACACAATAATTCTCACCCAGATACCCAATAACCCTCACCCAAATACCCAATAATCCTCACGCAGATACCCAATAATCCTCACGCAGATACCCAATAATTCTCACACAGATACACAATAATCCTCACTCATACACCCACAAATCCTCATGCATACACCCAATCATCCTCATGCAGATACCCAATAATCCTTACGCAGATACCCAATAATCCTCATCAAATACCCAATAATCCCCACTCATACACCCACAAATCCACACACATACACCCAATAATCTTCACGCAGATACTCAATAATCCTCACGCAGACACCCAATAATCCTTATGCAGATACCCAATAATCCTCAAACAGATACCCAATAATCCCCACTCATACACCCTCAAATCCTCACACATACTCCCAATAATCCTCACGCAGATACCCAATAATGCTCACGCAGATGCCCAATAATGCTCACACTGACACGCAATAATCCTCACGCAGATACCCAATAATCTTCACGCAGATACCCAATAATCCTCACACAGATACCCAATAATCCCCACTCATACACCCACAAATCCTCACGCATACACCGAATCATCCTCATGCAGATACCCAATAATCCTCATGCATACACCCAATAATCCTCACGCATACACCCAATAATCGTCAAGCAGATACCCAATAATCCTCTCACAGATACCCAATAATCCTCACTCATACACCCACAAATCCTCATGCATACACCCAATCATCCTCATGCAGATACCCAATAATCCTTACGCAGATACCCAATAATCCTTACACAGATACCCAATAATCCCCACTCATACACCCACAAATCCTCACACATAAACCCAATAATCCTCACGCAGATACCCAATAATCCTCACGCAGATACCCAATAATCCTCACGCAGATACCCAATAATCCTCACACAGATACCCAATAATCCCCACTCATACACCCACAAATCCTCACGCATACACCCAATCATCCTCATGCAGATACCCAATAATCCTCATGCATACACCCAATTGTCCTCACGCATACACCCAATAATCCTCAAGCAGATACCCAATAATCCTCTCACAGATACTCAATAATCCTCACTCATACACCCACAAATCCTCATGCATACACCCAATCATCCTCATGCAGATACCCAATAATCCTTACGCAGATACCCAATAATCCTCACACAGATACCCAATAATCCCCACTCATACACCCACAAATCCTCACACATAAACCCAATAATCCTCACGCAGATACCCAATAATCCTCACGCAGACACCCAATAATCCTTACGCAGATACCCAATAATCCTCACACAGATACCCAATAATCCCCACTCATACACCCACAAATCCTCACACATACACCCAATAATCCTCACGCAGATACCCAATAATGCTCACGCAGATGCCCAATAATGCTCACAGAGACACGCAATAATCCTCACGCAGATTCCCAATAATCCTCATGCAGATACCCAATAATCCTCATGCATACACCCAATAATCCTCACGCATACACCCAATAATCCTCACGCATACACCCAACAATTCTCACACAGATACCCAATAATCCTCACTCATACACCCACAAATCCTAATGCATACACCCAATCATCCTCATGCAGATACGCAATGATCCTTACGCAGGCACCCTATAATCCTCTCGCAGATACCCAATAATCCTCACGCAGATACCCAATAATCCTCACTCAGGCACCCAATAATCCTCCTGCAGACAGCAATTAATCCTCACGCAGATACCCAATAATCCTCACGCATTCACCCAATAATCCGCACACAGAATGCACAATAATGCTCACGCAGATACCCAATAATGCTCACGCAGATACCCAATAATGCTCACGCAGATACCCAATAATGCTCACGCAGATACCCAATAATGCCCACGCACACACCCAATAATCCTCATGCAGATACCCAATAATCCTCATACATACACCCAATAATCCGCACACAAATACCCAATAATCCTTACACAGATACCCAATAATCCTTACGCAGATACGCAATAATCCTCACACCGACACTCAATAATCCTCATGCAGATACCCAATAATCCTCATGCAGATACCCAATAATCCACACACAGATACACAATAATCCGCACACATACACCCAATAATCCTCGCGCTGATACTCAATAATCCACACGCAGATACACAGTAATCCACACCCAGAAAACCAGTAATCCTCACGCAGGTACACAATAATCCTCACACAGATACCCAATAATCCTCATGCAGATACCCAATAATCCTCACGCAGGCTCCCAGTAATCCTCACGCAGATACCCAATAATCCTCACGCAGATACACAATAATCCTCACGCAAGCACCCAATAATCCTCATGCAGACACCAAATAATCCTAACGCAGATACCCAATAATCCTCATGCATACACCCAATAATCCGCACACAGATACACAATAATGCGCACACATACACCCAATAATCCTCATGCTGATACTCAATAATCCTCACGCAGATACACAGTAATCCTCACCCAGATACCCAGTAATCCTCACGCAGACACCCAATAATCCTTGCGCAGATACACAATAATCCTCACACAGATACCCAATAATCCCCACTCATACACCCACAAATCCTCTCACATACACCCAATAATCCTCACGCAGATACCCAAAAATGCTCGCGCAGATGCCCAATAATCCTCACACAAGCACCCAATAATCCTCACGCAGATACCCAATAATCCTCACATAGATACCCAATAATCCTCACACAGATACCCAATAATCCCCACTCATATACCCACAAATCCTCAAGCATACACCCAATCATCCTCATGCAGAGACCCAATAATCCTCACGCATACACCCAATAATCCTCACGCATACACCCAATAATCCACACGCAGATACACAATAATCCTCACACAGATACCCCATAATCCTCATCCAGATACCCAATAATCCTCACGCAGATACCCAGTAATGCTCACACAGACACCGAATAATCCTCACGCATACATCCAATAATCCTCACGCAGATACCCAATAATCTTCACGCAGTTACCCAATAATCCACACACAAATACCCAATAATCCTTATGCAGATACACAATAATCCTCATGTAGATACCCAATAATCCTCACGCAGATACCCAATAATCCTCACGCAGATACCCAATAATCCTCCGCAGATACCCAATAATACACACGCATACACCCAATAATCCACACACAAATACCCAATAATCCTTACGCAGATACACAATAATCCTCACGTAGATACCCAATAATCATCACGCAGATACCCAATAATCCTCATCCAGACACACATTAATCCTCATGCAGAAACCCACTAATCCTCACGCAGATACACAATAATTCACACACAGATAAACAATAATCCTCATGCAGATACCCAATAATCCTCATGCAGATACCTAATAATCTCCATGCAGATACCCAATAATCTTCACGCAGATACCCAATAATCCCCACTCATACACCCACAAATCCTCACACATAAACCCAATAATCCTCACGCAGATACCCAATAATCCTCACGCAGACACCCAATAATCCTTACGCAGATACCCAATAATCCTCACACAGATACCCAATAATCCCCACTCATACACCCACAAATCCTCACACATACACCCAATAATCCTCACGCAGATACCCAATAATGCTCACGCAGATGCCCAATAATGCTCACAGAGACACGCAATAATCCTCACGCAGATTCCCAATAATCCTCATGCAGATACCCAATAATCCTCATGCATACACCCAATAATCCTCACGCATACACCCAATAATCCTCACGCATACACCCAACAATTCTCACACAGATACCCAATAATCCTCACTCATACACCCACAAATCCTAATGCATACACCCAATCATCCTCATGCAGATACGCAATGATCCTTACGCAGGCACCCTATAATCCTCACGCAGATACCCAATAATCCTCACGCAGATACCCAATAATCCTCACTCAGGCACCTAATAATCCTCCTGCAGACAGCAATTAATCCTCAAGCAGATACCCAATAATCCTCACGCATTCACCCAATAATCCGCACACAGAATGCACAATAATGCTCACGCAGATACCCAATAATGCTCACGCAGATACCCAATAATGCTCACGCAGATACCCAATAATGCTCACGCAGATACCCAATAATGCCCACGCACACACCCAATAATCCTCATGCAGATACCCAATAATCCTCATACATACACCCAATAATCCGCACACAAATACCCAATAATCCTTACGCAGATACGCAATAATCCTCACACCGACACTCAATAATCCTCATGCAGATACCCAATAATCCTCATGCAGATACCCAATAATCCACACACAGATACACAATAATCCGCACACATACACCCAATAATCCTCGCGCTGATACTCAATAATCCTCACGCAGATACACAGTAATCCTCACCCAGAAATCCAGTAATCCTCACGCAGATACACAATAATCCTCACACAGATACCCAATAATCCCCACTCATACACCCACAAATCCTCACACATACACCCAATCATCCTCATGCAGATACCCAATAATCCTCACGCAGGCTCCCAGTAATCCTCACGCAGATACCCAATAATCCTCACGCAGATACACAATAATCCTCACGCAAGCACCCAATAATCCTCATGCAGACACCAAATAATCCTAACGCAGATACCCAATAATCCTCATGCATACACCCAATAATCCGCACACAGATACACAATAATGCGCACACATACACCCAATAATCCTCATGCTGATACTCAATAATCCTCACGCAGATACACAGTAATCCTCACCCAGATACCCAGTAATCCTCACGCAGACACCCAATAATCCTTGCGCAGATACCCAATAATCCTCACACAGATACCCAATAATCCCCACTCATACACCCACAAATCCTCTCACATACACCCAATAATCCTCACGCAGATACCCAAAAATGCTCGCGCAGATGCCCAATAATCCTCACACAAGCACCCAATAATCCTCACGCAGATACCCAATAATCCTCACATAGATACCCAATAATCCTCACACAGATACCCAATTATCCCCACTCATATACCCACAAATCCTCAAGCGTACACCCAATCATCCTCATGCAGATACCCAATAATCCTCACGCATACACCCAATAATCCTCACGCATACACCCAATAATCCACACGCAGATACACAATAATCCTCACACAGATACCCAATAATCCTCATCCAGATACCCAATTATCCTCACGCAGATACCCAATAATGCTCACACAGACACCGAATAATCCTCACGCGTACATCCAATAATCCTCACGCAGATACCCAATAATCCTCACGCAGTTACCCAATAATCCACACACAAATACCCAATAATCCTTATGCAGATACACAATAATCCTCATGTAGATACCCAATAATCCTCACGCAGATACCCAATAATCCTCACGCAGATACCCAATAATCCTCCGCAGATACCCAATAATACACACGCATACACCCAATAATCCACACACAAATACCCAATAATCTTTACGCAGATACACAATAATCCTCACGTAGATACCCAATAATCATCACGCAGATACCCAATAATCCTCATCCAGACACACATTAATCCTCATGCAGATACCCAATAATCCTCACGCAGATACACAATAATTCACACACAGATAAACAATAATCCTCATGCAGATACCCAATAATCCTCATGCAGATACCTAATAATCTCCATGCAGATACCCAATAATCTTCACGCAGATACCCAATAATCCACAAACAGATAGACAATAATCCTCAAACATGCACCCAATAATCCTCATGCAGATAGCCAATAATCCTCTCGCAGACACCCGATAATCCTAATCACGATACCCAATAATCCTCACGCAGATACCCAATAATCCTCACGCATACACCCAATGATCCGCACACAAATACCAAATAATCCTTACACAGATACCCAATAATCCTTACGCAGATACCCAATAATCTTCACACCGACACTCAATAATCCTCATGCAGATACCCAATAATCCTCATGCAGATACACAATGATCCACACACAGATACACAATTATCCGAACACATACACCCAATAATCCTCACGCTGATACTCAATAATCCTCACGCAGATACACAGTAATCCTCACCCAGATACCCAGTAATCCGCACGCAGATACCCAATAATCCTCACACAGATACCTAATAATCCCCACTCATACACCCACAAATCCTCACGCATACACCCAATCATCCTCATGCAGATACCCAATAATCCTCACGCATACACCCAATAATCCTCACGCATACACCCAATAATCCTCACGCAGATACCCAATAATCCTCACACAGATACCCAATAATCCTCACGCAGATACCCAATAATCCTCACGCAGATACCCAATAATGCTCACACAGACACCGAATAATCCTCATGCATACATCCAATAATCCTCACGCAGATACCCAATAATCCTCATGCAGTTACCCAATAAACCTCATGCAGATACCCAATAATCCTCACACAGATACCCAATAATCCTCACGCATACACCCAATAATCCTCACGCAGATACCCAGTAATCCTAACACAGATACCCAATAATCCTCCGCAGATACCCAATAATCCACACGCATACACCCAATAATCCACACACAAATACCCAATAATCCTTACGCAGATACACAATAATCCTCACGTAGATACCCAATAATCCTCACGCAGATACCCAATAATCCTCATCAAGACACACATTAATCCTCATGCAGTTACCCAATAATCCTCACGCAGATACACAATAATTCACAAACAGATACACAATAATCCTCATGCAGATACCCAATAATCCTCATGCAGATACCTAATAATCCTCATGCAGATACCCAATAATCCTCTCGCAATCCCAATAATCCTAATGCCGATACCCAATAATCCTCACGCAGATACCCAATAATCCTCACGCAGGCACCCAATAATCCTCATGCAGACACCAAATAATCCTCACGCAGATAACCAATAATCCTCATGCATACACCCAATAATCCGCACACGGAATGCACAATAATGCTCACGCAGATACCCAATAATGCTCATGCAGATACGCAATAATCCTCATGCAGATACCCAATAATGCTCGCGCAGATACCCAATAATGCCACGCAGACACCCAATAATCCTCATGCAGATACCCAATAATTCTTACGCATACAGCCAATAATCCGCACACAAATACCCAATAATCCTCACACAGATACCCAATAATCCTTATGCAGATATGCAATAATCCTCACACTGATACTCAATACTCCTCATGCAGATACCCAATAATCCACACACAGATACACAATAATCCGCACACATACACCCAATAATCCTCATGCTGATACTCAATAATCCTCATGCAGATACACAGTAATCCTCACCCAGATACCCAGTAATCCTCACGCAGACACCCAATCATCCTTACGCATATACCCAATAATCCTCACACAGATACCCAATAATCCCAACTCAAACAGTCACAAATCCTCTCACATACACCCAATAATCCTCACGCAGATACCCAATAATCCTCATGCAGATACCCAATAATCCTCACGCATACACCCAATAATCCGCACACAAATACCCAATAATCCTTACACAGATACCCAATAATCCTTACGCAGATACGCAATAATCCTCACACCGACACTCAATAATCCTCATGCAGATACCCAATAATCCTCATGCAGATACCCAATAATTCACACACATATACACAATAATCCGCACACATACACCCAATAATCCTCACGCAGATACCCAATAATGCTCACGCAGATGCCCAATAATCCTCACACAGACACTCAATAATCCTCACGCAGATACCCAATAATCCTCACATAGATACACAATAATCCTCACATAGATACCCAATAATCCCCACTCATACACACACAAATCCTCAAGCATACACCCAATCATCCTCATGCAGATACCCAATAATCCTCACGCATACACCCAATAATCCTCACGCATACACCCAATAATCCTCACGCAGATACCCAATAATCCTCACACGGATACCCAATAATCCTCACGCAGATACCCAATAATCCTCACGCAGATACCCAATAATGCTCACACAGACACCGAATAATCCTCATGCATACATCCAATAATCCTCACGCAGATACCCAATAATCCTCACGCAGTTACCCAATAATCCTCACGCAGATACCCAATAATCCTCACGCAGATACCCAGTAATCCTCACGCAGATACCCAATAATCCTCCGCAGATACCCAATAATCCACACGCATACCCCCAATAATCCACACACAAATACCCAATAATCCTTACGCAGATACACAATAATCCTCGCGTAGATACCCAATAATCCTCACGCAGATACCCAATAATCCTCATCCAGACCCATTAATCCTCATGCAGATACCCAATAATCCTCACGCAGATACACAATAATTCACAAACAGATACACAATAATCCTCATGCAGATACCCAATAATCCTCATGCAGATACCTAATAATCTTCATGCAGATACCCAAAAATCCACACACAGATAGACAATAATCCTCAAACATGCACGCAATAATCCTCTCGCACACCCAATAATCCTAATGCCGATACCCAATAATCCTCACGCAGATACCCAATAATCCTCACGCAGATACCCAATAGTCCTCACGCAGATACCCAATAATCCTCACGCACATACCCAATAATCCTCACACAGATCCACAATAATCCTCACGCAGATACCAAATAATCCTCACGCAGATACCCAATAATCCTCATGCATATACACAATAATCCTTATGTAGATACCCAATAATCCACTCGCAAACACCCAATAATCCTCATGCAGATACCCAATAATCCCCACACAGATATCTAATAATCCTCACGCAGATACCCAATAACCCTCATGCAGGTACCCAATAATCCTCACGCAGATACCCAATAATCCTCATGCAGATACACAATAATCTTCACGCAGACACCCAATAATCCTCTCGCAAACACCCAATAATCCTTATGCAGATACCCAATAATCCTCACGCAGATACCCAATAATCCTCACGCAGATACCCAATAATCTGAACACAGATACACAATAATCCTCAAACATACACCCAATAATCCGCAAACAGATACACAATAATCCTCTCACAGGCACCCAATAATCCTCATGCAGATACCCAATAATCCTCACGCAGATACCCAATAACCCTCACCCAAATACCCAATAATCCTCACGCAGATACCCAATAAACCTCAAGCAGAAACCCAATAATCTTCACGCAGATACCCAATAATCCTCATGCAGATACCCATTAATCCTCACATGGATACCCAATAATCCTCATGCAGATACCCAATAATCCTCATGCAGATACCCAATAATCCTGACGCAGATACCCAATAATCCTCACGCAGATATCCAATAATCCTCACGCAGATACCCAATCATCCTCACACAGATACCCAATAACCCTCACGCAGATACCCAATAATCCTCATCCAGACACACATTAATCCTCATGCAGATACCCAATAATCCTCACGCAGATACACAATAATTCACACACAGATACAAAATAATCCTCATGCTGATACACAATAATCCTCATGCAGATACCCAATAATCTTGATGCAGATACACAATAATCCTCACGCAGATACCCAATAATCCACACACAGATAGACAATAATCCTCAAACATGCACCCAATAATCCTCATGCAGATACCCAATAATCCTCTCGCACACCCAATAATCCTAATGCCGATACCCAATAATCCTCACGCAGATACCCAATAATCCTCACGCAGGCACCCAATAATCCTCATGCAGACACCAAATAATCCTCACGCAGATACCCAATAATCCTCATGCATACACCCAATAATCCGCACACGGAATGCACAATAATGCTCACGCAGATACCCAATAATGCTCATTCAGATACGCAATAATCCTCACACAGATACCCAATAATGCTCACGCAGATACCCAATAATGCCACGCAGACACCCAATAATCCTCATGCAGATACCCAATAATTCTTACGCATACAGCCAATAATCCGCTCACAAATACCCAATAATCCTCACACAGATACCCAATAATCCTTATGCAGATATGCAATAATCCTCACACTGATACTCAATACTCCTCATGCAGATACCCAATAATCCACACACAGATACACAATAATCCGCACACATACACCCAATAATCCTCATGCTGATACTCAATAATCCTCACGCAGATACACAGTAATCCTCACCCAGATACCCAGTAATCCTCACGCAGACACCCAATCATCCTTACGCATATACCCAATAATCCTCACACAGATACCCAATAATCCCCACTCATACAACCACAAATCCTCTCACATACACCCAATAATCCTCACGCAGATACCCAATAATCCTCATGCAGATACCCAATAATCCTCACGCATACACCCAATAATCCGCACACAAATACCCAATAATCCTTACACAGATACCCAATAATCCTTACGCAGATACGCAATAATCCTCACACCGACACTCACTAATCCTCATGCAGATACCCAATAATCCTCATGCAGATACCCAATAATTCACACACATATACACAATAATCCGCACACATACACCCAATAATCCTCACGCAGATACCCAATAATGCTCACGCAGATGCCCAATAATCCTCACACAGACACTCAATAATCCTCACGCAGATACCCAATAATCCTCACATAGATACACAATAATCCTCACACAGATACCCAATAATCCCCACTCATATACACACAAATCCTCAAGCATACACCCAATCATCCTCATGCAGATACCCAATAATCCTCACGCATACACCCAATAATCCTCACGCATTCACCCAATAATCCTCACGCAGATACCCAATAATCCTCACACAGATACCCAATAATCCTCACGCAGATACCCAATAATCCTCACGCAGATACCCAATAATGCTCACACAGACACCGAATAATCGTCATGCATACATCCAATAATCCTCACGCAGATACCCAATAATCCTCACGCAGTTACCCAATAATCCTCACGCATACACCCAATAATCCTCACGCAGATACCCAGTAATCCTCACGCAGATACCCAATAATCCTCCGCAGATACCCAATAATCCACACGCATACACTCAATAATCCACACACAAATACCCAATAATCCTTACGCAGATACACAATAATCCTCACGTAGTTACCCAATAATCCTCACGCAGATACCCAATAATCCTCATCAAGACACACATTAATCCACATGCAGATACCCAATAATCCTCACGCAGATACACAATAATTCACAAACAGATACACAATAATCCTCATGCAGATACCCAATAATCCTCATGCAGATACCTAATAATCTTCATGCAGATACCCAAAAATCTTCATGCAGATACACAATAATCCTCACGCAGATACCCAATAATCCACACACAGATAGACAATAATCCTCAAACATCCACCCAATAATCCTCTCGCACACCCAATAATCCTAATGCCGATACCCAATAATCCTCACGCAGATACCCAATAATCCTCACGCAGATACCCAATAGTCCTCACGCAGACACCCAATAATCCTCACGCACATACCCAATAATCTTCACACAGATCCACAATAATCCTCACGCAGATACCAAATAATCCTCACGCAGATACCCAATAATCCTCATGCAGATACACAATAATCCTTATGTAGATACCCAATAATCCACTCGCAAACACCCAATAATCCTCATGCAGATACCCAATAATCCTCACACAGATACCTAATAATCCTCACACAGATACCCAATAACCCTCATGCAGGTACCCAATAATCCTCACGCAGATACCCAATAATCCTCATGCAGATACACAATAATCTTCACGCAGACACCCAATAATCCTCTCGAAAACACCCAATAATCCTTATGCAGATACCCAATAATCCTCACGCAGATACCCAATAATCCTCACGCAGATACCCAATAACCCTCACCCAAATACCCAATAATCCTCACGCAGATACCCAATAAACCTCAAGCAGAAACCCAATAATCTTCACGCAGATACCCAATAATCCTCACGCAGATACCCATTAATCCTCACATGGATACCCAATAATCCTCATGCAGATACCCAATAATCCTCATGCAGATACCCAATAATCCTCACGCAGATACCCAATAATCCTCACGCAGATATCCAATAATCCTCACGCAGATACCCAATCATCCTCACACAGATACCCAATAACCCTCACGCAGATACCCAATAATCCTCATCCAGACACACATTAATCCTCATGCAGATACCCAATAATCCTCACGCAGATACACAATAATTCACACACAGATACACAATAATCCTCATGCTGATACACAATAATCCTCATGCAGATACCTAATAATCTCCATGCAGATACCCAATAATCTTCACGCAGATACCCAATAATCCACAAACAGATAGACAATAATCCTCAAACATGCCCCAATAATCCTCATGCAGATACCCAATAATCCTCACGCATACACCCAATAATCCGCACACAAATACCAAATAATCCTTACACAGATACCCAATAATCCTTACGCAGATACCCAATAATCTTCACACCGACACTCAATAATCCTCATGCAGATACCCAATAATCCTCATGCAGATACACAATAATCCACACACAGATACACAATTATCCGCACACATACACCCAATAATCCTCACGCTGATACTCAATAATCCTCACGCAGATACACAGTAATCCTCACCCAGATACCCAGTAATCCTCACGCAGATACCCAATTATCCTCACACAGATACCTAATAATCCCCACTCATACACCCACAAATCCTCACGCATACACCCAATCATCCTCATGCAGATACCCAATAATCCTCACGCAGGCACCCAGTAATCCTCACGCAGTTACCCAATAATCCTCACACAGATCCACAATAATCCTCATGCAGATACCAAATAATCCTCACACAGATACCCAAAAATCCTCATGCAGATCCACAATAATCCTCACGCAGATACCCAATAATCCTCTCGCAAACACCCAATGATCCTCACGCAGCTACCCAATAATCCGCACACAGATACACAATAATCCTCATGCAGACACCCAACAATCCTCAAGCAGATACCCAATGATCCTTTCGCAGACACCCAATAATCCTTATGCAGATACCCAATAATCCTCACGCAGATACCCAATAATCCTCACGCAGATACACAATAATCTGCACACAGATACACAATAATCCTCAAACATACACCCAATAATCCTCAAACAGATACACAATAATCCTCTCACAGGCACCCAATAATCCTCATGCAGATACCCAATAATCCTCACGCAGATACCCAATAACGCTCACCCAAATACCCAATAATCCTCACGCAGATAACCAATAATCCTCACGCAGATACCCAATAATCCTCACGCAGGTACCCAATAATCCTCACGCAGATACCCAATAATGCTCACGCAGATACCCAATAATGCCCACGCAGACACCCAATAATCCTCACGCATACACCCAATAATCCGCACACAAATACCAAATAATCCTTACACAGATACCCAATAATCCTTACGCAGATACCCAATAATCCTCACGCAGATAGCCAATAATCCTCACGCAGATACCCAATAATCCTCACGCAGATACCCAATAATCCTCACAAAGATACCCAATAATCCTCACTCATACACCCACAAATAATCACGCAGCCACCCAATCATCCTCATGCAGATACCCAATACTCATTATGCAAGCACCCAATAGTCCGCACACATACACCCAATAATCCTCACGCTGATACTCAATAATCCTCACGCAGATACACAGTAATCCTCACCCAGATACCCAGTAACCCTCACGCAGATACCCAATAATCCTCACACAGATACCCAATAATCCTTACGCAGATACGCAATAATCCTCACACTGATACTCAATAATCCTGATGCAGATACTCAATAATCTGCACACAGATACACAATAATCCTCACACTGATACACATAAGCCTCATGCAGATACACAATAATTCTCACCCAGATACCCAATAATCCTCACGCAGATACCCAATAATCCTCACGCAGATACCCAATAATCCACACACAAATACCCAATAATCCTTATGCAGATACACAATAATCCTCATGTAGATACCCAATAATCCTCACGCAGATACCCAATATTCCTCACGCAGATACCCAATAATCCTCCGCAGATACCCAATAATACACACGCATACACCCAATAATCCACACACAAATACCCAATAATCCTTACGCAGATACACCATAATCCTCTAGTAGATACCCAATAATCATCACGCAGACACCCAATAATCCTCATCCAGACACACATTAATCCTCATGCAGATACCCAATAATCCTCACGCAGATACACAATAATTCACACACAGATAAACAATAATCCTCATGCAGATACCCAATAATACTCATGCAGATACCTAATAATCTTCATGCAGATACTCAATAATCTTCATGCAGATACCCAATAATCCTCACGCAGATACCCAATAATCCACACACAGATAGACAATAATCCTCAAACATGCACCCAATAATCCTCATGCAGATACCCAATAATCCTCTCGCAGACACCCAATAATCCTAATGCCGATACCCAATAATCCTCACGCAGATACCCAATAATCCTCACAAAGATACCCAATAATCCTCACACAGATACCCAATAATCCCCACTCATATACACACAAATCCTCAAGCATACACCCAATTATCCTCATGCAGATACCCAATAATCCTCACGCATACACCCAATAATCCTCACGCATACACCCAATAATCCTCACGCAGATAACCAATAATCCTCACACAGATACCCAATAATCCTCACGCAGGTACCCAATAATCCTCACGCAGATACCCAATAATGCTCACACAGACACCGAATAATCCTCATGCATACATCCAATATTCCTCACGCAGATACCCAATAATCCTCACGCATTTACCAAATAAACCTCATGCAGATACCCAATAATCCTCACACAGATACCCAATAATCCTCACGCATACACCCATTAATCCTCACGCAGATACCCAGTAATCCTCACACAGATACCCAATAATCCTCCGCAGATACCCAATAATTCACACGCATACACCCAATAATCCACACACAAATACCCAATAATCCTTACGCAGATACACAATAATCCTCACGTAGATAACCAATAATCCTCACGCAGATACCCAATAATCCTCATCCAGACACACATTAATCCTCATGCAGATACCCAATAATCCTCAAGCAGATACACAATAATTCACACACAGATAAACAATAATCCTCATGCAGATACCCAATAATCCTCATGCAGATACCTAATAATCTTCATGCAGATACTCAATAATCTTCATGCAGATACCCAATAATCCTCACGCAGATACCCAATAATCCACACACAGATAGACAATAATCCTCAAACATGCACCCAATAATCCTCATGCAGATACCCAATAATCCTCTCGCAGACACCCAATAATCCTAATGCCGATACCCAATAATCCTCACGCAGATACCCAATAATCCTCACAAAGATACCCAATAATCCTCACACAGATACCCAATAATCCCCACTCATATACACACAAATCCTCAAGCATACACCCAATCATCCTCATGCAGATACCCAATAATCCTCACGCATACACCCAATAATCCTCACGCATACACCCAATAATCCTCACGCAGATACCCAATAATCCTCACGCAGGTACCCAATAATCCTCACGCAGATACCCAATAATGCTCACACAGACACCGAATAATCCTCATGCATACATCCAATAATCCTCACGCAGATACCCAATAATCCTCACGCAGTTACCCAATAAACCTCATGCAGATACCCAATAATCCTCACACAGATCCCCAATAATCCTCACGCATACACCCATTAATCCTCATGCAGATACCCAGTAATCCTCACACAGATACCCAATAATCCTCCGCAGATACCCAATAATTCACACGCATACACCCAATAATCCACACACAAATACCCAATAATCCTTACGCAGATACACAATAATCCTTACGTAGATACCCAATAATCCTCACGCAGATATCCAATAATCCTCATCAAGACACACATTAATCCTCATGCAGATACCCAATAATCCTCACGCAGATACACAATAATTCACAAACAGATACACAATAATCCTCATGCAGATACCCAATAATCCTCATGCAGATACCAAATAATCTTCATGCAGATACCCAATAATCTTCATGCAGATACACAATAATCCTCACACAGATACCCAATAATCCACACAGATAGACAATAATCCTCAAACATGCACCCAATAATCCTCATGCTGATACTCAATAATCCTCACGCAGATACACAGTAATCCTCACCCAGATACCCAGTAATCCTCACGCAGACACCCAATCATCCTTACGCATATACCCAATAATCCTCACACAGATACCCAATAATCCCCACTCATACACCCACAAATCCTCTCACATACACCCAATAATCCTCACGCAGATACCCAATAATCCTCATGCAGATACCCAATAATCCTCACGCATACACCCAATAATCCGCACACAAATACCCAATAATCCATACACAGATACCCAATAATCCTTACGCAGATACGCAATAACCCTCACACCGACACCCAATAATCCTCATGCAGATACCCAATAATTCACACACATATACACAATAATCCGCACACATACACCCAATAATCCTCACGCTGATACTCAATAATCCTCACGCAGATACACAGTGATCCTCACATAGATACCCAGTAATCCTCATGCAGATACCCAATAATCCTCACACAGATACCCAATAATCCCCACTCATACACCCACAAACCCTCACGCATACACCCAATCATCCTCATGCAGATACCCAATAATCCTCACGCAGGCACCCAGTAATCCTCACGCAGATACTTAATAATCCTCACGCAGATACCCAATAATCCTCACGCAGGCACCCAATAATCCTCATGCAGACACCAAATAATCCTCACGCAGATACCCAATAATCCTCATGCATACACCCAATAATCCGCACACAGAATGCACAATAATGCTCATGCAGATACCCAATAATGCTCATGCAGATACGCAATAATCCTCACGCAGATACCCAATAATGCTCACGCAGATACCCAATAATGCCTCGCAGACACCCAATAATCCTCATGCAGATACCCAAGAATCCTTCCGCATACAGCCAATAATCCGCACCCAAATACTCAATAATCCTCACACAGATACCTAATAATCCTTATGCAGATATGCAATAATCCTCACAGTGATACTCAATACTCCTCATGCAGATACCAAATAATCCACACACAGATACAGAATAATCCGCACACATACACCCAATAATCCTCATGCTGATACTCAATAATCCTCACGCAGATACACAGTAATCCTCACCCAGATACCCAGTAATACTCACGCAGACACACAATCATCCTTACGCATATACCCAATAATCCTCACACAGATACCCAATAATCCCCACTCATACGCCCACAAATCCTCTCACATACACCCAATATTCCTCACGCAGATACCCAATAATGCTCACGCAGATGCCCAATAATCCTCACACAGACACCCAATAATCCTCACGCAGATACCCAATAATCCTCACATAGATACCCAATAATCCTCACACAGATACCCAATAATCCCCACTCATTTGCACACAAATCCTCAAGCATACACCCAATCATCCTCATGCAGATACCCAATAATCCTCACGCATACACCCAATAATCCTCACGCATACACCCAATAATCCTCACGCAGATACCCAATAATCCCCACACAGATACCCAATAATCCTCACGCAGATACCCAATAATCCTCACGCAGATACCCAATAATGCTCACACAGACACCGAATAATCCTCATGCATACATCCAATAATCCTCACGCAGACACCAAATAATCCTCACGCAGTTACCCAATAATCCTCACGCAGATACCCAATAATCCTCACACAGTTACCCAATAATCCTCACGCTTACACCCAATAATCCTCACGCAGATACCCAGTAATCCTCACGCAGATACCCAATAATCCTCCGCAGATACCCAATAATCCACACGCATACACCCAATAATCCACACACAAATACCCAATAATCCTTACGCAGAAACACAATAATCCTCACGTCGATACCCAATAATCCTCACGCAGATACCCAATAATCCTCATCAAGACACACATTAATCCTCATGCAGATACCCAATAATCCTCACGCAGATACACAATAATTCACAAACAGATACACAATAATCCTCATGCAGATACCCAATAATCCTCATGCAGATACCTAATAATCTTCATGCAGATACCCAATAATCTTCATGCAGATACACAATAATCCTCACGCAGATACCCAATAATCCACACACAGATAGACAATAATCCTCAAACATGCACCCAATAATCCTCTCGCACGCCCAATAATCCGAATGCCGATACCCAATAATCCTCACGCAGATACCCAATAATCCTCACGCAGATACCCAATAGTCCTCACGCAGATACCCAATAATCCTCACGCACATACCCAATAATCCTCACACAGATCCAGAATAATCCTCACGCAGATACCAAATAATCCTCACGCAGATACCCAATAATGCTCACACAGACACCGAATAATCCTCATGCATACATCCAATAATCCTCACGCAGACACCAAATAATCCTCACGCAGTTACCCAATAATCCTCACGCAGATACCCAATAATCCTCACACAGTTACCCAATAATCCTCACGCTTACACCCAATAATCCTCACGCAGATACCCAGTAATCCTCACGCAGATACCCAATAATCCTCCGCAGATACCCAATAATCCACACGCATACACCCAATAATCCACACACAAATACCCAATAATCCTTACGCAGAAACACAATAATCCTCACGTCGATACCCAATAATCCTCACGCAGATACCCAATAATCCTCATCAAGACACACATTAATCCTCATGCAGATACCCAATAATCCTCACGCAGATACACAATAATCCACACACAGATAGACAATAATCCTCAAACATGCACCCAATAATCCTCATGCAGATACCCAATAATCCTCTCGCAGACACCCAATAATCCTAATGCCGATACCCAATAATCCTCACGCAGATACCCAATAATCCTCACAAAGATACCCAATAATCCTCACACAGATACCCAATAATCCCCACTCATATACACACAAATCCTCAAGCATACACCCAATCATCCTCATGCAGATACCCAATAATCCTCACGCATACACCCAATAATCCTCACGCATACACCCAATAATCCTCACGCAGATACCCAATAATCCTCACGCAGGTACCCAATAATCCTCACGCAGATACCCAATAATGCTCACACAGACACCGAATAATCCTCATGCATACATCCAATAATCCTCACGCAGATACCCAATAATCCTCACGCAGTTACCCAATAAACCTCATGCAGATACCCAATAATCCTCACACAGATCCCCAATAATCCTCACGCATACACCCATTAATCCTCATGCAGATACCCAGTAATCCTCACACAGATACCCAATAATCCTCCGCAGATACCCAATAATTCACACGCATACACCCAATAATCCACACACAAATACCCAATAATCCTTACGCAGATACACAATAATCCTTACGTAGATACCCAATAATCCTCACGCAGATATCCAATAATCCTCATCAAGACACACATTAATCCTCATGCAGATACCCAATAATCCTCACGCAGATACACAATAATTCACAAACAGATACACAATAATCCTCATGCAGATACCCAATAATCCTCATGCAGATACCAAATAATCTTCATGCAGATACCCAATAATCTTCATGCAGATACACAATAATCCTCACACAGATACCCAATAATCCACACAGATAGACAATAATCCTCAAACATGCACCCAATAATCCTCATGCTGATACTCAATAATCCTCACGCAGATACACAGTAATCCTCACCCAGATACCCAGTAATCCTCACGCAGACACCCAATCATCCTTACGCATATACCCAATAATCCTCACACAGATACCCAATAATCCCCACTCATACACCCACAAATCCTCTCACATACACCCAATAATCCTCACGCAGATACCCAATAATCCTCATGCAGATACCCAATAATCCTCACGCATACACCCAATAATCCGCACACAAATACCCAATAATCCATACACAGATACCCAATAATCCTTACGCAGATACGCAATAACCCTCACACCGACACCCAATAATCCTCATGCAGATACCCAATAATCCTCATGCAGATACCCAATAATTCACACACATATACACAATAATCCGCACACATACACCCAATAATCCTCACGCTGATACTCAATAATCCTCACGCAGATACACAGTGATCCTCACATAGATACCCAGTAATCCTCATGCAGATACCCAATAATCCTCACACAGATACCCAATAATCCCCACTCATACACCCACAAACCCTCACGCATACACCCAATCATCCTCATGCAGATACCCAATAATCCTCACGCAGGCACCCAGTAATCCTCACGCAGATACTTAATAATCCTCACGCAGATACCCAATAATCCTCACGCAGGCACCCAATAATCCTCATGCAGACACCAAATAATCCTCACGCAGATACCCAATAATCCTCATGCATACACCCAATAATCCGCACACAGAATGCACAATAATGCTCATGCAGATACCCAATAATGCTCATGCAGATACGCAATAATCCTCACGCAGATACCCAATAATGCTCATGCAGATACCCAATAATGCCTCGCAGACACCCAATAATCCTCATGCAGATACCCAAGAATCCTTCCGCATACAGCCAATAATCCGCACCCAAATACTCAATAATCCTCACACAGATACCTAATAATCCTTATGCAGATATGCAATAATCCTCACAGTGATACTCAATACTCCTCATGCAGATACCAAATAATCCACACACAGATACAGAATAATCCGCACACATACACCCAATAATCCTCATGCTGATACTCAATAATCCTCACGCAGATACACAGTAATCCTCACCCAGATACCCAGTAATACTCACGCAGACACACAATCATCCTTACGCATATACCCAATAATCCTCACACAGATACCCAATAATCCCCACTCATACGCCCACAAATCCTCTCACATACACCCAATATTCCTCACGCAGATACCCAATAATGCTCACGCAGATGCCCAATAATCCTCACACAGACACCCAATAATCCTCACGCAGATACCCAATAATCCTCACATAGATACCCAATAATCCTCACACAGATACCCAATAATCCCCACTCATTTGCACACAAATCCTCAAGCATACACCCAATCATCCTCATGCAGATACCCAATAATCCTCACGCATACACCCAATAATCCTCACGCATACACCCAATAATCCTCACGCAGATACCCAATAATCCCCACACAGATACCCAACAATCCTCACGCAGATACCGAATAATCCTCACGCAGATACCCAATAATGCTCACACAGACACCGAATAATCCTCATGCATACATCCAATAATCCTCACGCAGACACCAAATAATCCTCACGCAGTTACCCAATAATCCTCACGCAGATACCCAATAATCCTCACACAGTTACCCAATAATCATCACGCTTACACCCAATAATCCTCACGCAGATACCCAGTAATCCTCACGCAGATACCCAATAATCCTCCGCAGATACCCAATAATCCACACGCATACACCCAATAATCCACACACAAATACCCAATAATCCTTACGCAGAAACACAATAATCCTCACGTCGATACCCAATAATCCTCACGCAGATACCCAATAATCCTCATCAAGACACACATTAATCCTCATGCAGATACCCAATAATCCTCACGCAGATACACAATAATTCACAAACAGATACACAATAATCCTCATGCAGATACCCAATAATCCTCATGCAGATACCTAATAATCTTCATGCAGATACCCAATAATCTTCATGCAGATACACAATAATCCTCACGCAGATACCCAATAATCCACACACAGATAGACAATAATCCTCAAACATGCACCCAATAATCCTCTCGCTCGCCCAATAATCCGAATGCCGATACCCAATAATCCTCACGCAGATACCCAATAATCCTCACGCAGATACCCAATAGTCCTCACGCAGATACCCAATAATCCTCACGCACATACCCAATAATCCTCACACAGATCCACAATAATCCTCACGCAGATACCAAATAATCCTCACGCAGATACCCAATAATCCTCATGCAGATACCCAATAATCCTCATGCAGATACCTAATAATCTTCATGCAGATACCCAATAATCTTCATGCAGATACACAATAATCCTCACGCAGATACCCAATAATCCACACACAGATAGACAATAATCCTCAAACATGCACCCAATAATCCTCTCGCTCGCCCAATAATCCGAATGCCGATACCCAATAATCCTCACGCAGATACCCAATAATCCTCACGCAGATACCCAATAGTCCTCACGCAGATACCCAATAATCCTCACGCACATACCCAATAATCCTCACACAGATCCACAATAATCCTCACGCAGATACCAAATAATCCTCACGCAGATACCCAATAATCCTCACACAGATACCCAATAATCCCCACTCATATACACACAAATCCTCAAGCATACACCCAATCATCCTCATGCAGATACCCAATAATCCTCACGCATACACCCAATAATCCTCACGCATACACCCAATAATCCTCACGCAGATACCCAATAATCCTCACGCAGGTACCCAATAATCCTCACGCAGATACCCAATAATGCTCACACAGACACCGAATAATCCTCATGCATACATCCAATAATCCTCACGCAGATACCCAATAATCCTCACGCAGTTACCCAATAAACCTCATGCAGATACCCAATAATCCTCACACAGATCCCCAATAATCCTCACGCATACACCCATTAATCCTCATGCAGATACCCAGTAATCCTCACACAGATACCCAATAATCCTCCGCAGATACCCAATAATTCACACGCATACACCCAATAATCCACACACAAATACCCAATAATCCTTACGCAGATACACAATAATCCTTACGTAGATACCCAATAATCCTCACGCAGATATCCAATAATCCTCATCAAGACACACATTAATCCTCATGCAGATACCCAATAATCCTCACGCAGATACACAATAATTCACAAACAGATACACAATAATCCTCATGCAGATACCCAATAATCCTCATGCAGATACCAAATAATCTTCATGCAGATACCCAATAATCTTCATGCAGATACACAATAATCCTCACACAGATACCCAATAATCCACACAGATAGACAATAATCCTCAAACATGCACCCAATAATCCTCATGCTGATACTCAATAATCCTCACGCAGATACACAGTAATCCTCACCCAGATACCCAGTAATCCTCACGCAGACACCCAATCATCCTTACGCATATACCCAATAATCCTCACACAGATACCCAATAATCCCCACTCATACACCCACAAATCCTCTCACATACACCCAATAATCCTCACGCAGATACCCAATAATCCTCATGCAGATACCCAATAATCCTCACGCATACACCCAATAATCCGCACACAAATACCCAATAATCCATACACAGATACCCAATAATCCTTACGCAGATACGCAATAACCCTCACACCGACACCCAATAATCCTCATGCAGATACCCAATAATCCTCATGCAGATACCCAATAATTCACACACATATACACAATAATCCGCACACATACACCCAATAATCCTCACGCTGATACTCAATAATCCTCACGCAGATACACAGTGATCCTCACATAGATACCCAGTAATCCTCATGCAGATACCCAATAATCCTCACACAGATACCCAATAATCCCCACTCATACACCCACAAACCCTCACGCATACACCCAATCATCCTCATGCAGATACCCAATAATCCTCACGCAGGCACCCAGTAATCCTCACGCAGATACTTAATAATCCTCACGCAGATACCCAATAATCCTCACGCAGGCACCCAATAATCCTCATGCAGACACCAAATAATCCTCACGCAGATACCCAATAATCCTCATGCATACACCCAATAATCCGCACACAGAATGCACAATAATGCTCATGCAGATACCCAATAATGCTCATGCAGATACGCAATAATCCTCACGCAGATACCCAATAATGCTCATGCAGATACCCAATAATGCCTCGCAGACACCCAATAATCCTCATGCAGATACCCAAGAATCCTTCCGCATACAGCCAATAATCCGCACCCAAATACTCAATAATCCTCACACAGATACCTAATAATCCTTATGCAGATATGCAATAATCCTCACAGTGATACTCAATACTCCTCATGCAGATACCAAATAATCCACACACAGATACAGAATAATCCGCACACATACACCCAATAATCCTCATGCTGATACTCAATAATCCTCACGCAGATACACAGTAATCCTCACCCAGATACCCAGTAATACTCACGCAGACACACAATCATCCTTACGCATATACCCAATAATCCTCACACAGATACCCAATAATCCCCACTCATACGCCCACAAATCCTCTCACATACACCCAATATTCCTCACGCAGATACCCAATAATGCTCACGCAGATGCCCAATAATCCTCACACAGACACCCAATAATCCTCACGCAGATACCCAATAATCCTCACATAGATACCCAATAATCCTCACACAGATACCCAATAATCCCCACTCATTTGCACACAAATCCTCAAGCATACACCCAATCATCCTCATGCAGATACCCAATAATCCTCACGCATACACCCAATAATCCTCACGCATACACCCAATAATCCTCACGCAGATACCCAATAATCCCCACACAGATACCCAACAATCCTCACGCAGATACCGAATAATCCTCACGCAGATACCCAATAATGCTCACACAGACACCGAATAATCCTCATGCATACATCCAATAATCCTCACGCAGACACCAAATAATCCTCACGCAGTTACCCAATAATCCTCACGCAGATACCCAATAATCCTCACACAGTTACCCAATAATCATCACGCTTACACCCAATAATCCTCACGCAGATACCCAGTAATCCTCACGCAGATACCCAATAATCCTCCGCAGATACCCAATAATCCACACGCATACACCCAATAATCCACACACAAATACCCAATAATCCTTACGCAGAAACACAATAATCCTCACGTCGATACCCAATAATCCTCACGCAGATACCCAATAATCCTCATCAAGACACACATTAATCCTCATGCAGATACCCAATAATCCTCACGCAGATACACAATAATTCACAAACAGATACACAATAATCCTCATGCAGATACCCAATAATCCTCATGCAGATACCTAATAATCTTCATGCAGATACCCAATAATCTTCATGCAGATACACAATAATCCTCACGCAGATACCCAATAATCCACACACAGATAGACAATAATCCTCAAACATGCACCCAATAATCCTCTCGCTCGCCCAATAATCCGAATGCCGATACCCAATAATCCTCACGCAGATACCCAATAATCCTCACGCAGATACCCAATAGTCCTCACGCAGATACCCAATAATCCTCACGCACATACCCAATAATCCTCACACAGATCCACAATAATCCTCACGCAGATACCAAATAATCCTCACGCAGATACCCAATAATCCTCATGCAGATACCCAATAATCCTCATGCAGATACCTAATAATCTTCATGCAGATACCCAATAATCTTCATGCAGATACACAATAATCCTCACGCAGATACCCAATAATCCACACACAGATAGACAATAATCCTCAAACATGCACCCAATAATCCTCTCGCTCGCCCAATAATCCGAATGCCGATACCCAATAATCCTCACGCAGATACCCAATAATCCTCACGCAGATACCCAATAGTCCTCACGCAGATACCCAATAATCCTCACGCACATACCCAATAATCCTCACACAGATCCACAATAATCCTCACGCAGATACCAAATAATCCTCACGCAGATACCCAATAATCCTCATGCAGATACACAATAATCCACTCGCAAACACCCAATAATCCTCATGCAGATACCCAATAATCCTCACACAGATACCTAATAATCCTCACGCAGATACCCAATAACCCTCATGCAGGTACCCAATAATCCTCACGCAGATACACAATAATCCTCATGCAGATACACAATAATCTTCACGCAGACACCCAATAATCCTCTCGCAAACACCCAATAATCCTTCTGCAGATAACCAATAATCCTCACGCAGATAACCAATAATCCTCACGCAGATACCCAATAATCTGCACACAGATTCACAATAATCCTCAAACATACACCTAATAATCCGAAAACAGATACACAATAATCCTCTCACAGGCACCCAATAATCCTCATGCAGATACCCAATAATCCTCACGCAGATACCCAATAACCCTCACCCAAATACCCAATAATCCTCACGCAGATACCCAATAAACTTCAAGCAGAAACCCAATAATCTTCACGCAGATACCCTATAATCCTCACGCAGATACCCATTAATCCTCACATGGATACCCAATAATCCTCATGCAGATAAACAATAATCCTCACGCAGATACCCAATAATCCTCACGCAGATACCCAATAATCCTCACGCAGATATCCAATAATCCTCACGCAGATACCCAATAATCCTCACACAGATACCCAATAACCCTCACGCAGATACCCAATAATCTGCATCCAGACACACATTAATCCTCATGCAGATACCCAATAATCCTCACGCAGATACACAAAATTTCACACACAGATACACAATAATCCTCATGCAGATACACAATAATCCTCATGCAGATACCTAATAATCTTCATGCAGATACCCATTAATCTTCACGCAGTTACCCAATAATCCACAAACAGATAGACAATATTCCTCAAACATGCACCCAATAATCCTCATGCAGATACCCAATAATCCTCTCGCAGACTCCCGATAATCCTAATGCCGATACCCAATAATCCTCACGCAGATACCCAATAATCCTCACGCATACACCCAATAATCCGCACACAAATACCCAATTATCCGCACACAGATACCCAATAATCGTTACGCAGATACGCAATAATCCTCACACCGACACTCAATAATCCTCATGCAGATACCCAATAATCCTCATGCAGATACACAATAATCCACACACAGATACACAATTATCCGCACACATACACCCAATAATCCTCACGCTGATACTCAATAATCCTCACGCAGATACACAGTAATCCTCAACCAGATACCCAGTAATCCTCACGCAGATACCCAATAATCCTCACACAGATACCTAATAATCCCCACTCATACACCCACAAATCCTCACGCATACACCCAATCATCCTCATGCAGATACCCAATAATCCTCACGCAGGCACCCAGTAATCCTCACGCAGATACCCAATAATCCTCACACAGATCCACAATAATCCTCATGCAGATACCAAATAATCCTCACGCAGATACCCTAAAATCCTCATGCAGATACACAATAATCCACACGCAGATACCCAATAATCCTCTCGCAAACACCCAATAATCCTCACGCAGATACATAATAATCCGCACACAGATACACAATAATCCTCACGCAGATACCCAAAAATCCTCTCGCAAACACCAAATAATCCTCACGCAGATACCCAATAATCCGCACACAGATACACAATAATCCTCATGCAGACACCCAACAATCCTCAAGCAGATACCCAATGATCCTTTCGCAGCCACCCAATAATCCTTATGCAGATACCCAATAATCCTCACGCAGATACCCAATAATCCTCACGCAGATACCCAATAATCTGCACACAGATGCACAATAATCTTCAAAAATACACCCAATAATCCTCAAACAGATACACAATAATCCTCTCACAGGCACCCAATAATCCTCATGCAGATACCCAATAATCCTCACACAGATACCCAATAACCCTCACCCAAATACCCAATAATCCTCACGCAGATATCCAATAATCCTCACGCAGATACCCAATAATCCTCACGCAGGTACCCAATAATCCTCACGCAGATACCCAATAATGCTCACGCAGATACCCAATAATGCCCACGCAGACACCCAATAATCCTCACGCATACTCCCAATAATCCGCACACAAATACCTAATAATCCTTACACAGATACCCAAAAATCCTTACGCAGATACCCAATAATCCTCACGCAAATAGCCAATAATCCTCACGCAGATACCCAATAATCCTCACACAGATACCCAATTATCCTCAAGCATACACCCAATAATCCTCACGCATACACCCAATAATCCTCATGCAGGCACCCAATAATCCTCACGCAGATACCCAATAATGCTCACGCAGATACCCAATAATGCTCACGCAGATACCCAATAATGCCCACGCAGACACCCTATAATCCTCATGCAGATACCCAATCATCCTCACGCATGCACCCAATAATCCGCACACAAATACCCAATAATCCTTACACACATACCCAATAATCCTTACGCAGATACGCAATAATACTCACACTGACACTCAATAATCCTCATGCAGATACCCAATAATCCACACACAGATACACAATAGTCCGCACACATACACCCAATAATCCTCACGCTGATACTCAATAATCCTCACGCAGATACACAGTAATCCTCACCCAGATACCCAGTAATCCTCACACAGATACCCAATAATCCTCACACAGATACCCAATAATCCTTACGCAGATACGCAATAATCCTCACACTGATACTCAATAATCCTCATGCAGATACCCAATAATCTGCACACGGATACACAATAATCCGCACACATACACCCAATAATCCTCACACTGATACACATAATCCTCATGCAGATACACAGTAATGCTCACCCAGATACCCAGTAATCCTCACACAGACACGCAATAATCCTCACGCAGATACCCAATAATCCTCACACAGATACCCAATAATCCCCACTCATACACCCACAAATCCTGACGCATACACCCAATCATCCTCATGCAGATACCAAATAATCCTCATGCATACACCCAATAATCCTCATGCATACACCCAATAATCCTCAAGCAAATACCCAATAATCCTCACACTGATACCCAATAATCCTCACTCATACACCCACAAATCCTCATGCATACACCCAATCATCCTCATGCAGATACCCAATAATCCTTACGCAGATACCCAATAATCCTCACACAGATACCCAATAATCCCCACTCATACACCGACAAATCCTCACACATACACCCAATAATCCTCACGCAGATACCCAATAATCCTCACGCAGACACCCAATAATCCTTACGCAGATACCCAATAATCCTCACACAGATACCCAATAATCCCCACTCATACACCCACAAATCCTCACACATACACCCAATAATCCTCACGCAGATACCCAATAATGCTCACGCAGATGCCCAATAATGCTCACACAGACACGAAATAATCCTCAAGCAGATTCCCAATAATCCTCACGCAGATACCCAATAATCCTCACACAGATACCCAATAATCCCCACTCATACACCCACAAATCCTCACGCATACACCCAATCATCCTCATGCAGATACCCAATAATCCTCATGCATACACCCAATAATCCTTATGCATACACCCAATAATCCTCAAGCAGATACCCAATAATTCTCACACAGGTACCCAATAATCCTCACTCATACACCCACAAATCCTCATGCATACACCCAATCATCCTCATGCTGATACGCTATGATCCTTACGCAGGCACCCAATAATCCTCACGCAGATACCCAATAATCCTCACGCAGATACCCAATAATCCTCACTCAGGCACCCAATAATCCTCCTGCAGACAGCAATTAATCCTCACGCAGATACCCAATAATCCTCACGCATTCACCCAATAATCCGCACACAGAATGCACAATAATGCTCACGCAGATACCCAATAATGCTCACGCAGATACCCAATAATGCTCACGCAGATACCCAATAATGCTCACGCAGATACCCAATAATGCCCACGCACACACCCAATAATCCTCTTGCAGATACCCAATAATCCTCATACATACACCCAATAATCCGCACACAAAAACCCAATAATCCTTACACAGATACCGAATAATCCTTACGCAGACACGCAATAATCCTCACACCGACACTCAATAATCCACACACAGATACACAATAATCCGCACACATACACCCAATAATCCTCACGCTGATACTCAATAATCCTAACGCAGATACACAGTAATCCTCACCCAGAAACCCAGTAATCCTCACGCAGATACACAATAATCCTCACACAGATACCCAATAATCCCCACTCATACACCCACAAATCCTCACGCATACACCCAATCATCCTCATGCAGATACCCAATAATCCTCACGCAGGCACCCAGTAATCCTCACGCAGATACCCAATAATCCTCACGCAGATACACAATAATCCTCAGGCAAGCACCCAATAATCCTCATGCAGACACCAAATAATCCTAACGCAGATACCCAATAATCCTCATGCATACACCCAATAATCCGCACACGGAATGCACAATAATGCTCACGCAGATACCCAATAATGCTCATGCAGATACGCAATAATCCTCACGCAGATACCCAATAATGCTCACGCAGATACCCAATAATGCCACGAAGACACCCAATAATCCTCATGCAGATACCCAATAATCCTTACGCATACAGCCAATAATCCGCACACAAATACCCAATAATCCTCACACAGATACCCAATAATCCTTCTGCAGATATGCAATAATCCTCACACTGATACTCAATACTCCTCATGCAGATACCCAATAATCCACACACAGATACACAATAATCCGTACACATACACCCAATAATCCTCATGCTGATACTCAATAATCCTGACGCAGACACCCAATAATCCTTACGCAGATACCCAATAATCCTCACACAGATACCCAATAATCCCCACTCATACACCCACAAATCCTCTCACATACACCCAATAATCCTCACGCAGATACCCAAAAATGCTCACGCAGATGCCCAATAATCCTCACGCAGATACACAATAATCCTCAGGCAAGCACCCAATAATCCTCATGCAGACACCAAATAATCCTAACGCAGATACCCAATAATCCTCATGCATACACCCAATAATCCGCACACGGAATGCACAATAATGCTCACGCAGATACCCAATAATGCTCATGCAGATACGCAATAATCCTCACGCAGATACCCAATAATGCTCACGCAGATACCCAATAATGCCACGAAGACACCCAATAATCCTCATGCAGATACCCAATAATCCTTACGCATACAGCCAATAATCCGCACACAAATACCCAATAATCCTCACACAGATACCCAATAATCCTTCTGCAGATATGCAATAATCCTCACACTGATACTCAATACTCCTCATGCAGATACCCAATAATCCACACACAGATACACAATAATCCGTACACATACACCCAATAATCCTCATGCTGATACTCAATAATCCTCACGCAGACACCCAATAATCCATACGCAGATACCCAATAATCCTCACACAGATACCCAATAATCCCCACTCATACACCCACAAATCCTCTCACATACACCCAATAATCCTCACGCAGATACCCAAAAATGCTCACGCAGATGCCCAATAATCCTCACACAGGCACCCAATAATCCTCACGCAGATACCCAATAATCCTCACATAGATACCCAATAATCCTCACACAGATAGCCAATAATCCCCACTCATATACCCACAAATCCTCAAGCATACAGCCAATCATCTTCATGCAGATACCCAATAATCCTCACGCATACACCCAATAATCCTCACGCAAACACCCAATAATCCTCACGCAGATACCCAATAATCCTCACACAGATACCCAATAATCCTCACGCAGATACCCAATAATCCTCACGCAGATACCCAATAATGCTCACACAGACACCGAATAATCCTCACGCATACATCCAATAATCCTCACGCAGATACCCAATAATCCTCACGCAGTTACCCAATAATCCACACACAAATACCCAATAATCCTTATGCAGATACACAATAATCCTCACGTAGATACCCAATAATCCTCACGCAGATACCCAATAATCCTCACGCAGATACCCAATAATCCTCCGCAGATACCCAATAATACACACGCATACACCCAATAATCCACACACAAATACCCAATAATCCTTACGCAGATGCACAATAATCCTCACGTAGATACCCAATAATCATCACGCAGATACCCAATAATCCTCATCGAGACACACATTAATCCTCATGCAGATACCCAATAATCCTCACGCAGATACACAATAATTCACACACAGATAAACAATAATCCTCATGCAGATTCCCAATAATCCTCATGGAGATACCTAATAATCTTCATGCAGCTACCCAATAACCTTCATGCAGATACCCAATAATCCTCACGCAGATACCCAATAATCCACACACAGATAGACAATAATCCTCAAACATGCACCCAATAATCCTCATGCAGATACCCAATAATCCTCTCGCAGACACCCAATAATCCTAATGCCGATACCCAATAATCCTCACGCAGATACCCAATAATCCTCAAGCAGATACCCACTCATCCTCACGCAGATACCCAATAATCCTGACGCAGATACCCAATAATCCTCACGCAGACACCAAATAATCCTCACGCAGATACCCAATAATCCTCATGCAGATACACAATAATCCTCATGTAAATACCCAATAATCCTCTCGCAAACACCCAATATTCCTCATGCAGATACCCAATATTCCTCACACAGATACCTAATAATCCTCACGCAGATACCCAATAACCCTCATGCAGGTACCCAATAATCCTCACGCAGATACCCAATAATCTTCATGCAGATACACAATAATCCTCACGCAGTTACCCAATAATCCTCTCGCAAGCACCCAATAATCCTCACGCAGATACCCAATAATCCGCACACAGATACACAATAATCCTTATGCAGACACCCAATAATCCTTATGCAGATACCCAATAATCCTCACGCAGATACCCAATAATCCTCACGCAGATACCCAATAATCTGCACACAGATACACAGTAATCCTCAAACATACACCCAATAATCCGCAAACAGATACACAATAATCCTCTCACAGGCACCCAATAATCCTCATGCAGATACCCAATAATCCTCACGCAGATACCCAATAACCCACACTCAAATACCCAATAATCCTCACGCAGATACCCAATAATCCTCAAGCAGAAACCCAATAATCTTCACGCAGATACCCAAGAATCCTCACGCAGATACCCATTCATCCTCACATGGATACCCAATAATCCTCATGCAGATACCCAATAATCCTCATGCAGATACCCAATAATCCTCACACAGATACCCAATAATACTCACGCAGATATCCAATAATCCTCACGCAGATACCCAATACTCCTCACACAGATACCAAATAACCCTCACGCAGATACCCAATAATCCTCACGCAGATACCCAATAATCCTCACAAGAATACCCAATAATCCTCACGCAATTACCCATTAATCCTCACGCAGATACACAATAATCCTCACACAGATACCCAATAATCCTCACGCAGATACCCAATAATCCTCACGCTGATACCCAATAATCCTCACGCAGATACCCAATAATCCTCACTCAGATACCAAATAATCCTCACGCAGATACCCAATAATCCTCACGCAGATACCCAATAATCCTCACGCAGATACCCAATACTCCTTACGCAGATACCCAATAATCCTTACACAGATCCACAATACTCCTCGCGCAGATCCCAAATAATCCTCACGCAGATACACAGTAATGCTCACGCAGATACCCAATAATCCTCACACAGATACCCAATAATCCTCACGCAGATACCCAATAATCCTCATGCAGGTACCCAATAATCCTCACGCAGATACACAATAATCCTCATGCAGATACACAATCATCCTCATGTAGATACCCAATAATCCTCTCGCAAACACCCAATAATCCTCATGCAGATACCCAATAATCCTCACACAGATACCCAATAATCCTCATGCAGATACCCAATAACCTTCATGCAGGTACCCAATAATCCTCACACAGATACCCAATAATCCTCACGCATACACCCAATAATCCTCACGCAGATACCCAATAATCCTCACACAAATACCCAATAATCCTCACGTAGATACCCAATAATCCTCACGCAGATACCCAATAATCCTCACGCAGATACCCAATAATGCTCACACAGACACCGAATAATCCTCACGCATACATCCAATAATCCTCACGCAGATACCCAATAATCCTCGCGCAGTTATCCAATAACCCTCACTCAAATACCCAATAATCCTCACGCAGATACCCAATAATCCTCAAGCAGAAACCCAATAATCTTCACGCAGATACCCAAGAATCCTCACGCAGATACCCATTAATACTCACATGGATACCCAATAATCCTCATGCAGATACCCAATAATCCTCATGCAGATACCCAATAATCTTCACGCAGATACCCAATAATCCTCACGCAGATACCCAATAATCCTCACACAGATACCCAATAACCCTCACGCAGATACCCAATAATCCTCATGCAGATACCCAATAATCCTCACGCAGATACCCAAGAATCCTCACGCAGATACCCATTAATACTCACATGGATACCCAATAATCCTCATGCAGATACCCAATAATCCTCATGCAGATACCCAATAATCTTCACGCAGATACCCAATAATCCTCACGCAGATACCCAATAATCCTCACACAGATACCCAATAACCCTCACGCAGATACCCAATAATCCTCATGCAGATACCCAATAAACCTCACACAGATACCCAATAATCCTCACGCATACACCCAATAATCCTCACACAGATACCCAATAATCCTCACGCAGATACCCAATAATCCTCATGCAGGTACCCAATAATCCTCACGCAGATACCCAATAATCCTCATGCAGATACACAATCATCCTCATGTAGATACCCAATAATCCTCTCGCAAACACCCAATAATCCTCATGCAGATACCCAATAATCCTCACACAGATACCCAATAATCCTCACGCAGATACCCAATAATCCTCACGCAGATACACAATAACCCTCATGCAGGTACCCAATAATCCTCACACAGATACCCAATAATCCTCACGCATACACCCAATAATCCTCACGCAGACACCCAATAATCCTCACACAGATACCCAGTAATCCTCACGCAGATACCCAATAATCCTCACGCAGATACCCAATAATGCTCACACAGACACCGAATAATCCTCACGCATACATCCAATAATCCTCACGCAGATACCCAATAATCCTCACGCAGTTACCCAATAACCCTCACCCAAATACCCAATAATCCTCACGCAGATACCCAATAATCCTCAAGCAGAAACCCAATAATCCTCACGCAGATACCCAATAATCCTCACGCAGTTACCCAATAACCCTCACCCAAATACACAATAATCCTCACGCAGATACCCAATAATCCTCAAGCAGAAACCCAATAATCTTCACGCAGATACCCAAGAATCCTCACGCAGATACCCATTAATCCTCACATGGATACCCAATAATCCTGATGCAGATACCCAATAATCCTCATGCAGATACCCAATAATCCTCACGCAGATACCCAATAATCCTCACGCAGATATCCAATAATCCTCACGCAGATACCCAATAATCCTCACACAGATACCCAATAACCCTCACGCAGATACCCAATAATCCTCATGCAGATACCCAATAATCCTTTCGCAGACACCCAATAATCCTTATGCAGATACCCAATAATCCTCACGCAGATACCCAATAATCCTCACGCAGATACCCAATAATCCTCACTCAGATACCCAATAATCCTCATGCAGATACCCAATAATCCTCACGCAGATACCCAATAATCCTCACGCAGATACCCAATACTCCTCACGCAGATACCCAATAATCCTCACACAGATCCACAATAATCCTCACGCAGATCCCAAATAATCCTCACGCATATACACAATAATGCTCACGCAGATACCCAATAATCCTCACATAGATACCCAATATTCCTCACGCAGATACCCAATAATCCTCATGCAGATACACAATAATCCTCATGTAGATACCCAGTAATCCTCTCGCAAACACCCAATAATCCTCATGCAGATACCCAATAATCCTCACATAGATACCCAATAATCCTCACGCAGATACCCAATAATCCTCATGCAGATGCACAATAATCCTCACGCAGATACCCAATAATCCTCTCGCAAACACCCAATAATCCTCACGCAGATACCCAATAATCCTCTCGCAAACACCCAATAATCCTCACGCAGATACCCAATAATCCGCACACAGATACACAATAATCCTCATGCAGACACCCAACAATCCTCAAGCAGATACCCAATAATCCTTTCGCAGGCACCCAATAATCCTCACATGGATGCCCAGTAATCCTCATGCAGATACCCAATAATCCTCATGCAGATACCCAATAATCCTCACGCAGATACCCAATAATCCTCACGCAGATACCCAATAATCCTCAAACATACACCCAATAATACGCACACAGATACACAATAATCCTCTCACAGGCACCCAATAATCCTCACGCAGATACCCAATAATCCTCAAGCAGATACCCAATAATCCTCACACAGATACCCAATAATCCTCACGCGGATACCCAATAATCCTCATGCAGGTACCCAATAATCCTCACGCAGATACCCAATAATCCTCATGCAGATACACCCAATCCTCATTTAGATACCCAATAATCCTCATGCAGATACCCAATAATCCTCACGCAGATACCCAATAATCTGCACACAGATACACAATAATCCTCAAACATACACCCAATAATCCGCACACAGATACACAATAATCCTCTCACAGGCACCCAATAATCCTCACGCAGATACCCAATAATCCTCAAGCAGATACCCAATAATCCTCATGCAGATACCCAATAATCCTCACGCAGATACCCATTAATCCTCACATGGATGCCCAGTAATCCTCATGCAGATACCCAATAATCCTCACGCAGATACCCAATAATCCTCAAGCAGATACCCAATAATCCTCACGCAGATACCCAATAATCCTCACGCAGATACCCATTAATCCTCACATGGATGCCCAGTAATCCTCATGCAGATACCCAATAATCCTCATGCAGATACCCAATAATCCTCATGCAGATACCCAATAATCCTCACGCAGATACCCAATAAGCCTCACACAGATACCCAATAACCCTCACGCAGATACCCAATAATCCTCACGCAGATACCCAATAATCCTCACGCAGATACCCAATAATCCTCACGCAGTTATTAATTAATCCTCACGCAGATACCCATTAATCCTCACGCAGATACCCAATAATTCTCATGCAGATACCCATTAATCCTCACGCTGATACCCAATAATCCTCACGCAGATACCCACTAATCCTCACACAGATACCCAATAATCCTCACGCAGATACCCAATAATCCTCACGCAGATACCCAATAATCCTCACACAGATACCCAATAATCCTCACGCAGATACCCAATAATGCTCACGCAGACACCCAATAATCCTCACACAGATACCCAATAATCCTCACGCAGATACCCAATAATCCTCACGCAGATACCCAATAATCCTCACGCAGATACCCAATAATCCTCATGCTGATACCCAATAATCCTCACACAGATACCCAATAATCCTCACGTAGATACCCAATAATCCTCACGCAGATACCCAATAATCCTCACACAGATACTCAATAATCCTCACGCAGATACTCAATAATCCTTACGCAGATACCCAATAATCCTCACGCAGATACCCAATAATCCTCATGCTGATACACAATAATCTTCATGAAACTTGTGGCGTGGGGTAGTGGGAAATCTGTCTCCTTTTGACACCGCTGGAGATGGTGCTATGGAAGCAGGAGCCCCTCTGAGTGACATCCACTGTGTTCGAGGCTGTTTCCCGTGTGGGATGTGTGATGTTCCATGGCAGGAAGGCTGCTCGTGAGAGACTGCCATGTATAGCTGCAGGATTCTCAACTGGCCAGATTGTGATGTCAAACAGCTTGTTCCAGCTGATACAATGCACAATTTACAAACTTGGAACTCACGGGGGGGGGCACTCCATATATTGACTTGTCACTCACCAAAGAACTGTGTTCAGTTTTCAAGAGGGACCCGCCACTAACATTTTTTAAAGAGCCAGGCACCTTTCCCCCCCCCCCTCCTCACTTGTGAATAAGGCAATCTAGATGAGGTTTTGTTACTGCTGAGTCTATGGAAATGCAGTATTCTGCGAGATACTGTGGTGAGCTGCTGAATTTGGTGTGGGGTGTTGCTGCACCATCACACGGAGACAGATAATTTGCTGGCCTGTCAACTCAAAAGCTGCAACCGCTCTGGGGACTGCAGCTGCTGTACCTCTGGGTCAGCATCATGGCTGGGAGATGGAACAGAGGCTGTGTAGAGGGCAAGCTCTGCACAAAGGCCACTGAAAGTCAAAGCTGACCTCCTCCATGCTCCTTGACAGTGATAGGAGGCCTGTCAATGCACAAAGGACCTCAATGTGCATCCTCATCAGTGTTCTGCATGCTGGCCCGTCCGAGAACCTTCATAGCAGAACTCTTCTGTCCACTGACAAGCTGAAAACAAACTGTTATTCCCCCCTGTTCTGGCTGCAGCATGCTCATGCCTGGCGACTGATCACATGTTGATCCCAACTCTACAATATCTTCCAAGGTATTAGCTGAGCACACAGGCAGGATATTCCTCCCCCCACCCCTCCATGGAGCTGCCCGATGCCTTCTTTGACCAATGTAAGATGGGAGTCAGGTCAGGGATGGTCAGAAAGGCCACCCGCTTGATTTTACATTCCCACCTCATCAAATAAGATAACTTTCCTTCCTGGAATCTCGAGCTGGATTCTCCACAGCCCTGCACCAAAATCGCGTTCGGCGCGGGGGCGGAGAATCCAATTTCACGCCGAAATCGGACCCGGCGCTAATCCGACGATTCTCCGGGACCCGAGAATCGCCGTTATCGCGGAGTACTCCGCGTGGTTATAGGCTCATTGCCAGAGGCCCGCCCAGCGATCCTTCGCTCCTGACTGGCCGAGTTCCCGACGGTGTGGTTCTAACCACCTATCGCCGGTCGGGATGCTCGTGTGGCAGCTGCGGATTCAGTCCGCGGCCGTCCTGGTGGGGGGCGGGGGGATCGGACACTGGGCGGGGGGCCTTATAGGTGGCCGGGGGACAGATCTGCGCGGTCGGATCTTCGGGCGTGCGGCCGATCGGGAGGCTCTAATTTGTATGTCTGCCTCCGCGGTGCAAGTCCGCCATGGCCCTCCGCCGTGCGCATGCGCGGACTCAAAATCGGCAGTGTGAGGACCCGTACCCGCAGCTAAAGCTGCGAGGACTACTCTGGGTCACTGCTAGCCCCCTGCAGGTCAGAGAGTCGGCTCCACTTTTTCCCAGGAATCTTCAGAGTAAAACGCCAGCGTTTTTAGCCCGGCATGGGGACATAGTCCCACTTTGGGAGAATCCAGCCCTCAATCTTTGCATCCAGTCACACCAAAACTCACCAAACTCTCACACCAACACTCACGCCAACACTCACACCAACATTCACCAAACTCTCACACCAGCACTCACACCAACACTCACACCAACACTCACCAAACTCTCACCCCAAACTCTCACACTCATCACTCACACCAACACTCACACCAACACTCACACAGCACTCACCAAACTCTCACCCCAAACTCTCACACTCATCACTCACACCAACGCTCACACCAACACTCACACAGCACTCACCAAACTCTCACCCCAAACTCTCACACCAACACTCACACCAACACTCACACTAACACTCACCAAACTCTCACACTAGTCAGTCACACCAAACTCTCACACCAACTCTCACACCAACACTCACACAGCACTCACCAAACTCTCACCCCAAACTCTCACACCAACACTCACACCAACACTCACACCAACACTCACACCAACACTCACCAAACTCTCACACTAGTCAGTCACACCAAACTCTCACACCAACACTCACACCAACACTCACACCAACACTCACACCAACACTCACCAACTCTCACACCAACACTCACACCAACACTCACATCAACACTCACACCAACACTCACCAAACTCTCACACCAACACTCACCAAACTCTCACACCTGCCTAGCAGCTACAGCAGACCAAGTAAGTTCCAAGTCAACGCACACTACGAGATAGATGCTCCTAGTTGCTATCCTGTAAACAGCTCAACCCAGCAGCCTCAGAACCGAGCAACGGAGGCAGTGGGTCTGTCAATGCTGTGTCAGGGAGGCAGTGGGGTTGTCAATGCTGTGTCAGGAAGGCAGTGGAGTTGTCAATGCTGTGTCAGGAAGGCAATGGGGTTGTCAGTGCTGTGTCAGGGAGGCAGTGGGGTTGTCAGTGCTGTGTCAGGAAGGCAATGGGGTTGTCAGTGCTGTGTCAGGGAGGCAGTGGGGTTGTCAATGCTGTGTCAGGAAGGCAATGGGGTTGTCAATGCTGTGTCAGGAAGGCAGTGGGGTTGTCATTGCTGTGTCAGGGAGGCAGTGGGGGTGTCAATGCTGTGTCAGGGAGGCAGTGGGGTTGTCAGTGCTGTGTCAGGAAGGCAGTGGGGTTGTCAGTGCTGTGTCAGGGAGGCAGTGGGGTTGTCAGTGCTGTGTCAGGAAGGCAGTGGGGTTGTCAATGCTGTGTCAGGAAGGCAGTGGGGTTTGTTGGGCGTTCTGACACACAGATGAGCCAACACGGTTGTATATGGTACAACGCTATTTTATTTAAACTTTCTATGTACAGTTTTGTCTAAATACTCTGCACGTGGGGATTCCCTGTTTGTGATGTTGAAACAGGTCGTGTCCGTGTCCTTGTCCCCAGACCTACTGTCCACCAGGTGTCGTGTTCGTGCTTTTATGTGGTTCCTGTCTTTGTGTGTGATTGGTTGTGGTGTTGTGTGTTCTGATTTGTCTGTTGGTGTGTCCATCATGATGTGTGTGTTTGAATATCATGACATCCCTCCTTTTTACAAAGATATGTGCCTACGTGGTAATAAATATAATCGTGTCGTGAGTGCATCTAAGAGTGTGTGTGTGTCGTGTACAGCATGTGTATATGACGTAACTATTTACATGGGGCGATGTCGGGTGCGTCACATCAACCAGGTTGTACCATAACAGAACATGAATGCGAACGAGAAAAAAACTTGAACAGTAGTCCAGTCAGACGATATCTGGAACGATAAACAACAACAGGTTATAATACAGAAGTGTGTAACTTTTTGAACATATGAATGGTGTTATAAGTCCAGTCTAATGGGCTTGCGGCGAGTTCGGGTTGCCCGCCTCAAGGGTGGGTCAAGAACCACCGGCTGATGTGCAAGCGTGGCCATGGGTGGTGATGGAGAGGGCGTGATCTGCGGCAGCTCCACAAAGTCATGCTCGGAAGACTGTTGAGGATCTGGTGTGTGTGTACTGTGTGGCTGCGAGCGTTGAAGTCGGCGAAGGGTGCGCCGATTGCGGCGACGCACTGAACCATCCGGCATGTGAATCAGGAACGAGCGGGGAGCTACACGTCGGAGGACTTCGGCCGGTGCTGACCAGCCACCATACGGTTGATGGACGCGTACTTTGTCTCCGAAGGACAGGGGGAGCAGGTCCGTCGCTCGTGTGTCGTGCTGGCTTTTCTGGCGATCACGCTGCATTTGCATGTTATGAAGAACCGTCTCATGGTCCGTTGTTGGTGCCAGGATGGATGGTACCGTCATCCTGAGGGAGCGACCCATTAGGAGCTGCGCTGGCGAGAGACCCGTGGAAAGCGGGGCCGATCGATAGGCCAGCAAGGCGAGGTTAAAGTCCGATCCGGCAGCAGCCGCCTTGCACAGGAGCCGCTTGGCAATGTGGACGCCCTTCTCTGCCTTCCCATTCGACTGTGGATGTAGAGGGCTGGATGTCACATGAGTGAAACCATATTCTGCGGCAAAGGACGACCATTCACAGCTGGCGAAACAGGGTCCATTGTCTGACATGACAGTCCTTGGAATGCCATGGCGAGCAAATGTTTCCTTGCAGGCCCCAATGACTGCGGACGACGTCAGATCATGTAGAGGTATGACTTCTGAGTAATTGGAAAAGTAATCTATAATAATGATGTAATCTCTGCCGAGCGCGTGAAATAGGTCAACACCCACCTTCACCCAGGGGGACGTCACCAACTCGTGTGGTAGAAGCGTCTCCAGAGGTTGCGCCGGCTGAAACCTCTGACAGGTTGTGCAATTGAGCACCATGTTGGCTATGTCTTCATTAATACCCGGCCAATATACCGCCTCTCGGGCCCTTCGTCTGCATTTTTCGACGCCCAAGTGGCCTTCGTGTAGTTGATTAAGAATCATCTGGCGCATGCTGTGCGGAATAACAATCCTGTCTAATTTCATAAGGACTCCGTCTATGTTGGTAAGGTCATCTCACACATTATAAAACTGGGGGCACTGCCCTTTGAGCCACCCTTCCGCCATGTGGCGCATCACTCGCTGCAGAAGGGGGTCAGTCGCCGTCTCTGCGCGTATGTGGGCCAGACTTGGGTCATCAGCTGGCAGATTTGCTGTTTTCAGAGTCACGTGTGCCTCAATTTGACGCACGAACCCCTCCGCATCTGGTGGTGTGCTCACTGCTCGGGAGAGCGTGTCCGCCACGATGAGATCCTTCCCCGGAGTGTAGATCAGGTCGAAATCATACCTCCTGAGTTTAAGTAAGATGCGCTGGAGGCGAGGGGTCATGTCATTTAGGTCTTTGTTAATGATGTTGACCAGGGGGCGGTGGTCAGTTTCAACCGTAAATCGTGGAAGATCATACACATAGTCGTGGAACTTGTCCAGTCCAGTTAACAAGCCCAGGCATTCTTTTTCTATTTGCGCATAGCGCTGTTCGGTAGGGGTCATGACTCGTGAGGCATATGCAACCGGGGCCCATGACGACGTGCTGTTTTTTGCAGGAGTACCGCTCCAATACCAGATTGGCTGGCATCCGTTGAGATCTTTGTAGGGCGAGCCGTGTCAAAGAACGCCAACACTGGTGCCGTGACCAGTTTGTGCTTGAGCTCCTCCCATTCCAGCTGATGCGATTGTTGCCAGTGGAATTCTGTTGATTTCTTTACGAGATGGCGCATATTCGTTGTATGAGAAGCCAGGTTGGGAATGAAGTTCCCAAGGAAGTTGACCATGCCCAAGAATCTTAGGACAGCCTTCTTGTCAGCCGGCCGTGGCATGGCTGTGATGGCGCTAACTTTGTCTGCATCGGGACGGACCCCTGATCGTGAGATTTGGCCCCCGAGGAATTTCAGCTCAGTCTGGCCGAAGGCACACTTGGCGCGGTTGAGACGCAGGCCATTTTGTCGTATGCGGGCGAAGACGCGTCGTAGACGATGCTTGTGTTCCTGCGGAGTGGTGGACCAAATGATGATATCGTCCATATATACACGTACCCCTTCGATGCCTTCCATCATCTGCTCCATAATGCGGTGGAAAACTTCAGATGCTGAAATGATGCCGAATGGCATCCGGTTGTAGCAGAATCTGCCAAAAGGGGTGTTGAACGTGCATAGCCTTCAGCTGGCCGGGTCCAATTGGATCTGCCAAAATCCTTTGGACGCATCCAATTTGGTCAATATTTTGGCTTGCGCCATCTCGCTGGTGAGTTCCTCTCGTTTCGGGATGGGATAGTGTTCCCGCATGATGTTGTTATTCAGATCTTTAGGATCTATACATATGCGGAGCTCGCCAGAGGGCTTCTTTACACAGACCATGGAGCTGACCCATGGCGTGGGCTCCGTGACCCTGGATAGGACCCCTTGGTCCTGAAGAGCCTGCAGCTGCAACTTGAGGCGGTCTTTGAGTGGCGCAGGAACCCTGCGAGGTGCGTGAACGACAGGGATGGCGTCCGGTTTGAGTCGAATCTTGTACGTGTATGGCAATGTCCCCATGCCTTCAAAAACCTCCTGGTTGTGAGCAAGGAGGGAACGGAGATTTGCGTGGAATTCAGCATCCGGGAAGTCGGATATCTCATCTGGAGAGAGAGACATAATGCGCTGTACCAGGTGAAGGACCTTACACGCCTGTGCGCCCAGTAACGAGTCATTTGATGAGCCGACAACTTCGAAGGGGAGTGTGGCCGTGTGCGTCTTGTGAGTTATCTGTAGCTGGCAAGATCCTATGGACGGGATGACGTCCCCTTTATAATCAACCATCTTGAGCTGGGATGGCGTGATGGGTGGTTTGACCTTCATGGCCTGGAATTCAGAATATGCAATCAGTTTGGCGGATGCGCCGGTGTCCAGACGGAAGGTGACGCGCGATCGGTTGACCGTCAGGGTGGCACACCACTCATCGGCTGGATTGATGGCATTGACCTTGTTGACATCGATGACGGAAACGCGGAAGGCATCCTGGTCATCTGCATCACTTAACTGGAAGTCTTGATGCGTGGGCTGGACGGTCCTGGCTTGACTGCGAGATTGTCGGGGATGTGCAGGATCCATGATTGAGCCGCACGACAGTGGGCAGCATAGTGGCCCATCTTGCCACATCTGAGGCGCTGTCGGTTTTTAGCAGGACATTGCCCTTTTAAGTGTATAGCTCCACAATTGCCGCACGTCATGACGTCACGGCGTTCGTTGCGCCACTGCGCATGCGCAGTGCGATCTTGCGGTGGGCGCACCTGCGCAGTGCGTCCCTCGATGTGGCCGTTATTTTTGGCGCGCACCAGCGCGGGAGACCGCGAAAAGCGCGGGAAGCGGCCGCTCTCGTCGGGGCCGCGGGTCGGGAAGTAATCGACGGCCTGGATGCGTTCGGCGTCGTGGGCGGCCTGGCTTGCCGATTCGACGGCAGGGGACCCCCTCCGTGCCAATTCGGACGCCTTAAATCGGGCAAAACGGCCGGTTGCATTCTCGTGGAGGACACAGGCTTCCACAGCAGACCCTAAAGTGAGGCCTTTTATTTTAAGAAGCTGCTGGCGTAGGCCACTGGAGGCAACGCCAAAAACAATCTGGTCCCTGATCATGGACTCTGTGGTGCTGCCGTAACCGCAAGAGTGCGCTAGAATTCGGAGGTGCGTCAAAAAGGGTTGAAAAAGCTCCTCCTTCCCTTGCAGGCGTTGCTGAAAGAGGTAACTTTCAAAACTTTCATTCACTTCAACATTAAAGTGCTGGTCCAATTTGAGGATGACCGTGTCATACTTGGATTGGTTTTCCCCTTCTTCGAACACCAGTGAGTTGAAGACGTCGAGGGCATGCTGCCCTGCGTAGAAGAGGAGCAGTGCAATCTTCGTTTCATCCGAGGCACTCTGTTTCTCGTTGGATCGGATGTACAGGCCAAATCGCTGCCTGAAGAGCTTCCAATTGGTACCAAGGTTCCCCGCGACTTGCAACGGCTGCGGTTTGTCAGTGCGGTCCATGTGCAGAATGGCAGGTTAGTTGGCAGGTATCGATCCACTCCTGTACCATGTGGTGTTGGGCGTTCTGACACACAGATGAGCCAACACAGTTGTATATGGTACAACGCTATTTTATTTAAACTTTCTATGTATAGTTTTGTCTAAATACTCTGCACGTGGGGATTCCGTGTTTGTGATGTTGAAACAGGTCGTGTCCGTTTCCTTGTCCCCAGACCTACTGTCCACCAGGTGTCGTGTTCGTGCTTTTATATGGTTCCTGTCTTTGTGTGTGATTGGTTGTGGTGTTGTGTGCTCTGATTTGTCTGTTGGTGTGTCCATCATGATATGTGTGTTTGAATATCATGACAGGGTTGTCAATGCTGTGTCAGGAAGGCAGTCGATTGGTCAGTGCTGTGTCAGGGAGGCAGTGGGGTTGTCAGTGCTGTCAGGAAGGCAGTGGGTTTGTCAGCGCTGTGTCAGGAAGGCAGTGGGTTTGTCAGTGCTGTGTCAAGAAGGCAATGGGGGTGTCAGTGCTGTGTCAGGAAGGCAGTGAAGGTGTCAGTGCTGTGTCAGGAAGGCAATGGGGTTGTCAGTGCTGTGTCAGGAAGGCAGTGGGGTTGTCAGTGCTGTGTCAGGAAGGCAGTGGGGGTGTCAGTGCTCTGTCAGGAAGGCAGTGGGGTTGTCAATGCTGTGTCAGGAAGGCAGTGGGGTTGTCAGTGCTGTGTCAGGAAGGCAGTGGGGTTGTCAGTGCTGTGTCAGGGAGGCAGTGGGGTTGTCAGTGCTGTGTCAGGGAGGCAGTGGGGTTGTCAGTGCTGTGTCAGGAAGGCAGTGGGGGTGTCAGTGCTGTCAGGAAGGCAGTGGATTTGTCAGCGCTGTGTCAGGAAGGCAGTGGGTTTGTCAGTGCTGAGTCAAGACGGCAATGGGGGTGTCAGTGCTGTGTCAGGAAGGCAGTGGGGGTGTCAGTGCTGTCAGGAAGGCAGTGGGGGGGCTGTCAGTGCTGTGTCAGGAAGGCAATGGGGTTGTCAGTGCTGTGTCAGGAAGGCAGTGGGTTTGTCAATGCTGTGTCAGAAAGGCAATGGGGTTGTCAGTGCTGTGTCAGGGAGGCAGTGGGGTTGTCAGTGCTGTGTCAGGAAGGCAGTGGGTTTGTCAATGCTGTGTCAGGAAGGCAGTGGGGTTGTCAGTGCTGTGTCAGGGAGGCAGTGGGGATGTCAGTGCTGTGTCAGGAAGGCAGTGGGGTTGTCAGTGCTGTGTCAGGAAGGCAGTGGGGTTGTCAGTGCTGTGTCAGGGAGGCAGTGGGGTTGTCAGTGCTGTGTCGGGGAGGCAGTGGGGTTGTCAGTGCTGTCTCAGGAAGGCAGTGGGGGGTGTCAGTGCTATGTCAGGAAGGCAGTGGGGTTGTCATTGCTGTGTCAGGAAGGCAATGGGGGTGTCAGTGCTGTGTCAGGAAGGCAGTGGGTTTGTCAATGCTGTGTCAGGAAGGCAATGGGGTTGTCAGTGCTGTGTCAGGGAGGCAGTGGGGTTGTCAGTGCTGTGTCAGGAAGGCAGTGGGGTTGTCATTGCTGTGTCAGGAAGGCAGTGGGGGGTGTCAGTGCTGTGTCAGGAAGGCAGTGGGGTTGTCATTGCTGTGTCAGGAAGGCAATGGGGGTGTCAGTGCTGTGTCAGGAAGGCAGTGGGGTTGTCAGTGCTGTGTCAGGGAGGCAGTGGGGTTGTCAGTGCTGTGTCAGGAAGGCAGTGGGGTTGTCAGTGCTGTGTCAGGAAGGCAGTGGGGTTGTCAGTGCTGTGTCAGGAAGGCAGTGGGGTTGTCAGTGCTGTGTCAGGAAGGCAGTGGGTTTGTCAATGCTGTGTCAGGAAGGCAGTGGGGTTGTCAGGGCTGTGTCAGGGAGGCAGTGGGGTTGTCAGTGCTGCGTCAGGAAGGCAGTGGGGTTGTCAATGCTGTGTCAGGAAGGCAGTGGGGTTGTCAGTGCTGTGTCAGGAAGGCAGTGGGGTTGTCAGTGCTGTCACGAAGGCAGTGGGGGTGTCAATGCTGTGTCAGGAAGGCAGTGGGTTTGTCAGTGCTGCGTCAGGAAGGCAGTGGGTTTGTCAGTGCTGCGTCAGGAAGGCAGTGGGGTTGTCAGTGCTGTGTCAGGGTGGCAGTGGGGTTGTCAATGCTGTGTCAGGAAGGCAGTGGGGGTGTCAATGCTGTGTCAGGAAGGCAGTGGGGTTGTCAATGCTGTGTCAGGAAGGCAGTGGGGGTGTCAGTGCTGTGTCAGGGTGGCAGTGGGGGTGTCAATGCTGTGTCAGGAAGGCAGTGGGGGTGTCAATGCTGTTTCAGGAAGGCAGTGGGGTTGTCAATGCTGTGTCAGGAAGGCAGTGGGGTTGTCAGTGCTGTGTCAGAGAGGCAGTGGGGTTGTCAGTGCTGTGTCAGGAAGGCAGTGGGGGTGTCAGTGCTGTCAGGAAGGCAGTGGATTTGTCAGCGCTGTGTCAGGAAGGCAGTGGGTTTGTCAGTGCTGAGTCAAGAAGGCAATGGGGGTGTCAGTGCTGTGTCAGGAAGGCAGTGGGGGTGTCAGTGCTGTCAGGAAGGCAGTGGGGGTGTCAGTGCTGTCAGGAAGGCAGTGGGGGGCTGTCAGTGCTGTGTCAGGAAGGCAATGGGGTTGTCATTGCTGTGTCAGGAAGGCAGTGGGGGTTGTCAGTGCTGTCAGGAAGGCAGTGGGGGGCTGTCAGTGCTGTGTCAGGAAGGCAATGGGGTTGTCATTGCTGTGTCAGGAAGGCAGCGGGGGTTGTCAGTGCTGTGTCAGGAAGGCAGTGGGGTTGTCATTGCTGTGTCAGGAAGGCAATGGGGGTGTCAGTGCTGTGTCAGGAAGGCAGTGGGGTTGTCATTGCTGTGTCAGGAAGGCAGTGGGGTTGTCATTGCTGTGTCAGGAAGGCAGTGGGGGTGTCAGTGCTGTGTCAGGAAGGCAGTGGGGTTGTCATTGCTGTGTCAGGAAGGCAGTGGGGTTGTCAGTGCTGTGTCAGGAAGGCAGTGGGGTTGTCAGTGCTGTGTCAGGAAGGCAGTGGGGTTGTCAGTGCTGTGTCAGGAAGGCAATGGGGTTGTCAGTGCTGCGTCAGGAAGGCAGTGGGGTTGTCAGTGCTGTGTCAGGAAGGCAGTGGGGTTGTCATTGCTGTGTCAGGAAGGCAGTGGGGTTGTCAGTGCTGTGTCAGGAAGGCAGTGGGGTTGTCAGTGCTGTGTCAGGAAGACAGTGGGGTTGTCAGTGCTGTGTCAGGAAGGCAGTGGGGTTGTCAGTGCTGTGTCAGGAAGGCAGTGGGTTTGTCAATGCTGTGTCAGGAAGGCAGTGGGGTTGTCAGTGCTGTGTCAGGGAGGCAGTGGGGTTGTCAGTGCTGTGTCAGGAAGGCAGTGGGGTTGTCAGTGCTGTGTCAGGAAGGCAGTGGGGTTGTCAATGCTGTGTCAGGGAGGCAGTGGGGTTGTCAGTGCTGTGTCGGGGAGGCAGTGGGGTTGTCAGTGCTGTGTCAGGAAGGCAGTGGGGTTGTCAGTGCTGCGTCAGGAAGGCAGTGGGTTTGTCAGTGCTGCATCAGGAAGGCAGTGGGGTTGTCAGTGCTGTGTCAGGAAGGCAGTGGGGTTGTCAGTGCTGTGTCAGGAAGGCAGTGGGGTTGTCAGTGCTGTCAGGAAGGCAGTGGGGGTGTCAATGCTGTGTCAGGAAGACAGTGGGTTTGTCAATGCTGTGTCAGGAAGGCAGTGGGGTTGTCAGTGCTGTGTCAGGGAGGCAGTGGGGTTGTCAGTGCTGTGTCAGGAAGGCAGTGGGGTTGTCAGTGTTGTGTCAGGAAGGCAGTGGGTTTGTCAGTGCTGCGTCAGGAAGGCAGTGGGTTTGTCAGTGCTGCGTCAGGAAGGCAGTGGGGTTGTCAGTGCTGTGTCAGGGTGGCAGTGGGGTTGTCAATGCTGTGTCAGGAAGGCAGTGGGGGTGTCAATGCTGTGTCAGGATGGCAGTGGGGGTGTCAGTGCTGTGTCAGGGTGGCAGTGGGGTTGTCAATGCTGTGTCAGGAAGGCAGTGGGGATGTCAATGCTGTGTCAGGAAGGCAGTGGGGTTGTCAATGCTGTGTCAGGAAGGCAGTGGGGGTGTCAGTGCTGTGTCAGGGTGGCAGTGGGGGTGTCAATGCTGTGTCAGGAAGGCAGTGGGGGTGTCAATGCTGTGTCAGGAAGGCAGTGGGGTTGTCAGTGCTGTGTCAGGGAGGCAGTGGGGTTGTCAGTGCTGTGTCAGGAAGGCAGTGGCGTCGTCAATGCAGTGTCAGGAAGGCAGTGGGGTTGTCAATGCAGTGTCAGGAAGGCAGTGGGGTCGTCAATACAGTGTCAGGAAGGCAGTGGGGTTGTCAGTCCTGTGTCAGTGAGGCAGGCAAATCATCCAACCTTGCAGGATCCCCTTCAACTCAGGCAACATAGCTGCACCATAGTAACAAAATATTAATAGAATCATAGAATTTACAGTGCAGAAGGAGGCCATTCGGCTCATCGTGTCTGCACTGGCCCTTGGAAAGAGCACCCCACCTAAACCCACACATCCACCCTATTTCCGTAACCCAGTAACCATACATAAACTTTTTGGACACTCAGGGCACTTTATCATGCCCAATCCACCAGACCTGCACATCTTTGGACTGTGGGAGGAAACTGGAGCACGCGGAGGAAACCCACGCACACACGGGGAGGACGTGCAGACTCCGCATTCTGTGTTACATGGTGTGATAGTCACCATTGTTGTATTATATTGTATATACTGCACTGCATACGAGGGTATTACGGTAATGCCCCTATACCACAGGTACGGGGCGTACGTCCCTTCCTGCTGGCTCCGTCCAGTAGGCGGAGTATAAATGTGTGTGCTCTCCGAACTGCAGCCATTTTGGCAGCAGCTGTAGGAGGCCACACATCTCTGTGTAATAAAGCCTCGATTACTCTCTACTCTCGTCTCGTCGTAATTGATAGCGCATCAATTTATTACACAGAGATTTTACAAAGATGGATCTACGCATCAAGCCGGATCGCCTGCAGCTGCATCCTCAAGCAGACAACGCCAAAAAGGACTTCGCACATTGGCTAGCTTGCTTTGAAGCATACATCGGATCTGTGACAGACTCAATCCCAGAAGCACAGAAGCTCCAGATTCAGTACACACGGCTGAGCTCCGATGTCTTTCCCCTCATCCAGGACGTGTCTACCGACGCAGAGGCCATGGCGCTACTGAAGGAGAACTACACTCAGCAGACCAACAAGATCTACACCAGGCACCTCCTGTCCACGCGGCACCAACTTCCCGGTGAGTCTGTGGAAGATTTCTGGCGTGCCCTGCTCGCCCTAGAGAGAGACAGTGACTGCCAGGCCGTTTCGGTCGCTGGACATTCTAACCTGCTAATGAGAGACGCGATCATTGTGGGCATAGGGTCGGCCTACATCCGCCAGCGCCTCTTAGAAGGGGCTACGCTTGACCTCGGGGCGACCAAGAAACTAGCGCTCTCGCTCACAGTCGCCTCACGCAACGTACAAGCGTAGGCCCCCGACCGCAGGGCCCACCGCTCCTGGGCATCGTGGACCCCGCCAGCGGCCACCCCATCGTGGATCCCATCAGCGACCGCCCCCAGCCAACCCCACGCCTGCACCGCACGGCAGCCAACCGACCCCGGGGGACCCAAGTGCTACTTCTGCGGACAGACAAAACACCCCCGGCAGTGCTGCCCAGCGCGGAGCGCACTCTGCAAGGCCTGCGGCAAGTAAGGAAATTTCGCTGCAGTGTGCCAGGCCCGCTCAATTGCTGCTATTGTCCCTGCACCTCCCGCGTGCGGCCAGTGGGTGCTGCCATCTTCCTCACCTCAGACCACGTGCGGCCCGTGGGCGCCGCCATCGGGCACCTCATCGGGCCGCTCATCGTCTGCAACTGCCGATGACCAGCCACGTCTCGCCTCGGTCACGATCGACCAGTCCCGACTGCACAACCTCGCAACCGCGTCGACAAAGGTGAAGGTCGACGGGCATGAGATATCCTGCCTTCCGGACTCCGGGAGCAGTGAGAGCTTCATCCACCCCGATACGGTAAGGCGCTGCTCCCTCGCGGTACACCCCATTAACCAAAGAATCTCCCTGGCCTCCTGATCCCACTCCATGGTGATCCGGAGGTACTGCATCGCCACCCTCACCATCCAGGGCGTAGAGTTCAACGGCTTCCGGCTCTACGTCCTCCCCAACCTCTGCGCTGCCTTGCTATTGGCCTGGACTTCCAGTGCAATCTCCAGAGCCTAACCCTGAAATTTGGCGGGCCCCTACCACCTCCTACTGTTTGCGGCCTCACGACCCTTAAGGTCGAACCGCCTTCACTGTTTGCAAACCTCACACCGGATTGCAACCAGGAGCAGACGGTACAGAGCCCAGGACAGGATCTTCATCAGGTCTGAGGTCCAGCGGCTGCTGCGGGAAGGAATCATCAAGGCCAGCAACAGCCCCTGGAAAGCCCAAGTGGTAGTGGTGAAAACGGGGGAGAAAAACAGGATGGTCATGGACTAAAGTCAGACCATCAATCGGTACACGCAGCTCGACGCGTACCCCCTCCCACGCATATCTGATATCGTCAATCAGATTGCACAGTGTCATGATATTCAGATAAACATCATGGTGCAAACACACATACACACTGATGGACAGATAAATGGACCAATCAATACACACGCAACATCATAGCCAATCACAAGCAAGAGCAGACACACTATAAAACAGGGAACACGACACTTCCAATGGATTCCAGCAGGAGACAGCTCAGGGCACAGAGCTCACAGCAAGCCACTCAGACAGTCACCATGTGCTGAGTGCCTTTCCAAGATAGTGTTAGGGCTAGGTCCACAGGTTAGAGGGTAATGAATGAACCACAGCAACCAGTTTACAAATGTTAATATTGTTAGTAATAAAACAGTTGTACCTTCCGCAACCATGTTGGTTTGTCTGTGTAGCAGAACACCCAACATGACATAGTACCAGGATTGGAACCCAGTACCTGTGAGACCTACCTACGCATCCTCAGGAATCCGCCATCCTGCGCCATGGACACCATCAGCCCGCCGCAGCCGCTCCAAATCGCTGGAAACCTCGGCGTTAACTGGAAGTTATTCAAACAGCGCTTCCAGTTCTTCCTAGAAGCCACAGAAAGGGAGAATGCTTCGGACACCAGGAAAATCGCCCTCCTCCTCTCCACGGCAGGGCAACACGCCATCCACATCTACAACTCCCTGGTGTTCGTGGAAGGTGAGGACAAGACGAAGTACAAGACGGTCCTTCTCAAACTTGAGCAACACTTCAGCGTCGAGGTAACTGAGAGTTTTGAGGGGTACCTCTTCCAGCAGCGCCTGCAGGGTTAGGATGAGCCTCTTCAATCTTTCCTTACACACCTCCATATCCTTGCGCAGTCCTGCGGTTACGAGGCCACCTCCGATTCCATGATTCGGGACCAGATAGTTTTTGGGGTTATCTCGGGCACCCTACGCCAGCAGCTCCTCAAGATAAAAAGTCTCACCCTAGCCACCGCCATCGAAGAATGCGTCCTCCATGAAAACGCGACCAGCCGCTACTCCCAATTCCAAGCGGCCGAATCGGCATGGCAGGGGTCCTACGTGGCCGAATCGGCACGGCAGGGGTCCTACGAGGCTGAGCAGGTCCAGCCCATCGAGTTCCTCCCGGTCCGCGGCCCGGATGAGGGCGGCCATTTCGCACGCTTTTCGCGGCCTCCTGTGCTTGTACGCGCCAAAAGAGACGTCGACGCAGAGGGACGTGACGCGCAGGCGCGGTCTACGCAGGACCGAACTGCGTATGAACGATGGCGCAATGAACGCCATGACGTCACGATGAGCGGCAACTGTGGATCCGCACATTTAAAGCGGCAATGTCCAGCAAAGAATCGACAATGCCTCTGCTGTGGCAAGATGGGCCACTACGCTGCCTGCTGCCGAGCAGCTCAACCTGCCAACGCTCCCCAATTCCGCCAGCCTCGCAGGGACGTGCGGGCCATTCAGCCTCCATACACCGAATCATACCCGGACGATATACAGACCAGCGATACAGACGACCAGGAAGGCTTCCGTGTTGCGGTCATCGGCAGGAACCGGATGTCTCCAAGCAGGACCCACCAGCCGATGCCAGTGAACAGTGTCAATCCGGGTGATGAATGCTGTGCCACCCTAACAGTCAACCGATCACCAATCACATTCCGTCTGGACACTGGTGCCTCCGCCAACCTGAGACCATGGTCAGGCTTCTATGCCTTGAAGGTCAGACCACCAATTCGGCCATCCCGTTGTAAGATGGTCGACTATAACGGAAACGTTATCCCGGCCATGGGATCCTGCCAGCTCCAGGTGACGCACAATGTGTATAAGGCCACACTGTCCTTCGAGATTGTTGGTTCATCGAAGGACTCCCTGCTAGGCGCACAGGCGTGCAAGGTTCTCCACCTCGTTCAGCGGGTACACGCTCTGTCTCCAGAAGGCACGTCAGACTTCCCGGATGCTGAATTTAGGGCACAGCTCCACTCGTTCCTCGCCCACAACCAGGAGGCATTCGAAGGCATGGGCACACTGCCCTATACCTACAGAATACGGCTCAAACCGGATGCCACCCCGGTCATTCACGCACCTCGTAGAGTCCCAGCACCACTCAAAGACCGCCTCAAGCAGCAGCTGCAGGATCTCCAGGACTAAGGAGTGCTATCCCGGGTCACGGAGCCCATGCCATGGGTCAGCTCCATGGTGTGCGTTAAAAAGCCCTCTGGCGAACTCCGGATCTGCATCGACCCGAAAGACCTGAACAACAACATAATGAGGGAACACTACCCCATACCCAAACAGGAGGAGATCACGAGCGAAATGGCCCGGGCTAAAATTTTCACAAAGCTTGATGCTTCGAAGGATTTTGGCAGATCCAACTAGATCAGTCCAGTCAAAAGCTGTGCACCTTCAACACTCCTTTCGGCAGGTTCTGCTATAACAGAATGCCGTTTGGCATCATCTCGGCATCCGAGGTATTCCACAGAATCATGGAACAGATGATGGAGGGCATCGAAGGGGTGCACGTCTATGTTAACGACGTCATCATCTGGTCCACCACACCACAGGAGCACATCAGTCGTCTCCAGCGCGTCTTCGCGTGGATACGGGAACACGGCCTGCGCCTCAACCGAGCAAAATGCTCCTTTGGCCAAACTGAGCTAAAGTTTCTGGGGGACCACATATCCCGGTCAGGAGTGCGTCCGGATGCGGACAAAGTGAGCGCCATTACGGCCATGCCGCAGCCGGCAGACAAGAAAGCAGTGCTACGCTTTCTAGGCATGGTCAACTTCCTGGGGAAGTTCATTCCCAACCTTGCCTCCCACACAACGGCTCTTCGCCACCTAGTAAAGAAGTCCACGGAGTTCCAGTGGCTGCCCGCACACCAGAAGGAATGGGAGGAGCTCAAGATTAAGCTCACCACAGCCCCGGTATTGGCGTTCTTCGACACCTCTTGGGATACGAAGATCTCGACTGATGCCAGCCAGTCTGGCATTGGGGCGGTACTCCTGCAACGGGACGACACTGCATCATGGGCCCCGGTCACCTATGCCTCGTGGGCCATGACCCCCACAGAACAGTACTGTACACAGATAAAGAAAGAGTGCCTGGGTTTGTTGACCGGAATAGATAAGTTCCACGATTACGTGTATGGTCTCCCCCAGTTTACCGTGGAAAACGACCATTGTCCCCTGATCAGCATCATACATAAAGACCTGAACGAGATGACCCCTCGCCACCAGCTCATCCTGCTCAAGCTCCGAAGGTACGACTTCCAACTGGTCTACACCCCGGGAAAGGACCTCATCATCGCGGATGCCCTATCCAGAGCAGTGAGCACACCGCCCGAATCGGGGGGGTTCGTATATCAGGTCGAAGCGCATGTGGCCTTCACATCAGCCAATCTGCCAGCTAATGATGCAAGTCTGGCCCGTATTCGCCGGGAGACTGCGGCTGACCCCCTGCTACAACGTGTGATGCGCCACATGACGGGAGGGTGGCTCAAAGGATAGTGCCCACAATTCTACAATGCCCGGGACGACTTGGCCGTCATTGATGGTGTCCTCCTAAAGCTGGACCGGATTGTGATTCCACACAGCATGCACAAGCTGGTCCTCGACCAACTGCACGAAGGCCATCTGGGGGTTGAGAAGTGCAGGCGGAGGGCCCGAGAAGCTGTCCACTGGCCGGGCATCAGCGACGACATCGCCAACATGGTGCTCAACTGCCCCACCTGCCAAAGGTTTCAGCCGGCGCAACCTCCTGAGACACTTCAGCCCCATGAGTTGGTCACGTCCCCCTGGGCGAAGGTGGGTGTGGACCTCTTTCATGCGCTTGGCAGGGACTACGTAATCATCATAGATTACTTTTCAAATTATCCAGAGGTCATACGCCTGCATGATTTGATATCGTCAGATGTCATCAGGGCCTGCAAAGACACCTTTGCTCGACATGGCATTCCGATTACTGTCATGTCGGACAATGGGCCCTGTTTTGCAAGCCAAGAATGGTCTTCTTTTGCTGCTTCGTATGGCTTCACACACGTGATGTCCAGCCCTCTGCATCCCTAGTCAAATGGCAAGGCGGAAAAGGGCGTTCATATCGTCAAGCGGCTCCTCTGCAAGGCTGCTGATGCCGGATCAGATTTCTGCTTAGCCCTGCTGGCCTATCGCTCGGCCCCACTAGCCACTGGCCTCTCACCAGCCCAGCTGTTGATGGGTCGCGCCCTCAGGACCACTGTGCCATCCATTCTTGTCCCTACACTCGACCACATTCCAGTACTGCAAAGGACGCGACAGCAGCGTGCTCAACAGAAGGTGGCACATGACACTCGGGCAACTGATCTTCCTGCCTTGGCACCTGGAGACAACGTCCGCATCCACCTACCAGAGGGTGGCTGCTCGGCAACTGCCCAAGTTCTCCGACGCGTGGCTCCCTGCTCGTTCCTAGTTCACATGCCTGATGGCTCCATTCGCCGGCGTAATCGCCGGGCTCTTCGACTGCTTCCGCGCTCGCTACGTGATCTTACACTGATGCCATGCCCTCCTGCTGTTCCTGATGTCGAATTCGTGGAGCTTCCTGCCACCATGCCCATTCCTCTATCGCCTGTGGCCAGGCCCATTCCTCAGCCGGTGGTTCCTGACCCACCCTTGAGGCGGTCAACCCGAATTCATCGCCCACCTACTCGGCTGGACTTATGAACCTGTTTGAACATTGGACTCACTAAAAGTTTTATGCCACTAAGTTAATAAGTTTCTCTTTTGTCGTTACAGGAGTTCGTTTTGATGCTTGTTTTGTTGATGGTACAACCTCGTTGCTATGTTGCAGCTGACACCTTCCTATGTGTATAGTTTAGCCTCATGTCCATGCTGTAGATATTGCACACACACACATTCAGCTGCACTCAGTACACATCTATATTTATTACCACATAGGCACATATTCTTGTAAAAAAGCGGGGATGTCATGATATTCAGATAAACATCATGGTGCAAACACACATACACACTGATGGACAGATCAACAGACCAATCAATACACACACAACACCACAGCCAATCACAAGCAAGAGCAGACACACTATAAAACGGGGAACACGACACTGCCGATGGATTCCAGCAGGAGACAGCTCAGGGCACAGAGCTCACAGCGTGCCACTCAGACATTCACCATGTGCTGAGTGCCTCTCCAAGATAGTGTTAGGGCTGGGTCCACAGGTTAGAGGGTAATGAAAGAACCACAGCAACCAGTTTACAAATGTTCATAATTGTTAGTAATAAAACTGAGTTGTACCTTCCGCAACCGTGTTGGTTCGTCTGTGTAGCAGAGCACCCAACACAACACACAGTACCGGGTCTTCTCGACAGTGGACCTGAGATCTGCCTACCACCAGCTCCCCATTCGCAAGGCAGATCGCCCGTACACCACGTTTGAAGCAGACGGCCGCCTTTACCATTTCCTTAGGGTTCCCTTCGGCGTCACTAATGGTGTCTCGGTCTTCCAACGGGAGATGGACCGAATGGTTGAACGATACGGACTGCGGGCCACTTTCCCGTACCTGGAGAATGTCACCATCTGCGGCCATGACCAGCAGGACCACGACGCTAACCTTTCCAAATTTCTCCACACCGCCAAACTCCTCAATCTAACCGACAACAAGGAGAAGTGTGTGTTCAGCACACTTCTCCTTGTTGTCGGTTAGGTTGAGGAGTTTGGCGGTGTGGAGAAATTCAGCACGAACCGATTAGCCATCCTCGGCTATGCGGTTCAGAACGGAGTTCTAGGGCCTGACCCCGATCGCATGCGCCCCCTCATGGATCTCCCCCTTCCCCACTGCCCCAAGGCCCTCAAACGATGCCTGGGGTTCTTTTCGTACTACGCCCAGTGGGTCCCTAACTATGCGGACAAGCCCGCCCACTCATCCACTCCGCCGGTTTCCCACTGACGGCCGAGGCTCACAAGGCCTTCAACCGTATCAAGGCCGGCATCGCCAAGGCCATGATGCACGCGGTCGACGAGGCGCTCCCCTTCCAAGTCGAGAGCGATGCATCTGACATCGCTCTGGCCGCCACCCTCAACCAGGCAGGCAGGTCCGTGGCATTCTTTTCCCGCACCCACCATGCCTTCGAAGTTCGGCACTCCTCCATCGAAAAGGAGGCCCAAGCTATCGTTGAAGCTGTGCAGCACTGGAGGCATTAACTGGCCGCCAGGAGATTCACTCTCCTCACAGACTAACGGGCGGTTGCCTTCATGTTTAACAACACACAGCAGGGTAAGATCAAAAATGATAAGATCTTGCGGTGGAGGATCGAGCTCTCCACCTTTAATTACAAGATTTTGTATCGCCCTGGTAAGCTCAGCGAGCCCCCCGATGTCTTGTCCCGAGGTACATGTGCCAGCGCACAAGTGGACCGACTCCGGACCCTGCACGACGATCTCTGTCACCCAGGGGTCACCCACTTTTATCACTTCATTAAGGCCTACAATCTCACCTACTCAATCGAGGAAGTCAGGGCTGTCACCAGAGATTGCCAGATCTGCGCGGAGTGTAAACCGCACTTCTACCGGCCAGACCGAGCGCGCCTGGTGAAGGCCTCCCACCCCTTTGAACGCCTCAGCGTGGACTTCAAAGGGCTCCTCCCGTCCACCGACCGCAACACGTATTTTCTCAATGTGGTCGACGAATATTCCAGATTGGCCTTCGCCATCCCATGCCCCGATATGACGTCTGCCACCGACATCAAAGCCTTCAACACCTACTTCGCTCTGTTCCGTTTCCCCGCCTACGTCCACAGCAACCGGGGATCCTCATTTATGGGCGATGAGCTGCGCCAGTACCTGCTCAACAGGGGCATTGCCTCGAGCAGGACAGCCAGCTACAACCCACGGGGAAACGGGCAGGTGGAGCGGGAGAATGGGACGGTCTGGAAGGCCGTCCAACTGGCCCTATGGTCCAGAAATCTCCCAGCCTCCCGCTGGCAGGATGTCCTCCCCGACGCACTTCACTCCATTTGGTCGCTCCTGTGCATGGCGACTAACGAAACCACCCATGAACGTCTCTTTGCCTTCCCCAGGAAGTCCACCTCCGGGGTTTCGCTCCCAACGTCGCTGGCAGCTCCAGGACCCGTTCTCCTCCGCAAGCACGTGTGGCTCCACAAGGCGGAGCCGTTGGTTGAGAGGGTACAGCTACTCCACGCAAACCCGCAGTACGTCTACGTAGCATACCCCGACGGCCGCCAAGACACAGTCTCCCTCAGGGACCTGGCACCAGCTGGGTCCCCACACCCCCCCCCCCCCCTCTGCCCCGGCGCCACTCTCCCTTCCCCCAGCGCACCCCACCACAGCCCCCGCTCCAGGACAATCCGTCCTCCCCTTGGTCCCACCCGGGGATGAAGAAGATGTCGACACACTCCCGGAATCACCAACGGCCGAGCCGACGTCTGACTCGCCACCAGTACTGCGGTGCTCTCAACGACGGATCAAGGCGCCGACCATCTAAATTTGTAACCTTCTCTGAAATTTTAATGACAACCTGTATGTAAATAGTTTTCCACCACCCCCGCTGGACTCATTTTTAACAGGGGGTGAATGTGGTAGTCACCACTGTTGTATTATATTGTATATACTGCACTGCATACAAGGGTATTACGGTAAGGCCCCTGTACTACAGGTACGGGGGTAGATCCCTGCCTGCTGGCTCCGCCCAGTAGACGGAGTATAAATGTGTGTGCTCTCTGAACTGCAGCCTTTTCGGCAGCAGCTGTCGGAGACCACACATCTCTGTGTTCTAAAGCCTCGATTACTCTCTACTCTCGTCTCGTCGTAATTGATAGTGCATCACATGGATAATACTCCAATCATATAAAACATTGCAGCCTCTGACTTACTTTGTGAGCAATGCCTTCTGAGGTCTGCTAGTTTCATATTACATTTTGAATCCCATTTATACTCACATTCACCCCCTGAACATGAACATAAGTTTTCTCTGCCCGTCGCCAGCCTTAGTTCATGAAACACAATCCAACTGAATTGCTTAAAGCGTCAAACGTTATGCAATTTCCCTCGATTATAGATGGTTGTAACATGCGGACCGCTGGATGTTCACGCTGCTTCAGATGTGAGCCATGCATTACCTCAGATCCCTGAGGCAGAAAAATAAATTAAATACTAAATACAAAACGTCCCTGAGTTTTCTCATGTGAGGACGGAGGGTTTGGAGACTGTAAGTGAGCCCAATAAGAGTTGATAAATGTGAAAAGGTTGGTATTTGCTGCGTAAAGTCAGCTGCTCACTGAAAGCCGTGCCCGACCATTTAAAATATCACCAGTTAAAAGGAATAGTCACTTATAATGGCCCAAACACGGTCACCTTTTGCCTTTCTCGTGGATATAAATCTCAAAGCTGCAAGTTCAGATCTCTATTTATGTTGGGATGGCAACAGTTGAGCTTGCTGAGCATATTATGAGTGAAGTTCACATGAAAAGATCAAGCCTGTTTTTTTTAAATGTCAAACAAAATGGAAAATGAAAATCAGGAGAGGTGTTTAACGGATGACCGATCTCACACACTTTACTGGCCAAAGAACCAAATGACCCACTATCGACCTCAACATTATTTTGGTGTATGTTTGAACGAATCCATCATTGGGGAATTTCAACAGGCTCTTCCAAATCTCCTGCCGGAATGCTGACGGAAAGCAGTGGGAATGAGGGAGAACTATCAGAAATAGCCACTCAGAAACAAAAGCAAGACTTGGATTCCTGTAGAGCCTTCCTGCCCATAGGAGGTCTCAAAGTGACTTGCAATCAATTTACTCCTTTCGAAGTATTGAAACTGAGGGAAGAAAGCAGCCAATTTGGACCCAGGTTCCCAAAGGAGGTGACGCAAATGGCTAAATAATGTTATCTTTCGTGATTTTGTTTGTGGGGTTAATATTGGGCGGGAGGACCCGGGGAGGACTTCTTGCTCTTCCTCAAACTAGTCCCGTGGGACTTTTAACATCCGTTGCTCAAGAGAAGTTGGCCTCAGTGCATCAGAAGCTCATCATCCCAAACAGAGAGCACTCCCTCAGTCGATACTGCGCTGAAATGTCAGCCGTGTGTTCACGTCTGTGGTATGGGGCTTGAACCCATGACATTTTGGCTGAGAGAGTGTGTGATCTCTGAAGGCACAGCTGCACTGTTGCTCTCACAGTTCCACCAAATATGGCCATGAGTTCCCGGAACCCTGTAGAAGTACATTTGGAATCCACGATACAGACCAGCTGGAGTGGGGGCAAGGCCGTAGAAAATGTCACTCAACATCCCGACTTGGAAATACATCGCTGTTCCTCCACCTGTCGCTGGGCCAAAATCCTGAAACTCCCTCCCTAGCAGCACTGTGGGTATACCTGCACCTCAGGGACTGCAACGGTTCAGGAAGGCAGCTCGCCACCACCTTCTGAAGAGTAACTAGGGATGGAGGGATGGGCAATAAATGCTAACATAGCCAGTGACGCCCACATCCCGTAAATTATATATTCTTTAAATGCGGCGAGTCATTCCATATTCTTCAGCGTGAATGGTAAGGTTCTGACGGCAGGAAGGGCCATCACATTCCGCCCCTTGGTCTGCTGCCTTGTTGGAATGGGCCATCATTTCCATTCAGACAGTATTGCACAGCGGTACCACTAAAGTAGGTGTCAGATGTAACCACGGGCCTACCATACAGAGAAGGCAGCAGGAAATAGAGCAGCATCTGCTGGAAAACCATGGGGCAGAATAAATCAGAAAATGAAGTAAAAAATTAAGGAGTGATGAAGATCTTTAGTAATTAATTATAACAGAAAGCAGCAGGATGATAGAATTCACATTGAGTCTGTTGGTGGGCAGGAATTATTATAATTACCATTTTAGAAACCATGTGGTTATAACACAAGAGGCTCGGAATGATAGTCAGAGAGATCCAGTGGGAATCTTCTGCTGTAGCTCGAGTTGAGGCAGAGAAACTGTACAAAGCACCAAACTAAATAACAGCAAATCAAATTATAGAGATTGACTACAATGCCAGGCGTATACCCCAGGGATCATACAGCATGGAAATTACAATATTTTCTCCACAGTAAATAATGATTATATAGTTTTGAAATTATAAACCATGGAGTCTAAATAATAGAGAACATGGACAGAAGGCCAAAAATAGAATAGTAGCTCCGCTGATGACAAACCTTATAAAGGCCAAGTCCCTTAATGTCCAAATTACCCTTGATGTTGGGTGGAGGTGTTGAGTTTGGGTATGGTGCTCTTTCCAAGAGCCGGTGCAGACTCAAAGGGCCGAATGGCCTCCTTCTGCACTGTAAATTCAATGATAATCTATGATTAATCTAGGACAAAGGTTCGGCACAACATCGTGGGCCGAAGGGCCTGTTCTGTGCTGTATTTTTCTATGTTCTATGTTCTATGTAACCAGCCCATCTATACACTGTGTTTTCTGCCACAGCACTGAATAACTGAGGTCCCCTCACCCTGCTGTAGGACATAGCCATGGGTTGCTTCACAGATCGGAAATGAGAATTACGAAAATAAACTGAATTTTCTAAATAAAACATTAAGCTTAGATCAGAGGGAGAATGCAAAATCTATTCTACTATAGCTTATGCAGAAACTACAATAAAGTTTCAACAAAAAACGCACAGCTTATAAAAACAGCCTTGCACCCACTCACTCACTGCGCACACAAACACACACACAAACTCACACTCACCGCACACAAACATACTCACCACTCATACACACACACGCAAACACACACTCATCACACACAAACAAACGCAATCCCACTCACACACATACGCATTCACCACACACACATCAACCCACACAAACACACTCCACACACTGCACACAGACACACCACACACTCTGCACACAAATACATTACACACTCTGCACACAAACACAGCACACACTCTGCACACAAATACACTACACACTCTGCACACAAACATACTACACACTCTGCACACAACACACTACACACTGCACACAAACACACTGCACACTGCATACAAATACACTACAAACTGCACACAAACACAGCATACACTTTGCACACAAACACAGCACACACTCTGCACACAAATACACTACACACTCTGCACACAAACACAGCACATACTCTGCACACAAATACATTACACACTCTGCACACAAACACAGCACACACTCTGCACACAAATACACTATGCACTCTGCAAACAAACACACTGCACTCTGCATACAAATACATTACACACTCTGCACACAAACATACTACACACTCTGCACACAACACACTACACACTGCATACAAATACACTACAAACTCTGCACACAAACACAGCATACACTTTGCACACAAACACAGCACACACTCTGCACACAAATACACTACACACTCTGCACACAAACACAGCACACACTCTGCACACAAATACACTACACACTCTGCACACAAACACAGCACACACTCTGCACACAAATACACTATGCACTCTGCAAACAAACACACTGCACTCTGCATACAAATACACTACACACTCTGCACACAAACATACTACACACTCTGCACACAAACACACTGCACACTGCATACAAATACACTACAAACTCTGCACACAAACACAGCATACACTTTGCACACAAACACAGCACACTGCACACAAATACACTACACACTCTGCACACAAACACAGCACACACTCTGCACACAAATACACTACACACTCTGCACACAAACACAGCACACACTCTGCACACAAACACACTACACACTCTGCACACAAACACACTACACACTCTGCACACAAACACACTGCACACAAATACACTACACACTGCACACAACACACTACACACTGCATACAAATACACCACAAACTCTGCACACAAACACACTAGCCACACACCACAGACACTCACCACACATACACACACCTGTACACATGGGGCAGGATTCTCCCCTACCCGGCAGGGCGGGCAGTACCTGCGCCGAGGAGTGCCGTGAACCACTCTGGCGTCGGGCCGCCCGGAAGGTACGGAATCTTCTGCACTTTCAGGGGCTAGGCCGGCACCGGCGGGTTGGCGCCGCGCCAACTGGCACCAAAGGGCCTCCACCGGCTGCCGCGAGTTCGCGCATGCGCGGGAGCGCCAGCGTGTGCTGGCGTCATCCCAGCGCATGCGCAGGGAGGTTCATCTCTGCGCCGGCCATGGCGGAGGTTGACAGCAGCTGGCACAGATGGAAAGAGTGCCCCCACGGCACAGGCCCGCCTGCGGATCGGTGGGCACCGATTGCGGGCCAGGCCACCGTTGGGGCAACCCCCGGGGCCAGTTCCCCACGCACCCCCCGAGGACTCCGCAGGCCGCCCGTAGAGCCAGGTCCCGCCGGTACGTACCTGGTTTGATTTACGCCGGCAGGACCGACCAAAAACGGGCAGCCACACGGTCCATCGCGGGTGGGAGAATCACCGGGGGCGCCGCTGCCAGCGGCCATCGACCGGTGCAGCACGATCCCCGCCCGCCAAAACGGCGGGGGGTCGGAGAATCCCACCCAAGATCACACACAGTACATGCACTCACATAGACACACACAGTTGTATATTTCAAACGAAATATGTGCTCTCCTAATTCAAACTAGGAATACACTAACACCTCTAAAGTGTACCTAGCAATACCCCTTCTGTGCATCGTGGACTCCGCAGACGGCCACCCCATCGTGGACCCCACCAGCGACCGCCCTCAGCCAGCCCTACGCCTGTGCCGCGCGGGAGCCAACCAACCCCGGGGGCTCCAAATGTTACTTCTGTGGGCAGTCCAAACACCCCCGACAGTGCTGCCCGGCCCGGAGCGCCCTTTGCAAGGCCTGTGGCAAGAAGGGGCACTTCGCTGCGGTGTGCCTGGCCCGCTCAGTCGCCGCTATTGTTCCAGCTCCCCCCACGTGCGGCCAGTGGGCGCCACCATCTTTCCCTCCCCGGACCACGTGCGGCCCGTGGGCGCCGCCATCTTGTTCGACCCCCACCACGTGCGGCCCATGGGCGCCGCCAACTTACCAGGACCCATGCCCCCCGGGCACCTCATCTGGCCGCGTGCCGCCCGCAACCGCCGACGACCAGCCGCATCTCGCCTCGGTCACGATTGACCAGTCTCGTCCACACAACCTGGCAACGGCCTCTACCAACGTGAAGATCGATGGGCATGAGATCTCCTGGCTGCTGAACTCCGGGAGTACCGAGAGCTTCATTCACCCCGATACGGTAAGGCGCTGCTCCCTCGCGGTACACCCCGCTAACCAGAGAATCTCCCTGGCCTCCGGGACCCACTCCATGGCGATCCGGGGGTCCTGCATCGCCTCTCTCACTGTCCAGGGCGTGGAGTTCAGCGGCTTCCGCCTCTACGTCCTCCCCAACCTCTGCGCTGCCCTGCAACTCGGCCTGGACTTCCAGTGCAACCTCCAGAGCCTAACACTGAAACTCGGCGGGCCCCTACCACCCCTTACTGTCTGCGGCCTCGTGACCCTAAAGGTCGACCCACCATCCCTATTTAGAAACTTAACCCCGGATTGCAAACCCGTTGCCATCAGGAGCAGACGGTACAGCACCCAGGACAGGACCTTCATCAGATCCGAGGTCCAGCGACTGCTTCGGGAAGGTATCATCGAGGCCAGCAATAGCACCTGGAGAGCCCAAGTGGTGGTTGTGAAAACTGGGGAGAAACACAGGATGGTCGTGGACTACAGCCAGACCATCAACCGGTACACGCAGCCCGACGCGTACCCGCCCCCCCACGCATATCTGATATGGTCAATCAGATTGCACAGTACCGGGTCTTCTCAACTGTGGACCTGAAATCCGCCGACCACCAGCTCCCCACCCGTAAGGCGGACCGCTCGTACACTGCCTTCGAGGCAGATGGCCGCCTTTACCACTTTCTTAGGGTTCCCTTTGGCGTCACCAACGGGGTCTCGGTTTTCCAACGGGAGATGGACTGAATGGTTGACTGGCCCCTTTCCCGTACCTGGACAATGTCACCACCTGCGGCCACGATCAGCAGGACCATGACGCCAACTTTGCCAAATTTCTCCACACCACCACTCTCCTCAACCTAACCTACAACAAGGAGAAGTGCGTGTTCAGCACGAACCGCTTAGCCATCCTCGGCTGTGTGGCCCAGAACGGAGTTCTAGGGCCCGACCCCGATCGCATGCGCCCCCCTCATGGAATTCCCCCTCCCCCACTGCCCCCAGGCCCTCAAACGATGCATGGGGTTATTTTCTTATTACGCCCAGTGTGTGCCAAATTATGCGGACAAGGCCCGCCCACTCATTCAATCCACTCTTTTCCCTTAACGGCCGAGGTTCACCAGGCCTTCAACCTTATCAAGGCCGACATCGCCAAGGCCGCGGTGCATTCGGTCGACGAGACTTTACCATTCCAAGTCGAGAGCGATGCATCAGACGTCGCTCTAGCCGCCACCCTCGACCAGGCAGACAGGCCCGTGGTGTTTTTTTCACGATCCCGATATGCCTCCGAAATTCGGCATTCCTCCGTCGAGAAAGAGGCCCAAGCCATCGTTGAAGCTGTGCGGCATTGGAGGCATTACCTGTCCGACAGGAGATTCACTCTCCTCAGTGACCAACGGTCGGTTGCCTTTATGTTCAATAACACACGGGGTAAGATCAAAAACGATAAAATCTTGAGGTGGAGGATCGGGCTCTCCACCTACAACTACGAGATTTTGTATTGCCTTGGTAAGCTCAACGAGACCCCGATGCCCTATCCGTAGGTAAATGTGCCAGCGCACAGGTGGACCGACTCCGGACTCTGCAAGACAACCTCTGTCACCCAGGGGTCACACGTTTTTACCATTTCATTAAGGCCTGCAACCTGCCCTACTCCATCAAGGAAATCAGGGCGATCACCAGAGACAGCCAGGTCTGCGCGGAGTGCAAACCGCACGGCTACCGGCCAGACCGTGCGCGCCTGGTGAAGGCCTCCCGCCCCTTTGAACAGCGTGGACTTCAAAGGGCCCCTCCCCTCAACCGACCATAACACATGCTTCCTCAGTGTGGTCGATGAATATTTCAGATTCCCCTTCGCCATCCCATGCCCCGACATGACGTCTGCCACCGTCATCAAAGCCCTCAACACCATCTTCGCTCTGTTCAGCTTCCCCGCCTACGTCCACAGCGACAGGGGATCCTCATTCATGTGCAATGAGCTGCATCAGTTCCTGCTCAACAGGGGTATCGCCTCGGGCAGGACGAGCAGCTACAACCACCGGGGAAACGGGCAGGTGGAGAGGGAGAATGGGACAGTCTGGAGGGCCGTCCAGCTGGCCCTACGGTCCAGAAACCTCCCAGCCTCCCGCTGGAAGGAGGTCCTCCCCGACGCCCTGCACTCCATTCGGTCGCTCCTGTGCACTGCGACTAATGAAACACCCCATGAACGTCTCTTCGCCTTCCCTAGGAAGTTCACCTCCGGGTTGTCGCTCCCGACTTGGCTCCCAGCTCCAGGACCCGTACTCCTCCGTAAACACGTACGACTCCACAAGGCGTACCCGTTGGTTGAGAGGGTACAGCTACTCCACGCCAACCCACAGTCCGCCTACGTAGCATACCCCGATGGCCGCCAAGATGCAGCCTCCCTCAGGGATGCGCCAACCCCCCCTCCCCCAGCGCACCCAGCTGCAACCCCCACCCCAGGATAAACCGTCCTGCCCCTGCCCACACCCGGGGATGAAGAGGACTTCGACACGCTCCCGGAGCCACCGAAGACCAGAGCGACACCGGAATCACCTCCAGCACTGTGGCGCTCCCAACGGCAGATCAAAGCTCCGGACCGACTGAATCTGTAACATGACCTGGACTTTTAAAACATCATCACTCTGTATATAATTTTACCCTCCACCCCACTGGACTCAACTTTTTTTTCTCTCTGTACTTTAAAACGTCTACCTGTATATAGTTCTCCACCACCCCCGCCGGACTCAATTTTAACAGGGGGTGAATGTGGTAGTCACCACTGATGCATATATTGTATATAGAGGATGTCGGTGTAGGTGCTTTACGGTAAGGCCCTGTACTACAGTTCCCTGCCTGCTGGCTCTGCCCAGTAGGCGGAGTATAAATATGTGTGCTCCTCGTACAGCAGCCATTTCGCCAGCTGCTGTAGGAGGCCACGCATCTTAGTGTCATAAAGCCTCGATTGCATCCAACTCTCGTCTTTGTGTAATTGATCGGGCATCACCACCCAGCAGAATATTACAGTCCCACCAAAGTAAACGGCAATTTACCTGGTCCACCGCACCCACCGGAGATGGGGACATGCAATGGCGAGGCCGTAAAATCCCAGCCCTGGATATTGAAATATATTGGATTCTGCAACAGACAGACCTACCGAAAACCTCTTGGAAATACACAATGGATGAGGTATAACAGACCAGTCTACAGCCATTGCAGAGAGATTGCAAGTGACACAGGGAGTGGCAAGAAGATTTTCAGAGGAAATCCCCTGAAAAGCATGTGCCCACTCCCTCTCTTCTGGAACAAGTGTTTATCCAGTTCGAAGATTCAACTATCATAAATCTACTAGTGAATCGAGATCCTGTCATAATTGCAATATCTTCTGCTTCTGCCCAGATTTGGAACAGGCATAGCCTTGTGGAAAAGAAACTTAAACCTTTGTTGTGAGCAACCGAGGGGGTTCATTAGGGGGAAGTCAGTTCACTCTTTCTCACCTGATCATGACAAAATTGCCATGAATCTAAATATGGTTGAAAATGATCTTATCAAATGGTGGAGCAGGCTTGAGTGGGACAATGGTCTACTTGAACTCCTCCTTTTAAAGATGACTTATCCGAGGTATTTGATAAAATATTTTGATAAGAGCAGATACCGTGAAACTACTTACTCTGGAGTAGAGCTCAAGAGTGTGGAGGCAGTGTCACAGTAGTGTTGTGACTGGGCTAGTAATCCAGAGACTGAGGGTTGTTGTGCTCTGGGGACCAGGGGGGAAATTTAAATTAAAAGTCCAATGATGGCCATGAAACCATGATTATAAGAACCCATCTGGTTCACTAATGTCCATTAGAAAAGGAAATCTACCTGGTCCTTACCTGGTCTGGCCTATATGTGACCACAATGTGGTTGACCCTGAAATGGCCTAGTAAGCCACTCTGTTCAAGAGAAATTTGGGATGGGCAATAAATGCTGGCCCACATTCAATGAATTAAACAAAGAACATGAACACGCCTTGAAATTAGAATTTGGTTATTTAAATCAGGAAGCACTTTTTCACACAAATCTGGAATTCTCCCTGCTAAAAGGCTGAAGATGCTGGGTCAATGACATGTTCAAACTTCAGATTGATAGATCCTACTTTGCCTTTCGGAAGCTTATTAAAGACTTTGCCCAAATATTTTGTCAGCTGTCCGAATGGGTGGAATTCTCCTGTCCCACCGCCGCATGTTTCTCGGTGGTGCGTCATTCGTTGGCAGTGGGATTTACCATTGAAGCCATTCCAAGCTGCCAGGAAACCTACTGGCGGAGGCGAACCTCTGGCAGGAACAGAGAATCACAATGGCCGGAGAATTCCAGCCAACACCTCTTTATATGGATCGGTGTGAAATTTGATTTGATGACACCTCTGGGATATCCACACCTTGGGATATTTTCCAACATTAAAACCCCTGCATGAATGGATGCATGGATTAGCCATTACCTAATTAAAATGAGGAATGGGCTTGAGGGGCTGAATGACCTACTCTTGTTCCAAAGGCCCAGTGAGATGGTGATGACCAGGGAAATCGACACATAATGTTGAGATTTCTCAGGGTGGCAGCATTTGCCAGCCTTGCCTCTTGGAGTGGAATGTAAGTGCTGGTGCCAGACTGTTCAGCAAAATATTCCGGAAATGCAGCCAATGGCAGCAATAAGATGCTGTGTAAGTAAGGCCACCTCAGCCATATGATTCATCTGCATCATAGGAGCATCCAACTGCCTCTGGCAAGACTGGCTCTTAAGTTACACCTTAGGAGCAGCTCACATAGAGGAAAAAGAAACACACCGATGAGGAACATTGTTAGGCTACCGAACCAGGCCCCAAACAATTTGCAAAACTGTGAGGAAAGGATACTTCGCCCCAGGAGTGACGACTCTGACCTATAGGTATCTTTAATGTTAAAACAAGCTTTAATTTAAACAGTAACATCAAAGAAATAGCTTGACAATTAACAGTTAAACAGTTCTTAAATAAAAGGAAAAATGTTAACTTCTGTCCTACCCCTTCACTATAAATGTTCTGACCAAACAACACTATATAGTTCAAATGCCACTTAGTAACAAAAGAAGTTTACTTGCTGGTTACTGTTTAGTGACTTTGGAGGGAGACCCTTTCAGGAACAACCTGAAAACTCTTTTTTCTTGTCAGACTCAAACCCTGGGCGGGATTCTTCATCCCGCGGCAGAGTGTCCACGCCATCGTAAACGCCGGCGCGTTTTACGACGCATGAATGGCCGCTACCACGACTAATTCTGGCCCCTACAGGCGGCGTGGCCCGTTTGTGGGGATTCTCCGACCCGGCCCAGGGCTGGGAGAATCCCGCCCCCTATGACAAAACTGCCAAAACTACAGACAGACCTGGTTCTTCCCATAATTCCATCATCTGTATCCCACTAAGATGTCCCATGATCTGCTTAGCAAAGACAAACACCATCCCTCAAATTATCTACACCCCAGGCAACTGTCCAAATATGAATAATATTCCATTATCCATCTATAAGTAAACAAGTAAATGGTAAGAATCAATAATTATCTCACTTTTACAACACCTTAATTACAGCTTTAGTAGCCACACTGTCTGCATGCATTTAAACCAGGGTATTTAATAACATTACTACAACAAAATATAAGACATTGACAATGTCCTACAATCATCACAACATTGTTGTGTGGTAATAGTAGATTGGCCTGTCTCACTTTGGAGTTCATTGTATGAAAGTGAAATGTATCCTTCTGTCATGTGTCCAGTTGGCTACTGTATATGAAGAATCCTCTCAGTAAACTATCCCCAAATGTCTCCTCCATGTGCTTCCATCTACAAAGCAACCAAGGTTACATGCTGAGGAATTTCCCAAGTCTACACCTTTTTGAATGCTGAGGTTCAGCACTTCACAGCAGCCTGTCGCAATGCAGAAGCCAGGACAATGCAGTAAAGCTTCCCCCAATATCAGCAGAAGGGCTCCTTTTAGATCTCAAAGGTCCTCTCAATAGCCACGGCATGCATCTCAATGGGGCACTACCCCCTCTGTTCTTCATGTAACTCTTAGTGGGGTCAGTTTCTATGACAACAGGGATTAGACAAATTGAACCTATTGGCAAATTTTGCACCCTTGAAAAGCTCAAAAAGTGTTAACTTCCAAAGAATGAGAACATTGTGCAGCACATCTCGCACCGACATCTGGAACATTAAAATACTAAACTAAACACCATGGCAAATGTAAGGTGATTGCGCAAAATGAGACTTATTTCAGAGTTCACTATAATTCTTCTGTGTTCTGCATCCCTACTCTGCTAATCCAGCACCCTGCCCATCAACCTGTTGTTCCATCAACCAGTCAATCATTATCTTTACCCTTCACAATCAGTGATTGCAGCCAAGCTTTGAGAGTGACAGGGATGACAAACTCGCTGCGGAATCACATTGAGAGACTGCAGTGGAATTCTGATAATAAAAACATAATGGATTGTCACATCCCAGTCACACAGCTATAAATGTAAGACATTCAGAACCTGAAAGTCAGTACCAGCCTCCGTGGCCGGACACTCCACAGCCAAAATCCATAAGCGTATAGTTATATGCTAACAAGGGCAGTGACACGACATCCCTCAATTTTCAAGTTCTAGCCTCACACTGCACTCGGCTAAGTTACGATTAGAGATATAAGGCTTAGCAGTTGTCAGGTGGATGGGAGCCTGGCGTAAATGAAGAGTTCTTGAGCCTGGAGAAGTTGGGAATGGTTGTTCTGGAAGGCTGATTTTGGCATTCAAGATTTGAACCTTGGGTTTACTTCTGTCTGGCTGTTGAAGTCTGAGACTACTGTCTGAGGTCATCTCAAGAGCACTAACGTCAATGGCTGTGGATATAAGGGGCAGGGTGAGACCATCATATTAAGTTAATTCTTTCCATTGGGGCTCCATAAATGCCTGGAGGGTTAAACAGTCGGCACACAGCAATTTTCCAATGGCGATTGATTTTCAAATCCCCTTTTTCAAATCAGAAATAGGGAAATGCTGTTTGTTCACATTGTGATCATTGTAAACACCCAACATGGTCTGTGTTGTTTGGCTGATCACTCTCGCATGATCAACACTCGGAATCCGTTGCTCACCTATTAGTCCAGGTATTTTCAAAGTGGGGGCCGCGACCCGTGGGTAGGTTGTGGACGGGTGTCGGGTAGGTCGCGGACGGGTGTCGAGAGGGTCGCGGAGCTGTCCACTGCGGCATTCCCGATCGTGTGAATTCACGCACAACAGCCGCAGTAGCCGGCTTTTAACAATGCTGGCTACGAGCGGCTTTGAAAATGACGGCCGCGACCATATAGAAAATGCGGGCGAATGCGTGTCCGCTCATCAGTACGAATGTGCAGCACCCAGAGAGAAGCACCGCCTCTACCTGACGTCAGCATGCTGATGCAGGAGAAGATTTTTTTTTTAAAAGTTAATGTTGTCTTCCTGCCTGAAGCGAGGCAGAGAGCAGGTCACGCGCCCCGAACGCTGACATCACGTGCTTTGGGCGCGATTGCGATTCCTCCATTTTGCCAGCAGCAAACAAGTAAAATTGAAAATGGACCGTTTCGTTGTGAGGTAGAGAGGGCCAGAGACACAAACAGGCCAGGATCTCACAACTAAACCTGCTGGAGAGAGTGGCTCAGGAGAATCCACAGCAGGACAAAGCAGCGGTGGTGTGAGCTGTTCAGGAGGGTCCACAACAGGACAAAGCTGTGCTGGCGTAAGCTCCAGGGCCTCTGGTGAGCAGCCCATTTAGAAGAAGCGAAATCAGGCACAAAGCAGTATAAAGACGATTTTTTAAGGTCTGGATTTATTAATTGTGCCAATGTCAGCCGGCGTAGGTCGCGAATGTCGGCCGGCGTGGATCGCATAGGTCAACCGGTGTGGGTTGCGAAGGTCGGCCAGTTGGTAAAAATGGGTCCCCGGAAAATAGGTTTGAAAAACATTGTATTAGAGATCTCCAGGCAGCTTGAAGATCCAAGGCTGCAATTCCTTGAGGAAAGTTGACTTTACTCATTAGCTGGAATTCTGTGCTGCTGCTGGCGGCAGGAAATGATGCAGGCATGATGGTCAGCTTCCCGACAGCAGGAGGAAAGAAGGGAATTGAAGCTGCGGTGGCTTGAAGTGGATTGAGTTTCCCAATGGCAAATGGCAGGAAGGTGTCTGTGCAGTGGTATTGTCAGTGGACCACTAATCTAGACACCCAGAGTAATGGTCTGGGAACCTGGGTTCGAATTCCAGCAGGGCAGCTGGTGGCAAGTAATTTTCGTACCACACAAGTGCCAGACAATGACCATCTCCAATAAGAGAGGATCTAACCATCATCCCTTGACATTCAATGAATCTCGCACTATCAACATCCTGGGGGTTACCATTGATCAAAAACTGAACTGGACTAGCCAAATAAATACTGTGACTACAAGAGCTGGTCAGAGGCTAGGAATCCTGCAGTGAGTAACTCACCTCCAGACTCCCCACAGCCTGCCCACCATCTACAAGTCTCAAGTCAGGAGTGTGATGGAATACTTTCCACTTGCCTGGATGAGTGCAGCTCCAACAACATTCAAGAAACCTGTCAGTATCCAGGACCAGGCAGCCCACTTGACTGGCATCACAGACATTCACTCCCTCCACCACCAACAAGCAGTAGCAGCCATATGTACTATCTACAAGATGCACTGCAGAAACTCACTAAAGTTCCTTTATAGACAGAACTTTCCAAACCCATGACCTAGAAGGTCAAGGGCAGCAGATATACGTGAACACCACAACTAGGAAGTTCTCCTCCAATGCCACTCACCATCTTGACTTGGAAACACATTGTTATTCCTTCACTATTGCTGGTCAAAATGCTGGAACTCCCTATCTAATATCACTGTTGGTGTGCAAGTGGTTCTAGAACTACCTCCTCAAGAATAGTTATGGATGGGCATTAAATGCTGGCCTAGCCAGCAACACCCACTTCCTGTAAGTGAATAAAGAGGCCTATTTGCAATGCTTGCATTTGTAATGTCTTCCATCCTCATTGAAATATCACTTTGCTAGATGAAATGGTACCTTTGCAATTATCTCCACCGTGAATGAGAAACACATGCCTTCAGATAGATTCACAGCTGGTTCTAGGTGACAGGGACCTGAAGGCGGTGCCTTCCTGGCAATGTGGACTGAACAGAAACTGCTTTTCTTTCAGAGGGAGCTTTGTTGGATCATGGGACAGGAGGCATTGATGAACTTAGATTGGGTAATAGCAGTGCCAGGGGACCAGGATGTGAACAACTGAGGGAGGGTGGGGTTGTGGTGCATCTATGAGGGCTCTCCAGGGACAGAGAATGGAAACAAGATGACGCAGTGATGGTCAATATCTACAGACAGGAAGTGAAACATGATTGCGGGGAGATATGGGGATAATGGGTGAAAGATGGCACCTGATGAAGTTATCCAGAGGGGGAAAGATCAGGGATGGGTTTCTCCGTCCTGCCAGGCCCAATTTTCAGTGTGGCGCTCCCCTGATAGCAGCGGGATTCTACTTTTACGCAGCCGGCCAATGGGGATTCCCATTATGACCATCCCACACCGTCGGGAAACCCACGGATCTGGGTGCACTGCCGACGAATCAGAGGATCCCGCCAACGGAGAATCCTGCAGCAGAGGTTTAGGGGAGCTGCTATAATCTTAAGATGTCCACTTCATAACAGTCCTTTCTGTTTATTTCCTTTGTCGAGGGATCCATAATCGGAATGTACCTTTAAGCCGAAGAGTGCTCTCCGGACAGTGTGTTCCTAGGTTCTGAACTTTGGAAAGGAGAAACCAAACACGTTGACACAGAGTGAATCTTAGGAACCGGTTTTGAAGGAAGATTGGTTTGATTGACCAACTGGCAACTGGTGGGTTGGCCAGGGGCAGTGTTCTGCCTGACAGCAGTCAGTGATTGGTTCCTGCCAGGTGCTTGGAGAGAGCCTGCCAGAAGCTTCGAGACCCTCGAAGTAAGAGGAGCTGTGTTTTCTCCCTCTTTCTGCTGCAGGTTGCTTGCTGTCTCTGTGAGTCTGCGGTGAAGATAATTTCAAGCTGAAGGAAAATAAAGTATCCAAATGAAGGCCTAACCTTGAGAAAGATACTAACGAAGATATCTATCCATCCAAAGATCCTTATCCTTTAATTATTATCATTTCTCTTCCCTTTCCACCTCCCCTTTCCCTTCTGTGCTATTTGTGTCTCTGTGCATAGAGTGAGGGGTAGGTAGAAGGGGGAGTTCGGAAAGGGGTATTAAAAAGACATTACATTTTCTATTCATTGAATTATAATTATTGTTAATAAAAAAAGGTTACTTGTGCTTGAGTTTACAAACTTGGTGATCGTGGTCAATTTAACACAACCAAAGCCATGAGTATTAATATAAAATCTAATTTTAACTGTGTTGTGGCACCAGAATTGACCGCACACTAGCCCAAGGTGCTCAGACAACAGATGCAACCAGCCTGAAGCTGCTGGAATGCAAGGAATGGATGTCTGTCCGAATGCCTGCCGCTCGCTCTTTCGATCCTGGAAGGTAATAGCGGGATCATTGAATTCCTGCCCTCCCTCCTCATGATTGGCTGGGCATCTCGACCATGAATATCTAATTGCTTGGCCGCCACACTATTGCACATGGTCAGCCACCCCACCCAGAGCGGAAGTCCTGCGCACTTCTGGTCCCGCCATCGGGTTATTCGATGGGACAACAGGATTATGACCATTGTTTCAATTAGGTCTTTATGTGAAAGTCTCCTCAATGTTGAATGGTTCCTCTGGGTGGGAATCGATATGTGGATACTTTTCCTTATTGGAGACGGAAATAGGTATGTGGTAGATTTTCACCAGAGATTCATTCAACATGCATGCTTATTCAGAATTCACGCTTTTAATCATTTGTGCATACAGAGTTTTTAATCAGGTGGATTGATGTGTCCAAAAAATTGAGCCTGCTTGGACTAATGATCTTTTTACTGTTCCCAGAATTCTTTGCCGTGACTCTGTCGAGATATCATGAGAGCTCAGCACAAACACCATTGCCACAATCTTGAAAGGGCAACATTTTTCATCCATCACTTCCCATCATCGGTGATTTTAGATTTGCCAATCACGGCTACGTCATTCTGAATTTTAGGGGTTATTTTCAGCTTTACAATCCTGTTTCACTTTCCTTGCCTTTGACCTCCAAGGCGGGATGTGGGATAGGCAATCGACCTGCTCCTGCCAGGCTGCCATCACCGAATGCAAAAAAAAAACACCCCTAGAATTAGGTAGGGGCAAGGGAATAAGATGAAAGCAGCAAAGCTGCTGGAGCTCTGCTTCCAACACATCTGTCAAACAAAGAATCCAGAGGTTCGAACAGAGTGTAAATTAAAAAGAAAGGCCCGTGTCGAAATCCATTAGGACTGAGATTGTCTGATAAATATACTGAAATCACTCTGAGTTGACACAGGGTTGTGATATTCAGCAGTCTGTTATTGATCTCTAAGTCAGAGCGATATGAGAGATTTACTGGAGTTCTTTAAGATTAAACGGTCAGCAAATGTTCCAACTCTAACAATTGCATTGTCTTTCGCGTGGGGCATGTTCTGCTTGAACAGGTGCCTGCAGATCAGTCGAGCCGTTTACACTCATACGTGTGCAGGGCCACAGCCTGAAAGGGGAGGACGGCGGGAACACTCATCATTTTGCCTGCTAGAACCTGAAGACCCAAGGCAAAAAAAAAAGCTAATGAATCTAATACAATAGCACAGAGACCCTGCCCTTCCCATGGGAGAGTGGCTGCTTATCCAGTCTTTTTGTTGATTTTTACCCTTTTCCCCAGTCATCCAAAATTGACCTTTTCTTCCAAGTGCCATTTGCCACCTTAAGCTATTTTCAAGCTCCACAGTTCCAACAGGATTCCTGGCCCTGTGAGATTTTATTTCCATTTTATCGGAAAAAGAGGGGGTGCCACTGGCAGGTCAGGCTGCTCCCGAGGCAAGTTTAGAGAGTAACAGCTGCCTCAGGAGCTCTACCCCTCAATACAACTAACAACAGGACCATGTGCTTCAGGAAAGTCCATGGCCAGCAGCCACTCTAAGGATAGGTAAAAAGGAAGATTTGCATTTGTATATCATCCATCATTACCTCTGCTAACCTCATAGCACTTCACAGCCTATTAAGTATTCTTTCGACTTGAGATATTGTTGTAACATAGACAAATGAGGCTGCTAATCTGTGCACTTGTAGGGCTGGCAAAGCTATTGGTAAATAGGGTCTGATTTATTCATTCCAATCTGGGAGGTTTTTTTTTGGGGGGGGAAGACAATTTTTGTCGACTCAGCGCTGTAGATTGGTCTCAAAGGGTGAATGTTGCAAAGCAACAGCCTTCAAAATGTAACTCGCAAGTGGGACGTGACTGAGATACTGGCTGTATTTCAGGCTCTTCTGGCAGGATCGTATTCATTGTTAAATATCTCCAAACATACAGTCCATTTCTCACAGTCCATTTCTCCCAGCTGCCTTACCAAGAACAGACTTGGTACATGAAGTGGTAAATAACTTACTCACACCAAAGAGTTGAGTCAAGTCAATTTATTGGCAAAAGCTTTTGGGAGAACGCCAGGCACTCCGCAGTTAGCCTCTTTTATACATGTACACTTGGTTAGTTCCTAATTAGCTTGGGGGGTTACATACACGACAAATTAGGCCCCCTAGCAACAATTAGCTTCCAATCACATTCCTCTGAGACCATCCATTATCTAATGCTCGCAACTCCTTGTTCACAATTACAAGGATAACAGGTGTCTCAATAGTTAACGGTCAGTTTGTCAGTTACAGAATAACTTAGCAATTAATCGGAACATTGCAGATGTGTTAGTAGATCAGTTAGAGAATGACTCGCCACTAACCGTACTTATCAGGTCATTGCAGAATTAGATTGCCGTGGTAAGTAAGCTAGTATAGAATGACTCAGTCCACACTATTGCAGGCAGAAGCTAATAAGTAAACATAATAAAATAAAGGGATTAAATGAATAACCTCTAATGTAAATTTCCCTGAACAGTATATGACATTGCTGGCAAGGCCATCATCTATTGTCCACCCCTCATTGCACTCGAGAAGCAGCCTCCTCCTTGTAGGGGTGTAAGTGTGCCCTCCGAGATGGTAGATCAGGAGTTCCAGGATTTTAGTCCAGCAATGATGAAAGAACAGTGACACATTTCCAAATCAGAATAGCATTTGAGTTGGAGAGCATTTAGAGATGATGTTGGTTAGCACTGCTGCCTCTCAGCGCCAGGGACCCTGTGAACTCGCCAACATTGAGGGCATTTAAAAGTTTATTGGATAAACATATGGATGATAATGGCATAGTGTAGGTTAGATGGCTTCTGTTTCGGTGCAACATCGTGGGCCGAAGGGCCTGTACTGCGCTGTATCGTTAAAAAAAAAAATGTTTTTTAAATTCCGGCCTTGGGTGACTATCTGTGTGGCGTTTGCACATTCTCCATGCGTCTGCGTAGGTTTCCTCCCACAGCCCAAAGATGTGCAGGTGAAGTTGATTGGCTATGTTAAATTACCCCTCAGAGTCCAAAGATGTGCACTTTCGGTGGGGTTGTGAGGTGGACGGGTGGGCCTAGGTAGGGTGGGTACTCGTTCAGAAGGTCGGTTCAGACTCGATGGGCCAAATGGCTTCCTTCTGCACTGTAGGGATTCTATGGATTCTATGATGGTGTTCTGTTTGCCCACAGCCTTTGTCTGGTCGAGATTGAGGGTTTGGGAGGTGCTGTTGAAGAAGCATTGATGATTTTCTGCAATGTATCCTTTGGACACACAGAGCCAAGGCACATCTCTGGAGGACCGAATGTTTCAGGTTGCGAATGGTGTATCTAGTGTGAGAGAAATACTTACAGGGCCAGAGAAGAATACAAAAGTGTGGAGAGATTCTGGCATTGCTGCCTGGCCAAAATTAATTGGCTTAATTAGTGTTTCTGACTTAATCAGTGTGAAACTTTTATCACTCTGTTAAACCCAAGGAGTAAAACAAACAATGTCACACCACAGGACAACACTGATCTCAGATATCACCCAGGCAGCTAGCATTGTTATGTTGGAGCTAAAATTACCATCAAGCACATGATTCAGTGCGTCATGAGTACTGAATGTGGCTGTACACTTTAACCTTTCAAGGGGACTGTATAACAGTGGGCAGAGGAAATGTAACAATACTCAATGCATTTAATGAGGAAATTTGGACGAGCCCAAGAATAATGATTGGGGATTTGGGGCTGTTAATCTCAGAGCCCCAAAAAAGAAGTACATAAATATTGTCCTTTCAGATCCTCAGAATGTTCCAGAACACTTTGTACCAAGTGAATTACTTTTGCAGGGTAGTCACTTACAAAAATGTCAGAAATATGGGGCAGCCAATTTGCACACATCAAGCTCCCACTAACAGCAAGGCGATAATACCCTGATACTGTTTTAGTGGTGATGGCTGGGGTTCTCCGCCCCGCGGATCGAGATCGGGGGGAGAAACGGGCGTCCGGTCAAAATCGAGGTTCACGCCAGGCATCGAACCGACTCCTCCTCCCACTGGTGAGGAGGCTGGAGGGCAGAAGAAAGATCCACTGTGCAGCATTTAAGGACTCCACCAGAGCATGTGGTGGTCCATTGCAAGAGCTAATCGAAAGTCAAAAGAACTAGCCAGATCACAAAAGGGTGAGCAAACCCCCAGAAAAGGCGGGAACAAGCTTTTATATTTGGTGCAATAATCCGGCAGCAATGGCAGATTGATTATTTAATGAGTGTTATTTGAAGAATTCGGCAGCCCGGATCCAGAATCGGAACGATAAGACGGCGCAGGAATGAAAAATAAAAGAGAAGTCAGAGCAAACAATCAGCTTCAATTCTATTCTCAAAACTCCGGAAAGCAACTAGCTGGCCAAAGCGAATCATTCAAAGTATCTTCTGCAGAATTTCTGAAGTTTAAAATGGCTCTGTAAATATAACAGGGGCCCACCAAATCCCAACAGTTGTGGGTAGAGAAAAATGTTTTAAAGCTGTATTTCCCCTTGCTGAAAACAGCCATGGATGGTAAATCAATACCGCCAGACTAATTAAGGCAGATGGAAGGGCCAGACCAGGCACAAAATTGGGCATTATGGAACATAATATACAACATAAAGTGCAGAAGGAAGCTATTCGGCCCATCGAGTCTGCACCGACCCACTTAAGCCCTCACCACCTTCTCCTCCCTATCCCCGTAACCCCTCCTAATCTTTTTGGTCACTCAGGGCAATTTATCATGGCCAATCCACCTCACCTGCACATTTTTGGACTGTGGGAGGAAACCGGAGCACCCGGAGAAAACCCACGCAGACACGGGGAGAACGTGCAGACTCCGCACAGACAGTGACCCAGCGGGGAATTGAACCTGGGACCCTGGCGCTGTGAAGCCACAGTGCTATCCACTTGTGCTACCATGCTGCCCAAATGGAGAAGAACATTTTTAACATCAGGCTTAAATAAGAAAACAGATGCTGAACAATAACTATTATATACAGTAGGTTCAATAGCTGATTATATAGTTGCGAGACAAGGAATGTATGAATTTTATGATACCTCTCTTGACACTTCCTTTTACCTAAGGAGAAATAACGTTTTGGAGTCAGCAAAATGTGACAGTCCAAAAACCTGGGAAATATATAGACTCTTTCATAACTGAGTTATACAGATTGGCTGCAGGTTGTGACTGTAGTACATTAAGCCAGAGCTTACAAGCAACCTAATAGTAGTGAGACTGGCTGATGATACTCTTTCAGCTGTACTCCAATCTAAAGAAGACCAGACTGCAGAAAAGGCCTTCAGACAATCAAACCATAAGACCATAAGAAATAGGTCCAGGAATAGGCCCCTGAAGCTTGATCCACCATTCAACGCAATCATGACTAATCTGACGATATTCCTCATGTCCACTTTCCTGCCCTTTGCCCATAACCCTTGATTCCCTTACTGATCAAGAATATATCTATCTCAGCCTTAAATATACACAAGGACTCTGCCCCCCCCCCCCCCACCACCCACCCCTCCACCCCCTCAGCTCCCTGTGGCAAGGAGTTCCAAAGACTCACGACCCTCTCAATTCATCTTCATCTCAGTTTAAAATGGGCACCTGGTTATTCTGAGACTATGCCCTCTGGTCCAAGACTCTCCCATGAGGGGAAACATCCTCTCAGCATTTACCCTGTCAAGCCCCTTAAGAATACAATATGTTTCAATGAGATCACCTCTCATTCTTCTAAATTCGAATGAGTACAACACCAAATGTTAAATGTGCATGGAAAAGTTAAACCATGTAACAGAGAAACCCCAACAGTCCAACTCAGAACACAACAGAAGGGCAAGTAGACTCTCAGGCAAGGAAAGTGATACCCAAGCAAAACACAAGATGGTGGCAGACCATGTCAGGTGCTGTGGAGTCAAAATACCTCACAAGCGTGAGCCAGCAATCATTGTGCCATGCTTTCATTGAAACCAATTGGGACACGGTGGTAAGGTATGTAAGTTCAAAACCTCAAGATGTGAAGAAGATCCCAAACAAATCCTTGATGTAGATGAGCCACACCAAGAAGAAGACCAACAATGCTTATTGTGACAAATCGATGGTCCCAGATTCACATTTTGGAAACCTGACATATCTGTAAATGGTCAAGGTACCACTGCCAGGGTGACCGGGTGACAATGGCAAGATGCCAGGTGGGAGCAGGAATGCCAGGGTACCACCCAGCCAAGAGCCCGACCCCCCAGGGGCCGCTAATGACCTGGGAGACCCACCAAGGTGCCGTTAAATCTGGTCCACACTTGTGAAAAACAGTGCTTAACAGCGCCCTGGCGCGGTCTCCCAGGCGAGGCCGTTAGTTCCTGTGCGTGGGTGAATATGGCACAGATGAGGACGAGATCAAGTTTCGAGCATCGCACATCTCGTGAAAGACCTCTCGCGAGACAAGGGCTTTGCCACATCACAAAGTCGAGCATGACAAGGCCATTAACTCATGCCCAGTACCTATAAGAACTGTATTCTGTATTTATGTATATAGTTATGAGTAAATCTGGAATTAAAAGTCTAATGATGACCATGATCCCATTGTCGATTGTTGTAAAAGCTCACCTGCTTTACTAATGTCCTCTAGGGAAGGAAATCTGCCGTCCTTCCCTGGTCTGGCCTACATGTGACTCCAGACCCACAGTAATGTGGTTGACTCCTCAGGGTCCTCTGAAATGGCCCAGCTAGCCACTCAGTTCAAGGGCAATTAGGGATGGACAATTCGGGATGGGCAATAAATGTTGGCCCAACCAGCGACGCCCACATTCCCTGAACAAATTATTTTTAGTTATTAATAAAGACTTATTGTTTAACCATACAGAGCTCGAGATTGATTACCATCAATTCAGTCGCGTTGGTTGTTATAGAAGAACAGTGGTTTTAATCAAATAGAGATGTACCAACCAGTAGCTCCTCCCGCACTGAGAGCCTGTCCCAGATCGGCCGGTTATATGCCTCCTCAGAGGGGTGGAGCCACAGGCGGAGCCAACAGCAGCATCAATACAACAACAGCAATAACTAGCAATGGAACAACAGTAACAGTGAGTATATACAATACTAGTGACAACGATAATAACAGCAATAGATCAACAGTGGATATATACAATAGCCATATGTGGCTCACCACATTCACCCCCTGTTAAAAAAAAATCCTGCAGGGGTGAAGCAGACTCATAGGTTCAGTCTCACAGGAGGGTGTATCGTCCACTGTGAACGCCTCAGCCCTGGCTGCAGTGTAGGTGCTGGCGCCGAGACCTTCGACTCCGGGAGCACGTCGTCCTCACAACAGGGTCCCGGACAGGGTGACGGCGCAGGGGCGATGCTAATGCACCCAGGATAGGACGATGGGGTAGACGGGAAGGTAGAAGGAAGGGATGAGGTGATGGCGGGCGCAGGGATACCCAAGGACGATGGGGTAGACGGGAAGGTAGAAGGAAGGGATGAGGTGATGAAGGGTGTGGGGATACCCGCAGGGGCCAGGTCCCTGAGGGAGACTGTGTCCTGCCATCCATCGCGGTGTGCCACGTAGGCTGAGGATTGACGTGGAGAAGCTGAACCCTCTCGACCGAGGGGTCGGTCTTATGGCTCCTCGCGTGTTTCCAGAGGAGTACTGGCCCAGGTGTCGTGAGCCAGGATGGAAGCGAGACCCCGGAGATCGATGTCCTGGGAAAGACAAATAGACAGTCGTGAGGGATCTCGTTAGTGGCAGTACACAAGAGTGATCGGATAGAGTGGAGCGCGTCATTGAGGACCTCCTGCCAGCGGGCAACTGGGAGACATCTAGACCGTAGGGCCAGAAGGACGGCCTTCCAGATCGTAGCATTCTCCCTCTCCACCTGCCCGTTTCCCCGAGGGTTGTAACTGGTAGTCCTGCTCGAGGCGATGCCCTTACTGGACAGGTACTGACGCAGCTCGTCACTCATAAATGAGGAGCCCCAATCACTAAGTATATAAGTAGGGAAACCGAACAGGGTGAAGATGCTGCACAGGGCCTTGATGACAGTGGCAGAAGACATGTCGGGGCATGGGATTGCAAAGGGAAAACGTGTGTACTCATCAATAACGTTGAGAAAGTACACGTTACGATCAGTGGAGGGGAGGGGCCCTTTGAAATCCATGCTGAGGCGCTCAAAAGGGCGGGAATCCTTCACCAGGTGGGCCTTGTCTGGCCGATAGAATTGCGGCTTGCACTCCGCACAGACTTGGCAGTCCCTGGTCATGGCCTTGACCTCCTCTGTGGAGTAGGGCAGGTTGCGGGCCTTGACAAAGTGAAGAAGTCGGGTGACCCCCGGGTGACAGAGGTCATTGTGGATAGCCCGTATCCGGTCTACATGTGCGTTGTCACAGGTGCCACGGGTCAGGGCACCTGGGGGCTCATTGAGCTTCCCAGGACGATACAAGATGTCGTAGTTATAGGTAGAGAGCTCGATCCTCCACCGCAAAATCTTGTCGTTCTTAAATTTGCCCCGCTGCATGTTATTAAACATGAAGGCAACCGACCGTTGGTCTGTGAGGAGAGTGAACCTCCTGCCGGCCAGGTAATGCCTCCAGTGCCGCACAGCTTCCACAATGGCTTGCGCCTCCTTTTGAACAGAGGAGTGTTGAATCTCGGAGGCATGGAGGGTACGGGGAAAAAATGCAACAGGTCTCCCTGCCTGGTTAAGAGTGGCTGCCAGGGCATAGTCAGACGCATCGCTTTCTACCTGGAACGGGATGTATTCGTCCACAGCGTGCATCGTGGCCTTGGCAACTCGGTTCTGATGCAGTTGAAGGCCAGGCGGGCCTCAGCCGTCAGGGGAAAAGTGGTGGACTTAATGAGTGGGCGGGCTTTTTCCGCATAGTTGGGGACCACTGGGCATAGTAAGAGAAGAACCCAAAGCACCTTTTCACAGCCTTGGGGCAGTGGGGAAGGGGGCGTTGCAGGAGAGGGCACGGTCGGGCCCTAGGACGCCGTTTTCCATGACATAGCCGAGGATGGCTAGTCGGGTTGTGCAGAAAACGCATTTCTCCTTATTGTATGTCAAATTAAGGAGTCGGGGACTTCCGGGTGCGGTGATGCACTGCTAAGCTGCACGTTTCGGCACCTCCTGTTCCAACGGACTTTTGGGCTCTTATCGGGAGCCCCAACGGAATTTTCTTTCGACCTAACCCAGTGTGGGGTGACGAAGGAAGGAGTCCCCCCGGGTGTGTATGGAAAGGAGCGGCGGTAGTGGCCAGATTGCGAAGGATCCTTTGGAGCAGCAGCAGAGAAGAGAAGGGAGAAGCAAGATGGCGGCAGGTGGAGCCCAGATGGTATGGGGCCCGGACCAGCAGGAGTTTCTCCGACGATGTGTGGAGGAGCTCAAGAAAGAGGTGCTGGCGCCGATGCTACTGGCAATCGAGGGACTGAAGGAAACACAAAAGGTCCAGGCGATGGAGCTCCGTGGAGTGAAGGCAAAGGCAGCCGAGAATGAAGATGAGATACAGGGCCTGGTGGTAAAAATGGAGACACACGAGGCACTACACAAGAGGTGCATAGAAAGGCTGGAAGCCCTGGAGAACAGCTCGAGGAGGAAAAACCTACAGATTCTAGGTCTCCCCGAAGGAGCAGAGGGAGCTGACGCTGGGGCTTATGTGAGCACGATGCTCCACACACTAATGGGAGCTGAGGCCCCAACGGGCCCCCTGTAAGTGGAGGGAGCGTACCGGGTCCTCGTGAGAAGACCAAAGGCAGGTGAAACACCAAGAGCAATAGTGATGAAGTTCCATCGCTACAGGGACAGAGAGATGGTCCTGAGCTGGGCCAAGAAGGCACGGAGTAGCAAATGGGAGAATGCGGTGATACGTGTGTATCTGGACTGGAGTGCGGAGGTGGCGAGAAGGAGGGCGAGCTTTAACCGGGCCAAGGCGGTGCTCCATAGGAAGAAAATTAAATTTGGGATGCTGCAGCCGGCGCGACTGTGGGTCACGCATCAGGGCAAGCACCACTACTTCGAGACGGCGGAGGAGGCATGGACATTCATCCAAGAAGAGAAACTGGACTAAATTTGAGAGTTTGATGCTTGGAGAGAAGCAGCGAGGTGGTGGTACAGGAATGTAAAGTGGGGAGGGGAGGGCTACTGTACAGCAATGTTGGACGGGGAATTTCTCTCCCCCCCGATGGGGGGGACACGAAGAAATGTGGGCGCCGGTGGGAAAAGGGACAGGGAAGGGGAATGAGGGAACTGCGCCTTAGGGGGCGGGGCCGAGAGGAAAGCGCGGGTATTTTCCCGCGCTATGGAAATTATAGTGGGAAAACGGGCGCAGGAAGGAAGGGAGCCCCACACGCAGGGAGGTCAAAGAATGAACGGGGGAAGCCGAGGTCAGCCAGAGTTAGCTGACTTCCGGAAGCAATATGGGGGGAGTAATCAATCTAGAGGGGGATCTAGCGGGGGGGGGGGTGGGGGGGGATCAACTGGGTTGCTGCTGCTGAGTGCAAGGGGGAGCTGGTAAGAGATGAGGTGGTCGGGGCGGGAAGGCGCTGCCTGGGGGACAGACGGGTGCGCGGGACCTGGATGAGGAGATGGCCTAAAAAAGGGGATGTCTAGTCGACGAGGGGGGGGGGGGTGAATGGCCCCCCAATCCAGCTGATCACGTGGAATGTGAGAGAGTTAAATGGGCCGATTAAGAGGGCACGGGTGTTTGCGCACTTAAAGAGACTGAAGGCGGATGTGGTCATGCTCCAGGAGACACACCTGAAGTTGGCGGATCAGGTTAGACTAAGAAAAGGATGGGTGGGACAGGTATTCCACTCAGGGTTGGACGTGAAAAACAGAGGGGTGGCAATATTGGTGGGGAAACGTGTATCATTCGAGGCTAAGAACATAGTGGTGGACAGTGGGGGCAGATATGTGATGGCGAGTGGCAGACTGCAGGGCGAGGCGGTTGTGCTGGTGAATGTATATGCCCCGAATTGGGATGACGCGGGATTCATGAAGCGAATGCTGGGACGCATCCCGGACCTGGAGGTGGGAAATTTGATAATGGGGGGGGACTTTAACACAGTGCTGGACCCAGGGCTAGACCGGTCCAGATCCAGGACCGGGAGAAGGCCGGCAGCGGCCAAGGTGCTTAAGGGATTTATGGAACAAATGGGGTGAGTGGATCCGTGGAGATTCGCCAGGCCAATGGCTAAAGAGTGCTCTTTCTTCTCCCACGTCCAAAAGGGACACTCCCAGATAGACTTTTTCGTTTTGGGAAGGGCACTGATTCCGAAAATGGCAGGATCGGAGTACTCGGCCATAGCCGTTTCAGACCACGCCCCGCATTGGGTGGATCTGGAACTAGGAGAGGAAAGGGAGTAGCGCCCACTCTGGCGATTAGATATGGGACTACTGGCGGACGAGGGGGTCTGCGGAAGGGTGAGGGGGTGTATTGAGTGATACCTGGAAATCAACGACGATGGGGAGGTTCAGGTGGGGGTAGTATGGGAAGCGCTGAAAGCGGTGGTTAGAGGAGAGCTGATCTCCATTAGAGCCCACAAGGGGAAACAAGAGGGCAAAGAAAGAGAGAGATTAGTGGGGGAAATTTTGAGGGTGGATAAAAAATATGCGGAGGCCCCAGACGAAGGGCTATACAGAGAAAGACTAAGACTAAAGACGGAGTTTGACCTGCTGACCACGGGAAAGGCAGAGGCACACTGGAGGAAGACACAGGGGATGCAATATGAGTATGGGGAAAAGGCGAGCCGGCAGCTAGCCCAACAACTTCGGAAGAGGATGGCGGCGAGAGAGATCGGGGGAGTTAGGGACGAAACGGGAAATTTGAAGCAGAGAGCAGGGAAAGTGAACGAGGTGTTCAAGACTTTTTATGAGCGGCTGTATAATTCCCAACCCCCGGGGGGAAAAGAAGGAATGCTACACTTTCTGGTCCAGCTAAGGTTCCCGAAGGTGAAGGGGCAGGAGGTGGCAGGTCTGGGGGCGCCAATCGAGGTGGATGAGGTGATTAAAGGACTGGGGAACATGCAGGCAGGGAAGGCCCCGGGACCAGACGGGTTTCCAGTGGAATTCTACAGGACGTAGATGGATCTGTTGGCCCCGCTTTTGGCGAGAACCTTTAATGAGGCTAAGGAAAGGGGGATGCTACCCCCGACAATGTCGGAGGCGACGATATCGCTAATCCTGAAACGAGATAAAGACCCGCTGCAATGCGGGTCATACAGGCCGATCTCACTCCTAAATGTAGATGCCAAACTGCTGGCCAAAGTGATGGCAACAAGGATAGAGGATTGTGTCCCAGGGGTGGTACATGACGATCAGACAGGGTTTGTAAAGGTGAGACAACTGAATGTTAATGTACGAAGGTTGCTGGGGGTGATGATGACGCCCCCACCGGAGGGGGAGGCAGAGATAGTGGCGGCGATGGATGCAGAGAAGGCATTCGATAGGGTGGAGTGGGACTATCTGTGGGAGGTGCTGAAGAGGTTTGGGTTCGGTGAGGGGTTTATTAGTTGGGTCAGACTCTTATATGGGGCCCCGATGGCAAGCGTTGTTACAAACCGGCAAAGATCGGGATATTTTCGGCTACATAGGGGTACAAGACAAGGGTGTTCCCTGTCCCCGTTACTGTTCGCGTTGGCAATTGAACCACTGGCCATAGCGCTGAGGGGTTCTAAGAAGTGGAGGGGGGTGCTTAGAGGGGGAGAGGAGCACCGAGTGTCGCTCTACGCAGATGATCTACTGCTATATGTTGCGGACCCGGTAGAGGGGATGCCAGAGGTAATGCAGATACTTAGGGAGTTTGGCGAGTTCTCGGGATACAAACTAAATATGGGCGAGCTTTTTGTAATGCACCTCGGGGAACAGGGCAGGGGGATAGATGCTCTGCCGCTGAGGAGAGCGGTAAGGAACGTCCGATACCTGGGGATCCAGGTGGCCAGGAACTGGGGAACCCTGCATAGACTTAACCTGACGCGACTGGTGGAGCAGATGGAGGAGGACTTTAAGAGGTGGGACATGGTGCCGCTGTCGCTGGCGGGCAGAGTGCAGGCAATTAAAATAGTGGTCCTCCCGAGGTTTCTTTTTGTGTTTTAGTGCCTCCCCATTCTGATCACAAAGGCCTTTTTTAAAAAAATAGATAGGAGCATTATGAGCTTTGTGTGGGCGGGAAAGACCCCGAGAGTAAAGAGGGGGTTCCTGCAGCGCAGTAGGGACAGAGGGGGACTGGCGCTGCCGAGTCTGAGCGACTACTATTGGGCCGCCAATGTGTCGATGGTCTGTAAGTGGATGAGGGACGAAGAGGGAGCAGCGTGGAAGAGGCTGGAGATGGCGTCCTGTAAGGGAACAAGCCTAAAAGCGCTGGCAACGGCGCCGCTGCCGTTCTCCCCGAAAAGGTACACCACAAACCCAGTGGTTGTGGTGTTGGGCGTTCTGACACACAGATGAGCCAACACAGTTGTATTTGGTACAACGCTGTTTTATTCAAACTTACTATCTACAGTTTTGTCTTGATACTCTGCACGTGGGGACTCCCTGTCTGTGATGTTAGAACAGGTCCTGTCCTTGTCCTTGTCCCCAGATCTACTGGCCACCAGGTGTCGTGTTTGTCCTTTTATACTGTCCCTGTCCTTGTCTGTGATTGGTTGTGGTGTTGTGTGTTCTGATTTGTCTGTTGGTGTGTCTATCATGATGTGTGTGTTTGAATATCATGACACCCCCCTTTTTACAAAGGTATGTGCCTACGTGGTTATAAATATAATTGTGTCGTGAGTGCATCTAAGAGTGTGTGTGTGTGTGTTGTGTACAGCATGTGCATATGACGTAACTATTTACATGGGGCGATGTCGGGTGCGTCATGCAAACAAGGTTGTACCATAACAAAACATGAATGTGAAAAAAAACTTTGAATAGTGGTCCGGTCAAACGATATCTGGAACGATAAACAACAACAGGTTATAATACTGTAGTGTTTAACTTTTAAACGTATGAACAGTGTTACAAGTCCAGTCTAATGGGCGTGCGACGAGTTCGGGTTGACCGCCTCAAGGGTGGGTCAAGAACCACCGGCTGATGTGCAAGCATGGCCATGGGTGGCGATGGAAGGGACGTGATCTGCGGCAGCTCCACAAAGTCATCCTCGGAAGCCTGTTGAGGATCGGGCGTGTGTGTACAGTGTGGCTGCGAGCGTGGAAGTCGGCGAAGGGCGCGCCGATTGCGGCGACGCACTGAATCATCCGGCATGCGTATCAGGAACGAGTGGGGAGCCATACGTCGGAGAACTTCGGCCGGTGCTGACCAGCCACCATGCGGTAGATGGATGCGTACTTTGTCTCCGGAGGACAGGGGGGGAAGATCCGTCGCCCGTGTGTCGTACAGACTCTTCTGGCGATCACGCTGCATTTGCATCTTACGAAGAACCGTATCATGGTCCGTTGTTGGTGCCAGGATGGATGGCACCATTGTCCTGAGGGAGCGACCCATCAGGAGCTGTGCTGGTGAGAGACCCGTGGCTAGCGGGGCCGATCGATAGGCCAGCAAGGCGAGGTTAAAGTCCGACCGGTCAGCAGCCGCCTTGCAGAGGAGCCGCTTGGCAATGTGAATGCCCTTCTCTGCCTTCCCATTCGACTGTGGATGTAGAGGGCTGGACGTCACATGAGTGAAACCATATGCTGCGGCAAAGGACGACCATTCACGGCTGGCGAAACAGGGTCCATTGTCCGACATGACAGTCATTGGAATGCCATGGCGAGCAAATGTTTCCTTGCAGGCTCCAATGACTGCGGACGACGTCAGATCGTGTAGAGGTATGACTTCTGGGTAATTGGAGAAGTAATCTATAATAATGATGTAATCCCTGCCGAGCGCGTGAAATAGGTCAACACCCACCTTCGCCCAGGGGGACGTCACCATCTCATGTGGTAGAAGCGTCTCCGGAGGTTGCGCCGGCTGAAACCTCTGACAGGTTGTGCAATTGAGCACCATGTTGGCTATGTCTTCATTAATACCCGGCCAATATACCGCCTCTCGGGCCCTCCGTCTGCATTTCTCGACTCTCAAGTGGCCTTCGTGTAGTTGATTAAGAATCATCTGGCGCATGCTGTGCGGAATGACAATCCTGTCTAACTTCATAAGGACCCCGTCAATGGTGGTAAGGTCATTTCGCACATTATAAAACTGCGGGCACTGCCCTTTGAGCCACCCTTTCGCCATGTGGCGCATCACTCGCTGTAGAAGGGGGTCAGTCACTGTCTCTGCGCGTATGCGGGCCAGATTTGGATCATCAGCCGGCAGATTTGCTGCTGCAGATTTGTTGAGTAACGTGTGCCTCAACTTGACATACAAACCCCTCCGCATCTGGTGGTGTACTCACTGCTCGGGAGAGAGTGTCCGCCACGATGAGATCCTTCCCCGGAGTGTAGATCAGTTCGAAATCATACCTCCTGAGTTTAAGTAAGATGCGCTGGAGGCGAGGGGTCATGTCGTTCAGGTCCTTGTTTATTATGTTGACAGGGGGCGGTGGTCAGTTTCGACCGTGAATCGTGGAAGACCATACACATAATCGTGGAACTTATCCAAACCAGTTAGCAAGCCCAGGCATTCTTTTTCTATTTGCGCGTAGCGCTGTTCCATCGGGGTCATGGCTCGTGAGGCATATGCAACCGGGGCCCATGACGACATGCTATCTTTCTGCAAGAGCACTGCTCCAATACCAGATTGGCTGGCATCCGTTGAGATTTTTGTGGGGCGAGCCGTGTCGAAGAACGCCAACACTGGTGCCGTGACCAGTTTGTGCTTGAGCTCCTCCCATTCCAGCTGGTGCGATTGTTGCCACTGGAATTCTGTTGATTTCTTCACGAGATGGCGCAGAGCCGTTGTATGAGAAGCAAGTTTGGGAATGAACTTCCCGAGGAAGTTGACCATGCCCAAGAATCTTAGGACAGCCTTTTTGTCAGCCGGCCGTGGCATGGCTGTGATGGCGCTAACTTTGTCTGCATCGGGACGGACCCCTGATCGTGAGAAGTGGTCCCCGAGGAATTTCAGCTCAGTCTGGCCGAAGGCACACTTGGCGCGGTTGAGACGCAGGCCATTTTGTCGTATGCGGGCGAAGACGCGTCGTAGACGATGCATGTGCTCCTGCGGAGTGGTGGACCAAATTATGATATCGTCCACATATACACGTACCCCTTCGATGCCTTCCATCATCTGCTCCATGATTCGGTGGAAAACCTCAGATGCCAAGATGATGCCAAATGGCATCCGGTTGTAGCAGAATCTGCCGAAAGGGGTGTTGAACGTGCATAGCCTTCAGCTGGCCGGGTCCAGTTGGATCTGCCAAAATCCTTTGGATGCATCCAGTTTGGTAAATATTTTGGCTTGGGCCATCTCGCTGGTGATTTCCTCTCGTTTGGGGATGGGATAGTGTTCCTGCAAAATGTTGTTATTTAGATCTTTAGGATCTATGCATATGCGGAGCTCGCCAGAGGGCTTTTTTACACAGACCATGGAGCTGACCCATGGCGTGGGCTCCGTGACCCTGGATAGGACCCCTTGGTCCTGAAGAGCCTGCAGCTGCAACTTGAGGCGGTCTTTGAGTGGCGCAGGAACCCTGCGAGGTGCGTGAACGACCGGGATGGCGTCCGGTTTGAGGCGAATCTTGTAAGTGTATGGCAATGTCCCCATGCCTTCAAATACCTCCTGGTTGTGAGCAAGGAGGGAATGGAGATTTGCGTGGAACTCAGCATCCGGGAAGTCGGATATCTCATCTGGAGAGAGAGACATAATGCGCTGTACAAGGTGAAGGATCTTACACGCCTGTGCGCCCAGTAACGAATCTTTTGATGAGCCAACAACTTCGAAGGGGAGTGTGGCCGTGTGCGTTTTGTGAGTTATCTGTAGCTGGCAAGAACCCATGGACGGGATGACGTTCCCGTTATAATCAACCATCTTGAGCCGGGATGGCGTGATGGGTGGTTTGACCTTCATGGCATGGAATTCAGAATATGTAATCAGGTTGGCGGATGCGCCGGTGTCCAGACGGAAGGTGACGTGCGATCGGTTGACCGTCAGGGTGGCACTCCACTCATCGGCCGGATTGATGGCATTGACCCTGTTTACATCGATGACGGAAACCCGGAAGGCATCCTGGTCATCTGCATCATTTAGCTGGAAGTCTTGATGCGTGGGCTGGACGGTCCTGACTTGTCTGCGAGGTTGTCGGAGATGTGTCGGATCCATGGGTTGAGCCGCACGACAGTAGGCAGCATAGTGGCCCATCTTGCCACATCGGAGGCACTGTCGGTTTTTAGCAGGACATTGCCCTTTTAAGTGTACAGCTCCACAGTTGCCGCACGTCATGATGTCACGGCGTTCGTTGCGCCACTGCGCATGCGCAGTGCGATCTTGCATCGGGCGCGCCTGCGCAGTGCGTCCCTCGATGTTGCCGTTGGTTTTGGCGCGCACAAGCGCGGGAGACCGCGCAAAGCGCGGGAAACGGCCGCTCTCGTCGGGAGATAATCGATGGCCTGGATGCGTTCGGCGTCGTGGGCGGCCTGGCTTGCCGATTCAACAGCTGGGAGTGACGGGTGCCTCGGTGTGGTCCCGATAAGGAATAACCACAGATTTGTCCAGGGAGGATGGATGGGGATTCCAGTGTTGGCAGCAAACAGGTATTAGGAAGCTGAGGGACCTGTTTATAGATGGGACGTTTGCAAGTCTGGGAGTGTTAGAAGAAAAATATAAGTTGCCCCCAGGGAACGCCTTCCGATATATGCAAGTGAGGGCATTTACGAGGCAACAGGTGAGGGAACTTCCGCAGCTCCCGACGCAGGGGATCCAAGATAGAGTGATTTCGGGGGCATGGGTTGGAGAGGGCAAAGTGTCTGAAATATACCGGGAGATGAGGGACGAGGGGGAGGCGATGATAGAGGAGCTGAAGGGAAAATGGGAAGAAGAGCTGGGGGAAGAGATCGAGGAGGGGCTATGGGCGGATGCCCTAAGTAGGGTAAATTCCTCGTCCTCGTGTGCCAGGCCTAGCCTGATTCAATTTTAGGTTCTACATAGAGCAAGACTGAGCAGGTTTTTCGGGGTCGAGGACAGGTGTGGGAGGTGCTCAGGAAGCTCGGCGAACCACACACACATGTTTTGGTCGTGTCCGGCACTGCACGAGTCCTGGGAGGGTGTGGCAAGGGCAATTTCAAAGATGGTGAAGGTCCGGGTCAAGACAGGCTGGGGGTTAGCTATATTTGGTGTTGCAGAAGAACCGGGAGTGCAGGAGGCGAAAGAGGCCGACATTTTGGCCTTTGCGTCCCGAGTAACCCGGCGTAGGATTCCTACTCATGTGGAAGGAAGCGAAGCCCCCGGGCGTGGAGGCCTGGATAAACGACATGGCAGGATTCATAAGATTGGAACGAATAAAATTTGCGCTGAGAGGATCGGCTCAGGGGTTCTCCAGGCGGTGGCAACCGTTCCTTGACTATCTCGCGGAACGATAATGAAAAGATAGAAATGACAGCAGCAGCAACCCAGGGAGGAGTGGGGGGGGGAGAGGAGGGGAGGGGGGGAGCACTATTTTGTGTTTTTGCTATTTGTTTTTCTCTTCTAGTTTTTGTTGTAAGCTCACTATATTATTTAAATAATGTTTAATGTATAATCCCTTGTTGAGTTGTAAAAACGGAAAAAGTTTTGTTTGAAAAATTTCAATAAAATATATATATATTTTTAAAATTAAGGAGTCGGGCAGTGCGGAGGAAGTTTTGAAGATTGGCATCGTGGTCCTCCAGGTCATGGCCGCAGATGGTAACATTATCCAAGTACGGGAACAGGCCCGCAGACCGTACTGGTCAACCATTCAGTCCATCGTTCATTGGAAGACCGAAACCCCGTTGGTGACGCCGAAGGGAACCCTGAGGAAATGAAAGAGACGGCCACCTGCCTCAAAGGCAGTGTACTGGCGGTCCTCCTGCCGGATAGGGAGCTGGTGGTTCGCGGACTTCAAGTCTACAGTAGAGAAGACTCGATACTGCGCAATCTGATTGACCATGTCAGATATGCGCGGAAGGGGAATTTGCATCGAGCAGCGTGTACCGGTTGATCGTCTGACTGTAGTCGACTACCATCCGGTTCTTCTCCCCGGTCCTGACGACCACCACTTGTGCCCTCCAGGGGCTATTACTAGCTTCAATGATCCCTTCCCTCAGGAGCCGCTGGACCTCTGACCTGATAAAGGCCTTGTCTTGAGCACTGTACCGTCTGCTCCGGGTGGCAACGGGCTTACAGTCTGGGGCGAGGTTCGCGAAGAGCGAGGGAGGGGCGACTTTCAGGGTCGCGAGGCTGCAGGCGGTGAGAGGGGGCAGAGGTCCCCCGACCTTTAGGGTTAGGCTGCGAAGGTGACATTGAAAGTCTAACCCTAGTAGGAGAGGGGCGCAGAGATGGGGGAGGACGTCGAGGTTGAAATTGGAGTACTCGACATCCTGTATCACTAGGTTGACGGTGCAATACCCCCGGATCTGCACAGAGTGTCACCCGGAAGCAATAGATATGGTTTGTGAGACGGGGAGGACCCGGAGGGATCAGCGCCTGACCATGTCCGGGTGGATGAAGCTATCCGTGCTCCCGGAGTCGAAGAGGCAGGATATCTTCTGCCCGTTTGAGTCTGACAGCCATCATGGAGTTTTGAAGACGGGACGGCCGGGACTGGTTGAGTTGGATTGAGCGAGTTGATTATGATGAGCCTTGGCATTGTCGTGCTGGTTACGAAATGGCAGCGTCGACGAAGTCGGCCAAGATGGCGGCCCCCATGGATCGCACGAGGCAAGTGACGCGTCAGCAGGGGGCGGTCCCGGCAGGCACGATGCCACGCTGCGGGGTCTGTGAGTCTCAGACCGGGCTTGGTGGGCTTTTGATTTTTGGACTTGGACTTTAGGCCTGGCTAGGCATACCTTAGCATAGTGTCCCTTCTTGCCACACTCGTTGCACGTAGCTTTGCGAGCCGGGCAACGCTGCCGGGGGTGCTGGCCCTTCCCGCAGAAGTAACAGCACGGCCCTCCTGAGCAGGCAGACTGCCGCGCGGCGCAGCGATGAGGCACGGGTTGGGTGATGGCTGCACCTCCGACGTCCCCGTGGATGCCGCGTGGTCGGATGGGAAGGCATCCAGGCTCTGGAAAGCCACTACCAGCGAGGTAGCCAGTTTCACCGTCTCCTCGAGGTCGAGGGCCCCTTTCTCGAGCAGACGTTGCCGGATGTAGCTGGACCGGACGCCTGCCACTTAGGTGTCTCAGATCACCAGCTCTGCGTGCTGCACTGCCGTGACCGTCCTGCAGTTGCAACTGCGGATGAGTACCCTCAGCTCGCGCAGATATTCTGCCAGCGACTCACCCTGGCGCTGACACCGCGTGGTCAGGAGGTGTCGAGTGAGTACCTCATTTACTGGCCTCACAAACTGTCTTTTGAGCAGCTCCACTGCCCCCCGTGTATGAGGCCGCGCCCCTGATCAGCTGAAAAATCCTATGGCTCACCTGGGCGTTGAGGAGATGCTGTTTGATTTCCGGGGTGACCTCGGCGGCGAAGGAGCTGAGGTAGGACTCAAAGCAACTGAGCCAATGCTCGAAGATGGCTGTAGCTTCAGGTGCCTGCGGGTCAAGTTCGAGTCGTTCTGGTTTTAGACCGGCATCCATTGTAAAAAAAACTATTTGATTAAATTGATAACCATCGATTCAGTCAAGTCGGTTGTTAACGAAGAACAGTGGTTTTAATCAAATAGAAATGTGCCAACCAGTAGCTCCTCCCGCACTGAGAGCCTGTCCCAGATCGGCCGGTTATATACCTCCTCAGAGGGGCGGAGCCACAGGTGGAGCCAACAGCAGCATCAATACAACAACAGCAATAACTAGCAATGGAACAACAGTAACAGTGAATATATACAATAATAGTGACAACGATAATAACAGCAATAGATCAACAGTGGATATATACATTAGCCATACGTGGCTCACCACAGAGACTTCGTTATCAGACAAGATAAAAAAGTAGAGCAGTCTACAAACGTACTCTTTCGGACAGTCAGTGACTCCCCCCACCCCCACCCCACCCCACCCCGCACAATGGATTGGCGTTCGGCTCCCACATAAAGCTGGCCTCTGTGACCCAACATTAAAATGATACTGTGCACCATCAGGCTGCAACTTTGAATTCAAAGTAGGTCCTGCCCACTGACCTGTTCAAAGAGTCTCGGGCGATTTCTGAGTCAGCAGTGACCCCAGACAGTGTTCGACCAATCTCAGGTCAATAAGTAAAATGCGAATCCTAACCCCACACATTTGTCGTTCTCACTCGGAGAAGGGCGGTAAAGCTGAGGGCAAAGAGATTCCGAATGTCCAGAGCAGGCAGGCCTCAAAAGTTGAAATTCTTTTCAAACTTTCCTGCCGTCCTGCGAAAGGTTTCATTTCATCATCAAGCTCAATTCATATTCACTGAAGGGTGTTCAGCAAATATTCCGAATGCCGTGTTTTGTAGACCAATAAATTCCTATCTCCAGAGCTCCAACAGTTCTGAATCATTTGTTTTTGCTCGACTGCAATTTCATTTGGTAATAAACTCTGGTCGTAAAATTGGTGCTGACCAAGGTGTTTAGACAAAAACTGAGGGACAAAATGGTATGTCCGCACTTAACATGTTGGCCTAATTTAAGGTTGGACTGGCTTCAAAACTAAAGGTGAAGGTACCTTGGTGATGAGCAAGGACAAACAGAAGCTGAGAGCACAGATCACTGGAAATCTGTTGATCGTTCCTCTGCCCTGTAGTTACACCGCGGTAGTCAATCAAATTCGACCCCAAGCCATCAGTTGGAGGAGGGGGCAGTGCTGGAACTTCTCACATCCCCACCCTACCGCCCATACCCATAAGGTCAAATGGTCAAACTGCAGACAGTGAGGGAGATCAAAGCCTGGGTTGCGGCCTGGACTTTGAGTAGGTTATTCCAACAGCTCAGCTCTGCCGAAGAGTCATCCAGACTCAAAACATTAGCTCCATTCTCTCCACAGATGCTGTCAGGCCTGCTGAGATTGTCCAGTATTGCCTGTAGTTTTTGACTAGTTTGGCTTAGCTTAAAATTGAACTACCCGCTGCTGGAAAATGCCATGGCTGTCTTGGAAGTAGGGGAGAGAAGATCTCCATTGCCCTGACCAACATTCATCCTCGAACCATTAACACCTAAAAACAGATCAACTGATGATCATTTATAAAACTGCTGCCTGCTGCACACAAATTGGCGGTTTGCCCAAAATAATGCCAAAAACAATGTAATTGGCTGTGAGGAGTTTTTCTTTTAATTCGTTCAGGGGATGTCAATTATTGCCCATCCCGAGTGCCTCGCTGGGCCACTTTAAAGAGCATTTAAGAATGTAGGCCAGACTGTGTAAGGATGACAGATTTCCTTCTCCAAAGGACAAAGATGGGTCTTTACAGCAATCCACAATGGTTTCACGGTCATCATTAGACTTTGAATTCCAGATTTGTTCATTGAATTCATATTTCACCATCTGCCATGGCAGAATTTGAGCCTGAGTCTCTGGTTACTAGTCCAGTTACAATACCGCGACACCATCGCTAATCCCGAATATAATATCCTGAGAATGTGAAGTGATTTAGAGCAAGGCGAGACTGCTCCACAGGTCTTAGAAGCGCTCCATTACTTAACGCATGACCATTTTAACATTTGTAAGCCCAGGCAGTGTGACTTCAATATATTTAACTGCGGTAGGCAGCACAGTCGAGCTTGATACTATCCTCATCTGAAGTCTACACATGCCCTGAAATACCTTGGGTTAATGTTACTGGTGTGCAGTGCTGATGGGGGAATTGGGTCTGGATTCTCCAATAATGGGGCTATATCCCCACGCCAATGTTAAAACGCTGGTGTTTCATTTGACTTTCCTTAAGAAAGTTCTGAGTGATTCACTCATCTGCAGGGGCCTGGCAGGGCCCCAGAGTGGTTCTCGCAGCTCTGACTGCGGATATGGGGCCCCGCACTTCCTGTCGGGAGTCCGTGCATGTGCACGGGCCGCCCCGTACGACCCGGCAGACTCGCACCGCGGACCGTGATGGAAGATGTAGGTCCCCCACCCTGAGATCGCGCGAGCCCACGGATCGTTGCCGCCCAATCGCTCGCCTGGACGTCCATGAGGCCCCCCCCGGTGAACGATCTCCCCGACCCCCCACATTCCTTATGGACGATAGGTGGTCAGAACCACACCGTTGGGAACTCAAGGTAATGCTCCGGGAACCTGAGTTCGAATTCCACCACGGCAGATGGTGAAATTTAAATTCTACAATAATCTTTATTGTCGCAAGTAGGCTTACATTAACAGTGCAATGAAGTTACTGTGAGAAACCCTTCATTGCCACATTATGGCACCTGTTCGGGTACACTGAGGGAGAATTCAGAATGCCCAATTCACCTCACAAGCACGTCTTTCGCAGGTTGTGGGTGGAAACCGGAGCACCCGGAGGAAACCCACACAGACACGGGGAGAACATTCAGACTCCGCACAGACAGTGACCCAAGGCTGGAATCGAACCCGGGTCCCTGGTGCTGTGAAGCAACAGTGCGAACCATTCGGCTACCGTGCCGCCCAATAAGAAACCTGGAATTAAAAGTCTTAACGTGACCATGAAACCATTATCAATTGTGGTAAAAACCCATCTGATTCACTAATGTCATTTAGAGAAGGAAATTTGCCATCCTTCCCTGGTCTGGCCTACACGTGACTCCAGATCCACAGCAATGTGGTTGACTCTTAAAATGCCGCTCAGTTCGACGGTAATTATGGATGGGAAATAAATCCTAGCCTTGCCTGAGATGCCCACATCCCATGAATGAATAAAGGCACTGACCCCGCAAATGCCATCTTTGGGGTCATCCTAGAATAACCCGGGGATCAGAATCCAAATGACTTGAATGACAATAGAGGTCTCTCTGAAACCAAAAGACATTAACCCTTCCCCCATAATTAAACAAATGTGAGCCCTCCCTGTGTAACAGCTCTCTAGCCAATCAAACACTAACCTCCTCCCATTAACTAGGAGAAGTTAGTACTCCCTCAATTACAAAGGAAATGTGAAACCTCCATCAATAACCAGAGAGATATTAGTCTGCAACACATGAATGTTCTCTTTTAATTTATAGTTAATTCCAAAATTGTGTCCCGAGACTAAGCCCATCATCTGCATCAATGGCTTTTCTGTCAAGCTGCTTGCAGATTCTTCATGTAATCAACAAGAAATGTTAAGTGGAGCTAACAGAAACCCACAGGAGCTTTTCATTTATTCTTCCTAATGCAGCATGAAATCTCCTGTACTAGCCTCTTTCAGCTAAGGCTAGAATTGAGGGCAGCACAGAGGCGCAGTGGTATCACTGCAGTCTTACGGCGCCGAGGTTCAATCCCGGCTCTGGGTCACTGTCTATGTGGAGTTTGCACATTCTCCCCGTGTTTGTGTGGGTTTCACCCCACAACCCAAAGATGTGCTGAGTAGGTGGATTGGCCACGCTAAATTGCCCCTTAATTGGAAAAAATGAATTTTTTTAAAAAAGGATTGATTGAGTATTTCTATGCCAAAAACTATTTTTGAAATGTATTTTTAATGGAGATGTTTGTTTCCACATCTAACTTTCTTCTGACTTGCTATTTGTGCTCACTGCGTTGAAGGACAGTGTTGCTGGACGTGTAATACTTGTCATTTTCTGGTCGCCACTCTCCGCATCAAACTCACCCAGCCAGGTTCCCTCCTTGCAACAGTAATCTCAAACCCAGAATGTACTTACCACTGCCTCAGCATTTTCTACGCCTCGCTGAGACTGCCCTTCGTGATGAATTAGGGGTCATTCCTTAATAAATATTGGGGCCTCGTGTAACAAGAAGTTGACTGAAATAGTCCAAACTCATTCCTTTCAACAGATAGATAGAACCTCCAGCTCTAAACAAGCAAGAACACATAATCTCAGCTCCATTTTACATACCCACCTCTGTAGCCTAAGATCTAACTGACATATTTACATTTTCCCTGATCATCCAGTCTACGGATCATCAGAGACCGTACGTAAGACCCACGATGCGTGTCGGGATCCCCGCAGAGGTCCCAACGCAACGACTCCATGGGAATTTCCCGGGAAGTTTGAACTTTCTATGGGCAATACCCCTGCTCCAATACCCCTGAGACCTTTCAATAAAGTCTTAGACTTGGAGTTAAAGTCAGAGACTTCAGAGAGTTCTGACTTACTTACCTGGATAGTTACCCTGAAAATGTTAGACAGACTAAATCTAACCTAACTCCTGGGTAGCTACACAGCAGCTCTCACACCCCCTTTCCACTGACTGTCCCCTCAACCCCTCAATTATGCACCTGACTCCCCCCCTTGACCCCCTCCCACGAAGGTGACCTGACTTGCTCCTGACCTGACAACCTCTCCTGATCCAACCGGATTACCCAGACCTGCCTATCCGTTCACCCACCTACACACATCATCCACCTGCCAGCCCAACCACCTGCCATCCACCACTTCACCCACCTAACACCCTACCTGTCTGCCACTCCACCCGTCAGCCTGCAACCTTACTCACCTGCCAATCTACTACTTCATCCACCGACAACTCTATCCACATACCACCTGTGATGAATGGTTACTTTACCCTTAACACCATGTAGGTGATGCCCCTTTAAGACCGGGTTTGGAACCCTGGGAGACTCCGCCTCTGGCTCCGCCCACCAGGGAGCCGTATATAAGGTGACGCCGTGTAGGCGGCAATCAGTAAGCACACGTCTCTGTAGCTGGCTAGTTCTCTGCTTATTAAAGCCTTCATTTACCATTCCACACTCTCGTGTCATTATTGAGGGTACTACACCACCCTACCAACCTACCAACTTGCCCACCTGCCACCGTAGCCACCTGCCTCCCAACCACCCTGTCACTCTGCCACCTCACCCACCCGACCACACTGCCCATTCACCCGTTCATCCACTCACACATTCATTAAAATTAACACTGGACATTTAAAATTGCCCCCTCACATTTAGTGCTGTATGAGGGGGCTTGGCTTCTGTCCTAGTTATCTCTGTTGATGTCTGTGAGGATTCCAGTGCGTTGTGAGGCAGCAATGCTAACCACTGTGCCACCGTGCTGTCCTATGTTAGCCACTTATCTGTTTATTCCATTTCACCTTGCTGCCCAATTCCCTCAGATCATCCAATCTGAGGCATGTATCAGGCAGAAGGTCCACTACTAACCGCTTGGGCAGAGTTATAACTGGGCAACCTAAGACACAGACAGGGGAGGTTGAGGAAGGAAGATCAGGAGAATCGTCTCTTATCCCCACGCCACTTTGGGTTTGAACCTCTTTCAAGTTAAGAAGCTGTTCTGCCCTGTGGTGGGTGGCACGGTGGCCCAATGGTTAGCACTGCTGCACCAAGGAGCCGGAATCCAACCTCGGGTGACTGCGTGGAGTGTGCACAGTTTCCCCGTGTCTACGTGGGTTTCCTCCAAGTGCTCTGTTTTCCTCCCACATTCCAAACATGCAGTGTGCAGGTTAGATGGATTGGCCATGATCAATCCATGGGGTTACAGGGATAGGGCAGCGAGTGGGCCTAGGTAGAATGCTCTTTCGGAGGGTTGGTGCAGACTCGATGGACCAAATGGCCTCCTTCTGCACTGTAGAGATTCTACTTTTACTTTTGCACCTCTGCCTCGGAAATGGCCCATCAGTTGTTTGCTTACCTTTTGAACCTGCTGTCCTCAACATATTAATGTGGAAGGAGACTTGCATTGCATCAGTTGAAACATATTCTACAAAAATAAATGTTGCAATGGGAAACTCTTTGAAATAGTCCTTTGTAGTCAGTGTAATGAAGTAATGGAATGTTCAGGAGCATGTTAGGTATCTACATCAATGCGGAAAACATCAATCATATTCATACAAGGATGATCTCAGAAATGTGTTGATCAACATGTCAGGAAAGGATGAACAGACTTGGTCTCTTTTCTCTTGAAAAAGAAGGGCAAGGGGCGGCCTAATAGAGGTCTTTAAAATTCCAAAAGCTTATAATAGAGTGGATAGAGAGCTAATGTTTCCTCTTGTGGGTGAGAATAACTAGAGGCCATTAATATAAAGTAATCACTGTCAGGGGGCTAAGATCTCACTCTATATTTTTGTCAAATATATATATCATCATAGCTAATTTATAAAATTGTAAAAACTGGGAAAAGTCTTTAAACTGATGGAAGCCATGGTTGGCAATGACTCAAAAAAAAGGAACTTCCTGACATTCAGAGAAGCTCATTATCTCTGAAGAGACATCAATGACCCCTGTGACTGTAGAGACCAAATTCAATGAGAATTCTACAAAGCTACATTTCATAAACCACAGAAATCTACCAGTCTGCTATGGCACAGGACTTTGCAACCTTCATTGAAACTCTTAATGGTTGAATTATTAACAATCCTACAAATCCAAACAAAAGAATGCAAATCCTTCCTCAAAGCCAAAGTGAACAGCTGAGAGGCCTGTGACCCCCCCCCCCCCCCACCCCCCCGCCACTTCCTTCCCATCCCCACACACATTCCAAAGCTGGTGGAATTTGTAATATTTTCTTTGGAGCTGTAAAGTTCAATCTGCCACCTTACCTCACCCAAGCAGCAGCTCCAGCAAAGGATGCTACCCAGGTTTCAATGCCAGTCCCCATCTATGCGGTTTCTACTGAAAATTCTGTATCATTGCCTACAAGGTTAATTCCCCTCTGCATACTTATCATATCATGGAAATCATCTCTGCTGGAAAAATGGACTTTCCAGCATCAGGTTCAGCCTGCTAGTCTCTATGGAGGAATACACCATTGAACTTTTGATTCTGGACTCACGTGAAACAATAATTCCTTATTTTCTCTGTGGTCTTTGTCCTGCAACTCCTTCATTTTATTGTCCCTCTTTTACTGTATGAATGCAAAAAGTGGGGGGGGATATGGCGAACCCTCTTCCCAAGTTTCGATGGTGTGTAAAATAAAGTAACCCTCTGAGTTTATCCTATCTCAAGTTTGCTGTGGAGTTATTAATGATCACACCAAAACCTGAGGTTTGGGAAATATGCCACTGCTTCTCAAGCGAAAGCGAATCAAAAACACCTTCCTGTTTACAGACAGGAGGTGAGAGAAGGAAACGGCTGTTTCAACTAAAACTCCCTCCTGTCCGTAGCATCACCAAGAAATCCAAATGGGAATTCTGAAAAACGTCTTTATGGTTGAAGCAAATGGCATAGATATATTTCAGGGAAACCGGGACAAGCATTTTATGGAGAAGGATGGTAGATTTACATGAGGAAAGGTGGAAAGAGGCTTGAGTAGAACATAAACACGACTTGTGTGGGCCGACTGGTCTGTTTCTGTGCTACTTTTCTTATTGAATCTTATTTAGCCATACATACTGAAGTCACAATGAATTAGTGTAGTTTAAACATTACATTGTATATCTGATTTTCATAAAATAAAATTCATTAAGGAAATTGCCTGTTATCCGTCAGCATAATAGAAACTGGTTGGCTTGTGATGCACTCTATTGGTAGTACAAATGATTCCTATTATCCAAAAGTGGCAGGCTAACTGTAATGTAAAGTAACTTATTATTAACTAAAGTTAATATGATCAACCTCGGTAACTGACTAAATTGGGGGTTTTCCTTCCCAGTGGTAATTGCTGAGCACCATTTTCGATGTGTTGCTGAAGCAGTTCTGTTGAAGGTAATGCGTGAAATGAATTTTTCAGTTCAACAGAACTCCGTGGTGAGAAAATGACTTGATATGACCCAATATCTCTATATTCAAATCTATCATTCTTGTTTATCTCACATATACATCTCCTTCATTCATCCTCTGTGTTTCAGTCCTACTTGTGTGCTTCAACTCTTTCCACGCCAGCGTCCTGTTATTAACTCTACCAACTCCACCTATTTCTTACATACCGCTTCTCAGACCCTGGAACAGTTCTTACTGGATAAGACGGAAAGCCCTCAAAAAACAATAGCCACTGGGGCACAGGTGGAGGAGGTAGGAAGTGAGTCCTGCATCCACGGGAGGTCAAGAGGACCTCCAAACAAATTGCCAACAAGCAGTGGGAGTGGATATTTGAGCACAGATTTATTCTTCTTCTCAGCCAGCCCCCCAGAATTGTGGATGGCTTGCTTCCACTCCAGCTCGGTGGGTTTGGAAATGGCCGACGACTCCAATGTCCAAGCTGTAGACTCTACCACATTTGGGGCAGGTGATTCTTGAAGGATCGGGCAGATGAGTCGTTGGCCTGTGTGTTCACACTCACCAGCCCCTCAATTTCACCTCTGCGTGCTTGCGATGAAGTCTCTCGGTGTGTTTGATACCTTTCCGAACGAGCCTTCTCCATTTTGGTCAGTCACAAGCCCAGGACTTCCTGTTTGACCTCTTCAGAGATGCTGTAAGGACATCATTAAAGCATTTCTACTGTCCTTCTGGGATTCTTCTGTCACCACCAGGTTCTGAGTAGAACAGTCGCTTTGCATCAGGCATCGGAACGGCATGTCCCACTCAGCGGAGCTGATTTTGTCAGATTAGCACCTTGTCACTCGCAGAGGGAAGGTGCGACTTGCTGGATGGGGAACTCATAGAATTTACAGTGCAGAAGGAGGCTATTCAGCCCATCGAGTCTGCATCAGCCCTTGGAAAGAGCACCCTACTAAGCGTACGCCTCCATCCTAACCCCGTAGCCCAGTAACCCGACGTAACCTTTTGGACACTAAGGGACACGGGGAGAACGTGCAAACTCCAGACAGACGGTCACCCAAGGCCGGAATAGAACCCAGGACCCTGGAGCTGTGAGGCACCAGTGCTAACCACTGTGCCACCGTACCAACCTGTGTCTGTAAGGGGGAACTGGCACCAACAATGTTGTCAACAGATACCCGTTGTTACCCTGGAGCCACCCATTAGATTCTTGTGGATCAAAGGTAGCTGGCACAGCAGCTTGCTGCAGAATGGCTGCTGTCAGGATACCGGGCATTCACCGACATGATCTCCTGTCTATGGTCACTTACCAGTTGGACACTGAAGGAGTGGAATTGGTTGCCTTTCCAGTAGATGAGTTAACATGCAACCGCAGTGGCAAGTGGTTGGCACTGCTGCATCACAGTGCCAGGAACCTGGATTTAATTCTGGCCTTGGGTGACTGTCTGTGTGGAGTTTGCACTTTCTCCCCGGGTCTGCCTGGGTTTCCTTCGGGTGCTCCGGTTTTCTCTCACAGTCCAAAGATGTGCAAGTTAGTAGGATTAGCCATGATCAATTGCTTTTTGGTGTCCAAAGGTTAGAACGAGTTACTGGGTTAGGGGGACAGGGTGGTGGAGTGGGCATAGGTAGGGTCCTTTTTCAGAGGGTCAGTACAGACTCCTACTTCGGCACTGCAGGGATTCTATGAAAAAAAAAGGGGCAGCACGCTGGCATTGGATCCTGTGACTCACAGCGGCAGGGACCCTGGTTCAACTTTGGCCTTGGATGGCTGTCTGTGCGGAGTCTGCACGTTCTCCCAGTGTCTGCGTAGGTTTCCTCCGAGTGCTCCGATTTTCTCCCATAGTCCAAAGATGTGCAGGTTAGATGGATTGGCCATTATAAATTGTGCCTTAGTGTCCAAAGATGTGCAGGTTAGATGGCGTGACGGGGTTACAGGGATGGGGGGGTGGGGGAGTGGGCCTAGGTAGGGTACTCTTTCAGAGTGTCAATGCAGCCTCGAACTGTAGGAATTCTGTGGTTCTTTCTGCAAAGTGACACAAGCAGTCAATGGCAATTGACATCATAGGGAAGCCTGCAATTCTAGGAAAGACACATGTCTACTCCACCTGCTGGCCTCTGGCAAGAGTGAATGAAATGTGTTTCGCGCTCATTGAATAGGGACCTTCAGCAATGTTTTGCACACAACAGCGAACAGTAAGGTGCAAGATGTGATGAACATCTCCAGCTCCAACCTGGAAAGTGGCAAACACATAAATAAATGCTCATTGCCACAGCCACAGTTACCTTCACAGACACTGGACGTGCTTTCTTAACTCTTAGATTACCATTATAGCTGAAACATGGGCAGATTTCAGCATCTGCCGCACCACTCCCTATAGACTTCTACAACGTGAAACCACTTTAGGAAGCTCCAAAAACTCATTGTCGGAAGCCACTAATAAGTGATCCTTCTCGAACTGGTGGAGAGTTCCCACTCTGAAATAAGTGCTGAGCTGCATATGGTTTAAGAGGGGGTGTTATCTGGAATATTGCATTCCATAATGACACTCCTGGTGAAGAGTCAGCATTGGACACTGATTGACATATGATTAGCCTTCCCTGCATACTGCTGGCAGACATTCACAGCTAATGCCTTTACCAGTATGGTGTCTGGCATGAATTACCCACAAATGTGCGCGGGCACCACGGAGTAAATAAAAAATCTAAAAGCACTCAAAGCGGTCCAAACAACAGGTGCTAAGAACCCAGTTTCTCACTTGTAGTTTAAATGCTGAATTAACCACCTGTTAACTTTGGTCAGGATTAATAATTGAGGCAAATCATTTAAATGGTGAAGTACAAACAGCAATTTAGCCAATTATTGAGAAGAGAGCAATCCATTTAAGATTAGAAACCCTGTAAATTCCAAATAATTACATGGGATATGCTAATAGAGTTAGTCGTCTCATTCAATCCGGGCTTTTATCTACACCTGCAGACTAAAGTCAGCATGATTAAACATATCATAAAGTATAAGTTAAAATGAACACTTGGAGGCATCACCCACGAATATAATGAGTTTCAGCCATTCACGCGCACACTGCAATATATCCAGTGAGCTCTTTCTGAAATATATTACATTCAGGTAGAATTCTCACTGCACACATAAGACATGAAGGTTGCAACTGGCACGAGTCAGTATAGTTATATTAACGGCAAGGGAACCTTCAAGGTAAATAGCATCACGTATGACTGAACATGGCAGAAATCATTATAATTAAACCAGCAGGAAGCTTGAACAGTGTGTTGGAAAATTTCAGTCTGGATTTGAACAGTTTGCAGATAAGGGAGGAAGAAGTGAGAAAATGAGTGCATTTCACTTCCGCAACTAGAATTTCGTGAACTTTAATTATTAGCCTGTATGGCACAGTTAATCAGGGAAATTGTCTGAGGTAATATTTCTAAAGTAAATGATATTTATTAAAATACATTTAGTGACACCATGCAGTTATTTGCAATATGTGGCAATTTACTTCATTACTGTAATAGAAATCTTATAAATTCCATCCCAAAGATGAATTCCTATAAATATTTTTGAATCAGTAGTTCTTACAAAGCCAATTGGAGACGAACAGAGATTCAGTGACCAACACATCAACTTTGAGAATATCTGCCCTATGGGAATATGATGGTGCTACCCTGAAAATCAGAAATTAACCCCTCCCCAGTCCCCATTCCCACTCCGGTTTTAATTGCTCATTTATTTCAGGGCCTCTGACCAGGAATGGACCAGAGTCCCTGACTAGGAGTGGGGCAGGGCCTCTGACAAGGAGTGGGTCAGGGGTTCTGACCAGGTGTGGGCCAGGGTCCCTGACCAGGAGTGGGTCAGGGGTTCTGACCAGGTGTGGGTCAGGGGTTTGGATCAGAAGAGGGTTAGGGGTTCTGACCAGGAGTGGGTCAGGAGTTCTGACCAGGAGTGGGTCAGGGTTTCTGACCAGGAGTGGTCAGGGTTTCTGACCAGGAGTGGGTCAGGGGTTCTGACCAGGAGTGGGTCAGGGGTTCTGACCAGGAGTGGGTCAGGGGTTCTGACCAGGAGTGGGTCAGGGGTTCTGACCAGGAGTGGGTCAGGGGTTCTGACCAGGAGTGGGTCAGGGGTTCTGACCAGGAGTGGGTCAAGGGTTCTGACCAGGACTGGGTCAGGGGTTCTGACCAGGAATGGGTCAGGGGTTCTGACCAGGAGTGGGTCAGGGGTTCTGACCAGGAGTGGGTCAGGGGTTCTGACCAGGAGTGTGTTAGGGGTTTTGACCAGGAGTGGGTCAGGGGTTGTGACCAGGAGTGGGTCAGGGGTTCTGACCAGGAGTGGGTTAGGGGTTCTGACCAGGAGTCAGTCAGGGGTTCTGACCAGGAGTGGGTCAGAGGTTCTGACCAGGAGTGGGTCAGGGGTTCTGACTAGGAGTGGGTTAGGGGTTCTGACCAGGAGTGGGTCAGGGGTTCTGACCAGGGGTGGGTCAGGGGTTCTGACCAGGACTGGGTCAGGGGTTCTGACCAGGAGTGTGTTAGGGGTTCTGACCAGGAGTGGGTCAGGGGTTCTGACCAGGAGTGGGTTAGGGGTTCTGACCAGGAGTGGGTTAGGGGTTCTGACCAGGAGTCAGTCAGGGGTTCTGACCAGGAGTGGGTCAGAGGTTCTGACCAGGAGTGGGTCAGGGGTTCTGACTAGGAGTGGGTTAGGGGTTTTGACCAGGAGTGGGTCAGGGGTTGTGACCAGGAGTGGGTCAGGGGTTCTGACCAGGAGTGTGTTAGGGGTTTTGACCAGGAGTGGGTCAGGGGTTGTGACCAGGAGTGGGTTAGGGGTTCTGACCAGGAGTGGGTCAGGGGTTCTGACCAGGAGTGTGTTAGGGGTTCTGACCAGGAGTGGGTCAGGGGTTCTGACCAGGAGTGGGTCAGGGGTTGTGACCAGGAGTGGGTCAGGGGTTCTGACCAGGAGTGGGTCAGGGTTTCTGACCAGGAGTGGGTCAGGGGTTCTGACCAGGAGTGGGTCAGGGTTTCTGACCAGGAGTGGGTCAGGGGTTCTGACCAGGAGTGGGTCAAGGGTTCTGACCAGGAGTGGGTCAGGGGTTCTGACCAGGAGTGTGTTAGGGGTTCTGACCACGAGTGGGTCAGGGGTTCTGACCAGGAGTGGGTCAGGGGTTCTGACCAGGAGTGGGTCAGGGGTTCTGACCAGGAGTGGGTCAGGGGTTGTGACCAGGAGTGGGTCAAGGGTTCTGACCAGGAGTGGGTCGGGGGTTCTGACCAGGAGTGGGTCAGGGGTTGTGACCAGGAGTGGGTCAGGGGTTCTGACCAGGAGTGGGTCAGGAGCTGAACCCAGGGGCTCTGCACAATGGCTCTGCCCATGGGTGGGTCAGCTGTTCAGTGATGAGAAATTGCCATCATTTTGCAGAATTCCAACTTTTGGACAATGGAATTCCACCCTATTAACTTGCTGACATCTGCCTCCCCTTGGCCGCTGACACTTCCAAGGTGGACAAAGGCTTTGGAGAAAATTTTCCGGAAGGACAGAAAACCTCGCTGTAACGAGATCGGGAGCAGGCTCTTGGGAGGTGGGAGGTGAGCCGTGACTCACTCCACCCAGGAGGTGTTCTCTGCTGCTGGCTTTGGCAGCCCGCGTGGCGAGAAGCGGAGCCTGAGATTGATGCAAATGTCTTTTCTCTCTGCAAGACATGGAAACAATGGCCACCAAGTGTCATAATATACATCAGTACATTATGGTGCAATCACATACACACACTGACGGACATGCAGTAGGACCAACCAGCATACATAACACCGCAGCCAATCACCAGTGAGAGCACAAGCACGATAAAGACAGGGGACTGGAGAGTTCCCGCTCATTCTAGCAGCAGCCAGCTCAGAGCACAGAGCTCACAGCCTGCATCACAGACATTCACCATGTGCTGAGTGCCTCACCAAAGCTAGTGATAGGAAAGGGTCCACAGTTAAGCTGGTATTGCTTATACCCACGTTTACAGCATAGTTGAACAGTTAATAAAATAGCGTTACGTCACTTCCAGCATTGTTGGCTTGTTTGTGAACCAGAACACCCAACACGACACCAAGGATGCAAGTATGTCAAATCTGGAAATTCCTAAAGTTAGTGAGGTTCGATACTGCACCAGCCGATACTAATTGATTTGTCAAGTCAAGAAAAAGTGAGATAAACTTATCCACTGGAAGGAAATGTATGAAAGTTGATGATTTCTGACCTCCACCAAAAATATATTTTCAGAATTCTTTGCTGTAGTAAAGAAACTCCAGGCACAAACATCGTTTCTTTATTCAGTGAGGTATTATACTGGAATTCTTTTAAAATGCACAACATTGCAAAAAAAAATTAAACAAAACTCACAAGAGGCAAAAAATCTTTCTCAAACGATGCACCATCAGCATATTGAGAATCAAACATGCAGCTATTTTGAAAAGTGCCATTCATTAAGCAAAGTACTTTTTGGAAATAAACTCAGAACAACTAGATTAATTATTATTCTAAAACTAATTGGACAACTTGCCCTGATTCCAATTCAGACTGGTATGTTTTTTTGTTCAGCAGTTCTACACTGATTCAAGTCTTATGAGTTCTTATGAATGGTAGCACAATGGTCAGCACTGTTGCTTCACAGCGCCAGAGTCCCAGATTTGATTCCTGACTTGGGTCATTGTCTGTGCGGAGTCTGCACGTTCTCCTCGTGTCTGTGTGGGTTTCCTCTGGGTGCTTCGGTTTCCTCCCACAAGACCCAAAAGACGTGCTGTTACGTGAATTGGACATTCTGAATTCTCCCTTAATGTACCCAAACAGGCGCCGGAATGTGGCAACTAGGGGCTTTTCACAGTAACTCCATTGCAATATTAATGTAAGCCTACTTGTAACAATAATAAAGATTATTATTTTATTTACTTGGATAAAACTGTCATGTTATGAGACATGCTTTGACACAGTAAGACTAACCACCCCGGAGAGAGCAGCACAGTCCGAGACTTGGTTGATTGCAGTGAATTGGTGCTGGTTTTCAGTCAGGGTGGCTTTGCCATGAAGGGAACTCCATGAAGGGGAGCTCCTTGCTGTTCTCGAGCTGTTTGAAAGGTGAAGCTGCTTTATGAGTGACTAGGGAGGATATGGAAGTTGGGAAGAGGGGCATGTGTATGAATGTATGATACGGAGAGAGAGGCTCATTACAGTGTGTGCGTAGGGACTGGGGGTCAGAGAGGGGCTTTACTTAGGGCCCTGTCACCAGGGAATATGGAGAGCTTGGGGGAAACCTACACGAATAATAATTATTTTATTGTCACAAGTAGGCTTACATTAACACTGCAATGAAATTACTGTGAAAATCCCCTCGTCGCCACATTCCGACACCTGTTCAGGTACTGGGAGAATTCAGAATGTCCAAATTACCTAACAGCACGTCTTTCGGCACTTGTGGGAGGAAACCGGAGCACCCGGAGGAAACTCACGCAGACACGGGGAGAATGTGCAGACTCCGCACAGACAGTGACCCAACCCTGGAATTGAACCATAAAATCATAAAAAGCCATTGAAACAATTTGTGATACTTTGCCGCACTGCACTCTATCCAACTTGCTTTTGCACCCTGTTCTCCATTCATAGCTATCCTTGTTACACTGCTCATTAGTTATACTTATTACCCGACTGTCCAATCTTAGCTTGCCTCATTATTCTGTTGACATCTGACCTGACCATATTACTCAACTGCCCATCCTTAAATGGCCTTTTTCTTAGGCTACAGTGTCCATACCCTTGGCTACGCACCACCTTTCCTTACATGTCTGTCGTGTTGGGTGTTCTGATGTACAAACGATCCAACACGGCTGGAGATGGTGTAACTCAATTTTATTAACTACTTAATTTTAACAGCACACTGCTAACTTGGGTACGTGCATTACCAGCTAATCTGTGGACCCTGTCCTATTGCTATCTGGGTGAGGCCCTCAGCACATGGTGACTGTCTGAGTGGCAGGCTCTGAGCTCGGTGCTCTGAGCTGGCTGCTGCTGGAATGAGCGGGAACCGTAGTGCCCCCTGTTTTATAGTGCGTGTGCTCTCACTGGTGATTGGCTGCGATGTTGTGTGTGTGTTGGTTGGTCCTACTGCATGTCCATCAGTGTGTGTGTGATTGCACCATGATATGCTGATCTAAATATCATGACAATGTCCTTGTTACTCTGTCCTCCTTCCTCGGGTGCCTTTTGAACCAAGGACTTAATAATCCTGCCACTGAGCTTTATCAGAGTCATCTGTAATTCAAGCCACATTCAACACAAGTCTGTATGCTTTACTGGATTTAGTTCAGCAAGCAGAGTATCAAAGGATGTATGAGAGGGTCAGGAAAGCAATGATATCACCTGTCATGAATGGAAACAAACTACAGGCCTTCCAACCCTGGCAGACAAGTTGATAATTGAACACCTTAAAGTCTCCTCCAAGAGCCAATCAGCCAATGGAAATGATAAGCCGTAACCAGAAGCTGTATTGATTTTTCATTTTCCTACCTTGGGACTGTAATAAGTCAGAGGCAGAGCATATGATGTGCCTATCTCAAAACATTAATTCAGCAAGATCACACATCTCCGAAGGGGCTCTTCACGTTAAGAACTGTGATTCAAGGACAGAAGTACGATACCAAGTAATATATCGACTGCTTCACTGGTGAAACAATGTCTCTTTAAGAAAATACATTCTAATTGTCGTCATTAAATAAACACTCAGTGAGGTCATTTAGAGTTTAATTGCTCACCTGGCTGTAGGTGAGAATGCAGAAGGAATTCCTGGCTTTCTTTCTCTTCTCGTAAGTCAAATGTTGCATGCCTTCTTTCAACAGTTGGGTCATTGGAGATGCATGAGGGAGGAATTGCTATCTGCGACCTTGACCCCACTGTGATCCTAATCATAATGCATTGCCCTGGTTTGGGGCTCATTAAATGTGATGGGCAAGCTTCCAGTGGCAGCTCCCTCTATAGAGGTTACCCACCTTCGCCATTTTGGAAAATCCAATGGTATTTCAATGTGACACTGCTGCGCTCAGTCGGAGCTGAGTATTGGGGACAAGAATTGTTTCAACACAATATCAGAAGTCATTTGACTCCAGCCCACACCAATGCGTGTCCCCTAGCTCCCTTCCGAACTGGGTTAGCAAGCCACCCACCAGAAAGAATAACAAGACTTCAGTGCAAAACAGGTGTCCCATCACCACCATCTCAGCACAACTATGGATTGGCAATTAGTCGACTGTACCCGTTGCTCCAAATGTGGCCTCCTGTACATTGGGGTGACTAAATACAGATTGGGTCACCGCTTTGTGGAACACCTTCGCTCTGTCAGCAAGCATGACCCCAACGTTCCTGTTGCTTACCATTTCAACTTAGCATGTTACTCTCATGCCTGCATTTCCATCCTAGACCTGCTGCAACGCTCCAGCGATGCCCACGCAAATAGAAAGAACACAATGGACGAGATTTAACGGAAATGAAACCGAGTCCCATGTCGAGTGTATTTATCCAGGTGTTTCCCGGTGCTGGCTGCACCAAGAACAATCCGACTATTCAACAGTACTCTGCTTCATTTCAGGGCCTCAACAAGGAATGCCCTGGGTGACAGGGTGCCACCCGGGTGGCACTGCCAGGGTGCCCAGGTGGCACTGCCAGTTTGGCAGTGCCAAGTTTCCCATGTGGCATTGAGTGCCAGGGTACCATCCTTCCCAGAGCCTGACCACCCAGGGGCCCCCACTCACCCCAGAGACCCTCCACCCCCAACTGCTGGTATGCCTGGTCCCTAATTGTGGAGACCAATACTAGTCAGTGCTCATTCAGGGCATTGTGCCCACACCGGGGTTGGGGCCCTGGGGTGCCCTGCCCAGGTGGAGTGTAGGGGGAGTCCCGAGGGCCCCTTATAGGTGAGATGGGACTTTATGTGGTCGGGGGGGTTGTGTCGGTGTGGGGGGGGGGTCCTGCGCTGAGGAGTTCTGGTGAGCAGAGCTCCTCAGTGCAAGAAACAGAATGAAGGGCAGCCCCGGCTGGATGTTCCCTGCTGAAGCCCCGGATTGCAACAGAGACCCATTCAATAGCCTGGTCTTTCTCGGTGCTGCGAGCCCCGGAAAATACCTGGCTAAATGTGCTCGACATGGGGCTGGGTTGTAATTCGGAGGATCGCACCCAGATTCTATTCCGTACAGAGCAATTCCATCAGGTCTGAGACACATGGAATCAGATAAAAACTCGACTGATCTTTTACAAAAGCTCAGTCTTTGTTGCCAAGGTTTAAGATTTACAGCAAATGACTTTATAACTGCTTTGATTTGTAATGGATAAACAATTCCAAGCAAAATCTTGGATATTTTTTGCTGTATTATTAAAGAAGCAATAAATCCAGGGAAGGGCTCCATTTCTTTATCTTCAGTGAACTGCTGGTACATTTTTAGCAGTCAATGGTTGGATAGGTACATAAATCGAATGGCCTTTATGCAGGGTGACATGGTGGCACAGTGGTTAGCACTGCCCCCTCCCAACACCGGGGATCTGTGTTCAATTGCGACCTTGGATAACTGTCTGTGTGGAGTTTGCAGTTCCTTCCAGTGTCTGCGTGGGTTTCCTCCGGTGCCCCGGCTTTCTCTCTAAATCCAAAGATGTGCGGGTTAGGTTTGGGTCATGGTGATAGAGCGGGGGAGCGGGCCTTTGTGTGATCGGGGGAGTGGTAGGGAGCAGGTCAGTGCAGACTTGATGGGCCGAATGGCCTCCTTCTGCATTGTAGCGACAGGTAAGTTAAAGAGGAAGGAGGGACAACAGGAGTAGGATGGCTAAAGGCCATTCTGAATTTTTTGTGAGGTCACGATGGGGATTATTTTCAGGGAATGAGGAGAAAGACCAATTAGTCCATTGAACACAAATTCCAATGGGCAGAGAATGCAGCCCCTGAATGTTGCCTCGGGGACCAATTGACATCAGTTGCATTAGCCAGCTAGGCAGCTGCCTACTTATGGTGTGTACTTAAGGCAGGCAATTCAGGGGTTTCACCTTTCACAGCGACAATGTAAGGGAATCTGCGAGTGCCGGAAATGTGAAAGGAAATAAACAAGAAAATGGTGGAAATGAGCGGCAGATTCCCCATCGGCCCAATGGTGGCAGTTCAGATATCAGCAAAAATGGGTCAATTCTATGCTCCAAATCTCCTGTGTTGGCAACCTACTCAAACCTGAAATCAGAGATAGAAATCAATCCACCTCTGGTCAGTTGAGGACAAGCAAAACATGATGTGATTAAGGATCCTTTATGCAAATTACCATACATCACATGTTCACAAACCCTGGATGGGATTCTCTGCCGGCGGGATGCTCCGTTTTGCCGGCAGCCCGGGGGTTTCCCGACGGTGTAAGGCTGCCCCACAATGGGAAACCCCATTGGCCAGTCGGCGTAACGGAAATGTGGCGCGACGGGGCAGAGCATCCTGCCGACTGTTTCAGGCAAGCAGTGCCCTTTAAGGGTGCATTTAGTCCTGTCAAGGATCCTGGTCCACAGGCTAAGAACAATCTCTGCCTGTACGTTTGAAGTAATTATGATCTGCAAAGCTTCTTAAACAGCTTTAAAAGGATCAGCCAAACAGGCGCCGGGATGTGGCGACTAGGAGCTTCTCACAGTAACTTCATTTGAAGCCTACTTGTGACAATAAGCGATTTTCATTTCATTTTTCATTTCATTTCTAATACCTACAATAATGGATTCTGGATAAAATACTATTATACACAATCTTTTACAAAAGCTCAGTCTTTGTTGCCAAGGTTTAAGATTTATAGTAAATGACATTATAACTGCTTTGATTTGTAATGGATAAACATTTCTCAGCGAAACGTGGAATATTTTTTGCGGTATTATTAAAGAAGCAATAAAGCAGATTGATTGCTGCGGCAATCAGCCAGGAACTGTATTCGGCAGCAAAGACCAAGATTTTACTCAGATTCTGCTCTCTCTGCCTACTCTTACGGAGTAATAATAGAACACTGATGTGCATAATTATGGGAAACAGACTGGGAATTTACTCAATAAATTGAGACAGAGGAGATTGGTACTGCGCAGTCCATTCACCGGTCGTGGCAAAGAAACATTAACAGGAAAGGTTGCTGGGGAATCTGAGATTCATTTCCATCATTCTCAAAATAGTGTTTCAGATTTCCGGCATGTGAAGTTTTCCTTTCCATCGCCACTGGCAATTTAATGTACCAGATTTGAAACTGTAAATAATTAGTCACACAACAATTCAGTGTCAAACATCAAACAACGGGGACACATTTTCTGTGTTCAGGTACTGAAGCTCAGTTTGTCAATGTATCAGCTGGTGCAAGCTTTGGAAATTATATTATTAAGCTAAATTGCCTTATTAAATACAGGTGAGATTATTGGTTCAACCTCCAAACGAACATAAATGGTCATAGCTGGAACAGTTGGGGTGGGGGGAGGGGGGTGACTAGCAGGAGTTTGCACTTCTGCTAAACTGTATGCAGAATAAACTTGCTGAAGGTAAAAACTTGCTGAATTATTCCTCCGTTATGTACAATTAGTGGAATTAACACAGCTTTCTTCTGCAGTAGAATTCTCTACCAAGTGTTCCGTTACCAGCCTCCCCGAACAGGTGCCGGAATGTGGCGACTAGGGGCTTTTCACAGTAACTTCATTGAAGCCTACTCGTGACAGTAAGCGATTTTCATTTCATTTCATTTCATTTTTCATTTCATTTCATTTTTCAGTTTCATTTTCATTTCATTTCATATCTTGCAGGCATGACTGGCAGCAATTTGCCCCTGTGCACGGGTAATGGGCTGGATTCTCTGTTTGCCAAAATCGTGAAGTGCGATTGGGCGAAGAATAGTTTCCGACGGCGAAATCGCGGTAGACGCCAAATCAGGTTGCTTTGGCACCCCCAAAATGGAGTGAATGAATGTGATGATTGCCGCGCGGGCTGAAAGTACAGTCGGCATATCATTAGCAGGCCTGACGTCCGGGGGAGGGGAGCGGGAGGAACAGGCTGACCAGCCGGGGTGCCCCCCACAGGACTGGGGCAGTGCCCAGGCACCGACCTCCACCCTGCTGAACACCCACTGACCGACCACCCACCCTTGGCCCCTGGTTTTACACAGTGGCACCAGCAGTATGGGTGTGTCCACTTCCGCACCACCCCCCGCCACAGTGCCCACCCCCCCATCGACACCGAACAGCCACCCACTGGGGGACCACCCAGGGCCACACCCACGGCAGCCCCCAGTGAGGGTAATGCCAGCCGACGGTGCCCCTGGCAGTAGGGACGGGCACCAGGACCGAAGGCACGGGCAGATAACAGGTCAGGGGTGAAGAGTGTGAGGGAGGTAAGGGTCAGGGGTGAGGATGAGTGGTGAGGATGAGGTGTGTGGGCATCCTAAATGGCCAACCACACAGACCGATGAGAAATTGATCATCACAGAGACATGCTGCAGCTTGCAAATATACAAGGGCTGCAGCCCGGACCTTAGAATTATTGTTCTCATAGAATTTACAGTGCAGAAGGAGGCCATTCGGCCCATCGTGTCTGCACCGGCCCTTACAAAGAGCACCATGTTGAAGCCCACGTATCTACCCTATCCCCATAACCCCCACTTAACAAGTTTTGGACACTTAGGGCAATTTAGCATGGCTAATCCACCTAACCAGCACATCTTGTACTGTGGGAGGAAACTGGAGCACCTGGAGGAAACCCATGCAGAAACTAACACAGGGCAAAGGCCATTGAAAGGATATCCAGGGACAATGGGCTCCAGGTATAAAGTAACAACATGTGGCAGACATGGTGGCGCAGTTTCCTTAGTTGGGAAGGCCTACGTGCCTCAGACATTAACGGGCATGGCCGACTGGGACCTGCCCCGCCATCGAGGTGTCCACCACCAATTGGTTTAGATCGATCCGGGTGATCGAACATTGATCGATCTATTGGATGTCTACCTGGAACCGCCCAAAAGTGCTCAAAACCGGGGGGGGGGGGGGGGCTAGGGTTACCAGTGTGTGGGGGGGGGTCGGGTTCAGTGCCAGGGGCACGGAGCACCAACTCACCCTGACCACCATGAGGGGGTCGAGACATCTCTCCCGGCAATGCTGGCCAGCCCGGGCGAGGTTGCCGCCTCTGCCACCTGCACCCAGGCACGGCAAACGGCGGCGCCTGGTGGCCATCCTCCCGGGCCAGGGTACAAGATCACCCTTCTCTCCTCCACGGCGTTCAGGAGGGTGTCCAGCTCAGAGTCCCTGAACCGTGGCGCTGCTCTCCTTGCAGCCATCTTGTTGACTGGGACGGTGTGTGTGGGGGGTAAGGATCGTTAAGTGCGGCTGCAGCGTGTGAGCCTCATGTGCGGCAATCACGGACCCGGAGAATCTGGTGCCATTTCACATGGAACTAGTTGTGTTCCACGTGGCGATGGTGCTGGCCCATTTAGAGTTGCTGAATCGGTGCAGTTGTTGCGCCGTGTTTGCTGTCGTAAAACACCACCATTTCCACGCCGGGGTCAGCACTTAGTCTCAAGATCGGAGAATCCAGCCCAATGTGTTTAAAAATGTATAAATAAAACAAAAAGGGAGTACAGAATTATTGAACTGTTTTATAGCCTTACCTTACCTTGACTGGGAAAATGATGAGGAAATTGTATTTCAGATATCAACCGTGCTTCACAAATAATTACCACCCTGTCAAGTCAGAAAGTAATGCTGCATGGAAAATGAAGAGGTTTCCTGAGAGAATGAATGTTTTATTTATTGCAAGTTCAAAGTGTTGCAGTTCGATGGATCCCCTGGCAATTGTATTCCAAGTGAGGAAGTGAGGAAGTCTCCACATATAGTTGGGACCGTAGTAAAGATTCATGAAATTCGACCCAGTTCTAAAGCAAAATGGGGTGAGGTTGGGGGTATTGTATTGAAGAATAAGGCTACACTATTAAATGCATCTCTTCAACATGACTGCCGGGTGGCCCCAGACATGTTTTCTCCCTGTTCCAGCAGATTACAAAAAGAAAAAAAGACTAATGCATTCATACAGCACCTTTCACCACCATTGCCCACTTCAACATGTTTAACAGCTAATTAGGTACATTTTAGTCAATTGTAATGTAGGATTCACAGCAATTCACACACAGTAATAATGACAGATTCAGATAATTTATTTTTGGGATTATTTTTGGGATGTTGATTGAGGGATAAGTATTGGTCAGGGTGTCAGAGATAGTTCCCCTCTTCTTCAACAGAATGCCGTGAGATTCCTTTTTGCCCACCTAAGAGGGCAGACAGGGCTCCGATTTAATATTGAACCCTAAGGACAGCACCTTTGACACTCTGTCAATACTGGACTGTTGTGTCAGCCTTGATTTATTTACTCAAGTCATGAAGTGAACTTGAACCCCAACCTTCTGACTTTGATTGAAGCACAGCTGACACATAAAAGACAAGGAGCTGACTTGCCACCACACTTCTTAACCTCCCATGTGGATATGCCCTTCACAAAAAATGTAACTGAATGAATGCATTCCTCTGAGGAAGCAAGGTGGAACCCTGATATTTTTATATTTCAAGTGCAATTAAGCACCAGAGAACGTGCTCAAATATTCAGACATCTTCCTTCACAAAAGCTCCAGGGAGCTCATCAACATGGATCCATTTACTATTCGAACGGAAGGTTCATCCAGCAGCGTCTCACCACTGAGACCACAAAGGGACTTGTCAGCTGGACAGCCCACCTTCACTTGGTTCAGAAGCTATTTGAAGGCAAGTTTATTCAGATGCGCTGTAACTCTTTAATAGCCATGCTGACAACGTTCTCCTTTTTTAAAAAAATACCCTTTCCTAAAGATGTGTTGCCTCTCACTGGGACACAATTCTATCTCCATTGGTTGTATTTTGGTGCCATGTTCAGGAGCCATTCTTTTTGAGTGAACCGATATAATATCTGTGGCCATGGATTTGACCATCCAAGGCATCAATTCCCCACATTGGTGGGCAGCACGGTAGCACAAGTGGATAGCACTGTGGCTTCACAGCGCCAGGGACCCAGGTTCGATTCCCGGCTTGGGTCACTGTCTGTGCGGAGTCTGCACGTTCTCCCCGTGTCTGCGTGGGTTTCCTCCGAATGCTCCGGTTTCCTCCCACAGTCCAAAGGTGTGCAGCATAGGTGGATTGGCCATGCTAAATTGCCCTTAGTGTCCAAAAAAATTAGGAGAGGTTATTGGGTTATGGGGATCGGGTGGAAGTGAGGGCTTAAGTGGGTCGGTGCAGACTCGATGGGCTGAATGTCCTCCTTCTGCACTGTGTGCTCTATTACATTGTGTCTGAAATTAGTACAGCTGAAAGGTGTAATGTATCTTCATATGATTCGGGACCATGCATTGGCACCAGCCAATGCATTTACCCAGTGAGTAATATTCAATTGATAGCCCAATTCCTTTTCACTGACTATCGCTACCAAACTTTGGTCAGCTGAAATTTAAAAGTAATTCATGTGTGAAGCTCTGTGAGATGTATCAATATGATAGAGAGGTGCTTAAAACGCAAGCATTATTATAACAAGTTTGTTATAACAAGCCAAAGACAAAATGCTCATGCCTGACATTCACGGGAGGCGTTGTGGTACAGACCCAGAGTCACACTCTGGGGACATGGGTTCGAATCCCACCATGACAAAAGATGAAATTTGAATTCAATAAAAAATCTGGAATTGAAAGCCTAAAGGTGCCCATGAAACGATTGTCATAAAAACCCATATAGTTCACTAATGTCCTTTAGGGAAGGAAGTCTGTCATCGTACCTGGCCTGACCTACGTGTGTGAAAAATGTGCTTGTGCACAAAGCTCTGCCTTTGAGAATGGCAACCAGGTTATGTTGCGAGATTAGTTATAGCTCAGTGCTCAGTATATCTCCTGTACGTTGAATATGTTGTATTGTTTAGCTGCCACTACAGAAGAGCTGGTATTTGAAAGTGAAATAAACCGGGAACTGCTATGGGAAAATTCCAGTCCATAAGTCAAATGCCTCCACACAAGGTAGGGTAAAGTCAGCCCAGGAATCACTGGTACGCTGTTAACACCAGGCGTACAATGAGTTGGGAAAAAGGACCCTCTCATGAAGAAACATTGGGAATGTCCCAAGAAAATTTCAGAAAAAATGCAAGATATCGTCATTCATATATATCACAGGGCAAGAGAGAGAGAGCTTTTCCAGAGATCTACTGCATGAAGAAACAGGCAGACTGGATTTTTTTTTTTTTATTTATTGGATGTGAGTGTCGCTGGCTGGGGCCAGCATTTGCTGCCCATCCCTAATTGCCCTCGAATTGAGCGGTTTCCTAGGTTATTTCGGAGGCCATTTAAGAGTCAACCACATTGCTGTGGATCTGGAGCCACATGAAGGCTGACCAGGCAAGGGTGGCAGATTTCCTTCCCTGAAGGACAGTACTGAACCTGATGGGATTTTACGACAAAAATGGTTTCACGATCATCATTAGACTTTGAATTCCAGATTTTTTCTTGATACATATTTCATCATCTGCTGTGGTGGGGTTTGAACCCCCAAGTCGCCCCAGGGCCTCCCCGTATGGACAACATCAGAATTGGCACCATCCATCATCACAGAATTCAACGTTTTCCCATAACTGGACAACTCCAGGTGAACTCAGGCTAAAAGAAACTGCAGCAACACCTTGCATTTGTTTGTAGCCATGTCACAGGTAGCACCTCACACAAACTTGAGGAAAACAGAAGCCAAACTGAAGCAGTACCGGTGATTTAAAAAGCGTGGTCAAAGAGATACATTTTAAGCACAAGGTTGGAAAACGAAGAGGTGGAGGTGTTGAGGGGGAAATTCCAGAGAGTGCCTGAAAGGGCCGTCAATGGTGGGGTAAAGGACGGAAAACGCATTAGTGGCAGAGTCAGAGGAGTGGACATTACAAAAGGGACAGGATGAGGTTAGAGACACAGGCAAGGCAAAGAGGAATTTCATCTCCATTTCATAAAACACATCTCTTCGCCCCCAGAGGTAGTGGTGTGAAGTGAATTATTAACTGATGGTGGGGGAGGAAGAGGAAGCTGTCCTAACAGCTTGATTTGCCAGCCATTCCTTCACTACCGCAAATACGCAGATGAGTTGTTTTGCGGAAGATTATGCAGGATGAAAGAGGGCGTTTAAATCACTCCTTTCCGTTTACTGGTGGAGGATTACTGTTCACAATAACAGCTATTGACTGCACTGCTTGCAATTGTAATCTAATTGTGCTGCTTTGATCTGCATTCAAGTGTTATTGTGTTGCAAATCTCTAATTGGAGTAAGCAGATAATTCTGCAGTATTGCTGTGATGATTGACGGCCAGCGATTTGAGCTACCAGCCAAATGATGGGAGCTGCGTCTAAATTGTCTTTACATTAGTTTAGTGGCGTGCCGGAGGCTGCTGGCTCTTCAAACTGCATTGGTCAACACACTCAAAATAACCTGATAGATTTACCACTGGCTGTGCAGCAGACATAAATCAGGAGCTAACAGCATCAGTTAACACAATGTTACAGCAGCGAGCTTTCTGCTGGCATTTGTCTCGCTGAGATGTAACGTTACAGCAGCCCTGAACAAGCTGTTCAAATCTCTAGATTCTGTTCCAATCTTCCGTGCAAAGGGTGGCTTCCACAGTCAAGCCCTCACTCCCCGTGGAGGAAAGCATCACCTTGCTGGCAAGTAAGGCCATATATCATGGGGTGAACGTTGCCTCATTTATAATCAACGCATTCAAGCTTGGATTCCTTCCATCTGCGAGAGATGATGGGAATGCAGCGCAGCCTCAAACTTTGGTGAGGTCCAAGAGATTTATTAAAATTAATTTACAGGCTAGGGGCTTCGCTGGCTAGGCTAGCATTTATTGCCCATCCCTAGTTGCCCTTGAGCAGGTGGTGGTGAGGTTCCTTCTTGAACCACTGCAGTACCTGTGGTGTAAATACACCCACAGTGCTTTTGGGAGGGAATTCCAAGATTTTTACCAAGCGACAGTGAAGGAACAGCAATATATTTCCAACTCAGGATGGTGAGTGGCGTGGAGGGAAACGTCCAGATGGTCGGGTTCCCTTGTGCTTCTGCTCTTGTCCTTCAAGATGGTAGTGGTTGTGGGTTTGGAGGTCCTGCCTAAGGAACCTTGGTGAGTTCCTGCAGTGCATCATGTTGTTGGTACACACGTTGCCACTGTTTGTTGGTGGTGGAGAGAGTAAATATTTGGGGAATGGGGAGCAATCAAGTGGGCTGCTCTGACCTGGGTGATGTCAAACTTTTTGAGTGTTGTTGGAGCTGCACTCATCCAGGCAAGTGGAGAGCATTCCATTACACTCCTGACTTGTACTTTGTAATGAGGAGCAGGCTTTGGGGAGTCAAGAGGCGAGTTACAACCTGGCCTTTGACCTGCTCTAGTAGCCACAATATTTATATGGCTAGTCTAGTTCATTTTCTGGTCAATGGTAACCCGCGGGATGCTGATAATGAGGGATTCTGCAATGGTAATGCCATTGAATGTCATGGGGATTTCTGATACTCTAGCCACCCAAGTCGTCTGCCATTCACCTGATTCAAGGTGAAGAGTTTGAGAAGTCTAATGACAGAAGTGGCAGAAGTATTGAATTACTTCGCCTCAGTTTTACGTCAAGGTTTTAAAAATTCATTTATGGGATGTAGGCTAGCATTTATTGCCCACCCCTAGTTGCCCTTGAGCAGGTGGTGGTGAGCTGCCTTCTTGAACCACTGCAGTACATATGGTATAGGTACATCCACATTGCTGTTAGGGAGGGTGTTCAAAGATCTTTACCCAGTGACACTGAAAGAACGGTGATACATTGCCAAATGAGGGTGGTGAGTGGCTTGGAGGGGAACCTCCAGGTGGTGGTGTTTCCAAGTATCTGCTGCCTTTGCTCTTCAGTCATGGGTTTGGAAGGTGCTGTCTGAAGATAATAATGATTTGGACTCAGATGTTCCATAGGAGTGGGATACTGCAGAGGTGGCAGCTATATTTCTTCTATACAAGAGAAAGAACAAAGAAAATTACAGCACAGGAACAGGCCCTTCGGCGCTCCCAGCCTGCACCGATCCAGATCCTTTATCTAAACCTGTCTTCTATTTTCCAAGGATCTACTTCCCTCTGTTCCCCGCCTGTTCATATATCTGTCTAGATGCATCTTGAATGATGCAATCGTGCCCGTCTCTACCACCTCCGCTAGCAAAGCGTTCCAGGCACCCACCACCCTCTGTTTTAAAAAACTTTCCACGCCCATCTCCCTTAAACTTTCCCCCTCTCACCTTGAAATCATGACCCCTTGTAATTGACACCCCCACTCTTGGAAAAAGCTTGTTGCTATCCACCCTGTCCGTACCTCTCATAACTTTGTAGCCATCAATCAGGTCCCCCCTCAACCTCCGTCTTTCCAACGAAAAAAATTCTAATCTGCTCAACCTTTCTTCATAGCTAGCACCCTCCATACCAGGCAACATCCTGGTGAATCTCCTCTGCACCCTCTCTAAAGCATCCACATTCTTCTGGTAATGTGGCGACCAGAACTGCACGCAGTATTCCAAATGTGGCCTAACCAAAGTCCTACACAACTGTAACATGACCTGCCGACTCTTGTACTCAATACCCTGTCCGATGAAGGCAAGCATGCTGTATGCCTTCTTGACCACTCTGTCGACCTGCGTTGCCACCTTCAGGGTACAATGGACCTGAACTCTCAGATCGCTCTGCACATCAATTTTCCCCAGGACTCTTCCATTGATCGTATAGTCCGCTCTTGAATTAGATCTTCCAAAATGCATCACCTCGCATTTGCCTGGATTGAACTCCATCCGCCATTTCTCTGCCAACTCTCCAATCTATCTATATTTTGCTGTATTCTCTGACAGTCCTCCTCGCTATCTGCAACTCCACCAATCTTTGTATCATCTGCAAACTTGCTAATCAGACAACCTATACCTTCGTCCAGATCATTTATGTATATCACAAACAACAGTGGTCCGAGTACGGATCCCTGTGGAACACCTTTCTCCATTTTGAGACACTCCCTTCCACCACTACTCTCTGTCTCCTGTTGCCCAGCCAGTTCTTTATCCATCTAGCTAGTACACCCTGAACCCCATACAACTTCTCTTTTTCCATCAACCTGCCATGGGAAACTTTATCAAACGCCTGACTGAAGTCCGTGTATATGACATCTACAGCCCTTCCCTCATCAATTAACTTTGTCACTTCCTCAAAGCATTCTATTAGGTTTGTAAGACATGACCTTCCCTGCGCAAAACCATGCTGCCTATCACTGATAAGTCTTTTTTCTTCCAAATATGAATAGATCCTATCCCTCAGTATCTTCTCCAACAGCTTGCCTACCACTGACGTCAAGCTCACAGGTCTATAATTCCTTGGATTATCCCTGCTACCCTTCTTAAACAAAGGGACAACATTTGAAATTCTCCAGTCCTCCGGAACCTCACCTGTGCTCAAGGATGCTGCAAAGATATCTGTTAAGGCCCCAGATATTTCGTCCCTCGTTGCCCTCAGTAACCTGAGATAGATTCCATCCGGACCTGGGGACTTGTCCACCTTAATACCTTTTAGAATACCCAAAACTTCCCCCTTCTTTATACCGACTTGAACTAGAGTATATAAACATCCATCCCCAGTCTCAACATCTGTCATGTCCCTCTCCTTGGTGAATACCAATGCAAAGTACTCATTAAGAATCTCACCCATTTCCTCTGACTCCACGCATAAATTCCCTCTTTTGTCTTTGAGTGGGCCAATCCTTTCTCTAGTTACCCTCTTGCTCCTTATATACGAATAAAAGGCTTCGGGATTTTCCTGAACCCTGTTAGCCAAAGATATTTCATGACCCCTTTTAGCCCTTTTTATTGCGCGTTTGAGATTTGTCCTACTTTCCCGATATTCCTCCAAAGCTTCATAAGTTTTAAGTCGCCTAGATCTTATGTATACTTCCTTTTTCATCTTAGCTAGTCTCACAATTCCACCCGCCATCCATGGTTCCCTAATCTTGCCATTTCTATGCCTCATTTTCACAGGGACATGTCTGTCCTGCACTCTAATCAATCTTTCCTTAAAAGACTCCCACATTTCAAATGTGGATTTACCCTTAAACAGCTGCTCCCAATCCACATTCCCTAGCTCCTGCCGAATTTTGTTATACTTGGCCTTTCCCCAATTTAGCACTCTTCCTTTAGGACTACTCTCGTCTTTGTCCATGAGTATTCTAAAACTTATGGAATTGTGATCGCTATTCCCAAAGTAATCACCGACTGAAACTTCAACCACCTGGCCGGGATCATTCCCCAATACCAGGTCCAGTATGGCCCCTTCCCGAGTTGGACTATTTACATACTGCTCTAAAAAACTCTCCTGGATTCTCCTCACAAATTGTGCTCCATCTAAGCCTCCAACACTACATGAGTCCCATTCAATGTTGGGGAAGTTAAAATCTCCCATCATGACCACCCTGTTGCTCTCACAATTTCTATAATCTGTATACATATTTGTACCTCTACTTCACACTCGCTTTTGGGAGGCCTGTAGTGAAGTCCCAACAATGTTACTGCACCCTTCCTATTTCTTAACTCTACCCATATTGCCTCAGTGCTCGAATCCTCCATCGTGCCCTCCTTAATCACAGCTGAGACATCATCTCTGACCAGTAATGCAACTCCTCCACCCCTTTTACCTCCCTCTCTATCCCTCCTGAAGCATCTATACCCTGGGATATTTAGTTGCCAGTCTGGCCCTTCCCTCAACCAAGTCTCAGTAATACCAATAACATCATATTCCCAGGTACTAATCCAAGCCCTAAGTTCATCTGCCTTACCTGCTACACTTCTCGCATTAAAACAAATGCACCTAAGACCACCTGTCCCTTTGCGTTCATCATCTCTTCCCTGTCTATTCTTCCCCTTAGTCACATTGAGTTTATTATCTAGTACCTTGCGGGCTTTAGTTGCTGCCTCTTTATTGACCTCTAACTTCCTAATCTGGTTTCCATCCCCCTGCCACATTAGTTTAAAACCTCCCCAACAGTGTTAGCAAAAGCACCCCCTAGGACATTGGTTCCTGTCCTGCCCAGGTGTAGACCATCCGCTTTGTAATGGTTCCACCACCCCCAGAACCGGTTCCAATGTCCCAAAAATCTGAACCCCTCCCTCCTGCACCATCTCTCAAGCCACGTATTCATTCTGACTATTCTTGAATTTCTACTCTGACTGTCTCGTGGCACTGGTAGCAATCCTGAGATTACTACCTTTGAGGTCCTACTTTTTAACTTATCTCCTAACTCCCTAAATTCTGATTGTAGGACCTCATCCCATTTTTTACCTATATCGTTGGTGCCTATATGCGCCACGACAACTGGCTGTTCACCCTCCCCCCTTCAGTATGTCCTGCAGCCGATCTGAGACATCCCTGACCCATGCACCCAGGAGGCAACATACCATTCGGGAGTCTCGTTTTCGACCACAGAAACACCTGTCTACTCCCCTTACGATTGAATCCCCTATGACTATAGCCCTGCCAGTCTTTTTCCTGCCCTTCTGTGCAGCAGAGCCAGCCATGGTGCCTTGAGCCTGGCTGCTACTGCCTTCCCCTGGTGAGTCATCTCCCCCAACAGTATCCAAAACGGTATACCTGTTTTGGAGGGAGATGACCGCAGGGGACACCTGCATTGCCTTCCTGCTCCTTCTCTACCTTTTGGTCGCCCATTCCCTGTCTCCCTCATCAATCCTAATCTGCGGTACGACCAACTCACTGAACGTGCTATCCACGACCTCCTCAGCATCGCGGATGCTCCAAAGTGAGTCCATCTGCAGCTCCAGAGCCGTCATGCGGTCTAACAGGAGCTGCAGCTGGACACACTTCCCGCACATGAAGGAGTCAGGGGCATCGGCCGCGTCCCTGAACTCCCACATTGAGCACGAGGAGCATAACACGGGAAGATGGAACAAAATTTGGCAACGATAGAAACAATTAACTTAATATCAATGGTAGGAAAGATACTCATAGGTTTATCTTAAACTTAACAATAGAAGAGCATCTGTAGACTTAAAATGTTATTTTGAAAATGTCACCATGGATACAGAAAGGATAAGGTCATGATTATCTCTCCTGATAGATTCCTTTGTAAAGATCTACAAGGGTAATTCAGCAGGTGTTATACCCTTGGATTTCCAAAAGACTTTCAAAAAAGATAGCAAATGGTATGCACATGGCAAAGGTTCTGGCTTGGGGGCAGCAGACAAATAAATGAATGGATGGAATGATTTTGTTTTGAGGACAAATAAGTAAATGTTAAATATTTTCAGATGATACCAAACTGGAAGATATAACTAGCACCTACCACAGATCTAAGACCTCACACTATATTTTTATGATATATACACCAACATAGCTACTTCCAAACATTTTTAAAACTGGACAAAGATTTTAAAAAGGCTAAACCTATGTGTGAACAAATATGAACAAAAGGAACATCCTGATTGCGGCCCTCGAAGTATGAGCTAATCGAGCAGTATTGAAAAACATTGCACTTTATCATCCCTGAAGAGCCACTAATGACACTGAGTGGCAGAAACCAAATGCAAAGGGAATTATACAAAGGCCATCTACATTTCCTGAGCTAGGCCGAGCCAACAGAGACTACCAGTCTGCTAGGACAAAGGACCTTCCACCTTTCCTTTCAAATTCTGAATGGTAGCAATATTAACAATCTCAAAATGTCAGACAAAGGAATATACATCCTTTGTCAAAGCCAAAGTGCAAAGTCTTATGTTATGACCCTCCAGCTGGAAGAACCTGTAACACTGTCTTTCTGTACTGCCGATCAATCTGTCATTTTCCATCTTGCAAGCAGCAATTCAGAACAAGGGCTCTGTCAGAATTGCATGCCTGGTCCCTCAATACTCTGGGCGGGATTCTCCGGTCCCAGAGTCACGTTTTTCTCAGCGGCCCACTTTTCGCTGGCAGCAGGATTCTATATTCCCACCACTTGTCAATGGGATTTCCCATTGAAGCCACCCCACACCGCCAGGAAACCCATGGGCAGGGATGCACTGCCTGTGAAAAACGTGAATCACAATGGCCGGAGAATTCCAGTCTCAGTTTCTACTGGAACCTCTGAACTTCTGTGCCATCACATACCATACAAGACTAATTCATCTCTACATGCCCACTCATCATGAAAATAAGCTCTACTGGAAAAGTGAATTATCCAGCATCAGTTTTCAGTCTGCCAATCTCTATGAAAGACTGCCCCATTTGATTTTGATTCTGGACTTTGGGCTCACATGAAACAATAATTCTTTATTCTGTGGCCTTTGTCCTCATTCCCATCCCCAGTAGGCAAATTATATCAGTTAAAAGCTAATTCAAAGCTCATAGAAGGGCAAGGTTGAGATACTTTAAGGGGCAAACAGGTCACTGGTTTCATCAATACAACGTCCCTTTTAAGCACACAAGGTGACTGTGGGAAAATACACTCCATTCTGAACTCCAAGTGAATATTTGTGGATGACTCCTCAGGAGTCCCCCCCAAATGATTGTTGCCTAAGAGTTTCTAAACTCCACTACCAAAAACATGCCTTAAATTTTCTCTCATAATTATAATGCTTTCGCTTGGCGGTTTGCATTCTGAAATCCAGACCAGGGGCGAAATTCTCCTACCCGCCCCGCCACATTTCTGCCCCGACCGGCCGGCGGGAGTCTCCGTAACACCGGCCGGTCAATGGGGTTTCCCATTGTGGGGCAGCCCCACGCCATCGGGAAACCCCCGGGCGCCGGCAAAACGGAGACTCCCGCCGGTGGAGAATGACGCCCATAGTGTTTCAAATGACACTTCTAAACATGGCTTCCACTCTATTCCAGTCCAGGATTGTACACCAACCCCTTTAGGATTTATTTGCCTAAACTGCTCACAATTGCTTTATCTCTTGATTCCAAATTATTAAAATGGTATCAGACATTTGTTTTTATCTTTGAAGTCTGTTCTCCCACTTTAAGTCTGGTTACTACAATTATCTCTTTAACTCAGTGCACATTTTTTACTCTTCCTTGAATTCTTCTGAGCAATACCTTTGTCTCTGTTCACTTAACTTCAAGTGCCTTAAACATTCTTTCTGTCCCAATTCCCTGGTTATCTGGACTGCAACTTGTACTTTAGGAAGCTTGCATCTTCGCAACTCCCATCCTATCCAATCTTTCTTCTGGCAGAATTAAGAGATTTCACTCCCTGAGATCTTGGGCAGGATTCTTCGACAGGGTCTGGCGTGAATCCCACCCCGCCGGTTGCCGAATTCTCCGGCACCAGATATTCGGCGGGGGTGGGGATCGCGCCGCGCCGGTTGGCGGGCCACCTCCGGCGATTCTCCGGCCCGCGATGGGCCGAAGTCCCGCTGCTGGAATGCCTGTCCACCCGGCGAGAATCAAACCACCTCTCTTACCGGCGGGACAAGGCGGCGCGGGTGGGCTCCAGGGTCCTGGGGGGGGGCACGGGGCAATCTGGCCCCAGGGGGTGCCCCCACGGTGGCCTGGCCCGCTACCGGGTCCCACCGATCCGCGGGCGGGCCTGTGCCGTGGGAGCACTCTTTTCCTTCCATCTTCGCCATGGTCTCCACTATGGCGGAGGTGGAAGAGACCCCCTCCACTGCGCATGCGCAGGGATGCCGTGAGTGGCCGCTGACGCTCCCGCGCATGCGCCGCACGACAAAGACATTTCCGCACCAGCTGGTGGGGCACCAAAGGCCTTTCCCGCCAGCTGGCGGGGTGGAAGTCAGTCCGGCGCGGGCCTAGCCCCTCAAGGTGAGGGCTCGGCCCCCCAAGGTGTGGAGAATTCCGCACCTTTGGAGCGGCGCGATGCCGGACTGATTCGCGCCGTTTTTGGCGCCGGTCAGCGGACATCGCACCGATTGCGGAGAATCCCGCCCCTTGTCTCCAACTGCCCACAAATTCAGCTAAAACTAAAACTTAAAAGCTTCTCTAACTTAAAAGGCCCCAGTTGCTAAACAACACTGTCTCCCTCTGCAGCCTATTTGTTTACTCTTGGCAGCTTAGCCCTCTCTAAATACAATAGAAATACAGTTGGAACTTAATCAACCCCACACATGCAAATACCTTTATCCAGCATGAAAATAACTTTAGATTTTATCCTTTCAGAAAACATTAAATTAAACACACTTAAAACTATACGTTATTTCTAATATTTACCAATACAGATATGAATACCTTAAAACTATCATTGTTTTCCTAACAGTCGAGCCAACACCAGACCTACTTGTCTCAGACTGAATGATAGACATTCGGCTGCAATCAATATTCTCCAGCACCAAAGCCTCAATTAGCTCCTCCTGAAAGAATCTGAGGAGTGCTTGTACGCTCTTGGGTGCTGTTACATGCTATTCCATTTTCAATATATTCAGCTACAGAAAACCTTTGTACAAATCTGACACCACTCTGACATCCTAATAGGTCTGATTGATTCTTTGTAACGGGTGAATTAACAGCTTTTGATATTAATGGGGTCTGTTTCCGGATGTTGCCACAATGCCAGTTTCAGATCTTACTCCCCACTTAATGCTGATCAGGAATCAGGGTTTCAGGTGCTCAGGGAACCTGAGCTAATATCCGCCTCTGTACTTACTGCCGTCGGTCCTTTTCCTCATGTTATTTGTTTTTCTCTATGGGTGACAAGAGTGACTGAAGCCCCTCAAGCGAAGGTCATTTTCATCATCCTCCCATCCCCACCATTTCTATGGTCACGTTTACACCAGTACTGATCGATTCTGCTATTGTCTGCATCTAAAACCCCTGGAGAGAATGGGGAATGGAAAAAGAGCAGGGTAGAGGGATTAATTGTTTGGCCCTTTCGTAGAGCAAGCTACAGCATAATTTCTTCCTTGGTGGTGCCTCAGAGGGATGTGTAAACACTTTAGAACAGGTCGTTATTACGAGGGAGGAAGTGTTAGGTGTGTTAAAAAGCATCAAGGTAGACAAATCCCCACGGCCAGGGGGCATCTATCCCAGAGTACTGAGGGAGACAAGAGATGAAATCGCTGGGCCTCTGACAGAAATATTTGTGTCCTCATTGGCCGTTTACGCCAGTTATTTAAGAAGGGTTGCAAGGATAATCCGGGTAATTATAGGCCAGTGAGCTTGACGTCAGTGAGAGTGAAATTGTTGGAAAAGATTCTCAGAGATAGGGGGCTGGATTCTCCGCACCCCGACGCCGTAATCGCGTCCGCCACCGGGGCGGAGAATCCATTTCCGCGCATGGAATCAGGACTGGTGCTGGTTCCTCGATTCTCTGGCCCCCGAAAAGTGGCGTACTATCCGAGTACGCCGCGCTGCGAATGCCCTACCTGCTGCCATTGCCAGAGGCCCGCCCTGCTATTCTCCGCCCACAACCGGCCGAAGTCCCGACGGCGTGGCTCTAACATGGTCCCAGCCGTTCGGGATACTCGCATGGCGGCGGTGGACTCAGTCCGCGGCCGCCATTGTCGGGGGCAGGCCAATCGGAGGGCAGGGGGGACCTCATACGGGACCGGGCTATTTTTGGACGGGGGGGTCCGGTCGGCCCATGGCTGATCAGAGGCATATTTACACAGTCCTGCATCGCGGTCTGAGTCCACCATGGAGCACGGTGCAGCCGCTGGAGGCCGCTGCCGTGCGCATGCACGGCCTCTGACCCGGAAGTGCGGGGGCCCGTATCTGCAGCTGGAGCTGCGAGTTTCACAATGGGTCCCTGCTAGCCCCCGCAGGGCTGTGAATATGTGGCCCTTTGACTCCAGTTTTTCTGGCGTAAAAGGCTGCAGGTTTCACGACGGCATGGGGACATAGTCTCTGAAACAGAGAATCCATCCCAGGATCTATGCACATTTGGAAGTGAATGATATTATTAGCGACAGACAGCATGTTTTTGTACGCGGGAGGTCATGTCTCACTAACTTGATTGAATTTTTTGAGGAGGTGACAAAAGTGATTGACGAGGGAAGGGTTGTGGATGTTGTCTACATGGACTTTAGTAAATCATTTAATAAGATCCCTCATGGCAGACTGGTGCAAAAGTACTGATCACATGGGGTCAGGGGTGAACTAGCTGGATGGATCCAGAACTGGCTTGGCCATCGAAGACAGAGGGTAGCAGTGGAAGTGTTTAAGCTCAAAAATTATGTTACAATTATATAGAACGTTGGTTAGGCCACATTTGGAATATTATGCCCAATTCCTCGCACCGCACTACCAGAAGAACATGGAGGCTTTGGAGAGAGTACAGAAAAGGTTTACCAGGATGTTGCCTGGTATGGAGGGTATTAGCTATGAGAAGAGATTGAATATACTGAGATTGTTCTCCTCAGAGAGACGGAGGCTGAGGGGCGACCTGATAGAAGTTTATACAATTATTAGGGGGTGTAGATAGGGTGAACAGTTGAAGGCTTTTTCACAGGGCGGAAATGATAATTACAAGGGGCACAAGTTCAAGGTGAGGAGGAAAAGTTTAGTGGAGATGTGCAGGGGTAGTTTTTTACACAGAGGGTGGTGGTGGCCTGGAATGCACTGCCAAGTGAGGTGGTTGAGGTAGATACGTTAGTGACCTTTGAGACTTACCTGGATAGGCACATGAACAGACGGGGTATAGAAGGATACAGGTGATTGGTCTGGATAGGACACATGATCGGCGCAGTCTTGGAGGACCGAAGGGCGTGATCCTGTGCTGTATTGTTCTTTGTTCTATGCTGTATTACTCTTTGATTCTATGAGAGACCTGCAGCTATACTCATGGATACCCACTTTCTCACAGCTGCTGAAGCCTCAGGTGCTTTGTGGGTTGGGTGGGGGCACTCAGTAAAATTCAATATATTCTTCACCCTGAAATCAGTACCCCTGAGATCCTGCAGCTCAGAAAGCTTCAATCAGGGTTCCACAGCTGCTGCTCTGATGGAGCACTCAATGAATTTGACTGCAGGAAGAATGAGGCAGAGGGCTAGGAGGGCACCCTCTCACCTCAGTACCTGAGCAACACTTGGACTGAAATCACAGGAGCTCATTTTTACTAAATTGCTCCAAATTTCAAATTGATGTCCATCGCTGAACCCCCATCTATGGCATCCTTGGGGTTACCATTGACCAGAATCTGAACTGGACCAGACATATAAATACTGTGTCTACAACTCAACTCCTGACCGCCTCAAAACCTGTCCACCATCTCCAAGTCACAAGTCGATTGTGAGGGAATATTCTGGGTGTGTGCAGCTCCACAACAGTCAAGCGAACAGGTGCCGGAATGTGGCGACAAGGGGCTTTTCACAGTAACTTCATTTGAAGCCTACTTGTGACAATAAGCGATTTTCATTTCATTTTTCTTTTTTTTTCAGCACTGTCCAAGACAAAGCAGCACGTTTGACTGGCACTCTATCCCCCAACTTAAACATTCACTCCATCCCCCACAATGCACATTAGTAGCAGTGAGTACCATTTACAAGATGCACTGCAGCAACTAACCAAGGTCTCATCGACAGAACCTTCCAAACCTTTGACGTCTGTCATATTGTGTACAGAATATGAGTTTTTTATGTTGCAGTGATGGTGACACATTGATGAGACCTTGAGGCTTGTGTGTTTCTTCATAAACAACTTTATTGGTAGGTTTTAACTATTTCCAGTTCCAACTATGGTCTTGCATGCGGTTGCTACCAATGTACAGCTAGCTGCTTGCAGCATCCTATTTTAGACTGCCCTCCAACCATGTGACTACATTCACCACAATGTGGATGGTGTCACTCTGCAGTCCCATGTTAACTGTTGCCCTGCTGAGCACTTTACATTATAATACATGCAGGCACATATCATCCCAGTTCTGCCATCTCGATGGACAAGAGAAGCAGGTACAGTGGAATACCACCACCTGCAGGTTCCTCTCCAAGAAGGAGTGTGATTCAAGCAGATCATTATTGCTTTTCCAAATGGGTACCCAAAATGGGAAAAACATATCCTCATTATAATTTCAAATTTTTCTATTTTATTACATGTTCAAGCATCGTTCTAGACTTCTCGCGATCACTGCAAATCTCAATGAAATTAATCACTGAATTGTACAACATTGAAAGAGGCTATTTGTCCCACCCTTGGCTACTGCTGGCACCTGGCTTAACCCTTCTGTGTTCCTCTTGACCATTAGCCCTGCATTGAAATGTTTCAGTGGTAAGACTGGGCAAAACTGAAATTCAAATCCTGCTATCTGATAGCTGGGCATCCAGAACAACTAATAAAACAGAGCTTTGGCAATATGACCTACAGATTGCCAGTGAGCTAATTGCATCAATCATTGTATCTGATGCTGAAACCTCAAGGTAATAAACCACAGGTACTTTGATCAAAAAACATAAGATAATATGTGAGCCTCTAGCCACCTCATTGGACAATATGGGAAAGCTGTTTCAGGGAACCACTCCCAGTGCATAATTCAAGTCAACTACCAGCCGAGGTCTGTCTGAGCAACAGCAAAACACAGGACACATTGGAGGTTCTTTGCAGTGGAGAATACAGCAGATGGAAGGCATGGTCTGATTGCTTGTTTCATCCCAAGCATTGCCTGTCATTCAATTGTCTATTGGGTCAATTAGGTTGCAGAAGGTAAGACTTCATCATGCATGGCATTGAAAGACATTGTACACAGAGGTAAACGGACTGAGAAGTAATGGATTTGTGTTCAGAGAAACTGGATCAGAGAGTAGGTCCTGCTATGTCACAGTCAGAGTCACAGAGTTTTACAGCACAGAACAAGGCCCTTGAGCCCATCGTGCCTCCACCAGCCATCACACACCTATCTATTTCAATCCATTAACAGCACTTGCGCTGTAGACATGTATGTTATGGCCTTTCAAGTGCTCATCTAATGCTTCTCAAATGTCGTGAGGGATCCCGCCTCTACCACCCTTTCAGGCAATAAGTTCCAGATTCCTCTGGGTGAAGAAGATTTTCCCTAAATCCCCTCCCCCTTACCTTAAACCTATGCCATCAGGTTACTGACCCCTCTACTAAGGAGAAAAGCTTCTTCCTATGTACCCTATCTGCATCCCTCAATCAGGTCCCAACTTCTCTGCTCTAAGAAGAACAATCCCAGTCTAACCAGCCTCTCTTCATAGCGGAAACACTCCAGCCCAGGCAACATCCTGGTGAATCTCCTCTGCGCCCTTTCTAGTACAATCACATTCTTCCTAAATGTGACGACCAAAACTGCACACAGTAGCTGTGACCTAATTTTATACTGCTCAATCTTAACCTCATTTTTCAATTTCAGTATTTGATTGGTCCATATATTTGTTATGGGAGGAATAATTAGCAACATTACAAGTTGTCTCGGACTTCCGCATTAAAGAGTCGTTCAAAGACACCATTGAGGAGGCGTTGGACCCAATACGAGAGCAACTGGGCTAAATGGCCAAAGCTGTGAAGGAGGAAGGGGATATGCTGGTGTGAAGGAGGCCCTGTCAAGGCATGAAGGTCAGTTTGCCTCGTTGGAAGCTGAAATGCTGCTCGTGGGGAAGAGGAATAAGGCCTGAAGGCTGAAGTTGAGGATCTGGAAAACAGGTCGCGGTGTCTGATTCTCAGAGTGGTGGGTTTGCCGGAGGGCCCGAGACCAAGTGTGTATTTTGCGGAGAGGATTGGTGGGAGGGTTTGCCCTCTGGAATTGGACAGGGCTCATCGGGATCTGCATCAGGAGCCACGGCCAAATGAGCCTCCACGGGCGGTTTTCAGAGGAAGGAGCAGGTCCTGGAGTGGGCCAAGAGGAATTGGCACGTTGACTGGGACAGGCACAATGCCCATTTATCAACACACTGGCACCGAGCTGACAAAGCGGTGGGTGGCGTTTAATAAGGCAAAGGCAGTACTGTACAACAAGGGTGTGCAGTTCAGGGTGATGCATCCTGTGAGACTGAGAGTCAGGATGGACTCGAAAGATCATTATTTTGACACGCCGGAGCAGGCAGGGGCCTTCATCGAAGATAAAGGACTGGAACTGGCTTGAGGAGGGCTGGTGAGATTGAGTATGTGAAAGTCAGGTCGGGTTAGTTGTAAATATTGTGTTATGTCTTTGTTCTTATTGTTCATGGAGGTTGGCGGAGGGATCTTTCTTGATGCCAGGGGCATGGGGATGGTAAAGTGGTTGGATTGATATGGTGATTGGAGGGAAAGAGGAGCATGGTAAAGATGCTGCGATTTGCACAAGGGAGTAGGGAGGATGGGCTATGGGATTGGAGTTGTTGGCCTTTCGTGGCCATTGTTTGGATGGGACCTTGGTGGGGGGGAGGCACCTTGACAGCACCAAGGGGATGTCTAGTGAATGTGAGTGGTGTGGGGGAGGGGCTGCGATTTGTTGGGCCAGTTTGCTGAGGTTCGATGAGTCTAGAATATTTGTTTGTGAGGGGGTTAGTTGAGGCGGCAGGCAGTCTGCCAGCTTGGTTGAGAGAACAAAGAACAAAGAAAAGTACAGCACAGGAACAGGCCCTTCAGCCCTCCAAGCCTGCGCCGACCATGCTGCCCAACTAAACTACAATCTTCTACACCTTCCTGGGTCCGTATCCCTCTATTCCCATCCTATTCATGTATTTGTCAAGATGCCCCTTAAATGTCACTATCGTCCCTGCTTCCACCACCTCCTCCGGCAGCGAGTTCCAGGCACCCACTACCCTCTGTGTAAAAAACTTGCCTCGTACATCTACTCTAAACCTTGTCCCTCGCACCTTAAACCTATGCCCCCTAGTAATTGACCCTATAGCCTGGGGAAAAGCCTCTGACTATCCACTCTGTCTATGCCCCTCATAATTTTGTAGACCTCTATCAGGTCGCCCCTCAACCTCTGTCGTTCCACTGAGAACAAACCGAGTTTATTCAACCGCTCCTCATAGCTAATGCCCTCCATACCAGGCAACATCCTGGTAAATCTCTTCTGCACCCTCTCTAAAGCCTCCACATCCTTCTGGTAGTGTGGCGACCAGAATTGAACACTATACTGCAACATGACTTGCCAATTCTTATACTCAGTGCCCCGGCCAATGAAGGCAAGCATGCCGTATGCCTTGACTATCTTCTCCACCTGTGTTGCCCCTTTCAGTGACCTGTGGACCTGTACACCTAGATCTCTCTGACTTTCAATACTCTTGAGGGTTCTAACATTCACTGTATATTCCCTACCTGCATTAGACCTTCCAAAATGCATTACCTCACATTTGTCCGGATTAAACTCCATCTGCCATCTCTCTGCCCAAGTCTCCAAATGATCTAAATCCTGCTGTATCCTCTGACAGTCCTCGTCGCTATCCGCAATTCCACCAACCTTTGTGTCGTCTGCAAACCTAATCAGACCAGTTACATTTTCCTCCAAATCATTTATATATACGACGAACAGCAAAGGTCCCAGCACTGACCCCTGCGGAAAACCACTAGTCACAGCCCTCCAATTAGAAAATCACCCTTCCATTGCTACTCTCTGCCTTCTATGGCCTGGCCAATTCTGTATTCACCTTGCCAGCTCACCCCTGATCCCGTGTGACTTCACCTTTTGTAACAGTCTACCATGAGGGACCTTGTCAAAGGCCTTACTGAAGTCCATATAGACAACATCCACTGCCCTACCTGCATCAATCCTCTTTGTGACCTCGTCGAAAAACTCTATCATGTTAGTGAGACACGGAGGACTTCCGGTGACAGCGGGCGGGAGGCAGCCGCACGTTGGAGGGCTCCCGTTCGGGAACGGCATTGTCGGGGGTTAACGCCCGGTCCTAGGGCCAGCGAAGGCAGTAAAAGTCGGGAGACAGCACAGAGGAGGGGAATGTCAAAGGCCAGCAAAAGAACGGCCGTGAAAAAAGCGGCTGAAAGTCCGTCGGGGAGTGGAAAGGTCACGGCGGGGTCAGTAAAGAAAATGGAGGCTGGAGCACCACGGGAGGCCGCATTGCTTACGGCTGAAGAAATAACTACGGTGATGGCTGCGGAATTCGAAAAGCAGTTTGCAAAATGCATGGAGTCGGTGAGGAAGGAGATGAGGGAGGTTTTGTGTGTGCTGGTGGAGGAGGCGATTTCCCTGGTGATGACAGCGGTGGCGAGCGCAGTGGCGGAGGTGCGAGAGCAAGGGGAGGCACTGAAGGAAGTGGAGGAGACGTTATTGCAGCACGGTGATCAACTTGCCTCGATGGGTAAGGAGATGCGGAAGGTGATGGACATTAACAAGGATCTGCGAGGAAAAATGGAAGACCTGGAAAACAGATCCAGGCGACAGAATTTGAGGATTGTGGGGCTGCCCGAAGGAGTTGCAGGACCGAAGCCAACTGAGTATTTTGGCGCAATGCTGGCAAAACTATTGGGGGAGGGGGAGGATCCCTCCCGATATGAACTGGATCGGGCTCATCGGTCGTGGAGGCCTGTACCAAAGGCGAGTGAGCCGCCAAGGGCAGTGACTCTGTGCTTCCGTAGGTACAGTGTGAAGGAGAAGGTCCTGAGCTGGGCCAAGCAGAAGCGGGTGGTGCAGTGGGCTGGAGCTGGTATACGTGTATACCAGGACTTTACAGTGGAGCTGGCGAGGAGGCAGGCTGCCTTCAACCGGGTGAAGAGGGCACTGTACATTAGCAAGGTCCAGTGCGGCATTGTATATCCAGCGAAGCTGAGGGTGACTTATAAGCTCATGGACTTTTATTTTGGAACAGTGGAAGCAGCGGAGGAGTTTGCAAAGGCAGAAGGACTGTGGCAGAACTGACAAATTGAGAAATGGCCATGTGCCGATGTAACCTCATGACTGTATTTTCTTCTTTTTTGTTTCACTGCATGCAGGTGGAGGGCTAAAGGAGCCAATGTTGTATATATTTGAACAAGGGAAGGGATGGGACTTTCACTCGAAATGAGGGCTCTTTGGGGTGTAGGTGAATATGCGGGGTGTGTGTGCTAAAAGGGGATCTCTGGGCTTTCCTAGGGCCGGGCAAGGGGGAAAGGGACCCGGGCGGAGGCCTCCACGCTGGCCGGTTTAAGCCGGCCAGTGAATGGGAGTGAGGTGGGGGGAGGGGCTGCGGCCATCGGAGCCAGGCAGAACAGGGTCCGAGTGGTCTAGCCGGGGTGGAAAGTTGGGGGGGAAGGAACCGAGGTTGGGAGGAGGAGTTGGACAAGAGGCAGTGGACGGGAGGAGCTGGAGACTTGGGGGTGGGGGGGGGGGGGGGGTGGGGGGTACGACTCTTGGGTATCATGTACGGTATTCTTTTAGAGGTTGGATGGCGTTGAGTGTTGGGGGGGGGGAGTGGACGCTATTGGTTAATGGTGACCATGGGCGATCCCGGACTCCTTTTTCTTTTTCTCCTTTGTTTTTTGTTTCCACCGTGGGAGGATTTGGTTTATTGGATGCATATATTGACAGGTGGGCCGTTGTTTGGGGTGGTGGGAGGATGGGATCGTTGGTATTGTTGCGGGGATTGATTTTGTATTTGTTACCGTTTACTGTTTGTGGTAGGGGTGTAAATTTTTGAAGGAAAATGTGAAAATGTAGAATTAAAAATTTTTTTTTTTTTTAAAGTTAGTGAGACACGACCTCCCCTTCACAAAACCGTGCTGCCTCTCACTAATACGTCCATTTGCTTCCAAATGGGAGTAGATCCTGTCTCGAAGAATTCTCTCCAGTAATTTCCCTACCACTGACATAAGGCTCACCGGCCTGTAGTTCCCTGGATTATCCTTGCTACCCTTCTTAAACAGAGGAACAACATTGGCTATTCTCCAGTCCTCTGGGACATCACCTGAAGACAGTGAGGATCGAAAGATTTCTGTCAAAATCCCAGAGGATGAGTGGCGGCGAGGAGGGAGGGGGTATGGGGGGGGGGGGGGGGAAGGGAGCTAACAGTGACCAGGGGTTTCTTTATTCCACACAATTTGTGGGGCAGGCGGTCATCTTAGGTGGGCCTGGGACCTAGGAACTGGTAGTGAAGGTGTGACGTATCACGGCGATAATGGCTGGAACATGCAAGGCCCGGTGGGAGGGACCATTAAAAAAGGTGAGGGTTTTCCGCATTTAATGAGGTTGGGGGCCGGCATGGTGTTTTTAAAAGAGACCCATTTGCAGATACGGGACCAGACTAGGCTCCGGAAAGCCTGCGTGAGCCAGGTGTTTCACTCGGGCTTTGATAGCAGGGCCGGGGAGGTGGCAATCTTAATCAATAAAAGGGTCCAATTCCAAGTGGAGATGGTCATAGCTAATCAGGGGGGACGGTGTGTGATGGTTGCCGGTATACTAGAGGGCAAGTCAGCGGTCCTAGTGAACGTGTATGTCCCAAACTGGGACGATGAATCATTTATGAAACAGTTGCTGGCTACACTACTGGATCTGGACACCCACCAATTGATTTTGGGGGTGATTTGAACTGTGTGTTGGATCCGAAGGTGGATTGCTGCAAAACAAAGTCAATGATCCCCGTTGGGGAGGCGGAGTTATTGTCTGAGTTTAAGTAGGAGACGGGAAGGGCCGATCCGTGAAGGTTGGTGCATATTGGGGAGAGGGAGTTCTCAATTTTTTGCCTTGGTTCACAAGGTGTATTTCGAGGATTGATTATTTTATTATGAGTCAGACTCTTCTCGCCGGGGTGAAAAAGGCTGAGTACTCGGCAGTGGTTATTTCAGACCTTGCTCCACATTGGGTGGATCTGGTGTTGGAGGTCAGCCAGGAGTGCTGAAGGAGGTGGCGGATAGACTAGGGGCTGCTGTCAGGCCTGAGGTTCTGCGTAAGGATTGCAAGGGCCATATGGGAGAGCATAAGGATAAAGGGATGGTCTCGCCCTCGACTTTGTAGGAGGTGCTGAATGCAGTGATCAGAGGAAAGATCGCAGTGCATAAGGCACGTGTGGATAGAAAGGTGAGGGAGGCACAACAGAAACTGGTGTATGAGATTCTAGAGGTGGATCAGAGATATACGAGGGACCCGACTCAGGAGCTCTTGGCGTGCAGGAAAAAACAGCAAATGCAATTTGACCTGCTGTCCACGGCCAAGGCGGTGCGCCAACTGAGGCGGGTGAAAGGGGAGGTATAGGACTATGAGGAGAAGGCCAGTGTCTCTTGGCTCACCAATAAAGGCCGGATGAGGCAGCCAGGGAGATTGTTCAGGCTAAGGATTCAGAGGGTAGGCTGGCCTCCTCCCCGGAAAAGGCGAATGGATTGTTTAGGGCCTTTTATGAGAGGCTGTATAGGTCGGAGCTGCCAGAGGACGAACAAGGAATGGCAGAGCTCCTGGAGGATTTGGAGTTTCCCAAGGTGGAGGAAGAATTGTGGGAGGATGTGGAGGCACCACTGGGCTTGGAGGAGATTCAGATAGCGTAGAGGCGCATGCAGGCAGGGAAGGCACCGGGGTTGGGTAGGTTCCCAGTGGGATTTTAGAAGAAGTTTTCGGATCAGTTGGGTCCACTGTTGCTGGGCATGTTTATGTGGACTCTTTGGTGAAGGGCGTCCTCCCAGAGACACTGGGGCAGGCATTTATCTCTCCAGTGCTGCCATCATCATTGTTGGAGAGGATCCTCCCCTGTTCGGGGTTGTAGGAGGGCAGTTCGTCCGGCATGTTTGAACAGATCGTAGGGGAAGAGTTGAGTTTGGTTGAAGGTGTAAAGGCTAAATGGGTGGAGCAATTGGGGCCAATACTGGACAAGGAGGTATGGAGTGAAGCATTGAGGAGGGTGAACACCACGTCATCATGTGCGAGACTGAGCCTGGTCCAGTTATCAGTAGTATTTCAAGTGCACCTCACTAAGGCTAGGAAGAGTCAGTTTTTTGAGGGGTGGAGGGTAGGTGTGAGCGCTGTTCGAGAGGGTCTGCAAACCATACAAACATGTTCTCGTCCTGTTCCAAGCTGGTGGGTTTTTGGATGTCCTTTTTCAGCACCATGTCGGCAATCCTAAATATTGAGTTCGAGCCCTGTCCTTTGGGGTTTCAGATGTGCCGGAGCTGCGGACAGGGACAGGGGCTGATGTCATTGCCTTCGCCTTGTTGGTAACGTGGAGGCGGATCCTGTTGTAATGGAGGCGGGCAACGCCACCGAGTATTTTGGCATGGCTAGGGGACCTATCAGTGTTTTTGCACCTCGAGAAAAGCACGGACATGGAGAGCGCGTGAGGTCAGTGCACGTGCCAGGCGTGTGACCTGCTCTCTGCCGCCACCTCTGGTGGGTAGACTACATCGTTCACATTTAAAAGCCGGTCGCAGCCGGCATTCTTAAAATGGGGTCACAGCTGTTGGGTGCTTCTCCCGGATCACGAACGCTATGACCGATCGGTCCGTGACCCTCCCGACACCCGCTGACGAGCCACCTGCAGGTCCCAACCCCCTGTGTGAAAAATCCTGCCCGAACCTACTTCTTTCTTCCCAATTTGCACATATCTTCTGTCTGTTCCAAACTGTTCATGTCACCCCTTAACTAAAATATTTTCCTCTTATCTTACCTACCAGCCTGAGTGAAATTCCATCCAACAGTTGGTAGGTCTAAGTGACCATTGGTCACCAGCTCAGCTACAGTGAAACTACAGCACTCCACAACATAATCAGAAGGTTAAACATCCAATCCAATCCTTTTGCTGCCAATACTCTGCTATTATCAATTATCTTACCATGCTTCCGGTTTCAAATGGGCAATCTCTGTTACATTTTGTGATATCAAGGACTGTAAATGAAAGCCACATTATCCAATTCCTTAAAATGATACACAGTCTGCCTGGGTGCAGTTAAACCATTTAGAATCACAGAACTGTTATGACACAGAAGGAAGCCATTTGGCCCATCATGCCTGCATCAGCCCTCCAAACGAGTATCATGACTTGGGGCCATTCCCCTCCTTTTCCCTGTACCCGTATACATTGATTCTATTTAAGTAATCATCTAATGACCTTTTGAATTCCACAGTTGACCCTGCCTCCACCACACTCCTCAACAGTGCATTCCAGCCCAAAACCATTCATTGTGTACATAGAACATAGAACATTACAGCGCAGTACAGGCCCTTCGGCCCTCGATGTCGCGCCGACATGTGAAACCACTCTAAAGCCCATCTACACTATTCCCTTATCGTCCATATGTCTATCCAATGACCATTTGAATGCCCTTAGTGTTGGCGAATCCACTACTGTTGCAGGCAGGGCATTCCACGTCCTTACTACTCTCTGAGTAAAGAACCTACCTCGGACATCTGTCCTGTATCTATCTCCCCTCAATTTAAAGCTATGTCCCCTCGTGCTAGACATCACCATCCGAGGAAAAAGGCTCTCACTGTCCACCCTATCTAATCCTCTGATCATCTTCTATGCCTCAATTAAGTCACCTCTTAACCTTCTTCTCTCTAACAAAAACAGCCTCAAGTCCCTCAGCCTTCCCTCATAAGATCTTCCCTCCATACCAGGCAACATAAATCTCCTCTGCACCCTTTCCAATGCTTCCACATCCTTCCTATAATGCGGCGACCAGAATTGCATGCAATACTCCAAATGCGGCCGCACCAGAGTTTTGTACAGCTGCAACATGACCTCATGGCTCCGAAACTCAATCCCTCTACCAATAAAAGCTCACACACCGTACACCTTCTTAACAACCCTCTCAAACTGGGTGGCAACTTTCAGGGATATATGTACATGGACACCGAGATCTCTCTGCTCATCCACACTACCAAGAATCTCATCATTAGCCCAGTACTCTGTCTTCCTGTTATTCCTTCCAAAATGAATCACCTCACACTTTTCTGCATTAAACTCCATGTGCCACCTCTCAGCCCAGCGCTGCAGCTTATCTATGTCCCTCTGTAACTTGTAACATCCTTCCGCACTGTCCACAACTCCACCGACTTTAGTGTCATCTGCAAATTTACTCACCCATCCTTCTACGCCCTCCTCCAGGTCATTTATAAAAATGACAAACAGCAGTGGCCCCAAAACAGATCCTTGTGGTACACCACTAGTAACTGGACTCCAGTCTGTACATTTCCCATCAACCACCACCCTTTGTCTTCTTCCAGCTAGCCAATTTCTGATCCAAACTGCTAAATCACCCTGAATCCCATGCCACCGTATTTTCTGCAGTAACCTACCGTGGGGAACCTTATCAAACGCTTTACTGAAATCCATATACACCACATCAACTGCTTTACCCTCATCCACCTGTTTGGTCACCTTCTCAAAGAACTCAATAAGGTTTGTGAGGCACGACCTACCCTTCACAAAACCGTGTTGAGCATCTCTAATCAAATTATTCCTTTCCAGATGATTATACATCCTATCTCTTATAAACCTTTCCAAGACTTTGCCCACAACAGACGTAAGGCTCACTGGTCTATAGTTACCAGGGTTGTCTCTACTCCCCTTCTTGAACAAGGGGACAACATTTGCTATCCTCCAGTCTTCTGGCACTATTCCTGGAGACAAAGGTGACTTAAAGATCAAAGCCAAAGGCTCAGCAATCTCCTGCCTAGCTTCCCAGAGAATCCTAGGATAAATCCCATCCGGCCCAGGGGACTTGTCTATTTTCACACTTTCCAGAATTGCTAACACCTCCTCCTTATGAACCTCAAGCCCTTCTAGTCTAGTAGCCTGAATCTCAGTATTCTCCTCAACAACATTGTCTTTTTCCTGTGTGAATACTGACGAAAAATATTCATTTAGCACCTCTCCTATCACCTCGGACGCCACGCACAACTTCCCACTACTGTACTTGACTGGCCCTACTCTTACCCTAGTCATTCTTTTATTCCTGACTTATCTATAGAAAGCTTTAGGGTTATCCTTGATCCTACCTGCCAAAGACTTCTCATGCCCCCCCCCCCCCCCGGCTCTTCTTAGCTCTCTCTTTAGGTCCTTCCTAGCTAACTTGTAACTCTCGAGCACCCTAACTGAACCTTCATGTCTCATCTTTACATAAGCCTCCTTCTTCCTCTTGACGAGTGTTTCGACTGCTTTAGTCGACGGTTCCCTCACTCGACCACTTCCTCCCTGCCTGACAGGTACATTCTTATCAAGGACACGCAGTAGCTGTTCCTTGAACAAGCTCCACATTTCCATTGTGCCCATCCCCTGCAGTTTTCCTCTCCATCCGATGCATCCTAAGTCTTGCCTCATCGCATCATAATTGCCTTTCCCCCAGATATAACTCTTGCCCCGCGGTATATACCTATCCCTTTCCATCACTAAAGCAAACGTAATCGAATTGTGGTCATGATCACCAAAGTGCTCACCTACCTCCAAATCTAACACCTGTCCTGGTTCATTACCCAGTACCAAATCCAATATGGCCTCGCCTCTCGTTGGCCTATCTACATACTGTGTCAGGAAACCCTCCTGCACACATTGGACAAAAACGGACACATCTAAAGTGTCATGATATCCATATTAACATATCATGGTGCAATCACACACACAACATCGCAGCCAATCACCAGTGAGAGCACACGCACTATAAAACAGGGAACACCACAGTTCCCGCTCATTCTACCAGGAGATAGCTCAGAGCACAGAGCTCACAGCGTGCCACTCAGACATACACCATGTGCTGAGTGCCTCACAAAGATGGTGCTAGGGCTGGGTCCATAGGTTAGCTGGTGAAGTACGAACCACAGCCAGAAGTTAATAGTTATTATTGTACAGAATAATAAAACAGAGTTGTACCATCTACAACCGTGTTGGTTTGTTTGTGTATCGGAACACCCAACACGACATGATACCAGGACTGGAAACTCCCCAGCGACTGTGAGACCTACTTGCACCTCTTCAGAGATCCGCCATCCTGCGCCATGGACACCGTCAGCCCGCCGCAGCCGTTCCAAATCGCTGGAAATCTCGGCGTCAACTGGAAGCTGTTTAAACAGCGCTTCCAGCTCTTCCTAGAAGCCACAGACAGGGAGAATGCATTGGACACCAGGAAGATCGCCCTCCTCCTCTCCACGGCGGGGCAACACGCCATCCACATCTGCAACTCCCTGGCATTCGCGGAAGGCGAGGACAAGACGAAGTACAAGACGGTCCTTCTAAAGTTTGAGGAACACTTCAGCATGGAGGTTAACGAGAGCTTTGAGAGGTACCTCTTCCAGCAGTGCCTGCAGGGTAAGGATGAGCCTTTTCAATCTTATTTGACACACCTCCGTATCCTCGCGCAGTCCTGCAGCTCCGAGGCCACCTCCGACTCTATGATTCGGGATCAGATAGTTTTTGGGGTCACCTCGGACACACTACGCCAGCAGCTCCTCAAAATAAAGCACCTCACCCTAGCCACCGCCATCGAAACCTGCGTCCTCCACGAAAACGCGACCAGCTGGTACTCCCAATTCCAGGCGGCCGAATCGGCACGGCAGCGGTCCTACGAGGCCGAGCGGGTCCAGGCAATTGAGTTCCTTCCGGCCCGCAGCCCAGACGAGAGCGGCCATTTTGCGTGCTTTCCGAGGCCTCCCACGCTTGTATGCGCCAAAAGAGGTGACGTTGACACAGAGGGAGGTGATGCGCAGACGCGCTCTACGCAGGACCGCACTGCACATGCACGGTGGTGCAACTAACGCCATGATGTCACGACGTGCGGCAACTGTGGATCCGTACACTTAAAGCGACAATGTCCAGCCAAAACGCAACAATGCCTCCGCTGTGGCAGGATGGACCACGACGCTGCCTGCTGCCGAGCAGCTCAACCTGCCAACTCTGCGCAATTCCGCCAGCCTCGCAGGGACGTGCGGGCCATTAAGCCCCCATACACCGAGTCATACCCTGACGACGTGCACACCGGTGATACCGACGACTGGGAACCCTTCCATGTTGCGGTAATAGACAGGAACCGGATGTCCCCAAGTAGGACCCATCAGCCGATGCCACTGCACAGCATTAATCCGGGCGATGAATGGTGTGCCACCCTAACGATCAACCCGAATTCGTCACCCACCTAATAGACTGCTCTTATGAGCCTGTTTGCACATTGGACTCACTGCATTGTTGTGCAATAATGTTAACTTGTTTCTTTCTTGTCATTCCAGGAGTTCTCTTTCGATATTTGATGATTGCACTTATTTTGTTCGTGGTACAACCTCATTGCTCTGTTGCACCTGGCACCTTCCTATGTATATAGTTTAGCCTCATGTACATCTTGTAAATATTGCACACACATACTCAGATGCACTCAGTACACACCAATATTTATTACCATGTAGGCACATATCCTTGTGAAAAGGGGGGATATCATGATATCCATATTAACATATCACACACACAACATCGCAGCCAATCACCAGTGAGAGCACACGCACTATAAAACAGGGAACACCACAGTTCCCGCTCATTCTACCAGGAGATAGCTCAGAGCACAGAGCTCACAGCGCGCCACTCAGACATACACCATGTGCTGAGTGCCTCACTAAGATAGTGCTAGGGCTGGGTCCACAGGTTAGCTGGTGAAGTATGAACCACAGCCTGAAGTTATTAGTTATTATTGTACAGAATAATAAAACAGAGTTATACCATCTACAACCGTGTTGGTTCGTTTGTGTATCGGAACACCCAACATGACATAAAGTACTCGAACTATAGCGTTTCCAGTCAATATTTGGAAAGTTAAAGTCCCCCATAACTACTACCCTGTTGCTTTCACTCCTATCCAGAATCATCTTTGCAATCCTTTCCTCTACATCTCTGGAACTTTTCAGAGGCCTATAGAAAACCCCTAACAGGGTGACCTCTCCTTTCCTGTTTCTAACCTCAGCCCATAATACCTCAGCAGACGAGTCCTCATCAAACCCCCTTTCTGCCACCGTAATACTGTCTTTGACTAACAATGCCACACCTCCCCCTCTTTTACCACATTCCCTGAGCTTACTGAAATATCTAAACCCCGGCACCTGCAACAACCATTCCTGTCCCTGCTCTATCCATGTCTCCAAAATGGCCACAACATCAAAGTCCCAGGTACCAACCCGTGCCGCAAGTTCACCCACCTTATTCCGGAAGCTCCTGGCATTGAAGAAGACATACTTTAAACCACCTTCCTGCCTGCCGGTACACTCCTGCAACTTTGAAACCTTACTCATGACCTCACTACTCTCAACCTCCTGTATACTGGAGCTACAATTCAGGTTCCCAATCCCCTGCAGAACTCGTTTAAACCCTCCTGAAGAGCATTAGCAAATTTCCCCCCCAGGATATTGGTACCCCTCTGGTCCAGGTGTAGACCATCCCTTTTGTAGAGGTCCCACTGACCCCAGAATGAGCCCCAATTATCCAGAAATCTGAAACCCTCCCTCCTGCACCATCCTTGTAGCCACGTGTTCAACTCCTCTCTCTCCCTATTCCGCGTCTCACTAGCACGTGGCATGGGTAACAACCCAGAGATAATAACTCTGTTTGTCCTAGATCTAAGTTTCCACCCTAGCTCTCTGAATTCTTGCCTTACATCCCTATCCCTTTTCCTATCTATGTCGTTGGTATGTGTGGACCACGACTTGGGGCTGCTCCCCCTCCCCCTTAAGGATCCCGAAAACACGATCCGAGACATCACAGACCCTGGTACCTGTGAGGCAACACACCAACCGCAAGTCTCTCTCATTCCCACAGAATCTCCTAGCTATCCCCCTAACTATGGAGTCTCCAATGACTAATGCTCTACTCCTCTCCCCCCTTCCCTTCTGAGCAACAGGGACAGACTCTGTGCCAGAGACCTGCACCCCATGGCTTACCCCTGGTAAGTTCCCCCCCCCCCCAACAGTATCCAAAGTGGTATACTTGTTACTAAAGGGAATGACCACAGGGGATCCCTGTACTGACTGCTTCCTCCCAGCTCCTCTCACCGTCACCCATCTATCTTTATTCTTTGGAGTAACTACATCCCTGAAGCTTCTATCTATAACCACCTCTGCCTCCCGAATGATCCGAAGTTCATCCACCTCCAGCTCCAGTTCACTAACGCGGTTTCTGAGGAGCTGGAGATGGGTGCACTTCCCACAGGTGAAATCAGCAGGGACACTGACGGCGTCCCTCACCTCAAACATTCTGCAGGAGGAACATTGCACTACCTTCCCTGCCATCCCCTCTAGATAAAAAAAAAGAAAAAGAAAGAAAGAGCTTACCAGTTATTCACTCTACCCCTTAGGTTAAAGTGTCACTTGACAACAGCTCCTCCACAAACCACCTTCAAGTTACGGTGACCACAATGCCGTATGCAAATTTCCCCTGCAATAGCCAATCAGCAGCTCCACTCTACTGCCCTCTGCTGGATGTAAAAACGTTTTTTCTCACATCACATTTACTACTTTTGCAAATCACTTTAAATCTGTGCCCTCTCGTTCTTATTCCTTTTACAGGCGGGAACAGTTCCTCCTATCTGGTCTGCCCAGCCCCTTCATCAATTTCAACATCCCTGTCAAATATCCTCCTGGATTTCTTCTCTCCAAGGGAACAGACGCAGTCTGTCCAATTTATCTTCGTAACTGAAGTTGCTCATCCCTGGAACCATTCTTGTAAATCTCTTCTGCTCTCTCTCCAATGCGTTCACATCCTTCCTATAGTGTGGCACCCAGAACTGTCACATAATACTCCAGCTGAGGTCTAACTCGTGTCTTGAGCAATTTCAGCACAACCTTCTTGCTCATGTTTTCTATTCCCCTGTGGAAAAAAGCCCAGAATGCTATATGCTTTATTAATTGCTCTCTCCATCCGTCCTGCCACCTTGGACATTACAGAAGCATAAGTTCCAATAAATCTCCTGGTCCAGAATGCAGTGGGGCTGCGTAGTCATTCCACTTTGGTTTGAAGAGCCCACTAGTATTAACTTGTAATAATACAGGTATTATACAGTATGATAGTATTAACTTGTATTAATACAGGTATTATACAGTATGATAGCATTAACTTGTATTAATACAGGTATTATACAGTATGATAGTATTAACTTGTATTAATACAGGTATTATACAGTATTATAGTATTAACTAGTATTAATACAGGTATTATACAGTATGATAGTATTAACTTGTAATAATACAGGTATTATACAGTACGATAGTATTAACTTGTATTAATACAGGTATTATACAGTACGATAATATTAACTTGTATTAATACAGGTATTGTACAGTATGATAATATTAACTTGGATTAATACAGGTATTATACAGTATAATAATATTAACTTGTATTAATACAGGTATTATACAGTATGATAATATTAACTTGGATTAATACAGGTATTATACAGTATGATAGTATTAACTTGGATTAATACAGGTATTATACAGTATAATAATATTAACTTGCATTAATACAGGTATTATACAGTATAATAATATTAACTTGTATTAATGCCAAACCTGAGTTGACAATACTTTTAGGGAGATTTTCCACTTTGATTTTTCAGTGTTACTCTACCAGGTGGTAGTAGCGCCATTGATAAGGCCACCCTTTATTCAATTAACTTGTTTTAAATTCTCAGCACAATCCATGCTCTCCAATTTTACTGTTTTCCTCTTGCTTTCTCTGCTTAATGTTGTCCATTCAGCCTTTGTCAGAATACCTCAGTCAGCTTGTCAAGAAGTCCTATTCTTTTTCTCACTCTTATTCTTGATGCTGTCATAATAGTCATCCTTGATGAAATTCAGATCAGATTTCATTCCCGACACTTTCCTGTGCTGTCAGCCTTGCTGGTCCAATCCTGCTATTGTTTTTCAATTGGCATCAATTGTGATACTTGGGCTATTTTGTGTAAAATATATTTGAAAATTTCCAGATGTAGAATTTTACACTCCCCCTGGTGGATTCTGAGGCCAGGCGGAGTGGGGCGGGTGGGGGGGGGAGGAGTGGGGGGACGTGAAATTGCATGGAAGAGATTCCTTCCTTCCAACTTGGTCAGGGTTTTATGCTGGGACAGGCCACAGATGGGAAGATTGCCCTTGGCCTTGCTGCAAATAAAACCTTTAAGTGGTCATTTAATGGTGACTTAAAGGCCTTTCCTCACCCAGACTCAGGGGGAAAAACGCAAAGGTAAAGAAAGTTTAATCTCGAGCAAGGAGGAGGTGGTACCTCCCATCAGAAACCCGCTTCTGACTGGAGGCGCCCTCTCCTTAATGCTCGGTGATGTCCGCACCTACCTCATCCACTGCCTATCCCTCATGACCATGATCATCCCCCCACATGAACCCTCAGAAGTCCCTTATTCTCCCTGCCCTGAGAACTCTGCCCCTTACCTGTCCTCCAGGTCCCAGGATTTTGCACAAGGAAGCTCTCCGCAGTGCCTCTTCAAGTCACTGCAGCGCTGTCCCTGTCCCTTTCCAAGGTACGGCCGCCCCTGCCATGCCGAAGATTCAAGCCCAAAGGTCTGTTCTAGCTGTTGGAGGAGATTTGGCAAAAGTATAATAAAATATTTCTCTATCTTTTTCAGCCTCCAGGAGATGAAAAGCAGCCCATGAAGGCTGGGTTTTAAAAAAATAATCCAAGAGAGGAGAGACGCAAGTTCATTGCTTGGTGAGAAACTACTGTTCGGAAGGGTCTTCAAGTTAACTGAAACTAGAAACATGCATTATTTTTAAAAGAAGAAGCTACTTATATTTAGGTAAGAAAAACAAGCAATAGGGAACGAAAGTTCAGTCAAGGCCAGGTAAAATGAAAAAAGTACAAGTAAACCAAAGCAAAATAAAGGGAAGGAAATTGAAGGCATCGTTTGGTAGCTCAGTCATGTGGAATGAGTGGCCTGTAATATGTGGGAACTTGTGGATTCTGCTGGTGTCCTAGATGACCACATGTGCAGGAAGTGCTGCCAGCTGCAGAAACTCTGAAGCTCGAGCAACAGCTGGAGTCATTCTGGTGCATCTGCGAGGCTCAGAGTTATGACAATACCTCGTTCAGAGATATTGTCACACCGCAGCTTAGGAACATGAAGGCAGTGAGGGAATTGGTGACCACCAGGTTGTCCAGGAGAACTAGTCAGGTAGTGCAGGAGTCCCCTGGCGCCCCACTCGCAACTCGGTTTTCCATTATGGATACTGGTGAGGGGGTTGGGTCGTAGGAGGATTGCAGTCAGAACTAGGAGCATGGCACCACAGGTGGCTCTGCTGTACAGGAGGGGAGAAAGAAAAGTGGACGAGCAATATTGATAGGGTATTTGTTAGTTCAGGGAACAGACAGGTGTTTCTGAGGCCATAGATTTGACTCCAGGGTGGTATGTTGCCTTCCTGGTGCCAGGGTCAAGGATGTCACGGAGCGACAGCAGGACATTCTTCTGGGGGAGGGTGATCAGCCAGAGGCTGTGGTACACATTGGTACAAATGACTTAGGTAGGAAAGGGTATGAGGTCCTGAAAGCGGATTTTAGGGAACTAGGAAGGAGATTGAAAAGCAAGACCACTGAAGCAGGAATCTCAGGATTACTCCCAATACCACATGCTAGTGAATATTGTTATGTCAGGGAGATATTTGGAAATTGCGTCCAGAAATGAGATTGCAGATGCAACAGGCAATTTAGAGGTTAAACAGACTGGAGAGGCGGGGGGGGGGAGCCTGACCTGTGACAGCACGGAGTCAGACGGATATGTCCACACCTAGCTGAGTTACATTGCCCCTGTAGATTGCACATTCTCCCCATGTCTGCTTGGGTCTCACCCCCACAAGCCAAAGATGTGCAGGCTGGGTGGATTAACCATGTTAAATTGCCTCTTAATTAGAAATTTTAAAAAACAAATAAATGAGTTACATTGTCCCGGTCAAACCTAAACTCATAAGTGGGAATACCAAGATGCCCCAGATTCAATGTTCTTTGAGACACTCCTGTCTAACCAGCTATTACCCCATTACAGAGCCTGATGGCCTCTTTGTCCATCTATGGGATGTTAGTTGCATATCAACAGCATTACTCTGTTCTTGAGCATAAAAGGGAGTTTGCCAATAAAACCACCAAGATAACGATGATAGGTTCAAGTCTGAATACCCCTGAGAACATGTGTTTGAGGAGCTGGGTAGAGTTTACAGACAGAGAGAAAAAGAATCCTGTTTTGAACAGACACAGAGAGAAAGTTTTGGAAATCGATCAAGAGAAGTCATGAAAGTTGCCACCTAGGCAAGCTTTGGAAAAGGATTCGGAAATGATTTCCCGAATTGCTTCATAAATGCAAATGTTGCCTTTGCATGCCTGTGTAAGTGGTGTGAGAGCTGTGTGTTCTGTTAACATGCTGTTTAATGGGAACTACTGTGTTAAGGTTAAGAAACTACATAATCTGTTGTTGTCAGTACAAAAGTTTAAATATTGTTTTATTTTCTTTTGTTTTAATAAAGTTTGTTCCTAAAATAACCAAGCCCTATTTCTTATATTGACAAATCGACCTTTCTGTACTGTCTTAAAACTTCAAAATGTTATGCTTCTGGCTCAGTCTCTGAGCCACTATTGAGAGCTGACCAGGCATCCGGAACTATATAGAAATAGGAGAATTGAGCATGCAGCTGGAAATCTGGTGTAGGAGGGAAGGTACTACATTTCTGAGGCATTGAAACCAGTTCTGGGGAAGGTGGGAAGTGGACAAGCTAGACCGTCTATATCTGAACAAGACTGGGAAAAATATCCTCACAGGAAGATGTAGTAGTGCTGTTGATGGTTGAACAGAGTTTAAACTAAATTGGCAGGATGGTGGGAACCTGAGGGCAAGGAACAGGACATGGAGAATTTGTAAATGACTCAGACAGACAGAAGCAACACAGGTTAAAAAACATACAGCACAGGAACTTGGCAGTGCTGAAAGGTATGTATGTAAATGCAAGGATTATAGCAAATAAAGTGGAGGCCACAAAAAAACACTTGGCAGTTTGATATCATAGCTACAACAAGTTAACTTAAAAAGGGGCAAAAATAGTAGCTCAACATCCCTAGAGTTTTTAGGCAAGATATGGATGGAGATGAAGTCGGTGGGGGTGTAGCATTATTAGTTAAAGAATTAATTACAACTGTGAGGGGGGATGATTTTCTAAATGAAGCATCAAATGATGCCATATGGGTTGAGTTCAGAAATATAAAAGGGCAGCCACACTGCAAGGAGTGTACTGTAGACCCCCTCAAATAGAGGAAGGGAGTTTAGAGAGCAAACATACAGACAGATTTCTGAATGTATAAACAATAGGAGAATTCCACCCCTTGTCTTTGCTTTCAGTCTGTAATGGTTTTCCTGTAGGTTCATTCATTCAGGTTCTCTGCAGCTCCAGGAATACAGCCTTTCTGGAGCGAACACAGAGGAGAGAGACCTTCTTTCTGTGCTTTCAGCAGCCAAACTGAAACTTCTTGGGATTCTGAAAAGCATTCCACTGGGATAGGATTCAATCACCTCCTGTTACCAGGCAGAGTACGGCCTTTTGGGCCAATTCATTGGCCACCAGCCAATGAATCAAACCAAGTCTCGTCCCACCTCTCTCGCTGTGCCGCCACATCTGGAGTGCCTGTTTATATCAGCAGCAGCTAGCAGAGCGTGCTCTCCTGTAACCCCTGAATTCTGCTGCTTGACTTAAAGATATATGTCCATTAATCACTCATGGATCAAAAATAATAATGAAAAAATAAAAGAAAGGGGAAATATGGGAATCAACAGGAAGGACCCCCACAATTCTGAGTTCCCATTTTCTAAATGAAGTATTTTTCCTCAGTCCTTAAATTTGGAAAGGTTCCAATCCTCTATTAATGACTTGCACAGCAAACTTGAGGTAAGCTGAAAATAAAAGGGTTGGTTTAGTTTTACACGCACAGGCATGCGCAAGAGGGGTTTCACAATGCCCCACCCCCATTTTGCACTCACACGATAAACGGGACTAAGGAAAATAGGAAGAGCACAGTAAAAATACAAGTATTGGTTTTACATGTGTCCAGAGTCCAGAATCATGAGCAAACTGGAATGTTCCTCCCTAGGGGAGGCTGGCTGATTGTGGATTGCCCCCGTCTTTTGAGAGCGAGACTTGCACGTCAGAAGAAGGCACAGAAAATGAGTTAGTTTGGAGGTACGTGTTCCGACGTTCCAGCAGTTGGCAAGTCTGATGAAGGTCCAAGGTTTCTCTGCTGCCATTGGCTGGATGATATACAGCCCAGGTTCAAGTGAATAACTAAGGGAAGGGTAGGGCCCATGAGAGATGTACATGCCAACTTTTTGTGTGTTGATGCAGAATATGTGGGCAGTGTTCGCAATCTCTGTCTCTGACTTCACTAAGGAGAGGGATGATGCAGAGATTCAAGTTAAGGAGGAGGAGTGTGAAAGCTTTGCTACAATAAGCATAATGAGAGAGGAAGTACTGAAGGGACTGACATCCTTGAAGGTGGATAAATCACTAGGTTTGAATCCCAGGCTGTTAAAAGGAAACCAAGGAGAAAATAATAGATGCTCGAGGGATTATTTTCCAATCCTCGCTAGATGCAGGTGAGGTATCAGAGGTTTGGAGGTCAGCAAATATTGTACCATTGTTTAAAAAGAGTGCAAAGGAAAAGTGAAAACATTATACGCCAATCAGTCTGATTTCAGTGGTGGTAAATTATCGAAATTAATTCTGTCACTTAGCTAGTCGTCAACCAATCAGGGATAGTTAGTATGGTTTCTCGAAGGAAGATCGTACCTTACTAACCAAAGAGAAATTTTTGAAGAAGTAACAAGGAGGATTGATGAGGGTAGGGCAGTGGATGTTATCTATCTGGATTTCAGTAAGTTATTTTATTTGACAAGACCCCACAGACTAGTCAGAAAAGTGAAATCCCATGGGATACAGTGTCGGGTTTGATCCAAAATTGGCTCAGTGACAGAGAACAAAGGGTATTTGGTCAATGGATATTTTTGCAAATGGAAGGTGATTTCCAGTGGCATTCCACAGGGCTTAGTGTTGGGGCCCTTTGCTGTATATATTAATGAGCTAGACTTAAATGTGGGAGGCATGCTCTGGAAATTTGCAGATGACATAGAAATTGGCCATGTAGTTGATAGCGAGGAGGATAGGTGCCGAGTCCAGAATGATTTCAATGGTTTGGTTGAATGGGCAGAGGAAAGGCAAATGGAATTCAGTCTTAGAAAAGTGTGAGGTAATGCATTTGGGAGGGCAGACAAAGCAAGGGAATAGGGAGAATATTGGGAGGGGTAGGGTAAGTAAGAAACCTTGGAGTGCATGGCCACAGGTTCCTGAAGATGGCAGACAGGTGGACAAAGTGGTCAAGAAAGGACATGGAATGCTTTCCTTTATTGGACGAGGTATTGAATTGAAAAGCAGGGATGTAATGCTGGAACTGTATAAGATACTGGTTAGGCCACAGCCAGAGTTTTGTGTACAGTTCTGGTCACTACATTACAGGAAAGACATAATTTCTCTGGAGAGAGTGCAGAGGAGATTTACTAGAATGTTGCCAAGGCTTGAAAATTTTAGCTAGGAGAAGAGATTGGATAGGCTAGGGGTATTTTCCTTAGAACAGAGGAGGCTGAGGCGGTAACCCAATTGCGGTGTACAAAATTATCTATCGATAGGATAGACAGGAAAGACTTGTTTCCATTAGCTGAGGGGGCATAGATCGAAGGTGATTAGTAGAAAGATTAGAGGGGACATAAGGAAAACACGTTCACCCAGAGGGTGGTGGGTGTCTGGAATTCACAGCCTGAATTGAGGGTTGAGGTTGAAATGCTCAACTCATTTAAAGGTTACCTGGACCTGCACCTGAAGTGTTGTAACTTGCACGTAGCATGTAACCGTAGTGGACTAGGTGCTGGAAAGTGTGATTGAAATGAACAGCTAGTTTCTTTTTTTTCCCTCCTTTTTTTAACCGGGGCAGACACAATGGGCTGAATGGCCTCTTTAGGTGTCCTAACTTTTCTATGGTTCAATAAGTTATCAATCCAATTCCTTTGAACGTGAGGTTAGTTTTATATAGAAATTCCACATGAGACCGAACTTTCCCCTGCAGTGAAGTGAATGGTCAGACAATCACAGTCTGGTGAGTTCAAACACTGAAAATCGGCCAGCTAGACCTTCGAACTTCATCTGCTTTGAATAGTCAATTCTGTAATACATCCTGTTACCACAACAAGTGTGCATGGGACTGTACTTCAATCAAGTAATGGAACAACTTTTAATCCCAGAGCTACACATTCTCGGCAGAAAGTGAATAAATCCACCTACTATTTTTGCTGTGGTGCCATTAAATCGAGGCAACATTTGTTCGCAACAACAAATTGGGGTGGAAACCGAACATGTCAGAGTTAATTTACAGGAGGTCCTATTGACAAGTGAAATTTCAGAAGCTGCACTCACCACACAATAGAAGGGAATTTAATAAAGAGCATCCATCAACTGAAACTGGCAGAAGTGAAGCATTTTTGAGCCTGAAGATTGAGTATTCATTACAGGAGTTGGGGACGAGTTTTTAAGAGTACTTTTCTTCTGTTCTTACGCTCCGACAGTTCCAGGTGAGCCTTTGTCTGTCTCCAGTCTTCTTTTCTTCACCCACAGTGAAAGATGTACAGGAGCAGGAATGAAATTCCCAATGGGTGTTCCTTTATTTCCCATTAGAATTCAGGCGAGAAAGAGGGTTAGGAAAGGAGAATGAGCCTACATATGAGTAATATGGATCCCAAAAAGCCACACAGATCCTATAAAGTAAGGATCGATTTGTTACTCCTTGCCAAAAGGTCAACAGGATTGCTGTGCCACCTCAACGTCACCCTCTCCTTTGCCCTCCCTGCAACCATTGTTTCAATTGTAGGCAAGGCCATCTCTGATCAGTTCCATCTATCCCTTACCATTCACATTTCATTTGAATCCTATTTCCTTCTGCTCCTGTAAAATAACTCCACCCCCTCCCAAGTCAAATTCAACAACATTGTCACACTGCCAACTCTCTAATCTTTAGCCCACAAAATTCTGCATTTTTTGTTCATTCATTCTCACCCTCAGCACCTCCTTTGATGCCATGGTCACCAGTAAATTATTTACTCTGGCAAACTGATCATTTGTCCTGGATAGACCACCATCTTGGCTCCTTGAATGCATATGGTGCACAAATTGGTTTAACTATTCATAGCCAGTTCTGGCTGAACTACATCAAAGACTATTAGATCCAATAATCTTCAGCTGCTTCATCAAATTACCTCCCTTCCATCACAAGGTCAGATGTGGGGATGTTCGCAGGTGACTGCACAATGTTCAGAACCATTCACGACTCCTCAGATAATGAAGCAATCCATGACAAATGCAGCAAGACCTGGACAATATCCAGGCTTGGGCTGACAAGTAGCAAGTTACATTCATGCCACGCAAGTGCCAGGCAATGACTATCCCCTACAAGAGAGGATCTAACCGTCATCCCTTGACACTCAAGGCATTACCTTCGCTGAAACCCCCATAATTGACATCTTGGGGCTCACCGTTGATAAGAAACTGAACTGGACTAGCCATATTAATACTGTGGCCACCATAGCAGGCCAAAGGTTAGGAGTCCGAACGCAAGTAACTCACCTCCTGACCTCCCTAAAGCGATCTACAAGGCACAAGTCAGGACTGTAATGGAATACTCTCCACTTGCCTGGATGAGTACAGCTCCAACAACACTCAAGAAGTTCAACACCACCCAGGACAAAACAGTCCACTTGATTGCTCCTCTTTCCACAAACATTCATACTCACCATCACCGATGAACAGTGGCAGCCGTGTGTACCATCTACAAGATGCACTGCAGTAACTCACCAAGATTCCTTAGACAGCACCTTCCAAACCCACGACCACGACTGTTAGAAGGTCTGGGAATCCCACCTCCTGGAGTTTCCCTTAAAGTCACTCACATCTCGAGATGGAAATACATTGCTGTTCCTTCGCTGTTGCTGGGTCAAAATCCTGGAACTTCCTCCCTCACAGCACTGTGGGTGTACCTACACTTCAGGGACTGCAGCAGTTCAAGAAGGCAACTCATCTCCATCAATGCTGAGGTGGAGGCCAGCATTGGGCGAGCCAGTGAAACCCCGCTGAATTGTGGTTCTCCACAGCACGTGTGTCACCATCCCCACCACTGTATCCCTAAACTGCCCCCCCCACTACCACCACTCCTCCACACCACCACAACCATCCACACACACACACACACACAAAGCCCCCACTCCACCCTCCACCACCACCACCATCCCCACGCACACGCCCAACGCCCCCACACACACCCTCCACCACCACCACCACAACCACCATCCACACACACACACCCAATGCCCCCACACCCCCTCCACCACCACCACTATCCCCACACACACACACACACACAATGCCCCCACTCCCCGCTCCACAACCAGCACCATCCACACACACACACACCAAACGCCCCCACACCCCCTCCACCACCACCACCACCACCATCCACACACACACACCCAATGCCTCCACACAGCCCCCCACCACCACCACCCCACACACCCCCTCCACTACCATCCACATACACACACCCAATGCCCCCAACCCCCCTCCACCACCACCACCACCACCACCATCCACACACACACACACCCAACGCCCCCACACCCCTCCACCACCACCACCCCCACACACCCCCTCCACCACCACCACCATCCACACACACACACACAACGCCCCCAACCCCCCTCCACCACCATCCCCACACACACACATGCACACACAATGCCCCCACTCCCCGCTCCACTGCCACCACCATCCCCACACACACACCCAACGCACCCACACCACCCCCCACCACCACAACCACCACCATCCACACACACACACAACTAACGCCCCCACACAGCCCCCCACCACCACCGCCCAACACACCCCCTCCACCACCACCACCATCCACAGACACACACCCAATGCCCCCATCCACACACACACACACCAAACGCCCCCACACCCCCTCCACCACCACCACCACCACCATCCACACACACACACCCAATGCCTCCACACAGCCCCCCACCACCACCACCCCACACACCCCCTCCACTACCATCCACATACACACACCCAATGCCCCCAACCCCCCTCCACCACCACCACCACCACCACCATCCACACACACACACACCCAACGCCCCCACACCCCTCCACCACCACCACCCCCACACACCCCCTCCACCACCACCACCATCCACACACACACACACAACGCCCCCAACCCCCCTCCACCACCATCCCCACACACACACATGCACACACAATGCCCCCACTCCCCGCTCCACTGCCACCACCATCCCCACACACACACCCAACGCCCCCACACCCCCTCCACCACCACCACCACCATCCACACACACACACAACTAACGCCCCCACACAGCCCCCCACCACCACCGCCCAACACACCCCCTCCACCACCACCACCATCCACAGACACACACCCAATGCCCCCACGCCCCCACACCCCCTCCACCACCACCACCACCACCATCCACACACACACACACACACCCAACGCCCCCACACCCCCTCCACCACCACCACCACCACCATCCACACACACACCCAATGCCCCCACGCCCCCACACCCCCTCCACCACCACCACCACCACCATCCACACACACACACACACACCCAACGCCCCCACACCCCCTCCACCACCACCACCACCACCATCCACACACACACACACACCCAACGCCCCCACAATCCCCTCCACCACCACTCCCACACACCCCCTCCACCACCACCATCCCCACACACTCACACACCCAATGCCACCATCCCCCCCTCCACCACCACCCCGCCCACACACACACACCCAACACCCCCACACCTCCCTCCACCACCACCACCACCGCCACACACACACACACACACACACACACACACACACCCAATGCCCCCACACCCGCCACCACCACCACCCACACCTCCACACACACACCCAATGCCCCCACACTCCCCTCCACCACCACCACCCCCCCCACACACGCACACCCAATGCCCCCACCCCCCCTCCACCACCACCACCAACCCCACACACACGCCCAACGCCCCCACACTACCCCCCACCACCACAACCACCACCATCCACACACACACACACCCAACGCCCCCACACCCCCTCCACCACCACCCCACACACCCCCTCCACCACCACCACCATCCCCACACACCCCCACCACCACCACCATCCCCACATACACACACACCCAATGGCCCTACACCCCCCTCCACCACCACCACCCCCCCACACACACACACCCAATGCCCCCAGCCCCCCTCCACCACCACCACCACCGCCACACACACACCCAATGCCCCCACACTCCCCTCCACCACCACCACCCCCACCCCCACACACACACACCCAATGCCCACACACTCCCCTCCACCACCACCACCCCCACCCCCACACACACACACCCAATGCCCCCACGCACCCCCTCCACCACCACCACCAAATCCACACACACACCCAATGCCCCCACACAACCCCCCACCACCACAACCACCACCATCCACACACACACACCCAACGCCCCCACACAGCCCCCCACCACCACCACCCCACACACCCCCTCCACCACCACCACCATCCACACACACACACCGCCAATGCCCCAATACTCCCCTCCACCACCACCACCATCCACACACACACACACTCAATGCCCCCACACCCCCCTCCACCACCACCACCACCCCCACAAACACACCCAATGCCCCCACACCGCTCTCCACCACCACCACCACCGCCACACACACACACACAATGCCCCCACACAGCCCCCCACCACCACCACCCCACACACCCCCTCCACCACCACCACCATCCACACACACACACACCGCCAATGCCCCAATACCCCCCTCCACCACCACCACCATCCACACACACACACACACACAACGCCCCCGCAGACCCCTCCACCACCACCACCACCCCCATACACACACCCAATGCCCCCACCCCCCCTCCACCACCACCACCACCCCCCCCACACACACACACAATGCCCCCATACCCCCTCCACCACCACCACCCCCATACACACACCCAATGCCCCCCCTCCACCACAACCACCCCCCCCCACACACACATCCAATGCCCCCACACCCCCCTCCACCACCACCGCCCCCCACACACACACACACAATGCCCCCATACCCCCATCCACCAGCACCGCCCCATCCCCACACACGCACCCAATGCCCCCACACTCCCCTCCACCACCACCCGCACCCCCACACACACGCCCAATGCCCCCACACTCATCTCCACCACCACTACCCCCACCCCCACACACCCAATGCCCCCACACTCCCCTCCACCACCACCCCCACCACTCCACACACACACACACCCAATGCCCCCACAGTCCCCTCCACCACCACCCCCACTCCCCCAACCCCCCCACACACCCAATGCCCCCAGCCCCCCTCCATCACCACCACCCCCCCCACACACACACACAATGCCCCACCCCCCCTCCACCACCACCACCACCCCCCACACACACCCAATGCCCACACACACCCCTCCACCCCCCCACACACACACACACAATGCCCCACCCCCCCTCCACCACCACCACCCCCATGCTCAAACACACACCCAATGCCCCCACACTCCCCTCCACCACCACCCCCATCCTCACGCACACACCCAATGCCCCCACACACCCCCTCCACCACCACCACCCCCCCCACACACCCCTCCACCACCAGCCCCCCACACACACCAAATGCCCGCACACCCCTCTCCACCAACACCACCACCTCCACACCCCTCTCCACCACCACCACCCCCCCACACACACCCAATGCCCCCACGCACCCCTCCACCACCACCCCCACACACCCCTCCACCACCACCCCCCCCCACACACACACAATGCCCCCACCCCCCTCCACCACCACCAGCACCACACACAGGCCCAATGCCCCCACACTGCCCTCCACCACCACCACTATCCCCACACACACACACAACGCTCCCACACCCCCCACCACCACCACCACCGCCATACACACACCCATTGCCCCCCCTCCACCACCACCACCCCCCCCCCACACACACACACACACACAATGCCCCCATATCCCCCTCCACCACCACCACCCCATCCCCACACACGCACCCAATGCCCCCACACTCCCCTCCACCACCACCCGCACCCCCACACACACGCCCAATACCCCCACACTCCTCTCCACCACCACTAACCCCACCCCCACACACCCAATGCCCCCAAACTCCCCTCCACCACCACCCCCACCACCCCCCACACACACACACACCCAATGCCCCCACAATCCCCTCCACCACCACCCCCACTCCCCCAACCCCCCACACACACCCAATGCCCCCACCCCCCATCCACCACCACCACCACCCCCCCCCCACACACACCCAATGCCCACACACACCCCTCCACCCCCCCACACACACACACACAATGCCCCCACATGCCCCTCCACCACCACCACCCCCATCCACACACACACACAACCAATGCCCCCACACAGTACCCCACCACCACCGCCCCAACACCCCCCTCCACCACCACCACCACCACCATCCACACACACACCCAACGCACCTAAACCCCTCCACCACCACCACCACCACCACCACCTCCACACACCCCCTCCACCACCACCCCCCCACACACACACACCCAACGCCCCCACCCCCCCTCCACCACCACCACCACCGCCACACACATACACACACACACACCCAATGCCCCCGCTCCCACCTCCAACACCACCCACACACACACACACACACCCAATGCCCCCACACTCCCCTCCACCACCACCATCCCCCCCACACACACACACCCAATGCCCCCACACTACCCCCCCCACCACCACAACCACCACCATCCACACACACACACACCCAACGCCCCCATACCCCCTCCACCACCACCACCCCATCCCCACACACGCACCCAATGCCCCCACACTCCCCTCCACCACCACCCGCACCCCCACACACACGCCCATTGCCCCCACACTCCTCTCCACCACCACTACCCCCACCCCCACACACCCAATGCCCCCACACTCCCCTCCACCACCACCCGCACCCCCACACACACGCCCATTGCCCCCACACTCCTCTCCACCACCACTACCCCCACCCCCACACACCCAATGCCCCCACACTCCCCTCCACCACCACCCCCACCACCTCACACACACAAACACCCAATGCCCCCACAGTCCCCTCCACCACCACCCCCACTCCCCCAACCCCCCACACACACCCAATGCCCCCACACACCCCTCCACCACCACCGCCCCCACACACACACACACACACAATGCCCCCATACCCTATTCCACCACCACCGCCCCATCCCCACACACGCACCCAATGCCCCCACACTCCCCTCCACCACCACCCGCACCCCCACACACACGCCCAATGCCCCCACACTCCTCTCCACCACCACTACCCCCACCCCCACACACCCAATGCCCCCACACTCCCCTCCACCACCACCCCCACCACCCCACACACACACATACCCAATGCCCCCACAGTCCCCTCCACCACCACCCCGACTCCCCCAAACCCCCACACACCCAATGCCCCCAGCCCCCCTCCATCACCACCGCCCCCCCACACACACACACACACAATGCCCCACCCCCCTCCACCACCACCACCACCCCCCCACACACACCCAATGCCCACACACACCCCTCCACCCCCCCCACACACACACACACAATGCCCCCACCCCCCCTCCACCACCACCACCCCATGCCCAAACACACACCCAATGCCCCCACACTCCCCTCCACCACCACCCCCATCCTCACACACACACCCAATGCCCCCACACTCCCCTCCACCACCACCCGCAAACACAAACCCAATGCCCCCACACACCCCCTCCACCACCACCACCACCCCCACGCACCCCTCCACCACCACCCCCACACACCCCTCCACCACCACCCCCCCACACACACCCAATGCCCGCACACCCCTCTCCACCACCACCACCACCCCCACACCCCCCTCCACCACCACCACCCCCCCACACACACCCAATGCCCCCACGCACACCTCCACCACCACCCCCACACACCCCTCCACCACCACCCCCCCACACACACACACAATGCCCCCACCCCCCTCCACCACCACCACCACACACACACCCAATGCCCCCACACCGCCCTCCACCACCACCACCATCCCCAGACACACACCCAACGCCCTCACACCCCCCCCCACCACCACCACCCCCACACACACGCCCATTGCCCCCACACTCCTCTCCACCACCACTAGCCCCACCCCCACACACCCAATGCCCCCACACTCCCCTCCACCACCACCCCCACCACCCCATACACACAAACACCCAATGCCCCCACAGTCCCCTCCACCACCACCCCCACTCCCCCAACCCCCCACACACACACAATGCCCCCACCCCCCTACACCACCACCACCACACACACAGGCCCAATGCCCCCACACCGCCCTCCACCACCATCACTATCCCCACACACACACACAACGCCCCCACACCTCCCACCACCACCACCACCGCCATACACACACCCAATGCCCCCCCTCCACCACCACCACCGCCCCACAGACACACACACACAATGCCCCCATACCCCCCTCCACCACCACCACCCCATCCCCACACACGCACCCAATGCCCCCACACTCCCCTCCATCACCACCCGCACCCCCACACACACGCCCAATACCCCCACACTCCTCTCCACCACCACAAACCCCACCCCCACACACCCAATGCCCCCAAACTCCCCTCCACCACCACCCCCACCACCCCACACACACACACACACCCAATGCCCCCACAATCCCCTCCACCACCACCCCCACTCCCCCAAACCCCCACACACCCAATGCCCCCACCCCCCCTCCACCACCAGCACCACCCCCCCCCACACACACCCAATGCCCACACACACCCCTCCACCCCCCCACACACACACACACAATGCCCCCACATGCCCCTCCACCACCACCACCCCCATGCCCACACACACACCCAATGCCCCCACACTCCCCTCCACCACCAACCCCATCCCCACACACACACCCAACGCCCCCACACCCCCTCCACCACCACCACCATCCACACACACACACACCCAACGCTCCTAAACCCCTCCACCACCACCACCACCTCCACACACCCCCTCCACCACCACCCCCCCCACACACACACACCCAACGCCCCCACCCCCCCTCCACCACCACCACCACCGCCACACACACACACACACACACACACCCAATGCCCCCGCACCCGCCACCACCACCACCCACACACACACCCAATGCCCCCACACTCCCCTCCACCACCACCATCCCCCCCACACACACACCCAACGCCCCCACACTACCCCCCACCACCACAACCACCACCATCCACACACACACACACCCAACTCCCCCACACCCCCTCCACCACCACCACCACCCCCCCCACACACACACAATGCCCCCCCTCCACCACCACCACCCCCATACACACACCCAATGCACCCCCTCCACCAACACCACCCCCCCCACACACACACACAATGCCCCCATTCCCCCTCCACCACCACCACCCCATCCCCACACACGCACCCAATGCCCCCACACTCCCCTCCACCACCACCCGCACCCCCCACACACGCCCATTGCCCCCACACTCCTCTCCACCACCACTACCCCCACCCCCACACACCCAATGCCCCCACACTCCCCTCCACCACCACCCCCACCACCCCACACACACAAACACCCAATGCCCCCACAGTCCCCTCCACCACCACCCCCACTCCCCCAACCCCCCACACACACCCAATGCCCCCACACCCCCCTCCACCACCACCGCCCCCCCCACACACACACACACAATGCCCCCATACCCCCATCCACCACCACCGCCCCATCCCCACACACGCACCCAATGCCCCCACACTCCCCTCCACCACCACCCGCACCCCCACACACACGCCCAATGCCCCCACACTCCTCTCCACCACCACTACCCCCACCCCCACACACCCAATTCCCCCACACTCCCCTCCACCACCACCCCCACCACCCCACACACACACATACCCAATGCCCCCACAGTCCCCTCCACCACCACCCCCACTCCCCCAACCCCCCCACACACCCAATGCCCCCAGCCCACCTCCATCACCACCGCCCCCCCCACACACACACACACACAATGCCCCACCCCCCTCCACCACCACCACCACCCCCCCACACACACCCAATGCCCACACACCCCCCTCCACCCCCCCCACACACACACACAATGCCCCCACCCCCCCTTCACCACCACCACCCCATGCCCAAACACACACCCAATGCCCCCACACTCCCCTCCACCACCACCCCCATTCTCACACACACACCCAATGCCCCCACACTCCCCTCCACCACCACCCGCAAACACAAACCCAATGCCCCCACACACCCCCTCCACCACCACCACAACCCCCACGCACCCCTCCACCACCACCCCCACACACCCCTCCACCACCACCCCCCCACACACACCCAATGCCCGCACACCCCTCTCCACCACCACCACCACCCCCACACCCCTCTCCACCACCACCACCCCCCCCACACACACCCAATGCCCCCACACACCCCTCCACCACCACCCCCACGCACACCTACACCACCACCCCCCCACACACACATACAATGCCCCAACCCCCCTCCACCACCACCACCACCACCACACACACACCCAATGCCCCCACACCGCCCTCCACCACCACCACCATCCCCACACACACACCCAACGCCCCCACACACCCCCACCACCACCACCACCCCCATACACACACCCAATGCCCCCACCCCCCCTCCACCACCACCACCACCCCCCCCACACACACACACACACAATGCCCCCATACCCCCTCCACCACAACCACCGCCATACACACACCCAATGCCCCCCCTCCACCACCACCACCCCCCCCACACACACACACACAATGCCGCCATACCCCCCTCCACCACCACCACTCCATCCCCACACACGCACCCAATGCCCCCACACTCCCCTCCACCACCACCCGCACCCCCACACTAACGCCCAATACCCCCACACTCCTCTCCACCACCCCCACCCCCACACACACACACCCAACGCCCCTACCCCCCCTCCACCACCACCACCCCCACACACACACCCAATGCCCCCACACCGCTCTCCACCACCACCACCCCCACACACACACACAATGCCCCCACACTCCCGTCCACCATCCCCACACACACACACACAATGCCCCCGCACTCCCCTCCACCACCGCCACCATCCCCACACACACACACCCAATGCCCCCACACCGCCCTCCACCACAATCCCCACACACACACCCAACGCCCCCACCCCCCCTCCACCACCACCCCCCCCACACACACAAACCCAATGCCCCCACACTCCCCTCCACCACCACCCCCATCCCCAGACACACACCCAATGCCCCCACACTCCCCTCCACCACCACCCCCACACACAAACCCAATGCCCCCACACACACCCTCCACCACCACCACCACCCCAATGCACCCCTCCACCACCACCCCCACACACCCCTCCAACACCACCCCCCCCACACACCCACCCAATGCCCGCACACCCCTCTCCACCACCACCACCACCCCCACACCCCTCTCCACCACCACCACCTCCCCACACACTCCCAATGCCCCCACGCAACCCTCCACCACCAACCCCATACACCCCTCCACCACCACCCCCCACACACACACACAATGCCCGCACACCCCTCTCCACCACCACCACCCCACGCACCCCTCCACCACCACCCCCACACACCCCTCCACCACCACCCCCCCCACACACACACCCAATGCCCGCACACCCCTCTCCACCACCACCACCACCCCCACACCCCTCTCCACCACCACCACCCCCCACACACACCCAACGCCCCCACGCACCCCTCCACCACCACCCCCACACCCCTCCACCACCACCCCCCACACACACACAATGCCCGCACACCCCTCTCCACCACCACCACCACCCCCACACACACCCTCCACCACCACCCCCACACACCCTCCACCACCACCACCCCCCCACACACACACCCAATGCCCCCACACCTCCCTCCACTACCACCACCACCACCCTCCCACACACAGTGCCCCCACACCCTCCTCCACCACCACCACCCCCACACACACACACACAATGCCCCCACCCCCCCTCCACCACCAGCATCACCCCCCACACACACACACAATGCCCCCCACACACCCCTCCACCCCCACCACCACCCCCACACATTCCCTCCGCCACCACCACCCCCACACACCCCCTCCACCACCACCACCCCCACACACTCCATCCGCACACGCCTTCACCAATACCCCACACCACTTCCGCAACCTTCCCACACCCACTCCACGCCCCCCACTCCCACACAGCCCCCCCCCCCCCAATCCCCCATCCACCACAGTCCAATCATGTGTCATGTCTTGTGTTTTGCAGGATCATCTGGCCATGAGGTGGATCTGTCTGGTGTCCTCCGCTCCTGACCCCAAGCGGATAGCAGTGAGGAAGAGGATACGGACAACAACGGGAGCCCTCGACCCGTAATCCAGGAAATCCAGGCGCACCAGATTGGGGACGACACTGACATTTCGACACAGCTGCCTCCTACACACTCCACTGTACCAGAGACACTCACCTCAGTTGGGCACTTTAGTGAAGAGGCCCCTGGGACACTATCTGGTGTGCACCACACTCGTGCTGAGGTACATCATGTGCAGGCAGGAGCCCCCCAGGGGGCAGAATGCCAGGATGAAGGCAACCATTCTTGATTGGATTCCGATAGCCATAGTCTGCAGGTGGTGAAATGCACACTTGTTAGCATGGTGTGTACCCCCTATCGTAACCTGGTTCAACGGGCTACACGGTGGCCTCAGTCTGCATTACAGATCCCGACCCCGCATGAACCCCTCCCTCACCCAGCCCGCACCCACACCCGGCCATTCCCCTGCGCCCTGCCCTCTGCACTCCGTGCCCTATCGTTGCCCAGCACCGTGGGGGCCTCTGCCCCTGGCCCCCGTCCCTTCTGCCAGGGGTACAATTGGCTGGCACTACCATGATTCTCTGTGAACCTGGGAATATGAAGATTTCCCCTCACAACAGTGACAAACGACTGAAAATTCTCAGGACTTTTGAAATGGTAATCTCAGTCAAAGACACCATAGAATCAGAGAATTCCTACAGTGCACAAAAAGGCCATTTGGCCTATCAAGTCTACACCGCCCCTCTGAGAGAGCACCCTCCCTAGTCCCACACACTCGCCCTATCCCCGTAACTCCACCTAAGTTTTGGCACTAATGGGCGATTTAGAACAGTCAATCAATCTAACCTGCACATCTTTGGACTGTAGTCGGAAACTGGAGCACCCGGAGGAAACCCACTAGTAGACACTGGGAGAACGTGTAAACTCCACACAGACAACCAAGGTTGGAATCGAAGGCGGGTCCCTAGCACTTTGAGGCAGCAGTGCTAACCACTATGCCACCAAAAATGAATACTGCATATTATGCCATTTTGGAGAATATGACGTGCTTATTAGTTTCCACAATGCTACAGATGCGTATGTGATTGTTGTCACATACATGATTCCTACGCATGCTAACAACATTCTTGAACTGACAGCTGACTGCTTCACTGGTATTGGGAACTGAATGATGCTACATGCAAGTTGCATGTAGATCCTAATGTGTTCCCAGTCACGCATGAGCAGTGGTGAATATCAATTCATGTCAGGGAGCAAATCAAGAATGAACTTCAACTTCACCTTGGCATTATTGAAAAATTTGGGTTTGAGCCTAAGCCTTGGGCCTTGTCCATACAAGTCATCAAGAAAAGGAACCCAAGAATGAGAATCAGATGAGATTCTGAATTGATATGGAGTCACTAAACCAAGCAAGACAACGAGAAAGAGACTCCACACCAACCATTGGTGACATCTTAGAGAAAGTGAATGGTGCTAAACATTTCACTGAACGTGACCTCAATGCAGGATACCATCAAATCGAACTTGCTGAAGTATCGAGCTATCTTACAGCAATCTTCATCCACATTGGACATTTCTATACAAGAGGCTCAACGCTGGAGTCAGTTCAGTCATGAAGTGCTTCAGCACATGATTCGGCACTCGATGGCACCCTGAACATCAGTGATGACATTCTCATCGACAGTCACACTGAAAGTGAACTCGACCGATCCACGCCTGCAATATCTGAAGCTGGAATATTACAACCCCTCACACCAGCAGGATCTTCCGATCCCGCCAATGTGAACGGAGATGTCAATGGCTCACGGGCCTCACTGTGAAGGCAACTGCTGTGGGGCGGGGGAGGGGCTGGGAAATTAAGGCAACAGAGAATGTCACCTCACCTTGAACATCGGCAAGTGCTTCTTCAATGAAAGAGGAATAAAATTCTTTGGTCATGTGTTTAGTGGTGAAGGAGTACCTTAAATCCAATCCAAGAGAAGTTGTTCCCATTGCAAATACTGCAGAACGGACAAATGTGCAGGAAGCCTGGAGTCTGCTCGGTCTCATCGCATACTGTAATATTTTCATTTTCATTCCTCACCTCACTACATTATGCACCCCCCCCCCCCCCCCCCTCCCCCTACACAATCTGACAATAGACCACCACCAAGCAGGTGGTGCATCACACTAACAGGCTGTATAGCTGATCAAAAAACAGTTGTCAGCAAGGTGCATGAATGTCTATTTTGACATTGAGAAAACCCATAGCTCGTGCATGGAAGCCTGCTTGACTTAGGTGTTGTTCTCCTGCAGAAAGACAAGGCAGCGAACCCATCAATTGTCGCGGTGACAAGTAAATCGCTACCACCATAAAGAAACTTTATTTGCAAACAGAGAGAAATGCATTTCGTCTTTTGGAAGATATATTTTCATCTTTATATGTACGGAAGTGATAGACCACTTATAAGCTTATTCAACAATCTACATAGCACACCACCATACATAGAGCATTGGATTCTCAAACTACACGAGTACAAGTTCTATGTTGAGTATCAGCCAGGCAAGTTCAATTCAGCGCACTGTCGTGACAGCCCTACTAGTTGTGAGGAAAAGGTTGCCAAACACATCTTAACTACAGTAAGAAGTCTTACAACACCAGGTTAAAGCCCAACAGGTTTCTTTGCCATCACTAGCTTTCGGACCGTAGCTCCTTCATCAGGTGAGTGAGCTGCGCTCCGAATGAGTTACGCTCCGAAAGGTAATGATTCCAAAGAAACCTGTTGGACTTTAACCTGGTGTTATAAGACTTCTTACTGTGCCCACCCCAGTCCAACGCTGGCATCTCCACATCACATCTTAACTAGTAAGCTTAAACTCAATACTAAAGTCACTAAAACTAGCTGACATCAAAGCGGCAACTGAAAAAGAGAAGTCATTACAACTCGGTATGATGGCAATGAAATTACAAAACTGCAAAAGTGTAATCGAGAGAATCTACAAATGAAATCACACACAATACGGTCTTCATAATGTCCAAAATGAGCTCACTGTTAGAACCACAACTGATCTCGTCTTACAGAACAATTGCAATGTCTTTAAACAATAATTGAGGGAATGTGCTGCCAGTGCAGCACTTAAGATTGCCGGAAAGCTGTTAAAGCCAAACAGCTCCTTTTGGAAAAGGTATGATTCCCAGGAATTTACCACGTGGTTGTGTACAAAATCGGTGTTTACCATGTCGAGCAATGACAATGTCAAATCTTCGTGATCCTCTCAAGGAGCGGGATTCTCCACAATCAGCGCGATGTCCGCTGACCGGCGCCAAAAACGCGCGAATCAGTCCGGCATCGCGCCGCCCCAAAGGTGCGGAATTCTCCGCATCTGGGGGGGCCGAGCCCTCACCTTGAGGGGCTAGGCCCGCGCCGGACTGATTTCCGCCCCGCCAGCTGGCGGGAAAGGCCTTTGGTGCCCTGCCAGCTGGCGCGGAAATGACTTTGCCGTGCGGCGCATGCGCGGGAGCGTCAGCGGGCGTTCACGGCATCCCCGCGCATGCGCAGTGGAGGGAGTCTCTCCCGCCTCCGCCATAGTGGAGACCATGGCGAAGGCGGAAGGAAAAGAATGCCCCCACGGCACAGGCCCGCCCGTGGATCGGTGGGCCCTGATCGCGGGCCAGGCCACCGTGGCGGCACCCCCCGGGGCCAGATCGGCCCGCGCCCCCCTCCAGGACCCCGGAGCCCGCCCGCGCCACCTTGTCCCGCCGGTAAGAGAGGTGGTTTGATTCTCGCCGTCGGGACAGGCATTCCAGCAGCGGGACTTTGGTTCATCGCGGGCCGGAAAATCACCGGGGGTGGGGGGGGGGGGGGCGCCAACCGGCACGGTGCGATTCCCACCCCCGCCGAATATCCGGTGCCGGAGAATTCGGCAACCAGCGGGGGCGGGATTCACGCCAGCCCCCGGCGATTCTCCGACTCGGTGGGGGGTCGGAGAATCCCGCCCAAGATGTCTGAACTCACTCCAGGGCCATGGATTGAGGTTAGCTTTGAAATCTTTCCACCGGTGAATACCTGCTTGCCCTCATTGATGGCCAGAGCAGAATCCTGTGGAAATAGTTCAATTCCCGTCCTGGTTGAGGTTATTCATGATGGCCTCACCTTCCCAACCTTGTCCCTCGCCTGAGGTGTGGAGATTCTCAGGTTAAATCACCACCAGTCAGCTATCCCCCTCAAAAGGGAAAACAGCCTATGGCAATCTGGGGCTATGGTGAATTTACCTTTTATACTTACACCACATGGATTGCAGCGGTTCAAGAAGACATCTCACCACCACCTTCTCAAGGGCAATCAGGGATGGGCAATAAACGCTAGCCTAGCCAGCAATGCCCACTGACATGACATTTCTTTTTGTAAAGCTGTTTAATAAAAGAAGGCATCGTTTTTTGTGCACTTTTAAATTCTAGCTGCCTCTGACTTTCAGTTCCATGAACCTCACAAAGTGGGCACCACAGGCTGTCGTCATTCAGGTGACTAATCATCATTTAACTTACTGGTTGCCGCTATTCAGACAAAGATCAGTCTTGGCCAGGACCTTTTGTAGAGCAATACACGTCAGCAGAGACTGCTATTCAATCTCCACTGATCATTTACGGATCATGAGAAACCAGGCTTAGGCTTAATGCATTACATCAGGTGACTGTGGAAGATTAAGGAGTTTGCTGATTCATTCCAGCCAGGTACAAGTGTTTGAGTAACAGCGGGTCCTGTACAATAATCTCAATTTCATGTTCAGAACCAAATGTTAAGATGATAAACTGCAGTTCAGCTGGACCCACGTTCACCGCTGGGTCAGGGAGGGGGCAATGACGAGCAATAATCTGTAACCGGTCCCTCGGTGTGCTAGTGGGGCTAGAATAGGAAGTGATTGAAAACTGCTCTGACTGAGGGTAGGAAGTCAGGCCTGAGGGCAAGGTGTCCAGGAACTGGAGGGGGCAGGCCATTATCCATCGGGGAAGGTTTCGCAGAGGTTAAGGATATTAAATCTTCCATTATTGAGCTCAGCCGCTCCATAAAAAAACACAACAGCATCTTTTACAATCCTTTATGGTTGTTTGCTCATTTGTTGCTATGGTGACTGATCAGTGATTGATTCAACATGATCATAGACCAGATATAAATTCAGCTTCATCTCCACTGGGATTTTGCTAATCTCATCACTCTGGTTGAAAGTGACTTTTCCTCGTTCCTTTCCCAGCTGCTGTTTCACCATATCCCAACAATCAATATCAAAAGTGTCAAAGCCCATCAGCTACTCCCAGAGTTAAGGTAATCGGATATGACATGCAACATGAAACACTGAGACTCTGTCCGATGCTTATGCAATCTCAGTACAAAATATTTTAACTCAAACGCTCTCTGCAGCACAATTCTGATTTCCAAATGTCAAATGACGCGAACATGATTATTTGACTGCATTGCTATTTTCTTCTAATCTTCTCCCCTGTGTGCCTGAAGATGCTGAATTCTGGTAGATAACACGCCCCACCCCCACCCACCCACCCAGCCAATTCTACTTTACCTTCAAATAAAAGCAAAATACCACGGATGCTAGAAACCTGATGAAGGGCGGGTGTCCTGAGATGAGACCCCTTAAAACTGGATAGCGAGGATAACACAAGAATAGTTCTACATAAGTTAGTTTATTAAGGAATGAGACTAATCATGGTAGGTATACCTAGTAATCATTATTAACCATTAAACATGTATTTTTAGGACATAGCAGTAATAAGTATTCAAACTCTTGCTACAAGCAGCGGCCACAATGCATGATGGGATTTAAGCAGGCTAACTTGTCCATGTTTTTGAGACAAACAGGATTTGACAGAAGTATTGTGGTCAGCAATAACACGGTCAGCTCAGTAAACAGTTCTTATCAGTGCCCCCAATATCCAGTCTTATAAAAGCCATGGTGTAAAGAGGAACCAACTTTGGCATCCCGCCCCTGGATGAACAATGAGGTAGGCAGGAACTGACTGCAACACGTAGGATGGGAATGTCAGAAAAACTTTATAAAGGACACAGGATCCTAGTAAACAACAGGTGGCAGGATGGGGTTAAATCATGAGCCGATCACAGTCAATCATTTTGCTTACAGTAAATTTTGCTGGTCAATATAAAATTGACAGCTCCAAGGATTGGATCAAGTCCAACTGGGGTGGGACAATTTTTGGGAAATTGTATAATGGTTGCACGTGAACCAGTGCCAGACAGAGTGATTTTGGCATTTATCCAGACCTCTCTCCGATGTACATGGACAAAACTTGGAATAATAAAGCCATCTTAACCGGAGTTGATGTGTGTCTGCAGATCTGTGTGTTCAGCTGAGTTATAACTAAGAGGGAGGAAGCCCACATAAAAGCTAGCTCAATACTCAGGGCTAGGAAACGATGCTACACCTGAAATAAAAACAGAAAATGTTGGATAGTCGTTTTGAGGCCATATGATGGTAGAAGGGTCATATGGTCTCAAAACGTTAACTCTCACCACAGATGCTGCCAGACCTGCTGCGTTTATCCAGCATTTTCCGTTCTTATAAAATTTTATCTTCACCCCTTCCCCACGCCACCCATGTAATTCCCTCACCAACAGCAGGTGAAAACAGGTGGGACACCACGGTGGTGCGATGGTTAGCACTGCTGCCTCACGGCGCCGAGGACCCGGGTTTGATCCCGTCCCCGGGTCACTGTCCGTGTGGAGTTTGCACATTCTCCCCGTGTCTGCGTGGGTCTCACCCCCACAACCCAAAGATGTGCAGGTTAGGTGGATTGGCCACGCTAAATCGCCCCTTACTTGGACTTTTTTCTTTGAAAATGTGAAACTAGATAACGGTTATTTGCGGAAAGCCAACCACGGCTGGAATTCTCCAACCATTCGCTGGCAGGCAGATTCTCTGGTCCCGGTAGCCTGGGGTGGATTCAATGGGAATCCCCATTGACAGCGGCGAGAGCATAGAAACTCGCCGCCAGCGAACGGCCACTGCCTCCCATCACGGAGAAGCCCGGCCCACAATTACACCATCCAATCTGGCTTTGGAAGTTCCAGATAAAGGCAATCCTTTCACAATCAGTCCTGTGTATTTGAAGAGAACATGACTTTCTTCTACATGGGCTGACTTCTTGGAAAAGGTTTGAATTTTTGATTGACATAACGCTCCTTTAATTGCTGTGTCAATATTAGTTATATTTACTTCTGTGTGGCCGGCGTCCAGCTATTTAATTTTAAGCAACTTGACATTTACAGAAACAAACTTGATCTGATGAGGTTCTGACTGTAAGAGACTGGTTAACGGAGGCAGGCCATCTTCTCCTGAACTTTACAGCTACCTCCAGAGAGAAAACTGTCTGTTTATCTCATTTAGCTACACAAAACAAAAAGGATTCTGTTTCGAATGCATATAACAGGGGCTCATTTTCAATGCACAACAGAGCAGCTGGAGTAATATTAACAATGAACAGTAGGGAGATTTTCTACTTTAAAGCAAGGGCCCTGCCACCATCACTAGCACTAACCAGTTAAGGTCAATTCCTACAGTAGGCCATGGCTCAGGCTTGCCTATGGTGCTCCCCATGGTTTAGCCCCTTCTGGACTCATTAATAATTACTTGCTGCCTGTGGTAGTCACCACTGATGTATATATTGTATAAATAGGATGTTGATATAGGTGCTTTACAGTAAGGCCGCTGCACTACAGGTACGGGGGTAAATCCCTGCCTGCTGGCTCCGTCCAGTCGGCGGAGTATAAATAGGTGTGCTCCCAGTACAGCAGCCATTTTGTCAGCTGCTGTAGGAGGCCACACATCTCAGTGTAATAAAGCCTCGATTACATCCTACTCTCGTCTTTGTGTAATTGATCGTGCATCAATTTATTAAACTGAGTTTTTCAGAAGAGGGACCTCCGCATCCAGCGGGATCGCCTGCAGCTGCATCCGCAAGCAGACAACGCCAAAAAGGACTTCGAACATTGGCTAGCCTGTTTTGAAGCGTACATCGGGTCTGCGGCAGACAAAATTCCAGAAGCACAGAAGCTCCAGATCCTTTACACGCGGCTGAGCTCCAACGTCTTTCCAGTTGTCCAGGATGCGCCGACCTACGCTGAGGCCATGGCGCTACTGAAGGAAAACTACGCTCAGCGGACTAACACACTCTACGCCAGGCACCTCCTCTCCACACGGCGTCAACTTCCTGGTGAGTCGGTGGAAGATTTCTGGCGCGCTCTGCTCCCCCTAGTTAGAGACTGTGACTGTCAGGCCGTTTCGGCCACGGAACACCCAAAATTGCAAATGAGAGACGCATTTGTTACGGGCATAGGGTCTGACTACATCCGCCAGCGCCTCAAAGAGGGGGCCACGCTCGATCTTGCGGCGACCAAAAAACTAGCGCTTTCACTTACGGTCGCATCACGCAACATTCAGGCCTATGCCCCCGACCGTGCGCCCCCCTGTGCATCGTGGACTCCGCAGACACCCTCAGCCAATCCCATGCCTGTGCCGCGCGGCAGCCAACCAACCCCGGGGGGCCCAAATGCTACTTCCCAGGGCAGTCAAAACACCCCCGACAGTGCTGGCCGGCACGGAGCGCCCTCTGCAAGGCCTGTGGCAAGAAGGGACATTTGGCTGCAGTGTGCCAGGCCCGCTCAATCGCCGCTATTGTCCTGGCACCCCACACGTGCAGCCAGTGGGTGCCTCCATCTTCCCCTCCTAGGACCACATGTGGCCAGTGGACGCCGCCATCTTCTACCTCCCAGGAACAACGGGTGCCGCCTTCTTGTTTTCCCCACGACACGTGCGGCCCATGGGCGCCGCCCATCTTCTACCTCCCAGGACCAACGGGTGCCGCCTTCTTGTTTTCCCCACGACACGTGCGGCCCGTGGGCGCCGCCATCTTACCCGACTCAGGACCCATGGCCGTCGGGCACCTCATCCAGCCGCTCATCGCCTGCAACCGCCAATGACCAGCCGCATCTCGCCTCGGTCACGATTGACCAGTCTCGACCATACAACCTCGCAACTGCTTCAACTAAAATGAAGGTCAACGGGCACGAGATCTCCTGCTTGCTGGACTCCGGGAGCAGTGAGAGCTTCATTCACCCCAGTACGGTAAGGCGCTGCACCCTCGCGGTACACCCCGCTAACCAGAGAATCTCCCTGGCCTCCGGGTCCCACTCCATGGCGATCCGGGGGTACTGCATCAATACTCTCACTGTCCAGGGCGTGGAGTTCAGCGGCTTCCGCCTCTACGTCCTCCCCAACCTCTGTGCTGTCTTGCTACTCAGCCTGGATCTCCAGAGCAACCTACAGAGCCTAACCCTGAAATTTGGCGGGCCCCTACCACCCCGTACTGTGTGTGGCCTCGCGACCCTTAAGGTTGACCCACCTTCTCTTTTTGCAAACCTAACCCCGGATTGCAAACCCGTCGCCACCAGGAGCAGATGGTACAGTGCCCAGGACAGGACCTTCATCAGGTCTGAAGTCGAGTGGCTGCTTCGGGAAGGCATCATCGAGGCCAGCAACAGCCCCTGGAGAGTCCAAGTGGTAGTGGTCAAAACTGGGGAGAAAAACAGAATGGTCGTTGACTGCAGTCAGACCATCAATCGATACACGTAGCTCGACGCGTACCCCCTCCGGCGCATATCTGATATGGTCAATCAGATTACACAGTACCGGGTCTCCGGGTCTTCTCGACAGTAGACCTGAAATCTGCCTATCACCAGCTCCCCATCATCAAGGCGGATCGCCCATACACTGCGTTCGAGGCAATCGGCCGCCTTTACCATTCTCTTAGGGTTCCCTTCGGCGTCACCAACGGTGTCTCGGTCTTCCAACGACAGATGGACCGAATGGTTGACCGGTACGGGCTGCGTGCCACTTTCCCATACCTGGACAATGTCACCATCTGCGGCCACGATCAGCAGGATCATGGCCACAGATGGTGACGTTGTCCAGGTATTGGTTGAGGGTGGCAGCCAGAGCGACGTCTGATGCATCGCTCTTGACTTGGAAGGGGAGCATCTCGTCGACCACGACCTTGGCGATGTCGGCCTTGATTCGGTTAAAGGCCTGGTGAGCCTCGGCCGTCAGAGGAAAAACAGTGGATTGAATGAGTGGGCGGGCCTTGTCCGCATAGTTTGGGACCCACTGGGCGTAATACGAAAAGAACCCCAGGCAACGTTTGAGGGCCTTGGGGCAGTGGGAGAGGCGGAGTTCCATGAGGGAGTGCATGCGATCGGGGTCGGGCCCCAGAACTCTGGACCACATAGCCGAGGATGCCGAAGCGGTTTGTGCTGAACACGCACTTCTCCTTGTTATACGTGAGGTTGAGGAGAGTGGTGGTGTGGAGAAATTTGGCAAGGCACAGATTCCAGAGGAGTAATAAGCAGACTCCATGCAAACCTGCTCTGTAACAGATTGCTATCTTACCACACGAGACTCAATAAAAGATTCTGGTTTGGACAAGTCGAGGTGTTTGGTGGATTCCTTTGTAAGGTATAAAAGATCAAACACAACACTTCTGTACTCACTCTGGACCCCTGTTGATAAAGCCCAGGCTGCTGTACATTTTATTAACTTCACTCTCAAGCTGTCTTGCTACCTTCAATGACTTATGCACGTGTCCCTCTGCTCCTGCGCTCCCTTCTTCCAAACAGAATGAATTACCTCACATTTCTCCACATTGAACTTCCTCTGCCACCTGTCTCTCCATTCCACCAACCTGTCCAGATCGAGTTGAAGTCTTACACTGTCCTCCTCACAGTTTACAATGCCTCCACATTTTGTATTAATTAGGAGCAGGAGTAGGCCACTCAGCCCGTCAAGCCTGCTGCACCATTCAACAAGATCGTGGTTGATGTGATTGTAACTTCAACCCCAGATTCCCACCTACACCCAATTACCTTTCACCCCCTTACTTATCAATAATCTATCTCCGTGTGCCTTAAAAATATTCAAAGACTCTGCTCCACCAACGTTTGAGGAAGAGAGTCCAAAAAACTTTCAACCCTCAGAAAAAAATCTCCTCATCTCGGTCTTAAATGGGTGACCCCTCATTTTTAAACAGTGACTCCTAGTTATAGATTCTCCCACAAGAGGGAACAGCCTGTCCACATCCATCCTGACAAGACCTCTCAAGATTTTGTATGTTCCAATCGAGTCGCCTCTTGTTAGATGTTTAGCTGCTGTTGTACAAAGAGTCAACGGTTCTGCTCCTTTTCACAAACATCTTTATTTCACTTTAACAGACACTGCACAAAAATCTATCTTCACATCACCTGACACAAAAGCCACCTGAAGCCTCTTTACATATCAGTGTCAATTATTGGATACTTAACATAAATGAGACAACCAATTGGAATGTCTCTTAACCCATTACTTAACACCTCTTACTCTTATAAACTCCAGCAGATAGAAACCAAACCTGTCCAAACTTTTCTCAAAAGACAACCTGTCCATTTCAGGTATTAGTCTAGTAAACCTGCTCTGAACTCTTTCCAGCACATTTACATCCTTCCTTACATAAGGTGATCAATACTGTACACAGTACTCCCGATGAGGGCTCACCTATGCCCTGTATAACTGAAGCATAACCTCCCTACCTGTGCGTTTAATTCCCTTTGCAACATAAAATAACATTCTATTAGCTTTCATGATTACTTCCTGTGTCTGCTACCAACCTATTGTGATTCATGTACTCGGACACCCAGATCCCTCTGCAGCTCAGAGCTCTACAATCTCTCACCCATTAGATAATATGCTTCTTTCTTATTCTTCCTGCCAAAATGGAAACATTGATACTTTCCCACATGATACTCCAGTTGCCATATCTTTGCCCACTTGCTCCACCTATCTATGTGTTTTTGTACCCTCCTTATGTCCTCTTCACAGCCTACTTTCCTACCTATCTTTGTACCATCAGCAAATTTAGCAATGAACCTTTGGTCCCTTCATCCAAGTAATTTATCTAAATTGTGAAGCATTGAGATACCCCAGCACTGATCCCTGTGGCACACCACTCATCACATCTTGCCAACTAAAAAATGACTCATTTATACGTACTCTGTTTCTTGTTAGCTAGCCAATCCTCTATCCATGCCAATATGTTAACCCTCACACCCTGCATTTTTGTTTTATGCAATAACATTAGATGTGGCAATTTATAAAATGCTTTCTGGAAATCTAAGTACAGTACATTTTTCATTTCCCCTTCAACAACAGCACGTGCTACTGCTAGTTGGCGCCAAAACGTGCTGTCCGAATAAACTATCCCCAAAACATTCTATGAATTCCTCATCTATGCTACCTAGGCCCATCTGAATTTTTCCAGTTTATATATAAAGTAAAGTCACCCATGGTAATTGGCATGCCTATCTGACAAGGCCCCATTATTTCTTCCTTTATGCTGCACCCTACCATGTGGTTACTGTTAGGGGGCCTGTACACAACTCCCACAAAGGACTTCATGCCTTTACCATTTCCCATCTCTACCCAAACAGCTTCTGCTTCCTGGTTTCCTGAATTGAGGTCATCCCTAATGCAAATATCATTATTAATTAGCAGAGCCACTCCTCCACCTTTTCCTAACTTCCTGTCCTTCCTAAATATCATGTACCCTTCAATATTCGGCTCCAAATCTATGACATCGCCCAGCCACATACCTGTATTGGCTATCAGATTGTACTTATTATTTCTATTTGCACTATCTCTTCATCTGTCTTGTTTCAAATACTACATGCATTCACATACAGATCCTTTAGTTTGTCCTTATTATTTTTGTAACCTCTAGCCTTAACTGCTGATTTACTCGTAGATTTGTGCTCTCTGTTCCTTCTTGCCACAGTCTGTTATTTCCCATATTAATATCGTTCTCCCTTGCCTTGTCTCTAACCTTTGATTTGCCACATCTTCACAAATTTCACCTCTTGCTCACACTATTTAGTTCAAAATATTCCCTACTTTCTAAGATACGTGGCTTGCTGGAACACCAGTCCTAGTTTGGTTCAGGTGTAGGCTGTCCCAACAGTACAGCCCTGACTTTCCTCAGGACAGGTCCCAGAGCCCCACACATCAGAACCCACTTCTACAAAACCAGTCTTTGTGCCATGCATTAATTTCTCTAATCTCATTTGCCCTATACCAATTTGCATATGGCTCAGGTAATAATCCAAAGATTATTTTCTTTGATGTTCTGCTTTTTGATTTAGTGAATCGCACCTCCTCATACTTGCTCAGCCAAACCTCTTCCCCAGTTCTCACAATGTCATTGTTACTTACATGGATCATGACAACTGGATCCTTCCACTGCAAGTTCGACTCCAGCCCTGTGCTGTTATCCCGAAAGCTAGCACTGGGTAGATAACACAGTTTTCTGGATTCTCACTCAGTTACAGAGAAAACCCTGATTATACTGTCCCCTAGTATCAATACATTCCTTTTTTATCTCAAACCCCACATGAACGGCTTTCTGCATTGTGGTGCCAATCTGCTTATCCATCCTGCAGACCTCGCTTTCATCCATGGGGGTTCCAAGCAACTCATCCTGCTTGAAAACTGCAAACACTGAGGCTCAACCCTTACTATCTGCTCGGTCCCTATACCTGCCTCACACCCTCCTGTCCCTCGCCGTGGACCAAAACAGACAATCCTATTCTAAAAGGTGTGACCATTTTCTGGTATGGATGTTGCACAATGTATTCATTTCGGTTTCCAGATCAATAATCCTGATCCAAAATTCATTTAGCTGCTTGCAGTTTCTGCAGACATGTTTGTCTTGGATTGCCTTGGTGTTCAGGAGCTCCCACATTCCACAGCTGCAACACAACACCTGTCCTTTTTTTTTTTCATTACTCATTTGCGGGATGTGCGCTTCACTAGTTAGGCCAGCATTTATTGCCCATCCCTAGCTGCCCTTAAGAAGGTGGTGGTCGCAGTGGCTAGCGTTGCTGCCTCACGGCACCGAGGCCCCAGGTTCGATCCCAGCTCTGGGTCACTGTCCGTGTGGACTTTGCATGTTCTCCCCGTGTCTGCGTGGGTTTCGTCCCCACAACCCAAAAGATGTGCAGGATAGGTGGATTGGCCACGCTAAAATTGCCCCTTAATTGGAAAAAAAATAATTGGGTACTCTAGATTTATATTTAAAAAAAGAAGGTGCTGGTGAGCTGCCTTCTTGAACTGCCATTGTTACTTAGGATTAGGATTTGTTTATTGTCACGTGTGCCGAGGTACAGTGAAAAGTATTTTTCTGCGAGCTGCTCAAACAGATCATTTAGTACATGAAAATAAAATAAAATAAAACAAAGATACATAAAAGGGCAACACAAGGTCCACAATGTAAATACATAGACACCGGCATCGGGTGAAGCATACAGGAGTGTAGTAGTCATCAAGAGTGCAGCCAGGTCAGGTTGAGTCGGGTCAAAAGGTCTCCTCCACGGACCTCGGAAGATCTTCAGACCTGCAAGGGAAGATAAAAGAGAAAGGCTAGTGATAATGTTAGTGTTAGAATTAAATTTTAAAAGATTAGTACGATTATAAGAGATGTAAAAAAGAGGATCTGTTTGGGAGAGCTCGCAGAGAGTCGCCATGCTCTGCCACCATCTTCCTTGGATACTTATGTTATCCAGTTCATTTAATTACTTTGTTAATTAACTTAGAATAATTCTTGTATACTGCAGTTTACTGTGGTTATTAAGTGCTAGTACCACCTTCAATCAATAGTTAAGTGCTTCTTAATTCCTAATTGGCCTACCTGTTATTCACCAAGCAGTTCCTTCCTATGCACCAAAGCAAGAAAAAACTAGGAAAAAAGAGCTCATCCTCCCCTTTCGCCAAACTCCCCATTTACCAAACCCGAATTAGTTCACTCGACTTGCAATCGGCACTCCATTTGCAAAGCTTCATCAAGGCACATTTAGGGCAGCACAGTGGCATTGTGGGTAGCACAATTGCTTCACAGCTCCAGGGTCCCAGGTTTGGTTCCGGTGTGGGTTTCCTCCGGGTGCTCCTGTTTCCTTCCACAGTCCAAAGATGTGCAGGTTAGGTGGATTAGCCATGATAAATTGCCCTTAGTGTCCAAAATTGCCCTTAGTGTTGGGTGGGGTTGCTGGGTTATGGGGATAGGGTGGCAGTGTTGACCTTGGGTAGGGTGTTCATTCCAAGAGCCGGTGCAGACTCGATGGGCTGAATGGTCTCCAACTGCACTGTACATTCTATGATAATCTAGGACAAAGGTTTGGCATAACATCGTGGGCCGAAGGGCCTGTTCTGTGCTGTATTTTTCTCTGTTCTATGTCCTAGGCCTCTACATTTATAGTCTTTTGAGCTCAGGCTACAACTAGATTGGCCTCGTTTGCCAATTAATTAATCAACAGCTCTTCAGCAGCATGTTCATCCTTGCCTGAGGCTGGAAGAAATTTACTTTGGTTTATTAACTTACTTTAAGTAAATAGCAGTTAAATGCTATTTGCAGACCTAATTTAGAGAAAACTATCGATACGTCAAACTTCCCACTCATCAGAAACTTATCAGCTCACTCTGCTTGCAATCTGCACTTTGTATCACAAATTGTGAAATCAGGACCGGTACATCAAGGTCCAGGTCAAAGAGAACAAAGAACAATACAGCACAGGAATAGGCCCTTCGGCCCTCCAAGCCTGTACTGGTCATGATACCAACCTTTGCCAAATCCCTCAGCACTTCCTTGTGCCATGTCTCTCTATACCCATCCTATCCATGTGCTTGTCAATATGCCTTCTGAATGCCGTAACGAGTGTTATCAGTTCAAAGAATATTTGCACCTTAGAAAATCCCAGAACACAGAAGAAAACATGCCATCTAAAATGCAATGCGCAGCAGTTCTTCAGCTTATTTGTGAGCAACCCCTAATTGAAGTGTTCCCCAATATTACTACTGCGCTTCAGCTGTACTTGACAATGCCTTTCACGAGCTGTGAAGCAGAAAAGGACATTTTCAAAGCTATCCTTTATAAAGAACAAATTTCGGTCTACCATGACTGAAGAGCGCTTAAATTCTTTATGCATATTGTCTCTAGAAAATGACATTGCAAGGAAGCTCTCATATGACAAAACTGTACTTGAATATGTTGCCAGAAAAAACAGAAAAAAAGAGTATTTTGTAAAATGTGCTTCATGTAGTATGTATTCTCATAGGTGTCTCAAATAAAAGATTATATTGACTGTGGTCTTTTCCATGTTTTATTTCATCAATCTATGAATCATCATGCATGTATATAACATTTCCCTAATTTTCATCCCCCCATAACTCGAAAACTACACGGCATAGGAAATTTTTATTCACACCAATGACTTTGACATGTGAGATAATCCAGCACAGCAATTTTAATCAAAACCTGAGATGTAGTGGTTACATTTTTTAAAAGATTTGTGGTGATCTGTCGTGGAACAACCCCATTGAAGAAGATAACAGTGGTTACCCAGACCTTGTTGCTGGTTGCGAAGGGGCCCCCATAACAGTTCAAGCTTCAGGGCCCCAAAAATGTAGGTCCGCCATTGATGCCGTTAATGTATCTGCTCCCACAGCCTCTCCTGGCAGCGCGTTCCAGGCACTCACCACCCTCTGCGTAAAACAGCTGCCTCACACATCTCTAAACTTTGCCCCACGGGCCTTAATCTTATACCCCCTGGTGACTGAACCCCTCCACCCTGGGAAAGAGTGCCTGCCCATCCACTCTTTCCATGCCCCTCATAATCCTGTAGACCTCTATCAGGTCACCCCTCAATCTCTGTCTTTCTAATGAAAACAGTCTGAGTCTATTCAGCCTCTCCACATTGCTAACACCCTCCAGGCCAGGCAACATCCTGGTAAACCTCCTCTACACCCTATCCAAAGCCTCCACATCCTTTATTAATACTTATCAGGAAAAGCAAGGGCCCCAACACTTACCCCTGCGAAACTCCACCGCATATCTTTCTCCAGCCCGAAAAGCATCCATTAACCACTACTCTCTGATTCCTGTCGCTCATCCAATTTTGTATCCGTGTTTCTACTACCCCTTTTATTCCTTGAGCTGATTCAATGTAATCCCATTCCTCGGGCAGATGTACTCACCCACCATTGGCACGTACCTGGAAAGCCGCAGGAAGGACATGTGGTGATATGCTTCACTAAGTACACAAGGGATTAATGCAAATACACATGGGCTGGATAAACACTAGAGGGAGCACCAGAGACATCATGACACACAGACATTCAACCAATAGGCCAGTAAGATGGGACACGACCAATGGGCATTCACGATACAAACAGAGGTGACACTACCACAGGAGGGCATTACACCAACCCATATAAAAGGACACAGCACACAGGATCTTCCTCTTTCCAGTGGAGACACTCAGTGTGTACACAGGGTGGAGTTGAAACACATCACACCTACCACGTGGATTGTAGCAGACTGGTTCGTCAGTCTGAGTAGCAATAGAAGGATTAACAGTAGAGTCGAATCCAAGTAGGAGAATTGTTAATAGTTTAATAAACGTGATAAAACTATCTCCACGTCTGAACCTTCCTTTGTCAGAGTGCACATCAAGGAAGCAGCTTATGCTACGTCCAGAGCATATCAAAACATGGTACTAGTGAGTAACTGTTTAAATCCATATAGTTACAACTCAGCAAACATTGACAACCAGCAACAACACCCAGGCAAGATGATCGAGATTCCGGTTCCACAGCGGCTCAGGTGCCATGGCAATCTCAGTGCAAACTGGAGGGCATTCAGGCAAAGGTTTGAGATCTTCCTGGTTGCAGCCGACCTACAAGACGTGGCCAATGCTGAAAAGACAGAGCTTCTGCTCACAATTGCGGGTGCAAATGCAGAACAAATCTTCAAAACATTCAAGTACTCCAGAGGGCAAGTAAAGAGAGACTTCCAGACAGTCCTGGACAAGTTCGAACAATACTGCGAGGAAAACACAAACAAACCAACAGAAAATGGTAAGAGAGGCGCCAATACTCACCACAAGGCCGAGGTAACAGAGCAACGAACGACAATTTTGATCGGCGGCCATCTTGGAAAAGGTACCGCACATGCGCAGTTGAGAGAAATGCGCAAAGTAAAGGAACAGCGATATGCGCTTGCGCAATCCATCCCTACACTCTACGTCACAAGCGTCATGATGTCAGAGACCACGCCCACTTAACGGGGAAATGTCCCAAAACAAGAAGAAAAAAATTTTAAGCCTCAAAACAACATTCTTCCATCTGGAACGACAGCACAATACCTGAAATTTGACCAGTAGCTGAAAGTAACCTCCGCATAACCCTGCAACAAGCAGTTAGCACCGCTCAAAGAGATGATACAGTCCTTGAAGATGACGACGCCGACCTTGAATTCTTCTTTGGACATCGTGAGCCCAATGCCAGCTCTGACACAAAAGGTGATGATATGGTCCTAGAAGACTATGACTCAGACGATGATTTCATCATTCGAGATGGCGACCCCAGTACCAAATCTGTACCAACGAGATGTGTTGCACAGTGAAGAATCGGACACAGACGCGGATGTGTTCTTCAGGTTTGAGGATCTTCAGCCCAGCATATATGACATCCCGACTCGTGAGTGCAGGATTATGCTGCGGCCTGAGGCCAAGAGACAGAGAGCAGTACAAGCCCACAGAGAGCGGCCTGCTGCCACACAGAGAGTGGTCCACGCACCGCGAAGGGTCCCCGATTCCACACAGAGAGTGGTCCACGCACCACAAAGGGTCCCAGCCACATAGAAAACGATGAAAGACTCCACAGCGAGACGACTGCACGTCTCCACACAAGAAGTGACTCCAGTGACGCAAGCCTTCACAACGAGCTCGTGGACAGCCTCCACGATAGAAGCAACGCAAGACTCCAGAGCGCAGTCCTTGCATGAACAAGAAGTGATGACAGCCTTCACAGCGAGACCAATGCATGATTCCACACAAGGAACGCTGCAAGACTCCACAGAGGGAGTGACACGAGCCTCCACAGCGAGCTCGTGGACAGCCTCCATGATAGAAGCAACGCAAGACTCCTGAGTGCAGTCCTTGCATGAACAAGACCATGAGGGTCAAGCAACCTCCTCTGAGCAACCAGCAGCAGACGATGGAAGTCTACCATGCTCATGTGAACAACAAAGCGACAATGACAGTCCACCCAGATTATTTGAGCCACCAGAAGAAGACTCTGATGGTCTACCCAGCTCAAGTGAACGACAAGAAGACACTGAGTCTCTACCCACTGTGTGTGCGACAAGTGACGACGGTATCCCACTTCCCATACCAGATGTGCAATGTGACAGACCTCAGCTAGACTGTACAGAGGCACTCGACAATCACAGTGAGACTACTGGTGATTCCGGTGACACCACGTTACTTCAAACCTCATCCGCTCGAGCCTCTCCACAAGCAAATGCATTCCTGAACGTTTTGACTCCGGACGTGGAGCATCAAGAAACCTCAGCTGACTCAAGTGAATCTGAAATGTCTCAAGACGAGGAACATCGACAAGCCAAAACTGACTCAGGTGAAACAGACCAGACTCCAGACGGGGAGCATCGACAAGCCAAAGCTGATTCAAGTAAGCCGGACATGACTCCAGGCGGGGAGCGCAGCGAACTCAGCGACGGCACGCTCAAGGACACAGCAGATGCCACAAATGACACTGACACGAGTAACTGTGTGAAGGACTCATATTATCCACAGAGCGCAGCAACCACAGCAACAAAACCAACCACAAGAACAACATCAAAGACAATACCAAGAAGCGTACCAAAGGCAACAACGTTGACAACAAGCACGACAAAAACAACACCAATGGAACTACGACTGGTACGACATGGTACAACTCTGCCATGAGGGATACTGTTACTGCTCAGCTCAGTACAATGACATACCATGGCAGGACAATGCATCTTACCAATTCACGTTTGCTGCACTACCAACAGGCAACATGGCTTTCAGGACAGATTGCATACATCGCTACCACAAGCATCGGAAGAAAAAATGACTCCAAATCAGACAATGAAGTGATTTGACCACTTCTTGGTTCCTTACGCACAGGGACACTGATGGCGTTCACAAGGACATGCCACCATCAACATCACCAACTCACCAACCAAACCAGAAACACACTAGACCATAATAATTAATGGAGTTTGGACTCATACATATGATTTGGACTTATTGTTTAATGATCACTGTTATCATAACTTGTACAGAGCATCACTTATCTACCTAGTTTGTTCAATTTTCTTTAACACTGTACAGAAAATATGTAACACGAAAAATGGGGGATGTGGTGATATGCATCACTAAGTACACAAGGGGTTAATGTATATACACTTAGACTAGATAAACACTACAGGGAGCACCAGAGACATCATGACACACAGACATTCAACCAATAGGCCAGTAAGTTAGGACACGACCAATGGGCGTTCACGATACACATAGAGGTGACACTACCACAGGAGGGCATTTAACCAACCCATATAAAAGGACACAGCACACATGATCTTCCTCTTTCCAGTGGAGACACTCAGTGTGTACACAGGGTTGATTTGAAACACATCACACCCACCACGTGGATTGTAGCAGACTGGTTAGTCAGTCTGAGTAGCTATAGAAGGATAAACAGGAGAGTCAAATCCAAGTAGAAGAATTGTTAATAGTTTAATAAACGTGTTAAAGCTATTTCCATGTCTGAACCTTCCTTTGTCAGAGTGCACATCAAGAAAGCAGCTTATGCTACATCAAGAGCATAACAAAACAGCACAATCTTAGGGAAAGTACCTGTGAGTCCCAACATGTGTTCTTAGTGGCTGAGCCTCTCTGTCGATTTTTGTAAACAGAATTGTTGTTGAGTATAAGGAGGAGAGGAGCGACCGTGAGGGAAATGTTAAAATAATGAAAGTCTTGATGTTCGGCTGGATCAACTCAAAAAGATTGTTGGCACCTCAGTGTAAAATGAGCTTGATTGGGTGGAGGGTTTCACCCTCAGTTGGTTGTACTGATCCTTTGTGTCTGAGACAATCACAACATAGTTTTGTTTAGCCTCAAGCCAACAGCAGAAAACCACAATGGTTTCAACCAGTCTAAATTGACAGTGTCCAACAAAGAGCATAAAGATTTGGAATACCGGACAAGTGCTTGAGGTGATCTACTTCTGAAACAAGAACAAGCCGTCTCACCTCATTTTGAAAGCCCATAGCTCAGTACTAACCCCTGTTATCACAGATCAGCACAGATTTGATCATTTTCCCCAGGTTAGTCATTTTGACGGCTAGGGAGGGAAACAGGGGGAAAGAAATGTCAACAAGTGGCGGATGTTCTTTGTCAGGTGGAGAGCATATTGTTGAGGCAAAGTAGGAAGAGCTTCACGCTGTAGGGCTGGATCACATTCTCGCATGGTAAATCTCTCTTTGTGTCATCTGAGAAACACCCGCTCGCCCACGTACTGAGGTCCCATGCTGCACAAGCGATGGGGATAAGGCTGCAACAGCATAGCCCACACTCACAGTTCAGGACCTTGAGCACATAATTTAGGCTAATACTCCAGTGCAGTACTGAGAGAGTGCTGCACTGTCAGATAGGTGCCACCTATCGCAATAGGCATTAAACCAAGGTCTTGTTTGCCCTCTCAGGGGACAAAAACATATCCCATGACACCATATTGAAGAAGAGCAGGGAATTCTGGCCAATATTTATGCCTCAACCAACATCCGTAAAACAGTTCATCTGGTCATCATTACATTGGTGTGTGTGGGAGTTTGCTGTGCCAAATTGGCTGCCACATAGTCTACCATAGTCCCAGATGACCATAGGCTGCTTTCCCCTTTCGGGGGGGATAGCTGACTGGTGGTGCGTTAAACTGAGGGTCTCCACACCTCAGGCGAGGGACAAGGTTGAGAAGCCAGGATCTTCAGAAATAACTTTAGCCAGAATGGGGATTGAACCCAATCTGCTGGCTTTGCTCTGTGTTGGGGTTCTTATTTTATCTTTTAATAAGAGTAGATAGTCCGGTTGATTGGAGGTATCAAAATACAATTTTATTGCTAATTATTCACTTGAATACACTTGGTTAAGAACTGAATCAAAAATTGTGAAATTAAACATCAAACAATACATAAAAGGGTTGAACTCAAGGCAAAAAGCATGAAACATTAAAGCATAAACAAATCACTTTAAACACAAACAAACAGATAGATGATTCAGGAATGTAGGAATTCAGGAATCAGACCTTGACCATGAGGTCCTACTTTTAAGGGAATCTTTATCTCCAGTTTAATCCCTCATTTACTCTCATTGGTTTCTGATTCTCAGCTGAGACCTCCTGGCTTGTTCAAATGGATGTCTGTTACTTAGAGGATGATTTATTAATCAAACATTGGCCATTACCTAAGATTGACTGGTGCCTATCAAGACTAGCTCAGCGTCTGCGTGCACAGTCTTAGGAAAATTACTGGATATGTTTCTCGCGCCACAGTGTAAATTCATAATAAACTATGAATACATTTCTGCAACTGATTAGTTGATACATTCTCATTGCTGAATACACTGGAATACAATGGCTGATTCATCATGTGAAACATTGACTGAAATAATGTCTGGATTCCCAGTCTAATTCATTATGTGAAAACAATGGCTGGATTCTCACAGTCAATACACTTTTAATAATTTTCATCTCTCTGCTGCATGCATTCAATCAGCATCTAAAACTATGAATAAATCAATAAATCAATACTCTGTCACTCTGCATCACCAGCCAGCTGCCTAGCCTAAAGTGAGCTAAACCAGTCCCCACATATTCTACATTACAGCAGCGATTACACTTCAAATATGTTTATTTAGCTGTAAAGTGTCCTGGGACATCTTGAGGAAAAGAAAGGCATCATAATAATGCTTGTTCTTTCTCTTTAGTCAGGCATCAAGCCAGGGAACAGAGTGGAGTGCGAGTGTTCAAGTAAGACTTGAGGTAACTTTAAATCTTGGTGTAGGCAATGAAAAGACAGATGGGCACCCATCATACATCTTGCATGGTTTTCCTCTCCATCGACTCCTGTGGAACTGTAGACCATTGAATCATCCATGATGATGGATGATGGCAGCGGATCATCCATGATGATGTCCGGAGCGGTTCCATAGCAGGGAGCCATGGTCCATTAAACATTAAACCCAGAGTTGGCATTGCTGGTGCACAAGTTGGGGAACTACTGTTTGCCACATTACTGATGTGCCTCATCTACCTCCTGTTTGCAGCAATATACGAGTGGGATTTGACTTTGATTCTGCTATAATATGCTTTGTATTGTTCTCTTCTCCTTGTCCAAAGATGCGCATGTTAAGTGGGGATATGGGGTTACGGGGATGGGGTGGGTGAGTGGGCCTTGGTAGGGTGCCCTTTCAGAGGGTCAGTGCAGTCCCAATGGGCTGAATGATCTCCTTCTGCACTGTAGGGATTCTATGGTTCTATGAGTGTTGTCAGGCTCTCCAACCACAAGCTATTTGACCCATTCTATCATTAACAGGCCCTTTCACAAACATGCACTTTGCAAACTTCCAGCTGGGATTAGTGGATACTGTTCAGGTAAATTGAATTTTGGCCTTCATTGCTAGAGGGATGGAGTTTAAGACTAGGGAGGTTCTGCTGCAATTGTATAAGGTGTTAGTGAGGCCACACCTGGAGTATTGTGTTCTGCTTCCTCCACTCCACCAGGCAGTGCATTCCAAATATTAATAACTCATTGCTCCAGTAAATACTGGAAGCAGTCATATTTACTCTATCAAAACTCTTCATGATTTTGAACACCTCCAGTAAACATCTCTGCCCTAAACTTCTCTGCTCTGAGAAGAGCAATCACTGCTTCTCTCTTCTCTCCATGTAGCTGAAGGACTCTATCCCTGGTCCTGTTTAAGTTAACTTCTTCTGCGCCCTCTTTAAAACCTTGGTTGGAATTCTCCAGTCATCGGGATTCAATTTTCCCGCTGGAAGTGCGCCCCCTCCAGCAGGTTTTGCGGCAACGGCGGGGTGGTTACAATGGGAAACCCCGTTGGCAATCGGCGGGAAGATAGAATCGTGCCGCCAGCCAATGGCGCGCGACCGAGAAACACGCGCTGGCGGACCGGAGAGTCCCGCCCCTTGTTATCCTCCCTGATGGTGGTGCCAAGATCTGAGCAAAAACGCTGCAACTTCAGGCCTTTTTGAAAACAAACCTTCTCAATCTGCCCTGCCACTTGCAAAGAATTGAGTACATACATTCCACGGCCTTTTTGTTCCTGCACCCCGTTTTAAATTGTACCATTTCATTGACATTGGCTTTCCTCATTACTCGCACAAATGCCACGCTTCACATTTCTCGGTGTTAAACATCATCTGACATACGTTTGAGCACTGCGCCAGTCCATGTCTACCTGAACTTTGTGACTATCCTGCTCACTGTTTACCATATTTCTGGATTTTGTATCTTCTGCATAATTTGGACTCAAGTCCAGGGTCAAATTACTGGAACTCCCTCCCTAGCAGCACTGTAGATGCACCTACACGTCAGGATTGCAGCAATTCAAGAAGGCAGCTCAGCGCCACCTTCTGACGGGCAACTACGAATGGGCAATAAATGCTGGCCGAATGAGAGACGCCCACGCCCCGTAAAATGAATTTTAAAAAATGTCATTAAAGTACATCGAAAACCACACTGATCCTAATTGTAAACGCCTGTAAACTTCTCACCAATCAGAAAAACAATGGGAGGAATTTTCCACTCTGTGCATTGAACGCTGGCTGAGGTGAGAAAACCAACTCGCTGGCTGCTTTTCTTGTCAGATAATGCAGGAGTCTGTGCAGAAAAAATCTGGAAGTGTGGCCCACACATCACACTGGTGGGACAGGGCCGGAAACAACTGGCAACCGGGATTCCGAGATCAGGGCACCATTTTTAAAGGGTCTCCCACGCTCTGATAGGCAACACAGGAAACCTCCCCCACATGCACACGGAGAGCGCCCCCCACAAGGGGAAACCACTCCCAGCTGACATGGGGAAGCCTGCCACCAATGGAGCTCCCCAGACGACCCTCCTTAAATTACCCTCTGGCACTTCCCACCGGCACTAACTCTTACTACCAGGGGTAAGTGCAGGGGCAATTCACGGGAGCGGTGCCAACGTGCCAGGGACAGTTTCAGTATGCCAGGAGGCAGTGCCAGATTGTCAGGGGAAATGTCAAGATAGTGCCCAGCAATGTCTCTCTTCCTCCAGGGGCTATGCTTACCTGTGCACCCCGTGAGTTCCATTTATAAAAAGCAGTTGACATCATGCTGGCAAGGGGCAAATTTCTAATGTTGGGGAACCAGACAGAGGGGAAGCCCGCTAATTGAATTTAAATCTACTGAAATGAGGCTCCAGACCTATCTGGGTGTGAACTCGTTATCTCACTATGGGGGGACGGGGAGAATCAGAAAAAGAGATATCGCTGGCAAGATTCTTGTTTTCCGAGTCGCGCTATATTTTGCGCCGACTTCACCGTTTGTGCTCGCATCAAAAGGGCGGCAAACCATTCACCAGTATTCTCTACTTTCTGTACCAATCCAATTTCGCGGTCACATTGTCACTGCCTGACAGTCAATGAGACATTGCTATTCAAAATAATGGTGAGGTCAATGAAGCTCAGGGTTATATTTAAGTGTAAATTGTACAGAAACTTCAGGCAAGTATTGTTAAATGCAACTGCACAAAAGGTGCTGTCGACTGCAACAGGACACAGGTAGGCTAGCAGAATGGGCAGACATGGGGTAGATGTAGGGGAGGATTTTCCGATCCTTCCTGCAGGAGGGATCTTTCGGAAGTCGACGCTGCCCCATCACAGGTTTTCCGGTGGCAGGACGGGCGAGCCGAGCAAAACGCTATAGATTTCGGTGGGACCAGGAGATCCCGCCTGAGGTCAATGGGGAGTCGCCTCCGCCATGGGAAAATCCGTGGCGGCGGGGGCTGGAAAATTTCAGTCTAAAGTAATCTAACACAGAGAATCGTGGGGTGGTGCATCTTGGCAAAAGGGATATGGAGAGGAAATATAGATTTAATGAAACAGTTTTAAAAAGCATTTTTTTAAAGTAGTTGGACACAACAGTGGTGAGCAAAACATTTGGGATCTTGGATTTTGTAAATAGAGGCATTGAATACAAAAGCAGTGAACTTATGCTGAACTTTTCTAAAGCTCTGGCTAGGCTCTAACTAGAATATTGCATCCAGTTCTGGTCGCCACCCTTAAGATGTAAAGAGCTGAAGAGGGTGCAGAAAGATTTACCAGGGTGGTTCCACGGATGGGGGAGGGGGGAAATGGGTTCAGATACAAGATTGGGGTGGAAAGACGGGACTTGTTTTCCTTGGAGCAAAGGAGATTGACGGGAGATCTAAAAAGGTGCAGAAGATTATGACAGAATTAGAGAAGGTTGAGGAGGAAAAACTCTTCCCATTAGCTGATGGTACAAGGACCATGGGACACAGATTTAAAATCCTGGGTAAGAGATGCATGGGGAATCAGAGAATCAGAGAATAGACTCCCTACAGTGCAGAAGGAGGCCATTAGGCCCATCGGGTTTGCACTGACCCGCCGAAAGAGCACCCTACCCAGGCCCAATCCCCCGCCCTATCCCTGTAACCCACTCACCCTACCTAACCTTTGGGCAATTAGGGACAATTTAGCATGGCCAATCCACCTAACCGGCACATCGTTTAGACTGTGGGAGAAAACCAGAGCACCTGAATGAAACCCACGCAGACACAGGGAGAATGTGTAAACTCCACACAGTCACCCAAGGACGGAATTGAACCCGGGTCCCTGGCGCTGTGAGGCAGCAGTGCTAACCACTGTGCCGCTTGCCACCCCAAAGGAAGAACATTTTTACGCAGCAAATTTCATAGAATTTACAGTGCAGAAGGAGGCCACTCGGCCCATCGAGTCCGCACTGTCATGATATTCAAGTGAACATCACAGCACATACACATACATAATGATAGACAGAGCAACGGACCAATTAGCACACATAACACGACAGCCAATCACAAACAAGAGCATACACAGTACAAAACAAGAAACACAACACTTCCTGGGCAGTCCATCAGGAGACGGCACAGGGCAAGGACCTCAAAGCCAGACACTCACACAGTCACCACGTGCTGAGTACCAAGTTTGTTATATAAATAGTTTAAAGGAATAAAACTGCGTTGTACCAATCGCAACCGTGTTGGTTCGTCTGTATCTCAGAGCACCCAACACTTCATGGTACCAGAAGTGAATCAAAACCTACCCACAAATCTGCCATCCTGCGCCATGGACACCGTCAACACATCGCAGCCGTTGCAAGTCGCTGGGAACCTTGGCATAAATTGGACGCTGTTCAAGCAGCGCTTCGAACTCTTTATGGAAGCCAACAAAAAACAGGGCGCCTCGGACTAAAGAAAGATCGCCATCCTCCTCACAACCGCAGGTCAGTACGCCATCCATGTATACAACTCCCTGGTGTTCGCGGAAGGCGAGGACAAATCTAAATATGGCACGGTCCTCCTCAAGTTCGACCAACAATTCAACGTTGAGGCCAACGAGAGCTTTGAGAGGTATGTCTTCCAGCAGCGCCTGCAAGGTAAGGATGAGCTCTTTCAGTCCTTCCTGACGCATCTCCGCATCCTCGCGCAGTCCTGCGGTTACGACACCACCTCAGAGTTCATGATCCGGGACCAGATCGTTTTTGGGGTTGCCTCCGGCAGCCTACGCCAGCAGCTTCTAAAAATAAAAGGCCTGACCTTAGCATCTGCAGTTGAAGCCTGTGTCCTGCACGAGAACGCGACTAGCCGCTGTGCCCAATTTCAGGCGACCAAATCGGCGCGGAGGGGGTCCTACGCGACCGGATCGGCGAGCCAGGTGCCCCACGAGGCTGAACGGGTCCAGGCGATCGAGTTCCTCCTGGCCCGCGGCCCGGACGAGGGCGGCCATTTCGCACACTTTTCAAGGCCTCCCGCGCTTGTGTGCGCCAAAACCTACGGCAACACTGAGGGACATGATGTGCATGCGCTCTCGATGCAAGACCGAACTGCGCATGCGCGGTGGCGTAACGAACGCCATGACATCACGACGTGCAGCAACTGTGGAGCTGCACATTTAAAAGGGCAATGTCCCGCAAAAACCCGACAATGCCTACGCTGTGGCAAGGTGGGCCACTACGCTTCTTACTGTTGAGCGGCTCAACCTGTTGATCTTCCGCATCTCCGACAACCTCGCAGGAATGTGCGGACCATTCAGCCTCCACATTATGACATCCAAACCGATGACGCAGATGACCAAGACGCCTTACTGGTTGCGGTCATTGATGGGAACAGGGTCAACGCAATCAGTCCGGGTGATGAATGGTGTGCCACCCTGACGGTCAACCGATGGCCGATCACTTTCCACCTGGACACTGGCGCCTCCGCCAACCTCATAGCATGGTCAGCCTTCTACGCCATGAAGGTCAGACCACCAATCCGGCCGTCCCGGTGCAGGATGGTCGACTACAATGGGAACGTTATCCCGGCTATGGGATCCTGCCAGCTCCAGGTGACACACAACACACACACGGCCACACTCTCGTTCGAGATAGTCAGCTCATCGAAGGACTCCCTGCTGGGCGCACAGGCATGCAAGGCTCTCCACCTCGTGCAACAAGTCCACCCTCTCTCTCCAGACGGCACGTCTGACTTCCCGGATGCAGAGTTCAACGCACAGCTCCAATCGCTCCTCATCCACAACCAGGAGGCATTCGAAGGCATGGGAACACTGCCATACACCTATCGAATTCGCCTCAAACCGGACGCCATCCCGGTCGTTCACGCACCTCGCAGGGCTCCTGCGCCACGTAAAGACCGCCTCAAGCAGCAGCTACAGGATCTCCAGGACCAAGGGGTCCTATCCAGGGTCACGGAGCCCACGCCATGGGTCAGCTCCATGGTGTGTGTCAAGAAGCCCTCCGGCGAGCTCCGCATCTGTATTGACCCCAAAGACCTCAATAATAATATCATGAGGGAACATTATCCCATACCCAAACGGGAGGAGATCACCAGTGAAATGGCCCAGGCGAAAATATTTACGAAACTGGATGCTTCTAAGGGGTTTTGGCAGGTCCAACTCGATCCCTCCAGCCGAAAGCTATGCACCTTCATCACCCCTTTCGGCAGGTTCTGCTACAACCGGATGCCATTTGGCATCATCTCGGCATCCAAGGTCTTTCATAGGATCATGGGGCAGATGATGGAAGGCATCGAAGGGGTGCATGTATATGTGGACAACGTCATCATCTAGTCCAGCACACCACAGGAGCACATATAGCGTCACCAACGCGTTTTTGCACGCATACGGGAAAACAGCCTGCGCCTCAACCGAGCCAAGTGTTCCTTTGGCCAGACCGAGTTGAAGTTCCTGAGGGACCATATCTCCCGGTCAGGGGTCCGTCCGGATGCAGACAAGGTGAGCGCCATTACAGCCATGCCGCAGCCGGCAGACAAGAAAGCAGTGCTACACTTCCTTGGCATGGTCAACTTCCTGGGGAAGTTCATTCCCAACCTTGCCTCCCACACAACGACTCTGCGCCACCTCGTCAAAAAGGCCACAGAGTTCCAGTGGCAACACACACAGCAGCTGGAATGGGAGGAGCTCAAACTCAAACTCACCACTGCACCGGTATTGGCGTTCTTTGACACGTCTCGTGCCACCAAAATCTTGACTGATGCCAGCCAATCCGGCGGAGTAGTGCTCCTGCAGCGCCATGACACGGCATTATGGGCCCCAGTTGCCTATGCATCGCGAGCCATGACCCCCACAGAGCAGCGCTACGCACAGATCAAAAAGGAGTGCCTGGGCTTGCTAACCGGTTTAGACAAGTTCCATGATTATTTATATGGTCTTCCCCGGTTCACTGTCGAAACTGACCACCGCCCCCTGGTCAGCATTAAAACAAGGACCTGAACGAGATGACCCCTCGCCTCCAGCGCATCCTACTTAAACTCAGGAGGTACGACTTCCAACTGGTCTACACTCCAGGGAAGGACCTCATCGTGGCGGATGCCCTATCCAGAGCAGTGAGCACGCCGCCAGATGCGGAGGGGTTCGTATATCAGGTTGAGGCACAGGTGGCTTTCACATCGGCAAATCTGCCAGCTGACGACTCCAGTCTGGCCCGTATTTGCCGAGAGACTGCGGCTGACCCCCTTCTGCAGCGTGTGATGCGCCACATGACGGGAGGGTGGCTCAAAGGTCAGTGTCCGCAGTTCTACAATGTACGAGACGACCTGCCCGTCATTGATGGCGTCCTTCTGAAGCTGGACCGGATTGTGATTCCGCACAGCATGCACAAGCTGGTCCTCAACCAACTACACGAAGGCCACTTGGGGGTCGAGAAGTGCAGACGGAGGGCCCGAGAGGCGGTATACTGGCCGGGCATCAGTGACGATATTGCCAACATGGTGCTCAACTGCCCAACCTGCCAAAGGTTTCACCCGGCGCAACCTCCTGAAACGCTTCTGCCCCATGAGCTGGTGACGTCCCCCTGGGCGAAGGTGGGTGTGAACCTATTTCACGCGCTCGGCAGGGACTATGTCATCATAGTGGACTACTTCTCCAACTGCCCAGAAGTCATACGCCTGCACGATTTGACGTTGTCTGCTGTCATCAGGGCCTGCAAAGACACCTTTGCTCGCCATGGCATTCCGATGACTGTCATGTCGGAAAATGGGCCCTGTTTCGCCAGCCAGGAATGGTCATTGTTTGCTGCCTCATATGGCTTCACACACGTGACGTCCAGCCCTCTGCACCCCCAGTCAAATGGAAACGCGGAGAAGGGCGTTCACATTGCCGAGTGGCTCCTCTGCAAGGCTGCTGCTGCCGGGTCGGACTTCTGCCTCGCCCTGCTGGCCTATTGCTCGGCCCCACTAGCCACTGGTCTCTCACCAGCACAGCTGCTGATGGGTCGTGCCCTCAGGACCACTGTGCCTTCCATCCTGGCACCAACAATAGACCATGCTCCGATACTGCATAGGATGCAACTGCAGCGCGGTCACCAGAAGAGGTCATATGACACGCGGGCAACTGACCTTCCCGCCCTGGCCCCTGGAGACGACGTCCGCATCCATCTACCAGAAGGTGGCTGGTCTGCACCTGCCGAAGTTCTCCGATGCGTGGCTCCCCATTCATTCCTGGTACGCATGCCTGATGGATCCGTGCGTAGGCGCAATCACCGGGCTCTTCGCCTACTTCCACACTCGCAACGAGACCTTATACTGACGCCGTGTCCTCCTGTGGTTCCTCATAGCGACTTCGTGGAGCTGCCTGCTACCATGCCCTTTCCGTCGCCGCCCGTTGCCAGGCTCGCACCTCAGCCGGTGGTTCCCGACCCACCCTTGAGGCGGTCAACCCAAATTCGTCGCCCACCTACTAGACTGGACTCATGAGACTGTTTACACGTTGAACTCATGCAACCATATTTTTAACATATCTATGTTCTTCTCGTTACAGGCATTCGTTTTATCGTTCCACATTTCCACGTTTTTCTTTGTTATGGTACAACCTCGTTAGTATGTCAGACCCGACATCGCCCCTTGTATATAGTTAAGCCTTATGTACATGCTGTAAATATTACACACACACACATTTAGCTGCACTCAGTACACATTTCTATTTATAACCACGTAGGCACATAATCTTGTAAAAAAGGGGAGATGTCATGATATTCAAGGGAACATCACAGCACATACACACATACATAATGATAGACAGAGCAACGGACCAATTAGCACACATAACACGACAGCCAATCACAGACAAGAGCATACACAGTACAAAACAAGAAACACGACACTTCCTGGGCAGTCCATTAGGAGACGGCACAGGGCAAGGACCTCAAAGCCAGACACTCACACAGTCACCACAGGCTGAGTACCAAGTTTGTTATATAAATAGTTTAAAGGAATAAACCTGCGTTGTACCAATCGCAACCATGTTGGTTCGTCTGTATCTCAGAGCACCCAACACTTCACGCACCAGCTCTTGGAAAGAGCATCCTGCCCAAGGTCCACACCTGCACCCTATCTCCATAATCCAGTAACCCCACCCAACACTAAGGGAAATGTTGGACACTAAGGGCAATTTATCATGGCCAATCCTCCTAACCTGCACATCTTTGGACTGTGGGAGGAAACCGGAGCACCCGGAGAAAACCCACGCACACATGGGGAGGATGTGCAGACTCTGCACAGACAGTGACCCAAGTCGGATTCGAACCTGGGACCCTGGAGCTGTGAAGCAATTGTGCTATCCACAATGCTACCGTGCTGCCCATTGCCCATGAGGGTGACGAACGTGGAAACAATTAATGATTCCAAAAGGAAATTGGATGGGCGCTTGAAGAAAATAAACTTGCAGAGATAGGGGTGGAGTGTGGGGGATGAGACTGACTGGATTGCCCCCTGGGGACTTTGCATGGAATCAATGGGCCGAATGGCTTTTCTGATGTGAATGACCTGATGATTCTCAGTACCTCTGATGTTTGTCACCCTAATTTCATGCCCTAGTGCTGTCTCATTCCTCCACCGCCGAAACCCATCCCTCTCCCTCATAAAGTCAAAGGTTTTGCAGTTTTCTCCGATGCTGCAGATTCCACAGTTTTCACTTACACTTTGGAATCAACAGCCTGAGGAGACAATCTATTTCTGCCCCTGTAATTTGTCCTTGATCTGTCTCTCTTTTGTTAAGATCATGTCAGAAATCCCTATGTTCACTTCTATTCCAGTGAGACACTGCTTAATTATCCATTTTACAGCTGCCAGTGTCTCTATGATGAAATCCCGCCTAATACATCCTTCATGGCAACCTATACATCTGCTTTCCCAGTATCCAAGAGCGATCCAATAATTGAAGTCAATCTGCTCCCTTTCTTCAAAGACACTGCACCCGTATAGATGCAGCTGTGATTGCAGTATTGAGAACGAGAGAGCAGTCACACGCAGGTGACCTGACAAGCCAAGCCCTCACTATCAATAAGTCACAGGCAGTAACACACTCTCGTCATTTAAAGCTTCACTTCTATGATGCCCAGGCATAATCGGGCATCATGAGTAGGAAAACAAATGAATATATTTCCAAATATTGTTCACAAATTCCAACCATGACCACATTGATCCCAAATCCCAAACCTGACCACGTTGTTCCCAAATCCCAACCCTGACCACATTGATCCCAAATCCTAAACCTGAACACATTCTCCCAGGATCCCAAACCTGAACGCATTATTCCCATACCCCAACCCTGCCCACATTGTTCCAAAATCCCAATCCTATCCACATTGATCCCAAATCCCAAACCTGAACACATTGTTCCCAAACTCCAGCCCTGACCACATTGATCCCAAATCCCAAACCTGAACACATTGTTCCCAAACTCCAGCCCTGACTACATTGATCCCGAATCCCAATCCTGACCACATTGTTGCAGGATCCCAATCCTGACCACATCAATCCCAAATCTCAAACCTGAGCACATTGTTCCCACAGCTCAACTCTGACCACATTGTTCCCAAATCCCAATCCTAACCACATTGATCCCGAATCCCAAACCTGAGCTCTTTGCTCCCTAACCCAAACCCTGACAACCACATTGTTCCCGAATCCCAATCCTGACCACATTGTTCCAGGTTCCCAATCCTGACTACATTAATCCAGAATTTTGAAAAATGTATTTTTCATGTGATCTGGATCTCACTGGCAAGGCCGATTCCTGCTGACCTTTGTTGGACTATTTCAGAATGCAGTTTAAGAGTCGACCTCATTGCTGCGTATCTAGACTCACATGGAGGCCAGAACAGCTACACTTTTGAAATTCAAACTTAAACATTGATTAAAGTAGTTAACAGCTCAATCAACTGCCCTAAAGCATTAACCACACTGTAATAGGCGCGTAACACAGGCGGTGAAAATCATGTTTTTTTCAGGGACTGATGAAAAGATGGACATAAACATTGGAGGTGGTACATGCCTGACTTTAGCAGAAGAGGCTGATGCTTACATAACTCTGATCAGATCCAGGCCAATACTCAGGGAGGAGGGTATGAAAGATTGATGCTGTAGTCACCTTTGAGCAATGCAGTATTTGTCGATGAAACAGTGTCCCCAATGGGCATCGTGTACTCCAGTGAGGAGGAGGAGATGAGGATGAAGGAGGTCAGCTGACCAGGGGCAGGAACAACATCAGTTGCAGGAAGGTGAACCAGCTGCTGAGGTGCGTGGGTCTGTGGACAGCAGGCAGCAGCAGGTACACATGCGTGGTGAAGGCCATACCTTGCCAATTGAATTCATAGGGTGCAAATGTCCTCTTTGCAGATGACGAAGGGACAGCATCTCCGGAGACTTCACCCTTTCACAAGAGACTATTTGACATTTCCCTATTTGGCATGCTAGCAGTTTAGACTCCTCCAATTGTGTGGGTGGTCACCCAATATCTGTGGCCTTGAACGTCACAGTTGCCTTGAACCTCTTCAGCTCTGGCTGATTTCATCCTGTGGAGACCTCAATGGGATTAGTCTGACTCCAGCACATCACTGCTTAAGAGTCTTCAATGGTTCCTTATTTGGGCGTGGACATCAATATACAGAACAAGCAACAACAGATTGTACCCATGTCACCATCACTGCACCAACAAAGTAACCAGGGGCTTCCATCAACCACTCCATAAAGGAGCTGAATGTGTGCAGCCACAATCAAAAAGTCATGCAGGTATGAGCAAGGTACCCGAGAAGCAGCCATGGTCTTGGTGGGCATCCTCTGGTCGCCTGAGGCCATGGAGGATCCAGCATGGTGGGGTCTTGTGCTCAGTGCCAAGTAGTTCTCCAGTTGCCATGGCACTTAGAGGCATCGGTGCCAATGCCAGAGGGGTGCAGAGGGAGAGGCCGTGGTCATCACAAGAATTCTGAGAGGTGGCCCCTGAGGGCATCATCAACCGCTCATCCCCCACATTCTATCCATCCGGATGGAGTGCAGGCCAGGATGCATATCCAGTATTATATCAGTGATCTTTTGGGTTTGGGCCTCATATGATAGTTACCAATCTGTCAAAGAAGGAAGCCATGCATTCTATTGAGAAGGTTGTGACAAAATGCATGGCCTGGGTGAACTCTTCCGATGCCAGCTTCAGAACATGCAACCACGCTGATATCTCCGACCTATCTCCCTGCACCTCATACTGGACATCCACGATCTGCAGCCTGATGGGTGACTCCAGAGGCTTTTCACCAGCCTGGGACTCAGAACCGAGGAAGCCTCCAGCACTCCTCCATTCCAGGCCTGCTTCACGTCCGCCTCTGGCAGCTGCTATTAAAACCGTGATGTGGGGGCGGTGTTGCTCGTTTTAGCCTTAGTTTAATTGCTCTTGTTCTATCACCTTTGCTCTTGAGTCACCAGGTATCTTTCCGATACCGCCACGTGGTTCAAGTCCGAGTAATGATCAATAATCCAACACACCGCTTAGTAAGAGTTAAATCAACACACATTTATTATATACAGCAGTCAATACTTATACATTAATTCTACTTCTAAGCTACTTCCTACAACTAACAGGCCAATACTTAACTTTGGGAATGGCCCACCAGGTCAGGGAAATGAATGGCCTTTCGTATGGGTCCTGAGCCTGCGGGATTCAAAGCTGGTACAGGTCGATAGTCAAGAGTGCCTATCTCGTAGCGAGCGTTGGAGTAAGACTTACTGTTTCTTGCGGCTGTCGTAGAGGGTCAGCAGAAGAGTCTCAAAGGGTGCGGAGAGGAGAAGAAGGGTCGATTTGAACTTGGCCCCTATTCTTATAGTCCCCAGGGGCTTCCCGCCTCTCGGGGCGGACCTTATACCTGGTTCCAAGTGATTGGACTTGGTCCCAATTACTTGGTTCGATATTCTCCAATGCTGGAGCGATTCCTTGGTCAATGGGCGGCTTCGAGGTGGTCATTCACCTCTCTTTGTGTAAACTCCTGCTGGCGCCGAAAAGTCTGGGTTGGCTTTGTGTGTCTAATTTGTAGCATATTGTTCCCGGGGATTGCTAATTTATATTCAGATGGCTGGTGTGTTGTTGTGTTGATGGCTGCAGGTATCGATTCTGTCTGGCCTCCCCAGAGGCGAATACACAGTTTTGCCTGCAGCTGCCTGTTTGAGTCCTGTTGGCTGATTTTCCCATCAGCCTCTTCTGTTCGCCATTTTAAATCGGGGCTTGGCCATTCTAATCGGGAGTTAGCCATTTTACATGGCTACAGCGGCATGTGGCACAATGGTTAGCATTGGGACTGCGGCGCTGAGGACCCGGGTTCGAATCCCGGCCCTGGGTCACTGTCCATGCGGAGTTCGTACATTCTCCCCATGTCTGCATGGGTTTCATCCCCACAACCCAAAAATGTGCAGGTTAGGTGGATTGGCCACGCTAAATTGCCCCCTAATTGGAAAACAAATGATTGGGTACTTTTTGTGAGGGCCACGAAGAATCCAGCACGAGTTGAAGGATAGAAAGAAATAACATTTATTTAAAATAACATATATATACAACAGCAGCAGCAACTCCCTTGCTGCTCACTCCTCTCTAGCTGGTTCCAAACTGGCCAGCTTTATTTATGCAGGGAATCTGCGAATGATTTCTCTGCCTCCCTCATTGGGGAAGCTCATACCAAAGGATTGTGGGATTGCCATTAGTCCCCAGCCAGTGGTAAGCAGGCAGGTTATAACATCCCTCCCTCCCGCAAAGTCCAAGGAATCCACCAAAGACCCTGGCGAAGAAGGGCGCGGACTTGTTTTGTCGCAGGCCAGACATCATTTGCACGAGGCGCTGGATTGGGTGGCGTGTAACGAGACGGAGAACGGCGCTTCCGTGATGAACGGCGTAACGGTTGAATATCCACGGCCCGTTGGCCTGAGGACTCCCCCTCTGAGGAATCCTGTGCCTCCATCTCAGAGTCAGAGTCCACTGCCTCCGTCATCTCGGCGTCTCTATCTCCACACGGTTCTGCAACGACCTGCGCAGGCTTTGAGTGCGGCACCAGAGGAAGATTGTGAGGAATACTTTCCACTGTGTCTGGTCTCTGTGGCTGTAGAAATGAGCTCCGGGGGTGGGGAATCTTTGGAAGAGATGGTCTTCTGGACCGAACGTGGTCTACATGCTTGCGCTGGAGACGACCCTGGACTTGCACCAGGTAAAAGATAGGGCCCGTTCGGCGAAAGATAACGGCAGGGACCCACTGGGTACCACCAGCAAAATTTCGAACGAACACTGGGTCACCGGGCGCAAACTGCCGAATCGGCCGATGCCGAGAAAAACCATGATGTCCCTGCCATTCTTGAGTGCGGAGTACTTTTGCGGCAATGTCCGGGAAAACCATGCTAAGGCGGGTGCGAAGTCTCCGGCCCATTAGGAGTTCTGCGGGAGCTACCCCAGTCACCGCATGGGGGGCGGTCCTATATGAAAACAAAAAACAAGCCAGTCTCGTGTCCATAGACCCAGAAGACTGCTTCTTTAGGCCTCGTTTGAATGTCTGCACTGCGCGCCCCGCCAACCCATTGGAAGCCGGGTGGTATGGAGCGGTGCGGTTATGGCATATGCCGTTCATCTTCACGAATCTCGCAAATTCCTCACTTGTGAACGGAGTGCCATTGTCCGTGACCAGCACCTCGGGGAGGCTATGCGTACTGAAAGACAAATGCATCTTCTCGATTGTTGCGCAGGACGTTGTTATGGTCCAGCTTATGGACCTCTAACCATTTAGACTGGGCATCGATTAATGGAAGGAACATGGATCCTTGAAAAGGGCCGGCGAAATCCGCATGCAAGCATGCCCAAGGCCGCTCTGGCCATTCCCAGTTATGTAGGGGCGCGGCCGGCAGAAGCTTCTGATGCTCCTGGCAAATGGAGCAGTTTTGGGCCACCTTCTCAATGTCGGTGTCGAGGCCTGGCCACCAGGCATAACTCCGGGCCAACATTTTCATTTTGGTCACACCAGGATGCCCATTGTGCAAGTCTCTTGGTATCAGCTCCTGTCCTTTTTCCGGGACAACCACATGCGCCCCCCACAAGAGGATACTGTCTTCCACGCTAGATTGTGACAGCTTGGAGGAAAATGCCCACAACTCACCTGGGAGCTGTCTATGCTACCCATCATACAGGACTATGTGCCGAACTTTTGACAGGACTGGCTTCTCCTGGGTCCAGACACGGATCTGTGATGCCGTGACAGGCAAGGAGTCCATAGAATTTAGGGTTGCAACCACCTCACCGGTCATGGGGGTCGACATGGGGCCGGTCGATAAAGGCAATCTGCTCAGTGCGTCGGCATTCGCTATCTGGGTTCCAGGTTTGTGCTCCAGAGAATACTCGTAGGCAGCAAGCAACAAAGCCCAGCGCTGGATCCGTGCGGAAGCAATGGGCGGTATTGGCTTATCCTCTCGGAAAAGTCACAGCAGAGGCTTATGATCAGTCACGATAGTGAAGTGGTGGCCATACACATACTGGTGGAAGCGTTTCACTGCAAATACCACCGCCAGGCCCTCCTTCTCGATCTGCGCGTACTTCTTTTCTGCTGCAGTCAATGTGCAGGAGGCGAAAGCTATCGGCCGCTCGGCCCCATTCTCCACCTTGTGGGATAGGACGGCCCCAATACCATACGGGGATGCATCACACGCATTGATGCGCAAACACTTTCCAGGATCAGAATGGGTTAGTAACCCAGACGACGACAATTGTTGTTTTACCCGCCGGAAAGCGGTTTCTTGTGGCTGACCCCAAATCCAAGTGTGATTCTTCTTTAGCAGAAGGTGCAACGGGGTCAGCGTAGTTGCCAGATTGGGGAGGAACTTCCCGTAATAGTTTATGAGGCCGAGAAAAAAATGAAGATGTTGAATTGCGCGCACCTTCTCTGGGACGGGGTGCAAACCTTCACGGTCAACCCAATAACCTAGGTAGACTACTTCCTTCGCCTGAAAGACGCACTTTGTGCAACGTAAACGGACTCCAGCCTCTGCAAAGCACCTAAGGACAGCCTCCAAATTTTCCAAATGTTCCTGCTCCTACGTCCCTGTAATCAAAACGTTGTCTAAGTAGATAGCGACACGCGGTAAACCTCTCAAGATACCCTCCATGACGCGTTGAAAAATAGCAAAGGGCAACCGTGTATATTCATACAGGCCCCGGTGTGAGTTAATAGTTACATATGGCCGGGAGGCAGGGTCCAGCTCCAACTGTAGGTAGGCGTGACTCATATCTAATTTCGTGAACGCGAGTCTGCCTGCAAGCTTCGCGTAGAGATCCTCTATGTAAGGCATCAGATATTGGTCAAGCCAGGAAGCCGTATTCACTGTAAGTTTTCATCGCCGCACAAGCGAACTGTAGCATCTGGCTTCATTACAGGTACAATTGGTGCTGCCCAGTCAGCGAAACGGACGGGCCTGATAATACCCAAGGCCTCCAAACGAGTGAGCTCCCCTTCTACCTTCTCGACCAAGGCGTAAGGCACCGGGTGCGCCCGGAAATAGCGCAGCTTGGCTCCTGGTTCTAATTGGATATGGGCTACAGCCCCTTTTATTTTCCCCAAACCGGGCTGGAATGCTTCTGGGTACCATCCTAGCACCTCAGTCAAACGTCCAGAACCTGTTTGGAGAATGTGCTGCCACTGCAGCTGCAAATGGCGCAACCAGTCTTGACCCAACAGGCTGGGCCCTTGGCCACGCGCCCCTCCTGCGTCCATAAACAATAGGGGTCGTCGTAGTTCCTGCAATATCCAATGGTTCCCCCGTGTAGGTGGCCAACCTGGCCTGTGTGTTGGTTAATGCAAGGGTCTGTATACCCTGCTTGATGCGGTCGAATGTCCTCTGGGCGATCACGGAGACCGCTGTGCTAGTGTCCAACTCCATCTCAAGCAGGTGACCATTGACCCGTACTGTCACCTTAATGGGGGCCACACGGGGAGCTGTCACACAATGCAGCTGCAGGCAGTCGTCCTCCGTCTCCACGTCCTTGGGAGTGGTCACCGCAGGTTCATCCAAATGGAAGATACGGCCCCTGGGCTGGCCCCAGTTTCTGTCGGAATGACGGCGGCGCCCCCAGGACTGGCATCCGCGACGTGGTCGCCGCCCACAAGTCCGACATGGACATGGCTCCTCATCCATTGGTTCGGCACTCAGATTTCTCCGCCCCCCCCCCTCATTGAGGAAGCTCATACTCCCAAAGGATTGTGGGATTGCCATTAGTCCCCAGCCAGTGGTAAGCAGGCAGGTTATAACTACTCTAAATTATTATTTTTTTTAAACGTGATGTGCTCTCACCATTATACCCCAGTCGCACATACCCAATGGGGTGCGTGTATCTGCACTGGTGTCAAATACAGAGAAAAAATATGTTGCACCACCCCCTCAGACTCCCTCCTACTCCTCAGATGACCTTTGGGATGACCGCCAGTACAGCAGCACGACTGATAAAGCTTTTAGCAGGGATATCTCTATCTCTGTCTCTGATTGTTGAACTAAGCAAAGTCAGCAAAGAGTACAGCTGAACAGAAACAGGGAAGCAACTCCGTCAGACTGCAGGTCATCGGAATTTCGAAACCGACAATTCATCCATCAATGCTACTGGAATCTCGAAACTGATTATTAGTCTCTCTGGTGGTTTCTGCTTTCTGGCGGAGTGCTGCAACTCCACCAACTCGGGTGTTTCGGCTGGGGTACTTCCTGCACAAACTGCTGCATCTGGTATCTCCTCGGCTACTGGCAACTCAGAAATTGTGATGCCGTTAAATTTCTTGATTCCAGTTTTGGCGCAGTAAATCAAGTATTGGACCAGGAGAGACCTCTTATTGTCCAAAGTGGAGCACAGAATGTTAATAGGATGGACCAATGGGCCAGTGTCTGAAGAGATGAAGCCAGATTGTATTTGGAAAGTCGAATTACGATTTGAAGGTGGCATCATGCTTTGGGGAGCAAAAGCAATCGTCCTTGTACCAGGAAGGGATTGGTCTTAGCTGAATTACATAGTGGACATCCCGGTGTGTCAAACATGAAGATGCTCTCCAGCAGTTATGTTTGGTGGCCTGGCATAGATGCCAACATTGAGAGGTTAGTGTAACACTGCAATCAGTGCCAAATGCAACAGAGGTTACCTGCAAGAGCCCCTTTGTACCCTTGGGAATGGCTTGGACGGCCCAAGGTGCATGTCCGCATTGATTATGTGGGGCCATTTTTGGGCATAAGTTTTTGCTCCTGATATGGGCCCATTCGAAGTGGATGTCAGTGTTTGGAATGAAGTCTGAGGCATTGCATACCACAGTTGAGAAACTGCATCTGTGTTTTGCATCCCATGGGATACCTGAAGTAAACGTGTCAGATAATGGAACTGCCTTCATGAGTGCTGAATCTCAGAATTTCACCTCCACATATCCAGACTGCGCCCATACCACCCAGAATTCAATGGAATGGCTGAACCCGCAGTCCAAACCTTCAAGGCAGGTCTTAAAAAGCAGTCAGGTGCAACTCTGAAACCAGAATTTCTCGATGGCTTCTCGATACTGGGCAACTCCTCATTCTACGACAGGAGTGCCGCCAGCGGAATTATTAATGGCCAAACATCTTAAGACCAGGCTGAGTCTGGTGTTTCCGAATTTGCCAGGGAGGTTAGTGGCCAGTTAGAGCAGTCAGAAGAAAAAACATGATTCAGGCAAAGCAGCAAGGTCGTTTGCAACAGATGAGCCAGCGTTTGTCAGAAATTTCGGAAGTGGACCACTTACATGGATGAGAGTTGTCCCACCAACCAGTACTGCAGCCTGAAACCATAGTGCCAGCCGGAAACGTTGGATGTCCGAGTAGTCAAGTACCGAGTCAACCTGTGACAGGAGAGCCTGCCACATGAGGTTGAGTTTCCGGTACCCGAGGAGATACCAGGTACAACAGTTTCTGCAGGATGCACCCCAGGAGGAACACCCAAATTGGTGAGGCTGTGCCGTTGTGCCAGAAAGCGGAGACCACCGGAGATTAAATCTATGATGGACTAATTGAATAATAATAATAATATTGTCACAAGTAGGCTTACATTAACACTGCAATTAAGCTACTGTGAAAAGCCCCCAGTCGCCACATTCCGGCACCTGTTCAGGTACACAGAGGGAGAATTCAGAATGTCCAATTCACCTAACAGCACGTCTTTCGAGACTTGTGGGAGGAAACCGGAGCACCCGGAGGAAACCCACACAGACACGGGGAGAATGTGCAGACTCCGCACAGACAGTGACCCAAGCCGGGAATCGAACCGGGGACCCTGTGAAACAACAGTGCAACCCAGTGTGCTACCGTGCTACCTTAAATGTTAAATTTATTGGGGACTCTATTGTTTAACTATTATCAATGTATAAAGGGACTTAGAGGGGGAGGGATGCATTGTCTAGCCCCATTGAGGGGGCGATCGGTCAATAGGGACCCAGAATAAACAATCCGGGGGCTTGATTCGGGGTTTACCCCAGCCAGCGTGGGTTGTCGCTTCAGATCCAGATGCTGATTGGCAGCCACGAAGCAGCACAACGCTGTAGGATAGTATGATGAAAATAAACATTAGTTTTTTCATACCTAGCTGGTGAGCCAAAGTTATTACTGAGCCCACTCGAGTTCCTGGCTCCATTCTCTCAGCCATCTGTGGAGAGACAAAGAGTTATAGGCTTGATTTTCAGTATCTACCTGAACAATCATCAGGGGAAATTGGCCAACCACATTCCAAATTCTTTCTCCTCTGATAAACAACCAAAATGCTTCCAAACTGAATGAGTCGTACACACATGAAAATTCCTACCTCCTGCGACAGTTTCCAGGAATTCAAACTCTTCACCACAAATTACTCAGGTGCCAAACACAGCTTTCTGGTGTAGCTGTCACATAATGTTTGGTGCCAGAGGTGTGTTGTAATAATCTTGGGGACGGTGGCATGGTGGCGCAGTGGTTGGCACTGCTGCCTCACGGCAATGAGGATCCGGGTTCGATTCTGGCCCTGGGCCACTGTCCGTGTGGAGTTTGCACATTCTCCCCGTGCCTGCGTCGGTCTCGCCCCCCACAACCCAAAGATGTGCAGGGTAAGTCATAGATTATCATAGATTATCATAGACTTTACAGTGCAGAAGGAGGCCATTCGGCCCATCGAGTCTGCACCGGCTCTTAGAAAGAGCACCCTACCCAAGGTCAATACCGCCACCCTATCCCCATAACCCAGTAACCCCACCCAACACTAAGGGCAATTTTGGACACAAAGGGCAATTTATCATGGCCAATCCACCTAACCTGCACATCTTTGGACTGTGGGAGGAAACCGGAACACCCGGAGGAAACCCACGCACACACGGGAAGGACGTGCAGACTCCGCACAGACAGTGACCCAAGCCGGAATCGAACCTGGGACCCTGGATCTGTGAAGCAATTGTGCTATCCACAATGCTACCATGCTGCCCCTTGAATTGGACACGCTAAAATTGTCCCTTAATTGATTTTTTAAAAAAGTAATAACCTTGGAAGCCAAAGTTTTGTTTAAATGGGTGACGGTGACCTCCTCCTGGATCATAGCCTGTCCGCACTGTCCTTGGAGGCCCCACCTTTCGTTTCACATTGGGTGTGCTGCCCACATTCTTATGATGCAGTTGGCCAGTTCACACTGGATGACTGTTAATTGGTCGCTACACAAATTTGATCCCTTTCCCAAAAGTGGCTGAAAGAGACGGTGATTCACAGACTCCCGCATCAGCCTCCTACCCACTGCCACGAAGCATAGAATCCAGTATAACATTTTCCCAAATCGTAATCCTGACCACACTGTTCCAAATGCCAAATTTGACCACATTGCTCCCGAATCCCAACCCTGACCCCATTGTTCCCAAATTCCAGCACTGACCACATTGTTCCCGAATCCCACGTTTGACCACATTATTCTAAATCCCAACCCTGAACTCATTTATAATAATCTTTATTATCACAAGTAGGCTTACATTAACACTGCAATGAAGTTACTGTCAAATGCCCCTAGTTGCCACATTCCGACGCCTGTTCGGGTACGCAGAAGAAGAATTCAGAATGTCCGAATTGCCCAACAGTATTTCTTTTGGGACTTGTGGGAGAAAACCAGAGCACTCGGAGGAAACCCACGCAGACAAGGGGATAACGTGCAGACTCCGCACAATGACCCAAGCCGGGAATCGGACATGGGACCCTGGAGTTGTGAAGCAACAGTGCTAACCACTGTGCTACCGTGCCACCCTAAATAATAATAATAATCTTCATTATTGGCACAAGTAGGCTTACATTAACACTGCAATGAAGTTACTGTGAAGATCCAAACCTTGACCACATTGTTCCTGAATCCCACCCCGATCATGTTGCTCCCGAATCTAAATGCTGACCGCATTGTTCTGAATGCTAAACATGACCACATTGATTCTGAATCCCAATTGTTTTCGGGTACCAGTTCTGACCACATTGATCCGGAATTCCAATCCTAACCGCATTGTTCCTGAATCCCTACCCTGTCCACATTGTTCCGCAACTCCAACCCCTACCCAGATCACATTGTTTCTGAATCCCAACCCTGACCACATTGTTCCCGTATCCCAGTCCTGACCATATTGTTCACGGATACCAACCCTGACCACATTGTTCCCGTATCCCAACCCTGACCACATTGTTCACGGATACCAACCCTGACCACATTGTTCCCGTATCCCAGTCCTGACCATATTGTTCACGGATACCAACCCTGACCACATTGTTCACGGATACCAACCCTGACCACATTGTTCCCAAATCCCAGTCCTGACCATATTGTTCACGGATACCAACCCTGACCACATTGTTCCCGTATCCCAGTCCTGACCATATTGTTCACGGATACCAACCCTGACCACATTGTTCCCGTATCCCAACCCTGACCACATTGTTCACGGATACCAACCCTGACCACATTGTTCCCAAATCCCAGTCCTGACCACATTGTTCACGGATACCAACCCTGACCACATTGTTCCCAAATCCCAGTCCTGACCATATTGTTCACGGATACCAACCCTGTCCACATTGTTCCCGTATCCCAACCCTGACCACATTGTTCACGGATACCAACCCTGACCACATTGTTCCCAAATCCCAGTCCTGACCATATTGTTCACGGATACCAACCCTGACCACATTGTTCCCGTATCCCAGTCCTGACCATATTGTTCACGGATACCAACCCTGACCACATTGTTCCCGTATCCCAACCCTGACCACATTGTTCACGGATACCAACCCTGACCACATTGTTCCCGTATCCCAGTCCTGACCATATTGTTCACGGATACCAACCCTGTCCACATTGTTCCGCAACTCCAACCCCTACCCAGATCACATTGTTTCTGAATCCCAACCCTGACCACATTGTTCCCAAATCCCAGTCCTGACCATATTGTTCACGGATACCAACCCTGACCACATTGTTCCCGTATCCCAGTCCTGACCACATTGTTCCCGTATCCCAACCCTGACCACATTGATCCCAAATCCCAGTCCTGACCATATTGTTCACGGATACCAACCCTGACCACATTGATCCCAAATCCCAGTCCTGACCATATTGTTCACGGATACCAACCCTGACCACATTGTTCCCAAATCCCAATCCTGACCATATTGTTCACGGATACCAACCCTGACCACATTGATTCCAAATCCCAGTCCTGACCACATTGTTCCCGTATCCCAATCCTGACCACATTGATCCCAAATCCCAGTCCTGACCATATTGCTCACAGATACCAATCCTGAACACATTGATTCCAAATCCCAATCCTGACCATATTGTTCACGGATACCAATCCTGAACACATTGATCCCAAATCCCAGTCCTGACCATATTGTTCACAGATACCAATCCTGAACACATTGTTCCCAAATCCCAGTCCTGACCATATTGTTCACGGATACCAACCCTGACCACATTGATTCCAAATCCCAGTCCTGACCACATTGTTCCCGTATCCCAATCCTGACCACATTGATCCCAAATCCCAGTCCTGACCATATTGCTCACAGATACCAATCCTGAACACATTGATTCCAAATCCCAATCCTGACCATATTGTTCACGGATACCAATCCTGAACACATTGATCCCAAATCCCAGTCCTGACCATATTGTTCACAGATACCAATCCTGAACACATTGTTCCCAAATCCCAGTCCTGACCATATTGTTCACAGATACCAATCCTGAACACATTGATCCCAAATCCCAGTCCTGACCATATTGTTCACGGATACCAACCCTGAACACATTGATTCCAAATCCCAGTCCTGACCATATTGTTCACAGATACCAACCCTGACCACATTGATTCCAAATTCCAGTCCTGACCATATTGTTCACGGATACCAATCCTGAACACATTGTTCCCAAATCCCAGTCCTGACCATATTGTACGGATACCAACCTGACCACATTGATCCCAAATCCCAGTCCTGACCATATTGTTCACGGATACCAATCCTGACCACATTGATCCCAAATCCCAGTCCTGACCATATTGTTCACGGATACCAATCCTGACCACATTGATCCCAAATCCATGTCCTGACCATATTGTTCACGGATACCAATCCTGAACACATTGATTCCAAATCCCAACCCCGACCACATTGTTCATGGATACCAATCCTGAACACATTGTTCCAAATCCTAACCCCGACCACATTGAATCCAGATACCAACCCTGACCACGTTGATCCCGGATACCAACCCTGAACACATTGTTCCTGAATCCCAACCATGGAACACCCATCCAGAATTCCAATCCCAACCCTCATTACATCTGTCCAGCTTACTGATGCACGGTCAATTGCACAAAGACGAGAGTTGGATGCAATCGAGGCTTTATTACACTGAGATGTGTGGCCTCCCACAGCAGCTGGCGAAATGGCTGCTGAACGAGGAGCACACATATTTATACTCCGCCTACTGCGCGGAGCCAGCAGGCAGGGAATTACCTCCGTACCTGTAGTACAGGGCCTTACCGTAAAGCACCTACACCGTCTCCCTCTATATACAATATATAGATCAGTGGTGACTACCACACTTACCACTATCCAACTACAAAGAATCAATCCAGGAAGGAAAAACCACGGAGGCAAGTACTGAAAAAGTGTCTGTTGTGGCTGACAGTAAATGAGAGCAAAGGCATTCATTCGTTCATGTCAGAGCTACACTGCATTCTCACTCGAGTCCTAATGACTTGGTAAACCCACACAAATGTGACTGGCACTCCTGACTGACACAAAAAGAAAACACAGTAAAGCCATGACAGACACGGCTGAGAGATCTCCAACTTTTTACAACGAACAGTGAGTGAAAAGACAATAACATGACTTGGCTCAGGCAGCTTTGCTCCCACAATTACTGGAACCAGTGCAGATTCTTAATCGTTTATTGGCTTGCTGAAAGCACCAAACTGTGATATCCTGTTCGTGACAAGGTCTTCATGCACAATTCTCTATGTCTCATTGTTACATTGTGTGGCTGTGTCGCCCCCTCGCTGTCTCAATAGACCTTTTCTCTCTTATTCTACCTTTAGACTGCTTTACATTGTCAACACATCTTTTATGCTACTTCTGTAGTGCAGATGTAATAGGGGTGATTTTAATCTCCAAAGCAGGTGGGTTTTGGATGTTAGTATTCAGTGAAACCTCCAAAATTTGCAGATGATACAAACCTTGGAGGTGTTGTAAACTTCCAAGGCTGGTGATAGATTTTAAGAGACCATAGGCTGTTGGACTGGGCAGACACATGCAGATGAAATTTAATCAAAAACAGTGTGAATTGATACATTCTAGTTGAAAGAATGAGGGACAGCACATTGGATAGCACTGCAGCCTCACAGTGCCAGGGACCCAGGTTCAATCCTGGCCTTGGGTCACTGTCTATGTGGAGTTTGCATATTCTCCCCATGTCTGTGTGGGTTTCCTCCGGGTGCTCCGGTTTCCTCCCACAGTCCAAAGATGTGCGGGTTAGGTGGATTGGTCATGCTAATTTGCCCCTTTGTGTTAAAAGGTTATGTGGGGTTAAGGGATAAAGCAGTGGAGGGTCGGTGTAGACTCGATGGGCCAAATTACCTCCTTCTGTACTGTAGTGATTCTGTGAGAGTCAACATAAACTAAAGAGTGCAATTGTAAAGAGGGTTCAGGAGCAGAGAAGCCTGCGGCTATATGTGCGCAAATCATTGAAAGTGGTAGGGCATTTGAGAAAGTGATTACAAAGATCCTGGTTTTGGTAGATAGGACACTGAGCACCAAAACAAAAAAGCCATGATGAACCTTGGCTCATCCTGGAATCCTGAAAATCCTGGTTCAACCTCAATCAGTATTGTGTCCAATTATGGAAACACCTCACTTAAGGAAGGATGTGAAGGCTTCAGAGATGGCGCAGAAAAGATTTCCATGAATGGTCCCAGGAGTTACATGGATGGATTGGAAAAGCCGTGATCGGTCTCCTGAGAGTAGAGGAGTTGAGAGGAGATTTGGTAGGGATGTTCATGGGGGGGTTGTGGACAGAGTCTGGAGAAACTGTTCCCTTTGGCACAGGGGTTGAGAACCAGAGGACATCAATTCAAGGCGGTTGCCAAGAGAATCAGTGTCGACATGAGGGAAAGCAGCGAGTGGTTAGGATCTGGAATGCACTGCCTGGGAGTTTGGGAAAGGCAGATTCAATCATGGTTTTCAAAATCAAATTGGATGAGCATCTGCAAGGAAACTATTTTCAGGACAATTGGGAAAGTAGGGGGTGTTGCATTGGACTGGGTGCTTCTGGTCTTGCAGGTAGCCATCTTGGGCACAATGGACAAACGGCCTCCTTCGGCACTGTGACCATTCCGTCATCTCCAACTTCCCGTTCTTCGCGAAAGCCTTTGAATGTTTTGTCGCCTCCCGAAATTTATGACAATCTTACCCACAACTCCATCTTTGAACTTCTAAAGCCAGATTTTGGGATGTGCGTATGGAAAATGGGTGTTGACAGAGTCAGCAGGGGGCAAATATCTTATCAGAACTCACAGAGGTTCACACACAAGGAATGACTATTTGAGGGTGATCACCTTACCCATGGAAAACAACTTACCTTGACAGAGCTCCGTCAATGAAGTAACCAAAGATGCTCCTCAGAATGAGCAAAGGGCACAGTGCAGACTTGGGAGAAGACATCGGATGATGACAAAAGTAAGACAATAATGTTAGGTTTTGTGGAGAAACAAGATGCAGAGATCTGAGGGGAGATTGTTCACTGAGCATCTTGAGATTTTTAGCATGTTAAATGCGCTATATAAATATAGCACAATGGTTAGCACTGCTGCCTCACAGCGCAATTCCGACTTTGGGTGACTGCTCCGTTCGCTCCGTTCTCCCCGTTTCTGTGTGGGTCTCCTCCGGGTCCTCAGGTTTCCTCCCCCAATCCAAAGATGTGCAGATTAGTTGCATTGGCCAGGCTAAACTGTCCTTAGTGTCCAAGGGCACGCAGGTTAGGTGGGGCTACGGGCGAAGTGGGCCCGGGTGGGATGCTCTTTCAGAGGGTCGGTGCAGACTCAATGGGCCGAATGGCCTCCTTCTTCACTGTAAGGAGCCTATGAAATGCAAATTGTTGTTATTATTCTAAAGCTGCAGAACACGGGTGGCTACTGGATCTGGAAGGAGGCTGGGGGTGCGGGGAGGAGACTGAAGAAGAACAGATCGACTGGTGTGTTGAGGATTTTCAACTCCAGTAAACTAAGGAAGAGGAAACCAATGGCTGGCAAGGGGCTGGAGTGACCGGCAATTGTACTTATTTTTGGATAGTATGCGGCTGATGTTGTTTTCAATGGATGGATGGAGCTGTATCCCAACAGGAGTCAGCAAAGTGTAACATAAAATGAGAGGAGAAATAATTGAAGTGGTACAAGTGTCTTCAGTTACCAGTGAAGTCCTGACTGCTGAATTATCTGGCAATTTAATTCAACAAAGCAAACTTGAAATCTTTCCAGCAACCTGCTGCACAGGTTTGGGAAACAGCTTTAAGTCTTTCTCACATGGGTGACTCATGAATATGTCTGCAAATAATTTGTACTCAGTCGTCTATATCTTTACAAGAACACTGCTGAGCAAAGCAAGCAGAGGCTGTGAGGATCATTGGCACTCAGCTGTATCGAATAGACAGGACATAGCAGGGAGACTACATCCAATACACTGCAATATTCATTAGTGATGCAAATACTGACCTTCTGAAGCTGTGCTCGTTTCCTGTATAAAGCCAACTATTCCTGTCGTCATCAATAAACTTTGCAACAACTTGTGTGTTCTTTCTTGCCAGCCTAAATATTACCACTGAACTGCTGAGCAGTGCTACAAAGAAGGGAAGAAAGATTAATTCATAAGCCAATGAGACATAGGAGAAAAATTAGGCCATTCAGCCCATCAAGTCTGCTCCACCATTCAATCGTGGCTGACATGTTTCTCATCCCCAAGACATATGAAACATAGCAAGAACGCATAAACAGCAAGAGGATAACCAGAGGAAACCTGAAAACGTTAACCATGTTTCTCTGTCCATAGATTACGCTAGGTGGACTGTAACAAGGAGGAACTGTGGGCGTAGAATGGTAGTTACTTCAAAATGAGTTCATTTGCACGACTTAAGATATGAACAGAGTCAGTTACAGAAAAGACACATCTGTTCACAGAGCTGTTTGTCTGCTGCCTCGAGCATCTTTGTCGTCACTGCCTGATATCAGTGGTACATTATTATATTCCTCATCGATTAGCATATCCATTCTGTTAACCCTTTAGACTGCACCCCCCCCCCCCTCCTCCACCCCCCACTGCGCCCCCCCCTCCCCCCGCACAAACTGTTCTCTTTCATCTCAATACAAACAGCTGAGTATCTCCAACATTTTCTGATCTTATTCCAGGTTACCGGCATCCACAGTATTTTTCTTTTTCAATAGGATTGAGAAGCTGTTCTACTTTAGTCGTAATGGTTGATGGATAAATGTTGGCCAGGACACCATGGAAACCTCTTCTGGTCTTCATCAAAATGGTGCCATGCCTTGTTTGGCCTCCACCTGAAAGGGCAGATGATTTCGCAGTTTCATATCTCATCCAAAAGGAGGCACCTCTGACAGTGCAGGGTTCCTTCCCCGCTGCATAGGAGAATCAGCCGAGATTTTCCTGTGCTCAAGTCTCAACTTGAATCCGGCAACCTTCAGTCTCAGAGGCCTCAACAACAATTCACACGACGACGACAACTTGTATTTCTAAAGCCTCTTCCATGTGGATAATGTCTCAGGGTGTTTCGTAGAGTCTAAGATGTCAATCCAGGGAGGAAGAGATTTATGATGGTTGACCAAAATACTGCTCAAATAAAAGGTTTTGAGATTGTCCTTAAAGTTTAGAGAAGGAAATGGAGGGGCAGAGGTAATAGGGAAGGAGTGCCAGGGAGCAAACCAAAGGTACTGGAAAGTTCCACCACCAGATGTTGGGTAAACAGAGAAGGGTTTGTACAAAGGTACAGGAGATGAGGGCAGAGGGGAGGTAGGGTGGGGGCATGGTGGTGTCAGGCTCAATCCTGAATCTACACTGCTAGGTTGTCAGAGAAATCTAGTCAGGATTCCTGTTCCCAACCATTCGAGCGAGAACTCTGCTGGCAAGTGTATGTTGTCTGAGCTGCCCTCTGGGATTCAAGCAGTTGTTGACCTGAAGGAGCGGTTTTAATGGCAAGTGAATATTGGGCAAATTGCGCGCTTGAGTTGTGAATTTTGAGGGCAGGGTTACCTTAACCCCCAGGTCTTTTGGTAATCCGGTGCCCAGTTACTCACCCAAAACCACTGGGAAGGCACAGCTGTCCAGCCTTGAGCTAGCTTCAATCTGAATGCACATTGGCACCAGACTACATTGTGTGAGGGTGGGAGAATGAGTGATATTTTAAAGTTAGGAGGATCAAGGACTCTGGGGAAGCAGAGGTCTAGACTTCTATCTGCCTCAGTAATTTCCTCTTCCTCTACAACATTACACAATACCTGCACTTAACTAATTCTGGCCTTTTCAGAATCCCCAGTTTTAACTGCTCCACCATTGACAGCTGTGATTCCAGCTGCACAGATCTTAATTTCTGGAATTTTTCCCAAAATCGTTCCTCCTCTCTATCTTTCTTTCCTTCTTTAAGACAATTCTTATATGCAAATTCTTTGAAACAAAGTTTTGGCCATCTATCTAAGATCAGTTTAGTTAGCTCGGTGTCCAATTTTGCTCCATAATGCTCGTGTGGAATTCATTGTTCCTCCGGGACTTATTCTGAAGGGATTTCTCTACTTTCCTGACTGGGTCCCCTCTCGTCTGGCTTTTAAAATGCCTTTGGTGTTCCAAAGACATCAGGGCACCCTGACTTGCATCTTTCTTCAAATTCATTTATGGGATGTGGATGTCGCTGGCTAGGCCAGCATTTATTGCCCATCCCTAATTGCCTTTCAGAAGGTGGTGGCGAGCTGCCTTCCTGAACCGCTGCAGTCCCTGAGATACGGGTACACCCACTGTGCTGTTAAGGAGGGAGTTACACAAATTTGACTCAGTGACAGTGAAGAAACAAACTGTTTCCAAGTCAGAATAGTGAGTTACTTGGAGGGGAACTTCCAGGTGGTGGGTGTTCCCAGGTATCTGTTGCCCTTGTCCTCCTAAGTTGTTGCAGTTGTGGGCTTGGAAGGTGCTGCCTAGGGAGCCTTTTGATCCAAGGGCTGTGAAGGAACACCAATATAGTTCCAACACAGGATGATATGTGGCTTGGAGGGGTTGCATTTGGTACCCTTGCCCTTCTAAGTGGTAGAGATCCTGGGTTTGGAACACGCTGTCAAAGGAGCCTAGGTGAGTTCCTACAGTGCACCTTGTAGATGCTACACACAGCTGTCACTGTTTGCTGGTGGGGGGGGGGGGGGGGGGGGGGGGGGGGGATGTTGTGGAAGGTGTGCCAATCAAGCGGACTGTTTTGTCCTGGATGGTGTTGAGCCTCTTCAGTGTTTTTGGAGCTGCACTCATCCAGGCAAGAATATTCCATCACATTCCTGACTTGTGCCTTGTGGATGGTGAACAGGCGTTGGAGAGTCAGGAAGTGAGTTATCCCTAGCCTCTCACCTGCTCTTATAGCCACAGTATTTATATGGCTAGTCCAGTTCAGTTTCTGGTCAATGGTAACCCCCAGAATGTTGATGATGGGGGTTCAGTGATGGTAATGCCGTTGGATGTCAAGAGGTAATAATGCAACTCTCCCTTGTTAGAAATGGTCGTTGCCTGGAATTTGTGTGGCCCAAAATTTACTTGCCACTTGTCCAGGTCCTATTGCATCTGGACATGGACTGCTTTAGTATCTGAGGAGTAATAATGAGATTGTCACCTACTGATAGGCAGGAATCAAACGGAAACAAAGCAACAAGTCTTTACGATTATTTTAACTTACTGCTGTCTTGCAGTTGAGTGGAATAGGTTCTAATTTACCCTAGACATCATTCTTCTTCAATATCCTCTCGTTAAACGTTTGGGTTTCCCTGCACTTGCTCTTCACTTTCCTGAATGCACCGACACTGAGGAACCCCCACATTCCATGCAAAAATATCTCCCCGGAGAACCACCTCCACAAGCATGCCCTGGGAACCTTTCCCCGCACCCCATCCTCACCCCGACAGACCCTCCCAAAAGAATCAGGAACCTCCACTCCAGGGAATTCTCCCCCCAACACTAAGTGCAGTTTTCTCACTGCCAATGTGGTTGTTGCCGTGGTAGTTCATCCAGTCCTGTCTTCATTTCACACTTCAGAGCAGCAGATCATTGAATGGAAATCATTATATATTTTCATTCCGTCAGTAAAGGGTGCTGAGTTTAACCGTGGTGTCTTGACTGGGATAAACTGACCCAGAACAAACTCAGAATAGAACCAAACCTTCCTGTTCTGTATCATTCACACTGGGCAACGCTCCACCCCCTCCCCTCCCCCACCGGCTGAGGCATCTGGGGTCTGCCACTCAGCGTTTGATTGATGGTGAACGGGGAAATTCACAAAACTGGGAATTTATGGGTTTGGCATGTGCGATAGAGACTTAAGAATATTGTTCTGGGTAAAGGCCCAGCTATAATTTCAGAGATTGATTAGTACCATTGAATTTATAGTTCTGTTGTCATCACCAGTCTATCGATAAATCAACACCAGGTCCAGCCTCTGCTTTCTGATACTTAACACTGGCTCAGTGCAGTCAATAGTTGTCTCACTGGAGCTGAAGGGATTGATTACATCACCAGTGCATATTCTCCAGCTGCTTAAAGTGGTTCCAAGTATCCACTTTAGAGGCAACAGTCAAAAAGATTGGCGAGAGGTTTATGAAATGCAAATCCAACGTCAGAAATCATTTAGTATTTAACACAGTTATGCATTCAAGGTGACGGAAAAAGTGGAATGAAAAAACATTTTTTTTGAGTAGGGAATGGTATGGGCCGGAATTCTCCAGCCATTGGGATTCTCTGTTACCGCCAGCTGCGCACCTTCACCCGTGGGTTTCCCAGCGGCGTGGGCTGGCTTCAATGGGAAATCCCATCGACAGGCGCCAGGAGTAGTGTTATGGGCCAGGGTTTAGAGAACCCCAAAGTGTATCATGGAGTTCACCTGACCCACAACTTTTAATAGATTGTGGTTATGGGGAGCACACGGGCCCACTCTGCAGGTGTGATGCAACAGAACTCTACAGTACTTGTATATTAAAACAATGTTTATTTATGAAATCAATTAATACTTTATAAACCCACAGTAAACATCTTTACAACTATCAACACCACTCCTCCCCACAGATACAATGTTCTATAAGTAAACATTAATCTTTCCTTATTAACATCCATAAGACAAAAGACCCTTTTTAACACAGAGATCAGGTTTAAATTCACTACTGAGAGCAGTCAGCACTTTGAAATCACCCAATTGATCTAGAGACAGTCTTTAGTTTGCAGAGAGAGATCCTAATACAGCTCCTTGCTTTGCCTGCAGCTATCCAGCTCTCAAAACGAAACGAAACACACCCTGTAGCTGCAAGTCCAAAGCGGAAGTAAAAGCAGAGACAGCCCAGCTCCACCCACACTCTGACATCACTGCAGTAATAAACACACATTTCTTAAAGGTACATCCACTACAGCTATTCGATAAAAAACGCCCATTTCTTAAAGGTATTCTCACATGACAGTAGAGAATCCTGAGGCAGGGAATGTCACGCTACCAAGAAACACAGTCTGGGGGACTGGAGAATCCAGCCTTTCTCAGTGGGAGCTGAGATACAGAAGAGGCGTTATCTGAAGAAATCAAGAAACAGTAGCCATTTTAATAATAATAACAATAATCTTTCTTGTCACAAGTCGGCTTACATTAACATTGCAATGAAACTACTGTGAAAATCCCCTAGTCGCCACACTCTGGCGCCTGTTCGGGTACACAGAGGGAGAATTCAGAATGTCCAAATTACCTAACAGCGCGTCTTTCGGGACTTGTGGGAGGAAACCAGAGCACCCGGAGGAAACTATTGCAGACACAGAGAGAACATGCAGACTCCGCACAGACAGTGACCCAAGCCGGGAATCGACCCTGGGACCCTGGCGCTGTGAAGCAACAGTGCTAACCACTGTGCTACCGCCGCCCACCTGGGTTTGTAGATTGACACTGTCTTTAGGGTACATGACTTATGATGAGTTTCTGTACTGACAGTCAGGCTGTGCTGAAATGAATGGGAGGAAAGAGGGAAGGAATATGAAGAAAGATTTAAAAGCAAAACAAGAGAAGAATTAATTAAAATTGATAGGAAAGAATAAATAAGCTCAAACTGAGGTAGTCAGGTTTCCACAAACAGTGATGGTGGGATATATTCCTGAAACCTCGAGTTCAGTAATGTAGGAATTCCTCTGGCTGATAGGTCACTGTCAGCAGTGCAAGTGGATGTTGTAATCACACATTTATATCCCATTCTTCTGATTGCTATTTCAACAGAGCTTTAGCCCATTTAAACCTGTTAGGGATGGATTGCTATATCCATTTCCCTCACCCTGTAAGGAGACATGATAGTGATGCAAAGCAGTGTAAACGTGGCTATTGAGGCCTACCATCGTCTCACTGTCCCACTGTCTCAACCTAAATTTCTTATCCCTTCCCACCACACACAAATTCCACTGGGGTAGAATTAGGCCAGGGTTCCCAACTGCCCATCTCATTCAGGCGGCACGGTGGCACAGTGGTTAGCACTGCTGCCTCACAGCACCAGGGACCCGGGTTCAATTCCGGCCTTGGGTAGAGTTTGTACGTTCTCCCCGTGTCTGTGTGCATTTCCACCAGGTGCTCTGGCTTCCTCCCACAGTCCGAAGATGTGCGGGTTAGGCGGGTTGGCCATGCTAAATTTCCCCTTGGTGTCCAGGGATGTGCAGGTTAGGTTATGGGGATAGGGTGGGGGTGGACATGGGTAGAGTGCTCATTCGAAGGGGTGGTGCAACCTCGATGGGCCAAATGGCGTCCTTCTATGATTCCATGACTCCCTACCCTCCCTGGGATAACACATGGAGTCCAGTGGATGGTTAGTTTAGGATCATTCTGCTGGATAAAACATTGTACCAACCACCACTGCCTCATTGTATCATTGGCTGGTTCACTTTAGTGACCAGTTGGCCCCAGTTGCTGCTAATGGAGCAAACAAGCCTCGCCAAAAAATGACGGCTGAGTATTTAAATTTTACAACATGGCACAATATCTGAAGGTGGTGTGAAATATGATCAGCTCAGATGAGCAATCCTGGATGGAACTCAACACCCCAGTGACCTTTCAGGTCCATTATCAAAAGATGGCAGCTGTATGTTAAATGTCATAGTGATGGGGTGGGTAAAGTGCTTTTATCTAGTTGAATGTCCATAAACTAATTTGCTTATAGTGCTGCATTGTGTGGCATTAATTGAGCAGGCCAGATGCTCACTTACAATAGGACCTGGCCACCTGTCAGTAGCGGAGGTGGAGCAGAACAAAGGAGACATTTGTTTACATGACCTCCCAGCCATTTTGCAGAACACTGACTGTTTATTCATGGTAATCTCATCACTACTGCCCAAGGATGGATGATTTTTACACAGTTTTCTGTCATTTCACCTGCAGGAAACCTCTGAGCCTTGTCACCCAGGGGCTGTTGCTGTCAGCCTGCATCTTTTCTCTCTCTCCTCCCCTCATGAACCTCGCTGAGTTACAGTTCCATGAGGCAACAAGTCATTGCTATCTCACCCAGTCAGTTATTGCTTTCATTGAAGAGTCTAGGCAGTGAGTACTGCTGGGATATTTGACTGCAGGAGCCATCATAGCCACCCGGAGCTGGTCCTCATCTCCAGTCTCCACCAATCAGAATGATTTGAGCGACCTAGCCACCTGTGGGAGGTGTGGAATTAATCAATCGCAGATGATCAATGTGGACAGAATAACAAGATGGCGCCTGGCACTCTGTGTGCTGTTTGCCAATGGTTGAAAGATCAATCTCCTCACTGTATCCAACAATCTCGGGTTTTGTCACTGAGCCTTCTGTGTGTTTCCCAACCGGTTAGCCAGTGCCCCCAGGAGTTATCCAAAGAGATGTGAAAAGCGCCACATTTATTGATTGTCCATCAGTGTAAGTAACAGGGCAGTTTTGCTCTGTTGATAGATAGCGATAATTGTACCTGCCACACACCACGAGGCCAGTGTCCCTTTCCCTTCTTCCTCGATAGCATTCAAAATTAGGGGTGAGATGCAGATGAGAAGCACGGGCTGGCTGCTGGCTCCTGCACACTAACTTCCTCAGGGCTTTCAGGCCTGCACCTGTACAGGCCAAAGTAACATAAGCATAGCTAAATGACCGCTGACTTGGACAAACTTCCTCTCATAACACTAGCTGCAGCTCCAGTGCAATGCGCTCCCAGAAAATCCTGACCCCACCGATTCAGAGCTGCTGACTGCGCACCGCCTCAAGTCATATTACCCAAACAAAAGGCATTATTTTTGGTTCCTTTCACACAGAATTACATAAGCCCTAAGCACAGAGACAAGGCAATGCCACCATTTATACTTCATATGAGCCTCCACTCACTTCAATTCAATTGTTAACCTAGATTGCATGCTCACGTCCTGCAGTCCGGCTTGAACCCACAGCTTATGGCCCCTGAGGCTACCAATCTACTCTTGAGCCGGGGTTTAATCCACAGAGTATTACTCTGACAGGGTCAGTATTCCTGGTCTTTTACACCTGATGCGACCATCAATTCACACGAGACGAAGAGTAGAAGTGAACAGTGATTTTAATACGCTAGACGCTAGATCTGTGCCTGCCTGCGACTGCTCTGTACTGAGTGCCGCCAACAGGCTTACAGGTTTATAAACCACCCCCGAGGGGGCTGAGCTACAGGTGGAGCCCACAACGGCATCAACATAATACAACACAGTACAGTGGTGAATTGTAATAGCATACATTCACCACATTCACCCCCTGTTAAAAAATTGAAGTCCAGCGGGGGTGAAGTGGGCTCACAGATCGAGTCTGTCCGGTGCCTTGATTGTTCTCCGTGATCGCCTCAGCTCCGGCTTCACTGCGGGCACGGGTGTTGAACTCGTCGTTGTGGGCACGGGTGTTGGGCTTGTTGAATCCGGGAGCATGTCGTCTGGAGCTTCATCACTATAGGTCGGCGATGGGGGGAGGGGGGGTGTAGGCCAAGTAAGGACGGGGCGGTGTCCGCTGTAGGGTGGGGGGGCTAGATGATTGTCACAGGGGAACCAGCGGGTGCCAGATCCCGGAGGAAGACTGTATCTTGTCGGCCGTCGTGGTGCGCCACGTAGGCATACTGCGGGTTAGCGTGAAGGAGCTAGACCCTCTCGACCAGGTGGTTGGACTTATGGCTCCTCACGTGCTTTCGGAGGAGGACAGGCTCCAGTGTTGTCAGCCAGGACGGAAGTGAGACCCTGGAGGTGGATTTCCTGGGTAAGACAAACAGGCGGTCATGAGGGGTCTCGTTTGTGGCTCTGCAGAGGAGCGACCTAATGGAGTGGAGCGCGTCGGGGAGGACCTCCTGCCAGCGGGAAACTGGGAGACTTCTAGATCGTAGGGCCAAAAGGACAGCCTTCGATACCGTCGCGTTCTCCATCTCCACCTAACCGTTTCCCCGGGTGTTGTAGCTGGTAGTCCTGCTCGAGGCGATGCCCTTACCGAGCAGATACTGGCGCAGCTCGTCACTCATAAACGAGGAGCCCCGGTAACTGTGGACGTAAGTGGGGAAACCGAACAGGGTCAAGATGCTATGCAGGGCCTTAATGACAGTGGCCGCGGTCATGTCGGGGCATGGGATGGCAAAGGGGAAATGGGAGTACTCGTCAACGACATTAAGAAAATACACGTTGCGGTCAGTGGAGGGGGGGGGCCCTTTGACATTGATGCTGAGGCGCTCAAAGGGGCGGGATGCCTTCACCAGGTGGGCCTTGTCTGGCCGATAGAAGTGTGGCTTGCACTCCGCACAGACTTGGCAGTCCCTGGTCATGGCCCTGACCTCCTCGGTGGAGAAGGGCAGGTTGCGGGCCTTGATGAAGTGGAGAAGCCGGGTGACCCCCAGGTGACAGAGGTCATTGTGGATGGCCCGAAGTAGGTAATCTTGCGCGCTGGCGCTTGTGCCGCGGGACAGGGCATCTGGGGGCTCATTGAGCTTCCCCGGACGATACACAATATCGTAATTATAGGTGGAGAGTTTGATTCTTCACCTCAAGATTTTATCATTTTTGATCTTGCCCCACTGTGTGTTGTTGAACATGAAGGCTACCGACTGTTGGTCGGTGACGAGGGTGAACCTCTTACCAGCCAGGTAGTGCCTCCAATGCCGCACAGCTTCCATGATGGCTTGAGCTTCCTTTTCGACCGAGGAGTGTCAAATCACGGAGGAGTTGAGGGTATGGGAGAAAAAGGCCACGGGCCTGCCTGCCTGTTTAAGGGTAGCGGCCAGGGCGACATCTGATGCGTCGCTCTCCACCTGGAAGGGAATGGACTTGTCCACCGCGTGCATCTGCCTTTATGTAGCTGAAGGTCAGGGGGAAGATGGTGGCTTTGATAAGTGGGCGGGCTTTGTCTGCATAGATGGGGACCCACTGGGCATAATATGCAAAGAACCCGAGGCATCTTTTCAGGGCCTTGGGGCGGTGGGGAAGGGAGAGTTGCAGGAGGGGACGCATGGGGTCGGGGTCGGGCCCTAGGACCCTGTTTTCCATGACATAGCGGAGGATGGCTAGTCGGGTTGTGCGGAAAACGCATTTCTCCTTGTTGTAGGTGCAATTGAGGGCTTAGGCGGTTTGGAGGAACTTCTGAAGGTTAGGGTCGTGGTCCTGTTGATCATGGCTGCAGATGGTGACATTATCCAAGTACGGGAACGTGGCCCGCAGCCCGTACTGGTCCACCATTCGGTCCATCATTCTTTTGAAGACTGAGACCCCGTTGGTGATGCCGAAGGGGACCCTGAGGAAGTGGAAGAGGCGACCGTCTGCCTCAAAAGCCGTGCACTGGCGGTCTTCCAGGTGGATTGGAAGCTGGTGGTATGCGGACTTCAGATCTACCGTAGAGAAAACCCGGGAGTGCAATCTGATTCACCATGTCCGCTGTTTTATTATGCTTTTGACGTAGGATAAGCTGCTTTCTTGTTGTTCACTCTGACAAAGAAAGGTTCAGACTTGGAGATAGCTTTAACACATTTATTAAACTATTAACAATTCTCCTACTTGGATTTGACTCTCCTGTTAATCCTGCTATAGCTACTCAGACGAACTAACCAGTCTGCTACAATCCACGTGGTGGGTGTGATGTGTTTCATTTAACCCTGTCTATACTCACTAAGTGTCTCCACTGGAAAGAGACTGAGCATGTGTGCTGTGTCCTTTTATATGGGTTGGTGTAATGCCCCCCTGTGGTAGTGTCACATCTGGGTGTGTCCTGACTGCCCATTGGTCGTGTCCTATCTTACTGACCTATTGGTTGAATGTCTGTGTGTCATGATGTCTCTGGTGCTCCCTCTAGGGTCTAGCTAGGTGTAGTGTACCTACATTAACCCCTTGTGTATTAACAGTGATGCATATCACCACATCCGCTATACGGGGAAGGAGGTACGCATCGAGTTGCGTGTACCAATTTATGGTTTAGCTGTCGTCTACAACCATCCGGTTCTTTTCCCCGGTACTGACGACCATCACTTGGGCTCTCCAGGGGCTATTACTGGCCTCGATGATCCCCTCCCTCAAGAGCCGCTGGACCTCTGACTTGTTGAAAATCCTGTCCTGGGCACTGTACCGCCTGCTCCTGGTGGCGATGGGTTTACAGTCGGCGGTGAGGTTCGCGAAGAGTGGGGGAGGGGTGACCTTATGGGTCGCGAGGCTACATACGGTGAGAGGGGGTAGGGGCCCGCTGAACTTCAGGGTCAGGTTCCTGAGGTTGCACTGGAAGTCCAGTCCTAACAGGAGAGGAGCGCAGAGATGGGGGAGGACATAGAATTTAAAATTGGCGTACTCGGTGCCCTGTATTGCGAGGTCCGCGACACAGTACCCCTGGATCTGCACCGAATGTGATCCGGAAGTGAGGGAGATTGTTTGGGATGCGGGGGAAATCTGGAGAGAGGAACGCCTTACCGTGTCTGGATGTATGAAGTTCTCCGCGCTCCCAGAGTCAAACAGACAGGGCGTTTCGTGCCCATTGACCCGGACGGTCATCAACGAGTTCCTGAGGTGCTAGGGCCGTGACTGGTCGAGGGTGACAGCGCCGAGCTGCTGATAGCCGGCGTGGTCGGAGGTAGCGGGGTGTTCCAAGATGGCAGCCCCCGTCGGTCGCACGTGTCAGGCGGCGTTGAAGATGGCAGCCAAGATGGCGGCCCCCGTCGGTCGCACGTGTCAGGCGGCGTTGAAGATGGCGGCCAAGATGGCGGTCCCCATGAGTCGCACGTGTCAGGTAGGGTTAAAGATGGTGGCCCCCACGGGTAGCACGAGGCAGATGACGTGTCAGAAGGGGGTAGTACCGGCAGGCACGCTGCCACGCTGCGGGGTCTGCGAGCATGTGAGTCGGGCCTGCGATTTAGGAGCTTTGAGTCGGGCCGAGCAGACTTTGGCAAAATGTCCTTTCTTGCCGCAGTCGCTACAGGTCACGTTCTGAGCTGAGCAACGCTGCCTGAGGTGCTGGTTCTGACCGTAGAAATAGAAGGGCGTCCCACCGGGTTAGGCGGGCAGCCGTGCGGCACAGGCCTGGGACACCCTCTGGTCGGGTGACCACGAGGGAATCGCGTGGTCGGAGGGGAAAGCATTTAGGCTCTGGAAAGCTACTACTAAGTAGGTGGATAGTTTTACCGTCTCTTCTAGGTCGAGGGCGCCCTTTTCGAGCAGGCGCTGTCTGACATAGTTGGACCAGACTCCAGCTACATAGGTGTCCCAAATGGCGAGTTCCATATGCTGCGAGGCCGTGACGTCCTTGTCATTGCAGTTTCGAGCGTGTACCCTCAGGTCGCGTAGGTATTCCTCCAGCGATTCTCCGGGGCATTGATGACGAGTAGTGAGGAGATGCCGTGTGAACACTTCGTTCACCGGCCTCACGTAATGTCTTTTCACGATCGCGACCGCGTCTGCGTACGTGGTCGCTTCCTCGATTAGTACGGGAGATTCTGTGGTTCACCTGGGCGTGGAGGAGACTCAACTTCTGTGCCTTGGTGACAGTGGGCGAGGAGGAGGCGGCGAGGTAGGCCTCAAAACAGCGGAGCCAGTGCGAAACGATCCCGTTGGCTTCGGCTGCCTGTGGGCCGATTTCCAGTCGGTCAGGTTTGAGGGCGGCTTCCATTGCGATATCTTAGCGTATTAAATTGATGCGACCATCAATTCACACGAGACGAAGAGTAGAAGTGAACAGTGGTTTTAATACGCTAGATCTGATCCTGCTTGCGACTGCTCTGTACTGAGTGTCGCCTACAGGCTTACAGGTTTATATACCGCCCCTGAGGGGCGGAGCACATAAGGGCATCAACATAATACAACACAGTACAGTGGTGAATTGTAATAGCATATGTTCACCACAACACCTCCCCAAAGTATTCTGTCACGTGCATTCTTAAAAGGGACTTGTTCCTCCTCCAGTTTCCATTTCTGAGGTAGGGCCTGTACCTAATAGGTTAACCTGGTGTGAAATAAGCTTTTTTGGACCTAAGGTACACTTCCTGCATTTTCTGCTTCCATTTGGAATTTTCATTTTGCCCTTTCATTATGGTGAAAGGTGGCAATTTTGTACTTATCCCTGTACTAAAGTCCTTCCTTAAGTACCCAGAGCTGTAGGTAGCTGTCATTTACAGTGCTTTCTGCGAGAACTAAAATTAAACCAGGGGATATATGTGCACAGATTGTGTTGGCAGGGAATGTTAAGAATGTGGTTGATGAACAGACGGGATTCTGACTGTTATAAATGGGGTATCGTGTACAAAAGCAAAGACATTGTGGCGAATCGTCATAAAATGTTGGTGCAGCCTCAGCTGGAGTATGGCGTCCAATTCTGGACAGGGAACTTTAAGCTGGTAGTCAAAGGGTGGGTGGGGGTGCATTGGGAGGGGGAGCGGTGTGGGGGAGCAGGGTGGGAGGGGGGTTTGGGGTGCGTCCAGACCCGCTTTGAAGACTGAAGTGACAGAGGTATCACCCTGTATCAGCTGTGAAATGTTTTAATGCCGATCATTTTAATGTGACAGATTTCCATTTCCCCTGGCTACAGACAGTGACCTCACCAGAACTCACTCAGTGCTCCTCACTCTTCTTGATCTTCCGTGGTCTACTGCTACATCTAGGTGTGGCCCCAGGGTGCACATCAGGGGTGGAGGCTGCTTTCCATGACCTGTGGCTTTTGATGCCCATGGTGGATGTCCTCGAGAGGGCCTGGAGCCAGAGTACCCAGCCGATATACCGGTGTCACCATGCCACCCTGTTCTGCCCGCTGCCCTTGAGATGCGCTGGTGTCAGGAGGTGGGGGGGGGGGGGGGGGGAATTCAGAAGAACTGTAGTCTCCTTGATGGAAGGCCCCTGGTTTGGCTCTAGAACGTCCTCCTATCTGAGGGCTCTGAGTGACTCCATGGATGGAGGGGCAGCTCGAGTGAGCTCCAGAAGCCTCTGCGCCATCTGACACTGCCAATCCTGGAGGCACCCATTGTCTTCACCATGGTGTTGACGCCCTCAGCAATGGTTCTCAGTGACTCTGCCACGCTCTGGAGTTCCTCGACAATGTCCATTTGTGTCTGGGCCCTATCTCTCATCGACTGGGGCATGATGTCGAGGACCTCAGCCATGGTCGTCACAGACTGAGTCATGCCTTGGGCACCACCATTCAAGGCGCGGACTTCGTGCTCTAGGTTTCCCACCACGGTCGCCATCCGAGCAGTGTTGGTCTGGGTTCGAATCCATTGCCAGCGCCATCTCCTGCACCTGGGACTTCGGGACTCCTCCAATCAGCTTTTCAATTGTTGAAATGCCGTTGCACCCCCCTCCCCCACCCCTCCTGAATGTCACGGCTGTGTCCTATCATCGTTATCAGCTCTGGGAGAACCTTGTCCAGAAGTTTGACATCTAGGTGTGACCCTGATGAGTCCTGGCATCCAGCAGACCTCTGACTGCTGTCTCCCTTTGAGACTCCTGCCTCTAACTGATGTGCATCAGCTGCTCACCAGATAGTGCCCCTGAAGCCTGTCCAATATTGTCACCCAACAAGGTGTATGTCTCTGCGCTGGTGGAAGGCGCAGGTGATAGCCGTGACAGCATTCTCCTTGGAGCTCTTCTCTTAGGTATTCTTTTGGGTGGCCAGTGGGGGAGGTGGGGTGGGTACGAATCTGGATGGTCCGGCCTCAGCAAATGGAGATCCTGCAAGACAATGGGCATGTGGGCAGTGAGAGGGAAGGATCATTTTGTGGAACCACCTGGGGAGGAGAATTGGCCTTCACATTTGCCTGTGATCAGCTTGAAGCAAAAGCAATAGATTGCTGGATAATATAATGGAAAGCAGAGCTTGTACTCCTGTGGTGCTATTCTTAACATCAGAACCTCCCAGAGCTCTTCACAGCAAGTAAAGTACTTTGGAAGTAGAGGCACTGCTGTATTGTTGCAAAGTGCGACAGGCAATTTACCTCAGGGTCCTCTCAGGTTGACAGTACACAAACACTAAAGAAGCAACAGTGTCGCAAATAGCTTGGCAGAGGGGGGCTCAGCTCTGGAAAAGAGAAATCAAAGATGATGCAAAGTTAAAGCGCAAAAACAAAGGGCCATCAAACGCAGGTCTGCGACTAATAGCGAAATGCTGGGAAAGCACGCTTTGAGCTAAAGCCTGAAATCATTGAAGTCCGTTTTCAGACTGTGGTGTCTGGGAGAAAGTTCAGAAACTGTTTCAGTAGCTTGAAGGAGAAGAACAAAGCTTGCAATCATTTAGCACAACTTCCAGATGTTCCAAACTTTAGCACTAATAAAATAATCCCACAATGCAGTCACTGTTGTAATTTCGGGAATACAACAGGTAAATTGCACGCAGAATGTTCCAGAAACAGCAATGAGATATTGATCAAACAATCTGTATTTTTCTATGGTGTTGGTTGAGAGAAATATATTGGCTAGGACAGCAAGGGTAATTTTTGTCTGCCTGAGAGGGGGTGACAGGCCCTTCAATGTAACATCTCAACTGAAAAATAACGGCACTCCCCCAGTACTGCACTAAGAGTTCACCATGTGCTCAAGTCCCAGGAGTGGGATTTGAAACAACAATCTCCTGACTCAGAGGTGAGATTGCTACCACTGAGCCAGGGCTAATTTAAAAGGTATAAGATGCCAAGGATGGACAGGACAGAATGAAAGTGGGATTGGGAGTTACGCCCTGTGGTGGGTAAAGCCTCGTTCACTAGCCTGTATTTGGACAGGAGAGTAGCAGGGCGAAGGCAATGGAAAACTCAGGAAGTGAAGAGCAAGTGAATGAAGGACAAGGGAGAGGCTGCTGTTGCGAAAGTAAAGACAGGGGAAGTGGGTTGAATGCAGTTGTTATAACCCCCACTGGACCCTCGGGGATCACCCGATTAATCTTCCCGTGAGCCCCGTGGAGTACTAGCACCCCCACTGAGGGGTGGACGCCCATTAACAGGATAATTAACTCAGCTCCTTCAAATCCGGCCCAGGTAGGGGCCGATATGCAGCGTAGTCCTGACTGAGACTGGACTGTTACCTATCAATACTTTCCTCTTTTAAATAAATCATTTGTTGACTTTCCTTTCCGGACCCCTCCATGACCACCAAAGCAGTCAAGGGCCTCGTTCACTAGTGTTGAGGAAAATCCTCTGTTGAAGAGAAAGAGCATTTCGGAAGATCTGCTGAAGAAGCTACAACAGCTGCGACCAATAAGGATTGAATTGGATTTGTTTATTGTCACGTGTGCTGAGGTACAGTGAAAAGTACTGTACTGAAAAGCACAACTGGATAGCACTGTGGCTTCACAGCTCCAGGATCCCAGGTTCGATTCCTCGCTGGGTCACGGTCTGTGTGGAGTCTGCACGTTCTCCCGTGTGTGCGTGGGTTTCCTCCGGGTGCTCCGTTTTCCTCCCACAGTCCAAAGATGTGCAGGTTAGGTGGATTGGCCATGCTAAATTGCCCTTAGTGTCCAAAAAGGTTAGGAGGGGTTATTGGGTTACGGGGATAGGGTGAAAGTGAGGGCTTAAGTGGGTCGGTGCAGACTCGATGGGCTGAATGGCCTCCTTCTGCACTGTATGTTCTATGTAATAGGGCAACACAAGATACACAATGTAACTACATAGACACAGGCATCGGGTGATGCATACAGGAATGTAGCATTAATCAGATCAGTCCATAAGAGGGTTGTTTCGGAATCTGGTAACAGCGGGGAAGAAGCTGCTTTTGAATCTGTCAGTGCGTGTTCTCAGCCTTTTGTATCTCCTGCCCGATGGAAGAAATTGGAAGAGTGAGTAAGCCGGGTGGGAGGGGTCTTTGATTATGCTGCCCGCTTTCCCAAGGCAGCGGGAGGTATAGACAGAGTCAACGGATGGTAGGTGGGTTTGTGTGATGGACTGGGCGGTGATCACGAATCTCTGTAGTTTCTTGCAGTCTTGGTATACACAGCTGCCATACCAGGCTGTGATGCAGCCATTTAGAATGTGTTCTATGGTGCACCTGTAAAGTTGGTAAGAGTCAATGTGGACATGCCGAATTTCCTTAGGAATTTCCTGAGGAAGTACAGGTATGTTGCGCTTTCTTGGTGGTAGCGTTGACGTGGGTGGATCAAGACAGATTTTTGGTGATGTGCACACCTAGGAATTTGAAGCTGTCAACCATCTCCACCTCGGCCTCGTTGATGCAGACAGGGATGTGTACAGTACTTTGTTTCCTGAAGTCAATGACCAGCTCCTTAGTTTTGCTGATGTTGAGGGAGCGGTTGTTGTCGTTACACCACTCCACTAGGTTCTCTATCTCCCTCCTGTATTCTGACTCATCGTTGTTCGAGATCCGACCCACTACGGTCATGTCGTCAGCAAACTTGTGGTTGGAGTTGGAGCCAAATTGTGCCACACAGTCGTGTGTGTATAAGGAGTATAGTAGGGGGCTAAGTGCACAGCCTTGTGGGGCCCCGGTATTGAGGACTATTGTGGTGGAGGTGTTGCTGTTTATCCTTACTGATTGTGATCGATGGGTCAAAAAGTCGAGGATCCAGTTGCAGAGTGAGGAGCCAAGTCCTAGGTTTTGGAGCTTTGATATGAGCTTGGCTGGGTGTTAGTCAATAAATAGGAGTCTGGGTTAGTCCTGCTGCCTCACAGTGCAGAGGTCCCAGGTTCGATCCCGGCTCTGGGTCACTGTCCGTGTGGAGTTTGCACATTCTCCCCATGTTTGCGTGGGTCTCACCCCCACAATCCAAAGATGTGCAGGATAGGTGGATTGGCCATGCTAAATTGGCCCTTAATTGGAAAAAAAAAATGAATTGGGTGCTCTAACTTTATTTTTTAAATAAATAAATAGGAGTCTGATGTAGGAGTCCTTGTTGTCGAGGTGCTCCAGGGATGAGTGTAGGACCAGGAAGATAGTGTCTACTATGGATGGTTGCGGTGGCATGCGAATTGCAGTGGATCTAGGCATTCTGGGAGAATGGAGTTGATTTGCCTCATGACCAACCTCTTGATGCCCTTCATTATGATCGATGTCAGGGCCACCAGACAGTAGTCATTGAGGCATGTTGCCTGGTTCTTCTTTGGTGTATGATGGTGACCTTCTTGAAGCAGGTGAGGACCTTGGAACGGAGTAGAGAGAGGTTGAAGATGTCCGCGAACACATCTGCCAGCTGGTCCCCACAGGCTCTGAGTGCACGACCAGAGACCCGGTCCGGACCCATCGCCTTCCGAGTGTACACTTTCCGGAAGGTCGATCTGACTTCGGAAGCTGTGATGGTGGACATGGGTGTGTCCAGGGCTGCTGGGGCAGTCGACACCGGTTTGATGGTTTTCTGCTCGAACCGAGCATAAAATGCATTGAGTTTATCGGGGAAGGGTGTGCTACTGCCAGAGATCCTGCTTTGTAGTCCGACGACGAGAGTCAGTAACATTAGTCTGTGACTCTAGCTTGGTCTGATATGGAGAAAAGAATGGAGACTTTCTATGTGAAGAGGGTTTGGAAGAAGCAAACTCTAGGGAGCTGTGGGAGCCAGTGGACTTGGCGTAGATATTTGTAGAAAGACCATCAACAGATAGAGGGAAAGAAGCCTAAGGGTCGAGTGAGTAATGCACCGAATAAAGGTGAGGATTGGTTGGAAAATGGAACCCATTCCAACATCTCCACTTATCATTTCCGAAGTGGAGATGCGAGTGACCGAGGCTGTCAGGCCAGGTAGTTCAGGCCAGGTGAATTTTGGTTCAAACATAGCTTATCCTTTGGACAACAGTGTAGATATTCATGAGGATAACAAACAAATTGCAAGTGACTTGTCCAATTGCTGTTCCCCTGTTCACCATTTTAATCAAATCAACTGCTCCATTAGTGACAGAGGGATGTTGCCCAAATATTTATCCACAATTAGTAACATATCATACAGTCAATGGTAACACATTGCACACATACCTTGTGTAGAGGTTACAACATTACCTATACCCAGGGGTCAGAAGGCAGCTTCACAAGTCAAGGTTCACAGGAGCCCCCAGCCATTGTAGAGCTTCGGACCTTCATAGCTGTTTCACAATGAGTCCGATCATGGTCGACCTGTCCCTCAAACACAGTTCGCCGCCGCCTTTACCCTCGGTATCCTTACCCAACAATAATCTATCAACCTCAATCTTAAAAATTCCACTTGTTTCAGCCTCCAGAGCCTTCTGGCGAGAAAGTTTCAGATTTCCTTTGCATGGGAACGCACTTCTTGATTCTGCTACCAGAAGGGCCAAGCATAATCATCTTTCTTTCCTGGTCCTCTCCACGTCCCAACGTGTTGGTCACCGGCTCATATTGGATACAGTTCCGCAGACTGGTACAAATTGTCTTTCTGCAATGCACTGAGACTGGAAGATTAATAATTAATAATAATTAATTAATAATCGCTTATTGTCACAGGTAGACTTCAATGAAATTACTGTGAAAAGCCCCGAGTCGCCACATTCCGGTGCCTGTTCGGGGAGGCCGGTACGGGAATTGAACCCGCGCTGTTCTGCATTACAATCCAGCTGTTTAGCCCACTGAGCTAAGATGATTGGCGTTAGGCTATTCGACGATGAAGGAAGAGGCATTGCAGACCACCATCCACTATCTATAAATTCAGACTTTTGAACAACAGAACAGGGATACAGTCAGTGGCAGTAAGTCTGATTACCTTCGACCACCAGCCCAGAAGTGTTGAGGTCAAAGTTACTGTTATAGCCCGCACAGGGTGGGGATGATCCGCTACCCGGTGGAGCTTGCAGAATATGAACTCCCCCGAGAAGGGGGCGGGGGACCTTAACACGGTTCATGTGCCTTTGTATAAAAAGAGTCGGCCAGTCAGGCATCGACTAGAGAAAGCCCAATAGGGAACTACTGGAACTGTACATAATAGTTAATGTGTTAAATAACATAACTTTTGTTTTCTCTACACCTTGGTGTGGACTCCTTTCATTGCCCCTTTCAAAAGTTACCATCACTGTCACCCAGCTGAGACCTTAGCACCAATTAGAGGCTGAAACTGACCATTACAGCCTTAGAATAAAAGGGAGTCACTTTAGAACAGAGATGAGGAGAAATTTCTTCAGCCAGAGAGTGGTGGGTCTGTGGAATTCATTGCCACAGGGGGTGGTGGAGGCCGGGACGTTGAGTGTCTTTAAGACAGAAGTTGATAAATTCTTGATTTCTCGAGGAATTAAGGGCTATGGAGAGAGAGCGGGTAAATGGAGTTGAAATCAGCCATGATTGAATGGTGGAGTGGACTTGATGGGCCGAATGGCCTTACTTCCACTCCTATGTCTTATGGTCTTATGGTCTTATCTGGTCTGTACGTAAAAGTCACCACAGTCCCAAAGGCTGCATTCCTCTTTGAGGGGGAGCTGACTGGTGGTGATTTAACCTGAGGGTCACCACCCCTCAAGCAAGGAAAAGAAGGCTGGGCCCTCATAAATAACCTCAGCCGGTACGGGAATTGAACTCCGCATCACCAACTAGCCATCCAGCCAACTTAGCTAACCAACCAGTTCCCCATCCAATCACTGATGAATCCTGTAGGAGTGCAACTTCCAAAAGAGAAAGCGAAAGCTGATTGATCAAACTTAACTTTGGTTTAATTTACAAATGTATCGGCTGACGAGGACAAAGTCAGCTTGTCTTGTGTTCTTTGGCCTACTTCCCTGGTTAGCTTGACTAATAACTTGCAATACAACTGCCAGGAGCAGTGAAAAGCTGTCATTCTCTCAGTCCATCAATCACGGCTATTTCTGTTTTAATGTCGTTTGTACTCTGATGAAATCTTCCTCATATCACACGAATGGGAGGTAATCCTGTCAGAGATTTGCTTGCTAAAAAAAAAATCAGGAGTGAGCGATGGCAAGGAGCAATCCTGCATGCTGGCTGTGACCCCATAACATGACGAACAGGCGGACTCAGAAGAATGATTTTGAGATTAGGATGTACAAGTTGAAGGGCAGATTCCCGGTTTCAGGGAGATATTGGAACAAACTGTCCTGCCAAATGGGACAAGTGTTCAGCTGTATCTTGCAGAGTCAGGTTTCGCCTCAAGCTACTATTTTAATAGAAGTCTGTATTCCCAGGAGCATTGCTTTACTGAAATGTGAAGACAGCTAACATTGGAGGGGAAACACTATAGGGTTGGGAAATTGGTTCTGCCCTGGACCGGTATGGGACAGGTGCTGGCCTGCTGCGTGGGCAAGAGGGGTTTGCCCAAAGTCCCCGGCTGGCTGGCTGGCCACATGGGCATAGAACCGGTGAACTGTGGGCACCATCTGAGCATTCTATTGCTGACCATCAAATGGGATTTGCCCTTGGTGCGACAAGGTCAGAGCTCAGTCCAGGGTTTGAGGTGGGAGGTCAGGTACGTGATGTGTAAGGGCAAACAGGAAGAGTGTGAATCCAGGTTGACAGTAGCTGGCAGTAATGTCATGGAGGCCGGAGCTCTACTGTGACTCCTGGCTTCACATTAAAGGAAGTGTGAAGAAAAATAACTGACCTTTTCATCGGGGGGGGGGGCCCACCAGCGGTCCTTTTAAACTTGGGCGAACTGACCAAAGCTTGTGTGAACGTTTGAGCAACTGGCCCTTAAAATAGGCATTCGGACACTGACGAGCAAATTCAGGAGACCGAGTGCCAATTTCAGGAGGGCACCCTGATGCACCGTCAATTACCACAAGACGAGAATGGTGGAACAATCGAGGCTTTATTGAGCAAGGTGTTGTGCCTCCTGTAGCTGTAACCAGAATGGCTGCAGCACTGGAGAGCACCCACATTTATACGCCACCTACTGGGCGGAGCCAGCAGGCAGGGATTTACCATTGTACCTTTAATATACGGGCAGTGCTGTAATACATATAATATGCCACTAGCGGTGACTACCACAATTCATCTCATTTAAAAAAAAGAGTCCGGCAGGGGTGGGGGAAAACATTACAAGTTAAGTCTGTCGGGGGCCTTGACCCTCCTCTGCGATCGCCTCAGTCTTGGTGGTGATGTGGGCGCCGACTTGGTCACCTGCGACTCCGGGAGCCCCTGAGTGGATCCAGTGGGAGGACGGATCCTGCTGGGGTGGGGGCTGCGGTGAGGTTCGCTGGAGGGAGGATGAGTGGCGCAGGGGTGAATGAGGTAACCGGGGGGGAAGGAGCGGTGTCAGGTCGGGGGTCGTGGATGGGGATCCAGTGGGTGCCAGGTCCCGGAGGGAGACTGTGTCCTGGCGCCCGTCGGGGTGTGCCACGTAGGCATACTGCGGGTTTGCATGTAAGAGGTGTCATGATATTCAAACACACACATCATGATAGACAGACCAACAGACAAATCAGAACACACAACACCACAACCAATGACAGAAAGATATAAAAGCACAGACACGACCCCCGGTGGTCAGTATTAGCTGCAGAGGAGGACCAGGACACATCTGCTACCAAACACACTCAGGGAGACAGCACGTGCAGAGTATCCAGAACGAACTGTATTATAAGAGTTAAAATAAAATAGAGTTGTACCACATACAACTGTGTTGGCTCATCTGTGCACCAGAGCACCCAACACCACATGGCACAGGAGTGGATCGATACCTGCCGGCATACCTCCGTGTACACAGACAACCAGCAGTGCCCAGGCAAAATGATAGAGCTCCCGGTTCCGCAGCCGCTCCAGTGCTACGGCGATCTCCGCGAAAACTGGCGGCGATTCCGGCAATGGTTCGAATTGTTCCTGGTGGCAGCTGAACTCCAAGACCTGGATGATAGCGAAAAAATTGAATTTCTCCTCACCATCGCCGGTGCAAGGGCAAGAGAAATATTCACAAGGTTCAGGTTCTTCAGGAGGCAGCAAAGGTACGATTACCAGGCAGTCCTGGACAAATTCTCCAAGTACTGTGAAGAAAACGCAATCCAATCCGCAAATAAAGGTAAGAAAAGCTGCAGTACTCACCTCGTGGCTGGGATCCCGGAGCCTGAATTCCCAGAGGCCGAAATCCCGGGCCTGAGAGGGGGCTGGGTCGAGGTCGGCGGCCATCTTGCGAAAGGTATCACGCTAGCACAGTTGCGCGAGCAGTGCGCAGAACCGGAAGTTTCGTTTGCGCATGCGCGAGATGCTGCGCATGCGCAGTCAAGAAAACGGCCATCGGTAAAGGAACAGCGATCTGAGCATGCGCAGTCGCTTCCTACGTGCTACATACCGAGCCTCAGGATGTCAGAGGCCCCAGACTGCACCAATTTAAAGGGGAAACGTCCCAAATCCAATTTAAAAGGGAAACGTCCCAAATCAAAAAAACAAAAATCTGTTAAAGCTGTAAAACAACCTTCCCTCACCTGGAATGACAGCACAGTGCCGCAAATTGACCCAGGAGATGAATTTGACCTCCGAAGAACCCTCCGACAAGCAGTTACCTACGCACAAGCCGATGATTCCGACCTCGAATACTTCGATGACGATCTTTACAGTGTTTCCGGACCTCGCGAGCCCAATGATAGCTCCGTGGTCCTATACGACTATGACTCGGACGAACCTTTCGTGTTGCACATTGGCGGCCCCCACATTGAATCCGACGCAGATGCGGATTCATTTTTCGGATTTGAGGATCTTCAATCCAGCAGATATGACGTTCCAACTTATCAGTACCGGATGATGCTGCAGCCTGACATTAACAGACAGGGAGCGGTGCAAGCACACGGAGAGCGCCCTGCTGCCACACAGAGCGTAGTCCACGTCCCGCTCAACGTTCCCGACTCTATGAAAGAAGACATGCAAGACTCCAGAGCGCAGTCCTCGCATGAACCAGAAGTGACTCCAGTGTCACAAGCCTCCACAGCAAGCTCGTGGACAGACTCCACAATTGCAGAAATGCAAGACTCCAGAGCGCAGTCCTTGCACGGACAAGAAGTGACTCCAGTGTCACAAGCCTCCACAGAGAGCTCGTGGACAGCCTCCACGATAGAAGCAACACAAGACTCCAGAGCGCAGTCCTTGCACGAACAAGAAGTGACTCCAGTGTCACAAGCCTCCACAGAGAGCTCGTGGACAGCCTCCACGATAGAAGCAACGCAAGACTCCAGAGCGCAGTCCTTGCACGAACAAGAAGTGACTCCAGTGTCACAACCCTCCACAGAGAGCTCGTGGACAGCCTCCACGATAGAAGCAACGCAAGACTCCAATGTGCAGTCCTTGCAGGAACAAGACCATGAGGGTCTAGCAACCTCTCCTGACCAACCAGCGGCAGATGATGCAAGTTTGCCATGCTCATGTGAACAGCAAGAAGGCTATAACAGCCTACCATGCTCCACTACACAGCAGCATGACCATGAAGGTCTCTCATGCTACAATGAAGGGCACAGCGCTGATGACTGTTCAAGCCCAACTGAAGACAAGCCAAAAGAATCGCCTCGTCCAAGCCCGAAGAAAAAAGGTTTATGCGCTGACCTTCAGGATCATTATAGCCGAACAGAGATTAATAATGCTGCACGGCCACAGAAGGATGCTGAGGATTTGCTAAAGAAATTTATTGAATGTTTAACTTGCAAGGGGCAGACTGAGAATTGCCAGTGTTTTAGTACGGATCGAAAAAATGGACAAGACATTGATCCTCAGGTAATGGAAATAACACAACCTGAATCATATCTACAGCAGGGACAAATGTCTCCCTTCAACACAACGCCGCAAAATCCCAACTTCGGAGACCAGCAGTTAGTCAGTAATGACTCTTCAAACCTTGAGGGGAACATTAATTGCATTGAACCTATACACACTCCACTGATAAATGAGCAGAACATTGGAGCAAGAATCCTGAGGACACCGACATCGAGTAGCCAGATAACGAATTTAAAACCCACAGCAGTTTCAAGTGAACCAAGTATGCTTTCCACTAATGGTGAAGATGCAGATAAGGTCGACCCGATTATCCATTGTACCACACTAACCCCAGTGATTAAGCAGTTATGTATGGGGAGTATAATGTGGGCAATTGAGAACAGTAAAAGAGAGACTGTGACCATGCCAGTCCCAGCAAAATCAGACCCAGAGACCATGAAGGCATGTACATTAGACAAAGATACATATGAGGTACCTGAGAAGAAAAGTGAAACGGAATGTTCTTTGGAAAATAGTACAATGTCGATAGAAACATTGGATCCTATATTCGAGACCAGACATATGGGAGAATTTGGGGGTAATAAACAAGGTTCTGCAATGTCTGGGGGAAGATTTAAAATTCCAAAGAAGAAAAGCCCAAATGAAGGACAACGGCAAGACAATGACAGTCCACCGACATGGTGTGCACCACCAGATGAAAACTCTGACAATTTACCCAACCCTAGTGAACAGCAAGCTGCTAATGAGGATCTATCCACGGGATGTGAGACGAGTGACGACAGCATCCCACTTCCCATGCAAAAGGTGCAAGGTGACAGACCTCGCCTAGTGCGTACCGAGGCACTCGACGATCACGGTGGGACCACTGACGACTGCGGTGGCGGCGCACCGCTTCCACCCTCGATGGCTCGAGCCTCTCCACTGGTTGGTGCATTCCTGCATGTTCCGACTCCAGAAGTGCAGCTTCAGGGAATCTCGGCTGCCTCCAGTGAACCTGTTGGGACTCCGGACGGGGGGCATCGACGGAAGGCAGACCGGACTCCAGATGGGGAGCAGCCAAGCGCCGACTCTGATTCGCGCACGCCAGACCTTGCTCCGGACGGGCGGTGTCGCGGCCTCGGTGATGGCACGCTCAGGGTGACGGCGGATGCCACGGCGACAGGGAATGGATCGCGTGGCAGTCCCACTGGGTCGGCAGTGGCAACCAGCACCGGCGGTCCAAGATGGACACACCAATTCGCGCCATCGCCAGACGTTGATGCGAGCAACAATTCTCTCTCCAAGGCGACATGCTTCGACGTTTCTCTGCGGAGTCGCCCTTCCGGCACAGCAGGTGGCCGGAACCAGCGTGCACGGTCTCGGCCAACTTCCACATCTGGCACAGTCATCGCCTTGCATGATATTAGTGATGGTGCTACTTCGATGGCAACGACCCATCGGCTACAAGATGCCGTCCACCACAAACATAAAAAGAAAAAAGACTCCACCTTGTTCCTGGCATGCAGGGCGGATGGATTGGTGCGTAGGCGCAATCAGCGAGCTTTGCGCCGCCTTCCACGCTCGCAACTGAACCGTACGCACACGCCGGATCCTCCACTGGTTCCCAAGGATGACTTCGTGGAGATGCCACGGATCATGCCCCTTCCATCGCCACCAGAACCAAACCACAGCCAAGGCACCACTAACAAAGATATTGAATGTTATATTTGCACGAATGAAAAAACCAAGCACTGCACGAAGTACAACAAATGGTAAAGTAGAGACTTCGGCAACAGCATCACCTCCAACAGTCCAAGGTGAACCAGTGTGACCACAAATCTCCACAGCTGAACCGGCTTGAGGACCAGCCCATTCTTGAGGCGGTCACCCATTAGACTGGACTTATAACGCTGTTCATACGTTCAAAAAGTCAAACACTTCTGTATTATAACCTGTTGTTGTTTTTTGTTCCAGATATCGTCTGACCGGACCAATGTTCAAGTTTTTTTTTTTCTCTCGCATCCAAGTTTTTTTATGGTACAACCTTGTTAGTGTGACGCACCCGACATCGCCCCATGTAAATAGTTACGTCATATACACACGCTGTACACAACACACACACACACTCTTAGATGCACTCACGACACAATTATATTTATAACCATGTAGGCACATATCTTTGTAAAAAGGGGGGATGTCATGATATTCAAACACACACATCATGATAGACACACCAACAGACAAATCAGAACACATAACACCACAACCAATGACAGAAAGATATAAAAGCACAGACACGACCCCCGGTGGTCAGTATTAGCTGCAGAGGAGGACCAGGACACATCTGCTACCAAACACACTCAGGGAGACAGCACGTGGAGAGTATCCAGAACGAACTGTATTATAAGAGTTAAAATAAAATAGAGTTGTACCACATACAACTGTGTTGGCTCATCTGTGCACCAGAGCACCCAACACCACAAGAGGTGGACGTTTTCGACCAAGGGGTCCGACTTATGGGTCCGCACATGCTTCCGGAGGAGAACGGGTCCAAAAACTGTCAGCCATGTTGGGAGCGAGACCCCAAAGGTGGACTTCCTGGGGAAGGCAAACACACTTTCGTGAGGGATCTCATTAGTCGCGACGCATAGGAGCGATCGGATGGAGTGGAGCGCGTCAGGGAGGGCCTCCTGCCAGCGGATGACCGGGAGACTTTTAGATCGCAGGGCCAGCAGGATGGCCTTCCAGACCGTCCCGTTCTCCCTCTCCACCTGCCCGTTTCCCCGGGAGTTGTAGCTGGCAATCCTGCTCAAGGCGATGCCCTTGCTGAGCAGGAACTGACGCAGCTCATCGCTCATGAAAGAGGATCCCTGATCGCTGTGGATGTAAGTGGGGAAACCGAACAGAGTGAAGATGCTGCGCAGGGCTTTTATTACCGTGGCAGAAGTCATATCGGGGCATGGGATGGCGAAAGGTAACCGGGAGTACTCATCAATCACGTTCAGGAAATAAGTGTTGCGGTCGGTGGAGGGGAGGGGCCCTTTGAAGTCCATGCTGAGGCGTTCAAAGGGGCGGGAGGCCGTCACCAGGTGCGCTCTATCTGGCCAGTAGAAGTGCGGCTTGCACTCTGCACAGACTGGGCAGTCGCTGGTGACGGTCCTGACCTCCGCAATGGAGTAGGGCAGGTTGCGGGCCTTGATAAAATGGAAGAACCGGGTGACCCCCGGGTGGCAGAGGTCATAGTGGAGAGCCCAGAATCGGTCCACTTGTGCGCTGGCACATGTACCGCGGGATAGGGCATCCAGGGGCTCATTGAACTTACCCGCGTGATACAAGGTAATTATAAGTGGAGAGCTTGATCCTCCACCTCAAGACCTTGTCATTTTTGATCTTGCCCCGCTGTGTATTATTAAATATAAAGGCAACCGACCATTGGTCATAGAGGAGAGTGGATCTCCTGCTGGCCAGGTAATGCCTCCAATGTTGCACAACTTCCACAATGACTTGGGCCTCCTTTTCAACAGAGGAGTGCCGAATTTCGGAGGCATGGAGGGTGCGGGAAAAGAAGGCCACGGGCCTGCCCACCTGGTTGAGGGTGGCGGCCAGAGCTACGTCCGATACATCGCTGTCCACCTGAAAGGTGAGGGACTCATCGACCGCGTGCATCGTGGTCTTGGCGATGTCTACCTTGATGCGGTTGAAGGCCTGGCGGGCCTCAGCTGCCAGGGAAAAAACTGTGGACTGAATGAGTGGGCAGGCCTTGTCCGCATAGTTAGGGACCCACTGGGCGTAATAGGAGAAAATCCCCAGGCAACGTTTCAGGGCCTTGGGGCAGTGGGGGAAAGGGAGTTCCAGGAGGGGGCGCATGCAGTCGGGGTCGAGCCCTAGGGCTCCATTTTCCACGACATAGCCAAGGATGGCTAAGCGGTTGGTGCGGAACACGCATTTCTCCTTATTGTATGTGAGATTACGGCGTTTTGGCGGTATGGAAGAATTTTTGGAGGTTTGTGTCATGGTCCTGCTGATCGTGGCCGCAGATGGTGACGATATCTAGGTACGGGGAGGCGGCTTGCAGTCCATACCGGTCAACCATTCGGTCCGTCACTCGCTGGAAGACCGCGCTCCATTAGTGACGCTGAAGGGAACCCTAAGGAAGTGATAGAGGCGGCCATCTGCTTCAAACGCAGTGTATTGGCGGTCCTCCGGCCAGATGGGGCGCTGGTGGTGGGCGGACTTCAAGTCTACTGTGGAAAAGACTCGATACTGCGCAACCTGATTGACCATGTCAGATATGCGTGGGAGGGGGTACGCGTTGAGCTGAGTGTACCGAATGATGGTCTGACGGTAGCCAATGACCATCCTGTGCTTCTCCCCAGTCTTCACTACCACCACTTGAGCTCTCCAGGGGCTGTTGCTGGCCTCGATGACCCCCTCCCACAGAAGTTGTTGGACCTCCGACCTGATGAAGGTCCTGTCCTGGGCACTGTACTGTCTGTTCCTGGAGGCGACGAGTTTGCGGTTGGGGGTTAGGTTCGCAAACAGGGAAGGTGGATCGACCTTAAGTGTCCTGAGGCCGCAGACAGTGACGGGGGGTATGGACCGCCGAATTTTAAAGTTAGGCTTTGGAGATGGCACTGAAAATCCAGGCTGAGTAACAGGGCAGCACAGAGGTGGGGGAGGACGTAGAGCCGGAAGTTGCTGAACTCTACGCCTTGGACGGTGAGGGTCGTGATGCAGTACCCCCGGATTTCAATGGAAATGGGATCCGGAGGCCAGGTAGATTTTCTGGGTGACGGGGTGTAGCGGGAGGGAGCAGCACCTTACCGTAGTGGGGTGGATGAAGCTCTCTGTGCTCCCGGAGTCAAAGAGGCAGGTCGTCTCGTGCCCATCGATCTTCACCGTCGTCGTCGCGGTCACGAGATTGCGTGGCCGGGACTGATCCAAGGTGATAGAGGCGAGCTGCGGCTGATGCTGGGAGGTCCCACGAGGTAGAGCGTGAGTCTGGTCAAGCCAGTAGGAGGTTATCAGTTAGATTGATAGAGTGTCAACCCACAGCAGATTGTGTACAGCAATCAGGAAGTTCAATAAAACAGTGTTGGACCATCTCCTGTGTCAGAAGCCTGTTTCTAGTGTCACTGCATCCAGTTGCAGTCAACGTTGAACCAACTTACTTAACACATCATGGTACCAGAGTGCTATTAATCTTAACAAACCTACCTTGAGTGCATCTGCAACGACCAGCAAGCAGCCATCCAGCGGAATGGAAAACATCCAGCCTCCTTCGCAACTCCGGATCTCCGGCAACCTCGGCGCCAACTGGAATGTCTTCAAACAAAAGATCCTCCTGTACATCGAGGCCTCCGACATCGAGGCAGCATCGGATGCCAGAAAGATCGCGCTGCTCCTGTCGACTACGGGGGATCACGCCCAACACATCTATAACTCGCTTACGTTTGCCGATGGCGAAGACAAGACAAAGTTCTAGACAGTTCTGCTGAAATTCGATAGCCACTGCGACATTGAGGTGAATGAGAGCTTTGAACGGTACATCTTCCAACAGAGGCGTCAGTGTAAGGATGAATCTTTTCAATTCTTCTTGACCCATCTCCGCATCTTAGCGCAGTCATGTAATTATGACTCGACGACTGATTCCATGATCCAGTATCAGATCATTTTCGGGGAGCAGCTCCTCTAAATCAAACAGTTGACCCTCTCCGTCGCCATTGAAATGTGCGTTGTCCATGAGCATGCCAGAAATCGCTACTCCCGTATCAGGGCGGCAGAAACTGCAAAACTGGCCTCCCACGAGGCAAAAAGGGTGCAGGCCCCAGCGAAAATGCAAGGCCTGAGCATCGAGGAGAGTGGCCGTTTCACGCGCTTTTCTCGGGTCCCCACGCATGCGTGCCACGACTGGGTGGGCGATGAGGCCGAAGACCCTGAGGCGCATGCGCGAACGTCGGCCGACCGCACTGCGTATGCGTAATGGCGCACAGAACGTGCTGATGTCAGCGCCATGACGTGGCTGAATTGTGGCTCCGCCCATTTAAAGCGGCAATGTCCAGCCAAAGGCAGGCAATGTCTACAGTGTGGAAAGTCTGGCCACTACGCGGCCTTCTGCAGGTCCGATCCACCGAACAACAGCCAGCGATCCCAGCTGCAGCGCAGACATGTCCGCTGCGTATAACAAGGCATGCAGGATTCTGATCCCGACAGCCCAACGGACCCCGATGCTGACTGCTTCGAGTCTCCATATCGGGTGGGCATCAACACCACACGCGAGTTGGTCTCTACCGTGCCTGCCGACCGCCTTTCGATCCTCAGTGTGGATCCTGACGACGAGTGGTGTCCGTCATCACGGTCAACCCATCTCGCATCCGATTTAAATTGGACACTGGCGCGTCTGCGAACCTCATATCACAGTCAGACTTCGACAGCATCCGACACCAACCTCACATTCTTCCACCAGCCTTCCAGCTCCTTCACTACAATGATAATGCCATAACTGCTAGTGGGTCGTGTCAGCTAGGTGTCTCTCACAAGGCAATCAAGGCGACGTTGAGATTCGAGATCGTCCGGCCTGACAAGGCACTCCTGCTTGGTGCTCGCGCATGCAAACTCCTAAATCTGGTACAGCGAGTTCATGCCATGTCCTCGACACTGGCGACAGCCTCGCCCAATGCAAATCTCCAGGCTGAGACAGACGACATTCTCACACAATACCACAGTGTGGTTGATGGGATGGGCACGCTCCCATATCGCTACAAGATATTGCTCAAGCCGAATGCCACCCCAGTCATCCATGCACCACGCCGGGTGCCGGCTCCTCTCAAGGATCATCTGAAAACGCAGCTACGAGAGCTCCAAGACCAGGGCAACATCTCAAAGGTCACGGAACCCACAGACTGGGTCAGCTCCATGGTCTGCGTCAAGAAACCCTCTGGCGAACTCCGCATTTGCATTGATCCCAAAGACCTGAATCGCAACATCATGCGAGAGCACTACCCGATCCCGAAGCGTGAAGAATTGACCTGTGAGGTGGTTCACGCCAAATTCTTTATCAAGCTGGACGCCTCCCGTGGTTTCTGGCAAATTCAGCTGGAAGAGTCCAGTCGGAAGCTGTGCACTTTTAACACTCCTTTCGGCAGGTATTGCTACAACCACATACCTTTGGATACCATATCAGCTTCCAAAGTATTTCATCGCATAATGGAGCAAATGATGGAGGGCATCGACGGGGTGCGAGTCTATGTGGACGACATGATCATCTGGTCCACGACGCCCGAGGATCACATTGCTCGCCTCAAACAGGTTTTCCAGAGGATTCATGAAAATGGCCTCCAGCTCAACAGGGCCAAATGCTCGTTTGGGCGGTCCGCTATCAAGTTTTTAGGTGACCACATTTCACAGCAAGGTGTGCAAACTGATGCCGACAAGGTGCTGGCAATCAATGCCATGAAGACACCAGAGGACAAAAAGGCGGTCCTCTGCTTCCTCGGGATGGTAAATTTTCTCAGTAAATTCATTCCCAACATGGCATCCCACACCACGGCCCTCCAGCATCTTATTAAGAAGTCGACAGTGTTCCAGTGGCTTCCCGCACATCAAGCGGAGTTGCTTGAGCTGAAGGCAAAGTTCACCACAGCCCCAGTACTGGCGTTCTTTGACCCAACCAAGGATACCAAGATTTTTCATAGAATTTACAGTGCAGAAGAAGGCCATTCGGCCCATCGAGTCTGCACCAGCTCTTGGAAAGAGCACCCTACCCAAGCCCACGCCACCCTATCCCCATAACCCAGTAACCCCACTCAACCAACACTAAGGGCAATTTTGGACACTAAGGGCAATTTAGCATGGCCAATCCACCTAACCTGCACATCTTTGGACTGTGGGAGGAAACCGGAGCACCCAGAGGAAACCCACGCACACACGGGGAGAACGTGCAGACTCCGCACAGACAGTGACCCAGCCGGGAATCGAACCTGGGACCCTGGAGCTGTGAAGCAATTGCGCTAATCGCTATGCTACCGTGCTGCCCAAGATATCCATAGTCGCAAGCCAGGATGGCATTGGGACGGTTCTCCTCCAGCGAGACGATTCCTCGTCCTGGGATCCAGTGGCGTATGCCTCCAGGGCCATGACTCCGACTGAACAACGGTATCCCCAAATCGAAAAGGAGTGTCTGGGTCTCCTGACAGGAATAGTCAAGTTTCATGACTACGTATACGGTCACGGTGGAAACAGACCACAGGCCTTTAGTCCACATCATCCAGAAGGATTTAAATGACATGACACCTCGGCTGCAGCGAATTCTTCTTCATCTCCGCCGATATGACTTTGAACTCGTCTACACACCGGGCAAGGAGCTGATCAGCGCGGATGCCCTATCCCGATCCATCACCATGCCGTGTGAACCGGGCGACATCATTCGCCACATCGAGGCGCAGGTGCAGTTGTGTGCCAGCAATCTCCCAGCCACTGATGAACGAGTTGTCCAGATACGAGAAAAAACTGCCAAAGATCCTCTACTGCAGCGCATGATGCAACACCTTGCCCATGGCTGGCAAAAGGGGCAATGCCCCCAGTTCTTCAACGTTAAGGACGAGTTCACGGTTGTCAAGGGGATCCTTCTTAAACTAGATAGAATCGTCATTCCCCAAAGCATGCAAGCCATGGTGCTCAGACAGATCCATGAGGGTCACCTTGGGGTCGAAAAATGTCGACGCAGAGCTCGGCAGGCAGTCTACTGGCCTGGCATCTGCCAGGACATTGCCAACACGGTCCTCAACTGCACAACATGCCAGAAGTTTCAACCAGCTCAGCCCAAGGAAACACTGCAACAGCACGAGATCGTAACTTCTCCGTGGTCCAAGGTGGGGATAGACCTCTTTCACGCAAATGGGTGTGATTACGTGCTCTTGGTCGACTACTTCTCCAGCTACTTCTGCACTGCATGTTCTATGTAAAAAAAGCTACCTGGAAGTGGTGAAACTGTCGGACCTCACGACCAAGTCAGTGATTAAAGCCTGCAAAGAGACGTTTGCCAGGCACGGCATACCACTCACAGTAATGAGTGAAAACGGCCCTGTTTCTACAGCCGAGAGTGGTCCAACTTTGCATGATCCTACCAATTCAGTCACATCACATCCAGTCCTTATTACCCGCAATCAAACTGGAAGGCCGAAAAAGGGGTCCATATTGTCAAGCGGTTGCTGTGCAAGGCTGCCGACTCAGCCTCGGACTTCAACCTGGCGCTGTTGGCATACAGGGCAACCCCTCTGTCGACTGGTTTGTCTCCGGCACAGCTACTCATGAACCGCAACCTGAGGACGACTGTTCCAGCCGTCCATGTTCCAGACCTTGACCGCGTCACGATGCTGCAGAAAGTGCAGCGATCCAGGGACCAGCAGAAGATCACGTATGATGATCATGCCAAGGATCTTCCTGCGCTGGCTCCAGACGATGTTGTTCGCGTCCAGTTGCCTGAGGGAGGTTGGTCAGCCCCAGCTATTGTTGCCAGGCAGGCTGCCCCCAGGTCCTTAGTTGTCCAAATGGCTGATGGCTCCATTCTACGGCGCAACAGGAGTGCGCTGCGCAAAGTTCCCTGCCCACCGCCTGGCCACACTTCTCCGCATGTCCACATGCCTCCTCCGGACATCTCGCACCACGAGGCCACCGATCTGGCAGCGATACCGCTTCTCCATGAGGCCACCGACATGGCAGCAATCCCGCCTGTCCAACTGCCGGCGCCACCCCCCCACCACCCCCCCCCCCCTCCACCTCTGAGGCGATCGACACGAATTCGTCGCCCGCCACAAAGACTGAATCTATAGACTTAAATCTTGTAAATTTTGGTCAGTTTACTCTGTATCTGCACGATAGACACCTTCCCATGTACATATGTTCATTCACTCACCACTTGTTTCTAATCATGCATGTATATATATTGCCACGTTCCAAAATTTACTTCAAAAAGGAGAGATGTCATAATATCCACTCATGTATATAATGAGATGCAGACAGGCAGTGATTAACACACAGGATAACCAATGAACACACGGCGACACATAACAACCAATCACCAGACAGGACACCACCACTATAAAGCACACAGGGGATTAAGACTCTCCCTCTCTCTACAGCACACAGCTACTGAGATAGTAAGAGTGCGAGGACTTCCGGGTGCGGCTATGCAGAGCATATTCGTTAGCTCCCGCTTGGAACGGACCTTTGGGCTCTTTTGCAGGGCCCCCACGGCATTTGTTTGACATTTCCCGGTGTGGCAAGAGGACTGTAACATTCCCCTGACGGTGTCCCCCAGGAGTGTTGTGTCTTTTGGCTGCCAGGCCCGGCAGAAGCAGTGGACGATTTGGCTGCAACAGGATAAACAGGGCCCCTTCCAGCATGCAAGCGGGGGAAGGGCAAGCTTAAAGCTGCAAACTGACCTGAGGACCTTTATCAAAAGTGAATTCTAACAGCAGAGGGAACAACTGTGAAAAGATCTCACCAGGGCCACTGAAGAAGCGGGGACGAGGCTTCCGGTGGCGGCCATGGAGGAGTAGGTCACGCATTCGGCAGCTCCCGTCTGGAACGGGCACTTAGACCTTTTTCAGGAGTTTCCACGGACATTTTGGGGCAGATTGGTGAAGCGAACACTGCCAAAAGGATTCCCTCTCGAGACATTTGGGCTCTTTTCAGGGCCCCCAAGGGCACTTTTTCGACGTTTCCCGGTGTGGGAAGGAATTAATAATAGTTCCCCGTCAGTATATGGCTTTAACTAGGAGCGGGGTGACAAAAAAGGTGGTGGTGGACCAGAAGAAGGGAGGGAAGAAGAACAAAATGGCGTTGGACGGCGCGTGGAGGCAGTGGGCGGAGGAGCAACAGGAGGGTATCCAGTGCTGCCTCAGAGAGATTAAAACGGACCTGCTAGAGCCGATGAAGGCCTCTATTGATAAGCTGCTGGAGACACAGACGGCCCAGGGGGTGGCGATCCGAGAGACTCAACAAAAGATCTCTGACAATGAGGACGAGATCTTAGTCCTGGCGGTAAAGGTGGAGGCGCACGAGGCGCTCCACAAGAAATGGCAGGAGCGGTTCGAGGAGATGGAGAATCGGTCGAGGCGGAAGAATCTGCGGATTCTGGGCCTCCCGGAGGGGCTGGAGGGGCCGGACATGGGGCCTATGTGGTCACCATGTTAAACTCGCTGATGGGAGCAGGGTCCTTCCAGGGGCCCCTGGAGCTGGAAGGGGCCCATAGAGTGTTGGCGAGGAGGCCCACGGCTAACGAGCCTCTGCGGGCGGTGCTGGTGCGGTCCCATCGGTTCGTCGATCGGGACTGTGTGCTCAGGTGGGCCAAGAAGGAGAGGAGCAGCAGGTGGGAGAACGCGGAGGTTCGGATATATCAGGACTGGAGTGCGGAGGTGGCGAAGAGGAGGGCCGGGTACAATCGAGCGAAGGCGGTGCTGCACAGGAGGGGGGTGAAGTTTGGCATGTTGCAGCCGGCGCGATTGTGGGTTACCTACAAGGACCGGCACCATTATTTTGAGTCTCCGGAGGAGGCGTGGGCCTTTGTTCAGGCCGAGAAGCTGGACACAGACTGAGGGTTGGGATGGGCGATTGGGGACTGCGGTGGATATGTTATGCCTATTTTTGGTTCGGGGGGGGGGGGGGGGCCTTTGCATTGTTTTGAGTTTCTTTTTCTCTGTGTTTTTCTCTTTCGGGTTGGGGAGGGTGGATGGGGCGGGTTGGGCACTGTTTTGGTTGGTGGCGGGGCCTGGTAGGTGGAGAGCGCGGGATTTTTTTTCCCGCGCCGAAGACTGGGGGGGGGGGGGGGGGGGGGGGGACCGGGGCGGGGAAGCAAGGATTGTTTCCCGCGCTTAGAACGGAGGGGGAGAGCCTGTGAATGGGGAGCGGGAGAGGAGGGTGTGCCACACAATGGGAGGAGTCGAAGGGGAGGCGGGAGTGGCCGGGGTCAGCAGGAGTCAGCTGACTTGCGGAAGTGCAATGGGGGGAGTAAACCAGCTAGGATGGGTCCTAGCCGGGGGTGGGGTGGGGGGGGGGGGGGGGGCGGGATCGAGTTGCTGCTGCTAAGATCAAGGAGGAGCTGGAGCGAGTGGGGTGGGGCGAGACGGGGGTATGCCGCTGTGGGGAACGGGCCGGGTGTGGGGTGTGGGCGCGTAGCTGGCTGAGGAGGGGTCATGGCTAGTCGGTGGGGGAGGGGGCGGGTAGCCCCCTAATCCAGCTGATAACCTGGAATGTAAGGGGACTGAATGGGCCGGTTAAGCGGGCCCGCGTGTTCGCGCACCTGAAGGGGCTCAAGGCGGATGTGGTTATGCTCCAGGAGACACACCTGAAGGTGGCAGACCAGGTAAGACTGAGGAAAGGGTGGGTAGGTCAGGTGTTTCACTCGGGGCTAGATGCCAAAAATCGAGGGGTGGCGATCTTGGTGGGGAAGAAGGTGTTATTCGAGGCGTCGAGCATTGTGGCAGATAATGGCGGTAGGTACATAATGGTAAGTGGTAAGTTGCAGGGAGAGAGGGTGGTACTGGTCAATGTGTATGCTCCGAACTGGAACGATGCGGGTTTTATGCGGCGTATGTTGGATCGGATCCCAAACTTGGAAGTGGGGGGCCTGATAATGGGGGGAGACTTTAACACGGTGTTGGATCCTGCACTGGATCGCTCCAGGTCTAGGACGAGTAGGAAGCCGGCGGCGGCTAGAGTGCTGAGGGGATTTATGGACCAAATGGGAGGGGTGGACCCTTGGAGATTTGCAAGGCCGGGGGCCAGGGAATTTTCATTCTTCTCACATGTCCATAAGGCTTATTCTCGAATTGACTTTTTCATTTTGAGTAGTGCGCTGATAGCGAGAGTAGAGGATACCGAGTATTCGGCAATAGCCATTTCGGACCACGCCCCGCATTGGGTGGACTTGGAGATGGGGGAGGAGAGGGACCAGCGCCCGCTGTGGCGCTTGGAGGTGGGGCTGTTGGCGGACGAAGAGGTGAGCGAGCGGGTCCGAGGAAGTATAGAGAGGTACTTGGAGACCAACGACAACGGGGAGGTCCGAGTGGGGATGGTATGGGAAGCACTGAAGGCGGTGGTGACGGGAGAGCTGATCGCCATCAGGGCCCACAAGGAGCGGAGGGAGCGGGGGGAGAGGGAGAGGCTGGTGGGGGAGATGGTGAGAGTAGACAGGAGGTATGCGGAAGAACCTGAGGAAGGATTGTTGAGGAAGAGGCGCAGCCTCCAGGCCGAATTCGACCTGGTGACCACCAGGAAGGCGGAGGTGCAGTGGAGGAAGGCCCAGGGGGCGGTCTACGAGTATGGGGAAAAGGCAAGCCGGATGCTGGCGCATCAGCTTCGGAAGCGGAACGCAGCTAGGGAGATCGGGGGAGTAAAGGACAGGAGAGGGAGCGTGGTGCGGAGTGGGGTTGGCATCAATGGGGTCTTCAGGGACTTCTACGAGGAATTGTACCGATCCGAGCCCCCACGGGAGGAGGGAGGGATGGGCCGTTTCCTGGACCAATTGAGGTTTCCAAAGGTGGAAGAGGGACTGGTGGCGGGACTGGGGGCCCCGATTGGGCTGGAGGAGCTGATCAAAGGGATAGGAAGCATGCAGGCGGGGAGGCACCGGGGCCGGACGGTTTCCCGGTCGAGTTCTATAAAAAATATATGGACCTGTTGGGCCCGCTGTTAGTTAGGACCTTTAATGAGGTAAGGGATGGGGGGGCTTTACTCCCAATGATGTCCAGGGCACTGATCTCCTTGATCCTGAAGCGGGACAAGGATCCCCTGCAATGTGGGTCTTACAGACCGATTTCCTTGCTAAATGTAGATGCCAAGGTGCTGGCGAAGGTCTTAGCCACGAGGATTGAGGATTGTGTGCTGCAGATCATGCATGAAGACCAGACGGGGTTTGTGAAGGGGAGACAGTTGAACGCGAATGTGCGGAGGCTTTTGAACGTTATCATGATGCCGGCGAGGGAGGGGGAGGCGGAGATAGTGGTGACGATGGACGCTGAGAAAGCCTTCGATAGGGTAGAGTGGGGGTACCTGTGGGAGGTGCTGAAGAGGTTTGGGTTTGGGGAGGGGTTTGTCAGGTGGGTTAGGCTGTTGTACGAGGTCCCGATGGCGAGTGTGGCCACAAATAGGAGGAGGTCCGAGTACTTTCGGTTGCACCGAGGGACGAGACAGGGGTGCCCCCTGTCTCCCCTGCTCTTCGCACTGGCGATTGAACCCCTGGCTATGGCACTGAGAGAGTCGAGGAACTGAAGGGGGTTGGTGCGGGGTGGGGAGGAGCATAGGGTGTCACTTTATGCGGACGACATGCTGCTGTATGTGGCGGACCCGGTGGGAGGAATGCCAGAGGTAATGAGGATGCTTATTGAATTCGGGGACTTTTCGGGGTACAAGCTCAATATGGGGAAGAGCGACCTGTTCATAGTTCAGCTAGGTGACCAGGAGAGGGGGATTGGCGAGCTCCCACTAAAAAGGGCGGAGAGGAGTTTCAGATATTTGGGTGTCCAGGTGGCCAGGAGCTGGGGGGCCCTGCATAGGCTTAACTTTACAAGGCTGGTGGAGCAAATGGAGGAGGAGTTCAAGAGGTGGGACGCGTTGCCGCTGTCCCTGGCGGGTAGGGTGCAGTCAATCAAAATGACGGTGCTCCCAAGGTTTTTGTTCCTGTTCCAGTGCCTCCCCGTGTTTATCCCGAAGGCTTTTTTCAGGCGGGTTAACAGGAGTATAATGGGGTTTGTGTGGGCGTGAGGGACTCCGAGAGTGAGAAGGGTGTTCCTGGAGCGGAGTAGAGATGGGGGGGCTGGCGCTGCCCAACCTCTGTGGGTACTACTGGACCGCCAATGCGACAATGGTGCGCAAGTGGGTGATGGAGGGGGAGGGGGCTGCATGGAAGAGGCTGGAGACGGCGTCCTGTGTGGGTACGAGCCTGGGGGCGCTGGCAACGGCACCGCTGCCGCTCCCTCCAAGGAGGTATACCACGAGCCCGGTGGTGGTGGCGGCCCTCAAAGTTTGGGGGCAGTGGAGGCGGCATAGGGGGGAAGTTAGGGCCTCGGCGTGGACCCCATTCCGGGGGAACCACCGGTTTGCCCCAGGAAGAACAGGTGGAGGGTTTTCGGGGTGGCACAGGGCAGGCATACGAAAGTTGGGGGACCTGTTTGTGGACGGGAAGTTCGCGAGCTTGGGTGAGCTGGAGGAGAAGTACGGGCTCCCCCCGGGGAACACCTTCAGGTACTTACAGGTAAGGGCGTTTGCCAGACGGCAGGTGGTGGAATTCCCACGGCTACTGCCACACACAGTACAGGACAGGGTGCTCTCGGGGGGGTGGGTGGGAGTGGGGAAGATCTCGGAAACTTACCAGGTGATGCAGGAGGAGGAGGAGGCCTCGGTGGTGGAGTTGAAAGGTAAGTGGGAGGAGGAGTTGGGAGAGGAGATCGAAGAGGGGACGTGGGCAGATGCCCTAGGGAGGGTGAGCTCTTCCTCTTCATGTGCGAGGCTCAGCCTCATACAGTTTAAGGTGCTGCACAGGGCACACATGACCGGGACAAGGATGAGCAGGTTCTTTGGGGGTGAGGACAGGTGTGTTAGGTGCTCAGGGAGCCCAGCAAATCACACCCATATGTTCTGGGCATGCCCAGCGCTGGAGGAATTTTGGAAGGGCGTAGCGAGGACGGTGTCGAGGGTGGTAGGATCCAGGGTCAAACCGGGCTGAGGGCTCGCAATATTTGGGGTGGCAGAGGAGCCGGGAGTGCAGGAGGCGGAAGAGGCCGGAATTCTGGCCTTTGCGTCCCTGGTAGCCCGGCGAAGGATTCTCCTTCAGTGGAAAGATACGAGGCCCCCAAGCGTGGAATCCTGGATCAGCAATATGGCAGGGTTCATTAAATTGGAGAGGGTGAAATTTGCCTTGAGAGGGTCGGTACAAGGGTTCTTTAGGCGGTGGCAACCGTTCTCAGACTTTCTGGCAGAACAACAGACATTGGTCAATGGCAGCAGCAGCTCGGGGGCGGGGGGGGTTACTTTACTTTATTTTTATTTATGTTATTTACACTGGAAGGGTCTGAGGGGGTGCATAGACCTGTTGTGTTAAGTCGGGGTGTTAATGTTAATTTATTATTTAGGTACGGGGGGGAGGGGTTTGGGGGGTTGCTTTTTTAGATTGTGTTTTGTACTTAACACCCCGACTTAACACAACAGGTCTATGCACCCCCTCAGACCCTTCCAGTGTAAATAACATAAACAAAAATAAAGTAAAGTAACCGCCCCCCCCCACCGAGCTGCTGCTGCCATTGACCAATGTTTGTTGTTCTGCCAGAAAGTCTAAGAACGGTTGCCACCGCCTAAAGAACCCTTGTACCGACCCTAAAGCTGGCATTGAAGCACCTCCGAGGCACAGGAGACCCCCACTTGAAAGTCATTTCCTGTATACCCATTTGGTATGCAAAAATCAGGAGCAATGTGAGGCAGTTTCTCCCGGTGAGCCTTTCCATTTCTCACATGCCTTGGACTAATAGCAGTCCATTCCAATTTGAGAGAAAACCAGGAATGTGCTTCTCACGTCAGGTGCACCTTTAAGATGGCGTTATGCCAATGGTAATGCCTACTGCCAGGGCACCACATTGCTGGCCATTTGGGAAACGCGAACCAACCCCAAACCAGTTTCATTAGGACGAGATTCTATTTATTCACTATAAGGTGACCAGAAACAATTGTGTTTGACATGATACGGTTTGGCTCATTTGCACGTACTAACACATCAAACAAACCTGAGCTGATTAGATTCTGATCACCACAGGAGCACCAACAATTGCTGGCTCCTCCAGAAACTGTTCAATTTAATTGGCAACACATTAGTCTTAAAAACCCATGCAGAGCGTATTAAAGCAAACTTGCACCGAACAGGCGTCCGATTTTGTGAGGACACGTGAAATTGGTTTCTTCAACTCCATTCATATCATCGGGTCTTGAAGATAACAAAGAGTCTGCATAGCCAAGAAAAACATGTGCCTGGATTTTCCACTCCCATGTGCGGCGGGTGTCATGGTGGACAGGAGCGGTAAATATTGTGTGAGTGCGCAAATTGGTTTTACGCCACCGTAAACTCAGTCTGCTAGTGACGATAAGCATCCAGGGGGGCGGGGGAGGGGGGCGGGGGGGGGGGGGGGGGCGTTTTCCCACCGCACACTGTCGGGAACATTGTTTGCATCCATTTTAATGTTATTCATAGTCATTAGAAAAGATGCTCATCAGAATCATCCCCCCACACTGGGTCAGTAAGACAAATCGGTGTGACGAGTTTCATAACACTGTATAAGCGGTGTGCATTTGGCGACATATATTTCATTCAGGACCTCGAGGTTCATCCACCTACCTTGCATCAGGCAGCACTTGCAAGGCCTCGCTGGCAACACCACATCGCCCTCAGGGGGTTACCGGGCAAGGGTCGGCCTCACACACCAGCAATAAGAGGGTGTTGATGGGAGGTCGCCTCAAGTGGGCTCCAGGGCGAGACCCCACGACTGGGAAAATGGGGTAAGTGGCCAGAAGGACTGCAGGGCTAAGCCCCCTACGAGGGAATGGGGTAAGTGACCAGAGGCATGACGAAAGGCTGCAGTGCAGGAGAAGGCCTACCCTGTGGGGAAAGTTAGGACTCACCCATATGACTGACATGGTGGGTGTTATGTGGGGGTGGGTGGGGGGATGGGGTGGACTGGATTATGGGGAGTGGTGGTGGGAGGGGGGGGGGGGCGTTCTGAATGGAGAGTCTCTAACAGAATTAGATCTGCGGCCTGGGGCCAGAATGAACTCCAAAAGTGCTTCACTTTACATTGCTTATCTTGCCAAGATTCTCCTTGTCCCAGTCCAGGAAGGGGCGAGCAATGGCAGTCTAGTCTCAGTCATTCCATGAATGTTATCCATAGGATCTGGACATAATGTAATGTGCGTTGGTCGGGGAAGGGGGGGGTGGGTTTCAAGTATGCTCATGGGTTGCAGATGGTATACTCAGTCAAGGGATTCATCTGCGGCTCATAGATGGGGGAAAAGATAATGTGGGGCATTAGAAGGTCTTATGATGGGAGTGGGGGGTGGGGGTGGTGGGAGTGTTTCTAAATCACACTGCTGCCACCAAGGGCTACAGCGAAGGGGTGCAGCTTCCGCAGCAGTGCAGGACTGATGTCCTCGACCAAGGTCCCCATGGCAGCCACTAATCTTCCAGTGTTGACCACGGTGTGTTGGCATGCTGGCGCTATAACCTCAGACTAAAGGTGGACAGACTCCTGCTTCATTCATTGCAACCTGAGGAGTGCAGCTGACATCCCTTCCTGATGGTCCCTTGACAGTCGCTGGAACTCAAGCAACTGATTTGGGATTGAATCTTGTGGCTCGTCACTGACTCTGACTCAGCAAATTGGTGGGCTCCGGCAGTCCTCTGAGTGTTGACCATCCCTCATGTACCCATCTCCGCCTGCTGTGAACCAGGTTGTGAATCCGAGCCTGCTCTAGATCTAGATCCTCACTCACCCCCACTCTTATTCCCACACTCACCCACACACTCACCCATGCTCACCCACACTCACTGTGGTAGTACCAGGTATTGCAGTGTAGCCATCTAAATTGGCCAACTCCCAATTTAAAATGGCGAACGGCAAAGACTGAAGGGAAATTCAGCCAACACAGGCAGAAACCAGCAGGTGCAGGTTTGCTGTGTATTTAACTCTGCAAAAGCCCAGACAGCATCGATACCAGCGACCATCAGCATAATAATGTAGCAGCCATCTACATACTAATGAGCAATCCCCGGGACCAATGGCAACATTTGGGACACACAAAATTAAGCCAGACTCCCCGGCGCCAGCAGGAGCAAACACAAAAGAGGTGAACGAACACCTCAAGACCGCCCATCGATCAGGGAACCGCTCCAGTATTGGAGAAATCGAACCAAGCGATTGGAACAAAGTCCAATCACCTAGAACCAGGTACAGGGTCTGCCCCGAAAGGTGGAAAGCTCCTGGGGACTAAAAAGTTAAGCCCCCAAGTTCAACTCGCTCTCTTCGTCCTGCCCGGGACACCCAGCAACGCGAACCAACCTTGCCCGTGACCGGTGCAGTGACCACCGAAAGAAGTGAGTCTTAATTCAACGCTCGCTACGAGATAGGCGCTCCTCGCTACCAATCCGTACCAACTTCAAATCCCGCAGACTCAGAACCCGAACGAAAGGCCATTTGTTCCCCTGACCTGGTGGGCCAGTCCGAAGTTAAGTATAGGCCAGTTAGTTATAGAAGTAGCTTAGACGTAGAATTTGTGCATGAGTAGCGATTACTGTGTATAATAAATGTGCTTTGATTTGAATCTTACTAATCGGTGTATTGAGTTATTGATCATTACTTGGACTTGAACCTCGTGGCGGTATCATAAAGATACCTGGCGACTCGAGAGCAAAGGTAATAACAGAGCAATTGAACCAACCGGAAAGTTAGCAACATTATTTGGCGACTCCGCCGGGACCCGATCTAGAAGTGGCATAACCACTCCGGCAGAACCCAGAATTTGAATTAGAGATCCAATTGGGAACAGAAAACCAGAAGCGTTCAAGCAGTTCTGATCGATACTCATAATTCAGAAGTGTATGTATGCATGCGTAACTAACAGGGCGATAAGGTAAAACTGACAGATTGTTTGTTGCGACAAAACTGTTGGGAGTTTGTATTTTGGAAACTAGCGAAAGCCGTACCCGTATTTACAGCACCGCCTTAATACCCCTGTCCCAAATTTGAAGAGCAGCATTCGGATAGGAAAGATGGCAATGCAGGCAATGCAACGCCTCATGAACCCAGAGGAATTTGCGGTCACAGCAGTAGAGTGGGACAATGTCCCATTTGGGAGGAAGAAATCAGGAAGTACGTCAAAGGGAAAGGATGGCCCCTTTGGAGCGAATTCTGTGACAACGAGGAATCAGGCCCCGGGAGTATAGGACATACTTAGTGGGAGACCCTGAGCGAGATCCACAAAAAGAGCTTAGGGAAAGCTCGCAAGCCAATGGCAATCGTGTCCTGCTTGGCACAGTTGCGAGGCACAGAGGAGGTCGTTAGGACGCTCTGGAAAGAAGTAGAAGGCATACATCGAATGAGTAAGGTCGATGTAAGCAAGGTAGAAAAAGAGAACTTAGAATTAAGGAGGAAGTTGGCCGCAAAAGGCGGAGAGGTGGAGGATGCCAAGTGGGCTCACCAGTCTTGTCTGGCGCACTTAAGCAGCTTCCAATCCCAGTATGAAAAGATCTATCAGGACACGCAACGTGCAGTCCTGGTATGAGAAGAAACCGAGAAGGAGGTAGAAGCATTGCAGAGGCAGTGTAGTGACCTGAAGACAACGTTAAGAGCACTCCGTGCTGCCACCACAGAGCAAAGACAAAGTTCTCCAGACCACGCAAAGTGCCAGAAGCAGATTGCAGAGCTGCAATCGCTGCTTTCAGTCCAAAAAGGATTCCAGGAAACCTTTGGAGTAAAATTAGATAAGGAAGACGGCCCTGATTGGGAAGAATTAAATGAAACAGCGCAGAGATATGTTCAGGCAGAAACATGTGCGCAGGGAAAGCCACAGAAGAGGAAAGCGCCCCAACAGAGCAGATAGTTCAGGCTCCAATGAACCCAGTAACCACCCACCGTACAGCCATATCGGACAACGTGAAGTTTCTATACACCACCCCCTTAACAGTGACCCAATTACGGGACGCGTGCGTGAAAATCACACCATTCCTCCCCACCTCAGACCCCCACCATTTCTTTGCCAGAGTAAAGCAGCAGGCGACCATGTACGGCCTGGATGAGCGAGAGCATGTAAAGCTCACAGCTTTAAGTTTAGGCCCTTTGGTCGTAGCAGCCCTTCCCGACCCACAGAATGTAGGAGGAGGCACCCTTGCAGAAATGCATACCGCGATCCTGGATGCGATCGGGTATAACCGGGGTGACCCCGTAGATGGCCTCAATAAATGCAGGCAAAAGAAAACCGAGCACCCCACAGCATTCACTGGACGCCTGTGGATCCACTTTGCAGCAGTCTTTGGAGACGTAGACCGCGCCCATTTGTCCCCAGACGACATGGCCAAATGGACCCGCACCCTTATCTCTAATGCCACAGAAACAGGACAAAAAGCTTGCGCCAATTATGATCCTTCAGAGGAGGCTCATAACGAGAAGTGGGTAGTAAAAAAATTGTCCCGCGCCTGGGAGCAGTCTGTACAAAGCAAACCCGCAGTTAAAAATCCCTAGGAAAAGCAGGCCGACGCAGATATACAGGCAGTTAAAACACTCCAGAACCCCGCATGGGTGAATGAAGGAAAGAACAGCCTTCCACAAAAGTCACAGGAGTGTTACAACTGTGGACAGTTGGGACACTTTGCAAGAGAGTGCAATGCCCCACGAAAGGCACAGAGAGCCCAGCAGACGGGCACTCTGAGGAAGAAGAAGAGAGAGCCCATTCATAGTGTTACCACCCGTTCGGATCAGACGGACCTGACTGGAACGGACTGACGGTGTTCGGGCTCCCCCAGTTGGGTCTGCGACACCCTTTGGGACAGATCCGGACGATCGGTACTTGCAATGAAAATTCGGGGACAGCCCATCAAATTTCTATGGGACACAGGGGGATCCCGCACCACAATAAATTCCTCCACCATTTTCCAAAAGGACACGTGGCCCACTACAGCCACTATCACCCTCAGCGGCTTTCCAGGCCACTCACAGCAGGGACACATCACAGCCCCTGTACCCATTCAAATCGGCAACATCACCACCAAGCACTCCGTAGTCTTAGTTGACCTGCCCCATACAGCAGAACATATTCTGGGAATCGATTTTATGAATTCTCACAACCTATCCTTTGATCCAGTCAACCAGTGTGTCTGGAAAATGACAAAATCCGCTAGAGCCCCCGCAACGCTCAACATAGGAGAATGCGCGAACAAAATTAGCGCAGTAGGCAAATTTTGGTTCAACCCGACCACGCTTAGCACGGACAAGCAGGTTAGGGCAGTTCTGCAAAAGAACAGGGCAGCATTTGCGACCCACAAACACGACTGTGGACGGATGACTGGCTCCGTACAAATCACAGGACCTGGCCCAAGACCCCAAAAACAGTATGGATTTCCCCAAGAGGCAGAGGGAGAAATCGCAAAAGTAATCGAAAGCTTATTAGAGCAGGGTGTACTTAGATCAGTAGCCTCCACTAATAATGCCCCGATTTGGCCAGTGAGAAAGTCCGATGGATCATGGCGACTGACCGTCGATTACCGGGAACTCAACAAAATCACCCCCGCAGCAGCCCCCACAGTAGCCACAAGTCCCGAGACCATGCTCAAGCAGGGACTCAATTCCCGATTCTTTACGGTTTTGGACATCAGTAATGGATTCTGGTCCATTCCATTGGCAAAGGCGTGCCAGTACAAATTTGCCTTCACTTTTGAAAACCAACAGTGCACGTGGACATGCCTGCCACAAGGATTGCACAACTCCCCCTCCATTTTCCGCCGACAGCTGGCAAATGGTTTAGCCAAATTCTCTCGCTCCGAATGTCTGGTCCAGTACGTAGACAACCTACTACTGCAGACAGACACCAAGGAAGAGCACATCGAGCTTCTGTCCGAACTCCTGGAACTCTTACACTCAATTGGTTCTAAAGTTAACCTCAAAAAGGCCCAGATTTTGGAAGACAAGGTGATATATTTGGGAACAATTATCACACACAGTAAATTGCCCCTTCCCCAGAACGCTTAAGCCCTCCGGTCGTTTTTAGGACTGGTTGGCTACTGCTGAAACCACATTGACGGTTTCGCCAGCAAGGCAGCGCCCCTCTCAGACCTCCTAAAGAAAGAAGCCCCCTGGGGATGGCTTCTGCAGCATACGGATGCTGTGGATGCGTTGAAGCAAGCACTCATAGCAGCCCCCGCACTACAAGTTCCAGACCCGCTTTCCCCTTACACTATATAGGTAGCAAGCACAGACCGCACCCTTTCGGCCGTGCTCCTTCAGGAATGGCACAAACAGTTAAGGCCCGTGGCTTACGCCTCCAGAGTTTTAGATGCTGTGGAGCAGGGATTTTCAGCCCGTGAGAGGCACCTGCTCGCAGTATTCTGGGCAGTTCAGTATTTTCCGTACATTACCGGACTGAACCCCATCACAATCCTCACAGAACACACCCCAACCAACTTTAACTGGACGGACGACTCAAGGACGGTAGTCAGTCAGATTAGAGCAGCTAGATTGACCCTTCTTTTGCAGGGACGGGACATCACTGTGAAACGGACAAAGACCCACACTTTTTTAGCCGACAACCTACAGTACCCCGGAACCCCCCATGAATGTGAAATTATCTCTCCACACCACAACACAGGCCACTTTATTGCGAAAACACCCCCCAGAAAGATAGGTAGCTCAAACCAGAGCCCCAAGCACACAGTCACGTGCGAGCCCATAAAGATATATGTGGATGCATCTTCCACAGTATTGGAAGGCAAGCGCATAACAGGATGCGGTATATATGTTGAGGGTGCGCAGGGACGCGCCCTAGAAGAAATAGCAATAAAGCTTCCAGGACACTTAGGCGCGCAGGCAGCAGAACTTGCGGCCATCGCGTATATAGTGGAACACCCAGATTCCTTCCCCAGCCCAGCAGACATATACTCGGACAGCCTCCATGTCTGCAACAGCCTTATGGAATTCCTGTTCCTGTGGAAAGCAAGAGGATTTGTTTCCGCAGACGGAAAACCCCTGCCCTCAGCCCCATTGCTCCGTCACATCTTAGAGAGAGCACAGAACAGGATTTTTGGTATAGTCAAAGTTCGAAGTCACCATCGTTCCTCCCCCCCTGGAAATGTAAAAGCCGACGCATTGGCTAAGGCAGGTTCCAGGCATGGATATTTTTGGACACCCCCCGAAAGCGCACCAGTGAATGCAGTTCTTGTCTCGCAGATTAATATCGAGGATTTAGTGCAGGCCCAGAAGCAGGACAGCAATCTCAAGAAGATTTTAAAAGGAAACTATCCAGCACCCTATGAGAGGTTTAAGAATACACTGACCACACAGGACAGTGTGATGTTAAAAGACACCCTTTATGTGGTTCATGAACAGGACAGGAATCAACTGATTTGTTTGTTCCATGACGGTCATGGACATCAGGGAATCGATCCCACTACAGCCCACCTCAGGCCGCTCTGCTGGTGGCCGAATTTAAAGGACGATGTAAATCACAACATCGAGAACTGTCTTATCTGTGCCCAGAATAATCCGGACAGATATGCCAAAAATTGCTGAGCTTGGTCACACCTGACCTGTTAATGGCCCCTGGACTAACCTCCAGATTGATTTTATAGGACCATTGCCCCCTTGCAGGAATGGCTATAAATATGTACTCGTGGTGAAAGACACGTTTACAAAATGGGTGGAAGCATTCCCATCCAGAACTAACACGGCAAAGACCACAGCCAAGATTTTGACCCACCACATCTTTACAAGATGGGGACTCCCCCGCAGCATTGAATCCAACCAAGGCTCCCATTTTACGGGACGCGTCATGAAGAATGTTCTAACGATATTTGGCATTACCCAAAAATTCCACATTGCATACCACCCACAGTCGAGTGGTATCGTGGAGCGCATGAATCGGATCCTAAAATCCACCCTCAGAAAAATGGTCCAGCAAAACAACACCACTTGGGACTCAGTCCTCCCTTTTGCGCTGATGTTTTTGCGCAATACAGTTACAACTTCCACAGGTTACACCCCACACACCCTCATGACCGGACGCCCCATGAAAGGCACAGAATTTTTATTAGGTTTAGACTTGACCAGCCCCGAAGTGACGGCCCTCACACACGAGAACGCAGTCAAACAATTAGTCGAGAATGTTCAAACGGCTCAGCTAGCAGCCGCAGTGAAAGTGGGCACAAGAAAGAAACAGAGCAAGGCCTGTTTCGATTAGACAGTGCATGCGACTGAGTTCAGTGTAGGACAGCAAGTCATGCTCTCCGTATACAACCCCAGCACATTCCTGTCCCCTAAGTATTCGGGTCCATACTCCATTGCGGACAAAGTAAGCCCTTCCGTTTACAAAATAAAGTATCCCAACGGAAAGACTGCGTGGTTCCATATCAACCAGCTGAAGGCATATGGAACACAGTCTAACCACGCACACCACGTCATGCTCGACGCAGGACACCACACCCCGCCCACAGCCAACGTAACCCTACCATCCCCCAACACGTCCAGCCCAGCCACGGACTCAACCTCGACTCCACCCCCAAACTATAGACTCCACCCCGGAACACCCACAGACTGCAGCAGCAGAGACAGCGACTGTGACTCGGACGATAGCCACAGCACGCCTCCCTACTATCCTCATGCAACAGGACCCACACCCAGCGAATCTGACCACGATTCGAGTGATCCCTTCACGATCACTTTTCTACACAAACCCCACCACCGACCACCGACCTACCATGACGACCCCGATTCCGTCCTCACACAACTGGACACCACCTATTGGCACAGAGATAATTCGTGCAGACTCGTCCGGAATGACGATGGCAATCCGAAATCACACCAAGCAGCCCTATCAGCCCTGACACATTCAAGAGTTTGGCATCCGGGAGAAGATGACGACCTTGAGTGTGACTCCCAAAACGAGAACCCCTTTGCGACCCTGTTCGCAACCGATAACTGAGGTGTCCAGATGATTTAAAAGGAACCGCTTGGGAGAAAACGGTGTCCTTTCTGATGGAACCTGCAGCATGTTTGATGTTGTTTGTGCTTGCATTGTTACATGTTGTATGTCAGACCAGAATTTTTTTTTCCACCGCCCCACACCCTTTCGGCCGAAACCTCTGAGGACTTGCCCACAGAGACTTGCTACTGTCCCAGACGCCAGTTCAGAGGAACTCGTCTGTCGACAGACGTGCGTTCATAACTGCCCTTCTGGTTCGAAGGTAGAACCAATACAGCAACCCCCCACGATGACTAAATTTCTTGCCCGTTCTTGTCGGTTGCTCAGGCAGTGGAGAAACGGCTTGGGACCCGCCCTGCCTGGGAACCCCCCTCTGGTCAGCTACGCTCGGGTAGGGAACACACGGCATTGGTCGCCGTCCTACCCGGGGACTCCATCCAACTCTTGCCCGTCGCGTCCCATGCGCACCTCATTTTGGAAAATTTTAGTTCAAAAAGTTTTGTTTCGTTTCGGGTAACCCTTAGGTTGCCAACCATATGCTATTTACATCCTCAACCATATGGGTGGTAAATCGCACAGTCTGCGAGACGGCTCGCACTGGTTCATTATTTGTAAGTGTGTCTTGTCCTGAAATTCGGTTTTGGGGGAAAAAAATGAGGGAGTCACACATAGCGACCAATTATAAAGGGAGTAATTGGCACTAACGGACAGACAGGCTATCATACGAGATCTTAAACTAAGATAGTAACAGACACTATGCTTATTTCCACAGAACTCCAGAAGCTGCAGGACCGGAGAAGAGAAGAGAAGAGAAGAGAAGTGAAAGAAGAAGAACCATGAGGACATCCTCCGCGTGGTTCATCATTATAATGGACATTTGGTTGCGCGCGAACGCGAACCCCATGACCTCAAGCCCCCCCAGCCATTAATGATTCACTTCTCCACAGTACCCAGAACCCAGTCACCAGCGACACCACACCATCTTGGTGTACCAGGTTTATAACCTGGTACTCCCTGTCCTACTTGATAGAATCCCTATTGGAATTGGCGATACTCTGCTGCATCGTACAGACTATGCGTCTGAGAAAATGGAGAAGGAGAGCCTACCGCGCTCGCACCCCGGTATATAGAATCAGATCCCCTATTTTCGGATATGACCAGACCCCCGACCCCCGCGATCTATACTAAAGAGCATTCGTTTGCGTTTTTGTTGTAAATAAAGAAAAGTTCATGAGCAATTGTACGATCCTGAGCTTGACTGCCAAGCCAGGAAAAATGTGTACAAACTGCTATGATTTTGTTTGTATGGTTGAGGAAGGTAGAGTGATGAAATGTTTAAGTGAGTGTAGTGTATTAAGGATAGTTAGAGGTTCCCATTTTTTGTTTTGTAATGCATGTCCCTGTTTGACATAGCGCCCCTTAGAATTGTCAGTTAAAAATCTTTTGCATAGTTATGGTCAGTGTAGAGGCCATGAAAGAAGTGCTCACCGGGTCAGGGAATGAAAACAACGCAGTTATGTGATCTTTCACGCTACGCGTTAGGATCACAAGGAGGGTGTGTAGCCACCTACATTGGCCAACTCCCGATTTAAAATGGCGAACGGCAAAGGCTGAAGGGAAATTCAGCCTACACAGGCAGAAACCAGCAAGTGCAGGTTTGCTGTGTATTTAACTCTGCAAAAGCCCAGACAGCATCGATACCGGCGACCATCAGCATAATAATGTTACAGCCATCTACATACTAATGAGCAATCCCCAGGAACAATAGCAACATTTGGGACACACAAAACTAAGCCAGAATCCCTGGCACCAGCAAGAGCCAACACAAAAGAGGTTAACGAACACCTCAAGACCGCCCATCGATCAGGGAACCGCTCCAGTATTGGAGAAATCGAACCAAGCGATTGAAACAAAGTCCAATCACCTAGAACCAGGTACAGGGTCCGCCCCAAAAGGCGGGAAACCCCTGGGGACTATAAAGTTAAGCCCCCAAGTTCAACTCGCTATCTTCGTCCTGCCCGGGTCACCCAGCAACGCGAATCAACCTTGCCCGTGACCGGTGCAGTGACCACCGAAAGAAGTGAGTCTTAATTCAACGCTCGCTACGAGATAGGCGCTCCTAGCTACCAATCCGTACCAACTTCGAATCCCGCAGACTCAGAACCCGAACGAAAGGCCATTTGTTCCCCTGACCTGGTGGGCCAGTCCGAAGTTAAATATAGGCCTGTTATTTATAGAAGTAGCTTAGACGTAGAATTTGTGCATGAGTAGCGATTACTGTGTATAATAAATGTGCTTTGATTTGAATCTTACTAATCGGTGTATTGAGTTATTGATCATTACTTGGACTTGAACCTCGTGGCGGTATCATAAAGATACCTGGCGACTCGAGAGCAACGGTAATAAAACAGAGCAATGGTGAGTTGATGTTAAAATCAGTACAGCCATGATTATTGAATGGTGAAGCAGGCTGGAGGGTCCGAGTAGCCTATTCCTGCCCCAAATTCAATGCCTGCATGTAAATCTTTGTGGGCAGCGCCAATTCGAGCAGCATCAATGCTAACCAGAAGGTCTGGGGCAGGATTCACAGCAATCGGCGAATTGGCCCGCGCCAGCGCCAAGAATGGTGCGAACCACTCCGGCGTCGGGCCAACCAGAAGTTGCGGAATTCTCCGCACTTCCGGGGGCTAGGCCGGCGTCAGCGGGGTTGGCACCGCGCCAACCGGCGGCGAAGGGACTGCGCGAGTCAGTGTATGCGCAGAACCGCCGGCATGATTTAGCACATGCGCAGACCGGCTGGCGTATTCTGGCGCATGCGCAGGGGGGTGTCTTCTCTGCGCCGGCCATCATGGAGCCCTACAGGGGCTGGCACGGAAGGAACGAGTGCCCCCATGGCACAGGCCCGCCCGCAGATCGGTGGGCCCCGATCGCGGGCCAGGCCACCGTGGGGGTTTCCTCAGGGTTGGATCCCCCTGCGGGCCCCTACACCAGCCGGCCTACCAGCCAGGTCCCGCCATGTGGGATCAAGTCCAATCCATGCCAGCAGGACTAGCCTGAAACTGACGGCCGCTCAGCCCATCGGGACATGAGAAATGCCAGGGGGGGCTGCTGCCATTGGCCCCTGACCGGCGTCGCGTGATCCCCGCCTCCGCTTGAAAACTGGCGCCGGAGAATACGGCAGCCAGCATTGGAACGGTGAGGCGGGATAAGCGCCGCCCCCTGGGGATTCTCCGACCCAGCGGGGAGTCGGAGAATCCTGCCCCTGGGCCATGTCTTTGGTCCACAAATATATCCTTTGCCAATGTTATATCATAGTTATGGGGATTCTTGAAAGTATGATTTAAACCATTTCAATCTACTCTTGCTCACAAGTGAGAGAGGCAAAACTGAACTCTTCTATTTTCTCACCATCGTCTGTGAGCCGAAGAGTTTTAATTTTTGAAATAGGCTGTGACGTGTTTGCCGAAATGTTCTGCTTGTGAGGTTGGTTTTAAAGTGACTTGAGGCAAGCTCTCTTCAGCGTTAAATCAGAAGTATAAGTTATTCACACATTCAAACCTGCACACACACACACACACACACACACACACAATAAGAAAATAGAAAAAAAAAGAACATTTACGTGATTTCCAGAGCCAGAGTCCGGTGAGTGTTCCTTCACAGAAGAGTTACAGTTCAGGTGGGTTCATCTAGTAGAAGCAGTTGCAGAATTCCTTTGAAGTTGATGGTGATGCAGTGAGGTGAGGTTTGGACACAGAGAGTTAGTCTGTTCTGCAGGCAATGGCAGGAATCTTCCAGTCAAACAAGCTTCAAGGAAACTTAGATTTGATGCAGGCAGCTGGTCAGCCTCGAGACCTGGGGTAGTGCTTACAGGCTGAAGAATAAACAGCAGACTGAAGGTTAAACAGCAGACTGAGTTGCGCGTCTAATATGAAAACTTTCCAATGGGAAGCTTAGTTCTTGTGATGTTGCCCATTAATGTGTCCATTGCAGGCTAACAAGCAGTTTCTATGCCTCAGGTCAAAATCTAGGGTTCACCTTAGGAGATAGGTGGTGGAAGATATCACATCTGTAGGTATAATGAGTTTTGATGGCTCTCCCTTTGATATTGGATCAGCAGGGGAGATATACTGTCTGCTGGTCCCTGGTTTTCTTGATTATAATGTGTCCCCACAATGTGAGGTGTGAGATTTCACAAAAATGAGGGATGGGCTTTTGTCCTGTAATTGCTGTTGGAAATTTCCAGAAATTGTAGCCAACCTGTGAATCATGTGACCTTCAGTAGCCATTTTCTGGTTCAGCAAAGTTCACTTTTTAAGTTAGCAAAAAGGTACAATATGATTTAAACAGTTCATGATCTTTTTCGTGTCTCAGAGACATAACACTACATTATTGTTCTCTCTTTATTCTGGGTTATGTGGTAAAATGGTCAACAGCCTGAATTTTAGGCCCAATGCAGAATTGGACATTGTAAATTAAAACCACAGTCAGAACCACAGACAGGCCTGATGGGAAGTCAAATGCCAAGCTCAAATACATTGAACGAAGGCAAACAGTCAGGGTTAGTCTGGGCCTGCCCTGTACCATAGAATCCCTACAGAACAGAAGGAGGCCATTCAGCTCATTGAGTCTGCTCCAACCCTCTGAAAGATCACCCTACCTAGGCCCTCTCTCCCACTCTCTCCCCATAACCCCTAACCAGCACATCTTTGGACACTAAGGAGCAATTTAGCATTGCCAAGCCACCTAATCTGCACATCTTTGGACTGTGGGAGGGAAACAGAGCACCCGGAGGAAACCCACGCAGACATGGGGAGAAAGTGCAAACTCCACACAGATAATCACCCAAGGCTGGAATTGAACCCGGGTCCCTGGTGCTGCGAGGCAACAATGCAAACTGCTGTGCCACCGTGCCAACCTGTGTCTGTAAAAGTCGGCCCCATTCAAATAGATTGATTATTGTGGATTGCGTATATGAAGTCAGACTTTCTGGCACCCAGATGTGACGCCATTGCCTTATAAGGGATAACGTTACAATGCACCTGAAAATGGACCCCTGAGGGAGAGGTCCCTAGTGCCCTGCGGAGGGGCAATCGGTAACTCCATGGGGTGTTGCGATCCCCGCCCTGTAACCTCATTGGCTGAGGACCAGAGAAGCTTCTGGAAGGGCATGAAGAGAGGGATAAGAACAGGACACTCAGAGACCCTCCCCAGCGAAGACTAGATGCAGAGGCAGCAGAGAAGATTCGTCAGCGGCCGGAGAACAGAAGAAAGCAGCGTGAAAAACCCACCTTCACAGACGAGGACCCTGAGACGACTGAGACTTAGAGGATTGGAGCCAAAGCGCGATCCAAGTTATCGGCGCAGGCAGTATTAGAATCGTGGGCATTTTTCTGTTAAGCAAACATATTAAGGGATGTGGGCCAAAGACAGATATACGGAGTTATGACACAAATCAGACACAAAAATGGCCGGACAGGCTCGAGGGGCTGAATGGCCTACTCCTGCTCCTATGTTCCTATTATAGTTGGAATAGTTTTGTTGGGGGGATAACTGTTTCATTATGTTTGAAAATAAAGAACAAAGAAAAGTCCTTTGTTCTTCTGGGTAAAATGTTTGAATAATAAACTGGTCGAAGTATCTGATAATTTACAGACAACAGTTAGAATAATATAAAAACATATCTGTCTTCTTAGATGGTTTGTATATAAAATAATGAATATCTGGGAGTAAGGCAGAGGCTGCAATCTATTCATCTGCTACTACACTTGCCATTGTCTGCTATCCCTTGCCACTTTGCTCTCTCTTTCTCTCTCTCAAGGTCAGTCAAACCTCTTTGACCTTGCTGCAGCACACACGGAGAGAGAGAACCCACCAAAAGATATATCATGGCACTGCCTCACCATTCCCACATAATAAACAGTGCTGCACATGCAACAGAGAGTGAGCTAGAGGGGTCTGCACTGGTTAAATTGTTTGTACTGATTTTCTTTATTGGTTGTCCGAGCTTGGAAGCAATTTTCATACTTAACATCTCCTTTAGGAATACCTAAGCAGTCAGCAAGATCACAGTGCTGAGAGAAGAAAATAGAATAAGTGAGTGACAGAGAAAGATATAGTTTGCAAGAGACAGCCACGAACAGAGGGACCTTCGATCTAGAGGGAAATCAACAGAATGCTCCTTGTAATTAAAAAGCAAGATCTTTAGCAGCATTGATGTATTGTGAGATGTCATTTCTGCTCACTCGCTGAGCTGCTGAAGCGTCTCTTTGTAGCCCCTGGGAGACACAACCCTCAAGAAAGGCTGAATTCTCTGTACTTCAGGTTCTGTCAGATACATAGAACAGCACAGTGCAGGTGATCATTCGGCCCATCGGATCTTCACTAGCTCTTTCAAAGAATAAACCAGTGAGTCCTGGTTTTTTCCCCATATCCCTGGAATTTATCCTCCAGCTAGGATTTATCCAATTCCCTTTTGCATGCCACTATTGGAATAATGTCTACTTATTGCCGAAAAAAGGTTTTCCTCTTTGTCACCTCTGGCTCTTTTTGCGAATCAGTTGAAATCTGCCCCCTCTGATTATTGACCCTTATGCCAAAGGATACACATTATTTACCCAGTCATTCCTGTATCTGCATCAGACAGGGGAAGCATTCAGGGGTAGAATGTCATCTGGGAGGCTGGAATCTTTTAGGGCTGGATGAAAACGATGAAGCTGATTTCATTCTGTCCACATTTGCAGAAGACTCCTATATGCCTTTTTCAAACAGTAATTTTTATACCGCATCTGAATTATTAAAACTCTAGTGAGTCCCCCACATACCGGCAATGCTTTACTGGGAATACAGAGCTGTTTGCCTGTGTGTGTTGGTGTGTGTAAGTGACTATATGAGCGCATGTGAGTCCACATGGGTGGCACGGTAGCACAGAGGTAGCACTGTTGCTTCACAGCGCCAAGGCCCCTGGTTCGATTCCCAACTTGGGTCACTGTCTGTGAGGAATCTGCATGTTCTCCCCGTGTCTGCGTGGGTTTCCTCCGGGTCCACCGGCTTCCTCCCACAAGTCCCGAAAGACGTGTCGTTAAGTACACTCTGTGTACCCGAACAGATGCCAGAGTGTGGCGACTAGGGGCTTTTCACAGTAACTTCATTGCAGCATTAATGTTAGTCTACTTGTGACAATAAAGATTAATAATAATAATAATCGCGTATTGTCACAAGCAGTCTTCAATGAACTTACTGTGAAAAGCCCCTAGTGGCCACATTCTGGCGCCAGTACGGGAATTGAACCTGCGCTGCTGGCCTTATTCTTCATTACAATCCAGCTTTTTAGCCCACTGTGCTAAACCAGCCCCGAATTATTATGTGAACTGAATTGACTATCGAAGATGTATATAATCTAACGTCCATTGCCAAGTCTGTACAGAGTTAGCTTAAGTTAGCTGGGGTGGCAATAGGGTGGTGGGGTCTTTTTTTTTCAAATCTCTTCATGGGATGTGAGTGTCACTGGCAAGGCCAACCCATCCCTAATTGCCCTTAGGAAGGTGGTGGTGAGTTGCATTCTTGAGTCACTGCTGCCCATGTGGAGTCGGATAAATAAACAATGCTGTTCGGGAGGGAGTTCCAGGATGTTGAATCAATGATAATGAAGGAACAGCGATGCATTTTCTGTTCAGGATGGTGTGTGACTTGGAGGGGAACTTGCAACTGGTGGAGCTCCCATTATTCCACTGCCCTTGTTATTCCAGGTGGGTAGAGGTCATGCCTTAACACCCTTAAAGGAGAGGGAAGCTGCCAATGGTTTTTGTACCTCATCACTATCCATTAACTCACCTGGTGAGGTGAGTATTAGGTAGGGACATGATCCAATTCAGATTTAATCCCTTACATTAGTTGTAAGGGGAATTGTGATGTCGTATGGCTATGTAAATGCAAATCTTTCTTTCATCCCTTCTGCAGCGATCAGTCTACCCATACTGATTTCTAGGGCATTTTTGAGGAATGGTCAGATGCTGCCAACTGCACTGTGTTTATCCACAGAGATTGGGTGTACGACACTGGCAGGCTGCAGGTGCAATGCTAGAGTGGTCAAGCAAGAAATCAATAATTTCAGCAGGGAAGATGAATGGTAAATGAGGAAGAAAATCAAAAGGACAGCTGTAAAAAATGCCACCTACATTTGGGAATTTAAGCATTTCCCTTAAGCACTATGTACATTAACAATGCTGCAGTGAATCAACCTGCAATATAAAGTTTCTAAGCAGGCAGTAAGTTTTCTATGAAGATATAACAGAGCTTTTTCTTTTATATTTGTCAGCATTGGCATTTGGGCTGAGCATAGTGTCATGTTTACTTATTACACTGACTGTAATTTGGAATTTCCGCTAATTATTGAGCAGTCAGTGCGATAGGATTTGGGAATGTCATATTTTCCAGAGAAAATAAATGATTTTTCTTTATTTATGTCTTGTTTAAGGCGAGTTAAACATGTTTTCCTTCCTGATGTGTGAAGTCAAAAGGAAGAATTAACCTCCAGGAAATTTCCGGAATATTTTCAGTCAACAGATTCTTTTCCAACCTTTTCCTATCTACTTGCCCTATGCTCCTTCACCTCTAATCAGCTTGTTTTTTTTTTAAATCATAACTTCCAGCGTCAAGGTTTCAAACACAAAATACTTGACCAACAAGCCACTGAAACTTTCTTGTGAATGTTATCTCCAGGAACTCCCTGGGAGCATAATGGTTTGCACTTCTGTCTCACAGCGCCAGGGACCCGGGTTCAATTCAGGCCTTGGGTGCCTATCTGTGTGTGAAGTTTGTGCATTCTCCCCGCTGTTGAGGTGGGTTTCCTCCGAGTGCTCTGATTTCTCCTTCAGCCCAAAGATGTGAAGATTAGATGGATTGTCCATGATTAACTTGCCCCTTAGTGTCCAGGGATGTACAGGTTAGGTGGGGTTACAGATATAAGGTGTGCTTTCAGAGGATCGATGCACACTCGGAGGGCCAAATGGTCTCCTTCTGCACTGTAGAGATTCTATGGTTCTAACTTTCACTTCAATTCAGGAACAGATGCTGCAAACATCCTCCTCATTACCCCTTTCCATTTAATCTTCTGCCACACTCCCTCTTCAACCTGCCCAAGTTTAGAGAGAGAGACAAAAAACCTCACCAACGAATCACCTACCTGCCCATGTAATTTATGCCTCTGGGCTTTAGCTGTCAGGTCTCATTGTCTCTGGCTCCCGCTCATGGATCACTCCTTGTTCTGTGAAAGATTAGAAGAGCCTTTCCTTCCACACTGCACAAAAGCCCCTCAGTTTAGCCATCTGCCACACCCTCAAACTGATCTTTGACCTTCTTATTCTTTGAGTTATTAGATACTCCATTATCCATACCAGTTGAAATTCCAGGTAACTGAGTCAGGCTCTGCTTTGGTGGCACTGTACACAGCACCTTCCATCACATTGCAGATGATTGAGACGAGACTGATGCAGTGGTAATTGGCTGGTTTGGATTTGTCCTGGTTCTTGGGCGAGGACACACCTGGACACCATTCCACACTGTCAGGTTGATGTCAGTGTTGCAGCTGTATTGGAAAGATTTTGCAAGTCCACACTCATTCTGGAACACAGAGTGCTTGGCTAGTGCACAGTCAGTTCCAGCCCCACAGGCCCCGGAGTCCCGACATAAGTGATTTAACCACTAATTCATATGTTTCCCCTTGACTGCTCCAATGACTTACAGGCACCAGATTTGTAAGTAAAACATAAAAACTATGTATTTATAACAAGAGAAGAGATAAACATATAATGGAACTAATATAACAATGATCTACTAATCTACCTAATGCCCAAACTCACCCCACCCTCCACTCAGACACATGCAAGACAAACACAAATTGGGCGGTAGGAGAGGTTCAAAATAACAGGGTTTAAAGGGCCGTGAGATGAATCTTTGCTGCTGAGGTGGCAGTCTTTGTAGTTGGCGATCTTCCAAGGATGCAAAGTGTTGAAATGATCTTCCAATGGTTTGGATATTCTAATGTTTGTCTCCAAGCAGAACATGAAAGCTCTAGAATTCTCTCGGAGGAGTCACTCTCATTTGAGTGACCTCCATAGGACTGACTCTCAGCTTCACTGAGATAGTATTAGAATTCTTCACCTGAGAATTTTAAATAGGTTTTCAAACAGTCCCCTCTTCCTGCAGCTGGTGCTGGACTAGATGCTCCCACATGATGAACTAACTGCAGAGAGAAAGGTCTTTAAACACAAGACATCAGTTGAGAGAAATCAGATTCAGCTCCCCAGCCTCTTATTCAGAAATGAAACTTGCACAGGCCGGGATGAAAAGTGTTTTATACACCAGCCTTAGCTGCTAGATCCTTCTGCTTCCTAGGTTTTCACAGAACTGACTGCTTGCAGCCTTTTAAACAGGAGGTTAAAATGGCTGAGCAGAGAGAGTGTTTTAAACATGCTTCTGTCTGCTCTCTATGTCTAAGTAGAACTGAAACTTAGCTCTGGAGCCTGCTTATGTTTTTGAAACATTCCGGAACTAGACCCCCGTTCAGAATCGAGAGCCCATCAAAGATCTGGATTTCAAAAGAACTGATTGGCTGCTAGCCAATTCCATCAAAATGACATCAAGGGACCCAACTACATAGCACACTGGATCGTGGGGTGTGCCTGGGCCAGTTCAAATAGCAGCTTTTAGCAGTGGGAGGGGGGGGTCCAAAAGACTGTCATTTAAAACCAGCCAGCAAGACAGGAATTGAAAAAGGAAACCGGGATCAGACACGGATTTAAAAGAGGTTCCTTACTGCAGGTTATTCAATACTACAGTTGGGATGTTGTGGTCCCATTGCCTTTGCTATGTCCAGTACCTTCAGCCATTCTTGTTGACCCTTTGAAGTTGGTGAAGACTGTCAATTGTGATGCTGGGGACCTCAGGAAGCAGACAAGATGGATCATCAACTCGGGGTTTGCACTGAGATGCTGAGGAATCTCCCACCATCAAGGATGGGGATTTTTGTGGAGCCCCCTTCCTCCTGTCCGTTGCTAAATTGCCCAACGGCATTCACGGCTGACTGTGGCAGGTCAGCCGAGTGTTGATTTGATCCGTTGATTTCAAAATTGCTTGTCACCTGAAGGAAGCCGATGCTGTCGGAACCAGAATCGCAGCACAGGTCAGGAGAAAGATGAGGCAAAAAGTGCAGTCTCGTTGAAAATGAGCCCCATTTTTCGACAAACAAAATATTTCAGCTGAATAAGTGAAAACTAACAGTGTTGGTATTGATTAAAACGTGTGGTACAATTTCTCATGTTTTAATTTTGTTGGCTAAATTTGATCAAAAGTTGAAAATCAATAATCATCTGAAGAAATCTGTGCCGAAAAGCTGCAAGTTCAGTAACTTGGTGATCACAGTCTCTTATGACTAACATCTAATATTCTAGAGTAAGCACAAACCAACATATCATTCTCTCTCCCAACACAGAGCTATTTAATATGACCTGCCACACTTTCACAGGTCAGGGGTCAAACTGTAGCCTCCGCGGTCTGTTTACCCGATGGTCAGCAAAGAGATTTTAATCCTGTTGGACAGAAGGATTCCTCGGGACAATAGAGCTTCGCTGTTACCCTCCGCCACCACTCTGGGAAATGAGTTATTGCAAAGGCAGTGTGGTTGGTGGCCGTGCTCGGTTCTGGCAGGAGGGCATGTGTTCATCCTCCCCTTTGCTGTTTGATCATACAATCTAGAGTGACTCTCCAGTGCTGTTGAAAGGGTATCAGGTTTGGGGTTCTTTGTGTGAAATTTTAAATTAAGGGACGGTTTGCATCTTCCTTTGGTAACTGAAGGTCCTGTTACCATATCTGAAGAATCACAGGGCCACCTCCTGCCACATGCTCAATTCTGATATTATAGGAACAGACACACTATGATAGGGAAGTGACTAATATTACAGTAACATGCACGCTGGAATACTGAAATAAACGCTAGTATTACTGCAATACTGGTCACACTCGACCTAACCCAACTAACCCACTGGACTCATCTGTCCATTCAATCCAAACTGATTACCCCCCTCTGACCTGACTATCCAGCCAACCCAACTACCCCCCACCCCCCCCCCCCCAAACCTAGCTGCTCACCCAACCCAACTAACCTCCCTACAGCCTGTCAGCCCACCTAACCAAATTGCTGCCCTAATCTGACTGTCCACCCAACCCAAACCAACTAACTTCCCTAACCTGACTATCCACCCAACCCAACCCAACTAACCCCCCCCCCCTCCGACCTGACTGCCCTAGGGTGACTTTGTGGAATTTGTACTTTCTCCCCGGGTCTGCATGGGTTTCCTCAAGGTGCCCTGGTTTCCTCCCGGTCCAAAGATGTGCATTGACATAGGCGGATTGACCATGATAAAATGGCCCCTTAGTATCCAGGGATGTACATGTTGAATCCACGGTAGGAAGAACGCATAGACATAAATAGAAATTACAGGACAGGGTTTATTTTGATACAATTACAATACTCCTCCACTCCCCTCAGGGTCTCTTTCCCCGACCTGCAGCTAGGCCGTGGGTTTTTATACAACTGAGGCTCTGCTTGCAAAGGGGAAACTCCGCCCCCTGAAAGGGGAAGGCCTGCCTGTCTCAAAGGGCAAGTTCATATTCTGGGGAGGTAAAATCGTACAGACCTGATCCCGGGACCTCCATTGGGTTATAACAGTACAGGTTAGGTGGGGTTACGGGGATAGGGCAGGAGAGTGGGCATGGGTAGGATCAGTGCAGACTCAATGGGCCAGGTGGCCTCCTTCTGCACAATATTCTATGATCACCTCTGCGCTTTTTTTCTCCTCCATTTCAGTCTTCCATTCCCATATTATCCATTCTTTAAATTTTATAGCATGACACCTGCTACCCTCCCTGTACGTGACTCTGACAGGTTCTGGCATTTTCTGTCACACGCATTTTTTTACTCCGTGGGCCCTTGTTCTTTTTAGTCTATCATTACAGCAATCGCCGAATGGAGATAATTCCGTATCTTGTCAACAACATCTCAAAGCATCTCATATCTTGGTTCATCCTGCAGCAAGATGAATATTTATGAAGATATCCCACAGATGCTGTCATGATTTGTGCCGGATGAAACATGTAAAATTCTTTTCAACACAAGCCTTTCTTCCACGAAATTGGGATTATGGATCGGGATACTGATGGGTTTGTTCTATATATTATACCCTGCAAAGGCGTGAGAGAATAGCATTTACGGTGCTTGAATGCTGAGTTCCACTGCAGTTGAAGGTAATTCCCTTGACCTATATTACAAATCCCTGTCACAGTTCGTTAGGGAAGTATTGGGCTAAGACCACAGACAGTAAAGGGAAAGTGTAACATCAAATGAGAACCAGACAGTATTAGTGGTTCTATAATGTGGGATATGGCACCCTAGTTAATATTGTGCAATCTGCCCAAGTGGATGGCTGAGTCATTAATTTAAAATATAATATTTCTCCATTAGCCCTGAGCAAAGTCATACAGATGGGCTGCAGCTTCCTGGGTACCAATGTTCTGCCCAAGGTGGACAGGGCTTATAGGGAACCTATCATATGTGTTACATAAGGGAGGTACGGTGGCACAGTGCTGCCTCACAGTGCCTAGAATCCAGGTTCAATTCCAGCCTTGGGCGACTGTCTGTGTGGAGCTTGCACCTTGTCCCCGTGTCTGCGTGGGTTTCCTCCGGGTGCTCTCGTTTCCTCCCACAGTCCAAAGATCTGCAGGTCAGGTGGATTGGCCACGATCAACGCCTTGCTGTTTCAGATCTTGCAATTCAAAGTTTTCAAACCCTTTATTATCCATTATGAAAGCCCTTTTGGAAATCTAGCCATATTGCATCTCGTGAGCTACCTACTCTGTCACCTCTCCAAAGAATAAATTGAGGCTAGTCAAGTAAGGCTATTCCTTCTGAAATCTATGCTAACATTATTAAATGTTTTGTCACAAGAGGGAGATTTAGGAAACTGGGACCAGAAATGGGATCAAAAAAATGTAGCAGGCAATCTATGGGTTAAACAGACTGAGGGGAAAAAAACTGCTAGCAGGAAGTTAGAGGAATACACCCAAACACTTGACTGAGTTACATTGTCCCAATCAGACTTAAATGTGTCAGTGGGAATACACCGGATTCCCCAGATCCATTGTCCTTTGGGACACTCCTGTCTGACCAGCGATAAGCTCATTACAGTGTCTGAAGGCCTCTCTCTCTGTCAATGGGAAGTTAGTTACATATCAATAGCTTGGTTCTGTTCTTTTGTATAAATGGGAGTGGAAAATCAAACAGCTAAGATACAATGATGTGTTCAAGTCTGGAAAACACAGGAGAGAACCTTTGTTTGATGGGCTGGGCAGAGCTTAGAGAGAGAGATAACAAATCCTGTTTTGAACAGGTACAGGCAGAAAACTTTGGAAAATGACCAGGAAAGGTCATGAAAGTTGCGCCCAACGCAGGGTTTGGAAAGGGGTTCTGAAAGAACTTCCTTGACAGAAGAAAAATTGCTATGTAAATGCAAGTATAGCCTTTGCCTGTCAGTGTAAGTGGAATGAGAGCTGTGGCATGGTGGCACAGTGGTTAGCACTGCTGACTCACAGGTCCAGGCCTCGGGTGACTGTCTGTGTGGAGTTTGCACTTTCTCCCTGTGTCTGCATGGGTTACCTCCCGGTGCTCCGGTTTCCTCCCACAGTCCAAAGATGTGCAAGTTAGGTGGATTGGCCATGATCAATTGCCCCTTAGTGTCCAAAAGGTTAGGTGGGTTATAGGGATAGGGTGGAGGGGTGGATTTAAGTAGGGTGCTCTTTCCAGGGTCCGGTGCAGACTCGATGGGCTGAATGGCCTCCTTCTGCACTGTAAATTCTATGATGTTCATTTAGGGTACTATTTAATGGGAATCCGTGTGTTAAAGTTAAAAAAATACATGTCATCTGTTATTGTTGGGGTTGAAGTTTAAAATTTTAAATATTGTTTTTCTTTTGTTTTAACAAAGTTTGTTTATAAAATAAAAAAGCACTATTTCCCATATTATCACTCCTGGGATTAATTGATTTTTGCGCACCGCCTTAAAACTTTAAGAAGCTGCGGTTCTGGTCCAGTACCTTAGCCACTGCTGAGAGCTGAGCAGGCGTCTGTAACAAATTGGGGGCTCTTGGTCAGGATATTAGTACGTAAAATTCCTTGTTTGGCTTGGGGTTACCGAACTCAAAGACAGTGAATAAGTGTGGATCGATTGCATTCTTTCTGGGTTTGAAATATCGAAAAGGGAGTGACTGGAGATGGCCCTTGCAGTTGCAAAAGGTGTCATGGGGGTGGAAGAAATGATTTTGAAGGAGTTACAAGGGGAATTGAAAGCAAAGCTTTTGAGTTTGGCAGAAAAACTACTGTTAGCCCTGCCAAAAGAAGGCAGAGATAATACAAGCCATAACTCAATATTTAAACTTACCAGTGACACAGTCTAACCCATTAGAATGAGCTCAAATCCAATTAAAAATGAAGAATTGGAAATGCAGCAAAAACTAATAGAAATGGAGATGGCAAATGAAGTCAAAGGAAAAGAAAAGGGGCTGGATTCTCTGTTGTCAGGATTCTCCATTGTGCCAACAGCGCCCCCACTCCGGGGGAAACCATTGGCTGGCTGGTGAGATGGAGAATCCCACCGCCGACGGGACGGAGAATCCGGCCCAAGGTTTTTCAAAGGGAAATGGAAAGGAATAAGATTGAAATGGACAGGGAAAGATTAGCAAAGGAAGAGAGAGAGATTGGCCATGGCAGAAGCAAAAATAAAAAGAGAGTGAATTTGAACTTCGGAAACTGGCACTGCAAGGAGAGCAACAATGTAAAGTGTTGAGGCAAAAGCAGGAGCTGAGGAGGTTTTAGGGGAAGAAGAAATAACTCCTAGTCAAAAGTTTAGTGAGGAAATGTTTAAATATATGCAGGCCTTGCCAAGATTCGATGAGAAAGGTGTCAAAGCATATTTCACATCCTTGGAGAAAGTAGATAAACAATTGAATTGGCCAAAAACCAATTTGTATTTTGTCAAAATACAAATATTTCAATGTTAGGTCATTAAATGATGTGATGGGGTAGTTTCTGAGATTAACCTGCCTTGTAATGTCCATTCATTGTTACTCGTATGAGATCACGATATGTGGTAAACTTGCAATCGCTGGACCTTTAGTTTCCATTATGTATAACATTGGTGACACACAGAAGGATTGACTGCATTTACACTCCAGGACTATGGATCCTGCACATGGAATTAGTGAACCGATGTATGCTGGAAGTGTTACAATGGTAGGCTTTGCCATGACCTTCATTGCCTGTGGATACATGTCTTTTAGCATTTGCAGGGGCAGTATATTGAGACCCCTGTGTCAATCTTGGCCAATAACGAATAGTTACCAACTTTCAAGAGGAAGATCATTTGAATCTTGGCAAAACATTTCAGACAGTAACATTTATGTTTTCTACAAAATTGATGGTGTGAATCATGTGTTCACCGCTCTTCACCTTGTTGTGTCCATCGGCGTCATTTTCTGGTTTGTCAATCACCTCATGGAAATGTTTCAGACAGGATACCAATGGTTATTTTTATTGCTTGATTAGGACCCGTTGTTTAAGGCCTGTTTGGATCAGTGTGCGGCTCTTTGTAACAGCATCAGTCTTTGCTCTGGTGCACCGCCTCTCTCAATGGCCTTTTCTGCCGCATGCCTTGTAGAATTGAGGAAAAGCTGGGCATTTCCTTTGATCATGCAGAAGACCACGGGTTGGATTTTCAACCACACGCTGCTGGTAACAGAGTTACCGATGTCCCCAAAGTCAATCGGAGAGCCACCCCCCCCCCCCCCCCCCCCCCCCCCCCACACACACACAATGCAAAACCTTCCCACCCCAACCCAAAAAAAACACGCACGCCACAGCCACCCCACCTGAGACCCCCGAATCAAAGAGACCCCCTAAATAAAGAGACCACACACAGAGATTCCCCAAATAAAGAGACCACACACAGAGATTCCCCAAATAAAGAGACCCTCCAGAGGCCCTCTAAATAAAGAGACTCCCGAAATAAAATGAACCCCCAGAGCCCCCCAAGAAGAGAAGCCTCTGTCTGGAGGCTCCCTTGAAGAGAGCCCCCTGCCTGGAAGCCCCCCCAGAAAAGAGGCTCAGGATGTCTCTGGGAGGGTCTCTGTATTTAGAAGTTCCCGGGGGGCTCTTTAATTAGGGGTCTCTGTTGGGGGGGGGGGTTGGCACAACTCCGCATTGGGGGGTGCGGTGGCACTGAATTGCATTGTGAGGGGGCTGAATTGCATTACGGGGTAAGGTGAGCCAGCCGCTGGACCTCGTTATCAGACTGGCTACTCAAAATGGCGGCCCGAAAGCAAGATTCCTAAGCATGACTGTGGATTGGGAATTGCTTCCTGATTTACACTCTCAACGTGAGTGTAAACCAGGTGCAATCCAGCTCCAGCGGGTGAACATAGCCTCCCACGCAGTGAATTCTGCCCCACATCTTCCACATATCTTGCTCGCGTGTTGTAGTGGGAGTTTGTGCTAGGTTGCTCTTTGGATGTCCCAATAAGTGCATCAATAACAGGGTTTGTACTTTGGGCCTGTAGGCTTTGTGGACCTGCATGGATCGCTTCACACTTACATCTATCCTTGAGTAGCTCTTCGATACTGTACGCTTTGGCCTTGTCTAGCAGGTATTTCCAGATTTCTTCCATGGGAGCGGATATGATCTCCAACTCAATAATTCCGTCTACGAAATGTACATTTGCAAAATCATAGTGCGTTCTCTTTTCTCTTGATGAGATGGACTTTGGATTCTGTCGGCTGTTGACGAAATGACATGAGCTCCAGTCGACAAACAGGAAAGTTTCACCTGACTCTGAACTGGTCCTCCAATCTTTTGGGGATTATTTACCTCCTCTGCTGTTAATCCTGGCATGTTCAGACTGTGTAGGCCACCATTCCCAATTCCTGAGAAGTGGCTCACTTATCTGGTTCAGTGTGGTTGACGTGTGGTCTCATTGGTCGGGAACCCAGTGTGGTAGCTGCGGCCATGCTGCAGTTGGGCGGGGGTCGTGCTGCTAGCCGGCGGGGCTTCCGCCAATCACCATTCTAACTTGGAAGCATATATCACCATTCCTTCACTGTCTCATAGAATCATAGAATTTACCATGCAGAAGGAGGCCATTTGGCCCATCGAGTCTGAACCGGCTCTTGGAAAGAGCACCCTACCCAAACCCATACCTTCACTCTATCCCCATAACCCAATAACTCTACCCAACACTAAGGGCAATTTTGTACATTCAGGGCAATTTAGCATGGCCAATCCACCTAACCTGCACATCTTTGGACTGTGGGAGGAAACCGGAGCACCCGGAGGAAACCCATGCACACACGGGGAGAATGCGCAGACTCCGCACAGACAGTGACCCAAGCCGGGAATCGAACCAGGGACCCAGGAGCTGTGAAGCAATTGTGCTAAGCACTATGCTACCGTGCTGCCCATCTCTGGGTCACAATCCTAGAATTTCCCCCTAACAGCACAATGGGTGTATCTACACCTCAGGGACTGCAGAAGTTCAAGAAGGCAACTCACCACCACCTTCGGAAAGCCATTTCGGGATAGGCAATTGTCATGTGAGAGTACCTTTAAGAAATGGGTGTTTATAAATGAGTGCGTATATAAATATCTGCAGTGAGAGTACCTTTAAGAAATGGGTGTTTACTACTGCAGTGATGTCAGAGAGTGGGTGGAGCTGGGCTGTCTGTTGGCTTTTTACTTTCATTTTATGCTGTTTGCTGCAGGTTGTGTTTTAGTTGCGCTTTCAGTGTTGGAGCTGAAGCCAGACAGAGCAAGTGTACTGTTGATCTCTCTGCCACGAATAGACTATCCCTTGATCATTTGGTGAATTCAGAATTATAAATGTTCTCAGTAGTGAATGTAAACCTAATGTGCTTCTGTTAAAAGGTGTTTCTTTTGTCTGGATGTTGTTTGGCAAGTTATTAAGGATTATAGAACATAGAACATAGAAAATACAGCACAGAACAGGCCCTTCGGCCCACGATGTTGTGCCGAACCTTTGTCCTAGATTAATCATAGATTATCATTGAATTTACAGTGCAGAAGGAGGCCATTCAGCCCTTTGAGTCTGCACCGGCTCCTGGAAAGAGCACCCTACCCAAACTCAACACCTCCACCCAACACCAAGGGCAAATTTGGACATTAAGGGCAATTTATCATTGGCCAATTCCCCTAACCTGCACATCTTTGGACTGTGGGAGGAAACCGGAGCACCCAGAGGAAACCCACGCAGACACGGGGAGGACGTGCAGACTCCGCACAGACAGTGACCCAAGCCGGAATCGAACCTGGGACCCTGGAGCTGTGAAGCAATTGTGCTATCCACAATGCTGCCCTTAAGAACAAATAAATCTATAATTTTACCATAATCCATGTACCTATCCAATAGCTACTTGAAGGTCCCTAATGTTTCCGACTCAACTACTTCCACAGGCATTCCATGCCCCCACTACTCTCTGGGTAAAGAACCTACCTCTGATATCCCTCCTATATCTTCCACCTTTCACCTTAAATTTATGTCCCCTTGTAATGGTTTGTTCCACCCGGGGAAAAAGTCTCTGACTGTCTACTCTATCTATTCCCCTGATCATCTTATAAACCTCTATCAAGTCGCCCCTCATCCTTCTCCGTGCTAATGAGAAAAGGCCTAGAACCCTCAACCTTTCCTCGTAAGACCTACTCTCCATTCCAAGCAACATCCTGGTAAATCTTCTTTGCACCTTTTCCAAAGCTTCCACATCCTTCCTAAAATGAGGCGACCAGAACTGTACACAGTACTCCAAATGTGGCCTTACCAAAGTTTTGTACAGCTGCATCATCACCTCACGGCTCTTAAATTCAATCGCTCTGTTAATGAACGCGAGCACACCATAGGCTTTCTTCACAGCTCTATCTACTTGAGTGGCAATTTTCAAAGATGTATGAACATAGACCTCAAGATCTCTCTGCTCCTCCACATTGCCAAGAACTCTACCGTTAACCCTGTATTCCGCATTCATATTTGTCCTTCCAAAATGGACAACCTCACACTTTTCAGGGTTAAACTCCATCTGCCACTTCTCAGCCCAGCTCTGCATCCTATCTATGTCTCTTTGCAGCCGACAACAGCCCTCCTCACTATCCACAACTCCACCAATCTTCGTATCGTCTGCAAATTTACTGACCCACCCTTCAACTCCCTCATCCAAGTCATTAATGAAAATCACAAACAGCAGAGGACCTAGAACTGATCCCTGCGGTACGCCACTGGTAACTGGGATCCAGGCTGAATATTTACCATCCACCACCACTCTCTGACTTCTATCGGTTAGCCAGTTCGTTATCCAACTGGCCAAATTTCCCACTATCCCATGCCTCCTTACTTTCTGCATAAGCCTACCATGGGGAACCTTATCAAATGCCTTACTAAAATCCATGTACACTACATCCACTGCTTTACCTTCAGCCACATGCTTGGTCACCTCCTCAAAGAATTCAATAAGACTTTTAAGGCAAGACCTACCCCTCACAAATCCGTGCTGACTATCCCTAATCAAGCAGTGTCTTTCCAGATGCTCAGAAATCCTCAAAAACAATATGCTCAGAAATTTGCATACTTAGTGTTGTATTCTTTGGGGGTTGTATTTGAATTTATGGTTGCTAAGCTGTTGACTGTATGTTTTAAAAAGGTTAACTTGAGTTCATACAATAAACATTGTTTTGTTTTTAAAAATACTTTTCCATTTCTGCTGTACCACTCCTGTAGAGTGGGCCGTGTGCTCCCCATACCACAATCTATTAAAAGTTGTGGGTCAGGTGACCTCCATGATACACTTTGGGGTTCTCTAATCCCTGGCCCATAACACAATAAATGCTGGCTTAGCCTGCAACCACACACCCTGTAAATGAATAAAAAGGAAAGAATTCTGGTAAACATGCACTAAACTCCCTCCAAGGTGAATATATGCTTCCAAAAGTGTGGTACCCTGAACTTCTCCCTTCAGGTGTGGTCCAGCCAGAGCCTTGGCAACTGTAGCATGACATCTACCTCTTTGTACACCAGTCTTCTAGATACAAAGGCCACCATTCGTAATGTTGATGATCTATGGGCTGACTGCCTTTACAACCTGCATTCATAAAAGTAAATTGATTTGAAAGGTAATGTTTACTGGCAGTGATTAAACAGGCAGAGATGTTGCACAGCAGTGTGTACCATCTGCAAGATACTCTGCAGTAACTGGCCAAGGCTCCTTTGACAGCACTTTCAAAACCCACAACCTCTACCACCGAGAAGGGCGGCAGATGCATGGGAACGCCAGCAACACCCAACCAGCCATTCTGACCTCGGGTCAGATCACCCACTGTTCCTTCAGCGTTGATGGATCAATAATCTTCCCTAACAGCACTTACAGACGGTGAACTCCGCCAATTTTAATTCAGGTTTTCCTACAAAAATTAAGAGGGATATATTTAAATAACACAGAGATAAGAGGGATATATTTAAGTGTGACAGAGATACCCTTTGGAGGTCACGACCAGGAACTCCTAAACTCCAATTAAGCTGCAATGCACAGTTTCTCTTTCCTGTATCGTCAGTGTGATAAAATCAAGACCCATCATATGCTCTGCTATCTTAATTCATTCTTTTCCACAATCTGAGAACCTTGGAACTAATTTTCTCCCCCTGTCCACCCTTTCTCTGACAGGCTTCAAGCTGTTAATCATTCAGTTTCATGTTACCATCCACAGTGCATCTGGATTTAGCCCATTGTATCTTTTTTCTCACTGTCATAACAATGAAGGAAAAACACCAAATTACGTCCAGGAATATTGAATGTTAAATAAGACCTGTGCTTTTTTTTTTAATGGGCATACAGAAACAGGAGGTGGGATTCTCTGACCCCGGGGCCGGGTCGGAGAATCGCCGGGCCGGGCGCGATTCACGTGACAACGCTCCTACGCCGGTCCGCCAATTTTCCGGTGACCGGAGAATCGGCGCCGGCGTGGTTGGCACGGGGCCGGGCGGGGGCCCTCTACCCGGCCGCCCGGCAATTCTCCGTGCGGGATGGATGGACCAAGTGGCCGCCGAGATAGCCTGAGTCCCACCGGCGCCGTTCACATGTGGTCTTACCCAGCGGGACCTCGGCATCCATCTTGCAGGGGTGGCCTGGTGGCGGGGAGGGGGGATCCGACCCCGGGGGAGGGCTTCCATCGTGGTCTGGCCCGCGAGCGGGGCCTACCAATCAGCGGGCCGGCTTCTCCTGGTTTGGAGCCTCATTACACCACACCGGCCCCTATAGCTCTCCGCCATGTTGCGTCGGGGCCGGCACGGAGAAGGCCGCTAGCGCGCATGCGCAAGTTTGCACCCGTCACAGGCATAAAGGTTCAGGGCAACTGTCACCTTGATGGCCATTGGGAGGGGGTGTCCTCCTCCATAACCCCGCGGTGCCAGCTGCACCACCATCTAGCACAGGTGGCCCACGGTGGCCCTGGTAAGCCAAAGTTGATGGTGGCACATGCAGTCCGGCAGCTCCTCGAAGGACAGGCGCTGACAGTGTACACGTGGCCTGATATGGCGCCTTCTTTGCACCTCCACTTGGGCCCTGTTGGACAGCTGGCACTCGAGCCTCACCAACAGGTCCCTGCTCTTCTGGGACTTCTTGTGTGGGGTCCTCCTTGGGCTGGCCCTGGTGCTCTAGCCTTTGAGCATCCACAATGGTAGCAGCGGCCAGGTAGAGAGTGAGCATTGCTGCCTATACTCCGATAGCCATGCCGCTGTGGGTGGGGGGTCGAGGGGGGGCCGGGGGGGGGGGGAGAGAGAGAGAGACAGAGAATGTTTGCAAGACAAGGATCCCCTTGTCCATCCAGCGCCACCAGATTACATGGCCAGCCTGAGTTTCATTGCTGCACCACCCTCACCCTATCCCCCCAACCTCTGAGCACATACAGGTACTGTGAGCAGGCAGCAAAGGGGTGGGTTTAAATGAAATAATGAGGGTTTGAGATAGGCCACCATGATCCTGAGGGGGACAGCCAGAGTCCACGCACTTGGCACTCCGCTTGGTTCCCCGCTACTCCTTGCGGTCCAGGCAGACTGCCCCCAGTAAGGCTGCAGTGTTTCGAGAATTTTTTTCCGTTCTTGTTCCCCATGGCGCCCGGGTCCGGATCGTAAATAGTTGCACCAATTCACGCCCGTGTGACTCCTGCCTGAGAGGGGTGGAGCAGCTGGTGTGGAGCCCGTTAATCTTCGTCAAGTCACGGATTTGCATGGGGGCGCCGGCGCTGAGCGCGATTCTCGATGCCGCCACCAGCGGAGACTGGAGCACCGCAACAGAATCGATGACGGGCTTCGATCCCATTTTGTGCTCTGTCATAATATACACCAGTATATCATGGTGCAGACACACACACACACTGATGGACATGCAGTGGGACCAATCAGCATACACAACACCGCAGCCAACCACCAGTGAGAGCACACGCACTATTAAGACAGGGGACAGGAGAGTTCCCGCTCATTCTAGTAGCAGCCAGCTCGGAGCACAGAGATCACAGCCTGCAACACAGACATTCACCATGTGCTGAGTGCATCACCTGGTTAGGACTAGGCAAGGGGCAACAGTTAAAGCTGGTATTGCATTTACCCACAGTTCAAGTATGTTAATATAGTTAACCTTATAATAAAATAGAGTTGCACCACTTGCAGTGTTGGTGACCTGTTTGTGATCCAGGACACCCAACACATCATGGTACAAGGAGTGGTTGCATACTAGCACTTCTGAGACCCACCTGCAACTATTCAGCATTCCGGCGCCCTGAAGTATGGAGAACATCAACCCGCCGCCGCCGCTCCACATCGCCGGCAATCTCGGGGTCAATTGGAAGTATTCTAAACAGCGCTTCGAGCTCTTCCTCGAAGCCACGGACAGGGAGAACTCCTTGGACACCAGGAAGATTACTCTGCTCCTCTCCACGGCCGGGCAACACGCCATCCACATCTTCAACTCCCTCACATTCGCAGACGACGAGGACAAGACAAAGTACAAGACGGTTCTCCTCAAATTTGATACCCACTTCAGCATAGAGGTCAATGAAAGCTTTGAAAGATACCTGTTCCAGCAGCGCTTGCAGGGTAAGGACGAGCCTTTCCAATCCTTTTTAACACACCACCGCATCCTTGCGCAGTCCGGCAGCTACGGGCCCACCTCCGACTCCATGATACACGACCAGATAGTATTTGGTGTTCTGTCAGACCCCCTGCGTTAGCAGCTCCTCAAAATTAAGCAACTCACCCTAGTGACTGCCATCGAGACCTGTGTCCTGCATGAAAATGCCACCAGCCGGTACTCCCACAGACAGACGGCTGAAACGGCACGGCAAGGTCCCCACGAGGCGGAACGGGTCCAAACAATTGAACACCTCCAAGGCTGCAGCCTGGGTGAATGAGGGCAGCCATTTTGCACGCTTTTAGTGGCCTCCTTCGCTTGTACGCGCCAAACGATGGGATGGTGACGTAGAGGAATGTGATTCGCAGGCACGCACCATGCAGGACCGCACCCCGCATGCGTGGTGGCGCAACGAGCGTACTGACGTCACAATGTGAGGCAACTGTGGCTCCGCCCATTTAAAGTGGCAATGTCCTGCAAAATCGCGACAATGCCTATGATGTGGCAGACTTGGCCACTATGCTGCCTGCTGTCGAGCAGCTCAGCCTGCCAATTCGCATCGCTTCAGCCAGCCTCGCAGGAACGTTCGGGCAATTCAACCCACGTTCATCGAGTCCGATTCCGACTTCCCGCAGGTCAGTGACACCGAGGACCCGAGGGAGCCTTTTCGAGTCGCTGTTATAACAAAGAACAGGCTGTCCCCGAATCAAAACCACCAGCCGCTGTCGGTGCACAGCATTGATCCAGACGACGAGTGGTGTGCCACCCTGACGGTCAACCGATCCCAGATACGATTCCGCCTGGACACTGGTGCTTCCGCCAATCTCCTAGCGTGGTCAGACTTTCAGACCCTTGGGGTTAAACCAAGCATTCTTCCGTCGACCTGCCAACTAGTGGACTACAATGGCAACGTCATTCCTGCTACCGGTTCATGCCAACTCAAAGTGACGCACAACTCGCAAAAAGCCGTCTTTCCCTTCGAGATCGTGGGCTCCTCGAAGGACTCTCTGCTAGGCGCACAGGCATGCAAACTCCTAAACCTCGTTCAACGAGTACACTCTCTCTCTCCAGAGGACACGTCTGCCTTCCAGGATGCGGACTTCAGGGCGCAACTCAATGCCATCATCGACCAGCACCGTGACGTTTTCGAAGGCATGGGCACGCTTCCATACACTTATAAAATCCTGCTCAAATAAGACGCCACGCCTGTGGTTCATGCACCTCGCAGAGTCCCAGCACCTCTCAAGGACCGCCTCAAGCAGCAGCTGCAGGACCTCCAGGACTAAGGAGTGCTCTCCAGAGTGACGGAACCAACCGACTGGGTCAGTTCCATGGTGTGCGTAAAGAAGCCTTCCGGCGAGCTCCGGATCTACATTGACCCAAAGGATCTGAATCGCAACATAATGAGGGAGCATTACCCTATCCCCAAGCGCAAGGAGATCACATGCGAGGTGGCTCGGGCCAACATCTTCACCAAACTTGACGCCTCAAAAGGATTCTGGCAAATTCAACTAGACAGGTCCAGCAGAAAGCTGTGTACTTTTAATACCCCATTTGGCAGATACTGCTACAACAGGATGCCATTTGGGATTAGAAATATTCCACCGGATCATGGAGCAAATGATGGAGGGCATTGAGGGTGTGCGTGTCTATGTTGACGACATCATCATTTGGTCCACCTGCAGGAGCATATCAGTCGCCTCCAGCGCATTTTCAAACGAATACGGGACCAAGGCCTTCGCCTCAACAGAGTCAAATGTTCCTTCGGCCAGACGGAACTCAAGTTCCTAGGGGACCACATCTCCCGGTTGGGTGTGCGGCCGGATGCGGACAAGGTGGCAGCCATCACGGCCATGCAGAAGCCAGCGGATATGAAGGCGGTCCTCCGATTTTTGGGCATGGTCAACTTTCTGGGGAAGTTCATCCCCAACCTCGCCTCCCATACCACAGCTCTCCGGAACCTGGTCAGGAAGACGACAGACTTCCAATGGCTTCCCGCCCACGAGCGCGAATGGGAGGAGCTTAAGACCAAACTTACCACGGCCCTGGTATTGGCATTTTGTGATCCCACGAAGGAAACAAAAATTTCAACGGATGCCAGCCAATCTGGCATTGGGGCAGTGCTCCTGCAACGCGATGAGGCCTCATCATGGGCCCCCGTTGCATATGCCTCACGTGCCATGACCCCCATGGAACAGCGCTATGCGCAGATCGAAAAGGAGTGCCTGGGCCTGTTGACTGGGGTCGACAAATTTCATGATTGCGTGTACAGCCTCCCCCAATTCACTGTTGAGACCGACCATCCCCTGCTGGTCAACATTATACAAAAAGACCTGAATGATATGACCCCTCGCCTCCAGCGCATTCTGCTTAAACTCCAGCGGTACGATTTCCAGCTCCTGTACACCCCGAGCTAGGACCTGATCATAGCCGGAGCTCTGTCCAGGGCAGTCAACACCCCGTGTGACCCAGAGGGGTTCGTTTGCCAGGTTGACGCCCATGTGGCCTTACCGGCCTCCAATCTGCCGGCCATGGATGAACGCCTTATCCACATTCGCCGCAAGACTGCGGCTGACCCCCTACTACAGCATGTCATGCGCCACATGATGGAATGATGGACGGGTGGCTCAAGGGCCAATGCCCGCAGTTCTACAATATCAGAGATGATCTGGCAGTAGTCGATGGTGTCCTCCTGAAGCTGGACCACGTCGTGATCCCACACAGCATGCGCCAGCTCGTTTTGGAACAGCTACACGAGGGCCATCTTGGCGTGGAGAACTGCCGACCGAGGGCCTGAGAGGCTGTGTACTGGCCCGGCATCAATGAGGACATCGCCAACACAGTGCTCAACTGCCCCACCTGTCAGCGGTTCCAGCCGGCCCAACCACGTGAGACCATACAGCCCCACGAGTTGGTCACGTCCCCTTGGTCTAAGGTAGGTGTTGACATGTTCCATGCTCTCGGCAGGGACTATGTTCTGATTGTAGACTATTTTTCTAACTACCCGGAGGTCGTACGCCTGCACAACATTGCATCATCGGCGGTCATCCATGCCTGCAAGGAGACCTTTGCTCGTCACGGCATCCCACTCACTGTGATGTCGGAAAATGGCCCCTGCTTCGCGAGCTAGGAATGGTCTAACTTTGCCAGCAGGTACAACTTTGTGCATGTGACATCCAGTCCCCTGCACCCCCAATCCAATGGCAAAGCGGAAAAGGGCGTCCACATCGTCAAACGGCTCCTCTGCAAGGCTGCCGATGCAGGATCTGACTTCTACCTCGCCTTGCTGGCCTACCGTTCGGCCCCACTCTCCACGGGCCTGTCCCCAGCCCCACTGCTCATGGGTCGCACCCTCAGGACCACGGTGCCGTCCATTCACTTCCCAGAACTCGACCACGTTCCGGTCCTTCAGCTGATGCAACAGTCGCTCGGGCGACTGATCTCCCTGCTCTGGCGCCGGATGACAACGTCCGCATCCATCTTCCGGAGGGTGGCTGGTCTGCAACTGCTGTGGTTCTTCGGCAGGTGTCTCCCCGCTCGTTCCTGGTTCGTCTGCCAGATGGTTCCATTCGCCGCCGCAATCGGCGTGCCCTTCGTCTCGTTCCACGCTCGCTACGTGATCCTCCACCGGTGCCACGCCCTCCTGTTGTCCCCAACCTGGACTATGTGGAGATTCCGAACACTCTGCATCCTCCTCACTCTGCCGTGGCCCAGCCCGTTCCTCAGCCGGTGGCTCCTGACCCACCCTTGAGGCGGTCAACCAGAATTCGTCGGCCACCTCAGAGACTTGACTTATGAGTTTTACAATGTTGGACTCTTTGATCTGTTCTGTTATCCTGTTTCATCGTTCCAGTAGTTTGTATATAATGTTCATTTCGTTGTTGGTGCGAGTCCCTTTTTCTCTGCACCAGGCACCTTCCCGTGTAAATAGATTAGCCTGATGTACACAGTCATGTAAATAACAGTACAAAGTCTTACAACACCAGGTTAAAGTCCAACAGGTTTGTTTCGATGTCACTAGCTTTCGGAGCGCTGCTCCTTCCTCAGGTGAATGAAGAGGTCTGTTCCAGAAACACATATATAGACAAATTCAAAGATGCCAAACAATGCTTGGAATGCGAGTATTAGCAGGTGATTAAATCTTTACAGATCCAGAGATGGGGCAACCCCAGGTTAAAGAGGTGTGAATTGTACCAAGCCAGGACAGTTGGTAGGATTTCGCAGGCCAGATGGAGGGGGATGAATGTAATGCGACATGAATCCCAGGTCCCGGTTGGGGCCGCACTCATGTGTGCGGAACTTGGCTATAAGTTTCTGCTCGGCGATTCTGCGTTGTCGCGCGTCCTGAAGGCCGCCTTGGAGAACGCTTACCTGGAGATCAGAGGCTGAATGCCCTTGACTGCTGAAGTGTTCCCCAACTGGAAGGGAACATTCCTGCCTGGTGATTGTTGCGCGATGTCCGTTCATTCGTTGTCGCAGCGTCTGCATGGTCTCGCCAATGTACCACGCTTCGGGACATCCTTTCCTGCAGCGTATGAGGTAGACAACGTTGGCCGAGTCGCACGAGTATGTACCGCGTACCTGGTAGGTGGTGTTCTCACGTGTAATAGTGGTATCCATGTCGATGATCTGGCACGTCTTGCAGAGATTGCCATGACAGGGTTGTGTGGTGTCGTGGTCACTGTTCTGAAGACTGGGTAGTTTGCTGCAAACAATGGTTCATTTGAGGTTGCGCGGTTGTTTGAAGGCAAGTAGTGGGGGTGTGGGGATGACCTTGGCAAGATGTTCATCGTCATCAATGACGTGTTGAAGGCTGTGAAGAAGATGACGTAGTTTCTCCGCTCCGGGGAAGTACTGGACGACAAAGGGTATTCTGTCGGTTGCGTCCCATGTTTGTCTTCTGAGGAGGTCGGTCCGGTTTTTCGCTGTGGCGCGTTGGAACTGTCGATCGATGAGTCGAGTGCCATATCCCGTTCGTACGAGGGCATCTTTCAACGTCTGTAGATGTCTGTTACGCTCCTCCTCATCTGAGCAGATCCTGTGTATACGGAGCGCTTGTCCATAGGGGATGGCTTCTTTACTGTGTTTAGGGTGGAAGCTGGAGAAGTGGAGCATCATGAGGTTATCCGTAGGTTTGCGGTAAAGCGAAGTGCTGAGGTGACCGTCCTTGATGGAGACGAGTGTGTCCAAGAATGCAACTGATTTTGGAGAGTAGTCCATGGTGAGTCTGATGGTTGGATGGAACTTATTAATGTCATTGTGTAGTCGTTTCAGTGATTCTTCGCCGTGGGTCCAAAGGAAAAAAATGTCATCGATGTATCTGGTGTATAACATCGGTTGAAGGTCCTGTGCGGTGAGTAGGTCCTGTTCAAACTTGTGCATGAAGATGTTGGCGTATTGGGGTGCGAATTTGGTCCCCATGGCTGTTCCGTGCGTCTGGATGAAGAACTTGTTGTCGAAGGCGAAGACGTTGTGATCCAGAATGAAGCGGATGAGTTGCAGAATTGCGTCCAGAATGAAGCGGATGAGTTGCAGAATTGCGTCCAGAATGAAGCGGATGAGTTGCAGAATTGCGTCCAGAATGAAGCGGATGAGTTGCAGAATTGCGTCCAGAACGAAGCGGATGAGTTGCAGAATTGCGTCCAGAATGAAGCGGATGAGTTGCAGAATTGCGCGAGCGTTAGCAGGTGATTAAATCTTTACAGATCCAGAGATGGGGTAACCCCAGATGGGGTAACCCCACGACGGACTTCCTACAGAAACTCAGCACCCATGGACCAGTTGAACCAGGAACATTCCTCGTCACAATGGACGTCTCGGCACTCTACACCAGCATCCTCCATGACGACGGCATTGCTGCAACAGCCTCAGTACTCAACACCGACAACTGCCAATCTCCAGACGCAATTCTGCAACTCATCTGCTTCATTCTGGATCACAACGTCTTCACCTTCGACAACAAGTTCTTCATCCAGACGCACGGAACAGCCATGGGGACCAAATTCGCACCCCAATACGCCAACAACTTCATGCACAAGTTTGAACAGGACCTACTCACCGCACAGGACCTTCAACCGATGTTATACACCAGATACATCGATTACATTTTTTTCCTTTGGACCCACGGCGAAGAATCACTGAAACGACTACACGATGACATTACTAAGTTCCATCCAACCATCAGACTCACCATGGACTACTCTCCAAAATCAGTTGCATTCTTGGACACACTCGTCTCCATCAAGGACGGTCACCTCAGCACTTCGCTTTACCGCAAACCTACGGATAACCTCATGATGCTCCACTTCTCCAGCTTCCACCCTAAACACATTAAAGAAGCCATCCCCTATGGACAAGCGCTCCGTATACACAGGATCTGCTCAGATGAGGAGGAGCGTAACAGACATCTACAGATGTTGAAAGATGCCCTCGTACGAACGGGATATGGCACTCGACTCATCGATCGACAGTTCCAACGCGCCACAGCGAAAAACCGGACCGACCTCCTCAGAAGACAAACATGGGACACAACCGACAGAATACCCTTTGTCGTCCAGTACTTCCCCGGAGCGGAGAAACTACGTCATCTTCTTCACAGCCTTCAACACGTCATTGATGACGATGAACATCTTGCCAAGGTCATCCCCACACCCCCACTACTTGCCTTCAAACAACCGTGCAACCGCAAACGAACCATTGTTTGCAGCAAACTACCCAGTCTTCAGAACAGTGACCACGACACCACACAACCCTGTCATGGCAATCTCTGCACGACGTGCCAGATCATCGACATGGATACCACTATTACACGTGAGAACACCACCCACCAGGTACGCGGTACATACTCGTGCGACTCGGCCAACGTTGTCTACCTCATACGCTGCAGGAAAGGATGTCCCGAAGCGTGGTACATTGGCGAGACCATGCAGACGCTGCGACAACGAATGAACGGACATCGCGCAACAATCACCAGGCAGGAATGTTCCCTTCCAGTCGGGGAACACTTCAGCAGTCAAGGGCATTCAGCCTCTGATCTCCGGGTAAGCGTTCTCCAAGGCGGCCTTCAGGACCCGCGACAACGCAGAATCGCCGAGCAGAAATGTATAGCCAAGTTCCGCACACATGAGTGCGGCCTCAACCGGGAACTGGGATTCATGTCGCATTACATTCATCCCCCACCATCTGGCCTGCGAAATCCTACCAACTGTCCTGGCTTGGTACAATTCACACCTCTTTAACCTGGGATTACCCCATCTCTGGATCTGTAAAGATTTAATCACCTGCTAACGCTCGCATTCCAAGCATTGTTTGGCATCTTTGAATTTGTCTATATATGTGTTTCTGGAACAGACCTCTTCATTCACCTGAGGAAGGAGCAGCACTCCGAAAGCTAGTGACATCGAAACAAACCTGTTGGACTTTAACCTGGTGTTGTAACACTTCGTACTGTGCTCACCCCAGTCCAACGCCGGCATCTCCACATCATGTAAATAACACGCACACACATAGTCAGGTACATTCACTATACGATATTTATTGTCACGCAGGCACATATTCTTTATATAAAAGGGGGAATGTCATAATATACATCAATATATTATGGTGCAGACACACACACACACTGATGGACATGAAGTGGGACCAATCAGCATACACAACACCACAGCCAATCACCAGTGAGAGCACACGCACTATTAAGACAGGGGACAGGAGAGTTCCCGCTCATTCTAGTAGCAGCCAGCTCGGAGCACAGAGATCACAGCCTGCAACACAGACATTCACCATGTGCTGAGTGCATCACCTGGTTAGGACTAAGCAAGGGTCAACAGTTAAAGCTGGTATTGCATTTACCCACAGTTCAAGTATGTTAATATAGTTAACCTTATAATAAAATAGAGTTGCACCATTTCCAGTGTTGGTGACCTGTTTGTGATCCAGAACACCCAACACATCATACTCGACACAACATTCTCTGCGCAATTGTGAATCTCACCGCCGGCATCAGGCAGTGGAAAATTCTAACACCCCCCCCCACAACATGATCTTTGAATCTTTTAGAAGAAAATTAATTTCCATTTATATTGACAAGCATTGACATTTTCAAATTTGGACTCTGAGTAGCACAATTAAAGTAGCTGCCACATTTTCAACATAACAACGACTGCACTTTGAAAGCACTTCATTGGTTGCTAAGTGCTTTGGATCACTCGGGGGGTTGTGCAAGGTGCTATGCAAATTCAAATTCATCTTTCTTTCAAATTCCTGGAATACAAGTGGTCTGGCTTTGTGGTAACCTGCAATCTGATTTTACAAAAGAAGCATGATTTTAAAAGATGCTTCGAATAGAACCTGTTGTGTGAAAATGTTGAATGCCAGCAGGTTCTTCAGAGGAAAGGGTTTATATTTGTTGGACTCGACTTCCTTAACAAAGCATTTATTTTAAACAGCCCATGACACACTGAACCCAATTACATAGCTTTCATTGAGAATTGGAAGTAAGGGCTAAGGACCACATTTCAGAATACAGCCAAGGTTAAAAAGTATCAATGTCTCACCGTGATACCTGTATGTTTTTGACTACATCACTTTCAATCTGGACCAGGCCCAACAGGATGCCGGGGCAACAGGATTCGCCACCATCGCTAGGCATGTCCTTGGCCCAGGGTGTGATTGATGGCAGGCAAATCACCCTTCGAGCACTGGCTCATCAATGGATGTCCTTCCTAAATAGGAAGGGCTTCCACTCCTTGAAGTTGATGTGCGACCACCAGCTGCATATCATGCACATCAGTGCACGATATCCAAGCAACATGCACAACACATGCACGCTGGCACCACTCTGAGGTTCCCGGCTCCTTGGAGGCACTCCCTTGGCTGAGGTGTTGACGATTGGGCGACTAGGATTCCGACTGAGGTCATGGCTGATGACACCAGTATGGAGGCCCCGACCGAGGCAGAGAACCGTTACAATGACACCCATGCAGCAACCAGGAGCATCATCGAGCGGTGCACCGGCTTGCTCAAGATGCACTTCCGATGCCTAGAGTGCTCTGGTGGGTGCTCCAATATAAGCCACAGAGGGTCTCAAGCATCATGGTGTCTGTCGTGTTGGGTGTTCTGATGCACAAATGATCCAACATGGCTGTAGATGGTACAACTCTGTTTTATTGTCTAATCAACAGTAACAACTAACTACTGGCTTGGGTACGTGCTTCACCAGCTAACCTGTGGACCCAGCCCTATCACTATCTTAGTGAGGCACTCAGCACATGGTCTATGTCTGAGTGGGGCGCTGTGAGCTCTGTGCTCTGAGCTATCTCCTGGTAGAATGAGCGGGAACTGTGGTGTTCTCTGTTTTATAGTGCGTGTGCTCTCACTGGTGATTGGCTGCGATGTTATGTGTGTGCTGGTTGGTCCAACTGCCTGTCCATCAGTGTGTGTGTGATTGCACCATGATATGCTGATCTGGATATCATGACATCCCCCCCTTTCACAAAGGATATGTGCCTGCATGATAATAAATAGAAATGTGTACTGAGTGCATCTGAGTAAGTGTGTGCAATATTTACAACATGTACATGAGGCTAAACTATATACAGAGGAAGGTGTCAGGTGCAACAGAACAACAACGTTATACCAATAACAGAACAAATGCAATCAACAAACAACGAGAGAAAACTTCTGGAACAATGAACGACAAGAAAAAACAACAACTCGTTAACAGTACTGTAAAACAATTCAGTGAGTCCAATGTGCTAACAGGCTCATAAGTCAAGTCTCTCAGGTGGGCGACGAATTCAGGTTGACCGCCTCAAGGGTGGGTCAGGATCCACCGGCTGAGGAATGGGCCTGGCCACGGGCGAGCGAGGAAGAGGCAGAGTGGCAGGAAGCTCAGCAAAGTCGACATCAGGGACAACAGGAGGGCGTGGCACCGGTGCATGATCTCGTAGCGAGCACGGAACCAGACGAAGGGCCCGCTGATTACGGCGGCGAATAGAGCCATCAGGCATGCGAACCAGGAACGAGCGGGGAGCCACGTGGCGGAGAACCTCGGCGGTTGCCGACCAGCCACCCTCCGGTAGGTACATGCGGACGTTGTCTCCAGGCGCCAGTGCAGGAAGATCAGTCGCCCAAGTATCATGTGCCACCTTCTGCTGAGCACGCTGTTGTTGCATCCTTTGCAATACTGGAGCATGGTCGAGGTCAGGAACATGAATGGACGGCACAGTGGTCCTGAGGGTGCGACCCATCAACAGCTGGGCTGGCGAGAGGCCCGTGGACAGTGGGGCCGAGCGATAGGCCAGCAGGGCTAAACAGAAGTCAGGTCCGGCATCAGCAGCCTTGCAGAGGAGCTGCTTTACAATGTGGACGCCCTTTTCCGCCTTACCATTCGACTGGACGTCACGTGTGTGAAGTTGTATGAAGTGGCAAAGGAAGACCATTCTTGACTCGCAAAGCAAGGCCCGTTGTCAGACATGACGGTGAGCGGAATTCCATGGCGAGCAAAGGTTTCTTTGCATGCCCGGATGACAGCTGATGACGTTGTGTCGTGCAGGCGAATGACCTCCGGATAACTTGAGAAGTAGTCAATCAGAATAATGTAGTCCCTGCCGAGTGCATGAAAGAGGTCCACGCACACCTTCGACCAGGGGGACGTGACCAACTCATGAGGCTGAAGGGTCTCAGGGGGTTGCGTCGACTGAAACCCCTGGCAGGTGGGGCAATTGAGCACCATGTTGGTGATATCCTCGCTGATGCCCGGCCAGTAAACCGCCTCTCAGGCCCTTCGCCTGCACTTTTCAACTCCGAGATGGCCTTAGTGCAGTTGTTCGAGGACAAGCCGGTGCATGCTGTGTGGGATCACGATCCGGTCCAATTTCAAGAGGACACCATCAATGATGGCCAAGTCGTCCCGGACGTTGTAAAATTGTGGGCACTGCCCCTTGAGCCACCCTTCCATCATGTGGCGCATCACACATTGTAGAAGGGGGTCAGCCGCAGTCTCACGGCGAACGTGGGCCAGACGTGCATCAGTGGCCGGCAGATTGGCCGATGTGAAGGCTACCTGTGCGTCGACCTGACAAACGAACCCCTCCGAGTTGGGCGGTGTGTTGACCGCCCTGGACAGAGCATCTGCAATGATGAGATCCTTCCCCGGGGTATAGACAAGTTGGAAGTCGTACCTCCGGAGCTTGAGCAGAATGCGCTGGAGGCGAGGGGTCATGTCGTTGAGGTCCTTCTGAATGACGCCGACCAGGGGGCGATGGTCGGTCTCCACAGTGAACTGTAGAAGACCATATAGATAGTCGTGGAATTTGTCGATGCCAGTCAACAGGCCGAGGCACTCCTTCTCAATCTGCGCATAGCGCTGTTCTGTGGGGGTCATGGCCCGTGACGCATAGGCGACTGGAGGCCATGATGAGGTGTCGTCCCGTTTCAGGAGTACTGCCCCAATACCGGACTGGCTGTGGTCAGTTGAGATCTTTGTCTCCCGTGTGGTGTCGAAAAACGCCAGTACCGCGGCGGTGGTGAGCTTGACCTTGAGCTCCTCCCATTCACTCTGGTGTGTGGGCAGCCACTGGAATTCTGTTGTCTTTTTGACCAGGTGGCGAAGAGCCGTCGTGTGCGAAGCAAGGTTAGGAATGAACTTCCCCAGGAAGTTGACCATCCCGAGAAAGCGCAGCACTGCCTTCTTGTCTGACGGCTGCTGCATGACTGCGATGGCTGCCACTTTGTCGGCAACCTGCCGCACACCCAATCGGGAGATGTGGTCCCCCAAAAACTTTAGCTCAGTCTGGCCAAAAGAGCCTTTGGCTCAGATAAGGCACAGGCCCTGATCCCGTATCCGTGCAAAGACAGGCTGGGGACGGCTGATGTGCTCCTGCGATGTGGTGGACCATATGATAATGTCATCTACGTAGACGTGTACCCCTTCGATGCCCTCCATCACCTGTTCCATGATGAGATGAAACACCTCGGATGCCGAGATGATGCCGAATGGCATCCTATTGTAGCAGTATCTGCCAGATGGAGTGTTGAAATGCACAGCTTCCTGCTAGACTGATCCAGTTGAATCTGCCAAAAACCCTTTGAGGCATCAAGCTTGGTGAATATTTTTGCCCGAGCCATCTCGCTCGTGATTTCTTCTCGTTTGGGTTTGGGGTAGTGTTCCCTCATAATGCTGTGATTTAAATCTTTTGGGTCGATACAGATCCGAAGCTCGCCGGAGGACTTCTTGACGCACACCATGGAGCTGACCCATGGCGATGGCTCCGTGACGCGGGAAAGCACTCCTTGGTCCTGCAGGTCCTGCAGCTGCTGCTTGAGGCGGTCCTTGAGTGGTTCTGGGACCCTACGAAGTGCGTGAATGACTGGGGTGGCATCCGGTTTGAGCCATATTTTGTACATGTAGGGCAGTGTGTCCATGCCCTCGAAAACCTCCTGGTTGTGCGCAAGGAGTGAGTGGAGTTGCGCCCTAAAGTCTGCACCTGGGAAATCGGACGTGCCTTCTGGAGACAGAGTGTGTACCCGCTGAACGAGGTGGAGGATCTTGCACGCCTGTGCGCCTAACAGAGAGTCCTTCGAGGATCCTACGATTTTAAATGATAATGTGGCTTTGTGTGAGTTGTGTGTAACCTCGAGCTGGCAGGACCCCGTGGCCGGGATGACATTTCCATTGTAGTCAACCAGCTGACAGTGGGATGGCAGAATCGGTGGTTTAACCTTCAAGGTCTGGAAGGCTGACCATGCGAGGAGATTGGCGGAGGCACCAGTGTCCAGGCGAAATGTGATTTGGGATCGGTTGACCGTTAGGGTGGCACACCACTCATCGCCCGGATCAATGCTGTGCACTGGCAGCGGCTGGTGGTTCCGACTTGGGGACATCCGGTTCTTGTGGATTGCCGCAACGCGGAAGGGCTCCCTGTCTTCGGTATCGCTGGTCTGCATACTATCTGGATATGACTCAGTGAAGGTGGGCTGAATCGCCTGCACGTCCCTGCGAGGCTGGTGGAATTGTTGGGAGTTGGCAGGTTGAGCTGCTCGACAACAGGCAGCATAGTGGCCCATCCTGCCACATCGTAGGCATTGTCACGCTTTGGCCGGACATTGCCGCTTTAAGTGGGTGGAGCCACAGTTGCCGCACGTCATGGCGTCATGGCGTTCGTTGCGCCACCGCGCATGTGCGGTGCTGTCCTGTGTAGAGCGCGCCAGCGCATCACGGTCCTCTTTTGGCGCGTACAAGCGCGGGAGGCCTCGGAAAGCGCGCAAAATGGCCACCCTAGTCCGGGCCGCGGGCCGGGAGGTACTCGATCGACTGGACCAGCTCCGCCTCGTGGGGCCCGTGCTGTGCCGTTTCGGCCGCCTGGATTTGTGAGTACCGGCTGGTCGCGTTCTCATGGAGGACGCAGGTCTCGATGGCAGTCGCTAGGGTGAGTCATTTTATTTTAAGGAGCTGCTGGCGTAGGGTGTCCGCGATGACCCCAAAAATTATCTGATCCCGTATCATGGAGTCGGAGGTGGCCCCATAGCCGCAGGCCTGCGCGAGGATACGGAGGTGTGTTAAGTAAGATTGGAAAGGCTCATCCTTTCCCTGCAGGCGCTGCTGGAAGAGATACCTCTCGAAGCTCTTAGTGACTTCCACGCTGAAGTGTTCATCGAACTTCAGAAGCACCGTCTTATATTTTGTTTTGTCCTCGCCTTCCGCGAATGCCAGGGAGTTATAGATGTGGATGGCCTGTTGCCCCGCCGCAGAGAGGAGGAGGGCAATCTTCCTTGTGTCTGATGCATTGTCCCTGTCTGTGGCTTCGATAAAGAGCTGGAAGCGCTGTTTAAACAACTTCCAGTTTGCGCCGAGATTACCAGCGATTCGGAGCGGCTGCGGTGGGCTGATGTTTTCCATGGAGCAAGATGGCGTATTTCTGAAAGGGTGCAGGTTGGTCTCACAGTCGCTGGTTTGCGTCCACTACTGGTACCATGTCTTGTTGGGTGTTCTGATGCACAAATGATCCAACACGGCTGTAGATGGTACAACTCTGTTTTATTGTCTAATCAACGGTAACAACTAACTGCTGGCTTGGGTACGTGCTTCACCAGCTAACCCGTGGACCCAGCCCTATCACTATTTTAGTGAGGCACTCAGCACATGGTCTATGTCTGAGTGGTGCGCTGTGAGCTCTGTGCTCTGAGCTATCTCCTGCTGGAATGAGCGGGAACTGTGGTGTTCCCTGTTTTATAGTGCGTGTGCTCTCACTGGTGATTGGCTGCGATGTTATGTGTGTGCTGGTTGGTCCAACTACCTGTCCATCAGTGTGTGTGTGATTGCACCATGATATGCTGATGTGGATATCATGACAGTGTCCTGCTGTGTCCTTCATAACATCGCGCAGCAGAGGGGCTATATATTGGAGCAGACCTAATCTGACGAGGAGAATGAGGAGGGTGTCCAGGCATGGAGCCTGGGCTGGCACTACAGGCTGCCAAACGTGTGCTCCAGGGCCACCACATACAGGACAATAGTGTCACCTCTCGATTTACCGACTAGGAGGCCAGACCACCTGCAACTCCGCCCTTCAGTCCAACCTCTCCCCCAACACCCCCCCACCCAACTTCAATACTCCCCCACAGAATTTCACTTCACCTGAACCTCTCACCTTTTCCTGTCTCTTAGTCCTTCACTCCACCTTCCCCTAGCCTTCCACTCCTTCCCTCTACCATAGCTCCCTACTCCCCCCTCCAAGGCTCACACCAGCATCACCACAGGGCCTTGGCCCTGGGTTGGCAGTATCAGCAAGTCTTGTCCACAGGATGGAGGATGGTGATGTCTCATTGTGAGATGAATTCTGGTACTCCTCATCTTTTGACAGTGTCTGACTCCAGCCTTTAGGATCACATCCACTGTCCGGCCGGGTGATCCCTGTATGTGTACTGGTCCATCCTTCTCACGGGCCCATATTCTGGAAGGGGTGGGGGGAGTTGCAGGGGATGGTGGTGCTGTCATATACGGCAGGCTCACACTGCTGCCCCTGTGCCCTGCCACTTCTCGGTCAGGGTGTCACCATGTGAGACGTCCATATGTCATGGGTGCCGTGCCCCACCCCAACCTCTACACTGCCCCCCCCACCCGGCAAATGCACAACACCCAGCCCCAGTCCATCCTTCGCGCCCATCAGGCAGAGGTTAGAGGTCGGTCAAACGAGTGGTGCGAAAGTGCTTAACGGTGACTATGTAAAACTGTTACCCCCTAAAACCCGACTTTCATCCAACTGCTACACCAGTGCAAACTTAAGTATCATCTATCTTCCTTATTTTACATGGCCTACAGCTCCTTCCATGTGTTACCCGAGACAGCTCATCAGACGTGGAAGGCGGCCTGTTGCATGTCTCACCCTTTGCCCTGTTATGCCCTTGACGTCCGTCAGCTGGAGCGCCTGGACCGGGATAGCCCAGCCAACCTTCGGGTGTGAAAGGTGATGACATATCACCCTGCTCTGCCCGCTGCCCATGAGATGTGCCAGTGTCAGGTGGTGGGGATTTGGAAGCACTGAGGTGTTCCAGCACCTCCACTGCGGGAGGCACCGGGATGGACCCCATCACTTCGTCCTCCCTCGGGTTGTTCGCTGGTCCCCGGGCTGCTCCTTGGGATGGAGGTGAAGCCACAGTGAGCTCCGGAGGCTCCACCGCCACCTCATGCTGCCAGTCCTGGAGGTCTGCCCTTGTCTGAGTCATGGTCTCGATGCCCTCAACCATGGCGCGCTGAGACTGGGGCATGACCCTTGGCAAGTGAGACATGTCCTTGACTGCCTCGGTCATGTCCCTCTGTGCCTGTGACAAGTCCCTCTGGACTGGCCAAGGTCAGTCAGCGCCTGGCTAATGCTCGCAATGCCCTCAGCCATGACCCTTTGTGAATGGGCCAAGCTCTGGAGCACCACAGCATTTGTCCATGTTGGGAGCATGTCCGCTGTGATTAGGATCTCCTGTCCTGTACCTCAGCCATGGGCAGCACAATGTGCCCCAAGCCTTGGACATTCTGACCAATTGCTCTGTCTTCTTGCCCCAGGCCTTCCACCATGTATGCCACCCTTTCAGTGTCGGCACCATCTCCTGCGCCTGAAAGTAGTTGGACTCCTCCACCTGCACCTACAGGTATGGGAAAATCCCTGACACCCTCTCCTGTAAATGCTGGCTCTGTGTCAGTATTTGGACCAGTAGTAGGATCATATTTTCCAGAAGCGTAATACCTAGACGACAACTAATTCCTGGGATCAGGCTGCCCTCCGACCGTCCGCTCCCGCGGGTGTCCCTATCTCCGCCAGCAGCACGTGCGAAGTTCGCACCAGAAGATGACCCAGAAGCATCTTCACTAAAATGCCTCACCGAGGTGATAGTCTCTGCGATTGTGGATGGTGCAGGTTATAACTGAAATGTCGGTATCTTCCCCAAAGTAGTGCTCCGGAATGTGCTGGGGATCTGGCTGGGGGGCAGCGACCCCGGACGGACCGGTGTCATCTGATGGTGGCCCGTAAAGACAGAAATCCTAGGGTGAGGCCTTGGGAAGGACTGGTCTGTGGGAAAGGGGTGACTCACTTGCTGTAGATACATTTGAGTAACATTGGGCGCTCACTTGCATGTCATCCTCTATCGCAGCTACTGCCCTCTCCTCAGCTTCCTCCGTGAGTTAGAGGGCCCTTTCCTTGGCGGGGTCTGAAACCGCATGTCTGCGATTCCCCCTCCTGTCTTCTGGTGCTAACGCCTATTATGGCCCGCCTTAGGCCTGGGGACACAGAAAGGACATACTGAGATGCTCGGAGGTAGGTTCCATGGTGGGGTCAATAGCTGGTGGCATGTGTGTGCAAGACCTCTGGCCAAAGAGGGCAATACATGTATTGGGTTTTGGTGGAGGATGAGTTGTAAGCCAGCTGCAAGTGGGTAGAGTGATATTGGGCTCTAGGTTATTGGTGGCTGATGTGAGGAATGACGGACGGGAGAGATGCCAGGGGCACAGTGGTTGTGACTCACTCGAGATGCCCTCAGGAGGTTGTTCATCTTCTTGCAGCATTGTGTGCCGGTCCTCCTGGAGAGGTTGGCAGCACTGACAGCCTCTGCCACCTCTTCCCAGATGCTGTTGAGTAGGGCAGGTTTGAGTCTCCACCCCACCCTGCAGAAAAGGGTGCCCTTCCTCTCCTCAATGGTATCCAGCATTCGGACAATCTCAGATTCCCTTGCGGGAGAGAGTGGTCTCCTGGCAGTCATCTCCTTGGCTGGAATGAGGGTACGTGCTGAGTGGAGCGTTGATAAGCAGCTCCAGCTTGTCAGGCAAATCCTGGCCTCAGCAAATCAGAAGCCAGTGAGGCTCGGAAATGCTTGAGTTTCACACGGGCAGAGTGGCCTGTTTGCATCAGCTGAATTCTGACTGCATAGCACTCCCAGCGGATACTTGTCTTCACTTGAACAGCTAGGGTCTCTTGCTGAGGTACACCTTCAAGTTAGGGTGAGCACACGGACGTATGCAAATTTCCCCCGCAACAGCCAATCAGCAGCTCTGCTCTACTGCCCTCTGCTGGATGCTTGTCTTCACTTGAACAGCTAGGGTCTCTTGCTGAGGTACACCTTCAAGTTAGGATGAGCACATGGACGTATGCACATTTCCCCCGCAACAGCCAATCAGCAGCTCCGCTCTACTGCCCTCTGCTGGATGCTTGTCTTCACTTGAACAGCTAGGGTCTCTTGCTGCGGTACACCTTCAAGTTAGGGTGAGCACACGGACGTATACAAATTTCCCCCGCAACAGTCAATCAGCAGCTCTGCACTACTGCCCTCTGCTGGATGCTTGTCTTCACTTGAGCAGCTAGGGTCTCTTGCTGAGGTACACCTTCAAGTTAGGGTGAGCACATGGATGTATGCAAATTTCCCCCGCAACAGCCAATCAGCATCTCTGCTCTACTGCCCTCTGCTGTTTACGACCGAATAAGGGCGGTGCCTGTTTTTGGATGCTCCGCCCCTTCCATAATGGCATCATCGAGCAGTACACCGCACACCATCGGGATGACCTCAGGACGATACTTGAAGGCACTTCCCCGATGCTCCGCCCCCGATGGCCCGAGTTTCCGACCGCACAGTATACCTGTGCTCTCAGTTTTCGTGAACCTGGCCTGGTTGCTGCAGACTGTGTCCAGCGCTGCCACAGTCGGGAAGGGGCCGTGCTGCTGGCCGGGTGGGCTACGGGGAGCGCTGGGGGGACTGGTGGGGTGTGGCCAGGAGATGGCCAGGAGGTGACCAGTGGGGCATTATCTGGTAAGTTAGGTCCACACGCGGCCGCAGCCATGTTGTACGGTGCGACCGCTGCAGGTCGTGGCCATGCGCATGCGAGGCTATGTACCCGGCAATTCTCCAGGCGTTTATACCAGGAAGGCCAAGCATTTTATGTGGTGCGGCTGCCAGCCCCTCACCGGTCAGTGAATCAGTGCTGGGACCTTGCCGATTTTCCGTTATATGACCAGACACTTCCTCAGGACATAGCCTCAAAATCGGAGAATCCTGCCTATTGTCTCCCAAACGATAGAATCACTGGATGGGATTCTCCGTCCCGCCGCACCCGTTTTCCGGTGCAGAGCGATCCCACCGGCAGCAGGATCCTCCGACCCGGCAGCCGGCTAATGGAGTTTCCCATTGTGGCCAGCCCCACGCCATCGGGAAATCCACGGGCATGAGTGCACTGATGGCGAAGCAGAGGATCTCGCTGGCGGAGAATCCCGCTCACTAGAACAGATGTTGCGGTTTCAAAAGTTATTTAGATAATACTATTTGTGAATCTGTAAAAACAAATCGAAAAGGCAAGTTAAAGCAATCAGGAATGAAAGGGAAATAGAATTTAGTGGAAAATGATGAATTTCCCTTGGCCCTGAGGAATAATGACTTTTACAGAAACTGTGCTTTACTGCGTGGGAAAGGCAGAGAGTGAGAGAGAGAGGGTGTGCATATGTTTGGAAAATGGTACAAAATGTAATCAATTTCATTTTTTAATGTTCGCATTCATTATTAAAATGTAGCTGTCTATTTGTATTGTGTTTGATTAATAACTGCAGTCAGAATAGCTAGCACAGAAGCAGCAGGGCAGTTACCATTGTATTAACCCCCAGCACACTTCATGAATAAGTTACTCGTGAGTTAACATTAAAACACTTACGTTTCCATGTCTGTCTTTGAGTGCAGTTTAAATCCACAAACCACAACTCAGTGGTCGGTGCAGGTCCCAATGTTATGAGCTAAAAACAAAACCAGTTGGAAGAGGGTAACAGAAATGTATCTGAATCTGTCAATTGGCTAATGATCACATTGCTGTGATCCTAGCGTCGCTGAACAAAACCTGGAAGGACACATGCTGAATGGTACAAGCAAAAGATAATCACTGTAGGCATCGCCAAACTCTTCAGTCGGCAGTGTATGCATTGCTCTAGCTTACTAAAAGGATCACATTCACAGTGAAGAAGGCACCGGAGACAGGGCAAATGGATACAGCCATTTTATGCCACAGAAAGTTCTAAGCCTGTCAAGATTGGTGGGCAACTCTTCCCACTGGGTGTTGGGCCAATTGAGGAATTTGCTCCTACTTTTTTTACAGTGAAGCAATCCAAACTTAACTGAAACCGTCAATCATAAATATACAAAAGGTCAATGGTAAAACTATCAGCGTCCAAGTCAATATTTCCAGTCCAGAATCATCACTGGCTACATGACTAACATTTATAACTGATTATCACCCAATCCCTAGGTCAGCATTGGAAAATAATGCCACCAGCCTGGTGCGTTGGGCAGCACGGAAGCACAAATGGGTAGCACTGTGGCTTCACAGCGCCAGGGTCCCAGGTTCGATTCCCCGCTGGGTCACTGTCTGTGCGGAGTCTGCACGTTCTCCCCGTGTCTGCGTGAGTTCCCTCCGGGTGCTCCGGTTTCCTCCCACAATCCAAAGACGTGCAGGTTAGGTGGATTGGCCATGCTAAATTGCCCTTAGTGTCCAAAAAGGTTAGGAGGGGTTATTGGTTTACGGGGATAGGGTGGAAGTGAGGGCTTAAGTGGGTCGGTGCAGACTTAAAGGCCTCCTTCTGCACTGTATGTTCTATGTACTAACCTCCAGTAAAGAACCTGGAATGTTATGAAAAAATAAGAGAAAACGTTTAAAAACTAAAACATGTTATGGACCAGGTATATATTTTTTTTACAAAACTGCACTGTTTAAAAAGTGTGATTAAAATACAGTTAAAACTATTGTAAAACATGGAGATAAGGAGAAATGAATGAAGCGACAGGTGACCACAGGAATATGGAGTAAAATCATCTGTTGCAATGAGGGTCTGGCCTGCCGGCTGTCTGGAGACTCACGCTGCCTCTTCTTTGGAGGGCCTACTGGACCTTATGCCAATCAGGCAGATCCGTGGCCAACAGCCCCAGAAGGTAAAAACAGCAAAACGGGGAAATAGGAATACTGGATTGAACTGGTCTTGTCGACTTTAAAAATGGAACACCAGTAAAACGGGGAAATTATAATACTGGTCCGTAATAATTTCAGGAGGCGCAGGCTAAAAGGCAAAACAGGTTTATTCTCAAACATAAATGAAGCCTCAGATGCTTCATACAAAACAAATATCCCAGCCCGGGCCTATTAGGAACTACCAGTCCAGGTAAGAGGGGGTGGCAGTCCTGTCTGCCTTAAGCTGCCTGCCAATCAGATGGCGGCAGCTCCACAGAGGAGTCAGGGCCCAGGAGAAGGGTAAGTAATGTGGGGGAGGGGTTCTCAAATTTGGGCTCACAGAAAGAGAAATACAGGTGGGTCAGAAGCAAAGGGGTGCTGCTGGTTGTCAATGGCCATATCTCTGCGTTCAGTCATGCACAGAACAGTGCAGATCAATGGATCCTTCCCCCACAGGCTGACAGGCAGCCCACACAATTTAACCACTCATGCTGGCCACTTGTTGGCAGGTCCATCTGAAGCTGGGAAAACTGCAGCCGAGGCAGGAAGGGACCCTTAATTTGGTTATCAATTGGCCACTTAGGGGTCTCAAGTGGAGGCAGGGCAGGAATGTCGACCATGGGCCTTCCTGCCCACACCTTGCTTCCAGAGGAGGGGGACAGCATTGATTATCGGTCCTGTTGCCCAATCCACCAAATTTTCAAGACCTCATGCCTCCTTCGGGAGTGGAAGGTTCAATCCACAGCGTCTCAAGCATTCTTTACTGCCATTTTAAGGAATTTATTTCAGTAATTATGAGGGTCCAAGTTTCAGTGACATTATCCCTCCTTTCTTTATTTTTTTGAACTTTGGGCCTGTTTAGACTCACACATCTGAACTGAAAACTGACTGGCCAGCTTATCACCAGTGGATGAAACCCTGAGCAAACAGGAAGAGATTTTTCATAAACTGGCTTGATTAAATGGAAGTCAATAAGAACATAGTAAAAGAAATAGAAAAATGACCCTGTCAATTCCTCTATTAAATCGAGTCATGAATGGGTGGTGAGAGATTGCCAGGTACAATGAAAACGGCTAAGGTGAAAGATATTAAAGATGCTACATTGGAGGAATTGAGCCCATTCTGATAATGCCATTCCAAGGAGATTATTAAAAAATAAACTGTTGAAGATGAAAACGATAAAGAGCTGAATCTATGGACATTGTCGGGGGAAATCATGAATTAGGCCACCGGGGGTGGGGGGGTGGGGGGGGGGGGGGGGGGGGGGGAGAATAATTCAGCTTGCTTTGTCGTGACATTGTAAAATTGGTTTTTGAAGATTTTCTCTCTGTGATATTTCCAGCAAAATCCAGACACATACTTTTAGAATCTGGAACTCGGAAAGTGAAAGTCCTCAGAGACCTATTTACGATATTGCGGGGTATAGTGGGTAAACCCGCCAGTCATAACTCGGATTTTCACTGGGAAAGGACTAGGGTTTGGAGAATTGGCGCCACATTCTTCTATCACTATCAACGCTGCAAAACTGATGCCTTTACTCTGGGAGATTATCTGGCTACAGTTTGAAGGGGGGTGGGGGATGATGCCAGACTATAGGCGGGAGCATGCAAGCTTGCCTTCCTGCTCCCGAAAGCTTTGATGTGCTATAATTGGATTTGATCCAGTTCCCTCAGAAAGTGTAGATTTCATTTGTGCTGAAGATCCAGTGCTCTGCTGCCCGACAGTGTCAATAGGTTGTGGATGGAGAGATCACAATTTGCTTCAACAGCATCATACTTGCTGTTCTGGGTCCAGAACATGCCGTCTGTTAAATGTTGGGTGTGTGGTAGTCACCACTGATTGTATAATAGTTGTTATTAGAGGTAATACGGTAAGGCTCCTGTACTACAGGTACGGGGGTAGATCCCTGCCTGCTGGCTCCACCCAGTAAGCAGAGTATAAATGTGTGTGCACACCGAGCTGTTCCCATTCTGGCAGCAGCTGCAGGAGGCCACACATCTCTGCTTAATAAAGCCTCGATTACTCTCTACTCTCGTCTCGTCGTGATTGATAGTGCATCAATTTATTAAGCAGAGATATTACAGCGATGGAACTACGCATCAAGCCAGCTGCACCCGCAAGCAGCCAACGCCAGGTCGGCCTTCGACCACCGGCTAGCTTGCTTTGAAAGCTACTTCGGATCAGCGACTGAACAACCCTCGGACGCACAGAAGCTCCAGATCCTGTACTCACGGGTGAGCTCCGAGATTTTTTCCCTTATCTGGGATGTGCCCACTTACCCTGAAGCTATGGAGCTTCTGAAAGGACACTGTATCCGCCCGATCGACAAACTCTACGCCAGGCACCTCCTGTCCATGAGGCAGCAACACCCCGGTGAGTCAATAGCCGATTTCTGGCGTGCCCTGCACTTCCTGGCGAGGAACTGCGATTGCCAGGCAATTTCGGCCACTGAACATACAGAACTCTGAATCAGGGACGCTTTTGTTACGGGCATGGGGTCGGCTTACATCCGCCAGCACCTATTAGAAGGGGGTACGCTCGAACTCGCGGCGACCAGGCAACTCGCGTTCTCGCTAACGGTAGCCTCCCGTAACGTACAGTCGTACGCCTCCGACCCACGGCGCCCTCATGGACATCGTAGGCCTCACTAGCGGACGCCCCCAGCCAACCCCAAGCCTGCACCCCGCGGCAGCCAGCCAACCCCGGGGGGCCCAAATGTTATTGTTGCGGGCAAGCAAAGCACCCCCGGCAGTGCTGCCCGGCACGGAGTGCAATCTGCAAGACCTGCGGGAAGAAGGGACATTTCGCTGCTGTGTGCCAGGCCCGGTCAATCGCTACTGTATCTAGGCCCAGTGTTCCTGAACCCCCCATGTGCAACCAGTGGGCGTCGCCATTTACGTCCCCGCAGACCATGTCCGGCCGTGGGTGCCGCCATCTTCATCCCAGCAGACCAATTGCGGCCCGTGGGCGCCGTCATCTTTAACGCCGTCCGCCACGTGCACCCTGGGGGCGCCGCCATCTTCAGCGCTATTTTGGACGGCGCCTCAAGACCTTTGCTCGTCGGGCACTTCATCTGGCCATTCATCACCTGCCACCGCCGCCGGCCAGCCCGGGGCCTACCTACACCAGCCGCAGCTCGCCTCCATCACGCTCGACCAGTCCCGGCCGCACAACCTCGCAACCGCGACAACGACGGTGAAAGTCGATGGGCACAAGACATCTTGCCTTCTCAACTCCGGGAGCACGGAGAGCTTCATCCACCCTGATACGGTAAGGTGCTGCTCCCTTGCGGCACACCCCGTTACCCAAAGAATCTCACTGGCCTCCGTATCCCACTCCATGGAGATCCGGTGGTACTGCATCGCCACCCTCACCGTCCAGGGCGTAGAGTTCAGCAACTTCCAGCTCTACGTCCTCCCCAACCTTTGCGCTGCCCTGTTACTCGGTCTGGACTTCCAGTGCAACCTCCAAAGTCTAACTCTAAAATTCGGAGGACCCCTACCACCGCTCACCGTTTGCGACCTCCCGACCCTTAAGGTCGACCTACCTTCCCTGTTTGCAAACCTCACCCCGGATTGCAAATCCGTCGCCACCAGGCGCAGACGGGACAGTGCCCAGGACAGGACATTCATCAGGTCGGAGGTCCAGCTGCTGCTGCGGGAAGGCATCATTGAGGCCAGCAACAGCCCCTGGAGAGCCCAAGTGGTAGTAGTAAAGACTGGGGAGAGACACAGGATGGTCATGGACTACAGTCAAACCATCAATAGGTACACGCAGCTTGACGCGTACCCTCTCCCACGCATATCTGATATGGTCAATCAGATTGCACAGTACCAGGTCTTCTCCACAGTGGACCTGAAATCTGCCTACCACCAGCTCCCCATCCGCAAGGCGGACCGCCCATACACTGCGTTCGAAGCAGACGGCCGCCTTTACCACTTCCCAAGGGTTCCTTTCGGCGTCACTAACAGGGTCTCGGTCTTCCAACGTGAGATGGACCGAATGGTTGACCGGTACGGGCTGCGGGCCACCTTCCCGTACCTAGAAAATGTCACCATCTGCGGCCACGACCAGCAGGACAACGACGCTAACCTCTTCAAATTTCTCCACACCGCTAAACTCCTTAACCTCACGTACAATAAGGAGAGGTGTGTGTTCCGCACCAACCGCTTAGCCATCCTTGGCTATGTTGTGGAAAATGGAGTTCGAGGGCCCGACCCCGACCGCATGCGCCCCCTAATGGAACTCCCCCTCCCCCACTGCCCCAAGGCCCTCAAACGATGCCGGGGGGTTTTGTCCTCTTATGCCCAGTGGGTCCCTAACTATGCGGACAAGGCCCACCCACTCATCCACTCCACAGTTTTTCCCCTGGAGGCTGAGGCCCGCCAGGCCTTTAACCGCATCAAGGCAGACATCGCCAAGGCCACGATGCACGCGGTCGACGAGACCCTCCCCTTTCAGGTTGAGAGCGATGCATCGGACGTTGCTCTGGCCGCCACTCTCAACCAGGCCGGCAGGCCCGTGGCATTCTTTTCCCGCATCCTCCATGCCTCCGAAATTCGGCACTCCTCTGTCGAAAAGGAGGCCCAAGCCATTGTAGAAGCTGTGCGGCATTGGAGGTATTACCTGGCCAGCAGGAGATTCACTCTCCTCACTTGCCTTCATGTTCAATAACACACAGCGGGGCAAGATCAAAAATTATAAAATCTTGAGGTGGAGGATCGAGCTCTCCACCTACAATTATGAGATTTTGTATCGCCCCGGGCAGCTCAATGAGCTCCACGATGCCCTATCCCGAGGTACATGTGCCAGCGCACAAGTGAACCGAATTTGGGCCCTATACGATGGTCTCTGTCACCCAGGGGTCACCCGGTTCTTTCACTTCATAGAGGCCCGCAACCTGCCCTACTCCATTGCGAAGGTCAGGGCTGTCACTAGAGACTGCCAGGTCTGCGCGGAGTGCAAACCGCACCTTTACCGGCCAGACCGAGCGCACCTGGTGAAGGCCTCCCGCCCCTTTGAACGGCTCAGCATGGACTTCAAAGGGCCCCTCCCCTCCACCGACCGAAACACGTACTTCCTGAACGTGGTCGATGAATACTCCCGATTCCCTTTCGCCATCCCATGCCCCGATATGACGTCTGCCACGGTCATTAAAGCCCTCAATAGCATCTTCACTCTGTTCGGTTTCCCCGCTTCCGTTCACAGCGACCGGGAATCCTCCTTTATGAATGATGAGCTGCGTCAGTTCCTGCTCGGCAAAGGCATTGCCTCGAGCAGGACGACCAGCTACAACCGCCGGGGAAACGGGCAGGTGGAGAGGGGGAATGGGACGGTCTGGAAGGCCGTCCTGCTGGCCCTGCGGTCTAAAAACATCCCAGTCTCCCGCTGGCAGGAGATCCTCCTCACTCCATTCGATCGCTACTCTACATTGCGACTTATGAAACCCCCCATGAACGTCTCCTTGCCTTCCCTAGGAAGTCCACCTCCGGGGTTTTGCTCCCAACGTGGCTGGCAGCTCCAGGACCCGTTCTCCTCCGCAAACACGTGCGGATCCACAAGGCGACCCGTTGGTCGAAAGGGTACAACTGCTACACGCGAACCCGCAATACGCGTACGTGGCATACCCCGACGGCAGCCAGGACACAGTCTCCCTCCGGGACCTGGCACCAGCTGGATCCCCACCCACGGCCCACCACCCGACCCCCCCCCCCCCTTCCGATTGCCCCGGCGCCACTCATCCTCCCCCCAGCGCACCTCACTACAGCCCCCACCCTAGGACGATCCGTCCTCCCACTGGTTCCACCTGGGGATGAAGATGAGAACAACACGCTCCCGGAGTCACAGGTGACCAAGCCGGCACCTGCATCACCACCGGGACCGAAGCACTCACAGTGGAGAATCAAGGCACCCGACCGGCTGAATTTGGAAATTTTTATCAGACTGTAAACTTAAAATTTTCACAAACCTGTTTTATTTATTCCACCACCCCCACTGGACTCTTTTTTAACAGGGGGTGAATGTGGTAGTCACCACTGATTGTATAATAGTGTTATTAGAGGTAATACGGTAAGGCTCCTGTACTACAGGTACGGGGGTAGATTCCTGCCTGCTGGCTCCGCCCAGTAGGCAGAGTATAAATGTGTGTGCACACCGAGCTGCTCCCATTCTGGTAGCAGCTGCAAGAGGCCACACATCTCTGCTTAATAAAGCCTCGATTACTCTTTACTCTCGTCTTGTTGTAATTGATAGTGCATCAGGATGTTAAAAGACAAAATGAGTGCCCCAGGTGTCAGTAACAGTAATGGTTGAGAAGGCTGATGCATGAGATGGCAGTGTCTAATCAGGTGGGTGAGTATTGATGGGCATCATTTAAAACACTGCTCTTGGTGCTGAGGGCACCAAGAAGACAATATAATGGGATAATAAATCAACAAAGTCGTTATTGAGAGAAGTTAACATCATTTTAAATCTTCCAATTATATTAATGTCAATTGCAAGTTTGTGAGAGGGTGCGGAAGGTGGATGGAAGCTACATACGACGATCGGAATGTTTAAAATGGAGGAAGAAACACTTTAGTGACCATTTTTCTGACCATTGCCCCAAGGGAACAGGGTGCGATTGTCAACGAAATGGGGTGGAGATCTATTGCAGCAGGTTTCCACCCTCTTTACATTGCCATACTTAGGGTTACTGGGTTGAAGGGGCAGTCAGATATATTCCTGGAGAGAGACGGAATTGCAGGATGTGGAAGCACAGTTGGGCCTTTGTAGTCTTCCCAGCTGGTTCCAGCAATGGCCATTTTGCAACTGAACAGGTGGAGAGTTCAAATCCAGTGACTTTGTCACATAATCTAGGCTGACCCTTCAGTGCATTATTGAGACGTCGCTGCATTGTTGTTCTGAAGAAGAGGCACATTGGACTCGAAACATTAACTCTGTGTCATTCTCCACAGATGTTGCCAGGCCCACTGAGCTTTTCCAGCATTTTCTGTTTTTATTTCAGAAGTGCAGTATCTGAAACATTTTGTTTTTATTATCCCGCTTGGCTGGAGGTTCAGATGAGTTTCTCTAATATAAAAGGACTCCATGCCACAATTTGAAAAAGAGCAACGGGAGCAAAATGAGCTAACAGGCGCTTGTATCTAGCCGTGATCGATCTCACTGTCACTTGTCAAGCGGCCTTCAGACAGCAAGTAAAGCAGCAGCAGCTTAGAACAGAATGAGTCAAAAATGATGTTCTTCGTGGTCCAAATATTAATGATTCTAGGGAAAGGTGAGTGAACATGGAAGAGTTCCATTATCTTATGGCAGGGATATATTATGGGCTTAGACTCTGTACTTTTTTCACCAGTGCAAATAGGTCAAGGGGTGAGTCATGAGGGAGGCAGTGGTATTGTCACTGGATTAATAATTCAGAGACCCAGGGTAATGCTCTGGGGACCTGGGTTCGAATCCCAGATTTTAAAATTTGAATTTAATAAAAAATCTGGAATTAAAAGTCTAATGATGACCATGTGCCATTGTTGATTGTTTTTAAACCCCATCTGGTTCACTAATGTCCTTCCCTGGTCTCGCCTACATGTGACTCCAGGCCCACAGCAATGTGTATAACTCTTAAATGCCCTCAGTAATGGGCAATAAATGCTGGCCCAGCCAGCGATGCCCACACTAGGCAGCACGGTAGCACAGTCATTAGCACTATGACTTCAGAGCGCCAGGGACCCGGGTTCAATTCCCGGCTTGGGTCACTGTCTGTGCGGAGTCTGCACGTTCTCCCCGTGTCTGCGTGGGTTTCCTCCGGGTGCTCCGGTTTCCTCCCACAAGTCCCGAAAGACGTGCTGTTAGGTAATTTGGACATTCTGAATTCTCCCTCTGTGTACCCGAACAGGTGCCAGATGTGGCGACTGGGGGATTTTCATAGTAACTTAATTGCAGTGTTAATGTCTACTTGTGACAATAAAGATTATTATTATCCCATGAACAAATAAAGAAAAATACTGAACAAAAGCTGAATCACAGCTTTACAGAAAAAGTCATGAGGGAGAATGATGCCAATATTTACAATGCTTGGAAGTCAAAGGATGTTGTTTTATGAATTCCAGGACAAACTCACAAACCACAAACAAGATTGGAGTTTAGAGGGAGAATTATTCTGCACAATAGTAGATATCTGGGGTTGGATTCTGCGCCCGCCACGCCACATTTCTACCCTGTCCCGCTGGCGGGATTCTCCATTACGCCGAACAGTCAATGGGGTTTCCCATTGTGGGGCAGCCCCACTCCGCCGGCAAAATGGAGAATCACGCCGGCGGAGAATCCAGCCCCCAATTAGAATGAATGCTCCCTGCACAGAGACTCGCCTTTCTAGAATCACAGGTCAAAGAATCAGTCAGCAACCTGCGAGGCCGGAACTCTTGATGGGATTGCCACAGCATCCTGGGAGTCCAGTTAATATTGGATCAATGTCTCTGTGAAGAATGACTGCCTGCTTAGTAACAAAGTTGAGGACGACAATCTAATTAGAATGAATCATGGAGAATGGTAGTACGTACATATGATCAAGGAGCAGGAGTAGGCCACTTGTGTCTGCTCCTCCATTTAACAAGATCATGGCTGATCTGATAATAACCTCAAATCTGCATCCCACCTACTCCCAATCACCCTTCACCTCCTTGCTTACCAAGAATCAATCCACCTCTGTTTAAAAAATATTCGAAAACTCTGCTTCCACTGCCTTTTCAGGAAGAGAAGTCCAAATACTCAAATTTCACTGCATCCACATTTTAAAACAGTACTTTTAAACAGTGTCCGCTAGTTCTAGATTCTCCCATAGGAGAAAACATCCTCTCCACATCCACCCTGTCAATACCGCTCAGGATCTTATATGTTTCAAACAAGTCACCTCTTACTCTTCTAAACCCGAGCAGATACAGTCCAGCCTTTCCCTCACTAGACAGCCCACCCATTCCAGGTAAAACTGGTAAAGCTTCTCTGAACTGCTTCAAACCCATTTACATCCTTCCTTAAATAAGGTGACAATACTGTACGTAATATTCCAGATGTCGTCTCACTAGTGTACTGTATAACTGATGCATGGCCTCCCTACTTTTTTATTCAAATCCCCTCACAATAAATAATACCATTCTATTAGTTTTCCTAATTACTTGCTGTGGCTGCATACTAACCTTTTGTGATTCATGCACTAGGACACCCAGATCCTTCTGCATCTCAGAGTCTGAAAACTCTCACCATTTAGATAATTGGTGGAATGCGTTTTCCGATGGGATGGAGAATCAGGTGACAGGGCAAAATCAAGATTAACAGCGGGCGCCAACCCGAACGCGATGTTCTGATCCACAGAATGAAGGTACATGCTACGCGCCAGCGGGAGCATATAAATTAATGCAAATATGTTTTAATGACCAATTTGAAATCATTTAGCGGGCCCGAAACCCTATGCTCCAGCCCTCTGTGATTCTCTGGTCTCCACGACCAGGAATCATGTGGGCCCGGATCAGTTGTGGTCTTACCAGCATAACCCTGGTATGGAGGACCATGCAGTGGGCTACCCCCTTGACCGACTGCGAGGTCCACCACGCCAGGACCATGCTGGTAGAGACTATCTGAGCCCAACCGAGGGCCACTCCCCTCATAATGCACTGCCTACTGACCCCCGCTATTTCAGGGGTCTCGGGGGGGGTATCCCTATCACAGGGGTCTCTGGGGGGATCTCCCTATTACAAGGGTCCCGGGGGGAGGGGGAGGTCGGGTCACCCCCATATTTGGGGATGGTTGGGCACCCAGGCAATCTGGGGGTGGGGGGCTACTTACTGTGCAGTGCAGGGAGGTGGGTACGGGGCTGATTTGTGGTGCGGGGGAGAGAGATGGCCGCCCACTCAAAATGGCAGCCCGATAGCGGGATTCCCTCAGGAATCACTCATATTCCATGCCATGAATAAATTTGCATGACAAGGAATCCTGAATTGCTTGCCGTTTTGTGCTCCCAGGAGGATCATAAACCAATCGCAATTCACCTCCGGCAGGAGGACTCTCCCAAACAGAGAACCCGCCCGGTATATTTCTTATTTATTCTTCCTGCCAAAATGGAGAATTTCACACTTTATATTCCATTTGCTAGATATTTGCCCACGAACATAACCTATCCATGTCCCTTTGCAGAACATTTCGCCCCTTCAGCCAGTTCTGCCATTCAATGAAATCAAGACAGATTTGTGATCTACTGCCATTTACTTATGGTTTTCCCCACATTCCTTAATAATTTTGGTTCACAAAGTTTCAGAATCTCAGACTTATAATTTCTAATTGATCCAGCTTTGATTGTCATTTGCAAAAGAGAGTTCCAAACATCTATTGTGGTAAACCACTGTTAGTGTATGATATGGATTGTGGTAAACTGTTACTGTACTACATGTATTGTGGTAAACCACTGCCTGATGGCTCCGCCTCCCCTCGGGCTCGGTATAAAGGTGGCTGACCTCCGGCCCTGCCCCAGTTCGGGATCAGTGGCCAGGAGGCTTTCTGTTTAGCTTATGAAAGCCACAGTTTTGTTCACTACTCGTCTTGTGTTAATTGATGGCACATCATCTATAAAAGTCTGCTTGGAGAATTTCACTTCTGGAAAGTGCAGCTTGAATTTGTAGACTCGTTCCAGGCTCCCCACAGAGGAACTTGTTTGTCTCCATCTACCCAGGTTCTCCCCTTGCGAACTTTGATCAAAACGCCCCTCAACGTTCTAAATTTCAGTCAGTTTTTTTTAATACTAATATTCTTTATTGTCACAAGTAGGCTTACATTGCAATGAAGTTACTGTGAAAATTCCTCAGTTGCCACACTCCGGCGACTGTTCGGGTACACAGAGGGAGGATTCAGAATGTACGATTCGCCGAACAAGCACGTCTTTCAGGACTCGTGGGAGGAAACCAGGGCACCCGGAGGAAACCCACGCAGACACGGGGAGAACATGCAGACACCGCACAGACAGTGACCCAGCCGTGAATCTAACCTGGGACCCTGGAGCTGTGAAGCCACAGTGCTAGCCACAGTGCTACTATACTGCCCTATACTGCGTTAACCCTTAGATTCCAGGTACCATTCCACCAAAACAGGACAAGGGCTAGGAATTCTGCCATGAGGAGCTCATCTTCTGACTCCCCCCAAAACTACCATTTACAAGGCACAAGGAGTGTGATGGAATGCTCTCCACCTGCCTGAATGAGTGCAGCTCGAACAATACTCAAGAAGCTTGACACCATCTAGGACAAAGCAGCCCTCTTGACTGCTACCCATTCCACAAACATTAATCGCTCAACCACTCACGCACAGTGGCAGCCATGCGACCATCTACAAGATACACTGCATGAACCAAGGTTCCTTAAGCAGCATCTTCCAAACCCATGACCATTACCATCTGGAAGGACAAGATCAGCAGATACCTGGGAACGCCACCACCTGTAGGTTCCCCCCTAAGTCACTCACAATCCCGATTTGGCCATGTAGCGTTGTTCCAATCTGTTGCAACACCCTGGGCTGGTGCATGGTCAATTGCAGCCCCACTTGACCTGAAGTCACAACACAAGTGAATTAACACCCACAAGATAGGCAAACACAGAGGGGAAGAAAGGGGGTTAAAAAAAACTTAAGTAAAAGGGGAAAAGAGTCTTTGTTTCAGTAAGGTGTTTCCAGCATCTTACTCCTCCTCAGACTTTGCTTTCAGTTTGAGGTTTTTGCTGTTGATTAATTCAGGTCTCGGTAGTTTCAGAAATAGAGCACTCACAGTCTTTCTGGAGAGAGAGAGAGGAAGTCCTGGTCTTTGCTTTCAGCTTGTAATTGATTCATTCAATCAGGTTCTCTGCAGTTCTAGGAGTACAGAACTCTCAGCCTTTCTGGGTAAAACCCGGAGGAGAGAGAGAATCTTTGTCCCCTTACTTGCAGGAGTCAAACTGAGCTCCTTGGGACTCATTGCACTGGGATAGGATCCAATCACCATCTGTTGCCAGACAGTGTATGGCCTTTTGGCCAATTCATTGACCACCAGCCAATCAATCAATTCGAGTCCCACCCTATCTCTCTCTCTGGTGCCAAAAAGTCTGAAGTTCCTGTTCAAACTAGTAGAAATTAGCAGAGTGTTCCCGCCTGTAACATCTGGATTCCTCATTCTCTCTGCTGCTTGGCTTAAAGACACGTGTCCATTAATCGCCCATAGATCAAAAATGATAACAGCAAGATAAACAAAATGGGAAATGAGGGAATAAACAGGAAGGACCCTTACACTTCACTGTTGCTGGGACAAAATCCTGGCATTTCCTCCCAAACAGAACTGTGGGAGTATCTACACCTCAGGGACTGCAGTGGTTCAAGAAGGCAGCTCATCACCGCCGTCTGAAAGGCAATTAGGGACAGGCAACAAATGCTAGCCTAGCCAGCGACACCACATCCTGTAAATTAATAAAAAAAGAAAAAAGTCTGGCAAACATGTGCTAAACTCCCTCCAAGGTGAATATATGTTTCCAAAGGTGTGGTACCCTGAACTGCTCACTTCAGGTGTGGTCCAGCCAGAGCCTTGGCAACTGCAGCATGACGTCTACCTCTTTGTACACCAGTCTTCTAGATAAAAAAGCCAACATTACATTAGTAATGTTGATGATCTATGGGCTGACTGCCTTTAAAACCTTTATTTATAAAAGTAAATTGATTTGAAAGGTAACATGTACTGGCAGTGATTAAACAGGCAGCGATTATTTTCCTGGCCTTTGCAAGAGGTGAGTCAAAACAATTTAATATAAAATTTCAAATGCTGGCCCCATAGGCAGAAAGCCTGTTCATGCCACTGCTTCTCATTAATCAAAAGGGATGATAATAGAAACATCACAATGTCTGGCTGACATCTCCATTTGAACTTAAGAAAACAAGAGATAGGAGCAGGATTAGATCACATGGCCTGTCGAGTCGGCTCCGCCATTCAAAACCCTCATGGCTGGCCTTGGGCTTCAATTCCATTCTCCCACCCACTCCCCATAACCCATGATTCCCCGAGACGCCAAGGATCTGTCTATTCCTGCCTTAAATGTACTCAATGATGGAGCATCCACAACCCTGTGGGGCAGAAAATTCCAAAGATTCGCAACACTTTGAGTGAAGTAATTTCTTCTCCTCACCTCAGTCAAAAATAATTACTCCCTTACCCGAGACTTTGTGGCAGATTTCGAGCCCGCTCTAGCAGCCAGTGAGAACAGCAGCGCGGGCTCAGAATTCGGAGAGCATCGGTAAAACCCATCCAGGCCCGTGCCAGCAGCCACGCATCTTTACTGAGTCATCAGGGGGGGGGGGGGGGTGGAGTGAGACATTGTGCTGCCATTCTCACGCTCCACAGGGATGATGCGCTGAGTGTGTGCAGGAGTTTGCAAGGATGGTGCCATGAAATGACAGCATAGAGGATCTGATGGTGAACAAGGTGATGTTTAATACAAAAGCAATATTACAATGGGGATCTCTCTAAACTAGTGCCTACGTTCACATGTGCCTGCAGTTTCTTACTCTTCCTCACCTCCCGCCACAGCTAGGTGTGTCCCCTGGATGCACAGCTGAGGTAGAGGCAGCCTGCTGACTTCCACGGCCTGTTGCCTGAGATGACCTTGGTGGGCGTCCCCTGCGGGGCCTGCACATTGAGGGTCCGGACCTACATTCGGGCAGCACTGGTGTTGCAGTGCTGCCCTCCTCGGTATGCGGAGCTAGAGGTGTGTTGCTGATGGAGGGGGTGTCAGAAGAGCTGGACACCCCCATGGAGTGCACATCCTGCAACAAGGTTTCCATTGCAGATGTGGTCTGGCCTCGCAGTTTTTGCCTGGTTGTATTGGAGTGACGGCACCATTTCATTGGACAATGCGACTCCTCCAGTCAGCCTTGCAGTCCAAGGAGGGATGCTGTAATTCCCTCCTGATGCTCGCAACTCTGACTTTGTAGTTCCACCAGCTGAGGGACAACAGGACCCAGGGGCTCAGTGTCCTGGGCTCTGGCATCCTTCTGAATCCTGGATCCTTGGGATGTCCTTATCTCCGCCTGCTTTAGATCATCAGCTGTGAAGTGCTCACCAGTGAGTGACCCAGAATCCTGCCTACTACTTAATAACAGGCGGGGCCAGGGTTTAGAGAACCCCAAAGTGTATCATGGAGTTTACGTTAATGATGGAAAGGGATAAGTATACACCGCAGGGCAAGAGTTATAGCTGGGGGAAGGGCAATTATGATGCCATTAGACGTGACTTGGGGGGGATAAGGTGGAGAAGTAGGCTGCAAGTGTTGGGCACACTGGATAAGTGGGGCTTGTTCAAGGATCAGCGACTGCGTGTTCTTGATAAGTATGTACCAGTCAGACAGGGAGGAAGGCGTCGAGCGAGGGAACTGTGGTTTACCAAGGAAGTGGAATCTCTTGTTAAGAGGAAGAAGGAGGCCTATGTGAAGATGAGGTGTGAAGTTTCGGTTGGGGCGATGGATAGTTACAAGGTAGCGAGGAAGGATCTAAAGAGAGAGCTAAGACGAGCAAGGAGGGGACATGAGAAGTATTTGGCAGGAAGGATCAAGGAAAACCCAAAAGCTTTCTATAGGTATGTCAGGAATAAGCGAATGACTAGGGAAAGAGTAGGACCAGTCAAGGACAGGGATGGGAAATTGTGTGTGGAGTCTGAAGAGATAGGCGAGATACTAAATGAATATTTTTCGTCAGTATTCACTCAGGAAAAAGATAATGTTGTGGAGGAGAATGCTGAGCCCCAGGCTAATAGAATAGATGGCATTGAGGTACGTAGGGAAGAGGTGTTGGCAATTCTGGACAGGCTGAAAATAGATAAGTCCCCGGGACCTGATGGGATTTATCCTAGGATTCTCTGGGAGGCCAGGGAAGAGATTGCTGGACCTTTGGCTTTAATTTTTATGTCATCATTGGCTACAGCAATAGTGCCAGAGGACTGGAGGACAGCAAATGTGGTCCCTTTGTTCAAAAAGGGGAGCAGAGACAACCCCGGCAACTATAGACCGGTGAGCCTCACGTCTGTAGTGGGTAAAGTCTTGGAGGGGATTATAAGAGACAAGATTTATAATCATCTAGATAGGAATAATATGATCAGGGATAGTCAGCATGGCTTTGTGAAGGGTAGGTCATGCCTCACAAACCTAATTGAGTTATTTGAGAAGGTGACTGAACAGGTAGACGAGGGTAGAGCAGTTGATGTGGTGTACATGGATTTCAGCAAAGCGTTTGATAAGGTTCCCCACGGTAGGCTATTGCAGAAAATACAGAGGCTGGGGATTGAGGGTGATTTAGAGATGTGGATCAGAAATTGGCTAGCTGAAAGAAGACAGAGGGTGGTGGTTGAAGGGAAATGTTCAGAATGGAGTACAATCACAAGTGGAGTACCACAAGGATCTGTTCTGGGGCCGTTGCTGTTTGTCATTTTTATCAATGACCTAGAGGAAGGCGCAGAAGGGTGGGTGAGTAAATTTGCAGACGATACTAAAGTCGGTGGTGTTGTCGATAGTGTGGAAGGATGTAGCAGGTTACAGAGGGATATAGATAAGCTGCAGAGCTGGGCTGAGAGGTGGCAAATGGAGTTTAATGTAGAGAAGTGTGAGGTGATTCACTTTGGAAGGAATAACAGGAATGCGGAATATTTGGCTAATGGTAAAGTTCTTGAAAGTGTGGATGAGCAGAGGGATCTAGGTGTCCATGTACATAGATCCCTGAAAGTTGCCACCCAGGTTGATAGGGTTGTGAAGAAGGCCTATGGAGTGTTGGCCTTTATTGGTAGAGGGATTGAGTTCCGGAGTCGGGAGGTCATGTTGCAGCTGTACAGAACTCTGGTACGGCCGCATTTGGAGTATTGCGTACAGTTCTGGTCACCGCATTATAGGAAGGACGTGGAGGCTTTGGAGCGGGTGCAGAGGAGATTTACCAGGATGTTGCCTGGTATGGAGGGAAAATCTTATGAGGAAAGGCTGATGGACTTGAGGTTGTTTTCGTTGGAGAGAAGAAGGTTAAGAGGAGACTTAATAGAGGCATACAAAATGATCAGGGGGTTAGATAGGGTGGACAGTGAGAGCCTTCTCCCGCGGATGGAAATGGCTAGCACGAGGGGACATAGCTTTAAACTGAGGGGTAATAGATATAGGACAGAGGTCAGAGGTAGGTTCTTTACGCAAAGAGTAGTGAGGCCGTGGAATGCCCTACCTGCTACAGTAGTGAACTCGCCAACATTGAGGGCATTTAAAAGTTTATTGGATAAACATATGGATGATAATGGCATAGTGTAGGTTAGATGGCTTTTGTTTCGGTGCAACATCGTGGGCCGAAGGGCCTGTACTGCGCTGTATTGTTCTATGTTCTATGTTCTATGTTCACCTGACCCACAACTTTTAATAGATTGTGGTATAGGGAGCGCGGTACAGCAGAAATGGAAATGTATTTTTTAAAGCAAAACAATGTTTATTCTGTGAACTCAAGTTAACCTTTTTAAAACATACAGTGATCATCTTAGCAACATTAATTCAAATACAACCCCCAAAGAATACAACACTAAGTAATCCTTTTAAGCTTTCCTTTTAACATCCATAAGACTTAAAACACCTTTTACCAGAAGCACATCAGGTTAAAGTCACTACTGTTATTAGTTTTAAATCACCAGGACCGATTTACAGTCTTTAGATTACAGAGAGAGACTCTAGTACACCTTCTGGCTGTGACTGCAGCTATCCAGCTTTGAAAACGAAACTAAAACACACCCTGCAGCAAACAACCTAAAACGAAAGTAAAAAACTGACAGAGAGCCCAGCTCCACCCACTCTCTGACATCACTGCAGTAATTAACACCCATTTCTTAAAGGTACTCTCACTACAGATACTTAAATACACACCCATTTATAAACACCCATTTCTTAAAGGTACTCTCACGTGACACCCCGAGGTTTGATTTTCAGTGCTGGTGGAGGGTGCGGGTGACCGATGTGGTGCCTCTTCAATGCTGATGTCCGGGAATTCTCCCTTGGAGCTGCTCAGTTCTGAAGTTTCCAAGAGGCGCGAGGAGGGTCCAGCCAGTTTGTCTGATTGCCCTGCAATGGAAATGAAATGGCATCAGTTCACCGCGGGGGATAAATGATGTGAGGTGTTTACTCATGTGAGGCTTGAGGAATGACTCTGTCCTGAGGGGTCTCTCTTCTGTTCACAGCCCCCACTTCAGCCTCCACACAGTCTTGTGCTCCCCGGCCAGCTCAATGGCTCTTTCCTCAAATAGGATGAGACATCAGAGCTCGCGCATCACTCCAGGTGGCTCTGACTGTTCATGCTTGTTGTGCCTGAGTTTATCCTATGGAGAGACAGATGAGGAGAGTTTAGGCGGGAGTCCTGCCAGTTCAGGAGATTGAGGAGTGGCATGCGTGGCACTTGTGTGGTAGCAAGGCTGTGAGGAGCAGAGTAGATACTGGGAGATACTATGGGGATTTGGTGAGGTTGGGGTAGAGGGCCTCGTGAGAGATGTCGGTAAACCACAAGGTGGCTGGGTGAGAGATCACCTTGGAGATGTGTGACGGAGTGCATCAAGAGACTGGAGGTGGCAAACTTATTATGGACAGGCGAAGATGGTCATTAATGTTTTGTTATGGCACAGCTGCCCTGTCCTCTTTAGCAGGGAGCTGGCACTGACTAATGCAGATACTGCCTCACAGGCAGAGTTGGTGACCTTGCTGGAAGGACGCTCTTTGGAATGAGGGTACAGGAGGTCCCGCCTCTGCTACATTCCATCCAGGAGGCTGGCAGGTCTCCCTCTGAGAATCCTGGAGCAGGCTTCCTGGCTGCCATCCCCTCAATTGGATCCAGACTAGTGCTCTGGGGAGGTGTTCAAATCAATCTCCCCACTGATTGCAATGATTAATGTACCCCGGGTGACCGAATCAGTGGGGGACCGCCATGAGTGCAGCACGATTCATGTGAAGAAAAAAAAAATTCTTTACTAGGCTCAGTATTCCGTGAGAATTGTCCATTTTTTGCACCGTTTTTCTCATCAAAACCGGAACTCTGCTATTTTTTGGCAAGATTCCGCTCTTTGCCCCTGTGTTCTAGATTCTCCAACCAATGGAAAAAATCTCTCGGTGCCCGCTCTATCAATCCCCTTCAGAACCGTCCATGTTTCACTGAGCTCACTTCTCACTCTTCTAAATTCCAGAGAAACGCAGCCTCTCATCGCAGGAACCCTCCCTCATCCCAGAGACCAATTTAGGAAACTTTCACTGCACTGCCTCCAATGCCAGTGTATCCTTTTTTAAATATGGAGAACAAAACTGCACACGGTCCTCCAGATGTAATCTGACCAAATCCCTGTCCGACTATGCGGAGACTTCTTTACTCCTGTGCTCCGGTCCTCTCCCAGTAAAAGCCGCCATGCCATTTGCCTTGCTCACTGGAAAATTAGCAAGGGTAACTTTGAACTGTAAATTTGAGGAGGCTGTTTTCATTCCTGTCAGCAAGAAGAGTAAAAATTAATGAAAGACTTGCTTTTAGATAGCACCATTCAGGACATCCCACAATGTTTTACAACCAAAGAAACACTTTTGAAGTTTAGTCACTGTTGTCACATCGGAAACTTTGACAAGCTCCTGCAAACAGGCACGAGATAAAAACTAAGTGCGGGATTCTTTGTTGCGCCGGCAGCGCACCCACGCCCATGGTTTTCCCAGCGGTGTGGGATGGCCACAATGGGAAGTCCCTTTGGCAGGTGGCGGGATCGGAGAATCCCTCTGCCAGCGAGGGCGCGCCACCGAGGAACAAGCGGCCGACGGATCGAAAATCCCGCCCCAGTCATCTAGTTCTGCAGGTGGAAGGGTAAACATTGGGTCGAACATCGGTAAGAATTCACTTGCTCTTCTTTGAAAAGTGGGGCCTTCATCTGACAGGTAATTCAAAAGTACAGCACACCATCAGTACTGCGTTGAAGTGTCTAGATTATGTGCTCAAGCCTCTGGAATCAGACCTGAAACCACAACCTCATGACTAAGAGGTGTGAATGCTACCTCTAAGCCCAGCCTTAAACCTTGAATTCTCAAACTCCTCAGGATTAGGACAATCTCTCTTTAATCACAGTTAATATTTTCAGTCGGCATCTCCTAGGTAACAAAACACCAGTCAACGTCTTAAAAATCCAGTATCGTCAAACTCTATCCTTCCTGGCATTTTGTACTTTTGGCAAGTTTTCTTTTGTTGTGTTTACCGCAGTGAGGGATGCATTCGCACTAATGGGAGTTTTACTTTCCTTAATCTTCAAACGATTCAGGGGAAGCTTAAGACTGCAATTCAAATATGCTTGTTATTGTCAGCGTTGCTGCCTCACTCACTCTGCCTGTTCTCATACCGACTGCTGCTATCTTTATTAGCAAATGGCATTGTATATTTGACACGGCGTATATGCCATTTTAAGGTGTAAATCCATTGTTAGAAATTTGGACGTGCCCCAGACACCCTTTCGGTTTCCATGACACCAGTTTCCCCCAGTAGTTGTCTGAGTACCTGGGAATAAACATCGCCCTGTTTCTTTTTATGATAGTGTTGTCATGATATGCAGACATGCACTTAATGAGATACAGACAGGCAGCTAATGAACACAGGGAACAGGACATAACCAATCAGCAGGCAGAACACTTGGTGGTGGTTTCCCACTATAAAAGACACGAGGCACTCACACTCCGCTTCTTTCTACTAGGGACATCTACAGAGTGAGTCCAGTGTACATATCACGTAGCGCATACAGCATGTGGCTAAGAGCTAGTCTGGTCCAGTCAGATAGAGAAATCACACTTAGGTTAGCAGAGAGTCGAACTCACAGAGAACTGTGCTAACTGTGTGACAGGTTCAATAAATCAAATTGAACTAACTTCAAGGTCTGGAGTCTACTTGAGTTATAGCTGCATCCAGTTGCAGCCCGTGTTATCTCAGTGTGCTTAACACGACAAGTGTAACCCGAGGATGTACCAATAATGCCTCCTTGTGACCTGAACCAAATATTGGTGCCTGTTACTTCTTTCCACCAGTTCAATTTGCCCAAAGGCAGGCCGTGCGTTGGTGGAAAACAAGCTGATATGGATGAATGTGGTGAGTTAGAAGAGGAGTTATATAATTAGACATTCTCCAATAGAAATTCATTGTAGTTTGGTTCTAGGGCCTGAAAAGACAGGAGACCGACCAATGTATTTACTGTGACGTCTGGGTGCCCGCCACACCTCCAGAGGCAATTTACGTCCAATTTTGGGTGGAAGTAGCCCTCGCGTCCTGTGTGCTTGGAAAGAATAGGAGGGGGTGCTTGCAGCAGCTTAGAGTAGGGCTGTGGAACAGGGAGGAGCAGAACGCAACCCCAAGTGGGGGTGACTATCTTCGAAAGTATCCCTTACAGCAAAACAAGGGAAAACCAGCCTGGGCAAATTTTGCAAAGGATTCCTTGAAACAGTTTGCATTGTGGTGGAGGTGCATTTCAAAGTGCTGAGGGCAACCTCTTCCCCATTTCACACTGGGAAAATGGGGTCTAAGATCCTGAATTTATTTTTAGTGTTGAGCTGTTGAGGGAGAAGAGGAATGTTGTCCCTGGCTGCACGGCGGTACAGCAGTCTGCTTGTGTGAGGCAATCAGCCCCACAGTAGAGGTCAGTACGCCAATCAACTGCCTCTGGAGTTGCAAGACGTGTCTGCCGCTCACCTGAAATTTGAGCCCCCCCCCCTCAGTAAGTCATCTTGCCTTAACTTGACGAAAAGGTTCTGAAACATGGCAGCCATGTCATTCACATTGGTTTACTACCTGGGCCATTCAATTACACTGAATGAATCAAATTCTGTTCATCTAAGTCAAAGTGTGGTGGGGAATGTGCTACAGGAAGCAACACTTCCAGGAGGCCCAGCTATAAACAAACAGATAAAAGTTGGACAAGGCCTAAAAACGGGCACAGGAACCGCAATGCACCATTAACCTGCAGACATGAGTGACTGCACAGTCCAGCGGGGGACCCAAGTACGTACAAAATTAGGACCATTTAAAACTAGCCTGTACCAAGCTGCACCCAGGGGCATCAGTTAGTGCAGTGGAAGTGGCTGGGAAAGACATTTAACGGCAGTGATTGCACCTTCAAATGTCCATCTCCTACCAACTGAAGGGCTGGCCTCACAAATGGCTCCATTTACCATACCCCCCTTCACTCATCTATCATCATCATGACCACTACTTCATATTCATAGCTTCACCTCATCCTCGCACATTTAACACTGTTTTAAGCCTTTACGCCTGTCATAATATACACACAGGTATATGATGGTGCACAGACAGGCAGTGATTGACACACAGGGTGACCATTAAACACACAGTACACAGCAGCCAATCACCAGGCAGGACACGACCACTGTAAAGCCAGAGGGCACTAGTTTTCCCGCTCTCTTGGGATCCAGCCTCTGAGAGAGTCAGAGCCCGTGAGCAGCAACTAGAACATCCACCATGTGGTAGTAAGATAGTCTGGTCAGGTTAACCTCAGGTCTCCAGTCAACTCAGCATAGTGTCAACCCACAGTTCAAGCATGTATGATAGTGAAGAGTTCAATAAAATCGAGTTGCATTTCTTCAAGTGTTGGAAGCCTGTCTCTCTCTCTGCTGAAGCAAACACAGTCCTCGCAGACCCAGCTTACCCAATACATCATGGTACCAGTGAGTCATGCTCGAGTTTGATGGACCTACCTTGAGATAGTCTGCCTTTGACCAGAGATCAGCCATCCGGTAAGATGGACAGCGTCCGCCCTCCCCCGCAGCTCCGCATCGCCGGCAACCTCGGTGCTAACTGGAAGATTTTTAAGCAGAAGTTCCAGCTGTATCTTGACGCCACTGACCTCGAAACCACATCGGATGCGAGGAAGATCGCTCTCTTCCTCTCGACAGCCGGGGACCACGCTATCCACATCTTCAACTCCCTCACCTTTGCTGTAGGCAAGGACAAGACAAAGTTTAAAACAGTCCTGCTGAGGTTTGACAGCCACTGTGACATCGAAGTCAACGAGAGCTTTGAACACTGTGTTCCAGCAGAGGCCTCAGGGTAAGGATGAACCTTTTCAGTCCTTCTTAACCCATCTCCGTATCCTCGCGCAGTCCTGCACCTATGGCTCCGCTTCCGACTCCATGGTCCGCGACCAGATCGTTTGCGGGGTCCATTCCGATCCCCTTCGCCAGCAGCTCCTTAAAGTTAAGCAGCTCACCCTTACCATCGCCATCGAAATCTGCGTCCTCCACGAGCACGATAACAACTGGTACTCCTATATCAAGGCGGCAGAGATGGCGAGGCAAGGCCCCCACGATGCGGAGTGGGTGCAGGCCGTAAAACAGCTCCAGGGCCTGAGTCTGGATGAGGGCGGCCATTTTGCGCACTTTTCCCGGGCTCCTGCGCATGCGCGCCACGACCAAGGGGCCGACGAGGCCGACGACCAAACTGCGCAGGTGCGCACATCGTTCGACCGCACCGCAGATGCGCAGTGGCGCACAGAGCATCCTGACGACGGCGCCATGATGTGCAACAACTGAGCATTGATCCGGATGATGAGTGGTGTGCCACCCTTACGGTCAACAAGGCTCGCATACGCATCAGGCTGGACACCGGCGCTTCAGCGAACCTCATTTCAAAGCCTGACCTTGACACCATCCGCGTCAAGCCAACCCATTCTTCCACCGGCCTGCCAGCTCCTCGACTACAATGGCAATGCCATTGCTGCCAGTGGCTCATGCCAGCTTGCGGTATCCCATCGTTCTTCACAAGCAACCCTGCGTTTTGAAATTGTAGGAACCAACAGAGCTTCCCTGCTCGGTGCTCGAGCCTGCAAAATCCTGAATCTTGTGCAGTGGATTCACACTATGTCGTCCTCAGAGGTAACGGCCTCGCCAGATGTCAACTTCCAAGCCAAATTAGATAACATCATTGTACAATACCACAGCGTCTTCGAAGGTCTGGGTACACTACCTTACAGATACAAGATACTGCTGAAGCCGCAATCCACACCTGCGGTTCATGCACCGCATTGGGTGCCGGCACCCCTTAAGGACCGCCTCAAGCAACAGCTGCAAGGCCTCCAGGACCAGGGCGTCATTTCTAAGATCACTGAACCCACGGACTGGGTTAGCTCCATGGTCTGTGTCAAAAAACCATCAGGGGAACTTCGCATTTGTATAGACCCCAAAGATTTGAACAGTAACATCATGAGGGAACACTACCCTATACCTAAACGAGAAGAGCTCACCAGTGAAAGGGCTCACGCCAAGCTGTTCACGAAGCTGGATACTTCCAAGGGGTTTTGGCAAATACAGCTGGACGCGTCCAGTCGAAAGTTGTGCACATTTAACACCCCGTTCGGTCGCTACTGTTACAACCGGATGTCCTTTGGCATCATCTCCGCCTTGGAGGTGTTCCACCGCATAATGGAGCAAATGATGGAGGGCATCGAGGGGGTGCGAGTGTACGTCGATGATATTATTATCTTGTCCACAACCCCTCAGAAGCACATCGATCAACTCAAGCGAGTGTTCCACAGGATCCACGAGCATGGCCTCCGACTCAATGGAGCCAAATGCTCGTTCGGTCAAGCAGAAATAAAGTTCCTTGGCGACCATATTTTGCAGTTCCGTGTGCAGCCAGACACAGACAAGGTGTCGGCGATCAACGCCATGAGGACCCCGGAGGACAAGAAGGCGGTCCTCCGCTTCCTAGGGATGGTCAATTTCCTTGGGAAGTTTATCCCCAACCTTGCATCACACACCACAGCTCTCCGCAATCTTGTCAAAAAAAGTACGGACTTCCAGCGGTAATGCAACATCTCACGGCTGGTTGGCAAAAGGGGCAGTGCCCCCAGTTTTATAATGTTAAGGACGATCTAGCGGTAGTGGACGGCATATTAATGAAGCTGGACAGGATAGTAATCCCACAGAGCATGCGAAAGCTGGTCCTCGGCCAAATCCACGAGGGTCACCTGGGGGTCGAAAAGTGTCGCCGTCGAGCCCGAGAGGCAGTATATTGGCCAGGCATCAGTCAGCATATCGCCAACATGGTCCTCAGTTGCCCAACGTGCCAAAGGTTCCAGCCGGCTCAGTCCAAAGAGACTCTACAGCCGCATGAACTGGTGTCCTCCCCATGGTCCAAAGTTGGTATTGACCTCTTTCATGCAAAGGGCCGAGACTATGTCCTCCTCGTGGACTACTTTTCCAACTACCCCGAGGTGGTTAGACTGATTGACCTCACATCAGTAACAGTCATCAAGGCATGCAAAGAGGCTTTTGCCCGTCATGGCATTCCACTTACAGTTGTGACTGATAATGGCCCTTGTTTCTTCAGCCAAGAGTGGACGGATTTTGCCCAGCTGTACAATTTCACGCATGTCACTTCAAGCCCCCACTACCCCCAGTCGAATGGGAAGGCTGAAAAGGGGGTCCACATTGTTAAAAGACTGTTGTGTAAAGCTGCTGACTCGGGTTCGGATTTTAACCTGGCGCTGTTAGCCTATCGGGTGACTCTTTTGTCTGCTGGCCTGTCCCCAGCACAGCTGCTAATGAACCGCACACTACGGACGACGGTGCCGGCTATCCACATCCCGGACCTTGACCATTTTCCGGTCCTGCAGAGGATGCAACAGTCTTGGGCTCAATGCAAGTCGGTGTACGACGCCCACGCCACAGATCTCCCTGCTCTGGCTCCTGCTGACCGAGTTTGTGTTCAGCTACCTGACGGTGGCTGGTCTGCCACGGCTGTGGTGGTTAAGCAAGTGGCCCCGAGATCGTTCCTCGTTCGCATGCATGATGGCTCCTTTCTTCGGCGTAATCGGCGGGCACTGCGGCTACTTCCACGCCCGCCACCTGAACGTGATGTCCCGCCTCGAATGCTGGCTCCTCAGGACGCACCTTTCCACGAGGCCATCGATCTGCCAGTTCTTTTACCGACCTCTACATTGGAGGCAGTCCCGCCCGTTCCATTGCAGGCGGCTCCTGACCCACCCTTGAGGTGGTCAACCAGAATTCGTCGCCCGCCACAGAGACTGAATTTATAGACTGAATGTTGCATTACCTTGTGATCCATTTACACATCTGTACATATTGTTTCTTCCTAATTTGTTACCTGCCCTCTATCTGCACTAGGCACCTTCCCATGTGACTACGTTAACATACTTTGTATATAGTCAGGCTCCTGTACACACACACACTCACTATTTATTGACCTACACACATTTTTTTTAAATAAGTTAAAAAAAAAGGGGAGGGAGATGTCATAATATACACACAGGTATATGATGGTGCACAGACAGACAGTGATTGACACACAGGATGACCAGTGAACACACAGAACACAGCAGCCAATCACCAGACAGGACATGATCACTATAAAGCCAGAGGGCACTAGTTTTCCCGCTCTCTTGGGATCCAGCCTCTGAGAGAGTCAGAGCCCGTGAGCAGCAACTAGAACATACACCATGTGGTAGTAAGATAGTCTGGTCAGGTTAACCTCAGGTCTCCAGTCAAGTCAGCATAGTGTCAACCCACAGTTAAAGTATGTATCTTAGTTAAGAGTTCAATAAAATCGAGTTGCATTTCTTCAAGTGTTGGAAGCCTGTCTCTCTCACTGCTGCAGCAAACGCAGTCCTCGCAGACCCGGCATACCCAACACATCAACGCCTACAGCTCACACCTTGCAAATGTTACCAGATATTTAACTTTAAAAGGTACTTCACCGAAGCACATGACAGCTCACTCAGTGGATATGTTTTCCTGCTGAGCGACCTTCTCCACCTTTTCCTTCCTTGAGCAGAGGCTCTGCTTAATCTCACAGGCCAAGAGGAATGGTGGCGATTCTACAAGGACTAAACGACCCAAATTTAAGGTGATGTGAAGAAAAATCTTTTTGCAGAATGAGTGATAATGACTTGGAAACAGGTTTCATATGAGAGTGGCGGAAACAGACACAAGCAATGATTTCAAAAGAAGTTGAATGGACACTTGAGGAAAATAACTCTACAGGGTTACAGGGAGAGACAAGGAGAATGGAACTGACTGGATTGCTCGACAGAACGTTGACCAAATGGCCTCCTGCTGTGCCTTCATGACTCTATGACTCCAAGGACTTACTCGTGTATGATACCATTCACTGTCGACTCCTATATGTGTCAATAAAGTTGCCTCTCATTCTTCTAAACTCCACAATGATTACAGGCACTACCTACTTAATCTCTCCTCGTAAGAAAATCACTCCGTACCCGGGATCAACCAAGTGAATCTTCTCAGGACTGCCTCCTATGCTACAATATCTTTCCTTATATACTAGTGCCTTGTATAGTTTTAGCAAGACATCCCTATTTTAAAATTCCATTCCCTTTGAAATAAAGGCAAACATTCCATTTACTATTCCTATTACCTGTTGAACTTGCTTGCTAGCTATTTGTGATTTATGCACGATGTGGTAGTCACCACTGCTTGTATAATACGTATATGAGAAGTAATACGGTAAAGCTCCTGTACTACAGGTATGGGGGTAGATCCCTGCCTGCTGGCTCTGCCCAGTAGGTGGAGTATAAATGTGTGTGCTCACCGTTTCGGCGGCAGCTGCAGAAGGCAACACAGCTCTGCGTAATAAAGCCTCGATTACTCTCTACTCTTGTCTCGTCGTAATTGATAGTGCATCAATTTATTAAGCAGAGATTTTACAGCATCAAGCCAGATCACCTGCAGCTGCACCCTCAAGCAGACGACGCCACATCGGCCTTCGACCACTGGCTAGCTTGCTTTGAAGCCTACATCGGAGCAGCGACAGAACGACCCTCAGAAACACAGAAACTCCAGATCCTGTACATACGGTTGAGCTCCGATATTTTTCCCCTTATCCGGGATACACCCAACTACACTGAGGCCATGGCGCTTCTGAAAGAGAACTACATCCGGCCGATCAACAAACTCTACGCCAGGCACCTCCTGTCCACGCGGCAAAAACTCCCCGGTGAGTCATTGGACGATTTCTGGCGTGCCCTGCACGCCCTGGCGAGGAACTGCGATTGCCAGGCAGTTTCGGCCGTTGAACATACTGAACTCCTAATCAGGGACGCTTTCGTTACGGGCATAGGGTCGGCGTACATCCACCAGCGCCTCTTAGAACGGGGTACGCTCGACCTCGCGGCGACCAAGAAACTCGCAACCTCACTAATGGTAGCCTCCTGTAATGTACAAGCGTACTGCCCACAACCGCACGGCGCCCCCTCATGGACATCGTGGGCCCCACCAGCGGCCGCCCCCAGCCAACCCCAAGCCTGCGCCGCGCGGCAGCTAGCAAACCCCGGGGGGCCCAAGTGCTATTTCTGCGGGCAGACAAAGCACCCCCGGCAGTGCTGCCCGGTGCGGAGCGCAATCTGCAAGACCTGCGGGAAGAAGGAGCATTTCGCTGCGGTGTGCCAGGCCGGGTCGATTGCCATTATATCCAAACCCATTGTTTCTGCATCCCCCACGTGTGACCCATGGGTGCCGCCTGCTTCCTCCCATCAGACCTCGTGCAGCCTGTGGGCACCGCCATCTTTAACGCCTCCCGCCACGTGCACCCCGTGGGCACCGCCATCTTCGGCACCATTTTGGACGGCGCGTCAGGACCCCTGCTCATCGGGCACCATCTGGCCACTCATCGCCCGCAACCGCCGCTGACCAGCCCGGGGCCCACCAACACCAGCCGCATCTCACCTCCATCACGCTCGACCAGTCCCGGCCACACCGCCTCGCAACCGCGGCAATGACGGTGAAAGTCGATGGCCGCAAGACATCTTGCCTTCTCGACTCCGGGAGCACGGAGAGCTTCATCCACCCCAGTAGGGTAAGGCGATGCTTCCTCGCGGTACACCCCGTTATCCAAAGAATCTCACTGGCCTCCGGATCCCACTCCGTGGAGATCCGGGGGTACTGCATAGCCACCCTCACCGTCCAAGGCGTAGAGTTCAGCAACTTGCGGCTCTATGTCCTCCCCAACCTCTGCACTGTCTTGCTCCTCGTCCTGGACTTCCAGTGCAACCTCCAAAGTCTAACTCTAAAATTCGGCGGACCCCTACCACCCCTCACAGTATGCGGTCTCACGACCCTTGAGGTCGACCCACCCTCCCTGTTTGCAAACCTCACCCCGGATTGCAAGCCCGTCGCCACCAGGAGCAGACGGTACAGTGCCCAGGATAGGAGCTTCATCAGGTCGGAGGTCCAGCGGCTACTGCGGGAAGGCAACATTGAGGCCAGCAACAGCCCCTGGAGAGCCCAAGTGGTAGTGGTCAAAACTGGGGAGAAAAACAGGATGGTCATTGACTATTGTCAGGCCATCAATCAGTACATGCAGCTCAACGCGTACCCCCTCCCATGCATATCTGATATGGTCAATCAGATTGCACAGTACCGGGTCTTCTCTACAGTGGACCTGAAATCTGCCGACCACTAGCTCCCCATCCGAAAGGCGGACCGACAATACACTGCGTTCGAAGCAGACGGCCGCCTTTACCGCTTCCTTAGGGTTCCCTTCGGCGTCACTAATGGGGTCTCGGTCTTCCAACGGGAGATGGACCGAATGGTTGACCGGTACGGACTGAGGGCCACCTTCCCGTACCTCTATAACGTCACCATATGCGGCCACGACCAGCAGGACCACGACGCTAACCTTTCCAAATATCTCCACACCGCCAAACTCCTGAACCTCACGTATAACAAGGAGAAATGCGTGTTCAGCACCAACCGCTTAGCCACCCTTGGTGTTCTAGGGCCTGACCCCGATCGCATGGAACTCCCTCATGGAACTCCCCCTCCCCCACTGCCCCAAGGCCCTCAAACGATGCCTGGGGTTCTTCTCATACTACGCCCAGTGGGTCCCTAACTATGCGGACAAGGCCCGCCCACTCATCCACTCCACAGTTTTCCCCCTGACGGCTAAGGCCACCAGGCCTTCAACCGTATCAAGGCCGACATCGCCAAGGCCGCGATGCACACGGTTGGCGAGACCCTCCCCTTTCAAGTCGAGAGCGATGCATCAGACGTCGCTCTGGCCGCCACCCTCAACTAGGCAGGTAGGCCCGTGGCATTCTTTTCCCGCACCCTCCATGCCTCCGAAATTCGGCACTCCTCTGTCGAAAAGGAGGCCCAAGTCATCGTTGAAGCTGTGCGGCATTGGAGGTATTACCTGGCCGGCAGGAGATTCACTCTCCTCACTGACCAACGGTCGGTTGCCTTCATGTTCAATAATACACAGCGGGGCAAGATCAAAAATGATAAAACCTTGAGGTGGAGGATCGAGCTCTCCACCTACAATTATGAGATTTTGTATCGCCTCGGGCAGCTCAATGAGCTCCACGATGCCCTAACCTGAGGTACATGTGCCAGCGCACAAGTGGACCGACTCCGGGCCCTACACGATGGTCTCTGTCACCCAGGGGTCATCCGGTTCTTTCACTTCATAAAGGCCCGCAACCTACCCTACTCCATTGCGGAAGTCAGGACGGTCACCAAAGACTGCCAGCTCTGCGCGGAGTGCAAGCCGCACTTCTACCGGCCAGACCGAGCACACCTGGTGAAGGCCTCCCGTCCCTTTGAACGTCACAGCATGGATTTCAAAGGGCCCCACCCCTCCTCCGACCGAAACACGTATTTCCTGAATGTGGTCGATGAATACTCGAGATTCCCCTTCGCCATCCCATGCCCCAATATGACGTCTGCCACAGTCATCAAAGCCCTCAATAGCATCTTCACTCTGTTCGGTTTCCCCGCTTACGTCCACAGCGACTGGGGATCCTCCTTTATGACTGATGAGCTGCTTCAGTTCCTGCTCAGCAAAGGCGTTGCCTCGAGCAGGACGACCAGCTACAACCCCCGGGGAAACGGGCAGGTAGAGAGGGAGAACGGGATGTTCTAGAAAGCCGTCCTGCTGGCCTTACGGTCTAAAAATCTCCCAGTCTCTCGCTGGCAGGAAGTCCTCCCCACCACCCTCCACTCCATCCGATTGCTACTTTGCACTGTGACTAATGAAAGCCCCCATGAACGTCTCCTTGCCTTCCCGAGGAAGTCCACCTCTGGGGTTTCACTCCCAATGTGGCTGGCAGCTCCAGGGCCCGTCCTCCTCCGCAAGCACGTGCGGCGCCACAAGGCGGACCCGTTGGTCGAAAGGGTACAGCTGCTACATGCGAACCCGCAGTACACCTGACGGCTGCCAAGACACAGTCTCCCTCAGGGTCCTGGCACCAGCTGGTTCCCCACCCCCCCCCTACAATTGCCCCGGCACCACACACCCTCCTCCCAGTGCACCTCACCACAGCCCCCGCTCCAGGACGATCTGTCCTCCCATTGGTGCCACCCGGGGATGAGGATGAGAACTACACTTTCCCGGAGTCACAGGCGACCAAGCCGGCGCCTGCATCACCACCGGGACTGTGGCGCTCACAACGGAGGATCAAGGCACCTGACCGGCTAAATTTGTGAACTTTCGTCAAACTGTACTCTTTAAAAATGCTCACATACCATGTAAATAGTTTTTTAAAATGCTCACATACCATGTAAATAGTTTTCCACCACCCCCGCTGGACTCTTTTTTAACAGGGGGTGAATGTGGTAGTCACCACTGTTTGTATAAAACGTATATGAGAAGTAATACTGTAAGGCTCCTGTACTACAGGTACGGGAGTAGATCCCAGCCTGCTGGCTCCGCCCAGTTGGCGGAGTATATATGTGTGTGCTCACCGAGCTGCAGCTATTTCGGCAGCAGCTGCAGAAGGCAACATATCTCTGCTTAATAAAGCCTTGATTACTCTCTACTCTCTCGTCGTAATTGATAGTGCACCACACGAGGACCCCCAAACCTATCTCTGCCGCACGTTTCTTTAATCTTTCTTCATTTAAATAATATTCAGCTCCTTTAATGTTCCTTCCTAAATGCATAATTTCACATTTCCCTACAATATATTCCACCTGCCCACTCACTGAACCTGCCTAAATCCCTCTGTAGACTTGTGCCATCCCCACCACTTGCTTCTCCATCTATTTTTGTGTCATCCACAAACTTGGCAATAGTACATTCACTTACCTCGTCCAAATCATTAATCTACTTTGTAAATAATGATGACCCCAGCACGGATCCCTGTGGCACTTCATTAGTTACAGGTTGCCATCCTGAAAATGCCGCTCTTGTCCCAACTCTTTCTGTCTTCTATCCGTTAGCCAATCCTTTATCCATTCTAATATACTACCCCCCGAACATCTCGGGCTCTTATCTTATTAAGTAGACTGTTGTGCGGTACCTTATCAAACATTTTTTGGAAAACCAGGAATATTACATCTATCAGTTCCCCTTTATCTATCCTGCTCGTTACCACCTCAATGTATTTTAATAAATTTGTCAGGTATGATTGCTTGATTGATTTGATTTATTGTCACATGTACCGAAGTACAGTGAAAAGTATTTTTCTGTGGCCGAGGAACGTACACAGTACGTACATAGTAGACACAAGAATATTCAAGAGAGAACATTGACAAATGGTACATCGACAAAACAGTGATTGGTTATAGTGCGGAACAAGGGGCCAAACAAAGCAAACAAAGAAAATACATGAGCAAGAGCAGCAAAGGGCGTCGTGAATAGTGTCCTTACAGGGAACAGATCAGTCTGAGGGGGAGTCGTTGAGGAGTCTTGTAGCTGTTGGGAAGGAGCTGTTCCTATGTCTGGATGTGCGAGTCTTCAGACTTCTGTACCTTCTGCCTGATGGAAGGGTCTGGAAGAAGGCATTAGTTACAGGTTGCCATCCTGAAAATGCCTCTCTTATCCCAACTCTCTCTGTCTTCTATCTGTTAGCCAATCCTCTATCCATTCTAATATACTACCCCCCGAACACCACGGGCTCTTATCTTATTAAGTAGACTGTTGTGCGGTACATTATCAAATGATTTCCCCTTCATGAAGTCAAGCTAACTCTTCTTGATTACGTATTTTTTCTAAATGCTCTGCTATTACATCCTTTATAATGGACTCCTGGGGCTCGATTCTCCAAAAAAGTTTCAAAGTTAATTTGTGGCGAGTTTTTCAGGGAGTTTCCTGTCGTCTCTACCAGTGAGTTCCTCCCTCGCTATTCAACTACACTTGGTAACTTTTTGGGGCCCCAGGGAGTTTCTCACCGGTTTAGCCGCACTTCAAAGTTTTGTTTAGCACTGGGGAGCTGAACTCAGAGACTGGGCCGCCATTTTAAAAGGGTGCCCCGATCTCTAAGTGAGCTTGTGGGTCCCCCACACCCCCACACCCATGGGCAATGTCACCGCCCCACACACATGGACACTACCCCCTATGCCCCATGTGAGGACACCCCGCTATGGGGTCGCTGGGGCTTCTCCCTTTTCAGGCCCCTCCAAGTCTCCTTACAGCATCCCCTTCCTTCTGGGACCCCCACCCATCACCATCCAACCTCCCGGAGGCCTCTTCTTACCTGCCCTGCACTCCCCATCCTTCAAACCCATCCATCACCCTCATTTCATGGGCATGGCCCCCCTTGTCTCCTGGTCCTTGGCAGTGCCTCCCCTAGCACTTGGACACCCATGCAATGCTCCTGCTGGCTTGGTAGTGCCATCTTGGTAGCTGGGCAGTGCCAAAGTGCCCGTATTCCAGGGGGAAGGTCATGGAGCCACCCTTCACCGCCCTGGGGTCTCCGGTGGCCCAGGAGACCTCCTGGGTGCCGTTCCGACTGGTCCACATTTGTCTGGACCAGCATTGATCGCCGCCCTGCTGTAGCCTCCCTGGGGAGGCCGAAGAATCGAGGGAGGCCGCTGGATCCCGCGCATGTAGGTCGTAAGTAGATTTACGACCTACTTCCGCTAGCGTCATTCGGTCCCGCCCATTTGGGGTGGGGTTCCGACTCCGACGTCTTGCGGGGCGTCAGAGAATATCGGGAGGTGCTGGGCCTGTCAGTTGGCTCACTGGAGGCCTTTCCCACCATTCTCCGGCCGTGTTGTGCTCAAGCGAGAGCCCAACAGGGCCGGAGATCCGCATACATTTTCCCAGTGACAGGTGTTAAACCACCGGGCTTATAATTACATGTTCTTTGCTTCCCTCCCTTTTTGAAGATTGCATGCACTATCTCTGTCGCTACTTCCTTTCATATCCTGGGATGCAACCTATAAGATTCCGTGGACGTACTGATCTTTAGCCCCATGAGATTCGCTGGTACCTTTTCTCCAATGATCATTATTGTCTTTATTTCCTCTCACCGTTTTGATTATTTGATAGTTTTGGAATGTTATTCGTGTCTTCCCCAATGAAGACTGACACAAAGTCTAGGATACTCCACTCCTCACCGCTGCAATCAGGAATCCTGGATGCCAAATCCATGGCCATTCTCCGCTGCCCCTAGCTCGCTACCCGCCCCACGCCGGCTGGAAAATACAAACACTTGTTGAACATGCAGTTAACGGGCTGGAAGCCCGATTCTCTCCTGTCACTGTGGTGCTCTGACCCCCACATCGGCAAATCCGGGGGGCGGACTTTGGTGCAAGGTTGACCAAGTGCTGCCCTGGCGCATTGGAGCCTGGGGGAGGGTCAATGGGGACAGGAGACTGATAGGTTGCCCCTCTGCCACTGCCTGGCTGCAGAGGGTGGTTTACATAATGATCCTGGGGGTTGGGAGGGCTCGGGCTGTGGGTGTGGAGTTGACCCCTGGACCCCCCTTCCAGGATGGAGGTCCGGTGCCGAGAGTGCCCCTTGGCATGGTGATCTCAGGCACCCTTCTGCTGACCGATATCCGTATTGGTCTGAGGTGGCCTCCTCAGCCTGAACTGCTTTTCCAGACAGCTGAAGAGTAGTCCAGACAGTCCAGCGAAGAATCAATGCAGGAACACTTTCCCTTTCCTAACAACTGCTCCCTCAGACAACCTTTAAAATAGCAGTTGTTGCAAGTGTCAGAGGCTTCCTCAAAAGCTCACAACATTTGACAAGGCTTCTAATCCCCTGAAAAAGCTTTCACTAGCGTATGATTGACAGTTTAAGGGTCAGGCGCAGCTGCTTGGTGGGTTGTTTATTGATCTTTCCCTTTATGCTTGAATGCATCTCAAGTACTTTGCTTTGCTGCTAAACACAATGTTTATAAATACTCCTGCTGTGATTGACAGCTCCTCACCACATCAAAGGAGCTAAGTGGTTTCTACTGCGATAAAAGAGGAAATGAAGAGGGGCTGGTGGGGGAGCTGATGAGGGGCTGAGGGATCAGGATTTGCATTGTGTGGCAGGAGAAGGGCCATTTGGAAGATTTTGTGATTGGGCCGCCTGCTCAATTCCGATACAGGAATTCTTGAGAATCTGGCGAGCTCTCCATCATTGTCAGGTGGATGTACCTTTAAGAAATGAGTGTTTATCAAATAGCTGCAGTGAGGTCAGTAGGTGGGTGGAGCTGGGCTCTGCTCTGCTTTTTACTTTTGCTCTGTGCTAAAAGCTGGTTTTGGCTCTGTGTTTAGTTTTGCTTTCAGTTGGAGAGCTGCATGTGAACCAGAGCAGATGTGTGTATTGATCTTTCCCTCTGCAAGCTAAAGAATGTCTTCAGCTCATTGATGATTTCAAAGTAATACCTGTTTTTGTAGAGAATTTAAACCACCTGTCTTTGTTAAAAAGTGTTTGGGGCTTCTGGATGTTGTCAGGAAAGTTACTAAGGGTTCCCTATAGAATATTGTATTTGGGAAAGTATCAGTGTTTGTAGTTGTTAAGATGTTTACTGTATGTTTATAAAGTGTTAACTGAATTCATAGAATAAACATGGTTTTGTTTTTAAAATACTTTAGATCTCTGTTGCATCACACCTGTAAAGTGGGCCCTTGTGCTCCCCATATCAAAAATCTATTAAAAGATGTGGGTCAGGTGAACTCCATGATACACTTTGAAGTTTTCTAAACCCAGGTCCATAACATCATGCATAATTTTGCATGGTTAAGGAGTGCGATTCACACCAGGACACCACTCCCAGCAGCAGAGCAAACCTGCCGCGATTCTCCGATGGCGGGAGCGCCAAGACTCCTGAACGGAGAATCCCAGCCAAAGTATTTATTTAATTCCTCCACCTGGTTCCCTGTTATTATTTCCCCAGCTTCGTTCTCTAAGCGCCAATTTCCACTTTGGACTCTCTTTTTAATATATTTACAGAAACTCTTCCTGTCCATTGCTATATTACTTGCTAGTTCACCCTCATAGTTTATCCTCTCCCTCTTTATTATTTTTTGGTCATTTTTTGTTGTTTTTTAAAACTTTCCCAATCCTTTGCCGTACCACTAATCTTTGCCGTATTGTGTAATTTTTCTTTCAGTTTAATACTATCCTTAACTTCATTGGTTAACCATGGTTGATTTATCCCCTTGCTGGAATCCTTCTTCCTCTCTGGGATATATCTTTGTTGTGAATCATGAACTATTTTCCTAAAAGACTGTGGCACTACGGTTAGTCTCAGAACCCTTGCAGAGAAGTCAGCCTGGGAATAACAACAATATTGGTTATGACACTCTCACAGCCTGTCAATACTCACTGCCTAGACTTGCATGTGAAACAGCCATCATGGGGTACTGAAGGCTGGCAGCTGGTATCTGGGAAACTGTACGAATGAAGAAGAAAGAAGAAACCTGTGTGGCGAGCATCTGTCTTTCCATGGCCTATAACCTACTGGATTATTAAGTGTCAGCCATAGCTCTGTGATAATATTCACTTTTCTGAGTCAGAAAAGTCATGGGTTCAAAATCACAGCAGACACTTGAGCATGCAAAGCAGCCTGACACTCCAGTGCAGTACTGAAGGTGTGCTGCAATGTCTGAGGCGCAGTCTTATGAGATGAGATGTTAAAACGATGCACCATCTGCCCACTCAGATGTATCTAGGAGCAGCAGTACGCCATCCAGCCCATCCAGCTGGCTCTGCCATTCAAACAGATGATGGCTGATCACCTACCTTTAAGCCATTTTTCCCCACTATCTGCATAACCCTTGATGTCACTAGTGTCCAGAAATCTTTCGATTTCTGTCTTGAACATGCTCAAGGATTGAGCTTCCACAGGCCCTCTACTGTGGAGAATTCCAAAAATCCCATGGCAATATTTCAATGTGGAGGAGTTATGCCCAGTGTCAATAGTTACCCTTGAACAACATCATACTTTCTCTCTGCAAATTGGTCCTGAATTAAGTGCATTACAATCGGTCCTCAACTACAGAAGCACTTTGTTGTCTTTAAAGAGCTTTGAGAGGTCCTGAGGAGATGAAAAGCTGTATTTGTTTCTTTCTTCCTTCCTTCTCCCCCTCATCCTTACTTACTTTCAATATTTTTCTTTCTTTTTGTTTCCCTGCAAGGATGTCTGGTTTGGAACGTCAGGAACAAATTTTAACCCCTTGGTCTGTTCCTCGTGTTCACCTTAATCAAGGTGAAGGAAGAAAGCTGGATAGTGAATCATTCAGCAGGCAGGCCTCTTGGGGGCCCAAATCCCAGTTTACCACTCTTTGTTGAAATTGCTCATTCATTTCTCTCCAAACACGATTTCATTCCTGACCTGTTCGTCAGTGCGTCTCTTATCCTCTGAACTGAAGGCACCTACAGCTCAAAGTCTGTGCTGACGGAGACCCATAAGCACAGGAACAAGAAGCATCGATTATCCCTTAGAAGAATGTAATCCCTATGGAACGACATTAGCTGCTGTTGCTCAACCTCATTCCCTGAGGGATAAAGAACGCTTCTTAGAGAAATTATACAATCAGCTCATGTAGGCAAGGTTCCCAGATAAGGAGCTTCAATTTTGCCTTCATTCCCTTGTGAAAGAGGTGGAGAAAGTAGCCAGTTCAGAAAATGAATTCAGTGTGATTAAAAGCAGAAATAGCAAAACTCAAGATCTCTACGAATGTGATTCCTGTGCCGCGACAATCAGGAAACCGATGTACTGAGTGTTGCAAACACCGTTTGATTGTAAATATTCTATTTTTTTTATTAAAAGCTCACAGAATTAACTTCCAACTGAGAGATCAAAAGCATGTAACCCCCAGAGTTGAAAGTGCTTTATTTCCAAGGTTGATTGAATGAGTAACTGATGGGAAGTTGTTAATGGTATCTGGAACTTCCATTGCCAAGCCACTATAATGTGCTTGTGAAATGACCTTCTTTGTGTTGTCAGATTGCACTCTCATTTTCAGAAAAATTATCTGCTGGCATCTACAAACATTTAATCCTTTGCCTCAGAAACATATCAATCATAGAACCAAGGTCCAAATGAGTTAGAATTTTACATTACAGAGAGAGTCCATTCAGTTCAGCATACCTGTGCCAGCTTTCCCACAGACTTATCTACTCAGCCCCATTCCATCTTCATTTCTCATATGTTTTAACCATGACTCCATGAGTAGCATTCTTCCCTCTGCATCAACAGGCAATGGGTTCAAGTCCAACTCCAGGGCGGCACTGTGCCACAGTGGTTAGCACTGCTGCCTCACAGCGCTAGGGACCCAGGTTCGATTCTTGCCTTGGGTGACTGGTTATATGGAGTTTGCACATTCTCCCCGTGGTCTGCGTGGGTTTCCTCCGGGGTAATCCAGTTTCCTCCCACTGTCCAAAGATGTGCAGGCCAGGTGGACTGCCCCTTAGTGTCCAGCGATGTGCAGTTTAGGTTCCGGGGATGGGGCGGCAGCGGGGGGAGGGGGGCAAGGTCTTTTGGAGGGTCGGTGCAGACTCAATGGACCGATTCTATAATTGAGTGCAGAGTTCAAAGCTGACACTCCAGTGCAATGGAGAAGGTGGGCTGCAATGTTGGAGGTGCCATTTCTCAGATAAGATATTAAACCAAGGCCTCACCTGCTCCCTCAGGTGAATATAAAACATCCCATTACACTATTTTGGAGGTGAGCAGGGGGCTATTTGTGGCTCCCTGGCCAATAGTCCTCAATCAAAATCGCTTTAGAAACAGACTTTCTGGTCATGATCACATTGTGGGAGCTTGTTCTGTTCAAACTGTCAGGGACGTTTCGTACATTACAACAATGACTACTTTAGAAGTACTTCATTGGTTGTAGAGTGTTTTGGAACATCTGTGCTCATGAAAGGTGCTCTGTAGATGGAAGACCTTGGGCTGGATTCTCCATCGGTGGGATCCTCCTCTTCGCCGGCAGCAGACATACGCCCACAGATTTCCCGACGGCATGGGGGTGCCAACAATGGAAAACCCCATTGGCCGGCTGCCGGGATGGAGGATCCCGCTGCCAGCAGGGATGCGCAGCACCGGAAAGCGGGTGCGGCGGGTCGGAGAATCTTTCCTCTTTTCTTTTTTGCAAATATTTATGCTCCTCTCTTAAAAAGCAATTAAGGATTCTACTTTCATCATTGTTCCTGATCGGGCATTCCATGTCCCAATAACTCACCAACATCAAGTAATTCGAACTTCTCACATTTGGTCCAAAGCCCCCCAGCATGAGGTTCCCCGATTTTGTCAATCTGGGTGAGGCCCTTCAATTTGTCACCGTCTGGCTGGGATACCCCCAAATTGTTACAAACCCAGGTGAGGAGGAATGACTGGCTCCCTATCATTATTCAACACCCCCCCCCAACCCCCATACCGTCAGTTGGGATCAACAGGTTTAATCTGAATAGTATCCCTTTTCCATGGGCATCCTTTCCAGACCCAATAGTTATGTTTAAAAGAAAAGCCAAATTAACCAGGCTATCTTAAGTTAAAGATAGAGTAAATTTATTAACTGCTAAAAGGGTCAGGAGAAAAATGATAAAACTGACTGTGCATTCTCAACCATCTTTGGGGTTTGTGTCCATTTTAAAATATAAAACTCGGGTCTTATTTAAAGCCCGACAATTCCGTGTGTGATTCCGGGGGGGGGGGGGGGGGGGGTTTCTCCATCACTGTGACACCTGGGCCGGGATTCTCCCCTACCCGGCGGGGCGGGGGGGTCCCGGCGGGATGGAGTGGCGTGAACCACTCCGGCGTCGGGCCGCCCAAAGGTGCGGAGAAATCCACACCTTTCGGCAACCAGCGGGAGCAGGATTCACGCCAGCCCCCGGTGATTCTCCGACCCGGCGGGGGGTCGGGGGGTTTCGAGGATGACCTTAAATTTAAGTCCACTGGTTGTTGTCTTGCCGACCAGAGTTTCATGGTCAAAGCGCCTGATGGTATTGATGTTTAAAGTAAGATGATTTGGAAAGAAATGGGTTTGTGAGTTTCTGTAAGTTTACGAACAACACTGCTTCGGCACTCGAATGGCAGAAAATATGTTGTTGTTAAAGTGTCATTTGTGGGGGGGGGTCGAGACAGGGGTATGCCGCTGTGGGGAACGGGCCGTGTGTGGGGTACGGGCATGTGGCTGGACGAGGAGGGGTCATGGCTAGTCGGCGGGGGAGGGGGGCGGGTAGCCCCCTGATCCGGCTGATAATCTGGAATGTAAGGGGAATGAATGGGCCGGTTAAGCGGGCCCGCGTGTTTGTGCACCTGAAGGAGCTCAAGGCGGATGTGGTCATGCTCCAGGAGACACACCTGAAGGTGGCAGACCAGGTAGGATTGAGGAAAGGGTGGGTAGGTCAGGTGTTTCACTCGGGGATGGATGCCAAAAATATAGGGGTGGCGATCTTGGTGGGAAAGAAGGTGTCGTTTGAGGCGTCGAGCATTGTGGCAGACAATGGCGGCAAGTACATAATGGTAGGTGGTAAGCTGCAGGGAGAGAGGGTGGTACTGGTCAATGTGTATGCCCCGAACTGGGACGATGCGGCTATTATGCGGCGTATGTTGGGTCGGATCCCAGACTTGGAAGTGGGGGGCCTGATAATGGGGGGAGACTTTAACACGGTGCTGGATCCGGCACTGGATCGCTCCAGGTCTAGGACGGGTAGGAAGCCGGCGGCGGCTAGAGTGCTGACGGAGTTTATGGACCAGATGGGAGGGGTGGACCCTTGGAGATTTGCAAGGCTGGGGGCTAGGGAATTTTCATTCTTCTCACATGTCCATAAGGCTTATTCCCGAATCGACTTTTTCATCTTGAGTAGGGCGTTGATAGCGAGAGTAGAGGATACTGAGTATTCGGCAATAGCCATTTCGGACCACGCCCCTCATTGGGTGGACTTGGAGATGGAGGAGGAGAGGGACCAGCGCCCGCTGTGGCGCTTGGAGGTGGGGCTGTTGGCAGACGAGGAGGTGAGCGAGCAGGTCCGAGCAAGTATAGAGAGGTACCTGGAGACTAACGACAACGGGGAGGTCCGAGTGGGGATGGTATGGGAGGCACTGAAGGCGGTGGTGAGGGGAGAGCTGATCTCCATTCGGGCCCACAAGGAGCGAAGGGAGCGGGGGGGAGAGGGAGAGGCTGGTGGGGGAGATGGTGAGTGTAGACAGGAGGTATGCAGAGGAGCCCGAGGAAGGATTGTTGAGGAAGAGGCGCAGCCTCCAGGCCGAATTCGACCTGGTGACCACCAGGAAGACGGAGGTGCAGTGGAGGAAGGCCCAGGGGGCGATTTACGAGTATGGGGAAAAGGCAAGCCGGATGCTGGCGCATCAGCTTCGGAAGCGGAACGCAGCTAGGGAGATCGGGGGAGTTAAGGACAGGGGAGGGAGTGTGGTGCGGAGTGGAGCTGGCATCAATGGGGTCTTCAGGGACTTCTACGAGGAATTGTACCGATCCGAGCCCCCACGGGAGGAGGGAGGGATGGGCCGCTTCCTGGACCAATTGAGGTTTCCAAAGGTGGAAGAGGGACTGGTGGCGGGATTGGGGGCCCCGATTGGGCTGGAGGAGCTGATCAAAGGGATAGGAAGCATGCAGGCAGGGAAGGCACCGGGGCCGGACGGTTTCCCGGTCGAATTCTATAGAAAATATATGGACCTGTTGGGCCCGCTGTTAGTTAGGACCTTCAATGAGGCAAGGGAGGGGGGGGGCTTTACCCCCGACGATGTCTGGGGCACTGATCTCCTTGATCCTGAAGAGGGACAAGGATCCCCTGCAGTGTGGGTCTTACAGACCAATTTCCTTGCTAAATGTAGATGCCAAGGTGCTGGCGAAGGTCTTAGCCACGAGGATTGAGGATTGTGTGCCGCAGATCATCCATGAAGACCAGACGGGGTTTGTGAAGGGGAGGCAGTTGAACGCGAATGTGCGGAGGCTTTTGAACGTTATCATGATGCCGGCGAGGGAGGGGGAGGCGGAGAAAGTGGTGGCGATGGACGCTGAGAAAGGCTTCGATAGGGTAGAGTGCGGGTACCTGTGGGAGGTGCTGAAGAGGTTCGGGTTTGGGGAGGGGTTTGTCAGGTGGGTTAGGCTGTTGTATGAGGTCCCGATGGCGAGTGTGGCCACAAATAGGAGGAGGTCCGAGTACTTTCGGTTGCACCGAGGGACGAGACAGGGGTGTCCCTTATACCCTCTGGTCTTCGCACTGGCGATTGAACCCCTGGCTATGGCACTGAGGGAGTCAAGGAACTGGAGGGGGTTGGTGCGTGGTGGGGAGAAGTATAGGGTGTCACTTTATGCGGATGACCTGCTGCTGTATGTGGCGGACCCGGTGGGAGGAATGCCGGAGGTAATAAGGATTCTCAGGGAATTCGGGGACTTTTCGGGGTACAAGCTCAACATGGGGAAGAGCGAGCTGTTCGTAGTTCATCCAGGGGACCAGGAGAGGGGGATTGGCGAGCTCCCACTAAAAAAGGCGGAGAGGAGCTTCAGGTATCTGGGAGTCCAGGTGGCCAGGAGCTGGGGGGCCATGCATAGGCTTAATTTTACAAGGCTGGTGGAGCAAATGGATGAGGGGTTCAAGAGGTGGGATGCGTTGCCGCTGTCCTTGACGGGTAGAGTGCAGTCAATCAAAATGACGGTGCTCGCAAGGTTTTTGTTCCTGTTCCAGTGCCTCCCCGTGTTTATCCCGAAGGCTTTTTTCAGTCGGGTTAACAGGAGTATAATGGGGTTTGTGTGGGCGTGAGGGACTCCGAGGGTGAGAAGGGTGTTCCTGGAGCGGAGTAGAGATAGGGGGGGGCTGCCGCTGCCCAAACTCTGTGGGTACTACTGGGCCGCCAATGCGACGATGGTGCGCAAGTGGGTGATGGAGGGGGAGGGGGCTGCATGGAAGAGGCTGGAGACGGTGTCTTGTGTGGGTACGAGTCTGGGGGCGCTGGCAACGTCGCCGCTGCCGCTCCCTCCAAGGAGGTATACCACGAGCCCGGTGGTGGTGGCTGCCCTCAAAATTTGGGGGCAGTGGAGGCGGCACAGGTGGGAAGTGGGGGCCTCGGCGGGCTTGGATCGGTACAAAACCACCGGTTCGCCCCAGGAAGAACAGGTGGAGGGTTTGCAGGGTGGCACAGGGCAGGGATACGAAAGCTGGGGGACCTGTTTGTGGACAAGAAGTTTGCGAGCCTGGGTGAGCTGGAGGAGAAGTACGGGCTCCCCCCGGGGAACAGCTTCAGGTACTTACAGGTAAGGGCGTTCGCCAGACGGCAGGTGGTGGAATTCCCATGGCTACGGCCACACACAGCACACAGTACAGGGTGCTCTCGGGGGGGTGGGTGAGAGTGGGGAAGATCTCGGAAACTTACCAGGTGATGCAGGAGGAGGAGGAGGCCTCGATGGTGGAAGTAAAAGGTAAGTGGGAGGAGGAGTTGGGAGAGGAAATTGAGGAAGGGACGTGGGCAGATGCCCTGGGGAGGGTGAACTCTTCCTCATCGTGCGCGAGGCTCAGCCTCATACAATTTAAGGTGCTGCATAGGGCACACATGACCGGGACAAGGATGAGTCGGTTTTTTTGGGGTGAGGACAGGTGTGTTATGTGCTCAGGGAGCCCAGCAAACCACACCCATATGTTCTGGGCATGCCCAGCGCTGGAGGAATTTTGAAAGGGCGTAGCGAGGACGGTGTCGAGGGTGGTAGGATCCAGGGTCAAGCCGGGCTGGGGGCTCACAATATTTGGGGTGGCAGAGGAGTCGGGAGTGCAGGAGGCGAAAGAGGCCGGAATTCTGGCCTTTGCGTCCCTGGTAGACCGGCGAAGGATTCTTCTTCAGTGGAAGGATGCGAGGCCCGCAAGCGTGGAATCCTGGGTCAACGATATGGCAGGGTTCATTAAGTTGGAGAGGGTGAAATTCGCCTTGAGAGGGTCGGTACAAGGGTTCTTTAGGCGGTGGCAACCGTTCTTAGATTTCCTGGCAGAGCGGTGTAGCAGCAACTCGGGGGGTCACTTTATTTTTTATTTTTTTTGTTATTTACACTGGAGGGTCTGAGGGGGTGTATATACTTGTTGTATTAAGTCGGGGGGTTAATGTTAATTAATTATTTATGTACAAGGGGGGGAAGGGGGGTATGGAGGGTTGTTTTTCTGGACTGTGTTTTGTACTTAACCCTGTTGGGTTTCTTTTTCATTTTGTTATTGATATTTTATGAAAATCTTTAATAAAAATTATTTTTTTTAAAAAGTGTCATTTGATTAAATTCCTTTCCGAAAGAGAAATATTTCTTCAGAAGAGATCACTGAAACAATTCCATTTAAGACTTGGATAAAAAGCTCCCACTTGTGCAACTTGTCAACAGGAGTAGGGAACTGCAGGAATTCCTGTCAACTTGGTGTGTAAGACTTTAATTTGAACCTGTTTTTTATGACCAGGTCTAATTTGCACACTGGCCCTCCTGTGAGAGATCGCACACACTAAGGAAGGAATTTCAAGCACTGCCTTAAAGTGCTGGAGCAGCCACTTGAAGGATGCTCATTTAACCTCAATAGAAAGAAAGAGAATAAATGTTTCACGTGGTTTCTCCTCATTTGAAGGTTCCAGACAACATATGGGCCTACTTATAGATGGTGTTCTTAAAGTGATGGTGTGTTTGTAATTGCCTGGAATTGCTAATCCTTGGGTCACACAATTGCACGCCGATGGTTTACAAATTTAAAAAAACCCTTCTACATCATTCTGGAAAAAGTGATCATTTGAGATCACCTAAAAAAAATGTACGGCAAGGATGGATAACTAGCAATGATGCATAATATAGACCGCAAAGCAGATAATCCAGCGTCCTCATCCAAAAGACACCTTAGTGCATTGGAGTGATCCTTTAATGGGGCTTAAACCCAGAACCTTGTGATTCACAGGCAGATGTGCCACCAACTAAGCCACAGTTGGGTGGAAACAGTGGTGTAGTGGGACTGTCATTGGATAGTAATCTGGAGGCCTAGGCTAGTGCTGGAGATCATGAGTTCAAACCATGGAGTTCAAATTTGATTAATTAATCTGGAATGTAAAATTAGTCCCAGTAATAGGAGTGGAGGATTCGGCTTCTTGGCCCTTCAAGCCTGCTCCACCATTCAATAAGATCATGGCCAATCTGTTTGTGGTCTCATGTTTAATTTGCTCTTTTCCCCCTGAAGCCCAAATACCTTTCACAAATCTGCTTAACTTTGTTTTGAGTAAATTCAATGACCTCAGCCTCAAATGCAAGACAATTCCACATACAGACAATCCTTTGAGAGGAAACAATCTCTCCTCATCTCCACCTTAAACTCTGTCCTGTGGTTCTAGTCTCCCCCACAAGTGGGAACATCTCCCGGTATCTACCCAAACAAATCCCCTAAGGATCCTAAATATTTAAATAAGACCTTGTAAACTCCAACTGGTAAAGGCCCAACCAGTTCAACCTTTCCTCATAAGAAAACTCCCACATGCAGGAATGGGAACCTTCTCTGAACTGCTTCATTCAAAATTATATTTAATGGAGACTATGAAACAACCATTGATTGTTGTAAAAACCTATCTGGTTCACCAATGTCCTTTGGGAAGGAAATCTGCCATCGTAACCTGGTCTGGTCTACATGCGACTCCATCTCAGCAACATGGTTGACTCTTAACTGCCCTCTGAACTTGCCCTCGCAAACCACCAATTCAAGGGCAATTACGGAAGGGCAAAAATGCTGGCCTGGGCAGTGTCGCCCACATCCCATGAAAGAATAAAAGAAATACAGATTGATTTACTTTTGGCAGACATGAAGAGACATAAGCAGGAGCCTCTCGGAGGAGAATCAATCATTACTTTGCATCTGATTTAAGAATAGAATGAGTTTGATGATTCAAATGCCCTTTTATCATTCTCTGATTTCTTATGTTTGACCATGAAGCAAGAGTACAGGGCGACTAAAATGAAGAGGGTCACTTCTGGAAGACGCATTTCAATTTTTTTGTATCAGAGACAATGGGGCTTAACGACGAGTGGTTCAGAATAACGCAACAGGGCAAGGTTGATTTCTATGCTGACTGAGGTAGATTTGGGACCTGCCTTCTTACTCTACTCCTCAGGCGATCACAAATCACCACTGGCAAAATATCCTTCAAGAGAAACAGCTCAGGATGAAGCATCAGCAGATGAAGAGCCAATGAGCTGCCATTGGGCAGAGCCAACAGGAATGAATTGGCTCCAACAGTGGTTGGCCATTCATTGACAGAATGAATCAGATCTGAACTTAATGTTGCACCACATGGCGTTCACCACATGAGACATGGGTAAGACTAGAAGCTGGTAGTTAGGTGACTTTTTTATTTGCACTCCCTGGATCAGTGGTTCTGAGGTCAGTCGTAGATTTCCAGCTGCGGCCCCATTTGAGATTAGTTAACAGCACAGGTTGGGATTCAAACCAAGGACAATCTGGTTGGCATGTCACCATTCACACGAGACATTAAATAACAGCCCCATCTATCTATTTAAGTGGATGTAAAGGATCATATCGATCTCTTCAAAAACAAAACAGGTCACTTTTACAATCCTTGCCAGAAGTATTCCCTCAAGCAATGGTACCCCAAAATGACTTGTATCCTTCCTATGTGGGATGTTGCTGTACCTATCATCCTCGGCTCCATTCTAAGGGGTCCTGCACTTCGACATAATTTCACTAAGCAAAATTACTATTGCGCCACGTGGGGCGAGATTCTCTGGCCTCCCCCTGGTGTGTTTCCCGGCGGCGACAGGGGCCCGCTGTTGGCCGGTGGTGGGACCTTCTAGTCCTGCCGCTGTCAATGGGATTTCCCACTGAATCCATCCCATGCCATCAGAATACCTGCATCAGGGGTGCATTTTTGGCAGTTCTGGAATATCCCACCAGGGTGAACAGTCAGAAGATCCCTCCTCATATCTTTCCTCACAGGCCCATTGTCGCCACTCCTTATTGATCAGACCTGACTTCTTTCACTGTGTAGGGATTTTCATTTCTGAGCAGAATTTTATTCTCTAGAGCTCGCTAGCAGCAGAGACAGTGTGAGTACACAGTGTTGTGTTATGCTACTTCGGATAACACAGGCTGCTACTTGATGTAGTCTTAACTAAAGGATGCTCCAGACTCTGAAATGAATTCAACGTGTTTATTGAACTATTAACACAGTTCTCAAATGAGTTTGACTCTCTGCTAATCTAACTGTAGTAACTCAGTCTAACTGTACCAGCTTGCTCTAAGTCATGTGCTGGGGTGTGATGCTGCTGATCAACCCTGTCTAACTCTCTAGATGTCTGTCTGTGGAAAGAGGCAGGGTGTGAGTGTCTCATCCCTTTTATAGTGTTTATGTCATGCCCCCTTGTGGTGAATGCACCTCTGAGTGTCCTGACTGCCCATTGGCCGTGTCCTATTCTAAGTGTTCATTGGTTGCATGTTTGCATATCATGACAGCTCCCCCTTTTTTTTTAAAGATGTATATACATGTGAATGTGTCTGTCTAATGTGACTGACTGAGGAATACAGAACAGAACAACAAAACAAGTGCTCATAAGTCCAGTCTCTGAGGCTTGCGTCTGATCCTCGTCGACGGCTGGAGAGGTGGTGGAGGGGATGACGGTGTCTTGACAGGTGAGGGGTAGGCACGACTGGTAGCCTTGTGGTTCGAGGTGTCTGGAGGTGGCAATTCGACATGTGGAAATGGAGATGAAAGTGGTTGTGGGCAAGCAACCTTTTGCAGTGCCCTTCGATTCCTTTGCACAATGGAGCCATCAGACATACGTATGACATAGGATCTGGGTGCGGCCTGTCGAACAACGACAACCGGAGCAGACCACCTAATATCCGGTATCTTGAACTTGACTGTGTCTGCCAGGGAAAGCACGTCATGATCGGTGGCCCTGCTTCTGGCTGTCGCGAAGCTGCTGCATCTTCTGCAGCACCGGGAGGTGATCAAGGTTGGGCAGGTGTATGGCTGGAAGCGTCGTCCGCAGGTCCCTGGTCATCAGCAGTTAAGCTGGCGACATGCCAGTGGACAAGGCAGTCGCCTGGTACGCAAGTAGTGCAAGGTGTATGTCGGAAGCGGAGTCCGAGGCCTTGCGGATGAGCTTCTGAACGATATGTGCACCCCTTTTTCGAATTTGCCATTGGACTGCGGATAGTGTGGACTGGAGGTGACATGCCTGAAATTGTAGCTCTTGGCAAACGTGGATTATTCTCGACTGTGGAAGCACGGGCCATTGTCGCTCATGTGTTCGGGATGCCATGCCGTGAGAATGTCTCTTTACACGCTTTGATGACGGTCCGTGAGGTGAGGTCTGGCAGCTTCAGCACCTCAGGATAGTTTGAAAAGTAATCGATGATTAAGATATAGTCGCGACCATCGTGTGGAATAGGTCAATGCCAGCCTTGGACCACGGAGAGGTCTCTAGGTCGTGTGGTTGGAGCGTCTCCTTGCTCTGCGCTGGTTGGAACCTCTGACAGGTTTTGCAGTTCAGGACCATGTCCGTGATGTCCTGGTTGATGCCGGGCCAGGAGACAGCTTGCCGGGCCCTGCGTCTGCAATTTTCTACATCCAGGTGTCCCTCATGAATGTGCCGCAGCACCATGCTCTGGAGATGTAGCGTGATGACTATCCTGTCCAGCTTGAGCAGGATGCCGTCGATCAGCGTCAGGTGGGCCTTGACGTTGTAGAATTGAGAGCATTGCCCTTTCTGCCAGCCATTGCTGAGGTTGCGGATGACTCGCTGCAACAAGGGGTCTTTGGCCGTCTCTTCTCGGATGAGAACAATCTTCTCATCTGTTGCCGGGAGAGTGCTTGCACACAGTGTGCTGGATGATCTCCGGTGGTTCACTGGGTGAGTTGACGGAGCGGGACAATGCATCGACAATGATGAGCTCCTTGCCAGGTGTGTACACCAAATTGAAATCATACCCCCGGAGTTTGAGCAGAATTCTCTGCAAATGTCATGTCGTTCAGGTCCTTTTGGATGATGTGAACCAGAGGCCTATGATCCATCTCAACAGTAAATGTTGGCAAGCCGTGGACATAATCGTGAAATTTGAGGATGCCGGTGAGAAGGCCGAAACACTCCTTCTCAATCTGCGCATATCTGGTCTCAGTGGGTGTCATTGCCCGTGGCGCGTATGCTATTGGTACCCAGGATGACGTGTCGTCTCTCTGAAGCAACACCGCCCCAATGCCATCCGACTCGCATCTGTGGATATCTTGGTCTCTCAGTCTGGGTCAAAGAATGCAAGGACGGGTGCAGTGGTGAGCTTGGCTTTCAGCTCCAGCCACTCTGTTCGGTGCTCCGCCTTCCACTCAAAGGCGGTTGATTTTTTGACCAGGTTGCGTAGGGCTGTGGTGTGTGTGGCCAAATTCGGGATGAACTTGCCAAGGAAATTGACCATTCCTAGGAAGTGCAGTACTGCCTTCTTGTCCTCGGGGACATTCATTGCCTCGATGGCTTTAATTTTGTCTGTGTCCGGGCGCACACCGTGTTGCGAAATCTGATCGCCCAGGAACTTCAGCGTGGATGTCCCAAAACAGCACTTATACCTGTTTAGCTTGAGGCCATGTTCATGTATGCGTTGGAATACTTTCTTGAGTCACGACACATGTTCCTCTGGGGTTGTGGACCAGATTTTGATGTCGTCAACGTAGACACAAACCCCTTCTATTCCCTCCATCATCTGTTCCATGATGCGATGGAAGATCTCTGATGCCAAGATGATGCCAAATGACATTCGATTGTAGCAGAATCTGCCAAAAGGCGTGTTGAAGGTGCAGAGCCTTCTGCTGGATTCTTCAAGTTGGATTTGCCAAAATCCTTGGGATGCGTCCAATTTTGTGAAGAAGCGCGCGTGTGCCATCTCGCTCGTGATTTCTTCCCTCTTCGGGATGGGGTAATGTTCCTGCATAATGTTTTTGATTAGATCCTTGGGGTCAATGCAGATGCGTAGGTCCCCCAAAGGCTTCTTTACGCACACCATCGAGCTGACCCAGTCGGTTGGTTCAGTGACCCTGGAGATGATGCCTTTTTGTTGTAGACTCGTGAGCTCTGCCTTCAGGCGCTCTCTCAGTGAAGCAGGGACATGTCGTGGTGCGTGGGCCACTGACTTGGCATCAGGCCACAGTAGAATCTTGTACTCGTACGGCAGCGTGCCCATCCCGCTAAATACATCTGGGTACTGGGTTAGGATGTCGTAGATGCTGGCCTGAAGATCCAAATGGGACGGCGTCATGGTGTAGACCCTTTGAATGAGGTTCAGTTGCTTGCAGGCATGCGCACCTAGCAGGGCCGCCCTGTCTGGTTTAACAATCTCGAAGCGTAAGCTTGCTTGTGTGTGTCGGCTGGACACCTGCAGTTGGCAGGACCCCAGTGCCTTGATTTTGTTTCCATTGTAGTCCAGGAGTTTGCAGGCAGAGGATGGATTGTGGGGGGCTTCTTGATTCTCTTGAAGTCCACCTGTGAAATCAGGTTGGTGGAGGCACCTGTGTCCAGTTTGAACCGGATGGGGCAGTGGTTGACCTTCATCACTGCTCGCCATTCGTCCTCGGAATCCACGGCCAGGATTGATTGGACTCGCGATGTGTCCGGTGTGGCGTATTCACACTTCGTAATAATGCCCATTCGGTAAGTGATGTCCGGGTATTCATCATCTGGATCCGTCGCGCTGCCTGGATCAGAGTCATGCATTCGGTGTTGCACACTTCTGATGCGCCACTGTCGGAATTGGGAGTGCTGGCTCCTGGTAGTTCAGATCGGCACAGGGCAGCATAGTGGTTTGGTTTCCCACAGTTTAACCAGCGTTTGCCTCTTGCAGGGCAGTTTTTTTAAAAATGGGCGGTGCCGCAGTTCGCACACATCATTACGTCGGCGTCATGACGCTCAGTGCGTCGTTGCACATGCGCGGTGCTGTTCTCGGATGTCTGCACCTGCGCAGTGCGGTTTTCAGCCGCTTCGTGGTCCCGATCACATTGCGCATGCGTCGGGCCCCGGGAAGAGCGCGCAAAATGGCCGCTTTCGTCAATGTGGAGGTGCTGCATCCGGGAGATGGCCTGAACACTCTCCACCTCGTGGGAGGCTTGTTTTTCACTTTCTGCCATTTTGTACTGTGAATAGCGATTTTTAGAGTGCTCATGCACAGTATACATTTCAATCGCGACTGGCAGGGTCATGTGCTTGATTTTCAACAGTTGCTCTTGCAGAGGAGCAGAGTGGATTCCAAAAACGATTTGGTCTCTGATCATGGAGTCAGTGATATCACCGAAGTTGCAGGATTGCGTTAGCAGTCTAAGGTTAGTTAGATATGAGTTAAAGGAGTCATCTTTACCTTGCATCCTTGAAGATGTAGCGCTCGAAGATTTTGTTGGTGTCCACCTTGCAGTGGCTGTCGAATTTGTCCAGGATGGTTTGGTACTTCATTTTGTCCTGCCCTTTGGAAAAGTGAAAGGAGTTGAAGATCTCTATCGCATGGTCACCTGCAGTGGTGAGTAGAAGAGCTATCTTCCGAGCATTTGTCACGCCATTGAGGTCGGATGCTTCCACGTATAGTTGAAATTTCTGTTTGAATGATCGCCAGTTGGCACTAAGATTGCCGGTGGTCCTGAGCTGATGAGGAGCCTGAATCTTGTCCATTGTGCCTGTATTCAGTAGCTAGTTGTCACGGATCTTGCTGAGTTGAACTAAATAGATTGAACAGTCACTCCTGGTATCATGTTGTGTTATGCTGCTTCGGATAACACAGGCTGCTACTTAATGCAGTCTTAACTAAAGGATGCCCCAGACTCTGAAATGGGTTTAACGTGTTTATTGAACTATTAACACAGTTCTCAAATGAGTTCGACTCTCTGCTAATCTAACTGTAGTAACTCAGTCTAACTGTACCAGCTTGCTCTAAGCCATGTGCTGGGGTGTGATGCTGCTGACCAACCCTGTCTAACTCTCCAGATGTCTGTCTGTGGAAAGAAGCAGGGTGTGAGTGCCTCATCCCTTTTATAGTGTTTATGTCATGCCCCCTTGTGGTGATGCCACCTCTGAGTGTCCTGACTGCCCATTGGTTGTGTCTGAGTATTCATTGGTTGCATGTTTGCATATCATGACACAGAGAATGATTCTATGCTTAAGCTAATCCTATTCTAACGTACTCAGCGAGCGAGCAGGACTCCCTCACTTTATGAAAAAGCTTTTTGCAGTGACTTTGCGATACTTAATGGATTTCTGTGCTAAACACAGAGCTCAATGCAAGGTTGGTAACAGGGTGAGAAAACATCAATAACATCCAATACTTCACATATTGGGGGGGGGGGGTAGGTGGGGGGGGGGGGTAGGGGGGGGTGGATGCGGGGGGAGGGGGGGTGGATGCGGGGGGGGGGGGTAAGGGGAGTGGAAGGGGGCCCAGCACCAGACTTTGCTATTGGGCTGCCTGCTCAAGATGAGGCCTGATAACAGGATTCACGAGGGAATTCCTCGCTCTGGAAAAATTTGGCTAAGCATTGTGACTTAATTCCTGATTTGTGCTGTCAGCATGACCACCAATCAGGTGCAATTCAGCTCTGGCGGGAGAACACAGCGCTTGATTTTTCTGAATGCCGCGCCAAAACCACGGCGATTGGCTGGAGAATCCATTTTGATGCCAAAATCAGGGGCGGCGCCTTTTTTCGGATGCTCTGCTCCCTCAGAAACGGCATCATCGCTGAGTACGGCGCACGCCTTTGGGACGTCCTCAGCCGGCACAATCGGGAAGGGGATAGCCGTTCCGCTGGCCGGTGGGGGGGGGTTCGGCGAGGGCTGGGGGGACTGGTGGGGGGTGGTCTGGGGGTGGCGAGGGGGGGGGTTACTATCTAGCAGGCTGGGACCACGCGCGGCCGGCGCCATGTGTACGGCGTGACTGCTGCAGGTTGCCGCGGTGCGCGCTATAAGTGGCGTGGCTGCTAGCCTCCCACCGGGCAGAGCAGTGCTGCGGGGGCGGAGCCGAAATTTTGATCGTAAGACTAGACACATGCTCCAAACATAGCCTCAAAATCGGATAATCCAGTCCAAAGTCTCCCAAATGGAGAATCCTGGTTCTTTACTTCAGCAGCAAGAGAGAGAAAAACATTTTCCCTTTCACTTCCAAGGTCTAACAACTTCAGCCAAGTCCTCTCAGAAAGCAGGAACCAATCACTGACTGTTGCCAGGCAGAATACTGTCCCTGGCCAACCAACCAGTTGCCAGTTAGCCAATCGACTGATCTCCTCCCAAACCAGTTCCTGAGATTCACTCGGCGCCGAATAGTCTGGCCTCCCCTCTCCAAACATAAAGCCTGGGAACACAATGTTCTGACAAGCAGGCTGCTTTAGCTTGCGTCTTCTTCTTAAAGGCACATTCTGAGAATGGGAGATGGATGAACAAATACGATGATTGATGAGAGAAATATGGAGGGAGAGTGAATGATAGGAGATAGAGTAAGAATCAGTAAAGTATAAGATGAATGAAGAGGTGACCAAGGAGTAGAAATGGAGGGAATCATAGTGATGGATAGGAAACGGGGGGGACCCGTTGGACCAAAAATTGTAAAATAAAAGAAATGGGAACAAAGGATATGACAGAAAGGACACCAGCCTCCAGCATAATTGGCCGAACATGACTCTCTGAAAACTCTCCCTCTTGAAGGGGCATGCTACCACAGCATCGCTCCATTATTTCTCCTTTTTAACTGAGTTAAACTCCTCCCCCCACCCCCGTTTCCTATCCAGCACTATGATTCCCTTCATTTCTACTCCTTGGCCACCTCTTCATTCATCTTATACTTTACTGATTCTTACTCTATCTCCTATCATTCACTCTCCCTCCATCTTTCTCTCATCAATCATCGTATTTGTTCATCCAGCTCCCATGCTATCTGTCTCTCCATCCAGCTCTTACCGTTGTTCCACCCCCCCCCCCTCCATTCACCACCGTGTCCCCTCCTTTCTTTCCATCCTTCTTCGTCACCTCACTGTTTCCAATCCTCCAACGAGCAGAGAAATCCTCCCCCTCCTGTGTCATGCCAAGGGATGGCGACTGGCTTCATAAGGGAGCTTCTCCCAAACATTTGTTGTTAATTCCCCATCACCGATTACAGGATAAAATGACAACAATTGAAATCTTCAGGGAAGCAAGCTGTCATTGAAAGAAAATCTGATAAAGTGAACTGGGTGGCATTGCTGCCTCACAGCACCAGGGTTGATTCGGGCCTTGGGTGACGGTGTGGAGTTTGCACTTTCTTCCCATGTCTATGAGGGTTTTGTCATGTTGGGTGCTCTGCTACATAGACGAGCCAACATGGTTGCGGATGGTACAACTCAGTCTTATTACTAACAATAACAACATCTGTAAACTGGTTACTGTGGTTCGTTCATTACCCTCTAACCTGTGGACCTAACCCTAATACTATCTTGGAGAAGCACTCAAGCACATGGTGAATTTCTGAGTGGCTTGCTGTGAGCTCTGTGCCCTCAGCTGTCTCCTGCTGGAATGAGCGGGAGGTGTCGTGTTCCCCCTTTTATAGTGTGTATGCTCTTGCCTGTGATTGGCTGTGATGTTGTGTGTGTATTGATTGGTCCGTTGATCTGTCCATCAGTGTGTATGTATGTTTGCACCATGATGTTTATCTGAATATCATGACATCTCCCTTTTTTACAAGAATATGTGCCTATGTGGTAATAAATATAGATGTGTACTGAGTGCAGCTGAATGTGTGTGTGCAATATCTACAACATGTACATGAGGCTAAACTATATACATAGGAAGGTGTCAGGTGCAACATAGCAATGAGGTTGTACTATAAACAAAACACGTGTAAACATCAAGCATCAAAACGAACTTCTGTAACGACAAAAAGAGAAACATATTAACATTGTGGCATAATACGTCAGTGAGTTCAATGTGCAAACAGGCTCATAAGTCCAGCCTAGTAGGTGGGCGACGAATTCGGGTTGACCGCCTCAAGGGTGGGTCAGGATCCACCGGCTGAGGAATGGGCCTGGCCACGGGCGACGACGGAAGGGGCATGGTGGCAGGAAGCTCCACGAAGTCGACATCAGGAACAACAGGAGGGCATGGCACCGGTGTATGATCATGTAGCGGGCGCGGAAGCAGGCGAACAGCCCGGCGATTGCGCCTGAGAATGGAGCCATCAGGCCTGCGAACCAGGAACGAGCGGGGAGCCACGTCTCGGAGAACTTCGGCAGTTGCCGACCAGCCACCCTCTGGTAGGTGGATGCGGACGTTGTCTCCAGGCGCCAGGGCAGGAAGATCTGTTGCCGGAGTGTCATGTGCCACCTTCTGCTGAGCACGCTGCTGTCGCATCCTTTGCAGTACTGGAGCATAGTTGGGTGTAGGGACCAGAATTGATGGCACAGTGGTCCTGAGGGCACGACCCATCAACAGCTGGGCTGGTGAGAGGCCAGTGGCTAGTGGGGCCGAGCGATAGGCCAGCAGGCCTAAGCAGAAATCCGATCCGGCATCAGCAGCCTTGCAGAGGAGCCGCTTGACGATGTGAACGCCCTTTTCCGCCTTGCCATTTGACTGGGGATGCAGAGGGACGTCACGTGTGTGAAGCCACACGAAGCAGCAAAAGAAGACCATTCTTGGCTTGCAAAACAGGGCCCATTGTCCGACATGACAGTAAGCGGAATGCCATGGCGAGCGAAGGTGACTTTGCATGCCCTGATGACAGCGGACGATGTCAAATCGTGCAGGCGTATGACCACTGGATAATTCGAAAAGTAATCTATGATGATTACGTAGTCCCTGCCAAGCGCATGAAAGAGGTCCACACCCACCTTCGCCCAGGGGGACGTCACCAACTCATGGGGCTGAAGCGTCTCAGGGGTTGAGCCGGCTGAAACCTTTGGCAGGTGGGGCAGTTGAGCACCATGTTGGCAATGTCATCGCTGATGCCCGGCCAGTACACAGCTTCTCAGGCCTTCCGTCTGCACTTCTCAACCCCCAGATGGCCTTCGTGTAGTTGGTCGAGGACCAGCTTGTGCATGCTGTGTGGAATCACAATCCGGTCCAGCTTTAGGAGGACACCATCAATGACGGCCAAGTCGACCTGGACATTGTAGAATTGTGGGCACTGTCCTTTGAGCCACCCTCCCGTCATGTGGCGCATCCCACGTTGTAGAAGGGGGTCAGCCGCAGTCTCCCGGCGAATACGGGCCAGACTTGAATCATCAGCTGGCAGATTGGCCGATGTGAAGGCCACCCACGCTTCGACCTGACAGACGAACCCCTCCGAGTCGGGCGGTGTGCTCACTGCTCTGGAAAGGGCATCCACAATGATGAGGTCCTTTCCTGGGGTGTAGACCAGTTGGAAGTCGTACCTCCGTCGTTTGAGCAGAATGCGCTGGAGGCGAGGTGTCATCTCGTTCAGGTCCTTATGTATGATGCTGACCAGGGGGCGATGGTCGGTTTTCACGGTGAACTGGGGGAGACCATACACGTAGTCGTGGAACTTGTCTATGCCGGTTAACAAACCCAGGCTCTCCTTCTCGATCTGCGCATAGTACTGTTCTGTGGGGGTCATGGCCCACGAGGCATAGGTGACCGGGGCCCATGATGCAGTGTCATCCCGTTGCAGAAGTACCGCCCCAATGCCGGACTGGCTGGCATCAGTCGAGATCTTTGTATCACGAGAGGTGTTGAAGAACGGCAATACCGGGGCTGTGGTGAGCTTAATTTTGAGCTCCTCCTATTCCTTCGTGTGTGCGGGCAGCCACTGGAACTCCATGGACTTCTTTCCTAGGTGGCGAAGAGCCGTTGTCTGGGAGGCAAGGTTGGGAATGAACTTCCCCAGGAAGTTGACCATGCCTAGAAAGCGTAGCACTGCTTTCTTGTCTGCCAGCTGCGGCATGGCTGTAATGGCGCTCACCTTGTCTGCATCCGGACGCACTCCTGACCGGGATATGTGGTCCCCCAGAAACTTTAGCTCACTTTGGCCGAAAGAACACTTGGCTCGGTTGAGGCGCAGGCCGTGTTCCCGTATCTGCGCAAAAACACGCTGGAGACGACTGATGTGCTCCTGTGGTGTGGCGGACCAGATGATGACGTCATCAACATAGACACGCACCCCTTCGATGCCCTCCATCATCTTTTCCATGATTCTGTGAAATACCTCGGATGCCGAGATGATGCCAAACGGCATTCTGTTATAGCAGAACCTGCCGAAAGGAGTGTTGAAGGTGCACAGCTTCCTGCCGGACTGATCCAATTGGATTTGCCAAAAACCCTTCGAGGCATCAAGCTTTGTGAAAATGTTAGCCCGGGCCATTTCGCTCGTGATCTCTTCCCGTTTGGGTATGGGGTAGTGTTCCCTCATGATGTTGTTGTTCAGGTCTTTCGGGTCGATGCAGATCTGGAGTTCGCCAGAGGGCTTCTTAACGCACACCCTGGAGCTGACCCATGGCGTGGGCTCCGTGACCCGAGATAGCACCCCTTGGTCCTGGAGATCCTGCAGCTGCTGCTTGAGGCGGTCTTTGAGTGGTGCTGGGACCCTGCGAGGTGCGTGAATGACCGGGGTGGCATCCGGTTTGAGCCATATTCTGTAGATATAGGGCAGTGTGCCCATGCCCTCGAATGCCTCCTGGTTGTGGGCGAGGAACGAGTGGAGCTGTGCCCTAAATTCTGGATCTGGGAAGTCTGATGTGCCTTCTGGACACAGAGCGTGTTTAAACAGCTTCCAGTTGACGTCGAGGTTTCCAGCGATTTGGATCGGCTGCGGCGGGCTGATGGTGTCCATGGCGCAGGATGGCGGATTCCTTAAGGTGCGTAGGTAAGTCTCACAGTTACTGGGTTCCAATCCTGGTACTATGTCGTGTTGGGTGCTCTGCTACATAGACGAACCAACACGGTTGCGGATGGTACAACTCAGTTTTATTACTAACAATAACAACATCTGTGAACTGGTTACTGTGGTTCGTTCATTACCCTCTAACCTGTGGACCCAGCCCTAACACTATCTTGGAGAAGCATTCAGCACATGGTGAATGTCTGAGTGGCTTGCTGTGAGCTCTGTGCCCTGAGCTGTTTCCTGCTTGAATGAGCGGGAAGTGTCGTGTTCCCCATTTTATAGTGTGTATGCTCTTGCCTGTGATTGGCTGTGATGTTGTGTGTGTGTTGATTGGTCCGTTGATCTGTCCATCAGTGTGTATGTATGTTTGCACCATGATGTTTATCTGAATATCATGACAGGTTTCATCCGGGTGCTCAGGTTTCCTCCCATGTGCAGATCAGGTGAATTGGCCATGCTAAATTTCACCCTTAGTGTCCAGGGATGAGCAAGTTCAGTTACAGGGATAGGGTGGGGTGTGGTGGGCTGGAGAGTTGGCCTCAGTAGAGAGTTAATTCAGAGGGTCAGTGTGGACTCAATGAGCCAAATGGCCTCCTTCTGCCCTGTAGTGAACATAAAGTGCAGAAGGAGGCCATTCGGTCCATCGAGTCTGCACCGACCCACTTAAGACCTGACTTCCACCCTGTCCCCGTAACCCAATAACCCCTCCTAACCTTTTTGGTCACTGAGGGCAATTTATCATGGCCAATTCACCTAACCTGCACTTCTTTGAAATGAAACCGGAGGAAACCCATGCAGACACAGGGAGAACGTGCAGACTCCACAAAAGTGACCCAGCGGGGAATCGAACCTGGGACCCCTGGCGCTGTGAAGCCAGAGTGCTAGCCACTTGTGCTACCGTGCTGCCCATAGCGGATCCCTGAATTAAATTTGTGTAATTGAGAACCAGGCCTGGGAAGGCACTGTTTTGTCATGTCCTTCTGACCTCTAGTTCAAAGGTCATGGTAGTTTAAAATCATTTTTAAACTTCAAATTAGCTGCTTCGTCCCACACAAAAAGTATTATATTGAAAATTACAGGCTGCAGTGCTTTATTTGTAGTTTTTAAAAATCCATCCCAAATTGACTGACCAATGGCAATGCAGCCAGTTGTCACATGCAGGAGGTGGCCAGCTTGCATGATTCTGACTGTGGCTGATGGTAAGTAGCAGGAACTTTATCCAGTCCCTTTATTAGTTTTAACTGTTATAAGTGTACTTAATGCTGTGCAATAAAGGAGGCCTATGATTTAAAAATAGTTCTGCCTGTTCACAGACCTGTCCCTTTATTTTGATGGAAGGGTGTGTGGTAAAGGCAGGCTCCAGCCAGCTCCTCAGCGTGTTCAGGGGTTGCCGATGGGGGGGGCGGGGTAGGACTGGCCAATTTTCCTTTTCAGGTGGCAGAGGACTCTGGCTTCTCAGCTGGGAGTGTTCCAGAGTTCCCTGTTCATGGAAGTCACTTTAAAACCAGGCTGGCTTTTGGTGTGGTTTTGTGACAGTGTCACTTGCTCATTAGTTGAGAGGGGAGGAAGGGGTGTAAGGGAACCCTGTAGCTCTTCCTTTTGCTGACCGATTCACATACTTCGAGTTGGGTGTTGATTAAGAACAAAATGAAAAGGTGGAAAAACTCAACATTTTGGGCACCTGTGGAGAGAAAGGTGTTTCGTCTGAACAGTTTCTCCAGTCTTTTATTTTGCATCTTATTTTAAATTTCCAGCATCCACAGTATTTTGCTTTTGCATGATGTAGATGTAGATTGTACGATGATTCCTGCTGTATCGTAACAGCCAAACTAACTAAATGCATTCCAAAAAATGCCAAGAGATCAAATTACAAGATTGATGACAATTGGGTTCTGAGATGCAGGAGCTATCCTGTCACTGAGAGGGATATTGACTTGTGGTCTGGTTTGAATGACCCTGGAATCATTTATAATCTTCACTTGAGCTGAAAGCAGCACTTTAAATAATGCTGTGGCCAACAAATAGGGCCCCAGCCATCCCGAAATCTGAGACTCATCTATCCAGAGTTAGTGGTATATGGATTAACACGGTCGTTTCAATTGAGTCTGGGCTGAGGGTTACAGCTCCTCTCTGCTGATTTGCAAAGATTTGACGTGAAATACATTTGCCTCAGTGTCCATCGAGTCTCCACCGGGCAGAGACTGGCATCTGATAACTGCCCTGCTGTTTGGTGCCCTCTGAATTGTCAAGGTGACTTGGTGTGAGAGACAAGAATGTCAGATTGCACCAGGAGTGGGTACTCTTCTGTACTCAGGTTATGCAGTTTGATAATAAGGCAATAACGGGAGCATTACCTGGTATCTAATCTGTACCTGTAGCTGGGTGTGCTAGATGCTGACGGTGGGTGCAAAAAGTGGGAAACTTTGGCCGCAATCGTACCCTACCCAGAACATGACCAGATACGCGAGAGGCCTCTTACTGAATTTATCGGACTCGCCAGACCTCATGGGATCGAATGATGGGCAGGATCCAGATTTGCACATTCAAATCAGCAGTTAGTCTCACTTGAATATGTCTGCGTCAGAATTACCCAAGACGCGGGGTCTAACGACCCCACCTCGGAGACGCCGGGCGGGAGCCGTTTAGCGCTGGTTTCCACAAAGGTGGACCAGGTGTACCGGCACTTGGGGCGGGGATGGGTCCCCCAGGCGATCGTGGGTCCCTGAACGGTTGGGCTCTCGGCAGGGGTGGTACCATGGCAGTGCCACCTGGGCACCCTGGTGGTGCCCGGGTGCCATTACCAGGCTGGTAGCAGCACTTCCAGGGTGCCAGACTAGCAGTGCCAAGGTGCCCAGGTGGCATCTTTCCCATGTTGGGGATCGGGCTTGGGAGCGCCCTGCACGTATGGAGTGGGGTGCCGAGGTGGGGGGGGGGGGGGGTGTTGAGGACTTCTAATTGGTAAGTTGTGGGGGGGGGGGGTGGGGTGTTCGGAAGCAGCAGTGCGGGAGTTCAGAGATCAGGTGCCACTAAAAAATGGCGTAAAAAGAACATTCCTCACTGAGGCCGGAAACCAGAGTCCTGATTAATGGCGGGGTCATTCTTGGTACTGCAAGCACCAGGAAACACCCAGCTAAACACACCAAAAACGGGACTCGGGTTCTTCTCCATTCAATTGTGCCCTATAAATATATTTAATATACATGTGCTGCAGTTTGTTCTTGAAACAAGCGATCCTAACCAGAGGCGGACTTGCAATGAAACACACAGCCCAGCAGTGCGATGCCTCGGCCAATGTGGGGCCCACATACTGAGCGGTGACTGTGTGTGACCCCAAAAGTGGTAATCCCGCTTCTGCTGCGTGTTGTGTTATGCACTCTGGGATAACACAGGCTGCAACTGGATGCAGCTTTAACCAAAAGATACTCCAGACCTTGAAGTTAGTTCAATCTGAGTTATTGAACCAGTAGCACAGTTCTCTATGAGTTTGACTCTGCTAACCTAAGTGTGGTTACTCTGTCTGACTGAACCAGACTAGCTCTTAGCCACGTGCTGGAGGTGTGATACTGTACATACACCCTGACTCACTCTGTAGATGTTCATCAGTGGAAAGAGGCGGAGTGTGAGTGCCTCGTGCCTTTTATAGTGAGATACCCCCTCTGAGTGTCCTGCCTGCTCATTGGTCATGTCCTGTTCTCTGTGTTCAGCATGTCTGCATATCATGACACTGCGAAGGCTTCAGCGAGGCAAGGAGGAGGCACTGGCCAACAGCCATTGGGGCAGCAGTGAAGCGACTCTCGACCTCCAAGTCAGGACTCAGGTGGGCGGGCAGGCAACCAATCAAAAAGAGCAGATACCAGATAGCCGGCAGCCAGCCAGGAACTCAGGCAGTCATTGGGATTCAACTCCTTCGCCTCAGAAACCGCAGGCGAGCGCCGTTCAGCACTGGTCCCCACAAACAGGGACAAGACGGAACATCACTCGTGGGGGTCTGCAGGAAAAGGAGGCCCCCAGCTGCATGTCCTTTGGGCAGGGTGTTTCCCTGGCACTGCTGGTGCCAGTCTGGCAGCCTAGCAGTGCCACCTGGGTGCCAGCATGGCACTGTCAAGGTGCCCAGGTGGCATTGTCTGCTCGCATGGGCGCAGCCAGGGTGCCAGGTTGGCGGTGCCAAGCTTGCATTTTGTGCGCGCACAATCAGGCTGGGGAGTTGCCCTTCATGGGTGTTGGGAGGGGGAAGGCAGGGATTGTTTCGGGGCCTTGGAGATCTCTTACTACAGTGGGGGGTCCCGGCGAGCGGAGCTCCCACTGTGCAAAACGGGGCTATGTGCGGCCTCGGCTGCGCGCTCCCTGTTCATGGCCCTTGAATAACCATTGCGTTGAATAGCCATGTGTTTCTCGGCACTGCAAGTGTATTGGAGGGGGGGGAACTGGGGGAGTGGGTGAACGAGGGTGGTGGTGCTGGATCTGGGGTAATTTGGGAGGGCTGGTGCTGGGGGGGGGGGAAATATGCAAAGTCAAACTGGGAAGGAGGGAGCAGGAGTCCGGGAAGAATCGGCGGCGGGATTCTCTCAGCCCAGGCCAGAGCGGAGAATTGGCGGTCCGCCGATTCTCCGGAGAGTAGAGAATCGGCGCCATTGGCACGGTGCGGTCGGTGCAGCACCGGTCAGGGGCCACTCTATGCAGCCCCCTCCCCGGCGATTCTCCGCCCAGGATGGGCCGAGCGGCCGTACAAGAAATCCGAGTCCCGCCGGTGCCATCCACGTGTGGTCTTACCCGGCGGGATCTCGGCGTGCGTGCATCCGGGGGCGGCCTGGTGGTGGGGGTGGGGGGGTGGGGGCCTCTGCTGTGGCCTGGCCCGCGATCGTGGCCTACCGATCGGCGGGCTGGCCTCTCGGGCTGGGGGCCTCTTTTGTTCCGCGCCGGCCCCTGTAGCCCTACACCATGTTGTGTCGGGGCCAGTGCGGAGAAGGGAGCCACTGCGCATGCACACATTGGCGCTGGTCCCATGGCGCATGCACACATTGGCGCTGGTCCCACTGCGCATGCACACATTGGCGCTGGTCCCATGGCGCATGCGCAGACCTGCGGCAGACCATCTGACGCCGGCATCGGCAACTGAAGCTGCGTGGGTCACTCCAGTGCCGCGCTGGCCCCCTGTAGGGGTCAGAATTACTGCTCCTGAGGGCATGTTGACGGCGTCGAGAAACACAGGATCAGAGAATCTCGCCCCCTGTCTCTGAACCAGTTGCAGAATTGAAGAGATGGCAGGATTTTTATAAACTGATCAATTAGAAAATTAGCATTTACAGAGATGAAGCAGGTGAAGTAAATTTCAAAGCTATACATGCAACAGGAGGTGCTTATTGTGCTAATAACACAGGCTCTATATTCAATATCGAACAGATCATTTTGGGCTCGTGATAAAAGCCACACTCATGAGCTCATGTATATAATGGAATGTACTGTACCATTAACGATGATTGGATCCCATCCATTGGTTGATTTGTCCGGGACAGTAAAGTGAGAGGTTGAGGCAATTCTGAAAGGAGAGAGCCATTTGTCTCGTTCAGTGCATTGCTCGATTATTGATACCACAGTAGTGACTGATGCTTGCTGGCTACTGTCTCATGTATAACTTTGCTTTGATTCAGACACGTTGATCGAAGCTGGTCTATCACTGTTGCTACATAATCGGCTTGTTAGCAAGGCTGACGCTCCTGGGAAAGCGGAATAGTTCAGCATGGATACAAAATTGGCCCCAGGTTGTGGTAAAAGGCTGCTTTTCAAAGTGGAGGGATATATACAATGGTTTTCCCCAGGTCCAGTACTGGGACCACCGCTGTTTTCGATAAACGAGTAAAGCTTCGGGGGACCCCGGAGCAGTTTTGAAATTTGCCAAATGAAACAAAGTGTAGAAGTGTAGTACACTCAGGAGGAGAGTAATACACTAAAGCGGGACTCTGAGAGTCTGGTAGGAATGTGGCAGATGAAATTCAACATTGCGATGGTACATTTTGGCAGAACGGTGATAGAATCTATACCAAATGCTACACGTTTAAAGGGGGTATGCAGGAATAGAGACTAAGGGGTGGTGATTGTGTACAAACCTTGGAATGCAGCAGGACGGATTAACACAGCAGTTAATCTGGTGTTTCTGTCTGAGTTATCTCGAGGATCCGGGTATTTACAATTGAAGCATAGACTCTGGGCTGGGAGGGTAAGGTTACTGTAAACAGCGAAACAAAGAAGGCGAAGCATATTTGGTGGGAGGGAAGACTTTGGTGGAGGGAGTTCCAGTCAATGAGGGGTGAATCGAAAATTGAGGTGACTGGATGAGGAGTGGCGATGAGGATAAAATTAATACTTACTCAATGGGGGGGAGGGGGGGAGAGCTAGATTGTAGCTCAGGTGGGGGGCAGGATGAGTTTAGTTGTATTTCATTAGGTCTTGGATTTTCTTGTGTGTTCAGGCGAGTTTAGGGTCTTTCAATTAATGCATTTCACTGATTGGGATTTCTTTCCAGGTATTAACTCAGTGTCTGGTCAGGCCAAAAGTCACCAGACACTGTGGGGTCAGATCAGTATGCGAAGTGACAGAGAGAGATTGCTGAGGTGTAAATCTACTAACAAAACCTGCAACATAGAAAGCTCTGTCTTGTTAACTTCGCTTGAAAGCAACATTTTCTGGGATTGGCAGCGTACTTTATATTATTGTATCCCGAATGGTTTAAAAAATTGAGGCCTTTTGATCTGAGAATTTGTTCCTGTATCTCGCGTAACATAAACAGTCTGGCCCAGGTCTTCTGATCTCTGGATATTGTCGACCAGGTGCTGGATTCTTCGCCCCATTGACAACTCCGCTACGGGCGGTGGGCAGCAGAGAATCGAGCGTCGGGCAGAAAACTGGAACGCCGCCATTTTGATTCTCTGGACCCCCGCAAGCGTAGGGGTCGAGGTCCGCCAGCGGGAGGATGCAAATGGTTTATTAAGGCCCATTTGAATCCTATTAACCAGCCCGGCACCATATTCTCCAAGCCCGCACGATTCTCCGCTCCTCCGGGATGGGAATCACATGGACGGGAACTGGTGCAGGTTTTGACAAACGCGACCCTGACGTGGGGGACTTTGCGGTGGGCCAAGGGTGTAACACTTTTAGGGAGTTGGCCCCAAAGTCCATCGGAAGGCCACACATACCCACCCCCCAACAATGCAAGACATGTCCACCCTACCCCCACCAGACCCCTGAATAAAGATACTCTCCCAGAGACCCCCTAATTAAAGAGACTCTACCCAGAGACCACCTAATTAAAGAGACTCCACCCAGAGACCCCCTAATTAAAGAGAATCCACTCAGAGACCCCCTAATTAAAGACTCCTCCCAGTGACCCCCAAACTATAGAGACTCCCCCCCCCCCCCGAGACCCCCTAATTAAAGACCCCCCCCCCCCACAGTGACCCCCCAATTAAAGAGACACACCCCAGCAACCCTCTAATTAATGCGACTGCCCCCAGAATTAACGAGACTCCATCCAGAGAGCCCCTAATTAGAGATTCCCCAGAAACCCCAAATTAAAGCGGCTCCACACAGAACCCCCTAATTAAAGAGACGCACCAGGCCCCCCAGACGAGAGATTCCTTTTTGGGGGAAAATATTTTATTAAGGCACATATAATTTTAACAATTTTCAAGAGGGAAAAACAACAAAGCCCTCCCACACACCGTTCCCGCCTATCCTGCAGCCCTTCAAAGAACCTGCTCATTCGGGCCACAGTCATATGAGCCCTGTGGATCACCTTGAACTGGATCAGGCTAAGCCTGGCACACAAGGAGCATTGACTCTACTCAGGGCATCCTCTCACAACCCTGCCCAATTCTTCTTCCCACTTTCGCTTCACCTCCTCTATCAGGGCCCCCTCCCACTCCATCAGCTCTCTGTAAATTTCTGAGACCATCCCCTTCCCCACTCCTGTTTTCGACACTATCTTGTCCTGTATCCCATGGTGTGGCAGGTGTGGAAAGGTCGAAACTTGTCCCTGGGCAACATCCCTCGCCTGAAGGTAGTGGAACCCATTCCCACCGGGCAGCTCAAACTCCTCCTCCAAATTCTCCAAGCACGGAAAGCTGCCATCAATAAACAGGTCCCCAAATCACTCGATCCCAGCTTGCTGGCACCTCCAAAACCCCATATCTAGCCCCCCCCAGTGCAAACTGGTGGCTGCCACAAATTGGTGCCCATACCAATGCCCTCTCCACTCCCATATCCTTCCGCCACTGTCTCCACACCCTCAAGGCAGCCACTACCCCCGGGCTTGTGCTGTACCGAGCCTGCGAGAGCGGCAGAGATGTCGTTACCTATGGCCCTAGACATGTGCCCCTACATGAGGCCGCTCCCACACCGACCTCTCCCCCACTATCCACTTCCTGACCATTGATATGTTCGCCACCCAGTAGCAGTTTCTGAAATTCGGTAGGGCCAGCCCCCCTCCCCTCAATCCCGCTCCAGCAGCACCCTCTTTATCCTTGGGGTTTTACCCGCCCACACAAACCCAGAGAGCACCACATTCACCCTCTTAAAGAAAGCCTTGGGGATAAAAATAGGCAGACACTGAAATACAGACAAAAACCTCGGGAGAACCGTCATCTTTATCGTCTGCACCCTCCCCGCTAGTGACAGCGGGAGCATATCCCACCTTCTGAAGTCCCCTTTTATCTCCACCAACCAAACCAAATTCAGCTTGTGTAGCTGTTCCCACTCCCGCGCCACCTGGATACCCAAATACCAAAAGCTCCCATCACCTTAAACGGCATCTCCCCCAATCTCCTCTCTTGTCCCCTTGCTTGAATCACAAAGGCCTTGCTCTTGCCTGTATTCAATTTGTACCCCAAAAACCAGCTGAATTCCCCAAGGGTCCCCATAATCTCTCCAATCCCCCCCCCCAGCGGTTCAGAAATATACTAAAATAGGTCGTCCACGTATGGCGAGACCCTGTGCTCCATCCCCCCCGTACTATCCGCAGCCAGTCCTTTGACGCTCACAACGCCATCGCCAATGGCTCTAAGGCCAAGGCAAACAACAGGGGGAGAGTGGACATCCCTGCCTCATCCCCAGGTGCAGCCTAAAATAATCCAAGCTCACTTGGTTCGTCCGCAAACTCGCCACCGGTGCCTGGTACAGCAACCGGACCCAGACCACAAAACACTGCCCAAACCACCCCAGGACCTCCCACAAATACTCCCACTCCACCCAATCAAAGGCCTTCTCAGAATCCATGGCGATCACCACCTCCACCTCCCTTCCCTCGGAGGGCATCATAATCACATTTAGCAGCCTTCTAATGTTCGCCGCTAAATGCCTCCCCTTCACAAACATCGTCTGGTCCTCCACTATTACCCTTAGTACACAATCCTCTATTCGCGAGACCAAGATCTTGACATCTACGTTTAGAAGGGAGATTGGACTGTACGACCCACATTGTTCCGGATCCTTATCCCGCTTCAGGATGAGAGAAATCGAGGCCTGTGATATCGTCGGAGGAAGTACCCCTCACTCACTAACCTCATTAAACACCCTTACCAAGGGCCCCAGCACTTCTGAAAACTTTTTATAGAACTCCACTGGCTACACGTCCGGGCCCGGGGCCTTGTCCGACTGCATCGCCTCCAGCCCCTCCACCTCTTCCACCAGCCAAATTTGGGCCGCTAGCCCCTCCACCAGCTCTTCTTCCGCCCTCGGAAATTCCAATCCCTCTAAAAACTACCCCACCCCCTCCGTCCCATCTGGGGGTTCCGACTCGTATAACCTGCAATAAAAGTCCATAAACACCCCGTTCACCCTCACCGGATCCAAGGTTGTATTCCCTCTTCTGTTCTTCACTGTCCCAATCACTGTCCCAATCTCCCTCGCCGCCTCCCGTTTCCTTAGCTGGTGTTCTAGCATCCGACTAGCCTTCTAATGTCTGGAGCCCTCCCCCAGAAGAGAGACCCCTGTCAGGAACCCCTCCCCCCTCTCCCCTCTCCAGAAGAGAGACCCCTGTCTGGATGATTCCCCCCCCCTCCCCACCCCAGGAGAGAGATCCCTATCTGGAAGTCTCTCTTCCCCCCTCCCTCCCCCCCCCCCTCCCCCCATCCCCACCCCCACAGGAGACTCCTGTCTGGAAGACAGAGAGCAGTCCAGTCTGTAAAAATCATCAAGCTTTGATTGACAGTTCCTGGACCATATGACATAGGAGCAGAATTAGGCTACTTGGCCCATCGAATCTGCTCCGCCATCAAAGAGAGTTAAGTGCTTTCTGTTAATTTCACAGAAACTAGTTTTCTGTCTATGAAAGTTGTTTACTATGATATTCAAAGGACATAGACATATTGGTGGATTGGACAGACAAGTGGCAGATGCAGTTTAATGCAGCAAACTGGCAGGTGATTCATTTTGGCAGGAAGAATATGGAGAGACAGTTTAAGCTAAAGGGAGAAACTCTAAAGGAGGTAGAGGAACCTTGGTGTCCATGTACACAGTAAGAAGTCTTATAACACCAGGTTAAAGTTTGTTTCGAATCACTAGTTTTTGGAGCGCAGCTCCTTCATCAGGTGAGTGAAGAGGTGGATTCCACAACCACCTATATCGACAAAGTCAATGGTGTAAGATGATACTTTGAATCCGAGTCTTTGCAGGTAATTAAGTCTTCACAGGTCCAGACGGAGTGACTGGAGAGAGGGATAATCGCAGGTTAACGGACATCGCGTGACAATCGCCAGGCAGGAATGTTCCCTTCCAGTCGGGGAACACTTCAAAAGTCAAGGGCATTCAGCCTCTGATCTCCGGGTAAGCGTTCTCTAAGGCGGCCTTCAGGACCCGCGACAACGCAGAATCGCCGAGCAGAAACTTATAGCCAAGTTCCGCACACATGGGTACGGCCTCAACAGGGACCTGGGATTCATGTCACATTACATTCATCCCCCACCATCTGGCCTGCGAAATCCTACCAACTGTCCTGGCTTGAGACAATTCACACCTCTTTAACCTGTGATTATCCTTCTCTCCAGTCGCTCTGTCTAGACCGTTAAAGACTTAATTACCTGCAAAGACTCGCATTCAAAATATCATCTTGCATCATTGACTTTGTCTGTGTATGTGGTTGTGGAACCCACATCTTCACTCACCTGATGAAGACGCTGCGCTCTGAAAGCTAGTTATTTGAAACAAACCTGTTGGACTTTAACCTGGTCTTGTAAGACTTCTTACTGTGCCCACCCCAGTCCAACGCCGGCATCTCCATATCTATGTGCACAAGTCATTGGAAGGTGGCAGGGCATGTTGAAAGAAAAGTTAATGAAACGCATGGTATCCTAGGTTTTATTAATAAGAAGCATTGAGTACAAACGTAAGGAGGTCATGTTACCCTTGTATCAGACACTAGGTAGGCCTCAGATGGAGACTGTCCAGTTCTGGGTGCCATACTTGCAGAAGGATGTGATGACGTTGGAGGGAGTACAGCGGAGATTGACACGAGTGATTCCATGGATAAAGAACAGTAGTTATGGGGATAGGTCGGAGAGGCTGGGACTGTTTCTCTTGGAGAAAAGAAGGCTGAAAGGAGACTTGATAGAGGTATTCACGATTCTGAGGGGTATGGACAGGGTAAATAGTGAGAAACTATTCCCACTCTGGAGTACATCTACAACTAGAGGCCAAAAGGAGGAAAAGTGATGTGAGGAAAAACATTTTTACCTGGGGGTGGTGGGAGCCTGGAACAAACTTCTTGAAAGGGTGGCGGAGGCAGATTCCATCGAGGTATTGAAAGGGGAACTGGACTGCTACCTGAAAAGAATGAGTAAGGTTACGGGGTTAAAGGCAGGGGAGCGAGACGAGGCCGAACACTCTTCCAGGAAGCCAACGCAGACCCGAATGACCTCATTCTGCACCGTAAAGATTCTGTGATCATTGAGACTTTCAATCCCTGAGTGGAAAACAAGAATACCTCCAACTGCGTGAAACCTGACATAAAGCAGGAGAAGCAATAAATGGGTAGCTTACAGCAGTGTAAGAGATCAAACTTCAATTGCCGGGACAAGCCTGGAGATTTGGCAAACCATGTAAAATGAATGCCCAAGTAAAATGATAACCTATTGGTGACTAAGATGGTATTATTTCCTATAAAGCTGTGTCCTGTTTCACAGCAGATAGACTCCTGTGTATTGACGTCTTTTTTAATCCAGATCCTGTTCTGTCTCTGTTTCCAACGCAGTTTTCATCTTTGCGTGTGTGTGGTTGTGGGGGGGCGCGTTGTGATCACAGTGACCGATACAGCAGAAAATACCTAATGAAAGGAGAGACGTGAAGGTACAGCAGCCAGCAGTACCAACTGCAAAGATCACAATGGTTCTGTCCACGACCCCCGCCCCCCCCATCCCACTTGCCAGACTGATATCACTTAATTAGGAGAGGAACAGCTACTGTACAATTCGTGGTACAATTATAAAGGAGATTGGGATAATCAAATTTTCTTGGTTGATGAGGAAGAATATCGTAATCCTACAGGAAATAAATTCTGATCCGCCGCTCATTGTTCAGCACCAGCAAATGATGCCAAGTAATATCACTTAATTAGGAGGCATTGTCAATACAGAAGCTTCTTTACTGCGCATCAGTGAATGGTTTCCAGCTAATCTCCCCACGTGGATTGAAATGCAAATGCAGGATTTTGGAAAAGGTCATTTTTGGAAGGATTCCCTGAGAAAGTCTTCACTACAGAATTCTGCCATTGTCTGCTCCGTGAGGAGTGATTGGCTGTGACAAATCCAAGCAGAGGTAAGCTGTGCATCTCTAGGGTTAGTATAATGGAGCTCATTTATAAATACTGTTCCCTTATCATCTAGTGACATGGGAGCAGCTTGATAAACCAGTGGAAGATCTTGGCTGCAGGACAATAAAATATAATCTTTATTAGTATCACAAGTAGGCTTACATTAACACTGCCAATGAAGTTACTGTGACAATCCCCTAGTCGCCACACTCCAGCGCTTGTTGGGTACACGGAGGGAGAATTCAGAATGTCCAAATCACGGGTCCTCCGGTGGTGGTGATGTGCGGAGCGGGCACACATCAGGTGGCTCTCCTCCCAATCAGACCCAAAATACTGAATGTTTTGAGATTTTTGGCCCAAAAAAACACCCAAAATCCTCCCAAACCCAGACGGTGCGGACAGCAACGAAGTGGAAAGGAAGGTGCCGGCAAGCGGCAGTTCAAAGAGCCGGCGAGAAGGCAGAAGCGATGGAAAGGGTCACGGGCAATAAGCGGACGGACCAGTGGACCCATGAGGCGAGGTGGAAGCCCCGGTGAACCAGGAGCGGGGAAGACCGGCGACCCAAATGGCGGAACAGGAGCGGACCCCCACACACACACACCAGGGGAGGGGTGGAAGAGTTTCCTAAAAAATGGAACTGGCTGTCATGAGGGAGGCGATTAAATGGTAGTGCTGAAGGAGGTGGTGACGGAAGCGATGGCCTCCCTCCAGCGCATGATAGACGGCCTGGGGAAGAATCTGAAAGCCCAGAATCGAGGCAGGGCTAAGTCAGCCCAAGGAGGGGAGCCACCGTACTAGCAGGGAGGGCTAGCATGGGACGACGGGCAGTAAGGGTGGCCACGGCGCACCTCTTGGGGGAGAGGGAACGTCTGGCCAAGGGGGGAGACTGGGAGGGGGGGGAACAGGGGGAACTCGTAGAACAGAAAGGGGGCAGAAAGTTAGGAAAAGGTTGGCAGCAAGGCAGACACAGGCCTCGGCGGGCATGGAACAGGCTGATAAATCAAGATGGTGCCGCAAGCAGCCACTTTGGAGGATCCCGAAACAAAGGTAGACCCCGGAGTGCAGGGGCGCACCCACGTGGCGTACACACAGTTGGCGGCCATGTTGGGTGCCCCCTGGATAAATGGAGACCCTGGAAAGCAGGGATCTGACCTCGTGGTGAGAGCGGTGACTGTGGCCATTTTGGATGGCCCCCAAAGAAAGGGAAACCCCGGAATGCAGGGTCCAACAGGTAAGTCTGTTTGATCCCGCAGGAATGGGCGGTCAGAAACACCGCATCTGGATAGTCACCTGGAATGCAAGGGGACTTAACGGGCCAGTGAAAAGATCCAGGGAAGCCTGAAGGCTGACATAATCTACCTACAGGAGACACACCTGAGGGAGAAGGACAGACTACTGGTAAGGAAGGGCTGGGTGGGACAGACATACCAGGCATGCTACCGGACGAGGGCTCAGGGAGTAGTCATACTGATCAGCAAGAGAACGAGATTTACGGAGACTAGGACGATTACAGAGACTAGGACGGTTACGGACCAGGGGGACGGTACATCATGGTCAGTGGTGTCCTGGAAGGAGCACCGACAGTGCTGGTGAACGTGTACTCTCCCAACTGGGACGACACAGAATTTGTAAAAAAAGACCATGGTGGAAATCCCCGTTATTGACACACAACAACTGATGATGGGGGGTGACTTTAACTGTGTACAGGGCCCGCTGACCGACCAAGCGAACCCCAGATCAGGGAAAAGACAGGCATGGTTAAGGAACTTGGAGCATTTATGGAGCAGATGGGGGGGTGGACTCGTGGAGGTTCCTACACCGGGAGAAAACAAATTCTCGTTCTTTTCACAAGTGCACAAGGGATATACCAGCATCCCCTTCTTTGCAGTGGGGAAATCGGAGCTTCCAGGAATTATAGGAGCGGAGTACTCCGCGATAGTCATCTCCGCCCACGCTCCACACTACGTGGATGTGACGTTGGAGACAGGCCGTGCGCAGCGCCCAACGTGGAGACTGGACACGGACCACCTGGCCGCCAAGGCCTTCTGACAGAAAACATCGCAGGCCATCGGCGACTATGTGAGTAACAGCCGGAATGGGGAAGTCTCACCCTCCACGTTCTGGGATGCACTGAAGGCTGCGATCAGAGGGGAAATTATAGCCTACAAGGCACGTGGAGATAGGGAAGAGAGGAGGCCAGGCAACAGCTGATCGACTCCATCTTGGAGGTCGACAGAAAGTACTCCGAGGCACCCTCCGTGGAGTCTCTGGCGGAGAGGAAAAAGCTACCAATGGACTTTAACCTGCTATCCACCTGGAAAGCGGTGTACCAACTCCGCCAGACACTGGGGACCTTCTACGAACATGGGGCAAAGGCTAGCCACCTACTGGCTCACCAGCTGACAAAGCAGACAGCCAAGAGGGAAATATAGCGCAGGTAAAGGACAGCAGAGGCAGACTGGAAGCAGAACAAAAAGAGGTCAACCGAGCATTCGAGACCTTCTACCGAGAACTGTTCACCTCCGAGCCCCCTGACGGGGTTGTAGGGATGAAATAGTTCCTCAACGGACTGGAAATACTTGTTGTGGGGGAGGACAGACGGGGGGAGTTGGAAGCACCAATAGAGCTAGGAGAAATCATGGAGCGGATCAGCTCCATGCAGATGGGGAAGACGCCGGAACCTGACGGGTTCCTAGCGGACTTCTATAAAATGTTCGCGCCGGCCCTGGCCCCACATCTAAGGGACATGTTCGCGAACTCGCTATCAAGGAACATTTTGCTCCTACACTAGCGCAGACCACAATTTCATTGATACTCAAAAAAGACAAAGACCCGACGGAATGTGGATCATAGAGACCCATTTCGCTGCTCAATGTGGATGCGAGAATACTCGCAAAGGTCTTGGCCAATAGACTGGAGAGCTGAGTATCAGAGGTGGTCGCAGAGGACCAAACAGGCTTTGGAAACAGAAGTGGGTTGGGGACTCTGGAGCGAAGCACTGAGCAGGGCCAACTCTACCTCCTCCTGCCCAAGGCTCAGCCTCATGCAGTTCAAAGTGGTGCACAGAGCACACCTGACCAGAACCCGAATGAGCAGGTTCTTTCCGGAGGTGGAGGACAAATGTGAGCGGTGCCAGAGAGGCCCGGCCAACCACACCCACATGTTCTGGGCTTGTCCCAAACTTGTTGAAACCTGGACAGCCTTCTCCATGACGTTGTCCAAGGTCGTAGGAAGACTTCCTTACTGCGCGAGGGCAATTTGTCGGCCTGCTTCAGAACCTGTTCCAGGCCAGCAACAGCCAGTATAGAGGGAAACTGGAAAGTTTTTTAAAAAGGCAAGGAGGAACGTCAGGCACGCGCAACCCAGGGGGAGGGTGGGGGGCAGGTGAAAAGAGAGAGCCTGAGAGGGACAAAAGGGGACAACCTCCTTCCCCATCCACAAGATGGAAGGGGGGGTATAGGGGGGAAATGAGATGAGGGGGGAACACCCCCCTCCCTCCCAGATAAAGCAGGGAGGTCATCAGGGGAGGAGGGGGTGGGTTAGGAAGAGGATGGCGGGGGGGGGGGGGGGGGGGGGGGGGGAGGAAGATTGTATGCTGACTGAGATGGTGACAGACTGTAAATAGAGAAGCTTAAGAAAAAACCTTTTTTCCTGTACAATAAATGAAAACGAACGTCAATATGTATAATTTTGACAATGCCAACAAAAATATTAAAAAAAAAAAAAAGAATGTTCAAAGCACCTTACAGCACATCTTTTGGTACTTGTGGGAGGAAACCGGAGCGCCCGGAGGAAACCCACGCGGCACAGTGGCACAATGGTTCGCACTACTGCCTCACGGTGCCAGGGGCCCGGGTTCGATTCCAGCATTTGGTTGACTGTGTGGAGTTTGCACATTCTCCTCGTGTTTGCGTGGGTTTCCTCCGGGTGCCCCGGTTTCCTTCCACAGTCCAAAGATGTGCAGCATAGATGGATTAGCCACGCTAAATTGCCCCATAGTCTCCAACAATGTGTAGATAGGTGAGGTTGCGGGGATAGGGTGGGGAGTGTACATTGGTAAAGCACTCTTCCCGAGGGTCGATGCAGACCCGATAGGCTGAATGGTCGCCTGCATTGTAGCAATTCTATGAAATACAGAGGTCCGCCAGCGGGAGGATGCAAATGGTTTATTAAGGCCCATTTGAATCCTATTAACCAGCCCGGCACCATATTCTCCAAGCCCGCACGATTCACCGCTCCTCTGGGATGGGAATCACATGGACGGGAACTGGTGCAGGTTTTGACAAACGCGACCCTGACGTGGGGGACTTTGCGGTGGGCCAAGGGTGTAACACTTTTAGGGAGTTGGCCCCAAAGTCCATCGGAAGGCCACACATACCCACCCCCCAACAATGCAAGACATGTCCACCCTACCCCCACCAGACCCCTGAATAAAGATACTCTCCCAGAGACCCCCTAATTAAAGAGACTCTACCCAGAGACCCCCTAATTAAAGAGACTCCACCCAGAGACCCCCTAATTAAAGAGACTCCACTCAGAGACCCCCTAATTAAAGACTCCTCCCAGTGACCCCCAAACTATAGAGACTCCCCCCCCCCGAGACCCCCTAATTAAAGACCCCCCCCCACAGTGACCCCCCAATTAAAGAGACACACCCCAGCAACCCTCTAATTAATGCGACTGCCCCCAGTGTACATTGGTAAAGCACTCTTCCCGAGGGTCGATGCAGACCCGATAGGCTGAATGGTCGCCTGCATTGTAGCAATTCTATGAAATACAGTACAGTCGACCAGTAAAAGCATACGGTTATTGAATTTGGGCGTGTGTGGCTATTGTTTATCAAGGTGATGGGGACCTGTTGGAAGACTGAATGTTACTCCAATTCACTGCCAACCTCAGCTCTGAATATCTCTGACAATGCATGGGGATCAGATATTGTGGTAGTCACCACTGTTGTATTATATTGTTTATACTGCACTGCATACGAGGGTATTACGGTAAGGCCCCTGTACTACAGGTACGGGGGTAGATCCCTGCCTGCTGGCTCCGCCCAGTAGGTGGAGTATAAATGTATGTGCTCTCCGAACTGCAGCCATTTTGGCAGCAGCTGTAGGAGGCCACACATCTCTGTGTAATAAAGCCTCGATTACTCTCTACTCTCGTCTCGTCGTAATTGATAGTGCATCAATTTATTACACAGAGATTTTGCAAAGATGGATCTCCGCATCAAGCCGGATCGCCTGCAGCTGTATCCTCAAGCAGACAACGCCAAAAAGGACTTCGCACATTGGCTAGCTAGCTTTGAAGCATACATCGGATCTGCGACAGATCCAATCTCAGAAGCACAGAAGCTCCAGATTCAGTATACGCGGCTGAGCTCCGATGTCTTTCCCCTCATCCAGGACGTGCCTACCTACGCAGAGGCCATGGGCGCTACTGAAGGAGAACTACGCTCAGCAGACCAACAGGATCTACGCCAGCCACCTCCTGTCCACACGGCACCAACTTCCCGGTGAATCTGTGGAAGATTTCTGGCGTGCCCTGGTGAGAGAGTGTGATTGCCAGGCCGTTTCGGCCGCTGAACATTCTAACCTATAATGAGAGACGCGTTCATTACGGGCATAGGGTCGGCCTACATCCGCCAGCGCCTCTTAAAAGGGGCTACGCTTGATCGTGCGGCCTCTAAGAAACAAAAGAAACTAGCGCTCTCGCTCACAGTTGCCTTGCGCAACGTACAGGCATTTGCCCCCGACTGCACGGCCCACCCCTCCTGGGCATCGTGGACCCCGCCAGTGGCCACCCCATCGTGGACCCCCATCAGTGACCGCACCCAGCCAACCCCACGCCTGCGCCGCGCGGCAGCCAACCAACCCCGGGGGACCCAAGTGCTACTTCTGCGGACAGACAAAACACCCCTGGCAGTGCTGCCCAGCGCGGAGCGGGCTCTGCAAGGCCTGTGGCAAGAAAGGACATTTCGCTGCGGTGTGCCAGGCCCGCTCAATCGCCGCTATTGTCCCTACACCCACTGCATGCGGCCAGTGGGCGCCGCCATCTTGCTCTCCTCACAACACGTGCGGCCCGTGGGCGCCGCCATCTTGCTCTCCTCACAACACGTGCGGCCCGTGGGCACCGCCATCTTCCCCGCCTCAGGACCCCTGCCTGCCGGGCACCTCATCGGGCCGTTCATCGCCTGCAACCGCCGCCGACCAGCCACGTCTCGCCTGCGTCACGATCGACCAGTCCCGACTGCAAACCTCGCGACCGTATCGACAAAGGTGAAGGTCGACGGGCATGAGATATCCTGCCTTCTGGACTCTGGAAGTACTGAGAGCTTCATCCACCCCAATACGGTAAGGTGCTGCTCCCTCGCGGTACACCCCATTAACCAAAGAATCTCCCTGGCCTCCGGACCCCACTCCGTGGCAATCCGGGAGTACTACATCGCCACCCTCACCATCCAGGGCGTAGAGTTCAGCGGCTTCCAGCTCTACGTCCTCCCCCATCGCTGCGCTGCCTTGCTACTCGGCCTGGACTTCCAGTGCAACCTCCAGAGCCTAACCCTGAAATTTGGCAGGCCCCTACCACCCCTTATTGTCTGCGGCCTCACGACCCTTAAGGTCGACGCGTCTTCTCTGATTGCAAACCTCACCCCGGATTGCAAACCCGTCGCCACCAGGAGCAGACAGTGCAGCGCCCAGGACAGGACCTTCATCAGGTCTGAGGTCCAGCGGCTGCTGCGGGAAGGTATCATCGAGGCCAGCAACAGCCCCTGGAGAGCCCAAGTGGTAGTGGTGAAAACGGGGCAGAAAAACAGGATGGTCGTTGACTACAGTCAGACCATCAATCGGTACACACAGCTCGACGCGCACCCCCTCCCACGCATATTTGATATGGTCAATGAGATTGCACAGTACCGGGTCATCTCGACAGTGGACCTGAAATCCGCCTACCACCAGCTCCCCATTTGCAAGGCGGACCGCCCGTACACCGCGTCTGAAGTGGACGGCTGCCTTCACCATTTACTTCGGGTTCCCTTCGGCGTCACTAGCAGGGTCTCGGTCTTCAAACGGGAGATGGACCGAATGATTAACCGGTGCGGACTGCGGGCCACTTTCCCGTACCTGGATAATATCACCATCTGCGGCCACGACCAGCAGGACCACGACGCTTACCTTTCCAAATTTCTCCACACCACCAAACTCCTCAACCTAACCTACAACAAGGAGAAGTGTGTGTTCAGCACAAACCGATTAGCCATCCTCGGCTATGTGGTTCAGAACGGAGTTCTAGGGCCCGATCCCGATCGCATGCGGCCCTCATGGATCTCCCCCTTCCCCACTACCCCAAGGCCCTCAAACGATGCCTGGGGTTCTTTTCGTACTACGCCCAGTGGGTCCCTAACTATGCGGACAAGGCCCGCCCACTCATCCACTCCACAGTTTTCCCCCTGACGGCTAAGGCCACCAGGCCTTCAACCGTATCAAGGCCGACATCGCCAAGGCCGTGATGAACGCGGTCGACGAGATGCTCCCGTTCCAAGTCGAGAGCGACGCATCAGATGACGCTCTGGCCGCCACCCTCAACCAGGCAGGCAGGCCCGTGGCATTCTTTTCCTACACCCTCCATGCCTCCGAAATTCAGCACTCCTCCATCGAAAAGGAGGCCCAAACTATCGTTGAAGCTGTGCGGCACTACAGGCATTACCTGGCCGGCAGGAGATTCAGTCTCCTCACAGACCAACGGTCGGTTGACTTCATGTTCAACAACACACAGCAGGGTAAGATCAAAAATGATAAGATCTTGCGGTGGAGGATCAAGCTCTCCACCTTTAATTACGAGATTTTGTATCGCCCCGGTAAGCTTAACGAACCCCCCGATGCCCTGTCCCGAGGTACATGTGCCAGCGCACAAGTGGACCGATTCCGGACCCTGCACGACGATCTCTGTCACCCAAGGGTTATCCGCTTTTATCACTTCATTAAGGCCCGCAATCTGCCCTACTCAATCGAGGAAGTCAGGGCTGTCACCAGAGATTGCCAGATCTGCGCGGAGTGTAAACCGCATTTCTACCAGCTAGACCGGGCGCGTTTGGTGAAGGCCTCCCGCCCCTTTGAACGCCTCAGCGTGGATTTCAAAGGGCCCCTCCCCTCCACCGACTGCAGCACTTATTTTCTCAATGTGGTCGACGAATATTGCAGATTCCATTTCGCCATCCCATGCCCCGATATGACATCTGCCACCGTCTTCAAAGCCCTCAACACCATCTTCGCTCTGTTCGGTTTCCCCGCCTACATCCACAGCGACCGGGGATCCTCATTTATGAGCGATGAGCTGCGCCAGTACCTGCTCAACAGGGGCATTGCCTCGAGCAGGGCGACCAGCTACAACCCCCAGGGAAATGGGCAGGTGAAGCGGGAGAATGGGACGGTCTGGAATGCCGTCCAGCTGGCCCTAAATTCCAGAAATCTCCCGGCCACACGCTGGCAGGAGGTCCTTCCTGACGCCCTTCACTCCATTCGGTCGCTCCTGTGCACGGCGACTAACGTAACCCCCCCCCCATGAACGTTTCTTTGCCTTCCCCAGGAGGTCCACCTCTGGGGTTTCGCTCCCAACGTGACTGGCAGCTCCAGGATCCGTTCTCCTCCGCAAGCACGTGCGGCTCCACAAGGCGGACCCATTGGTTGAGAGGATACAGCTACTCCACGCAAACCGCAGTATGCCTACGTAGCGTACCCCGACGGCCGCCAAGACACAGTCTCCCTCCGGGACCTGGCACCAGCTGGGCCCCCACACACCCCATCCCCCTCTGCCCGGAGGGAGGTGCCACCCTCCCTTCCCCCAGTGCACCCCACCATAGCCCCCACTCCAGGACAATCCGTCCTGCCCTTGGTCCCACCCGGGGATGAAGAGGATGTCGACACGCTCCCGGAGTCACCGATGACCGAGCCGACGCCTGACTCGCCACCAGTACTGCGGCGCTCTCAACGCCGGATCAGGGTGCCCGACCTTCTAAATTTGTAACCTTCTCTGAAATTTTAATGGCAACCTGTATGTAAATAGTTTTCCACCACCCCCGCTGGACTCATTTTTAACAGGGGGTGAATGCGGTCGTCTCCACTGTTGTATTATATTGTATATACTGCACTGCATACAAGGGTATTACGGTAAGGCCCCTGTACTACAGGTACGGGGGTAGATCCCTGCCTGCTGGCTCCGCCCAGTAGGCGGAGTATAAATGTGTGTGCTCTCCGAACTGCAGCCATTTCGGCAGCAGCTGTAGGAGGCCACACATCTCTGTGTAATAAAGCCTCGATTACTCTCTACTCTCATCTCGTAATTGGTAGTGTAACAGATATAGAACAGGAAAGAGCTGTAAGCAGCTTAGTGACAGTCTCCCTCTTCATCCCATGATGTACGTCTGGCCCCATTGTAGATCTTCCATGCATCACCTGATAATGTACCTCCAGCCTTCATGCAGCAATGAGCAGAGCTGTATGCAGGGTACTCGAGGTGTGCTCCAACAAAGTGCAATTTCCTCATAAGTTTCTCTTGATTTGCATTATTTGTGTTGGTAGTTAATTGGTGCTCGCCGCTGGTTGGACACGTTGAGCATTGAATTTACTGTGATTTTGTTTCTCTCTGAAGTCCCTTAACATAATTCTCAGCCATTTGAGCAGCCTTTTACTTGTATTCATTTCTCTGTTTCTATTCCTTTGGGCAGTACTTTACAGTGTCTCTATTGAATTTCTTCTGCTATTGCTCTACTGACTTATGACTTTTAGCTAATTCATTTGGTAATTTCTGCGCTGCCTTCTCTAATGCCACCACCGTGCTAAATTAGACTCGATCAACAAATTTGATATCGAACGTTTTAAAAAGGAAAGACCAATTTCATTGAAATGAAGGAACCCAGGCATATTGATTGGGAAAGTTGTTCATCTTTCGAGCAGAGCAAACGGAACACCTTCAGAAAGGCAGAATGTCAAGCACAAGGCATAAATATATATTTAAAACCAGAAAGTTCACTCATCCCAAACGGACATGGCCCCAAATTAATCATGGGAAAAGAATCAGAAGGAACATGACCTCCACAAATCCTGCAGAGCAGAAGATGGGCTTCACCAAGGTGAACATCTGGACAATAATAACTTATTAAATAACAGTCAACGTAGATTCAGAAGGAGCGCTGTCCTTGTCCTGACATCCCATGTGGATTCTGCTGAACTCCATGACGTATTGTTGATAGATTTGTATGTATTGTTGAAAGACTGTGAATAATTGTCTGTAGACAAAAACTATAAATAGAGTTCAACATTACAAATGAGTAGAGGTGAGGAATTGTAGGTGGGTTAGAAAGGTGGTACAGAAGCTATACCTGGTGGGGATTGGAAGCAGTACTATATGGGAATGTCTCAGCATTGATGGTGGAAGTGCTCCTTTCGAATTTATACCCTGTGTAAGCACAAATTCAATGCACAATCCACAGTACGGTCATTTTATTTTTAAGTTAGATATCCAGCTCCTGGTCACAGAGGTCTACAGCACAGAAAAGGCCCTTCACGTCTGTGCCGGTCTAATCCCATTTCCCAGCACTTGGTCCATATCCTTGTATGCCCTGGCATCGCAAGTGCACATCTAAATATGCCTTAAATGTTACGGGGGTTTCTGCCTCCACCACTCTTTCAGGCAGTGAGTTCCAGACTCCTATCACCCTCTCGGTGAAAAGGTTTCCCCTCATATTCCCTCTGAAGCTGCCGCTTACCTTAAATCTATGTCCCCTGGTCATTGATCCCTCCTCCAAGGGGAAATGTTTCTTCCTATATCTACGCCGCCATAATTTTATACATCTCAATCATGTCCCCCCTCAGTCTCCTCTGCTCCAAGGAAGACAACCCCAGTCTATCTAATCTCACTTCATAGCTAAAGCTATGAAGGTTAGATGGATTGGCAATGCTAGCTTTCCCCTTAGTGTCCAAAGATGTGTAGGTTAGGTGGGGTTATGGAGATAGGGTGGGGGAGCGGGCCTAGGTAGGGTGCTCTTTTGGAGGATCGTGCAGACTTGATGGGCCAAATGGCCTCCTTCTGCACTGTAGGGATTCTATGGGCCATACGTAACAGCTGGGATGCTAAATCACATCTTTTCCCAGTTATTATCGGGTTGATTTTCCCGATAAAATGTTTCTCCCCTTGCACCCCCTTCCCGTCTCCGTAGAATGGATTCTCCTTCTGGTGGATCACCTGCCATGATGTCAGCTTGGATATCTTCATATTATATATATATACATTTTTAACTTGAGTACCCAATTCATTTTTTTTCCAATTGAAGGGCAATTTAGCGTGGCCAATCCACCTAACCTGCACATATTTTTGGGATGTGGGTCAGACCCACTCAGACTCGGGGCTGGGATTGAACCCGGACCCTTGGTGCCGTGAGGCACCAGTGCTAACCACTGCGCCATCGTGCTGCCCTATATTGGAGATATTTAACCAGAATATTTACATGTGTCACTTTTTGCCTCACTGAGAATAAATTTATTTTCCTTCCTGACATATTTGGCTGCGCTACCTTTTTTAGCCGCTCATCTTTTCTGAATGCACTGTATTCCCCTGAAAGTTATATTCGTTACCTTCCTTTGGGAGTAGTCCATGCAGCCCCTCAACGTCTTCTCTGACATTCGATTAGATCCTTGCTGACCCGTCCCTTATCTCCATTTACCTGACTTTCACCCGCATCCCCTGGTGAGCTTTACCTAACAGAAAATTGATGTATCTTGAGAACTCTCATTCAAAGTTTGGATTTGATTTATTGTCACGTGTACCGAGGTACAGTGAAAAGTATTGTTCTGCGTACAGTCCAGACAGATCGTTCCATACATGACAAAAGAAAAAGGACATACATAAATATACAATGTAAATACATAGGCACAGGCATCGGGTGAGCTTACGGAGTGCAGTACTTGAACAAAGATCAAAGAAAAGTACAGCACAGGAACAGGCCCTTCGGCCCTCCAAGCCTGTGTCGACCATGCTGCCCGTCTAAGCTAAAATCTTCTGCACTTCCGGGGTCCGTATCCCTCTATTCCCATCCTATTCATGTATTTGTCAAGATGTCCCTTAAACGTCACTATCGTCCCTGCTTCCACCACCTCCTCCGACAGCAAGTTCCAGGCACCCACTACCCTCTGTGTAAAAAATTTGCCTCGTACATCTCCTCTAAACCTTGCCCCTCGCACCTTAAACCTATGCCCCCTAATAATTGACCCCTTTACTACTCAGTAGAGAATATGTGTGAAGAGAAGGACTGGCCAGGGTTGATGCTGGAAGGATGTTCCCGATGGTGGGTGTATCCAGAACCAGGGGTCACAGTCTGAGGATATGGGTTAGACCATTTAGGACAGAGATGAGGAGAAATTTCTTCACCCAGAGAGTGGTGAGCCTGTGGAATTCGTTACCACAGGAAGTAGTTGAGTCCAAAACATTGTGTGATTTCAAGAAGCAGTCAGATACAGCTCTTGGGACAAAGCGGATCAAAGGATATGGAGGAAAGCAGGATTAGGCTATTGAGTTGGATGATCAGCCATGAGCAAAATGAATGGTAGAGCAGGCGCGAAGTGGCGAATGGCCTCCTCCTGCACCTATTTTTTTCTATGTTTCTCAGAGATCAGTGCAGTCCATAGCAGGGTCATTCAGCAGTCTGGTAACAGCGGGGAAGAAGTTGTTTCAGAACCTGTTCGCGTGTTCCCAGACTTTTGTATTTCCTGCCCGATGGAAGAAGTTGGAAGAGAGAATAGCCCATGGGATGGGTATTTGATTATGCTGCCCACTTTCCCAAGGCAGCGAGAGGTATGGGAGGCGAGTTTGTGTGATGGACTGGGCTGTGTTCACAACTCTGTGCAGTTTCTTATGATCTTGGGCTGAGCAGTTGCCATACCAGGCTGTGGTGCAACCAGATCGGATGCTTTCTATGGTGCATCTGTAAAAATTAGTAAGAGTCAATGTGGACATGCTGAATTTCCTTGGTTTCCTTAGGAAGTATAGGCGCTGTTGTGCTTTCTTGGTTGTAGCGTTGACGTGGGTGAACCATGACAGATTTTTGGTGATTTGCACACCTAGGAATTTGAAGCTGTCAACCATCTCGACCCTTTTGATGCCGACAGGGGTGTGTACGACACTTTGCTTCCTGAAGGCAATGACCAGCTCCTTAGCTGTGCTGACATTGAGGGAAAGAATGTTGTTGTTACACCACAACACTTAAGTTCTCTATCTCCCTCCTGTACTCTGACTCATCATTATTTGAGATCCGACCCACTAAGGCTGTCATCAGCGAACCTGTAGATGGAGTTGGAGTCAAATTCTGGCACAGTTGTGTGTGTATAGGGGGTATAGTAGGGGCTAGGGCCCCAGTATTGAGGACTATCATGGGGGAGATGTTTATACTTCCAGATTGTGGTCTATGGATGAGGAAGCCGAGGAGCCAGTTGCAGAGGGAGCAGGCAAGTCCTAGATTTTGGAGTTTAATGTCCGATTCTCTGCTGATTTGCTGGATAATTGCATACAAGTGTGGTACTGAGGCATACAGACTCGAGTTTAATCCCTGATTCAATAACACGTTCATTGCAGTACCATAACTAACCACAGTGCCATTCAGTTCCGAAAAGGAAATTGCTTCTGATCACATTACATTGGCTGTCACTGAGAGGTGCATATAATAATAATAATACTCGTTATTGTCACAAGTAGGCTTACATTAACCCTGCAATGAAGTTACTGTGAAAACCCCTAGTCACCACATTCCAGTGCCTGTTCGGGTACACCGAGGGAGAATTCAGAATGTCCAAATTACCTAACAGCACATCTTTTGGGACTTGTGGGAGGAAACTGGAGCACCTGGAGGAAACCCACGCAGTCACAGGGAGAACGTGCAGACTCCACACAGATAGTGACTCAAGCCGGGAGTCGAACCTGGGACCCTGGAACAATGAAGCAACAGTGCTCACCATTGTGTTACTGCATGTGTACTTTGGGTGAGGACAGGATAAGCCCAGTTGTGAAAACCCTATTTCTCTTCCACCGACCAGCCACCCCTAACCTCTTCCAATGTTCATCATCTAAGGTGGCATACAAATAACGCCTAGTTGGCTGCAATGCCAGAGGGTGATAGCCACCTGCACTGCCATAGACCAGGAGAACAGTGACATATGCAGAGGAGGAAGAGATTAAGCTCCTTTTGTCTGGTATTGTATCTATGTGCATATTGATCAAATGTCTAGATGAGAATTGATGACACTGCAACCTCCTTAACCTGACATATCTCCTCCGTTTCACCTTTTGGAAACAGCCTATTAATACATTCAGAAACTTGGGTTTGGTGACTGAGTCATTAATGGGTGATCAATGAGACTGGCCTCTGGGGCACAAGGTCTCAATGGATTACTGGCAAGCACTGAATAACTAACTGTTTTGAAGCGAATCCTTCTTTGAACAGAAATTGATTACATTGCAAATACATGGAACAAAAAAAAAGCCATAGCTGATAATCTTTATTTGGTTCAACTGGGTTCTCATGTTAAATGTTGCTGCTAATCCCTTGACATCGGCTGCAGTTCTACACTAATGTTGATTGCGGGGAGCTGTGCAAGAGCAGCCAGTTAATATCTCTCCTTAAATTGTCTGCTATTGGCAGGGTGCCAGGGGACTGACACCCAGGCGACCCATGATCAATGCCAGCCAGTCCCCCAGTATGTCTCTGTAGCACCGTAGAATATTATAACAGAAGGATCTGTTCAGCTCACCAAGTATGCACTGGCTCTTTTGAAGAACGATCTAAATAGTTCCATTCTTTGACTCTTCCCCATGTCTATTTTTTCTCCTTCCTGTATTTATCCACTTCCCTTATTAAAAATTACTTATTGAATCTGTTCCTATGAGCCCGCTGAAGAGCAATTTGAACAGTGTTCCACACTTTATGATGTTGAAAGAACAGCTCTGGACTGTAGAATCCCTACAGTGCAGAAGGAGGCCATTCTGCCATTTGAGTCTGCACTAACCCTTTGAAAGATCACCCTGCCTCGGCCCACTCCCCCACCCCATCCCATAACCCCACCTAACCTGCACATCTTTGGACACCAAGGGGAAATTGTAGCATGGCCAATCCTCCCAACTGCACGTCTTTGGAGTGTGGGAGGAAACCGGAGCACCCGGAAGAAACCCACGCAGACACGGGGAGAACGTGCAAACTCCACACAGTCGCCAAAATGCCGGAATCGAACCGGGGTCCCTGGCGCTGTGAGTTAGCAGTGCTAACCGCTTTCAGATGTGTTAGAAGTACACTCCTTCGTGTTGATGGTGTACTCTCAGCAGCAGGTAAACTGCTCTCTTGACCTTGCACAGTGTGGAAACAGTCCGGGGCTTCCTGCCTTTCTCCAGTCTGAAGCGAAACAGAGCTACCCATCAACATCCATTGTAAGATTGGCCTGTGGAGCCACATCACCAGGCACAGAAGCATCTCTCTGATGGTTGTTGTGTGTTTACCTCTTCCGTGGGTTCGTTGCTTCGTTACATGTAGGACAAATGGAAATCCTAGCCGAGTACCTGTTTGTTCTCGGGCCCAGAGAACTCTCCATCCCATTCAGTGATTCTGGAAATTGCTGGTGAATGGTGGTATATAGCTAGAACCGTGACACTGATTATATACCCAGACACTTCGACTGACCTAGTGAAGCAAAGGGACATCACAATCCCGTATCAGCCTCCCCGAACAGGCGCCAGAATGTGGCGACTAGGGGCCTTTCACAGTAACTTCATTTTTTGAAGCCTACTTGTGACAATAAGCGATTTTCATTTCGTTCATTTCAATCCATGTTGCTCATTCTCCCTGGCACAAACCAGCAGAAGCACTCGAACGGCTCTTAAAACTGTGAATTCTGTGGTGAATCTTTGGATTGGGATTAGAATTCCCAGCGGTTTACTGTCTGCGTGGATTTGATTTGATTTATTGTCACATGTACCGAAGTATAGTGAAAAGTATTTTTCTGCAGCCGAGGGAACGTACGCAGTACGGACATAGTAGACACGAATAATCAACAGAGAACATTGACAAATGGTACATCGACAAACAGTGATTGGTTACAGTGTGGAACAATGGACCGCACAAAGCAAATACATGAGCAAGAGCAGCATAGGGAGTCGTGAATAGTGGGCGGAATACTCCCCCCCCCCCCCCCCCCCCCCCCCCCCCCCGCGGGGTGGGAGAATTGCTGGGCCGCCGCGCGAGTCCAGCCACGCCGCCCCGGCACCTGCACGCGATTTCCCCCCCCCCCCCCCAAACCGGCATGGCGAGAATCACGGCTGGCCGCTGGGAGAATCGCCGCTCGCTGTTTGTAACAGGCGAGCGGCGATTCTCCGGCCCGGATGGGCCAAGCGGCCTGCCCAACACGACGGCTTCCTGCTGGCGCCGGCCACACCTGGTCGCTGCCGGCGGGAACAGCGCGGGAACGCTGGGGGGTGGCCGGTGGGGGGGGGGGGGGGATTCCTGCACCGGGGGCAGCCTCAAAAGGGGTCTGGCCCGCGTTTTGTGCCCACCGATCGGCGGGGCGGCCTCTCTGAAGGAGGACCTCCTTTCCTTCGCCGCCCCGCAAGATTCATCCGTCATCTTCTTGCGGGGTGGCCTCGGGGAGGATGGCAACCGTGCATGCACGGGTTAGCGCTGGCCAACCCGCACATGCGCGGTTGACGTCATTTACGCGGCGCCGCTTTTATGCGGCGCCAAGTCCCGGCACGCGTAAATGACGCGACGCTGCTACTAGCCCCCTGGGGGCGGGAGAATAGGGGGTTGGGAGCGGCCTCCGTCGCCGGAGTGAAACACTCCGGTTTTCACTCCGCGTCGGGACTTAGTCTCCCGATGGGAGAATTGCGCCCAGTGTTCTTACAGGAAAACAGATCAGTCCGAGGGGGAGTCATTGAGGAGTCTTTTAGCTGTGGGGAAGAAGCTGTTCCTATGCCTGGATGTGTGGGTCTTCAGACTTCTGTACCTTCTGCCTGATGGAAGGGTCTGGAAGAAGGCAATGCCTGGGTGGGAGGGGTCTCTCATAATGCTCTGATAATGCTGTCTGCCTTCCTGAGGCAGCGGGAGGTGTCTACAGAATCGAAATTGGGGTGGCAAGCTTGTGTGATACGTTGGGCTGAGTTCACCACACTCTGCAGTTTCTTGCGATCTTGGATCGAGCAGTTGCCATACCAGGCTGTGAAGCAGCCGGATAGGATGCTCTCTGTCGCACATCGGTAGAGGTTTGTGAGAGTCGATGCAGACATGCCAAATGTCTTTAGCTTCCGTAGGAAGTAGAGACGTTGTTGGGCTTTTTTGACTGTTGCATCAACGTGACTGGACCAGGACAGACTGTCGGTGATGGTGACCCCCAGGAACTTAAAGCTATCGACCATCTCCACTTCGGAGCCATTGATGCAGCCGGGAGTGTGCGCGTGCTACGCTTCCTGAAGTCGACGATCAGTTCCTTGGTCTTTCCAACATTTGGAGAGAGGTTGTTTTCTGTACACCATGCAACCAAGTGACTTATCTCCCTCCTGTAGTCTGATTCGTTGTTGTTTGAGGTATGGCCCACCACAGTCGTATCATCCGCAAAGTTATAGATTGAGTTGGAGTTAAATCTTGCCACACAGTCATGTGTGTATAGGGAGTATAGTAAAGGACTGAGCACACATCCTTGTGTGGCTCCGGTGTTGAGGAGGTGCTGTTTGTTGCCTATCCTGACAGATTGCGGTCTGTTGTTGAGGAAGTCAAGGATCCAGCTGCACAGGGAGGGGTCAAGTCCAAGATTGCGGAGTTTGGTTATAACTCTTGTCGAGATAATGGTGTTGAAGGCAGAGCTGTAGTCTGTGAACAGCAGTCTTACATAGGTGTCCATGTTGTTGAGGTGTTTAATGTTGATTGTAGAGCCAGCGAGATAGCGCATCTGCTGGGGACCAGTTGCGGTGATAGGCGAACTGCAATGGATCGAGACTGTCTGGGAAGTTGGCCTTAATCCGTCTCATACCTAGCCGCTCGAAGCATTTCATGATAACAGACGTCAGGGCCACCAGTCGGTAGTCATTGAGGCATGCTACCTTGTACTTCTGTGGTACTGGTATTGTGGTGGTCTTCTTGAAGGAGGTGGGTCCTCAGAGCGGAGAAGTGAGGTGTTGAAGATATCTGCGAATACACTCACCAGCTGGTCTGCGCAGGCTCTTGAGTGCTCGCCCAGGGACTTCATCGCGGCCTGTTGCTTTCCACGGATTCACTTTCAAGAAGGCAGCTCTTACCTCTGAGGCAGTAATAGTGGGTATGGGGGTGTCCAGGGCTGTTGGGGTGGGTGGCACTTATGTATTGGCTGACTGTTCAAAGCGGGCATAGAACCTGTTCAGATTATTGTGTAGGGATGCTCCAGCCCTAGATATTCCGCCTGGCCTTACTTTATAGCCTGTGATCATGTGTAAGCCCTGCCATAGACGTCGTGGATTAGTGTCGTTGGCCTGGGACTCTAGTTTGATGCGGTATTGTTTTTTTGCATCCCTGATGGCTTTCCGTACGTCGTACCTGGATTCCTTATCAATCAGACTTGAACGCCCTCCGTCCGGAACTTCAGCAGGGAGTAAACCCTTTGGTTGAGCCAGGGTTTCCGATTGGGGAATACCCGTATTGTCTTCTTTGGTACCCAATCCTCGACACACTTACTGATGAAGTCTGTGACGGTGGTTCCGTACTCGTCCAGGTTAGCTGCCGCGGCCTTGAATATGGGCCAGTCCACAGTCTCCTAGCAGTCGCGGAGGATGTCCTCAAGATTCCTCGGACCAGCACTGCACGGTTTTCTTGACTGGCTCAGCACGCTTGAGTTGCTGTTTGTAAGCCAGAAGTAGGAATACCGACTTGTGGTCGGATTGGCCAAAATGTGGTCGGGGAATGGAGCGATAGACACCTTTAATGCTCGTGTAGCAGTGGTCCAGGATGTTTGCACCTCTGGTGGGGCAGGCAGGAGATATGTTGATAGAGTTTGGGTAGGACCTTCCTGAGAGGTTGGCCTAGTTTCCAGCCACGATTGTCAGGGCTTTGGGGTGATTTGTTTCTTGGTTGTTGATGGTGGAATATAGTTCGTCAAGTGCTTTCTTCACTTCTGCCAGGAGTGGAATGTAGACTGCTGTGATGAGTACACAGGTAAATTCACGTGGGGAGTAGAAGGGGCGACACTTCACGTTAGGTATTCTAGGTCTGGGAGCAGTGGCACGCTAGGGAAATCACATCCGAGCACCAGGAGATACACCCCCGCCCTTCGACTTGCCTGAGGCCTTCGTGCGGCCCATTCGGTGGATTGAAAAACCTTCGGAGTTTGCACAGTCTCCCCATGTCTGTGTAGGTTTCACCGCCACAACCCAAAGATGTGCAGGTTAGGTGGATTGGCCACGCTAAATTGCTCCTTAATTGGTAAAAGATAATTAGGTACTCTGGATTTTTTTTTAAATTCCCAGCGGTTTCTTGTTCAAACAAACATAGCCAGGAGTGTCCCACCGCCTGCACTTGAGTGAAGGGAAGTGGGATCCGGCCTTGTGATTCCTCACTTGGTGAGCTTGCAATTTACCACCCGAAGGCAGTTACGTTGAACACCACAGTGGAACCCTTTCATATCTGCTGTGGTTACTGGGGAGTTCTGCCTCCACATCTTGCTTTCATTTGGCAGAAAGAGCTGAAAAGGAGACAGCACTGAGTTACAGCCAGCCAGTGTCCCACAGCTGTCCATGGTGATACAGAAACACTAGCTGCGGGGCTGCAGATGAACGGGCAGTAGGCCCCAAATGACTTTCGGGGCTGTATTATGAAGAGCGCTGTGTTGTAAGACGGGGAATTCAGTGCAGCAAATGAGGCTGCCCAGTAGAAATAGATGGTGTCCGAAAAGCCATAAACCTAACCCATCACCTCCTGGGACAAACTGAAGTCATCTCTTAAAAGCTCATTGCACTCTCATGGGAATAACTTTGGCCAATAACCTCTCATATTCATTTACTTTTCAATGAAAGTTTAATGCAGAAAAAGCAATAAGTATCATTACCTGACAGGTCAGGAAGTGCTTTGTAATTTAGCTTTTCGATGAAGATTACTGCTGCAAAAATGCCCTAAAGTGAAACATTAAGAAGTCACTTTCAGTAAGAAATGAAACTCAGCATCAGTAATGTTGGAAACTATATCAACTGACCCTGGGCCAGATTAGATTTTGATATTAAAATACATGCAGTGTATTGCCATCTGCACTATTTTACACATGGATATACTGGAGCAAGACCGGGATCGGGATGGATAGACGGAAAGCAATTGCAGAAAGAAATTACAGCAGGGATTAAGAGAATAGGTAATACTACCAACATGGCAGGCTTTGATGTCCCACGGTTTTGTTATTAGCAATGGGAATTTGAATTCAAAAGGATATAATTTGGTTTTACCGTGTTATGTACACTAGTTTCCCAATCTCCGGAGTTTTTACATCAGATTTGTATATTTCTGATTTCCCTACAATAAAATATTTTATAGATCACAGGGCGTCATTCTCCGACCCCCCGCCGGGTCGGAGAATGGCCGTTGGCCGCCGTGAATACCGCCCCCGCCCCCGCCGAAGTCTCCGAAGGGAGAAAAGTCGGCGGGGCGTTAATGGCGCCGCTGCCGCGGAGAATGTCACGGGTCTGCGCAAGGCAGCCGATTTTCGGCCTGCCGATATTCTCCCTTCCGGATGGGCCGAAGTCCCGTCGACGTGATGACCGTTCACGTCGACGTCAATCAAACCTCCTTTTCATCGGCGTGACCCGGTGCTCCAGGCTCACGCCGACCAGCGAGGAGGTGAGTGACGGCCTGGGGGGTTGGCTCTGGGCAGGAAATGGCGTGGCCGCAGACTGATTGCGTGAGGAGAGGTGTGTCTCGGCTTGTGTGTGTGTGCGGCGGGGGGGTGGTTAGAGTAGGCTGGGCTCCGGGGGAGTGCCGGGAGGGGGTCCGTGCCGGGGTGGAGGTTGGGGCTTGGGGGGGGGTCCGTGCTGGGGTGGAGGTTGGGGGTTGGGGGGGGTCCGTGCTGGGGTGGAGGTTGGGGAGGGGGGGTCCGTGCCGGGGTGGAGGTTGGGGGGGGGGTCCGTGCTGGGGTGGAGGTTGGGGGGGGGGGTCCGTGCTGGGGTGGAGGTTGGGAGGGGGGGTCCGTGCTGGGGTGGAGGTTGGGGGTTGGGGGGGGTCCGTGCTGGGGTGGAGGTTGGGGGGGGGTCCGTGCCGGGGTGGAGGTTGGGGGGGGGGTCCGTGCTGGGGTGGAGGTTGGGGGGGGTCCGTGCCGGGGTGGAGGTTGGGGGGGGGGGGGTCCGTGCTGGGGTGGAGGTTGGGGGGTGGTCCGTGCTGGGGTGGAGGTTGGGAGGGGGGGTCCGTGCTGGGGTGGACGTTGGGGGTTGGGGGGGGTCCGTGCTGGGGTGGAGGTTGGGGAGGGGGCCCGTGCCGGGGTGGAGTTGGGGGGGGTCCGTGCTGGGGTGGAGGTTGGGGGGGGGGTCCTTGCCGGGGTGGAGGTTGGGGGGCGGGGTCCGTGCTGGGGTGGAGGTTGGGGGGGGGGTCCGTGCTGGGGTGGAGGTTGGGGAGGGGGTCCGTGCCGGGGTGGAGGTTGGGGGGGGGGGGGGTCCGTGCTGGGGTGGAGGTTGGGGGTTGGGGGAGGTCCGTGCTGGGGTGGAGGTTGGGGAGGGGGTCCGTGCCGGGGTGGAGGTTGGGGGGGGGGGTCCGTGCTGGGGTGGAGCTTGGGGGGGGAGTCCGTGCTGGGGTGGAAGTTTGGGGTTTGGGAGGGGGTCCGTGCTGGGGTGGGTGATGGGAGGGCAAATGAGTTGGTCCACCTGGCCAGGTGCCAGCCTCCAACAGTTGGACCCATGCGGTCCATGCCACCTGGCTGGGGGGAGGAGGGGATATGGGCAATGATGACATGTCGTCGTTCCCCTCCCCCCCACCAGGCCGTCATGTTTTCAGACCATCCAGCGATGTTGGCCGCCGTGGTGGCAGCCGCTCATGTCTATGTTGCCCTGGATGAGGAGGAGGAGGAGGAGGAGGAGGAGCGTGCCAGAGAGGTGGCGCAGGCTGCCGCAGAGGGGCAGGCGGCAGCCGCCCAGGCTGGAGGGACACCTGACCGACAGGACGAGGAGGGGGAGGAGGATGTCGCGGCCCCACGGCAACGGAGGCACCCGAGGGCGGCCCGTGTGTACCGGCCCCGGCAGTCATACCAGGACCTCACGGACCGGGAATGCAGGAGGAGACTCCGGATGAGCCGGGAAACCGTGGCACACATCTGCCACCTGCTGGCACACCTGTCACCGCGTGGCACTGGCGGGGGACACCCTCTCCCCGTGTCCGTCAAGGTTACGGTGGCCCTGAACTTTTATGCAACGGGGTCATTCCAGGCACCGAGTGGGACCTGTCCGGCATATCGCAGACATCGGTGCATCGGTGCATCCGGGCAGTGACAGATGCCCTTTATGCCATGGCGCACCGCTACATCCGCTTCCCCGTGGACCGGGCCAGCCAAGATGCCCGGGCCGTGGGCTTCTCTGCCGTTGCCGGGTTCCCCATGGTCCAGGGCGCGATCGATGGGATGCACGTCGCCGTGCGGCCACCTGCAGATAACAGCAGGGCCGTGTTCACTAATAGGAAGGGGACCTATTCAATGAACGTACAGGTGGTCTGCGACCACCGCATGATGATCCTGCACGTCTGCGCCCGTCACCCAGGCAGTGTACACGACTCATTCGTGTTGTCGCGGTCATCCATCCCCGGCATGTACGAGGGACGCCATCCCCGGCTGAGGGGCTGGTTGCTGGGCGACAGGGGCTACCCATTGCGATCGTGGCTGATGACGCCTATACGGAGGCCACGCAATGAGGCGGAGAACCGCTACAATGATGCCCATGTAACGACAAGGGGAGTGATCGAGAGGTGCTTTGGCGTGCTGAAGATGCGTTTCAGGTGCCTGGACCTCTCTGGGGGCGCCCTCCAGTATCGGTCAGATAGGGTCGGCCGCATCATTGTGGTGTGCTGCGTCCTGCACAACATAGCCCAGCAGAGGGGCGATGTGCCGCAGGCAGAGGAGGGCGGAGTGGAGGAGCAGCAGGAAGAGGCCCAGTCCTCCCCAGATGAGGGGGATGGGGGCAATGGTCAGGGCAGACGGGGTAGACACAGGCGGGTGGCTGTCCACCGTTACCGGCTGGCCCAGCGGGCACGGGACAGACTGATAGACGCCCGCTTCACTGACTAGATGGGCGTGGGAATCGGGTAGTATGGCCACAGACCGCACACCATGACAACAGCCCACCACCCACACCCCCCACCCATCCACCCACCCAGCACCCTCACCCCCCTCCCCAACCCCACACATCCCACCCGCATGCACACCACCCCCCCCCCAATTGCCGATCCACCGGCGGCACAACGGGCCGGGCTCACCCAGTTGCGGGTGGACGCGTGTCTATCGCAGGCCATGGAGGATGATGACAACCCGCCTCCGATGAGCTCCTGGCTCTACATCGTTGGACTATGTCTGACCCGTCCTCTGCCCGGGGGATGTTGATGGCGGCCCAGGGGGAAGGGGGCAGACTCACCTGGGGCTGAGGTAAGACCACCCGTCACACACACACTTGCGCTCAACGTACATGACACGCCCGCACACTTTGGACAGAGCACAAAGGCAGCTTCGGTAGGTGTAACATTGACTTTAATAACCAAAGGAGTTCATGCACGTGCCCTAGCCCCTAAAACTCATCTGTGCCCTGCACCCGTGCCAACTTACTCAGTGTCTAATTGTTTGGCCTTACGGGCCCTTTGACTACGTCTACGTGGTTCCCCAGACGGTACAGCAGAACTGGAGGTGGACTCCTGTGATTCCTGCCCTCTGACACTGGATCCCTTTGGCGGCCGTTTCCTGGGGCGTCCTGGCCTAGATGGGCCAGGCTGCGGCCCGGGCGACTGGGATGGCGAGCTGCCAGCCTGTCCTGCCCGTTGCCCACCCGATGCACCTGGGACGGAAGGGGGGAAGTCCGAGGTGTCGCGGTGTACCGGGACCTCCCCTACAGAGGGAGCCGGGACGGACCACACCACCTCCTCCTCCCTCGGGGTGCCCGATGGCCCCCAGGCCTCTACATGGGTGGGGGATGCGAACGGACTGGCCATCCGACGCGCCCCCGACATCTGGCGCTGCCAGTCCTGGAGGCCCGTGCTGGTATCGACAGGGGTCTGCAGGTTTGCAGCCATGGAGCCCAGGGGGTTGTCGAACCCTGTCTGTGACAGTGCGACGCCGGCTCGCACATGGCCACTGGCGCCGATGCCCTCAGCGATGGCCTGCTGAGACTGGGCCATGGCCTGCAGAGACTGGGCCATGGCCTGCAGAGACTGGGCTATGGCCTGCTGAGACTGGGCCATGGCCTGCTGAGACTGGGCTATGGCGTTGAGCGCCTCTGCCATCTGGCGCTGGCACTGGCTCATGGCCTCCTGTGAGAGGGCAGCCATTTCCTGGGCCACAGACGCCGCCTGCACGGAAGGCCCCAGGCCTCGCAAACCGTTCCCCATGTCTGACACCGTTGCACCCATTGCCTCCACCGCGGACGCCACCCGTGCGGTGTCAGCCTGGGTGGCACGCATGACCAGGACCACTCCCAGCTCCTGGACGCGGGTGGACTCCTCCACCTGCGACCGCAGCCGCCGCAAGCCAACCGTCACCCTATTCGCTCGTCTCCGTGTCGGTGGTTGCATCGGATCTATGTGTGGGTGTGGTAACTGCAGGAACCCGGGATCCATCTGGACGGCAGATGTTCGCTTGGCCTGGGCTGCCCTCCGACCGCCCGGTCCCTCTGCTGCTCCTACCTCCACCTGCTGTACCGGGACGGCTGTGTTGTGCGCACCAGTGAGTGTACCAGACGCCTCATCACTAAAGTGCCCAACCGTGGTGAGTGTTTCTGCGATGGTGGAGGGTGTTGGTGACAGCAGTGGCGTTGTGTCGTGCACTTCGTCCCACTCTGAGTCCATGGCACTTTGGGGTGGGGGTTCGTCTCCACCCATCCACTCTGAGTCACTGTCCGGTATTTCGTCTTCCCGGGTAGGGGGTGTCCTGGGTAGTGCTGTCCCGGGTAGTGCTGTCCCGGGTAGTGCTGTCCCGGGTAGTGCTGTCCCGGGTAGTGCTGTCCCGGGTAGTGCTGTCCCGGGTAGTGCTGTCCCGGGTAGTGCTGTCCCGGGTAGTGCTGTCCCGGGTAGGGGTGTCCCGGGTAGGGGTGTCCCGGGTAGTGGTGTCCTGGGTAGTGGTGTCCTGGCTCGGATGTGACGGGGGCCTGTGGTTGCCCCCCTCATCGCTGGGTGGTCGCTCCCGCACGTGACGGGGGTGTCGCCTCCCTGTTGCTCCAGGTCTCTCCGTCTCCCGTGGTGTGCGAGGGGCATCCTGCGGGCGTCGCATGCTGGAGGGTCCGGGTCTCTCCGTCTCCCGTGGTCTCCGAGGGGCATCCTGCGGGCGTCGCATGCTGGAGGGTCCGGGTCTCTCCGTCTCCCGTGGTGTGCGAGGGGCATCCTGCGGGCGTCGCATGCTGGAGGGTCTGGGTCTCTCCGTCTCCCGTGGTCTCCGAGGGGCATCCTGCGGGCGTCGCATGCTGGAGGGTCCGGGTCTCTCCGTCTCCCGTGGTGTGCGAGGGGCATCCTGCGGGCGTCGCATGCTGGAGGGTGCGGGTCTCTCCGTCTCCCGTGGTGTGCGAGGGGCATCCTGCGGGCGGTGTGCATCTGCGGGGATGGGTGCCTGGACGTTTGGTCCTGCGATACACAATGAAGCATGCATGGTTAGACATCAGGCAGTGATCAGGTGATACGGGGGAGGGGGATATAGGGGAGGGGGGATATGGGGACGGGCTGTTGGTGGCTCACTTGCTCGTGGGGCCCCGACCTCTGCATCAGCAACCTCCCGGTCCTCAGGTCCGCCAGCCAGTTCCAGGGCCCTTTCCTCGTGTACGGTCAGTGGCCTCTCATCAGCGGGCCCTCCTCCAGTCCTCACATGCTCCCTATTGTTGTGTGCACGCTTCTCCTGTGGGGGGGGGGGGGGGGGGGGTGGGGGGGGTGGTGGCAGGGGTAAAAGGCAACAGTGTTAGGCAGGTATATGAATGCACGCCATCGGTTGCGCGTGCATTGCAGAGGTTAAGGTTAGGGCTGGATTCACTTGGGGATATGGGGGAGGGGGGGATATGGGGGAGGGGGGATATGGGGGAGGGGGGATATGGGGGAGGGGGGGATATGGGGGAGGGGGGATATGGGGGAGGGGGGGATATGGGGGAGGGGGGATATGGGGGAGGGGGGATATGGGGGAGGGGGGATATGGGGGAGGGGGGATATGGGGGAGGGGGGATATGGGGGAGGGGGGATATGGGGAGGGGGGATATGGGGGATACTCACCCTGCCTGCTCTGACGAGGTTGTTCACCTTCTTGTGGCACTGGGTGCCTGTCCGTGGTGTTAGGGCCACAGCGGTGACGGCCTCTGCCACTTCCCTCCACAGACGCCGGCTGTGGCGTGGGGCAACTCTGCGGCCGTGCCCGGGATACAGGGCGTCCCTCCTCTGCTCCACCGCGTCCAGGAGCGCCTCCACATCGCGTGACTCGAACCTCGGGGCTGAGCGACGGCTAGCCATCCGGTCGGGTGTTGCGGTCGGGTGTTCCGGTCGGGTGGGGGGGAGCTGCGCGGCCTTATGAGCCGTCACGCCGTGCAGCGCGTATGACGCTGCACGGCGTGAACCATTGCGCAAGCGCGGATCCCGTCACGTCGCTGCTAGCCTATTTCGGGCCGGAGACTATCGGCCCATTTTTATGACGTGACGCAAGTGGGATTTGCGCTGTTTTTTGCGCCGATCGGCGGACTTTCCGCCGTTAACGGAGAATTTCGCCCACAGAGTCCGGCTCGGTGCTTTAAGAAATGCTTAATAGTTGCTGACTGCAAGTACCTGAGATCCAGGCTGTAGCAAGGGTAACGATGTGCTCCGCTATCATTTTTTAATTCGTTTGGTGTCAAATATTAATTAAATTCCTGTGTTACAATTCTAGACTACACTTCAAAAAGCACTTTTGATTGTAAAAGTGCTTTGATACGTTCAGTGATTGTGAAAAACGCTACATAAATGCAAACTTTTATGATAAAAATAAGAAGTATGAATGGGGTAAAGTAGAGATTTTCGAAGTGGGGAGATATAAGATCATATGAGTTGTGGAGGGATAGTTTGACCAGTCAGCCATTTTCCCTGGTGTAACCGTGTGGAGATTGTGTTGTCCTACCCTGCAGATGAAACCTTGAAGTGAGGTTTTCAGGATTATGAAGTTAGCCACCACAGTTGATTCTGTTCACGGTGGTGAAGGGTTTGATTCCAAAGAGTGCATATCGGGGGCGCGGTTTAACACCCAGAAAGAGTCCCGTTTTGGGTGCGAATAGCGGGTATGTTTCTTGCTGCTTGCAGCACCGAGAAGGACCCCACTATCAAAAGGAACACTTTTGTTTTGGCCTCGGTGAGGAACGTCCCACCGAGCTAATCCGTGCAGGAAGAATGCGCCATTTTTTCTCAACCCTCCCTTGGACTGCCTACCGCAGCTTCTGGACCCCCCAACACTCTGACTTACCTCTTAGGGGGTCCTCAAACCTCCCCTCAGCCAAATTCTTAAGGGTAGGCATTCCTGGGCCTGATCCCTGGCATCCAGGCACCCTGGCAGTGCCAGCCTGCCATCCTGGCAGTGACCTTGTCAATCTGGCAGTGGCACCCTGGCTGTAACGGGGGCTTCCGATAGATTGGGCGAACCCCCACCCCCCAAATCCCCCACCCACATTTGTGTGGACCAGTGCTAAACGGCACCATGGCAACATCTCCCGGGCATTTGTTTCCGAACCTCGGGAGAATCGGGCGCCAACCTATTTAAATGAGCATATTTAAACCTCGCTGGGCGAGATTCAGTCTCGGAAGGTATTCTGAGTGTGACAAATCTCACGCGTTTTAATGGCCTAGCCAGGTCACCAAGTCGGGCGCAAACTTAAAACCAAGTGAAGCCCATAAGATAACTGAGTTGCAAAATGAGTTTACCAGGAAGACCACAGATTAGGTGGGCTTACATAAGAACATAAGAACTAGGAGCAGGAGTAGGCCACCTGGCTCCTCGAGCCTGCTCCGCCATTCAATGAGATCATGGCTGATCTTTTGTGGACTCAGCTCCACCTTCCGGCCCGAACACCATAACCCTTGATCCCTTTATTCTTCAAAAAACTATCTATCTTTATCTTAAAAACATTTAATGAAGGAGCCTCAACTGCTTCGCTGGGCAAGGAATTCCATAGATTCGCAACCCTTTGGGTGAAGAGGTTCCTCCTAAACTCAGTCCTAAATCTACTTCCCCTTATTTTGAGGCTATGCCCCCAAGTTCTGCTTTCACCCACCAGTGGAAACAACCTGCCCACATCTATCCTATCTATTCCCTTCATAATTTTATATCTTTCTATAAGATTCCCCCTCATCCTTCTAAATTCCAACGAGTACAGTCCCAGTCTACTCAACCTCTCCTCATAATCCAACTCCTTCAACTCTGGGATTAACCTAGTGAATCTCCTCTGCACACTCTCCAGCACCAGTACGTCCTTTCTCAGGTAAGGAGACCAAAACTGAACACAATACTCCAGGTGTGGCCATACTAACACCTTATACAATTGCAGCATAACCTCCCTAGTCTTAAACTCCATCCCTCTAGCAATGAAGGACAGAATTTCATTTGCCTTCTTAATCACTTGTTGCACCTGTAAACCAACTTTTTGTGACTCATGCACTAGCACACCCAGGTCTCTCTGCACAGCAGCATGTTTTAATATTTTATCATTTAAATAATAATCCTTTTTGCTGTTATTCCTACCAATATGGATAACCTCACATTTGTCAACATTGTATTCCATCTGCCAGACCCGAGCCCATTCACTTAACCTATCCAAATCCCTCTGCAGATATCCGGTATCCTCTGCATTTTTTGCTTTACCACTCATCTTAGTGTCATCTGCAAACTTGGACACATTGCCCTTGGTCCCCAACTGCAAATCACCTAGGGGCTGGTTTAGCACAGGGCTAAAGCGCTGGCTTTTAAAGCAGACCAAGGCAGGCCAGCAGCACGATTCAATTCCCGTACCAGCCTCCCCGAACAGGTGCCGGAATGTGGCGACTAGGTGCTTTTCACAGTAACTTCATTTGAAGCCTACTTGTGACAAGTGATTTTCATTTCATTTTCATCTATGTAAATTGTGAACAATTGTGGGCCCAACACTGATCCCTGAGGGACACCACTAGCTACTGATTGCCAACCAGAGAAACACCCATTAATCCCCACTCTTTGCTTTCTATTCATTAACCAATCCTCTATCCATGCTACGACTTTATCCTTAATGCCATGCATCTTTATCTTATGATGTGGCGATGCCGGCGTTGGACTGGGGTGAGCACAGTAAGAAGCCTTACAACACCAGGTTAAAGTCCAACAGGTTCACCTGAGGAAGGAGCAGTGCTCCGTAAACTAGTGTTTGAAACAAACCTGTTGGACTTTAACCTGGTGTTGTAAGACTTCTTACTATCTTTATCTTATGCAGCAACCTTTTGTGTGGCACCTTGTCAAAGGCTTTCTGGAAATCCAGATATACCACACCCATTGGCTCCCCGTTATCTACCGCTCTGGTAATGTCCCCCAAAAATTCCGCTAAATTAGTTAGGCATGACCTGCCCTTTATGAACCCATTCTGCATCTGCCCAATGGGACAATCTCCATCCAGATGCCTCGCTATTTCTTCCTTGATGATAGATTCCAGCATCTTCCCTACAACCGAAGTTAAGCTCACTGGCCTATAATTACCCACTTTCTGCCTTCCTCCTTTTTTAAACAGTGGTGTCACGTTTGCTAATTTCCAATCCGCCGGGACCACCCCAGAGTCTAGTGAATGTTGGTAAATTATCACTAGTGCATTTGCAAAATCCCTAGCTATCTCTTTTAGCACTTTACATAAGAACATAAGAACTAGGAGCAGGAGTAGGCCATCTGGCCCCTCGAGACTGCTCCACCATTCAATGAGATCATGGCTGATCTTTTGTGGACTCAGCTCCACTTTCCAGCCCAAACACCACAACCCTTAATCCCTTTATTCTTCAAAAAAGTATCTATCTTTATCTTAAAAACATTTAATGAAGGAGCCTCTACTGCTTCACTGGGCAAGGAATTCCATAGATTCACAACCCTTTGGGTGAAGAAGTTCCTCCTAAACTCAGTCCTAAATCTACTTCCCCTTATTTTGAGGCTATGCCCCCAAGTTCTGCTTTCACCCGCCAGTGGAAACAACCTGCCCGCATCTATCCTATCTATTCCCTTCATAATCTTATATGTTTCTATAAGATCCCCCCTCATCCTTCTAAATTCCAACGAGTACAGTCCCAGTCTACTCAACCTCTCCTCGTAATCCAACCCCTTCAGCTCTGGGATTAACCTAGTGAATCTCCTCTGCACACCCTCCAGTGCCAGTACGTCCTTTCTCAAGTAAGGAGACCAAAACTGAACACAATACTCCAGGTGTGGCCTCACTAACACCTTATACAATTGCAGCAGAACCTCCCTAGTCTTAAACTCCATCCCTCTAGCAATGAAGGACAAAATTCCATTTGCCTTCTTAATCACCTGTTGCACCTGAAAGCCACCTTTTTGCGACTCATGCACTAGCACACCCAGGTCTCTCTGCACAGCAGCATATTTTAATATTTTATCATTTAAATAATAACCCCTTTTGAATAATAATCCCTTTTGCTGTTATTCCTAACACCTATGCATCTTTGGGATGCATTCCATCAGGGCCAGGAGACTTGTCTACCTTTAGCCCCATTAGCTTGCCCATCACTACCTCCTTAGTGATAACAATCATCTCAAGATCCTCACCTGCCATAGCCTAATTTCTATCAGTCACTGGCATGTTATTTGTGTCTTCCATTGTGAAGACTGACCCAAAAAACCTGTTCAGTTCCTCAGCCATTTCCTCATCTCCCATTAATAAATCTCCCTTCTCATCCTCTAAAGGACCAATATTTACCTTACCTTTACCATCGGCTTGAGGCAACTGGACTTGTTGGAGGGAGAAAGGATTGAGTGATGGTGGCGACGAGGGCCATGATTGATCTGGGAACTCTGGGCGGGCTTGTTGAACTTGGTGACCATTTTCTGTTTATTAAAATTCTTGTGCTTTCTCTCAGTTTAATTGATTTCTTGTGAGAGGTGAATAACGAAAGGGGCAGTGTCCAAGCACGTAAAGAACTGAATCTTGCCTCTGATCCAGTATTTCAAAATCTGAGTGAAACGGCTCAGAGCTTTCATTACACCGGCTGGCCGTTTCCCGAATGGGATATCACACTCCCGTCGTTCCTTGGGGACTGGGACGAAGCACAAGTGAATTTAGATTCACCTGAATTCCACCCAGTGGTGATTAATGTTCAAATTGTGGACAATTTATCCTCCAGACTGTCATCCTCTCGAAGATCCGTACGAAGTGGCCCGTCCATTTGGAACTCTTAACAGCAGCTGCCGATCGGCCTTCCTATTTCCGCCTGGGGTCTCGGAATGAATGGGTCATGTGAGAGTCGGGCAGGCCAACTGGTAACTCGTTTTCACTTTGAATGTTTTAATGTTCCCAGAGATTGGGCTAGCCAGGCAGCTACTTATAAATCCAACTGGTATTTTTGTCCCTGGCTGGAGCCCTGAGAAGCCAGCGGTATAACTTGGGTCTGCTGCTGTTGTGATTCTGTAACCTCTATCCAATCTGTAGCCAGCATCCAGAAGATTACTGCATCCTGCTCTCCAGATGCAGTTTGAAATGGTAATTATTTCTGCTTTGTGCAGTGTTTTGAGGCTCAGCAGTTGGCACGTGTAGCACATAGTGTGGTGCTTGGCCAGTCCTGGCGTCTTCTCCACTATGTTAGGCCCTTCAGGGCACAATTATATGGTGGCACAGTGGTTAGCACTGCTGCCTCACAGCGGCAGGGACCCGGGTTCAATTCCAGCCTTGGGTGACTGTGTGGAGTTTGCACTTTCTCCCCGTGTCTGTGTGGGTTTCCTCCGTGTGTCCTGGTTTCCTCGCACAATCCAAAGATGTGCAGGTTAGGTGGATTGACCATGCTAAATTGTCCCTTAGTGTCCAGGGATGTACAGATTAGGTGGGGTTGCAGGGATCGGGTGGGAGCCCGGTTGAATGTTCTTTTGGGGGGGGTCAGTGCGGTCTCGACCGGCCGAGTGGCCTCCTTCTGCACTGTAGGGATTCTATGATTGTTGGCTTCAGAGCTTGGGGCTAATGAAGGGAAAACATAGGAGCCTGGAGCAGGAGTAGGCCATTCAGCCCCTCGAGTCTGCTCCATCATTCAATACGATCATGGACGACCTCATCTCGGCCTTCCTGCCCACTCCCCACAACCCTTCATCCCACTCCTAATTAAAACCTATCTACCTCTTTAAATTTGTTTAGTGTTCAGGCGTCGACTGCACTCTGGGGTAGAGAATTCCACAGATTCATGAACATTTGAGTGAAGTTATTCTTCCTCAGAATCTGCCACCCCGTAGTCTAAAACTATGGCCTCTAGTTCCAGAATTCCCAGCAATGGGAAACAAATGAGAAAGAATTGATACTGCTTCCTGGTCCTGGAACATCCAGAGACCCGTATTTAAATAGCCCTACACATATGGATATTGGGGCCTATCACTTGACTGAACAACTGGGCTGTGATACCTTCACGGTTAAATAGCCGGCACACACTTGTGCGGGAAATATGACCGCGATGGTAACGTGTTTGGGATAGCCAGTCGGCTAGCCTGATTAAGCATCTTTTTAAAAAAAAATTTAGAGTACCCAATTCATTTTTTTCAATTAAGGGGCAACTTAGCATGGCCAATCCACCCACCCTGCACATCTTTGGGTTGTGGGGACGAAACCTACGCAAACACAGGCAGAATGTACAAACTCCACACGGACAGTGACCCAGAGCCGGGATCGAACCTGGGACCTCAGCGCCGTGAGGCAGCAGTGCTAACCACTGGGCTACCGTGCTGCTCTATGATTAAGCACCTTTTTAAGGAGGTGCAGGGAGGGAGGAAGAAGTGGTTCATTACAAAAGATGTGTTTTTCCACTTCCGTTTTGGGAATGCCAACTGTAAGTCTGGCTGTGAATATTGGAGGTACATGGCATTTTTAACTGATATGTAATGTCTTTGGGTTTCAGAGTCCCTTTGACTATATGTCGCAGAGAATGCAAGATGTGACTGGCGATGGCGGTGTATTGAAGGAGGTCCTTCGGCCTGGATCAGGCAGTGTTATCCCATCCACTGCTTCAGTTTCTGGTATGGCCAACCATTGGGTATACTGAACAGTTGTGGAAGGCTGCAGAGTCCCAACACGTGGGGGAGGGAGGGGGGGCACTTGAATTACTGATTCAGTCTCCAAATCCCAGAGGGAGGGCTGAGGGGGTTAGCTGTCCCGCCTCTGACATACCCACGTGTTCACCGGTTTGAAACCATAACTGTGGGGGTGGCCTGCACCTTGGCCTTCTCCAGAAGGATGAGATCTCCAAATTCATGTTGACCCCCCCCCCCCCCCTCACACTGGTCTGGACAGTAATGGGACTGTTTAAAGTAGCATCTCCCTCCCAACAAAGGCAAAAATGGTGGAATCCTACACGGGTTTGTTGGATGCTGAGACTGTAGTTTGACGACAGTGGGGTCAGCCGGATGGGCCAAGCAACCTACCTGAACCTGTGTTTTGTCAGCCTTGAGCTCAGTTAGCGCAGCGCCTGCCCGCACAGTCTTGAAGAAACAGTCACGAACCTTTGCGGGGATTTCGCGAGACATGTGAAAGTGCGCGGGTTCAATTCACTGTAAATCAGGCATCCGTTTCTCTTGTCAGCAAAATAGGTCTGCCAGAACTGCTGAGTGTTTTCGGCATTTTCTGTTTCTTGTTCATTGGCTGTGCTGCTCTATTCTTCCATCTCCTTTATGTTTGCTCAGTTGATAAATGCAGCGAGCTATGCAGACAGTAGTTGCTGAGTGCTGAACCACAGGGCAAGCTCTGTAGTTGCCCTGTCTGCCTCTGGGTGAAGGAGAGAACACGATGGATCACTATGTAATGTACATTGCGGATTGAGCAGAGGGCAGGGTTTTGTTGTAATGGCCACTGACATTTGACACCTGATGGAACCCTTTGGGGTTGATTTCTGAAGTGTGGCTGGTTGTTGAGCTTTGTTTTCCTGTGTTCCTTCCTCGCAGTTCATTACAGTGCTTATAGTGAATATACAGACAGACCCTTCGACTCTAACGTCCAGAGGGATGTGCCAAGGTTCATGAAACTGGGTCGAGGTGAGTATGGACTTCTTCGGGAAAGATGTGTACTGCTGAGCCTGGCAGGATACGGCCGTGCTCACTCACTTCCTCCTAGACTGCTCCTCCGGCTGACTTGCAGCACCACCTGTCACTGCATCTCCATTTCTGACTTGCCTGAGGGGGCGATGTCACTTCATCTAGTCCTCTTGTAATTCTGAGTGAGAGAAAGCTCAGTCTCCTGTTGCTATCTTAGCTTCCAGAGAGCCAGAGCCTGCAAGATTTACAGGAGTGAGATACGGTCTTTTCCAAACTTTGTCAGAATGCAGTCTTGGTCAGGTGTACAATTCCGCCACCCCTCGGCATGTGTAGTCTCCGTTTAGAAAATAACCCTGCTAAAACCGTAAAGTGCTGAGCTACATGGATAAATGAAGCTGTTTCAGCTGAAAATCCGATCATATCGGCCCGGGTACTTAAAAGGGTTAAAACTACAATTTTCATAGAATTTACAGTGCAGAAGGAGGCCATTCGGCCCATCGAGTCTGCACCGGCTCTTGGAAAGAGCACCCTACCCAAGCCCAATCCTCCACCCTATCCCCATAACCCCACCCAACACTAAGGGCAATTTTGGACACTAAGGACAATTTATCATGGCCAATCCACCTAACCTGCACATCTTTGGACTGTGGGAGGAAACCAGAGCACTCGGAGGAAACCCACGCAGACACGGGGAGAACATGCAGACTCCGCACAGACAGTGACCCAAGCCGGGAATCGAACCTGGGACCCTGGCGCTGTGAAGCAATTGTGCTATCCACAATGCTACCGTGCTGCCCAAGTTGACCATCGCTCTATGGGGAATTGCGACTGGGGTTAATTCAGTGACACAAGTTGTTAGAATATTCCTGTTAGCGAACGGTGACTGGTTATCCTACTGAGGGTTGTCACCTTGGGTGAAATGTTAGTGACTAGCAGCAATTAAAAATGTGGAGGGGTGGCGGCGGACTTGGACACCTAACCTAGACTGCATTCTGGCAGTGATTGAAATGGTTTGTGTCTCAATCATGTAAACCCTGCAGGTAGTTGAGTTAAATTGAGGGAACAGTTCCAGGAGGCTGTTGCTGCATGTAACTAATACGGTGAGATTTTAGAAAATGCTGTTGGATGGGCCCACGCGCCCTTCACAAACACTTAAAAACGCCGGGTGGACCCTGCTCCACAGAGCTCTGAGCAAAGAACTGTGGCTCAGTGTAATGTGTGGCTGTGAGAATGGCTGTTCTGAACTTGGACCCTCTGCCCTGCTACCAGCTGGAGAATTGAATTTCCTCTTGCGCTGACCGCATCCAAACCCCTCACAAAATGACCATAACCCCCCCCCCATCCTCCCTGCAGACAACTTGCATTATGAGCCTGACAAAGAGACCATTTCACTCTGTTCACTTCTGCGAATCCGCAGTGCGCCAGCGCCATCTAGAGTTAGAATCGAGAGCATCTCGGCATGACCTGGTGGGATTTCAGACATTCGAGGGCAGAATGAATGCTGCCGTCAGTCAGCAGCTTAGCAAGCACGTGTGCTTCTGAAACTTCTTTTGTTTCCACAATGCGCAATGGAGATATCTGGGGTGATGAGGCAGCCCAGGCTACCCAGAGCCTAATGATCCTCCGGAAATGAAAGAGAACCTCTCTCTATCCTCGGGAGCAATAGCGGCCTGGACTCGCATAATCAAGCTGTCCAGAATCAATCATTGTGTGAAATAAGGTTGTGCCGTCTCCCCGACTTAACACCAAATCAGCAGCTCTCTGAGAAATGTCACACCGATGGACCTTACCGGGGCATTTCAAAAAATAAATAAATTTACCATATCCAATTCTTTTTTTCCCCTAATTAAGTGCCAATTTAGGGTGGCCAATCCACCTACCCGGCACATCTTTGGGCTGTGGGGGTGGGACCCACGCAGACACGGGGAGAACGCGCAAACTCCACACGGACAGTGACCCACGGCCGGGATTGAACCTGGGACCTCGGCGCCGTGAGGCAGCAGCGCGAACCACTGCGCCACCGTGCTGCCCTACACCGGGGCATGTTTGATAGGATTGAATTGAGGCAACTTTACTTTGCATGGTATCTATGCTGTACCTACTGTCTAAACTCGTTTTGTCTTGGGAGTGTTTGATCTTTGCACCCGAAAAGGATGGTGTTCCACTTGCCCTCAATGATATCCCTCCCTTTGCTGGAAAGAACTCTTTCGTGCAGGAAGAAGGTTGTCAGAAGCTTCTGCCACACTTTGATACCCTTCTTGTTTGACGGTTGCCATGGTGACAGCATAGAAGTAGAGCCTTTCGGCTAAGATCAAGCCCACGATCAGATGCAGTGCCTTTTCTTGCCAGCTTGTTTGAGTTTAGAAGGATGCGGGGGGATCTTATTGAGACATATAAAATTATGAAGGGAATAGATAGGATAGATGCGGGCAGGTTGTTTCCACTGGCGGGTGAAAGCAGAACTCGGGGGCATAGCCTCAAAATAAGGGGAGGTAGATTTAGGACGGAGTGTAGGAGGAACTTCTTCACCCAAAGGGTTGTGAATCTCTGGAATTCCTTGCCCAGTGAAGCAGTTGAGGCTCCTTCTTTCAATGTTTTTAAGAAAAAGATAGATGCCTTTCTAAAGAATAAAGGGATTCGGGGATATGGTGTACGGGCCGGAGAGTGGAGCTGAGTCCACAAAGATCAGCCATGATCTCATTGAATGGCGGAGCAGGCTCGAGGGGCCAGATGGCCTACTCCTGTTCCTAGTTCTTATGTTCTTGGATCTTGTATGTCTCTTTGGTGGGGGCCATAAATTGGATTCAATTTGAATTGGATTTTGGATCAAGCAGGGAGATGGATAAAGGGCTGGTCCCATCCACACTGCACATTGGCCCTATGCAGAAATGAAGAAAAGTTAAAGATTAGCAATATCGCAACGGGTGCTGGGTTGGAAAGGTGATGTGTTGGTGGGTGATGTGAGCGAGTCATCGGAGGGTGGCTGGGCAGGAGAAATGGGCGAATGGTGCGCGCCAGGGAAGGTTCCAGATGTTGCTCAGTCTCCTGGAGATAGTGGGTGATCACACTGCTCTGGAAAATGGTGTTATTGTGAAAATGTCCCCAGCCTATCTTCTACACCCACCCTCTCACTGAAAGGTGTTCTGCCAAGTCCTGGGGCCCTGCTGTTTTTCAGATATCACGCTGCTCGGTATGGAACTGGCAATACGGACCATGAGGAAAGGCGAGTTCTCCCGGTTTCTTTTCAAGCCGATGTACGCTTTTGGGTCGATGGGCTGTCCCCCTCGGATCCCAGAAAACGCCACCGTAATGTTTGAATTGGAGATCCTACATTTTCTGGACACCTTGGAGTCTGATGAATACTTTGGGCTCTCACAGGTAAGGTGCCCTTGGCTGATTGCAGCAGTACAACATCCAAGGGTCTCACCCTTTATTGGTGGGTTAGGGGTATCTGAACTGCTGCCCCTGGGCTGTAAGTGGGAACCAAGAATTGGCAACCTGAGCAGAGGAGTCCAAACAGATTTGTTCTAATTGTGCCTGCACCTCTTGCCAGTGGCTTCTTCAGCTAGAATTTCCTGGCACGGAGATTTGGAAGGGCCGTTCTTGGGATTGCCGCCTCATTGGTGGGTGAATCTGAATCAGAACATCAGGAGATCTGACCAAACCCAATGTTGGTTTGACTAAATTCAGGGCGATTCGGAAGATAAAAAGGCCATTGTTCCCAGTGAAGCTGTCTCTTTACAATATAGCTCACTGTATTTTGAATCATCCCTACGTTTCTGTTACCCTGGGTGATACTGTTGCAGCCCCCTGGGTTAATGCGCAGTCAATTCCAGCCCCACTTAACCCGAGGTCACAATTGAAATTAATAAATATTTCGTAGAAAGACACCCAAACTCTTTGGCCATTAGTTCAAATAACTACAATCACCAGGTTTGTAAAGTTAAACACAATTAAGTTTATTCGTAACAATAGCTATAATTAACTATGCAGCAAATACAACAGGTTAACTATTATACAATTCCTAACCCCCCATTTAAACCCATCCCACCCCTATATATATCACACACACAAGACCAACGAACACAGAGGGGAGAAAAGGGATAAAAGTCTTTGTTCGAGATGTTTGTCTTACAGCACACCTTCCTTCAATTTCGGCTTTCCGTTCAAGGTTTTCACTGTAGATTCATGCAGATTTTGTGTACAGCTATGCAGCTTTTCTGGAGAGGGAGAACGGCTTCTTACCTCTGAGCATCCAGGACTCCAACTGTGCTTCCCTGGCTCTCTGAAAGATCATCCCATCTGGCAGGATCCAATCACCACCTGTTACCAAGCAGAGTACGGCCTTTTGGTCAATTCATTGGCCACCTTCCAACCAATGGAACAAGAGTCCCACCGATCACTTGGGTGGCAAAAGGTCTTGAGTTCTGCTGTCCGGAGGCTAGTACAGTGTTCTGTTTTGTAACTTTTGAATTCCTCATTTCCCCTGCTCGACTTAAAGGTATATGTCCATTAGGCATCCATGGATCAAAATGATAAAGGCAAAAATAAAGAAAGAGGAAATAAGGGAATAAACTGGGAGGGGCCTTACAGTACCTAATTCCATGAATCCTTTGAACTTGCTATTCATTGATTTATGTTCCTGTCATCTTTGCATCATAGAATTTCACAGTGAAGGAAAAGGCTATTCAGCGCATGAAACTGCACCGACTTTGAAAAGACCTGTGCATTCATTCCTTTTTCCCATCGCCTTTAGGTTTTGATTGTTTTTGCTTCCTAGCTTGACAGCATATTCTGGGTTTAAATATAAATTGTTTGATTTACCTCACCTGTTATGGTTTTAGTACTTTTTTTCCTTACGGAAGCTCCTGGTGAACAATACCTCTGCGTACTGTTCAAACTTGTCTCCTCTTTTTCTCTGAACGCACTTTACCCGTGAAACCAATCTTGTTCCTCTTCTCTGGAGCCTTTTCAGAGTATCCATAGAATCCCTGCAGTGCAGAAGGAGGCCCTTTGGGCTGACACGGACCCTCCGAAAGGACACCCTACCTGAGCCCACACTCACTCCCCCTCCCTATCCCCCTAACCCCATCTAACCTGGACATCTTTCGATACTTTGGGCAATTTGGCATAACCAATCCACCTAACCTGCACATCTTTGGGCTGTGGGAGGAAACCCACGCAGACACTGGGAGGACGTGCAAAATCCACACAGTCACCCAAGCTGGAATTGAACCCGGGTCCTTGGTGCTGTGAGGCAGCAGTACTAACCACTGTGCCACTGTGCTCTCTTGTGCCACTTGCTGCAGTATCATCACTGCAATGTTTTTTGAACATTATGCAATGCTTAGCAGTGCATTGCAAAGGCTGCAAATGTGCTACTGTACTGTTCTGACTACACATTCCTGCACTGTCAGTTCATACACAATGTATGGATTTGGAAACTGGAGTCTCTGAACCCCAGGAGCTTGTTTATTATATTTTTGCATGTGTAGAATTATTAATGTTATTTCTGTTACTGTATATTAATGAGCTGTGCATTAATGGTATTAGAAAACCATGTTGTACAATGAAAGCTCTGTTTTGCCTTGGGCAGCTGATGATGTATCTCCCCAGCTAGGAGAGCGAGATGGTGGGTGTTTCTCAGTATCTTGGTCCCCAGTACAGAGAAATGTCAAAGAGCTGTGGTATTGGGATTGACGTTTTGAGGTATGGGGCTTTGGAGAGCGAGAGCAGATGGAAGCTATTTGTGTTCATCAGTCAGGGAATACTGGCTCACGGTTTAATTAATTTTACAGATTGCATGTGTGTAATTGTCAAGCGAGAGGATTGGGCTGAAATCACTGAAGCACTGTAACACTGTTTTAAATCTGATTTTAAACACTGAAACCAGTTCAGATGGCAAGCGATTTTACTCATTGTGCGAAACCAACCTCTGTGAAATATTTCTGGGAGCGCGTTTCAGGAATACCGTGCATTAATGAAGCTTGGGTGGGTGGTCCCAGTATTGCACTAATGTACCGTACTGAAGGCATGGAAATGAGACTGACAGCCCAAACTAGAGTCTGAGGCTGGGTCAGTTTTTAGGGTGATCCTACTGACAAGTTGAAGGGGTGAATAGGTGATGATTCTTTCCCTCTGGAAGGGGAAAACAAGAGCAAGGGGTTAAAATATTAATCCGAGAACTGAGGCAGTTAACAACCTAAGTAATAATAATATCTTTATTGTCGCAAATAGGCTTACGTTAACACTGCAATAAAGTTACTGTGAAAATCCCCTAGTCACCACACTACGGTGCTTGTTTGGGTACACTGAGGGAGAATTCAGAATGTCCAATTCACCTGACAGCACGTCTTTCGGGACTTGTGGGAGGAAACCGGAGCACCCGGAAGAAACCCACGCAGGCACAGGGAGAACATGCAGACTCCACACAGACAGTGACCCAAGCCGGGAATCGAATACGGGACCCTGACGCTGTGAACCATTGTGCTACTGTGCCACCCAGCTGCTGATGATGTGAGAATGTGGGACATAGCCATAGGGCTTGGGATATAGAGAAAGATGTTTAAAAGACTTAAAAGCATGTTACTGCGGACGCTGGAATCTGAATCGAAAGAGAAAATGCCGTAAAATCTCAGCAGGTCTGGCAGCATCTGTAGGGAGAGAAAAGAGCTAACGTTTCGAGTCTGATGACTCTTTGTTAAAAGTGAGGTGGGTACTTATGAACTAGGAGCATTAAGGGATATGGAGAAAAGAAATTGGGATTTTAAAAATACAAGTTGACAGAGCTGCTGCAAGTTGTCACACAGCCCAATCTATCTCCTGTCCAGACATCATGACTGGAAAGTGGAAATGCATTGAGGTGGGTTGGTGCTGGGTTCAGACTCACGCGATGTTCCCTATAACCATACAGCACTCTGCCATTTCCTGTCGCATTCATAACTTGAAGACTGGTCACTGTTGCGAAACACAGAAGGGCACCTGGCAGTCATGGAACCATAGCCCAGCCAGGTCGGGGCAGGGCAGTCTCCCATCTTTGCTGGATCAGATACGTCTTTAGAAATCTTTGTTGCCCAGAGAGAGATGGGGCAGACTGACTGAGGAAAACAAGAGCAGAGTCTACTCACTGCATTGCTGACTGAGTGGTGAACGAACATGGCTATACTCCCTCGATGTGGTGAGGTGCCCTTACTATGACATTATACAAATGAACAGCATGTGAAGAGTTAACGTTATGTTAAGCCTAGCTACTAGAGGGAGCTAAGGGACAGTACTATAAACAGCCCTGGCTCTTGGGCTTCGGGGAGGAGATTAGATTGGAGCTGAAGAAAACATAAGTGAGTGTAGTTTAATGCTTACATTTATGTTTGCTATTTAGAATAAGTGTTGAACTCAAATTTAGTAGTGTTAATAATATAAGTTTAGTTCTTCAAAAGAGCTTTGTGTGTCTGTGATCACTACGCCTTCCTTCCTGGTAACCCCTCACAAAGATCACCACACCTATCATTGGCATCCAGCTAGCCTCGGCCAGAGCCAGCAAACCTTCCCCCCCCCCAGTTCGAAACCCATCTTGCTCTATCGTATTGCGTTACAGCTCTGCCAGCTGACTGACCGTATCAGTGTGCGCACAACGACTTCACTGAGGGGAGACCCTGTAAATGAGTGTCCGTCCCTGAGGAGCACTCAGACAGACACGGGTGCCGTAATTAATACCTTCTTGACAGCTACAGAAATAGCCTGAAAACATTGTTGGGAATCTGATGCCTTTGCTCCATCCTTTGGGATTCAGGGGTTCGGTGTGAACACACATCAGGCTGAAATCCTACTCTATTTGAAAGCTAGTTGTTTCACAGTATGTTGGTGAGTGGGCCTCATGTGTTAGGGCCTGATGACAAGGGCCTGATAACTACTGGCGCTTTGATGTTTTGTTTCCTCGGTTTTAGGAGGAGCAGATTATTTATCCCTTGGCGAAGCTACTGAAAGTGGCCAGTACAGAGCGGGAGTTTGGAAACTATTTCTTTCAAAAGCAACGGTATGAGGATGCAAAGGACCAATACAAGAAGGTAACAAATGGGCAGGTTTGAATGAAGGAGAGCGGCTGCTTACTGTGACCACAGGTCCACTAGGATATAGCCCAAAGATTCCAGAGAAAGTGAAAAGAGTCTGTCGATATAGTGTTGCTCACCATTGGGTATGTGACCATAAGGAATTAAATATTTAGAGGGGACACCTCTCAGGATGTGGTGACCTTTTAGAGGGGGAGTGGGGTCCCTTCTGTCAGTGTTTACATGGTGGGGGGAGGAAATTTGCTGCTTTGCATCAGTATTTACAGAGAATGAGGATTCCCTCTGTGTGGGTATCAGCATTTACTGGGGAGGGGTCTACTCCCGTGTGTGTGTGTATGTACGTATATTTACAGGATCAATTGTGTGGTCTCCACTGTGCTGTAGTTTGCCCTGGGTTGGGGGCAGTGTAAATTACCCCTGCTCCTGGGTTGGGGGCAGTGTAAATTACCCCCTGCACCTGGGTTGTAGCCCTGTAAATAACCCCAAACCTGTCCTGTTCTCAAAAGTCCTTGAATGTTGCTCTGTAAAGCTGCTACCTCCATGTTCAGGGCCTGCCCTGTGTATAACTGTAGGCAACTGCAGATGAAGTTTGCTGCAATTAATATGGTCATCAGAAGTGCCAGACTTGCTCCACATTGTCCATATGCTGAATATTTCTCTTTAATAGGCTCTTTCGGTGTTTGCTCATCGCCATGAAGCTGATGAGGTGCAAAAGCAGCAAGTTCAATCTTCCAAATTGCTGCTGTACCTGAACCTGTCACTGGTCAGTTTGAAGCTGAATGCACCAGGCCGGGCTCTGGTTTATGGGGAGAGAGCTCTGCAGATCGAAAGTAAGAACCCCAAAGCGCTGTTCAGGTGTGGCCAGGTCAGTGTTTTAAAAAAAATCTTTTTATTCTCCATATTTTTGGCATTTTCACCATACGACCAGAGAAACAACAACAAAACAACCCCACCAATATGCAACCTAAAACATCGACCTGCAAGTGTAAAGCAAACCCTCCCTCCCCGCATTCATGTTCAACGGCAACCAACTCCCGAAAGTGCATGATAAACAAATCCCAAGAATTGTAGAACCACTCCTTCTTCCCCCTTAACTCAAACTTCACCTTCTCCAGGGTCAAAAACTCCAGCAGGTCCCCCGCCACACTGAGGCACAGGGTGGAGAAGCTGACCTCCACCCCAACAGGACCCGCCATGAGCAATCAGTGAGGAGAAGGCTAAAACGTCTGCCCCCGCACCTACCTGCAACTCAGGCGGTACCTCTCGCCCGGCTCCTCCAACCTCGCAAATCGTTCCCCCAGGAACAGATCCTTCACTGCCCTAATCCCCCTCTGTCCCATCTCTGAAACCTCACATCCAGCCTCCCCAGCTCGAACCTATGATTCTCCCTAATAGGCATCTCCCGCCGACCCCCAGCTGTCTATAAGTGCTGTCTAAACTGCCTCCAGATCTTTAAAGTTGCCACCACCACCGGGCTCACCGAATACTTGCCCGGGCCCATTGGGAGCTGCACCGTTGCCAATGCCCTGAACCCCGACCTCCTCCACGAGCCCTCCTCCATCTTAACCCACTGTGACCCCCCCCCCCCCCCCCCCAATGACCCAGCCCCGCACCTTCTCAGCGTTTGCTGCCCAGTAATAATATTATAAGTTTGGGAGGCCCAGCCCCCTGCCTGTCGCCCTCTCTGCAGGACCACCCTCCTAACCCTGGCCACCTCTTTTATACCCCCCCAAAAAAAAATAAAGGAGATGACCAACTTGTCCACCTCCTTGAAAATCGATTTTTGGAGAAAGACAGCCAGGCACTGAAATAGGCACAAGAATTGTGGCAGCACATTCATTTTAACTGCCTGTACCCGGCCCGCCAATGACAGAGGGAGGTGTCTCACCTTGCAAAATCAGCCTTCAACGTCCTCACCAAACTAGTAAAATTGTATCTTCGGAGCACCGCCCCCTCCCATCTCACGCCACCTGCACCCTCCAGTACCTGAAGTGAGTTGCCGCCCTACAAAATGGCAGCCCCTCCACCCCCGTTTGAGACACCACAAAATATTCACTCTTACCTAGGATTAATGTATACCTGGAGAACGACCCCAATCTTTGGAGCTGCCCCATTATACTCCCCACCAACGTACTCGGCTCTGAAATATACAGCAGTAAATCGTCCACGTACAAGGTACCCTATATCCCATCCCCCTCTCACTTCCCCCTCCACAGGTGGATTGGCCATGATAAATTGCCCTTAGTATCCAAAATTGCCCTTAGTGTTGGGTGGGGTTGCTGGGTTAAAGGGATAGGGTGGAGGTGTTGACCTTGGGTAGGGTGCTCTTTCTAAGAGCCGGTGCAGACTCGATGGGCCGAATGGCCTCCTCCTGCACTGTAAATTCTATGATAAGCTATGACAACCCCGAGCTCCTTAGAAGATGGCCAGTGGCTCTATAGCCAATGTAAACAGCAGAGAGGACATTGGAGAGAGCAAAATACCCCAAATCCATATTATTTGTGTGAACACTCTCCATCGGCTCCGTATAAAGCAGTATACCCATGTCGTATACCTTGGCCCGATCCCAAATCTTTCCAAGACCGCCATCAACTAACCACATTCGACCCAATCAAACGCCTTCTCCGCATCCAGTGCCACCACCACCTTTGTCTTCTACCCATCCAACGGTGACATGATCACATTTAGCTACCTTCTAACATTCGAGAACAGCTACCTTCCCTTCATGAACCCTGTGTGATCTTCTCTTATCACCTTTGGGATGACCCCTCCAACCTTGCCGCCAGCACCATTGCCAGTATCGTGGCATCCACATTGAATAGAGATATGAGCCAGTGCGACCCACACACCACCGGGTCCTTTTCCTTTTTTAACAGCAGGGAAATCGAAGCCCCATCCAATGTCTGTGGCAAACCCACCTACCTATCGCCTCCTCAAACATTCCGACCATCAGCGGTGTCAACTTATCCTTAACTTCTTATAATATTCCACTGGGAACGCATCCGGCCCTGCCGCCTTCCCTGACTGCATCCTCCCGATTGCCTCTTTCACCTGCTGCTCCCCCACTGGCCCCTCCAACCCTGCCCTATCCTCCCCCAACCTCGGATACTCCAACCCGTCCAGGAACTCCCTCATCTCTCACTCCTCTCCTGGCGGTTCCGACCTATAAAACTCCTCAAGAACTTTATTAATCTGCTCCGGGGCCACTACTAACTTCCCCATCCTAACCTGAACCTGGATTATCTCTCACCGCCAACTCCCTCTGGAGCTGGCCGACCAACATACACCCCTTCTCCATATTCGTAGACTTTTCCCCTCACCCATCTCAATTGGTGCACTGCCTTCCCTGTGGACCAGCCGATCAAACCTTGCCTGGAGCTCCTTCCTGGTCAGGATGCCCCGCATACCTCCTGTCCACCTTCAACAGCTCCTTTATCAACTTTTGGCACTCCACCCTCTCCTCCGTGTCCACCTTAACCTTAAAGGTGATCACCTCCCCCCTCACTACTGCCTTCAGAGCCTCCCAAACCACCGCCTCCGAAACGCCCTCTGTACAATTGAATCCCACATATTCCTCAATCACCCTCCCAATCGTATCACAATAACTTCAGTCCACCAACAACCCCACATCCATTCTCCACCCCTGCCTCTGGGCCACCCCCTTCTCCAAGACCACATCCACCCAATTGCACCCCATGGTCGGAAATCACTATCGCTGAATACTCCGACTTCTTGACTCCAGCCAATAACGACTTCCCCACCGCGAAAAAGTCTATTCTCGAATACACTTTTTATACCGGTGAGAAGAACGAATACTCCCGCTCCCTTGGATGCAGGAACCTCCATTGGCCCACTCCTCCTATCTCTCTCATGAGCCCAGTCAGCACCTTCGCACCCCCCCCCCCCCCACCCCGCACCCCCGACTAGGCCAGAGCGCAGCTGCGACCTGTCCATCCCCTGCACTTGCACCATATTCCAGTTCCCCCCCCTACAATTAACTCATGAGTGTCGGGGCTGGCACCCAGCACCCTTTTCGCAAACCCTACATCATCCCAGTTGGAGCTGTATACTCTCACCAGCGCCACCAACCTCCCTCCAACGCCCCCGTCATAGTCACGTACCTACCCCCCTGGACCGTTACCATCTTCTCCATCTGAAACCTCACCCAACTATACCTCTTACCCCCTGATGCACGATCAATGACCACTAAAGGGAGGTTGTAGTCGAACTGAAGGCTTTAATAAGCTAGATGTTTCCCCCAGCAGCTCGGGTGCAGAAAGAAGGCTGCTGGGGCGGCACGGGCTCTTATACCCCACCTTGCAAGGCGGAGCTACCATACAGCTTGACCAATAGGAAACATACAATATCTACCAATGGTGTTCCAGCATTACCAGAGGTGTAATACCTCTACACAGACTACCACACACCCCAGATCCTACTGTCAAATCCAGAATGGAACATCTGACTCGCCCAGCCCTTCCTGAGCCTCACCTGATCTTACGCCCTTGAAAGACGTGCTGTTAGATGAATTGGACATTCTGAATTCTCCCTCTGTGAATCCGACCAGGCGCCGGAATGTGGTGACTAGAGGATTTTCACAGTAACTTCAGTGCAATGTTACTGTAAGCCTACTTGTGACAATAAAGATTATTATTAATTATTATTATTCAGGCTCTTTAAATGAGCAAACACCCTCGACTTCTTCACCAGTCCCCCCAATCCTCTCATGTTCCACGTTACTATTCTGACCAGGGGTGTCTCAACCCCTTCCCCTCATATCCGCCATCATCATAACACCGGGCCTTGCCCACTGGGCCTGACCTGCCTTGTTCCTTTTTTGCCATCGAACCCCCCCTCCCAGAATCCTCCATCCAATTCCTCTTGAAAACACCTCTCCCAGTATCGATCCCACCCCCCCCCCCCCCCATCTTTCGTACCTCCCAGGCCCATCGAAACCTGTTCGACCAGGTTCTGATGACCCCCCCCCCCACCACCACCACACTCCCGTTCACTAACCAATCTTCGCTTTGATGTGGCGGTGCTGGCGTTGGACTGGGATGAGCACAGTAAGAAGCCTTACAACACCAGGTTAAAGTCCAACAGGTTTGTTTCGAATCACTAGCTTTCGGAGCACCTGAGGAAGGAGCAGTGCTCCGAAAGCTAGTGATTCGAAAAAAATCTGTTGGACTTTAACCTGGTGCTGTGAGACTTCTTACAATCTTCGCTTGCTAGTGTGGAGGACCATGACCAGTCCCTGAATACAAAAGACAAACAAACAAAAGCAGTGCAAAAGACCGTGCCCCATAAAACTGCAGTAGCCCCAAAGTTCACTTACCTACCCGCTGTAACCCATACCACAGGGTAAACTACCCTTCCCCACCTACCAACCAAAAAAAACCCTCCCAACCATTCCCATCCCTCATACAAAACAAATCAACATCCTTAAACAAGAGACAAAAAATGAAACTATATACAACATTTCAGCCCCCTTCCCTCAGTCCAAATCCAGATCCTAGTCCCGTCTCTCATTTTAACCCCAGTCCTTCAGCCTTCACGAACGCCTCCGCTGCCTCCACTGTCTCAAAGTAGAAGTCCTTCGACTTTGCCGGGCAAATCACGCCAAATCTCACACCGTTGCTGTAGAGTGCCGTTTTCACCCAACCGAAGGCCGCCCGCCTCCTTGCCAGCTCCACGGTTAATTCCTGGTATTTACGAATACCAACTCCTGCCCACTGCCCCTCGCGCCTTTGTTTTGCCCAACTCAGGACTTTCTCCTTGACATGTAATTTGTGAAAATAAATTCTGGCCACCCTTGGCGGCTCAATTGTCTTTGGCTTGGGCCTGAATGACTGATCCAGTTCATACCGGGGAGGTTCCTTCCCCCCTCTCCCAGCAGCTCCGCCAACATCCTCGCAAAGTGCTCAGTTGGCCTCGGGCCCTCCACCCCCTCGGGCAAGCCCACAATTCTTAAATTCTGCCACCTAGACCTGTTCTCCAGGCCCTCCACCTTAGCTCTCAGTCTTTTGTTGGCCTCCACCACCCTCCACAGCTCCTCACCCATCAAGTTGAGCTCATCGCTGTGTTGCGATAGAGCTTCCTCCATCCCCTTTGACGTCTCTCTTTGCTCGCGTGGGTACCTTGGCCGGAGTCTTCAACACCGCCGCCTTCACCAGGACTATCGCCACCTCCCCCAGCTCCTTCATCGCTGCCATCGTCTCTTTCCGCATCACCTCCATATGCTTGGCAAACTGCTTTACAAACTCCAGCGCCATCACCTCGGTCATCTCCATTGTGAAGGGCGCGGCCATACCCAGCCTCCGCCATCTTTCCTGCAGCCGGGCTGACCCTTCCGCTCGACGGCGAACCTTCGCTCACCCCCTTCCTCCGACGGCATTTTACTGGCGAGGGATCTTCAAGCTGCGGAACAAGCTGAGGGAAGCTTGTGGCATAAAAAGCTGAGTATGTTAGAAGTGCCCCACTCGTCTGAAGGTTATTCCTGGCACCCAGATCAGCATCGAGTATTCTGACCCCACATCAATGCCTCAGTGTTCCGCTTAAGATAGGGCATGGGAATTGTATGCATTCAGCAGGGCCTCATGGCCATTCCAGAGAGTGGCATGTTGGATGGGTTGGTTGTCCCTGGAATGCAGAAAGGGCAGCTAGTACATACACGCTTCAAGGAATTTTTGGTTATCCACAACCTGAGCCGCTTTGAAAATCCTTTGCAAAACTACAGGGAGTGACCTTTATGAGCCCTATTTGAGCCCCAGCTCCCCACTGATCAGTTAATGAATGCAGTCTTTGGTGTATTATGGACCAGGGGTACGTTGCATAGCTTCAATTCTCAGGCTGTGCTGCATTGGCTGGCATTTAACAACTTGCTAGGGAAGCATTCGCCAAATTTCTGTTGTCTTTTAAAATCTTTCCTACTTCAAGACTGTGAGAAAAAACAACTTTACAACTCTGTTTCGAAATAAATAACTTTGTCTTTATTGACCAAAGTCTGCATGCAGCTGGCTACAGGTTAGAGAGAGAGAGAGAGCTGTTAAGGTAAACCTGCTCATTCTTTCTCAAGCTCGCAAAGACATGGAGAAAACGTTCAATATTTATACACAAGCTGTATCATTTTACAAAAACAGACCTTGTTCAAAAATGTCAATACAGTCATAACTTCTGATCAAACATGTTGTCATGGAAAAGACCCTGACTCGGCTTATTTGCAGTAGTTTTTAGAGGAAATAAGACGTGGCCCTATTTTGTTTTTCACCTCTGCCCTCATGATGCCTTGACGCAAATGGACCTAGGTCATGAGGAAGTTGTGTTATTAGGACATTCCTAGATCGTGGCTTTGTTATCAGGTTTTAACAAGGTCAGGCACTATCTTCCCTCTTCTGGCCTTGTATGATACAATTATGTGGATTCTTAGCTTTGGCTAGTTTGTCAGGGTCTGGTCTTGGCACTAGCTGATACAGCTGTCTTACACTTGGTTACATAAGTTGGCTATTTTTCCCATCATGCTATTGCTGAGTTTGTACACTTTCACATTTCCTTCTGCTAATCTAGTGATTCCTGTTGCAGAGTTTACATAGGAATTTTGGTAGTTGCATGATGAAATAATGAAGTTGTCAATTGATGGTGGAACAGTGGTTAGCACTGCTGCCTCACAGCTCCAGGGTCCCGGATTCAATTCCGGCCTCGTGTGACTGTGTGGAGTTTGCACTTTCTCCCCGTGTCTGCACGGGTTCCCTCCGGGTGCTCCGGTGTCTGGAGTTTGCACTTTCTCCCCGTGTCTGCACGGGTTCCCTCCGGGTGCTCCGGTTTCCTCCCACAGTCCAATGATGTGCAGGTTAGGTGGACTGGGCATGCTCAATTGCCCCTTTAGTATCCAAAAGGTTGCATCCAGAGACTGGTTTAGCACAGTGGGCTAAACAGCTGGCTTGTAATGCAGAACAATGCCAGCAGCGTGGGTTCAATTCCCGTACCAGCCTCCCCGAACAGGTGCCGGAATGTGGCGACTAGGGGCTTTTCACAGTAACTTCATTGAAGCCTACTTGTGCAAAAAGTGATTATTATTATTATTGAGGATTGGTGGGGCTACGGGCTTAGGGTGGAGGTGTGGGCTTAAGTAGGGTGCTCTCCCCAAGGGCTGGTGCAGATTCAATGGGCCGAATGGCCTCCTATACTGTAAATTCTATGATATGATTAGAACAACCAAGCTCCATAGCCTAGAATAGATCCCAGATACGAGATGAGAAAAATCCCAGTGAAGAGAGTGTTGGGAACCACAGGCCCAAAATCACTTGTCCTGTCTGGATACGGTTGAGCTGTGACACCACCAGTCTTTGCTAATGAGGCGCTCGTGTAGATGGATGCTCGAGTGAGGTACATGTGGTATTAAGCTCAGCACCAGTTATCACCTACAGGAGAACAGGAAGAATTTTGAAATGCATCGTAGCAATCTCTTCCAAATCAAGGGGCTGTTTAGCACAGGGCTAAATCGCTGGCTTTGAAAGCAGACCAAGGCAGGCCAGCAGCACGGTTCAATTCCCATACCAGCCTCCCCGAACAGGCGCCGGAATGTTGCGACTAGGGGCTTTTCACAGGAACTTCATTGAAGCCTACTCGTGACAATAAGTGATTATTATTTTCATTTTCATTTTCATTTCATTTCATTTCAAAGTGAGATAGTTTTGTGAATTTTTCAATTCCCAAATGGGCTACTCCTTGCACTGGGAGCAAATTGCTGAAGTAGTGTCTGGTCTGAGTGTGGGAGAGTGCGCCTCGCCCTTTTTATGGTTTCCAAAGCTTTCATTGTGTTCCTGTCCTCTGCCAGGCCTGTATGCTGATGCTGGAGTACGACAGATCCAAGAATTTTCTGCTGAGGGCACAGAAACTGGAGCCATTCAACCCTGACGTGAACAATGCTCTAGTGAAGCTGGACAGGTGAGCAGAGACTGAACACTCAGAATCGTAGAATCCCAACAGTGCAGAAGGAGGCCGTTCGGCTCATCGGGTCTGCACTGACCCTCTGAAAGAGCACCCTACCTAGCCGCACGCCCCCCCACCCTATTCCCGTAACCCCACCTAACCGTTGGACACGTAAGGAGCACTTTACCACGACCAATCCACCTAACCTGCACATGTTTGGACTGTGGGAGGAAACCAGAGCACCCGGAGGAAACCCACGCAGACACGGGGAGAATGTGTAAACTCCACACAGACAGTCACCCAAGGCCGGAATTGAAACCAGGTCCCTGGCACAGTGAGGCAGCAGTGCTAACCACTGTGCCAATGTGAAATCTGCGAGTGGTAATGCACCTGTTGACTTGTGTTGTGGGAAAAGTAATTTGCAGGTTTTAAATAAAGGGATGTGGTGAGGCTATTTTCTGAATGCTCTGGGTGAGAGAGTCTCACTGTCCAGGATTGTGTGTTGGAAAACTTTTCTGCACATAGTTTACCGTCACGTCAGGAAGACACAACTGGAAAATGGCCTCAATAATCAGTGATCATTCTTTATACTCTCAGAAAACAATGCACATTTTTATTTTTTTTTACTGATTAATTCCATTGTTGTAATAAGAGCATTGCCATGGCAATAAGATGGTCTCCCAGTAAGCCTCTGGTTTCCCGATTGGGTTCAGACATGCTGGGACTGGGGAACAGCCAGTGTCTCCAGTGCAGTATCTCGGGGTTAACTCACAGATAGTTCAACATTTAACAGGACACATATCGATTTTCTATATAAAAATGTGAATGCCAGGGGCCCGGAGCATCAGAAACTTTTTGATTCCATTCAATGGAAGTTGCTTCTATGTTTTAAAAGTTGAAGTGCTGGAGGAACCAGTACCTGGTGAGACCTTGCAGAATGCTAATATTAAAGCACTGGGCATAGCTCAGTGATGGTGATATTAAATTAGAGTATCGATGGAGTGATGTGTAATTTATTCTTGCAGTACTCCAATTCTGACACTGGATGGTGTTGGTGGGCTTTGGCATAATGGGTGATAATATAAAGGGTGGAAGGTGCATGCTGTGCGTAGTAACTCTGTTCACGCTCCTGTTTAAAGACTTGTTTGAGAAACTCAAATTATCGGGGACTCCATAAGAGTGCCAGGACAATTGTGGTTTGGTTTGGGCATGGGTATCGTACTGTGATCGTCGCAATCTGTTCTGGGTTCTTCAGTGCTACAACTGGAGAGTGTGGAGACTCGGAAACTACAAGGCTAGCCACCCTGTTCACATCATCAGGCAACGTCATGGTAACATTGGTTTCTTAACAATAATGTGGGAATGGGTCTGCAATAATGGGAATTGGCCGGCGATTATGGGAATGGGCCCACGATAGTGGGAATGGAAACGGCCCGGCGATAATGGAAGCAGGCCGACGATTATGGGAATGGGCTTGCAATAATGGGAATGAGCCGGTGATTATGGGAATGGGCCAGCAATTGTGGGAATGGGATAGGCCTGCAAGTATGGGAAAGGACCTGTTATTGTGGGAATAGACATGCGATTGTGAGAATGGGCTGGCGATAATGGGAATGGGCCGGCGATTGTGCGAATGTGCTGGCGATTGTAGGAATCGGCCACTGATAATCGGAATGGGCCTGCAGTTATTGAAATGGGCCGGTGATGATGGGAATGGGGCCTAGATAATGGAAATGGGCTCCCCGTTGTGGGAATGGGCAGAGGCCAGTGATGTGGGAATTGGAATCGAGCTGTGATTGTGGAAATAGGAACGCGGTTGTGGGAATGGGCCCGCAATTGTGGGAATGGGCTCTGCTTGCGGGGAAGGGAATATGAGCCCAGGATTTGGGGAATATGGGAATGGGCACGTTATTGTTTTGGTGAGACTGAAGCCTAACTTGAGGGGGAATGTTCCATAAATGGTGCCCAGAAGTGTGTAATTTCCAGCTGATAAATCACTCTCTTTGGTTTCCCTCCCACTAGCTGCTATCGAGAGTGGAACCTGAAGGAGAAGGAAATGTGTAGCAAGATGTTTGCTGCCTGGGAACCGGCAGCAGTGAAGGACTAAGGTGAGTTGCTTCCTTTCCGACTGTGAGTCAAGCTTCGGGCAGACTGTGCTGCTTCTTCAGGGAGGCATGAAGGTGTTATTAACCTGCCTCTGCTAGGGAACCGTTTTATTGTCGGTTTTCCAGATGCTGAGTGTTGAAGTTTTACAGTGATTTGCCAACCTCTGGGTTACAGGACGTGAGTAATCTGAGATACGATGTGTGGAGTGCTTGAGAGGAGCGGGAGGCTCTGAATCTGATTCCTAAAGCTCCCCATCACTGGGATTTTCCTCCCGGCCTGGCTCTGTTGCAGCATAAATTGATCAGAATTGATCGGTGGTGAACTCGACGCTCTTTGGCCTTTTGACCAGTAATTCCTCGAATGATTTTGGATGTTAATGGGCAATTTGACAATGAAGGCCTCACAGCCTATCCTTTCCTGACACCTGCTTGTATTTTGCAACACGATTACTGGACAGCAATTGGGGCAGGAAGGGATGTAGCTTCTGAGTCTCCGCCTTTCTTACTCAGGCTGATAGTGCCAGAGCTGCCCTTAATGCCATCCCAGGATTTCTGGGGTAATTTGAAATGTTAGCTGTGATGCCAGTTAATGACTGCCTGATTTGTGTGTTGAGTGTAATTGTACACAGCTCTATGATCATGAATGGGAAAGAGATCAAACTTGAATATTAGTTATTTATTGTGTCTACATGAGTGATACTGATGTTGAAAATTCTCCAGTAAAGATGTCTGCTGTGCTTAATCTTGTTCCGCTAGGTTCTTCAGAGAAACTCCCCTTGTCAATATGAAGATTCAAATGCATATCCTAGCAATTGAGATGTAAAACATGTAGATATCCATCTGTCAATATATAACTGGTGGGTACAGGGCTGTCACTATATCAGGGTATGTGGCTCTCACTATATCACGGTACAGTACTGGTGGAAACAGGGCTGTCTCTATCTGGGTACATTACTGGTGGGTACAGATGTTAGTATGACGTTAAATGACGCTGGCTGCGTGTGAGTATGTCTAACTCCATATCTAACTATCTTTCTTATTGTCCTTTACTCCTACAGTTTTGCTAGAATTCCCCAAAACCTTCCAATATCGAATGTACAGTACTGGTGGATACAGGAATGTCACTATAGTGTACAGTGCTGGTGGGTACAGAGCTGTCACTATTGTGTACAGTACTGGTGGGTACAGGGCTGTCCCTATTGTGTACTATACTGTTGGGTACAGGGCTGTCACTATATCAGTGTACAGTACTGGTGGATGCCATACTAACTATCAGTTTATAGTACTGTGTACAGGGCTGTGATTATAGTGTACAGTTAGGTGGGTACAAGGCTGTCACTATCAGTGTGTGGTACTATCTGTGTTCGGTACTGGTGGGTGCAGGACTGTAACTATATCTGTACAGTACTGCTGTGTACAGGGCTGTCACAATCAGTGTACAGTACTGCTGTGTACACGGCTGTCACTATAGTGTACTGTTAGGTGGGTACAAGGCTATCATTATTAGCATACAATATTGCTGTGTGCAGGGCAGTCACTATTTGTGTACAGTACTGCTGTGTACAGGGCCATCACTATATCTGTGTACAGTACTGCTGTGTACAGGGCTGTCACTATATGTGTCCAGTACTGCTGAGTACAGGACCATCACTATATCTGTGTACAGTACTGGTGTGTATAGGGCCATCATTATATCTGTGTACAGTGCTGCTGAGTACAGGGCTGTCACTATATGTGTACAGTACTGCTGAGTACAGGGCCATCATTATATCTGTGTACAGTGCTGTTGTGTACAGGGCCGTCATTATATCTGTGTACAGTGCTGTTGTGTACAGGGCCGTCATTATATCTGTGTACAGTGCTGCTGAGTACAGGGCTGTCACTATGTGTACAGTACTGCTGAGTACAGGGCCATCATTATAATCTGTGTACAGCGCTGTTGTGTACAGGGCCATCATTATATCTGTGTACAGTGCTGTTGTGTACAGGGCTGTCACTATATGTGTACAGTACTGCTGAGTACAGGACCATCACTATATCTGTGTACAGTACTGGTGTGTACAGGGCCGTCATTATATCTGTGTACAGTACTGTTGTGTATAGGACAGTCATTATATTTGTGCACAGGGCTGTCACTATAATCTGTGTACAGTACTGCTGTATGGGGCTGTCACTATCAGGGTATGGTACTGTTGGGTACAGGGTTGCCACTATATCAGTGTATGGACTGGTGGGTACCGGACTGTCACTATGTCAGTGTACAGTACTGTGTACAGGGCTGTCGCTATATCTGTGTACAGTACTGCTATGAAGGGCTGTCACTGTCAGTGTATGGCACTGTTGCGTACAGGGATGTCACTATCAGGGTATGGCACTGTTGCGTACAGGGATGTCACTATATCAGTGTACGGACTGGTGGGTACAGGACTGTCACTATATCTGTGTACAGTACTGCTGTATGGGGCTGTCACTATCGGGGTATGGTACTGTTGCGTACAGGGATGTCACTATATCAGTGTATGGACTGGTGGGTACAGGACTGTCACTATGTCAGTGTACAGTAGAGGTGGGTACAGGGCTAGTATACAGTACTGCTGTGTACAGGGCCGTCACTATATCTGTGCACAGTACTGTTGTGTACAGGGCTGTCACTATATCCAGGTGCAGTATTGCTGCGTACCGGGTTGTCACTATACATGTACAGCACTGCTTGTGTATAAGGCTGTCACTATAGGTGTACAGCACTGCTGTGTACAGGGTTGTCACTATATCAGTGTATGGACTGGTGGGGACCGGACCGTCACTATGTCAGTGTACAGTACTGGTGGGTACAGGGCTATCACTATCAGCATACAATTCTGCTGTGTACAGGACCGTCACTATAAATATGTACAGTACTGTTGTGTACAGGGCTGTCAGTATATGTACAGTACTATGTACAGTACTGCTGTGTACAGGGCTTTCAGTATGTGTACAGTGCTGTGTACAGAGCTGTCAGTAGGTGTACAGTGCTGTCAATATGTGTACAGGGCTGTCAATATGTGTACAGTACTATGTACAGTACTGCTTTGTACAGGGCTGTCAGTATGTGTACAGTACTGTGTACAGGGCTGTCACTATGTGTACAGGGCTGTCACTATGTGTACAGCACTGCTGTGTACAGGGCTGTCACTATATGTGTACAGCACTGCCGTGTACCGGGCTGTCACTATATGTGTACAGTACTGCTGTGTAACTGTGTATCGCTTGGTGCGGGGCTGTGTAGCTGTGTACCGCTTGGTGCGGGGCTGTCAGTTTTCAGTACTGCCTTGTACAGGGCTGTCACTATAGTGCACTGTTAGGTGGGTACAGAGGTATCACTACACAATGTACAGTACTACTGTGTAGGACTGTCATTATCAGTGTATGACACTGTTGGGTACCAGGCTGTCACTATATCAGTGTACGGACTGGTGGGTACCAGGCTGTGACTATATCAGTGTACCGTCTGGTGGGTACAGGATTGTCACTATGTCAGTGTAAAGTACTGCTGTGTACGGGGCTGTCACTATACCAATGTACTGTACTGCTGTGTAAAGGATGTCATTATATCAGGGACAGTACTGCTGGGTGCAGGATTGTAACTATATCTGTGTACAGTACTGCTGTGTACAGAGCTGTCACTATAGTGTACTGTTAAGTGGGTACAAGGCTGTCATTATATCTGTGTACAGTACTGGTGGGTACAGGGCTGTTACGAAATGTACAGTCTGGTGGGTGTGGTATGGTATGAATTAAGTAATGGCATGATGGGAAAACTGGTCAATGGGAAGACTGGTCAAAAGGTTTGATACAATGTAAGAAAGACTGAAACTACTCATTCCAGCTCCCCAGGCCCAGGTAAAGAATGCTGCCCTAACCATTTTCAGACTAGTATGGCCGTAGGCCAACTCTGCATAATTTGAAGTCTGAAAAGATCAGCGAAGGTCGAGCCATTCCAAAACACCGGACCTCGGCAACTCCTGATAAAACTAACTCGTCATAACCCAGGGTCGTAGGAATTTAAAACAAAGATAAGTTCAGGAAGAAACAAGTCTATTCTGACCTTTCGATGTTCCCTCCGAGGACTAAATAATGGTATGAGTGATATGGCCAAATATGGTCTGGTCTTTGCTTCCGTTTGTATTTCCGATCAAACTCCTGACCATACTGTTGTCACATAATCTTGATAAAGTTAATGTATAAATATTGAGCTAATTCTCCGCGTAAAGCACGGAACTTGTGAAAGACTGAGCAGTTTTGTTGACTGTCCTCTTACTTCAAGTTTCAGCCATTACTGCAAGCAGTTGTTTTCGACAATAAATCTTGTTATTCTGTCTTAACGAGTGTGTTGAATTTTTCGACCACAGAAGCAAAAATATTGACTTTGACAGTGGGTACCGGGCTGTCATTATATCAGGGGACAGTCTGGTGGTACAGAGCTGTCATATATGGGTACAGTCTGGTTGGTGTAGGGCTCACTCAAGGTCAATGTTTTTTTATGACAGATTTTAACTAAGGACTGCTTCCTACAGAAGCATTTCGAATGGATTGTTTTTCCTGATGCTAATGTTCTTCAAGATATGAAATATATTAGCTGAACAATTTCTTTAGAAGCAGCCAGATTGTTCTTTTTTGGGTTCTGTCAATTTTCTGTTCACCGCAAACATTTCTAAAATCAAAACTTTCGTTTCAAAATGCAGGAATACTGGCTGGTGAATGATGGGTCACCTTCCTCCAGAATAATCACCAACAGGCTTTTACTCCTGTTACTCGGTGACCATTCCAAGTGTGAGCACCGATCCGGTGCAGCTTCAGCTGTTACTCTGTGTATGAAGTTGGCTGTGTGGCTGTATTCTTAGGTACTGTTCCATTTCTCTATCGCGGCAGGTATCACCAGTTCAGAGTGGGTCACCGAATGCAGAGCTCTGGTGGTTCCTTTAGGAAGAGGGGAATTGCCTGCATATTTACCACACTGTTTCCAATCGTGGATTCTATTCAATTCATTTTAATCTGCCAAGACGCCAGAAAGTTCATCTATCCTCACATTCCCATTTTTGAGCACTGGCCCATTGCCCTTCACACAGAGCGTTCTGTTTGCTTCTTTCTCTCCCCAACTTTTCACAAGCATAGCAAAGACCGTCTTGTTCCATGGTGTATTTGATTTAGTCTTGGCCTGTTGCAATCTTATTCCAAATCATATCCCTCCCCACCTCCCTGTTTGTGGTCAATAATTGACTGCTTCATTAGTTTGCAGTCTGTTCCTCACATCCACACTCACCTCTGTGCAGGAGGTTGTGGGTTCAAACTCCACTTCAGAAATTTGAGAACATGGCAGAGGGAGTGTCAGCCTAGACTGAGGGAGTGCTGCAATGTCTTGGTGTGCCATTGTGTAGGACAATGAGCTGCGTTGATGTAAAACAATCTGATGGCACTATTGTCACGTGAGAGTATCCTTTAAGAAATGGGTGTTTAGGAAGTGTACCTTGAAGAAATGGAGCTGCTCATGTTACTGGAGTGATGCCAGAGTGTGGGTGGAGCTGAGCTCTGGTTCTGCTTTTAGTTTCAGTTTGAGAAAGCTTGGGTGTGTCTGTGAGCTGCACTGCTGTTGATCTCTGCCATGAAGGACTATCTCTTAATCATTTGGTGAATTCAGAAGAATTATAAATGTTTTCAGTCTTGAATGTAATCTCTAATGTGCTCCTGTTTGAAGGTTTGTTACATTTTTGGATGTTAAAAGAACAGCACACAGGTTCCTTAGTGTTGTATTCTTTGGGGGGTGAATTTGAATGAATGGTTGCTAAGATATTCACTGTTTGTTTTAAAAAGGTTAACTTGAGTTCGTAGAATAAACATGGTTTTGTTTTAAAAACCTCTGATCCATGTCTGCTGTACCACAATTGTAGAGTGAGCCGTGTGCTTCCCACACCACAATCTATTAAAAGTTCTGGGTCAGGTGAACTTCATGAGACACTTTGATTCTCTAAACCCTGACCCATAACACTATTTAAAAGGAAGGCTTGTTGTCTTGGCGAATATTTATCCCTCTGCTATAATTTTTCTGATCATTATCTAATCACTTTGTGGGATCTTAGTATTAAAAACCCCGACCTGGGTTTGGGGTGAAACGGTAGCACAGTGGGTAGCACTGTTGCTTCACAGCGCCAGGGACCCGGTTTCGATTCCCGGCTTGGGTCACTGCCTGTGCGGAGTCTGCACCTTCTCCCCGTGTCTGTGTGGGTTTCCTCCGGGTGCTCAGGTTTCCTCCCACAACCTGCGAAAGACGTACTTGTTAGGCAATTTGGGCATTCTGAATTCTCCCTCAGTGTACCTGAGCAGGCGCCGGAGTGTGGCGACTAGGGGATTTTTCACAGTAACTTTATTGCAGTGTTAATGTAAGCCTACTTGTGACGATAATAAAGATGAATTAATTTGCTGTTGCCTCAGTGACTTCACAAGTACTTCATTGGCACTAAAGTCAGGTCATTGAGGTCTTGGAAAGCGCCATATAAGCACATTTTCTTCCTTTACTAATTATTCTCTGGATATGGCTGATGTTGGTACGATTGTATTTGTTTCATACCCCTAGTTGCCTGGGGAACGTGATGATCCGCCTGCTTGAACTGCTGCCATTTTTGTGGATTTGGTGCTCCCATAATGGTATTGAGTGGGTAGGTAATTGACTGAGTGGAGAGATATTGGTGACGTATCTCCAGGTTAGGACGGTGTGTGACTTCTCGGGGTTCCCACAGCATTACCATCTAGAAAGACAATAGTGGCAGCGATCATGAGATGTGAGAGTCGCGTTCATTGCCCATTCCTAATTGTCCTTGAGAAGGTGATGGCGAGTTGCCACCTTGAACTACAGCAATCCAGGTGCTGTTAGAAAGGGAGTTCTGGGATTTTGGGCCAGCAACAGTCAAGGAATAGTTCCAAATCAGGATGGTGTGGTACTTGGATGGAAAGTTGCAGGTGGTGTTCCCATGTCTCTGCTGCGGTCACAAGTTTGGAAGGTGTTACGGAAGGAGGCCTGGTGAATTGCTGCAGCGTATCTTGCAGCTGGTACATGCGGCTGCCACTGTACATCGGTAGTGAATGTTTAAGATGGCGGATGGGGTGCTGATCAAGGGGGCTGCTTTGTCCTGGATGGTGTTGAGCTTCTTGAGTGTGGTTGGGAGTTGCACACACCCAGACAAATGGGGAGTATCCCATCACACACCTGACAGTCAACTATGATGTTGCTTTGCCTAGTCCAATTCAACAGATGTTAATCACAGCAGCACGGTGGCACAATGGCTAACACTGCTGCCTCTCAGCGCCGGGCACCCGGGTTCGATTCCAACCTCGGGCGACTCTATAGATTTTGCACCTTCTCCCTGTGTTTACTCCGGGTGCTCCAGTTTCCTCCCACAGTCCATATCTGCAGGTTAGGTGGATTGGTCATACTAAATTGCCCCTTAGAATCCAAAGGTTAGATGAGGGTATGGTGTGAGGGCAAGGAGTAGACCTATGTGGTGTAGTATTTCGAAGGGTCGGTGCCGATTCGATGGGCCGAATGGCCTCCTGCAGCGTAGGGATTCTATGAGATGTTACTTGCTACTCGTCTGCCCAAGCCTGAATGGAGCTGAACATTGGGATAGTCAGAATGTAGCCCTGTTCCTGACCTTACGGCAGAGGAAAGGTAATTGATAAGATGGTTGCAGATGTTTCCTTCATATCATACCCTCCCACAGAAGGAAAAATTGATCTGATTCCCCCTCCCCTTCGAATTGTAATACAAAGCTGTACCACTGGTTTATTATCGAGGTGATCAGGTGATCTCGGGGCCCAGACCGATTCCATCCAGATTGTTACCCACTTACCCCTGCAGACATATCCATTTAGTCATGAACACCAGTGGTGCCAACTGGAGCCGGTGACCAATAAGCTGGCAGTGCTGTGGAACTAACCCTTCAATACGTCAGTGGAGGGGTGAGAGAGAGCCTGCAGTTCAGCAGGAAAGTCATCTTTTAGGACAGTTTCACCTTCTTGCTTCAGAGTTTGCAGCTTCCATATTTAGGTTAGATTAGGTTCCCTTAGATTAGGTTCCCATCCCCATCTCCCACTGACTGAGCGAATCTTTATTAGCAATGATAAGTAGGTAAATGTTTGACGATGAATCCAGAATTATGAATAGAAATCCTTCTCGTAAGTATTGTAGTTAATGGAATTAACCTGTGCTCTCAGAAGCTGTGTACCTTCTGAGCTGTGGGCTGTTGCAAAATCAAATCTCTTCCGAGGATTAAACAACCATGCATTATTGAACAAAACATGAATTAGTGAATGAATAAAAACAATCTAATATATATAAAAAACATACACGAAATGCTTGTAGGTAAGAAAATGTCTCCATGCCAATCTATCCTGGCATTCTTTTTGTTATTCATGTGGGCGTAGTTGGCTAAGCCAGCATTTATTACCCATCTTTAATTGGCCTTGAAGGGGATGGTGAGCTGCCTTCTTGAACCGCTGCAGTCCAGGAGGTGTAGTTACATCCACTGTGCTATCAGGGCAAGAGTCCCAGGATTTGGACTCAGCAACAGCGAAGGAACGGCGATATATTTCCAAGTCAGGGTGGTGAGTGACTTGAAGGAGAATCTTCAGGTGGTGGGGTCCCCCATGTATCTGCTTCTCTTGTCCATGAAGATGGTAGTGGGTGTGGGTTTAAAAGGTGCTGTCAAAGGAGCCTTGTCGAGTCCCTGTAGTGCATCTTATAGATGATACACATGGCTGTTACTGTGCATCGGTGGTGGAGGGAGTGAATGTTTGTGGAAGGGGTGCCAATCAAGCGGGTTGCTTTGTCCTGGATGTTGTCAAACTTATTGAGTGTTGTTGGAGCTGCACTCATCCAGGCAAGTGGCGAGTATCCAATTACACTCCTGACTTATGCCTTGTAGATGGTGGATATGCTTTGGGGAGTCAGGAGGTGAGTTACTTTCCGCAGGACTCCTAGTCTCTGACCTGCTCTTGCAGACGGGGAATTTATACGATGTGGTAGTCACCACTGTTGTATTGTATATACTGCATACGAGGGTATTACGGTAAGGCCCCTGTACTACAAGTACGGGGGTAGATCCCTGCCTGCTGGCTCCGCCCAGTAGGCGGAGAATACATGTATGGGCTCTCCGAGCTGCCGCCATTTCGGCAGCAGCTGCGGGAGGCTACACATCTCTGCGTAATAAAGCCTCGATTACCCTCTACTCTCGTCTCGTCGTAATTGACAGTGCATCCATTTATTACGCAGAGATTTTACAACGATGGATCGCCGCATCAACCCGATCGCCTGCAGCTGCACCCTCAAGCAGACAACGCCAAGTCGGCCTTCGCACACTGGCTAGCTTGCTTTGAAGCCTACATCGGATCTGCGACTGAACCACCCTCAGAGGCACAGAAGCTCCAGATCCTTTACACGCGGCTGAGCTCCGATATCTTTCCCCTCATCCGGGACGCGCCGACCTACGCTGAGGCCATGGCGCTACTGAAGGAGAATTACACTCAGCAGGCCAACAAAATCTACGCCAGGCATCTCCTGTCCAGGCGGCATCAACTCCCCAGTGAGTCTGTGGAATATTTCTGGTGTGCCCTGCACGCCCTGGTGAGAGACTGCGATTGCCAGGCCGTTTCAGTCGTTGAACATTCTGACCTGCTAGTTAGAGATGCGTTCATTACGGGCATAGGGTCGGCCTACATCTGCCAGCGCCTCTTAGAAGGGGCTACCCTCGACCTCGCGGCGACCAAGAAACTAGAGATCTCGCTCACAGTCCCCACACGCAATGTGCAGGAGTATGCCCCCGACCGCACGGCCCACCCCTCCTAGGCATCGTGGACCCCGCCAGCGAACACCCCATCGTGGACCCCATCAGCGACAGCCCCCAGCCAACCCCAGGCCTGCGCCGCGCGGCAGCCAACCAACCCCGGGGGACCCAAGTGCTACTTCTGCGGACAGACAAAACACCCCCGGCAGCGCTGCCCGGCGCGGAGCGCGCTCTGCAAGGCCTGCGGGAAGAAACAACATTCGAAGAAACACATTTGAGTGTGCCAAGCCCGCTCAATCACCGCTATTGTCCCTGCACCCCCCACGTGCGAACCATGGGCGCCGCCATCTTGCTCGCCTCACAAAACGTGCAGCCCGTGGCCGCCGCCATCTTGTCTGCCTCAGGACACGTGCGGCCCCTGGGCGCCGCCATCTTCCCCGCCTCAGGACCCCTGCTCGTCGGCCACCTCATCGGGCCGCTCATCGCTTGCAACCGCCGCCGACCAGCCGCGTCTCGCCTCCATCACGATCGACCAGTCCCGACTGCACAACCTCGCGACCATGAGGGTCGACGGGCACAAGATATCCTGCCTTCTGGACTCCAACGTGGCTCGCATCTCCAGGACCTGTCCTCCTCCACAAGCACGTACGGCTACACAAGGTGGACCCCTTGGTTGAGAGGGTACAGCTACTTCACGTGAACCATCAGTACGTCTACGTAGCGTATCCCGACGGCCGCCAAGACACAGTCTCCCTCAGGGACCTGGCACTAGCTGGGTCCCCACACTGCCCCCCCCCCCCCCCCCCCCCGCGTCACCTTCCCTCTCCCCAGCGCACCCGACCACAGCCCCCGCTCCAGGACGTTCCATTCTCCCCTTGGTCCCACACGGGGATGAAGATGAGATCGACACGCTCCCGGAGTCACCGAGGACCGAACCGACACCGAAATCGCCACCAGAACTGCGGTGCTCGCAACGACGGATCAAGGCGCCCGATCGTCTGAATTTGTAAATTTTTCCTTAAAATGTTAAACACCTGAATGTAAATAGTTTTCCACCACCCCGCTGAACTCCAACACTGTTGCATTGTATATCCAGCATACAAGGGGCATTACGGTAAGGCCCCTGTACTACAGGTATGGGGTAGATCCCTGCCTGCTGGCTCCGCCCAGTAGGCGGAGTATAAATGTGTGGGCTCTCCGAGCTGCAGCCATTTCGGCAGCAGCTGCGGGAAGCTACACATCTCTGCGTAATAAAGCCTCGATTACACTCTACTCTCGTCTCGTCGTAATTGATAGTGCATCATACGCCTAGTCCAATTCAGTTTCTGGACTGATCTATACAATGATTCTGTTCTTGTATGAACACTTTTGCCACAGTCAGAGGTTGCGGGTTCAAGTGCCACCCCAGGATTTTTGCAAGAAAAATCAAAAAGCTGAAACTACTCTGCAGCACTGAGGTAGTGCTGCACTGCTGGAGGTGCTGACTTTCATGTGCGTTAAGTTGAGACCTGGATTTCTGTCTCAGGCAGATGTAAAAGATTCCACAGCACAATGTTGAAAAAGGGGAGTTATCCCTGGTATTCTTCAAACAACATCACAAAAATAAATAGCCTGGATATTGTCTCATTTCTTTTTGTGAAAGTTTCCTGCGTGCAAATTCGCTGTTCCATTTCCTGCATTACAACAGTGATTACACTTTGAGCGTTCTCCATTGGCAGTAAAGCAAATTGGGGAATTCTGTGGTGGTGAAAGTTGCCACATAAATGCAAGTTTCTTTTTCTCTCCACGGCACAAGCTGAACAAACTTGACTTATCTCAATGAAAGTTGCAGCAGATTCTCTCCATTCAATCACATGTATTCTCACAGCCGTTGTGAATTGGAATAACCAACAGCTGGACTCAACCATAATGGGCAGCACTGTGGCTTCACAGCGCCAGGGTCCCAGGTTCGATTCCCCGCTGGGTCACTGTCTGTGTGGAGTCTGCACGTTCTCCCTGTGTGTGCATGGGTTTCCTCCGGGTGCTCCGGTTTCCTTCCACAGTCCAAAGACGTGCAGGTTAGGTGGATTGGACATGCTAAAATTGCCCTTTGAGTCCAAAAAAAGGTTAGGAGGGGTTATAGGGTTATGGGGATAGGGTGGAAGTGAGGGCTTAAGTGGGTCGGTGCAGACTGGATGGGCCAAATGGCCTCCTGCACTGTATCTTCTATGTTCTATGTATCACTGTCTGTCATGCAGTTAATTAATCAATTGACACAGTTGGTGCCTTCCTTCAGGTTTATAGTTCAAAGGACGGTTTAAATCATCTTTGCAACGTTTGTGTAGATTTAGGCCAAGAAAAAGAACTCAACCGCAGCTGACTTTCAAACTTGTGTTTTCAAGAGAGAGCGACCAAAGCTAAAACTACTCTTCATTTCTCTTGCCATCCAAATGAGCGAAACAAACTCCCATGTTGTTAAGCGAGTGAACTTCTGGTCAAAGGGATTTGGCAAAATGGCTGCCATGGACCTAAAACCAATGTGGGTGCTTCACTCGATCTCGAGGTGGAATGGATGCACATAATACATAGACCTATCAGAGTGGTGTTACGTGATAGCTGGTTGGAGATCCTCCATTTGCTTCCCAAACTCTGGTCTATAACTGTGTTTCATTTGACTTCAATCTATTTTCTGTCGAGCATCTTGTAGGCTTCCAAAGAAAATTAGCTTTCCTTGTGGCAACCTTGTGCACTGGTGGAACTGACATTGGATTCTCCCATGGTGAAGGTACAGCACTGGACAATTAAAGGTAACATTATGCAGACAGTTAACTGGGCTTTGAGCATCTGGGCAGGTAAAATAACATACTAATAGGAGCAAATCCAAAACATGGGTCAGCATTCCATGACCAAATCTCTATAATAGTTCCTTCAGATAATCAACCTCATTAAATATTAAAACCTTAATGTTGTGTTAGGAAAACAAAGGTAGTTTTAAGGGATTTATATTTGCATTGGTAAATATTAGAAATAAGGTATGGTTTAAGTGGGTTTAATTTAATATTTCTGTGTAAGAAAGGATTAAACTATAGTTAGATTCATGCTGGACAAAGGTGTTTGCATGTGTGGGGGTTTGCTCAATTCAAATTGTGCTTCTCTTGTGCTTGGAGAGGGTTACGGCATGAAAAGTAATTACGCTGGCAGGAGCATATTACCGTTCTTTCGCAACCTTTTAAGGTCAAAAGGCTTTTTGAATTTAGTTTTAGTCGAATCTGTTTGCAATTGAAGATAGGACATCGGGAAGTGAACGTCTCTCAACTCTGCAAGGAGAAGACAAGCTGGACAGGACAAGGGAGCTGCAAATAGGCAAACTTCCCAACGAACCAGATACAGTCCAGATAACCAGGCAGTTAGGACAGAAAGAATGTCTTAAAAAGATTAAGAGAACAGAGACCAAGGTATTGTTCAGGAGAATTCAAGGGAAAAGTGAAATGTGAGTGAAGGAGACAGCTGCAGTAACCAGAGTTAAAGTGGAAAAGCAGACTTCAGAGGTAAAGTATGATGCCATTTCAAAAGAGTTTGGGCATTGAGAGTTAAAGCAATTGTGATTAGTTTGTACAAAAGTCAAGACAAAGAAATTCCGACTGGGGTTTGCAAAACCTCGATGCTAGATTATTTGTTAAAAGTGGAATGGAGGCTTTGGTTGAAAGAGTAATTTGGAAAACCAGGACTCGAGTTCGGAATGCAAACTGTTTTAAGGAAAGCATTGTTGTGAAAGAGGATTTTGAAACTTGTTTTTTTGGGTGTGGAGTTTGGAAATTCTCAAGTGGCAATCATCCTTTTTGAGGAGAAACCTACATTCACTTGGGTTCAGAGTGGAGAGTTTGACCACAGCCAGTCTGTGTTTAAAGAGACTATGTGTTACTGGTGAACATAGAATTTACAGTGCAGAAGGAGGCCATTCGGCCCATCGAGTCTGCAGCGGCTCTTGGAAAGAGCACCCGACCCAAGGTCCACACCTCCACCCTATCCCCATAACCCAGTAACCCCACCCAACACTAAGGGCAATTTTGGACACTAAGGGCAATTTAGCACGGCCAATCCACCTAAACCTGCACATCTTTGGACTGTGGGAGGAAACCGGAGCACCCGGAGGAAACCCACGCACACACGGGGAGAATGTGCAGACTCCGCACAGACAGTGACCCAAGCCGGGAATCGAACCTGGGACCCTGGAGCTGAGACTATTGTAGCTTAAGATATACTTTGTAATCCATGTTCACCAAAATGTGTGCATATTTGTGAAGCTAATCGAGGAGTAGAGGTGTATTATCTCAAAATCCAACTTTTCATGTTTATTTAAAAAAATTCTTGTTGTTAAAACTAATCAGCAGTCCTGTGACTCTGTTCCTCCACATTTTCTTAAAACAAGAAGCAAAAGTTTTAGGGCTGGATTCTCCGTTCCGGAGCCTCAGTGCTGACGCCAACGGAGGATCCGTGGAGTTCCACGATGGACAAATCGGCGCCACACTCGCACCGATTCCGCTACTGGTGAGGGGCTAGCACCGGCGCCACATAGAACACCCACAGAGCACACGAAAAATAGTGAGAGAATTGATAGGTCTGTGATGGGGACACGCAGAACTGACGAGCTGCAGCCAATTGTACACTCGCACAGATCACGTCCAAAAAGGTGGCGTCAGTTGTGCTGGACCGCGTACCCGTCCACCCCAGCCTAACAGTCCACCTGCTGGCCACCCCTCACCACTCTGTCCAGCCCTGGCAACAGCCCCCCGACCTGCGGCAGGACTGTCGGTGAAGTGTGGTGGTGCTGGGCACTGTCCGTGCGCCCTCTCACTCTCTCCACAGCCACCACGCCAGATTCATGACTGTTGAGGCCACACGTGGACCGTGCCGTTGGGAACTCGGCCCATCAGAGGCGGAGCATCACGAGTGAGCCCGATAATGAGATGCAAATACGGTTCCAACTATGTGCGGCGCGCGGCGCAATGACGCCGATTTGGAGGGGGCGGAGCCACCATCAAACCACTGCAATTTTGGCATCGGGAGCTATTCTCCGTCCGATCGCTGTTCCCGATTTTCGGGCAACGGAGAATCCCGCCCATGGTCTTTTGAGCCAGGGTTCCATTCTGGGATTTTCCTGTCCAGTTAGAATATCAACTGGGATCGTAATAGTTGCACCATAAGACATAGGAGCAGAATTAGGCCACTCGCCCATTGAATCTGCTCCGCCATTTTATCATAATAATAATAATCGCTTATTGTCACAAGTAGGCTTCAATGAAGTTACTGTGCAAAGACCCTAGTCGCCACATTCCGGCATGTTCGGGGAGACCGGTACGGAAATTGAACCCGCGCTGCTGGCATTGTTCTGCACCACAAGTCAGCTGTTTAGCCCACTGTGCTAAACCAGCCCCTCATGGCTGATATATTCTCATCGCCATTCTCCTGCCTTCTCCCCATAACCCTTGATCCTCTTATTAATCAAGAACCTATCTAACTCTGTCTTAAAGACACTTAATGATTTGGCCCCCAGAGCCTTCTGCGGTAAAGAGTTCCACAGATTCACCACCCTCTGGCTGAAGAAATTCCTCCTCATCTCAGTTTTAAAGGATCGTCCCTTTAGTCTGAGATGGTGTCCTCTGGTTCTAGTTTTTCCTACAAGTGGAAACATCCTCTCCACGTCCACTCTCTCCAGGCTTCGCAGTAGCCTGTAAGTTTCAATAAGATCCCCCCTCATCCTTCTAAACTCCAACGAGTACAGACCCAGAGTCCTCAACCGTTCTTCATTCCAGGGATCATTCTTGTGAACCTCCTCTGGACCCTTTCCAAGGCCAGCACATCCTTCCTTAGATACGGGGCCCAAAGCTGCTCACAATACTCCAAATGGGGTCTGACCAGAGCCTTATATAGCCTCAGAAGGACAACCCTGGTAAAATTGGCCCTTTAATTTTAACCTAAGGGTCTCCAACCTCAGGCTCTCCGATCTTATTACCTCCTAGGAGGTGACTAATGGTGCTTGAAGAGCTTCTGAGGTTTGGACAAGGTCTTAATGTGTCCCTAATTAACCCTATTCTGAACTGCAAGACTCCTTTACTCATGAATACAACACAAAGCAGTTCTCTGTTTTCCTGTACACATGATGTGGAGATGCCGGCGTTGGACTAGGGTGGGCACAATATGAAGTCTTACAACACCAGGCTTCCAGGTTTCTCTGGAATCACGAGCTTTCAGAGCATAGCTCCTTCTTCAGGTGACTCACCTGGTGTTGTAAGACTTTAACCTGGTGTTGTAAAACTTCTTACTGTCTTACACAGCTCACCGCTCTAGGAGAAATTATTAGCGCCAGCACTCTGCTGGATATAGGAACTTTCTAAGCAGCTTTGTCAGGTTTATACTTCCTGTACCCTTTAAGCTCAGACGATGTGTGATGGGGAGTGTAAGATTATCCACTTTGGGAAGAATGGTGAAGCATAGTATTTTAAATGGCGAGACACTGGTAAATGTTTGTACTTAAACATTTGGGATTTGAGTGGCCTTGTTTGTAATCAAAAAGTTAAAATGCAGATACAGGAAGCAATTAGGAAGACAAATGGAATGTCGAAACTCCAACCTACTGACAATAAAGCTTACGACTAAGGAGGTCTTGCCGTAATTGTAAAGTCTTTGGGGAGACCATACCTGGAAAAGTAGTTTGGGTCTCCTTCCCTAAGGGAGGATATTATGGCGGTATGGTGGTACAGTGGTTAGCACTGCTGCCGCACTGTGCCAAGGACCCAGGTTCAATTCCGGCCTTGGAGTGGTCGGTGTGGAGTTTGCACTTTCTCCCCCGTGTCTGCGTGGGATTCCTCCGGGTACTCCGGTTTCCTCCCACAGTCCAAAGGTGTGCAGGTTAGGTGGATTGGCCATGCTAAATTGCCCCTTAGTGGCCAGGGATATACAGCTTAGGTGGGGTTACAGGGATAGGGCAGGAGTGGGCTTCTTTCTTTCAGAGGATTGGTGCAGATCCAAGTGGCCGAATGGCCTCCTTCACTGGGAGGATTCTATGATTCTATACTTGCCTTGGAGAAGGAACAACAAAAAGTTCACTTAATTGACTCCTGTGATGTGCAGGTTGTTCTCTTGGGTGACAGAGCAGAATACAAGGATAAGGTGAGAAAGTGGAATTGGTTGGAGAAGCTCTACTGTGATGACAGCGAATGGATTTTGAGATCTTGAGCACGAAGCAGCTTTGTTTACTTCCGGCAATGACCAAACTGCACGACAGTTGATTGTTTGGATGTGAGAGACTCATTGAAAGGTACTGAAATGTCAGATAACTATGGTTCTTTCAAGGAGGAAGAAAAAGAGAACAAAATAGTTCAAAACCAAATGAAAAGGAAAGTTTAAATAGGCGATACATGGGTGTCGGTGAGGGAGGGGGGAACTATGAATGAGACAAAACAATTAAAAAACTTGTGCAGTTTGTTTTACAGTGATTAGGCTGCCCCGGGAGACTTTTCGTCATCGAGCTTACGCAGGCGACGGTGTGAGTTCGATTCTCTTGAGCTGTCCACACTCTTTAGTGGGTGTCCCTGTATTATAACGTTGGTGTATGTGTGAATTTAGTTTGGGATTCATCAATCAGTGTGTCAGTTATTCATCAATCAGTGTATCAGTTATTCATCAATCAGTGTATCAGTTATTCGCTGCAGTGGCAAGTGAAATGAGTGATCGCCACCAGGGACACTCGCCTGGGTACCGTGACTATCGTCCAGAAACTGGCGAGCCTGCGATCAGCCCACATCGGAGGGGGAGAAAAATAAATCGGCCCATAAATTCTGATCCTACTTGGTTTAAGCAGCGGTTTGTCACTCCCATCAAGCTGAGTCCTGAGGCAGATTCTGTTTCATGGAGAAATATCCACGGAATCTGTCTTGCAGTTGACACGTTTTGAAAGTTGACAGCTGGGACCTGAAGTCTGGCACTATGCTGGCTGACGGGCAGTTTTTATAAGGCCCTTGTAAGTGATAAATGGCCAATCACATTTCCACACAAGTGAGTAAACATCTGCAATCCATCCACTGTGATCGAGCTTGAAGTATTTTCTCAGACAACTACAAATTTTGCAGCATTTGGCAAGTATCTGAAAACAGCTATTGAGTGTTGAGATTAATGCAGATCAGTCAGGGGTTGTAGCCTTTGATTAATATTTTGAACTGATGGGTGGGTATGGGTTTTCTTTGCATTGTGGTTACACAGTAACAACGAGTGGATGTTGAGATGACAGATTTGGTTCAGGAATATCTTCAAACCTGAAGCGTGATTTTCATTTTTTTCATTTTTTGAAGGGCTGTGGGCTTCGTTGGCTCGACCAGCATTTATTGCCCATCCCTAATTGCCTTGCAAAGGTGGTGGTGAGCTAGCTGCCTTCTTGAATCACTGCTAGTCCCTGAAGTGCAGGTACACCCACAGTGCTGTTAGGGAGGGAGTTCCAGGACTTGGATCCTGCGAAGGGTAGGAACGGCGATAGGGTTCCAAGTCAAGGTGGTGACTATTTGGAGGTGGTGGCGTTCCCATACATCTGCTGCCTGTGTCCTAGGTGGAGGTTGAGGGTTTGGAAGGTGCTGTTGAAGAAGTCTTGTTGAGTTCTTGCAGTGCATCTTGTAGATGGTACACACAGCTGACATTGTGCCTCGGTCGTGAACGGAGTTTTTAAATTTATTAATTTATGGAATGTGGGCGTCGCTAGTCAGACCCATCCCTAATTGCCCTTCAGAAGGTAGTGGTGAGTTGCCTTCTTGAACCGCTGCAGTCCCCGAGTTGTAGGTACACCCATGACTCTATGACTCTAAATATTTTTATTGAATTTTACATTTGTACACGACACAGGAGGTGATTGAGAATGGTTATTATTTACAATTGACCTGTTTTCTTTTCGTAAGCACTCCCCCTCCCTTTTTCTGTTATTCGGGATCTGTCTTAGGCTCTTTCTTCTGCAGTAGATATTATAACCTGTCGTTCAACTTGGTTTTGTTCTTATGGTTTATGGGGGGGCGGCAGAGGGCCCCCTCTTCGATCTTTCCCTGGGTCCCCTCCTCATGTCTGCCCTGTGTGATCCTGTTGGTTCCTATTGATTTCCCCCCCCCCCCCCCCCCCCCACCCTCTCCCCCGTCTCTTCCTTTGAACAGGCCTTGGAACAGGCTGATGAATTGCACCTCTGCTTTGTGGAAGCCATCGTCCGACCCTCAGATGGTGTATTTGATCTTCTCCAGATGGAGAAATTCCGATAGGTCTGCCAGCCAGTCTGCAGCTATGGGTGGTGCCGCCGATCGGCAGCCGAGCAGGATTCTCCAGCGTGCGATGAAGGAAGCAAGGGCATCGGCCCTCTTCCCCATATAAAGTTCTGGCTGGTCCGCTACCCTGAAGACTGCCATTTTCGGGCACAGCACGACCCTCACCCCCACAATCTTGGACATCACCTCAAAGAAGGCTGTCCAGAACCCGACAAGTCAGGGGCAGGCCCAGAACATGTGGGTGTGGTTGGCCGGGCCTCCCTGGCACCGTTACATTTATCCTCCACCTCCGGGAAGAGCCTGCTCGTTCGGGTTCTGGTTAGGTGCGCTCTGCACCAGTTTAAACTGCATAATGGGTATGTTGCTAACTTTTGGTTGGTTCAATTGGCTCTGTTTTATAACCTTTGCTCTAGAGTCGCCAGGTACCTTTATGATACTGCCACGAGGTTCAAGTTCAAGTAATGATCAATAACTCAACACACCAATTAGTAAGATTCAAAGCACATTTATTATACACAGTAAATCGCTACTCATGCATATACTCTACTTTCTAGGCTATTTCTATCACTTAACAAGCCTATACTTGGCTTCGGACTGGTCCACCAGGTCAGGGGAACAAATGGCCTTTCGTTCAGGTCCTGAGTCTGCGGGATTCAAAGCTGGTATGGACTGGTAGCTAGGAGCGCCTATCGCGTAGCGAGCGTTGACTTGAGACTTACTTGCTTGGAAGCAGCGAGGCAGGTCACTCTCACGGGTTGATTCAAGTTGCTGAGTGACCCTGCCAAAGAAGGACGATTTGAACTTGGGGATTTACTTTATAGTCCCCAGGGGCTTCCCGTCCTTCGGGGCGGACCCCGTACCTGGTTCCAAGTGATTGGTCTATTTTCCCATCATTTGGATCGGTTTCTCCAATGCTGGAGCGGTTCCCTGATCGCTGGGCGGTCCCTAAGTGTCCGTTGGCCTTCCTTTGTCTTGGCTCCTGCTGGCGCCGAGGTGTCTGGCTTGGCTTTGTTTACTTTCACTGTTGCCATTGTGCTTGGGAATCGCACATTACTATGTAGATGGCTGCTGGTTTTGGTGCTGTCTGGTTGTTTTGCAGGTTCCAATATACATGATTTCTGTATTTGCTGGTCTTTACCTGCTTTGGCTGAATTTCCCTTCAGCCTTTGCGGTTCTCCAATTTAAGTCGGGAAGTGGCCAACTCGGGTGGCTACAGGTATTTGATATATCAAGGCCTGAACACAAGTACTGGAAGTATGTCCTGCCTCAGCACAATGGCCTCAGACTACATGTGTACATTTTACAAAACTGAAAATCATGACAGACATGTGTGCACGTTCTTGCAAATATGCACTACCAGAGTAGTTTTTTTAGTAAACATTCATCTCATACTTCACTGACTTGGCCGTACACCTCAAATAACTCACCGTTTCCTTTCAGATGTATACATGCCTTAATTGGTGGTGTTCTCCTGTCATGGGACCTCACATGACCTTGTCTGCTGTAAAACCAGGATTCCTTTGTGCCAGTATTGATGGCCACTTGTTCGACTTCTGCTTTCTGGAACTCCCGGTCCAGTTCCTCCACTCTTCTTTTTCCCGCTTTCACAAACCTTCTTCGACTCTTCTTTTTTTTGTTACAGCCATGTTCAGGCTCTCTGCTTTTTCTTTGGTTGGGATTTTCCACATTCAAGTCTCTTCGCTTCTTACTCAAATATCCTCTTCCTCTGATTTTTCTCCTTGCTCCGAGTTGTTTTGACATGTCACCAGGAAGTTTAGATACACCGAGTTTAATTCACTACAGTTATTTATCCAGTGAACTTAACCAAATAAATTACATGTATATGTCCAGGTTAATTATCTAGATTGTGCCGTATGGGCCCAGCATTGATCCCAGAGGCACTTCACTCCAATTCAACACCGTCCCCCGAACAGCTGCTTTCTCTTTCAGCGACTTTCTAATCCACAACCCAGTTTTACTCAAAATATATAGTGCTTTAGGCTTATGCCTTGCTAGCTTTTTGTATATTAGTTGGGAGCACTCTTGCCTGAGTCAGAAGGGTCTTAAGTTCAAGACTTGCTGGACAACTGACATTCTGTTGTGGGACCGAGGCGGAACTGTAAGTATGAACTTACTGAGGCCCCAACTCCACGTGAATGTCGAAGACCCGATGGCATTAATCAAAGGGACTGGAGTTCTCCTCGAGTCCTGCAAACATTCCTCTCTCAACGGTGATAGGAATGAGCACGTGATCTAGTTTTATTCAATTTGGGTCAGATCTGGCTGCTGTGGTCACCTGCATAATAGCAAATGCCTTTCAAAGTAACTCATTGGGCGTAAAATACTTTTGGGACATCTGGAAGATGTGATGTACCTCAAGAGCCGGGCCTATTTGTAGGAAACTACCTCTGGAGTCGGGCCTAGTTGAGGAGAGTACATCAGGAGCTGGGCCTAGTTGTAGGAAAATACTTCACGAACTGGGCCTCGTTGGAGGGAAGTACCTCTGGAGCCGGGTCTAGTTAGATGTAAGTGCTTCAGGATCCTGGCTTAGTTGGCGATAAGTGCCTCAGGAGACGGACAATTGGAGGGAATTACCTCAGGAGTCCGGCCTAGTGGAGGGACATACCTCAGGAGGTGGACCTAGTTGGAGGGAAGTTTCTCAGGAGCCGGGCTTATTTGTAGGGAATGTTATGGGCGAGGCGTTTTCAGAACCCCAAAATGTATCATGGAGTTCAACCAACCTCCCCCTTTAATGTATTTGTTGCTTTTTCTAGCACACGGCTTGTTCCCTAAGTGTGAGATTACAATTATGGACACGTGGGTTTTTAAACACAAAACAATGTTTATTCCATGAACTCAAATTAACATCTTTATTAAACATTGGATCTCTTAACACCCTTACTTCAAAGATAACTCCGAAAATATTACAACAGTAAATAATTCCTCAAAATGTTCCTTCAAACTTCCAAGAGACTTAACACCTTTAAACAGAATCACATCAGGTTAAAGGCTTTACTGTTATGAGTTTAAATCACCCAAATGATCCAGAGATAGTCTTTCATGGCAGAGATCACAGCAAATCCAGCTCACTGCAAAACACAGACACTCCCCAAGCTCTTTTCATCCAAACTGCAACTAAAAACTGCAAAATGGCTGATCTAAAGCCCAGCTCCACCCACGCTGTGACATCACTGATTTCTTCATGGTACATTGCTTAAACATCCATGTCTCAAATGGACTCTCACATGAGACCCTCCCCCAAGAAAAAAAAATAAACCATCAACTTCAAGATGGTTTCATTTTTGACTTTTGCACCATCCACTATGTGTAAATATACCTTTTCGTTTTTTAAAAAAAACAACACATGCAAACAGGTATAATATAGTCCATTTTTCTTTGTTCTTCTTCCTCCAACCAAAATCCTTCTCAATTGACGGTCTCTTTGAACACAGTCTCTGCACGATCCATCCATTCCTCTACTCCTCGGCATTTCCCTTTAGAATCAGATACTTTAGTTCAATCTGACAACAAAGTGCCTTGCAATTCTCCAATACAGGAGCATTGGTGATCACAGCTTTCAGGCAGTTAAATGCCTGTTGAAAATCTGCTGTCCCATTAAATTTTTGACGTTTCTTTAGCAAGTCTATCAGTGGAGTAATCACGCCACAAAACTTTTGCACAAATATTCGATCAAATCCACTCATGCTACAAAATCGCATTATTTCCCTTCGTCTTGAGGGTATCGGAAACTCCGCAAGGAAAGTGATTCGGGCTTCTCCAAATTCACTTTCGGCTGGGTTTATCACCAGACCCGCCACCTGAAGTCGATCGAAGAACTCCATACGATGTTTAAAATGTTCTTTCCATGTCTGGAAGTTGAAAGTAAAAGCAGATTGTCCCACTTTCTCAATGCAATCCTTCAAACGTGGGATAGGGTAGGAGTCCGTTCTTGTAACTGCATTCACCTTTCGATAGTCCACACACAACTGTTGGGTACCGTCTGGTTTAGGTACCATCACTGTGGGTGAGCTCCATTGGCTGAAACCCACTTCAATTATGCCATTCTTCAGCATACTCTCAATCTCTCTATTAACCTGTGCCAATTTTAAAGGATTAAGTCTATAGGGATGTTGTTTGATTGGAACAGCATTTCCCACATCTACATCATGTATAGCCATTTTAGTACTTCCCAATTTATCTCTACAAACTTGCCCATGTGATATCAATAACTCTTTTAGGTCAGTTTGTTTTTCCTTTGGAAGGTAACTTAACAATTCATCCCAATTTTTAAGAACATCCTCATTTTCCAATTTAATTTGAGGTATGCCAAATTCACAGTCATCTGGATTTGGTTCGTCACTTTGAGCAAGATCATTAAAACCTTCTTTTTCTCTCCCCTTTCAAAGTACCTTTTATGCATATTCACATGACACACTCGGTGAGTCTTCCTTCTATCTGGTGTTTTTACCACATAATTCACCTCACTTAATTTCCTTTCAATCTGATACGGTCCCCAAAACCTAGCTTTTAAAGGCTCACCTAACACTGGCAACAACACTAAAACTTTATCCCCACTGGCAAAACTACGAACTTTGGATTTCTTGTCCGCTACCCGTTTCATCACATTTTGTGCAACTTTCAAATGTTGTCTAGCCCATTCACCTGCTCTATTTAATCGTTCCCTAAAATTTGACACGTAATCCAAAAGTGTAATTTCCGATTTCTCACCCACCAATTTTTCCTTAATCAATTTAAGTGGTTCTCTTACCTCATGACCAAAAATTAGTTCAAAAGGACTAAATTTGGTAGACTCATTAGGTGCATCCCTAATTGCAAACAATACGAATGGAATTCCTTTATCCAATCCTCTGGATAATCTTGACAATACGCCCTCAACATTGTCTTTAATGTATGATGCCATCTTTCTAATTCTCCCTGCAATTCTGGATGGTAAGTAGTTGATTTAAATTGTTTTATTCCTAAGCTATCCATAACTTCTTTGAATAACTTTGAAGTAAAATTTGATCCTTGATCCGATTGAATTTCTGTGGGTAGTCCATATCTAGTAAAGAATTTAAGTAACTCCTCCGCAATCCTTTTAGCTGTAATATTACGTACTGGAATGGCCTCTGGAAACCTAGTAGACACATCCATGAGAGTCAAAAGATATTGATTCCCACTTTTTGTTTTAGGAAGCGGTCCTACACAATCAGTTATGACCCTCGTAAAAGGTTCCTCAAATACTGGAATGGGTATTAAGGGCGCTGGTTTTATCACTGCTTGAGGTTTCCCTATCAGACATGTGTGACATGATTGACAGAATTTAACTACATCTTTATATAGTCCAGGCCAATAAAAATGTTTCTGGATTTTAGCTTGAGTTTTCCTTATTCCCAAATGGCCTCCCACTGGTACCTCATGTGCGACTCACAACACCTCCTTTCTATACCCTACCGGCAATACTGCTTGATGAACTGCTGCCCACTTTTCATCCGCCTGCATCTGTAAAGATCTCCATTTTCTCATCAAGACATCACTTTTATGGGAATAACACTCTGGTATACTCTCAGATTCCTCTTCCGTATATACTTTCTGATATATCCGTTTTATTTCTACATCTTTCTGTTGTAACTCCGCCAATTTTCCTGAACTAAAAATATCCGCCTCATCCTCCACTTGTTCTTGTTCTTTTTCAACCATCTGATCAAAAATCGTTTCTGATAATTGCACTTCAACTTCATCTTCACTCTTTGATTTCTCCTCTTGTCTTAACCTGTGACTTTGCGACCTTGTTACTGCACAATTCGGAAAAATCCCAGGATATTCATCCTTCAACCCTTCAGTTGTCTGATTTTCCACTGGCTTATCAACCACAGTAGGCATCACTCCCACCTGCGATCCAGTTATATCATTACCCAAGATAAACTGTATTCCTGGACAAGATAGTTTATCTATTACTCCTACTACCACTTCACCACTCTTCACTGGACTTTCCAACCTTGCCTTATATAATGGACTCCTTATATAATGCTACTCCTCTCACCCTGAATTCCACATATCACCACCTTTTCTGGCAACATTCTTCCCAAACTACATAATTCCTCATTTCTTACCATTAAAGATTGACTAGCCCCTGTATCTCTTAGAATTGTGACTTCCTTACCTGCTCCTCCTGATACACATGAGTAAACTTTACCCACACAAGTAAATTCTTTAAATACATCTGGCACCTTCTTAACAATTACTTCTTGAACAGGCTGTACAATCGTTTGCACCTCCCTCACTTCCCTTGGGCTTTCCTTTACCACTCCAACAAACCCCACTGTCTTATTCTGTTTAACAACTTCAGCCTTCCCAGAGAGTGAAGAGAGGAGCTGCTGAAGAGTGAAGAGAGCGATTTGAACTTGGAACTCAATTCTTATAGTCCCTAGGGGCTTCCCGCCTTTTGGGGTGGACCCTGTACCTGGTCCCAAGTGATTGAACTTTGTCCCAATCGATTGGTTCGATTTTCTCCAATACTGGAGCAGTTCCCTGATCGATGGGCGGTCTTGAGGTGCTCGTTCACCTCCTTTGTGTTGGCTCCTGCTGGCGCCGAGGAGTCTGGCTTTGCTTTGTGTGTCAAAAATGTTACTTATTGTTCCCGGGGATTGCTCATCAGTATGCAGATGGCTGCTACTTTGTTATGCTGATGGCCGCTGGTATCGATGTTGTCTGGTTTTTGCAGAGGTAAATACACAGCAAACCTGCAGCCGCTGGTTTCTGTCTTGTTGGCTGACTTTCCCATCAGCCTTTGCCGTTCGCATTTTGAGTCGGGAGTTGGCCAATTTAGGTGACTACAATCTCATTGACCCCCAAAAAGGCCAAAGACATGACAAGAATGTGGAGCGTACAAACCCATCCGTCTATTATACGCTGATGCAAAAGTCCTAGTGAAAGGACTGGCGAGGCGCCTGAAGGACTGCCTGTCAGAAGTGGTCGCGGAAGATCAGACTGGGTTTGCCAAGACAACAAACAGCGAACATCAGATTCCTGCTAATAATGACCCATCCGGGGAGAGGACATCTGAGATAATCGTCTCCCTGGATACTGAAAATACCTTTGGTTGAGTAGAATGGAGGTACTTCATGGAGCTTCTTAAACGGTTTGGGTTTTGTTGCTCTGTTTCGGTCCCAACAGCGTCGCCAATACTGTGGGTATTTCTATTTATCTTAGTGAACCACAACCTTCCCTTATATCGTTCAAATGACCACACAACCAGTTAGTTAGTTCAAAAGTTGGTTTATTTACATACACAAGAGTCATCTCAACATGCAAACACAATATCTACTACGAGTTAAACTACGCTTATCAGCTACAATAACCTACACTTAACTTCAGGGTGACCGGCACTGTGCAAATGGATAAGGCCTTTATCTGGATTTCACTTGGCTGGTTCGAAGAAAGTGGCTTTGTCTCTGCTGGGCTCATCCGTCAGGTAGCGATCGTTGGTCTTGAACATGGCTGGCTGTTCCTGCTACAATTGGGTTGGCACAGGCCAGATCCAAAAGAGACAGAACACATGGCTGTGTCCTCTTTTATCCCTCTGGGATTTCGCGCTCTTTGGTGCGGTCCTTAACCTTGGACCCAATAGTTCGACAGGGCTCTGATCACTGTCTTCAATTTCGGCCAATAAAGGGGCGGGTGCCTTGGTGGCTGGGCGGGTCCTTAGCGGTCATTGACCTTGGCAGGTGTGCTTTCTGAGTAAGGGGAGTGGCGCCGATCAGTCTGTGGCTGTACCGGTTGCTTGATTGGAGTTCTATTGTCCTGGGAAAATGGGTCAATAAGATGCAAACGAGCGGGGTTTTCGATCAGGTCTGGTTACCACTGTTTTAAATACACATAGGCTGTGTATCTGTCGGAGTCCTGGGTTGGCCATAATTCCCATGGTCCTTTTGCAGGTGGCCATCCGAGATGGCTACAGTTTGGACTAGGGTTTACTGCATGGGTTTCACTCCTGCACAGCGCTCCTACGGCGCAGACGAATGCCACCAGTTCTGAATAATTTTGGCTGCACAGGGTCACGAGGCAGTGGTGCCCATTATCCCTGCTCCTGTTCGCACTGGTTACCAAACCACTGGCCATCGCCCTTAGATCTGCGGAGTGGTGGGCGGGCATTCGGAGAGAGGGCAGAGAGCAAAGAGTCTCGCTCTATGCGAACGACCAGCTCTACGTGTCAAACCCCCTAGCCAGTATGGGAAAGATAACAGGACTCCTTAGGGAGTTTGGTGCCTTCTCGGGTTACAAATTCAACCTGGGAAAGAGTGAAATCTTCCCGGTGAACTCCCGAGAGGGAGGTTTGGAGCTGGGAGAACTACCGTTTAAAGTAACCCAGACCACAACTGTACGAAGCTCCACAAATGGAACCTCTCCAGCCTGGTGGAGGAGGTGAAGAGGGACTTGCAAAGATGGGACTCACTCCCTCTTTCAACAGCGGGAAGGATATAGACGGTCAAAATGAACGTGCTGCCTAGGTTCCTCTTCGTATTCAGATCCCTCCCGATCTTCTTCCCCAAATCCTTCTTCACCAGGGTCGGCAAGTTAATCATGGAGAGGGTCAGGAGGTGGGTAAGAGAGCTGGAGGCAGTCTGGGTGCGAATAGAGGAGGCCTCCTGCACGGGGATATCTCTCCGAGCACTGGCCACTGCACTGCCCGACCCCCTCCACACACACACAACTCCAGGAACCCGGTTGTATCAGGCATGCTAAGGACATGGAACCTGTTCAGGCGCCATTTGAAGCTTGGTGAGATTTCCATAGAGGCCTCCATTTGCAACAACCATAGGTTCACACTGGCGAGGATAGATGCCACATTTGGGGCGTGGAGGGAGGACAGAGGGACACTCTCAGAGTAGAGGATATTTTTGTGGATGAAAGACTGGCGACCCTGGGGTGACTCTTGAGCGGCTCCCAACCCCTGAAAGGGAACAAGCACAGGTACCTGCGGCTGCGCAACTTTCTCAGAAAGGAGACAAAAACATTCCCCAAGAGACTCGGACACACATCCCTGGACACAATGGTAGTGCTGGACTGGGTAGGGGACGACAAATGTAGAGACATCTACGGGCGAATCATAGAAAAGGTTAGGACAAGGGGTAAACAGATCTCTTTCCCCCCCCCCCATCAGCAAAACAAATGTAATTATAAACAATGTAAAGAGTCCTAGCAGTAATTGTAAATACCTATGTAAAGTTGTGTATAATTTTTATTACTAAACGTTAAAAATCCCAATAAGAACACTTTTAAAAAGCGCATGATACACACTAATGTAAGGAAATGATGACACTGGGACTACTGTCACAGACACGGGGGCAGCTTGTGATACTTGTGTTGATGGTGTTATTATTCTGGTTATTATTATAGTTCTTGTATTCTGCAAAGTTTTGATATTAAGTGCAAAAATTCCAATAAAAATATTTTCAATTTAAAAAAAAAAAAGGTTAGATTAAAATGATCCCCAAAATCTATTCAATTATATCTGTGATTTTTTATTTTCTCTGTCTGGAAATGCTGATTAGTTGCCCTTTTTCTTGGCAGGACTCCAACAAATCTGCTGGGTGACCCAATCGCAGAGCGGGACCTGTTTACTGTGACAGTAAATATAAACTCTACAGATGTTTAAAGTAGATTGCAAATTTCCGTACGTTAAAATATTTCACAAGGCCGAAGTTAATTGTTTTCTAGACATCTGACATATTTTGAGTAACACTCCATCGTCTGGGTGACCAATTGTGTTCACTGAAAGTTGGCTGAAACCATGTATGATGGTCAATAATGAACCGTGTAGCTGTTGACACCAGATTATTCACATCTACTCACTCCATGTTTTCTTTCAGAAACTTTTGAGATTAATGATTCATCACCAAATAGTAAAAGTAAAGATAAAATTACTTGGGAACAGTTGGAGCTGTTAAATGGTATTGAACGTTCCTAACTAAAGCCCGACAGCTTTAATATAATTTGATCTGTTGCTGGAAAAAGAGACATGAAGAAGCTTCTCGTCTTGCAATACAAGGGGGAAAACAAACAATTTATAATGCGCAAGAAGGGAGCGATGATTGGTTGGCAAGTGGTCTCTGGTGGAGACGTTGCCGTGGAGAATGCACCAGTTGCTGGTAACTGACAATTAACTACCAAGCATGTCTCTTATCCAGCAATACTCCAGTTCTGTGCTACCAAGTGACTATAATTTGATTTATAAAAATGTAATGGTGAACACCTTTAGATTTGAGAAGTACATGTTGTATAACAGCCATCAGCTCCGACACTGAAAGAGAGGCACTCGTCACGCAGTGGAGGAATTAACCGACCTAAACTGGCAGCCACTTTTCTGTGTATAATCCATTGCCGAGAGCTTTGTTTAATTTTGATTTAAATAAACAGTTTGGTGACTTAAAACTGCCTGGCCTTTGCAAAACTTCAATTAAACGGGTAAAATATGCACAGCTTGGGGCCTGTATAATGGCCTATCCCTGTGAACTGGCGTGTGTTATGAGAACAGAACTCGTTGGCCTTGCTGTTTTACCAGCAAGCTGTTTAATGTTTCACCTTTTTGATCCTGTTTTATAACTATAGATAAAGTACACTTCTTGCTCAGTAGATTATCCTTCATTTTTGGGGAGAGTCAGCATACTAAAAAGAAAGTTGAGGCCTGGTCTAAAGATTCCCCTGCTGGGGACTATTTCCTAACTATAATAACTGTGTGCCATTTCAATGACCCCTCTGCCTGACACCCATTATTCCACTGGGCTCTGTTTGTCATCTTGTCTTTTTATCATTCCGTTGTCCATGTCCGATTCCCTGGCTCTGTTCTTTTAACTGGGAAGAAGCCTCTGGCCGGTTCTGTATTCTGTCTGTGGACGTTTACTTTTATACTCTAAACTTAATTTCATTGATATGATGTGGAGATGCCAGTGCTGGACTGGGGTGGGCACAATAAGAAGTCTCTCAACGGCAGGTTAACGTCCAACAGGTTTATTTGAAAGCACACACTTTCATTGAAAAGCATCTCCGTTCAAAAGTATCTCTTCCTAGAAGCTATTCCTTGCACCCTCGCTGCTGCTCCAGTTCACTGGGACACGTGTCTGTTGAATTCCAAGTTTGTACAAAGCTGGAAAGGAAACGGACTCAATGCTGTGTCCTAGACTCAACCAGAGATACACTGCTGCCCAGTCTGGCGCTGGATGAGCAATCTTATCATATTCAGCCCTTACAATCTACAAAACTGATCCCCTAAGGGTTTCATTCAGCTAAAAACCACTGGCGCAATCATTTATCGAGCACAGTAGGGGTATTGGTGCCAGAAAAATGATCATTTCATCACGGTACTCCACGGCTCCCGGAATATTCGGGTTTTTCCCCTCCCACCAAAGTGACATTGAGCCATAATTTACTGCAACGTACGTCTGCCATTAGTTAGACTTGCCTTTGCATGTTTAGGTTTTTACTTATTGTCGCGTGGCGAGTTGCTGAAACTGAGAGCTGATAACTGCGCAGTGAGGGAAACCAGGCATTTGGTACCTGAGTGAACAGGGCAGGTGGCTGTGCATCTCAGTGTTTCAGATTAAAGGATTGAGAAAGAGGCACGATGGAGAAGGAAGTGTGAACTAGTCTCAGCAAATTTGTTGTCGAATCAGATACGGAAAGAGGGAAATAAAGATTGGATTGACAGAATAAAAAAAGAGAGAACATTTCAACAATTTAATCTTTTACCTCAACTTTTTGGTATCTCCAAAAACCTGAGCGGATGAGACTCCAGACCAGTAACAGTTTATATTCAGGACCAGAGAGGTGGATTGGCATTAATTAACATTTACCATGTATGTAGCGGGGTACTGGTCTTGTAATGACATGATGACTTTCTGTGGCAAGTTTAAAGTCACACACACCTGGCAAATACAGTGACTTTCCACCAATCAGTGGTGAGGCAGACAGCAAAATGTTTTTTCAGTGAAGCTAATGGTGGAGCAGTGCCACTTGGGCGGTAACTTTTGGATTCCTTCGTATAATCATACATCTGCCTTGCCTGAATTTGCTAAAGCATAACTAACGAGCGGCATTAGCCTCATGATTATTTTGACAGCATATTATGGCTCATTAGGGCCAGCACTGGCTGAGTGACACATGAACAAATTGGAATTTTCAGCTGTTTTGGTTCACCTTCCATACTGTCACCTTGCTTGAATGGCACAGCCGGAAGGTGGTGAGCATGGCTGCCTCACAATGCCAGGGACACGGGTTCAATTCCGACTGTCTGTGTGGAGTTTGCACGTTCTCCCCATCTCTGCGTGGGTTTCCTCCAGGTGCTCCAGTTTCCCCTCTCAGTCCAAAGACGTGCAGGTTCGGTGGATTGACCAAACTAAATTGCCACTTACAGTATCCAGGGATGTTCAGGTTCGGCGAGGTTACGGGGATAGGGCGGGGGAGTGGTAGAATGTTCTTTCAGTGAGTCGGTGCAGATTCGATGGACCAAATGGTCTCCTTCTGCACGGTCAGGATTTTAAGGAACAGTTGTTTTGGAGAAACAACTTATTTAGGGTCCAAGTTAAGCAACCTCCTAAAAAACATGGACCTTTCCTATAAGAGTGTCTAGACAGGCAACGTTCCAGAACGGATGCTGGTTAGCAAGGAAACCTCCTTCTGAAATCAGAAAACCTCCTTCAATAAGATGGGTTCTCCACTAGGAATAAGCAGCACTGCCAGATCAGCAGGCCTCCCAGTTCGAGGAGCTGCTGTTCTTAACCTCCCCACTCTCAAACCACCATCCTCTACCATTATGGAGAAGGGAATTAACAATTGAGTGGCTTTCCTCATAATGGCAACCTGTCTGCTCTGTTCTGTGATCTACATTTATTTATCTAGTGTCTTCAATGTAAGAAAAATACCCAAGGAAAATCAGAGCAGGAAGGAACGTCAAACAGTAGGGGCAAGATTCTCCACTCCCGCGCCGGTTAGGAGAATCGCCTGGGCCGCCAAAATTTCCAGGGACGCCGGTCCGACGCCCTCCCGCGATTCTCCCAAGCGGCGTGAACGGCCCCGTCGAGTTCCGCAGGCCGGAGAATCGCCGGAGACACCCAAAATGGCGATTCTCCGGCACCCGCCCTATTCTCAGGCCCGGATGGACCGAGTGGCCAGGCCAAAACGGCGGGTTCCCCCCGGCGCCGTCCACACCTGGTCGCTGCCGTCGGGAACAGCGCGGGAACGCTGGGGGGGGCGGCCTGTGGGGGGGGAGGGGATCCTGCACCGGGGGGTACCTCAAATGTGGCATGGCCCACGATCGGTGCCCACCGATCGTCGGGCCGTCCTCTCTGAAGGAGGACCTCCTTCCGCGGCCCCGCAAGATCCATCCGCCATCTTCTTGCGGAGCGGACTCAGAGAGGACGGCAACCACGCATGCGCGGGTTGCGCGGGTGACGCCAGTTATGTGGCGCCGGCCGCGTCATCTATGCGGCGCCGCCTTTACGCAGCAACAAGGCCTGGCGCGTGTAGGTGACGCGGCCCCGATCCTAGCCCATTGTCGGGGCCTGAATCGGTCGGGATAGGGGCCGTTTCGCGCCGTCGTGAACCTCGACGGCGTTCAGGACGCCGTGGGCACTTCGGCGCAGGAGTGGAGAATCCCGCCCCTCTAGATGTCTGGAAAGTTAGAAGATGTCACTCTCTTGAGTGGGGCTTCTCACTGATGCCTTCTCTCGTTGAACAGCCGATCACTCTCCATTCCAGCACTGAGAATGACGTGCTGAGTAAGGTACAGGGTGTAGCGGGAGGGAGGGGCGGTGGTCTTCTGGAGGCTAGGAAGCAAACCATGCCATCGGGAGGCTAGAAAGGAAAGAAACTAAACAGTTTCGGGACTGAAGGGGTTAGAGGTGGAAAAGATGTTAAGTTCTCACAGGACTTTCAGCAAGTGCAGAACATAAACCTGATTAAATAGGAGTCAGTGGAATTTGCATAAGAGACTTCAATAAATCAGTTGTGAAATAAAATGCTTTCCTTCTGCCAGACATGTAATCTCCTTTCTGCTGTATTTACTGAAAGATATTTGGACAGGTTATCCTAGTTAAGCTGGAAATCTGGGTAACAGAGTTCTAAAGGAGTGACACAAAGACACAACACGGCTACAAGCATGGATATACTGCTAGAAAAGCTCAGGAGGCCCGAGAAGATATGTTAAACAATATTTAATTTGTTAACATAGAGCAGAAATTCAATGGTCCCAGTGGGGTTAGGCTTTTAAAGGGCGTATTTACGAGCCCCGGTTGGGCGGGCTTCCGCCCACGAGCGGGAGAGCTCGTAGTCTACGTGTCTACCCGGAGAGATCGACCAGTGCGTCCCCGTGGGTCTCGTGAGGTTTATTGTAATTACAAATCAAACGCTTGTGAAATTTCTACCGATTTAGGTCACCTGATGCACTGCTTGTTTCATAATTAACGTTTGTTTTACTTTTGTGATGACGTTTGTAAATCTCTTACGTCCATGGTTCCAGTTACAGTGTCTCGTACCCAGTCAGGTAAAGCTGTTGCTACTCCGTGCAAACCTTGTGCTTCCAAGCACAGAAGAAATCTTGTACTTGCACAGTGCCCTGTTCAATCTCCCACTGCCACACAGAACAAGGTTGTCAATTAGTGCAATAGGACATTAGCAGCTGCATGGAGACTGCCCATTTTAATACTTTTAAACACTTGAGATTTGTACATTAGTCAAATAAAGACAGCTTTTCCCAACGTGCTTTCATTCATGCTGATTTCCCTCCTCCCACCTCTGGATTGTAGCAGTGTGACATTTTTCTGGTTGGGATGACTGCGGTTTATTACGTTTTAAAGTTCTTTCTTCCCCCCCCCCCCTTCTCCACACTTATATTTTATCCAGCTGAGACTTCCGGGTGCGGCGATGACCAGCTGAGTCGCACGTTTCAGCAGCTCCCGGTGGAACGGACTTTTGGGCTCTTAATAAGAGCCCCAACGGCAATTTTAACGGCTAAAAGTACTGTGCGGTGAACCAGAAGGGAATCCCCCCTGGATACGGATGAAAAAAGGAGGGGAAGGTGGCCGGATTGCGGTGGATCCTTTAGAGCAGCGGCAAGGAAGGCAAGCAAAAACCAAGATGGCGTCGGAAGGTGGCAGTTTAATATGGGGCCCTGAACAACACGAGTTTTTGAAACGCTGCGTGGAAGAACTCAAAAAGGAAATGAAGAAGGAGCTGTTGGCCCCGATATTACAGGCGATTGAAGGGCTAAAGGAGGAGCAAAAGACCCAGGAGCGGGAGCTTCGGGTCGTGAAGGCAAAGGCTGCCGAGAATGAGGACGACATACAGGGCCTGGTGGTGAAGACGGAGATGCACGAGGCACACCATAAACGATGTGTGGAAAGGCTGGAGGCGCTGGAGAACAACGCGAGGAGGAACAACCTAAGGATTCTTGGTCTTCCTGAAGGTGCGGAGGGAGCGGACGTCGGGGTATATGTGAGCACGATGCTGCACTCGTTAATGGGAGCGGAGGCCCCGGCGGGTCCGCTGGAGGTGGAGGGAGCAGACCGAGTGATGGCGCGAGGACCGAGAGCAGGAGAAATTCCTAGAACCATAGTGGTGAGATTCCTCCGTTTTAAGGATAGAGAGATGGTCCTTAGATGGGCAAAGAAAACTCGGAGCAGTAAGTGGGAGAACGCGGTGATCCGCGTATACCAAGACTGGAGTGCGGAGGTGGCGAGAAGGAGGGCGAGCTATTATCAGGCCAAGGCGGTGCTTCACAAAAAGAAGATAAAATTCGGAATGCTGCAACCGGCAAGACTGTGGGTCACATATCAAGGGAGGCACCACTACTTTGAGACGGTGGATGAGGCGTGGACTTTTATCATGGAAGAAAAATTGGAATGAGCGGGTTATTAAAAAAAAAAAGAACGTTTGAAACAAAGTGGTGGGGCGAGTATGGGGGGCGAAGAGGGGGGTAAAAAGGGGGGAAAGAGGAGTTTTATGTTATTAATCCTGCGATGTGGTAACTTTTCTCTCTTCCACAGGAGGTGGTGGGGGGAGGAAAGGAGGTGGAGGAGATGGGGCGTTGGCCATTGGGGGCGGGGCCAAGGGGGAAGCGCGGGCTCGGTTCCCGCGCTATGATAATCATGGCGGGAATAGGGAAGCAGGAAGGAGGGGGCGTCGCACGGTGCGAGCCGAGGTCACGTGGGGGAAGCCGAGGTCGGCCAGAGTTTGCTGACTTCTGGGAGCAACATGGGGGGTGTAACTACGCTAGTGGGGGATCTAGCGGGGGGGGTGGGAGGGGGGGAATTATAGGGCTGCTGCTGCTGGGCAGAGGGGGGAGCTGGTATGGGGTGGGATGGGCGGGGGGGGCACCGTCTGGGGGGACACAGCTGCGTGGGAACCGGGTGAGGAGCTGGAAAAAGGGGATGGCTAATCGACAAGGGGGGGGGGGGTAAAAAGCCCCCCAACCCGGCTGATCACGTGGAACGTGAGAGGGCTGAACGGGCCGATAAAGAGGGCACGGGTACTCGCACACCTTAAGAAACTTAAGGCAGACGTGGTTATGTTACAGGAAACGCACTTGAAACTGATAGACCAGGTGAGACTACGCAAAGGTTGGGTGGGGCATGTGTTCCATTCGGGGCTAGATGCGAAAAACAGGGGGTGGCTATATTAGTGGGGAAGCGGGTAATGTTTGAGGCAAAGACTATAGTGGCGGATAGCGGGGGCAGATACGTGATGGTGAGTGGCAAACTACAGGGGGAGACGGTGGTTTTGGTAAACGTATATGCCCCGAACTGGGATGATGCCAATTTTATGAGGCGTATGCTAGGACGCATCCCGGACCTAGAGTTGGGAAAGTTGGTAATGGGGGGAGATTTCAATATGGTGTTGGAACCAGGGCTGGACAGGTCGAGGTCCAGGACTGGAAAGAGGCCGGCAGCAGCCAAGGTGCTTAAAGATTTTATGGAGCAGATGGGAGAAGTAGACCCGTGGAGATTTAGCAGACCTAGGAGTAAGGAGTTTTCGTTTTTCTCCTATGTCCACAAAGTCTATTCGCGAACAGACTTTTTTGTTTTGGGAAGGGCGTTGATCCCGAAGGTGAGGGGAACGGAGTATACGGCTATAGCCATTTCGGATCACGCTCCAGATTGGGTGGACTTGGAGATAGGGGAGGAAACAGAAGGGCGCCCACCCTGGAGAATGGACATGGGTCTAATGGCAGATGAGTGGGTGTGTCTCAGGGTGAGGGGGTGCATTGAAAAGTACTTGGAACTCAATGATAATGGGGAGGTCCAGGTGGGAGTGGTCTGGGAGGCGCTGAAGGCAGTGGTTAGAGGGGAGCTGATATCAATAAGGGCACATAAAGGGAAGCAGGAGAGTAAGGAACGGAGCGGTTGCTGCAAGAACTTCTGAGGGTGGACAGGCAATATGCGGAGGCACCGGAGGAGGGACTGTACAGGGAAAGGCAAAGGCTACACGTAGAATTTGACTTGCTGACAACGGGTACTGCAGAGCCACAGTGGAGGAAGGCACAGGGTGTACAGTACGAATATGGGGAGAAGGCGAGCAGGTTGCTGGCCCACCAATTGAGGAAAAGGGGAGCAGCGAGGGAAATAGGGGGAGTGAGGGATGAGGAAGGAGAGATGGATCGGGGAGCGGAGAGAGTGAATGGCGTGTTCAAGGCATTTTATAAAAAATTATACGAAGCTCAACCCCCGGATGGGAGGGAGAGAATGATGGGCTTTCTGGACCGGCTGGAATTTCCCAAGGTGGAGGAGAAGGAAAGGGTGGGACTGGGAGCACAGATTGAAATAGAGGAAGTAGTGAAAGGAATTAGGAGCATGTAGGTGGGGAAGGCTCCGGGACCGGATGGATCCCCAGTTGAATTTTACAGGAAATATGTGGACTTGCTCGCCCCGCTACTGATGAGGACCTTTAATGAGGCAAAGGAAAGGGGACAGCTGCCCCCGACTATGCCTGAGGCAACGATATCGCTTCTCCTAAAGAAGGAAAAGGACCCGCTGCAATGCTGGTCCTATAGACCTATTTCCCTCCTAAATGTAGACGCTAAGATTCTGGCCAAGGTAATGGCAATGAGGATAGAGGATTGTGTTCCGAGGGTGGTCCATGAGGACCAAACTGGGTTTGTGAAGGGGAGACAGCTGAATACGAATATACAGAGGCTGCTAGGGGTAATGATGATGCCCCCACCAGAGGGGGAAGCGGAGATATTGGTGGCGATGGATGCCGAGAAAGCATTTGATAGAGTGGAGTGGGATTATCTGTGGGAGGTGCTGAGGAGATTTGGTTTTGGAGATGAATATGTTGGATGGGTGCAGCTGTTGTATAGGGCCCCAGTGGCGAGTGTGGTCACGAATGGACGGGGATCTGCATACTTTCGGCTCCATAGAGGGACAAGGCAGGGATGCCCTCTGTCCCCATTATTGTTTGCACTGGCGATTGAGCCCCTGGCAATAGCATTGAGGGGTTCCAAGAAGTGGAGGGGAGTACTTAGAGGAGGAGAAGAACACCGGGTATCTCTGTATGCGGATGATTTGTTGTTATATGTAGCGGACCCGGCGGAGGGGATGCCAGAGATAATGCGGACACTTCGGGAGTTTGGAGAATTCTCAGGATATAAACTGAACATGGGGAAAAGTGAGTTGTTTGTGGTGCATCCAAGGGAGCAGAGCAGAGAAATAGAGGACTTTCCGCTGAGGAAGGTAACAAGGGACTTTCGTTACTTGGGGATCCAGATAGCCAAGAATTGGGGTACATTGCATAGGTTAAATTTAACGCGATTGGTGGAACAAATGGAGGAGGACTTCAAGAGATGGGACATGGTATCCCTGTCACTGGCAGGGAGGGTGCAGGCGGTTAAAATGGTAGTCCTCCTGAGATTTCTCTTTGTGTTTCAGTGCCTCCCGCAGGTGATCACGAAGGCTTTTTTCAAAAGGATCGAAAAGAGTATCATGAGTTTTGTGTGGGCCGGGAAGACCCCGAGAGTGAGGAAGGGATTCTTACAACGTAGTAGGGATAGGGGGGGCTGGCACTGCCGAGCCTTAGTGAGTACTACTGGGCCGCCAATATCTCAATGGTGAGTAAGTGGATGGGAGAAGAGGAGGGAGCGGCGTGGAAGAGATTGGAGAGGGCGTCCTGTAGGGGGACTAGCCTACAAGCTATGGTGACGGCCCCATTGCCGTTCTCACCGAAGAAATACACCACAAGCCCGGTGGTGGTGGTGACTTTGAAAATTTGGGGACAGTGGAGACGGCATAGGGGAAAGACGGGAGCCTTGGTGTGGTCCCCGATAAGAAATAACCATAGGTTTGTCCCGGGGAGAATGGATGGGGGATTTGGAATATGGCAAAGAGCAGGAGTAACGCAACTGAAAGATCTGTTTGTGGATGGGAAATTCGCAAGTCTGGGAGCGCTGACCGAGAAATCTGGGTTGCCCCAAGGGAATGCATTCCGGTATATGCAACTGAGGGCTTTTGCGAGGCAACAGGTGAGGGAATTCCCGCAGCTCCCGACGCATGAGGTGCAGGACAGAGTGATCTCAAAGACATGGGTGGGGGACGGTAAGGTGTCAGATATATATAGGGAAATGAGGGGGAGATTATGGTAGATGAGCTGAAAGGGAAATGGGAAGAAGAGCTGTGGGAGGAGATTGAGGAGGGGCTGTGGGCGGATGCACTAAGTAGGGTAAACTCATCGTCCTCGTGTGCCAGGCTAAGCCTGATTCAATTTAAGGTGTTACACAGGACGCATATGACTGGAGCACGGCTCAGTAAATTTTTGGGGGTAGAGGATAGGTGTGCGAGATGCTCGAGAAGCCCAGCGAATCACACCCACATGTTCTGGTCATGTCCGGCACTACAGGGGTTCTGGGTGGGGGTGACAAAGGTGCTTTCGAAAGTAGTGGGGGTCCAGGTCGAACCAAGCTGTGGGTTGGCTATATTTGGGGTTGCACAAGAGCCGGGAGTACAGGAGGCGAGAGAGGCCGATGTTTTGGCCTTTGCGTCCCTAGTAGCCCGGCGCAGGATACTGTTGATGTGGAAGGAAGCCAAGCCCCCGGGGGTGGAGACCTGGATAAATGACATGGCAGGGTTTATAAAGCTGGAACGGATTAAGTTCATCCTAAGGGGATCGGCTCAAGGGTTCACCAGGCGGTGGCAACCGTTCGTCGAATACCTCACAGAAAGATAGAGGGAATGGAAAAGAAGAAGGTAGCAGCAGCAGCCCAGGGGGGGGCGGGGAGGGGGAGGTGAGGAACCAGAAGGACTCTCAGGGTTGTTAATATATATGTATAATATGTATAGGTCGTTGCTATAAATAATTGTATATTGGACTGTTAAATCATATTTTTGGAGAGTGTTTATCTGAGACAAGGCAGTTGCCATTTAGTTTTAGTTTTCATTTTTGTTATATATTATTTATTCTTTGTTTATAAAACAGGTCATTGTTATTTATACTGTTATATTATTGTGTAAAGGATACACAATGTACTGTGATGGTTGACCAAAAATTTTCAATAAAATATTTTTTTTTTAAATTTTTTTATCCAGCTACTACTTTAACTACATCCTCCTATAGATACAAAATGAAGTTATTTGTTTGCTCTCCTGTGTTGGATTCTAATGATCAAATTCTTTTATAGCTTTTCCACCCCTTTCTCTAGCCTCCTCCAATCCTACAACTCTCCCAAGAGTTGCTGCGTTGTAGCTAGCTTGTTGATAATTTCTTGAATTGCCTCTATTACATATCTTTTTTTTTAAACTACTACATGTCCAAGGAAATGTATGTTGCTATTCTTGGGAGAGAGGGGTCAAAGAAGGTGAAAAGTCACTGATCAGTGATCTGGGATTGAAATTATGCTGTTGTGGACAGTGTGTTTCAGGTAAGCTCCACCTCTGGGGAAGATTTTTAAGGAGTTTTACTTTGCATGTGACATACCTGGGCATACTGAGGGTCTGAAATGAAAGGTGTTCAATTTTCCAAACATTTGACATCACTCCACGAAGACAGAAATCTGTCCCAAAGGAAGATATTGACCCAGCCTGAGTTGTTAAGGAGCTGTTGAGCATGGTTAGGGGAGAATTAAATGAAGGCTATGTTGTTGCAATCGGTAAATGCATTCAGCATCCGCAGTTGATCCATTCAGACCAGGAAAGTTAGCAGGTCAGTACCCAGGTGTTTATCTTCTCAAATGGGGATAATCCAGAGGGTGCACAAATTTTACAGTCATTGGATAGTAATCAGCCAGAATGCAAAATGGAACCAGTGATCAGGAAGAATCTGGGATTTTAGGGAGTGTTTTTAAAAAATTAGCAATAAAATAGGTAAAATTATATGAGTAAGTAAGTTACAGGATCAAATGGAGTTTAGACAATGGAGGGAATGTACAGTTTAAATTGTTTCAAATTTTGCTGTCGCATTGTTTTATTGAAATTATTAGTAAAATAAGCACAAAGTATTCTTGATCGAGTGGATTTATTGCTGTAATACTAATGTTTATTTCATTGTTACAGTATTTTTATTAATTTAACATCAGTGTTTATTTCAGTGTTAATATATTCCAATATTTGGAATTATTTCATTGTTTGCAGTTCACACACTGTGGCAAACAGAGCTGGTTATAGCCCTGAGAGGCAGGCATTTCTGTGAACCTGGCAACAAACTAACAGGGAGGCTGTAAGAAATGGTGATGAGCTTTGAGTGCTGGAGCGGTTAGCTCAGTGGCTGGATCATGATACGGAGCAACACCAACAGCCCGGGTTCAATTTTCATACCGACTGAGGTTATTCATAAAGGCCCTACCTTCTTAACCTTGCCCCTCGCGTAAGGTGTGGTAACCCTCTGGTCAAATTGCCACCAGTCAGCTCTCTCTATCGAAAGGGGAGAGCAGCCGATGGTCCCTCTCGGACTGTGGCAACATTTATTTAACATGAGGTGGAGGGGAGTGTTTACGGAACACTATTCACCTGTATTTCCCGTCTGTGTTTTTTGTATGCCAACTGTGGTTAAACTGGTCGCATTCTTGCTTTTGAGTCACACGGTGGTTGATTCAAGACCAGAGATTGGAGCACACACTGCACTGACGTGTCAGTCTGGGTTAATGAAGGAATGCAGTGTTTTGAGATGTCGCCTGCATGTTGAATGAAGCACTCCACTGAAGCTTTGTCCGCTAATTAAAGTGGGCGTCAAGAGTCTTTGGCTGGAACTTCCTGTATGTTTCATGGATCCAGGATGCAAATAAAGGTGAAAAATAGATACACAACCAAAATAATTTTGTGCGCTTTGGGCGCATTTTCATTAGGCCCAAATTGCCGCCATCTTCACTCCAACGCATGTCTGCCCATAATAATGGAGCTGCCCCAAATTACAGCGCCAAATCTGAAAGTTTCCTGCAAATCGCCCAAGGCTTTATTTAAATTATGACCAGATTTCCAAGCATGCAGGCGCCTCTAATCACCTGAGGTCGGTACAAATTAGTTTCTACAGGAATCACCAAAACCATTCACTTCCTGTGCACATGGCTCTTATGTCTTTACCTTGCTCAATAATATACTGCAGGGGGAAGAGAAGCAGAGTCAGGAGACTTGGAGACTGAAATACCACAGACCTAAGTGCCTGGCCTACAAAATATATAAACATTGACACTTCAGGAAGATGTTTGCTGTATTTTGCAAGGAGGTCATCCACCATCTCAATAATTTGCTTGGTAACTAGACCTGTGTTTGACAGGTAAGAGTCCTGTTTCCATAGGACTGGGAAACTTAGAAGATTTGGAATATCCAGGTTAGAGCAATGGCAGCGATCATCGAGCTTCTAGAGAATTGCTGTCATCCCCAGAGTGCTCAGGCAGCTCAATAGACTGTGTCATTCAGGGGGCTCATCTTCAGAAGCCATAAAGCTACGCGAACAGAAAGAGTTGCCACTTCCTTCACATCCAGGTGGTCTACGACACCTGGTTGCTTATCCTGCAAGTGAACACACAGCTCATCTTTGTACGCTGCTGGACATTGCATTTATAGTAAAGCCGCCATAGTCCCAGATGAAGATTGGCTGCTGCCCCCTTTGAGGGGGAGAGCTGACTGGTGGTGATTTAACCTGAGGATCACCACACCTCAGATGAGCGGCAAGGTACGGTAATTGAACCCGGGCTGCTGGGCTTGCTCTGCATCACAAGCGAGCTGTCCAGCCAACTGAGCGAAACAGATTGAAGGTGAGGAAAGAGGTGATCAGGAGCGGCATTGGGGTGCTGAATATCCACGTGAGCTGGTTTAACAGTCCTGGGATGTCTTGCAACACTCCCCAGAGAGGAGAGACAAGGTTATGGAGTAAGGGGTTAACATCAGATGCGCACATGATGCTGAAACAATAATGATGTCATCACATGACTAAGAAGCAAGAGCGACCTGGAAAGAGGAGAAACTCCAACCTCGCGTTGAAAAGGTGTGAATACTTGCTGTAAATAAAGAGAAATGGCTTTGACAAACTGCAGACTTGAGCAGCATTATTTGGAAGAATAGACTATTCACAAAATCCCCGTCTAGACCTCGGCTCCACAACAAAATGGGGAAAATGGCAGACATGTTGGCGACTAGGGGCTTTTCACAGTAACTTCATACTTGTGACAATAAAAGATTATTATGTTGAACAATAACTGCCTCAGTGTTTACAGTCGAAAAGGAGGATAACTTGCCGGAAGTCCCAAAAAAATTAATAGTGATAGAAGACGGGGATTTAATACAATTAAGTACAGCAACACTAACTAGGAAATTAATGGAACTAAAGAGTGACAAATGCCGAGGACCAGACGGTTACTATCTGAGGGTGTTAAAGGATGTATGGGAGCATTGTAGATGCCCTAACTTTAATCTTCCAGAGTTCCCTGCATTCAGGACTGGTCCTTCTGGATGGGGAAAATTGAACATGCCACATTGGTGAAAGGGGGAAACCAGGCAATTTCAGACCAGTTATCCTAACATCTTGTGGTGGGGAAATTGCTGGAGTCTATAATCAGGGATGGGGTAACTGAACACCTTGAAAAATTTCAATCCATCAGGGAGAGCCAACATGGATTTCTGAAAGGAAGGTCATGCCTGACTAACCTTATTGAATTTTTTGAGGGGTAGTGGACAGGGGAATGTCTGTGGGTGTCATAATAATCTTTATTCGTGCCACAAGTAGGCTTACATTAACACTGCAATGAAGTTACTGTGAAAAGCCCCTAGTCACCACACTCAGGCGCCTGTTCGGGTACACTGAGGGAGAATTCGGAATGTCCAATTCACCTAACAAGCACGCCTTTCGGGACTTGTGGGAGGAAACCGGAGCACCCGGAGGAAACCTATGCAGACATGGGGAGAATGTGCAGACTCCGCACAGACAGTAACCAAAGTCTAGAATCAAACCCGGGTCCCTGGCGCTGTAAAGCAACAGTGCTAACCACTGTGCTGTCACCATAATTTATATGGAGCTCCAGAAGGCATTAAATAAAGTCCCACATAAGTGACTGTTAACTAAAGGTGGGAGCGCAGAAGGTTGTGGGCAAATTATTGACATGGTTTCTTTTTAAAAGAGTACACAATTATTTTTTTTTCCAATTAAGGGGCAATTTAGCGTGGCCAATCCACCTACCTTGCACATCTTTTGGGTTGTGGGGGTGAAACCCACGCAGACATGGGGAGAATGTGCAAACTCCACACGGACAGTGACCCAGGGACGGGATTCGAACCCGGATCCTCAGCGCCGCAGTCCCAGTGCTAACCACTACACCACATGCCACCTTTAAATTATTGACATGGTTAGGAAATTGGTTGAGTGGCAGGTGACAAAAGAGTGGGATAATGGATAATTACTCTAATTGGCAGGAGGTGAGTAGTGGTGTACCACAGGGATCTGTGTTGGCACCCCAATTATTCACACAATTTATTAATCACTTTGATGATGACATAGAAAGTCAGATATCCAAATTTGCGGATGATACAAAGTAAGGTGGCATTGTCATAGTAGTAAGCTCCAAGTGTTAGCCTAGATGTTAGCATGAAATTGCAAAGAGATGGACAGACTAGGTGAATGGGCAAAATTGTTGACAGATGGAATTTAATGTGAGCAAGAGTGAGGTTAGCCATTTTGGACGAAAAAAAAAAGGATAGTGCTGAGTACTTTCCAAATGGAAAGAGGTTAAGTGCTGTAGATATCTAAAGAGAATGGAGGTTCAGGTGCATAGGTCCTTAAAATACTAGGAACAAGTGCAGAAAAATAAACAAAAAAGCTAATGGAATGTTAGCCTTTATATCTAGAGGTTTGAAATATAAAGACACAGGCGCTATGCAGCTAAACAAGACTCTGTTTAGACCCTACTTGGAGTACTGTGAGCAGTTCTGTGCGGCTCACCTCAGGAAGGATATTTTGGCCTTGGAAAGAGTGCAACATAGGTTTACAAAAATGATACCTGGATTACAGGTGTTGAGTTACGAGGAGAGGTTACTCAAAAACCTGCTTTTGCTGGAATTTAGAAGCCTAAGAGGTGATCTGATTGAAATATTCAAGATATTAACAGGGAAAGACAGGGTAGATAAAGATAAACTATTTCCACTGGTTGGAGATTCTAAAACTAGGGGGGCATTGTCTAAAAGGAATTAGACCATTCAGCAGAGATGTTAGGAAGAGCTTCTTCACTCAAAGCATTTCTTGCTTTGTAGAGGTTTGGAACTTGCTCCCACGAAATGCAGTTGAAGCTAGATCAATTGTTAATTTTAAATCTGAGACAGATCGATTTTTGTTGAGCAAAAATATTAAGTGATATGGACCAAAGGCAGGGAGATGGAGTGAGATCATAGATCAGACATGATCGCATTGAATGGCGGGACAGGATTGAAGGGCTGAATGCCTACTCCTGCTCCTATGTCGCTAAGAAATGTGGTGGCAGCCAGTAAGAGACCCAGCAAACCTTCAATGGAAGACACAGGGCTGGCAAGAAAAGAGCTCATCGAAGGAGGACAAAAGGAAAAATATATATAAGACTCACCAGGACTTCAAAACTGAGGCACAGAGCCAGAAACCAGACATCAGTCAGCAAAGACCCGATGCAGTAAGCAGCAGCACAGAAGCAGGAATAAATTGGGAGGGCTCTGGAGAAGCATGGTTCTGAGAGTGGTCTTGAGGATTTCATTTTCGAATGCAGAAGGCTCGCAACAGGTCATGAACTGGGACAGTTGGAGAAAAAGGCTGTCGCACAATCAATCACTCATGAGACGAGATGAGATGGAGTCAATCGATGGCTTTATTACACAGACCTGTTCCCCAGCAGCAGTTACAGAATGCGGCTGCTGGGAGAACCCGGGCTCTTATACTCCGCCTTATTGGGTGGAGCCAGTAGGTGCCGATCCAATCGGGACCCAGCGTCTATCCACCAATAGCCTCTCGGCATCACAGGGTACCGTAATACCCCTAATGCATACCACCACATTCATCCCTTGTTAAAAAAGAACTGGGCGGGGGTAGTGGGCCGTATGGTGGTAGGGATTTACAGAGTCGGTACCTGGGATGCCACTAACACAGCGGCTATGCTCCGATATCAAACTACCAGTATTGTTTACAATGCCGCTTTTACTGGGCAACTGAATTATTTAGAAGCATTTCTTGCTTTGTTATAAAGATTCGATGAGTCGAATGGGTGCCCTGGTCGTCCTCGCCGATCGTCTCAGCCCCGGTGGTGATGCAGGCGCTGGCTCGGGCACCGTTGTCTCTGGGAGCATAGTGATGTCTCTTCCTGCTTCACTACCCCTAGGTGGGACCGGGGGAAGGACCGATCCACCCGGGAAGGGGGCGGCTGTGGGGTGCGCCGGTGGGAGGGAGGGGGTGATTGGTGTTGGGGGGGGGGTGGAGCTCCGGCGGGCGCCAGGTCCCGCAGGGAGACCATGAGGGTATGCCACGTAGGCGTATTGAGGGTTCGCATGGAGGAGATGAACCCTCTCGACCAACGGGTCCGATTTGTGCGCCCGCACATATTTTCGGAGCAGGATGGGTCCCGGGGCTGCCAGCCAGGTCGGGAGTGACGTCCCGGAGGAGGACTTCCTAGGGAAGACAAGGAGGCGTTCGTGAGGTGTTTGACTTGTCGTGGTACAAAGCAGCGACCGGATGGAGTGGAGGGCGTCCGGGAGGACTTCCTGCCAGCGGGAAACTGGGAGACTTCTGGACCGTAGTGGGGGACCCACTGGGCGTAATAAGAGAAAAAGCCCAGGCAGCGTTTCAGGGCCTTGTAAGAGTGAGGGAGGGGGAACTCCATGAGGGGGCACATGCGTGCAGGATCGGGGCCTATAACTCCATTTCGCACTACGTAGCCGAGGATGGCTAGATGGTCGGTGCTAAACACGCATTTTTCCCTGTTGTCTGTGAGATTCAGGGCGTTTGCGGTCTGGAGGAATTTACGGAGGTTGGCGTCGTGGCCGCAGATGGTGACGTTATCGAGGTACGGAAACGTGGCCCGCAAACTGTACCGGTCAACCATTCGGTCCATCTCCCATTGGAAGACCGAGACTCCATTAGTGACGCCGAATGGAACCCTTAAGAAGCGATAGAGCTGCCCATCTGCTTCAAAGGCAGTGTATTTGCGGTCGCTCGGGCAAATGGGGAGCTGGTGATAGGCGGACTTAAGGTCCACCGTGGAAAAGACCTTGTACTGTGCAATCCGGTTGACCAGGTCGGATATGCGGGGGGAGGGTACGCATCCAGCTGCGTGTACCTATTGATGGTTTGACTATAGTCTATGACCATCCTCTGCTTCTCCCCGGACTTTACAACTACCACCTGGGCTCTCCAGGGACTATTGCTGGCATGGATTATGCCTTCCCTCAGCAGCCGCTGGACTTCTGACCGACTAAAGGTTCGGTCCTGGGCGCTGTACCGTCTGCTCCTAGTGGCGACTGGTTTGCAATCCAGGGTGAGGTTCGCAAACAGGGAAGGCGGGTCGACCTTGAGGGTCGCGAGGCCGCAGATAGTGAGTGGGGGTATAGGGCCGCCGAATTGAAATGTTAAACTCTGGAGGTTGCACTGAAAATCCAATCCCAGGAGTGTGGCAGCGCAGAGGTGGGGGAGGACGTAAAGCCGGTAGTTCTTGAACTCCCTCCCCTGCACCGTGAGGTTCGTGATGCAGAACCCTTTGATCTCTACGGAATGGGATCCTGCTGCCAGGAAAATCTTTTGATTACTCGGGTGGATCGAAAGAGAACAGCGTCTTACCGTATCGGGGTGTATAAAACTCTCCGTGCTCCCAGAGTCGATCAGGCAGGGCGTCTTGTACCCGTTTATGAGTACCGTCGTTGTTGCCGTTTGGAGCATTCGGGGCCGCGACTGGTCCTGGGTCACCGAAGCCAATCGCTGTTGCTGCATCGGGGCGTTTTCCTCAGGCCCCATGGAGCCGTCCATTCCGGGGTCCTTAGCCGTCAGCCAAGATGGCGGCGTCCACGTGTCGCACACGGTCGGGGGTGGACAAGATGGCGCCGCCCATTGATCGCACGTGGCCGGAGGAGCACAAAATGGCGGCGCCCATCCCTTCCGCAGGGAGTCCAGGACCCAAGATGGCGGTTCCCGTTGGCCGCCCATAGATCGTTGGGGGAGTTTGGGTTTGGGGTCCTGGTTCTCCCCCGGAGATTGCGGCGACCCCCGGGCCTGGCACACCACTGCAAAGTGCCCCTTTTTGCCGCACCCTTTGTAGAGGGCTGAGCGGGCCGGGGGGTGTTTTGTTTGCCCGCAAAAGTAGCAGCGGGGCCCCCCCGGGTAGTCTGGTGCTCTGGCAGCACAGGCCTGCGGGGGGGTGGGGTGTGCCGGGGGGTCGGTCGCGGCGGTGGTCCACGGTGCCCAAGGAGCTGCCATGCGGTCGGGGGCGTAGGCACGGACGTTCTGTGATGCCACATCGAGCGAGGCAGCGAGGGCCCGTGCCTCCTTGAGGCCTAGTGGGTCTCTTTCCAGCAATCGCTGGCGAATTTGGGACGAGAGCATACCTGCCAGGAAAGCATCCCGAATTAGTAGCTCCGTATGTTCATTAGCCGAAACCGGCGGGCAGTTGCAGTTTCTCCCCAGTATTAACAGCGCACTGTAGAATTCGTCCAACGATTCCCCGGGGACTTGCCGTCTCGTCGCGAGCTGGTGGCGTGCGTAGACCTGGTTGACGGGCCGAACGTAGATTCCTCTCAACATGGCGAGCGCTGCCTGGAAATCGCCCGCGTCCTCTATGAGAGTGTAGATTCCCGGGCTCACTCTGGAATGCAGGACCTACATTTTCTGGTCTTCTGTAGGTACGCAGGTGGCCGTTCGGAGGTATCCTTCAAAACACGCTAACTAGTGTTTAAAAGTGGCCGCTGAGTTTGCCGCGTGGGGGCTGATTCGCAGACACTCCGGAGTGATTCAGAGCTCCAGGTCCTTTAAAGTTTGCGTAATAAATTGTAGCACAATCAATCACTCACGAGACGAGATGAGATGGAGTCAATCGATGGTTTTATTACGCAGACTTGTTCCCCAGCAGCACAGTTCAGAATGCGGCTGCTGGGAAAACCCAGGCTCTTATACTCCGCCTTACTGGGTGGAGCCAGTAGGCGGCTGATCCAATCGGGACCCGGCGTCTATCCACCAATAGCCTCTCGGCATCACAGGGTACCGTAATACCCTTAATGCATACCACCACAAAGGCTTACAAAGTACAGAACTGCTTCAAGATTATACAAAAAGGCTCAAACAGATTACATTGCAACCGTTATCTATCAAATGACAAGGTCCCGCTGGAGCAAATTTAAAAGTCAAAGGCCCTCTGGAATAGACTGAGAAACCTTCAAACCTTCCTGTGTCGTTCAAAATCAAGAGGGTTATCTGCTAAGCAGAAAGGCATGCCTAAAACTGAAATTCATCTATAAAGTGGATGAAGTTGTTGATGGGAACCACAGCAGTACATTTCAAAGTGAATTTTCAAAATTGTTTACGGGCTAAGGGAAGTTAAAGATTAAATACCATATCACCCTATCAGCTAATGCTAAGCCAATTTGCGTTTTTACCTCGAGGTAAGTCACTCTTCGACAAAGTCAAGGATGAAATTGAAAAGGTGCAACAGCAAGAGGGTATCTCACCAGTCACCATGCCAACAAAATGGCGTTCAGCAATGGTTACCATCCCAAAGTCAAACAACTCAGTAAGAGTCTGCGGGAATTTAACTCAACTAAACAAATTAGTGGAAAATAAGATTCACCAGATGGCTTCTGTAGATGACAGCCTTGCCAAACCAGCTACAAGTATTTTATTTACCAAACCAGAATCGAACAGCATATTTTGACAATTGCTTCGGGACAAAGATTCCAGATCGCTGACCAGTTTTCCAACACCATTCGCTCATTATTGTTTCAATAGATTAATTATTCAGAATTACATCCACTCCTGAAATTGAGAACAATATCTCAAACCCTGGAAGGCATGGAAGAAGTAGATTGCCGTATGGACAACATACTTGTACATGGACCCATGAAAGGAAGAACATGATCGTTGAGTTAGATCAGTCCTGAGAGTTTCACAGGATTGCAACATTGAATGAAAAATGTGAATTCACCAAACCGATGATTAAATTTCTAGGTCGCATTGCACAAGCCTCTGGAATAACAGTTGAACCACAAAAAACAAAGGGAATCAGAGTTCCCGCAATCCAGGAACATTACCGAGCTTCAGATGTTCCTCGGGATGATAAACCCTGTAAGCATGTTCCAACCAAATTTAGCAGAGGCAAATGAACCTTTCAGACAGTGTTGAGACAGGGTCAACACCGTGCTGGAATGTGGACCAACAAAAAGATTTCACAGGATCAAAATCTTTTCATTTTCTCTGACATTTGAGCACATTATGACACAGAGCTACTGGCCATAGTAGCAGTAGATGCACAGTTACAGGTCTTTGAGTACAGAGAGACCCTGTAAATATAGACTCGTTTACTATGCCCCAACGTCACTCGAAAACAAGATGTCCTGCAATTGAGAAGGAAGAATTGGCAGAAATGTGGGTGTACAAAAAGTTATTGGACTATGTCATGGGGTCGCATTTCAAAATTGAAACAGATCATAAACTGCTAGTCACTCTTCTGAACATGAAAGAGATTGTGAAGATGCTGCCTAGAATCCAATGGTTCAGATTAAGATTAATGAGATATGACTCCATAACAGAGTACGTTCAAGGGAAGTACCAGATACAGTATTGAGGTTCCAGTTGAATGAACTAATCTAGAGGATTTGCATTTCATTGAGGAGGTGGAGGTATATATTTAAGTGTCCCTATAAGAAAATACTATCTGGAAGGATGGCCAGACTGTACTAACAATTCAATACTACGGCAATACTTTGAACAGAGACAGCATCTCACAATCATTGAAGATTTCCTAGTCTTTACTGCAATAATAGTCATCATGAGAACAAGTCAGCTTGACACTCTTTAAAAACTTCACCATGTTCGCCTAGGGATGGCAAAATGTTGAGCAAGAACCCAGCAATCAGTCAAGCGGCCAGCCATTCTTCATTCTATAGAGGAAGAGAGTTTTAATTGTCTTACGTGTACAGTAAACAGCCAAGAGGAAGAACCACCATCATCGTCTACCTTTCCATCAAGGTTGTGGGAGTGGCTGAGAATGGATTGATTTTGTTTTGAAGGCAAAATATTCCTTACTGTCACTGATTACTACTCCAGGCAGACTGAAGTGAACAGATTGCACAGCATCACAGCGGAAACAGTCAGACAATCACTGAAGCGAACAAAGGCGACACATGGCATTCCAGACATTGTGATGTCAGAAAATGGTCCGCAATTTGGTAATGATGTTTTCCAAAAATCTTTTGAAGGCATACAGATTCATTCATCTAACCAGCTCACCTTGTAATCGTCAAGCAAATGGAGAAGCTCAGAGAAGTGTTAGGACTATCAAAGTTGATGAAGAATTTAGTTTTTCCGAGTTACCAAACCCCTTTGCTTAAAAAGTGGTTTCTCACCATCTGAATAGTTAATGGGAAGGCGATTGCAACAGAAACTAAAACCTAAATAAACATTGTTTTAAGTTAAAAGTACTGTAGATCTCTGTTTGCACCACACCTGCAGAGTAAGGCCATGTGCTCCCCATACCACAATCTATTAAAAGTTGTGGGTCAGGTGAACTCCATGATAGACTTTGGGGTTCTCTAAACCCTGGCCCATAACACTCCGCACCGGCTTACGTACACTTGAAATGGAAAATGGAAAGCGCCTGTCTCAGCTGCCGTAAAGCAGGTGAGTTTAAAGATCCTGTTTAGAGAGGTCAGTTTCAAAGATAAGTGAATGGGATTTTGGAGTGGGGTGGGCTGTCGTTTGGGTCAGGGGTGAGAGCGGGTGGGACGGGCCCGGTCAGGTTGGCGGGGGGGGGGGGGGGGGGGACACACCGTGGGGTGCTTAGTTGAGATGGGATTGTCCAGTGCGGAGCTTGGCCTGGGTGTTTAAAATAGTTACTCTGAAGTGAAAAGTCCTTTACTTCTTTCTAACTCCTGTCAAATTGGTAGAGCCATCCGAAATGAGCGATTTAAATCATGTTGATGGTTTCCAGCCCAGCGCCATTGTCCAGGGGACGTTGGCGCTTCTGGACAACTTCCCAGAGGGATTCCCCAGTGATCTTATGTGACATCGTAGTGTCTGACAATGGACCACAACGTGCTAACGAGCCATTCCACAATTTCGCAAACGGGTATTGCTTCATTCGTGTAACCGGTTCACCTCACTATCTGGAAGTGAGTGGAGAAGCTGAGAGAATCAAAGATTTATTGAAGAGAAACAAAGCCATTAATCTAGCTCATCTGAGTCATTGATCCTCAGGGCCACAGGATGGTTTATCACCATCCCAGTTACTCATGGGATAGTGATTGAGAACATACCTCTGACACAAAGACTCAAACTCAATATCGCCAGGAATGACCACGGGATGGTAAAACAGTGCAAGGAAGAACAGCAAAATAACAGGCTCGGAATTTTAATCACAGGCACGTGCGTTACCAGTGCTGAAGCCCGTGGAGAGAGTGTGGATCGGAGACCAAAAGAGTTCTTTGAGGAGGTAACACGAAAGTAAGACAAAGGAGAACCAGTGGACGTGATTTATTTAGATTTCCAGAAGGCCTTTGACAAGGTGCCGCATAGGAGACTGTTAAGAGCCCATGGTGTTAAAGGTAAGTTCCTGGCATGGATAGAGGATTAGCTGACTGGCAGAAGGCAGATTGGGGATAAAGGGGTCTTTTTCAGGATGGCAGCCGGTGACTAGTGGTGTGCCTCAGGGGTCTGTGCTGGGACCACAACTTTTCACAATATACATTAATGATCTGGAAGAAGGTACTGAAGGCACTGTTGCTAAGTTTGCAGATGATACAAAGATCTGTAGAGGGACAGGTAGTATTGAGGAAGCAAGGGGGCTGCAGAAGGATTTGGACAAGCTAGGAGAGTGGGCAGTGAAGTGGCAAACGAAATACAATGTGGAAAAGTGTGAGGTTATGCACTTTGGAAGGAGGAATTTAGGCATAGACTATTTTCTAAATGGGGAAATGCTTAGGAAATCAGAAGCACAAAGGGACTTGGGAGTCCTTGTTCATGATTCTCTTAAGATAAACATGCAGGTTCAGTCGGCAGTTAAGAAGGTAAATGCAATGTTAGCATTCATGTCAAGAAGGCTGGAATACAAGACCAGGGATGTACTTCTGAGGCTGTATAATGCTCTGGTAAGACCCCCTTTGGAGTATTGTGAGCAGTTTTGGGTCCTGTATCGAGGAAGGATGTGCTGGCCTTGGAAAGGGTCCAGAGGAGGTTCACAAGAATGATTCCTGGAATGAAGAACTTTTTGTATGAGGAACGGCTGAGGACTCTGGGTCTGTACTCGTCGGAGTTTAGAAGGATGAGGGGGGATCTTATTGAAACTTACAAGATACTGCAAGGCCTGGATAGAGTGGACGTGGAGAGGATGTTTCCACTCGTAGGAAAAACTAGAAGCAGAGGACACCATCTCAGACTAAAGGGACGATCCTTTAAAACAGAGATGAGGAGGTATTTCTTCAGCCAGAGGGTGATGAATCTGTGGAACTCTTTGCCGCAGAAGGCTGTGGAGGCCAAATCACTGAGTGTCTTTAAGACAGAGATAGATAGGTTCTTGATTAATAAGGGGATCAGGGGTTATGGGGAGAAGGCAGGAGAATGGGGATGAGAATTTGCAGGTAATTAAGTCTTTACAGATCCAGAGAGAGGGTTAATCCCAGGTTAAAGTGGTGTGAATTGTCTCAAAATTATCTTAACCTGAGAAAATGCCCCTCACTATAGCAGAAAGATTAATTCTCCCTGCAACATTAGACTGTCCTAGATGAGAGGTCAGCAGAACAACTGAAATGCATCCCTCTTAGTGATAACACAGTTGCTTGCCGAATTTGTGATATTGCTGATAATTTGCAAATCCAGCTTATTTCTTGTTTAAAGTTGGCACAGGGGTTCTAAATACAACTGGATAAAAGTATAAACATTTCAGATCGTGCAACCTTGCTAGTTTACGTTAGGTATGCTTGGCACAGTGAATTTGCTGAGGGTTTGCTTTGCTGCCTGCCATTACCAACCAACACGACTAGCGCACAAGATTTTTGAAGCATTGAATAATTACGTGGTTGGAAAGTGTGGGCTTGACTGGGTTCATTGCAGAGGAATCACAAAACGATGGGACAGCCAATATGACTGGGAGAAAAAACAGTGGACTTATTAAAATAATTAAGGAGGCTGGTCAGGACATTATTTGGAATCATTACTATATTGACCAAGAAGCATTGGAATTCCATCCAATTGAAGTGGTGTTGAAAGGAATTGTTGAAGTTGTGAATTTCCACGCAACACATTCAGTACCATGCTTTTTGAGACTTTGTGTTCTGATATGGGGGCCAAACAGACACATTTATTGTTCCACACAGTTGACTGTCAAGGGGTCAGGTGCTTGTCAGAGTTTATGAACTGAGGTATGGAATCCACACTTTCCTCCTTGAGAAATCGTCCCCTCTGGCTGATTCGTTTGGTGATGAAACTTGGATGCTAACTATGTCTTACCTTGCAGACATCTTTTCAATTCTAAACAAACTGAACCTCAATGCAAAGGCAGGATGATCATAGAATTTACAGTGCAGAAGAAGGCCATTCGGCCCATCGAGTCTGCACCGGCTCTTGGAAAGAGCACCCTACCCAAGATCAACACCTCCACCCTATCCCCATAACCCAGTAACCCCACCCAACATGAAGGGCAATTTTGGACACTTAGGGCAATTTATCATGGCCAATCCACCTAACCTGCACATCTTTGGACTGCGGGAGGAAACCGGAGCACCCGGAGGAAACCCACGCACACACGGGGAGGATGTGCAGACTCCGCACAGACAGTGACCCAAGCCAGAATCGAACCTGGGACCCTGGAGCTGTGAAGCAATTGTGCTATCCACAATGCTACCGTGCTGCTTTCAGCACAATGAAAAAATAGTCATTGAAAGTCTGGTAAGTGTGAGTACAAAGTCAAAATGACTACATGTTCCCCACACTATGACAACACATTGAGGAAAACAGTGTTAGTAAGGGAACTGTCAATAGGCTGGCAAGCCTTATTCAAGCGCATTTGGTTGCGCTGATCAACAGTTTTTGTCGCTACTTTCCAGAGAAGTTTCAGATTTTGAAAGAGAAGATGTGGGTGAAAAATCCTTTCTGAGTTTGAGACACTGGAGTCAATTATTAACTTAAGGCTAACTCCAAATGAAGAGACTGAATTTCTGAGCTTCACCTGTGATAGCACATTAAAAACGCGTTACATGAGGCTGTCAGCATTCTGGTGTAGCATCTCTGAGGACTATCCAGTGCTGAGTAAAACAAGCATTTTGTTGCCTTTGCCCTTCACAACAACCTGCATGTGCGAGGTTGGATATTCCATCCTCACAAAGATGAAGACAGCACAAAGAAACCGGCTGAACTCTGCATCTGATATGCAAATTCCCGTCTTCTCCTGGGAATGTGATTCGAATGGGATCATGAGGACCAAGGAGGCTCACCTGTCGCACTAAAGGTAAGCGAAAATGTCATGTAGCGAAGATCGGCCGGTTGGTAAAAGTGGGCCCCGGGGGAAAAAAGGGTTGAAAAACACCGATCTAGACCCTGATCACACAACAAAACGGAGGTGCGCATCTTTCTCCATAACAATGTTGGTGTTACAAGGAAGGAGCCAATTGAATCTCAACTATAGGAGCCAGAGACGGGGGATGTGGAACATCTGCACTGAGAGAGAGCAGGGAAACCAGAGTGCAGCTTCTGGCACAGGCATTTACTTATGAGTCCCTGGTTGTTGTCAGACCAGACGTAGACCTCTCTCACTTCAACACTGTTGCTGTATTTCAATTTACCATTCAATGTAGCTCTTTTTTAAAATTGTTGACTGTTACAAGAATGATGCCTGAAACAATTAACTATATTTAGACATTTTAATGGCAATTAGATCCTGAGAATTGTATTTTAATTACAAATACTGTTTCTTTTTAGCAATGTTGAACTCTTAGAAATTGGACAGCTATATTTACAAAAGTAAATTTTACTGAACATTAATCAAGGTTGGGTACTGTTGGAAATTGGATGTAAACTATTGTAAACTCTGGCGAATGTTACAATGGAACATTTTAAACTCTTTGGATCAAAGATTTTTTTCACTTAGCAGCAACAAATGTCAGAAATGGCGCATGAATGTAACAGTCATAATCTTCCAGGCCATTCCCTCCTCTCTGCTCCAGCACCTGCCATCAAGGAGGAAGAGGAAGGTGCCCAGGGTGAAAATGATTTCCCCACTTCTCCCTCTTGGTACCCTGCTTGCACACAGCAGTTAGATTATCTCCTCTTCCCCACCACCTGTAGCTCAGACATCTGTAAGAAGGGAAACATTTGACTGAACAATTGAAATGAATTAATTTTAAACTCTTCGTAACAGTGCTATCAATGACCTATCATGCCTGAGGAATTATTGTGTGCCCCCCCTCCCCCACCCCCACCTCTCTGACCCACTTTTGGAGTTCTCCAATTTACCATTTGTGCCTCAAGGTGTTAATGTTCCACTATACTCAAACTACTCTTTTATAAGGTGATTTAAACCCATTATTAGCATGTGCTCATGAGATTGGCACGGGTGTAATCCCGGGTCCAATTGCTAGCGTAGGAAATTCCAGACCTGGTACACTATTTTGGTCAGAATAAGAAGTTGTTTGGATCTCCTTGACCAACACCACCAATAAATTAATTTAATTGTGTGTGCAAATTGATGCTTGTGGGATCCTACTTGGGGTATATTTTGAGACATTTGAAGATAATGCACTACATGAACATAAAGAATATTTCTAATAAAAGATATGTAGTGGCCTCTCACTTGCTATTGCTCCTCGGGGAAAGCTGGGGACAGAGAGGGGAAACATTGAGAGGAGCTGCCGAATGTGGACCCTGGTTCAGTTGATGAAAAGCCACTTTCTAATGACACTTTGCAGAGGAGGCTGCCAGTTTCTGTTAATCCTCACCACAGCCGAGGTGTCTGTGAATGAACCGTTGCTGTGTCGGCTGCAGCCTCATCTGATAAATGAAGATTACAGAACTGAAAGATGAATGATTTGCCTTAATCTTCTGCCAGAACCGCTATTGTGACGGCAGGAGGATTGGGAACAGTAATGAAAGGCATAAATTTTATTTAATCTGTAATATAATGGCAGTGATGACGTGAGAAGGATTGAGATTGTCTTGGTTTGAGTACATCCAGTGCTGTTTTTAGTGCTTGGCCTCACTTTCTGCCAAGATTTCTCTCAGCATAAAAAAAGTCTGCACCAAGAACGCTGCTCCACGTTTGGTATTACTGATTGCGATTTGATGACTTTAGAGTTCTTTAAATCCACTGCCAAAACTCGGTATTACTCACCACTGAGACACTGAGTATGCATCAAGTGACATTTCAATGATAAGCCAACCTACATTGGGAGGTGAAAAATGTTACTACTTCAGTGTTGTATCTTCCTTTGTCTTTGCTGTGTTGGAACCAACACTCGTACCATCTGCTGCTCAAACCCACTCTTCATTCTTCTTCCTCGATTTCCTTAATCTCCTCCAACTTAGAAGTCTCTTCGTCATCTCCATTGACTACGTGTTCCCATCCCCCAACAGTCTATTATTTTGCTTATTATTTTATTATTACTCGGCGGCATGGTAGCACAGTGGTTAGCACTATTTCTTCACAGCGCCAGGGACCCGGGTGCGATTCCCGGTTTGCGTCACTGTCTGTGTGGAGTCTACATGTTCTCCCCCAGTCTGCGTGGGTTTCCACCGGGTGCTCGGGTTTCCTCCCACAAGACTTGAAAGACCTGTTTATTTGATGAATTGGACATTCTGAATTCTCCCTCAATGTTCCCAAACAGGTGCCATGGTGTGTCGACTGGAGGATTTTCACAGTAACTTGATTGTGGTGTTAATGTAAACCTACTTGTGACAATAATAAAGATTATTATCTTAAAGGTGGATGCTCCAGTGTCTGCTTCACAAACGTTGGCTGCTTTGGTGGTTTTCTAATTTGACCATTTTTTTGCATTGTGAACCTGGGCCTTTTGCCTTGATTCCACTGTCAGTCACATCCAGTCTGGTGGAGTTCATGCTCTTTTATTCATCACTCGGTTGTCGTGTTAGATACACTGACCTAAAACTGGCTGTAATTGGATGCAGCTTAGATCAGAAAGATACTCCAGACCTTGAAGTTAGTTCAATCAGGTTTATTCAACTAAAGCACAGTTAGCATAGTTCTCTGTGAGTTTGACTCTCTGCTAACTTAAGTGTGGTTACTCTGTCTGACTGAACCAGACTAGCCCTTAGCCACGTGATGGAGGTGTGAGACTGTAACAACATCCTTGACTGACTCTCTAGATGTTCATCAGTGGAAAGAGGCATAGTGTGAGTGCCTCATGTCTTTTGTAGTCAGATCCCACCCCTGAGTGTCCTGCCTGCTTATTGGTCATGTCCTGTTCTCTGTGTCCATTAGCTGCTTGTCTGTATATCATTATGTCTGTGTCCGCATATCATGACAGTGGTATTCAGAGAAATAAAAGCCAATGCTCAAATTCCACAGTGCTATTTAAGATCGAGTGCAATGACTCCATTTTGGAAGCATTTGGCCTTTTGCTGTTTTCCATGACACCAACCCCAATAACTGTTTTAAAAAATCGAGCCAAAACAGTTGTCTGGAAGAGCTCGAAAAAGCAAGGAATCCAACAATTTTAAAAAAAGTTTAAAGCAAGTTAAATTAGGACAGCACATAAATGTAGCATGCTATGTGGAAGTACCTCAGTGACAATAGAAATAATTCAATCCTCTTAACGCTAAGCAACAGAGTAATTGCTTAGCACTTAGAGGATTGAATTATTTCAGTTGTGTGTCACAATGTTCCAAGCAATCAGTAGTGTGTGATCCGAATATTGATGAGTACAGCTGATTGTTCCTTTGGTAAAAGTTTCAGAGGGACAATACTTCTTGTAAGGCTTTATTCACAGTGGGATATGGTGTAATAGATGTGACAGCTCTCTTAACAGTGTACCCAGTAACTGTTCTTCGCCTTAAAAGCTCAGGCAGTAAATGTTAGTAGGCTGTACAAGTATGGAGGGCATTGTGGCCAAAGACCCATCTTCCACACATGTCTTTTTCACTGAGAGTTACAGAGCAGTAATGAGGAATGGGGACAATGCAAAAACAGTGTCATCCCTGAGCTGAAATCGGCCAACTGCAGGAGATTGGTGAAGCACTGGAAATAATGGCATAAACGACTTTGCCACATCAAAGATTATCGCGGAAAATAAAAGCTCTTGCCGTCGGAGGAAATGTATCGACACGGATAGAAGACTGGCGAGCTAACAGGAAACAGGCAGAAATGGGTCATTTACTGGTGGGCATGATGTGATGAGTGGTGTGCCATAGGGATCAGTGCTGGGGCCTCACATTTTTTACAATTTATATAGGCAGGAAAGAAAGTTGCGAAGAGGACTAAGGAAGCTGCAAATGGACACAGGCGAGTGGGCAAAGATCTGACAAATGGAATATAGTGTGGGCAAATGTGAAATTGTCTTTTGGCAGGAAGAATAAAAAAGAAGCTTATTATCAAAAGGGTGAGAGATTGCAGAGCTCTGCGATGCAGAGGGATCTGGCGTCCTGGTGCATGAATTGCAAAAGCTTAGTATCATTGAATTTACAGTGCAGAAGGAGGCCATTTGGCCCATCGAGTCTGCACTGACCCTTGGAAAGAGCACCCTACCTAACCCCACACCCGCACCCTATCCCAGTAATCCCACCTAACATTTTTGGACACTAAAGGCAATTTAGCAGGGCCAATCCACCTAACCTGCACATTTTTGGACTTTTGGAGGAAACCCGAGCACCCGGAGGAAACCCTCGCAGACGTGGGGAGAACGTGCAGACTCCGCACAGACAGTGACCCAAGCCGGGAATTAAACATGGGACCCTGGAGCTATGAAGCAACAGTGCTAACCACTGTGCTACCATGCCGCCCCATAGTATTTGGGTACTGCTAATCAATAGAAAAGCTAATAAAATGCTATCTTTTATTGCAAGGGGAATTAAATACAAAAGTAAAGTGGTTATGCTTCAGTTATACAGAGCATTGGTGAGACCACATGAAGTACTGTGTACAGTATCGAAATGGAAAATGAAAATGTCCCTGCCGAAGCGCATCTGCGCTGGCGACAGTCCTGAGCTCAGTGGGGTTGCTCGGTAGGACAACAGCGCTAGGTTGATGTCCGAGCGTGAATCTGTTGCCTTGCAAATAAGTTGTTTAACAATGTGGACACCTTTTTCCATTTGACTGTGGGTAGCGCGGACTGGATGTTACATGCCGAAAGCTGTAGCGGCCTGAGAACTCTTTCCATTCCCAGCTCGCGAAGCAGGGACCATTATCTGACATCACCACACGTGGGATTCCATGTCGCGCGAATGTCTCCTGGCATGCCTTGATGACAGATGATGATGTGAGATCATGTAGTTTCAGTACCTCCGGATAGTTTGAGTAATAGTCCATGATCAAGACGTAATCACGCCCTGTGGCATGAAATAGGTCAATGCCCACTTTTGTCCACGGCGCCATTGTGAGTTTGTGTTGCTGCAGTGGTTCTTTACACTGTGCTGGTTGATGTCTTTGACAGGTGTCACATGTCAAGACCATGTCCGTTATGTCTTGATTCATGCCGGGCCAGTACACAGTCTGTCGTGCTCGCCTTTTGCATTTCTCAATTCCTAGGTGGCCTTCATGAATCTTAAGTAGCACCTCGGCGCGGAGTGTGGCCGGAATCAAAATCTGCGCATTGCGTAGCAGCAGGCGTCAACTTCAATCAGTTCTGACTTGACATTCTGAAATTGTCGACATTGTCCCCTCGTCCAACCATGCTGGAGTAGGTGCAGCACCCTCCGTAAGGCTGCGTCTTTCTGCGTCTCCTGGCGGATTAGGCAAAGCTTCTCATCCGAAGCAGGCAAATTCTCCATGCATAACTTTGTTTGGGCCTCAATTTGTCTGATAGGGGCTGATGGTGCGTTGTCAGTGCCAATTGATCGGGACAGTGCATCGGCAATGGCAAGATTTCTTCCCGGAGTGTATACTAGGGTGAAACATACCTTCGCAGCTTCATCATGATGCGCTGCAGACGAGCTGTCATGTCATTTAGATCCTTGTCTATGATGTGGACCAACGGTCTGTGGTCGGTTTCCACTATGAATGTGGGCAGGCCGTACACATAGTCATGGAACTTCGGAAACCTAGCGAGGAGTCCGAGACATTCTTTTTCGATTTGTGCATATCTGCACTCAGTTGCGGTCATGGCCCTGGACGCGTATGCCACCGGGACCCAGTCAGACTGGTCGGCCTGTTGGAGGAGAACAGCACCAATCCCGTCCTGGCTGGCGTCAGTGGAGATCTTTGTGGGTCTGGTTGCGTCAAAGAAAGCCAGGATCGGTGCCCTCGTTAGTTGCTGTTTGAGATCCACCCAATCATTTTGGTGACGTTGTGTCCACTCAAACGCAGTGGTCTTTCGTAGGAGATTGCGTAAAGCTGCCGTCCGTGCGGACAGGTTTGGGATAAACCTGCTGAGGAAGTTGACGAAACCCAGAAATCATAGCACCGCCTTCTTGGCGTGTGGCGTCTTCATGGTCCATATTGCAGCGATTTTCACCTCATCAGGGCTGACACCCTGAGATGATATGGTGTCACCCAAAAAGGTTACAGATTCCTTCGCAAATGTGCATTTTGCCTGGTTCAGTTTCAAACCGTATTTATGAATCCTCTGAAACACCTTCTTCAGACGACAGTGGTGTTCTTCTTCAGTGGTGGACCATACGATGATGTCATCCATATAGACTGACACCCTCAATGCCCTCGGTCATTTGCTCCATTATCCTGTGGAAGATCTCTGACACAGAGATAATGCCAAAGGGCATGCGATTGAAGTAGAAACGTCCAAATGGCATGTTGAACGTACACCGTAATCTGCTCGCGTCATCAAGCTGTATCTGCCAAAATTGCTGCGAGGCGTCAAGTTTGGTGAAGATACGAGCATTCGCCATCTCAGATGTGATCTCTTCACACTTGGGGATGGGGTAGTGTTCCCGGCGAATGTTCTGGTTCAGGTCCTTCGGGTCTATGCATTTGCGAAGATCTCCAGAAGGTTTCTTAACACAGACAATGGAGCTAACCCAGTCAGTTGGCTGTGTGACTCGCGATATTACGCTTGTGACTGCAGTCTGTTGAGTTCCGCTTTTAACTTCTCCCGCGGTGGAGTTGGAACCCTCCTGGGCGGCTGAATGACGGGTTTGGCGTCTGTCTTCAGCATGATTTTGTATTGGCAGGGTAGGGTGCCCATGCCTTTAAATACATTGGGGTATTCTTGCAGCATGCTGTGGATTCTAGCTTCCAGGCTTGATGGATCCTGGGTGTGCCTGTAAATGCGTTGCACCAGCCACAAGTCTTTGCAGGCCTGAGTGCCTAACAGTGATGATTAATTGTCGTCTACAATCTCTCATCGTAGCTGCTTGCATATTGTCTTGTTGTCCACCCGGAGATGGCACGATCCCTTTGAGGTGATCTGATTGCCGTTGTAGTCCTTCAGCCGACAGGCAGCGGGTATTATTTCATGGTCTCCTGGAATCGAATGGAGATCCTTACTAGTGAGGAGGTTAACTGAGGCCCCAGTGTCAAGCTTGAAGACTAATGGAAAGTCATTGACTTGCACAGTCGCAGTCCACTCACTGCTGGAATCAATACTGTTGACCGGGTTGAGAGTTTGGCTCAAGATAGAATCGGAGCTTGATGGAAATAAAATGTCAAATCAAGATAGAATAGATAGAATAGAGCTTGATGGGAAATGGAATGTCAAATAGAGCTTGATGGGAAATGGAATGTCAAAGCTTTGTAACTGTGTACGTGACTTTCGAGATGAATCGCTTAGGCTTTTGCACTAGACAGTCTGCAATGACAGGATGCAGATGAGGGAATGGGTTCCTCATTTAAAGATGATTATAATTTAGCTGAGAGCAACAGAAAGTGTCCCTAACTTGGACCTCTGAGGGGGGCCGTCCTCAGAAAAGGGACAGTGTTATACTGCATATAAGCTACTGTCGAATGTACTAATGTTGGCTTACTGCTGTGCTCCCCCGAAGTACAGTGGTGCAGCCCCGGCCGTGAATAAACATACGTTGATGTGACTTGGTGTTCGATTGATCATTTCATCCGGACTGACAATAGCGAATTCTCATTTGGTGGCAGCGGTGGGATCTCACGGTGCCTCACCAGGAGCAGACGGTGTAACTGACTGATCGTGTCCAGATGTGAAGGAGGGATTGGGCCCCCAAATGTGAGTACCCTTGTTACCACTTTGGTTTCCCCCTCCGCTGTTCCGAGTGCGACCTAGACCTACCGTCTGTTTCTGAAGAGACTCTTACGAGATCCAGGTCAGTCCGGCGAACCCCTGTTAAAGTCCGGGTTAGAGGCCCGAGACAGGGTTAGAGGCCCGTTAGAGGTTAGAGTCCTCTTCGAGTCAGGGTTAGAGGCCCGTAAGAGGTTCGAATCCTCTTCGAATTAGGGTTAGAGGCCCGTGCGCGAGGGTTAGAGGCCCTCGGCCGAAGAAAGGTGCTTGGCTGATGATGATCCTTCTGGTTGCTTGATACCTTCGCGATAAAAGGTTGCCCTTAAAACAAGAGATCGTCTCAACCCGTGTCTTGACTTGTTCGACACCCTGGGTTGGCTATTGGCTACAGCGGAGCCCGATAACTCCGTCCAAAATATAGTAAATCCCATCAGGTGCGGATGACGCCTTAGCCTCCACAATAAACAGGGTTTCACCGTCGCGCACCCTGTCAGAACACTTGTACAATTGCTTAAATTCCTGATTGGGTTGCGGGGCAGGATAACCCCGTTCTAATTCTTGATTGAATAAGCGACTTAGGCTCACTGCCAAATTAAGTGAGTAACCGTGAGGATCATCCGAGGATAGGAGACAATGAGTAATACTCTGGATAGCACCTCTGATAGTGGAAGCGAGCTTCAGATTCTTTGCGAACAGTATCCGGAACATTCTAAGCAGCTGCGGCAATTACCGGGGGAACTGCATAAAAATTTGGGACAGGGAAAATGTCCCCTGTGGGGGGCCGAAAGATTTGCCTACGGTTGTAGAGGCACAACAGGTTATTTGGCAACATAACCGCAGCTCTACGGCTAAGAAATTGATCGTATTATGGCGGGAGTACTGTCAAAAATTAAAAGATGCATCTCTATTGACTAGCTGGCAGGATAATGCCTTAAAGTTGGGCATTGAATTAACGGAAGGGGGAATTGTTAAAACTGCGGAGGTTTTGAAAAAGGAATGTGCCCACCATAAGAGACCTAAGTCTCTCGAGCCCCCGACCCCTAAACCAAGACCGTGCGGTCGAATGGCCGGCCTTGCCTTGACCGAGGGAGATGATGACGATGACCCTGAAAATTGGCAATATCGGGGGCAGCCGACTGCTCCTCCACCACCGCCTCCACCTCCACCTTATAACCAAGCCCTTTATCCACAACTGGTCCATTGATACTCCCCTGCCCGACACAGAATTAACTGTTTTCACCGACGGGAGTGCTTCCGTCGATGAAAGGGGGGGATAGACTGTCCGGATACGCCATAGTTAATCAGCAGGGCAAAACTCTCGAGGCGGCAGCTTTTGAAACGCCGTTCTCCGCCCAGCAAGCCGAGCCATTTGCACTAATCCGTGCGTGTGTACTGGGAAAGGACAAGAAAATCAACATCTATACCGATTCCAGACACGCATTTGGAATCACACGACTTCGGCCAATTATGGAAGAACAGGGGATTTCTTACATCTGCAGGCATTCAGATATCCCACAAACAGTTGGTTACACAATTACTACAGGCTTTAATGCTCCCTAAACAAATAGCCGTAATAAAGTGCGCTGCCCATACGACTGGCAAAACCCCGGTGGACAAAAAACAAAGAAATGTGCAGCACAGGAACAGGCCCTTCGGTCCTCCAAGCCCGTGCCGACCATGCTGCCTGACTAAACTACAATCTTCTACACTTCCTGGGTCCGTATCCCTCTATTCCCATCCTATTCATGTATTTGTCAAGATGCCCCTTAAATGTCACTATCGTTCCTGCTTCCACCACCTCCTCCGGTAGCGAGTTCCAGGCACCCACTACCCTCTGTGTAAAAAACTTGCCTCGTACATCTACTCTAAACCTTGCCCCTCTCACCTTAAACCTATGCCCCCTAGTAATTGACCCCTCTACCCTGGGGAAAAGCCTCTGACTATCCACTCTGTCTATGCCCCTCATAATTTTGTAGACCCCTATCAAGTCGCCCCTCAACCTCCGTCGTTCCAGCGAGAACAAACCGAGTTTATTCAACTGCTCCTCATAGCTAATGCTCTCCATACCAGGCAACATTCTGGTAAATCTCTTCGGCGCCCGCTCTAAAGCCTCCACATCCTTCTGGTAGTGTGGCGACCAGAATTGAACACTATATTCCAAGTGTGGCCTAACTAAGGTTCTATACAGCTGCAACATGACTTGCCAATTCTTATACTCAGTGCCCCGGCCAATGAAGGCAAGCATGCCGTATGCCTTCTTGACTACCTTCTCCACCTGTGTTGCCCCTTTCAGTGATCTGTGGACCTGTACACCTAGATCTCTCTGACTTTCAATACTCTTGAGGGTTCTACCATTCACTGTATATTCCCTACCTGCATTAGACCTTCCAAAATGCATTACCTCACCTTTGTCCGGATTAAACTCCATCTGCCATCTCTCCGCCCAAGTCTCCAAACAATCTAAATCCTGCAGTATCCTCTGACGTAGGTAATCGGCAGGCGGACCACCAAGCCAAAGAGGCTTCTCGCTTAAAAGACATGGTGGTGCCGAAAATGATGAGTCAGACTAAAAGCTCTACGGGTCAGTCTCCCTCTGAAAAGCCAATGCCGACCATCACTGACGTCATTCAATTACAGGAGGATGCTCCTGGCTGTGTAAAAAGACTATGGGAAGAATTGGGATGTTATGATCCTGTAAACAAATTGTGGGTCACCCCGGTATGCCCGATGCATTAGCAGCCTGGGTCACCAAATGTGTTCACTTTGCAACTCATTGTGGTGCGCGAGCTACGGGTGATATAATGTTGAAGACTTGGTGGCATCCAAGACTGTACAAAACATTAGCAGTCGTTGCCTGGTATGTCAGCGATATAACCCTGGAAAAGCAGTACCCTGTGAAATGGGTAAAACCCTGCTACCGGAAGGTCCCTTTGAGACACTCCAGATGGATTACATTGAGTTGGAAAGATGCCAATGTTATAAACATGTATTGGTTATTGTTGATGTATTTAGTAAATGGATAGAAGCTTACCCCACTGTAGATAACAAAGCTTCCACGGTAGTAAAAGTTTTGATGCGAGAAATTGTTCCTAGATTTGGGATTCCATATCGATTAAGCTCTGATAATGGACCTCATTTTGTGGGACAAGATCAATAAGGAATTTTGTACTCAGCTGGGAATAAAACAACAATTACATTGCGCGTACTGACCCCAGGCAGCGGGAATGGTAGAAAGAGCTAATTAGACATTAAAAACGAAACTGGCAAAACTACAGGCAGAGACTGGAGCCACTTGGCTCAAATTATTGCCTATTGCCCTCTTCCAGATACGTGCAACACCGGCTGGGAAGACACGACTGGGTCCCGCCGAAATTCTGTACGGAAGACCCTTTCGCACTCCCTGGGATCAAGAAAGCCCTAAGGAACTACAGTTTCACCATATGACTACTGAAATGGCCAACTATGTGATAGCCTTGACCAAAGTGCTAAAAGGCCTCCATTCACGAGTGTGAGCTGCTTATGAGGAGATACCTCCCTTGTCCAGTTCTGTCACTATTAATCCGGGAGAGTATGTCCTGCTTCGTAATTGGATTAGAAAAGGATTAGAACCCCGATGGAAAGGACCATACCAGGTCCTACTCACTACTCCCACTCCTGTAAAAGTGGAAGGCAGAAATGCCTGGATCCACATCCACCATTGTAAGGTTGTGAAAATGCAATAGAAAATAACCCTCTGTTTTGAGCCCTAGGTAATAACTCCGGCATCACTTAAAGGATGAAGGCCACACTTATTATTGTAACCCTGCTGGGACTTTTGGAGACGAGGGGGGAGGCCAAGCGAAGAATCTGCGGTCCCAAAGGAAGGAGGACTCATCACCTCTGTCGAGGAGACACCTTACAATGCACCAGTCAAGGCCCAGGAGAAGGACCTTGGAACGCGACCCCTGCGGACGGATGTTCGGCCTACGTACAACGATGCAATCAGACCATACTCATCAGTGGAGTGACTAAGGGCAACCTACCCTGTTATCGGGTCAACTGTAAATGGGACTGTAGCTGCAGAAGCAAAAATAAGACTTTACCCTTGGGATGCGTTGACCAAGGGAGGGTAAAGTTGCGAAAAAAAAAGGGAATTACATGTAAACACGTATCTGTATATGTCATATGTGTACGCAAAGGATATGAATGTTTCTGGTTGCTGGGTATGTACACATATCCCGACCCATGCTAAGGGAGGGATCCCTCTCAGACCTGTTCCGCTTAACCTGTCGGAAACAGTAGAATGGTATATTTACCAGAATGGTACTCGTCAATCCCCTAGGACAATAAGAGTTGCATCTATGGTAAGATACCCAGACGGCGGGGCAGCTTCTAGTTTATCGTTTCTCCCCATATCCCCAAGACCCTGGAAAGAGGGGGGCTATCCAATGAACTCCTTTGCGATGTGGTACCAACCAAGTTATGATTGATCCCACCAGCCGCCGCTTCTTACCCTCACTAATACCACCAACATGGGAAGACCACTGGGAATAATATGTTTAGTAAGGAATGTGGTTAAAGGAATATTCGTAGGTGCTAGTCGATGCAAACACAAATTTGTAGTGGCCAACACATCCAAGGTATATCCCGTATATATGTCTCCTCAGTTTTATGGGTGTACACTAGACGTCCCATATGCTAACGGGACAGGTACCTTCAAGTACTCCCTGATGGCTGAAGGGTTTGACGTGGACAAACTCACTTCATACAATGGGACGTACTTTATTTGTGGCCACAAGGCATATCCCTGGCTGCCAGAGAATTGGACGGGATCCTGTTATCTGGGGTATGTAGTCCCCTTTATACACCACCTCGCCAATCTAGGTGACCATTACCAAATGATGAAGCGACAAAAGAGAGCAATAACCGAAACGCAGCGATACTTTGGGATCCTGCATCCCCTCATCGGGGTAGCTCTTGCAATAAAGGAAATAAGGAAGGTAGCAAAAATCCTGGAAGAGGTAGCAAACGACACCACTGAAGCATTGACTGAGATAAATAATGAAATGGTAGCAATAAGAACCGTAGCCCTGCAAAACTGAATGGCCCTAGATTACCTCCTTGCAAACAAAGGTGGGACATGTGCCGTGATCGGTTCGGAATGCTGCACCTACATTCCCAATAGTTCGTAGGGCATCACCCACCTCGTGGATCATATCCGCAAAGAGGTTAAGAAACTGCATGAAACATCAAGAGATGGGTGGTTAGATTGGTTGTTTGACGGATCATGGGGGTCTTACCTAGTGCATGGATTAATAATCCTGGTAGTTGTAATACTTGTAATAATCATGCTTAGCTTCCTAATGAAATGCTTGTGTAAAAGCGTTGATGCAGCAGTAATTCCCCAACAGTTAATACAGCAACATGAAGTGAGCCTTGAAGAGCTAATGGATGTGAAAGAAGGAACGTAGCAAAATGATAGAAGTGCAGATAGAATGGGACAGACTGAGGCAAGTGGCTATGGATTAGAAGTTATCATAAAATGATAAAAGGGGGGAATGAGAGTTTGGCTCAAGATAGAATCGGAGCTTGATGGTAAATAGAATGTCAAATCAAGATAGAATAGAGCTTGATGGGAAATGGAATGTCAAATAGAGCTTGATGGGAAATGGAATGTCAAAGCTTTGTAACTGTGTACATGACTTTTGAGATGAATCGCTTCTGCTTTTGCACTAGACAGTCTGCAATAACAGGACGCAGATGAGGGAATGGGTTCCTCATTTCAAGATAATTATAATTTAGCTGAGAGCAACAGAAAGTGTCCCTAACTTGGGCCTCTAAGGCAGGCCGTCCTCAGAAAAGCGACAGTGTTATACTGTATATAAGCTACTGTCGAATGTACTAATATTGGCTTACTGCTGTGCTCCCCCGAAGTACAGTAGTGCAGCCCCGGCCGTGAATAAACGTACGTTGAAGTGACTTGGTGTTCGATTGATCATTTCATCCAGATTGACAATAACGAATTCTCAGGGTGAGGCATGGTGATTGTTGCGTCATGTTCCTCAATTGTCTCGATCGTGTCCATGACAAATGAGTTGTCGTAAGCGAGGTTGTCCTCGAGGAATACTCATCATTGTTTTTTTTGTGCTCCGTTGAGTCGATGCTTTTTACATTGAAGTTCATGTGTTTCTGTCTTCTTGTCTTCATTTGCAGTGCAGCATTGCACTGTGAGGCAAAGTGGTTGTATTTGCCACACTTTAAACATTGTTTTCCAGAAGCTGGACATTGCCCTTTTAAGTGGGTGTGTCCGCAGCAGGGACACATCATGACGCTGTCCCTCGATACTCGCGCATGCGCAGTAGGCCTTTCTTCCGTGTCAAATCTTCGGGAGAACTGCGCATGCGTGTGCCCTGCATCCAGGTTCGCGTGCGCGCGATTGCCGTTAGAGTAGCGCCTTCTGGACGCCTGGGCCACCATTTGGATGGGCTCAACCTCGTGGTGAAGGCCTTGATCCCGGTAAGTAAACTCCTCATATTCTTCTTTACCTTTTTCAGAAGTAGAGCATCTTTGCATGGCTGTTTCTAGGGTTAGGTCTTTTCCTTTTAATAAGGATTTTCTAAGTCCCTCATCAGATAAACCATTGACGATCTGGTCTCTGATGAGGGAGTCACAGAGGTTTTCAAAGTTTTTTTTTTAAATAGCTTTAGTGTACCCAATTCATTTTTCTCCAATTAAGGGGCAATTTAGCATGTTCAATCCACCTATCCTGCACATCTTTGGGTTGTGGGGGCGAAACCCACGCAAACACGGGGAGAATGTGCAAACTCCATACGGACAGTGACCCAGAGCCGGGATCGAACCTGGGACCTCGGCGCCATGAGGCAGCAATGCTAACCACTGCACCACCGTGTTGCCCTAGGGGCAGGCGTTCAAAGTTGCAGGATTAAGCTAGTAATTTTAAATCAGTTACAAAACTGCTGAAAGATTTTCCCGGTTTTTGTAAACGCCTGGTGAACTTGAACCTTTCAAATATCTCATTGACTTCAGATTGACAGTGGGTTTCAAATTTTTTGATGATTATTTCCAGCTTTCCCTTGTCCTCCCCTTCCAGGTAGGTAAAGGAATTATATATGTCTAATGCTTGTGGACCTGCCAGGGATAAGAGCAAGGCTATCTTCCTGGCATCAGACGCTGAGGTTAGATCCTTAGCTTCTAGATGTATTTTGGACTGTTGTATAAAAGGTTTCCAGTTGGAATGCACATTACCAGTGGTCGTGAGCAGGCATGGAGGTTGGATTGGGTCCATCGTGCCGATTGGTAACTGAAGGGTCCGAATGCTGCGAGGCCTTCCTTGGTCGAATGTCTGGTTTAGGTTCTCTTCTCTTGCTGGTGTCTAGCTGGCTTGCTGAAACCACTACTGGTACTATATCATAGAATTTACAGTGCAGAAGGAGGCCATTCAGCCCATCGAGTCCGCACCGGCTCTTGGAAAGAGCACCCTACCCAAGGTCAACACCTCCACCCTATCCCCATAACCCAGCAACCCCACCCAACACTAAGGGCAATTTTGGACACTAAGGGCAATTTATCATGGCCAATCCACCTAACCTGCACATCTTTGGACTGTGGGAGGAAACCGGAGCACCCGGAGGAAACCCACGCACACACGGGGAGGATGTGCAGACTCCGCACAGACAGTGACCCAAGCCGGAATCGAACCTGGGACCCTGGAGCTGTGAAGCAATTGTGCTATCCACAATGCTACCGTGCTGCTGCTATTCTCCAATTCTGAATAACGACTGTAGGCTTACAGTTAACACAAACACTTTATTCAAAGGATTTGTTCTGCTTCCAGAGCTCAACTAGATGTAAAACAGTCAAGAGGTATCACCAGTGAAACTAAGGTAAACTGCCTATGCTAAGCTATCCCTGTGCGCTGCTGCTCACTAGCTCTGTGCTTCTAAAAGCGGCCGATCTTGCCTTGGGCTCAACCCTTTATAACTGTCTCTGATGCTCCCTCTAGTGATGCTGTGGCTGTCACATCTGTGCTGCAGTCCCTGGTGCATGTGCAGATGTATGTACAGATGTACAGATCACTACAGACCACATTTAGTTTCTCCAGGATTTTTAAAGTCAATGACCGGTTATCGGAAGAGGCCATTGACTTAAAAAATCCTGGAGAAACTAGATGTGGTCCTTTTCTTTTGACATACAGACCATGTGAGTTAGGAGCCAGAGTAGGCCACTTGGCCCCTTGAGCTGCCATGTCATTCAGTAAGATCATGGCTCACCTGTTACCTCAACCCCACATTCCTGTCTTTCACAGCCTTCTTCATGAAGAATCTATCTAGCTCTGCCTTAAAAATATTCAAGGACCCTGCTGATATTCTCCCCCACCGACTAACATTCCAATGTAGTACTGAGGGACTGCTGTTTTATCACAGGTTCCAGACCATTGGAATGGATACTAAACAGAAATCTTGCCTGTTCTGATAGTTCATTGGAACTTTACGAATTCCTTGGAATGATGCAACAAAAATCCCATATCCTGACGAACCATATTGTCCAACCAATGGCACTAGTCATACATGAATATATTGGCACTCCAGTCCCTATCCATTTATAGAACAAAATGACTGTTATGTCTGCCTACATAACAGTCAGTGCACTTCCCAAGTAACTGATCGTATGTGAGGTATTTGGAAACGTGATAAGGTGCTTTATAAATGTTAGTCCTGTATTTCTATCCCAAATTGAAGAGTTCAGTGCTGGACTGTACTTGTCCATTGAGTTGGTGTGGCCGAGAGGTGCAACAGCAGGAGCAGGTTGTTCTTGTTCCATCGCCACCTCCTCGTTGGTGTTTGCTAATTGAGCACAGGCTTGATCTGCAGCTGCAGAATCCCGGGCAGCTCTCTCCTTGATCCTTTCCATGGGGACATTACTAACTTGTAGGCTTAATGGCCTAGTATTTCACCTGTACTAATCAGAGTATGTCCTTTAAGAGCACGGTCTTTTTAATTTCCCAATCCCTCTGGTCCACCAAGTTCTTCTTCAGCTGCGGCTCTAATCCCACTCTAAAAAATGAAATACAATGATCTTCGGCAGACACTTTGGTGCAGTACTGAGGAAGTGCTGCACTGTCAACAGTGCTGTCTGTCGGGTGAGATATTGAACCAAAACCCTGTCTGGTTTCCCAGGGTGACATACAAGATTCATGACAGCATTTATAAGAAGAACAGAGAAACTACTGCCCACCCCCCACACATCCCCGACAGGCAGGGACAATATTTGTCCCTCAATCAACATTGCTAAAAACTGGCCATCTAAATTTATATCTAAAATTACCCATTAATTGTGTTCGAAATTGTTCACCTGCTCCAATTGGCATAACCAGATTATCAATCGTGAAAAAGTGCTTTATCGATAGTAAAGTCCTCTGGAATGTGCTGAGGTTGTGAAAGATGCTATATAAACGCAATTGTTTCTTTTTCTACTGTTGCGAACATCAATTGCTCTGTTTTATTACCTTTGCTCTCGAGTCGCCAGGTATCTTTATGATACCACCACGAGGTTCAAGTCCAAGTAATGATCAATAACTCAATACACCGATTAGTAAGATTCAAATCAAAGCACATTTATTATTTCATAGAATTTACAGTGCAGAAGGAGGCCATTCGGCCCATCGAGTCTGCACCGGCTCTTGGAAAGAGCACCCTACCCAAGGTCAACACCACCACCCTAGCCCCATAACCCAGTAATCCCACCCAACACTAAGGGCAATTTTGGACACTAAGGGCAATTTATCATGGCCAATCCGCCTAACCTGCATATCGTTGGACTGTGGGAGGAAACCGGAGCACCCGGAGGAAACCCACGCACACACGGGGAGGATGTGCAGACTCCGCACAGACAGTGACCCAAGCCGGAATCGAACCTGGGACCCTGGAGCTGTGAAGCAATTGTGCTATCCACAAGGCTACCATGCTGCCCCCGTGCTGCGATTATACACAGTAATCGCTACTCATGCACAAATTCTACGTCTAAGCTACTTCTACAACTAACAGGCCTATACTTAACTTCGGACTGGCCCACCAGGTCAGGGGAACAAATGGCCTTTCGTTCGGGTTCTGAGTCTGCGGGATTCGAAGTTGGTACAGATTGGTAGCGAGGAGCGCCTATCCCGTAGCGAGCGTTGAATTAAGACTTACTTCTTTCAGTGTCCACTGCATCGGTCACGGTCAAGGTTGGCTCGCGTTGCTGGGTGACCCGGGCAGGACGAAGAGAGCGAGTTGAACTTGGGGGCTTAACTTTATAGTCCCCAGGGGCTTCCCGCCTTTCGGGGCGGACCCTGTACCTGGTTCTAGGTGATTGGACTTTGTTCCAATCGCTTGGTTCGATTTCTCCAATACTGGAGCGGTTCCCTGATCGATGGGCGGTCTTGAGGTGTTCGTTAACCTCTTTTGTGTTGGCTCCTGCTGGCGCCGGGGAGTCTGGCTTAGTTTTGTGTGTCCCAAATGTTGCTATTGTTCCCGGGGATTGCTCATTAGTATGTAGATGGCTGCTACATTATTATGCTGATGGTCGCTGGTATCGATGCTGTCTGGGCTTTTGCAGAGTTAAATACACAGCAAACCTGCACCTGCTGGTTTCTGCCTGTGTTGGCTGAATTTCCCTTCAGCCTTTGCCGTTCGCCATTTTAAATCGGGAGTTGGCCAATTTAGGTGGCTACACTACCATCTTGGTGTGACAGTAGTTGTTGACCAATCATTGCAGCCAGTTTTGCTTACAGCTGAGCCAGAATACGGGCAGCATGGTGGCCGGGTGGTTAGCACTGCTGCCTCACAGCGCCAGGGACCCTGGTTCAATTCCAGCCTTGGGTGACTGTCTGTGTGGAGTTTGTACATTCTCCCCATGTCTGCGTGGGTTTCCTCTGGGTGCTCTAGCTTCCTCCCACAGTCCAGAGATGTGCAAGTTAGGTGGATTGGCAATTGGCCATGCTAAATTGCCCCTTAGTGCCCAGGGATGGGCGGGTTAAGTGCGGTTATGGGGTTGCAGGGATAAGGCGGAGGAACCTGGTTAGGGTGCTTATTCAGCCTGCCGGTGCAGACTCGATGGTCCGAATGGCCTAATTCAGCACTGTAGTGGTTCGATGATTCTAATTGACTCAAGGAAAACCTCAGTGGGTGAGAGCGTTGGAAACCAGGGGCGAAATTCTCCCCCAACGCGCGATGTCCGCCGACTGGCACCAAAAACAGCGCCAATCAGACGGGCATCACGCCGGCCCAAAGGTGCGGAATGCTCCGCAACTTTGGGGGCTGAGCCCCAACATTGAGGGGCTAGGCCGGCGCCGGAGGGATTTCCGCCCCGTCAGCTGGCGGAAATGGCGTTTTTTGCCCCGCCAGCTGGCGGAAATGGCGTTTGGTGCCCCGCCAGCTGGCGCGGAAATGCGGCGCATGCGCGGGAGCGTCAACGGCCGCTGACAGTTTCCTGCGCCTGCGCAGTGGGGAGAGTCTCTTCCGCCTCCGCCATGGTGGAGGCCGTGGCGGAGGCGGAAGGGAAAGAGTGCCCCCACGGCACAGGGCCGCCCGCGGATCGGTGGGCCCCGATCGCGTACCAGGCCACCGTGGGGGCACCCCCCGGGGTCAGATCGCCCCGCGCCCCCTCCAGGACCCCGGAGCCCACCTACGCCACCTGGTCCCGCCGGTAAATACCAGGTTTAATTTACGCCGGCGGGACAGGCAATTTCTGGGCGGGGCTTCGGCCCATCCGGGCCGGAGAATTGAGCGGGGTGTCAGCCAACCGACGCGGCCCGATTCCCGCCCCCGCCCAATCTCCGGTACTGGAGACTTCGGCGGGGGCGGGATTCACGGCGGCCAATGGCCATTCTCCGACCCGGCGGGGGTTCGGAGAATGACGCCCCAAAATATAAATCTATCCATTTTTTCCTCCTAACCACGCTGCACTTACCGCACATTTTATTTCTGAATTTACTCATATACTGTGTCCCAAAAATGTTTCCCCACTCCAATTGGCCTGCATCCCATGGGCTTTGAATCCAACTGTTCGTTCTGGGTGCACAATCGGTATAAATCGGTTGGTCTGGATTGCATTTTTTGTAGGTAATGAGTTTTTGTTCCATTCCTGGCTGAGGCGATGGATGCAGGGACATTGCAAATCCTGAATCAGGTGTCAAATTGACAGGAACACCCAAGTTGTTTTCCCTGGTGTTGTTTTAAGTCTTCACTTTGACCTGAGTTTACCATCACCATTTATTGTGTTTTCATTAGTTGCCTTTAATTTTTGAAGGCCTTTGTGCATTAGCTAAAATAGGCTTGAATAATGCACTGGCTGCCTCCTGCACAAACTCTAACCGCCATCTCGCATCAAAGACAAATACAAAAATCAGGCAACCAATGACACTCCCAACAACCCTGAATAAAATATCGAAAATTGCTAACTTCTTCCATTTGATGCAATTTTGTAAAATGTGTTTTGTGTACTCTTAACACATCCTGGGTGGGATTCTCCCTTTTAGGGACTAAGTCCCCAAGACCACTGGAAAACGGGTGAGAATCACTCCAGACTTTTTCCTCGAAAGTCCGGGGTGATTCTCCGTGCGGGATTCTCCACTCCCACGCCGAAGTGGCCGCGCCGTCGTGAACGCCGTCGAGGTTCACGACGGCGCGGAACGGCCCCGGTCCCGACCGATTCAGGCCCTGACAATGGGCCAGGATCGGGGCCGCGTCATCAACACGCGCCAGGCCTTGTCGCCCGCGTAAAAGCGGCGCCGCATAACGGGCGTCATCCGCGCATGCGTGGTTGTCGTCCTCTCTAAATCCGCCCCGCAAGAAGATGGGGGACGGATCTTGCGGGGCCGCGGAAGGAAGGAGGTCCTCCTTCAGAGAGGACGGCCCGACGATCGGTGGGCACTGATCGCGGGCCACCCCACATTCCAGGTGAAGCCCGGTGCAGGATCCCCCCTCGCCCCCCACAGGCCGCCCCCCCAGAGTTCACGCACCGCCCACGACTGCAGCGACCAGGTGTGGACGGCACCGGGGGGATCCCACCGTTTTGGCCTGGCCGCTCGGCCCATCCGGGCCTCAGAATAGCGGGGGTGCCGGAGAATCGCCATTTTGGGTGTCTCCGGCGATTCTCCGGCCTGCAGCCCGCGAAACCCGACCGGGCCGTTCCCGCCGCTTGGGAGAATCGCGGGAGGGCGTCGGACCGGCGTCCCCGGAAATTTTGGCGGCCCAGGCGATTCTCCCAACCGGCGTGGGAGTGGAGAATCGCGACCCCGTTTTCCAGGGGGCTAGCAGGGCCCCAGCATTCGTCCCGCTGCTCTGGCTGCCGACAGTGTCCTGCTGTACAGACCGCGTAGCTACAGATGCGCACGGCGGCCGCAAGTGGGTTTGCGCATGCGCGCGGCAGCCCACCTTGGCGCGGGCGCTGCCGCGGCGGAGCCACATAGCAGGCCCGCACGGAGGAAGGTAGGTCCGTCCCAGATCGCGATGGCCCACTGATCGGTGGCCCCGGAGTCAGATCCTGCCTGCCCCCCCCCACCTGGACCGCCACCACGGCCGCGGGTCCCAGCTCCCGCTGGGTGGTACCACATGTAAACCACGCCGGCGGGAGTTCGGCCGGTCGACCGTCGAGAATTACCGCGGGAGTCTGTTCCAACGTCCCCTGATGCGTCAACCGCGCGTGTTCGTGGGACTGGCGGGTCCGCGGAGAATCCCGGAAGCGCCGTCGTGCCTGATTTCCAGCGTGAATGGTTATTCTCCGCCTCAGCGCTGGCCGCGATTCCGGCGCAGAGGGTTGGAGAATCCGGCCCGCTGTCTTCCTGTGACAAACGGGAACAGATGCCTTACACGGAAGATTTTTTTTTTAAAATTCGTTCATGGTCTGTGGGCGTTGTTGGCTGGGCCAGCATTTATTGCCCATCCCGGAGGGCATTTGAGAGTCAACCAAATTGCTGTGGATCTGGAGTCACATGTAGGACAGCAGATTTCCTTCCCTAAAGGGCATTAGTGAACCAAATGGGTTTTTACAACAATGGGCAATGGTTTCATGGTCATCATTGGATTTTTAATTCCAGATATTTATTGTATTCAAATATCACCCTTTTACTGGGGGAGATTTGAATTTGGACCCACAGAGCATTACCCTGGGTATCTGGATTACTAGTCCAGTGACAATACCACTACAGCCCTGCCTCCCTCATAATGTTATTCCTACAGCACGTTCAAATGAATCATCAGTAATTTACAGTGCAGATGGGTGCCCCAGAGCCATCTCACCAGTGCCGATTTCGATTCTTCAATTTAATTTTCTAAGTTTCTGAAGACTCAGTCCTCTGGTAACGGGCATTGCACAAGCGTTTTCAGTGATTGCCCTACCAGAAAGCTTGGAGATTGGCAGTGAGTGCCAGTAAGTTCACGGTAACTCCAGGTATAAGTCAGCCCTGACTTGTGTCACTCTTCATGTTCACTGGCCAGTCGTAAGAACTGCACTGGGGTCAGAGTGGGGTAATCTCCCACACTTTGAAGTCTCATTGACAGTAAAGAATGGTTGAGCATAGATTTCATAGAATTTACAGTGCAGAAGGAGGCTATTCAGCCCATCGAGTCTGCACCGGCTCTTGAAAAGAGCACCCTACCCAAGATCCACACCTCCACCCTATCCCCATAACCCAGTAACCCCACCCAACACTAAGGGCAATTTTGGACACTAAGGGCAATTTAGAATGGCCAATCCACCTAACCTGCATATCGTTGGACTGTGGGAGGAAACCGGAGCACCCGGAGGAACCCACGCACACACGGGGAGGATGTGCAGACTCCACACAGACAGTGACCCAAGCCGGAATCGAACCTGGGACCTTGGAGCTGTGAAGCAATTGTGCTATCCACAATGCTACCGTGCTGCCCAGATGGTGCAATGAAGATGCAGAGAGGGAAGGCAGATAACGCAATGAAGTTGGACCTTAGAAAGAGGAAAAGAGGTTCAAAGTACTAGTGACTTTAGACATTGAAATTAAATAAAGTGTGAGAGAGACAGAGGCTGGAGGTGAGCAAGATGCCTTACATTTAAAGTCATTCATGTGCTTGCATTTATTTTGGCTACAGGGTTAATGAGCTCCATGCAGTTGCAGATTGTTTAGCTTGGCGAATGAGGTGGTCATGAGGCCGAGAACTATCTTTGTGAAAATGGTTTTTGCATTTCATTTATCTCAGGAAATTGCAGCGCTGAAATTTTATCAGCACGCTTGATCCCTTCAATAGAGGGATCATTTTATTCCAGTTTGCAGATTAATAACCAACGGGGCTAGCCCTATTGTAACATAACCTTAGAAAAACCCCAGCACTGAACCGTGTTAATAAGGGATAATATGGTGAACAGAGCAGCTTTCAGAACTAGCTTGTTTAAAAATAAGCCATGTGAGTTAAAACAGTTCAAATAGATTGGAAAAATACATGAGGGAAAAACCATCAAATAAAAATGGAATGTTTCAAGGGCATAGAGGAGAGGCTGCAAATTGAACATTTACAGTGTGGAAATACATGGTTCACATCAAAACCGAGACCTTCGCCGGCTAAAAATAGTCATTCTGCGAAAACAGAAGTGCTTTATAACATTTAAAGGAACCAAGAAGGCAAAGAAAATGGAAAACATGTCGCAGGTAATTGTAGCAATTTGTGAATGGTAACTACGGGGTAAGGGAAATCAAACTGTCTTTATAGGCGACAAGCAGTGCCATTCTGCAAACACTTAGGGGGAACGTTTTCAGCTGAAGACCCTTCGGTGCTCGGATAAAATGGAATGGCAGAAGGCAAAAGTGGAGAACACCTCAGTGAAACCTTTCTTCATTCGTGTCCAAAGATGTGCAGTTTAGGTGGATTGGCCATGCTGAAATTGTCTCGTGGTGTCCAAAGGTGGGGTTACGGGGATAGGGCGGCAGAGTGGTCCTAAGTAGGGTGCTCTTTCAGAGGGTCGGTGCAGACATGATGGGCCGAATGGCCTCCTTCTGCACTGTAGGGATTCTATGGATCTGTAGTGTCCTTCCTGTTCTATATGGCTTTGTTCTATACAAGACTAAGCACTAACTCAACCATCCCGTGCCCAGCTCCCCACCCAACCCGTGTTTTTTAATTAAGTCCTTGAGAAGCGCTGTCTCAGAGAATGACATTCATTTTACAGCTCCTCCCCTGCCATTATCTTATCTGCTGGTTGAAGTGCCTCATCTGAACCAAGGTTAGTGTTGTGGCTGTTAAGGAGTTAAATTGATCTAATTTCAACATTTTTGGGGATGTTTTTACTTACTTCAGTAAGTCAGTGAACATACCAGTCGATTGAAAACCTGGATCGTTTACCGGTCACTTACTGATGTCAAGAGTGACTGTGAACTCCGTTTATTTACTTTATTTAGATTATTTCCTGTTGACCATTGCAAAGTAAATCATTTAGGGAATCATTAGGAAGGAGTGAACATTGCCCTGGTCTCAAGCTCCTGATTTCCACTCTAGCTCCTGATTTCCACTTGCTGGAGAATGCACTCCTAAGTTCAGGTTAGGACAGGCTCGTGTTTGGATATAATGCCCTCTGTAAACTGACCTGCCAGCACTGCCTGCCTACATGGGTCCACATATGAGGAAAGCCAGTTGGGCAAGGTAACAGAGACAACACTTACCTCAGAAAGAGCCAGTACCTTCTGGGGGTAGAGAAAGCAGGCTGTCTTTTCCACAAAATGTTGAGCCAGTTACAAAATGGCTGATTAGATATTCAGAGACAGACTGTGCAAACAGGTCTTTTCCAGGAATCCGTATTCAACGGAAGCTCTGATTCAAGCATAACATTTCTGGGTACACTGGTCATGCATTCATCGAGCTCAAACTATACATATTTTGAAAAAATTGCATTATGTTTAAAATTCATAAACATCAACAGAGACAAGCAAGGAGTCCTAGATTCTAATTCCAGGTTAAGGCCTATCCTGATTGGATAAGAGATCCATCAAAGCATTAGCGCATCTAACTTTCTCGTGTGGGTAATACCAACTACAGCAATCTTATTCAGCTTGGGAGATATCCTACTTTCATCCTAATACTTTGCAACATGCACAGTCTCCACTCCTGAATCTCATGACACCAGCCCATGCTCGTCTCAAGGAACAAGCTTGTAATTATGTAATATCTTGGCCCACCATCAGAATGGGGAGGTGCAAATGCATCACACCTTCATTGCATCGCCTGGGTTAATCGATTTATTGATCAAACTAACAAGGGAAACAGCCAACCAAACTGAAGAATCATCAGATCTCAGTCAATTAACTGATAACATCACCAATATCTCTTTCAGACTAGATAGAGCCGGTGCTACAATATAATGTTAAAAATCTCAGCAACAAAACAACAGCCGCATTGTTATCTGTTAAAACATTGACGTAATATGTCCTGAAGATACATACATTGCAAAAAATGAAACCACTGTTACAATCCCAGTTGATGCTATAACTGGATGGGATGATGCCAGAATGGAACACTGGCTCAAAATACTAACTTAGTTTTAAAAATAAAACTGGGAGTAACAGAGTCATGGGACCACTAGTTTTAACAACAAGAAAAAACATTTATTAAACATGGGAACATTGGATTATAATACAATATTCCTTTATTTCCCCCTTGCATTTAACAATTACACGCAGATTTAAAGATTAGCAAGGATTATAACGTGCATCTTAAGCTACAATCGTCTCATTGATGCACAAAGACTCACACAGGATGAGATAGTCATATACACTCTCCACTCTGAATCCCAAATGAATGTCTGAAGATGTCCCCTCAGAATCCCTCCCCCAGCCCCCTCCCAGATGATTGTCATATGAGTGACACAATTTTAAAACACGCTTTAAAATCTTTGTTCACAATAATGTTTTCCATTAGCGATTTACATTTTGAATTCCAGTCCATATTTTCCAAAATGACTTTTTTGACCTAAGCTTCCACTTCACTTTTACCAGTGAATAAAGTCCAGGAGTTTACACCAATACCTTCAGGATTTCTTTGTCTTAAAGCCTTCTGAAGAACCTCTGCGATCCAGCCACTGATTTATTTGGTTTCAAATAATGCCTCACAAACTGTAGTAATGTCTCACAAACCTCAGCACTACTGTAGATGTCTTTCTGGCCTCTCACCATCCAATACCTTTTCAACTCTTTGTGACTTTACTAAACAGTACCTGTTCTGGTTCCCAGTTTCCTCTGTTCTGTTTAACTCCAGGCTTCTTAAGAAACTCTTTCTGTCCCAATTCCCTGTTTATCTGGACTGTAACTTGTTCCTTAGGACACTTTCATCTTTGCACTATTGGTCTCTTCCAGGCACAGACAAAATTAAATCCATCTAAACTATAGCTTATTTCTAATGTTTACCCATACAAATATAAATCCCTTGAAAGTACCTTTTCTAACACAGGTCAGAATGCCATTGTTGGATTTGACCAAGTTTGTTCGGCACTTGGTACAAACCGTAGCTGATCCACCTATATCCATAACATCTCACACCATTCAAGCTTGGTATTTTCAAGATTGTAAGCATTTATTAGCCTCCAAGCAAGGTGTGGAGCATTAACCTACTCCTATCTCTTTCTCTCCCAGCTTTCTATGTTGCTGTTTTAGTAGCACTGTACAGAGTGAAGTTACTTACAATTCAAAGAAAGGGATGATTGTTCACAAAATTGAGTATCTGATATTGACCTTGCCCTGATCTATGACTCTAAACAACATGACATATCCTGCTCAGCGAGATGGATCCATGACTACTCCTCTGAAACCTGAGTCACATAAATGAACACTAAAAATCAGCTACGTGAAATGTTCTCATTGCCTTACATAGAATCAATACCGACCAATCCTGATCAATGGCAGCCTGTGTCTAACACTTCCCAGTTGGATGTTTAGGGGAACTAATTGGACTTTCTATATCAAAGTGGTTGAATGAACCATTGTTACCATCCCATGGCATAACCTGCTAATCAGGGAAGTTTATAAATGTTTCCATGGTGCTCTCTTTCAAGCTCAAAAGTCCACAGTTAGTTGTGGCCTTAATCTGCATACAATTGCCTGGACAGAGTATGCCCTATTTGAGTACTGCTAAATTTTCACGAGCACTGAGAAGGAGGTCTCCAAGCCAGAAGCTTAGGTCCAAGTCCTACTGCCGGACTTGTTGGCCATGGGTGGAACATTCATGATATGGCCAGACAGGTTGATAAACAGCCTGCTAATCCTTCAAACCTTTCCCCACTATTCCCTAAAAGAGAAAAGAAAAGTATGTGTGGACATATGAAATAAACAAAGCAGCACTTAGCCAGCCATAACCAGTCACCTATCAAAGTGGTAAGAGACTTCTCTCCCCACCCCACCACCCCCACATACTCCAGCAAAGTCTTCAGTGGAAAGCACGTGATCAATAGCATCACTTGCATCAAAACGTTCCAAATCAGGCCTCTCTGCTATCAGCAACTCCATGGCTCTCTTCAAAGCACCCAATATGGTCATTCTAATTCCTTTGACAGTTCCTTCTCAACTCACTGATGTGACGCATGAGCTGCAGATGTTCCCATAAATCACCTCATCTGCAACCTTACAGACAGCCAACCTGGATTCAACGGACTATGTCGCAATCAGAAATGCCTTTCCCACTTTTGAATAAATACAAACCATGTCCCACATCATTAAACCATGCCCGCCCAAAGATACGTTTCACACTTGTAATTATAATGCCAAATCTGCATGCATAAATAATGTCATTATTCAAATGGTGAAAGAACTTACTCTGAGCTGGTCACTTGTTGTGCAGCAAGCACAGTAATGGTCATATCGTACACAGCAAGATCCCAAACAGCAATGAGACAAATGACCGATAATCTCCCCTTTGTTTGAGGAGGCAATGTTGACCATGACACCAGGGAAATGCTTTGCTCTTCTCCAAATAGTGTCATGAGTCCTTTCACATCCACCTCACCAGGCAGACCATAGTTTATCATCTTGTCTGAAGAACACTTCCGTCAGTGAAACATTCCCTTTCTTACAGCACTGAAATCTCCAGAGTGAGACCTGAACCTACAACCTTCTGGCTCACGCGAGAGTGCTGCTAATGAGCCACTTTGTCAACTTAAGCATGACTCAGGACTGCAGGAGAGAAGGACAGGAAAGCGGGAGTGGAGGGGGCGGGGGGGGGGGGGGGGGGGGGGGGGCTGTGAGGGCATGAGGGAACCTTTTCACTCACTGGGCTCCTCCTTGCTCATTCTTTGTAAAGTTTGTTCTGTCCAAGATTAACGGATTAAGATATGGCTAGCTATGAGAGGCTCTTGTTCTGCCCCAACAAACACTCTCAGGTGAGGTAACCATGGGTTAAATCAGCACGGTCCTATCAAGATCAGTGGATTACAGATTCAAAGCAGACTACAGTACCCTCTATGCTGCCCCATTTAGCTCTGCCAGATCATGTATAATACAAGCTAATTTCAATGTAAAATAACATTTGTAGTCTATACTGGTGAAGTGTCTTCATCCTAATGTCAGATCAGCACCCACATTACACCAGTATATTTTCTTTCCATTTCCTGCTTCTCCTGTGGCCTCCTCTTTGTGTGAAACTGCCAATTTGATGTTAATCATTGGTGAATTATGGCAGTTTTGTGCAATGAACTTTCAGTCTGCAGGAACTACACCGAGCCAGAGAAAATGAAACCATTCTTGATTCATGTACCGATACTGGAGACAAAGGTCAATATTTAATCCAGCATCCAGTTCTCTGTCGGGCTCCTTTATTCACTTACTTCTAATCTGTTCAAATTTCCTGATACTTTGGGTTGGCGATTCTGTCCCAGGGTCTGCAGCAAGTCACCAAATTCAACCCATTAGACAATTCATACACCGTGACCCAGAGCTCTGAGGGTCAGCGCCACCTGGGCATCTTTGCTGAACCCATTCCAATCCTCACTTGACATTTATGTCTCCACTTCCAACCAATGGTTCACTACCTACGATCAGAAGCAGGAACCATTCCTGATGCCAACCCTTCATATTTCAAGTTTGCAGCAGCAAACTGCAGACAGGGATTCAAACCATGGTCATTCAGTTCTGACACACTGTGTTGTATCTTTGCCCAGTACATCATTAAGGGATAGTTTGTACATTGATTCTCATTTACCTGCTCCTCTTTCCAATCTGCAATCCCACCCCCGATCAGCCCCAATCCTTTTCCCAGATAGCAGAAACCTGTGTTATATCCAACAATGGGATCTATGATTGTGAAACTGAGCTGGGAGATGAGGTCATCAGTTTAACACCTCATCTGATAGACAATATTCCCAGTAGTGCTGGACTAACCAAGCTTTGCATCCTGACCAGTATTGGGCTTTGTTGATTGCTGGACCACCAGTAAAGGTGCCTACATTTGGCCTCTGTGCATGAAATAGTGTGAGGAAAAATCAGAAGTTCTCAACGCTGGTGAAGGTCCAGGAACTGCTGCTGAAAGGACCATGTTCAGGCAGGATTAGATCAATTTGCAATGCTTTCTGCGGATGACTGACCTGACCAACAATTGTTGGCCGTAAGAAAGGACATGAAGCTTAACCAGCAAAGGGAACCCAATGCCTAAAAGACATTCTGCTGCCACAAGCAGCTATACAGGAAGGGAAAGGAGACAACTAGGTGGAAAATGAAGCTTGTTGAGTAAAGTAAAGCCAAGCCTGTGTTTGCTATTGGACATCAAGTTGTGTTGACTAGGCATCTGCTCAACGAAGGTATTTTATCCATTGATTTATCAGTTCTTTGTGAATATTTTTAGACAGCAGCTTGGACAGTTTGTTTTTAAAGGGATGTATTTCATCCATATTTGTGAAACAGTACCTTCCTTCCGTTAAAACATCCAACACAAACTCTGCCCGTCTCCCCAACACCCGGGCCAATATGCCAAATGGCAAACGTGTAGATCTGCTGTGAGGAACGCCTGCCATTGAGCAAGCTTTGATCTCTGTATATTTATTATACAACTGAAGTAATGTAAATAATAGTGATAAACATGCCATTTGATTCTGGATGGACCACCGCGACCGGATCTGAATGGCTGAGAAATGTGATTCCAGATTCGATAAACACATGATCCGAGTCAACCTCAGACCCTTTCAGTGTTTTACATCAAAACTGCTCCTCGGAAGATCAGCAAGTTGTACACATATATGAGGGCTGTACCATTCTACCTATTACAGAATAGACTTAATACACCTAATAATGGGAATGTACAACCCATGGCCCCAGACTATGACTGCAGGACAAAGAGACATGGTATAAAACAGTATAGGACAGTTTCTGACATCAGAAACACTCCTTCATACAAAAATGTGAATAATACCTGGAATAGTCTTTTAGGAGGAGATGGAATCTGTGACCTCCTCCAACAAGATGTTAGATGCTGTATATTGTTGTGGAATTAAGTAATCTCATTTATATTTATTTTCGTAATGTAAGGATACTTTATCCAACTCATATTGGGCTAGACTTTGCTGTGACAGTTAGCGGGAGAGTAACAGTGTGTAGCGCACAAAGACTCCGAGAGACGAATAGAGTGAAGTCGATGAGGCTTTATTAAGCGTGACTGTTTCCCCCGCAGTTCAGTAGTAGACTGCCTGCGGGGGAGGACTCCAGGTACTTATACTCCGCCTTCAGGGCAGAGCTAGAGGTCAACGTCCAACCAGGACCCGGGATATGTCAGCCAATGACATCATGGCTTCACAGTCCCACATGACCCCTAATGCATACTACCACATTCACCCCTTGTTAAAAATGAACCCGGCGGGGTGATGCTTCGCATGGTGGTAAGGGTTTACAAGGCTGGTCCTGGGAGGAAAACTTTCACATGTTATTACAGTATGTACAAGGTTTTTTTTTGTTTCAAACTATTTACAGTAATCGTCAGGAAGAGACAAAATGTTCTCGTTAAAAGTCCACATTGTACTGTTAGATCGACGCCACAAGTCGGTCGGGCGGTCTGGTCGTCCGTGTCGATCGCCTCGGCCCCGGTGGTGGTGGTGGTGCTTGTTCCGGTGTTGTCGTCTCCGGGAGCCTTACGGTTTCAGCTTGGGCTTCATTCCTGGTCGGGCCTGGGAGGAGGACTGATCCTCCTGGGAAGGGGGCGGTCGCGGGGTGCGGCGGTGGCAGGAAGGGGGGGGGGGTTGGGTGATTGGTGTCGGGGGGGTGTGTGTGTTGCCGGCGGGCGCCAGATCTCGCAGAGAGACCGTGTCCTGTCGGCCGTCGGGGTACTCCACGTAAGCGTACTGCGGGTTCGCGTGAAGGAGGTGAACCCTTTCGACCAACGGGTCCGACTTGTGCGCCCGCACGTGCTTTCGGAGCAAGATGGGTCCTGGGGCCGCCAGCCAGGTCGGCAGCGACGTTCCAGAGGAGGACTTCCTGGGGAAGACAAGGAGGCGCTCATGAGGCGTTTGGTTAGTGCTAGTACACAGTAGTGACCGGATGGAGTGGAGGGCGTCCGGAAGGACCTCCTGTCACCGTGAAACTGGGAGGTCCCTGGACCGTAGGGCCAGGAGGACGGTCTTCCAGACCGTGCCGTTCTCCCTCTCTACTTGCCCGTTCCCCCGGGGGTTGTAGCTGGTCGTCCTGCTCGAGGCTATCCTGTTGCTGAGCAGGGACTGGCGCAGCTCGTCACTCATGAAGGAGGACCCCCTGTCGCTGTGGACGTATGCGGGGCAACCGAACAGTGTGAATATGGTGTTCAGGGCTTTAATGACTGTGGCCGCGGTCATGTCAGAACAGGGGATGGCGAATGGGAAGCGGGAGTACTTGTCCACCACATTAAGAAAATATGCGTTGCGGTCGGTGGAGGGGAGGGGTCCTTTGAAATCCAGACTAAGGCGTTCAAAGGGGCGGGAAGCCATAATCAGGTGCGCACCATCCGGCCTGAAAAAGTGCGGTTTGCACTCTGCGCAGATGTGGCAGTTCCTTGTGACTGTACGGACCTCCTCTAAGGAGTATGGGAGGTTGCGGGACTTGATAAAGTGGTAAACCCGAGTGACCCCCGGGTGACAGAGGTCCTCGTGGAGGGTTTGGAGGCGGTTAATTTGTGCGTTGGCACATGTGCCGCGGGATAGGGCATCGGACGGCTCGTTCAGCTTTCCAGGACGATACAAGATCTCGTAGTTGAAGGTGGAGAGCTCGATCCTCCACCTTAAGATCTTGTCGTTTTTGATTTTGCCCCGCTGTGCATTATCGAACATGAAGGCTACCGACCGTTGGTCCGTGAGGAGAGTGAATCTCCTGCCGGCCAGGTAATGCCTCCAATGTCGCACAGCTTCCACTATGGCTTGGGCTTCCTTTTCCACTGAGGAGTGGCGGATTTCTGAAGCGTGGAGGGTTCGGGAGAAAAGGGCCACGGGTCTGCCCGCTTGGTTAAGGGTGGCCGCTAGAGCTACGTCGGAGGCGTCGCTCTCGACCTGGAAGGGGAGGGACTCGTCGATGGCGCGCATCGTGGCCTTTGCGATATCCGCTTTGATGCGGCTGAAGGCCTGGCAAGCCTCTGTCGACAGAGGGAAGGTCGTGGTCTGTATTAGGGGGCGGGCCTTGTCTGCGTACTGGGGGACCCACTGGGCGTAGTATGAAAAGAACCCCAGGCAGCATTTCAGGGCTTTTGAGCAGTGCGGGAGGGGAAATTCCATGAGGGCGCGCATACGTTCGGGGTCGGGGCCTATTATCCCATTGCGCACTACGTAGCCCAGGATGGCTAGCCGGTTGGTGCTAAAAACGCACTTGTCCTCGTTGTACGTGAGGTTCAAGGCTTTAGCGGTCTGGAGGAATTTTTGGAGGTTGGCGTCGTGGTCCTGCTGATCGTGGCCGCAGATGGTTACATTGTCGAGATACGGGAACGTGGCCCGCAACCCGTGTTGATCAACCATTCGGTCCATCTCTCGTTGGAAGACCGAGACCCCGTTTGTGACGCCAAATGGGACCCTTAGGAAATGGTATAATCGCCCGTCTGCCTCGAAGGCTGTGTACTTGTGGTCACTTGGGCGGATGGGGAGCTGATGGTAGGCGGACTTGAGGTCCACGGTGGAGAAGACTTTATATTGGGCAATCCGATTGACCATGTTGGATATGCGGGGGAGAGGGTACGCGTCTAGTTGTGTGTACCTGTTGATGGTCTGGCTATAGTCTATGACCATCCTTTGCTTCTCCCCTGTCTTTACTACTACCACCTGTGCTCTCCAGGGACTATTGCTGGCCTGGATTATGCCTTCCTTTAGTAGCCGCTGGACTTTGGACCGAATGAAGGTCCGGTCCTGGGCGCTGTACCGTCTGCTCCTAGTGGCGACGGGTTTGCAATCCGGGGTGAGGTTTGCAAACAAGGACGGGGGTTGCACCTTGAGGGTTGCGAGGCCGCAGATAATGAGTGGGGGTATTGGGCCGCCGAATTTGAAGGTTAGGCTCTGTAGATTGCACTGGAAGTCTAATCCCAGTAATGTGGGGGTGCAGAGTTGGGGAAGGACGTAGAGCCTGTAGTTTTTGAACTCCCTCCCTTGCACCGTTAGGGTAACTATGCAGAAGCCTTTGATCTGTACGGAGTGGGATCCTGCAGCTAGGGAAATCTTTTGTGCGCTGGGATGGGTGGTCAAAGAACAGCGTCTTACCGTGTCGGGGTGGATAAAGCTCTCCGTGCTCCCAGAGTCGACTAGGCATGGTGTCTTGTGCCCGTTTATCAGCACCGTTGTCGTCGTCGTCTGGAGTGTCCGGGGCCGAGCTTGGTCCAGCGTCATTGAAGCGAGACGTGGTTGTAGTAGTTGAGCGTCTTCTTCGAACCCCGTGGAGCCGTCGACACTGGTGTCCGTTGTTGCCGTCCAAGATGGCGTCGGGGGTGAACAAAATGGCTGCCCCCATGCATTGTACATGGCTGGGGGGTCACAAGGTGGTGGCGGGGGTGGACAAAATGGCCACCCCCATGCGTCGTACAGGTCTGGGGTGGTCCAAGATGGCGGCGCCCTTCCTCCCCTCGTGGTGGCCGGGACCCAAAATGGCGTCGTCTGCGGGTCGCACATGGGGCGCTGGGGGGGTTGGGGAGCGTTAGGAATGCGCGGGGCTCCCTCATCTCTGGGGACAGCGGTGGTCGGGAACCAAATTGGTAGCGCCGGCGGGTCATACGTGGGGCACGGGGGGGGGGGTTTGGGGGGCGTTAGAGAGTTCAGTCGTCGACTGCCTGCGGGGGAGGACTCCAGGTACTTATACTCCGCCTTCAAGGCGGAGCTAGAGGTCAACGTCCAACCAGGACCCGGGATCTGTCAGCCAATGACATCATGGCTTCACAGTCCCACATGACCCCTAATGCATACTGCCACACAGTGCTCACCATTATTTATATGCAACTTGGACAGCAATGCCTTGGCATAGGAGGTGTCCAATGAAATGTGAAAACCAGATGTTATTGTCTGAGATGCGCTGCTCCTCTGTACATGGAGCCAAACATTATTCCTGGCACTGAAACCTAACTTGTATAAGTGTGACATTTCATTCCTTCAGCTTTTAATTATTGTTGGAGGTTTATATATATATATACATCATGCACACACTAACCAATCAGTAAAGAAGAAATCTTTCCCATGAATGAAAGAGTAAGAAGAAAAACACAAACGCCAACACAAATGTATTAAGAGAACACACCCACTAACCAATGAGTGAGGAAGAGAGGGTACCCATCAATGATGGAGAGAGAGAATCAGTTCCCTGATGTTTTGACATTTAATTAAAACCTTTATATATTTAAAACTTTCTAATCAAATGTCAACAATCAAGAAACGGAGTGTTGTAAACAGTCTGTCGGCTGTACATTCGTCCATTAGTGTCAGCATGGCATTCGTATCTCAAAGATCTGGAACTCACTGAACCTAACGAAAGCATGAAAAATGTATCAGAAAAAATAATGACATTAAAGACTCATAACTCCCAAGGGCCTGATGGTTTTCACATCACGGGTTTAAAGCAATTAGGAAATTGCAGATGCTTTCGTCATCACCTTTGAAAGCTCTTGCAATTCAGGAATTGTCCCTTTTGATTGGAAGGTACAAATATAGCTCCATTATTGAGGAAAGGTGAGAAAGAGAAATCTGGAAATTCTAGTCCTGTCAGTCTACATCTGTAATGAGGAGGTGATTGCAATCTATAATTCAGGACACAATGATTGAGAGGAATTTGAACTGTTAGAGAAAGAGATCCACTTGTAAAGAATAGGTCATGTCTAATGGACTAATTGCATTTTTGGAGGAAGTAACTGAAGTAGTAGACATGAGGATGTTTATGGATGGAGATAATGTGGACTTCTAGAAGGCCACATTCTAGAAGGAAAAGTTCCCCATGAAAGACAGTTAGTTAAAATTAAAGCACATGGAATTGAAATGATTGACCTGGGTTAGGAGATTTAGTTGTGAAGTGAAAGTCAGAGAATAGAAATGACGGACATATGCTCAAATTGGAAGGAAGTACCAATATTGTCCCACAAGAATTTGTGCTGGTGCTAAAAACTAATCACTATTTATTAATCACTTTGACAACACTCTAATGAGCTACATATCTAAGTTTGCTGAAGACACAAAGATTGAGTGAGGAGAACTGGCAGATATAGTTGAATCCAAATAAAGTTTTACACCAAAAGAGGATATTTTTTAAATTGGGAAAAACTAGGAACAGTGGAGGTCCAAAGAGATTTAGAAGTCAGGTACAAAAAATAATCAAAAAGTCTCATGGAATGTTTGCCTTTCTACCTCAATGCCTAGAACATAAAGAAGAGGAAGTTTTGCTACTCCTGTATAAATTCCCTGGCTGGATCACATCTGGAGTTCTGTACTCAGTTCTGGGCACCACACGTTAGAAAGGATACACAGACCTTGGAAAGAATACAGCACAAAATCACCAGAATGTTACCAGGATTCAAAGCGTTAGGATTATGAGCAGAGACGGCATAAACTGGGACTGTATTCCTGGGATATAGAAGGTGTGATTTTGAACCATAGAATCTTACAGCACAACAAGAGGCCTTTGGGTCCAACATGCTTGTGATGTCTCTTTGACAAAGCTGTCCAATTTTATCCCCCCACTTCAACATTTTTCCCATACTCTGCAAATTAGTCCTTTTCCAGCACATGTCTAAACTGATTGAGGCACTTAGGATTTTAAAAGTATCTGATAGGGTAACTAGATAAAACATTATCCATCTTGTGGGAGTCCAGGACAGGGGGACATAGCCTTAAGATAAGAACCAGGACATTTACGACAGAAGTTCGGAAACATGTTTTGTGGAAGTGTTGAACTACCTATGAAATGCAGTAAATGCTAACTCATTAATATTTTTAAACCTGAGATCGATACATATTTTTTACTATTTTGAGAGTATTGGAGTATGTGAAACTAAAAGTAATGCAAGTATTACCAAATAGGCTGGAGGGGCAAAATGACATACTTCTGTTTACACGTTTCTGACTCTTGTACAAGCTATCTTTATTCTAAGCTTCTCCTTATTAACAGTGGTTAGGTGATGATAGTGGCTGGGGTCAGGAGAGGATGATTTCTGTTTGATTGGAAGAGGCTGGTGTCTATAGAATTGCAAGAGGATGAGGTCTATTGAATTGGGACAGAATGGTATCCATTGGATTGAGAGGGATTGGCATCTAACTGATTGGCAGATGCTGGTGTCTATTGGATTGGGAGGGATAGGTGTCTATTGGATTGGAAGGGATTGGTGTCTATTGGATTGGGAGGGATTGGTGTCTATTGGATTGGGAGGGATTGGTGTCTATTGGATTGGGAGGGATTGGTGTCTATTGGGTTGAGAGAGAGTGGTGTCTATTGGATTGGGAGGGATTGGTGTCTATTGGATTGGGAGGGAATAGTGTCTATTGGATTGGGAGGGATTGGTGTCTATTGGATTGGGAGGGATTGGTGTCTATTGGATTGGGAGGGATTGGTGTCTATTGGATTGGGAGGGATTGGTGTCTATTGGGTTGAGAGAGAATGGTGTCTATTGGATTGGGAGGGATTGGTGTCTATTGGATTGGGAGGGATTGGTGTCTATTGGGTTGAGAGAGAATGGTGTCTATTGGATTGGGAGGGATTGGTGTCTATTGGATTGGGAGGGATTGGTGTCTATTGGATTGGGAGGGATTGGTGTCTATTGGATTGGGAGGGATTGGTGTCTATTTGATTGGGAGGGATTTGTGTCAATTTGATTTGCAGATGCTGGTGTCTATTAGATTGGGAAGGAATGGTGTCTATTGGAATGGGAGGGATTGGTGTCAATTGGATTGGGAGGGATTGGCGTCTAATGGATTGGGAGGGATTGGTGTCTATTAGATTGGGAGGGATTGGTGTCTATTTGATTGGCAGATGCTGGTGTCTATTGGATTGGGAGGGTATGGTGTCTATTGGATTGGGAGGGATTGGTGTCTATTGGATTGGCAGGGATTGGTGTCTATTGGAATGGGAGGGATTGTTGTCTATTGGATTGGGAGGGATTTGTGTCTATTGGATTGGGAGGGAATAGTGTCTATTGGAATGGGAGGGATTATTGTCTATTTGATTGGGAGGGATTTGTGTCTATTGGATTGGGAGGGATTTGTGTCTATTGGATTGGGAGGGATTTGTGTCTATTGGATTGGGAGGGATTTGTGTCTATTGGATTGGGAGGGACTGGTGTCTATTGGATTGGGAGGGATTGGTGTCGATTGGAATGTGTGGGATTGGTGTCTATTGGATTGGGCGGGATTGTTGTCTATTGGAATGGGAGGGATTGATGTCTATTGGAATGGGAGGGATTGGTGTCTATTGGAATGGGAGGGATTGGTGTCTATTGGAATGGGAGGGATTGGTGTCTCTTGGATTGGGAGATGCTGGTGTCTATTGGACTGGGAGAGAATGGTGTCTATTGGAACGAGAGGGATTGGTGTCTATTGGAATGTGAGGGATTGGTGTCTATTGCAATGTGTGGGATTGGTGTCTATTGGATTGGGCGGGATTGTTGTCTATTGGAATGGGAGGGATTGGTGTCTATTGGATTGGGAGGGAGTGGTGTCTATTGAATACGGAGGGATTGGTGCCTATTGGAATGGGAGGGATTGGTGTCTATTGGATTGGGAGGGATTGGTGTCTATTTGATTGGCAGATGCTGGTGTCTATTGGATTGGGAGGGATTGGTGTCTCTTCGATTGGGAGATGCTGGTGTCTATTGGACTGGGAGGGAATGGTGTCTATTGGAACGGGAGGGATTGGTGTCTATTTGATTGGCAGATGCTGGTGTCTATTGGATTGGGAGGGATTGGTGTCTATTGGGATGTGAGGGAATAGTGTCTATTGGAATGGGAGGGATTGTTGTCTATTTGATTGGGAGGGATTTGTGTCTATTTGATTTGCAGATGCTGGTGTCTATTGGATTGGGAGAGATTGGTGTCTATTAGATTGGGAAGGAATGGTGTCTATTGGAATGGGAGGGATTGGTGTCTATTGGATTGGGAGGGATTGGTGTCTATTGGAATGGGAGGGATTGGTGTCTATTTGATTGGCAGATGCTGGTGTCTATTGGATTGGGAGGGATTGGTGTCTATTGGATTGGGAGGGATTGGTGTCTATTGGATTGGGAGGGATTGGTGTCTATTGGATTGGCAGGGATTGGTGTCTATTGGAATGGGAGGGATTGTTGTCTATTGGATTGGGAGGGATTTGTGTCTATTGGATTGGGAGAGAATAGTGTCTATTGGAATGGGAGGGATTGTTGTCTATTTGATTGGGAGGGATTTGTGTCTATTGGATTGGGAGGGACTGGTGTTTATTGGATTGGGAGGGATAGGTGTCTATTGGATTGGGAGGGATTGGTGTCTATTGGATTGGGAGGGATTGGTGTCTATTGGAATGGGAGGGATTGGTGTCTATTTGATTGGCAGATGCTGGTGTCTATTGGATTGGGAGGGTATGGTGTCTATTGGATTTGGAGGGATTGGTGTCTATTGGATTGGCAGGGATTGGTGTCTTTTGGAATGGGAGGGATTGTTGTCAATTGGATTGGGAGGGATTTGTGTCTATTGGATTGGGAGGGAATAGTGTCTATTGGAATGGGAGGGATTGTTGTCTATTTGATTGGGAGGGATTTGTGTCTATTGGATTGGGAGGGACTGGTGTCTATTGGATTGGGAGGGAATGGTGTCTATTGGAATGTGAGGGGTTGGTGTCTATTGGAATGTGAGGGATTGGTGTCGACTGGAATGTGTGGGATTGGTGTCTATTGGATTGGGCGGGATTGTTGTCTATTGGAATGGGAGGGATGAGTGTCTATTGGAATGGGAGGGATTGGTGTCTCTTGGATTGGGAGATGCTGGTGTCTATTGGACTGGGAGGGAATGGTGTCTATTGGAACGAGTGGGATTGGTGTCTATTTGATTGGCAGATGCTGGTGTCTATTGGATTGGGAGGGATTGGTGTCTATTGGATTGGGAGGGATTGGTGTCTATTGGATTGGCAGGGATTGGTGTCTATTGGAATGGGAGGGATTGTTGTCTATTGGATTGGGAGGGATTTGTGTCTATTGGATTGGGAGGGAATGGTGTCTATTGGATTGGGAGGTAATGGTGTCTATTGGAATGTGATGGATTGGTGTCTATTGGAATGTGTGGGATTGGTGTCTATTGGATTGGGCGGGATTGTTGTCTATTGGAATGGGAGGGATTGGTGTCTATTGGAATGGGAGGGACTGGTGTCTATTGGATTGGGAGGGATTGGTGTCTATTGGAATGGGAGGGATTGGTGTCTATTGGAATGGGAGGGATTGTTGTCTATTTGATTGGGAGGGATTTGTGTCTATTGGATTCGGAGGGACTGGTGTCTATTGGATTGGGAGGGAATGGTGTCTATTGGAGTGGGAGGGATTGGTGTCTATTGGAATGTGAGGGATTGTTGTGTATTGGAATGGGAGGGATTGGTGTCTATTGGAATGGGATGGATTGGTGTCTCTTGGATTGGGAGATGCTGGTGTCTATTGGACTGGGAGGGATTGGTGTCTATTGGAATGGGAGGGATTGGTGTCTATTTGATTGGCAGATGCTGGTGTCTATGGGATTGGGAGGGATTGGTGTCTATTGGAATGTGTGGGATTGGTGTCTATTGGAATGTGAGGGATTGGTGTCTATTGGAATGTGTGGGATTGGTGTCTATTGGATTGGGCGGGATTGTTGTCTATTGGATTGGGAGGGAGTGGTGTCTATTGGAATGTGAGGGATTGGTGTCTATTGGAATGTGTGGGACTGGTGTCTATTGGATTGGGCGGGATTGTTGTCTATTGGATTGGGAGGGAGTGGTGTCTATTTGATTGGCAGATGTTGGTGTCTATTGCATTGGGAGGGAATGGTGTCTATTGGAATGTGTGGGATTGGTGTCTATTGGATTGGGAGGGATTGTTGTCTATTGGATTTTGAGGGAATGGTGTCTATTGGAACGAGAGGGATTGGTGTCTATTGGAATGTGAGGGATTGGTGTCTATTGGAATGTGTGGGATTGGTGTCTATTGGACTGGGAGGAATTGGTGTCTATTGGAATGGGAGGGATTGGTGTCTATTGGATTGGGAGGGATTGGTGTCTATTTGATTGCAGATGCTGGTGTCTATTGGATTGGGAGGGATTGGTGTCTATTGGAATGGGAGGGATTGGTGTCTATTGGAACGGGAGGGATTGGTGTCTATTGGAATGGGAGGGATTGGTGTCTATTGGAATGGGAGGGATTGGTGTCAATTGGATTGGGAGGGATTGGTGTCTATTGGAATGGGAGGGATTGGTGTCTATTGGAATGTGAGGGATTGGTGTCCATGGGATTGGAGTCTATTTTATTCGCAGATGCTGGTGTCTATTGGATTGGGAGGGTCTGGAGTCTATTGGTTTGGGAGGGAATGGTGTCGATTGGAATGGGAGGGATTGGTGTCTATTTGATTGGCAGATGCTGGTGTCTATTGGATTGGGAGGGATTGGTGTCTATTGGATTGGGAGGGATTTGTGTCTATTGGAATGGGAGGGATTGATGTCTATTAGAATGGGAGGGATTTGTGTCTATGGGATTGGAGTCTATTTTATTGGCAGGTGCTGGTGTCTATTGGATTGGGAAGGTCTTGAGTCTATTGGTTTGGGAGGGAATGGCGTCTATTGGAACGGGAGGGATTGGTGTCTATTTGGTTAGCAGATTCTGGTGTCTATTGGATTGAGAGGGATTGGTGTCTATTGGAATGTGAGGGATTGGGCACTATTGGAATGTGAGGGATTGGTGACTATTGGAACAGGAGGGATTAGTGTCCATTGGAACGGGAGGGATTTGTGTATTGGAACGCGAGGGATTGGAGTTTATTTTATTGGCAGATGCTGGTGTCTGTTGGATTGGAAGGGAATGGTGTCTATTGGGATGGGAGGGATTGGGGTCTATTGTAATGGGAGGGATTAGTGTCTATTGGATTGGGAGGGATTAGTGTCTATTGGAATGGGAGTGACTGGTGTCTATTGGAATGGGAGGGATTGGTGTCTCTTGGATTGGGAGATGCTGGTGTCTATTGGACTGGGAGGGAATGGTGTCTATTGGAACGAGAGGGATTGGTGTCTATTTGATTGGTAGATGCTGGTGTCTATTGGATTGGGAGTGATTGGTGTCTATTGGAATGTGTGGGATTGGTGTCTATTGGAATGGGAGGGATTGGTGTCTATTGTAATGGAAGGGATTGGTGTCTATTGGATTGGGAGGGATTGGTGTCTATTGGATTGGAGGGATTGGTGTCTATTGAATAGGGAGGGATTGGTGACTATTGGAATGGGAGAGTTTGGTGTCTACTTGATTGCAGATGCTGGTGTCTATTGGATTGGGAGGGATTGGTGTCTATTGGATTGGAGGGATTGGTGTCTATTGAATAGAGAGGGATTGGTGACTATTGGAATGGGAGGGATTGGTGACTATTGGCATGGGAGGGATTGGTGTCTATTGGATTGGGAGGGATTGGTGTCTATTGGATTGGAGGGATTGGTGTCTATTGAATAGGGAGGGATTGGTGACTATTGGAATGGGAGGGAATGGTGTCTATTGGATTGGGAGGGATTGGTGTCTAATGGATTGGGAGGGAATGGTGTCTATTTGATTGGCAGATGCTGGTGTCTATTGGATTGGGAGGGATTGGTGTCTCTTGGATTGGGAGATGCTGGTGTCTATTGGACTGGGAGGGAATGGTGTCTTTTGGAACGTGAGGTATTGGTGTCTATTTGATTGGCAGTTGCTGGTGTCTATTGGATTGGGAGGGATTGGTGTCTATTGGGATGTGAGGGAATAGTGTCTATTGGAATGGGAGGGATTGGTGTCTATTTGATTGGGAGGGATTTGTGTCAATTTGATTTGCAGATGCTGGTGTATATTAGATTGGGAAGGAATGATGTCTATTGGAATGGGAGGGATTGGTGTCAATTGGATTGGGAGGGATTGGTGTCTCTTGGATTGGGAAATGCTGGTGTCTATTGGACTGGGAGGGAATGGTGTCTATTGGAACGTGAGGTATTGGTGTCTATTTGATTGGCAGATGCTGGTGTCTATTGGAATGGGAGGGATTGGTGTCTATTGGAATGTGAGGGATTGGTGTCTATTGGATTGGGAGGGATTGGTGTCTATTGGATTGGCAGGGATTGGTGTCTATTGGATTGGGAGGGATTGGTGTCTATTGGATTGGGAGGGATTGGTGTCTATTGGATTGGAGGGATTGGTGTCTATTAAATAGGGAGGGATTTGGTGACTATTGGAATGGGAGGGATTGGTGTCTATTGGATTGGGAGGGATTGGTGTCTATTGGATTGGGAGGGACTGGTGTCTATTGGATTGGGAGGGAATGGTGTCTATTGGAATGTGAGGGATTGGTGTCTATTGGAATGTGAGGGATTGGTGTCGACTGGAATTTGTGGGATTGGTGTCTATTGGATTGGGCGGGATTGTTGTCTATTGGAATGGGAGGGATTGGTGTCTATTGGAATGGGAGGGATTGGTGTCTCTTGGATTGGGAGATGCTGGTGTCTATTGGACTGGGAGGGAATGGTGTCTATTGGAACGAGTGGGATTGGTGTCTATTTGATTGGCAGATGCTGGTGTCTATTGGATTGGGAGGGATTGGTGTCTATTGGATTGTGAGGGATTGGTGTCTATTGGAACGGGAGAGATTGGTGTCTATTGGATTGGCAGATGCTGGTGTCTATTGGATTGGGAGGGATTAGTGTCTATTGGATTGGCAGGGATTGGTGTCTATTGGAATGGGAGGGATTGTTGTCTATTGGATTGGGAGCGATTGTTGTCTTTTGGATTGGGAGGGGATAGTGTCTATTGGAGTGGGAGGGTTTGGTGTCTATTGGAATGTGAGGGATTGGTGTCTATTGGAATGTGTGGGATTGGTGTCTATTGGATTGGGAGGGACTGGTGTCTATTGGATTGGGAGGGAATGGTGTCTATTGGAATGTGAGGGATTGGTGTCTATTGGAATGTGAGGGATTGGTGTCGACTGGAATGTGTGGGATTGGTGTCTATTGGATTGGGCGGGATTGTTGTCTCTTGGAATGGGAGGGATTGGTGTCTATTGGAATGGGAGGGATTGGTGTCTCTTGGATTGGGAGATGCTGGTGTCTATTGGACTGGGAGGGAATGGTGTCTATTGGAACGAGTGGGATTGGTGTCTATTTGATTGGCAGATGCTGGTGTCTATTGGATTGGGAGGGATTGGTGTTTATTGGATTGGGAGGGATTGGTGTCTATTGGAACGGGAGAGATTGGTGTCTATTGGATTGGCAGATGCTGGTGTCTATTGGATTGGGAGGGATTGGTGTCTATTGGATTGGCAGGGATTGGTGTCTATTGGAATGGGAGGGATTGTTGTCTATTGGATTGGGAGGGATTGTTGTCTATTGGATTGGGAGGGGATAGTGTCTATTGGAATGGGAGGGATTGTTGTCTATTTGATTGGGAGGGATTTGTGTCTATTGGAGTGGGAGGGTTTGGTGTCTATTGGAATGTGAGGGATTGGTGTCTATTGGAATGTGTGGGATTGGTGTCTATTGGAATGTGAGGGATTAGTGTCGACTGGAATGTGTGGGATTGGTGTCTATTGGATTGGGCGGGATTGGTGTCTATTGAATAGGGAGGCATTGGTGACTATTGGAATGGGAGGGACTGGTGTCTATTGGATTGGGAGGGATTGGTGTCTATTGGATTGGGAGGCAATGGTGTCTATTTGATTGGCAGATGCTGGTGTCTATTGGATTGGGAGGGATTGGTGTCTCTTGGATTGGGAGGGATTGGTGTCTATTGGACTGGGAGGGAATGGTGTCTATTGGAACGTGAGGTATTGGTGTCTATTTGATTGGGAGGGAATAGTGTCTATTGGATTGGGAGGGATTGGTGTCTATTGGATTGGGAGGGATTGGTGTCTATTGGATTGGCAGGGATTGGTGTCTATTGGAATGGGAGGGATTGTTGTCTATTGGATTGGGAGGGATTTGTGTCTATTGGATTGGGAGGGAATGGTGTCTATTGGATTGGGAGGTAATGGTGTCTATTGGAATGTGATGGATTGGTGTCTATTGGAATGTGTGGGATTGGTGTCTATTGGATTGGGCGGGATTGTTGTCTATTGGAATGGGAGGGATTGGTGTCTATTGGAATGGGAGGGACTGGTGTCTATTGGATTGGGAGGGATTGGTGTCTATTGGAATGGGAGGGATTGGTGTCTATTGGAATGGGAGGGATTGTTGTCTATTTGATTGGGAGGGATTTGTGTCTATTGGATTCGGAGGGACTGGTGTCTATTGGATTGGGAGGGAATGGTGTCTATTGGAGTGGGAGGGATTGGTGTCTATTGGAATGTGAGGGATTGTTGTGTATTGGAATGGGAGGGATTGGTGTCTATTGGAATGGGATGGATTGGTGTCTCTTGGATTGGGAGATGCTGGTGTCTATTGGACTGGGAGGGATTGGTGTCTATTGGAATGGGAGGGATTGGTGTCTATTTGATTGGCAGATGCTGGTGTCTATGGGATTGGGAGGGATTGGTGTCTATTGGAATGTGTGGGATTGGTGTCTATTGGAATGTGAGGGATTGGTGTCTATTGGAATGTGTGGGATTGGTGTCTATTGGATTGGGCGGGATTGTTGTCTATTGGATTGGGAGGGAGTGGTGTCTATTGGAATGTGAGGGATTGGTGTCTATTGGAATGTGTGGGACTGGTGTCTATTGGATTGGGCGGGATTGTTGTCTATTGGATTGGGAGGGAGTGGTGTCTATTTGATTGGCAGATGTTGGTGTCTATTGCATTGGGAGGGAATGGTGTCTATTGGAATGTGTGGGATTGGTGTCTATTGGATTGGGAGGGATTGTTGTCTATTGGATTTTGAGGGAATGGTGTCTATTGGAACGAGAGGGATTGGTGTCTATTGGAATGTGAGGGATTGGTGTCTATTGGAATGTGTGGGATTGGTGTCTATTGGACTGGGAGGAATTGGTGTCTATTGGAATGGGAGGGATTGGTGTCTATTGGATTGGGAGGGATTGGTGTCTATTTGATTGCAGATGCTGGTGTCTATTGGATTGGGAGGGATTGGTGTCTATTGGAATGGGAGGGATTGGTGTCTATTGGAACGGGAGGGATTGGTGTCTATTGGAATGGGAGGGATTGGTGTCTATTGGAATGGGAGGGATTGGTGTCAATTGGATTGGGAGGGATTGGTGTCTATTGGAATGGGAGGGATTGGTGTCTATTGGAATGTGAGGGATTGGTGTCCATGGGATTGGAGTCTATTTTATTCGCAGATGCTGGTGTCTATTGGATTGGGAGGGTCTGGAGTCTATTGGTTTGGGAGGGAATGGTGTCGATTGGAATGGGAGGGATTGGTGTCTATTTGATTGGCAGATGCTGGTGTCTATTGGATTGGGAGGGATTGGTGTCTATTGGATTGGGAGGGATTTGTGTCTATTGGAATGGGAGGGATTGATGTCTATTAGAATGGGAGGGATTTGTGTCTATGGGATTGGAGTCTATTTTATTGGCAGGTGCTGGTGTCTATTGGATTGGGAAGGTCTTGAGTCTATTGGTTTGGGAGGGAATGGCGTCTATTGGAACGGGAGGGATTGGTGTCTATTTGGTTAGCAGATTCTGGTGTCTATTGGATTGAGAGGGATTGGTGTCTATTGGAATGTGAGGGATTGGGCACTATTGGAATGTGAGGGATTGGTGACTATTGGAACAGGAGGGATTAGTGTCCATTGGAACGGGAGGGATTTGTGTATTGGAACGCGAGGGATTGGAGTTTATTTTATTGGCAGATGCTGGTGTCTGTTGGATTGGAAGGGAATGGTGTCTATTGGGATGGGAGGGATTGGGGTCTATTGTAATGGGAGGGATTAGTGTCTATTGGATTGGGAGGGATTAGTGTCTATTGGAATGGGAGTGACTGGTGTCTATTGGAATGGGAGGGATTGGTGTCTCTTGGATTGGGAGATGCTGGTGTCTATTGGACTGGGAGGGAATGGTGTCTATTGGAACGAGAGGGATTGGTGTCTATTTGATTGGTAGATGCTGGTGTCTATTGGATTGGGAGTGATTGGTGTCTATTGGAATGTGTGGGATTGGTGTCTATTGGAATGGGAGGGATTGGTGTCTATTGTAATGGAAGGGATTGGTGTCTATTGGATTGGGAGGGATTGGTGTCTATTGGATTGGAGGGATTGGTGTCTATTGAATAGGGAGGGATTGGTGACTATTGGAATGGGAGAGTTTGGTGTCTACTTGATTGCAGATGCTGGTGTCTATTGGATTGGGAGGGATTGGTGTCTATTGGATTGGAGGGATTGGTGTCTATTGAATAGAGAGGGATTGGTGACTATTGGAATGGGAGGGATTGGTGACTATTGGCATGGGAGGGATTGGTGTCTATTGGATTGGGAGGGATTGGTGTCTATTGGATTGGAGGGATTGGTGTCTATTGAATAGGGAGGGATTGGTGACTATTGGAATGGGAGGGAATGGTGTCTATTGGATTGGGAGGGATTGGTGTCTAATGGATTGGGAGGGAATGGTGTCTATTTGATTGGCAGATGCTGGTGTCTATTGGATTGGGAGGGATTGGTGTCTCTTGGATTGGGAGATGCTGGTGTCTATTGGACTGGGAGGGAATGGTGTCTTTTGGAACGTGAGGTATTGGTGTCTATTTGATTGGCAGTTGCTGGTGTCTATTGGATTGGGAGGGATTGGTGTCTATTGGGATGTGAGGGAATAGTGTCTATTGGAATGGGAGGGATTGGTGTCTATTTGATTGGGAGGGATTTGTGTCAATTTGATTTGCAGATGCTGGTGTATATTAGATTGGGAAGGAATGATGTCTATTGGAATGGGAGGGATTGGTGTCAATTGGATTGGGAGGGATTGGTGTCTCTTGGATTGGGAAATGCTGGTGTCTATTGGACTGGGAGGGAATGGTGTCTATTGGAACGTGAGGTATTGGTGTCTATTTGATTGGCAGATGCTGGTGTCTATTGGAATGGGAGGGATTGGTGTCTATTGGAATGTGAGGGATTGGTGTCTATTGGATTGGGAGGGATTGGTGTCTATTGGATTGGCAGGGATTGGTGTCTATTGGATTGGGAGGGATTGGTGTCTATTGGATTGGGAGGGATTGGTGTCTATTGGATTGGAGGGATTGGTGTCTATTAAATAGGGAGGGATTTGGTGACTATTGGAATGGGAGGGATTGGTGTCTATTGGATTGGGAGGGATTGGTGTCTATTGGATTGGGAGGGACTGGTGTCTATTGGATTGGGAGGGAATGGTGTCTATTGGAATGTGAGGGATTGGTGTCTATTGGAATGTGAGGGATTGGTGTCGACTGGAATTTGTGGGATTGGTGTCTATTGGATTGGGCGGGATTGTTGTCTATTGGAATGGGAGGGATTGGTGTCTATTGGAATGGGAGGGATTGGTGTCTCTTGGATTGGGAGATGCTGGTGTCTATTGGACTGGGAGGGAATGGTGTCTATTGGAACGAGTGGGATTGGTGTCTATTTGATTGGCAGATGCTGGTGTCTATTGGATTGGGAGGGATTGGTGTCTATTGGATTGTGAGGGATTGGTGTCTATTGGAACGGGAGAGATTGGTGTCTATTGGATTGGCAGATGCTGGTGTCTATTGGATTGGGAGGGATTAGTGTCTATTGGATTGGCAGGGATTGGTGTCTATTGGAATGGGAGGGATTGTTGTCTATTGGATTGGGAGCGATTGTTGTCTTTTGGATTGGGAGGGGATAGTGTCTATTGGAGTGGGAGGGTTTGGTGTCTATTGGAATGTGAGGGATTGGTGTCTATTGGAATGTGTGGGATTGGTGTCTATTGGATTGGGAGGGACTGGTGTCTATTGGATTGGGAGGGAATGGTGTCTATTGGAATGTGAGGGATTGGTGTCTATTGGAATGTGAGGGATTGGTGTCGACTGGAATGTGTGGGATTGGTGTCTATTGGATTGGGCGGGATTGTTGTCTCTTGGAATGGGAGGGATTGGTGTCTATTGGAATGGGAGGGATTGGTGTCTCTTGGATTGGGAGATGCTGGTGTCTATTGGACTGGGAGGGAATGGTGTCTATTGGAACGAGTGGGATTGGTGTCTATTTGATTGGCAGATGCTGGTGTCTATTGGATTGGGAGGGATTGGTGTTTATTGGATTGGGAGGGATTGGTGTCTATTGGAACGGGAGAGATTGGTGTCTATTGGATTGGCAGATGCTGGTGTCTATTGGATTGGGAGGGATTGGTGTCTATTGGATTGGCAGGGATTGGTGTCTATTGGAATGGGAGGGATTGTTGTCTATTGGATTGGGAGGGATTGTTGTCTATTGGATTGGGAGGGGATAGTGTCTATTGGAATGGGAGGGATTGTTGTCTATTTGATTGGGAGGGATTTGTGTCTATTGGAGTGGGAGGGTTTGGTGTCTATTGGAATGTGAGGGATTGGTGTCTATTGGAATGTGTGGGATTGGTGTCTATTGGAATGTGAGGGATTAGTGTCGACTGGAATGTGTGGGATTGGTGTCTATTGGATTGGGCGGGATTGGTGTCTATTGAATAGGGAGGCATTGGTGACTATTGGAATGGGAGGGACTGGTGTCTATTGGATTGGGAGGGATTGGTGTCTATTGGATTGGGAGGCAATGGTGTCTATTTGATTGGCAGATGCTGGTGTCTATTGGATTGGGAGGGATTGGTGTCTCTTGGATTGGGAGGGATTGGTGTCTATTGGACTGGGAGGGAATGGTGTCTATTGGAACGTGAGGTATTGGTGTCTATTTGATTGGCAGATGCTGGTGTCTATTGGATTGGGAGGGATTGGTGTCTATTGGGATGTGAGGGATTGGTGTCAATGGATTGGGAGGGATTGGTGTCTATTTGATTGGGAGGGATTTGTGTCAATTTGATTTGCAGATGCTGGTGTCTATTATATTGGGAAGGAATGGTGTCTATTGGAATGGGAGGGATTGGTGTCAATTGGATTGGGAGGGATTGGTGTCTAATGGATTGGGAGGGATTGGTGTCTATTAGATTGGGAGGGATTGGTGTCTATTTGATTGGCAGATGCTGATGTCTATTGGATTGGGAGGGAATGGTGTCTATTGGAATGGGAGGGATTGGTGTCTATTGGAATGTGAGGGATTGGTGTCTATTGGATTGGGAGGGATTGGTGTCTATTGGATTGGCAGGGATTGGTGTCTATTGGATTGGGAGGGATTGGTGTCTATTGGATTGGGAGGGATTGGTGTCTATTGGATTGGAGGGATTGGTGTCTATTGAATAGGGATGGTTTTTGTGACTATTGGAATGGGAGGGATTGGTGTCTATTGGATTGGGAGGGATTGGTGTCTATTGGATTGGGAGGGACTGGTGTCTATTGGATTGGGAGGGAATGGTGTCTATTGGAATGTGAGGGATTGGTGTCTCTTGGAATGTGAGGGATTGGTGTCGACTGGAATGTGTGAGATAATGGAGTCTATTGGATTGGGCGGGATTGTTGTCTATTGGAATGGGAGGGATTGGTGTCCATTGGAATGGGAGGGATTGGTGTCTCTTGGATTGGGAGATGCTGGTGTCTATTGGACTGGGAGGGAATGGTGTCTATTGGAACGAGTGGGATTGTTGTCTATTTGATTGGCAGATGCTGGTGTCTATTGGATTGGGACGGATTGGTGTCTATTGGATTGGGAGGGAATGGTGTCTATTGGAACGTGAGGGATTGGTGTCTATTGGATTGGCAGATGCTGGTGTCTATTGGACTGGGAGGGATTGGTGTCTATTGGATTGGCAGGGATTGGTGTCTATTGGAATGGGAGGGATTGTTGTCTATTGGATTGGGAGGGATTGTTGTCCATTGGATTGGGAGGGAATAGTGTCTATTGGAATGGGAGGGATTGTTGTCTATTTGATTGGGAGGGATTTGTGTCTATTGGAGTGGGAGGGTTTGGTGTCTATTGGAATGTGAGGGATTGGTGTCTCTTGGAATGTGTGGGATTGGTGTCTATTGGAATGTGAGGGATTGGTGTCGACTGGAATGTGTGGGATTGGTGTATATTGGATTGGGCGGGATTGTTGTCTATTGGAATGGGAGGGATTGTTGTCTATTGGAATGGGAGGGATTGGTGTCTATTGGAATGGGAGGGATTGGTGTCTATTGGAATGGGAGGGATTGGTGTCTATTGGAATGGGAGGGATTGGTGTCAATTGGATTGGGAGGGATTGGTGTCTATTGGATTGGGAGGGTCTTGAGTCTATTGGATTGGGAGGGATTGGTGTCTATTGGATTGGGCGGGATTGGTGTTGATTGGGAAGGATTGGTGTCTATTGGAACGGGAGGGATTAGTGTCTATTTGATTGGCAGATGCTGGTGTCTATTGGATTGGGAGGGATTGGTGTCTATTGGAATGGGAGGGATTTGTGTCTATTGGAACGGGTGGGATTTGTGTCTATTGGAACGGGAGGGTTTGGTGTCTATTTGGTTGGCAGATGCTGGTGTCTATTGGATTGAGAGGGATTGGTGTCTATTGGAATGTGAGGGATTGGGCTCTATTGGAATGTGAGGGATTGGTGACTATTGGAACAGGAGGGATTAGTATCCATTGGAACGGCAGGGATTTGTGTATTGGAACGCGAGGGATTGGAGTCTATTTTATTGGCAGATGCTGGTGTCTGTTGGATTGGAAGGGAATGGTGTCTATTGGAATGGGAGGGATTGGGGTCTATTGTAATGGGAGGGATTAGTGTCTATTGGATTGGGAGGGATTAGTGTCTATTGGAATGGGAGGGACTGGTGTCTATAGGAATGGGAGGGATTGGTGTCTCTTGGATTGGGAGATGCTGGTGTCTATTGGACTGGGAGGGAATGGTGTCTATTGGAACGGGAGGGATTGGTGTCTATTGGGATGTGAGGGATTGGTGTCTATTGGATTGGGAGGGACTGGTGTCTATTGGATTGGGAGGGAATGGTGTCTATTGGAATGTGAGGGATTGGTGTCTATTGGACTGGGAGGGATTGGTTTCTATTGGATTGGGGGGGGGGGGTTATTTGATTGGCAGATGCTAGTGTCTATTGGATTGGGAGGGAATGGTGTCTATTGGAATGGGAGGGATTGGTGTCTATTGGAACGGGAGGGATTGGTGTCTATTTGATTGGCAGATGCTGGAGTCTATTGGATTGGGAGGAATTGGTGTCTATTGGATTTGGAGTGATTGGTGTCTATTGGATTGGGAGGGATTGGTGTCTATTGGATTGGGAGGGATTGGTGTCTATTGGAATGGGAGGGACTGGTGTCTATTTGATTGGGAGGGATTGGTGTCTATTGGAATGGGAGGGATTGGTGTCTATTGGAATGGGAGGGATTGGTGTCTATTGGAATGGGAGGGATTGGTGTCAATTGGATTGGGAGGGATTGGTGTCTATTGGATTGGGAGGGTCTGGAGTCTATTGGTTTGGGAGGGAATGGTGTCTATTGGAATGTGAGGGATTGCGGTCTATTGGAATGTGAGGGATTGGTGTCTATGGGATTGGAGTCTATTTTATTGGCAGATGCTGGTGTCTATTGGATTGGGAGGGTCTGGAGTCTATTGGTTTGGGAGGGAATGGTGTCGATTGGAATGGGAGAGATTGGTGTCTATTTGATTGGCAGATGTTGGTGTCTATTGGAGTGGGAGGGATTGGTGTCTATTGGAATGGGAGGGATTGATGCCTATTAAATGGGAGGGATTGGTGTCTATGGGATTGGAGTCTATTTTATTGGCAGGTGCTGGTGTCTATTGGATTGGGAAGGTCTTGAGTCTATTGGTTTGGGAGGGAATGGTGTCTATTGGAACGGGAGGGATTGGTGTCTATGGGATTGGAGTCTATTTTATTGGCAGGTGCTGGTGTCTATTGGATTGGGAAGGTCTTGAGTCTATTGGATTGGGAGGGATTGGTGTCTATTGGATTGTGCGGGATTGGTGTTGATTGGGAAGGATTGGTGTCTATTGGAACGGGAGGGATTAGTGTCTATTTGATTGGCAGATGCTGGTGTCTATTGGATTGGGAGGGATTGGTGTCTATTGGAATGGGAGGGATTTGTGTCTATTGGAACGGGTGGGATTTGTGTCTATTGGAACGGGAGGGTTTGGTGTCTATTTGGTTGGCAGATGCTGGTGTCTATTGGATTGAGAGGGATTGGTGTCTATTGGAATGTGAGGGATTGGGCTCTATTGGAATGTGAGGGATTGGTGACTATTGGAACAGGAGGGATTAGTATCCATTGGAACGGCAGGGATTTGTGTATTGGAACGCGAGTGATTGGAGTCTATTTTATTGGCAGATGCTGGTGTCTGTTGGATTGGAAGGGAATGGTGTCTATTGGAATGGGAGGGATTGGGGTCTATTGTAATGGGAGGGATTAGTGTCTATTGGATTGGGAGGGATTAGTGTCTATTGGAATGGGAGGGACTGGTGTCTATAGGAATGGGAGGGATTGGTGTCTCTTGGATTGGGAGATGCTGGTGTCTATTGGACTGGAAGGGAATGGTGTCTATTGGAACGGGAGGGATTGGTGTCTATTTCATTGGCAGATGCTGGTGTCTATTGGATTGGGAAGATTGGTGTCTATTGGGATGTGAGGGATTGGTGTCTATTGGATTGGGAGGGATTGGTGTCTATTGGATTGGGAGGGACTGGTGTCTATTGGATTGGGAGGGAATGGTGTCTATTGGAATGTGAGGGATTGGTGTCTATTGGACTGGGAGGGATTGGTTTCTATTGGATTGGGGGGGGGGGTTATTTGATTGGCAGATGCTAGTGTCTATTGGATTGGGAGGGAATGGTGTCTATTGGAATGGGAGGGATTGGTGTCTATTGGAACGGGAGGGATTGGTGTCTATTTGATTGGCAGATGCTGGAGTCTATTGGATTGGGAGGAATTGGTGTCTATTGGATTTGGAGTGATTGGTGTCTATTGGATTGGGAGGGATTGGTGTCTATTGGATTGGGAGGGATTGGTGTCTATTGGAATGGGAGGGACTGGTGTCTATTTGATTGGGAGGGATTGGTGTCTATTGGATTGGCAGATGCTGGTGTATATTGGATTGGGAGGAATTGCTGTCTATTGGATTGGGAGTGATTGGTGACTATTGGAATGGAAGGGACTGGTGTCTATTGGATTGGGAGGGATTGGTGTCTATTGGGAGGGATTGGTGTCTATTGGAATGGGAGGGATTGGTGTCGATTGGGAGGGATTGGTGTCTATTGGAATGGGAGGGATTGGTGTCTATTGGATTGGGAGGGATTTGTGTCCATTGGATTGGAAGGGATTGGTGTCTATTGGACTGAGAGAGAATGGTGTCTATTGGTTTGGGAGGGATTGGTGTCTATTGCAATGTGAGGGATTGGTGTCTATTAGATTGAGAGGGATTGGTGTCTATTGGGTTGAGAGAGAATGGTGTATATTGGTTTGGGAGGGATTGGTGTCTATTGGAATGTGAGGGATTGGTGTCTATTGGATTTGGAGGGATTGGTGTCTTGGAATGGGAAGGATTGGTGTCTATTGGATTGGGAGGGATTGTTGTCTATTGGATTGGGAGGGATTGGTATCTATTGGATTGGGAAGGATTGGTGTCTATTGGATTGGGAGGGATTGGTGTCTATTGGAAGGGGAGGGATTGTTGACTATTGGATTGGGAGGGATCGGTGTCTATTGGAATGGGAGGGATTGGTATCTATTGGAATGGGAGGGATTGGTGTCTATTGGAAGGGGAGGGATTGTTGACTGTTGGATTGGGAGGGATCGATGTCTATTGGATTGGGAGGGATTGGTGTCTATTGGAATGGGAGGGATTGGTGTCTATTGGAATGTGAGGGAGTGGTGTCCATTGGATTGGGAGGAATTGGTGTCCATTGGATTGGGAGGGATCGGTGTCTATTGGATTGGGAGGGATTGGTATCTATTGGAATGGGAGGGATTGGTGTCTTCAATTGGGAGGGATTGGTGTCTACTGGAATGGGAGGGATTGCTGTCTCTTGGAATGGGAGGGATTGGTGTCTATTGGATTGGGAGGGATTGGTGTCGATTGGAATGGGAGGGATTGGTGTCTATTTGACTGGCAGATGCTGGTGTCTATTGGATTGGGAGGGAATGGTGTCTATTGGAATGGGAGGGATTGGTGTCTTCAATTGGGAGGGATTGGTGTCTATTGGAATGGGAGGGATTGGTGTCCATTGGATTGGGAGGGATTGGTGTCTATTGGATTGGGAGGGATTGGTATCTATTGGAATGGGAGGGATTGGTGTCTTCAATTGGGAGGGATTGGTGTCTATTGGAATGGGAGGGATTGGTGTCGATTGGAATGTGAGGGATTGGTATCTATTGGAATGGGAGGGATTGGTGTCTTCAATTGGGAGGGATTGGTGTCTATTGGAATGGGAGGGATTGGGGTCTATTGTAATGGGAGGGATTAGTGTCTATTGGATTGGGAGGGATTAGTGTCTATTGGAATGGGAGGGACTGGTGTCTATAGGAATGGGAGGGATTGGTGTCTATTGTAATGGGAGGGATTAGTGTCTATTGGATTGGGAGGGATTAGTGTCTATTGGAATGGGAGGGACTGGTGTCTATAGGAATGGGAGGGATTGGTGTCTCTTGGATTGGGAGATGCTGGTGTCTATTGGACTGGGAGGGAATGGTGTCTATTGGAACGGGAGGGATTGGGGTCTATTGTAATGGGAGGGATTAGTGCCTATTGGATTGGGAGGGATTAGTGTCTATTGGAATGGGAGGGACTGGTGTCTATAGGAATGGGAGGGATTGGTGTCTCTTGGATTGGGAGATGCTGGTGTCTATTGGACTGGGAGGGAATGGTGTCTATTGGAATGGGAGGGATTGGTGTCTATTTGATTGGCAGATGCTGGTGTCTATTGGATTGGGAAGGATTGGTGTCTATTGGGATGTGAGGGATTGGTGTCTATTGGATTGGGAGGGATTGGTGTCTATTGGATTGGGAGGGACTGGTGTCTATTGGATTGGGAGGGAATGGTGTCTATTGGAATGTGAGGGATTGGTGTCTATTGGACTGGGAGGGATTGGTTTCTATTGGATTGGGGGGGGGGGTTATTTGATTGGCAGATGCTAGTGTCTATTGGATTGGGAGGGAATGGTGTCTATTGGAATGGGAGGGATTGGTGTCTATTGGAACGGGAGGGATTGGTGTCTATTTGATTGGCAGATGCTGGAGTCTATTGGATTGGGAGGAATTGGTGTCTATTGGATTTGGAGTGATTGGTGTCTATTGGATTGGGAGGGATTGGTGTCTATTGGATTGGGAGGGATTGGTGTCTATTGGAATGGGAGGGACTGGTGTCTATTTGATTGGGAGGGATTGGTGTCTATTGGATTGGCAGATGCTGGTGTATATTGGATTGGGAGGAATTGCTGTCTATTGGATTGGGAGTGATTGGTGACTATTGGAATGGAAGGGACTGGTGTCTATTGGATTGGGAGGGATTGGTGTCTATTGGGAGGGATTGGTGTCTATTGGAATGGGAGGGATTGGTGTCGATTGGGAGGGATTGGTGTCTATTGGAATGGGAGGGATTGGTGTCTATTGGATTGGGAGGGATTTGTGTCCATTGGATTGGAAGGGATTGGTGTCTATTGGACTGAGAGAGAATGGTGTCTATTGGTTTGGGAGGGATTGGTGTCTATTGCAATGTGAGGGATTGGTGTCTGTTAGATTGAGAGGGATTGGTGTCTATTGGGTTGAGAGAGAATGGTGTATATTGGTTTGGGAGGGATTGGTGTCTATTGGAATGTGAGGGATTGGTGTCTATTGGATTTGGAGGGATTGGTGTCTTGGAATGGGAAGGATTGGTGTCTATTGGATTGGGAGGGATTGTTGTCTATTGGATTGGGAGGGATTGGTATCTATTGGATTGGGAAGGATTGGTGTCTATTGGATTGGGAGGGATTGGTGTCTATTGGAAGGGGAGGGATTGTTGACTATTGGATTGGGAGGGATCGGTGTCTATTGGAATGGGAGGGATTGGTGTCTATTGGAATGGGAGGGATTGGTGTCTATTGGAAGGGGAGGGATTGTTGACTGTTGGATTGGGAGGGATCGATGTCTATTGGATTGGGAGGGATTGGTGTCTATTGGAATGGGAGGGATTGGTGTCTATTGGAATGTGAGGGATTGGTGTCCATTGGATTGGGAGGAATTGGTGTCCATGGGATTGGGAGGGATCGGTGTCTATTGGATTGGGAGGGATTGGTATCTATTGGAATGGGAGGGATTGGTGTCTTCATTTGGGGGGGATTGGTGTCTACTGGAATGGGAGGGATTGCTGTCTCTTGGAATGGGAGGGATTGGTGTCTATTGGATTGGGAGGGATTGGTGTCGATTGGAATGGGAGGGATTGGTGTCTATTTGACTGGCAGATGCTGGTGTCTATTGGATTGGGAGGGAATGGTGTCTATTAGAATGGGAGGGATTGGTGTCTTCAATTGGGAGGGATTGGTGTCTATTGGAATGGGAGGGATTGGTGTCGATTGGAATGTGAGGGATTGGTATCTATTGGAATGGGAGGGATTGGTGTCTTCAATTGGGAGGGATTGGTGTCTATTGGAATGGGAGGGATTGGTGTCCATTGGATTGGGAGGGATTGGTGTCTATTGGATTGGGAGGGATTGGTATCTATTGGAATGGGAGGGATTGGTGTCTTCAATTGGGAGGGATTGGTGTCTATTGGAATGGGAGGGATTGGTGTCGATTGGAATGTGAGGAATTGGTATCTATTGGAATGGGAGGGATTGGTGTCTTCAATTGGGAGGGATTGGTGTCTATTGGAATGGAAGGGACTGGTGTCTATTGGATTGGGAGGGATTGGTGTCTATTGGAATGGTAGGGATTGGTGTCTATTGGAACGGGAGGGATTGGTGTCCATTTCATTGGGAGGGATTGGTGTCTATTGGATTGGCAGATGCTGGTGTCTATTGGATTGTGAGGGACTGGTGTCTATTGGAATGGGGAGGATTGTTGTCTATTGGGAGGGATTGGTGTCTATTGGAATGGGAGGGATTGGTGTCTATTGGAATGGGAGGGATTGGTGTTGATTGGGAGAGATTGTTGTCCATTGGATTGGAAGGGATTGGTGTCTATTGGATTGAGAGAGAATGGTATATTTTGGTTTGGGAGGGATTGGTGTCTATTGGAATGGGAGGGATTGGTGTCTATTGGATTGGGAGGGATTGGTGTCTATTGGATTGAGAGGAATTGGTGACTATTTGATTGGCAAATGCTGGTGTCTATTGGATTGGGAGGGACTGGTGTCTATTGGATTGGGAGGGATTGGTGTCTATTGGAATAGGAGGGACTGGTGTCTATTGGATTGGGAGGGATTGTTGTCTATTGGGAGGGATTGGTGTCTATTGGAATGGGAGGGATTGGTGTCTATTGGAATGGGAGGGATTGGTGTTGATTGGGAGGGATTGTTGTCTATTGGAATGGGAGGGATTGTTGTCCATTGGATTGGAAGGGATTGGTGTCTATTGGATTGAGAGAGAATGGTGTATTTTGGTTTGGGAGGGATTGGTGTCTATTGGAATGGGAGGGATTGGTGTCTATTGGATTGAGAGGAATGGTGTCTATTGGGTTGAGAGAGAATGGTGTATATTGGTTTGGGAGGGATTGATGTCTTGGAATGTGAGGGACTGGTGTCTCTTGGATTGGGAGGGATTGGTGTCTTGGATTGGGAGAGATTGGTGTCTATTGGATTGGGAGGGAATGGTGTATATTGGATTGGGAGGGAATGGTGTCTATTGGATTGGGAAGGATTGGTGTCGATTAGATTGGGAGGGATTGGTGTCTATGGAATGGGATAGATTATTGTCTATTGGAATGGGAGGGATTGTTGTCTATTGGATTGGGAGGGATTGGTGTCAATTGGATTGGGAAGGATTGGTGTCTATTGGATTGGGAGGGATTGGTGTCTATTGGAATGGGAGGGATTGGTGTCTATTGGATTGGGAGAGGATGGAGTCTATTGGAATGGGAGAGATTGGTGTCTATAGGATTGGGAGGGATTGGTGTCCATTGGATTGGGAGAGGATGGAGTCTGTTGGAATGGGAGGGATTGGTGTCTATAGGATTGGGAGGGATTGGTGTCTATTGGAATGGGAGGGATTGGTGTCCATTGGATTGGGAGAGGATGGAGTCTATTGGAATGAGAGGGATTGGTGTCTATAGGAATAGGAGGGATTGGTGTCTTGGATTGGGATGGATTGGTGACTATTGGAATGTGAGGGATTGGTGTCTTTATGATTGGGAGGGATTGGTGCCTTGGATTGGGAGGGATTGGTGTCTATTGTAATGGGAGGGATTGGTGTCTATTGGAATGTGAGGGATTGGTGTCTATTGGACTGGGAGGGATTGGTATCTCTAGGATTGGGAGGGATTGGTGACAATTTCATTGGGAGAGGATAGTTTCCATTGGATTGAGAGAGGAAGAAGTCTATTGGATTGGGACAGGGTGGTGTCTATTGGATTGGGACAGGATGGTGTCTATTGGACTGGGAGGGATTTGTCTCCATTGGAATGTGAGGGATTGGTGTCTATTGGACTGGGAGGGATTGGTGTCTATCGGATTGGGAGGGATTGGTGACAATTGGATTGGGAGAGGATAGTTTCCATTGGATTGAGAGAGGATGAGTCTAGAGGATTGGGACAGGATGGTGTCTATTGTATTGGGACAGGATGGTGTCTATTGGACTGGGAGGGATTTGTGTCTATAGGATTGGGAGGGATTGGTGTCCATTGGATTGGGAGAGGATAGTGTCCATTGGATTGAGAGAGGATAGAGTCTATTGGATTGGGACAGGATGGTGTCTTTGGACTAGGAGGGATCGGTGTCTATTGGATTGGCAGGTGCTGGTGTCTATTGGATTGGGAAGGTCTTGAGTCTATTGGTTTGGGAGGGAATGGTGTCTATTGGAACGGGAGGGATTGGTGTCTATGGGATTGGAGTCTATTTTATTGGCAGGTGCTGGTGTCTATTGGATTGGGAAGGTCTTGAGTCTATTGGATTGGGAGGGATTGGTGTCTATTGGATTGGGAGGGATTGGTGTTGATTGGGAAGGATTGGTGTCTATTGGAACGGGAGGGATTAGTGTCTATTTGAATGGCAGATGCTGGTGTCTATTGGATTGGGAGGGATTGGTGTCTATTGGAATGGGAGGGATTTGTGTCTATTGGAACGGGTGGGATTTGTGTCTAATGGAACGGGAGGGTTTGGTGTCTATTTGGTTGGCAGATGCTGGTGTCTATTGGATTGAGAGGGATTGGTGTCTATTGGAATGTGAGGGATTGGGCTCTATTGGAATGTGAGGGATTGGTGACTATTGGAACAGGAGGGATTAGTGTCCATTGGAACGGCAGGGATTTGTGTATTGGAACGCGAGGGATTGGAGTCTATTTTATTGGCAGATGCTGGTGTCTGTTGGATTGGAAGGGAATGGTGTCTATTGGAATGGGAGGGATTGGGGTCTATTGTAATGGGAGGGATTAGTGTCTATTGGATTGGGAGGGATTAGTGTCTATTGGAATGGGAGGGACTGGTGTCTATAGGAATGGGAGGGATTGGTGTCTCTTGGATTGGGAGATGCTGGTGTCTATTGGACTGGGAGGGAATGGTGTCTATTGGAACGGGAGGGATTGGTGTCTATTTGATTGGCAGATGCTGGTGTCTATTGGATTGGGAAGGATTGGTGTCTATTGGGATGTGAGGGATTGGTGTCTATTGGATTGGGAGGGATTGGTGTCTATTGGATTGGGAGGGTCTGGTGTCTATTGGATTGGGAGGGAATGGTGTCTATTGGAATGTGAGGGATTGGTGTCTATTGGACTGGGAGGGATTGGTTTCTATTGGATTGGGGGGGGGGTTATTTGATTGGCAGATGCTAGTGTCTATTGGATTGGGAGGGAATGGTGTCTATTGGAATGGGAGGGATTGGTGTCTATTGGAACGGGAGGGATTGGTGTCTATTTGATTGGCAGATGCTGGAGTCTATTGGATTGGGAGGAATTGGTGTCAATTGGATTTGGAGTGATTGGTGTCTATTGGATTGGGAGGGATTGGTGTCTATTGGATTGGGAGGGATTGGTGTCTATTGGAATGGGAGGGACTGGTGTCTATTTGATTGGGAGGGATTGGTGTCTATTGGATTGGCAGATGCTGGTGTATATTGGATTGGGAGGAATTGCTGTCTATTGGATTGGGAGTGATTGGTGACTATTGGAATGGAAGGGACTGGTGTCTATTGGATTGGGAGGGATTGGTGTCTATTGGGAGGGATTGGTGTCTATTGGAATGGGAGGGATTGGTGTCGATTGGGAGGGATTGGTGTCTATTGGAATGGGAGGGATTGGTGTCTATTGGATTGGGAGGGATTTGTGTCCATTGGATTGGAAGGGATTGGTGTCTATTGGACTGAGAGAGAATGGTGTCTATTGGTTTGGGAGGGATTGGTGTCTATTGCAATGTGAGGGATTGGTGTCTATTAGATTGAGAGGGATTGGTGTCTATTGGGTTGAGAGAGAATGGTGTATATTGGTTTGGGAGGGATTGGTGTCTATTGGAATGTGAGGGATTGGTGTCTATTGGATTTGGAGGGATTGGTGTCTTGGAATGGGAAGGATTGGTGTCTATTGGATTGGGAGGGATTGTTGTCTATTGGATTGGGAGGGATTGGTATCTATTGGATTGGGAAGGATTGGTGTCTATTGGATTGGGAGGGATTGGTGTCTATTGGAAGGGGAGGGATTGTTGACTATTGGATTGGGAGGGATCGGTGTCTATTGGAATGGGAGGGATTGGTGTCTATTGGAATGGGAGGGATTGGTGTCTATTGGAAGGGGAGGGATTGTTGACTGTTGGATTGGGAGGGATCGATGTCTATTGGATTGGGAGGGATTGGTGTCTATTGGAATGGGAGGGATTGGTGTCTATTGGAATGTGAGGGATTGGTGTCCATTGGATTGGGAGGAATTGGTGTCCATTGGATTGGGAGGGATCGGTGTCTATTGGATTGGGAGGGATTGGTGTCGATTGGAATGGGAGGGATTGGTGTCTATTGGAATGTGAGGGATTGGTGTCCATTGGATTGGGAGGAATTGGTGTCCATTGGATTGGGAGGGACTGGTGTCTATTGGATTGGGAGGGAATGGTGTCTATTGGAATGGGAGGGATTGGTGTCTTCAATTGGGAGGGATTGGTGTCTATTGGAATGGGAGGGATTGGTGTCGATTGGAATGTGAGGGATTGGTATCTATTGGAATGGGAGGGATTGGTGTCTTCAATTGGGAGGGATTGGTGTCTATTGGAATGGGAGGGATTGGTGTCCATTGGATTGGGAGGGATTGGTGTCTATTGGATTGGGAGGGATTGGTATCTATTGGAATGGGAGGGATTGGTGTCTTCAATTGGGAGGGATTGGTGTCTATTGGAATGGGAGGGATTGGTGTCGATTGGAATGTGAGGGATTGGTATCTATTGGAATGGGAGGGATTGGTGTCTTCAATTGGGAGGGATTGGTGTCTATTGGAATGGAAGGGACTGGTGTCTATTGGATTGGGAGGGATTGGTGTCTATTGGAATGGTAGGGATTGGTGTCTATTGGAACGGGAGGGATTGGTGTCCATTTCATTGGGAGGGATTGGTGTCTATTGGATTGGCAGATGCTGGTGTCTATTGGATTGTGAGGGACTGGTGTCTATTGGAATGGGGAGGATTGTTGTCTATTGGGAGGGATTGGTGTCTATTGGAATGGGAGGGATTGGTGTCTATTGGAATGGGAGGGATTGGTGTTGATTGGGAGGGATTGTTGTCCATTGGATTGGAAGGGATTGGTGTCTATTGGATTGAGAGAGAATGGTATATTTTGGTTTGGGAGGGATTGGTGTCTATTGGAATGGGAGGGATTGGTGTCTATTGGATTGGGAGGGATTGGTGTCTATTGGATTGAGAGGAATTGGTGACTATTTGATTGGCAAATGCTGGTGTCTATTGGATTGGGAGGGACTGGTGTCTATTGGATTGGGAGGGATTGGTGTCTATTGGAATGGGAGGGACTGGTGTCTATTGGATTGGGAGGGATTGTTGTCTATTGGGAGGGATTGGTGTCTATTGGAATGGGAGGGATTGGTGTCTATTGGAATGGGAGGGATTGGTGTTGATTGGGAGGGATTGTTGTCTATTGGAATGGGAGGGATTGTTGTCCATTGGATTGGAAGGGATTGGTGTCTATTGGATTGAGAGAGAATGGTGTATTTTGGTTTGGGAGGGATTGGTGTCTATTGGAATGGGAGGGATTGGTGTCTATTGGATTGAGAGGAATGGTGTCTATTGGTTTGGGAGGGATTGATGTCTTGGAATGTGAGGGACTGGTGTCTCTTGGATTGGGAGGGATTGGTGTCTTGGATTGGGAGAGATTGGTGTCTATTGGATTGGGAGGGAATGGTGTATATTGGATTGGGAGGGAATGGTGTCTATTGGATTGGGAAGGATTGGTGTCGATTAGATTGGGAGGGATTGGTGTCTATGGAATGGGATAGATTATTGTCTATTGGAATGGGAGGGATTGTTGTCTATTGGATTGGGAGGGATTGGTGTCAATTGGATTGGGAAGGATTGGTGTCTATTGGATTGGGAGGGATTGGTGTCTATTGGAATGGGAGGGATTGGTGTCTATTGGATTGGGAGAGGATGGAGTCTATTGGAATGGGAGAGATTGGTGTCTATAGGATTGGGAGGGATTGGTGTCCATTGGATTGGGAGAGGATGGAGTCTGTTGGAATGGGAGGGATTGGTGTCTATAGGATTGGGAGGGATTGGTGTCTATTGGAATGGGAGGGATTGGTGTCCATTGGATTGGGAGAGGATGGAGTCTATTGGAATGAGAGGGATTGGTGTCTATAGGAATAGGAGGGATTGGTGTCTTGGATTGGGATGGATTGGTGACTATTGGAATGTGAGGGATTGGTGTCTTTATGATTGGGAGGGATTGGTGCCTTGGATTGGGAGGGATTGGTGTCTATTGTAATGGGAGGGATTGGTGTCTATTGGAATGTGAGGGATTGGTGTCTATTGGACTGGGAGGGATTGGTGTCTCTAGGATTGGGAGGGATTGGTGACAATTTCATTGGGAGAGGATAGTTTCCATTGGATTGAGAGAGGAAGAAGTCTATTGGATTGGGACAGGATGGTGTCTATTGGATTGGGACAGGATGGTGTCTATTGGACTGGGAGGGATTTGTCTCCATTGGAATGTGAGGGATTGGTGTCTATTGGACTGGGAGGGATTGGTGTCTATCGGATTGGGAGGGATTGGTGACAATTGGATTGGGAGAGGATAGTTTCCATTGGATTGAGAGAGGATGAGTCTAGAGGATTGGGACAGGATGGTGTCTATTGTATTGGGACAGGATGGTGTCTATTGGACTGGGAGGGATTTGTGTCTATAGGATTGGGAGGGATTGGTGTCCATTGGATTGGGAGAGGATAGTGTCCATTGGATTGAGAGAGGATAGAGTCTATTGGATTGGGACAGGATGGTGTCTTTGGACTAGGAGGGATCGGTGTCTATTGGATTGGCAGGTGCTGGTGTCTATTGGATTGGGAAGGTCTTGAGTCTATTGGTTTGGGAGGGAATGGTGTCTATTGGAACGGGAGGGATTGGTGTCTATGGGATTGGAGTCTATTTTATTGGCAGGTGCTGGTGTCTATTGGATTGGGAAGGTCTTGAGTCTATTGGATTGGGAGGGATTGGTGTCTATTGGAATGGGAGGGATTTGTGTCTATTGGAACGGGTGGGATTTGTGTCTATTGGAACGGGAGGGTTTGGTGTCTATTTGGTTGGCAGATGCTGGTGTCTATTGGATTGAGAGGGATTGGTGTCTATTGGAATGTGAGGGATTGGGCTCTATTGGAATGTGAGGGATTGGTGACTATTGGAACAGGAGGGATTAGTGTCCATTGGAACGGCAGGGATTTGTGTATTGGAACGCGAGGGATTGGAGTCTATTTTATTGGCAGATGCTGGTGTCTGTTGGATTGGAAGGGAATGGTGTCTATTGGAATGGGAGGGATTGGGGTCTATTGTAATGGGAGGGATTAGTGTCTATTGGATTGGGAGGGATTAGTGTCTATTGGAATGGGAGGGACTGGTGTCTATAGGAATGGGAGGGATTGGTGTCTCTTGGATTGGGAGATGCTGGTGTCTATTGGACTGGGAGGGAATGGTGTCTATTCGAACGGGAGGGATTGGTGTCTATTTGATTGGCAGATGCTGGTGTCTATTGGATTGGGAAGGATTGGTGTCTATTGGGATGTGAGGGATTGGTGTCTATTGGATTGGGAGGGATTGGTGTCTATTGGATTGGGAGGGTCTGGTGTCTATTGGATTGGGAGGGAATGGTGTCTATTGGAATGTGAGGGATTGGTGTCTATTGGACTGGGAGGGATTGGTTTCTATTGGATTGGGGGGGGGTTATTTGATTGGCAGATGCTAGTGTCTATTGGATTGGGAGGGAATGGTGTCTATTGGAATGGGAGGGATTGGTGTCTATTGGAACGGGAGGGATTGGTGTCTATTTGATTGGCAGATGCTGGAGTCTATTGGATTGGGAGGAATTGGTGTCTATTGGATTTGGAGTGATTGGTGTCTATTGGATTGGGAGGGATTGGTGTCTATTGGATTGGGAGGGATTGGTGTCTATTGGAATGGGAGGGACTGGTGTCTATTTGATTGGGAGGGATTGGTGTCTATTGGATTGGCAGATGCTGGTGTATATTGGATTGGGAGGAATTGCTGTCTATTGGATTGGGAGTGATTGGTGACTATTGGAATGGAAGGGACTTGTGTCTATTGGATTGGGAGGGATTGGTGTCTATTGGGAGGGATTGGTGTCTATTGGAATGGGAGGGATTGGTGTCGATTGGGAGGGATTGGTGTCTATTGGAATGGGAGGGATTGGTGTCTATTGGATTGGGAGGGATTTGTGTCCATTGGATTGGAAGGGATTGGTGTCTATTGGACTGAGAGAGAATGGTGTCTATTGGTTTGGGAGGGATTGGTGTCTATTGCAATGTGAGGGATTGGTGTCTATTAGATTGAGAGGGATTGGTGTCTATTGGGTTGAGAGAGAATGGTGTATATTGGTTTGGGAGGGATTGGTGTCTATTGGAATGTGAGGGATTGGTGTCTATTGGATTTGGAGGGATTGGTGTCTTGGAATGGGAAGGATTGGTGTCTATTGGATTGGGAGGGATTGTTGTCTATTGGATTGGGCGGGATTGGTATCTATTGGATTGGGAAGGATTGGTGTCTATTGGATTGGGAGGGATTGGTGTCTATTGGAAGGGGAGGGATTGTTGACTATTGGATTGGGAGGGATCGGTGTCTATTGGAATGGGAGGGATTGGTGTCTATTGGAATGGGAGGGATTGGTGTCTATTGGAAGGGGAGGGATTGTTGACTGTTGGATTGGGAGGGATCGATGTCTATTGGATTGGGAGAGATTGGTGTCTATTGGAATGGGAGGGATTGGTGTCTATTGGAATGTGAGGGATTGGTGTCCATTGGATTGGGAGGAATTGGTGTCCATTGGATTGGGTGGGATCGGTGTCTATTGGATTGGGAGGGATTGGTATCTATTGGAATGGGAGGGATTGGTGTCTTCAATTGGGAGGGATTGGTGTCTATTGGAATGGGAGGGATTGCTGTCTCTTGGAATGGGAGGGATTGGTGTCTATTGGATTGTGAGGGATTGGTGTCGATTGGAATGTGAGGGATTGGTGTCTATTGGAATGGGAGGGATTGGTGTCTATTTGACTGGCAGATGCTGGTGTCTATTGGATTGGGAGGGAATGGTGTCTATTGGAATGGGAGGGATTGGTGTCTTCAATTGGGAGGGATTGGTGTCTATTGGAATGGGAGGGATTGGTGTCGATTGGAATGTGAGGGATTGGTATCTATTGGAATGGGAGGGATTGGTGTCTTCAATTGGGAGGGATTGGTGTCTATTGGAATGGGAGGGATTGGTGTCCATTGGATTGGGAGGGATTGGTGTCTATTGGATTGGGAGGGATTGGTATCTATTGGAATGGGAGGGATTGGTGTCTTCAATTGGGAGGGATTGGTGTCTATTGGAATGGGAGGGATTGGTGTCGATTGGAATGTGAGGGATTGGTATCTATTGGAATGGGAGGGATTGGTGTCTTCAATTGGGAGTGATTGGTGTCTATTGGAATGGAAGGGACTGGTGTCTATTGGATTGGGAGGGATTGGTGTCTATTGGAATGGTAGGGATTGGTGTCTATTGGAACGGGAGGGATTGGTGTCCATTTCATTGGGAGGGATTGGTGTCTATTGGATTGGCAGATGCTGGTGTCTATTGGATTGGGAGGGATTGCTGACTCTTTGTTTGGCAGATGCTGGTGTCTATTGGATTGGGAGGGACTGGTGTCTATTGGAATGGGGAGGATTGTTGTCTATTGGGAGGGATTGGTGTCTATTGGAATTGGAGGGATTGGTGTCTATTGGAATGGGAGGGATTGGTGTTGATTGGGAGGGATTGGTGTCTATTGGAATGGGAGGGATTGTTGTCCATTGGATTGGAAGGGATTGGTGTCTATTGGATTGAGAGAGAATGGTGTATTTTGGTTTGGGAGGGATTGGTGTCTATTGGAATGGGAGGGATTGGTGTCTATTGGATTGGGAGGGATTGGTGTCTATTGGATTGAGAGGAATTGGTGACTATTTGATTGGCAAATGCTGGTGTCTATTGGATTGGGAGGGACTGGTGTCTATTGGATTGGGAGGGATTGGTGTCTATTGGAATGGGAGGGACTGGTGTCTATTGGATTGGGAGGGATTGTTGTCCATTGGGAGGGATTGGTGTCTATTGGAATGGGAGGGATTGGTGTCTATTGGAATGGGAGGGATTGGTGTTGATTGGGAGGGATTGTTGTCTATTGGAATGGGAGGGATTGTTGTCCATTGGATTGGAAGGGATTGGTGTCTATTGGATTGAGAGAGAATGGTGTATTTTGGTTTGGGAGGGATTGGTTTCTATTGGAATGGGAGGGATTGGTGTCTATTGGATTGAGAGGAATGGTGTCTATTTGGTTGAGAGAGAATGGTGTATATTGGTTTGGGAGGGATTGATGTCTTGGAATGTGAGGGACTGGTGTCTCTTGGATTGGGAGGGATTGGTGTCTTGGATTGGGAGAGATTGGTGTCTATTGGATTGGGAGGGAATGGTGTATATTGGATTGGGAGGGATTGGTGTCTATTGGATTGGGAAGGATTGGTGTCGATTAGATTGGGAGGGATTGGTGTCTATGGAATGGGATAGATTATTGTCTATTGGAATGGGAGGGATTGTTGTCTATTGGATTGGGAGGGATTGGTGTCAATTGGATTGGGAAGGATTGGTGTCTATTGGATTGGGAGGGATTGGTGTCTATTGGATTGGGAGGGATTGGTGTCAATTGGATTGGGAAGGATTGGTGTCTATTGGATTGGGAGGGATTGGTGTCTATTGGAATGGGAGGGATTGGTGTCTATTGCATTGGGAGAGGATGGAGTCTATTGGAATGGGAGGGATTGGTGTCTATAGGATTGGGAGGGATTGGTGTCTATTGGAATGGGAGGGATTGGTGTCTATTGGAATGGGAGGGATTTGTGTCTATTGGAACGGGTGGGATTTGTGTCTATTGGAACGGGAGGGTTTGGTGTCTATTTGGTTGGCAGATGCTGGTGTCTATTGGATTGAGAGGGATTGGTGTCTATTGGAATGTGAGGGATTGGGCTCTATTGGAATGTGAGGGATTGGTGACTATTGGAACAGGAGGGATTAGTGTCCATTGGAACGGCAGGGATTTGTGTATTGGAACGCGAGGGATTGGAGTCTATTTTATTGGCATATGCTGGTGTCTGTTGGATTGGAAGGGAATGGTGTCTATTGGAATGGGAGGGATTGGGGTCTATTGTAATGGGAGGGATTAGTGTCTATTGGATTGGGAGGGATTAGTGTCTATTGGAATGGGAGGGACTGGTGTCTATAGGAATGGGAGGGATTGGTGTCTCTTGGATTGGGAGATGCTGGTGTCTATTGGACTGGGAGGGAATGGTGTCTATTGGAACGGGAGGGATTGGTGTCTATTTGATTGGCAGATGCTGGTGTCTATTGGATTGGGAAGGATTGGTGTCTATTGGGATGTGAGGGATTGGTGTCTATTGGATTGGGAGGGATTGGTGTCTATTGGATTGGGAGGGTCTGGTGTCTATTGGATTGGGAGGGAATGGTGTCTATTGGAATGTGAGGGATTGGTGTCTTCAATTGGGAGGGATTGGTGTCTATTGGAATGGGAGGGATTGGTTTCGATTGGAATGTGAGGGATTGCTGTCTCTTGGAATGGGAGGGATTGGTGTCTATTGGATTGGGAGGGATTGGTGTCGATTGGAATGTGAGGGATTGGTGTCTATTGGAATGGGAGGGATTGGTGTCTACTTGACTGGCAGATGCTGGTGTCTATTGGATTGGGAGGGAATGGTGTCTATTGGAATGGGAGGGATTGGTGTCTTCAATTGGGAGGGATTGGTGTCTATTGGAATGGGAGGGATTGGTGTCGATTGGAATGTGAGGGATTGGTATCTATTGGAATGGGAGGGATTGGTGTCTTCAATTGGGAGGGATTGGTGTCTATTGGAATGGGAGGGATTGGTGTCCATTGGATTGGGAGGGATTGGTGTCTATTGGATTGGGAGGGATTGGTATCTATTGGAATGGGAAGGATTGGTGTCTTCAATTGGGAGGGATTGGTGTCTATTGGAATGGGAGGGATTGGTGTCGATTGGAATGTGAGGGATTGGTATCTATTGGAATGGGAGGGATTGGTGTCTTCAATTGGGAGTGATTGGTGTCTATTGGAATGGAAGGGACTGGTGTCTATTGGATTGGGAGGGATTGGTGTCTATTGGAATGGTAGGGATTGGTGTCTATTGGAACGGGAGGGATTGGTGTCCATTTCATTGGGAGGGATTGGTGTCTATTGGATTGGCAGATGCTGGTGTCTATTGGATTGGGAGGGATTGCTGACTCTTTGTTTGGCAGATGCTGGTGTCTATTGGATTGTGAGGGACTGGTGTCTATTGGAATGGGGAGGATTGTTGTCTATTGGGAGGGATTGGTGTCTATTGGAATGGGAGGGATTGGTGTCTATTGGAATGGGAGGGATTGGTGTTGATTGGGAGGGATTGGTGTCTATTGGAATGGGAGGGATTGTTGTCCATTGGATTGGAAGGGATTGGTGTCTATTGGATTGAGAGAGAATGGTGTATTTTGGTTTGGGAGGGATTGGTGTCTATTGGAATGGGAGGGATTGGTGTCTATTGGATTGGGAGGGATTGGTGTCTATTGGATTGAGAGGAATTGGTGACTATTTGATTGGCAAATGCTGGTGTCTATTGGATTGGGAGGGACTGGTGTCTATTGGATTGGGAGGGATTGGTGTCTATTGGAATGGGAGGGACTGGTGTCTATTGGATTGGGAGGGATTGTTGTCTATTGGGAGGGATTGGTGTCTATTGGAATGGGAGGGATTGGTGTCTATTGGAATGGGAGGGATTGGTGTTGATTGGGAGGGATTGTTGTCTATTGGAATGGGAGGGATTGTTGTCCATTGGATTGGAAGGGATTGGTGTCTATTGGATTGAGAGAGAATGGTGTATTTTGGTTTGGGAGGGATTGGTTTCTATTGGAATGGGAGGGATTGGTGTCTATTGGATTGAGAGGAATGGTGTCTATTGGGTTGAGAGAGAATGGTGTATATTGGTTTGGGAGGGATTGATGTCTTGGAATGTGAGGGACTGGTGTCTCTTGGATTGGGAGGGATTGGTGTCTTGGATTGGGAGAGATTGGTGTCTATTGGATTGGGAGGGAATGGTGTATATTGGATTGGGAGGGATTGGTGTCTATTGGATTGGGAAGGATTGGTGTCGATTAGATTGGGAGGGATTGGTGTCTATGGAATGGGATAGATTATTGTCTATTGGAATGGGAGGGATTGTTGTCTATTGGATTGGGAGGGATTGGTGTCAATTGGATTGGGAAGGATTGGTGTCTATTGGATTGGGAGGGATTGGTGTCTATTGGAATGGGAGGGATTGGTGTCTATTGCATTGGGAGAGGATGGAGTCTATTGGAATGGGAGGGATTGGTGTCTATAGGATTGGGAGGGATTGGTGTCTATTGGAATGGGAGGGATTGCTGTCTCTTGGAATGGGAGGGATTGGTGTCCATTGGATTGGGAGAGGATGGAGTCTGTTGGAATGGGAGGGATTGGTGTCTATAGGATTGGGAGGGATTGGTGTCTATTGGAATGGGAGGGATTGGTGTCCATTGGATTGGGAGAGGATGGAGTCTATTGGAATGAGAGGGATTGGTGTCTATAGGAATAGGAGGGATTGGTGTCTTGGATTGGGAGGGATTGGTGACTATTGGAATGTGAGGGATTGGTGTCTTTATGATTGGGAGGGATTGGTGCCTTGGATTGTGAGGGATTGGTGTCTATTGTAATGGGAGGGATTGGTGTCTATTGGAATGTGAGGGATTGGTGTCTATTGGACTGGGAGGGATTGGTGTCTCTAGGATTGGGAGGGATTGGTGACAATTTGATTGGGAGAGGATAGTTTCCATTGGATTGAGAGAGGAAGAAGTCTATTGGATTGGGACAGGATGGTGTCTATTGGATTGGGACAGGATGGTGTCTATTGGACTGGGAGGGATTTGTCTCTATTGGAATGTGAGGGATTGGTGTCTATTGGACTGGGAGGGATTGGTGTCTATCGGATTGGGAGGGATTGGTGACAATTGGATTGGGAGAGGGTAGTTTCCATTGGATTGAGAGAGGATGAGTCTATTGGATTGGGACAGGATGGTGTCTATTGGATTGGGACAGGATGGTGTCTATTGGACTGGGAGGGATTTGTGTCTATAGGATTGGGAGGGATTGGTGTCCATTGGATTGGGAGAGGATAGTGTCCATTGGATTGAGAGAGGATAGAGTCTATTGGATTGGGACAGGATGGTGTCTTTGGACTAGGAGGGATCGGTGTCTATTGGATTGGGAGGGATTGGTGTCTATTGCATTAGGACGGAATGGTGTCCATTGGATCAGTTGATTTGGTGTGGTTTTAATAACAGGCAGTCACATCCCAATGCAGACTTACTTTTTCAACAATATCTGCCGAATGTATTATTCGAGTCGCTCTTCCAGTTATGAAAGGCAGCTCAATGCTCATTTTCCATTTTTAATTCACTCTGCACATAAATGTCATGGTATTTGCCTTACTACTGCCCTAGCCGCACTCCAAAATGTGACTTAGTAGAAACATCATGGAAAGTTTGCTGATATGCTTGGCTGCTGTGATATGAGTCCCATTTCTGGGTGAATTTGAATCTGGAAGGTACTTTTGGTAAAGGTAGCAACTTCATACATGCTTCTAAATCGGTGATTTTCCCCACTGAACCAACTGCTCCTGCCCTACAATTCTGAATCATACAAGTTGGCAGGGCAGAACAGTCAAAATATCATACGCTCTTCACTAATATTGCTCAATGAAGATTTTGGAGACCAGGGGCGAGATTCTCCGACCCCCCCGCCGGGTCGGAGAATCGCCGGGGGCTGGCGTGTATCCCGCCCCCACCGGTTGCCGAATTCTCCAGCACCGGATATTCGGCGGGGGCGGGAATCGCGCCGGTTGGCGGGCCGCCCCCGTGATTCTCCGGCCCGGATGGGCCGAATTCCCGCTGCTAGGATGCCTGTCCCGCCCGCGTGGATTAAACCACCTCTCTTACCGGCAGGACAAGGCGGCACGGGCGGGCTCCAGTGTCCTGGGGGGGGCACGGGGCGATCTGGCCCCGGGGGGTGCCCCCACGGTGGCCTGGCCCGTGATCGGGGCCCACCGATCCGCTGGCGGGCCTGTGCCGTGGGGGCACTCTATTCCTTCCGCCTTCGCCATGGTCTCCACCCTGGCGGAGGCGCAAGAGACTCTCTCCACTGCGCATGCGCGGGAATGCCATCAGCGGCCGCTAACGCTCCCGCGCATGCGCCGCCCGGAGATGTCATTTCCGCTCCAGCTGGCGGGCACCAAAGGCCTTTCCCGCCAACTGGTGGGGCGGAAATTAGTCCGGCGCGGGCCTAGCCCCTCAAGGTTGGGGCTGGGCCCCCCAAGATCCGGAGGATTCCGCACCTTTGGGGCGGCGCGATGCCCGACTGATTTGCGCCGTTTCTGGCACCGGTTGGCGGACATCACGCCGATACCGGAGAATTTCGCCCCAGGGGCGAGATTCTTCGACCCCCCGCCGGGTCGGAGAATCGCCGGGGGCTGGCGTGAATCCCGCCCCCGCCTGTTGCCGAATTCTCCGGCACCGGATATTCGGCGGGGGCGGGAATCTCGCTGCGCCAGTTGGCGGCCCCCGCCCTCCCTCCCCCCGTGATTCTCTGGCCCGGATGGGCCGAAATCCCGCTGCTAGAATGCCTGTCCTGCCGGCATGGATTTGTAGCCACCTAAAATGGCTGATTCCCTGTTAATTTGGCCAAAACCCGATTTAAAATGGCTAACCGAAAAGGCTGATGGGAAAAGCAGCCAACAGGACACAAACTGACAGCTGCAGACAGAATAGTGTATTCGGCTCTGGGGAAGTCGGCCCAGATTGATACTCAAGACTATTAGCAGCACATCAACCCAGACATCTGCAGTTTAATCGGCTATCCCCGGGAACAATTGCAACATATTAGCAATTGAATGCCGGGCCAGACCTGTCGGCGCCTGCAGTGGCCGAAACAAAGACAGGTGAACGACCAGCCCCCGATCGAGGAATCGCCCCATTATTGGAGCATATCGAACCCAGTGATTGGGAACAAGTCCAATCACTTGGGACTCAGGGTCAAGGGCCGCCCCGAGAGGCAGGATGCCCCTGGGCCCTATAAAGTGAGGGGCGAAGTACAGATCTCGCTCACTCTCCCTTCTTCCCCTGCTCGCGACCTTCGCAAGAACAAAGAACAAAGAAATGTACAGCACAGGAACAGGCCCTTCGGCCCTCCAAGCCCGTGCCGACCATGCTGCCCGACTAAACTACAATCTTCTACACTTCCTGGGTCCGTATCCCTCCATTCCCATCCTATTCATGTATTTGTCAAGATGCCCCTTAAATGTCACTATCGTCCCTGCTTCCACCACCTCCTCCGGTAGCGAGTTCCAGGCACCCACTACCCTCTGCGTAAAAAACTTGCCTCGTACATCTACTCTAAACCTTGCCCCTCTCACCTTAAACCTATGCCCCCTAGTAATTGACCCCTCTACCCCGAAAAGAACATCGACCAGAAACTGTAAGTTTGACTCCAGCGATCGCTACCCGATAGAGACTCCTAGCCATCGACCCGTATCAGCCTTTTGAATCCCGCGGGCCAGATCCGATTCGATAAGCCATTCGTTTCCCTGACCTGGTGGGCCCTTCCTAAAGTTAATTATTGGCCAGTAGTGGTAGGTTTCGATATAGACAGTAGGATTATTGTGTAAGCATTTATTGTTGTACATAATAAAAGACCGTTGATTTCAATCTTACTAAGCGGTGTGTTGACTTATTAATCATAACTCGAGCTTGAACCACGTGGCGGTATCAGAAAGATACCTGGCGACTCGTGAGCAAAGGTGACATAATCAGAGCTAATAAAACGAAGGCTAAAAAGAGCAACATAATTGGCGACTCCGCCGGGACCCGACATAGAAGTGGAAAACCACTCCGGGAGAACCCCATAAATTTGAATAGAACCCAATCGGAAACAAAAACAAAAAAACCACAAGTGTTCAAGTGGTTCTGGTTAATAATTCACAATTCGGAAGTGTGTGTATGCATGCGTAACTAACAGGGTTATAAGGTAAAACTGATAGATTTTTGTTGCGTCAAAACTGTCGGACGTCGGTATTTTCGGAAATTAGCGCAAGCCGTACCCGCATCTACGACACCACCTTAGCCCCATGTTCCAAATTTGAACGTAGCGAGCAGATAAGAGAGATGGTCATGCAGGCAATGCAACGCCTCATGAACCCCGAAGAATTTGCGGTCGCACCGATCAGCAGCATTAAAGTAGGACAGTGTCCCATTTGGGAAGTGGAAATTCGCAAATTTCTGCAGGGCAAAGGATGGCCCGTGTGGAGCGGTTTCTGTAATAATGACGACTCAGGTCCCGGAAGTATAGGGCATACTTGGTGGGAGAACATGAGTGAAATTCATAAGAAAAGCTTAGCGAAAGCACGCAAGCCGATGGCAATCGTGTCCTGTCTGGCACAATTGCGAGGCACAGAGGAGGTCGTCAGGACGCTCCAAAAAGAAATAGAAGGCAGACATCGTATGAGTAAAATCGATGTATGCAAGATGGAAAAAGAGAACCTGGAATTGAAAAGGCAGTTAGAAGCCAAGGACAAAGAGGTGGCTGACGCCCAACGGGGTCACCAGTCTTGTCTGGCGCATTTAAGCAGTTTTCAATCCCAGTATGAGAAGGCTTATCAGGACACGCAGCGTGCCGTCCTGGTTAAGAAAGAGACAGAGAAGCAGGTGGCGACGCTACAGAAGCAATGTAGTGATCTCAAGGCAGCCTTGAGAGCGCTCCACGCTGCAACCACGGAACAAAGGCAGAGTACCTTGGACCCTGCAAAGTGCAGAAAGCAAATTGCAGACCTGCAATCACTGCTTTCTGTCCAAAAGGGATTCCAAGACACCTTTGGGGAAAGTTTAGAACAGGAAGACGGCCCTGATTGGGAAGAACTGCAAGAGACAGCGCAGAGATATGTTCAGGGAACATGTGCGCAGGGAAAGCCCCAAAGGATGAGAGCACCCCCACCCCCCACACAGCAGGTAATACAGGCTCCCATGAACCCTGTAACAACCCACCGCACCACCACAGCAGACGAGGCGGAAGTCTTATATTCCACCCCCCTCACAGTGACCCAATTACGGGACGCGTGTGCTAAAATCACACCGTTCCTCCCCGCTTCAGACCCACACCATTTCTTTGCCACCGTCAAACACCAGGCGACCTTGTACGGCCTGGATGAGAAAGAGCAGGTAAAGCTCACGGTCCTCAGCTTAGACCCATCGGTCGCAGCAGCCCTCCCCGACCCACAGCATGTAGGAGGAGGCACCCTTGCAGAAATGCATACCGCGATCCTGGATGCGATCGGGTATAACCGGGGCGACCCTTTAGACGGTCTAAATAAGTGCAGACAGAAAAAGTCTGAGCACTCCACAGCGTTCGCAGGACGCTTGTGGATTCACTTTGAAGCCGTTTTCGGAAATGTAGACCGTGCCCATTTGTCCGCAGACAATATGGCCAGATGGACCCGCACCCTTATCTCCCATGCCACGGAGGCAGGACAGAATGCCTGTAGTAATTATGACCCCTCGGAGGAGGCTCATAATGAAAAGTGGGTGGTCAAAAGATTGTCCCGCGTTTGGGAACAATCGGCTCACAGTAAACCCGCAGCTAGAACCCCTGAGGAAAAACAAGCCGCCGCAGACGTGCAGGCAGTAAGAACCACTCTCCACAACCCCGCCTGGGTAAACGAGGGAAAGAGCAGCCCCCCAGCAAAACCGCAAGAATGCTACAATTGCGGAGAGTTGGGACATTTTGCCAAAGAATGCAATGGCCCTAAAAAGCCACAGAGAGCCCAACAGACAGGCACTATCAATAAGAAAAAAGCGGAACCCATACATAGTGTTAGCGCCCAGTCCGATCAGACAGACTTGACCGGAACGGACTGACGGTGTACAGGCTCCCCCAGCTGGGTCTGTGATACCCTTTGGGATAGGTCAGGACGACCCGTAGTCGCAGCAAAGGTTAGGGGACAGCCGATCGAGCTTCTCTGGGACACAGAAGGGTCGCGCACAACCTTAAATTCCTCCACCCTTGGTAAGGACACGTGGCCCACCACAGCCACTATCACCCTCAGTAGCTTCACAGGCCACTCACAACAGGGACATATCACAACCCCTGTACCCATCCAAATCGGAACCATTAATACAAAACACCCCGTAGTGTTAGTCGACCTGCCCCCAACAGCAGAGCACATTTTGGGGATCGACTTCATGAATTCTCATCACCTCTCTTTCGATCCAGTCAACCAGTGTGTCTGGAAGATGGCAAAATCCGCTAGAGCCCCCGCAACGCTCAATATAGGGGATTATATGAACAAAATTAGCGCAGTGGGCGAGTTTTGGTTCAACCCCACCACACTCAGCACGGACCGACAGGTTAGGGCAGTCCTGCAAAAAAACAGGGCATCATTCGCGACCCACAAACACGACTGTGGACGGATGACCGGTTCCGTACAAATAACAGGACCTGACCCTAGACCCCAAAAGCAGTACGGATTCCCCCTAGAAGCAGAGGGAGAAATCTTAAAGATTATAGAAAGTTTATTAGAGCAGGGCGTCCTAAGATCGGTAGCCTCAACTAATAATGCCCCGATTTGGCCAGTAAGGAAGCCCGATGGATCATGGCGCTTGACCATAGATTATCGGGAACTCAATAAAGTCACCCCCGTAGCAGCCCCCACCGTTGCAACAAGTCCCGAGACCATGCTCAAACAGGGACTCCATGCCCGATATTTCACGGTTTTGGACGTCAGTAATGGATTCTGGTCCATTCCATTGGCAAAGGCGTGCCAGTACAAATTTGCCTTCACTTTCCGAGCGCAGCAGTACACGTGGACATGCCTGCCACAAGGCTTCCACAACTCCCCCTCCATTTTCCACCGACAGCTGGCAAATGGACTAGCGAAATTTTCTCGCCCCGAATGTCTGGTACAGTATGTAGACGATCTACTACTGCAGACAGACACAAAGGAAGAGTACATTGAGCTTCTGTCCGAACTCCTGGAATTACTACATTCCATTGGCTGTAAAGTCAACCCCAAAAAGGCCCAGATATTGGAAGAAAAGGTGATATATTTGGGTACTTTCATCACACACGGCAAACGCGAGATCGAGCACGAAAGAATTGACTCGATCGCTAAATTGCCCCTTCCCCAAAACGTTTCAGCCCTCCGGTCGTTTTTAGGACTGGTTGGCTACTGCCGAAACCACATCGACGGTTTCGCCAGCAAGGCAGCGCCCCTCTCAGACCTCTTAAAGAAAGGAGCCCCCTGGGAGTGGCTTCCGCAGCATACGGATGCTGTGGAATCATTAAAACAGGCGCTCATAGCCGCCCCCGCACTACAAGTTCCTGACCCGCTTTCCCCTTACGCAATAGAGGTAGCAACCACAGACCGCACCCTTTCAGCCGTGCTCCTGCAGGAACGGCATGACCCGCTAAGACCCGTGGCTTATGCCTCTCGAATTTTAGATGCTGTGGAGCAGGGATTCTCAGCCTGTGAGAGACACCTGCTCGCAGTTTTCTGGGCAGTCCAGTACTTCACATACATTACCGGACTGAACCCCATCACCATTTTGACCGAGCACACCCCCACCCAACTTTTACTAGACGGACGACTTAAAGACGGTACCGTCAGCCAAATCCGCGCTGCTAGGTGGACCCTTCTCTTACAAGGACGGGACATCACAGTCAAACGGACCAAAACACACGCATACTTAGCGGACAATCTACAGTACCCCGGAACTCCCCATGAGTGTGAAATCATCTCGCCCCACCACAATACAGGTCCCTTTATCGCGAAAACACCCCCCAGAAAACTAGCCACTCCATCTCAAAGCCCCCCTCACCCGGACACGTGTGATCCCATTAGGATTTATGTGGATGGATCTTCCACGGTCCTGGATGGGCAACACATAACAGGTTGTGGGATTTATGTGGAGGATGCGCAGGGACGCGCCCTCGAGGAAATCGCATTAAAATTACCCGGGCACTTAGGCGCGCAGGCAGCAGAGCTTGTGGCCATCGCTTACATTGTAGACCACCCAGATTCCTTCCCCAGCCCAGCAGACATATATTCAGACAGTCTATACGTGTGCAACAGCCTCACTGAATTTCTGCCCCTCTGGGAAACAAGAGGATTTGTTTCCGCGGATGGGAAACCCCTCCCCTCAGCCCCATTGCTCCGCCATATTTTGGAAAAAGCCAAGAACCGGACCTTTGGCATTATAAAAGTCCGCAGCCACCATCGTTCCTCCCACCCTGGAAATGTAAAAGCCGACGCACTGGCTAAGGCAGGATCCAGACATGGGTACTTTTGGAAGCCCCCCGAGAGCGCCCCAGTGAGTGCGCCAGTGAGTGCAGTTCAGGTCGCGCAGACTAGGATCGAAGATCTAGTAGAGGCCCAGAAGCAGGATAGCGCTCTCACTGAAATCGTGAAAGGGAAGTTTCCAGCCTCATACAAGAGGTACAGAAATGCAATAACCACACATGACGGTGTGGTGCTAAAGGACACCCTTTATGTAGTTCCTGAGCAGGATAGGAACCAAATAATCTGTTTATTCCATGATGGTCATGGACACCAGGGAATCGAACCCACCGCAGCCCACCTCAAACAGCTTTGTTGGTGGCCAAATCTCAAAGAGGATGTATCCCATTACATTGAGAATTGCCTCATCTGCGCTCAGAACAACCCAGATAGATATGCCAAAAAGGCACATCTCAGCCACACCCGACCCGTTAACGGCCCCTGGACTAACCTCCAGATCGATTTTATAGGTCCATTGCCCCCTTGCAGGAATGGCTATAAATATGTTCTGGTGGTCATAGACACTTTTACAAAGTGGGTGAAGCATTTCCAGCCCGCACCAACACCGCGAAAACCATCGCCAAAATCCTAACCCACCACATCTTTACAAGATGGGGACTCCCCCGCAGTATTGAATCGGACCAAGGTTCTCACTTTACGGGACGGGTCATGCAGAACGTCCTCACGATATTTGGCATAACCCAAAAATTTCACATTGCGTACCACCCTCAATCTAATGGTATAGTGGAGCACATGAATCGGACCCTAAAAACCACCCTTAGAAAAATGGTCCAGCAGAACAACACCACTTGGGATTCGGTCCTCCCCTTTGCGCTGATGTTTTTGCGTAACACTGTTTCCACCTCCACAGGTTTCACCCCACACATCCTCATGACCGGATGCCCCTTGAAAGGGACAGAGTACTTGTTGGGTTTAGACCTGACCAGCCCTGAAGTTACGGCCCTCACCCATGAGAAAGCCGTTGAATAATTACTTGTAAATGTTAAAACGGCTCAGTTAGCAGCCGCTGTTAAATTGGGCATTAAAAAGAAACAGAGCAAGGCCTGTTTTGATAAGGCAGTACATGCAACGGAGTATAATATAGGACAACAAAGTGATGTTGTCTGTGTATAACTCCAGCACATTTCTGTCTCCGAAATACTCGGGTCCATACTCCATTACGGATAAAGTAAGCCCATCGGTATACAAAATCAAATACCAAAATGGTAAGACTGCATGGTTTCACATAAACCAGCTAAAGGTTTATGGAGCACAGTCAAACCACGCCCACCACGTTATGCTTGACGAAGCAGACCAAACCCCACTCGCAGCCAACGTGACCACACCAGCCCCCTCCACCTCCAGCCCAGACACGGACTCGCCCCCCGACTCCACCCACAAACTTTACACTCTGCCCCGGAACGCCCACAGACTGCAGCAGCAGAGACAGCGACTGTGACTCCGACGACAGCCACAGCACGCCTCCCTACTATCCTGGTCCCACACCCAGCGACTCCGAGTTCGACTCCAGTGACCCCTTCCTCATCACTTTCTTAAACAAACCACACCACCGACCACCGAACCACATGGACGACCCGGACTTTATCCCCACTCAACTTGACGAACGCCATTGGCACCGTGACAACTCCTACAGACTCGTCCGCAACGACGAGAGCAACCCCAACTCATACCACGCAGCCCTCTCAACGTTAATTCACTCCAGAATTTGGCACCCGGGAGAAGGGGACAACCCCGAGTCAGACTCCCAATCCGCCAACCCCTTTGCGACCCTGTTCGCAACAGAGAACTGAGGTGTCCACATGATGATTTAAAGGAGACACTTGGTGAAAAGTGTTGTCCTTCCTGATGGAATGTTTTGCGTTGTTTGTCGGTTTGTTTAAATGTTGTTCGTCCGACAGGAGAATGGGTCTCACTGTCACACACCCATTCACCTGAAACTTTTAGCTCTTTCCAAAACCCCCACCGCGGCCAGACGCCTGTTCAGTGGTACCAACTTATCTGCAGATACCTGGTCAACAGACCAGACGCTTGTTCAGCGGAACTAGCTTGTCTGCAGACACTTTAGCTGATACCTGTTCGGCCACCAGACGCCCGTTCTGATTTGACGGGAGGATCACAGCAGCAACCCCACTATGATGACTACATTTTTGCCCGTCCTTGTCGGTTGCTCAGGCAGTGGAGAAACGGCGTGAGACCCGCCCTGCCTGGGGACCCCCCCGTTGGTCAAAAACGCTCGGGCAGGGGAGATACGGTATTGGTAGCCGTCCTACCCGGGGACTCCATCCAAATCTTACCCGTCGCTGCCCATACGCACCTCATTCGACCTTTTCCTTTCAAAAACAGTTTTATTTATTTCGGCAACCTTTGGGTTGCTGCCAAATGCTATTTACATCCTAGAACATTTGGATGATAAATCAGCACTGGTCCACCAGTGGGAAGTGTGCCGTGTCCTGACATTTGTTTTGAAAAAAAAAATGAGGGAGTCACATAGAGTGACCAATTATAACGGAATAATTGGCCCCGAAGGACAGACACACTAACATACCGGATATTATACCAAGGTAGTTACAGATACTATGCTTGTTTTACAGAACTCCAGAAGCTCCAGGACCGGAGAAAACAGAACACAAAGAAAGAAAAAGAAGGAGGACAGCCATGAGGGCTTCTTTCATCGTGCTCAACATCTTTTATTTGGACATTTGGTTGCACGGGAACGCGGACCCCATTGCTTCAAACCCCCCTGCCGTTAATGTTTCACTGCCCCGCAGTACCGAGGGCCCAGTCACTAGCCACGCTGCATTATCCTGGTGTGCCAAGTTCATATCTTGGTACTCCCTGTCGTACGTTATTGAAGCACTATTAGCGTTGGCAATACTCTGCTGTGCAGTACAGACTATGCGCCTCCGCAAATGGAGAAGGAGAGCGTACCGCGCTCGAACCCCGGTATATCGGATCCAATCCCCCATGTTCGGGTATTACCAGACCCCAGACCCCGCGACCTATAATACAAAAATAAAGAACAAGCACTTGCGTTTTCCTGTAAATAAAAGATGCACAAAACTACCTGTAACAAGAAAAAATGTATGATCCTGAGCTTGACTGCCAAGCCAGGAAAGAATATATGGAATGTTATGATTGTTGTTATATATTTTAGAGAGATAGGATGATGCAATGCTTGATGAGTGTATTTAGGTAAAATTAGAGGTTCCAATTTTTTTAGATACATGGCCCTGCCTGACATAGCGCCCTCAAGAATTGTTTAGGTAAATGTTTGTGCATAGCTAGGGTCAGAATAGTGGCCATGTAGGAGGTGTCCCCTCCCAGTCAGGGAACGGAAAGGACAAAATTTATGTGATCCTTCACGCTTCGCGTTAGGATCACAAGGAGGATCTGTAGCCACCTAAAATGGCTGATTCCCTATTAATTTGGCCAAAACCCGATTTAAAATGGCTAACCGAAAAGGCTGATGGGAAAAGCAGCCAACAGGACACAAACGGACAGCTGCAGACAGAATGGCGTTTTCGGCTCTGGGGAAGTCGGCCCAGATCGATACTCAAGACTATTAGCAGCACATCAACCCAGACATCTGCAGTTTAATTGGCTATCCCCGGGAACAATTGCAACATATTAGCAATTGAATGCCGGGCCAGACCTGTCGGCGCCTGCAGTGGCCGGAACAAAGGCAGGTGAACGACCACCCCCCGATGGAGGAATCGCCCCATTATTGGAGCATATCGAACCCAGTGATTGGGAACAAGTCCAATCACTTGGGACTCAGGGTCAAGGGCCGCCCCGAGAGGCGGGAAGCCCCTGGGCCCTATAAAGTGAGGGGCGAAGTTCAGATCTCGCTCACTCTCCCTTCTTCTCCTGCTCGCGACCTTCGCAAGAACATCGACCAGAAACTGTAAGTTTGACACCAGCGATCGCTACCCGATAGAGACTCCTAGCCATCGACCCGTATCAGCCTTTTGAATCCCGCGGGCCAGATCCGATTCGATAAGCCATTCGTTTCCCTGGCCTGGTGGGCCCTTCCTAAAGTTAAGTATTGGCCAGTAGTGGTAGGTTTCGATATAGACAGTAGGATTATTGTGTAAGCATTTATTGTTGTACATAATAAAAGACCGTTGATTTCAATCTTACGAAGTGGTGTGTTGACTTATTTATCATAACTCGAGCTTGAACCACGTGGCGGTATCAGAAAGATACCTGGCGACTCGTGAGCAAAGGTGACATAATCAGAGCTAATAAAACTAAGGTAAAAAGAGCAACAGATTAAACCACCTACCTTACCGGCAGGACAAGGCGGTGCGGACGGGCTCCGGGGTCCTGGGGGGGGGGGCGCGGGGCGATCTGGCCCCGGGGGCTGCCCCCACAGTGGCCTGGCCCGCGATCGGGGCCCACCGATCCCCGGGCAGGCCTGTGCCGTGGGGGCACACTTTTCCCTCCGCCTTCGCCACGGTCTCCACCATGGCAGAGGCGGAAGAGACTCCCTCCACAGCGCATGCACGAGGATGCCGTGAGCGGCCGCTAACGCTCCCGCGCATGCGCCCCCCGGCAATGCCATTTCCTCGCCAGCTGGCGGGGCACTTCCGCCAGCTGGTGGAGCGGAAATCAGTCCGGCGCGGGCCTAGCCCCTCAAGGTTAGAGGATTCCGCACCTTTGGGGCGGCGTGATGCCCGACTGATTTGCGCCGTTTTGGGCGCCGGCCGGCGGACATTGCGCCGATACCGGAGCATTTCGCCCAGTTTTCTGAACCTGTTTGAGGGTTTGCCATTTTACTGGAATTGAAAGCTTTTGTTGAAGTATATTCGGAACTCATATTGCCTGCTGCTCCACATGCTATCCGTTCAAACTGAATTATCCATTCCCCTTTGAGCTGCTGAAGGCCCTTCACAAGTAGGTACACCACTCGGTATCCTATCTCCAAGTGGGGGAGCTGCGTTTCGGGAGCGTGCTACACTCTGGCAGCTCACAATGGTTCCACCGTGACTCTTCCAGGCAGCTGCTTCACGAAGACACCTCGCGCGTCTGTTTATCATGTGTGATCAAAAATCTTTCGCCTAACAATGGCCTCAGGCAAAGTCTTAAATGAAGAATCTTTTCCCCCCTCCATTCCTTCAACACATTTCAAGGAACAAGCTGAGACTATGGATAACAAGGGAATGAAATATCTGACCTTTGCTCGCCAGTTGAATTGCATAAACGTTTTTGCCACCAATGAATACACCAAGCAGAACAAATCACCTCATTTTGAAAGATTGGCTTCTGGTATTTGAACCCTTGAATGAAATGAAAATCGCTTATTGTCACAAGTAGGCTTCAATGAAGTTACTGTGAAAAGCCCCTGGTCACCACATTCCGGCGCCTGTTCGGGGAGGATGGTACGGGAATTGAACCGTGCTGCTGGCCTGCTTTAAAAGCCAGCGATTTAGCCCAGTGTGCTAAACCAGCCCCTCAATGAAAGCTTTGCCAATTTTGGTAGTCACCATTCATTCTTAAAATCTTCAATTAGATCACCACAAGGGCTTCACTGATGAGAAAAGAAGCATAACTTCCATAAATTTCCCTCATATATTCCTAGCAGCCAGGATTTTTTTTTTAATGTAGAGTACCCAATTCATTTTTTCCAATTAAGCGGCAATTTAGCGTGGCCAATCCACCTACCCTGCACATTTTTGTGGGGGCGAAACCCACGCAAACACGGGGAGAATGTGCAAACTCCACAAGGACAGTGACCCAGAGTCGGGATCAGACCTGGGACCTCGGCGCCATGAGGCAGCAGGGCTAACCCACTGCGCCACCGTGCTGCCCTAGCAGCCAGGATTATTTGCTGTCTCTTCTCGACGGAAATAACATCCTTCCTTCATTCTGTTTTCACTACTAAGGTTGTGTTTTATGTTTGCTGTAACGCACCTGGAGAACACTGTGATAACGATGCCTATTCTGATTTGAAATTCAATGTAAATTCATGGCCTCTTCTTGATTGCTCTTTGTTGTTTTGTGCTCGGTGGAACGTGTTGTGGACTGAATGGGGGAGCCTGTCTCTTTGTCCTCCTTTTACCCACAGCCAGTACAAGAGATGCTGTGGAGAAATTCCTGAGCGAGTGCCTGCATGTGTGCTGCACGATAAGAGTAGATTCTGAAGTGGGATAGGAGCAAAGGATGAAAGTGCCGCCACTAGATGTGGTTTCGTGATTGAGGAATCTTGCCAAAGCCCACATGATGTTTATCACATGTTGGATTCCATTCCACACACAGCACCTGCGAAGATAATGGCAGTCACCAATAATCACTGTGGGCCGACATACTTTCAGCCACTTAGTGTTATTTTCTTTTGAACTTTCTGGTTTCCTCCTCTTCTTTCCTGAAGGCACTGACTCAGGGAGAGTGCCCAGGCCCATTGGCCCCGTTGATTATCCCAGCAGAGTGACTTTAACATTCAGCCCAGATGACTTGCATGAGCTTCTGGCCCAGATCAATGTTACAATTATACAGTACTGAATTACTGATTAATGGTCAGAAGCAGAAAGGCCCCCAAAAATGTTCTCCTTCTTTATTCACGGTGAAGTTATTGTATGTGGTTGACTACCACTGAAGAATGGGAAGATTCCACAGGAGTTTTGTATTAATTATATATGCAATAACATCGTTGACCTCAATGCAAGGGGCTAGTTTAGCACAGTGGGCTGCACAGTGGGCTAAACAGCTGGCTTGCAATGCAGAATAATGCCAGCAACGCTGGTTCAGTTCCCGTACTGGCCTCGCCGAATAGATGCTGGAATGTGGCGACTAGGGGCTTTTCATAGTAACTTCATTGTTGCCTGCTTGTGACAATAAGTTATTATTATTATTAATTCTGTTGGTTCCGTAGATACAATGCAATCCGCTCCATTTCTCCTCATGAAGAAAGGTTCCTAAAGTTTCTTGCTGAATCCCAAATATAAATCAAACAAATCAATATTTCCCTGGATTATGCGCATTAAATCCTGTTGTTTGAATTCTGTACCTCTCTATCTATCTCTCCACCTTTAGGAAGGTTTAAAGGTGAGCCTGTGCATCCCATCCCAGTGACTTCCTCTGGTCTCTTTGCTGTGCCCCCACCTTTAAAAATAAAGTTCCTTTTTGATGAGTTAATTCTAAAGTCCGGAGAATTCCGGCCTGCAAAAAGGAAGGGAAAATCGAGAGTTAAGGACGGATTTTCTTCTCTTAGGTGTAAATCTTCACCCGCGGGGAGCTCATGGAGGAAAATTGAGCAGGTTCAGTTTCCTCTCTGCAGCCCACTGTCGTATCTATCCAGGTGCAAGAGGGGGGAAAGGCTGCCCAACGAGTTCCTGAATTAGAGAAGAAGACAGTTGATTATAAGGCCTGTCTTCTCCAGACTGGAAGAAATGCCAGATCCACTCCAGAACATTCTTGGCACTGCATAGGCTCATGAGCTTGTGGTTTAGACACATTGTCAGGATAACAGAGATCTCTGCACTGCATCCAACATAAGGCAACGCCACATCTGAAGGAAAATGTGACAGCTCTTCCTGGAAATCATTAAACTTGCTTTCCTTAGTTGTTTAATGATTATCTTTTGTGAAATATTTAGTGACCTTACAACAAGACATTTGTACACTGTAGGTTTTCTGAACTGGGCCCATGAGATTGTCACATTGAATCCCATCGTGTCTATATCCCAATTTCTGGCACCTTGGATTGCAGGATATACAGTGTGACACTGGGGAAGTTAGGGGAGAAGAAGTATTTTTCAAGAGTATGGTAAAAGATGAGATTTTCCACCATAAAACATGATTGGGGAAAATCCATTGCCATGGGCCTGTGAGTCCGTAATTAAAAGGTGTAAATTTAAGACCATCAATAGACAAAGACGTAAAAGATTGTTGTATTCTGTCGAGAGCTGAAGCAAGAGATGTCCCATCAGCAACAGTGGTGAAGATAAAATCCAGAATAATATTTGAAGGGAAAGTGGATAATTTTGTTTTAACTCATTTCTTTAAAGCTGGTGAGTGTCTGGAATGAGATGCCAGAGGCAGTAGTAGAGGTGGGTACAATTTTGTCTTTTAAAAAGCATTTAGACAGTTATATGGGAAAGCTGGGTATAGAGGGATATGGGCCAAATGTGGGCAATTGGGACTAGCTTAGTGGTAAAAACTGGGCGACATGGACAAGTTGGGCTGAAGGGCCTGTTTTCATGCTGTAAACCTCTATGATTCTATATGTGGAAACTGGAGGCAGATTGCGTGTTTCACACAAGGCACTGCACATCCAGGTCAGAGCTGTCATCGCCCGGGTATTCGAAAATACTCAGTAAATCACACACTGAGGAAAATAATATTGTCTTCTGGTAGTTTGTACCAACTGTACGTTGATTTTGCTTCTTGTGTATCTAATTATAATATCCATGCAGAATTGTAAAATGTTTGAAATTGTTTTCTCTTCTTCATCCCAGAATTTACATGGAGATGCCAAAGGTGCACTGTAGCTGTGAAATATCCAACCTCATTCCAAGCCTGCACCCCTTCAGTTCCTCTGACTCTCAGTTACTCCCTGTCCTTAACCATCTCCCCTCCATTAGCCATCGCTGGAAAAAGGAGGGAACTTTCAAAGTAAATCAGTAGGAAAGTCAGATTAGGCTGCTCTATGGAGAAAGAACACTAACATCGACTTGATGGATGAAATGGGTTTGCTTCTATTCTATGATTCATTGACTAACCTAGAGCCAAAGCTATTTGTTTTAACTGAGGCACCAATTAACCAATCCATAACCTCTCTCAACCACTGTGACCTTGTGGTTTCCTGGGATTTCCTTGCAAAACCTTTTTTTGTTATTGGCTCTTTACACAGTGCAGAAGGAGGCCATTCTGCCCATAGAGACTTCACCGATCCTCTGAAAGAACACCCTACCTGGGCCAATTCCCCCGCCCTATCCCTGTAACTCCGCGCAACCTTTGGACACTGAGGGGCAATTTAGCATGGCGAATCCACCCAACCTGCACATCTTTGGGCTGAGGGTGGAAACCGGAGTACCTGGAGGAAACCCCACCCAGACACGGGGAGAAAGTGCAAACTCCACGCAGTCACCCAAGGCTGGAATCAAACCCGGGTCCCTGGTGCTGAGAGGCAGCAGTGCTAACCGCTGTGTCATTGTACCGCCCAGTAAGTCATTTCCACACAGATCCATGTACGATGTCAAATTAATCAAGGTCATCCTTCCTACCGGTTTATCGTACTCCAGTATCGAAGAGTCTGAAGAATTAGGTCATCTATTTTTGTCCTGTAACTTCTTCTGCATCTTTTCTGCCACCAGATCAGGAGGTTTCCTGCAATGACAGCATGCTTTCCCATTGCTTTCCTTCAGCTACTTTTTGGAAGCTAGGGCAGGAAAACTGGAAGAATGTATCCATATTTACATGGGTTCCTGGTCTTAATTAACTGCTGGCATTCACTTCAGGACCTTAAGAGCATTTTAATGAGCTTCACTGTCATTCATTAAACCATGAGCTCCCAGCAGAAGCACAAGTTGCTACCGAACATGCCAGTGAGACAGCTGATCTTCAGGCTAAGTTGTAAACAGCCTTAGCAGCTCATCTGTATTCCATGGGGGATTTCAAACACCTCACTATCCCACATCTGAATTAAAGCATCGCCGGGGTATATACTGTGCCTCTAAATCCCAATATTCCTTTTCCTTTCTGTCACAAGGATTCCAACATTCTTTGAGGTAAGTTAAACTGAGAGGACCTCAATGAACACTGAGACAGTCCTTAACCTCCTATAACTTCTTTGGTTTTCACCAATTCTCCAACAGAATCAATTGCCAGGTGGACTGAGAGGAGAAGAGGGAATAAAAGAAATACAGAAGAATATGTTGCCATCTCTTGGCCACCATAGAGCTTACCACCTTTCATATCTTGTGAGTGACCATCTCAGACATAGAGCTCGTGCTTTTGAATCTCCCAACCAGGATTGGTCCAGTATTGGCTTTGCTGTGTACAGATGCTAGGTTGTATACCTTTAAAAGAATAGAGATAATGTAATCACAGAACAAAAAAAAATCACAGTCAATTTTCCAACAGATCATAAAATCTTGGCAACAGCAAAAAATGTATCACCTTCAGAGAGAAGTGCTACCTGTGTAATTGTGAGCGGGATCATTGATTCTCAACACATGAGCCAAAGTGAATGCATCCGGCGTTTCTCCCATCATTTTGTTCAGGCTGCTTGAGTTTTGCATGGATGTGCATTAAATTAGCAGCTCTTTCTGAGCTGAAAGAACACATATGTTTATATCTTTTGTCCCAGACATTTTTTGAAGGTGTTTCTCAGTCTGTCGTGTTAGCACAGTGGTTAGCACAGTTGCTTCACAGCGCCAGGGTCCCAGGTTCAATTCTCGGCTTGGGTCACTGTCTGTGTGGAGCTGCATGTTTTCCCTGTGTCTGCGTGGGTTTCCTCCGGGTGCTCCGGTTTCCTCCCACAAGTCCCGAAAGACGTGCTGTTAGGTAATTTGGACATTCTGAATTCTCCCTCAGTGTACCCGAACAGGCGCCAGAGTGTGGCGACTCATGGCTTTTCACAGTAACTTCATTGCAGTGTCAATGTAAGCCTACTTGTGACAATAAAGATTATTATTTAAAAATTGGGTTACCTGTTGGAAGCTATCATAAAGAGTGAGACTGCATGAATGGTCAGCACCAAGCTGTGACAGAAAGGTTAATCTTGTGTCTGCACCAGTTTACAGAACAGTTTGCCATAAGAGATACAGCTATATTATTGATCCATTTTTTGAGGAGCGATGATTAAGTCTATAATTATTATAAATCCATGCTGTTTCTATGCTACTGTTCACATATCGATTTAGTGTTCAGTAAGTCTGTTTTCAGTTTAAACCATCGAATGAAGTGTTTGTTCATAGAATCTTAGAATCCCTACAGTACAGAAGGAGAACATTTGGCCCATCGAGTCTGCACTGATCCTCGGAAGAGCACCCTACCTAGGCCCAGCCCCTCCCCATAACCATACATAACCTACACATCTTTGGACACTAAGGGGCATTTTATCATGGTCAATCGACCTAAGCCACACATCTTTGGGCTGTGGGAGGAAACCGGAGTACCCAGAGAAACTCCACGCCGACACAGGGAGAACTTGCAAACTCCACACAAACAGTGACCCAAGGCTGCGATCAAACCTGGGTTCCTGGCGCTCTGAGGTAGCAGTGCTAACCACTGTGCCACCATGCCGCTCCATGTTCTGAAGTTTGGGGAGGTCACATGACATAACTCGGACAAAACAGATTTTCCAGCATTCTCTGCTCAACTTGTGGATTGGCTACAAAGGCTTTGTATGTTGGATAGGTGAAGGCACACGGGTCAGAAGGACTGAGGGTTCACGGACAGTAGGAGGTCTGAGCCTGAGAAAAATTGTGTGGTGCTTAAAGGAAGGAAAGAAAGACACAGGAGAGCCCAAAAGGTCGCACAAACTGTCGTGACCATAAAATGTTTCCTCTGATTGTTTAGGCATTTACGGAGCCAAGCAAAACAAAGCTGAGACAAAGCGCGAGGTGAAACATGCCTAGAAGCAAGACTTTGATCTACAGGCCCCTGTCCTTGACAGCACAGCTTTTTCAAAGCGAAGGATCGCGCTGCTGAATACCAGTAGATGCAGATAGCAAGATAGCAGCAACGGCTGCAACTCATAGTCGGCTCTGAATATGTTTTTGAACCTTTCCTGAAGAACAAAGCAGCAAAAATAAACTTTGTTCTGAGCTTCAGATGGAACACACCATTCCAGTGTCAAGCCTGCCTGAACATAAATCAGCCTGCTATTTTTGTGTTGGTACGTGGGAGGGCAGCGATTGTGCTGTATTTATGTGAGGTAGACGCTTGAGCATATTTCCGATATTAATTATGCAGGCTGCAGTAGGAATCATGCAGACTGTCTTAGTCTGTGCATAAAAAACCCCAGCCTGTGTGCACAATATCCTAATTTATGATATTCTGCACCCAGCATACTCCAGCCTGTGTTGTCCTTGGTGTAACATGCTTCAGTCTATGTTGCTATCTACAGTGCAGAAGGAGGCCATTCAGCCCATCACGTCTGCACCGACCCTAGGAAAGAGCACCCTACCTCCACCTCCACCCTATCCCCGTGACCCCACCTAACCTTTTGGACACTGAGGGGCAATTTAGCAAGGCTAATCCACCTTACCTGCTCATCTTTGGACTGTGGGAGGAAACCGGAGCACCTGCAGGAAACCCACGCACACACGGGGAGTAAGTGCGAACTCCACACAGACTGTGACACAAGGCCAGAATTGAACCGGGTCCTTGGAGCAGTGAGGCAGCAGTTAACCACTGTGCCACTGTGCGGCCCTGTATCATTCTGTGTGTAACATTCTCTGGCTGTGCCCCAGTGTAAATCTGCCACCTTCACGTTGATGCGCACTCTCTTGTTGGTGACAAATGTGGCCTGAGCCTGCTCTATACTTACTTCGGGCTAAGGAGGGAATGTGAACCTCCCCAACCACACCGGATTCGCAAAGCGCCATCTTGGCGCAAGTTCTAGGCCTACCCAATGTACCAATGGATGGAGTACGATGAGCTGGGGTGGGTGCTCCTGGGCAGTTCTGGGGTAGGCGGCAGGGGGCTCTTGAGTTCCGCTGATGTTGAATGCTGCGGTGAGAGCCCGATTTGCTGCTGCTTGGCTTTGAACAGGGTCTGTAACAAGAAGATAAAGCCAGAGGAATAATGTTGGCACACAGACATAACACAACGCATTTACCCGGTGAAGCGTTGCTTCAAATCTACCGAAACACATTTGCACAGAGGAGGTTGCAATCATAATTCTACTGGGAATGTGCCGGCTTTAGAACCTTTCATCCAGATTGAATAGAATTCCTTCTCCTATGGGTAGTGGAAAATAAGAAGCATCAATTGAATAAGTGACAGAGGAATGGTTTATACTGTTGTTTTTAAGGGAACTGAAATAATTTGCCAGGTCCTTGTTGGCTGAAGTGTCTTCGCTGATTGAAGAACTGCACCCAGTTGCCCTGTTGATGGAAATCTAGCATCCAAGACCAATAGTGTAATGTTCAGGTAACAAAGAACAGTCTTTAGTATCCTGGGATACAGCCCAATATTTTGTCCTGGAATGAATCTGTTTTAATGAATTAGGCTCACCTTCTCTTTTCAGATATCTTAAACCATTTATATTCTTTTCACCCTCAAGGACAAAGGAATTAATACAGGCTCAGGAAGCTCCTGTTATTTGGACTGATCTTGACATCACTGTCTTCCATGCCATAGCCCCCATTTCATCCTCTCTCCAAAAACACATCTCGTCGCTTCTGGAACCCAACCAAGCCACCTCAGCTCGCTCATGAATGGCAGTCATACGAGTCAAGCTGCCAGAAAGCTTTCAGTAACCATAGAGTTGTAATCCAGCAAGGAACCAACAGCTTCAGAGGGGGAAGAGACAAGGTGAGGATCAAAGAATTAGAGGAACGAGAGCATGTTAAGTTGAGCAGTGAGACAGTGTGAAGATCAGGAAAGGTGAGGTGGATTTGCAGTTAGCGTGTACCCATTCAAATACTTTAATACATTGGAGAGTATTACAGCCACCGCTGAAATTTGAGCAGTTTTATTACTGTAATACTAGTGTTTGTTGATTATTGATATCAGGTTGTGCTCCCTGCCCAGGGACAGTGTGATCTGCCACCAGTTCGGTGATTAACGTTTCACCACATGAACAAATGCCAAGAACAGACCAATTGGTGCCATGCAGACAAACATGTGGCCTGTATGCTGCCTCAACTCTCACCTTCCTGCTAACACTCAGCCAATGTCCAGGGAGATACAAATAAAAGGGGATAAACTTGATGCCAATCTTAGCGAAAAGGAATTCTAGAAGGTTCCACTCTGATCCCTCAGGGGATGAAAGCTACAGGAGACTTTAGTACCTGATAACATGGGTTATTGTTAGCCACACCTAACCTGTCAAGCTCTCTTTTGAAGGCCTCTGGCCAATGAATTACTCATTTTGTCAATCTATTCAATAATTCCACAAAACCTGCTGTCTAAACTAACTCTATGGGCGGAATTCTCCCCTCCTGCCCATGGCGGGATTCATGGTGGTCAAGAGTGGAGAATCTAGTGGTCAGAAACCCACTGGCGTTAAAACAGTTTGCAATTCTCCCGATGGTGGGTCTTTTATCCTTGTGCTGTGAACACCATTTGAATCGTAGAATCCCTACAGTGCAGAAGGAGGCCATTCGGCCCATAGAGTCTGCATCGACCCTCTGAAAGAGCACTCCACCCAAGCTCACTTCCCCACCCTATCCCAATAACCCCTTAACCTAACCTACACATCCCTGGACATGAAGGGGCAATTGAGCATGGTCAATCCACCTAACCCGTACATCTTTGAACTGTGGAGGAAACCGGAGCACCAGGAGGAAACCCAAGCAGTCACGGGAAGAACGTGCAAACTCCACACAGACAGTCACCCAAGGCTGGAATTGAACTGGGGTCCCTGGCGCTCTGAGGTAGCAGTGCTAACCACTGTGCCACCATGCCGCCAAATGAATTTGCATTCATTTAATTCTGATAAATGCTCATTAAACAGCTTGCCACAATCTCCTCCCGCCTTGCAATAATGTGTCACGCCAACGGGAAATTACATTGTTGTTGTGGTTTTTCTCTTTTCCACGAAATAATCGGAGGAGTATCAGGTGCAGAACGATCATTTATTGGCCAACGTGTTGAGAGGGCCCAGCTTCAGAGATAGACCTTCTGAGCTGACTCTGCCAACATAAAGAATCAAGTGACTTTTATACAAAGTGCAGTTATGTCGGTAAGAATATTGTTTACATGGGATCATGTCTGTTTTAAATTTTTACATGAAACTAGTTATGTATGTGCACCCAGGCAGAGTGAGTGTTATCTCCCCTTATCTACCCTACATTTTCTATGGATCCCTCCCTACATGGTGCCAGACCTGATGGCTGTGTCTGCTCCTTAGGTCGAGTTAGGAAAACATGTTTGTTAGCTGTTATGCTGAGCGTAATTGTTTGTGTCTTATAACAGCTGTTTAAGGTGACTGAAATCTGAGTTGACTGGAACATGTTGCTTGACCCTTATGCCAACTGCAGGGCACGGTGCCACATCAACCTTTCGCTGATATCTTTATGAAAATTGCTTTAGTATACCGTACTACACCAGAGATTCAAAATTCCTTAGAATAAGTGCTAATTGTCCTAATAGATTGGTGTTAATAAATCGTAATCATTTGGCTTCCCACAACAATTGTCCTCAAACCTGTTTGAAAATGTGTGATGGACATAGAGTGAACCTCAGTTCGCTCGTGACGTCCAGGTGAGTATGACATACCTAGCCCACCTGTCACAGTGCTGCACCGCTCATGTGGTGATGAACACTGCACTGCTGGGGCTGTAGGGTTTCTCTGCTCCTGTTCTTGGCTGACATTGTCCAGGAGGACATCACTGTGCTCCGGGATTCACGCAGAACACCACTTTCACAGATGAGCATTTTGACTGAGAATAGCATGTGAAGGAAGGGTGGGCGGATAAACAAGGGGGACACGGGGGAAGGAAGACTGTGTCAGGGCAATGGGTGGGGGGGGAGGGCAAGGGGGCACAATGGAAGGCAGAGGGGCAAGAAGGTGGAGGAGGAGAGAGCTCATTGGAAAATAAAGATTCAGCGGATGAAGTACGTCAGGAGGCTGCTGAGGGCCAGTATGAGCGTGAGGGCCCCATGTAAGTAGGGGGATGTGGGAGATGTGTTGAGATATTTTAATTGCTGACAGGTTCCAGGAAGAGTAAAGGTAAGTGACAGCATTTTGCCATATCTCTCCTAGTCCTCAATGCTAATCCCTTTTACCTCAGGGGATGTCCAACCACTCACATTGAGGACGAGACCAGCATTCAAACTGGCACGTTCTGCCCTGCCGAAGGATTCCCCCCCCCCCCCCCCCCCCCCCGCAACCCCCCATGCATGTCTTGTCTTCTGCTACTACCACTGAGGTGACACAAATGTCGCTAGAATATCAATTCTGATGAGCTGCCCTCATTCAATAGTGTTCCTTGTGGAAGAAGGGTTTGAAGTGCTTAAATCAGACACTTCAAATAACGATTTAAGTACATCTCCCGGACATCACTCAAAGGCGTGAAGACCAGTTCAACCCATGTTGACTCACAAGAATGCTAATTTCACAATGGGACACTGTCAGTGAGTGGGAGGATAGCTAAACTCAAAATGAGATGATTCCAATGTGCAAATTCACAAAGCCTTCAACTGAGCAAATCATTCACATACCCACCAAACGTGTTCACAAAAGTACAATTTCTTGACAGTGACAGCACACCCATGATCCAAAAGTGACATCAAAATTTCTTAACTTTCCTCACCGTACCGCTACACCTGGTGCAGCCCCGACATCCACAGCAGTGGAGGCAGCCTGCTGACTGTTACATCCTGATGCCTGCAATGGTGTTGCTGAACATCCTCTGGTGGCCTGAGGTCTGGAAGTCCCCGGGCTGATAAGGGTCTCCTGCTCAGGGACAGAAGGGCCTTTGGCGGCTGAACCAGCTAGAGTGCATGGTTTCACAGGCAGGGCTAGCTCTTGAGTGTTGCACAGCTTTGAGTATCCTGACTGGAGGCACCTGGGGTGTGGATATCTAAGGAAATCGACAGTGGACATCTAAGGAAATAAGGGAGAGTATCAAATTGAAGGAAAAAACATACAAAGTAGCAAAGATCAATGTGAGACTAGAGGACTGGGAAATCTTTAGGGGGCAACAGAAAGCTACTAAAAAAGCTATAAAGAAGAGTAAGATAGATTATGAGAGTAAACTTGCTCAGAATATAAAAACAGATAGTAGAAGTTGCTACAAATACATAAAACAAAAAAGAGTGGCTAAGGTAAATATTGGTCCTTTAGAGGATGAGAAGGGAGATTTAATAATGGGAGATGAGGAAATGGCTGAGGAACTGAACAGGTTTTTTGGGTCGGTCTTCACAGTGGAAGACACAAATAACGTGCCAGTGACTGATGGAAATGAGGCTATGACAGGTGAGGACCTTGAGAGGATTTTTATCACCAAGGAGGTAGTGATGGGCAAGCTAATGGGGCTAAAGGTAGACAAGTCTCCTGGACCTGATGCAATGCATCCCAGAGTGCTAAAAGAGACGGCTAGGGAAATTGTAAATGCACTAGTGATAATTTACCAAAATTCACTAGACTCTGGGGTGGTCCCGGTGGATTGGAAATTAGCAAACGTGACACCACTGTTTAAAAAAGGAGGTAGGCAGAAAGCGGGTAATTATAGGCCAGTGAGCTTAACTTCGGTAGTAGGGAAGATGCTGGAATCTATCATCAAGGAAGGAATAGCGAGCCATCTGGATGGAAATTGTCCCATTGGGCAGGCGCAGCATGGGTTCATAAAGGGCAGGTCGTGCCTAACTAATTTAGTGGAATTTTTTGAGGACATTAACAGTGCGGTAGATAACGGGGAGCCAATGGATTTGGTATATCTGGATTTCCAGAAAGCCTTTGACAAGATGTCACACAAAAGGTTGCTGCATAAGATAAAGATGCATGGCATTAAGGGGAAAGTAGTAGCATGGATAGAGGATTGGTTAATTAATAGAAAGCAAAGAGTGGGGATTAATGGGTGTTTCTCTGGTTGGCAATCAGTAGCTAGTGGTGTCCCTCAGGGGGATCAGTGTTGGGCCCGCAACTGTTCACAATTTACATAGATGATTTGGAGTTGGGGACCAAGGGCAATGTGTCCAAGTTTGCAGACGACACTAAGATAAGTGGGAAAGCAAAAAGTGCAGAGGATACTGGAAGTCTGCAGAGGGATTTGGATAGGCTAAGTGAATGGGCGAGGGTCTGGCAGATGGAATACAATGTTGACAAATGTGAGGTTATCCATTTTGGTAGGAATAACAGCAAAAGGGATTATTATTTAAATGATAAAATATGAAAACATGCTGCTGTGCAGAGCGACCTGGGTGTGCTCGTGCATGAGTCGCAAAAAGTTGGTTTACAGGTGCAACAGGTGATTAAGAAGGCAAATGGAATTTTGTCCTTCATTGCTAGGGAGGTTCTGCTGCAATTGTATAAGGTGTTAATGAGGCCACACCTGGAGTATTGTGTTCAGTTTTGGTCTCCTTACTTGAGAAAGGACGTACTGGCACTGGAGGGTGTGCAGAGGAGATTCACTAGGTTAACCCCAGAGCTGAAGGGGTTGGATTACGAGGAGAGGTTGAGTAGACTGGGACTGTACTCGTTGGAATTTAGAAGGATGAGGGGGGTTCTTATAGAAACATATAAGATTATGAAGGGAATCGATAGGATAGATGCGAGCAGGTTGTTTCCACTGGCGGGTGAAAGCAGAACTAGCGGGCATAGCCTAAAAATAAGGGGAAGTAGATTTAGGACTGAGTTTAGGAGGAATTTCTTCACCCAAAGGGTTGTGAATCTATGAAATTCCTTGCCCAGTGAAGCAGTAGAGGCTCCTTCATTAAATGTTTTTAAGATAAAGATAGATAGTTTTTTGAAGAATAAAGGGATTAAGGGTTATGGTGTTCGGGCCGGAAAGTGGAGCTGAGTCCACAAAAGATCAGCCATGATCTCATAGAATGGTGGAGCAGGCTCGAGGGGCCAGGTGGCCAACTCCTGGTCCTAGTTCTTATGTTCTTATGTTCTTATCCTCCCTCTGGGTGCCTGAGAGCCCAGTGTGACTCCGACAGGATACTGTGAACCTGAAGGAAGGCCTAGGTGCCTCTTCTTTATGTTGCCGACATCCTAATGTTGCCTCCCAAGGTGTGTGGCCATAGAGTGCATGGCAGGTACAAATCTGACAAGACCTGCTACACCAAGGTCTCCATGGTGGTTGCCAAACGTCCGTGGTGACTTTGAGGCGTTCGCATGTCAGATCTACGATATTACACTGATCGCTGATGGACTTCTCCATTGTGCCCTCTGGTCTGCTGCATGAATCTCTGCCTGATGTTCTGCTGCCCCCCTTTGCATTTCCAGCCCTGAGTTAGTGGTCGCTTCCTGAAGCTCCTCATTTGACTTAGACTGGGTGAGTGCCTGCCTGGTCTCCAGCAGCCACCCGAGTGCCGGAGACCTGGGCTGTCCCTGCTTCCCAACTGTTGCAGGGACATGTCAGTGAGGTGTTCTCTAGAAAGTGAGCCCGAGCCGAATCTAGAGCTGTTGCCCACCGAGGTTTGTGTCTGCCCTGGTGGAGAGTGCAGGTGGATGCTCTGATGGTTGTTCCAGAGCTTCCTCTTCGGATGTGGCCTGGAAGCTCTGACTGCTCCTCAGCTGCCTTGTGGGGCTTGATTTCCTGGTGCCTAGAAAGTAGAGAATAGGGTTTAACTTGCTAAGCATGAGCAATATAGGACTGCTTGTGACAGAACTGTGATTGTCAGGATTTGTTGAAGTGATGGATCTGTGATCTATACCAGGTTTCTTGGGAAACCCGCTCTCCCCTTCCCCACAGGAGCGCTCCCTCTCCTCCAAGTCAGCTCGGCTGCAGCCTCCTCGGATTCAGTGAGGGCAAAGACCCTCCCCCGGCCTGCTATTGTACATGCCTGTTGTGTGTCGGCTTGTCCTATGTGTGATGAGAAGTGATGGAACAGAGGTTGGGTTAGATACATGTCTCTTGTGTGTGGTGAGACTTCTCCAAAGGGCTAGAGGACGGAGCGTGAGCAACATGATAGATGGGATGGTGGTGAGGTGAACGTCTCCGAAAGAGTATGAGTGTTGATATGTGTTCTCCGCTAATAGTTGTGTGGGATGCCTGAAGGGAGTAGCTGTTTGAGTGCATGATTCCATGATGGGAGTTTGATATTGGAGAGAGTTAAAGGAAGGCGTACCTTAGTGGAGCGGATGAGATCATTCATCCTCTTCCTGCATTGGATGGTGTTTCAGGCGCAGTTTCCCTCCCCATTGACCTCCCGTGTGATGACCTCACAGGCCAAAAACATGAGGCCAGGATGCATCCTGGAGCCCTCCCAAGGATAGGACATGCCTGTGTGATCGCATTCCTCCAATCAAGGCCTCAAGAGCCTAGTGGGTAAGTGAGGTGCTGCCTTCTTAACGTTTGGTCTTCTTCTCGTGGCTGAAAGACGCTTGTGCACATGTCATGAACATAGGAGGGCTGGAGCTGTCATTTCCAAAGTCGGGGTCGTGACCCGCGGGTGGGTCGCGGGCGGGTGTCAGAAGGGTCGCAGAGCCATCCATCACGGCGTTCCCGATCGCAGGAATTCATGCGCAAAGGTCGCAGCAGCCGGCTTTTTAAAACTCCGGCTGCGATCGGCTTAAAAAATGCCGGCTGCGAGCGGCTTTCAGAATGCCAGCCAGGCTGCGCATGCAAGCCGGCTCATCAGAGCACAGGCCCGGAGTCCAGCAAGAAACACCTCCTCCTCCTGATGTCAGCGCGCTGACCCAGGAGAAGACTTTTTAAAATTCACTGAGGTCTTCCTGCCTGAATCGACGGCAGAGAACAGATCACGCGCCCCGAACACTGATGTCAAGTGCTCTGGGCGAGATTGTGGTTCCTCCATTTTGTCAGCAAACAAGCAACAAGACTGTAAAATTTAAAATGCATCGTGTTGTACTAAGGAAGAGAGGTCCAGAGACACAAACAGGCCAGGATCTGTAGCCACCTAAAATGGCTGATTCCCTATTAATTTGGCCAAAACCCGATTTAAAATGGCTAACCGAAAAGGCTGATAGGAAAAACAGCCAACAGGACACAAACGGACAGCTGCAGACAGATTAGCGTATTCGGCTCTGGTGAAGTCGGCCCAGATCGATACTCAAGACTATTAGCAGCACATCAACCCAGACATCTGCAGTTTAATCGGCTATCCCCGGGAACAATTGCAACATTTTAGTAATTGAATGCCGGGCCAGACCTGTCGGCGCCTGCAGTGGGCAAAACAAAGACAGGTGAACGACCACCCCCCGATCGAGGAATCGCCCCATTATTGGAGCATATCGAACCCAGTGATTGGGAACAAGTCCAATCACTTGGGACTCAGGGTCAAGGGCCGCCCCGAGAGGCGGGAAGCCCCTGGGCCCTATAAAGTGAGGGGCGAAGTTCAGATCTCGCTCACTCTCCCTTCTTCTCCTGCTCGCGACCTTCGCAAGAACATCGACCAGAAACTGTAAGTTTGACTCCAGCGATCGCTACCCGATAGAGACTCCTAGCCATCGACCCGTATCAGCCTTTTGAATCCCGTGGGCCAGATCCGATTCGATAAGCCATTCGTTTCCCTGGCCTGGTGGGCTCTTCCTAAAGTTAAGTATTGGCCAGTAGTGATAGGTTTCTATATAGATAGTAGGATTATTGTGTAAGCATTAATTGTTGTATATAATAAATGACCGTTGATTTCAATCTTACTAAGTGGTGTGCTGACTTATTAATCATAACTCGAGCTTGAACCACGTGGCGGTATCAGAAAGATACCTGGCGACTCGTGAGCAAAGGTGACATAATCAGAGGTAATAAAACTAAGGCGAAAAAGAGCAACAGATCTCACAACTAAACCTGCTGGAGAGAGTGGCTCAGGAGAATCCACAACAGGACCAAGCAATGGTGGTGTGATCTGTGCAGGAGAGCCCACAACAGGACCAAGTAATGGTGGTGTGATCTGTGCAGGAGAGCCCACAACAGGACAAAGCAGTGCTGGTGTGATCTGTGCAGGAGAGCCCACAACAGGACCAAGCAATGGTGGTGTGATCTGTGCAGGAGAGCCCACAACAGGACAAAGCAGTGGTGATGTGAGCTCCAGGACCTCTGATGAAAAACCCAGACAGAAATGTAACATTGAATGACAAAGCAAGTGAGATCGTGATGACCAAGCAGGCTCCCCTGTCGCATTAAAGTTAAGTCAAAATGGTGAGTCACGAGGTCGGCCGGCATGGGTCGCGATGGTCAGTAGGCAGGGGTCGCGACGGTCGGCTGGCATGGGTCCCGCAGGTTGGTCAGTTGGTAAAAACGGGTACCCGGAAAAAAAGATGTAAAACAGAGAGAGAGAATGTATGTGTTGGGCTGGTATTTAAATATGGTGCCTGGGAGACTTCCAGTGGAGACCATGGAGGAGTAGGTCGCATATTCGATAGCTCCCGCCTGAAACAGACATTTTGACCTTTTTTCCCGTCTTTTCTCGGACTTTCGGGGATAGATTGGTGTAGTGGACGATATTAAGAAGGATTCCCCCTCCGATGTATGGTTAATTGGACTAGAAGTGGCCGGCCCATTCAAACCCCTCACATTCCACGTAATCAGCCTGGACGGGGGGCTGCCACCCCCGCCCCCCTGCCGACTAGCCATAACCTTTTTTTGGCCAGCCCAGAGCCTGCACCCCCCACTTCCCCGAGCTCCCCCACAAGCAGCCACCGCCCTCAACCTCCCTTTTGTTTCCCGATAATAGGTCCTCCCCTGTCAGCAAAGCAGCCTCCCCCTTCACTCCCTCCTCCCCCCCCCCCCACAACAGCCCCCAAAACCTAATCCCCCAGGTCAAGCACCATCTTAGCACATGTTCACCCCCCACCACGTTTCTGAGAGTCAGCTGACCCATGCTGACCCCGACAGCCCCCGCCCTTGGTGCCAAACAGTCTGGCTCCCTATTGTTTGAACCCCTCTCCCGACATGCATAAACCATTTAACAACATTGCAGTCCCCAGTAAGTAAACAACCTCAAGTAAAATAAATTAACATAAACCAATGCAGAAACAATCGCTTGGAACCAAACCCAACCTCCCACAGAATAGCTCCAACTTCGGGGCTCCCCTCCCCTCCTCCGCATCCAATCTCTGCAAAAACAAAGCACCCTCAAACCACCACCCCAGCCCAATACTTAACCCAGAATCACATACAGTTTTATTTGAACCGATACAAGAATTACAAAAATTACAACCCGCCGCCACATAACTCTTTCAAGATCTAAGTGTCCTTTATGACGCTTCCAACTTCTTTTCTTTGATAAAAGACCATACATCGTCCGGTGCCTCAAAGTAAAAATGCCGGTCTTTGTGCGTAACCCACAACCGCGCTGGATACAGCATCCCGACTTTCGGGGATAGATCGGTGTAGTGGACGATATTAAGAAGGATTTCCCCTCCGATGTATGGCTAATTGGACTAGAAGTGGCCATGTGAAAAGACTCAGCCCGGATAGAGTGAAGCAGTCGGAGCTGGTATCGCGGCGCAGCATGGCGGAGGGTCAGGACCAGGGAGTGATGGCTCAGTGGTCTAAGGAGCAGCAGATGAAGTTCTTTAAGGACTGTTTCGCTGAGCTGAAAAAGGAAACGCTGGACTCGATCAAGGCTGCGGTCGATCAAGTGGTTTTGAATAAGGCGGCCCAAGGGAAAGCGATACAAGAAATTGAGCTGAAGTTGTCTAGCCAGGAGGACTATCTAACCGTGCTGGAGCACAAGGTGGAGGTGTTGGATGAGCGGCACAAGAGAATGCAGGAGAAGCTGGAGGACCTGGAGAACAGGTCCAGGAGGCAGAACTTAAGGATCGTTGGCCTCCCCGAAGGAATTGAGGGGTCGAACGCGGGAGCATATGTGGCGAGCATGCTGGAGACGCTGATGGGGCCCGGGGCGTTTTCTCGGCCCCTGGAAGTGGACGGAACACATCGAGCCCTCGCAAGGAAGCATAAGGCGAATGACCCGCTGAGGGCCATGATGATGCGTTTCCACCGTTTTTCGGACAAAGAACTCGTCTTGCGATGGGCCAAGAAGGAGCGGAGCAACAGATGGGAGAACAGCGAGGTGCGCATCTATCAGGACCTAGGAGCTGAGCGGGCCAAGAGACGTGCTGAGTTTAATCGGGTGAAGGCGATCCTCTTCAAGAAGGGGGTGAAATTCGGGATGCTGTATCCAGCGCGGTTGTGGGTTACGCACGAAGACCGGCATTTTTACTCTGAGGCACCGGACAATGTAAGGTCTTTTATCAAAGAAAAGAAGTTGGAAGCGTCTTAAAGGACACTTGAAGGAGTTATATGGCGGCAGTTTGTAATTTTTGTAATTCTTGTATCGGTTCAAATAAGACTGTATGTGATTCTGGGTTAAGTATTGGGCTGGGGTGATGGTTTGAGGGTGCTTTGTTTTTGCAGAGATTGGATGCGGAGGGGGGAGGGGAGCCCCGAAGTTGGAGCTATTCTGTGGGAGGTTGGGTTTGGTTCCAAGCAATTGTTTCTGCATTGATTTATGTTAATTTATTTTACTTGAGGTTGTTTACTTACTGGGGACTGCGATGTTGTTAAATGGTTTATGCATGTCGGGAGAGGGGTTCAAACAATAGGGAGCCAGACTGTTTGGCACCAAGGGCGGGGGCTGTCGGGGTCAGCATGGGTCAGCTGACTCTCAGAAACGTGGTGGGGGGTGAACATGTGCTAAGATGGTGCTTTACCTGGGGGAATAGGTTTCGGGGGCTGTTGTGGGGGGGGGAGGAGGGGGTGAAGGGAGAGGCTGTTTCGCTGACAGGGGAGGAACAAAAGGGAGGTTGAGGGCGGTGGCTGCTTGTGGGGGAGCTCGGGGAAGCGTGGGGTGCAGGCTCTGGGCTGGCCATTAAAAGGTTATGGCTAGTCGGCAGGGGGGCGGGGTTGGCAGCCCCCCATCCAGGCTGATTATGTGGAATGTGAGGGGTTTGAATGGGCCGGTCAAAAGGGCTCGCGTTTTCGAGCATTTAAAGGGGCTGAAGGCAGATGTAGCAATGCTTCAGGAGACACATCTAAAGATTATTGACCAGACGAGATTGAGAAAGGGGTGTGTTGGTCAGGTGTTCCACTCTGGGCTGGACTCAAAGACCAGGGGGGTAGCAATATTGATCAGCAAGCGGGTGGCGTTTGAGGCTGGAAGAATTGTGGCAGATAAGGGGGTAGATATATTATGGTGAGTGGGAAGCTGGAGGGTGTACGCTGCGGGTGGTGCTTGTAAACGTATACTCTCCGAACTGGGACGATGTGGGATTTATGAGACAGGTGTTAGGCAAGATCCCGGACCTAGAGTCTCATGGCTTGATCATGGGGGGAGACATTAACACGGTCATTGTTCCCGATCTCGACCGGTCAAAATCCAGGACTTGAAGGAGGCGTGCCGCGGCGAAGGAGCTCAGGGGTTTTATGGAGCAGATGGGGGGTGGGGGGTAGACCCGAGGAGATTTGAACGGCCGAGGGTGAGGGAGTTTTCGTTTTTTTCTCATGTCCATTAAGTTTACTCCCTCATTGATTTTTTTGTTCTAAGCAGGACGCTAATTCCGAAGGTGGCGGGGACGGAATATTCGGCGATTGCAGTCTCTGATCATGCCCCGCATTGGGTGGATTTGCGGTTGAGTGAGGAGAGAGGGCTGCCTCCGCTGTGGAGGCTGGATGTGGGGTTGTTAGCGGACGAAGCGGTCTGCGGGCGGGTGAATAAGTCCATTCAGAATTACCTGGATACAAACGATACGGGTGAGGTATCAACAGCGGTGGTTTGGGAGGCTCTGAAAACAGTTGTAAGAGGGGAACTAATTTTGATTCGGTCCCATAGAGAAAAGGTGGAACGAGCAGAGAGGGAGAGATTAGTGGAGGAGATACTTCGAGTGGATAGGAGATATGCGGAGGCCCCGGACGCGGGGCTCCTGATGGAGCGTCGGAAACCACACGCAGAGTTTGAGTTGTTGACCACGGGGTCAAGGGAGGCGGTCTACGAATATGGGGAAAACGTGAGCAGGATGTTGGCGCACCAGCTTAGGAAGAGAGAAGCGGCCAGGGAGATTGGGGAAGTAAGGAATAGGGAGGGCAACATGTTCTTGGACACAGCGGGGGTGAACAACGTTGTCAAAGAATTTTATAGCAAATTATACGAGTCGGAACCCCCGCCTGGTGTAGAAGGGATGAGGCAGTTCCTGAATCAGTTGAGGTTTCCGAGGGTGGAGGAGGACCTGATCGAGGGGCTGGGGGCCCCGATTGAAGCAGAGGAAATTGTTAAAGGACTGGAGGGCATACAGTCGGGCAAGGCTCCGGGGCCGGACGGTTACCCGATAGAATTCTACAAGAAGTTCTCAGAGGTGTTGTGCCCACTGCTGATGAGGACCTTTAATGAGGCTAAAGAAAGGGAAATCCTCCCCCCAACGATGTCGCAGGCCTCTGTTTCTCTCATTCTTAAACGAGAAAAGGACCCAGAGCAATGTGGGTCATATAGGCCAATCTCGCTTTTGAATGTAGATGCCAAGCTGCTGGCTAAGATTTTGGCCACTAGGATAGAAGACTGTGTCCTGGGGTGATGGGGGAGGACCAAACCGGATTTGTTAAGGGTAGACAGCACAATGCTAATATTCGGAGGCTTTTGAATGTAATTATGATGCCCTCAGAAGGAGAGGGGGCGGAGGTGGTGGTAGCGATGGACGCGGAGAAGGCTTTTGATGGAGTGGAGTGGGAGTATCTTTGGGAGACGCTGGGAAGGTTTGGGTTTGGTGAGGGCTTCATCGACTGGGTGCGATTGCTCTACCAGGCGCCGGTAGCGAGTGTGTGCACGAACCGGCTGAGGTCGGGGCACTTTAAGCTACACCAAGGGACGCGGCAGGGGTGCCCCCTCTCCCCGTTGCTGTTCACTCTGGCTATAGAGCCATTGGCCATGGCGCTGAGAGCATCAAGGAAGTGGCAGGGGCTGGTTCGGCGGGGGGGGGGGGGGTGGTGAGCACCGGGAGCACGCGGACGATCTGCTCTTGTACAACTCGGACGCAGTGGAGGGGATGGGGGAGGTTATGCAGATCTTGGGGGAATTTGGCAGGTTCTATGGGTACAAATTGAACATGGGAAAAATTGAATTGCTCGTGATCCAGGCAAGGGGGCAGAAGAGGAGACTGAAATAGCTGCCACTCAGGATAGTAGAGAGGAGCTTTCGCTACCTGGGAATACAAGTGGCTCAGAAATGGGAGGCATTACACAGGCTCAACCTAACCCGGCTGTTGGAGAAAATGGGGGAGGGACTTTAAAAGATGGGATATGCTCCCGCTATCGCTGGCAGGGAGGGTACAGACCGTGAAAATGACGGTGTTCCCCAGATTTTTGTTTGTCTTCCAGTGCCTCACCATCTTCGTCCCGAAGTCCTTTTTCAAGCGGGTAAACAAGATTATTTTGGGCTTTGTATGGGCGAATAAAACCCCGCGGGTGAAGAAAATGTTGTGCAGTCGGGGGGAGGGTGGGTTGGCGCTGCCGAACTTCTGCAACAACTACTGGGCGGCGAATATAGCGATGATTAGGAAGTGGGTAAGGCGAGGGGGGTCGGCATGGGAGCGGATGGAGGCAGCGTCATGCAAAGGCACCAGTTTGGGAGCACTGGTAACGGCACCTCTGCCATTCCACCCGGCCCATTACTCCACTAGCCCGGTGGTGGTGGCGGCATTGATGATCTGGGGGCAATGGAGGAGGTATAAGAAGGTGGAGGGTGCGTCAGTCTGGACCCCGATTTGCAACAACCACAGGTTCGCACCGGGCAGGATAGATGGCGGGTTCTGAAGTTGGCAGAGAGCAGGAATTAGACGGATGGGAGATCTATTCATAGACGGCGGTTTTCCCAGTCTGAAGGCCCTGGTGGACAAGTTCAAGCTGCCGCTGGGGAATGGTTTCAGATATTTACAAGTCTGGGACTTTCTGAGGAAACAGGTGTTGGCTTTCCCGTTGATCCCACCATGGGGGATACAGGACAGAGTAGTGTCTGGTACCTGGGTAGGGGAGGGGAAAGTGTCAGATATCTATCAGGAGTTGTTGGAGGCGGAGGAGACCCCGGTGGAGGAACTGAAGGGCAAGTGGGAGGAGGAGCTAGGTGGGGATTTAGAGGCGGGTTTGTTGGCGGACGCCCTAAGCAGGGTTAATTCCTCCTCATCATGTGCTAGGCTCAGTCTAATAGAGTTTCAGGTGGTCCACCGGGCACACATGATGGCGGCGAGGATGAGCAAGTTGTTCGCGGTCGAAGATAGATGTGCGAGGTGTGCGGGAAGCCCAGCAAACTATGTCCACTTGTTTTGGGCATGCCCGAAGCTTGGAGGATTCTGGCAGGGGTTTGCCAAGGCAATGTCCAAGGTGCTAGGTATGCGGGTGGTGCCAAGTCCAAAGATAGCAATCTTTGGAGTGTCAGAAGACCCGGGAGTTCAGGGAGTGAAAGAGGCCGACGTTCTGGCCTTTGCTTCCCTGGTAGCCCAGAGACGGATCCTTTTAATGTGGAGGGACTCGAAGCCCCCGAGCTTGGAGACTTGGGTCAGTGACATGGCTGGGTTTCTCAAGCTGGAGAAAATAAAGTTTGCCTTGAGGGGGTCAATGCTGGGGTGCTCTCGGAGGTGGCAGCTGTTCGTCAACTTTCTCGGGGGAACTTAAAATGTCAGCAGAAGCAGCATTCTGAAGGGGGGGGGCGGGAGGTGCAATATGGTTAAGGGATGTACAGAAGGGGTTGGATGGGAAATATCTAGTTTACCATGTTGATGTTTATGTTATTATTGTTTTGTTTGTTATTGTTATAAAAATTTTGCAAATGCTTCAATAAAAATATTTTTTTAAAAAACAAAACAAATATGGTGCCTGGGCCTTCAAATCCACCAGCTGACAGCAGGTGTATGAATCCCTCCTGTGATTCGGCCTGATCTTCACCTGTCCATAATTAATGACATTCCAAATGTGGGTTCCTGCTATTCCAGACAGCTGGGTGGGTGCCTTTGGAAATGCCCACTACCATCACAATTATTCGCATAAATGGAAAATCCACCCTATGTTTTCTCATTTTGTACTGATGTCCCCCGTTCTCCCTTTGATCTATATCTACCTCAAATGATCTATCCCCTCAAAAATAGCCTATTTATGATTTTAAATATTTTGGTTCTATCCCCTAGAACACTACAGCTCTCCAGTGAAAAGAGACTCAGTTCCCTGAACCTCATATTCATCATAATAATTGCTTATTGTCACAAGTAGGCGTCAATGAAGTTACTGTGAAAAGCCCCTCATCGTCACATTCCGGCGTCTGTTCGGGAAGGCCGGTACGGGAATTGAACCCGCGCTGCTGGCATTGTTCTGCATTACAAGCCAGCTGTTTAGCCCACTGTGCTAAACCAGTAGTAACGATGAGCTCCTAGATTTGGCTGATTCTGATAGCCTCTGTATGGACTTTCTCCAGGGTCTCAATAACCCTCATCATGAAATAATAATGTTGCATAAATTCTTCACATTGTCCTTCATTTTAGTGCTTTCCAGATGTTGGAAAAGACAGGCGATAATTTTCTGAAAACATTGTCTGTTGTCCACGAAAAGGGAATTTGGCCAAAAACAAATCTTTGAAAATTTTTCTTTGATTTTCCCTAGCTAAATACTGATGATCAATCTTCCACCCAGCGTGGCGAGAGCAATTAGTGCCGAGATTGCTCCCAAACTGCTCCACTATTCTGAATTCTTCAGTGGCCAGACATTCTGTCAGGGCTCATGATCATAATGTAGCCGGGACACTCTTGCAGACTTTCTCTAAGGCATCGCACAGCAACCAGGGGACTTCCTGGAGCTGCCTCAGATGGAAAAGCAGTGGCAATCATGGCAACCCGGGACTGGGACAGTGGAAATCCCAGGAGAAAACCTCCAAAATAATTGTTTAACTAGAGGCAGGGATTTTATCTTGAAAGCTTCCAAGGAAGACTGGCAAGTGTTTAAACCCATTTAAGCTCTCCAGCGTCTGCATTACCTATCACCATGGCTTTCACCTTTACTCAAAGATGCTGTTCCCTGTGAATTCTTCGTACTGCTGCATCATAGGCATGGCAATACTCTCAGAGGAAAGACTTTATCGTACAAATAATAGGTGGTTCAAGCAGAGACCTGACAATAGGAGGCCAATACATTGTTAGTGAAAGCACTGTCACCTTTATATCAGAGGCTGTAGCTCCAGTGTCCGCTCCAGTGTCTTGAGCATAGAGATATGACTGCTAATTTAGTGTATCGCTGAGGGAGTGGTGCACAGTCCAAGGGACCAGCTTTTGGATGAGATGTGAAACTGAGGTCCAATCTCTGAATTCCTACTCTAGAAGAGATCTGGTTTTCATAACAATGGGTCATAGCCCCAAATTACGAATGGACATATTGAAGTTTTTTATAAGACACGTTTTAAAAATGGGGCATACAAGTCAAAGATAGCTGAGACTGTAAATTTTGAGAATGTAATTCAATGAATGTCCAGAAAGTTCCAATGTGGATTACACTCAGTCCTGAGAGACAATGGAATGTCCCACCCTTTTTCAGAAAGACAGAGATGTTTCAAAGGAGGAAGCAATATAGACTGGACTGTAATCTCCTGTGGAGATAATGGAAGATGATTACCATGTCAGCAGGAATCATATCCTGCAAGTTATATCCCAGACCTGTTTGTGGTTTTCCCCCTTCTAACAATATATAATAAACACGGTTAAAAAGCACCTGAAACTCTGGTCTCTATGTTACATTGTTGTTCGAGTTCCAATATGTCTGTGTGTTTGTGCTGTTGGGGTCATTGCTGAAGAACATCGACTGGATACCCCTCTCTCTCTGCTTTCTGGAAACAAGTCAAGTCAGCAAGGCCAACAGTTGAAAAGAAAACAGGACAGCTTCTTTCAGCTAACCCGCAGAACCAGAAACCTCCAAACCAACTGCTCAACAGTCAAAGTCAGTTCGACTGGAATCATCCAACTTAATGACTGCAACATCTCTCCATCTTCTCTGCACGGACAAGCAAAATACTGATTCCGTTACCTTTTTTTTAAACTGTTACTTTTGGACTCACTTCTCGGGCGTCATTCTCCGACCCCCCGCCGGGTCGGAGAATCGCCGGGGGCTGGCGTGAATCCCGCCCCCGCCGGTTGTCGAAGTCTCCGGCACGGATATTCGGCGGGGGCGGGAATCGGGCCGCACCGGTTGGCGGGCCCCCCCGCTGGATTCTCAGGCCCGGATGGGCCGAAGTCCCGCCGATAAATTGTCTGTCCCGCCGGCGTGGATTAAACCACCTTTTGAACGGCGGGACAAGGCGGCGTGGGCGGGCTCCGGGGTCCTGGGGGGGCACGGGGCGATGTGACCCCAGGGGGTGCCCCCACGGTGGCCTGGCCCGCGATCGGGGCCCACCAATCCGCGGGCGGGCCTGTGCCGTGGGGGCACTCTTTCCCTACCGCCTCCGCCACGGTCTCCACCATGGCGGAGGCAGAAGAGACTCCCTCCACTGCGCATGCGCGGGAAACTGTCAGCGGCCGCTGACGCTCCCGCGCATGCGCCGCCCCGACATGTCATTTCCGCGCCAGCTGGCGGGGCAACAAAGGCCGTTTCCGCCAGCTGACAGGGCGGAAATTCGTCCGGCGTCGGCCTGGCCCATCAATGTTGGGGCTCGGCCCCCAAAGATGCGGAGCATTCCGCACCTTTGGGGCGGCGCGATGCCCATCTGATTGGCGCCGTTTTGGGCGCCAGTCAGCGGACATCGCGCCGTTTCAGGAGAATTTCGCCCCTCATTTCTAATATGTGTGCGTTTTATTATTTTTCTCGTTTTTTCGTGACCAATAAACTCACTCTTACGTTAACTCAAGAAAGCCTAGCTAAATTGGCACCTTTTAAAACATGAATACATTTGGAGTGAGAAAAAGTATCTGCAAGGGAAAGGATACTTTTTGAATTAACCTTGTGACCAACCAAGTGGATTTAATAAAAACGGAGCCAGTTCATCCTTCCTCACCCAGGAGCATAATGATTTGGGAATGTTCTGTCTGGAATCATAACAAATCAGGGCTCATGCCGAGATACGTGGAAGGTAACAAATCCGCTGCTTTACCGGTCATAACAATGCTAATTAGTCACAAGGAAATGAAATGAAATGAAAATTGCTTATTGTCACAAGCAGGCTTCAAATGAGGTTACTGTGAAAAGCCCCTAATCGCCACATTCCGGTACCTGTTCGGGGAGGCCGGTACGGGAATTGAACCCGTGCTGCTGGCCTTGTTTTACTTGACAAGCCAGATGTTTAGCCCACTGTGCTAAACCAGTCCCTAAGGTTAAATCAGGTCAAGACATCTTTTGAGCTACTCCAAGAGATGCTTCACACACACCTCCCCTCAGTGAGTGGCATCACTGTGACATAGCCCCTTACGCACATGCTCATTGCTTTTGTTATGTGCTCATGTTTGTTCCTAGTTGGAACAAGGTCACTTTAAGTGTTGTATTGAAGACATCATTGGCCATTTGCACAGGCAAACAGGCAGTCAATCCTTACAGCTTGTTGAGCAAACATCTTTCCAATAAAGCTCTGGTTTGTGTGTACTTTCATGGTCCGCAAGCCTATCCTTTAAAAATATCACAAAGAAAATTGGTGCCAAGGAGGTCAGAACCACTGCCAGACTCCCAGAGAAGAACAAAATATACAGAAAACTCTTCGGTCTGTGCACAGACACCCAAAAAGGATTTAGAAGCTAAAAATTTCGCTACACCAAAGCTGATGATGGAGGAATGCCGAATAATCGCAGCAGCCATCGAAGAAACCAAAATTTAAACAGAGATTTAAGAGGAAACAACATCGCAAAGAAGCCCCCCCACATGCTTTGCTGGGAATGATCTGGAACAGTACAGGGTGCATTGTGAGTAACAAAGTACCCTGCAGAAATAGTTTAGCGCTGGGACTGCTCTAAACTTTGGAAGAAAACAGGCTGAGCTCAGGGATACCTTATTTGAAAAAAGGAATGAGGTCAAGCTAAATGTTTGCAGCACATCATGCTCTTTCCACAGAAAAAATGACAGGAACTTTGGTTGCCACAGGACCGAATGATTGAGAATGGTGGAGCTCATATACTGAAAGATTTGATTGTTTTGTCCAAGTGAGCAAAACTGGCAGATATTGTGGTCCCAACTTTCCTGAGTACAATGGGGGGGGGGGAATATTCAGCCTCCTGCTGAGTCCGGTGCAGCCAGAAAAACTAGGCTCGAAAGCCTATGATAAGATCGTGGAGATATTGCAGGGCCACTTCTCGCTAAATCTTTTGTCATCACCAAGAGGTTCAGGTTCCATAAACACAATCAACAAGATGTTGAATCAATCTCACAGTTCGTAGCTACTTTGAAGAAATTAGCTGAATACTATGAATTTGGAGATGTCTTGAACGACACCATTAGAGACAGACTGATGTGTGTGATAAGAAGTGAAGCTATCCACGGAAGGTTCTTAACAGAAAACAACTTAAATCCAATGATGACATTCAAAGTTGTGGGGCCGGATTCTACATTTCTGAGTCTAAGTGTTGACGCCAACGGAGAATCAGTGAACTTTCACGTCAGAAAAATCGGTACCACACCTGCACCGATTCTGCTACCGGTGAGGGGCTAGCACCGGCGCTGCGTGGAATGCTAGTGAAATACATGAAAAATGGTGCGGGAATCGCCGGGTCCGTGATGGACACCCGCAGGGCTGACAAGCTGCAGCCGTGCTTCAACAACAGCCCCCCCACAGACAATCTGATCGGGGCCAAAAAGATGGGACAGGTTGTGCTGGAGCACCCATATAGCTGATGGGTCGGCTGAGGCCAGAAAGCACCCAAGGAGGTGCCCCGGGGGGGTCATCCAAAATACCCAGGGCGCCAGGTTTAAAACGGGCTGTCAGCGGCATGCGCAGCTGCATGGTTGCCTTGCCGGCTGCGACAATGGTGTTGCGTACCCATCCACTCCTACCCCACTGCCTGGCCACCCCCCATTACTCCCCCCAGTCCCGACAGAAGCCCCCCCGGCCAGTGGCATGGCTATCACTGTCCATACGCCCTCTCTGTCTCTCAGCAGCCAACACGCCATGTTCACGATTTGTGAGAGTACACGTGGACAGTGCCGTCGGGAACTCTGCCCATCGGAGGCGGAGAACTGCGGGAGGGCCCATTAATAGTATGCGAACGATGTTGCAACTACGGTCGGCGTGCATTGCATTGATGCCGTTTTCGAAGAGGTGAAGCATCGCAATTCAGCGTCAAACCGCGCCTGCTGCGATTTCGGTTTCGGGAGCTATTCTCCGTCCGATCACATGCCCCGATTTCAGCGTTGGCTTACGGAGAACCATGCCCGTGATCTCTATGGAATTAGCAACTAAAGAAGCCCAACAATTAAGTTTGAGCACTAAAATGTCAGCTGAAACCTGGACACAGACACAGGTTTGAAATTGACACCGATGTGCAAAAACCTAGCCCTCATCAGCAGACTGCTGGCGCAAAGATGCAAAATGCAGGAATTGTGGTTGAAAAGGGGCACATTGAATATGCGTGTTGGAGAAAGAAACAACACATTCCAAACAAGGAATTTAAAAGACGGGAACCAAGTGTACAAAATGGGAAACCGAATAGCGGGAAAAAGATCCACATGATACAAAAAAGGCATGACAAAGGACCAGAGTCACAGACAAATGATGAACTGTGATTGTGGATGCAAAGTATCGTTACTGGATCACTCCTTTACCGGATAGACAACTGGAGGTGGACAACGGCTCAGCCGTTTATTGGGACTGTCGTGTTAGGTACACTGGTCTCACACTGGCTGCAACTGGATGCAGCTTAGATCAGAAAGATACTCCAGACCTCAGTTAGTTCAATCAGGTTTATTGAACTAATAGCACAGTTAGCACAGTTCTCTGTGAGTTTGACTCTCTGCTAACTTAAGTGTGGTTACTCTGTCTGACTAAACCAGACTAGCTCTTAGCCACGTGGTGGAGGTGTGAGACTGTAACAACACCTTGACTGACTCTCTAGATGTTCATCAGTGGAAAGAGGCGGAGTGTGAGTGCCTCGTGTCTTTTATAGTCAGAACCCACCCCTGAGTGTCCTGCCTGCTTATTGATCATGTGCTGTTCTCTGTGTCCATTAGCTGCTTGTCTGTATATCATTATGTGTGTATGCATATCATGACATTTCCCCTTTTTTTAATGTTTGGATGACATATGTGAACGTATTTACAAGAATAGGCCAATATTAATATATATCCATGCAGTGGATGTGAACATATGTACATGTGAAAACTGCTGTCTAATGCGAGAACACAGAACATAGCAAACAGAACAAATGTTCATAAGTCCAGTCCCTGTGGCTTGTGTCTGATCCTGGTCGACCGCCGGAGAGGTGGTGGTGGGGACACAGCGCCTTGATGGGCGGGATTGAAGCCAGACTGGTGGCCTCGTGAGTCGAGGTATCAGGAGGTGGCAAAACAACAGAAGGAAACGGAGAAGAATGTGGTTGCGGGCAGGCAGCTTTGCGCAGTGCCCGTCTGTTTCAGTGCACAACAGAACCATCAGCCAGGCGCACAACATACGAGCGGGGGGCAGCCTGTCGAACAACGACAGCTGGAGCTGACCAGCCTCCATCGGGGATCTTGACCCCGAACAGTGTCGGACGGGGATAACACGGGTAAATCGGTGGCATGAGCATCATAGCCCTGTTTTTGCCGGTCTCGGAGTTGCTGCACCTTCTGCAGCACCGGGAGGTGATCCAGGTTGGGCACATGTATGGCTGGAAGTGTCGTTCGCCTGTCCCTGTTCATCAGGAGTTGAGCCGGCGACATGCCAGTGGACAGTGGGGTCGCCCTGTAAGCAAGCAGCGCAATGTGAATGTCAGACGCATAATCCACGGCCTTGCAGATGAGCTGCTTCACTATGTGCACCCCTTTCTCAACTTTTCCGTTTGACTGCGGATAGTGTGGGCTGGAAGTGACGTGTTTGAACTGATATGACTGGGCAAACAGAGACCATTCATGGCTGCGGAAGCACGGGCCATTGTCACTCATGACAGTGAGTGGGATACCATGCCTGGAGAACGTCTCTTACAGGCGTTGATGACGGTCTGAGATGTGAGGTCTGAGAGCTTCACGACTTCAGAGTAATTGCAAAAGTAATCAATGATTAACACGTAATCATGACAATTTGCATGAAAGAGGTCGATGCCAACCTTGGACCACGGAGAGGTTTCGATTTCATGCTGCTTAAGTGTCTCCTTACTCTGCGCTGGCTGGAAGCGTTGACAGGTCGCACAGTTAAGGACCATGTTCGCGATGTCCTGGCTGATCCCGGGCCAGTAGACAGCCTGCCTGGCTCTGCGTCTACACTTTTCCACACCCAGGTGGCCCTCATGGATTTGACGGAGCACCAAGCTCTGGAGACTGTGTGGAATTACAATCAACCATCATCAGGTCGTCCTGTACATTGAAAAATTGAGGGCACTGCCCTTTTTGCCAGCCATTGGCTCGGTGTTGCATAACACGCTGCAAGAGGGGGTCTTTGGCTGTCTCCTCACGGATACAAGTCACCTTCTCATCAGATGCCGGGAGGGTGCTAGCACACAGCTGCACATGTGACTCAATTTGCCGGATGACATTCAGAGGCACGGTGATGGAGCGGGACAGTGTATCGGCAATGACGAGATCCTTGCCAGGCGTGTAGACAAGGTCAAAGTCGTACCTTCTGAGTTTGAGGAGGGTGTGCTGCAACCGAGGTGTCATGTCATTAAGGTCCTTGTGGATAATGTGGACCAGGGGCCTGTGATCCATCTCGACTGTGAAGGTCGGCAAGCCGTAGACATCGTCGTGAAACTTGAGAATGCCAGTGAGAAGGCCCAGGCATTCCTTCTCGATTTGTGCGTACTTTTGTTCGGTGGGCGTCATTGCCCTTGATGCGTAGGCAACCGGTGCCCAGGATGAACTGTCAGGCTCGCATCTGTCGAGATTTTCGTTTCCCTGTCTGGGTCGAAAAATGCCAATACGGGTGCAGAGGTGAGCTTGGCTTTCAGCTGTAACCACTCTGCCTCATGGGCCGCCTTCCACTCGAAGGCAGTGGACTTCTTGACTAGGTTTCGTAGGGCTGTGGTGTGTGAGGCCATGTTTGGGATGCACTTACCCAGAAAATTGACCATGCCCAGGAAGCGCAATACCACCTTCTTGTCTTCCGGGACCTTCATGGCTTCGATGGCCTTGACCTTGTCTGTGTCGGGGCGCACACCCTGCTGAGAGATCTGGTCTCCTAGGAACTTGAGTGTCATCATGCCAAAGCAACATTTGGCCCTGTTCAGCTTCAGGCCATTGGCATGGACACGGCGGAATACCTGCTGCAGACGGGAAACATGCTCCTCAGGGGGTGTGGACCATATGATAACGTTGTTCACGTACACACGAACCCCTTCGATGCCCTCCATCATCTGCTCCATGATGCAATGAAATATCTCCGACGCCAGGTTGATGCCGAACGGCATACGGTTATAGCAGTACCTGCCAAACGGTGTGTTGAAGGTGCAGAGCCTTCTGCTGGACTCATCCAGCTGGATTTGCCAAAATCCATGTTCCACATCCAACTTTGTGAAAAGCCGTGCATGTGCCACCTCACTGGTGACTTCCTCCCGCTTCGGGATGTGTTCACGCATTATATTCTTATTGAGATCCTTGGGATCAATGCAGATGCACAGGTCTCCAGAGGATTTTATAACCACCACCATCGAGCTGACACAGTCAGTCGGTTCGGTTACCCTGGAAATGATCCCCTGCTGCTGCAGCTCCTTGAGCTGTTCCTTCAAGCGCTCCTTCAGCGGAGCCTGGACCCGGCGTGGTGCATGGACCGTTGGCTTGGCATCAGGTCGCAGTAGGATCTTGTACCGATATGGCAAAGTGCCCATCCCATCAAACACATCTGGATACTGAGCGAGGATGTCGTCAATGCCAGCATGAAGATCCACGTTGGAGGATGACATTGAATAAACCCGCTGCACCAGGTTTAGCTTCTTGCAGGCATGCGCGCCCAGTAGGGAAGCCCAGTCCGGCTTCACAATTTCAAAGCTTAGCTGTGCATGGGTGCTCTGGTTGGAGACGAGTAGATGGCAGGACCCCAATGTCATGATGGCATTACCATTATAGTTCAGGAGCTGGCAGGCTGCTGGAAGGACCTTGGGGGAACTCTTGGTGCGTTTGAAGTCTGCCTGTGAGAGGAGGTTGGCAGAAGCACCTGTGTCCAGCTTGAACTGGATGGAACAGCGGTTGACCTGCAACACCGCACGCCATTCGTCCTCCGAATCCACAGCGAGGATGGACTGAATGCAAGATGAGTTAGGTGTGGCATGTTCACGTGTGGTAATGATGCCCACGCGGCAGGCGGGCTCCAGGCACTCGTCCTCTGGATCCGTTGTACTGCCAGGATCAGAATCCTGTAATCATCGTTGCACATTCTGGACACGCCGTCGTCGGAATTGGGAGCGCTGGCCTCTGACTGGTGGTGCAGACCTGCACAAGGCTGCATAGTGTCCATGCTGCCCGCAGTTTAAACATCGCCTGCCTCTTACAGGGCAGTGTCCTTTTCGGTGGCCGTTGCCACAGTTTGGGCCCGTCATGACGTCGGCGTCGTGACGCGGTGTACGTCATCGCACATGCGCAGTGCGGTCGGCAGACGTCTGCACCTGCGCAGTGTGGGTGTCGGCTGCTTCGTTATCCCGTCCGCATCGCGCATGCGTGGGGCTCTGGGAAAAGCGCATGAGATGGCCGCTGTCTTCAATGCTGAGGCGCTGCATCGGGAGATGGTCTGCACACTCACTGCCTCGTGGGAGGCAAGTTTTTCATTTTCAGCCGATTTGTATTGGGAATACCGATTTTTTTTGCGTGCTCATGCACTGTACATGTTTTAATTGCTACTGGCAGGGTCATATGCTGATTTTTAAGAACTGCTCTCTCAGAGGATCATGGTGAACTCCAAACACGATTTGGTCTCTGATCATGGAGTCAGCAATATCACCAAAGTTGCAGGACAGCGCTAGCAGGCAGAGGCTAGCTAAGAAGGCATTGAAAGATTCATCTTTACCTTGAAGACGTTGTTTTAATATGTAACGCTCGAAGATTTCATTGGTGTCCACTTCACAGTGACTGTCGAACCTGTCCAGGATGGTCTGAAACTTTGTCTTGTCCTGGCCTTCGGTGAAGGTAAACGAGTTGAATAGTTTGATGACTTGATCACCAGCTGTTGACAGGAGAAGCGCAATCTTTCTTGCATCAGATGCACCCTCGAGGCCTGAGGTTGCAATGTACAGCAGAAACCTTTGCTTGAATATCCGCCAGTTGGCACTGAGATTGCCGGAGGTCCTGAGCTGGTGAGGAGCCTGAATCTTCTCCATGGTGCTGGGATACCTTTGCTGGTCGTCACGGAACGGACTGAGGTAAGCCACCTTAAATTAGTAGTCTCCTGGTATCATGTTGTGTTAGGTACACTGGCTGCAACTGGATGCAGATTAGATCAGAAAGATACTCCAGACCTTTCAGTTAGTTCAATCAGGTTTATTGAACTAATAGCACAGTTAGCACAGTTCTCTGTGAGTTCGAATCTCTGCTAACTTAAGTGTGGTTACTCTGTCTGACTGAACCAGACTAGCTCGTAGCCACGTGGTGGAGGTGTGAGATTGTGTTATGGGCAAGGTGTTTTCAGAACCCCAAAATGTATCATGGAGTTCAACCAACCTCTCCCTTTAATGGATTGTTGCTTTTGAAGCACGCGGCTTGTTCACCAGGTATGATATTACAATTATGGACACGTGGTTTTTCACACAAAACAAATGTTTATTCTCTGAACTCAACTTAACCTTTTAAATAAACATTGGATCCCTTAACACCCCTTACTTCAAAGATAACCCCGAAAATAATGCAACACTAAATAATCCCTCAAAATGTTCCTTCAAACATCCAAAAAGCTTCTAACCTTCAAAACAGTAACACACCAGGTCACAGAATATATATATTTTCTGTTTGATGGCAGAGATATATCAGCTTGGTTGACTTCAGCTCCAGCACCTTACTTTTCTTCCTGCAGCTCTCTGTAAACACACAGACACACACATGCTGCTTTTTCAAATTGAAACCAAAAGCAGAAGTGAGCTCAGCTCCCCACCTGTGACATCACTTCAGTAATATGATCAACTCCATTCCTTAAAGGTACATTGCTTAAACATCCATTGCTTAAAGGTACTCTCACATGACAATTGTAACAACACCCGTGACTGAGTCTCTAGATGTTCATCAGTGGAAAGAGGCGGAGTGTGAGTGTCTTGTGTCTTTTATAGTCAGATCCCATCCCTGAGTGTCCTGCCTGCTCATTGGTCATGTCCTGCTCTCTGTGACCATTAGCTGCTTGTCTGTGTATCATTATGTGTGTGTCTGCATATCATGACAGGGACCAGAAACGGGTTTCAAGCGAAACTATGGCATATCATCTTAAAACTCTCATGGATAAAACTTTAAACCTGTACCGGAGAAGTAGTGCAGTTGAGGGGCTGTATCGATGTTAATGTGCAGCTAAACAGACTGACCGGAGAGATGCCTCCTGCATGTCATTAAAGGTAACTATCCAGCCCTAATGGTGAGAATCTGGCTGCAGAGAATCAAGTTAAACTGGGCCAATGTGGATCTCATGTTGGAATCCAAAGCAGGTTTACCGAATATTTTAAAGAAGCATGCCAGTCTTTAATGGAGAACTTGGAAGTTGAAAGAGATCTCAGTCAAGCTAAAGATTAAGGACGAGAGCTAAGCAAGCTGCTTAAAGGTTAGATCAGTGTCGTATGCCATCAGGCTTAAGGTTGAGGCAGAATTAGAGACGCTGGTCAAGGTGGGGGTTCTCAAACCCGTTAATGTAAGTGATTGGGCCATGTTCATAGTACTCGTGATGAAGAAAGATTATTTGGTACGCATAAGTGGCAATTTTAAAGTCACTATCAATCCAGTACAGCGTGCAGAGCAGTACCCTCTGCCTTTAATCAATGGTTTATTTGGAGGCCAGGATTTCAGTAAAGTTGACCTTAGTCAAGCTTATCTCCAGATAAATATAGATCCAAATTTACAACAACATTTAACAATCGTGACGCACTAAAGGGCTATTCAGAAATTTGGCACCAAAGTGCCATGGATCAAACAGACTAGAAGGAGTCCAGTGCTACTTAGACATCGTAGTTACTGGAAAGAATGAAGAAGAGCATCTTCAACATTTAAATGCTACATTCCAGAGGCTAGAGGATTATGGACTGCGAGTATGGAAGCATAAATGTGAATTCTTCAAATCTTCTACTGAATACCTGGGCAGTGTTCATATAGATTATGCCAGATATTCGAAGGACAAATCTTTTTCATTGTGGTAGACATGCACTCAAAACGACCTGACGTCACCATTATGAAGACTATGCGCTCGGAGAGAACATCAGAACGACTGTGTGAGATTTGGTTACTCTGAACAACTTGTCAGCGACAATGAGCCACAGTTCATTTTGCAAGAATTCACAAATTATCTAAGGACAATGGAATGCAACACATCCAATCCCCTCCTTATCATCCTGCCACAAATGGGCTGGATGAAAGGTTTGCTCAGACAGTGAAGCATTCATTGAAGCAAACTTGTGAGCAAGGATTATTGTCAAAATGACTAAGTCTATTCCTGATGACATACAGGAATACAACACATTCACCCAACCCAAAGTTCTCCGGCATCACCCATGGTAAAATGTCAGTTACGCACAACATTTGATAAACTGAAGCCACCTAAGACAAGAGAAATTGTTGAGAAGAAACAGTGAAGTCAGGTGTAGCGATGTGAAAACTAAACCCCGAGTTTCTCAGAAACGTCAGGCAGTATTGGCAAGGAAGTACACAACGAGAAAGTGGATACCTACCATCATCATAGCACGGTCGCCTTCACTGTTCAAAATCGGGACAATGTAGTGCGGAGAAGACACGCTGATTACTTTTAGCAGCTAGAAGTTTTCCAGGGACAGAGTCAACCGGGAGTCTGCAACAAACTGTGCCAAGTGAAGACCTAGACATTCCTGAGAACCTGACAATACCCCAGTTGAGGACATTTCAACACCTAGTCAACCTGGATGACTCTACGATGAACACGACGTTGACTCCAATTGAGGCAACGACGGACAACGTCCAAACTATACCAAAAACACCAGACGTTGCAGTGAACCTGAAAACCTGAAGTTCGCCGACAACTGCACGGAAATTGGCATCCTCCGAAATGTCTAACCTATTGACCATTGTGTTTATTCATTGTTCATTTGGTAATTTTGATTGTTAAGGTTATGTTGTGGTTCATTGCAGGAACCGTTGATGTATTACTATCCCAGACCAGATCCCAACAGTGGCTGAACAGAAACCCAATATTTTATTTTAATTTTGTAAGACTTTTGGATACTTCGCTCCAGGAATGATTGCACAAAGAAATATTGACATGGTATATTAGAACTAACATTATTACTGACAGAGTATTATGATCTTTAAACATCACACGAGAAAATAGCTTCCAATTAGCCCTTAAACAATACTACTCAATACCGTGAATACAATACCCTTAATTACTATCTTTTTCCCACTTAATCAACAAGAAAATAGACCATCTCAGCTCTCAATCCAACTTAAATATCAGAGTAATGGTTGCTTTACAGAGATATTCTTTGAGAATGAAATCTCTTGACATTGCTGACAGATCAGATCTGACTCCGGTCTAAACCCCTACAAAAACTCTGGTTAGATGTTCCCAAAAGCTGTTTTCAACTGGCTTGTTTCAGCTCCCTCCTGTCCTTAAATACAGTTAATATATTTTAACACAACCTACAGTGAGAGCAGAACTGCCTCACTTCTGGACACAGCTTCATTCAGCTCAGAACTGAATTGCTGTCCCCCAGGACAGCTGAGGTGTGAAAGATCGCCATCAAAAAGGTGACAGGGTCGTTCATCTCATTGTTATTTGTGGGAGCTTGCTGTGTAAATTGACTGCTGTTTGGATGTGAAGCACTTTGCGCTGTCCTGATTGGTGTAGTGACACTTTCCTAAAATGAGATTAAGACATATTGCTGGGGGAAAGTAACTTTCTCTACACATGATCTTGCTGAATTAGATTAAAGAGTATATTCTTTGTCTTAGCCTTTGCAAGTACAGAGGAGTTTATACCCTGCATCTAACCCATGACCCGGAAGTACTTGATACCAAATCTAAAGTGGACCCATCTCCCAATGCTGCCCTTCACTAAGGAGCAGAAATGATTATCATCAACTCAACCTATAAGTAATGTACATAAACTGCAGTTACACTAACTAAGCAACAAAACACACTTGTGATTTGATAGTAGGTGACTGATGTACAGGAGGTAGCCTAAAAGATAAAGCTGTAGGCCTAGCCTTTCTCTTTATTTCCAGTTTACTGCTATCTGCCTGAGGCCATTGAAAGCTAAATTGTGGCTCAAGAGTACTGGCAGTCCTCCAGTACGTAACTCAAGTTCCAGTATGGTAGCAGGAGAATGTAAAGTCTAGCGCAGTACTTAAACCCAAGCTGGGGTACAATTCCGTGAGTACTGGCAGTCCTCCAGTACTTAACCCAAAGTTCAGAGTTGGTGTACAGTCTACCAGCACTCAAAGCTGGGAGATAATTCCATAAACTCATACGGTCCTCCAGTAACTACCTCAAACTGGGATATTGACACTCCACCAGCTCTTAACCCACGGCCGTAACTTCATTTGTGATTGCTGAGGGCGAGATTTTTAACTCACTTAAATCGCACTCACTTACATGGAGTTAAAGTCGGGCCTTGTGTCTTTAGTATTTAACCCAAGTATGCACTATGCCTCATCTCCCCCCTAACTATGAGGTAAGTGAGAAACCCAATCCTCTTCTCCCAAGTGTCCATGCACATGGGCGGCCCGGCGGCCCAGTGGTTAGCACTGCTGCCTAAGGCGCTGAGGACCCGGGTTCGAATCCGGGCCCCGGGTCACTGTCTGTGTGGAGTTTGCACATTCTCCCCGTGTCTGTGTAGGTTTCACCCCCACAACCCAAAGATGTGCAGGTTAGGTGGATTGGCCATTCTAAATTGCCCCTTAATTGGAAAAAAAAGAATTGGATACTTTTAAGTTTTTAAAAAAAGACATATGTCCATACGCACTTCACACAGAAACCACGGCCTAGCAGTCAGGAAGATTTTATTTTCCCTTGGTCAAGGGCACTGAGGCCAATTGCAGCTCTCCTTCGTGCTGGTGGTGGCTGATGTCAGGCAGTGACTGTACCTATGATCTCTTGTTATATCTGGCTCAGGGCCACACCAGGAGGTGCATTTATCCTCAGGTCACATAGGGCAAGAGGGCCCAGCTTCTCTGCCCTCAGTTCCAACCTACTGTGCAGATGTGAGCCTGCCTTTGCTTTTCACACCTTAGAGTTATTAATGTTTCAATTCCAGGTCCTTTAGTATTTGTTTAACTTTATGATTGTAGAACCCAAAGCTGTACTGTTTATACAGAAAGAGACTCCTTTGATGAGGAAACTGGCTGTAATTTTGTTTTTCCAAATGGAGCCAGTTTAATTTCAAACCGGGGCCGTCTGCCCCTTGAGAGTATCCACCAACGCACTGCGGCAACTTCAATCAGTTTTGGCCAGGATAGTTGAGAGCTAATTAAAAAGGAGGAATCGTCCACAGGTATAAGGGAACACGGCCTTACAGAAAGCTGCCGGCTTTCAGTCATTGGAACATGACCTGTGTGATGGGTTTGTTGGATTCTCATCGAAGCGAGTTGAATAGCTGAGGGAAACTTGCTGGATTGTTGTTAGAATTCCAGCACTCTGTGAAATGTAGGCCCCAGCCTCCATACGAATCAAACAATCCCGGTCTCTAATCAAGTATGCATAGAAAGAAGTCTTACAACACCAGGTTAAAGTCCAACAGGTTTGTTTCGAATCACTAGCTTTCGGAGCGCTGCTCCTTCCTCAGGTGAATCACGTATGATGTGACTCACCTGAGGAAGGAGCAGCGCTCCGAAAGCTAGTGATTCGAAACAAACCTGTTGGACTTTAACCTGGTGTTGTAAGACTTCTTTCTGTGCTCACCCCAGTCCAACGGCGGCATCTCCACATCACAAATATGCATGATTTTGAATAATTAAAATTCACATTAACAGATAAGTAATTGGTGAGAGGATATGAGGTTCTTGTGCACCACTGTTCCTATCAAATTCTCTACAGCAGAGTTAATCAAGATGCAAATAAAGTATTGCAGAATTTAACAATACAGAATCAGAGAGTTTGGTACAATGGGTCTATGTCGGTATCTGTGATCCACGTATGATGTGATACATTAAGTGTGTTAGCAAGTGGGTGGTGTGTATCGGTTAACCTGCTTGTCACTGTCAGGTTATTAGACATGAGAACAATTATACATAGGTTTAAAACTTGATGGCTGCGTGTGTGTATGCTCTGCTCAAAGCAAACGTGAAACTAAGACTGGATCACATGCCACATTTTCCTTCTAGGGATTTTATTCTGACGTTCCTGAAAGGCACACCACAGCAGCCACCTGTCCCTGCTGACTATCCGTGCAACTGAGTCAAGTTCAATTGAACAAAGACTAGAGTTGGATACAACTGAGGCTTTATTGCTCTAAGATGTGTGGCCTCCCACAGCAGCTGGCGAAATGGCTGCTGAATGGAGGACACGCATATTTATCTTCCCCATACTGGGCGGAGCCAGCAGGCAGGGACTACCGGCGAACCTGCAGTACAGGTCCTACCTTACATCACCTAATACAGGTGCAACAGTGGTTTACCACATTCACCCCTGTTAAAATTGAGTCCGGCGGGGATGGTGGAGAACTATATACAGCAATGAATTTATATTTACAGTATTTGATCAGAAAAAAAATGTCTTTTGAAGTCCGGTGCCAGTTAGAGATTTAACCGGTCCAGTGCCTTGATGTTTCGCTGGGAGCGACGTAGCGGTGGCGGCGATGTCGATCCTAGCCTGATGTTCGGTGACTCCGGGAGTGTGCCGAAATCCTCTTCATCCTCGGGCATTGGCAGGGGAAGGACGGATGGTCCTGGTGGGGTTAATGCTGGGAGCGCCGGGGGAGGGGAGGGTGGTGCCGGGCCAGAGAGGTGTGTGTGTGGAACCTGCTGGTGCCAGGTCCCTGAGGGAGACAGTATCCTGGCGGCCGTCGGGTATGCCACGTAGGCATACTGGGGGTTGGCATGGAGCAATTGCAGCCTTTCCACCAACGGGTCCGCCTTGTGGAGGTGGACATGCCTACGGAGCAGGACTGGTCCTGGAGCTGCGAGCCAAGTCGGGAGCGACACCCCGGATGTGGACTTCCTGGGGAAGGCAAAAAGACGTTCATGGGGTGTGTTGTTAGTAGCGGTGCACAGCAGTGACCGAATGGAGTGTAGTGCTTCAGGGAGGACCTCCTGCCAGTGAGAGGCTGGGAGGTTCCTGGACCGTAGGACTAGTTGGACGGCCCTCCATACCGTCCCGTTCTCCCTCTCTACCTGCCCGTTTCCCCTGGGGTTATAGCTGGTTGGCCTTCTGGAGGCGATACCCCTGCTGAGCAGGAATTGACGCAGCTCATCGCTCATGAATGAGGATCCCCTGTCACTGTGGATATAGGTGGGGAAACCCAACAGAGCGAAGATAGTGTTTAGGGCTTTGATGACGGTGGCAGACGTCATATCGGGGCATGGGATGACGAAGGGGAACCTGGAGTACTCATCGACCACACTGAGAATATACGTGTTTCGGTCAGTGGAGTGGAAGGGCCCTTTGAAATCCACGCTGAGGCTTTCAAAGGGGCGGGAGGCCTTCACCAGGCACGCACGGTCCAGCCGGTAGAAGTGCGGCTGCACTCCGCACAGACCTGGCAGTCCCTGGTGATTGTCCGTACTTCCTCGACGGAGTAGGGCAGATTGCGGCCTACTTGTGCGCTGGCACATGTACTCGGGAGAGGGCGTCTGGGGGCTCGTTGAGTTTACCGGGGCGATACAACATCTCGTAATTGTAGGTGGAGAGCTCGATCCTCCACCGCAAGATTTTATCGTTTTTGATCTTGCCCCACTGTGTGTTATTGAACATAAAGGCTACCGACCGATGGTCAGTGAGGAGAGTGAATCTCCTGCCAGCCAGGTAATGCCTCCAATACCGCACATCTTCAACGATAGCTTGGGCCTCTTTTTCGACGGATGGGTGCCGAATTTCTGAGGCATGAAGGGTGCAGGAAAAGAATGCCACGGGTCTGCCTGCCTGATTGAGGGTGGCGGCTAGGGCGACGTCCGATGCGTCGCCCTCTACTTGAAAGGGCAGTGTCTCGTCTACTTGAGTGCATCACGGCCTTGGCGATATTGGCTCTGATATGGGCGAAGGCCTGCTGTGCCTTGGCCGTCAGGGGAAAATGGGTGGACTGAATGGGACCCACTGGGCATAGCACGAAATGAACCCCAGGCAACATTTGAGGGCCTTGGGGCAGTGGGGGAGGGGAAGCTCCATGAGGGGACACATGCGGTCGGGATCGGGCCCCAGAACTCTGTTCTGGACCACATAGCCGAGTATGGCTAAGCGGGTCATGCTAATCACGCACTTCTCCTTGTTGTAGGTGAGGTTGAGGAGAGTGGCGGTGTGGAGAAATTTGGCACGGTTGGCATCGTGGTCCTGCTGGTCATGGCCGCAGATGGTGACGTTGTCTAGGTATGGAAAGGTGGCCCGCAAACCATACCGGTCAACCATTCGGTCCATCTCCCTTTGGAAGACCGAGACCCCGTTAGTGACACAAAGGGAACTCTGGGGAAGTGATAGAGACGACCGTCCGCCTCGAAAACAGTGTATGGACGGTCTGATTTACGAATGGGGAGCTGGTGGTAGGCGGATTTGAGGTCTACCATTGAGAAGACCCGGTACTGTGCAATCTGATTGACCAGTAGGAGAGGGTACGCATCGAGCTGCATGCACCGATTGATGGTCTGGCTGTAGTCAACGACCATTCTGTGTTTCTCCCCAGTTTTAACGCCTACCACTTGGGCTCTCCAGGGGCATTTGGTGGCCTCGATGATGCTTTCCCGAAGCAGCCGCTGGACCTCGGACCTGATGAAGGACCTGTCCTGGGCGCTGTACCGTCTGCTCCTGGTGGTGACGGGTTTGCAATCCGGGGTTAGATTGGCGAAGAGGGAAGGCGGATCGACCTTTAGGTCGCGAGGCCGCACACACTGAGGGGTGGTAGAGGCCCACCGAACTTGAGGGTTAGGCTCTGGAGGTTACACTGGAAGTCCAGGCCGAGTAGTAGGGCAGCGCAGAGGTTAGGGAGGACGTAGAGGCGGAAGCCGCTGAATTCTACACCCTGGACCGTGAGTGTGACCGATCAGAACTCTTGGATCGCGACGGAATGGGATTCGGAGGCCAGAGAAATTCTTTGGTTGGCGGGGTGCATCGCGAGGGAGCAGCACCTTACCGTATCCGGGTGTATGAAGCTTTCGGTGCTCCCGGAGTCCAGCAGGCAAGAGGTCACGTGGCCGTTGATTTTCACACTGGTCGATGCGGTGGCAAGGTTGTGCAGACGAGACTGGTCGATCGTCACTGAGGCGAGTCGTGGTCGGTCGTTGCTGATGTCGGATGATGGGGGGCCCAGGTCCTGGAATGCTGTCGGTGTCCATGTCCCGTGGGGGAGACAAGATGGCGGCGCTTGAAGATCCTGCGTGGGACAAAATGGCGGAGTCCATGGGCCGCACGTTGTGGGGGTTGGACAAGATGGCAGCGCCCATGGGCCGCACGTGGACTGACGGGGAGAAGATGGCGGCACCCACTGGCCGCGCGTGGCCCCGGGAGGTGAAGATGGCGGCACCCACTGGCCGCGCGTGGCCCCGGGAGGTGAAGATGGCGGCACCCACTGGCTGCGTGTGGCTCCGGGAGGTGAAGATGGCGGCGCCCACTGTCCACGCGTGGTCCGGGGAGATGAAGGTGGCGGCACCCATTGTGTGTAGGCTAGGGGGTTGGGGGCGATAGCGGCGACTTCGAGGGCCTGGCACACCACGGCTGTTAAGGGCGAGGCGTTTCAGACCCATAATGTATCATGGACTTCAACCAACCTCTCCCTTTAATGGATTTGTTGCTTTTCCTAGCACTCGGCTTGTTCCCTGGGTGTGGGTATTTCAATTATGGACACGTGGGTTTTTAAACACAAAACACTGTTTATTCCATGAACTCAACTTAACATCTTAAATAAACATTGGATCTCTTCACACCCCTTTCTTCAAAGATAACTCAGAAAATATTGCAACAGTAAATAATTCCTTAAAATGTTCCTTCAAAATTCCAAGCGACTTAACACCTTTAAACAGTATCACATCAGGTTAAAGTATATATATATTTTCTGTAGAATGACAGAGATATATTAGCTTGGGTGACTTCAGCTCCAGCACCTTGCTTTCTTCCTGCAGCTCTCTGGACAGACACAGACAAACTGCTTTTTCCAACTGGCTGTCTCCCTTCAAGCAGATCACAGCAAACCAGAATTTCTCAAGCTGCTGTCTCAAACTGGCTTTCTACTTTTAAACTGCTCTCAGCAAAACCAACCAGGCACTTTTTAGCTGCTCTCAGCAAAATCAGCCAGGCACTTTTTAGCTGCAAAACCAAAGTGCAAAATGGCTGAACTGAACTGAGCTCCACCCACTCTATGACATCACTGTTTTCTTAAAGGTACATTGCTTAAACATCCAGTTCTTAAAGGCACTCTCGCATGACAGCGGCGAGGTGCCCCTTTTTGCCGCAAGCCTTGCAAAGAGCAGCGCGGGCCGGGCAGCGTTGGCGAGGGTGCTTCTGCTGGCCACAGAAGTAACATCGGGGACCCCCGGGGTGCGTGGGCTGGCGTGTGGCGCAGGTGTACTGGCTGGGTAAGGCCCCAGCTGGGGCAGCCATCTGTGGGGTCCACGAGGGGTAGGAGGGGTGGGCCGCGCGGCTGGGGGGGTAAGGACTGAATGTTGCGCGAGGTGACCATCATAGAGAGCGCTAGCTTCTTTGTCTCAGCTAGATCGAGCGTGGCCCCTTCTAACAGTCTTTGGCGTCTGAGGTCTGACCCAATCCCCATTACGAGCACGTCCCGCATAAGAAAGTTGGAATGTTCAGTGGCCGTAATGGCCTGACAGTCACAGTCCCAGCGGAGTGGGCTTCGGGCCTGCCAGACGTCTTCTATGGACTCACCAGGGAGTTAGGAGCGAGTGGCGAGTACGTGCCTGGCGAAGAGCGTGTTTGTTTTCTGTGCGTAGTTTTCTTTGAGAAGCGCCATGGCGTCGGCGTAGTTTGGGGCGTCCTGGGTCAGCGGAAACACGTTGGAGCTCAACCTTGAGTACAGGATCTGTATCTCTGAGCCTCCGGAACAGGGGTGGTCGCTGAGTTGATGTACGCCTCGAAGCAAGCTAGCCAGTGATTACTGCCTGGGCATAGCCTCGTCATCAGCAAGTCTTATGTAGAGCCTGCTTGTGGCCGAAAGATGTAAACTGGGCACCTCGGGAACTCAGGTTAAACTTTCAGGGGCTCTGAGGAGGCCTGGTCCCCAATGTGTGGCATACAGACCCACCAGCATGTGGTTACACCCAGGTGCCCATGGACAAGACCCTCAGGTATGGGTAAATAAGCTCACTGCCTTGTGAGTGCCTGGGGAGAGAAGAAGACTAAGGAAGTAAACCCTGGTATAAAATCCAGAGCGGAGTCCCATAGGCGGAAATCTGTCATCTATTAGGCAGCGTTTCAGCTACTCCTACTGCAGAGCTGGTACCAAACAGTACGAGCAATGCCCAGAGAGGGGATCAGAATCCTTGGACAACTCAGCGACTCTATACTAATGGCTCAGAACGTAAGCCCTTGAGAGGATACTCCAGGGTTGTGGTTAATGTTGCTAAAACACGGAAAGAAACAGCTACTGGTTATAAGCTTATAAGCTCTAGCACGATTGGTGTAGAGCATGAGCATCAGGGGTTACTTCCAGGAGGGTGCCTACCAGAAGGAAAAACGTCAATCAACCTTGGCTCAATGGTATTCATCTGTACCAGCTGCAGAAGGGACTGTCACCCGTGTAGTGGTCTCTACAGACAATGTCCAATCCAGAAGTGATACACAGCACAGGCACTGTCCATCGTCTCCTGAGAGGGAGAGACAGTGAAGAATGATCCACGTGAACCTCCTCCCATCCTACTTCACCTAACCCTATCTATTCCTCTCTCCCTCGTGCAATCCAGCCTCCCCTGAAATGCATCTACTCAGCTCTGCACAGCAATTTCATATCGTTGCAAGTTGCACATTCTAACTGCTCTCTGGGCAAAGAAGCTTTGCCTGGATGTCTGTCTGGGGTTGCGTGTGACTGTGTTGCATTTATGTCCTCCAGTTCTGGCCTCCCAAACAAGTAGAAATAGCATCTCATGTTCAGTTGTTAAACATCCACTCCAAGATTCAATAACTAAATCTGTGTGACCTGGGGTATCATCAACAATAAGGAGATACTGGGACAGATGACCAAAAGCTTTGATTTGATTATATTTGATTTATTTCCACGTGTACCGAGGTACGGTGCAAAGTATTGTTCTCCATACAGTCCAGGCAGATCGCCCCATACATGAATACATACAGTGTAAACACATAGACATAAGACTTGAGGTGCAGCATACGGAGTGTACTGCTACAAATGTCGAGAAGAAATGTAGAAAGATCAGTTCAGTCCATAAGAGGGTAATTCAGGAGTCTGGTAACAGCAGGGAAGAGACTGTTTTTGAATCTGTTGATCCGTGTTCTCAGACTTTTGTATCTTCTGCCAAATGGAAGAGAGAATAACACAAGTGAGAGAGGTCTTTGATTATGCTGCCCGCTTTCCCAAGGCAGCGGGAAGTGTAGACAGAGTCAATGGATGGATGGCGTAATGAACTGGGCTGTGTTCACGACTTTCTGTAGTTTTATACAGTCCTGGGCCGAGCAGTTGCCATACCAGGCTGTGATGCAGCCAGATAGGATGCTTTCTATGGTACAGCTACGAAAATTGGTGAGAGTCATTGTGGACTTGCCGAATTTCCTTAATTTCCTGAGGACAGAAAGACGATGTTCTGCTTTCTTGGTCATAGCGTCGATGTGGGTGGACAAGGGCAGATAGTTGGTGAGATTTACACCTCGGAATTTAAAGCTGTCAACCATCTCCACCTCAGCACCATTGATACAGACAGGGACGTGGACGACACTTCACTTCCTGATGCCGATGACCAGCTCCTTTGTTTCGTTGACATTGAGGGAGAGATTGTTGGCATGCCACTAAGTTCTCCATCTCTCTTCTGTACACTGACTCGTCATTTTTTGAGCTTAGTCAAAAGGGTAGGTTTTAAGGAATACCTTTAAGGAGGAAAGTGAAGTAGGCAGGCAGAGAAGTTTACAACGAGAATTCCGCAGCTTGGGGTCAAACGTAGCTGAGAGCACCAATAGTGGAGCAATTAATTGGAAATGCACAAGAGGCCAGAATTAGAGCAGTATAGATATCTCGAGGGCGATGGGGCTGGAGGAGATTGCCTAGATAGGGGAGGGTCAAAGCCATGGAGGAATTTGAAAACAGGTATGAGAATTTTTAAATCGAAGCATTGCCCCTAACAGACTGGGCAAGACTAAGGCAAACACAACTTAGTCCACCTGAAAACTCCTCCTAACTAACATCAGGAACCTGTACTCCAGTTGGTAGAGATGTTTCATGGACTAGTCAAGTAACAGCGACATGTCATATGAAGCTCTTAATTGCAAATGCAGCCATGTTACTGTGGGCAAGTGACGGATAAGTGATTTCGAAAGAAATCTTAAACATAACCCTGGCAGTTCACCCTCTCAAATCTTGACATGTATAACTTGGGAGACTGAATGGCAAGGATAAATGCAGACTACTCTCTCAAAAACATTGAAATTTCCATCTACCTGTGGTGAATGTATTGCTGTAACAATTCACCATGTACATATCTGTATTACGCTGTTGCCCATGTGGGCTCCACCTATGGACCATTGTAAGGTATTACCTATGATGCAGCATGTTGGGGCCTGTGTGGGCTCCGCCCCTGGCCCCACCCCTTGAGGGGAGGTATAAGAGCAGTCGACCTGTAGGCGGCTCCCACTAACAGCTCAGTCGCAGGCAGGCACTGTTCTAGTTGATTAAAGCCACAGTTTACTTCTACTCCTGGTTTCGTGTGAATTGATGGTCGCATCAATTTAATCAACTAAAACGCCACTATGCAATCGGCCCTCAAACCTGACCAACTGGAACTCGATCCGCAGGCCGCGGCGGCGAAAGAGATTTTTTCGCACTGGCTCCGCTGTTTCAAGGCCTACCTCGCCGCCTCCTCCTTGCCTTCCGTCACCGACGAACAGAAGCTGAGTCTCCTCCACGCGCGGGTGGAGCCATCGAATCTCTGTTCAACTTGAGGAAGCCTCCACCTACGCAGACGCCCTCGCGACGCTCGAGCGCCTCTACGTAAGGCCCGTGAACGAGGTATATGCGCGGCATCTCCTCACCACTCGTCACCAGCGTCCCGGGGAATCGCTGGAAGAGTACCTACCCGACCTCAAAGTCCTTGCACGAAGCTGCAATTACCAGGCCGTTACGGCCACTCAACATATGGACCTCGCCATCCGGGACACCTATGTGGCTGGAGTCAGGTACAACTACGTGAGACAGCGCCTACTCGAAAAAAGTGCCCTAGACCTGGAAGAGACGGTAAAATTAGCCTACTCTCTGGAAGTAGCGTTCCAAAGCCTTAACGCGTTACCTTCCGATCACGCGACCCCCTCGTGGACCCCCGACCAAAGAATACCCCAGACCTGTGCCGCGCGGCTGCCTGACCACCATGGGAGGCTACCCTGTTATTTCTGCGGCCAGCCTCAACACCCCTGGCAGCGCTGCCCGGCCCGGAATGCGAACTGCAGCGACTGCGGGAGAAAAGGACATTTCGCTAAAGTTTGCCTGGCCAGGTCCAAAAACTCTAAATCGCAGGCCCGACCCTCAGACTCACAGGCCCGCAGATCCCGCAGTGTGGCAGCGTGTCTGCCGGCTCCACCCCCCCCCGGATGCGTCATCGGCCTCGTGTTGTCCGTGGGGGCAGCCATCTTCCAGCCCGGACAGCGTGTGCGACTCACGGGGGCCGCCATCTTGGCCATCCTCGCCCACATGTGATTCATGGGGGCCGCTATCTTGGGCGCCATCTTCCCCACCGCCCGACACGTGCGACCGACGAGGGCCGCCACCTTGGCCGCCATCTGAGACGCCGACCAACACATGCGACCAACAGGGGCAGCCACCTTGGCCGCCATCTGAGACGCCGACCAACATATGCGACCAACAGGGGCAGCCATCTTGGAACCGCCCCAGCACCTCCGACCACGCCGGCTACCCACAACTCAGTGCGGTCACCCTTGACCAGTCGCGACCCAAACACCTCCGGAGCTCTATGATGACCGTTCCGGGTAAACGGACACAAAACTCCGGGAGAACAGAGAGCTTCATTCATCCAGACATGGTAAGAGACTGCTCGCTCCCTATCTTCCCGGCGCATCAAACCATCTCCCTCGCCTCCGGGTCACACTCGGTGCAGGTCCGGGGGTGCAGTACCGCAACCCTCGCAATACAGGGCGTCCAATACGCCAACTTTAAATTATATGTACTTACCAATCTCTGCGCTCCTCTTCTATTGAGACTGGATTTCAAATGTAACCTCAGGAGCCTAACCCTGAAGTTCGGCGGGCCCCTACCCCCATTCACTGTACGTAGTCTCGCGACCCTAAAGGTCGACCCTCCCCCGCTCTTCGCAAATCTCACCGCCGACTGCAAACCACTCGCCACCAGAAGCAGGCGGTACAGTATCCAGGACAGGACTTTTATCAGGTCCGAGGTCCAGCGACTCGTGCGGGAGGGAATCATCGAGGCCAGCAATCGCCCCTGGAGAGCCCAGGCGGTTGTCGTCAGGACCGGGGAAAAGAACCGGATGGTTGTAGATTACAGCCAAACCATAAACCGGTACATGCACCTCGATGCGTACCCCCTTCCCCGGATCGCAGACATGGTTAATCAGATCGCGCACTACCGGGTGTTCTTCACGGTGGATCTGAAGTCTGCGTACCACCAGCTCCCAATCCGCCGGGGGACCGCCACTACACGGCTTTTGAGGCAGACGGCCACCTCTTCCACTTCCTCCGGATCCCCTTTGGCGTCACGAACGGGGTCTCGGTCTTCCAAAGGACAATGGACCGAATGGTGGACCGTATGGGCTGTGGGCCACATTTCCGTACTTGGACAACGTCATCATCAGCGGCCATGATCAGCAGGACCACGATGCCAACCTCCAGAGATTTCTCCAAACCGCCCGAACCCTTAACCTCACGTACAATAAGGAGAAATGCGATTTCCGCACAACCAGACTAGCCATCTGATGTGTTGGGTAGGCTGGGTCGAGGTGAATTGCACTTGATGCAGTGTAGCGAGAGACAGACCTCCAACACTTGATAAAATGCAACACGATTTTATTCAACATCCAAACTATTATACATGTTCAACTGTGGGTAGACACTATGCTGACTTGACTGGAGACCTGACACTAGCCTGACCAGACTAACCTAGCTACCACATGGTGTAGGCACTGGCTAGCTCACGAGCTCTGACTGTCTCAGAGGCTGGGTCCCGAGAGAGCGGGAAAACTAATGCCCTCTCGCTTTGTAGTGGTCGTGTCCTGTCTGGTGATTGGCTGCTCTGTTCTGTGTGCTTACTGGTCATCCTGTGTGTCAATCACTGCCTGTCTGCACTCCATTGTATACATAGATGTATATTATGACATCTCCCCCCATTTTTTTTCTTTTTCATTGCTATATTGTGTGTGTTGAGATAATAAATATTAAGGTGCGTGTGCGTGTGGATGTGTATATGTGCGTGACTATATACAGAATGTGCTAAAGTGACCTCATGTACACAGGAAGGTGTCGCTAGTGCAGATATAGGGCAGATGATACAGTAACAACGATATTTACAGAGGTCAAAACGATACGGTAACACAGTTGTACAAGAGTTAAGTCTATAAGTTTAGTCTCTGCGGCGGGCTACGAATTCTGGTTGACCGCCTTAAGGGTGGATCAGGGGCCGCCTGCACTTGGATAGGTGGGACCGCCGCCAATGCAGTGGTCGCAGAGGTCGGTAGGATTGCTGGTAGATTGGTGGCCTCGTGGTAGGGCACGCCCGGAGGAAGCATTGTGTGAGGCGGGACATCATGGTTAGGTGGCGGGCGTAGAACTCTGTGCAGCGCCCGTCTGTTGTGTCGTAGGAAGGAGCCATCAGCCATGCGGACGAGGAACGATCTCGGGGCCACTTGCTTGACCACCACAGCTGTGGCGGACCAGCCGCCGTCAGGCAACTGCACACAAACACGATCAGTTGGGACCAGCTCGGGGAGATCCGTGGCATGAGCGTCATATGCTGATTTCTGTTGGGCCCGAGACTGCTGCATCTTTTGTATGACCGTGAGGTGGTCAAGGTCTGGAACATGGATAGCTGGAGCCGTGGTTCGCAGAGTGCGATTCATGAGCATCTGTGCGGGAGACAACCCAGTGGACAGCGGGGATGCTCTGTATGCCAGCAGCGCCAGGTTGAAATCGGAGCCTGAGTCTGCAGCCTTGCATAGTAATCTCTTGACGATATGGACCTCTTTTTTGGCCTTCCCGTTTGACTGCGGGTACTGGGGGCTGGAGGTTACGTGACGAAAGTTGTATAGGCGGGCAAAATCAGACCATTCCTGGCTGTAAAAACAGGGACCGTTGTCACTCATCACCGTGAGCGGTATCCCATGCCTGGCAAACGTTTCTTTGCATGCTTTAATCATCGCCTTCGATGTGAGGTCAGACAGTTTCACCACTTCTGGGTAATTGGAGAAGTAGTCGACCAGGAGGACATAGTCACACCCCTTGGCATGGAAAAGGTCGACACCGACTTTGGACCATGGGGAGGTCACTATCTCATGTTGCTGCAGAGTTTCTTTGGGTTGAGCTGGCTGAAATTTCTGACATGTGGGGCAGTTGAGGACCGTGTTGGCAACGTCCTGGCTGATGCCCGGCCAATAGACTGCCTCTCGAGCTCTGCGTCGACATTTCTCGACCCCCAGGTGACCCTCATGGAGTTGGCCCAGCACCATAGCTTGCATGCCTGCGGAATCACAATCCTATCGAGCTTCATGAGGATGCCGTCAACCACTGTCAGGTCGTCCTTGAAATTGTAAAACTGGGGACACTGTCCCTTCTGCCAGCCATTCATGAGGTGCTGCATTGCACACTGTAGCAGAGGATCCTTGGCCATTTCCTCGCGAATTTGGATGACCCTCTCATCAGTGGCCGGAAGGTTGGAGGCACACAATTGCACCTGCGCATCGATTTGGCAGACAAAGTCAGTTTGTTCACACGGTGTGATGATAGACCTGGAAAGGGCATCTGCAACAATGAGTTCTTTGCCTGGCGTGTAGACAAGTTCAAAATCATAGCGGTGTAGCTTGAGAAGGATTCGGTGTAACCGAGGCGTCATGTCATTCAAATCCTTCTGGATTATGTGGACTAATGACCTGTGGTCCGTCTCAACCATGAATTTTGGGAGGCCATACACATAGTCGTGAAATTTGTCGATTCCCGTTAGGAGGCCCAGGCATTCCTTCTCGATCTGAGCGTACCGTTGCTCAGTGGGCGTCATGGCTCTGGAGGCATACGCAACTGGAGCCCATGAGAAAGAGTCATCCTGTTGGAGGAGTACCGCCCCAATACCGTCCTGGCTCGCGTCAGTGGATATTTTGGTCTCTTTGGTAGGTTCGAAGAACGCCAGAACCGGGGCTGTGGTGAATTTTGCCCTGAGATCACGCCATTCGTTCTCATGAGCGGGCAGCCACTGGAATTCCATCGACTTTTTGACGAGATGGCGGAGGGCTGTGGTGTGTGCCGCCATGTTGCCGCCATCAGCCATGCGGACGAGGAACGATCTCGGGGCCACTGTGGCGGACCAGCCGCCGTCAGGCAACTGCACACAAACACGATCAGTTGGGACCAGCTCGGGGAGATCCGTGGCATGAGCGTCGTATGCTGATTTCTGTTGTGCCCGAGACTGCCGCATCTTTTGTATGACCGTGAGGTGGTCAAGGTCTTGAACATGGATGGCTGGAACCATGGTTCGCAGAGTGCGATTTATGAGCATCTGTGCGGGAGACAACCCAGTGGACAGCGGGGATGCTCTGTATGCCAGCAGTGCCAGGTTGAAATCGGAGCCTGAGTCTGCAGCCTTGCATAGTAATCTCTTGACGATATGGACCCCTTTTTTGGCCTTCCCGTTTGACTGCGGGTAGTGGGGGCTGGAGGTTACGTGACGAAAGTTGTATAGGCGGGCAAAATCAGACCATTCCTGGCTGTAAAAACAGGGACCGTTGTCACTCATCACCGTGAGCGGTATCCTATGCCTGGCAAACGTTTCTTTGCATGCTTTAATCATCGCCTTCGACGTGAGGTCAGACAGTTTCACCACTTCTGGTAATTGGAGAAGTAGTCGACCAGGAGGACATAGTCACACCCCTTGGCGTGGAAAAGGTCGACACCGACTTTGGACCATGCGAGGTCACTATCTCATGTTGCTGCAGAGTTTCTTTGGGTTGAGCTGGCTGAAATTTCTGACATGTGGGGCAGTTGAGGTCCGTGTTGGCAACGCCCTGGCTGATGCCCGGCCAATAGACTGCCTCTCGAGCTCTGCGTCGACATTTCTCGACCCCCAGGTGACCCTCATGGAGTTGGCCGAGCACCATAGCTTGCATGCACTGCGGAATCACAATCCTATCGAGCTTTAAGAGGATGCCGTCAACCACCGTCAGGTCGTCCTTGAAATTGTAAAACTGGGGACACTGTCCCTTCTGCCAGCCATTCGTGAGGTGCTGCATTGCACACTGTAGCAGAGGATCCTTGGCCATTTCCTCGCGAATTTGGATGACCCTCTCATCAGTGGCCGGAAGGTTGGAGGCACACAATTGCACCTGCGCATCGATTTGGCAGACAAAGTCAGTTTGTTCACACGGTGTGGTGATAGACCTGGAAAGGGCATCTGCAACAATGAGTTCTTTGCCTGGCGTGTAGACAAGTTCAAAATCATAGCGGTGTAGCTTGAGAAGGATTCGGTGTAACCGAGACGTCATGTCATTCAAATCCTTCTGGATTATGTGGACTAATGACCTGTGGTCCGTCTCAACCGTGAATTTTGGGAGGCCATACACATAGTCGTGAAATTTGTCGATTCCCGTTAGGAGGCCCAGGCATTCCTTCTCGATCTGAGCGTACCGTTGCTCAGTGGGCGTCATGGCTCTGGAGGCATACGCAACGGGGGCTCATGAGGAAGAGTCATCCTGTTGGAGGAGTACCGCCCCAATACCGTCCTGGCTCGCGTCAGTGGATATTTTGGTCTCTTTGGTAGGTTCGAAGAACGCCAGAACCGGGGCTGTGGTGAGTTTTGCCCTGAGCTCACGCGATTCGTTCTCATGAGCGGGCAGCCACTGGAATTCCATCGACTTTTTGACGAGATGGCGGAGGGCTGTGGTGTGTGCTGCCATGTTGGGAATGAACTTCCCGAGGAAGTTGACCATCCCTAGAAAGCGGAGGACCGCCTTCTTGTCCTTTGGGGTCTTCATGGCGTTGATCGCCGAGACCTTGTCAGCATCTGGCCGCACGCCTTGCTGCAAGATGTGGTCACCAAGGAATTTTATTTCTGATTGACCGAACGAGCACTTGGCTCTGTTGAGTCGGAGGCCATGCTCATGGATTCTGTGGAATACCTGCTTGAGGCGATGCATATGTTCTTGAGGAGTTGTAGACCAGATTATGACATCGTCAACATACACCTGCCCCCCCTCGATACCCTCCATCATCTGTTCCATGATGCGGTGAAATACCTCTGAGCCAGAGATGATGTCAAAAGGCATCCGGTTGTAGCAGTAGCGACCAAACGGGGTATTGAATGTGCACAGCTTGCGACTGGTTGCATCCAGCTGTATTTGCCAGAACCCCTTGGAGGCGTCCAGCTTCGTAAAGAGTTTGGCATGAGCCATGTCGCTGGTCAACTCCTCTCGTTTTGGTATCGGGTAATGTTCCCTCATGATGGCGCGGTTTAAATGCTTGGGGTTGATGCAGATTCGAAGCTCCCCTGACGGCTTCTTGACGCAGACCATGGAGCTGACCCAGTCCGTGGGTTCGGTGACGTTTGATATGATGCCCTGGTCCTGGAGGTCCTGTAACTGCTGCTTGAGGCGGTCCTTGAGGGCTGCCGGTACCCGACGTGGTGCATGGATCACAGGGGTGGCGTTCAGTTTGAGCAGGATTTTGTATCGGTATGGGAGTGTGCCCATTCCGTCGAACACGCTGTGTTACTGCGTGATGATGTCATCAATTTCAGCCTGGAAGTTCTCATCAGGTGAGGCCGTCGCCTGTGAGGATGACATGGTGTGGACTCGCTGAACCAAGTTCAGGAGTTTGCAGGCCCGAGCACCGAGCAGGGATGCTCTGTCAGGTCCCACGATCTCAAATCGCAGTGTCGCTTTAAATGACTTCTGGAAACTCCGAGTTGTCATGAGCCACTGGCAGCTATGGCATTGCCATTGTAGTCAAGGAGCTGGAAGGCCGGTGGAAGAATGCTTGGTCTGACGCGGATTGTGTCGAGATCGGATTTGGAGATGAGGTTCGCCGATGCGCACAGTGTCCAGTTTGAACCGGATGCGAGCCTTGTTGACTGTGAGGACAGCACACCACTCGTCGTTGGGATCCACGCTGAGGATCGGGAGGTGCGTCGCTGTCTTGGAGAAAGGCAGCGCATGCTTCGTAATGATGCCCACCCGGTATGGAGATTTGAGGCACGCAGCATCAGGATCTGTTGGGCTGTCGGGGTCGGAGTCTGGCATGGCCTCATGTATTGAATGGACGCTTCTGCGCTGTGGCTGGGATCGCTGGATGCTGGGCGGTGGAGCAGATCTGCAAAGGGCTGCGTAGTGGCCAAGCTTGCCACACTGTAGACACCATCGTGATTTTGCCGGACATTGGCACTTTAAATGGGCGAAGCCACAATTCGGACACGTCATGACGCCAATGTCAGCGCGTTCCTTGCGCCATCGCGAATGCGCAGTGCGGTCGAACGACGTACGCACCTGCGCAGTCTGATGGTCGGTCTCGCCATCCCCTCGGTCGAGGCGTGCAGGGGCCCGGGAAAAGCACGCGGAATGGCCACTCTCGTCGATACTTAGGCATTTGTGCGATGGCCTGCACCCGTTCCGCCTCGTGGGAGGTTAGCTTTGCCGTTTCTGCCGCCCTGATGTGGGAGTACCGATTGTTAGCATGTTCGTGGAGAACGTACGTTTCGATGGCGATGGTGAGGGTGAGCTGCTTGACTTTCAGGAGCTGCTGGCGAAGGGAAGAGGAGTGGACCCCAAAAACGATCCGATCTCCACCTATAATTACGATATAGTATATCGTCCCGGGAAGCTCAACGAACCCCCAGATGCCCTGTCCTGCGGCACATGCGCCAGAGCGCAAGATGACCGACTACGTGCTATCCACGACGACCTCTGCCACCTGGGGGTCACCTGTCTTCTCCACTACATCAAGGCCCACAACCTGCCCTACTCCACTGAGGAGGTCAGAGCCATGACCAGGGACTGCCAAATCTGTGCGGAGTGTAAGCTGCACTTCTATCGACCGGATAAGGCCCACCTGGTAAAGGCATCCCGGCCCTTTGAGCGCCTCAGTATCGATTTCAAAGGGCCCCTCCCATCCAACAACCGTAACACATATTTCCTCAACATCATCGACAAGTTCTCCCGCTTACCCTTTGCAATCCCTTGCCCCGACATGACCGCGGCCACCGTCATTAAAGCCCTACATAGTGTCTTCACCCTGTTTGGTTTCCCCACGTATGTTCACAATGACCGGGGCTCGCCGTTCATGAGCGACGAACTGCGTCAGTACCTGCTCAGTAAGGGCATCGCCTCGAGCAGGACTACCAGTTATAACCCCAGGGGAAACGGGCAGGTGGAGAGGGAGAACGCGACAGTCTGAAAGACCGTCCTCCTGGCCCTACGGTCTAGGAATCTCCCAGTTCCCCACTGGCAGGAGGTCCTCCCCGACACACTCCACTCCATTAGGTCCCTACTTTGCACGGCCACAAACGAGACCCCTCATGACCACCTATTTGTTTTCCCCAGGAAGTCCACCTCGGGGGCCTCGCTTCCGTCCTGGCTGAAGACACCGGGGCCCATCCTCCGCAAACACGTCAGGAGCCATATGTCTGACCCCCTGGTTGAGAGGGTCCAGCTCCTACACTCCAACCCCCAGTATGCATACATCGAACACCCCGACGGCCGACAGGATACGGTCTCCCTCCAGGACCTGGCACCCACAGGTTCCACTACCACCGCCACCCCATCTTACCCCACCAAACCTATGCTGACCAGCGCCCCGCCCCTACATGGCACCCGCACCCCCTCCCGCCTGCCATTGCCCCTTCACCGACCCACAGGAACGAAGCCCCAGAAGACACGCTCCCGGAGTCCATGTCTGTGCCCGCACCAGCGACTTCACTGCCGATACCAGCACGGGCCAGCTGCGATACCAAAATTTCGGCGAACACAGCGCACAATCCGTGCGCCAGACAGGCTGAATGTATGAAAACTTCACCTCCGCCAGACTTCATTTTTTTAACAGGGGGTGAATGTGGTGAATGTATTGCTGTAACAATTCACCATGTACATATCTGTATTACGCTGTTGCCCATGTGGGCTCCACCTATGGACCATTGTAAGGTATTACCTATGATGTTGCATGTTGGGGCCTGTGTGGGCTCCGCCCCTGGCTCCACCCCTTGAGGGGAGGTATAAGAGCATTCGATCTGTAGGCGGTTCCCACGAACAGATCAGTCGCAGGCAGGCACTGTTCTAGTTGATTAAAGCCACAGTTTTCTTCTACTCCTGGTTTCATGTGAATTGATGGTCGCATCACTACCCTTGCTTCTGAATGTTAGAAACGCAACAGTTGTCTTTTTTCTCACCTACAGAGGGTATAGTTCACCTCATGCCCATATCTGGGTTGGTGCTCAGTTGGCCCAACTGGAAAATGTCGGCACCTAGACAGGACCAGGTTCAGTTGGAGTCAAATCACCAGCGAATAGCTTTTGGGCGGGACTTTCCAGATCACTCTCCCCCCCCCCCCCCCCCCCCCACACCTCCCAGCCAAGTTTTCTGCTGGCAGAGGCAGCCCGCCATTGTCTGCCGGTGGGATCTTCCAGTCCCACCGAGGTCTACGCCATTTTGAGTGGCTCGCCCTTCCCACCGACAGGGAACACGCCCTCAGGGTCACCTTAGTCTTGACCAGAAAACGCCTGCCGGCGCGAAGGGCCAGAAAATCCCACCTATTGTCGAAGGTTCACGAATGCATTGGTCTTTTGGAAGAGGCACATACTTTGGGAGGACAAGGGGGTGCAATTGGAGGCAAAAAAATCTATTCTGGAAATGTCATCTTTCTGCATTGAATAGTCAGCTCTTAACATCTGGAAACCTTGGTTGTCTGGTACCATTAATGCCAGTCATAACACATAATGTATATAAAATCCTGTCTGGGAACACTACGTGGTGTTTAAGGGGGGGGGGGGGGGTGATTGTTCTGGCACAGCTTTCTATAATACCATTTTTCATTTCAACACTTTTGAACCAATTCTCATGAGTATACCCCCTTATAACCTGCAAGTTTTACATTTGTGTTATTTGCTCATGCAGGCGTTGTGTTAGCCATGGTGAACAGTAGTCCAATTAAAATAGAGCATATTTTGGAAGTTGTATCTGCTATCTGCACATTTTCTATCACTGACAATACAGAATGTTGATACAGACGCCAAGATTTGTAGGTCCCAGAATATCTAAAGTGTCTCTTAACAATGTAATATGCAAATATATAAAAGTTCTGCAATATTAAGTGTCAACTAGCAACACTAATTAAACATAGTACCAGCTAAAAAGATTCAAACAAAAGCAAAATGCTACATACGCAGAAAATCTGGAATAAAAAGAGAAATTGTTGGAAATATTCAGCAGGTCAGGCAACCTCTGTGGAGAGAGAAACATAACGTTTCAGGTCTGTCAGTTCCAACGAAAGTTCATTGTCGTGAAACATTGGGTTTCTTTAACTTGAGTTAAAGTCTGCTGAATGGCGTGTTTAGCGGGGTATTTTCCAGCACCTGCCAAATGGCTTATTTAAATATGTGTGTATGGATCCCAATGGTGTGGGAAAACTGGATCGATGGGAGAAATTTAAATAAATTGATAAAAAATAGGGTGAAGCGGAGGAGCAAGTTCACAGTCTGAAGTTATTGAACTCAATGTTAATTCTGGAAGGCTGTAAAGTGCCTAATCGGAAGAGGATGTGCTGTTCCTCCAGTTTGCGTTTGGCTTCACTGGAAGATTGCAGCAGGCCAAGGACGGACATGCGGACATGTGAGCAGGACGGTGAGTTGAAATGGCAAACGACAGGAAGGTCTGGGTCCTGCTTGCGGACGGATCAAAGGTGTTCTGCAAAGCAATCACCCAGTCTCAGTTTAGTCTCTCCAAATTGAAGGAGGTGCACTTGAAACGCTGCCTCTGAAAACAGTGTTTAGGCCCTTGGAAGGTGAGCAGGGAGGAAGTAAAGGAGCACCTTCTGTGATCGCATGGTGAGATGCTGTGGGAAGAGGGTGAGGTGTTGGGGGTGATGGAGGAGTGGACCAGGGTATCCTGGAGGGAATGGCCCTGTGGAATTCTGACAGGGGGAATGAGGGGTAGATTCAGTGGTGGCATCTTGCTGGAGTTGACTGAACTGGCGCAGGGTGATCCTTTGGATGCTGAGGCTGGTGCGGTGAAAAACGTGGACAACGGGACCCTAACCTGACTCTGGGAGGGCGAGGAAGGGACGAGAGCAGAAGGGGTGAGAGTATTTCCAGCAGTTTGTGCTTTAAGTATGAAAGGTTAATTGTTTTCAATCCGTCTGTGCCCGCAGTATTGGGAATGTCCCCCGCTGTGTCAAATAGTCAGACTCGGAATGGTTGTTTTGCTAGCTTGCGTCATATATTTTTGGATCATTCCACCTCTGAAGCAACTGTCAGCCAGATCATCACTTCAGCTTTCGAACTCGAGTCCTCTTGGATTTCAGAATTTACCAACAAGCTGCATATTGAACTGATAGTGGAGTGAAAACAGTTGGGTACAACGGGTTGGCTGAATCCAACTGTTCAGAAAATCTTCATGTTTAAGTCAAATCTACAAATTCCTTGTCTTGAGTCAAGCAGCAGGTCGACGACTGATACAACTGCCCTCCAGATGTTTGCCTCAACCAAACTCAACAAATTTACACTTCAAACCTTCAATGCAACTCAATCAGCTGATCAAAGAAACAGCACATTCCAATCTGCTGGGAAAGCAGCAGGATGGAACCCAGGAGAGATTAAACAGTTTGCTACGTTAGATATTAAAAGTATATATATATATATCTATATATATATAACTATCTATTAAGATTATCTCAAGCAGTGTGAAATTGGCAGCAAGCACACATTGAATAACTGGCTGACTGGGATTGGGATTCTGCACTTAAAACTTCCAGCAGCAGGGTCTGCAACAGAGCAAAGTGGGATGTGAACGGGAAGCGATTTCTTGGATGTCCTAAAGCAGTGCCCAGCTCACGCTTGAATCTATCTGGAATCAGTTAGATCCGTTCCATCGCACAAGGTACCACTGCCTCAGGGACACAGCCCTCGAGATAATAAAAAGAATGAAAATATAGACGTTCTCTTCAGTTCACATTTGTAGTTGTGTGGACCGTCCTACAAATACTTTCTTTTGGAATGTTTTTTTGAAAACATTATACCTTGGAATAGTCCTGGGCTTGAAATCTGTTTTGAATTTCATGGTGTATCTGATGGCAGAGTTCTTCCTTATTAAGTCCTTCCGAAGCAAAAACACATCCTTTCAATTTTTTATTTCTCCTATGTTTTGCTATAGGCTAAGCATAACAATGGCATCTGCCAAATCGGAAGCAGTATAATCAGATTGGAAATAGTTTGAGTTAGATTTGACTTGAAACATTCATTCGCTATCTGAACATGGCACCACAAGGGGCCCCAAGGTAGACGGGAACCTAAAAAGCTGCTGGAGTAAGTGAAAAAACACTTTCCTTAATTCAGAGATTGACTTTGGACCACGAAAAGCCTTATATAAAGCCAACATTAAACTCATACTGCACATATTTCTCCTGAAAAACAAGGACCACAATTTCACAAACATTCAAAGCCAAAATGCCTGAATTAATAAGGGCAACACAGTGACTTCAAAACTCTATCCCAAGCCAGGCCATCAGCGCAATTCAACAACCAAACTGCTAACATCGTAGGAATATTAACTTCAAGCGCAGGCCATTCGGCCCGTCGTGACCGTGCTATATTTTGAGCAGTCATCGTCCCACAGCCCTGCTATTCCTTTTCTGTCAGCCTGAAGGTTTCTCATCCTCAATCATCTGCCCCAAGTTGTTATTGAATCATTGATGGAATCAGCTCCCAGCACCACTTTATCGGGTAGAATGTTCCACATCTCAGCAGCTCTCAAAGTGAAAAACCTTCTCCTCATCTTCCCTCGAGATATTTTTACAATGATTTTGAATCCATGACGTCCAGGTGCCGGAGGAAAATAACTTTCCCCTATCTGCTCTGTCAAATCTATGGTCATCTCTTAACCTTTTCTGTTCCAAGGAGAACAGACCAGTTGCACTGGGTGAATCGCGCGCCACCCCAAATCAGGCTCCTCACCAGGCACGGAACCTCACGCCAGTCACACGACTCACTCCGCCCAGCTCGACCTGGATCTCCCCCTCGCTGGGAGAAATCCCGATTTGAGTATTTAAATGAGCCGTAACTCAGACGCTGGATTCACCCAGTGCCCGGGACTCATGGGCCGCACCTGGGAGTCTTCGGCAGGGCATTGTTTCGCATTGTTCCGTACAATCTGTACCAGTCGTAATGGCACCTGAGGCCATTGCTGACCCCCAGGGTTGCCAGGGACAGGGCAGGGTGGCAACCTGGCACTGGGGCACCTTGGCACTGCCAGTCTGGTACCCTGGCTGTGCCACCTTGGTGTCCAGGTGGCACTGCCGGGTGGAAGGCTGTGAGTGCCAGGATGCCCAGGTCCCAGGTTAGCATTTCCATGGGTCAGTCCTGGGAAGACCTTGCCAAGCACGTGTGTGGGTGAACGGGTGTTTCTAAGGGACTCCCCAAGGCTGAGGGTTGATGGGGAGAGGGGGGGGTGAAAGGGGAGCGAATAATCTGGGCTGGCAGACAAATTAGCGCCCTGATCTGCAAGGAGCCTTTGATGGCGAGCTTCAACTCGCCAGCAGGAAATCCCTCTAAGCGCGGCCTCGGCAGAAAGAAACGCCCCTAGGCCAAAAAGAAATGGCAAAGTGCCATTGGAGAACGGGGTGATTCTCGCCGCTGCAGCGGCCGAGAAACACCCCGCGAAATACGCACTTCTCTGCGCCCTTGCGGTCTAATGCTTTTTATGACCACCTTACCAACTTGCTCTGTCACCTTTATCAATTTGCATCGATGAACACCAAGGCCTTGCTGCTCATCTACATTTTTCAAAATTCTGTCATTTATAGTATATTGCCTTTCCATGTTAGTCCTCCTAAAGTGCATTATTTTACACTTTTCCACGCTGAACTCCACCTTCCATGCATCCGCCTGTCTCACCATCCTTTCCAAGTCGTTCTGAAGCCTATGGTCTGGTCTACTACTTTGTCAAGCTCAGTAGCATCTGCAAACTTTAGAATGCTGCTCCCTACAATACTTGGGCCAGCTCTTGGTGCCTGGATCTTTTCACTGAGCCATTAAGCCCCCTGACATTCCAAGTGACTATTCTGATGGGGGCTTTCTGTTATCCCCCCCCCCCTCCCCCCGCCCTTCTTGCAGGATCAACCATACTTGCCTTGTGAATGCATCCCTGCACTTCGGGATTTCCCTTTGTTCGGAGGCCATCCAAGATGGCTGTAGTCCCCATGCTGACCATGTGGCTGTGCGCCTGCGCTCTGGGGTTTCCCTTTGTTTGGGGGCTCTACATAGTGGTTGTTTGTGGTGCCTTTGTTTTCCTTGCCGCCATGTGCGATCTGTCATAGCTAGCCTATTACCCCTCCCCTATCCCTCAGCTTTCCCTCTGTGTCTGTCTCCCCCCCCCTTGTCTCTCTGAGTCGTCGTCCCCAGCTTTTCCTCCTCTGTTAAACCCCCTATTTTCCCCCCATCTAGGGTTTTCCCTCCCCCTGTCACCAGGCACCCTCTCCCAGTCGATAGAATTGCCGTGGCCCTACCCTCGTTTGTACATCCTTGTGTCAGCTCACCCGCTCTTCCCCCCTTTCCTTCTTCTCACCTCCTCCTGCATCCTACTGCTCTTACGCCCTCCTTTCTGAGGCTCAAAGTCAGATTTGAAGATCAGGCAGTTCTATCCCATGTTAATGGTCTCTATATGTTTTGTTGTCTGAACAATTAAATGCCTGGTTCACCATTGGTTTCATTGCCTTCCCAGCCGATGCTTCTGCATGAATTCATCTGCTTCTGCCGATGAGGTGAAATAGCACTCTCTACCCTGGAAAGTCACCCAGAGCTTGGCAGGGTGCAACATCCTGAACCATCCATTGTTCTTATAAAGGACCATCTTGGCTTTGTTAAATTCCGCCTGCCGCTTGGCCAGGTCTGCCCCAATGACCTGGTACACCCGGATCGAGTGTCCCTCCCATTTACAGGACATTGTATGTCTTGCCCAGTTCATGATCTTTTCCCGGTCTTGGTCCCGGTGCTGTTTCGCAATGATGACCCGCGGCTGCTACTTGGTCTCGGCTTTGGCCAGGGTGGCCTTGGCGTCTGTCCACTTCTAGGGATTTCGGGAAACTTTCCCCTCCAACCAGTTTGCCCAGCATCTGGGCCACGTACTAAGTCGGGTTCCTGCTCTCAGTGCCCTCCGGTAGGCCCACAATGAGGAGGTTTCGGCGGCGCAATTGATTTTCTTGGTCCTTGACCTTACCCCTTAGTGTCCCTTGCGTCGCCACCAACCTTGCCATCTTTTTCTCCAGTGAGGTGATCTGATCATTCTGGATGGTCACAGCCTTCCCCAGCTCTCCGACTGTGGCCTCCTGCCTCTCTAAATACTGTTAAATCTTTTCCAGAACTGATTGCAGGATGACCAATGCCTCCACTACTGCCACTTTCACCGTCACCGTCATTTCAAGTTTGATGGCATCCTTGATTTCTTGGAGTTTCTGTGTTAGGAATTCCCTCTATTCGTTCATTGGGAGGTAGCCCGACATATATTCTGATGGTCCATCCCGTTCGGGTGTGGCCGGGACCTTGTCACCCCATGTGTTCACCATCACCTCAGTCTTTCTCTCCCGGCTTTTGCTGCCTCTGTCGGTTCTTCAGCTCCTCAGGTTGCAGGTGGGCAGCACGGTAGTGTCATGATATACACTCATGCACATAGCAAGTTACAGATAGGCAGTGACAGACACCCAGTACAGCCAATCAACACACAGGACAGAACACAACCAATCACCAGGCAGAACACTAGAAGGTGGTCTCCCACTATAAAATACACGAGGCATCAACACTCTGCCTCTTTCCATTGATGACAACTGTAGTGACAGTCAGGGTGTATATATCAGTTAGCACCTTCTACACGTGGCTCAGAGCTAGTCTGGTCTAGTTAGTTATAGTAAGCATGCTTAGATTAGTAGAGTGTCAAGCCCACAGCGAACTGTGTGCACTGCTTAACAAGTTCAATAAAGCGTATTGAACTAACATCAAAGTTTGGAGTCTACTTTCAGATACAACTGCATCCAGTTGCAGTCCGTGTTACCCAGGGTGATTAACATGACAGGTAGCACACGGGTGGCACGGAAGCACAGAGGGACATAGATAAGCTGCAGAGATGGGCTGAGAGGTGGCAAATGGAGTTTAATGTAGAGAAGTGTGAGGTGATTCACTTTGGAAGGAATAACAGGAATGCGGAATATTTGGCTAATGGTAAAATTCTTGGAAGTGTGGATGAGCAGAGGGATCTCGGTGTCCATGTACATAGATCCCTGAAAGTTGCCACCCAGGTTGATAGGGTTGTGAAGAAGGCCTATGGTGTGTTGGCCTTTATTGGTAGAGGGATTGAGTTCCGGAGTCATGAGGTCATGTTGCAGCTGTACAAAACTCTGGTACGGCCGCATTTGGAGTATTGCGTACAGTTCTGGTCACCTCATTATAGGAAGGACGTGGAAGCTTTGGAACGGGTGCAGAGGAGATTTACCAGGATGTTGCCTGGTATGGAGGAAAAATCTTATGAGGAACGGCTGATGGACTTGAGGTTGTTTTCGTTAAAGAGAAGAAGGTTAAGAGGAGACTTAGTAGAGGCATACAAAATGATCAGAGGGTTAGATTGGGTGGACAGTGAGAGCCTTCTCCCGCGGATGGAAATGGCTAGCACGAGGGGACATAGCGATAAACTGAGGGGTAATAGATATGGGACAGAGGTCAGAGTTAGGTTCTTTACGTAAAGAGTGGTGAGGCCGTGGAATGCCCTACCTGCAATAGTAGTGAACTCGCCAACATTGAGGGCATTTAAAAGTTTATTGGATAAGCATATGGATGATAATGGCATAGTGTAGGTTAGAGGGCTTTGGTTTTATTACTTCCCATGTCGGTGCAACATCGTGGGCCGAAGGGACTGTACTGCGCTGTATCATTCTATGTTCAGTCTACCAACCTCAATCTACTAAACTCAATCTACCAACCTCAGTCTACCAAACTCAATCTACCAATCACAATCTACCAACATCAATCTACCAGCCTCAATCTACCAACCTCAATCTACCAACCTCAATCTACCAACGTCAATCTACCAACCTCAGTCTACCAACCTCAATCTACCAACCTCAATCTACCAACCTCAGTCTAACAATCTCAATCTACCAACCTCAATCTACCAACCTCAGTCTACCAACCTCAATCTACCAACCTCAGTCTAACAACCTCAAACTACCAACCTCAATCTACCATCCTCAGTCTACCAACCTCAGTCTATCAACCTCAATCTACCAACCTCAATCTACCAACATCAATCTACCAACCTCAGTCTACCAACCTAAATCTGCCAACCTCAATCTACCAACCTCAGTCTACCAACCTCAGTCTACCAACCTCAATCTACCAACCTCAGTCTATCAAGCTCAATCTACCAACCTCAGTCTACCAACATCAATCTTCCAATCACAATCTACCAACCTCAATCTAACAACCTCAATCTACCAACCTCAGTCTACCAACCTCAATCTACCAACCTCAGTCTACCAACCGTAATCTACTAACCTCAATCTACCAACTTCAATCTACCAACCTCAGTCTACCAACCTCAATCTACCAACCTCAATCTACCAACCTCAATCTACCAACCTCAATCTACCAACCTCAATCGACCAACCTCAATCTGCCAACCTCAGTCTACCAACCTCAATCTACCAACCTCAATCTACCAACCTCAATCTACCAATCTCAATCTACCAACCTCAATCTATCAACCTCAATCTACCAACCTCAATCTACCAACCTCAGTCTACCAACCTCAATCTACCAACTGCAGTCTATCAACCTCAATCTACCAACCTCAATCTACCAACATCAATCTTCCAATCACAATCTACCAACCTCAATCTAACAACCTCAATCTACCAACCTCAGTCTACCAACCTCAATCTACCAACCTCAGTCTACCAACCTTAATCTACTAACCTCAATCTACCAACTTCAATCTACCAACCTCAGTCTACCAACCTCAATCTACCAAACTCAATCTACCAACCTCAATCTACCAACCTCAATCTACCAACCTCAATCGACCAACCTCAATCTACCAACCTGAATCTGCCAACCTCAGTCTACCAACCTCAATCTACCAACCTCAATCTACCAACCTGAATCTGCCAACCTCAATCTACCAACCTCAATCTACCAACCTCAATCTACCAACCTCAATCTACCAATCTCAATCTACCAACCTCAATCTATCAACCTCAATCTACCAACCTCAGTCTACCAACCTCAATCTACCAACCTCAATCGACCAACCTCAATCTACCAACCTGAATCTGCCAACCTCAGTCTACCAACCTCAATCTACCAACCTCAATCTACCAACCTCAATCTACCAATCTCAATCTACCAACCTCAATCTATCAACCTCAGTCTACCAACCTCAATCTACCAACCTCAGTCTACGAACCTAAATCTACCAACCTCAGTCTACGAACCTAAATCTACCAACCTCAATCTACCAACCTCAATCTACCAACCTCAGTCTACCAACCTCAATCTACCAACCCCAGTCTACCAACCTCAATCTACCAACCTCAATCTACCAACCTCAGTCTACGAACCTAAATCTACAAACCTCAGTCTACCAACCTAAATCTACCAGCCTCAGTCTACCAACCTCAATCTACCAACCTCAATCTACTAACCTCAGTCTATCAACCTCAATCTACCAACCTCAATCTACTAACCTCAGTCTATCAACCTCAGTCTACCAACCTCAATCTACCAACCTCAGTCTACCACCCTCAGTCTACCAACCTCAATCTACCAACCTCAATCTACCAACCTCAATCTACCAACCTCAGTCTACCAACCGTAATCTACTAACCTCAATCTACCAACTTCAATCTACCAACCTCAGTCTACCAACCTCAATCTACCAACCTCAATCTACCAACCTCAATCTACCAACCTCAATCTACCAACCTCAATCGACCAACCTCAATCTGCCAACCTCAGTCTACCAACCTCAATCTACCAACCTCAATCTACCAACCTCAATCTACCAATCTCAATCTACCAACCTCAATCTATCAACCTCAATCTACCAACCTCAATCTACCAACCTCAGTCTACCAACCTCAATCTACCAACCGCAGTCTATCAACCTCAATCTACCAACCTCAATCTACCAACATCAATCTTCCAATCACAATCTACCAACCTCAATCTAACAACCTCAATCTACCAACCTCAGTCTACCAACCTCAATCTACCAACCTCAGTCTACCAACCTTAATCTACTAACCTCAATCTACCAACTTCAATCTACCAACCTCAGTCTACCAACCTCAATCTACCAACCTCAATCTACCAACCTCAATCTACCAACCTCAATCTACCAACCTCAATCGACCAACCTCAATCTACCAACCTGAATCAGCCAACCTCAGTCTACCAACCTCAATCTACCAACCTCAATCTACCAACCTCAATCTACCAATCTCAATCTACCAACCTCAATCTACCAACCTCAGTCTACCAACCTCAATCTACCAACCTCAGTCTACCAACCTTAATCTACTAACCTCAATCTACCAACTTCAATCTACCAACCTCAGTCTACCAACCTCAATCTACCAACCTCAATCTACCAACCCAAATCTACCAACCTCAGTCCACCAACCTCAATCTACCAACCTCAATCTACCAACCTCAGTCTACCAACCTCAGTCTACCTACCTCAATCTACCAACCTCAATCTACCAACCCAAATCTACCAACCTCAATCGACCAACCTCAATCTACCAACCTCAATCTACCAACCTCAATCTACCAACCCAAATCTACCAACCTCAGTCTACCAACCTCAATCTACCAACCTCAATCTACCAACCTCAGTCTACCAACCTCAATCTACCAACCTCAATCTACCAACCTCAATCTACCAACCCAAATCTACCAACCTCAGACTACCAACCTCAATCTACCAACCTCAATCTACCAACCTCAATCGACCAACCTCAATCTACCAACCTGAATCTGCCAACCTCAGTCTACCAACCTCAATCTACCAACCTCAATCTACCAACCTCAATCTACCAATCTCAATCTACCAACCTCAATCTATCAACCTCAATCTACCAACCTCAATCTACCAACCTCAATCTACCAACCTCAATCGACCAACCTCAATCTACCAACCTGAATCTGCCAACCTCAGTCTACCAACCTCAATCTACCAACCTCAATCTACCAACCTCAATCTACCAATCTCAATCTACCAACCTCAATCTATCAACCTCAGTCTACCAACCTCAATCTACCAACCTCAGTCTACGAACCTAAATCTACCAACCTCAGTCTACGAACCTAAATCTACCAACCTCAATCTACCAACCTCAATCTACCAACCTCAGTCTACCAACCTCAATCTACCAACCTCAATCTACCAACCTCAATCTACCAACCTCAATCTACCAACCTCAGTCTACGAACCTAAATCTACAAACCTCAGTCTACCAACCTAAATCTACCAGCCTCAGTCTACCAACCTCAATCTACCAACCTCAATCTACTAACCTCAGTCTATCAACCTCAATCTACCAACCTCAATCTACTAACCTCAGTCTATCAACCTCAGTCTACCAACCTCAATCTACCAAACTCAGTCTACCACCCTCAGTCTACGAACCTCAATCTACCAACCTCAATCTACCAACCTCAATATACCAACCTCAGTCTACCAACCTCAGTCTACCAACCTCAATCTACCAACCTCAATCTACCAACCTCAATCTACCAACCTCAGTCTACCAACCTCAATCTACCAACCTCAATCTACCAACCTCAATCTACAAACCTCAATCTCCCAACCTCAATCTACCAACCTCAATCTACCAACCTCAATCTACCAACGTCAATCTACCAACCTCGGTCTACCAACCTCAATCTACCAACCTCAATCTACCAACCTCAGTCTACCAACCTCAATCTACCAACCTCAGTCTAACAACCTCAATCTACCAACCTCAATCTACCAACCTCAGTCTACCAACCTCAATCTACCAACCTCAGTCTAACAACCTCAAACTACCAACCTCAATCTACCATCCTCAGTCTACCAACCTCAGTCTATCAACCTCAATCTACCAACCTCATTCTACCAACATCAATCTACCAACCTCAGTCTACCAACCTAAATCTGCCAACCTCAATCTACCAACCTCAATCTACCAACCTCAGTCTACCAACCTCAATCTACCAACCTCAGTCTATCAACCTCAATCTACCAACCTCAGTCTACCAACATCAATCTTCCAATCACAATCTACCAACCTCAATCTAACAACCTCAATCTACCAACCTCAATCTAACAACCTCAATCTACCAACCTCAGTCTACCAACCTCAATCTACCAACCTCAGTCTACCAACCTTAATCTACTAACCTCAATCTACCAACTTCAATCTACAAACCTCAGTCTACCAACCTCAATCTACCAACCTCAATCTACCAACCTCAATCTACCAACCTCAATCTACCAACCTCAATCGACCCACCTCAATCTGCCAACCTCAGTCTACCAACCTCAATCTACCAACCTCAATCTACCAACCTCAATCTACCAATCTCAATCTACCAACCTCAATCTATCAACCTCAATCTACCAACCTCAATCTACCAACCTCAGTCTACCAACCTCAATCTACCAACCTCAGTCTATCAACCTCAATCTACCAACCTCAGTCTACCAACATCAATCTTCCAATCACAATCTACCAACCTCAATCTAACAACCTCAATCTACCAACCTCAGTCTACCAACCTCAATCTACCATCTCAGTCTACCAACCTTAATCTACTAACCTCAATCTACCAACTTCAATCTACCAACCTCAGTCTACCAACCTCAATCTACCAACCTCAATCTACCAACCTCAATCTACCAACCTCAATCTACCAACCTCAATCGACCAACCTCAATCTACCAACCTGAATCTGCCAACCTCAGTCTACCAACCTCAATCTACCAACCTCAATCTACCAACCTCAATCTACCAATCTCAATCTACCAACCTCAATCTACCAACCTCAGTCTACCAACCTCAATCTACCAACCTCAGTCTACCAACCTTAATCTACTAACCTCAATCTACCAACTTCAATCTACCAACCTCAGTCTACCAACCTCAATCTACCAACCTCAATCTACCAACCCAAATCTACCAACCTCAGTCCACCAACCTCAATCTACCAACCTCAATCTACCAACCTCAGTCTACCAACCTCAGTCTACCACCCTCAATCGACCAACCTCAATCTACCAACCTCAATCTACCAACCTCAATCTACCAACCCAAATCTACCAACCTCAGTCTACCAACCTCAATCTACCAACCTCAATCTACCAACCTCAGTCTACCAACCTAAATCTACCAGCCTCAGTCTACCAACCTCAATCTACCAACCTCAATCTACTAACCTCAGTCTATCAACCTCAATCTACCAACCTCAATCTACTAACCTCAGTCTATCAACCTCAGTCTACCAACCTCAATCTACCAACCTCAGTCTACCACCCTCAGTCTACCAACCTCAATCTACCAACCTCAATCTACCAACCTCAATATACCAACCTCAGTCTACAAACCTCAATCTACCAACCTCAATCTACCAAACTCAATCTACCAACCTCAGTCTACCAACCTCAATCTACCAACCTCAATCTACCAACCTCAATCTACCAACCTCAATCTACCAACCTCAATCTACCAACGTCAATCTACCAACCTCAGTCTACCAAACTCAATCTACCAACCTCAATCTACCAACCTCAGTCTACCAACCTCAATCTACCAACCTCAGTCTAACAACCTCAATCTGCCAACCTCAATCTACCAACCTCAGTCTACCAACCTCAATCTACCAACCTCAGTCTAACAACCTCAAACTACCAACCTCAATCTACCATCCTCAGTCTACCAACCTCAGTCTATCAACCTCAATCTACCAACCTCAATCTACCAACATCAATCTACCAACCTCAGTCTACCAACCTAAATCTGCCAACCTCAATCTACCAACCTCAATCTACCAACCTCAGTCTACCAACCTCAATCTACCAAACTCAGTCTATCAACCTCAATCTACAAACCTCAGTCTACCAACATCAATCTTCCAATCACAATCTACCAACCTCAATCTAACAACCTCAATCAACCAACCTCAGTCTACCAACCTCAATCTACCAACCTCAGTCTACCAACCTTAATCTACTAACCTCAATCTACCAACTTCAATCTACGAACCTCAGTCTACCAACCTCAATCTACCAACCTCAATCTACCAACCTCAATCTACCAACCTCAATCTACCAACCTCAATCTACCAACCTCAATCTACCAACCTCAATCTATCAACCTCAGTCTACCAACCTCAATCTACCAACCTCAGTCTACGAACCTAAATCTACCAACCTCAGTCTACGAACCTAAATCTACCAACCTCAATCTACCAACCTCAATCTACCAACCTCAGTCTACCAACCTCAATCTACCAACCTCAATCTACCAACCTCAATCTACCAACCTCAATCTACCAACCTCAGTCTACGAACCTAAATCTACAAACCTCAGTCTACCAACCTAAATCTACCAGCCTCAGTCTACCAACCTCAAACTACCAACCTCAATCTACTAACCTCAGTTTATCAACCTCAATCTACCAACCTCAATCTACTAACCTCAGTCTATCAACCTCAGTCTACCAACCTCAATCTACCAACCTCAGTTTACCACCCTCAGTCTACCAACCTCAATCTATCAACCTCAATCTACCAACCTCAATCTACCAACCTCAGTCTACCAACCGTAATCTACTAACCTCAATCTACCAACTTCAATCTACCAACCTCAGTCTACCAACCTCAATCTACCAACCTCAATCTACCAACCTCAATCTACCAACCTCAATCTACCAACCTCAATCGACCAACCTCAATCTGCCAACCTCAGTCTACCAACCTCAATCTACCAACCTCAATCTACCAACCTCAATCTACCAATCTCAATCTACCAACCTCAATCTATCAACCTCAATCTACCAACCTCAATCTACCAACCTCAGTCTACCAACCTCAATCTACCAACCGCAGTCTATCAACCTCAATCTACCAACCTCAATCTACCAACATCAATCTTCCAATCACAATCTACCAACCTCAATCTAACAACCTCAATCTACCAACCTCAGTCTACCAACCTCAATCTACCAACCTCAGTCTACCAACCTTAATCTACTAACCTCAATCTACCAACTTCAATCTACCAACCTCAGTCTACCAACCTCAATCTACCAACCTCAATCTACCAACCTCAATCTACCAACCTCAATCTACCAACCTCAATCGACCAACCTCAATCTACCAACCTGAATCAGCCAACCTCAGTCTACCAACCTCAATCTACCAACCTCAATCTACCAACCTCAATCTACCAATCTCAATCTACCAACCTCAATCTACCAACCTCAGTCTACCAACCTCAATCTACCAACCTCAGTCTACCAACCTTAATCTACTAACCTCAATCTACCAACTTCAATCTACCAACCTCAGTCTACCAACCTCAATCTACCAACCTCAATCTACCAACCCAAATCTACCAACCTCAGTCCACCAACCTCAATCTACCAACCTCAATCTACCAACCTCAGTCTACCAACCTCAGTCTACCAACCTCAATCTACCAACCTCAATCTACCAACCCAAATCTACCAACCTCAATCGACCAACCTCAATCTACCAACCTCAATCTACCAACCTCAATCTACCAACCCAAATCTACCAACCTCAGTCTACCAACCTCAATCTACCAACCTCAATCTACCAACCTCAGTCTACCAACCTCAATCTACCAACCTCAATCTACCAACCTCAATCTACCAACCCAAATCTACCAACCTCAGACTACCAACCTCAATCTACCAACCTCAATCTACCAACCTCAATCGACCAACCTCAATCTACCAACCTGAATCTGCCAACCTCAGTCTACCAACCTCAATCTACCAACCTCAATCTACCAACCTCAATCTACCAATCTCAATCTACCAACCTCAATCTATCAACCTCAATCTACCAACCTCAATCTACCAACCTCAATCTACCAACCTCAATCGACCAACCTCAATCTACCAACCTGAATCTGCCAACCTCAGTCTACCAACCTCAATCTACCAACCTCAATCTACCAATCTCAATCTACCAACCTCAATCTATCAACCTCAGTCTACCAACCTCAATCTACCAACCTCAGTCTACGAACCTAAATCTACCAACCTCAGTCTACGAACCTAAATCTACCAACCTCAATCTACCAACCTCAATCTACCAACCTCAGTCTACCAACCTCAATCTACCAACCTCAATCTACCAACCTCAATCTACCAACCTCAATCTACCAACCTCAGTCTACGAACCTAAATCTACAAACCTCAGTCTACCAACCTAAATCTACCAGCCTCAGTCTACCAACCTCAATCTACCAACCTCAATCTACTAACCTCAGTCTATCAACCTCAATCTACCAACCTCAATCTACTAACCTCAGTCTATCAACCTCAGTCTACCAACCTCAATCTACCAAACTCAGTCTACCACCCTCAGTCTACCAACCTCAATCTACCAACCTCAATCTACCAACCTCAATATACCAACCTCAGTCTACCAACCTCAGTCTACCAACCTCAATCTACCAACCTCAATCTACCAACCTCAATCTACCAACCTCAGTCTACCAACCTCAATCTACCAACCTCAATCTACCAACCTCAATCTACCAACCTCAATCTCCCAACCTCAATCTACCAACCTCAATCTACCAACGTCAATCTACCAACCTCGGTCTACCAACCTCAATCTACCAACCTCAATCTACCAACCTCAGTCTACCAACCTCAATCTACCAACCTCAGTCTAACAACCTCAATCTACCAACCTCGATCTACCAACCTCAGTCTACCAACCTCAATCTACCAACCTCAGTCTAACAACCTCAAACTACCAACCTCAATCTACCATCCTCAGTCTACCAACCTCAGTCTATCAACCTCAATCTACCAACCTCATTCTACCAACATCAATCTACCAACCTCAGTCTACCAACCTAAATCTGCCAACCTCAATCTACCAACCTCAATCTACCAACCTCAGTCTACCAACCTTAATCTACCAACCTCAGTCTATCAACCTCAATCTACCAACCTCAGTCTATCAACCTCAATCTACCAACCTCAGTCTACCAACCTTAATCTACTAACCTCAATCTACCAACTTCAATCTACCAACCTCAGTCTACCAACCTCAATCTACCAACCTCAATCTACCAACCTCAATCTACCAACCTCAATCTACCAACCTCAATCGACCAACCTCAATCTACCAACCTGAATCAGCCAACCTCAGTCTACCAACCTCAATCTACCAACCTCAATCTACCAACCTCAATCTACCAATCTCAATCTACCAACCTCAATCTACCAACCTCAGTCTACCAACCTCAATCTACCAACCCCAGTCTACCAACCTTAATCTACTAACCTCAATCTACCAACTTCAATCTACCAACCTCAGTCTACCAACCTCAATCTACCAACCTCAATCTACCAACCCAAATCTACCAACCTCAGTCCACCAACCTCAATCTACCAACCTCAATCTACCAACCTCAGTCTACCAACCTCAGTCTACCAACCTCAATCTACCAACCTCAATCTACCAACCCAAATCTACCAACCTCAATCGACCAACCTCAATCTACCAACCTCAATCTACCAACCTCAATCTACCAACCCAAATCTACCAACCTCAGTCTACCAACCTCAATCTACCAACCTCAATCTACCAACCTCAGTCTACCAACCTCAATCTACCAACCTCAATCTACCAACCTCAATCTACCAACCCAAATCTACCAACCTCAGACTACCAACCTCAATCTACCAACCTCAATCTACCAACCTCAATCGACCAACCTCAATCTACCAACCTGAATCTGCCAACCTCAGTCTACCAATCTCAATCTACCAACCTCAATCTACCAACCTCAATCTACCAACCTCAATCTATCAACCTCAATCTACCAACCTCAATCTACCAACCTCAATCTACCAACCTCAATCGACCAACCTCAATCTACCAACCTGAATCTGCCAACCTCAGTCTACCAACCTCAATCTACCAACCTCAATCTACCAACCTCAATCTACCAATCTCAATCTACCAACCTCAATCTATCAACCTCAGTCTACCAACCTCAATCTACCAACCTCAGTCTACGAACCTAAATCTACCAACCTCAGTCTACGAACCTAAATCTACCAACCTCAATCTACCAACCTCAATCTACCAACCTCAGTCTACCAACCTCAATCTACCAACCTCAATCTACCAACCTCAATCTACCAACCTCAATCTACCAACCTCAGTCTACGAACCTAAATCTACAAACCTCAGTCTACCAACCTAAATCTACCAGCCTCAGTCTACCAACCTCAATCTACCAACCTCAATCTACTAACCTCAGTCTATCAACCTCAATCTACTAACCTCAGTCTATCAACCTCAGTCTACCAACCTCAATCTACCAAACTCAGTCTACCACCCTCAGTCTACCAACCTCAATCTACCAACCTCAATCTACCAACCTCAATATACCAACCTCAGTCTACCAACCTCAGTCTACCAACCTCAATCTACCAACCTCAATCTACCAACCTCAATCTCCCAACCTCAGTCTACCAACCTCAATCTACCAACCTCAATCTACCAACCTCAATCTACCAACCTCAATCTCCCAACCTCAATCTACCAACCTCAATCTACCAACGTCAATCTACCAACCTCGGTCTACCAACCTCAATCTACCAACCTCAATCTACCAACCTCAGTCTACCAACCTCAATCTACCAACCTCAGTCTAACAACCTCAATCTACCAACCTCAATCTACCAACCTCAGTCTACCAACCTCAATCTACCAACCTCAGTCTAACAACCTCAAACTACCAACCTCAATCTACCATCCTCAGTCTACCAACCTCAGTCTATCAACCTCAATCTACCAACCTCATTCTACCAACATCAATCTACCAACCTCAGTCTACCAACCTAAATCTGCCAACCTCAATCTACCAACCTCAATCTACCAACCTCAGTCTACCAACCTCAATCTACCAACCTCAGTCTATCAACCTCAATCTACCAACCTCAGTCTACCAACATCAATCTTCCAATCACAATCTACCAACCTCAATCTAACAACCTCAATCTACCAACCTCAGTCTACCAACCTCAATCTACCAACCTCAGTCTACCAACCTTAATCTACTAACCTCAATCTACCAACTTCAATCTACAAACCTCAGTCTACCAACCTCAATCTACCAACCTCAATCTACCAACCTCAATCTACCAACCTCAATCTACCAACCTCAATCGACCAACCTCAATCGACCAACCTCAATCTGCCAACCTCAGTCTACCAACCTCAATCTACCAACCTCAATCTACCAACCTCAATCTACCAATCTCAATCTACCAACCTCAATCTATCAACCTCAATCTACCAACCTCAATCTACCAACCTCAGTCTACCAACCTCAATCTACCAACCTCAGTCTATCAACCTCAATCTACCAACCTCAGTCTACCAACATCAATCTTCCAATCACAATCTACCAACCTCAATCTAACAACCTCAATCTACCAACCTCAGTCTACCAACCTCAATCTACCAACCTCAGTCTACCAACCTTAATCTACTAACCTCAATCTACCAACTTCAATCTACCAACCTCAGTCTACCAACCTCAATCTACCAACCTCAATCTACCAACCTCAATCTACCAACCTCAATCTACCAACCTCAATCGACCAACCTCAATCTACCAACCTGAATCTGCCAACCTCAGTCTACCAACCTCAATCTACCAACCTCAATCTACCAACCTCAATCTACCAATCTCAATCTACCAACCTCAATCTACCAACCTCAGTCTACCAACCTCAATCTACCAACCTCAGTCTACCAACCTTAATCTACTAACCTCAATCTACCAACTTCAATCTACCAACCTCAGTCTACCAACCTCAATCTACCAACCTCAATCTACCAACCCAAATCTACCAACCTCAGTCCACCAACCTCAATCTACCAACCTCAATCTACCAACCTCAGTCTACCAACCTCAGTCTACCACCCTCAATCGACCAACCTCAATCTACCAACCTCAATCTACCAACCTCAATCTACCAACCCAAATCTACCAACCTCAGTCTACCAACCTCAATCTACCAACCTCAATCTACCAACCTCAGTCTACCAACCTAAATCTACCAGCCTCAGTCTACCAACCTCAATCTAACAACCTCAATCTACTAACCTCAGTCTATCAACCTCAATCTACCAACCTCAATCTACTAACCTCAGTCTATCAACCTCAGTCTACCAACCTCAATCTACCAACCTCAGTCTACCACCCTCAGTCTACCAACCTCAATCTACCAACCTCAATCTACCAACCTCAATATACCAACCTCAGTCTACCAACCTCAATCTACCAACCTCAATCTACCAACCTCAATCTACCAACCTCAGTCTACCAACCTCAATCTACCAACCTCAATCTATCAACCTCAATCTACCAACCTCAATCTACCAACCTCAATCTACCAACGTCAATCTACCAACCTCAGTCTACCAACCTCAATCTACCAACCTCAGTCTAACAACCTCAATCTACCAACCTCAATCTACCAACCTCAGTCTACCAACCTCAATCTACCAACCTCAGTCTAACAACCTCAAACTACCAACCTCAATCTACCATCCTCAGTCTACCAACCTCAGTCTATCAACCTCAATCTACCAACCTCATTCTACCAACATCAATCTACCAACCTCAGTCTACCAACCTAAATCTGCCAACCTCAATCTACCAACCTCAATCTACCAACCTCAGTCTACCAACCTTAATCTACCAACCTCAGTCTATCAACCTCAATCTACCAACCTCAGTCTATCAACCTCAATCTACCAACCTCAGTCTACCAACCTTAATCTACTAACCTCAATCTACCAACTTCAATCTACCAACCTCAGTCTACCAACCTCAATCTACCAACCTCAATCTACCAACCTCAATCTACCAACCTCAATCTACCAACCTCAATCGACCAACCTCAATCTACCAACCTGAATCAGCCAACCTCAGTCTACCAACCTCAATCTACCAACCTCAATCTACCAACCTCAATCTACCAATCTCAATCTACCAACCTCAATCTACCAACCTCAGTCTACCAACCTCAATCTACCAACCCCAGTCTACCAACCTTAATCTACTAACCTCAATCTACCAACTTCAATCTACCAACCTCAGTCTACCAACCTCAATCTACCAACCTCAATCTACCAACCCAAATCTACCAACCTCAGTCCACCAACCTCAATCTACCAACCTCAATCTACCAACCTCAGTCTACCAACCTCAGTCTACCAACCTCAATCTACCAACCTCAATCTACCAACCCAAATCTACCAACCTCAATCGACCAACCTCAATCTACCAACCTCAATCTACCAACCTCAATCTACCAACCCAAATCTACCAACCTCAGTCTACCAACCTCAATCTACCAACCTCAATCTACCAACCTCAGTCTACCAACCTCAATCTACCAACCTCAATCTACCAACCTCAATCTACCAACCCAAATCTACCAACCTCAGACTACCAACCTCAATCTACCAACCTCAATCTACCAACCTCAATCGACCAACCTCAATCTACCAACCTGAATCTGCCAACCTCAGTCTACCAATCTCAATCTACCAACCTCAATCTACCAACCTCAATCTACCAACCTCAATCTATCAACCTCAATCTACCAACCTCAATCTACCAACCTCAATCTACCAACCTCAATCGACCAACCTCAATCTACCAACCTGAATCTGCCAACCTCAGTCTACCAACCTCAATCTACCAACCTCAATCTACCAACCTCAATCTACCAATCTCAATCTACCAACCTCAATCTATCAACCTCAGTCTACCAACCTCAATCTACCAACCTCAGTCTACGAACCTAAATCTACCAACCTCAGTCTACGAACCTAAATCTACCAACCTCAATCTACCAACCTCAATCTACCAACCTCAGTCTACCAACCTCAATCTACCAACCTCAATCTACCAACCTCAATCTACCAACCTCAATCTACCAACCTCAGTCTACGAACCTAAATCTACAAACCTCAGTTTACCAACCTAAATCTACCAGCCTCAGTCTACCAACCTCAATCTACCAACCTCAATCTACTAACCTCAGTCTATCAACCTCAATCTACCAACCTCAATCTACTAACCTCAGTCTATCAACCTCAGTCTACCAACCTCAATCTACCAAACTCAGTCTACCACCCTCAGTCTACCAACCTCAATCTACCAACCTCAATCTACCAACCTCAATATACCAACCTCAGTCTACCAACCTCAGTCTACCAACCTCAATCTACCAACCTCAATCTACCAACCTCAATCTACCAACCTCAGTCTACCAACCTCAATCTACCAACCTCAATCTACCAACCTCAATCTACCAACCTCAATCTCCCAACCTCAATCTACCAACCTCAATCTACCAACGTCAATCTACCAACCTCGGTCTACCAACCTCAATCTACCAACCTCAATCTACCAACCTCAGTCTACCAACCTCAATCTACCAACCTCAGTCTAACAACCTCAATCTACCAACCTCAATCTACCAACCTCAGTCTACCAACCTCAATCTACCAACCTCAGTCTAACAACCTCAAACTACCAACCTCAATCTACCATCCTCAGTCTACCAACCTCAGTCTATCAACCTCAATCTACCAACCTCATTCTACCAACATCAATCTACCAACCTCAGTCTACCAACCTAAATCTGCCAACCTCAATCTACCAACCTCAATCTACCAACCTCAGTCTACCAACCTCAATCTACCAACCTCAGTCTATCAACCTCAATCTACCAACCTCAGTCTACCAACATCAATCTTCCAATCACAATCTACCAACCTCAATCTAACAACCTCAATCTACCAACCTCAGTCTACCAACCTCAATCTACCAACCTCAGTCTACCAACCTTAATCTACTAACCTCAATCTACCAACTTCAATCTACAAACCTCAGTCTACCAACCTCAATCTACCAACCTCAATCTACCAACCTCAATCTACCAACCTCAATCTACCAACCTCAATCTACCAACCTCAATCGACCAACCTCAATCTGCCAACCTCAGTCTACCAACCTCAATCTACCAACCTCAATCTACCAACCTCAATCTACCAATCTCAATCTACCAACCTCAATCTATCAACCTCAATCTACCAACCTCAATCTACCAACCTCAGTCTACCAACCTCAATCTACCAACCTCAGTCTATCAACCTCAATCTACCAACCTCAGTCTACCAACATCAATCTTCCAATCACAATCTACCAACCTCAATCTAACAACCTCAATCTACCAACCTCAGTCTACCAACCTCAATCTACCAACCTCAGTCTACCAACCTTAATCTACTAACCTCAATCTACCAACTTCAATCTACCAACCTCAATCTACCAACCTCAATCTACCAACCTCAATCTACCAACCTCAATCTACCAACCTCAATCGACCAACCTCAATCTGCCAACCTGAATCTGCCAACCTCAGTCTACCAACCTCAATCTACCAACCTCAATCTACCAACCTCAATCTACCAATCTCAATCTACCAACCTCAATCTACCAACCTCAGTCTACCAACCTCAATCTACCAACCTCAGTCTACCAACCTTAATCTACTAACCTCAATCTACCAACTTCAATCTACCAACCTCAGTCTACCAACCTCAATCTACCAACCTCAATCTACCAACCCAAATCTACCAACCTCAGTCCACCAACCTCAATCTACCAACCTCAATCTACCAACCTCAGTCTACCAACCTCAGTCTACCACCCTCAATCGACCAACCTCAATCTACCAACCTCAATCTACCAACCTCAATCTACCAACCCAAATCTACCAACCTCAGTCTACCAACCTCAATCTACCAACCTCAATCTACCAACCTCAGTCTACCAACCTAAATCTACCAGCCTCAGTCTACCAACCTCAATCTAACAACCTCAATCTACTAACCTCAGTCTATCAACCTCAATCTACCAACCTCAATCTACTAACCTCAGTCTATCAACCTCAGTCTACCAACCTCAATCTACCAACCTCAGTCTACCACCCTCAGTCTACCAACCTCAATCTACCAACCTCAATCTACCAACCTCAATATACCAACCTCAGTCTACCAACCTCAATCTACCAACCTCAATCTACCAACCTCAATCTACCAACCTCAGTCTACCAACGTCAATCTACCAACCTCAATCTATCAACCTCAATCTACCAACCTCAATCTACCAACCTCAATCTACCAACGTCAATCTACCAACCTCAGTCTACCAACCTCAATCTACCAACCTCAATCTACCAACCTCAGTCTACCAACCTCAATCTACCAACCTCAGTCTAACAACCTCAATCTACCAACCTCAATCTACCAACCTCAGTCTACCAACCTCAATCTACCAACCTCAGTCTAACAACCTCAAACTACCAACCTCAATCTACCATCCTCAGTCTACCAACCTCAGTCTATCAACCTCAATCTACCAACCTCAATCTACCAACATCAATCTACCAACCTCAGTCTACCAACCTAAATCTGCCAACCTCAATCTACCAACCTCAATCTATCAACCTCAGTCTACCAACCTCAATCTACCAAACTCAGTCTATCAACCTCAATCTACAAACCTCAGTCTACCAACATCAATCTTCCAATCACAATCTACCAACCTCAATCTAACAACCTCAATCAACCAACCTCAGTCTACCAACCTCAATCTACCAACCTCAGTCTACCAACCTTAATCTACTAACCTCAATCTACCAACTTCAATCTACCAACCTCAGTCTACCAACCTCAATCTACCAACCTCAATCTACCAACCTCAATCTACCAACCTCAATCTACCAACCTCAATCTACCAACCTCAATCGACCAACCTCAATCTGCCAACCTCAGTCTACCAACCTCAATCTACCAACCTCAATCTACCAACCTCAATCTACCAATCTCAATCTCCCAACCTCAATCTATCAACCTCAATCTACCAACCTCAATCTACCAACCTCAGTCTACCAACCTCAATCTACCAACCTCAGTCTATCAACCTCAATCTACCAACCTCAGTCTACCAACATCAATCTTCCAATCACAATCTACCAACCTCAATCTAACAACCTCAATCTACCAACCTCAGTCTACCAACCTCAATCTACCAACCTACGTCTACCAACTTCAATCTACCAACCTCAATCTACCAACCTCAATCTACCAACCTCAATCGACCAACCTCAATCTACCAACCTGAATCTGCCAACATCAGTCTACCAACCTCAATCTACCAACCTCAATCTACCAACCTCAATCTACCAACCTCAATCTACCAACCTCAGTCTACCAACCTCAATCTACCAATCTCAGTCTACCAACCTTAATCTACTAACCTCAATCTACCAACTTCAATCTACCAACCTCAGTCTACCAACTTCAATCTACCAACCTCAATCTACCAACCCAAATCTACCAACCTCAGTCTACCAACCTCAATCTACCAACCTCAATCTACCAACCTCAGTCTACCAATCTCAGTCTACCACCCTCAATCGACCAACCTCAATCTACCAACCTCAATCTACCAACCTCAATCTACCAACCCAAATCTACCAACCTCAGTCTACCAACCTCAATCTACCAACCTCAATCTACCAACCTCAATCTACCAACCTCAGTCTACCAACCTCAATCTACCAACCTCAATCTACCAACCTCAATCTACCAACCCAAATCTACCAACCTCAGTCTACCAACCTCAATCTACCAACCTCAATCTACCAAGCTCAATCGACCAACCTCAATCTACCAACCTGAATCTGCCAACCTCAGTCTACCAACCTCAATCTACCAACCTCAATCTACCAACCTCAATCTACCAATCTCAATCTACTAACCTCAATCTATCAACCTCAGTCTACCAACCTCAATCTACCAACCTCAGTCTACGAACCTAGATCTACCAACCTCAGTCTACGAACCTAATTCTACCAACCTCAATCTACCAACCTCAATCTACCAACCTGAATCTACCAACCTCAATCTACCAACCTCAATCTACCAACCTCAATCTACCAACCTCAATCTACCAACCTCAGTATACGAACCTAAATCTACCAACCTCAGTCTACGAACCTAAATCTACCAACCTCAACCTACCAACCTCAATCTACCAACCTCAATCTACCAACCTCAATCTACCAACCTCAGTCTACCAACCTAAATCTACCAGCCTCAGTCTACCAACCTCAATCTACTAACCTCAGTCTATCAACCTCAGTCTACCAACCTCAATCTACCAACCTCAGTCTACCACCCTCAGTCTACCAACCTCAATCTACCAACCTCAATCTACCAACCTCAATATACCAACCTCAGTCTACCAACCTCAGTCTACCAACCTCAATCTACCAACCTCAATCTACCAACCTCAATCTACCAACCTCAATCTACCAACCTCAATCTACCAACCTCAGTCTACCAACCTAAATCTACCAGCCTCAGTCTACCAACCTCAATCTACCAACCTCAATCTACCAACCTCAATCTACTAACATCAGCCTATCAACCTCAATCTACCAACCTCAATCTACTAACCTCAGTCTATCAACCTCAATCTACCAACCTCAATCTACCAACCTCAATCTACAAACCTCAATCTACCAACCTCAGTCTACCAACCTCAATCTACCAACATCAGTCTACCAACCTCAGTCTACCAACCTCAGTCTACCAACCTCAATCTACCAACCTCAATCTTCCAACCTCAATCTACCAATCTCAATCTACCAACCTCAATCTATCAACCTCAATCTACCAACCTCAATCTACCAACCTCAGTCTACCAACCTCAATCTACCAACCTCAGTCTATCAACCTAAATCTACCAACCTCAGTCTACCAACATCAATCTTCCAATCACAATCTACCAACCTCAATCTAACAACCTCAATCTACCAACCTCAGTCTACCAACCTCAATCTACCAACCTCAGTCTACCAACCTTAATCTACTAACCTCAATCTACCAACTTCAATCTACCAACCTCAGTCTACCAACCTCAATCTACCAACCTCAATCTACCAACCTCAATCTACCAACCTCAATCGACCAACCTCAATCTACCAACCTCAGTCTACCAACCTCAATCTACCAACCTCAGTCTACCAACCTTAATCTACTAACCTCAATCTACCAACTTCAATCTACCAACCTCAGTCTACCAACCTCAATCTACCAACCTCAATCTACCAACCCAAATCTACCAACCTCAGTCCACCAACCTCAATCTACCAACCTCAATCTACCAACCTCAGTCTACCAACCTCAGTCTACCACCCTCAATCTACCAACCTCAATCTACCAAACTCAATCTACCAACCACAATCTACCAACTTCAATATACCAACCTCAGTCTACCAACCTCAATCTACAAACCTCAGTCTACCAACCTAAATCTACCAACCTCAATCTACCAACCTCAGTCTACCAACCTCAATCTACCAACCTCAGTCTAAAAACCTCAAACTACCAACCTCAGTCTACCAACCTCAATCTACCAACCTCAGTCTACCAACCTCAATCTACCAACCTCAATCAACCAACCTCAGTCTACTAACCTCAATCTACCAACCTCAATCTACTAACATCAATCTACCAACCTCAGTCTACTAACCTCAATCTACCAACCTCAGTCTACCAACCTCAATCTACCAACCTCAATCAACCAACCTCAGTCTACCAACCTAAATCTACCAACCTCAATCTACCAACCTCAATCTACCAACCTCAATCTACCAACCTCAGTCTACCAACCTAAATCTACCAACCTCAGACTACCAACCTAAATCTACCAACCTCAATCTACCAATCACAATCTACGAACCTCAATCTACTAACCTCAGTCTACCAACCTCAATCTACCAACCTCAATCTACCAACCTCAATCTACCAACCTCAGTCTACCAACCTCAGTCTACCAACCTCAATCGATAAACCTCAATCTACCAACCTCAGTCTACCAACCTCAATCTACCAACCTAAATCTACCAACCTCAAACTACCAATCACAATCTACCAACCTCAATCTACCAATCACAATCTACCAACCTCAATCTACTAACCTCAGTCTACCAACCTCAGTCTACCAACCTCAATCTACCAACCTCAATCTACCAATCACAATCTACCAACCTCAATCTACTAACCTCAGTCTACCAACCTCAATCTACCAACCTCAATCTACCAACCTCAATCTACCAACCTCAATCTACCAACCTCAGTCTACCAACCTCAATCTACCAACCTAAATCTACCAACCTCAAACTACCAACCTCAATCTACCAACCTCAATCTACCAACCTCAATCTACCAACCCAAATCTACCAACCTCAGTCTACCAACCTCAATCTACCAACCTCAATCTACCAACCCAAATCTACCAACCTCAGTCTACCAACCTCAATCTACCAACCTCAATCTACCAACCTCAGTCTACCAATCTCAGTCTACCACCCTCAATCGACCAACCTCAATCTACCAACCTCAATCTACCAACCTCAATCTACCAACCCAAATCTACCAACCTCAGTCTACCAACCTCAATCTACCAACCTCAATCTACCAACCTCAATCTACCAACCTCAGTCTACCAACCTCAATCTACCAACCTCAATCTACCAACCTCAATCTACCAACCCAAATCTACCAACCTCAGTCTACCAACCTCAATCTACCAACCTCAATCTACCAAGCTCAATCGACCAACCTCAATCTACCAACCTGAATCTGCCAACCTCAGTCTACCAACCTCAATCTACCAACCTCAATCTACCAACCTCAATCTACCAATCTCAATCTACTAACCTCAATCTATCAACCTCAGTCTACCAACCTCAATCTACCAACCTCAGTCTACGAACCTAAATCTACCAACCTCAGTCTACGAACCTAATTCTACCAACCTCAATCTACCAACCTCAATCTACCAACCTGAATCTACCAACCTCAATCTACCAACCTCAATCTACCAACCTCAATCTACCAACCTCAATCTACCAACCTCAGTCTACGAACCTAAATCTACCAACCTCAGTCTACGAACCTAAATCTACCAACCTCAATCTACCAACCTCAATCTACCAACCTCAATCTACCAACCTCAATCTACCAACCTCAATCTACCAACCTCAGTCTACCAACCTAAATCTACCAGCCTCAGTCTACCAACCTCAATCTACTAACCTCAGTCTATCAACCTCAGTCTACCAACCTCAATCTACCAACCTCAGTCTACCACCCTCAGTCTACCAACCTCAATCTACCAACCTCAATCTACCAACCTCAATATACCAACCTCAGTCTACCAACCTCAGTCTACCAACCTCAATCTACCAACCTCAATCTACCAACCTCAATCTACCAACCTCAATCTACCAACCTCAATCTACCAACCTCAGTCTACCAACCTAAATCTACCAGCCTCAGTCTACCAACCTCAATCTACCAACCTCAATCTACCAACCTCAATCTACTAACCTCAGCCTATCAACCTCAATCTACCAACCTCAATCTACTAACCTCAGTCTATCAACCTCAATCTACCAACCTCAATCTACCAACCTCAATCTACAAACCTCAATCTACCAACCTCAGTCTACCAACCTCAATCTACCAACATCAGTCTACCAACCTCAGTCTACCAACCTCAATCTACCAACATCAGTCTACCAACCTCAGTCTACCAACCTCAGTCTACCAACCTCAATCTACCAACCTCAATCTTCCAACCTCAATCTACCAATCTCAATCTACCAACCTCAATCTATCAACCTCAATCTACCAACCTCAATCTACCAACCTCAGTCTACCAACCTCAATCTACCAACCTCAGTCTATCAACCTCAATCTACCAACCTCAGTCTACCAACATCAATCTTCCAATCACAATCTACCAACCTCAATCTAACAACCTCAATCTACCAACCTCAGTCTACCAACCTCAATCTACCAACCTCAGTCTACCAACCTTAATCTACTAACCTCAATCTACCAACTTCAATCTACCAACCTCAGTCTACCAACCTCAATCTACCAACCTCAATCTACCAACCTCAATCTACCAACCTCAATCGACCAACCTCAATCTACCAACCTGAATCTGCCAACCTCAGTCTACCAACCTCAATCTACCAACCTCAATCTACCAACCTCAATCTACCAATCTCAATCTACCAACCTCAATCTACCAACCTCAGTCTACCAACCTCAATCTACCAACCTCAGTCTACCAACCTTAATCTACTAACCTCAATCTACCAACTTCAATCTACCAACCTCAGTCTACCAACCTCAATCTACCAACCTCAATCTACCAACCCAAATCTACCAACCTCAGTCCACCAACCTCAATCTACCAACCTCAATCTACCAACCTCAGTCTACCAACCTCAGTCTACCACCCTCAATCTACCAACCTCAATCCACCAACCTCAATCTACCAACCACAATCTACCAACTTCAATCTACCAACCTCAGTCTACCAACCTCAATCTACAAACCTCAGTCTACCAACCTAAATCTACCAACCTCAATCTACCAACCTCAGTCTACCAACCACAATCTACCAACCTCAGTCTAAAAACCTCAAACTACCAACCTCAGTCTACCAACCTCAATCTACCAACCTCAGTCTACCAACCTCAATGTACCAACCTCAATCAACCAACCTCAGTCTACTAACCTCAATCTACCAACCTCAATCTACTAACATCAATCTACCAACCTCAGTCTACTAACCTCAATCTACCAACCTCAGTCTACCAACCTCAATCTACCAACCTCAATCAACCAACCTCAGTCTACCAACCTAAATCTACCAACCTCAATCTACCAACCTCAGTCTACCAACCTAAATCTACCAACCTCAGACTACCAACCTAAATCTACCAACCTCAATCTACCAATCACAATCTACGAACCTCAATCTACTAACCTCAGTCTACCAACCTCAATCTACCAACCTCAATCTACCAACCTCAATCTACCAACCTCAGTCTACCAACCTCAGTCTACCAACCTCAATCTATAAACCTCAATCTACCAACCTCAGTCTACCAACCTCAATCTACCAACCTAAATCTACCAACCTCAAACTACCAATCACAATCTACCAACCTCAATCTACCAATCACAATCTACCAACCTCAATCTACTAACCTCAGTCTACCAACCTCAGTCTACCAACCTCAATCTACCAACCTCAATCTACCAATCACAATCTACCAACCTCAATCTACTAACCTCAGTCTACCAACCTCAGTCTACCAACCTCAATCTACCAACCTCAATCTACCAACCTCAATCTACCAACCTCAATCTACCAACCTCAGTCTACCAACCTCAATCTACCAACCTAAATCTACCAACCTCAAACTACCAATCACAATCTACCAACCTCAATCTACCAATCACAATCTACCATCCTCAATCTACTAACCTCAGTCTACCAACCTCAGTCTACCAACCTCAATCTACTAACCTCAGTCTACCAACCTCAGTCTACCAACCTCAATCTACCAACCTCAGTCTACCAACCTCAGTCTACCAACTTCAATCTACCAACCTCAGTCTATCAACCTCAATCTACCAACCTCAGTCTACCAACATCAATCTTCCAATCACAATCTACCAACCTCAATCTAACAACCTCAATCTACCAACCTCAGTCTACCAACCTCAATCTACCAACCTCAGTCTACCAACCTTAATCTACTAACCTCAATCTACCAACTTCAATCTACCAACCTCAGTCTACCAACCTCAATCTACCAACCTCAATCTACCAACCTCAATCTACCAACCTCAATCTACCAACCTCAATCGACCAACCTGAATCTGCCAACCTCAGTCTACCAACCTCAATCTACCAACCTCAATCTACCAACCTCAATCTACCAATCTCAATCTACCAACCTCAATCTACCAACCTCAGTCTACCAACCTCAATCTACCAACCTCAATCTTCCAACCTCAATCTACCAATCTCAATCTACCAACCTCAATCTATCAACCTCAATCTACCAACCTCAATCTACCAACCTCTGTCTACCAACCTCAATCTACCAACCTCAGTCTATCAACCTCAATCTACCAACCTCAGTCTACCAACATCAATCTTCCAATCACAATCTACCAACCTCAATCTACCAACCTCAGTCTACCAACCTCAATCTACCAACCTAAATCTACCAACCTCAAACTACCAATCACAATCTACCAACCTCAATCTACCAATCACAATCTACCAACCTCAATCTACTAAGCTCAGTCTACCAACCTCTGTCTACCAACCTCAATCTACCAACCTCAATCTACCAACCTCAGTCTACCAATCTCAGTCTACCAACCTCAATCTACTAACCTCAATCTACCAACCTCAGTCTACCAACCTCAATCTACCAACCTAAATCTACCAACCTCAATCTACCAACCTCAATCTACCAACCTCAGTCTACCAACCTCAGTCTACAAACCTCAGTCTACCAACCTCAATCTACCAACCTCAGTCTACCAACCTCAATCTACCAACCTACAATCTACCAACCTCAATCTACCAATCACAATCCACCAACCTCAATCTACCAACCTCAATCTACGAACCTCAATCTACCAACCTAAATCCACCAACCTAAATCTACCAACCTCAACCTACCAATCACAACCTACCAACCCCAATCTACCAACCTCAATCTACCAACCTCAGTCTACCAACCACAATCTACCAACCTCAATCTACCAACCTCAATCTACCAACCTCAGTCTACCAACCTCAATCTACCAACCTCAGTCTATCAACCTCAATCTACCAACCTCAGTCTACCAACCTCAGTCTACCAACCACAATCTACCAACCTCAATCTACCAACCTCAATCTACCAACCTCAATCTATCAACCTCAATCTACCAACCTCAATCTACCAACCTCAGTCTACCAACCTCAATCTACCAACCTCAGTCTATCAACCTGAATCTACCAACCTCAATCTACCAACCTCAATCTACCAACCTCAGTCTACCAACCTCAGTCTACCAACCTCAGTCTATCAACCTCAATCTACCAACCTCAGTCTACCAACCTCAATCTACCAACCTCAATCTACCAACCTCAGTCTACCAACCTCAGTCTACCAACATCAGTCTACCAACCTCAATCAACCAACCTCAGTCTACCACCCTCAATCGACCAACCTCAATCTACCAACCTCAATCTGCCAACCTCAATCTACCAACCCAAATCTACCAACCTCAGTCTACCAACCTCAATCTACCAACCTCAATCTACCAACCTCAATCTACCAACCTCAGTCTACCAACCTCAATCTACCAACCTCAATCTACCAACCTCAGTCTACAAACCTCAGTCTATCAACCTCAATCTACCAACCTCAGTCTACCAACCTCAATCTACCAACCTCAATCTACCAACCTCAATCTACCAATCACAATCCACCAACCTCAATCTACCAACCTCAATCTACGAACCTCAATCTACCAACCTAAATCTACCAATCTCAATCTACTAACCTCAATCTATCAACCTCAGTCTACCAACCTCAATCTACCAACCTCAGTCTACGAACCTATATCTACCAACCTCAGTCTACGAACCTAATTCTACCAACCTCAATCTACCAACCTCAATCTACCAACCTCAATCTACCAACCTCAATCTACCAACCTCAATCTACCAACCTCAATCTACCAACCTCAGTCTACGAACCTAAATCTACCAACCTCAGTCTACGAACCTAAATCTACCAACCTCAATCTACCAACCTCAATCTACCAACCTCAATCTACCAACCTCAATCTACCAACCTCAGTCTACCAACCTAAATCTACCAGCCTCAGTCTACCAACCTCAATCTACTAACCTCAGTCTATCAACCTCAGTCTACCAACCTCAATCTACCAACCTCAGTCTACCACCCTCAGTCTACCAACCTCAATCTACCAACCTCAATCTACCAACCTCAATATACCAACCTCAGTCTACCAACCTCAGTCTACCAACCTCAATCTACCAACCTCAATCTACCAACCTCAATCTACCAACCTCAATCTACCAACCTCAATCTACCAACCTCAGTCTACCAACCTAAATCTACCAGCCTCAGTCTACCAACCTCAATCTACCAACCTCAATCTACCAACCTCAATCTACTAACCTCAGCCTATCAACCTCAATCTACCAACCTCAATCTACTAACCTCAGTCTATCAACCTCAATCTACCAATCTCAATCTACCAACCTCAATCTACCAACCTCAATCTACCAAGCTCAATCGACCAACCTCAATCTACCAACCTGAATCTGCCAACCTCAGTCTACCAACCTCATTCTACCAACCTCAATCTACCAACCTCAGTCTACCAACCTCAATCTACCAACCTCAATCTACCAACCCAAATCTACCAACCTCAATCTACCAACCTCAGTCTACCACCCTCAGTCTACCAACCTCAATCTACCAACCTCAATCTACCAACCTCAATATACCAACCTCAGTCTACCAACCTCAGTCTACCAACCTCAATCTACCAACCTCAATCTACCAACCTCAGTCTACCAACCTCAATCTACCAACCTCAATCTACCAACCTCAATCTACCAACCCAAATCTACCAACCTCAGTCTACCAACCTCAATCTACCAACCTCAATCTACCAAGCTCAATCGACCAACCTCAATCTACCAACCTGAATCTGCCAACCTCAGTCTACCAACCTCAATCTACCAACCTCAATCTACCAACCTCAATCTACCAATCTCAATCTACTAACCTCAATCTATCAACCTCAGTCTACCAACCTCAATCTACCAACCTCAGTCTACGAACCTAAATCTACCAACCTCAGTCTACCAACCTAATTCTACCAACCTCAATCTACCAACCTCAATCTACCAACCTGAATCTACCAACCTCAATCTACCAACCTCAATCTACCAACCTCAATCTACCAACCTCAATCTACCAACCTCAGTCTACGAACCTAAATCTACCAACCTCAGTCTACGAACCTAAATCTACCAACCTCAATCTACCAACCTCAATCTACCAACCTCAATCTACCAACCTCAATCTACCAACCTCAATCTACCAACCTCAGTCTACCAACCTAAATCTACCAGCCTCAATCTACCAACCTCAATATACCAACCTCAGTCTACCAACCTCAGTCTACCAACCTCAATCTACCAACCTCAATCTACCAACCTCAATCTACCAACTTCAATCTACCAACCTCAATCTACCAACCTCAGTCTACCAACCTAAATCTACCAGCCTCAGTCTACCAACCTCAATCTACCAACCTCAATCTACCAACCTCAATCTACTAACCTCAGCCTATCAACCTCAATCTACCAACCTCAATCTACTAACCTCAGTCTATCAACCTCAATCTACCAACCTCAATCTACCAACCTCAATCTACAAACCTCAATCTACCAACCTCAGTCTACCAACCTCAATCTACCAACATCAGTCTACCAACCTCAGTCTACCAACCTCAGACTACCAACCTCAATCAACCAACCTCAATCTTCCAACCTCAATCTACCAATCTCAATCTACCAACCTCAATCTATCAACCTCAATCTACCAACCTCAATCTACCAACCTCAGTCTACCAACCTCGATCTACCAACCTCAGTCTATCAACCTCAATCTACCAACCTCAGTCTACCAACATCAATCTTCCAATCACAATCTACCAACCTCAATCTAACAACCTCAATCTACCAACCTCAGTCTACCAACCTCAATCTACCAACCTCAGTCTACCAACCTTAATCTACTAACCTCAATATACCAACTTCAATCTACCAACCTCAGTCTACCAACCTCAATCTACCAACCTTAATCTACCAACCTCAATCTACCAACCTCAATCTACCAACCTCAATCGACCAACCTCAATCTACCAACCTGAATCTGCCAACCTCAGTCTACCAACCTCAATCTACCAACCTCAATCTACCAACCTCAATCTACCAATCTCAATCTACCAACCTCAATCTACCAACCTCAGTCTACCAACCTCAATCTACCAACCTCAGTCTACCAACCTTAATCTACTAACCTCAATCTACCAACTTCAATCTACCAACCTCAGTCTACCAACCTCAAACTACCAACCTCAATCTACCAACCCAAATCTACCAACCTCAGTCCACCAACCTCAATCTACCAACCCCAATCTACTAACCTCAGTCTACCAACCTCAGTCTACCACCCTCAATCTACCAACCTCAATCTACCAACCTCAATCTACCAACCACAATCTACCAACTTCAATCTACCAACCTCAGTCTACCAACCTCAATCTACAAACCTCAGTCTACCAACCTAAATCTACCAACCTCAATCTACCAACCTCAGTCTACCAACCTCAATCTACCAACCTCAGTCTAAAAACCTCAAACTACCAACCTCAATCTACCAACCTCAATCAACCAACCTCAGTCTACTAACCTCAATCTACCAACCTCAATCTACTAACATCAATCTACCAACCTCAGTCTACTAACCTCAATCTACCAACCTCAGTCTACCAACCTCAATCTACCAACCTCAATCTACCAACCTCAGTCTACCATCCTAAATCTACCAACCTCAATCTACCAACCTCAATCTACCAACCTCAATCTACCAACCTCAGTCTACCAACCTAAATCTACCAATCTCAGACTACCAACCTAAATCTACCAACCTCAATCTACCAATCACAATCTACCAACCTCAATCTACTAACCTCAGTCTACCAACCTCAATCTACCAACCTCAATCTACCAACCTCAATCTACCAAACTCAGTCTACCAACCTCAGTCTACCAACCTCAATCTATAAACCTCAATCTACCAACCTCAGTCTACCAACCTCAATCTACCAACCTAAATCTACCAACCTCAAACTACCAATCACAATCTACCAACCTCAATCTACCAATCACAATCTACCAACCTCAATCTACTAACCTCAGTCTACCAACCTCAGTCTATCAACCTCAATCTACCAACCTCAATCTACCAATCACAATCTACCAACCTCAATCTACTAACCTCAGTCTACCAACCTCAGTCTACCAACCTCAATCTACCAACCTCAATCTACCAACCTCAATCTACCAACCTCAATCTACCAACCTCAGTCTACCAACCTCAATCTACCAACCTAAATCTACCAACCTCAAACTACCAATCACAATCTACCAACCTCAATCTACCAATCACAATCTACCATCCTCAATCTACTAACCTCAGTCTACCAACCTCAGTCTACCAACCTCAATCTACCAACCTCAATCTACCAACCTCAGTCTACCAACCTCAGTCTACCAACCTCAATCTACCAACCTCAATCTACCACCATCAGTCTACCAACCTCAATCTACCAACCTAAATCTACCAACCTCAATCTACCAACCTCAATCTACCAATCACAATCTACCAACCTCAATCTACTAACCTCAGTCTACCAACCTCAGTCTACCAACCTCAATCTACCAACCTCAATCTACCAACCTCAATCTACCAACCTCAATCTACCAACCTCAGTCTACCAACCTCAATCTACCAACCTAAATCTACCAACCTCAAACTACCAATCACAATCTACCAACCTCAATCTACCAATCACAATCTACCAACCTCAATCTACTAACCTCAGTCTACCAACCTCAGTCTACCAACCTCAATCTACCAACCTCAATCTACCAACCTCAGTCTACCAACCTCAGTCTACCAACCTCAATCTACTAACCTCAGTCTACCAACCTCAGTCTACCAACCTCAATCTACCAACCTAAATCTACCAACCTCAATCTACCAACCTCAATCTACCAACCTCAGTCTACCAACCTCAGTCTACAAACCTCAGTCTACCAACCTCAATCTACCAACCTCAGTCTACCAACCTCAGTCTACCAACCTCAATCAACCAACCTCAATCTTCCAACCTCAATCTACCAATCTCAATCTACCAACCTCAATCTATCAACCTCAATCTACCAACCTCAATCTACCAACCTCAGTCTACCAACCTCGATCTACCAACCTCAGTCTATCAACCTCAATCTACCAACCTCAGTCTACCAACATCAATCTTCCAATCACAATCTACCAACCTCAATCTAACAACCTCAATCTACCAACCTCAGTCTACCAACCTCAATCTACCAACCTCAGTCTACCAACCTTAATCTACTAACCTCAATATACCAACTTCAATCTACCAACCTCAGTCTACCAACCTCAATCTACCAACCTTAATCTACCAACCTCAATCTACCAACCTCAATCTACCAACCTCAATCGACCAACCTCAATCTACCAACCTGAATCTGCCAACCTCAGTCTACCAACCTCAATCTACCAACCTCAATCTACCAACCTCAATCTACCAATCTCAATCTACCAACCTCAATCTACCAACCTCAGTCTACCAACCTCAATCTACCAACCTCAGTCTACCAACCTTAATCTACTAACCTCAATCTACCAACTTCAATCTACCAACCTCAGTCTACCAACCTCAAACTACCAACCTCAATCTACCAACCCAAATCTACCAACCTCAGTCCACCAACCTCAATCTACCAACCCCAATCTACTAACCTCAGTCTACCAACCTCAGTCTACCACCCTCAATCTACCAACCTCAATCTACCAACCTCAATCTACCAACCACAATCTACCAACTTCAATCTACCAACCTCAGTCTACCAACCTCAATCTACAAACCTCAGTCTACCAACCTAAATCTACCAACCTCAATCTACCAACCTCAGTCTACCAACCTCAATCTACCAACCTCAGTCTAAAAACCTCAAACTACCAACCTCAATCTACCAACCTCAATCAACCAACCTCAGTCTACTAACCTCAATCTACCAACCTCAATCTACTAACATCAATCTACCAACCTCAGTCTACTAACCTCAATCTACCAACCTCAGTCTACCAACCTCAATCTACCAACCTCAATCTACCAACCTCAGTCTACCATCCTAAATCTACCAACCTCAATCTACCAACCTCAATCTACCAACCTCAATCTACCAACCTCAGTCTACCAACCTAAATCTACCAACCTCAGACTACCAACCTAAATCTACCAACCTCAATCTACCAATCACAATCTACCAACCTCAATCTACTAACCTCAGTCTACCAACCTCAATCTACCAACCTCAATCTACCAACCTCAATCTACCAAACTCAGTCTACCAACCTCAGTCTACCAACCTCAATCTATAAACCTCAATCTACCAACCTCAGTCTACCAACCTCAATCTACCAACCTAAATCTACCAACCTCAAACTACCAATCACAATCTACCAACCTCAATCTACCAATCACAATCTACCAACCTCAATCTACTAACCTCAGTCTACCAACCTCAGTCTATCAACCTCAATCTACCAACCTCAATCTACCAATCACAATCTACCAACCTCAATCTACTAACCTCAGTCTACCAACCTCAGTCTACCAACCTCAATCTACCAACCTCAATCTACCAACCTCAATCTACCAACCTCAATCTACCAACCTCAGTCTACCAACCTCAATCTACCAACCTAAATCTACCAACCTCAAACTACCAATCACAATCTACCAACCTCAATCTACCAATCACAATCTACCATCCTCAATCTACTAACCTCAGTCTACCAACCTCAGTCTACCAACCTCAATCTACCAACCTCAATCTACCAACCTCAGTCTACCAACCTCAGTCTACCAACCTCAATCTACCAACCTCAATCTACCAACATCAGTCTACCAACCTCAATCTACCAACCTAAATCTACCAACCTCAATCTACCAACCTCAATCTACCAATCACAATCTACCAACCTCAATCTACTAACCTCAGTCTACCAACCTCAGTCTACCAACCTCAATCTACCAACCTCAATCTACCAACCTCAATCTACCAACCTCAATCTACCAACCTCAGTCTACCAACCTCAATCTACCAACCTAAATCTACCAACCTCAAACTACCAATCACAATCTACCAACCTCAATCTACCAATCACAATCTACCAACCTCAATCTACTAACCTCAGTCTACCAACCTCAGTCTACCAACCTCAATCTACCAACCTCAATCTACCAACCTCAGTCTACCAACCTCAGTCTACCAACCTCAATCTACTAACCTCAGTCTACCAACCTCAGTCTACCAACCTCAATCTACCAACCTAAATCTACCAACCTCAATCTACCAACCTCAATCTACCAACCTCAGTCTACCAACCTCAGTCTACAAACCTCAGTCTACCAACCTCAATCTACCAACCTCAGTCTACCAACCTCAATCTACCAACCTCAATCTACCAACCTCAATCTACCAATCACAATCCACCAACCTCAATCTACCAACCTCAATCTACGAACCTCAATCTACCAACCACAATCTACCAACCTCAATCTACCAACCTCAATCTACCAACCTCAGTCTACCAACCTCAATCTACCAACCTCAGTCTATCAACCTCAATCTACCAACCTCAGTCTACCAACCTCAGTCTACCAACCACAATCTACCAACCTCAATCTACCAACCTCAATCTACCAACCTCAATCTACCAACCTCAATCTACCAACCTCAGTCTATCAACCTCAATCTACCAACCTCAATCTACCAACCTCAGTCTACCAACCTCAATCTACCAACCTCAGTCTATCAACCTGAATCAACCAACCTCAATCTACCAACCTCAATCTACCAACCTCAGTCTACCAACCTCAGTCTACCAACCTCAGTCTATCAACCTCAATCTACCAACCTCAGTCTACCAACCTCAATCTACCAACCTCAATCTACCAACCTCAGTCTAAAAACCTCAGTCTACCAACATCAGTCTACCAACCTCAATCAACCAACCTCAGTCTACCAACCTCAATCTACCAACCTCAGTCTACCAACGTCAATCTACCAACCTCAATCAACCAACCTCAGTCTACCAACCTCAGTCTACCAACCGCAGTCTACCAACCTCAATCTACCAACCTCAATCTACTAACCTCAGTCTACCAACCTCAATCTACCAACATCAATCTACCAACCTCAGTCTACCAACGTCAATCTACCAACCTCAATCTACCAACCTCAGTCTACCAACCTCAGTCTACCAACCTCAAACTACCAACCTCAATCTACCAACCTCAGTCTACCAACCTCAATCTACCAACCTCAATCTTCCAACCTCAGTCTACCAACCTCAATCTAACAACCTTAATCTACCAACCTCAGTCTACCAACCTCAATCTACCAACCTAAATCTACCAGCCTCAGTCTACCAACCTCAATCTACCAACCTCAATCTACTAACCTCAGTCTATCAACCTCAATCTACCAACCTCAATCTACTAACCTCAGTCTATCAACCTCAGTCTACCAACCTCAATCTACCAACCTCAGTCTACCACCCTCAGTCTACCAACCTCAATCTACCAACCTCAATCTACCAACCTCAGTCTACCAACCTCAGTCTACCAACCTCAATCTACCAACCTCAATCTACCAACCTCAGTCTACCAACCTCAATCTACCAACCTAAATCTAGCAACCTCAAACTACCAATCACAATCTACCAACCTCAATCTACCAATCACAATCTACCAACCTCAATCTACTAACCTCAGTCTACCAACCTCAGTCTACCAACCTCAATCTACCAACCTCAATCTACCAATCACAATCTACCAACCTCAATCTACTAACCTCAGTCTACCAACCTCAGTCTACCAACCTCAATCTACCAACCTCAATCTACCAACCTCAATCTACCAACCTCAATCTACCAACCTCAGTCTACCAACCTCAATCTACCAACCTAAATCTGCCAACCTCAAACTACCAATCACAATCTACCAACCTCAATCTACCAATCACAATCTACCATCCTCAATCTACTAACCTCAGTCTACCAACCTCAGTCTACCAACCTCAATCTACCAACCTCAATCTACCAACCTCAGTCTACCAACCTCAGTCTACCAACCTCAATCTACCAACCTCAATCTACCAACCTCAGTCTACAAACCTCAATCTACCAACCTAAATCTACCAACCTCAATCTACCAACCTCAATCTACCAATCACTATGTACCAACCTCAATCTACTAACCTCAGTCTACCAACCTCAATCTACCAACCTCAGTCTACCAACCTCAATCTACCAACCTCAATCTACCAACCTCAGTCTACCAACCTCAATCTACCAACCTAAATCTACCAACCTCAAACTACCAATCACAATCTACCAACCTCAATCTACCAATCACAATCTACCAACCTCAATCTACTAACCTCAGTCTACCAACCTCAGTCTACCAAACTCAATCTACCAACCTCAATCTACCAACCTCAGTCTACCAACCTCAGTCTACCAACCTCAATCTACCAACCTCAATCTACCAACCTCAGTCTACCAACCTCAATCTACCAACCTAAATCTACCAACCTCAATCTTCCAACCTCAATCTACCAACCTCAGTCTACCAACCTCAGTCTACAAACCTCAGTCTACCAACGTCAATCTACCAACCTCAGTCTACCAACCTCAATCTACCAACCTCAATCTACCAATCACAATCTACCAACCTCAATCTACCAACCTCAATCTACCAACCTCAGTCTACGAACCTCAATCTACCAACCTAAATCTACCAACCTCAACCTACCAATCACAACCTACCCACCCCAATCTACCAACCTCAATCTACCAACCTCAGTCTACCAACCACAATCTACCAACCTCAATCTACCAACCTCAATCTACCAACCTCAGTCTACCAACCTCAATCTACCAACCTCAGTCTATCAACCTCAATCTACCAACCTCAATCTACCAACCTCAGTCTACCAACCACAATCTACCAACCTCAATCTACCAACCTCAATCTACCAACCTCAGTCTACCAACCTCAGTCTACCAACCTCAATCTATAAACCTCAATCTACCAACCTCAGTCTACCAACCTCAATCTACCAACCTAAATCTACCAACCTCAAACTACCAATCACAATCTACCAACCTCAATCTACCAATCACAATCTACCAACCTCAATCTACTAACCTCAGTCTACCAACCTCAGTCTATCAACCTCAATCTACCAACCTCAATCTACCAATCACAATCTACCAACCTCAATCTACTAACCTCAGTCTACCAACCTCAGTCTACCAACCTCAATCTACCAACCTCAATCTACCAACCTCAATCTACCAACCTCAATCTACCAACCTCAGTCTACCAACCTCAATCTACCAACCTAAATCTACCAACCTCAAACTACCAATCACATTCTACCAACCTCAATCTACCAATCACAATCTACCATCCTCAATCTACTAACCTCAGTCTACCAACCTCAGTCTACCAACCTCAATCTACCAACCTCAATCTACCAACCTCAGTCTACCAACCTCAGTCTACCAACCTCAATCTACCAACCTCAATCTACCAACATCAGTCTACCAACCTCAATCTACCAACCTAAATCTACCAACCTCAATCTACCAACCTCAATCTACCAATCACAATCTACCAACCTCAATCTACTAACCTCAGTCTACCAACCTCAGTCTACCAACCTCAATCTACCAACCTCAATCTACCAACCTCAATCTACCAACCTCAGTCTACCAACCTCAATCTACCAACCTAAATCTACCAACCTCAAACTACCAATCACAATCTACCAACCTCAATCTACCAATCACAATCTACCAACCTCAATCTACTAACCTCAGTCTACCAACCTCAGTCTACCAACCTCAATCTACCAACCTCAATCTACCAACCTCAGTCTACCAACCTCAGTCTACCAACCTCAATCTACTAACCTCAGTCTACCAACCTCAGTCTACCAACCTCAATCTACCAACCTCAATCTACCAACCTCAATCTACCAACCTCAGTCTACCAACCTCAGTCTACAAACCTCAGTCTACCAACCTCAATCTACCAACCTCAGTCTACCAACCTCAATCTACCAACCTCAATCTACCAACCTCAATCTACCAATCACAATCCACCAACCTCAATCTACCAACCTCAATCTACGAACCTCAATCTACCAACCTAAATCTACCAACCTAAATCTACCAACCTCAACCTACCAATCACAACCTACCAACCCCAATCTACCAACCTCAATCTACCAACCTCAGTCTACCAACCACAATCTACCAACCTCAATCTACCAACCTCAGTCTACCAACCTCAATCTACCAACCTCAGTCTATCAACCTCAGTCTATCAACCTCAGTCTACCAACCTCAGTCTACCAACCACAATCTACCAACCTCAATCTACCAACCTCAATCTACCAACCTCAATCTACCAACCTCAGTCTATCAACCTCAATCTACCAACCTCAATCTACCAACCTCAGTCTACCAACCTCAATCTACCAACCTCAGTCTATCAACCTGAATCAACCAACCTCAATCTACCAACCTCAATCTACCAACCTCAGTCTACCAACCTCAGTCTACCAACCTCAGTCTATCAACCTCAATCTACCAACCTCAGTCTACCAACCTCAATCTACCAACCTCAATCTACCAACCTCAGTCTACCAACCTCAGTCTACCAACATCAGTCTACCAACCTCAATCAACCAACCTCAGTCTACCAACCTCAATCTACCAACCTCAGTCTACCAACGTCAATCTACCAACCTCAATCAACCAACCTCAGTCTACCAACCTCAGTCTACCAACCGCAGTCTACCAACCTCAATCTACCAACCTCAATCTACTAACCTCAGTCTACCAACCTCAATCTACCAACCTCAATCTACCAACCTCAGTCTACCAACGTCAATCTACCAACCTCAATCTACCAACCTCAGTCTACCAACCTCAGTCTACCAACCTCAAACTACCAACCTCAATCTACCAACCTCAGTCTACCAACCTCAATCTACCAACCTCAATCTTCCAACCTCAGTCTACCAACCTCAATCTAACAACCTTAATCTACCAACCTCAGTCTACCAACCTCAATCTACCAACCTAAATCTACCAGCCTCAGTCTACCAACCTCAATCTACCAACCTCAATCTACTAACCTCAGTCTATCAACCTCAATCTATCAACCTCAATCTACTAACCTCAGTCTATCAACCTCAGTCTACCAACCTCAATCTACCAACCTCAGTCTACCACCCTCAGTCTACCAACCTCAATCTACCAACCTCAGTCTACCAACCTCAGTCTACCAACCTCAATCTACCAACCTCAATCTACCAACCTCAGTCTACCAACCTCAATCTACCAACCTAAATCTAGCAACCTCAAACTACCAATCACAATCTACCAACCTCAATCTACCAATCACAATCTACCAACCTCAATCTACTAACCTCAGTCTACCAACCTCAGTCTACCAACCTCAATCTACCAACCTCAATCTACCAATCACAATCTACCAACCTCAATCTACTAACCTCAGTCTACCAACCTCAGTCTACCAACCTCAATCTACCAACCTCAATCTACCAACCTCAATCTACCAACCTCAATCTACCAACCTCAGTCTACCAACCTCAATCTACCAACCTAAATCTGCCAACCTCAAACTACCAATCACAATCTACCAACCTCAATCTACCAATCACAATCTACCATCCTCAATCTACTAACCTCAGTCTACCAACCTCAATCTACCAACCTCAATCTACCAACCTCAGTCTACCAACCTCAGTCTACCAACCTCAATCTACCAACCTCAATCTACCAACCTCAGTCTACAAACCTCAATCTACCAACCTAAATCTACCAACCTCAATCTACCAACCTCAATCTACCAATCACTATCTACCAACCTCAATCTACTAACCTCAGTCTACCAACCTCAATCTACCAACCTCAATCTACCAACCTCAATCTACCAACCTCAATCTACCAACCTCAGTCTACCAACCTCAATCTACCAACCTAAATCTACCAACCTCAAACTACCAATCACAATCTACCAACCTCAATCTACCAATCACAATCTACCAACCTCAATCTACTAACCTCAGTCTACCAACCTCAGTCTACCAACCTCAATCTACCAACCTCAATCTACCAACCTCAGTCTACCAACCTCAGTCTACCAACCTCAATCTACCAACCTCAATCTACCAACCTCAGTCTACCAACCTCAATCTACCAACCTAAATCTACCAACCTCAATCTTCCAACCTCAATCTACCAACCTCAGTCTACCAACCTCAGTCTACAAACCTCAGTCTACCAACCTCAATCTACCAACCTCAGTCTACCAACCTCAATCTACCAACCTCAATCTACCAATCACAATCTACCAACCTCAATCTACCAACCTCAATCTACCAACCTCAGTCTACGAACCTCAATCTACCAACCTAAATCTACCAACCTCAACCTACCAATCACAACCTACCCACCCCAATCTACCAACCTCAATCTACCAACCTCAGTCTACCAACCACAATCTACCAACCTCAATCTACCAACCTCAATCTACCAACCTCAGTCTACCAACCTCAATCTACCAACCTCAGTCTATCAACCTCAATCTACCAACCTCAATCTACCAACCTCAGTCTACCAACCACAATCTACCAACCTCAATCTACCAACCTCAATCTACCAACCTCAATCTACCAACCTCAATCTACCAACCTCAGTCTACCAACCTCAATCTACCAACCTCAGTCTATCAACCTCAATCTACCAACCTCAATCTACCAACCTCAGTCTACCAACCTCAATCTACCAACCTCAGTCTATCAACCTGAATCTACCAACCTCAATCTACCAACCTCAATCTACCAACCACAGTCTACCAACCTCAGTCCACCAACCTCAGTCTATCAACCTCAATCTACCAACCTCAGTCTACCAACCTCAATCTACCAACCTCAATCTACCAACCTCAGTCTACCAACCTCAGTCTACCAACATCAGTCTACCAACCTCAATCAACCAACCTCAGTCTACCAACCTCAATCTACCAACCTCAGTCTACCAACGTCAATCTACCAACCTCAATCTACCAACCTCAGTCTACCAACCTCAGTCTACCAACCTCAGTCTACCAACCTCAATCTACCAACCTCAATCTACTAACCTCAGTCTACCAACCTCAATCTACCAACCTCAATCTACCAACCTCAGTCTACCAACGTCAATCTACCAACCTCAATCTACCAACCTCAGTCTACCAACCTCAGTCTACCAACCTCAATCTACCAACCTCAATCTACCAACCTCAGTCTACCAACCTCAATCTACCAACCTCAATCTTCCAACCTCAGTCTACCAACCTCAATCTAACAACCTTAATCTACCAACCTCAGTCTACCAACCTCAATCTACCAACCTAAATCTACCAGCCTCAGTCTACCAACCTCAATCTACCAACCTCAATCTACTAACCTCAGTCTATCAACCTCAATCTACCAACCTCAATCTACTAACCTCAGTCTATCAACCTCAGTCTACCGACCTCAATCTACCAACCTCAGTCTACCACCCTCAGTCTACCAACCTCAATCTACCAACCTCAATCTACCAACCTCAATCTACCAACCTCAATCTACTAACCTCAGACTATCAACCTCAATCTACCAACCTCAATCTACGAACCTCAATCTACAAACCTCAATCTACCAACCTCAGTCTACCAACCTCAATCTACCAACATCAGTCTACCAACCTCAGTCTACCAACCTCAATCTACCAACCTCAATCTACCAACCTCAATCTACCAACCTCAATCTACCAACCTCAGTTTACCAACCTCAGTCTATCAACCTCAACCTACCAACCTCAATCTACCAACCTCAATCTACCAACCTCAGTCTACCAACCTCAGTCTACCAACCTCAATCTACCAACCTCAATCTACCAACCTCAGTTTACCAACCTCAGTCTGTCAATCTCAACCTACCAACCTCAATCTACCAACCTCAATCTACCAACCTCAATTTACCAACCTCAGTCTACCAACATCAATCTACCAACCTCAGTCTACCAACCTTAATCTACTAACCTCAATCTACCAACTTCAATCTACCAACCTCAGTCTACCAACCTCAATCTACCAACCTCAATCTACCAACCTCAATCTATCAACCTCAATCTACCAACCTCAATCTACCAACCTCAGTCTACCAACCTCAATCTACCAACCTCAGTCTATCAACCTCAATCTACCAACCTCAGTCTACCAACATCAATCTTCCAATCACAATCTACCAACCTCAATCTAACAACCTCAATCTACCAACCTCAGTCTACCAACCTCAATCTACCAACCTCAGTCTACCAACCTTAATCTACTAACCTCAATCTACCAACTTCATTCTACCAACCTCAGTCTACCAACCTCAATCTACCAACCTCAATCGACCAACCTCAGTCTACCACCCTCAATCGACCAACCTCAATCTACCAACCTCAATCTACCAACCTCAATCTACCAACCTCAATCTACCAACCCAAATCTACCAACCTCAGTCTACCAACCTCAATCTACCAACCTCAATCTACCAACCTCAGTCTACCAACCTCAATCTACCAACCTCAATCTACCAACCTCAATCTACCAACCTCAGTCTACCAACCTCAATCTACCAACATCAGTCTACCAACCTCAGTCTACCAACCTCAATCTACCAACCACAATCTACCAACCTCAATCTACAAACCTCAATCTACCAACCTCAGTTTACCAACCTCAGTCTATCAACCTCAACCTACCAACCTCAATCTACCAACCTCAATCTACCAACCTCAGTCTACCAACCTCAGTCTACCAACCTCAATCTACCAACCTCAATCTACCACCCTCAGTTTACCAACCTCAGTCTATCAATCTCAACCTACCAACCTCAGTCTACCAACCTCAATCTACCAACCTCAATCTACCAACCTCAATCTACCAACCCAAATCTACCAACCTCAGTCTACCAACCTTAATCTACTAACCTCAATCTACCAACTTCAATCTACCAACCTCAGTCTACCAACTTCAATCTACCAACCTCAATCTCCCAACCTCAATCTATCAACCTCAATCTACCAACCTCAATCTACCAACCTCAGTCTACCAACCTCAATCTACCAACCTCAGTCTATCAACCTCAATCTACCAACCTCAGTCTACCAACATCAATCTTCCAATCACAATCTACCAACCTCAATCTAACAACCTCAATCTACCAACCTCAGTCTCCCAACCTCAATCTACCAACCTCAGTCTACCAACCTTAATCTACTAACCTCAATCTACCAACTTCATTCTACCAACATCAGTTTACCAACCTCAATCTACCAACCTCAGTCTACGAACCTCAATCTACCAACCTGCATCTGCCAACCTCAATCTACCAACCTCAATCTACCAACCTCAATCTACCAACCTCAGTCTACCAACCTAAATCTACCAGCCTCAGTCTACCAACCTCAATCTACCAACCTCAATCTACTAACCTCAGTCTATCAACCTCAATCTACCAACCTCAATCTACTAACCTCAGTCTATCAAAATCAGTCTACCAACCTCAATCTACCAACCTCAGTCTACCACCCTCAGTCTACCAACCTCAATCTACCAACCTCAATCTACCAACCTCAATATACCAACCTCAGTCTACCAACCTAAATCTACCAGCCTCAGTCTACCAACCTGAATCTACCAACCTCAATCTACCAACCTCAATCTACCAACCTCAGTCTATCAACCTCAATCTACCAACCTCAATCTACTAACCTCAGTCTATCAACCTCAATCTACCAACCTCAATCTACCAACCTCAATCTACAAACCTCAATCTACCAACCTCTGTCTACCAACCTCAATCTACCAACATCAGTCTACGAACCTCAGTCTACCAACCTCAATCTACCAACCTCAATCGACCAACCTCAATCTACCAACCTCAATCTACCAACCTCAGTTTACCAACCTCAGTCTATCAACCTCAACCTACCAACCTCAATCTACCAACCTCAATCTACCAACCTCAGTCTTCCATCCTCAATCTACCAACCTAAATCTACCAACCTCAGTCTACCAACCTCAGTTTACCAACCTCAGTCTATCAACCTCAACCTACCAACCTCAATCTACCAACCTCAATCTACCAACCTCAATCTACCAACCTCAATCTACCAACCTCAGTTTACCAACCTCAGTCTACCAACCTCAATCTACCAACCTCAATCAACCAACCTCAGTTTACCAACCTCAGTCTATCAACCTCAACCTACCAACCTCAATCTACCAACCTCAATCTACCAACCTCAATCTACCAACCTCAGCCTACCAACATCAATCTACCAACCTCAGTCTACCAACCTTAATCTACTAACCTCAGTCTACCAACCTCAATCTACCAACCTGAGTCTACCAACCTCAATCTACCAACCTCAGTCTACCAACATCAACCTTCCAATCACAATCTACCAACCTTAATCTACCAACCTCAATCTACCAACCTCAGTCTACTAACCTCAATCTACCAACCTCAGTCTACCAACCTTAATCTACTAACCTCAATCTACCAACTTCAATCTACCAACCTCAGTCTACCAACCTCAATCTACCAACCTCAATCTACCAACCTCAATCTACCAACCTCAATCTACCAACCTCAGTCTACCAACCTCAGTCTAACAACCTCAATCTACCAACCTCAGTCTACCAACCTCAATCTACCAACCTCAATCCACCAACCTCAGTCTACCAACCTCAATCTACCAACCTAAATCTACCAACCTCAATCTACCAATCACAATCTACCAACCTCAATCTACCAACCTCAATCTACCAACCGCAATCTACCAACCTCAATCTACCAACCTCAATCTACCAACCTCAGTCTACCAAACTCAGCCTACCAACCTCAATCTACCAACCTCAATCTACCAACCTCAATCTACCAACCTAAATCTACCAACCTCAATCTACCAACCACAATCTACCAACCTCAGTCTACCAACCTCAATCTACCAACCTCAGTCTACCAAACTCAATCTACCAACTTAAATCTACCAACCTCAATCTACCAATCACAATCTACGAACCTCAATCTACCAACCTCAATCTACCAACCTAAATCTACCAACCTCAATCTACCAACCTCAATCTACCAACCCCAGTCTACCAACCTCAATCTACCAACCTCAGTCTACCAACCTCAATCTACCAACCTCAATCTACCAACCTCAATCTACCAACCTCAGTCTACCAACCTCAATCTACCAACCTCAATCTACCAACCTCAATCTCCCAACCTCAATCTACCAACCTCAGTCTACCAACCTCAATCTACCAACCTCAATCTACCAACCTCAATCTACCAACTACAATCTACCAACCTCAGTCTAAAAACCTCAAACTACCAATCTCAGTCAACCAACCTCAATCTACCAACCTCAGTCTACCAACCTCAATCTACCAACCTCAATCAACCAAACTCAGTCTACTAACCTCAATCTACCAACCTCAATCTACTAACATCAATCTACCAACCTCAGTCTACTAACCTCAATCTACCAACCTCAGTGTACCAACCTCAATCTACCAACCTCAATCTACCAACCTCAGTCTACCAACCTAAATCTACCAACCTCAATCTACCAACCTCAATCTACCAACCTCAATCTACCAACCTAAATCTACCAACCTCAGACTACCAACCTAAATCTACCAACCTCAATCTACCAATCACAATCTACCAACCTCAATCTAGTAACCTCAGTCTACCAACCTCAATCTACCAACCTCAATCTACCAACCTCAGTCTACCAACCTCAGTCTACCAACCTCAATCTACCAACCTCAATCTACCAACCTCAGTCTACCAACCTCAATCTACCAACCTAAATCTACCAACCTCAAACTACCAATCACAATCTACCACCCTCAATCTACCAATCACAATCTACCAACCTCAATCTACTAACCTCAGTCTACCAACCTCAGTCTACCAACCTCAATCTACCAACCTCAGTCTACCAATCTCAGTCTACCAACCTCAATCTACCAACCTCAATCTACCAACCTCAATCTACCAACCTAAATCTACCAACCTCAATCTACCAACCTCAATCAACCAACCTCAGTCTACCAACCTCAGTCTACAAACCTCAGTCTACCAACCTCAATCTACCAACCTCAGTCTACCAACCTCAATCTACCAACCTCAATCTACCAATCACAATCTACCAACCTCAAACTACCAACCTCAATCTACCAACCTCAGTCTACGAACCTCAATCTACCAACCTAAATCTACCAACCTCAACCTACCAATCACAACCTACCAACCCCAATCTACCAACCTCAATCTACCAACCTCAGTCTACCAACCACAATCTACCAACCTCAATCTACCAACCTCAATCTACCAACCTCAGTCTACCAACCTCAATCTACCAACCTCAGTCTATCAACCTCAATCTACCAACCTCAATCTACCAACCTCAGTCTACCAACCACAATCTACCAACCTCAATCTACCAACCTCAATCTACCAACCTCAATCTACCAACCTCAATATACCAACCTCAGTCTACCAACCTCAATCTACCAACCTCAGTCTATCAACCTCAATCTACCAACCTCAATCTACCAACCTCAGTCTACCAACCTCAATCTACCAACCTCAGTCTATCAACCTGAATCTACCAACCTCAATCTACCAACCTCAATCTACCAACCTCAGTCTACCAACCTCAGTCTACCAACCTCAGTCTATCAACCTCAATCTACCAACCTCAGTCTACCAACCTCAATCTACCAACCTCAGTCTACCAACCTCAATCTACCAACCTCAGTCTACCAACCTCAGTCTACCAACATCAGTCTACCAACCTCAATCAACCAACCTCAGTCTACCAACCTCAATCTACCAACCTAAGTCTATCAACGTCAATCTACCAACCTCAATCTACCAACCTCAGTATACCAACCTCAGTCTACCAACCGCAGTCTACCAACCTCAATCTACCAACCTCAATCTACTAACCTCAGTCTACCAACCTCAATCTACCAACCTCAATCTACCAACCTCAGTCTACCAACGTCAATCTACCAACGTCAATCTACCAACGTCAATCTACCAACCTCAATCTACCAACCTCAGTCTACCAACCTCAATCTACCAACCTCAATCTACCAACCTCAGTCTACCAACCTCAATCTACCAACCTAAATCTACCAACCTCAAACTACCAATCACAATCTACCACCCTCAATCTACCAATCACAATCTACCAACCTCAATCTACTAACCTCAGTCTACCAACCTCAGTCTACCAACCTCAATCTACCAACCTCAGTCTACCAATCTCAGTCTACCAACCTCAATCTACCAACCTCAATCTACCAACCTCAATCTACCAACCTAAATCTACCAACCTCAATCTACCAACCTCAATCTACCAACCTCAGTCTACCAACCTCAGTCTACAAACCTCAGTCTACCAACCTCAATCTACCAACCTCAGTCTACCAACCTCAATCTACCAACCTCAATCTACCAATCACAATCTACCAACCTCAAACTACCAACCTCAATCTACCAACCTCAGTCTACGAACCTCAATCTACCAACCTAAATCTACCAACCTCAACCTACCAATCACAACCTACCAACCCCAATCTACCAACCTCAATCTACCAACCTCAGTCTACCAACCACAATCTACCAACCTCAATCTACCAACCTCAATCTACCAACCTCAGTCTACCAACCTCAATCTACCAACCTCAGTCTATCAACCTCAATCTACCAACCTCAATCTACCAGCCTCAGTCTACCAACCACAATCTACCAACCTCAATCTACCAACCTCAATCTACCAACCTCAATCTACCAACCTCAATATACCAACCTCAGTCTACCAACCTCAATCTACCAACCTCAGTCTATCAACCTCAATCTACCAACCTCAATCTACCAACCTCAGTCTACCAACCTCAATCTACCAACCTCAGTCTATCAACCTGAATCTACCAACCTCAATCTACCAACCTCAATCTACCAACCTCAGTCTACCAACCTCAGTCTACCAACCTCAGTCTATCAACCTCAATCTACCAAACTCAGTCTACCAACCTCAATCTACCAACCTCAGTCTACCAACCTCAATCTACCAACCTCAGTCTACCAACCTCAGTCTACCAACATCAGTCTACCAACCTCAATCAACCAACCTCAGTCTACCAACCTCAATCTACCAACCTAAGTCTATCAACGTCAATCTACCAACCTCAATCTACCAACCTCAGTATACCAACCTCAGTCTACCAACCGCAGTCTACCAACCTCAATCTACCAACCTCAATCTACTAACCTCAGTCTACCAACCTCAATCTACCAACCTCAATCTACCAACCTCAGTCTACCAACGTCAATCTACCAACCTCAATCTACCAACGTCAATCTACCAACCTCAATCTACCAACCTCAGTCTACCAACCTCAGTCTACCAACCTCAATCTACCAACCTCAATCTACCAACCTCAGTCTACCAACCTCAATCTACCAACCTCAATCTACCAACCTCAGTCTACCAACCTCAATCTAACAACCTGAATCTACCAACCTCAGTCTACCAACCTCAATCTACCAACCTCAGTCTACTAACCTCAATCTACCAACCTCAGTCTACCAACCTCAATCTACCAACTTAAATCTACCAACCTCAATCTACCAATCACAATCTACCAACCTCAATCTACCAACCTCAATCTACCAACCTAAATCTACCAACCTCAATCTACCAACCTCAATCTACCAACCTCAGTCTACCAACCTCAATCTACCAACCTCAGTCTACCAACCTCAATCTACCAACCTCAATCTACCAACCTCAATCTACCAACCTCAGTCTACCAACCTCAATCTACCAACCTCAATCTACCAACCTCAATCTCCCAACCTCAATCTACCAACCTCAGTCTACCAACCTCAATCTACCAACCTCAATCTACCAACCTCAATCTACCAACCACAATCTACCAACTTCAATCTACCAACCTCAGTCTACCAACCTCAATCTACAAACCTCAGTCTACCAACCTAAATCTACCAACCTCAATCTACCAACCTCAGTCTACCAACCTCAATCTACCAACCTCAGTCTAAAAACCTCAAACTACCAACTTCAGTCAACCAACCTCAATCTACCAACCTCAGTCTACCAACCTCAATCTACCAACCTCAATCAACCAACCTCAGTCTACTAACCTCAATCTACCAACCTCAATCTACTAACATCAACCTACCAACTTCAGTCTACTAACCTCAATCTACCAACCTCAGTCTACCAACCTCAATCTACCAACCTCAATCTACCAACCTCAGTCTACCAACCTAAATCTACCAACCTCAATCTACCAACCTCAATCTACCAACCTAAATCTACCAACCTCAATCTACCAATCACAATCTACCAACCTCAATCTACTAACCTCAGTCTACCAACCGCAATCTACCAACCTCAATCTACCAACCTCAATCTACCAACCTCAGTCTACCAACCACAGTCTACCAACCTCAATCTACCAACCGCAATCTACCAACCTCAGTCTACCAACCTCAATCTACCAACCTAAATCTACCAACCTCAAACTACCAATCACAATCTACCACCCTCAATCTACCAATCACAATCTACCAACCTCAATCTACTAACCTCAGTCTACCAACCTCAGTCTACCAACCTCAATCTACCAACCTCAATCTACCAACCTCAGTCTACCAACCTCAGTCTACCAACCTCAATCTACCAACCTCAATCTACCAACCTCAGTCTACCAACCTCAATCTACCAACCTAAATCTACCAACCTCAATCTACCAACCTCAATCTACCAACCTCAGTCTACCAACCTCAGTCTACAAACCTCAGTCTACCAACCTCAATCTACCAACCTCAGTCTACCAACCTCAATCTACCAACCTCAATCTACCAATCACAATCTACCAACCTCAATCTACCAACCTCAATCTACCAACCTCAGTCTACGAACCTCAATCTACCAACCTAAATCTACCTACCTCAACCTACCAATCACAACCTACCAACCCCAATCTACCAACCTCAATCTACCAACCTCAGTCTACCAACCACAATCTACCAACCTCAATCTACCAACCTCAATCTACGAACCTCAGTCTACCAACCTCAATCTACCAACCTCAGTCTATCAACCTCAATCTACCAACCTCAATCTACCAACCTCTGTCTACCAACCACAATCTACCAACCTCAATCTACCAACCTCAATCTACCAACCTCAATCTACCAACCTCAATCTACCAACCTCAGTCTACCAACCTCAATCTACCAACCTCAGTCTATCAACCTCAATCTACCAACCTCAATCTACCAACCTCAGTCTACCAACCTCAATCTACCAACCTCAGTCTATCAACCTGAATCTACCAACCTCAATCTACCAACCTCAATCTACCAACCTCAGTCTACCAACCTCAGTCTACCAACCTCAGTCTATCAACCTCAATCTACCAACCTCAGTCTACCAACCTCAATCTACCAACCTCAGTCTACCAACCTCAATCTACCAACCTCAGTCTACCAACATCAGTCTACCAACATCAGTCTACCAACCTCAATCAACCAACCTCAGTCTACCAACCTCAATCTACCAACCTAAGTCTACCAACGTCAATCTACCAACCTCAATCTACCAACCTCAGTCTACCAACCTCAGTCTACCAACCTCAGTCTACCAACCTCAATCTACCAACCTCAATCTACTAACCTCAGTCTACCAACCTCAATCTACCAACCTCAATCTACCAACCTCAGTCTACCAACGTCAATCTACCAACCTCAATCTACCAACCTCAGTCTACCAACCTCAGTCTACCAACCTCAATCTACCAACCTCAATCTACCAACCTCAGTCTACCAACCTCAATCTACCAACCTCAATCTACCAACCTCAGTCTACCAACCTCAATCTAACAACCTTAAGCTACCAACCTCAGTCTACCAAACTCAATCTACCAACCTCAGTCTACTAACCTCAATCTACCAACCACAGTCTACCAACCTCAATCTACCAACCGCAGTCTACCAACCTCAATCTACCAACCTGAGTCTACCAACCTCAGTGTACCAACCTCAATCTACCAACCTCAGTCTACCAACCTCAATCTACCAACCTCAATCAACCAACCTCAATCTACCAACCTCAGTCTACCAGCCTCAATCTACCAACCTCAGTCTACCAACCTCAATCTACCAACCTCAGTCTACCAACCTCAATCTACCAACCTCAGTCTACCAACCTCAATGTACCAACCTCAGTCTACCAACCTCATTCTACCAACCTCAATCTACTAACCACAATCTACCAACCTCAGTCTACCAACCACAATCTACCAACCTCAGTCTACCAACCTCAATCTACCAACCTCAGTCTACCAACCTCATTCTACCAACCTCAATCTACTAACCTCAATCTACCAACCTCAGTCTACCAACCTCAATCTACCAACCTCAGTCTACCAACCTCAATCTACCAACCTCAGTCTACCAACCTCAGTCTACCAACCTCAATCTACCAACCTAAGTCTACCAACGTCAATCTACCAACCTCAATCTACCAACCTCAGTATACCAACCTCAGTCTACCAACCTCAGTCTACCAACCTCAATCTACCAACCTCAATCTACTAACCTCAGTCTACCAACCTCAATCTACCAACCTCAATCTACCAACGTCAATCTACCAACCTCAATCTACCAACCTCAGTCTACCAACCTCAGTCTACCAACCTCAATCTACCAACCTCAATCTACCAACCTCAGTCTACCAACCTCAATCTACCAACCTCAATCTACCAACCTCAGTCTACCAACCTCAATCTAACAACCTTAATCTACCAACCTCAGTCTACCAACCTCAATCTACCAACCTCAGTCTACTAACCTCAATCTACCAACCTCAGTCTACAAACCTCAATCTACCAACCTCAGTCGACAAACCTCAATCTACCAACTTAAATCTACCAACCTCAATCTACCAATCACAATCTACCAACCTCAATCTACCAACCTCAATCTACCAACCTAAATCTACCAACCTCAATCTACCAACCTCAATCTACCAACCTTAGTCTACCAACCTCAATCTACCAACCTCAGTCTACCAACCTCAATCTACCAACCTCAATCTACCAACCTCAATCTACCGACCTCAGTCTAGCAACCTCAATCTACCAACCTCAATCTACCAACCTCAATCTCCCAACCTCAATCTACCAACCTCAGTCTACCAACCTCAATCTACCAACCTCAATCTACCAACCTCAATCTACCAACCACAATCTACCAACTTCAATCTACCAACCTCAGTCTACCAACCTCAATCTACAAACCTCAGTCTACCAACCTAAATCTACCAACCTCAATCTACCAACCTCAGTCTACCAACCTCAATCTACCAACCTCAGTCTAACAACCTCAAACTACCAACCTCAGTCAACCAACCTCAATCTACCAACCTCAGTCTACCAACCTCAATCTACCAACCTCAATCAACCAACCTCAGTCTACTAACCTCAATCTACCAACCTCAATCTACTAACATCAATCTACCAACCTCAGTCTACTAACCTCAATCTACCAACCTCAGTCTACCAACCTCAATCTACCAACCTCAATCTACCAACCTCAGTCTACCAACCTAAATCTACCAACCTCAATCTACCAACCTCAATCTACCAACCTCAATCTACCAACCTCAGTCTACCAACCTAAATCTACCAACCTCAGACTACCAACCTAAATCTACCAACCTCAATCTACCAATCACAATCTACCAACCTCAATCTACTAACCTCAGTCTACCAACCTCAGTCTACCAACCTCAATCTACCAACCTCAATCTACCAACCTCAATCTACCAACCTCAGTCTACCAACCACAGTCTACCAACCTCAATCTACCAACCGCAATCTACCAACCTCAGTCTACCAACCTCAATCTACCAACCTAAATCTACCAACCTCAAACTATCAATCACAATCTACCACCCTCAATCTACCAATCACAATCTACCAACCTCAGTCTACTAACCTCAGTCTACCAACCTCAGTCTACCAACCTCAATCTACCAACCTCAATCTACCAACCTCAGTCTACCAACCTCAGTCTACCAACCTCAATCTACCAACCTCAATCTACCAACCTCAGTCTACCAACCTCAATCTACCAACCTAAATCTACCAACCTCAATCTACCAACCTCAGTCTACCAACCTCAGTCTACCAACCTCAGTCTACAAACCTCAGTCTACCAACCTCAATCTACCAACCTCAGTCTACCAACCTCAATCTACCAACCTCAATCTACCAATCACAATCTACCAACCTCAATCTACCAACCTCAATCTACCAACCTCAGTCTACGAACCTCAATCTACCAACCTAAATCTACCAACCTCAACCTACCAATCACAACCTACCAACCCCAATCTACCAACCTCAATCTACCAACCTCAGTCTACCAACCACAATCTACCAACCTCAATCTACCAACCTCAATCTACCAACCTCAGTCTACCAACCTCAATCTACCAACCTCAGTCTATCAACCTCAATCTACCAACCTCAATCTACCAACCTCAGTCTACCAACCACAATCTACCAACCTCAATCTACCAACCTCAATCTACCAAGCTCAATCTACCAACCTCAATCTACCAACCTCAGTCTACCAACCTCAATCTACCAACCTCAGTCTATCAACCTCAATCTACCAACCTCAATCTACCAACGTCAGTCTACCAACCTCAATCTACCAACCTCAGTCTATCAACCTGAATCTACCAACCTCAATCTACCAACCTCAATCTACCAACCTCAGTCTACCAACCTCAGTCTACCAACCTCAGTCTATCAACCTCAATCTACCAACCTCAGTCTACCAACCTCAATCTACCAACCTCAGTCTACCAACCTCAATCTACCAACCTCAGTCTACCAACCTCAGTCTACCAACATCAGTCTACCAACCTCAATCAGCCAACCTCAGTCTACCAACCTCAATCTACCAACCTAAGTCTACCAACGTCAATCTACCAACCTCAATCTACCAACCTCAGTCTACCAACCTCAGTCTACCAACCTCAGTCTACCAACCTCAATCTACTAACCTCAGTCTACCAACCTCAATCTACCAACCTCAATCTACCAACCTCAGTCTACCAACGTCAATCTACCAACCTCAATCTACCAACCTCAGTCTACCAACCTCAGTCTACCAACCTCAATCTACCAACCTCAATCTACCAACCTCAGTCTACCAACCTCAATCTACCAACCTCAATCTACCAACCTCAGTCTACCAACCTCAATCTAACAACCTTAATCTACCAACCTCAGTCTACCAACCTCAATCTAACAACCTCAGTCTACTAACCTCAATCTACCAACCACAGTCTACCAACCTCAATCTACCAACCACAGTCTACGAACCTCAGTGTACCAACCTCAAACTACCAACCTCAGTCTACCAACCTCAATCTACCAACCTCAATCAACTAACCTCAATCTACCAACCTCAGTCTACCAACCTCAATCTACCAACCTCAGTCTACCAACCTCAATCTACCAACCTCAGTCTACCAACCTCAATCTACCAACCTCAGTCTACCAGCATCAATGTACCAACCTCAGTCTACCAACCTCATTCGACCAACCTCAATCTACTAACCTCAATCTACCAACCTCAGTCTACCAACCTCAATCTACCAACCTCACTCTACCAACCTCAATCTACCAACCTCAGTCTACCAACCTCATTCTACCAACCTCAATCTACTAACCTCAATCTACCAACCTCAGTCTACCAACCTCAATCTACCAACCTCTGTCTACCAACCTCAATCTACCAACCTCAGTCTACCAACCTCAGTCTACCAACATCAGTCTACCAACCTCAATCAACCAACCTCAGTCTACCAACCTCAATCGACCAACCTCAGTCTACCAACGTCAATCTACCAACCTCAATCTACCAACCTCAGTCTACCAACCTCAGTCTACCAACCTCAGTCTACCAACCTCAATCTACCAACCTCAATCTACTAACCTCAGTCTACCAACCTCAATCTACCACCCTCAATCCACCAACCTCAGTCTACCAACGTCAATCTACCAACCTCAATCTACCAAACTCAGTCTACCAACATCAGTCTACCAACCTCAATCTACCAACCTCAGTCTACCAACCTCAGTCTACCAACCTCAATCTACCAACCTCAATCTACCAACCTCATTCTACCAACCTCAATCTACTAACCTCAATCTTCCAACCTCAGTCTACCAACCTCAGTCTACCAACCTCAGTCTACCAACCTCAATTTACCAACCTCAGTCTACCAACCTCAATCTACCTACCTCAGTCTACCAACCTCAGTCTACCAACATCAGTCTACCAACCTCAATCAACCAACCTCAGTCTACCAACCTCAATCTACCAACCTCAATCTACCAACCTCAGTCTACCAACCTCAGTCTACCAACCTCAATCTTCCAACCTCAGTCTACCAACCTCAATCTACCAACCTCAGTCTACCAACCTCAGTCTACAAACCTCAGTCTACCAACCTCAATCTACCAACCTCAGTCTACCAACCTCAATCTACCAACCTCAATCTACCAATCACAATCTACCAACCTCAATCTACCAACCTCAATCTACCAACCTCAGTCTACGAACCTCAATCTACCAACCTAAATCTACCAACCTCAACCTACCAATCACAACCTACCAACCCCAATCTACCAACCTCAATCTACCAACCTCAGTCTACCAACCACAATCTACCAACCTCAATCTACCAACCTCAATCTACCAACCTCAGTCTACCAACCTCAATCTACCAACCTCAGTCTATCAACCTCAATCTACCAACCTCAATCTACCAACCTCAGTCTACCAACCACAATCTACCAACCTCAATCTACCAACCTCAATCTACCAAGCTCAATCTACCAACCTCAATCTACCAACCTCAGTCTACCAACCTCAATCTACCAACCTCAGTCTATCAACCTCAATCTACCAACCTCAATCTACCAACGTCAGTCTACCAACCTCAATCTACCAACCTCAGTCTATCAACCTGAATCTACCAACCTCAATCTACCAACCTCAATCTACCAACCTCAGTCTACCAACCTCAGTCTACCAACCTCAGTCTATCAACCTCAATCTACCAACCTCAGTCTACCAACCTCAATCTACCAACCTCAGTCTACCAACCTCAATCTACCAACCTCAGTCTACCAACCTCAGTCTACCAACATCAGTCTACCAACCTCAATCAGCCAACCTCAGTCTACCAACCTCAATCTACCAACCTAAGTCTACCAACGTCAATCTACCAACCTCAATCTACCAACCTCAGTCTACCAACCTCAGTCTACCAACCTCAGTCTACCAACCTCAATCTACCAACCTCAATCTACTAACCTCAGTCTACCAACCTCAATCTACCAACCTCAATCTACCAACCTCAGTCTACCAACGTCAATCTACCAACCTCAGTCTACCAACCTCAGTCTACCAACCTCAATCTACCAACCTCAATCTACCAACCTCAATCTACCAACCTCAATCTACCAACCTCAGTCTACCAACCTCAATCTAACAACCTTAATCTACCAACCTCAGTCTACCAACCTCAATCTACCAACCTCAGTCTACTAACCTCAATCTACCAACCACAGTCTACCAACCTCAATCTACCAACCACAGTCTACGAACCTCAGTGTACCAACCTCAATCTACCAACCTCAGTCTACCAACCTCAATCTACCAACCTCAATCAACTAACCTCAATCTACCAACCTCAGTCTACCAACCTCAATCTACCAACCTCAGTCTACCAACCTCAATCTACCAACCTCAGTCTACCAACCTCAATCTACCAACCTCAGTCTACCAACATCAATGTACCAACCTCAGTCTACCAACCTCATTCGACCAACCTCAATCTACTAACCTCAATCTACCAACCTCAGTCTACCAACCTCAATCTACCAACCTCAGTCTACCAACCTCAATCTACCAACCTCAGTCTACCAACCTCATTCTACCAACCTCAATCTACTAACCTCAATCTACCAACCTCAGTCTACCAACCTCAATCTACCAACCTCAGTCTACCAACCTCAATCTACCAACCTCAGTCTACCAACCTCAGTCTACCAACATCAGTCTACCAACCTCAATCAACCAACCTCAGTCTACCAACCTCAATCTACCAACCTCAGTCTACCAACGTCAATCTACCAACCTCAATCTACCAACCTCAGTCTACCAACCTCAGTCTACCAACCTCAGTCTACCAACCTCAATCTACCAACCTCAATCTACTAACCTCAGTCTACCAACCTCAATCTACCACCCTCAATCCACCAACCTCAGTCTACCAACGTCAATCTACCAACCTCAATCTACCAAACTCAGTCTACCAACCTCAATCTACCAACCTCAGTCTACCAACCTCAATCTACCAACCTCAGTCTATCAACCTCAATCTACCAACCTCAATCTACCAACGTCAGTCTACCAACCTCAATCTACCAACCTCAGTCTATCAACCTGAATCTACCAACCTCAATCTACCAACCTCAATCTACCAACCTCAGTCTACCAACCTCAGTCTACCAACCTCAGTCTATCAACCTCAATCTACCAACCTCAGTCTACCAACCTCAATCTACCAACCTCAGTCTACCAACCTCAATCTACCAACCTCAGTCTACCAACCTCAGTCTACCAACATCAGTCTACCAACCTCAATCAGCCAACCTCAGTCTACCAACCTCAATCTACCAACCTAAGTCTACCAACGTCAATCTACCAACCTCAATCTACCAACCTCAGTCTACCAACCTCAGTCTACCAACCTCAGTCTACCAACCTCAATCTACCAACCTCAATCTACTAACCTCAGTCTACCAACCTCAATCTACCAACCTCAATCTACCAACCTCAGTCTACCAACGTCAATCTACCAACCTCAATCTACCAACCTCAGTCTACCAACCTCAGTCTACCAACCTCAATCTACCAACCTCAATCTACCAACCTCAATCTACCAACCTCAATCTACCAACCTCAGTCTACCAACCTCAATCTAACAACCTTAATCTACCAACCTCAGTCTACCAACCTCAATCTACCAACCTCAGTCTACTAACCTCAATCTACCAACCACAGTCTACCAACCTCAATCTACCAACCACAGTCTACGAACCTCAGTGTACCAACCTCAATCTACCAACCTCAGTCTACCAACCTCAATCTACCAACCTCAATCAACTAACCTCAATCTACCAACCTCAGTCTACCAACCTCAATCTACCAACCTCAGTCTACCAACCTCAATCTACCAACCTCAGTCTACCAACCTCAATCTACCAACCTCAGTCTACCAACATCAATGTACCAACCTCAGTCTACCAACCTCATTCGACCAACCTCAATCTACTAACCTCAATCTACCAACCTCAATCTACCAACCTCAATCTACCAACCTCAATCTACCAACCTCAGTCTACCAACCTCATTCTACCAACCTCATTCTACCAACCTCAATCTACCAACCTCAGTCTACCAACCTCAATCTACCAACCTCAGTCTACCAACCTCAATCTACCAACCTCAGTCTACCAACATCAGTCTACCAACCTCAATCAACCAACCTCAGTCTACCAACCTCAATCTACCAACCTCAGTCTACCAACGTCAATCTACCAACCTCAATCTACCAACCTCAGTCTACCAACCTCAGTCTACCAACCTCATTCGACCAACCTCAATCTACTAACCTCAATCTACCAACCTCAGTCTACCAACCTCAATCTACCAACCTCAGTCTACCAACCTCAATCTACCAACCTCAGTCTACCAACCTCATTCTACCAACCTCAATCTACTAACCTCAATCTACCAACCTCAGTCTACCAACCTCAATCTACCAACCTCAGTCTACCAACCTCAATCTACCAACCTCAGTCTACCAACCTCAGTCTACCAACATCAGTCTACCAACCTCAATCAACCAACCTCAGTCTACCAACCTCAATCTACCAACCTCAGTCTACCAACGTCAATCTACCAACCTCAATCTACCAACCTCAGTCTACCAACCTCAGTCTACCAACCTCAGTCTACCAACCTCAATCTACCAACCTCAATCTACTAACCTCAGTCTACCAACCTCAATCTACCACCCTCAATCCACCAACCTCAGTCTACCAACGTCAATCTACCAACCTCAATCTACCAAACTCAGTCTACCAACCTCAATCTACCAACCTCAGTCTACCAACCTCAATCTACCAACCTCAGTCTATCAACCTCAATCTACCAACCTCAATCTACCAACGTCAGTCTACCAACCTCAATCTACCAACCTCAGTCTATCAACCTGAATCTACCAACCTCAATCTACCAACCTCAATCTACCAACCTCAGTCTACCAACCTCAGTCTACCAACCTCAGTCTATCAACCTCAATCTACCAACCTCAGTCTACCAACCTCAATCTACCAACCTCAGTCTACCAACCTCAATCTACCAACCTCAATCTACCAACCTCAGTCTACCAACATCAGTCTACCAACCTCAATCAGCCAACCTCAGTCTACCAACCTCAATCTACCAACCTAAGTCTACCAACGTCAATCTACCAACCTCAATCTACCAACCTCAGTCTACCAACCTCAGTCTACCAACCTCAGTCTACCAACCTCAATCTACCAACCTCAATCTACTAACCTCAGTCTACCAACCTCAATCTACCAACCTCAATCTACCAACCTCAGTCTACCAACGTCAATCTACCAACCTCAATCTACCAACCTCAGTCTACCAACCTCAGTCTACCAACCTCAATCTACCAACCTCAATCTACCAACCTCAATCTACCAACCTCAATCTACCAACCTCAGTCTACCAACCTCAATCTAACAACCTTAATCTACCAACCTCAGTCTACCAACCTCAATCTACCAACCTCAGTCTACTAACCTCAATCTACCAACCACAGTCTACCAACCTCAATCTACCAACCACAGTCTACGAACCTCAGTGTACCAACCTCAATCTACCAACCTCAGTCTACCAACCTCAATCTACCAACCTCAATCAACTAACCTCAATCTACCAACCTCAGTCTACCAACCTCAATCTACCAACCTCAGTCTACCAACCTCAATCTACCAACCTCAGTCTACCAACCTCAATCTACCAACCTCAGTCTACCAACATCAATGTACCAACCTCAGTCTACCAACCTCATTCGACCAACCTCAATCTACTAACCTCAATCTACCAACCTCAATCTACCAACCTCAATCTACCAACCTCAATCTACCAACCTCAGTCTACCAACCTCATTCTACCAACCTCATTCTACCAACCTCAATCTACCAACCTCAGTCTACCAACCTCAATCTACCAACCTCAGTCTACCAACCTCAATCTACCAACCTCAGTCTACCAACATCAGTCTACCAACCTCAATCAACCAACCTCAGTCTACCAACCTCAATCTACCAACCTCAGTCTACCAACGTCAATCTACCAACCTCAATCTACCAACCTCAGTCTACCAACCTCAGTCTACCAACCTCAGTCTACCAACCTCAATCTACCAACCTCAATCTACTAACCTCAGTCTACCAACCTCAATCTACCACCCTCAATCCACCAACCTCAGTCTACCAACGTCAATCTACCAACCTCAATCTACCAAACTCAGTCTACCAACATCAGTCTACCAACCTCAATCTACCAACCTCAATCTACCAACCTCAGTCTACCAACCTCAATCTACCAACCTCAATCTACCAACCTCAGTCTACCAACCTCAATCTAACAACCTTAATCTACCAACCTCAGTCTACCAACCTCAATCTACCATCCCCAGTCTACTAACCTCAATCTACCAACCTCAGTCTACCAACCTCAATCTACCAACCTCAGTCTACCAACCTCAATCTACCAACCTTAGTCTACCAACCTCAGTCTACCAACCTCAATCTACCAACCTCAGTCTACCAACCTCAATCTACCAACCTCAATCTACTAACCTCAATCTACCAACCTCAGTCTACCAACCTCAGTCTACCAACCTCAATCTACCAACCTCAATCTACCAACCTCATTCTACCAACCTCAATCTACTAACCTCAATCTTCCAACCTCAGTCTACCAACCTCAGTCTACCAACCTCAGTCTACCAACCTCAATTTACCAACCTCAGTCTACCAACCTCAATCTACCTACCTCAGTCTACCAACCTCAGTCTACCAACATCAGTCTACCAACCTCAATCAACCAACCTCAGTCTACCAACCTCAATCTACCAACCTCAATCTACCAACCTCAGTCTACCAACCTCAGTCTACCAACCTCAATCTTCCAACCTCAGTCTACCAACCTCAATCTACCAACCTCAGTCTACCAACCTCAATCTACCAACCTCAATCTACCAACCTCAATCTACCAACCCCAATCTACCAACATCAATCTACCAACCTCAGTCTACCAACCTCAATCTACCAACCTCAATCTACCAACCTCAGTCTACCAACCTCAGTCTACCAACCTCAATCTTCCAACCTCAGTCTACCAACCTCAATCTACCAACCTCAGTCTACCAACCTCAATCTACCAACCTCAATCTACTAACCTCAATCTATCAACCTCAATCTACCAACCTCAATCTATCAACCTCAATCTACCAACCTCAATCTACCAAACTCAATCTACCAATCACAATCTACCAACCTCAATCTACCAACCTCAGTCTACCAACCTCAGTTTACCAACCTCAATCTACCAACCTCAGTCTACCAACCTCAGTCTACCAACCTCAGTCTACCAACCTCAATCTACCAACCTCAATCTACCAACCTCAGTCTACGAACCTCAAACTACCAACCTCAGTCTACCAACCTCATTCAACCAACCTCAGTCTACCAACCTCAATCTACCAACCTCAATCTACCAACCTCAGTCTACCAACCTTTGTCTACCAACCTCAATCTTCCAACCTCAGTCTACCAACCTCAATCTACCAACCTCAGTCTACCAACCTCAATCTACCAACCTCAATCTACCAACCTCAATCTAGCAACCTCAATCTACCAACATCAATCTACCAACCTCAGTCTACCAACCTCAATCCACCAACCTCACTCTACCAACCTCAATCTTCCAACCTCAATCTCCCAACCTCAATCTACCAACCTCAATCTACCAACCTCAGGCTACCAACCTCAATCTACCAACCTCAATCTACCAACCTCAATCTACTAACCTCAATCTATCAACCTCAATCTACCAACCTCAATCTATCAACCTCAATCTACCAAACTCAATCTACCAACCTCAGTCTACCAACCTCAGTCTACCAACCTCAGTCTACCAACCTCAATCTACCAACCTCAATCTACTAACCTCAGTCTACCAACCTCAATCTACCACCCTCAATCCACCAACCTCAGTCTACCAACGTCAATCTACCAACCTCAATCTACCAACCTCAGTCTACCAACCTCAGTCTACCAACCTCAATCTACCAACCTCAATCTACCAACCTCAGTCTACCAACCTCAATCTACCAACCTCAATCTACCAACCTCAGTCTACCAACCTCAGTCTACCAACATTAATCTTCCAACCTCAGTCTACCAACCTCAATCTACCAACCTCAGTCTACCAACCTCAATCTACCAACCTCAATCTACCAACCTCAATCTACCAACATCAATCTACCAACCTCAGTCTACCAACCTCAATCTACCAACCTCAGTCTACCAACCTCAGTCTACCAACCTCAATCTTCCAACCTCAGTCTACCAACCTCAATCTACCAACCTCAGTCTACCAACCTCAATCTACCAACCTCAATCTACTAACCTCAATCTATCAACCTCAATCTACCAACCTCAATCTATCAACCTCAATCTACCAACCTCAATCTACCAAACTCAATCTACCAATCACAATCTACCAACCTCAATCTACCAACCTCAGTCTACCAACCTCAGTTTACCAACCTCAATCTACCAACCTCAGTCTACCAACCTCAGTCTACCAACCTCAATCTACCAACCTCAATCTACCAACCTCAGTCTACGAACCTCAATCTACCAACCTCAGTCTACCAACCTCAATCAACCAACCTCAGTCTACCAACCTCAATCTACCAACCTCAATCTACCAACCTCAGTCTACCAACCTCAGTCTACCAACCTCAATCTTCCAACCTCAGTCTACCAACCTCAATCTACCAACCTCAGTCTACCAACCTCAATCTACCAACCTCAATCTACCAACCTCAATCTAGCAACCTCAATCTACCAACATCAATCTACCAACCTCAGTCTACCAACCTCAATCCCCCAACCTCACTCTACCAACCTCAATCTTCCAACCTCAATCTACCAACCTCAATCTACCAACCTCAATCTACCAACCTCAGGCTACCAACCTCAATCTACCAACCTCAATCTACCAACCTCAATCTACTAACCTCAATCTATCAACCTCAATCTACCAACCTCAATCTATCAACCTCAATCTACCAAACTCAATCTACCAACCTCAGTCTACCAACCTCAGTCTACCAACCTCAGTCTACCAACCTCAATCTACCAACCTCAATCTACTAACCTCAGTCTACCAACCTCAATCTACCACCCTCAATCCACCAACCTCAGTCTACCAACGTCAATCTACCAACTTCAATCTACCAACCTCAGTCTACCAACCTCAGTCTACCAACCTCAATCTACCAACCTCAATCTACCAACCTCAGTCTACCAACCTCAATCTACCAACCTCAATCTACCAACCTCAGTCTACCAACCTCAATCTAACAACCTTAATCTACCAACCTCAGTCTACCAACCTCAATCTACCAACCCCAGTCTACTAACCTCAATCTACCAACCTCAGTCTACCAACCTCAATCTACCAACCTCAATCTACCAACCTCAATCTACTAACCTCAATCTACCAACCTCAGTCTACCAACCTCAGTCTACCAACCTCAATCTACCAACCTCAATCTACCAACCTCATTCTACCAACCTCAATCTACTAACCTCAATCTTCCAACCTCAGTCTACCAACCTCAGTCTACCAACCTCAGTCTACCAACCTCAATTTACCAACCTCAGTCTACCAACCTCAATCTACCAACCTCAGTCTACCAACCTCAGTCTACCAACATCAGTCTACCAACCTCAATCAACAAACCTCAGTCTACCAACCTCAATCTACCAACCTCAATCTACCAACCTCAGTCTACCAACCTCAGTCTACCAACCTCAATCTTCCAACCTCAGTCTACCAACCTCAATCTACCAACCTCAGTCTACCAACCTCAATCTACCAACCTCAATCTACCAACCTCAATCTACCAACCTCAATCTACCAACATCAATCTACCAACCTCAGTCTACCAACCTCAATCTACCAACCTCAATCTACCAACCTCAGTCTACCAACCTCAGTCTACCAACCCTAATCTTCCAACCTCAGTCTACCAACCTCAATCTACCAACCTCAGTCTACCAACCTCAATCTACCAACCTCAGTCTACCGAACTCAATCTACCAACCTCAGTCTACCAACCTCAATCTACCAACCTCAGTCTACCAACCTCAATGTACCAACCTCAGTCTACCAACCTCATTCTACCAACCTCAATCTACTAACCTCAATCTACCAACCTCAGTCTGCCAACCTCAATCTACCAACCTCTGTCTACCAACCTCAATCTACCAACCTCAGTCTACCAACCTCATTCTACCAACCTCAATCTACTAACCTCAATCTACCAACCTCAGTCTACCAACCTCAATCTACCAACCTCAGTCTACCAACCTCAATCTACCAATCTCAGTCTACCAACCTCAGTCTACCAACATCAGTCTACCAACCTCAATCAACCAACCTCAGTCTACCAACCTCAATCTACCAACCTCAGTCTACCAACGTCAATCTACCAACCTCAATCTACCAACCTCAGTCTACCAACCTCAGTCTACCAACCTCAGTCTACCAACCTCAATCTACCAAACTCAATCTACTAACCTCAGTCTACCAACCTCAATCTACCACCCTCAATCCACCAACCTCAGTCTACCAACATCAGTCTACCAACCTCAATCTACCAACCTCAGTCTACCAACCTCAATCTACCAAACTCAATCTACCAACCTCAGTCTACCAACCTCAATCTAACAACCTTAATCTACCAACCTCAGTCTACCAACCTCAATCTACCATCCCCAGTCTACTAACCTCAATCTACCAACCTCAGTCTACCAACCTCAATCTACCAACCTCAGTCTACCAACCTCAATCTACCAACCTTAGTCTACCAACCTCAGTCTACCAACCTCAATCTACCAACCTCAGTCTACCAACCTCAATCTACCAACCTCAATCTACTAACCTCAATCTACCAACCTCAATCTACCAACCTCAGTCTACCAACCTCAATCTACCAACCTCAATCTACCAACCTCATTCTACCAACCTCAATCTACTAACCTCAATCTTCCAACCTCAGTCTACCAACCTCAGTCTACCAACCTCAGTCTACCAACCTCAATTTACCAACCTCAGTCTACCAACCTCAATCTACCAACCTCAGTCTACCAACCTCAGTCTACCAACATCAGTCTACCAACCTCAATCAACCAACCTCAATCTACCAACCTCAATCTACCAACCTCAGTCTACCAACCTCAGTCTACCAACCTCAATCTACCAACCTCAATCTACCAACCTCAATCTACCAACATCAATCTACCAACCTCAGTCTACCACCCTCAATCTACCAACCTCAATCTACCAACCTCAGTCTACCAACCTCAATCCACCAACCTCACTCTACCAACCTCAATCTTCCAACCTCAATCTACCAACCTCAATCTACCAACCTCAATCTACCAACCTCAGGCTACCAACCTCAATCTACCAACCTCAATCTACCAACCTCAATCTACTAACCTCAATCTATCAACCTCAATCTACCAACATCAGTCCAGCAACCTCAATCAACCAACCTCAGTCTACCAACCTCAATCTACCAACCTCAATCTACCAACCTCAGTCTACCAACCTCAGTCTACCAACCTCAATCTACCAACCTCAATCTACCAACCTCAATCTACCAACCTCAGTCTACCAACCTCAGTTTACCAACCTCAATCTACCAACCTCAGTCTACCAACCTCAGTCTACCAACCTCAGTCTACCAACCTCAATCTACCAACCTCAATCTACCAACCTCAGTCTACGAATCTCAATCTACCAACCTCAGTCTACCAACCTCAATCAACCAACCTCAGTCTACCAACCTCAATCTACCAACCTCAATCTACCAACCTCAGTCTACCAACCTCAGTCTACCAACCTCAATCTTCCAACCTCAGTCTACCAACCTCAATCTACCAACCTCATTCTACCAACCTCAATCTACCAACCTCCATCTACCAACCTCAATCTAGCAACCTCAATCTACCAACATCAATCTACCAACCTCAGTCTACCAACCTCAATCCACCAACCTCACTCTACCAACCTCAATCTTCCAACCTCAATCTACCAACCTCAATCTACCAAACTCAATCTACCAACCTCAGGCTACCAACCTCAATCTACCAACCTCAATCTACCAACCTCAATCTACTAACCTCAATCTATCAACCTCAATCTACCAACCTCAATCTATCAACCTCAATCTACCAAACTCAATCTACCAACCTCAGTCTACCAACCTCAGTCTACCAACCTCAGTCTACCAACCTCAATCTACCAACCTCAATCTACTAACCTCAGTCTACCAAACTCAATCTACCACCCTCAATCCACCAACCTCAGTCTACCAACGTCAATCTACCAACCTCAATCTACCAACCTCAGTCTACCAACCTCAATCTACCAACCTCAATCTACCAACCTCAGTCTACCAACCTCAATCTACCAACCTCAATCTACCAACCTCAGTCTACCAACCTCAATCGAACAACCTTAATCTACCAACCTCAGTCTACCAACCTCAATCTACCAACCCCAGTCTACTAACCTCAATCTACCAACCTCAGTCTACCAACCTCAATCTACCAGCCTCAGTCTACCAACCTCAATCTACCAACCTTAGTCTACCAACCTCAGTCTACCAACCTCAATCTACCAACCTCAGTCTACCAACCTCAATCTACCAACCTCAATCTACTAACCTCAATCTACCAACCTCAGTCTACCAACCTCAGTCTACCAACCTCAATCTACCAACCTCAATCTACCAACCTCATTCTACCAACCTCAATCTACTAACCTCAATCTTCCAACCTCAGTCTACCAACCTCAGTCTACCAACCTCAGTCTACCAACCTCAATTTACCAACCTCAGTCTACCAACCTCAATCTACCAACCTCAGTCTACCAACCTCAGTCTACCAATATCAGTCTACCAACCTCAATCAACAAACCTCAGTCTCCCAACCTCAATCTACCAACCTCAATCTACCAACCTCAGTCTACCAACCTCAGTCTACCAACCTCAATCTTCCAACCTCAGTCTACCAACCTCAATCTACCAACCTCAGTCTACCAACCTCAATCTACCAACCTCAATCTACCAACCTCAATCTACCAACCTCAATCTACCAACATCAATCTACCAACCTCAGTCTACCAACCTCAATCTACCAACCTCAATCTACCAACCTCAGTCTACCAACCTCAATCTTCCAACCTCAGTCTACCAACCTCAATCTACCAACCTCAGTCTACCAACCTCAATCTACCAACCTCAATCTACTAACCTCAATCTATCAACCTCAATCTACCAACCTCAATCTATCAACCTCAATCTACCAACCTCAATCTACCAAACTCAATCTACCAATCACAATCTACCAACCTCAATCTACCAACCTCAGTCTACCAACCTCAGTTTACCAACCTCAATCTACCAACCTCAGTCTACCAACCTCAGTCAACAACCACAGTCTACCAACCTCAGTCTACCAACCTCAGTCTACCAACCTCAATCTACCAACCTCAATCTACCAACCTCAGTCTACGAACCTCAATCTACCAACCTCAGTCTACCAACCTCAATCAACCAACCTCAGTCTACCAACCTCAATCTACCAACCTCAATCTACCAACCTCAGTCTACCAACCTCAGTCTACCAACCTCAATCTTCCAACCTCAGTCTACCAATCTCAATCTACCAACCTCAGTCTACCAACCTCAATCTACCAACCTCAATCTACCAACCTCAGTCTACCAACCTCAACCTACCAACATCAATCTACCAACCTCAGTCTACCAACCTCAATCCACCAACCTCACTCTACCAACCTCAATCTTCCAACCTCAATCTACCAACCTCAATCTACCAACCTCAATCTACCAACCTCAGGCTACCAACCTCAATCTACCAACCTCAATCTACCAACCTCAATCTACTAACCTCAATCTATCAACCTCAATCTACCAACCTCAATCTATCAACCTCAATCTACCAACCTCAATCTACCAAACTCAATCTACCAATCACAATCTACCAACCTCAATCTACCAACCTCAGTCTACCAACCTCAGTTTACCAACCTCAATCTACCAACCTCAGTCTACCAACCTCAGTCTACCAACCACAGTCTACCAACCTCAATCTACCAACCTCAGTCTACCAACCTCAGTCTACCAACCTCAATCTACCAACCTCAATCTACCAACCTCAGTCTACGAACCTCAATCTACCAACCTCAGTCTACCAACCTCAGTCTACCAACCTCAGTCTACCAACCTCAATCTACGAACCTCAGTCTACCAACCTCAGTCTACCAACCTCAATCTACCAACCTCAATCTACCAACCTGAATCTACTAACCTCAATCTACCAATCTCAATCTACCAATCACAATCTACCAACCTCAGTCTACCAACCTCAGTCTACCAACCACAATCTACCAACTTCAATCTACCAATCACAATCTACCTACCTCAATCTACCAACCTCAATCTACCAACTTCAATCTACCAATCACAATCTACCTACCTCAATCTACTAACCTCAATCTACCAATCTCAATCTACCAATCACAATCTACCAACCTCAATCTATCAACCTCAGTCTACCAACCTCAATCTACCAAACTCAATCTACCAACCTCAGTCTACCAACCTCAATCTACCAACCTCAATCTACTAACCTCAGTCTACCAACCTCAATCTACCAACCTAAATCTACCAACCTCAGCCTACCAACCTCAATCTACCAACCTCACTCTACCAACCTCAGTCTACCAACCTCAATCTACCAACCTCAATCTACCAACCTGAATCTACCAACCTCAATCTACCAACTTCAATCTACCAATCACAATCTACCTACCTCAATCTACTAACCTCAATCTACCAATCTCAATCTACCAATCACAATCTACCAACCTCAATCTATCAACCTCAGTCCACCAACCTCAATCTACCAACCTCAATCTACCAACCTCAGTCTACCAACTACAATCTACCAACCTCAGTTTACCAACCTCAGTCTACCAACCTCAATCTACCTACCTCAGTCTTCCAACCTCAATCTACCAACCTCAATCTACTAACCTCAGTCTACCAACCTCAATCTACCAACCTAAATCTACCAACCTCAATCTACCAACCTCAGTCTACCAACCTGAGTCTACCAACCTCAACCTACCAACCTCAATCTACCAACCTCAGTCTACAAACCTCAATCTACCAACCTCAATCTACCAACCTCAATCTACCAACCTCAGTCTACCAACCTGAGTCTACCAACCTCAATCTACCAACCTCAGCCTACCAACCTCAATCTACCAACCTCAACCTTCTAACCTCAGTCTACCAACCTCAATCTAACAACCTAAATCTACCAACCTCAATCTACCAACCTCAATCTACCAACCTCAGTCTACCAACCCCAGTCTACCAACCTCAATCTACCAACCTCAATCTACCAATCACAATCTACCAACCTCAATCTACAAACCTCAATCTACCAATCACAATCTACCAACCTCAATCGACCAACCTCAATCTACCAATCACAATCTACCAACCTCAATCTACCAACCTCAGTCTACCAACCTCAGTCTACCAACCTCAGTCTACCAACCTCAATCTACCAAACTCAATCTACTAACCTCAGTCTACCAACCTCAATCTACCACCCTCAATCCACCAACCTCAGTCTACCAACGTCAATCTACCAACCTCAATCTACCAACCTCAGTCTACCAACCTCAGTCTACCAACCTCAATCTACCAACCTCAATCTACCAACCTCAGTCTACCAACCTCAATCTACCAACCTCAATCTACCAACCTCAGTCTACCAACCTCAATCTAACAACCTTAATCTACCAACCTCAGTCTACCAACCTCAATCTACCATCCCCAGTCTACTAACCTCAATCTACCAACCTCAGTCTACCAACCTCAATCTACCAACCTCAGTCTACCAACCTCAATCTACCAACCTTAGTCTACCAACCTCAGTCTACCAACCTCAATCTACCAACCTCAGTCTACCAACCTCAATCTACCAACCTCAATCTACTAACCTCAATCTACCAACCTCAGTCCACCAACCTCAGTCTACCAACCTCAATCTACCAACCTCAATCTACCAACCTCATTCTACCAACCTCAATCTACTAACCTCAATCTTCCAACCTCAGTCTACCAACCTCAATCAACCAACCTCAGTCTACCAACCTCAATCTACCAACCTAAGTCTACCAACGTCAATCTACCAACCTCAATCTACCAACCTCAGTCTACCAACCTCAGTCTACCAACCTCAGTCTACCAACCTCAATCTACCAACCTCAATCTACTAACCTCAGTCTACCAACCTCAATCTACCAACCTCAATCTACCAACCTCAGTCTACCAACGTCAATCTACCAACCTCAATCTACCAACCTCAGTCTACCAACCTCAGTCTACCAACCTCAATCTACCAACCTCAATCTACCAACCTCAGTCTACCAACCTCAATCTACCAACCTCAATCTACCAACCTCAGTCTACCAACCTCAATCTAACAACCTTAATCTACCAACCTCAGTCTACCAACCTCAATCTACCAACATCAGTCTACTAACCTCAATCTACCAACCACAGTCTACCAACCTCAATCTACCAACCACAGTCTACCAACCTCAATCTACCAACCTGAGTCTACCAACCTCAGTGTACCAACCTCAATCTACCAACCTCAGTCTACCAACCTCAATCTACCAACCTCAATCAACTAACCTCAATCTACCAACCTCAGTCTACCAACCTCAATCTACCAACCTCAGTCTACCAACCTCAATCTACCAACCTCAGTCTACCAACCTCAATCTACCAACCTCAGTCTACCAACATCAATGTACCAACCTCAGTCTACCAACCTCATTCGACCAACCTCAATCTACTAACCTCAATCTACCAACCTCAGTCTACCAACCTCAATCTACCAACCTCAGTCTACCAACCTCAATCTACCAACCTCAGTCTACCAACCTCATTCTACCAACCTCAATCTACTAACCTCAATCTACCAACCTCAGTCTACCAACCTCAATCTACCAACCTCAGTCTACCAACCTCAATCTACCAACCTCAGTCTACCAACCTCAGTCTACCAACATCAGTCTACCAACCTCAATCAACCAACCTCAGTCTACCAACCTCAATCTACCAACCTCAGTCTACCAACGTCAATCTACCAACCTCAATCTACCAACCTCAGTCTACCAACCTCAGTCTACCAACCTCAGTCTACCAACCTCAATCTACTAACCTCAGTCTACCAACCTCAATCTACCACCCTCAATCCACCAACCTCAGTCTACCAACGTCAATCTACCAACCTCAATCTACCAACCTCAGTCTACCAACCTCAGTCTACCAACCTCAATCTACCAACCTCAATCTACCAACCTCAGTCTACCAACCTCAATCTACCAACCTCAATCAACCAACCTCAGTCTACCAACCTCAATCTAACAACCTTAATCTACCAACCTCAGTCTACCAACCTCAATCTACCATCCCCAGTCTACTAACCTCAATCTACCAACCTCAGTCTACCAACCTCAATCTACCAACCTCAGTCTACCAACCTCAATCTACCAACCTTAGTCTACCAACCTCAGTCTACCAACCTCAATCTACCAACCTCAGTCTACCAACCTCAATCTACCAACCTCAATCTACTAACCTCAATCTACCAACCTCAGTCTACCAACCTCAGTCTACCAACCTCAATCTACCAACCTCAATCTACCAACCTCATTCTACCAACCTCAATCTACTAACCTCTATCTTCCAACCTCAGTCTACCAACCTCAGTCTACCAACCTCAGTCTACCAACCTCAATTTACCAACCTCAGTCTACCAACCTCAATCTACCTACCTCAGTCTACCAACCTCAGTCTACCAACATCAGTCTACCAACCTCAATCTACCAACCTCAGTCTACCAACCTCAGTCTACCAACCTCAATCTTCCAACCTCAGTCTACCAACCTCAATCTACCAACCTCAGTCTACCAACCTCAATCTACCAACCTGAATCTACCAACCTCAATCTACCAACCTCAATCTACCAACATCAATCTACCAACCTCAGTCTACCAACCTCAATCGACCAACCTCAATCTACCAACCTCAGTCTACCAACCTCAGTCTACCAACCTCAATCTTCCAACCTCAGTCTACCAACCTCAATCTACCAACCTCAGTCTACCAACCTCAATCTACCAACCTCAATCTACTAACCTCAATCTATCAACCTCAATCTACCAACCTCAATCTATCAACCTCAATCTACCAACCTCAATCTACCAAACTCAATCTACCAATCACAATCTACCAACCTCAATCTACCAACCTCAGTCTACCAACCTCAGTTTACCAACCTCAATCTACCAACCTCAGTCTACCAACCTCAGTCTACCAACCTCAGTCTACCAACCTCAATCTACCAACCTCAATCTACCAACCTCAGTCTACGAACCTCAATCTACCAACCTCAGTCTACCAACCTCAATCAACCAACCTCAGTCTACCAACCTCAATCTACCAACCTCAATCCACCAACCTCAGTCTACCAACCTTTGTCTACCAACGTCAATCTTCCAACCTCAGTCTACCAACCTCAATCTACCAACCTCAGTCTACCAACCTCAATCTACCAACCTCAATCTACCAACCTCAATCTTGCAACCTCAATCTACCTACATCAATCTACCAACCTCAGTCTACCAACCTCAATCCACCAACCTCACTCTACCAACCTCAATCTTCCAACCTCAATCTACCAACCTCAATCTACCAACCTCAATCTACCAACCTCAGGCTACCAACCTCAATCTACCAACCTCAATCTACCAACCTCAATCTACTAACCTCAATCTATCAACCTCAATCTACCAACCTCAATCTATCAACCTCAATCTACCAAACTCAATCTACCAACCTCAGTCTACCAACCTCAGTCTACCAACCTCAGTCTACCAACCTCAATCTACCAACCTCAATCTACTAACCTCAGTCTACCAACCTCAATCTACCACCCTCAATCCACCAACCTCAGTCTACCAACGTCAATCTACCAACCTCAATCTACCAACCTCAGTCTACCAACCTCAGTCTACCAACCTCAATCTACCAACCTCAATCTACCAACCTCAGTCTACCAACCTCAATCTACCAACCTCAATCTACCAACCTCAGTCTACCAACCTCAATCTAACAACCTTAATCTACCAACCTCAGTCTACCAACCTCAATCTACCATCCCCAGTCTACTAACCTCAATCTACCAACCTCAGTCTACCAACCTCAATCTACCAACCTCAGTCTACCAACCTCAATCTACCAACCTTAGTCTACCAACCTCAGTCTACCAACCTCAATCTACCAACCTCAGTCTACCAACCTCAATCTACCAACCTCAATCTACTAACCTCAATCTACCAACCTCAGTCTACCAACCTCAATCTACCAACCTCAATCTACCAACCTCATTCTACCAACCTCAATCTACTAACCTCAATCTTCCAACCTCAGTCTACCAACCTCAGTCTACCAACCTCAGTCTACCAACCTCAATTTACCAACCTCAGTCTACCAACCTCAATCTACCTACCTCAGTCTACCAACCTCAGTCTACCAACATCAGTCTACCAACCTCAATCAACCAACCTCAGTCTACCAACCTCAATCTACCAACCTCAATCTGCCAACCTCAGTCTACCAACCTCAGTCTACCAACCTCAATCTTCCAACCTCAGTCTACCAACCTCAATCTACCAAGCTCAGTCTACCAACCTCAATCTACCAACCTCAATCTACCAACCTCAATCTACCAACCTCAATCTACCAACATCAATCTACCAACCTCAGTCTACCAACCTCAATCTACCAACCTCAAACGACCAACCTCAGTCTACCAACCTCAGTCTACCAACCTCAATCTTCCAACCTCAGTCTACCAACCTCAATCTACCAACCTCAGTCTACCAACCTCAATCTACCAACCTCAATCTACTAACCTCAATCTATCAACCTCAATCTACCAACCTCAATCTATCAACCTCAATCTACCAACCACAATCTACCAAACTCAATCTACCAATCACAATCTACCAACCTCAATCTACCAACCTCAGTCTACCAACCTCAGTTTACCAACCTCAATCTACCAACCTCAGTCTACCAACCTCAGTCTACCAACCTCAGTCTACCAACCTCAATCTACCAACCTCAATCTACCAACCTCAGTCTACGAACCTCAATCTACCAACCTCAGTCTACCAACCTCAATCAACCAACCTCAGTCTACCAACCTCAATCTACCAACCTCAATCTACCAACCTCAGTCTACCAACCTCAGTCTACCAACCTCAATCTTCCAACCTCAGTCTACCAACCTCAATCTACCAACCTCAGTCTACCAACCTCAATCTACCAACCTCAATCTACCAACCTCAATCTAGCAACCTCAATCTACCAACATCAATCTACCAACCTCAGTCTACCAACCTCAATCCCCCAACCTCACTCTACCAACCTCAATCTTCCAACCTCAATCTACCAACCTCAATCTACCAACCTCAGGCTACCAACCTCAATCTACCAACCTCAATCTACCAACCTCAATCTACTAACCTCAATCTATCAACCTCAATCTACCAACCTCAATCTATCAACCTCAATCTACCAAACTCAATCTACCAACCTCAGTCTACCAACCTCAGTCTACCAACCTCAGTCTACCAACCTCAATCTACCAACCTCAATCTACCAACCTCAATCTACTAACCTCAGTCTACCAACCTCAATCTACCACCCTCAATCCACCAACCTCAGTCTACCAACGTCAATCTACCACCCTCAATCCACCAACCTCAGTCTACCAACGTCAATCTACCAACCTCAATCTACCAACCTCAGTCTACCAACCTCAATCTACCAACCTCAATCTACCAACCTCAGTCTACCAACCTCAATCTACCAACCTCAGTCTACCAACCTCAGTCTACCAACATCAGTCTACCAACCTCAATCAACCAACCTCAGTCTACCAACCTCAATCTACCAACCTCAGTCTACCAACGTCAATCTACCAACCTCAATCTACCAACCTCAGTCTACCAACCTCAGTCTACCAACCTCAGTCGACCAACCTCAATCTACCAAACTCAATCTACTAACCTCAGTCTACCAACCTCAATCTACCACCCTCAATCCACCAACCTCAGTCTACCAACGTCAATCTCCCAACCTCAATCTACCAACCTCAGTCTACCAACCTCAGTCTACCAACCTCAATCTACCAACCTCAATCTACCAACCTCAGTCTACCAACCTCAATCTACCAACCTCAATCTACCAACCTCAGTCTACCAACCTCAATCTAACAACCTTAATCTACCAACCTCAGTCTACCAACCTCAATCTACCATCCCCAGTCTACTAACCTCAATCTACCAACCTCAGTCTACCAACCTCAATCTACCAACCTCAGTCTACCAACCTCAATCTACCAACCTTAGTCTACCAACCTCAGTCTACCAACCTCAATCTACCAACCTCAATCTACCAACCTCAATCTACCAACCTCAATCTACTAACCTCAATCTACCAACCTCAGTCTACCAACCTCAGTCTACCAACCTCAATCTACCAACCTCAATCTACCAACCTCATTCTACCAACCTCAATCTACTAACCTCAATCTTCCAACCTCAGTCTACCAACCTCAGTCTACCAACCTCAGTCTACCAACCTCAATTTACCAACCTCAGTCTACCAACCTCAATCTACCAACCTCAGTCTACCAACCTCAGTCCACCAACATCAGTCTACCAACCTCAATCAACCAACCTCAGTCTACCAACCTCAATCTACCAACCTCAATCTACCAACCTCAGTCTACCAACCTCAGTCTACCAACCTCAATCTACCAACCTCAATCTACCAACCTCAATCTACCAACCTCAATCCACCAACATCAATCTACCAACCTCAGTCTACCACCCTCAATCTACCAACCTCAATCTACCAACCTCAGTCTCCCAACCTCAATCCACCAACCTCACTCTACCAACCTCAATCTTCCAACCTCAATCTACCAACCTCAATCTACCAACCTCAATCTACCAACCTCAGGCTACCAACCTCAATCTACCAACCTCAATCTACCAACCTCAATCTACTAACCTCAATCTATCAACCTCAATCTACCAACATCAGTCCAGCAACCTCAATCAACCAACCTCAGTCTACCAACCTCAATCTACCAACCTCAATCTACCAACCTCAGTCTACCAACCTCAGTCTACCAACCTCAATCTACCAACCTCAATCTACCAACCTCAATCTACCAACCTCAATCTACCAACCTCAGTCTACCAACTTCAGTTTACCAACCTCAATCTACCAACCGCAGACTACCAACCTCAGTCTACCGACCTCAGTCTACCAACCTCAATCTACCAACCTCAATCTACCAACCTCAGACTACGAACCTCAATCTACCAACCTCAGTCTACCAACCTCAATCAACCAACCTCAGTCTACCAACCTCAATCTACCAACCTCAATCTACCAACCTCAGTCTACCAACCTCAGTCTACCAACCTCAATTTACCAACCTCAGTCTACCAACCTCAATCTACCAACCTCAGTCTACCAACCTCAGTCTACCAACATCAGTCTACCAACCTCAATCAACCAACCTCAGTCTACCAACCTCAATCTACCAACCTCAATCTACCAACCTCAGTCTACCAACCTCAGTCTACCAACATCAATCTACCAACCTCAATCTACCAACCTCAATCTACCAACCTCAATCTACCAACATCAATCTACCAACCTCAGTCTACCACCCTCAATCTACCAACCTCAATCTACCAACCTCAGTCTACCAACCTCAATCCACCAACCTCACTCTACCAACCTCAATCTTCCAACCTCAATCTACCAACCTCAATCTACCAACCTCAGGCTACCAACCTCAATCTACCAACCTCAATCTACCAACCTCAATCTACTAACCTCAATCTATCAACCTCAATCTACCAACATCAGTCCAGCAACCTCAATCAACCAACCTCAGTCTACCAACCTCAATCTACCAACCTCAATCTACCAACCTCAATCTACCAACCTCAGTCTACCAACCTCAATCTACCAACCTCAATCTACCAACCTCAGTCGACCAACCTCAATCTACCTACCTCAGTCTACCAACCTCAGTTTACCAACCTCAATCTACCAACCTCAGTCTACCAACCTCAGTCTACCAACCTCAGTCTACCAACCTCAATCTACCAACCTCAATCTACCAACCTCAGTCTACGAACCTCAATCTACCAACCTCAGTCTACCAACCTCAATCAACCAACCTCAGTCTACCAACCTCAATCTACCAACCTCAATCTACCAACCTCAGTCTACCAACCTCAGTCTACCAACCTCAATCTTCCAACCTCAGTCTACCAACCTCAATCTACCAACCTCATTCTACCAACCTCAATCTACCAACCTCCATCTACCAACCTCAATCTAGCAACCTCAATCTACCAACATCAATCTACCAACCTCAGTCTACCAACCTCAATCCACCAACCTCACTCTACCAACCTCAATCTTCCAACCTCAATCTACCAACCTCAATCTACCAACCTCAATCTACCACCCTCAATCCACCAACCTCAGTCTACCAACGTCAATCTACCAACCTCAATCTACCAACCTCAGTCTACCAACCTCAGTCTACCAACCTCAATCTACCAACCTCAATCTACCAACCTCAGTCTACCAACCTCAATCTACCAACCTCAATCTACCAACCTCAGTCTACCAACCTCAATCTAACAACCTTAATCTACCAACCTCAGTCTATCAACCTCAATCTACCAACCCCAGTCTACTAACCTCAATCTACCAACCTCAGTCTACCAACCTCAATCTACCAACCTCAGTCTACCAACCTCAATCTACCAACCTTAGTCTACCAACCTCAGTCTACCAACCTCAATCTACCAACCTCAGTCTACCAACCTCAATCTACCAACCTCAATCTACTAACCTCAATCTACCAACCTCAGTCTACCAACCTCAGTCTCCCAACCTCAATCTACCAACCTCAATCTACCAACCTCATTCTACCAACCTCAATCTACTAACCTCAATCTTCCAACCTCAGTCTACCAACCTCAGTCTACCAACCTCAGTCTACCAACCTCAATTTACCAACCTCAGTCTACCAACCTCAATCTACCAACCTCAGTCTACCAACCTCAGTCTACCAACATCAGTCTACCAACCTCAATCAACAAACCTCAGTCTACCAACCTCAATCTACCAACCTCAATCTACCAACCTCAGTCTACCAACCTCAGTCTACCAACCTCAATCTTCCAACCTCAGTCTACCAACCTCAATCTACCAACCTCAGTCTACCAACCTCAATCTACCAACCTCAATCTACCAACCTCAATCTACCAACCTCAATCTACCAACATCAATCTACCAACCTCAGTCTACCAACCTCAATCTACCAACCTCAATCTACCAACCTCAGTCTACCAACCTCAGTCTACCAACCTCAATCTTCCAACCTCAGTCTACCAACCTCAATCTACCAACCTCAGTCTACCAACCTCAATCTACCAACCTCAATCTACTAACCTCAATCTATCAACCTCAATCTACCAACCTCAATCTATCAACCTCAATCTACCAACCTCAATCTACCAAACTCAATCTACCAATCACAATCTACCAACCTCAATCTACCAACCTCAGTCTACCAACCTCAGTTTACCAACCTCAATCTACCAACCTCAGTCTACCAACCTCAGTCTACCAACCACAGTCTACCAACATCAATCTACCAACCTCAGTCTACCAACCTCAGTCTACCAACCTCAATCTACCAACCTCAATCTACCAACCTCAGTCTACGAACCTCAATCTACCAACCTCAGTCTACCAACCTCTATCAACCAACCTCAGTCTACCAACCTCAATCTACCAACCTCAATCTACCAACCTCAGTCTACCAACCTCAGTCTACCAACCTCAATCTTCCAACCTCAGTCTACCAATCTCAATCTACCAACCTCAGTCTACCAACCTCAATCTACCAACCTGAATCTACCAACCTCAATCTACCAACTTCAATCTACCAATCACAATCTACCTACCTCAATCTACTAACCTCAATCTACCAATCTCAATCTACCAATCACAATCTACCAACCTCAATCTATCAACCTCAGTCCACCAACCTCAATCTACCAACCTCAATCTACCAACCTCAGTCTACCAACTACAATCTACCAACCTCAGTTTACCAACCTCAGTCTACCAACCTCAATCTACCTACCTCGGTCTACCAACCTCAATCTACCAACCTCAATCTACTAACCTCAGTCTACCAACCTCAGTCTACCAACCTCAATCTACCAACCTCAATCTACCAACCTCAATCTACCAACCTCAATCTACCTACCTCAGTCTACCAACCTCAGTTTACCAACCTCAATCTACCAACCTCAGTCTACCAACCTCAGTCTACCAACCTCAGTCTACCAACCTCAATCTACCAACCTCAATCTACCAACCTCAGTCTACGAACCTCAATCTACCAACCTCAGTCTACCAACCTCAATCAACCAACCTCAGTCTACCAACCTCAATCTACCAACCTCAATCTACCAACCTCAGTCTACCAACCTCAGTCTACCAACCTCAATCTTCCAACCTCAGTCTACCAACCTCAATCTACCAACCTCGTTCTACCAACCTCAATCTACCAACCTCCATCTACCAACCTCAATCTACCAACCTCAATCTACCAACATCAATCTACCAACCTCAGTCTACCAACCTCAATCCACCAACCTCACTCTACCAGCCTCAATCTTCCAACCTCAATCTACCAACCTCAATCTACCAACCTCAATCTACCCACCTCAGGCTACCAACCTCAATCTACCAACCTCAATCTACCAACCTCAATCTATTAACCTCAATCTATCAACCTCAATCTACCAACCTCAATCTATCAACCTCAATCTACCAAACTCAATCTACCAACCTCAGTCTACCAACCTCAGTCTACCAACCTCAATCTACCAACCTCAATCTACTAACCTCAGTCTACCAACCTCAATCTACCACCCTCAATCCACCAACCTCAGTCTACCAACGTCAATCTACCAACCTCAATCTACCAACCTCAGTCTACCAACCTCAGTCTACCAACCTCAATCTACCAACCTCAATCTACCAACCTCAGTCTACCAACCTCAATCTACCAACCTCAATCTACCAACCTCAGTCTACCAACCTCAATCTAACAACCTTAATCTACCAACCTCAGTCTACCAACCTCAATCTACCAACCCCAGTCTACTAACCTCAATCTACCAACCTCAGTCTACCAACCTCAATCTACCAACCTCAGTCTACCAACCTTAATCTACCAACCTCAGTCTACCAACCTCAGTCTACCAACCTCAATCTACCAACCTCAGTCTACCAACCTCAATCTACCAACCTCAATCTACTAACCTCAATCTACCAACCTCAGTCTACCAACCTCAGTCTACCAACCTCAATCTACCAACCTCAATCTACCAACCTCATTCTACCAACCTCAATCTACTAACCTCAATCTTCCAACCTCAGTCTACCAACCTCAGTCTACCAACCTCAGTCTACCAACCTCAATTTAACAACCTCAGTGTACCAACCTCAATCTACCAACCTCAGTCTACCAACCTCAGTCTACCAACATCAGTCTACCAACCTCAATCAACAAACCTCAGTCTACCAACCTCAATCTACCAACCTCAATCTACCAACCTCAGTCTACCAACCTCAGTCTACCAACCTCAATCTTCCAACCTCAGTCTACCAACCTCAATCTACCAACCTCAGTCTACCAACCTCAATCTACCAACCTCAATCTACCAACCTCAATCTACCAACCTCAGTCTACCAACCTCAATCTTCCAACCTCAGTCTACCAACCTCAATCTACCAACCTCAGTCTACCAACCTCAATCTACCAACCTCAATCTACTAACCTCAATCTATCAACCTCAATCTACCAACCTCAATCTATCAACCTCAATCTACCAACCTCAATCTACCAAACTCAATCTACCAATCACAATCTACAAACCTCAATCTACCAACCTCAGTCTACCAACCTCAGTTTACCAACCTCAATCTACCAACCTCAGTCTACCAACCTCAGTCTACCAACCACAGTCTACCAACCTCAATCTACCAACCTCAGTCTACCAACCTCAGTCTACCAACCTCAATCTACCAACCTCAATCTACCAACCTCAGTCTACGAACCTCAATCTACCAACCTCAGTCTACCAACCTCAATCAACCAACCTCAGTCTACCAACCTCAATCTACCAACCTCAATCTACCAACCTCAGTCTACCAACCTCAGTCTACCAACCTCAATCTTCCAACCTCAGTCTACCAATCTCAATCTACCAACCTCAGTCTACCAACCTCAATCTACCAACCTCAATCTACCAACCTCAGTCTACCAACCTCAATCTACCGACATCAATCTACCAACCTCAGTCTACCAACCTCAATCCACCAACCTCACTCTACCAACCTCAATCTTCCAACCTCAATCTACCAACCTCAATCTACCAACCTCAGGCTACCAACCTCAATCTACCAACCTCAATCTACCAACCTCAATCTACTAACCTCAATCTATCAACCTCAATCTACCAACCTCAATCTATCAACCTCAATCTACCAACCTCAATCTACCAAACTCAATCTACCAATCACAATCTACCAACCTCAATCTACCAACCTCAGTCTACCAACCTCAGTTTACCAACCTCAATCTACCAACCTCAGTCTACCAACCTCAGTCTACCAACCACAGTCTACCAACCTCAATCTACCAACCTCAGTCTACCAACCTCAGTCTACCAACCTCAATCTACCAACCTCAATCTACCAACCTCAGTCTACGAACCTCAATCTACCAACCTCAGTCTACCAACCTCAGTCTACCAACCTCAGTCTACCAACCTCAATCTACGAACCTCAGTCTACCAACCTCAGTCTACCAACCTCAATCTACCAACCTCAATCTACCAACCTGAATCTACTAACCTCAATCTACCAATCTCAATCTACCAATCACAATCTACCAACCTCAGTCTACCAACCTCAGTCTACCAACCACAATCTACCAACTTCAATCTACCAATCACAATCTACCTACCTCAATCTACCAACCTCAATCTACCAACTTCAATCTACCAATCACAATCTACCTACCTCAATCTACTAACCTCAATCTACCAATCTCAATCTACCAATCACAATCTACCAACCTCAATCTATCAACCTCAGTCTACCAACCTCAATCTACCAACCTCAATCTACCAACCTCAGTCTACCAACCTCAATCTACCAACCTCAATCTACTAACCTCAGTCTACCAACCTCAATCTACCAACCTAAATCTACCAACCTCAGCCTACCAACCTCAATCTACCAACCTCACTCTACCAACCTCAGTCTACCAACCTCAATCTACCAACCTCAATCTACCAACCTGAATCTACCAACCTCAATCTACCAACTTCAATCTACCAATCACAATCTACCTACCTCAATCTACTAACCTCAATCTACCAATCTCAATCTACCAATCACAATCTACCAATCTCAATCTATCAACCTCAGTCCACCAACCTCAATCTACCAACCTCAATCTACCAACCTCAGTCTACCAACCTCAATCTACCAACCTCAATCTACTAACCTCAGTCTACCAACCTCAATCTACCAACCTAAATCTACCAACCTCAGCCTACCAACCTCAATCTACCAACCTCACTCTACCAACCTCAGTCTACCAACCTCAATCTACCAACCTCAATCGACCAACCTGAATCTACCAACCTCAATCTACCAACTTCAATCTACCAATCACAATCTACCTACCTCAATCTACTAACCTCAATCTACCAATCTCAATCTACCAATCACAATCTACCAACCTCAATCTATCAACCTCAGTCCACCAACCTCAATCTACCAACCTCAATCTACCAACCTCAGTCTACCAACTACAATCTACCAACCTCAGTTTACCAACCTCAGTCTACCAACCTCAATCTACCTACCTCAGTCTACCAACCTCAATCTACCAACCTCAATCTACTAACCTCAGTCTACCAACCTCAATCTACCAACCTAAATCTACCAACCTCAATCTACCAACCTCAGTCTACCAACCTGAGTCTACCAACCTCAACCTACCAACCTCAATCTACCAACCTCAATCAACCAACCTCAGTCTACCAACCTCAATCTACCAACCTCAATCTACCAACCTCAGTCTACCAACCTCAGTCTACCAACCTCAATCTTCCAACCTCAGTCTACCAATCTCAATCTACCAACCTCAGTCTACCAACCTCAATCTACCAACCTGAATCTACCAACCTCAATCTACCAACCTCAGTCTACCAACCTGAGTCTACCAACCTCAATCTACCAACCTCAGCCTACCAACCTCAATCTACCAACCTCAACCTTCTAACCTCAGTCTACCAACCTCAATCTAACAACCTAAATCTACCAACCTGAATCTACCAACCTCAATCTACCAACCTCAGTCTACCAACCCCAGTCTACCAACCTCAATCTACCAACCTCAATCTACCAATCACAATCTACCAACCTCAATCTACAAACCTCAATCTACCAACCTCAATCTACCAACCTCAGTCTACCAACCTCAATCTACTAACCTCAGTCTACCAACCTCAATCTACCAACCTCAATCTACCAACCTCAGTCTACCAACCTCAGTCTACCAACCTCAATCTACCAACCTCAATCTACCAACCTCAATCTACCAACCTCAATCTACCAACATCAATCTACCAACCTCAGTCTACCACCCTCAATCTACCAACCTCAATCTACCAACCTCAGTCTACCAACCTCAATCCACCAACCTCACTCTACCAACCTCAATCTTCCAACCTCAATCTACCAACCTCAATCTACCAACCTCAATCTACCAACCTCAGGCTACCAACCTCAATCTACCAACCTCAATCTACCAACCTCAATCTACTAACCTCAATCTATCAACCTCAATCTACCAACATCAGTCCAGCAACCTCAATCAACCAACCTCAGTCTACCAACCTCAATCTACCAACCTCAATCTACCAACCTCAGTCTACCAACCTCAATCTACCAACCTCAATCTACCAACCTCAATCTACCAACCTCAATCTACCAACCTCAGTCTACCAACCTCAGTTTACCAACCTCAATCTACCAACCTCAGTCTACCAACCTCAGTCTACCAACCTCAGTCTACCAACCTCAATCTACCAACCTCAATCTACCAACTTCAGTCTACGAACCTCAATCTACCAACCTCAGTCTACCAACCTCAATCTACCAACCTCAATCTACCAACCTCAGTCTACCAACCTCAGTCTACCAACCTCAATTTACCAACCTCAGTCTACCAACCTCAATCTACCAAACTCAGTCTACCAACCTCAGTCTACCAACATCAGTCTACCAACCTCAATCAACCGACCTCAGTCTACCAACCTCAATCTACCAACCTCAATCTACCAACCTCAGTCTACCAACCTCAGTCTACCAACCTCAATCTACCAACCTCAATCTACCAACCTCAATCTACCAACCTCAATCTACCAACATCAATCTACCTACCTCAGTCTACCACCCTCAATCTACCAACCTCAATCTACCAACCTCAGTCTACCAACCTCAATCCACCAACCTCACTCTACCAACCTCAATCTTCCAACCTCAATCTACCAACCTCAATCTACCAACCTCAATCTACCAACCTCAGGCTACCAACCTCAATCTACCAACCTCAATCTACCAACCTCAATCTACTAACCTCAATCTATCAACCTCAATCTACCAACATCGGTCCAGCAACCTCAATCAAACAACCTCAGTCTACCAACCTCAATCTACCAACCTCAATCTACCAACCTCAATCTACCAACCTCAGTCTACCAACCTCAGTCTACCAACCTCAATCTACCAACCTCAATCTACCAACCTCAATCTACCAACCTCAGTCTACCAACCTCAGTTTACCAACCTCAATCTACCAACCTCAGTCTACCAACCTCAGTCTACCAACCTCAGTCTACCAACCTCAATCTACCAACCTCAATCTACCAACCTCAGTCTACGAACCTCAATCTACCAACCTCAGTCTACCAACCTCAATCAACCAACCTCAGTCTACCAACCTCAATCTACCAACCTCAATCTAGCAAACCTCAGTCTACCAACCTCAGTCTACCAACCTCAATCTTCCAACCTCAGTCTACCAACCTCAATCTACCAACCTCATTCTACCAACCTCAATCTACCAACCTCCATCTACCAACCTCCATCTAGCAACCTCAATCTACCAACATCAATCTACCAACCTCAGTCTACCAACCTCAATCCACCAACCTCACTCTACCAACCTCAATCTTCCAACCTCAATCTACCAACCTCAATCTACCAACCTCAATCTACCAACCTCAGGCTACCAACCTCAATCTACCAACCTCAATCTACCAACCTCAATCTACTAACCTCAATCTATCAACCTCAATCTACCAACCTCAATCTATCAACCTCAATCTACCAAACTCAATCTACCAACCTCAGTCTACCAACCTCAGTCTACCAACCTCAGTCTACCAACCTCAATCTACCAACCTCAATCTACTAACCTCAGTCTACCAACCTCAATCTACCACCCTCAATCCACCAACCTCAGTCTCCCAACGTCAATCTACCAACCTCAATCTACCAACCTCAGTCTACCAACCTCAGTCTACCAACCTCAATCTACCAACCTCAATCTACCAACCTCAGTCTACCAACCTCAATCTACCAACCTCAATCTACCAACCTCAGTCTACCAACCTCAATCTAACAACCTTAATCTACCAACCTCAGTCTACCAACCTCAATCTACCAACCCCAGTCTACTAACCTCAATCTACCAACCTCAGTCTACCAACCTCAATCTACCAACCTCAGTCTACCAACCTCAATCTACGAACCTTAGTCTACCAACCTCAGTCTACCAACCTCAATCTACCAACCTCAGTCTACCAACCTCAATCTACCAACCTCAATCTACTAACCTCAATCTACCAACCTCAGTCTACCAACCTCAGTCTACCAACCTCAATCTACCAACCTCAATCTACCAACCTCATTCTACCAACCTCAATCTACTAACCTCAATCTTCCAACCTCAGTCTACCAACCTCAGTCTACCAACCTCAGTCTACCAACCTCAATTTACCAACCTCAGTCTACCAACCTCAATCTACCAACCTCAGTCTACCAACCTCAGTCTACCAACATCAGTCTACCAACCTCAATCAACAAACCTCAGTCTACCAACCTCAATCTACCAACCTCAATCTACCAACCTCAGTCTACCAACCTCAGTCTACCAACCTCAATCTTCCAACCTCAGTCTACCAACCTCAATCTACCAACCTCAGTCTACCAACCTCAATCTACCAACCTCAATCTACCAACCTCAATCTACCAACCTCAATCTACCAACATCAATCTACCAACCTCAGTCTACCAACCTCAATCTACCAACCTCAATCTACCAACCTCAGTCTACCAACCTCAGTCTACCAACCTCAATCTTCCAACCTCAGTCTACCAACCTCAATCTACCAACCTCAGTCTACCAACCTCAATCTACCAACCTCAATCTACTAACCTCAATCTATCAACCTCAATCTACCAACCTCAATCTATCAACCTCAATCTACCAACCTCAATCTACCAAACTCAATCTACCAATCACAATCTACCAACCTCAATCTACCAACCTCAGTCTACCAACCTCAATCTACCAACCTCAATCTACCAACCTCAGTCTACCAACCTCAGTCTACCAACCTCAATCTTCCAACCTCAGTCTACCAATCTCAATCTACCAACCTCAGTCTACCAACCTCAATCTACCAACCTCAATCTACCAACCTCAGTCTACCAACCTCAATCTACCAACATCAATCTACCAACCTCAGTCTACCAACCTCAATCCACCAACCTCACTCTACCAACCTCAATCTTCCAACCTCAATCTACCAACCTCAATCTACCAACCTCAATCTACCAACCTCAGGCTACCAACCTCAATCTACCAACCTCAATCTACCAACCTCAATCTACTAACCTCAATCTATCAACCTCAATCTACCAACCTCAATCTATCAACCTCAATCTACCAACCTCAATCTACCAAACTCAATCTACCAATCACAATCTACCAACCTCAATCTACCAACCTCAGTCTACCAACCTCAGTTTACCAACCTCAATCTACCAACCTCAGTCTACCAACCTCAGTCTACCAACCACAGTCTACCAACCTCAATCTACCAACCTCAGTCTACCAACCTCAGTCTACCAACCTCAATCTACCAACCTCAATCTACTAACCTCAGTCTACGAACCTCAATCTACCAACCTCAGTCTACCAACCTCAGTCTACCAACCTCAGTCTACCAACCTCAATCTACGAACCTCAGTCTACCAACCTCAGTCTACCAACCTCAATCTACCAACCTCAATCTACCAACCTGAATCTACTAACCTCAATCTACCAATCTCAATCTACCAATCACAATCTACCAACCTCAGTCTACCAACCTCAGTATACCAACCACAATCTACCAACTTCAATCTACCAATCACAATCTACCTACCTCAATCTACCAACCTCAATCTACCAACTTCAATCTACCAATCACAATCTACCTACCTCAATCTACCAACCTCAGTCTACCAACCTCAGTCTACCAACCTCAATCTACCAACCTCAATCTACCAACCTGAATCTACCAACCTCAATCTACCAACTTCAATCTACCAATCACAATCTACCTACCTCAATCTACTAACCTCAATCTACCAATCTCAATCTACCAATCACAATCTACCAACCTCAATCTATCAACCTCAGTCCACCAACCTCAATCTACCAACCTCAATCTACCAACCTCAGTCTACCAACTACAATCTACCAACCTCAGTTTACCAACCTCAGTCTACCAACCTCAATCTACCTACCTCAGTCTACCAACCTCGATCTACCAAGCTCAATCTACTAACCTCAGTCTACCAACCTCAATCTACCAACCTAAATCTACCAACCTCAATCTACCAACCTCAGTCTACCAACCTGAGTCTACCAACCTCAACCTACCAACCTCAATCTACCAACCTCAGTCTACAAACCTCAATCTACCAACCTCAATCTACCAACCTCAATCTACCAACCTCAGTCTACCAACCTGAGTCTACCAACCTCAATCTACCAACCTCAGCCTACCAACCTCAATCTACCAACCTCAACCTTCTAACCTCAGTCTACCAACCTCAATCTAACAACCTAAATCTACCAACCTCAATCTACCAACCTCAATCTACCAACCTCAGTCTACCAACCCCAGTCTACCAACCTCAATCTACCAACCTCAATCTACCAATCACAATCTACCAACCTCAATCTACAAACCTCAATCTACCAATCACAATCTACCAACCTCAATCGACCAACCTCAATCTACCAATCACAATCTACCAACCTCAATCTACCAACCTCAATCTACCAACCTCAATCTACCAACCTCAGTCTTCCAACCTCAATATACCAACCTCAATCTGCCAACCTCAGTCGACCAACCTCAATCTACCAACCTCAATCTACCAACCTCAGTCTACCAACCTCAGTCTACCAACATCAATCTACCAACCTCACTCTACCAACCTTCCTCTACTAACCTCAATCTACCAACCTCAATCTACCAACCTCAATCTACCAACCTCAATCTACCAACCTCAGTCCACCAACCTCAATCTACCAACCTCAATCTATCAACCTCAGTCTACCAACCTCAATCTACCAACCTCAGTCTACCAACCTCAGTCTACCAACCTCAATCTACCAACCTCAATCTACCAACCTCAGTCTACCAACCTCAGTCTACCAACCTCAATCTTCCAACCTCAGTCTACCAACCTCAATCTACTAACCTCAGTCTACCAACCTCAATCTACCAACCTCAATCTACCAACCTCAATCTACCAACCTCAATCTAACAACATCAATCTACCAACCTCAGTCTACCAACCTCAATCTACCAACCTCAATCTACCAACCTCAGTCTACGAACCTCAGTCTACCAACCTCAATCTTCCAACCTCAGTCTACCAACCTCAATCTACCAACCTCAGTCTACCAACCTCAATCTACCAACCTCAATCTACTAACCTCAATCTATCAACCTCAATCTACCAACCTCAATCTATCAACCTCAATCTAGCAACCTCAATCTACCAAACTCAATCTACCAAACACAATCTACCAACCTCAATCTACCAACCTCAGTCTACCAACCTCAGTTTACCAACCTCAATCTACCAACCTCAGTCTACCAACCTCAGTCTACCAACCTCAGTCTACCAACCTCAATCTACCAAACTCAATCTACCAACCTCAGTCTACGAACCTCAATCTACCAACCTCTGTCTACCAACCTCAATCAACCAACCTCAGTCTACCAGCTCAATCTACCAACCTCAATCTACCAACCTCAGTCTACCAACCTCAGTCTACCAACCTCAATCTTCCAACCTCAGTCTACCAACCTCAATCTACCAACCTCAGTCTACCAACCTCAATCTACCAACCTCAATCTACCAACCTCAATCTAGCAACCTCTATCTACCAACATCAATCTACCAACCTCAGTCTACCAACCTCAATCCACCAACCTCACTCTACCAACCTCAATCTTCCAACCTCAATCTACCAACCTCAATCTACCAACCTCAATCTACCAACCTCAGGCTACCAACCTCAATCTACCAACCTCAATCTACCAACCTCAATCTACTAACCTCAATCTATCAACCTCAATCTACCAACCTCAATCTATCAACCTCAATCTACCAAACTCAATCTACCAACCTCAGTCTACCAACCTCAGTCTACCAACCTCAGTCTACCAACCTCAATCTACCAACCTCAATCTACTAACCTCAGTCTACCAACCTCAATCTACCACCCTCAATCCACCAACCTCAGTCTACCAACGTCAATCTACCAACCTCAATCTACCAACCTCAGTCTACCAACCTCAGTCTACCTACCAACCTCAATCTACCAACCTCAATCTACCAACCTCAGTCTACCAACCTCAATCTACCAACCTCAATCTACCAACCTCAGTCTACCAACCTCAATCTAACAACCTTAATCTACCAACCTCAGTCTACCAACCTCAATCTACCAACCCCAGTCTACTAACCTCAATCTACCAACCTCAGTCTACCAACCTCAATCTACCAACCTCAATCTACCAACCTCAATCTACTAACCTCAATCTACCAACCTCAGTCTACCAACCTCAGTCTACCAACCTCAATCTACCAACCTCAATCTACCAACCTCATTCTACCAACCTCAATCTACTAACCTCAATCTTCCAACCTCAGTCTACCAACCTCAGTCTACCAACCTCAGTCTACCAACCTCAATTTACCAACCTCAGTCTACCAACCTCAATCTACCAACCTCAGTCTACCAACCTCAGTCTACCAACCTCAATCAGCAAACCTCAGTCTACCAACCTCAATCTATCAACCTCAATCTACCAACCTCAGTCTACCAACCTCAGTCTACCAACCTCAATCTTCCAACCTCAGTCTACCAACCTCAATCTACCAACCTCAGTCTACCAACCTCAATCTACCAACCTCAATCTACCAACCTCAATCTACCAACCTCAATCTACCAACATCAATCTACCAACCTCAGTCTACCAACCTCAATCTACCAACCTCAATCTACCAACCTCAGTCTACCAACCTCAGTCTACCAACCTCAATCTTCCAACCTCAGTCTACCAACCTCAATCTACCAACCTCAGTCTACCAACCTCAATCTACCAACCTCAGTCTACCAACCTCAATCTACCAACCTCAGTCTACCAACCTCAATCTACCAACATCAGTCTACCAACCTCAATGTACCAACCTCAGTCTACCAACCTCATTCTACCAACCTCAATCTACTAACCTCAATCTACCAACCTCAGTCTACCAACCTCAATCTACCAACCTCAGTCTACCAACCTCAATCTACCAACCTCAGTCTACCAACCTCATTCTACCAACCTCAATCTACTAACCTCAATCTACCAACCTCAGTCTACCAACCTCAATCTACCAACCTCAGTCTACCAACCTCAATCTACCAACCTCAGTCTACCAACCTCAGTCTACCAACATCAGTCTACCAACCTCAATCAACCAACCTCAGTCTACCAACCTCAATCTACCAACCTCAGTCTACCAACGTCAATCTACCAACCTCAATCTACCAACCTCAGTCTACCAACCTCAGTCTACCAACCTCAATCTACCAAACTCAATCTACTAACCTCAGTCTACCAACCTCAATCTACCACCCTCAATCCACCAACCTCAGTCTACCAACGTCAATCTACCAACCTCAATCTACCAACCTCAGTCTACCAACCTCAGTCTACCAACCTCAATCTACCAACCTCAATCTACCAACCTCAGTCTACCAACCTCAATCTACCAACCTCAATCTACCAACCTCAGTCTACCAACCTCAATCTAACAACCTCAATCTACCAACCTCAGTCTACCAACCTCAATCTACCATCCCCAGTCTACTAGCCTCAATCTACCAACCTCAGTCTACCAACCTCAATCTACCAACCTCAGTCTACCAACCTCAATCTACCAACCTTAGTCTACCAACCTCAGTCTACCAACCTCAATCTACCAACCTCAGTCTACCAACCTCAATCTACCAACCTCAATCTACTAACCTCAATCTACCAACCTCAGTCTACCAACCTCAGTCTACCAACCTCAATCTACCAACCTCAATCTACCAACCTCATTCTACCAACCTCAATCTACTAACCTCAATCTTCCAACCTCAGTCTACCAACCTCAGTCTACCAACCTCAGTCTAACAACCTCAATTTACCAACCTCAGTCTACCAACCTCAATCTACCAACCTCAGTCAACCAACCTCAGTCTACCAACATCAGTCTACCAACCTCAATCAACCAACCTCAGTCTACCAACCTCAATCTACCAACCACAATCTACCAACCTCAGTCTACCAACCTCAGTCTACCAACCTCAATCTACCAACCTCAATCTACCAACCTCAATCTACCAATCTCAATCTTCCAACCTCAATCTACCAACCTCAATCTCCCAACCTCAATCTACCAACCTCAGTTTACCAACCTCAATCTACCAACCTCAGTCTACCAACCTCAGTCTACCAACCACAGTCTACCAACCTCAATCTACCAACCTCAGTCTACCAACCTCAGTCTACCAACCTCAATCTACCAACCTCAATCTACCAACCTCAGTCTACGAACCTCAATCTACCAACCTCAGTCTACCAACCTCATTCTACCAACCTCAGTCTACCAACCTCAATCTACGAACCTCAGTCTACCAACCTCAGTCTACCAACCTCAATCTACCAACCTCAATCTACCAACCTGAATCTACTAACCTCAATCTACCAATCTCAATCTACCAATCACAATCTACCAACCTCAGTCTACCAACCTCAGTCTACCAACCACAATCTACCAACTTCAATCTACCAATCACAATCTACCTACCTCAATCTACCAACCTCAATCTACCAACTTCAATCTACCAATCACAATCTACCTACCTCAATCTACTAACCTCAATCTACCAATCTCAATCTACCAATCACAATCTACCAACCTCAATCTATCAACCTCAGTCTACCAACCTCAATCTACCAACCTCAATCTACCAACCTCAGTCTACCAACCTCAATCTACCAACCTCAATCTACTAACCTCAGTCTACCAACCTCAATCTACCAACCTAAATCTACCAACCTCTGCCTACCAACCTCTGCCTACCAACCTCAATCTACCAACCTCACTCTACCAACCTCAGTCTACCAACCTCAATCTACCAACCTCAATCTACCAACCTGAATCTACCAACCTCAATCTACCAACTTCAATCTACCAATCACAATCTACCTACCTCAATCTACTAACCTCAATCTACCAATCTCAATCTACCAATCACAATCTCCCAACCTCAATCTATCAACCTCAGTCCACCAACCTCAATCTACCAACCTCAATCTACCAACCCCAGTCTACCAACTACAATCTACCAACCTCAGTTTACCAACCTCAGTCTACCAACCTCAATCTACCTACCTCAGTCTACCAACCTCAATCTACCAACCTCAATCTACTAACCTCAGTCTACCAACCTCAATCTACCAACCTAAATCTACCAACCTCAATCTACCAACCTCAGTCTACCAACCTGAGTCTACCAACCTCAACCTACCAACCTCACTCTACCAACCTCAATCTTCCAACCTCAATCTACCAACCTCAATCTACCAACCTCAATCTACCAACCTCAGGCTACCAACCTCAATCTACCAACCTCAATCTACCAACCTCAATCTACTAACCTCAATCTATCAACCTCAATCTACCAACCTCAATCTATCAACCTCAATCTACCAACCTCAATCTACCAAACTCAATCTACCAATCACAATCTACCAACCTCAATCTACCAACCTCAGTCTACCAACCTCAGTTTACCAACCTCAATCTACCAACCTCAGTCTACCAACCTCAGTCTACCAACCACAGTCTACCAACCTCAATCTACCAACCTCAGTCTACCAACCTCAGTCTACCAACCTCAATCTACCAACCTCAATCTACTAACCTCAGTCTACGAACCTCAATCTACCAACCTCAGTCTACCAACCTCAGTCTACCAACCTCAGTCTACCAACCTCAATCTACGAACCTCAGTCTACCAACCTCAGTCTACCAACCTCAATCTACCAACCTCAATCTACCAACCTGAATCTACTAACCTCAATCTACCAATCTCAATCTACCAATCACAATCTACCAACCTCAGTCTACCAACCTCAGTATACCAACCACAATCTACCAACTTCAATCTACCAATCACAATCTACCTACCTCAATCTACCAACCTCAATCTACCAACTTCAATCTACCAATCACAATCTACCTACCTCAATCTACCAACCTCAGTCTACCAACCTCAGTCTACCAACCTCAATCTACCAACCTCAATCTACCAACCTGAATCTACCAACCTCAATCTACCAACTTCAATCTACCAATCACAATCTACCTACCTCAATCTACTAACCTCAATCTACCAATCTCAATCTACCAATCACAATCTACCAACCTCAATCTATCAACCTCAGTCCACCAACCTCAATCTACCAACCTCAATCTACCAACCTCAGTCTACCAACTACAATCTACCAACCTCAGTTTACCAACCTCAGTCTACCAACCTCAATCTACCTACCTCAGTCTACCAACCTCAATCTACCAACCTCAATCTACTAACCTCAGTCTACCAACCTCAATCTACCAACCTAAATCTACCAACCTCAATCTACCAACCTCAGTCTACCAACCTGAGTCTACCAACCTCAACCTACCAACCTCAATCTACCAACCTCAGTCTACAAACCTCAATCTACCAACCTCAATCTACCAACCTCAATCTACCAACCTCAGTCTACCAACCTGAGTCTACCAACCTCAATCTACCAACCTCAGCCTACCAACCTCAATCTACCAACCTCAACCTTCTAACCTCAGTCTACCAACCTCAATCTAACAACCTAAATCTACCAACCTCAATCTACCAACCTCAATCTACCAACCTCAGTCTACCAACCCCAGTCTACCAACCTCAATCTACCAACCTCAATCTACCAATCACAATCTACCAACCTCAATCTACAAACCTCAATCTACCAATCACAATCTACCAACCTCAATCGACCAACCTCAATCTACCAATCACAATCTACCAACCTCAATCTACCAACCTCAATCTACCAACCTCAATCTACCAACCTCAGTCTTCCAACCTCAATATACCAACCTCAATCTGCCAACCTCAGTCGACCAACCTCAATCTACCAACCTCAATCTACCAACCTCAGTCTACCAACCTCAGTCTACCAACATCAATCTACCAACCTCACTCTACCAACCTTCCTCTACTAACCTCAATCTACCAACCTCAATCTACCAACCTCAATCTACCAACCTCAATCTACCAACCTCAGTCCACCAACCTCAATCTACCAACCTCAATCTATCAACCTCAGTCTACCAACCTCAATCTACCAACCTCAGTCTACCAACCTCAGTCTACCAACCTCAATCTACCAACCTCAATCTACCAACCTCAGTCTACCAACCTCAGTCTACCAACCTCAATCTTCCAACCTCAGTCTACCAACCTCAATCTACTAACCTCAGTCTACCAACCTCAATCTACCAACCTCAATCTACCAACCTCAATCTACCAACCTCAATCTAACAACATCAATCTACCAACCTCAGTCTACCAACCTCAATCTACCAACCTCAATCTACCAACCTCAGTCTACGAACCTCAGTCTACCAACCTCAATCTTCCAACCTCAGTCTACCAACCTCAATCTACCAACCTCAGTCTACCAACCTCAATCTACCAACCTCAATCTACTAACCTCAATCTATCAACCTCAATCTACCAACCTCAATCTATCAACCTCAATCTAGCAACCTCAATCTACCAAACTCAATCTACCAAACACAATCTACCAACCTCAATCTACCAACCTCAGTCTACCAACCTCAGTTTACCAACCTCAATCTACCAACCTCAGTCTACCAACCTCAGTCTACCAACCTCAGTCTACCAACCTCAATCTACCAAACTCAATCTACCAACCTCAGTCTACGAACCTCAATCTACCAACCTCTGTCTACCAACCTCAATCAACCAACCTCAGTCTACCAACCTCAATCTACCAACCTCAATCTACCAACCTCAGTCTACCAACCTCAGTCTACCAACCTCAATCTTCCAACCTCAGTCTACCAACCTCAATCTACCAACCTCAGTCTACCAACCTCAATCTACCAACCTCAATCTACCAACCTCAATCTAGCAACCTCTATCTACCAACATCAATCTACCAACCTCAGTCTACCAACCTCAATCCACCAACCTCACTCTACCAACCTCAATCTTCCAACCTCAATCTACCAACCTCAATCTACCAACCTCAATCTACCAACCTCAGGCTACCAACCTCAATCTACCAACCTCAATCTACCAACCTCAATCTACTAACCTCAATCTATCAACCTCAATCTACCAACCTCAATCTATCAACCTCAATCTACCAAACTCAATCTACCAACCTCAGTCTACCAACCTCAGTCTACCAACCTCAGTCTACCAACCTCAATCTACCAACCTCAATCTACTAACCTCAGTCTACCAACCTCAATCTACCACCCTCAATCCACCAACCTCAGTCTACCAACGTCAATCTACCAACCTCAATCTACCAACCTCAGTCTACCAACCTCAGTCTACCTACCAACCTCAATCTACCAACCTCAATCTACCAACCTCAGTCTACCAACCTCAATCTACCAACCTCAATCTACCAACCTCAGTCTACCAACCTCAATCTAACAACCTTAATCTACCAACCTCAGTCTACCAACCTCAATCTACCAACCCCAGTCTACTAACCTCAATCTACCAACCTCAGTCTACCAACCTCAATCTACCAACCTCAATCTACCAACCTCAATCTACTAACCTCAATCTACCAACCTCAGTCTACCAACCTCAGTCTACCAACCTCAATCTACCAACCTCAATCTACCAACCTCATTCTACCAACCTCAATCTACTAACCTCAATCTGCCAACCTCAGTCTACCAACCTCAGTCTACCAACCTCAGTCTACCAACCTCAATTTACCAACCTCAGTCTACCAACCTCAATCTACCAACCTCAGTCTACCAACCTCAGTCTACCAACCTCAATCAGCAAACCTCAGTCTACCAACCTCAATCTATCAACCTCAATCTACCAACCTCAGTCTACCAACCTCAGTCTACCAACCTCAATCTTCCAACCTCAGTCTACCAACCTCAATCTACCAACCTCAGTCTACCAACCTCAATCTACCAACCTCAATCTACCAACCTCAATCTACCAACCTCAATCTACCAACATCAATCTACCAACCTCAGTCTACCAACCTCAATCTACCAACCTCAATCTACCAACCTCAGTCTACCAACCTCAGTCTACCAACCTCAATCTTCCAACCTCAGTCTACCAACCTCAATCTACCAACCTCAGTCTACCAACCTCAATCTACCAACCTCAGTCTACCAACCTCAATCTACCAACCTCAGTCTACCAACCTCAATCTACCAACATCAGTCTACCAACCTCAATGTACCAACCTCAGTCTACCAACCTCATTCTACCAACCTCAATCTACTAACCTCAATCTACCAACCTCAGTCTACCAACCTCAATCTACCAACCTCAGTCTACCAACCTCAATCTACCAACCTCAGTCTACCAACCTCATTCTACCAACCTCAATCTACTAACCTCAATCTACCAACCTCAGTCTACCAACCTCAATCTACCAACCTCAGTCTACCAACCTCAATCTACCAACCTCAGTCTACCAACCTCAGTCTACCAACATCAGTCTACCAACCTCAATCAACCAACCTCAGTCTACCAACCTCAATCTACCAACCTCAGTCTACCAACGTCAATCTACCAACCTCAATCTACCAACCTCAGTCTACCAACCTCAGTCTACCAACCTCAATCTACCAAACTCAATCTACTAACCTCAGTCTACCAACCTCAATCTACCACCCTCAATCCACCAACCTCAGTCTACCAACGTCAATCTACCAACCTCAATCTACCAACCTCAGTCTACCAACCTCAGTCTACCAACCTCAATCTACCAACCTCAATCTACCAACCTCAGTCTACCAACCTCAATCTACCAACCTCAATCTACCAACCTCAGTCTACCAACCTCAATCTAACAACCTCAATCTACCAACCTCAGTCTACCAACCTCAATCTACCATCCCCAGTCTACTAGCCTGAATCTACCAACCTCAGTCTACCAACCTCAATCTACCACCCTCAGTCTACCAACCTCAATCTACCAACCTTAGTCTACCAACCTCAGTCTACCAACCTCAATCTACCAACCTCAGTCTACCAACCTCAATCTACCAACCTCAATCTACTAACCTCAATCTACCAACCTCAGTCTACCAACCTCAGTCTACCAACCTCAATCTACCAACCTCAATCTACCAACCTCATTCTACCAACCTCAATCTACTAACCTCAATCTTCCAACCTCAGTCTACCAACCTCAGTCTACCAACCTCAGTCTAACAACCTCAATTTACCAACCTCAGTCTACCAACCTCAATCTACCAACCTCAGTCAACCAACCTCAGTCTACCAACATCAGTCTACCAACCTCAATCTACCAACCACAATCTACCAACCTCAGTCTACCAACCTCAGTCTACCAACCTCAATCTACCAACCTCAATCTACCAACCTCAATCTACCAATCTCAATCTTCCAACCTCAATCTACCAACCTCAATCTCCCAACCTCAATCTACCAACCTCAGTTTACCAACCTCAATCTACCAACCTCAGTCTACCAACCTCAGTCTACCAACCACAGTCTACCAACCTCAATCTACCAACCTCAGTCTACCAACCTCAGTCTACCAACCTCAATCTACCAACCTCAATCTACCAACCTCAGTCTACGAACCTCAATCTACCAACCTCAGTCTACCAACCTCATTCTACCAACATCAGTCTACCAACCTCAATCTACGAACCTCAGTCTACCAACCTCAGTCTACCAACCTCAATCTACCAACCTCAATCTACCAACCTGAATCTACTAACCTCAATCTACCAATCTCAATCTACCAATCACAATCTACCAACCTCAGTCTACCAACCTCAGTCTACCAACCACAATCTACCAACTTCAATCTACCAATCACAATCTACCTACCTCAATCTACCAACCTCAATCTACCAACTTCAATCTACCAATCACAATCTACCTACCTCAATCTACTAACCTCAATCTACCAATCTCAATCTACCAATCACAATCTACCAACCTCAATCTATCAACCTCAGTCTACCAACCTCAATCTACCAACCTCAATCTACCAACCTCAGTCTACCAACCTCAATCTACCAACCTCAATCTACTAACCTCAGTCTACCAACCTCAATCTACCAACCTAAATCTACCAACCTCTGCCTACCAACCTCAATCTACCAACCTCACTCTACCAACCTCAGTCTACCAACCTCAATCTACCAACCTCAATCTACCAACCTGAATCTACCAACCTCAATCTACCAACTTCAATCTACCAATCACAATCTACCTACCTCAATCTACTAACCTCAATCTACCAATCTCAATCTACCAATCACAATCTACCAACCTCAATCTATCAACCTCAGTCCACCAACCTCAATCTACCAACCTCAATCTACCAACCTCAGTCTACCAACTACAATCTACCAACCTCAGTTTACCAACCTCAGTCTACCAACCTCAATCTACCTACCTCAGTCTACCAACCTCAATCTACCAACCTCAATCTACTAACCTCAGTCTACCAACCTCAATCTACCAACCTAAATCTACCAACCTCAATCTACCAACCTCAGTCTACCAACCTGAGTCTACCAACCTCAACCTACCAACCTCAATCTACCAACCTCAGTCTACAAACCTCAATCTACCAACCTCAATCTACCAACCTCAATCTACCAACCTCAGTCTACCAACCTGAGTCTACCAACCTCAATCTACCAACCTCAGCCTACCAACCTCAATCTACCAACCTCAACCTTCTAACCTCAGTCTACCAACCTCAATCTACCAACCTCAGTCTACAAACCTCAATCTACCAACCTCAATCTACCAACCTCAATCTACCAACCTCAGTCTACCAACCTGAGTCTACCAACCTCAATCTACCAACCTCAGCCTACCAACCTCAATCTACCAACCTCAACCTTCTAACCTCAGTCTACCAACCTCAATCTAACAACCTAAATCTACCAACCTCAATCTACCAACCTCAATCTACCAACCTCAGTCTACCAACCCCAGTCTACCAACCTCAATCTACCAACCTCAATCTACCAATCACAATCTACCAACCTCAATCTACAAACCTCAATCTACCAATCACAATCTGCCAACCTCAATCGACCAACCTCAATCTACCAATCACAATCTACCAACCTCAATCTACCAACCTCAATCTACCAACCTCAATCTACCAACCTCAGTCTTCCAACCTCAATATACCAACCTCAATCTGCCAACCTCAGTCGACCAACCTCAATCTACCAACCTCAATCTACCAACCTCAGTCTACCAACCTCAATCTACTAACCTCAGTCTACCAACCTCACTCTACCAACCTCAATCTACCAACCTCAGTCTACCAACATCAATCTACCAACCTCACTCTACCAACCTTCCTCTACTAACCTCAATCTACCAACCTCAATCTACCAACCTCAATCTACCAACCTCAATCTACCAACCTCAGTCTAGCAACCTCAATCTACCAACCTCAGTCTAATCAACCTCAGTCTACCAACCTCAATCTACCAACCTCAGTCTGCCAACCTCAGTCTACCAACCTCAATCTACCAACCTCAATCTACCAACCTCAGTCTACCAACCTCAGTCTACCAACCTCAATCTTCCAACCTCAGTCTACCAACCTCAATCTACTAACCTCAGTCTACCAACCTCAATCTACCAACCTCAATCTACCAACCTCAATCTACCAACCTCAATCTAACAACATCAATCTACCAACCTCAGTCTACCAACCTCAATCTACCAACCTCAATCTACCAACCTCAGTCTACCAACCTCAGTCTACCAACCTCAATCTTCCAACCTCAGTCTACCAACCTCAATCTACCAACCTCAGTCTACCAACCTCAATCTACCAACCTCAATCTACTAACCTCAATCTATCAACCTCAATCTACCAACCTCAATCTATCAACCTCAATCTACCAACCTCAATCTACCAAACTCAATCTACCAAACACAATCTACCAACCTCAATCTACCAACCTCAGTCTACCAACCTCAGTTTACCAACCTCAATCTACCAACCTCAGTCTACCAACCTCAGTCTACCAACCTCAGTCTACCAACCTCAATCTACCAACCTCAATCTACCAACCTCAGTCTACCAACCTCAATCTACCAACCTCAATCTACCAACCTCAGTCTACCAACCTCAATCTAACAACCTTAATCTACCAACCTCAGTCTACCAACCTCAATCTACCAACCCCAGTCTACTAACCTCAATCAACCAACCTCAGTCTACCAACCTCAATCTACCAACCTCAATCTACCAACCTCAATCTACTAACCTCAATCTACCAACCTCAGTCTACCAACCTCAGTCTACCAACCTCAATCTACCAACCTCAATCTACCAACCTCATTCTACCAACCTCAATCTACTAACCTCAATCTTCCAACCTCAGTCTACCAACCTCAGTCTACCAACCTCAGTCTACCAACCTCAATTTACCAACCTCAGTCTACCAACCTCAATCTACCAACCTCAGTCTACCAACCTCAGTCTACCAACATCAGTCTACCAACCTCAATCAGCAAACCTCAGTCTACCAACCTCAATCTACCAACCTCAATCTACCAACCTCAGTCTACCAACCTCAGTCTGCCAACCTCAATCTTCCAACCTCAGTCTACCAACCTCAATCTACCAACCTCAGTCTACCAACCTCAATCTACCAACCTCAATCTACCAACCTCAATCTACCAACCTCAATCTACCAACATCAATCTACCAACCTCAGTCTACCAACCTCAAACTACCAACCTCAATCTACCAACCTCAGTCTACCAACCTCAGTCTACCAACCTCAATCTTCCAACCTCAGTCTACCAACCTCAATCTACCAACCTCAGTCTACCAACCTCAATCTACCAACCTCAGTCTACCAACCTCAATCTACCAACCTCAGTCTACCAACCTCAATCTACCAACCTCAGTCTACCAACATCAATGTACCAACCTCAGTCTACCAACCTCATTCTACCAACCTCAATCTACTAATCTCAATCTACCAACCTCAGTCTACCAACCTCAATCTACCAACCTCAGTCTACCAACCTCAATCTACCAACCTCAGTCTACCAACCTCATTCTACCAACCTCAATCTACTAACCTCAATATACCAACCTCAGTCTACCAACCTCAATCTACCAACCTCAGTCTACCAACCTCAATCTACCAACCTCAGTCTACCAACCTCAGTCTACCAACATCAGTCTACCAATCTCAATCAACCAACCTCAGTCTACCAACCTCAATCTACCAACCTCAGTCTACCAACGTCAATCTACCAAACTCAATCTACTAACCTCAGTCTACCAACCTCAATCTACCACCCTCAATCCACCAACCTCAGTCTACCAACGTCAATCTACCAACCTCAAACTACCAACCTCAGTCTACCAACCTCAGTCTACCAACCTCAATCTACCAACCTCAATCTACCAACCTCAGTCTACCAACCTCAATCTACCAACCTCAATCTACCAACCTCAGTCTACCAACCTCAATCTAACAACCTTAATCTACCAACCTCAGTCTACCAACCTCAATCTACCATCCCCAGTCTACTAACCTCAATCTACCAACCTCAGTCTACCAACCTCAATCTACCAACCTCAGTCTACCAACCTCAATCTACCAAACTTAGTCTACCAACCTCAGTCTACCAACCTCAATCTACCAACCTCAGTCTACCAACCTCAATCTACCAACCTCAATCTACTAACCTCAATCTACCAACCTCAGTCTACCAACCTCAGTCTACCAACCTCAATCTACCAACCTCATTCTACCAACCTCAATCTACTAACCTCAATCTTCCAACCTCAGTCTACCAACCTCAGTCTACCAACCTCAGTCTACCAACCTCAATTTACCAACCTCAGTCTACCAACCTCAATCTACCAACCTCAGTCTACCAACCTCAGTCTACCAACATCAGTCTACCAACCTCAATCAACCAACCTCAGTCTACCAACCTCAATCTACCAACCTCAATCTACCAACCTCAGTCTACCAACCTCAGTCTACCAACCTCAATCTACCAACCTCAATCTACCAACCTCAATCTACCAACCTCAATCTAACAACATCAATCTACCAACCTCAGTCTACCACCCTCAATCTACCAACCTCAGTCTACCAACCTCAATCCACCAACCTCACTCTACCAACCTCAATCTTCCAACCTCAATCTACCAACCTCAATCTACCAACATCAATCTACCAACCTCAGGCTACCAACCTCAATCTACCAACCTCAATCTACCAACCTCAATCTACTAACCTCAATCTCTCAACCTCAATCTACCAACATCAGTCCAGCAACCTCAATCAACCAACCTCAGTCTACCAACCTCAATCTACCAACCTCAATCTACCAACCTCAGTCTACCAACCTCAGTCTACCAACCTCAATCTACCAACCTCAATCTACCAACCTCAATCTACCAACCTCAGTCTACCAACCTCAGTTTACCAACCTCAATCTACCAACCTCAGTCTACCAACCTCAGTCTACCAACCTCAATCTACCAACCTCAATCTACTAACCTCAATCTATCAACCTCAATCTACCAACCTCAATCTATCAACCTCAATCTACCAACCTCAATCTACCAAACTCAATCTACCAATCACAATCTACCAACCTCAATCTTCCAACCTCAGTCTACCAACCTCAATCTACTAACCTCAGTCTACCAACCTCAATCTACCAACCTCAATCTACCAACCTCAATCTAACAACATCAATCTACCAACCTCAGTCTACCAACCTCAATCTACCAACCTCAATCTACCAACCTCAGTCTACCAACCTCAGTCTACCAACCTCAATCTTCCAACCTCAGTCTACCAACCTCAATCTACCAACCTCAGTCTACCAACCTCAATCTACCAACCTCAATCTACTAACCTCAATCTATCAACCTCAATCTACCAACCTCAATCTATCAACCTCAATCTACCAACCTCAATCTACCAAACTCAATCTACCAAACACAATCTACCAACCTCAATCTACCAACCTCAGTCTACCAACCTCAGTTTACCAACCTCAATCTACCAACCTCAGTCTACCAACCTCAGTCTACCAACCTCAGTCTACCAACCTCAATCTACCAACCTCAATCTACCAACCTCAGTCTACGAACCTCAATCTACCAACCTCAGTCTACCAACCTCAATCAACCAACCTCAGTCTACCAACCTCAATCTACCAACCTCAATCTACCAACCTCAGTCTACCAACCTCAGTCTACCAACCTCAATCTTCCAACCTCAGTCTACCAACCTCAATCTACCAACCTCAGTCTACCAACCTCAATCTACCAACCTCAATCTACCAACCTCAATCTAGCAAACTCAATCTACCAACATCAATCTACCAACCTCAGTCTACCAACCTCAATCCACCAACCTCACTCTACCAACCTCAATCTTTCAACCTCAATCTACCAACCTCAATCTACCAACCTCAATCTACCAACCTCAGGCTACCAACCTCAATCTACCAACCTCAATCTACCAACCTCAATCTACTAACCTCAATCTATCAACCTCAATCTACCAACCTCAATCTATCAACCTCAATCTACCAAACTCAATCTACCAACCTCAGTCTACCAACCTCAGTCTACCAACCTCAGTCTACCAACCTCAATCTACCAACCTCAATCTACTAACCTCAGTCTACCAACCTCAATCTACCACCCTCAATCCACCAACCTCAGTCTACCAACGTCAATCTACCAACCTCAATCTACCAACCTCAGTCTACCAACCTCAATCTACCAACCTCAATCTACCAACCTCAGTCTACCAACCTCAATCTACCAACCTCAATCTACCAACCTCAGTCTACCAACCTCAATCTAACAACCTTAATCTACCAACCTCAGTCTACCAACCTCAATCTACCAACCCCAGTCTACTAACCTCAATCAACCAACCTCAGTCTACCAACCTCAATCTACCAACCTCAATCTACCAACCTCAATCTACTAACCTCAATCTACCAACCTCAGTCTACCAACCTCAGTCTACCAACCTCAATCTACCAACCTCAATCTACCAACCTCATTCTACCAACCTCAATCTACTAACCTCAATCTTCCAACCTCAGTCTACCAACCTCAGTCTACCAACCTCAGTCTACCAACCTCAATTTACCAACCTCAGTCTACCAACCTCAATCTACCAACCTCAGTCTACCAACCTCAGTCTACCAACATCAGTCTACCAACCTCAATCAGCAAACCTCAGTCTACCAACCTCAATCTACCAACCTCAATCTACCAACCTCAGTCTACCAACCTCAGTCTACCAACCTCAATCTTCCAACCTCAGTCTACCAACCTCAATCTACCAACCTCAGTCTACCAACCTCAATCTACCAACCTCAATCTACCAACCTCAATCTACCAACCTCAATCTACCAACATCAATCTACCAACCTCAGTCTACCAACCTCAATCTACCAACCTCAATCTACCAACCTCAGTCTACCAACCGCAGTCTACCAACCTCAATCTTCCAACCTCAGTCTACCAACCTCAATCTACCAACCTCAGTCTACCAACCTCAATCTACCAACCTCAGTCTACCAACCTCAATCTACCAACCTCAGTCTACCAACCTCAATCTACCAACCTCAGTCTACCAACCTCAATGTACCAACCTCAGTCTACCAACCTCATTCTACCAACCTCAATCTACTAATCTCAATCTACCAACCTCAGTCTACCAACCTCAATCTACCAACCTCAGTCTACCAACCTCAATCTACCAACCTCAGTCTACCAACCTCATTCTACCAACCTCAATCTACTAACCTCAATCTACCAACCTCAGTCTACCAACCTCAATCTACCAACCTCAGTCTACCAACCTCAATCTACCAACCTCAGTCTACCAACCTCAGTCTACCAACATCAGTCTACCAATCTCAATCAACCAACCTCAGTCTACCAACCTCAATCTACCAACCTCAGTCTACCAACGTCTATCTACCAACCTCAATCTACCAACCTGTCTACCAACCTCAGTCTACCAACCTCAATCTACCAAACTCAATCTACTAACCTCAGTCTACCAACCTCAATCTACCACCCTCAATCCACCAACCTCAGTCTACCAACGTCAATCTACCAACCTCAAACTACCAACCTCAGTCTACCAACCTCAGTCTACCAACCTCAATCTACCAACCTCAATCTACCAACCTCAGTCTACCAACCTCAATCTACCAACCTCAATCTACCAACCTCAGTCTACCAACCTCAATCTAACAACCTTAATCTACCAACCTCAGTCTACCAAACTCAATCTACCATCCCCAGTCTACTAACCTCAATCTACCAACCTCAGTCTACCAACCTCAATCTACCAACCTCAGTCTACCAACCTCAATCTACCAAACTTAGTCTACCAACCTCAGTCTACCAACCTCAATCTACCAACCTCAGTCTACCAACCTCAATCTACCAACCTCAATCTACTAACCTCAATCTACCAACCTCAGTCTACCAACCTCAGTCTACCAACCTCAATCTACCAACCTCAATCTACCAACCTCATTCTACCAACCTCAATCTACTAACCTCAATCTTCCAACCTCAGTCTACCTACCTCAGTCTACCAACCTCAGTCTACCAACCTCAATTTACCAACCTCAGTCTACCAACCTCAATCTACCAACCTCAGTCTACCAACCTCAGTCTACCAACATCAGTCTACCAACCTCAATCAACCAACCTCAGTCTACCAACCTCAATCTACCAACCTCAATCTACCAACCTCAGTCTACCAACCTCAGTCTACCAACCTCAATCTACCAACCTCAATCTACCAACCTCAATCTACCAACCTCAATCTACCAACATCAATCTTACAACCTCAGTCTACCACCCTCAATCTACCAACCTCAGTCTACCAACCTCAATCCACCAACCTCACTCTACCAACCTCAATCTTCCAACCTCAATCTACCAACCTCAATCTACCAACCTCAATCTACCAACCTCAGGCTACCAACCTCAATCTACCAACCTCAATCTACCAACCTCAATCTACTAACCTCAATCTATCAACCTCAATCTACCAACATCAGTCCAGCAACCTCAATCAACCAACCTCAGTCTACCAACCTCAATCTACCAACCTCAATCTACCAACCTCAGTCTACCAACCTCAGTCTACCAACCTCAATCTACCAACCTCAATCTACCAACCTCAATCTACCAACCTCAGTCTACCAACCTCAGTTTACCAACCTCAATCTACCAACCTCAGTCTACCAACCTCAGTCTACCAACCTCAGTCTACCAACCTCAATCTACCAACCTCAATCTACCAACCTCAGTCTACGAACCACAATCTACCAACCTCAGTCTACCAACCTCAATCAACCAACCTCAGTCTACCAACCTCAATCTACCAACCTCAATCTATCAACCTCAGTCTACCAACCTCAGTCTACCAACCTCAATCTTCCAACCTCAGTCTACCAACCTCAATCTACCAACCTCATTCTACCAACCTCAATCTACCAACCTCAATCTACCAACCTTAATCTAGCAACCTCAATCTACCAACATCAATCTGCCAACCTCAGTCTACCAACCTCAATCCACCAACCTCACTCTACCAACCTCAATCTTCCAACCTCAATCTACCAACCTCAATCTACCAACCTCAATCTACCAACCTCAGGCTACCAACCTCAATCTACCAACCTCAATCTACCAACCTGAATCTACTAACCTCAATCTATCAACCTCAATCTACCAACCTCAATCTATCAACCTCAATCTACCAAACTCAATCTACCAACCTCAGTCTACCAACCTCAGTCTACCAACCTCAGTCTACCAACCTCAATCTACCAACCTCAATCTACTAACCTCAGTCTACCAACCTCAATCTACCACCCTCAATCCACCAACCTCAGTCTACCAACGTCAATCTACCAACCTCAATCTACCAACCTCAGTCTACCAACCTCAGTCTACCAACCTCAATCTACCAACCTCAATCTACCAACCTCAGTCTACCAACCTCAATCTACCAACCTCAATCTACCAACCTCAGTCTACCAACCTCAATCTAACAACCTTAATCTACCAACCTCAGTCTACCAACCTCAATCTACCAACCCCAGTCTACTAACCTCAATCTACCAACCTCAGTCTACCAACCTCAATCTACCAACCTCAGTCTACCAACCTCAATCTACCAACCTTAGCCTACCAACCTCAGTCTACCAACCTCAATCTACCAACCTCAGTCTACCAACCTCAATCTACCAACCTGAATCTACTAACCTCAATCTACCAACCTCAGTCTACCAACCTCAGTCTACCAACCTCAATCTACCAACCTCAATCTACCAACCTCATTCTACCAACCTCAATCTACTAACCTCAATCTTCCAACCTCAGTCTACCAACCTCAGTCTACCAACCTCAGTCTACCAACCTCAATTTACCAACCTCAGTCTACCAACCTCAATCTACCAACCTCAGTCTACCAACCTCAGTCTACCAACATCAGTCTACCAACCTCAATCAACAAACCTCAGTCTACCAACCTCAATCTACCAACCTCAATCTACCAACCTCAGTCTACCAACCTCAGTCTACCAACCTCAATCTTCCAACCTCAGTCTACCAACCTCAATCTACCAACCTCAGTCTACCAACCTCAATCTACCAACCTCAATCTACCAACCTCAATCTACCAACTTCAGTCTACCAACCTCAATCTACCAACCTCAGTCTACCAACCTCAGTCTACCAACCTCAATCTTCCAACCTCAGTCTACCAACCTCAATCTACCAACCTCAGTCTACCAACCTCAATCTACCAACCTCAATCTACTAACCTCAATCTATCAACCTCAATCTACCAACCTCAATCTATCAACCTCAATCTACCAACCTCAATCTACCAAACTCAATCTACCAATCACAATCTACCAACCTCAATCTACCAACCTCAGTCTACCAACCTCAGTTTACCAACCTCAATCTACCAACCTCAGTCTACCAACCTCAGTCTACCAACCACAGTCTACCAACCTCAATCTACCAACCTCAGTCTACCAACCTTAGTCTACCAACCTCAATCTACCAACCTCAATCTACCAACCTCAGTCTACGAACCTCAATCTACCAACCTCAGTCTACCAACCTCAATCAACCAACCTCAGTCTACCAACCTCAATCTACCAACCTCAATCTACCAACCTCAGTCTACCAACCTCAGTCTACCAACCTCAATCTTCCAACCTCAGTCTACCAATCTCAATCTACCAACCTCAGTCTACCAACCTCAATCTACCAACCTCAATCTACCAACCTCAGTCTACCAACCTCAATCTACCAACATCAATCTACCAACCTCAGTCTACCAACCTCAATCCACCAACCTCACTCTGCCAACCTCAATCTTCCAACCTCAATCTACCAACCTCAATCTACCAACCTCAATCTACCAACCTCAGGCTACCAACCTCAATCTACCAACCTCAATCTACCAATTTCAATCTACTAACCTCAATCTATCAACCTCAATCTACCAACCTCAATCTATCAACCTCAATCTACCAACCTCAATCTACCAAACTCAATCTACCAATCACAATCTACCAACCTCAATCTACCAACCTCAGTCTACCAACCTCAGTTTACCAACCTCAATCTACCAACCTCAGTCTACCAACCTCAGTCTACCAACCACAGTCTACCAACCTCAATCTACCAACCTCAGTCTACCAACCTCAGTCTACCAACCTCAATCTACCAACCTCAATCTACCAACCTCAGTCTACGAACCTCAATCTACCAACCTCAGTCTACCAACCTCAGTCTACCAACGTCAGTCTACTAACCTCAATCTACGAACCTCAGTCTACCAACGTCAGTCTACCAACCTCAATCTACCAACCTCAATCTACCAACCTGAATCTACTAACCTCAATCTACCAATCTCAGTCTACCAATCACAATCTACCAACCTCAGTCTACCAACCTCAGTCTACCAACCACAATCTACCAACTTCAATCTACCAATCACAATCTACCTACCTCAATCTACCAACCTCAATCTACCAACTTCAATCTACCAATCACAATCTACCTACCTCAATCTACTAACCTCTATCTACCAATCTCAATCTACCAATCACAATCTACCAACCTCAATCTATCAACCTCAGTCTACCAACCTCAATCTACCAACCTCAATCTACCAACCTCAGTCTACCAACCTCAATCTACCAACCTCAATCTACTAACCTCAGTCTACCAACCTCAATCTACCAACCTAAATCTACCAACCTCAGCCTACCAACCTCAATCTACCAACCTCACTCTACCAACCTCAGTCTACCAACCTCAATCTACCAACCTCAGTCTACCAACCTCAATCTACCAACCTCAGTCTACCAACCTCAGTCTACCAACCTCAATCTACCAACCTCAATCTACCAACCTGAATCTACCAACCTCAATCTACCAACTTCAATCTACCAATCACAATCTACCTACCTCAATCTACTAACCTCAATCTACCAATCTCAATCTATCAATCACAATCTACCAACCTCAATCTATCAACCTCAGTCCACCAACCTCAATCTACCAACCTCAATCTACCAACCTCAGTCTACCAACTACAATCTACCAACCTCAGTTTACCAACTTCAGTCTACCAACCTCAATCTACCTACCTCAGTCTACCAACCTCAATCTACCAACCTCAATCTACTAACCTCAGTCTACCAACCTCAATCTACCAACCTAAATCTACCAACCTCAATCTACCAACCTCAGTCTACCAACCTGAGTCTACCAACCTCAACCTACCAACCTCAATCTACCAACCTCAGTCTACAAACCTCAATCTACCAACCTCAATCTACCAACCTCAATCTACCAACCTCAGTCTACCAACCTGAGTCTACCAACCTCAATCTACCAACCTCAGCCTACCAACCTCAATCTACCAACCTCAACCTTCTAACCTCAGTCTACCAACCTCAATCTAACAACCTAAATCTACCAACCTCAATCTACCAACCTCAATCTACCAACATCAGTCTACCAACCCCAGTCTACCAACCTCAATCTACCAACCTCAATCTACCAATCACAATCTACCATCCTCAATCTACAAACCTCAATCTACCAATCACAATCTACCAACCTCAATCGACCAACCTCAATCTACCAATCACAATCTACCAACCTCAATCTACCAACCTCAATCTACCAACCTCAATCTACCAACCTCAGTCTTCCAACCTCAATATACCAACCTCAATCTGCCAACCTCAGTCGACCAACCTCCATCTACCAACCTCAATCTACCAACCTCAGTCTACCAACCTCAATCTACTAACCTCAGTCTACCAACCTCACTCTACCAACCTCAATTTACCAACCTCAGTCTACCAACATCAATCTACCAACCTCACTCTACCAACCTTCCTCTACTAACCTCAACCTACCAACCTCAATCTACCAACCTCAATCTACCAACCTCAATCTACCAACCTCAGTCTACCAACCTCAATCTACCAACCTCAGTCTATCAACCTCAGTCTACCAACCTCAATCTACCAACCTCAGTCTACCAACCTCAGTCTACCAACCTCAATCTACCAACCTCAATCTACCAACCTCAGTCTATCAACCTCAATCTACCAACCTCAGTCTACCAACCTCAGTCTACCAACCTCAATCTACCAACCTCAGTCTACCAACCTCATTCTACCAACCTCAATCTACCACCCTCAATCTACCAACCTCAATCTACCAACCTTAATCTACCAACCTCAGTCTACCAACCTCAGTCTACCAACCTCAATCTACCAACCTCAATCTACCAACCTCAGTCTATCAACCTGAATCTACCAAGCCTCAGTCTACCAACCTCAATCTACCAACCTCAATCTACCAACCTCAGTCTACCAACCTCAATCTACCAACCTCAATCTACCAACCTCAGTCTATCAACCTGAATCTACCAACCTCAGTCTACCAACCTCAGTCTACCAACCTCAATCTACCAACCGCAGTCTACCAACCTCAATCTACCAACCTCAGTCTACCAACCTCAATCTACCAACCTCAGTCTACTAACCTCAATCTACCAACCTCAGTCTACCAACCTCAATCTACCAACCTCAGTCTACCAACCTCAATCTACCAACCTCAGTCTACCGACCTCAGTCTACCAACCTCAATCTACCAACCTCAGTCTACCAACCTCAATCTACAAACCTCAATCTACTAACCTCAATCTACCAACCTCAGTCTACCAACCTCAATCTACCAACCTCAGTCTACCAACCTCAATCTACCAACCTCAGTCTACCAACCTCAATCTACCAACCTCAATCTACTAACCTCAATCTACCAACCTCAGTCTACCAACCTCAATCTACCAACCTCAGTCTACCAACCTCAATCTGCCAACCTCAGTCTCCCAACCTCAATCTACCAACCTCAGTCTACCAACCTCAGTCTACCAACCTCAATCTACCAACCGCAATCTACCAACCTCAGTCTACCAACCTCAGTCTACCAACCTCAATCTACCAACCTCAATCTACCAACCTCAGTCTCCCAACCTCAATCTACCAATCTCAATCTACCAACCTCAATCTACCAACCTCAGTCTACCAACCTCAATCTACTAACCTCAGTCTACCAACCGCACTCTACCAACCTCAATCTACCAACCTCAATCTACCAACCTCAATCTACCAACCTCAGTCTCCCAACCTCAATCTACCAATCTCAATCTACCAACCTCAATCTACCAACCTCAGTCTACCAACCTCAATCTACTAACCTCAGTCTACCAACCGCACTCTACCAACCTCAATCTACCAATCACAATCTACCTACCTCAATCTACTAACCTCAATCTACCAATCTCAATCTACCAATCACAATCTACCAACCTCAGTCTATCAACCTCAGTCTACCAACCTCAATCTACCAACCTCAATCTACCAACCTCAGTCTACCAACCTCAATCTACTAACCTCAGTCTACCAACCTCAATCTACCAACCTAAATCTACCAACCTCAGTCTACCAACCTCAATCTACCAACCTCAATCTACCAACCTCAGTCTACCAACCTCAATCTACCAACCTCAGTCTACCAACCTCAATCTACCAACCTCAGTCTACCAACCTCACTCTACCAACCTCAATCTACCAACCTCAATCTACCAACCTGAATCTACCAACCTCAATCTACCAAATTCAATCTACCAATCACAATCTACCTACCTCAATCTACTAACCTCAATCTACCAATCTCAATCTACCAATCACAATCTACCAACCTCAATCTATCAACCTCAGTCCACCAACCTCAATCTACCAACCTCAATCTACCAACCTCAGTCTACCTACTACAATCTACCAACCTCAGTTTACCAACCTCAGTCTACCAACCTCAATCTACCTACCTCAGTCTACCAACCTCAATCTACCAACATCAATCTACTAACCTCAGTCTACCAACCTCAATCTACCAACCTAAATTTACCAACCTCAATCTACCATCCTCAGTCTACCAACCTGAGTCTACCAACCTCAATCTACCAACCTCAATCTACCAACCTCAGTCTACCAACCTCAATCTACCAACCTAAATCTACCAACCTCAATCTACCAACCTCAGTCTACCAACCTGAGTCTACCAACCTCAATCTACCAACCTCAGTCTACCAACCTCAATCTACCAACCTCAACCTTCTAACCTCAGTCTACCAACCTCAATCTAACAACCTAAATCTACCAACCTCAATCTACCAACCTCAATCTACCAACCTCAGTCTACCAACCCCAGTCTACCAACCTCAATCTACCAACCTCAATCTACCAATCACAATCTACCAACCTCAATCTACCAACCTCAATCTACCAATCACAATCTACCAACCTCAATCGACCAACCTCAATCTACCAATCACAATCTACCAACCTCAATCTACCAACCTCAATCTACCAACCTCAATCTACCAACCTCAGTCTTCCAACCTCAATCTACCAACCTTTATCTACCAACCTCAGTTGACCAACCTCAATCTACCAACCTCAATCTACCAACCTCAGTCTACCAACCTCAATCTACTAACCTCAGTCTACCAACCTCACTCTACCAACCTCAATCTACCAACCTCAGTCTACCAACATCAATCTACCAACCTCAATCTACCAACCTTCCTCTACCAACCTCATTCTACCAACCTCAATCTACCAACCTCAATCTACCAACCTCAATCTACCAACCTCAGTCTACCAACCTCAATCTACCAACCTCAATCTACCAACCTCAGTCTATCAACCTCAGTCTACCAACCTCAATCTACCAACCTCAGTCTACCAACCTCAGTCTACCAACCTCAATCTACCAACCACAATCTACCAACCTCAGTCTATCAACCTCAATCTACCAACCTCAGTCTACCAACCTCAGTCTACCAACCTCAATCTACCAACCTCAGTCTACCAACCTCATTCTACCAACCTCAATCCACCAACCTCAATCTACCAACCTCAATCTACCAACCTTAATCTACCAACCTCAGTCTACCAACCTCAGTCTACCAACCTCAATCTACCAACCTCAGTCTACCAACCTCAATCTACCAACCTCATTCTACCAACCTCAATCTACCAACCTCAATCTACTAACCTCCATCTACCAACCTCAGTCTACCAACCTCAATCTACCAACCTCAGTCTACCAACCTCAATCTACCAACCTCAGTCTACCAACCTCAATCTACCAACCTCAATCTACTAACCTCAATCTACCAACCTCAGTCGACCAACCTCAATCTACCAACCTCAGTCTACCAACCTCAATCTGCCAACCTCAGTCTCCCAACCTCAATCTACCAACCTCAGTCTACCAACCTCAGTCTACCAACATCAGTCTACCAATCTCAATCTACCAACCTTAATCTACCAACCTCAGTCTACCAACCTCATTCTACCAACCTCAATCTACCAACCTCAAACTACCAACCTCAATCTACCAACCTTAATCTACCAACCTCAGTCTACCAACCTCAGTCTACCAACCTCAGTCTACCAACCTCAATCTACCAACCTCAATCTACCAACCTCAGTCTACCAACCTCAATCTACCAACCTCAGTCTACCAACCTCAATCTACCAACCTCAGTGTACCAACCTCAATCTACTAACCTCAGTCTACCAACCTCACTCTACCAACCTCAATCTACCAACCTCAGTCTACCAACATCAATCTACCAACCTCAATCTACCAACCTCCGTCTACTAACCTCAATCTACCAACCTCAATCTACCAACCTCAATCTACCAACCTCAATCTACCAACCTTAATCTACCAACCTCAGTCTACCAACCTCAATCTACCAACCGTAGTCTACCAACCTCAATCTACCAACCTCAGTCTACCAACCTCAGTCTACCAACCTCAATCTACCAACCTCAGTCTACTAACCTCAATCTACCAACCTCAGTCTACCAACCTCAATCTACCAACCTCAGTCTACCAACCTCAATCTACCAACCTCAGTCTACCGACCTCAGTCTACCAACCTCAATCTACCAACCTCAGTCTACCAACCTCAATCTACAAACCTCAATCTACTAACCTCAATCTACCAACCTCAGTCTACCAACCTCAATCTACCAACCTCAGTCTACCAACCTCAATCTACCAATCTCAGTCTACCAACCTCAATCTACCAACCTCAATCTACTAACCTCAATCTACCAACCTCAGTCTACCAACCTCAATCTACCAACCTCAGTCTACCAACCTCAATCTACCAACCTCAGTCTACCAACCTCAATCTACCAACCTCAATCTACTAACCTCAATCTACCAACCTCAGTCTACCAACCTCAATCTACCAACCTCAGTCTACCAACCTCAATCTGCCAACCTCAGTCTCCCAACCTCCATCTACCAACCTCAGTCTACCAACCTCAGTCTACCAACCTCAGTCTACCAACCTCAATCTACCAACCTCAATCTACCAACCTCAGTCTACCAACCTCAGTCTACCAACCTCAATCTACCAACCTCAATCTACCAACCTCAGTCTACCAACCTCAGTCTACCAACCTCAATCTACCAAACTCAGTGTACCAACCTCAATCTACTAACCTCAGTCTACCAACCTCACTCTACCAACCTCAATCTACCAACCTCAGTCTACCAACATCAATCTACCAACCTCAATCTACCAACCTCCGTCTACTAACCTCAATCTACCAACCTCAATCTACCAACCTCAATCTACCAACCTCAATCTACCAACCTCAATCTACCAACCTCAGTCTACCAACCTAAATCTACCAACCTCAATCTACCACCCTCAGTCTACCAACCTCAGTCTACCAACCTCAATCTACCAACCTCAGTCTACCTATCTCAGTCTACCAATCTCAATCTACCAACCTCAATCTACCATCCTCAATCTACCAACCTCAGTCTACCAACCTCAATCTACCAACCTCAGTCTACCAACCTCAGTCTACCAACCTCAATCTACCAACCTCAGTCTACCAACCTCAGTCTACCAACCTCAATCTACCAACCTCAATCTACCAACCTCAATCTACCAACCTCAGTCTACCAACCTCAGTCTCCCAACCTCAATCTACCAACCTCAATCTACCAACCTCAGTCTACCAACCTCAATCAACCAACCTCAGTCTACCAACCTCAATCTGCCAACCTCAATCTACCAACCTCAGTCTACCAACCTCAATCTACCAACCTCAGTCTACCAACCTCAATCTTCCAACCTCAATCTACCAACCTCAGTCTACCAACCTCAATCTACCAACCTCAATCTACCAACCTCAATCTACCAACCTCAGTCTACCAACCTCAATCTACCAACCTTAATCTACCGACCTCAGTCTACCAACCTCAATCTACCAACCTCAGTCTACCAACCTCAATCTACCAACTTCAGTCTACCAACCTCAATCTACCAACCTCAGTCTACTAACCTCAATCTACCAACCTCCGTCTACCAACCTCAATCTACCAACCTCAGTCTACCAACCTCAGTCTCCCAACCTCAATCTACCAACCTCAATCTACCAACCTCAGTCTACCAACCTCAATCAACCAACCTCAGTCTACCAACCTCAATCTGCCAACCTCAATCTACCAACCTCAGTCTACCAACCTCAATCTACCAACCTCAGTCTACCAACCTCAATCTTCCAACCTCAATCTACCAACCTCAATCTACCAACTTCAGTCTACCAACCTCAATCTACCAACCTCAGTCTACCAACCTCAATCTACCAACCTCAGTCTACCAACCTCAATCTACCAACCTCAATCTACCAACCTCAGTCTACCAACCTCAATCTACCAACCTCAATCTACTAACCTCAATCTACCAACCTCAGTCTACCAACCTCAATCTACCAACCTCAGTCTACCATCCTCAATCTACCAACTTCAGTCTACCAACCTCAATCTACCAACCTCAATCTACCAACCTCAGTCTACCAACCTCAATCTTCCAGCCTCAATCTACTAACCTCAATCTACCAACCTCAGTCTACCAACCTCAATCTACCAACCTCAGTCTACCAACCTCAATCTACCAACCTCAGTCTACCAACGTCAATCTACCAACCTCAATCTACCAACCTCAGTCTACCAACCTCAGTCTACCAACCTCAGTCTACCAACCTCAATCTACCAACCTCAATCTACTAACCTCAGTCTACCAACCTCAATCTATCAACCTCAATCTACCAACCTCAGTCTCCCAACGTCAATCTACCAACCTCAGTCTACCAACCTCAGTCTACCAACCTCAATCTACCAACCTCAGTCTACCAACCTCAATCTACCAACCTCAATCTACTAACCTCAATCTACCAACCTCAGTCTACCAACCTCAATCTACCAACCTCAGTCTACCAACCTAAATCTACCAACCTCAGTCTACCAACCTCAATCTACCAACCTCAATCTACCAACCTCAATCTACCAACCTCAGTCTAGGTTGACACCACGGCCCTCCGCCATCTCGTCAAGAAGTCTACGGAATTCCAGTGGCTGCCCACACATGAAGCGGAATGGCGTGAGCTGAAGGCAAAGCTCACCACAGCCCCAGTTCTAGCGTTCTTCGACCCAACTAAGGAAACCAAGATATCAACTGATGCAAGCCCGGTGCTCCTCCGGCGAGATGACTCATCGTCCTGGGCTCCAGAGTCATATGCCTCCAGGGCCATGACATCCACTGAGCAACGGTATGCCCAGATCGAAAAGGAGTGTCTGTGTCTCCTGACAGGAATTGTCAAGTTTCATGACTATGTTTACGTCCTGCCGAAATTCACGGTGGAAATGGACCACAGGCCTCTAGTCCACATAATCCAGAAGGATTTAAATGACATGACACCTTGGTTACAGCAAATTCTTCTTCGACTCTGCCGCTATAACTTCAAACTTGTCTACACGCCAGGCAAAGAGCTGATCATTGCAGATGCCCTATCTCGGTCCATCACCACACCGTGTGAGTAAGGTGACTTCATCTGCCACATAGAAGCACAAGTGCAGTTGTGGGCCACCAACTTCCCAGCTGGGTCAACTCCATGAGGGTCACCTTGAAGTCGAGAAATGCCGACACAGAGCTCAGAAGGCGGTTTACTGGCCGGGCATTAACCAGGATATTGCCAACAGGGTCCTCAACTGTCCCACCTGTCAGAAGCTTCAACCGGCTCAACCAAAGGAAACACTGCAACAGCACGAGATCGTGACCTCTCCGTGGTCCAAAGTAGGTGTAGACTTTTTTCACGCCTAGGGGCAGGACTATTTATTCCTGGTCGATTACTTCTCCAGTTACCCAGAAGTGGTGAAACTGTCCGACCTCACTTCGAAGGCGGTCATCAAAGCCTGCAAAGAAATGTTCGCCAGGCAGGGGATACCGCTCACGGTAATGAGCGACAACGGTCCATGCTTTTACAGGCAAGAATGGTCTGATTTTGCACAGTCCTACAACGTCCGTCACGTTACCTCCAGTCCCCACTACCCGCAATCAAACGGGAAGGCCGAGAAAGGGGTCCATATTGTCAAGCGGTTGCTGTGCAAAGCTGCAGACTCAGGCTCCGACTTCAACCTGGCAATGCTGGCATACAGGGCAACCCCACTGTCCACTGGGTTGTCTCCAGCGCAGGTGCTCATGAATCGCACTCTGAGGACCACAGTTCCAGCCATCCATGTTCCAGACCTTGACCACCTCACCGTACTACAAAAGGTGCAGCAGTCCCCGGCCCAACAGAAGGCCACATATGATGCTCAGGCCACGGATTTACCTGAGCTGGCTCCAGCCGATCATGTTCGCGTCCAGTTGCCTGAGGGCAGTTGGTCAGCCACAGCTGTTGTTGTCAAACAAGTTGCCCCAAGGTCTTTAATTGTTCGCATGGCTGATGGCTCCCTGCTACGGCGCAACAGACGGGCATTGCAAAGTGTTCCACGCCCACCACCTGACCGCAGTGCTCCGTCGGCTATCATGCTTCCTCCGGACGTACCCTGCCACAAGGCCACCAATCTGCCAGCGGTCCTGCCGCCCCATGTGACCACCGCAATGGCAGCGATCCCACCTCTCCACGTGCAGGCGGCTCCTGATCCACCTCTGCGGCGATCAACAAGAATTTGTCGCCTGCCTGCTCATTGGTCATGTCCTGTTCTCTGTGTTCATTGGTTGCCTGCCTATGCCTGTCTGTATATCATTATCTGCATGTCTGGATATCATGACAGTCTGGAAGTTTCATCCCCATTTCCTGCTCCATGTGCCTGATTTAATCTCCTTTTCAGAAACCTAGTTTCTATCATGTGACCAAAGCTAGTCTGAGTGATGGTGAGCATGAAACTATCATTGATTGTTGTAAAAATCCATCAGGTTCACTAATGACCTTCTGGCAAGGAAATCTGCCATCTTTACCTGGTCCCGGCCCGAAGCAATATGGTTGACTCTTATTTGCCCTTTGAAATGGTCTGCCAAACCATTCAATGCATGGGCAATTAGGGATGGCAACAAATGGGGGCCTTGTCAGCGATGCCCATATCTCATGAAAGAATAAAAATAAATACTTCTGTCCATTATCCTCAAAAGTAGTTTCTAATGGCTGGTGGGGTCCATGTTTTGCTCATTCACATACCATTGTGATACAACAGAATTCTATTTTACATCCACTCTCTGGATTTCAACTCTGAAGTTAAAAATTCAGCAAGCGATATTGTGGAAACAGCCTCTAATTATTTGGAGAAGGATAGCTATTAATCATGTGAAGGGTATTTTTCATTTTAATAACTTCTCAAAGTTATGCCTGGAGTGGTCATCTGCATTTTAATGACTTGTTCAGCCATGAAGATAATTTCAGGGGCCTTGTAGTTCCATGTGTATGGGGAGAAAAGGAAAGGTCACCTGAACTCGGAACTCTATATTGTTTGAAAGTAAAATGTACATTTTGAATTTATTCTTCGTCCATATTGTGTGAGCCTGACCAGGAGCAGAGAAACATGCAGCTCAATGCCAACTATCCTGGCAACAGCCTTCATTCTGTGGCAGTCTGCATTTCCATCTCTATCGGAAGCACTATGACAGATCAGAGGGTAGTTCTGGGACGACAAGGCTAATGAACATTAACATTGTCAATCAATTCAATGCGCTACCCACGTATATCTGCCCGTGCTGAAAGCCATGCTGCCACAAGATATGTGACAGCGCAGAGACCACTGGGCATGCTGAAACAAGACTTTTTACACGGATTGCTCTTGAGGAGCCCTGCAGTACTGGACAGAGCAGGCGTCAAGATTCATAGCTGGCATGCTGCCCGACCGTGCCAACATCACCGCCAGCTCTATGACAATCAGCTGAGGAGCAGGAGGATAAGAAGGAGAGCAAAGAGGGAGAGGGAGAGAAAGAGGCAGGGAGAAGGAAATCAACAGTCACTTTCCGGCTGGGGTGTCCATTAATAATTTGTCCCACTACGTTACCAGTAAATGTAACCCCAATTCCCCAACAATCCTACACCTTGGCCGGAATTCGCCAGCCATTGGAATTCTCTTTTCTCACTGGCAGCGCTCCCCCCCCTCTCCCCCCCCCCCCCCCCCCACCCGCCTCACCCCCTCCCGCGGTTTCCTGGCAGTGTAGGGGGGCTTCAATGGGAAATCCCGTTAACAAGCGGCGGAAAGGGAGAATCCCGTCGGCAGCGGACCCGGCGCCACTGAGAAAGCCGCAGCTGGGAGACTGGAGAATCCTGCCACTTATCTTCCAGTCACTGACCATCACAGTATCCACTTGGCCACAATGCAAAACTCAATATAAACATCAACGGATCACCTTTATCCATTCACTTAGTGCCTGTCATCTGTGTGTCTTGGCTTGTCGTAGGACTTCCACACAGTGCTACCCAGGTGACTGCAACGTGACTGCTGGAAGGCTGTTGCCATTTAGTGGAGGAGACTGCAGGTCAATTGGGCAACGCGTGGTAGCAGTCTGGGCTGGCTGCCTGACAGGCAAACAGCAAGGAACTGGTTGAATGGAAATGGCGGGAGCACAAATGCTATCAGACTGAGAGAAGCCAGCAGACTTGTGTTCCACAGAAACATCGCTGATACCAAGAGGAAAATGCCTCAGTAATCTGTTGGAGTGCAGCTTGCTGGACTGTTGTTGTACCCTACAAGCCCCTTTGAGCACTGCTAGCTGTAGCTATGATAGAAACAGTCTGAATCTGCGAGCTGTTGTGATGAGGTGCAAGTATGTTCATGGGTGTATATCTTAAATCCCTGTCAATCACTATCATCGTGACAGGATGCATTAGTCCCATGACTCATATTCAGTCAACAAGCAGCATGAGTAGGTGGTCGGTTGTACTATACTTAGTCTCCTTGTTAACATTGTTTGTGTATAGTTCTAGCTTCAAATAAAGAACCCACATTATTGTTTTACTAACCTTTGCCATATGATTGGTGTGTTTACATTGAATGGAAGAATGTAGCACAAGCTGAATTTGCATGCTTCGGTCTGAGCTTCTACTGCAGCATCTGCTTGTGCTAAATGCTGGCATGGAAGGTGAAACATTGATTACCAGCCACCACATTGTGCTTTGGTGTTCACATGGAGTTGGCCTACCCTTCCATGCTGGGTCCAAGCACTGCACAAGTTCCAGGACCAGGCTGGTGCTGGACTCCAACATGCTCTTTGCTATTTAATCCAAGTTGCCTGGCAGCCCTGCCAATGCACCAAGCAGTCGAGTGTGTGGCACCCATCAACCCTCTTCTGCAGTCCACCCCATCAAACTATTGATCTGAGCAGAGCCGCTGTGTGACTTCACCCTCTAGCGAGTTGGCACTTACCCTGCCTGCAGATCACTCATACCCCATGTCTCGCCACATGCAAACCTCACCTCACCCTTTAAATTGTGGGCAGTGTCAATATCTGAGCTGATGGCTGTGAGGATGAGAATGAGTGACAGTGTCTCTTCATCATTGCTGCCTCCCTTCACCCCTAGCTCCTCTCCACTGCCTGGTCATGTTACAGTCCTTGGGTACCTGGAAGGAGGTATGTACAGGGGGAAGGTTCTGGCGAGGGGAAGGGGAGAAAGTCAGAAAAACCACTGCAGTTTATAATGAAAAGAGATGGTGAGATGAGGGTTAGGTGAGATGTGAGCGGAGGGTTAGTTGTGAGGATGTATCATAGAGCCATAACGGCCATTCAACCCATCGAGTCGATGCTGGCTCTCTGTAAAGCAATCCAATCAGTTTCATTCCCCCTTCTATCCCCAAAGCCCTGCTCGTTTATTTCCCTCATGGGTCCATCCAACATCCTTTTGAGATCACTCATCAGCCCTGCTTCCACCATCCTCATTGGCCCGTCATTATCAAATGTTTATGGCCTGCCACTGACATCGCCGTCAGCAATGGCCATTCAAATGATGGTGAGCACCATCTCCTCCATCAGGGCAGGGACATCTAGCCAGGTCTGCCCTCTCCAATTACCTCCTGCTTTGCTAACCTGCTCTGTAGGGAATATTTCAGCGAGCCTGATAGAATCTGGGTGATGGGGCTGGCATGGTTAGCGTGTGCAAGCTGCAAGATTTGCAGCTGTTCTAAGCGTGTGAGGTTGAGGGGAAACAATGAGTGTCTGCTTTGAGTTGGGATTAATAGAGATTGTTGGTATGTGGGTGATGTGGGTGCAGTGCATTAGGCAGAGTGTGAGGCTAGTGGTGTAGCTGGTGGGATATGGCATTTAGTGATCTTTATCTCTCAGGTGAGATCATTGAGATTTTTGCACCATCAGGCCCTCGGAGCTAAGATGCCTGGCATTGACCAACATGGCAATCTGATCTTGCCTATGCATGCAGGCCTCTTGCTGGCGGGGTTTGACCCTGGGCCCATTCCATACTCCAAATTAATCGTGGGACGTTTTCCCGCTGAGGGGAGACAAATCTGACATCCACGTGGGCCCTGCAGTCATGTTTTCCTTCACGACGAACAGTATTAAATCCACCCCATGGCCTTTGTTTAGAACCTCCTCAAAAAGATGGTTCACCCCTGACAATGCAGCATTTCCTCATCACCGGGCTGGTGGATCAGCCGAGATTTTATTCTCAAGGTTCTCGATTCAGAGGCAAGACTTCTACCAATTGAGCCAGGGGCTGACATAACGAGAACAAATGGAAAATGAGGGAAGAGTTTAAGCACACAGCCTGGAGAAGGCAGACAGTAGGGCTGTTGTTCGGATGGAGTGAGGTGGAAAGCCTCAATTGCTTCATCAGGTGAATGGTAACAGTGGTCTCTGAACTCTTCCCTCCTTTCACCCCTTGGAGAACTTGGGCAGAATTGAATGCCCATGTCAAGTTTGGTGACGGGGGCCATTCAATCACGCAGGACAGTGGTGGGTGAGGACCCCGCAACATTCTCACCTCTGTTCCAATTAGGCCCATGGTACAAAGGCCCGTGGATGGCTTTACTGCCTTGCCACCAATTGAGGCCCTCAAGTGGTTGAACCCGGGGAACGTCTGCTGCTTTCCAGTTAAATGGCGGGCCCTGCCCAAAAGAGACGATGTGATGCTCTCACTGGCTCTCCAGCCAGTGGGTGAGAATCTCATTGCCTAAATTGAATTCCGTCTGTTGTGTGAGTTGAGACAACCCAACGAACAGAGAAGTCAGGACGAGAGGAATAGGATAATTACACAGGGAAAGAAAAATAAGAAAGGAGAGAGCAAAAACATATCAATGCCCGAAGGAGAGTCAAATGGACTCTAAACATGGACACGCTAGCACAGTTGTTAACACAGTTGCTTCACTGCGCCACGGTCCCAGGTTCTATTCCCGGCTTGGGTCACTGTCTGTGCGGAGTCTGCATGTTCTCCCCGTGTCTGCATGGGTTTCCTCCGGGTGCTCCGGTTTCCTCTCACATGTCCCGAAAGACGTGCTGTTAGGTAATTTGGACATTCTGAATGTGGCGACTGTGCGCATTCAGGACCCGGACCTTCCCGTTGCTTGCCATTTGGATTGGATTGGATTTGATTGGATTTGTTTATTGTCACGTGTACCGAGGTACAGTGAAAAGTATTTTTCTGCGAGCAGCTCAACAGATCATTAAGTATATGGGAAGAAAAGGGAATAAAAGAAAATACATAACAGGGCAACACAAGGTACACAATGTAACTACATAAGCACCGGCATCGGATTAAGCATACAGGGTGTAGTGTTAATTAAGTCAGTCCATAAGAGGGTCATTTAGGAGTCTGGTAACAGCGGGGAAGAAGCTGTTTTTGAGTCTGTTTGTGCGTGTTCTCAGACTTCTGTATCTCCTGCCCGATGGAAGAAGTTGGAAGAGTGAGTAAGCCGGGTAGGAGGGGTCTTTGATTATGCTGCCCGCTTTCCCCAGGCAGCGGGAGGTGTAGATGGAGTCAATGGATGGGAGGCAGGTTCGTGTGATGGACTGGGCGGTGTCACGACTCTCTAAAGTTTCTTGCGGTCCTGGGCCGAGCAGTTGCCATAGCAGGCTGTGATGCAGCCAGATAGGACGTTTTCTATGGTGCAACTGTAAAAGTTGGTTAGGGTTAATGTGGACATGCCAAATTTCCTCAGTTTCCTGAGGAAGTATAGGCGCTGTTGTGCTTTCTTGGTGGTAGCGTCAACATGGGTGGACCAGTACAGATTTTTGGAGATGTGCACCCCTAGGAATTTGAAACTGCTAACCATCTCCACCTCGGCCCCATTGATGCTGACAGGGGTGTGTACAGTACTTTGCTTCCTGAAGTCAATGACCAGCTCTTTAGTTTTGCTGGCATTGAGGGAGAGATTGTTGTCGCTGCACCACTCCACTAGGTTCTCAATTTCTATCCTGTATTCTGACTCGCCGTCATTCGAGATCCGGCCCACCATGGTCGTATCGTCAGCAAACTTGTGATTAGGTTGGAACCAAATTTTGCCACGCAGTTGTGTGTGCATAGGGAGTAGAGTAAGAGGCTAAGTATGCAGCTTTGTGGGGCCCCGGTATTGAGGACTATTGTGGAGGAGTTGTTGTTGTTCATTCTTACTGGTTGTGGTCTGTTGGTCAAAAAATCGAGGATCCAGTTGCAGAGTGCGGAGCCAAGTCCTAGGTTTTGGAGCTTTGATGTGAGCTTGGCTGGGATTATGGTGTTGAAGGCGGAGCTGTAGTCAATAAATAGGAGTCTGATTTAGGAGTCCTTGTTGTCGAGATGCTCTAGGGATGAGTGTAGGGCCAGGGCGATGGCATCTGCTGTAGACCATTTTAACACAAGACCCTGCTCCCATGCCCACATGTCTGTCCTTGGCCTGCTGCAATGTTCCACTGAAGCTCAACGCAAACTGTAGGAACGACATCTCATCTTCCGGTTAGGCACGCTACAGCCTTCTGGTCTCAACATCGAATTCAACAACTTCAAATGATTAGCTCTACCCCACCTAGACCCATTTATTTTCATCCCATTTCATTTCAACTGTCTCTTACCATTTCTTTCTTTCTTGTCTTTCTTAATATATATTTAAACCCTCCCCAATCTTATCCACCTTTCCTTACCCCTTCTCCCTGTTGCTTCTCCCTTCCCCCTCCCCCCACATCTCCATCTGTCACAGTTTAGCCTCTGATGTTAGTTTCTCTGCTGTTTGACCTCTCACACCTTTTGTTCTCTCTGGGGACTGCCATTAGCACTCTTTCCCCTTGGTTTCTGTGGCTATTAGCACCCCGTTTCCCTGGGTTTCTGTGGCTATAACTCATCTTTCATTCTCACTCCACAGTATAAATATTTCCCACTTTCTCTGTCTGTTAGTTTTGACAAAGAGTCATCGGACTCGAAACGTTAGCTCTTTTCTCTCCCGACAGATGCTGCCAGACCTGCTGAGATTTTCCAGCATTTTCTCTTTCGTTTCAGATTCCAGCATCCGCAGTGTTACGGTAAACCTCCGTGTGACAATAAAGATAATTAAAATTCTTTCTCTCTCCACAGGTGCGACCAGACTTGCTGAGTTTTTCCAGCATTTCTATTTTTATTTCAGATCTCCAGCACTCACAATATTTGGCTTTTATTGCATATCGAAGCCACATGGCTGTGAGCTGTGGCCACCCTACAGAGCGAAAGACCCCATACCTCAAGGAAAAAAACGTGCTACTAACTGATGTGCTGAGATTTTTCCAATGCTGACAGGCCTGCATTCTCAAAACATACCTGGCAGAGTAATAACGAAACATTTCTATTACCGAGAGAAGGAATGGAACCCCACTGAACATCTGTCTAAACTACGCACATGTCCAATGTCCTGAGCTGTCATTACTGGGCCTAATTGTTAGTTTAGTTGGTGGCTTTCTCCTTGACTGCTAACCCCCAATGCCTGAGATTAACTTACAGTGGGAAAATTGACTGCAGTAACTTCACCTCAACATCTTAATAATACCTCAAACTGTGACTTTGTGGTGCTGTTGGTGTTCACTCTATGGAAACCCAAAAGTAAAAAAAAATGGTGAGTGGACTGTTTCAGGCCATTACTAACACCATCCAGAGTGCAATGATTGTAAGGGCGTCTCATGTCCAGGGATAACCAGAGTTCGACCGATCACAATGTCGAACAGCGTCTATGATGATTTGGTGCATGTACAGGCATTTTGAACTGACAGATCCTGTAAAGACTCCCCTCATAAACACCCCTCAGCTGCTTGAGGGACCCCCACCCCATCCCCCCCCCACCCCCCCCACACACACACACACCATCCCCGCCCCCCTCCCCACCCCCAGTGCTTTTTAAAGAGATCACTATGGGACCATAAGTGAGGTGCTTTTGGCTTTCATCTGCTACTGCAGAGTTAGTGGAAGTACCATCGTGTTATTGGAGGAGAAAATTCCTATGATTCACAGGAGATTAGTGCGAGACGCTGTGAAGGAAGGTGGAGGGGTTGAAAAACCTGTCAGGAGAATGGTGACCCCCTAGAGTTGCAGTTCCTCTTGGCTGACAGCATAATGGAGATGGAGCAGAGACTGGGAGGAGGAAGGCGCTCTCAGGAGGCTGCATCAACCTTGAGTTAATCAGGGAACACACATTCCACCTCCAGGAGTGCCGCCTGGGTCCACCAAGGAGGAGAACATTGAACTGTGCCACCTTCAACTGGACTAAAATGGCATGCTGTCTGCCATCAGCCTTCTCACTTCCAGCCATACCTTCCTGAGACAGTTCCGTCAGCTGCGGCTGCCTGAGTGAGCCTCGCCTTTAAGTGCGGCAGGCTGCCTTTGGGAAACGCAGGCCAGAGGGGTGCATCATTTTAGCCACAAACGTACCTGGCCATTTGCTGTGTGTTCAGCCAATCAGCCTGTGTTTTGCACTCAGCTCCCTGCACTCAACAATCACGTTGCTAAACAGGCAGCATGAGGTTTGTATGCTGTCTGCGCCAACATGATAATCAGCACTGTGATCCTCATGTCGGATAATGGGGCAAATCAAATCATTTTCCCAATCTCTCAAAACGGCAAACTGACGATCAGTGAGCAGAGACAGCACTCCTCCAGACAACGTTGGGTTCACCTTCTCTTCTGTTTCTTGCGTCAGGATGATGTCCCGTACCTCACCCTCAAATGGCTCTTCATCTGAGAGCCCATCGACTACTTAACTGGAGGGGACACAGAAGCTGCCCTCATCCACACTTCCCATCCTGACTCGAGATCAGGAGCAAAAAATCTCAGCCAGTTCCAAGAAGCCAGTTGTGTGGCTGCAAATCCAGCAAAAATCAGCTCATTCAGCACTCGCTGGGACTTTCATATGGCCATACGAAATAGGAACAGGAGTAGGCCTTTCGGCCCCTCAAGCCAGATCAGCCATTCAATAGGATCATGGCTGATCCAACATTCCTTTCCTCATCTGGCCATCAGCAGCAGGCACTGGGCTACTTTCTGTGGAACTGCGGAAAGCAGGGAAACTGCAGCAGGTCTTTGCAGACATGGGACGGGATTCTCCGTCCCGCCGCACCCATTTTCTGGCGCGGCGCGCCCCCGTCGGCAGTGGGATTCTCCATTCCCGCAGCTGTCCAATGGGATTTCCCATTGTGGGCACCCCCGCGCCGTCAGGAAATTCATGGGCGTGAGTGCGCTGCCGGCGAAACGGAGGGCCCCGCCATTGGACAATCCAGCCCACATTTTCCGTTTTATGTGTACTGGGGGCAAAATTATCAGAACGAACATTGCCGCAGTGAATCGACAATACATCAATTCTCTTTCCTATCAGCTTCAATAGAAATAAGAATGGAGTGTAAAACAAGCTACTGATTGGTTGTTGGCCCATTTCACACTGGCAGCCTGGCCCAAGTTCACCCTCCTTGTCGCCCGCAGTGCTGTGACTGGGTGGAACAAACTGAGAAATGCTCTTTTCATCAGCTGTGGGATTTTCTTGCGCAACCCAGAGGATCAGGTGTCAGCCCTCTGCAGACAGCAGATAAACACCTCGAAAAACAACTTCAATGAGCAGCGGCATATCAAGCATCCTGTGCTGGTACCATGCCGACTTGGCAAACGTCTTTCTTCTACACACATTGCAAACACACAACTGTGTCGGTTCACTGGGCGCCGAGTCTAAACTTCTCACTGGCAGGCTGAACGATAACTTAAGAAGAAGAATTGATTTGCATCTTAGACTCCACAGATCAGCAGTACGGGACAGAGAACCTTCTGTGTGAGTCCCCCTTGTCTTTATTGCTCTTACACAAAGAATGTTATATCAATAGTGGTGCTATTTTAGAGAATGAATCAGGTTTTTGTTTCTGAGAGTTCAACCCATTGTGCACTGTGCAGATGGGGGGAGGGAGGGAGGATCTGGGCCATCACTTTGAATGGAAGAAAAACTTACATTTCTATGGCATCTTTTAGAACCACAGGACATCTCAAAGTGCTTTGTGGCCATGACCAATGAAGTACTTTGGAAGTGTAGTCCAAACATAACAAACAGTTTGCACACAGCACAAAAAACAGTAATGTGAGAGCGACCAGACAATTCTGTTTTTGTGGTAGGAACATAGGAATATGAGTAGGCCATTCAGCCCATCAAGTCTGCTCCGCCATTCAATACCTCATGCCCGATCGGATCCTCCAATGCCTTTTACACCCAGAACCCCCAGAACCCTTTACATTATTGTTAATCAGAAAGCTACCAATCTCTGCTTTGAACATACTCAATGACTGAACTTCCACAGCCCTCTGGGTGGAGAATTCCAAAGATTCATTACCCTCTGTGTAAAGAGATTTTTCCTCATCTCGATCCTAAGTGGCATTCCCCTTATTTTGAAATTGTGCCCCCCGTTTCTGGACTCCCAAACCAAGGGAAACTTCTTATCTGCATCTACCCTGTCTATTTAAGTATTTTATAGGTTTCAATGAGATCACCTCTCATTCTTTGAAATTCTTGAGATTACAGACCCAGTTTGCACAATCCCTCTTCATAAAATAGTCCCACAATCCCTGGAACAAATCTGGTGAACCTTTGTTGTACACCCTCTATGCCAATAATATCCTTTCTGAGGTAAGTGTCCAAAACTGTACACAGTACTCCAGGTGTGTTCTAACCAAGCTTCTATAGAATAAAAGCAAGACCTCACTACTCCTGTACTTAAATCCTCTTGTGATAAAGGCTAACATTCTTAACAGCTGCACCTGCGAGTTAATCTTTATGACAAGGACACACAGCTTCCTTTGTATATGCACACTTTTTAATTTCTTACCGTTTAGGAAGTATTCTACACATCTGTTCCTTTTACCAAAATGGATTAAATCACATTTTTCTCCATGACATTCCATCTGCCATGTTCTTGTCTGTCCAAATCCTCCTCTAGCCACTTTACATCTTCCTCACAATATACATTCCCCCCTGGCTTTGTATCATCCGCGAACTTGGAAATATTACAAAAGTCCTGTTACAACACTCAGGGAGTTCACGGGGAATGGACCATCATGACCTCAGCTGAGTACGAACTTCCCCGATAACGAGGCGGGGCTTCCCCTTAACAAGGGGAACCTATGTGTAGAAACCCAGTTTTGTATTCTACCTACCATTTCCTTGTGGTCACTCTGTGGATTCTGCAGGACCCACATCCAAATCATTAATATATATTGTGAACACTGGGGCCCATGCACGGACCCTTGCAATATCCAACTAGCCACTGCCTGCCAATGTGTGAATGATCCGTTTATTCCTACTTTCTGCCTGGTAGCCAATCCTCAATCCATGACAGCATGTTGCCTCCTGTCCCATTTGCTTTTATTTTGCTAATTAACCTCCTGCAGGGTCTTAATCAAAAACCTTTTGAAAGTCCAAATGTAGTACGTCCATTGACTCTCCTCTGTCAATTTCATGAGTAACATCATCAATAAACTCCAAGTTCATCAAACATGATGGCCATGATGGGGGTGGCCAGGGGGACACTATCTGGCAGGTCGGGTCCACGCACAGCTGGTGCCATGTTTTACAGCGCGACCGCTAAGGTCATCGCGTGCACACGCGCGACCCCGGACCCGGCCATTCTCCAGCTGTTTTTGTCATGGGAGCCGGCTGCTAGCCCCTCACCCGTCGCAGGGTCAGTGAGGGTTCAGCGCCAATTTTGTCATCGTAAAATATCACAGTTCCCATGCTGGGAACTTAGCCTCCAAATGGGTGAATCCAGCCCCAGATCCCCGAAGTCGTAGGCTTCGTCAGGGTTTAAGTAATGACATCACCCCCCCCACCCACCCAGCAAAGTCCAAAGGACCGCCCATTGTTTTCGACAAGGGGAAACCGGTGGAGGGGAGAGACAATGAACCCTCTTTGAAGAACATCAGAGGACTGGGGTAGCAGGCCGGGTGGAGTATATCATGTTGGAGAACGCCATTTTTGACTGGAAAGCCGCAGCAGGCGGTCCCTGTTCTTCCAGCTCCCCGTGGGACGCATTAGGACACACCGTGTCCATTCCAGAGTGTGAAGAGGAGTCCCTCCGAGCAGGTGTACGGTTGTGCTACCGGCTTGCCGATCCTCGGAGGGCGGACCCTCCGGAACGGGACGCGCAACCGTTTGTGGATGAAAGGGCGATCGGAGTCACTATTGGTGACCCAAATGCTGCCGTAATAGCTGGCCTCCCACTTGGGCCCGATAGGAGACCGGACCAGTATGTTGAAGTATAATTCCCAGAGAGCCAACGGCGAAATTCCAAACAAATACCTCGTCCCCGGTGCCAAAATATCGGGGCGGCCGATGTGGAGCAGGGCTACGTTCCTATGGCTGCTGGGCACTGAGCACCTTCACCCAAATATCCGGGAAGAATAAACCCAAGCAAGTACAGAGTTGTCAGCCTATAGGTATCTCTGCTGGAGCAATCCCTGTTACCGTTTGTGGCATGATCCGGTAAGCAAATAAAAACCTGGCCATACACGTGACCAGTGAACCTATTTTCTGCTTGCGGAGGCCTTGCTGGAAGACCTAGGAGGCCTTCTCAGCCAACCCGCTATATGCCGGCTGATAGGGGGCCGTCCTCACATGCCGAATTCCATTAGCCTTAATTTTTTTTAAATTTAGAGCACCCAATTAATTTTTTTCCAATTAAGGGCAATTTGGCGTGGCCAATTCACCTAGCCTGCACATCGTTTCGGGTTGTGGGAGTGAGACCCACACAGACACGGGGAGAATGTGCAAACTCCACACGGACAGTGACCCAGAGCCGGGATCGAACCGGGGTCCTCAGCAATGTAAGGCAGCAGTGCTAACCACTGCACCACCGTGCTGCCATCCATTGGTCTTAATAAATGCTTAGAAGTCTGCACTCGCGAAGGAAGCCTGTGTCTGTCATGAGGACCTCAGCGATACCATGTATGGAGAAAGACGTTGTTTATCCACCATCACGTGAATGGTTATTGTCGCCATCCAATGGACCTCTAACCATTTTGAATGAGCGCCCACTAACAAGAGAAACATAGAGCCCATGACCGGGCCAGCGAAGTCTGCGTGGACCCAGTTCCAAGGCAGCTCGGCCATTCCCAAGGGTGGAGAAGTGCGGCAGCAGGAAACCGCTGGTGTTCCTGGCAGACAGGGCGGTGTTGAGTCAACTTCTCGATGTCCGTATCGAGTCCCAGTCACCAGACTTAGCTCCGTGACAGCATCTTCATCTTCGACACCTCTGGGGGTCCGTTGTGTCATGTCAGAGTACCTTTAAGAAATGGGTGTTTATAAATGGGTGTGTATATAAATATCTGTAGTGAGAGTACCTTTAAGAAATGGGTGTTTATTACTGCAATGATGTCAGAGACTGGCTGGAGCTGGGCTGTCTGTCAGTTTTTTACTTTTGTTTTAGGCAGTTTGCTGCAGGATGTGTTTTAGTTTCGTTTTCAGTATTGGAGCTGAAGCCAGACCAAGCAGGTGTACTGCTGTTCTCTCTGCCATCAAAAGACTATCTCTTGATCATTTGTTGAATTCAGAATTATAAATGTTCTCAGTAGTGAATGTAAACCTAATGTGCTTCTGTTGAAAGGTGTTTTAAGTCTTATCGATGTCAAAAGGAAAGCTTAAAGGATCACTTAGTGTTGTATTCTTTGGGGGTTGTATTTGAATTAATCGTTGCTAAGATGTTCACTGTATGTTTTAAAAAGGTTAACTTGAGTTCATAGAATAAACATTGTTTTGCTTTTAAAAAAATACTTTTCCATTTCTGCTGTACCATACCTGTAGAGTGGGCCGTGTGCTCCCCATACCACAATCTATTAAAAGTTGTGGGTCAGGGGAACTCCATGATACACTTTGGGGTTCTCTAAACCCTGGCCCATAACAAACTGGGGTCTCGAGGGGGATAAAAGTCTATCTATTGGATTGGCTTAGTGAACTTAAAGGCAGTGAGGGGTGAGCATATTGTGGTTGCTTTTCAAGTGTGGTATTCTAGTTTAAGTGGGGAGTGTGTTGTGGACAATGGCTCTTTCAGAGGCTCAGAAGTTTTTGGGGGTTGAGACGGTCACACGCAGTACCTTACAGAAAGACACTAAAAGCAGACTATTAGATATGGCAAAAACATTGCAGTTAACATTACCTGACAAAATGCGAAAAGGTGAGGTCATTATGGCGGTGGCTCAGCATTTAAAGTTTCCTGAGCTACAGTTTGACTCATTGGAAATGGCAAAAATTAACTTCCAAATTAAACAAATGGAACATGAGAAAGAATTAAAGCAGCTTGAATACGAAAGAGATAGAGAGGATAAGGAAAGAGAGAGAGAAAGAGATAGAGAGGAAAAAGAAAGAGAGAGAGAGGAAAAAGAAAAGGAGAGAGAAGAAAGGAGAAAAGAAAGAATAGCCCTAGCAGAACAAAACGAAAGAGAAAGGGAGATCCAGATCAGGGAAAAAGATAAAGAGAGAGAGTTTGAACTTCAGAAAATGGCCATGAAACATGACAGTCAGTTAAAATTGGCAGACGTAAAGGGAAACGTACAGTTGGACGATAGTGATGAGGATAGTGAGAAAGAGCGTCAAAGTCTAAGGCTTGGTGGGGATCTATTCAAATATGTCCAAGCATTGCCAAGGTTTGACGAGAGGAGGTGGAAGCCTTTTTCATTTAATTTTTAGAGGGTGGCTAAACAAATGAAATGGCCACAGGACATGTGGGTATTACTGATTCAAACAAAGCTGGTAGGTAGGGCTAGTGAAGTGTTTGCATCACTACCGGAGGAGGTATCTGGGACATATAAGGAGGTGAAAAAATCCATCTTAGGTGCATATGAACTGGTGCCTGAAGTCTACAGACAAAGGTTTAGAAATTTAAGGAAAGAATTTGGTCAAACATACATGGAGTTTGAAAGGATCAAACAGAGTAACTTTGATAGGTGGATAAGGGCTTTGAAAATAGACCAAACGTATGAAGCTCATGGGGAAGAGCAGAGGGTTAAAACTGCGAGATTAGCAGCAGAAATGGCAGATGATTATGAATTAGTTCATAAATCAAAGATTGGTTTCCGACATCAGTTTCAGCCAGTGAGGGATAGAAACTGGGGACATGAGAAATACTCAAGTGGTAACGGTAAAGGTGATCTGATGGGAGATAATAAGGAGAGTGTACCTCAGATTAAAAAAGAAATCCAGGAGGGTGGAAGAGACATGAAAAGTTTCAAATATTTTCACTGTAATAAACTAGGCCATGTAAAGTCACAGTGTTGGTGGTTGAAGAAAAGCACTGGGAAGGCTGATGTGGTAAAACAGGATAAGACAATGGGGTTTGTTAAAGTGGTAAAGGAAAGCCCAAATGAAGCGAAGGAGGTGCAAAAGATCACCTGATCAAGAGGCGATTGATGAGAAGGTGCCAGATCTCTTTAAAGGATTTACTTGTGTGGGTAAAGTTTACTCATGTGTATCAGGAGGCGCAGGTAAAGAAGTCACAATTTTAAGAGGTACGGGAGCTAGTTCATCTTTAATGGTAAGAGATTGGGAGTTTTGTAGTCCGGGAAGAATGTTGCCAGAAAAGGTGGTGATATGAGGAATTCTGGATGAGAGGAGTAGTGTTCAATTATATAAGGTAAGGTTGGAAAGTCCAGTGAAGAGTGGTGAAGTGGTAGTAGGAGTAATAGAGAAACTATCTTGTCCAGGAATACAGTTTATCTTGGGGAATGATATAGCTGGATCGCTGGTGGGAGTGATGCCTACTGTGGTTGATAAGCCAGTGGAAAATCAGACAACTGAAGTGTTGAAGGACAAATATCCTGGGATTTGTCCGGACTGTGTAGTAACAAGGTCGCAAAGTCACAGGTTAAGACAAGAAGAGAAATCAAAGAGTGAAGGTGAAGCTGAAGTGCAATTATCAGAAACGATTTTTGATCAGATGGTTGAAAAAGAACAAGAACAGGTGGAGGATGAGGCGGATATTTTTAGTTCAGGAAATTGGCGGAGTTACAAAAAAAAGATGTAGAAATAAAACGGATGTATCAGAAAGCATACATGGAAGAGGAAACTGCATGTATACCAGAGTGGTAATACCATAAAAGTAATGTCTTGATGAGAAAATGGATATGCTGGTGGATGAAAAGTGGGCAGAAGTTCATTAAGTAGTATTGCCGGTAGGGTGTAGAAAGGAGGTGTTGCGAGTTGCACATGAGGTACCAGTGGGAGGTGAAGTTAAAAACTCACCACTATTCTTAGAATTCCCCCTATACCAAAAAGGGTTGATATTCTAAATGGTGAACAGGGATTCTCACTCCCTGACTCCTATGCAGGCTTAGGTGGGTGCTATTCAGGTCAAACTATATTTTCAAGTTATCTCCCGGTATAATCCATACCTTCACAGAAGATTTCATCAACTTACCACTTAGTAGCATCGATCCTGGGTCCCGCGTTGCTAAGTAAGTAAAGTAGACTTTGTAATAACCACTGTTTCAGGTTAAAACTTTTCAGTTATTTTATTATTATATTTTTTCTTTTAAAAGATGCAACCACTGTCTTTACAAAAAAGTAAAAAGATCTTGCTTCTGGATTCTCCATGTTGGTTGAAGAGACCTTCAGATCCACCTTGACAATCAATTTTCTTTAGCTTTTGGTCTTCCTCAGATGGATTCACTGTTCTGCTCGGTTGCTATGCTCTATCTTTCCCATGTACCGAGCTATGAGAACTGGCTCTGAGCTGACTCTGCTGGCTGTACCCTTTCTTAGGGTTTATATATCTTTCTAGCAATTGTTAAGTTTTCATGACTTTATTGTAAAGTAACTTTTATTTCACTTGAATTGTAAAAGGTACCTTTAATCTAATTTTTTCTAACATGACGAAGTATTCATTTTAAGCATGACCTCATCTCATAGATCTCTGATTACATTGCAGCCTTTGTGGTGTTCAAAAATGGTGTGACGTGATTCCTGTCATTTCTATAGTTTTATTATTATCAAATTGTGTCCCCAGCTCATAATTTTGACTTTGAGAGCGACTTCCGGGTGCGGCGATGACCAGCTGAGTCGCATGTTTCGGCAGCTCCCTGTGAAACGGACTTTTGGGCTCTTGATAGGAGCCCCAACGGCAATTTTGACGGCTAAAAACACTGTGCGGTAAACCAGAAGGGAATCCCCCCTGGATACGGATGGAAAAAGGAGGAGAGAGTGGCCAGATTGCAGTGGATCCTTTAGAACAGCGGCAAGGAAGGCAAGCAAAAACCAAGATGGCGTCGGAAGGTGGCAGTTTCACATGGGGCCCTGAACAACAAGAGTTCTTGAAATGCTGCGTGGAAGAGATAAAAAAGGAAATGAAGAAAGAGCTGTTGGCCCCGATACTACAGGCGATTGAAGGGCTAAAGGAGAAACAAAAGACCCAGGAGCGGGAGCTTCGGGTCGTGAAGGCGAAGGCAGCCGAGAATGAGGACGATATACAGGGCCTGGTGGTGAAGACGGAGATACAGGAGGCACATCAGAAACGATGTGTGGAGAGGTTGGAGGCACTGGAAAACAACGCAAGGAGGAACAACCTGAGGATTCTTGGTCTTCCTGAAGGTGTGGAGGGTGCGGAAGTCGGGGCATATGTGAGCACGATGCTGCACTCGTTAATGGGAGCGGAGGCCCCGGCGGGTCCGTTGGAGGTGGAGGGAGCATACCGAGTTATGGCGCGAGGAACGAGAGCAGGAGAAACTCCCAGAGCCATAGTGGTGAGATTCCTCCGTTTTAAGGATAGAGAAATGGTCCTTAGATGGGCGAAGAAAACTCGGAGCAGTAAATGGGAGAACGCGGTGATCCGCGTTTATCAAGACTGGAGTGCGGAGGTGGCGAGAAGGAGGGCGAGCTTTAATCGGGCCAAGGCGGTGCTTCATAAAAGGAAGATAAAATTTGGAATGCTGCAACCGGCAAGACTGTGGGTCACATATCAAGGGAGGCACCACTACTTTGAGACGGCGGATGAAGCGTGGACTTTTATTGTAGAAGAAAAACTGGAATGAGTGGATTATTAAAAAGAACGTTTGGACAAAGTGGTGGGGCGAATGTGGGGGGCGAAGAGGGGTTTTATGTTCTAATCCTGCGGTGTGGTAACTTTTCTCTCTCCCACAGGTGGTGATGGGGGGAGGTGGGGAGGGAGAGGAGATGGGGCGTTGGCCATGGGGGGCGGGGCCAAGGGAGAAGCGCGGGCTTGGCTCCCGCGCTATGATAATTATGGCGGGAACAGAGAAGCAGGAAGGAGGGGGCGTCGCACGGTGCGAGCCGTGGTCACGGGGGGAAGCCGAGGTCAGCCAGAGTTTGCTGACTTCTGGGAGCAACATGGGGGGAGTAATTACGCTAGCGGGGGGTCTAGCGGGGGGGGTGGGAGGGGGGAATTACTGGGTTGCTGCTGCTGGGGAAAGGGGGGAGCGGGTACGGGAGAGGATGGGAGGGGGGGCGCCGCCTGGGGGAGATACAGCTGCGTGGGAACTGGGTGAGAAGCTGGAAAAAGATGATGGCTAATCGGCAAGGGGGGGGGGGTGGGAAGCCCCCCAACTCGGCTGATCACGTGGAACGTGAGAGGGCTCAACGGGCCGATAAAGAGGGCACGGGTACTCGCACACCTTAAGAAACTTAAAGCAGATGTGGTTATGTTACAGGAAACGCACCTGAAACTGATAGACCAGGTTAGGCTGCGCAAAGGATGGGTGGGGCAGGTGTTCCATTCGGGGCTAGATGCGAAAAACAGGGGGGTGGCTATATTAGTGGGGAAGCGGGTAATGTTCGAGGCAAAGACTATAGTGGCGGATAACGGGGGCAGATACGTGATGGTGAGTGGCAAACTACAGGGAGAGACGGTGGTTTTGGTAAACGTGTATGCCCCGAACTGGGATGATGCCAATTTTATGAGGCGGATGCTAGGACGCATCCCGGACCTGGAGACGGGAAAGCTGATAATGGGGGGAGACTTTAACACGGTGTTGGAACCAGGGCTGGATAGGTCGAAGTCCAGGACTGGAAGGAGGCCGGCAGCAGCCAAGGTGCTTAAAGATTTTATGGAGCTGATGGGAGGTATGGACCCGTGGAGATTCAGTAGACCTAGGAGTAAGGAGTTCTCGTTTTTCTCATATGTCCATAAAGTCTATTCGCGCATAGACTTTTTCGTGCTGGGTAGGGCATTGATCCCGAAGGTGAGGGGAACGGAGTATACGGCTATAGCCATTTCGGATCACGCCCCACACTGGGTGGACTTGGAGATAGGGGAGGAAACAGGAGGGCGCCCACCCTGGAGAATGGACATGGGACTAATGGCGGATGAGGGGGTGTGTCTAAGGGTGAGGGGATGTATTGAAAAGTACTTGGAACTCAATGACAATGGGGAGGTCCAGGTGGGAGTGGTCTGGGAGGCGGTGGTTAGGGGGGAGCTGATATCAATAAGGGCACATAAAGGGAAGCAGGAGAGTAAGGAACGGGAGCGGTTGCTGCAAGAACTTTTGAAGGTGGACAGACAATATGCGGAAGCACCGGAGGAGGGATTGTACAGGGAAAGGCAAAGGCTGCATGTGGAATTTGACTTGCTGACTACAGGCACTGCAGAGGCACAATGGAGGAAGGCACAGGGTGTACAGTATGAATATGGGGAGAAGGCGAGCAGGTTGCTGGCACACCAATTGAGGAAAAGGGGAGCAGCGAGGGAAATAGGGGGAGTGAGGGACGAGGAAGGAGAGATGGAGCGGGGAGCGGAGAGAGTGAATGAAGTGTTCAAGACATTTTATAAAAAATTATATGAAGCTCAACCCCCGGATGGGAGGGAGAGAATGATGGACTTTTTGGATCGGCTGGAAATTCCCAAGGTGAAAGAGCAGGAAAGGGTGGGACTGGGAGCACAGATCGAGGTAGAAGAAGTGGTGAAAGGAATTAGGAGCATGCAGACGGGAAAGGCCCCGGGACCGGACGGATTCCCAGTCGAATTTTATAGAAAATATTTGGACTTGCTCGCCCCGGTACTGACGAGGACCTTTAATGAGGCAAAGGAAAGGGGACAACTGCCCCCGACTATGTCGGAAGCAACGATATCGCTTCTCTTAAAGAAGGAAAAGGACCCGCTACAATGCGGGTCCTACAGACCAATTTCCCTCCTAAATGTGGATGCCAAGGTCCTGGCCAAGGTAATGGCAATGAGAATAGAGGAATGTGTCCCGGGGGTGGTTCACGAGGACCAAACTGGGTTTGTGAAGGGGAGACAGCTGAACACGAATATACGGAGGCTGTTAGGGGTAATGATGATGGCCCCACCAGAGGGTGAAACAGAGATAGTAGTGGCGATGGATGCCGAGAAAGCATTTGATAGAGTGGAATGGGATTATTTGTGGGAGGTGTTGAGGAGATTTGGTTTTGGAGAGGGGTATGTTAGATGGGTGCAGCTATTGTATAGGGCCCCAGTGGCGAGTGTGGTCACGAATGGACGGGGATCGGCATATTTTCGGCTCCATAGAGGGACAAGGCAGGGATGCCCTCTGTCCCCATTACTGTTTGCACTGGCGATTGAGCCCCTGGCGATAGCGCTGAGGGGTTCCAAGAAGTGGAGGGGAGTACTGAGGGGAGGAGAAGAACACCGGGTATCTTTGTATGCGGACGATTTGCTACTATATGTGGCGGATCCGGCGGAGGGGATGCCAGAAATAATGCGGATACTTGGGGAGTTTGGGGATTTTTCAGGGTATAAATTGAACATGGGGAAGAGTGAGCTCTTTGTGGTGCATCCTGGGGAGCAGAGTAGAGAAATAGAGGACCTACCGTTGAGGAAGGTAACAAGAGACTTTCGTTACCTGGGGATCCAGATAGCTAAGAATTGGGGCACGCTGCACAGGTTAAATTTAACGCGGTTGGTGGAACAGATGGAGGAAGATTTCAAGAGATGGGATATGGTAGCCCTGTCAATGGCAGGGAGGGTGCAGGCGGTTAAGATGGTGGTCCTCCCGAGATTCCTCTTTGTGTTTCAGTGCCTCCCGGTGGTGATCACGAAGGCTTTTTTTAAAAGGATTGAAAAGAGCATCATGGGTTTTGTTTGGGCCGGGAAGACCCCGAGAGTGAGGAAGGGATTCTTACAGCGTAGCAGGGATAGGGGGGGGCTGGCACTACCGAGCCTAAGTGAGTACTATTAGGCCGTTAATATTTCAATGGTGAGTAAGTGGATGGGAGAGGAGGAGGGAGCGGCGTGGAAGAGATTAGAGAGGGCGTCCTGTAGGGGGACTAGCCTGCAGGCTATGGTGACAGCCCCATTGCCGTTCTCACCGAGGACGGGTGTAACTTGTGACAAGGCAGTTGCCAATTAGGGCTAGTTTTCATTCTTGTTATTTAATATTTATTCATTTTTTGTTTTTTGTTTATAAAAAAAAATAGGACATTGTTATTTGTGCTGTTATAATATTGTGTAAAGGATGCACAATGTACTGTGTTGGTTGACCAAAAATTTTCAAGAAAATATTTATTAAAAAAAATAAATAATTTTGACTTTGATTTGGGTCTAACGTGTGTTCCCGTCGACACGTTGTCTCCAGCTTTCTTTAATTTGCCTGATGTCAGCAGAACTTCACACCTATACATTTGTCACCTAATTCAACTGAAAACCTCATCCATTCTTTTCCAGCTGCTTACTGAGATAGCTAACTTCAAGAAAGTGCGAAACATTGCTTTTGGCTGTATACTAAAATTAACTCAATTGTGACCTGAAAGACCTGCTTGTTTTGTTTGCTAAGCCTGTTTGACAAAGGCTATCTGCATTTCACAGCCCTCTCCTGCAGCTGCTGTTAACCCTTCGTGGGATTTTTCCCTACATTCTCTCATGCACTCTTAGATCAGGTATTGCCATGTTTCAAATGACAATTGCAGAGGTCATTTGGGAATAAGGAAATCTCAAGCGAAAATCCAGAAACATTTTTATTGGACTGGACTACATAAAGATGTAGTTAAATTTTGTCAATCATGTCACACATGTCAAGTGATGGGGAAACCTCAAGCAGTGATAAAACCAGCACCCTTAATACCCATTCCAGCATTTGAGGAACCTTTTACACAGGTCCTAATTGATTGCGTAGGACCGCTTCCTAAAACAAAAAGTGGGAATCAATATCTTTTGACAATAATGGTTATGTCTAGTAGGTTTCCAGAGGCCATTCCAGTGTGTAATATTACAGCTAAAAAGATTGTGGAGGAGTTACTTAAATTCTTTACTAGATATGGACTACCCACAGAAATACAATCTGATCAAGGATCAAATTTTGCCTCGAGATTATTCAAAGAAGTAATGGATTGCTTAGGAATAAAACAATTTAAATCAACTGCAATGTTGAGGGCTTATTGTCAAGATTATCCAGAGGATTGGGATAAAGGAATTCCATTCATACTGTTTGCAATTAGAGATGCACCTAATGAGTCAACCAAATGTAGTCCTTTTGAACTAATTTTTGGTCATGAGGTAAGAGGACCACTTACATTGATTAAGGAAAAATTGGTGGGTGAGAAATCGGAAATTACATTATTGGATTACGTGTCAAATTTTAGGAAATGATTAAATAGAGCAGGTGAATTAGCTAGACAACATTTAAAAGTGGCACAAAATGTGATGTAACGGGTAGCGGACAAGAAATCCAAAGGTCGTAGTTCTGCCAGTGGAGATAAAGTTTCAGTGTTGTTACCAGTGGTCGGTGAACCTTTAAAAGCTAGGTTTTGTGGATCTTATCAGATTGAAAGGAAATTAAGTGACGTGAATTATGTGGTATGAACGCCAGATAAAAGGAAAACTCACCGAGTGTGTCATGTGAATATGCTTAAAAGGTACTTTGAAATGGAAAGAGAGAAAAAGGAGGATGTTTTAATGATTCTAACTCAAAGTGACAAACCAAATCCAGATGACTGTGAATTTGACATACCTCAAATTAAATTGGAAAATGAGGATGTTCTTAAAAATTGGGATAAATTGTTGAGTTACCTTCCAGAGGAAAAACGAACTGACCTGAAAGAGTTATTGATATCATGTGGGCAAGTTTGTAGAGATAAATTGGGAAGTGCTAAAATGGCTATACATGATGTAGATGTGGGAAATGCTGTTCCAATCAAACAACATCCATATAGACTTAACCCTTTAAAATTGGCACAGGTTAACAAAGAGATTGAGAGTATGCTTAAAAATGGCATAATTGAAGTGGGTTGCAGCCAATAGAGCTCACCCATAGTGATGGTACCTAAACCAGATGGTACCCAACGGTTGTATGTGGACTATAGAAATGTTAATGCAGTTACAAGAACGGACTTTTATCCTATCCCACGTTTGGAGTATTGCATTGAGAAAGTGGGACAAGCAGCTTTTCTTACCAAACTGGATTTACTTAAAGGTTACTGGCAGGTACCTTTATCCGAAAGGGCGAAGGAGATTTCAGCTTTTGTGACTCCAGATGGTCTCTACCAATTCAAAGTTATGCCATTTGGCATGAAAACGCCCCAGCCACATTTCAACGGTTAACTAACAAAGTCGTTTCAGGATTACCCAATTGTGCGGTATACATCGACGGTCTGGTAATTTTCAGCCAGACATGGACAGACCATTTGAAACATCTGATGGAGTTATTCGATTGACTTCAGGAGGCTAGTTTGGTGATAAACCTAGCCAAAAGTGAATTTGAAAAAGCCCAAGTCACTTTCCTTGGCCAAACAATCGGACAGGGTTGAATGGTCACACGGGATGTGAAACCAAGTTATTGAGTAGTTTCCAATACCTTCAAGACGAAGGGAAATAATGTGATTTCTTGGCATGAGTGGAATTGATCGAACATTTGTGAAAACTTTTTGTAGCGTGGTTGCTCAAGAAATGGGTGTTTATAAATGGGTGTGTATATAAATATCTGTAGTGAGAGTACCTTTAAGAAATGGGTGTTTTTTACTGCAGTGATGTCAGAGAGTGGGTGGAGCTGGGCTTTCTGTCAGTTTCTTACTTTCGTTTTAGGCTGTTTGCTGCAGGGTGTGTTTTAGTTTTGTTTTCAGTGTTGAAGCTGAAGCCAGACCAAGCAGGTGTACTGCTGTTCTCTCTGCCATCAAAAGACTATCTCTTGATCATTTGGTGAATTCAGAATTATAAATGTTCTCAATAGTGAATGTAAACCTTATGTGCTTCTGTTGAATGGTATTTTAAGTCTTATAGGTGTTAAAAAGAAAGCTTAAAGAATTACTTCATGTTGTATCTTTGGGGGTTGTATTTGAATTAATGGCTGCTAAGATGTTCACTGTATGTTTTAAAAAGGTTAACTTGAATTCAGAGAATAAACATTGTTTTGCTTTTAAAAAAATACTTTTCCATTTCTGCTGTACCATACCTGTGGAGTGAGCCGTGTTCTCCCCATACCACAATCTATTAAAAGTTGTGGGTCAGGGGAATTCCATGATACACTTTGGGGTTCTCTAAACCCTGGCCCATAACAGTTGTGTAAGTCTCGCAACACAAGCGCCTGATCCTTCGCTGGGATCACGACCCGTGTGTCCCACAGGAGGATCCCATCTTCAATACTAAGCTGGGACAACCTGTGTCATGGGAGTGTCCCTTTAAGAAAAGTTTTTGTCTTATCACATGGCTTCAGTGATGTCATTGTGTGGGTCGAGCTAGGCTGTGGCTCTGAGTTTTACTTTCATTTTGGTTTGGGCTTGTTTTGGTTGCTGAGATTTTTTGCTTTCATTTTCACATTTGGCTGCTGTATTCACACAACCAAGTATCTTTTTTTTAACAAACATTTTATTGAGGCATTTATGATTTTACAACAACAAAAGATACAAGAACAAATGTAAACATAATTCAGTGCGTAACACACCCCTCCATCTCCCACTGTTCTCGCCTTAGCTAGACAAAAATGGCCTAAATCCCTTCACCCACCCCCCCCCCCCCCCACCCTCCCTTACTCCCTAACCCTCCCCCGCTTATTGAATCTGCTAACAGTTTAGTTTTCTCAGAAGAAGTCGATAAATGGTTGCCACCTCCGAATGAACCCTAACGTTCATCCTCTCAGGGCGAACTTAGTTTTCTCAAACCTGAGAAACCCAGCCATGTCGCTAACCCATACCCCTGATTTTGGGGGCTTTGACGCTCTCCATGCTAGTAAGATCCGTCTCCGGGCTACCAAGGAGGTAAAGGCCAAAACGTCAGCCACTCTCGCCCCCTGGACTCCCGGGTCTTCCGACACTCCAAAAACCGCCACCTCTGGTCTCGGCGCCACCCTCGTTTTTAGTACCGTGGACATGACATCCGCAAATCCCTGCCACAATCCCTTAAGCTTCGGACATGCCCAAAACATGTGGATATGATTTGCAGGTCCTCCTGAATACGTCACACACCTGTCCACCACCCCAGAAAATGTGCTCATCAGGGCGTCATCTGTGCCCGGTGAACCACCTTGAATTGTATCAGGCTGAGCCTGGAACATGATGAGGATGTGTTGACTCTGCTCAGGGCATCCTCCCACAGACCTACCTCTAATTCCTTTCGCAACTCATCTTCCCATTTATGCTTTAGCTCATCTATCCGGCTTTCCTCCCACCCCATTAGTTCTTTATAGATTTTCGATGACATACCCTACCCCAGCCCCGTTCTAGAAACGACCTTGTCCTGTATCCCCTGCGGCGGTAGGAGCGGAAGGTCGAAACCTGCCTTCACACAAAATCCCTTACCTGCAGCTACCGAAACCCATTCCCTCCCAGTAATTCAAACTCCACTTCCAGGTCCTCCAAACAGGGAAAGCTCCCCTCAATAAACAGATCCCCCAGCCTCTCAATCCCTGCTCACTGCCACCTCCAGAACCCCCCATCCATCCTCCCCGGAAGACAGACAAGTATCTTGGAGTGTCTCTCTGCATTCAGTTTAAAAGCTGTTTCCAGACTTCTTGATAATTTGAAAATAAATAATTGTTTTCTGGAAGAAATTCAAACCTGTTGTTTTGGAAAGGACACAAGAGCATCTAAACCAGGTCTTCAGTGCTGTGTGCTGGGCCACACATTTGAAAAGGTTTTCCTGGTTTATGGGACCTTGTTATTAAATTGGAACAGCTTAAGGGGGAAATTTATTAAGGGTTATACATAGAGTACTGTAGCTGTGTGGGGTACTTATGTTGGTAGTTGATAAAAATGCTTACTTTGTGTGTTTATAAAAATGTTGGGTGCTATTCTCCCCGCCCCCCATGCCGGGTGGGAGTATCACTGGGGCGCCGCGCGAATCGCGCCACGCCACCCTGACCCCCGCATGCGATTCTCCCAACCCCCGGAAACCAGCGACGCACGATTCGCACCGGGACTCTCCGAGAACCGGCGAGCGGCGATCCTCCAGCCGGATAGGCCGAGCGGCCGCTACGATACGACAGGTTCCCACCGGTGCCGTCCACCCCTGGTTGCTGCCGGCAGGAACTCTGCGGGAACGCTGGGGGGTCAGCCTGTGGGGGAGGGAGGGGGGCTCCTTCACCGGGGTGGCCTCCAATGGGGTATGGCCCGCGGCCGGGGCCCACCGATCGGCAGGCTGGCCTCTCCTCCCCGGGCCTACCTCCTTCCGCGCGCAGCCCCAGAACACCGGCCCCATGTTGGTGAGGAGCCGGTGTGCGTAAGACGTTCCCCGCACATGCGCAGGGGCCGGCGTGCGTAATACGTTCCCCGCGCATGCGCAGGATGGCGTGGCCCAACTGCGCATGCGCAGGATTGGGCTGCCCCAACTTCGCATGCGCAGGTTGGCGCGGCGCCCATTTGGCACCGCGTAAGGACGCTGGAGCGGCGTGAAACGCTCCAGCACCTTGCTGGCCCCCTGTAGGGGCCAGAATAAGTCGTGCCCGGGCCCTGTTTGCGCCGTCGTGAAACGCGGCTGCGTTGACGATGGCGCGAACACTTGGCCTCCATATCGAAGAATCGCCCCCGTTAACTAAATTCGTAGAATAAACTTTGTTTTTGATTTAAAGTGCTTAAGGCCTCTGATGAATAACACCTGAAAGGCAGGCCCTTGTGCTTCTCGTAACCAAAATCAGAACAGTTGTAGGTCAGGTGAACTCCATGATATACTTTGGAGTTTTCTAAACCATGGCACTTGGAATAAAAATCCCGTAGTTCCCCAGGCAACTATCGATGCTGGCCACATACCAGGACGAAGTGCCGCACCCTAGCAAGGATGGGATCCATCTGTATCCATTCACGGATGCGTGACGCGCTGACCGCCAGGGAGTCCATGAAGTTTAACATGGCCACTATTCCGTCCCCCGGAGGGGAAGGCGAGGACTCAGTTGGCAGGCGCATTTAGCTCAGTGCATCGGCATAGGCTATGTGAGTTCCCGGCCGATGTTCAAAAGAGTACTTGTAAGCGACGAGCAGCAGTGCCCAGTGCTGGAGGCATGCTGACGCGATAGGGTGGAATCGCCTTATCTTCACAAAATAGACTTAGGAGAGGTTTGTGGTCTGTAATATGAACAAAGTGGTGAACATAGACGTGTTGCTGGAACCTCTTTGCTCCGAAGACCACGGCCAAACTCTCCTTTTCAATTTGCACGTACCTGCGCTCGGCAGCAGTCAGCGTCCGGGACACGAAAACAATCGGCCGTTTCCTACCATCTGGCATTCGATGGGCCAGGATGGCCCCAATCCCGTATGGTGAGGCATCGCAAGTGATTATCATGTGTTTACCCGGGTCATAGTGGATCAAGACTCCAGACGAGGACAGTCTTCATTTGGTACGATGAAAAGCTGCCTCCTGGGTCATGCCCCAGAGCCAGTACTGGTGTTTCTTCAAAAGGAGGTGGAGGGGGGCCAGAATTGCTGGCAGGTTTGGCACAAACTTGATGTTGTAGTTCACACAACCCAGGAATGAGTTGAGTTCCACGGTGTCTGTTGGAGCGGGGACCAACTGTATGGCACGTAGAGCTGGTCACTGTTTGGGCAGCATGGTCGCACAAGTGGATAGCACTGTGGCTTCACAGCGCCAGTGTCCCAGGTTTGATTCCCCGCTGGGTCACTGTCCGTGCGGAGTCTGCACGTTCTCCCCGTGTCCGCGTGGGATTCCTCCGGGTGCTCCGGTTACCTCCCACAGTCCAAAGACGTGCAGGTTGGATGGATTTGCCATGATAAATTGCCCTTAGTGACCAAAAAAAGGTTAGAAGGGATTATTGGGTTACGGGGATAGGGTGGAAGTGAGGGCTTAAGTGGGTCGGTGCAGACTCGATGGGCTGAATGGCCTCTTTCTGCACTCTATGTTCTATGTTCTATGTACCTTGTCTGCCAACGGATGCAACCCTTCACTGTCCACACCTTAGTAAACCAGCTCCTTGGCGTGAAATGCACATTTCGCCTGCCTTAGGTGGATGACAAACTGCGAAAACTGCCAGAGCCGCCTGTAAATTCTGCAAATGTTCATGTCCGGTCGCACCCATGACCAGGACATCATCAAGGTGTACTGTGACCAAAGGTAAGCCACACAGAATACTTTCCATAATGTTTGAAATATCACACAAGCTGATGAAACCCCCAAAACAGGTACATTCTGGCCTCTCTGAGTATTGCTGGTCACATATTTCCGAGAAGACCGATCAAGTATCCGCTGCAGGTAGGCATTGCTCATGTCAAGCTTGGCGAACGTGTATCCACCAGCAAACTTGCCATAGAGATTTTTGATGCAGGGCTTGGAGTATCGGTCCAACCTCAAAGCGGTATTAACCGTTAATTTATAGTTGCCGCAGAGGCGTACGGACCCATCCCGTTTCAGAACTGGGACTGGCGCCGCCCAATCAGAAAAACACACAGTCCTGTTCGGCTGGCGGTCAGCAGCACCACCCAAAGCTGCAGACTGGCTGTCCGACCTCTCAGAATCTCTCCAAATGGAGAAAATCAAATTCACCATCCGAGGGTCAGACGACGGCTTCCACAGAACGTGGGAGCCATTCACCCAATTGTTCCGGGACCTGTTTGTGGCCAACGAACAAGCAGAAGAATAGCCAGGTAGCCAAGAATCATGGGAAAGCAGCCAAGGCCTGAGAGGGAGGGATAGACCGGGGGGGGACAGTTAAACCTAAGACGGAAAAAAAGTGAACCTCAGGAGAAGGGAAGAGGGCAGAAGGGGGGGAGGGGGGGGGGGGGGGGAGGAGTGAAGAGACAGGGAACAATAGACGGGAACCAGAGAGGTGGGGAGAGGCAGGGGAATGATAGCCGGAAGGAGGGCATGGGAAACGCTAACAAACTTGGCATCTACAGGAGCAGAGAACAAGGAAGATCCGGGCGAAAGATGGGACGAATGGCTGAAGTGGAGGTGATCACGAGACGACAACGGCAGCGAAATCCGCCCGGGAGAAGCAAGTGACAACACCAACACCAGATCCATTTGTGTATTTCCCCCTGTAATTGTTTCTCCGGCGCCCAAATGTATATCTACCTTCCCAGTCCCCCCCCCCCCCCCCCATCCGCCAAAGAAACAGATGCCTACTTATGTGTTTAAAATAATTTTGCCAATTGTACAGAGTTGCTGCTGTTGAGCTGGTGCATAATACCTTACCTTTTATTTTATTTTTTGTTTGCTTTTTTTTTAGTCTGTTTGTGTGTGCTCTTCTCTTCTATATATATAACTTATTCTGCGTACATAACGGTAAATATACTTTGTTCAAAAACCCAATAAAGAAACAGTTATAAAAAAAAGAAAAACGCACAGGCCGAATGATGCCCAAGCCCTCCAAGCGATCGGGTTCCGCGTGCACCTTGTCCATTAAAGGATAGGGTATGGGCCTACGGGTCGATGCGGATTTTGACCACGGCGCCTGTGATGGTCCCCAGACTGGGCTGGTGAACTTTGGGAACTTTCCCAAGCACCTCGCACAGCCCACGAGGCCCCACCTGCAGAATACAGCGCCAGCCCAAGTGTAAGGGGCGTAACCAGTCATTCCCCAGAAGGCTGGGCTCACCGTCATGAACCATAGTTAGAGGAAACTGGGCCGATTGATGACCCTAAACAACAAGGGCCCGTACCATCCCCACGATCTAGAATTGCAACCCCCATATATGTAGCCAAACGAGCCGAGGTGGTCCGCAAAATCAATGTGCAAACAGCCCATTGAATACAGTCTTTGGGCCACCACTGATACTGCCACCCCTGTGTCCAGTTCCTTGTGCAGCCTGTGCCCATTTATGGATATGGATGGGGGCCACGCGGGGTGCCGCCAGGCAATGGAGCTGCATTCGGTCTCCTCTTCCTCTGGAGCATCCAAGTGATAGGCTCTGGTCTTGTCCGGTCGCGACCTTGACCAAGGCACCAGCAGCCACAGGCTGTTAGGAGACAGATTGCTTTCGGTGGGCTCCGGCAAGGGCTAGTTGTTGTGGAGGATGACTCAGTCACCATGGACCATGGGAGAGGCCACGCAAAGATTCACGTCCCAGGGCATTCAACTCCATGCCCTGGATCTTCTGAATACCGCGTTCTGCGCTCTCCCGAGATACGGCAATTTGTAGCGCCTGCTGGAGCTTCAACGAGGGCTCACCCAGGGGCCGCTGCTGGATCTCATCGTCGCCAGTGCCACAGACAAGGCGATCCCATAACATTTCCGAGTGGGAGGTCCCGTACTCGCAAAGTTCAGCGAGCCTGCACAGTCGGGCCATGATTTCAGTCATGGAGGCACCCGGGGCACGACTGTATCTCTGGACGTTGGGAGGGAGGCAGGCTAAAATGTCGTCCGATGAGCTCCACAAGCTGGGCGAAGGTGTGGGTGTCCAGCGCATCCGGATACATGAGACCTTGGATAACCCCACACTTCTGAAACCCACATGTAGTCAGCAAGATCACCATTTGCCGGTCATTTTCAGAGATATTATTGGTGCAAACAAAATAGCGTATGCGCTCGGCATATCGGCTCTGGCATCGAACGGGTCCAAGCGTCAAACAGGGGCATCGTTAGGAAGTGCGGGTCCTAACCTGCAACTGGAGTCCCAGGAGGTGACTGAGCTGGAAGACCTCAGCATCGACAGGGGACCGATTTTACTCCTCGTCGCCGGTATTATGTCCGCCAAAAGGAAGGGGCCCACACCGAGTTGTGAGGTGAAACTGGAAGTTTATTTTCTTTTACAACAGACATTCGTTAGAAGGTGCAAGTGAGTCCCGGCCAGTCCTAGGTCGGCCAGTTTGATACCAGAAGCTTTTCGATAGCTCCTCCCCTTCAGCGTGGATAGTCAGAGGCTTTTCCCCAGGGTAGAGGGGTCAATTACTAGGGGGCATAGGTTTAAGGTGAGAGGGGCAAGGTTTAGAGTAGATGTACGAGGCAAGTTTTTTACGCAGAGGGTAGTGGGTGCCTGGAACTCGCTACCGGAGGAGGTAGTGGAAGCAGGGACGATAGGGACATTTAAGGGGCATCTTGACAAATATATGAATAGGATGGGAATAGAAGGATACGGACCCAGGAAGTGTAGAAGATTGTAGTTTAGTCGGGCAGTATGGTCGGCGCGGGCTTGGAGGGCCGAAGGGCCTGTTCCTGTGCTGTACATTTCTTTGTTCTTTGTTCTTTGTATTCCCCTCAGGATGCTGGGAAGACCAGATCCCCGACACTGTAGGCTTCGGAAGGGCCTAGGTTTTGACACAAGTCTATTTATCACATTCTTTGTAATAGATTCTGATGTGTTGGGTGTTCTGGATCACAAACAGGTCACCAACACTGGAAGTGGTGCAACTTTATTTTATTATAAAGTTAACTATATTAACATACTTGAACTGTGGGTAAATGCAATACCAGCTTTAACTGTTGACCCTTGCCTAGCCCTAACCAGGTGATGCACTCAGCACATGGTGAATGTCTGTGTTGCAGGCTGTGAGCTCTGTGCTCCGAGCTGGCTGCTACTAGAATGAGCGGGAACTCTCCTGTCGCCTGTCTTTATAGTGCGTGTGCTCTCACTGGTGATTGCCTGCGGTGTTGTGTATGCTGATTGGTCCCACTGCATGTCCATCAGTGTGTGTGTGTGTGTGTCTGCTCCATAATATATTGGTGTATATTATGACATCCCCCCTTTTATATAAAAACATGTGCCTGCGTGACAATAAATATCATGTAGTGAATGTACCTGACTATGTGTGTGTGTGTTATTTACATGACTATGTACATGAGGCTAATCTATTTACACGGGAAGGTGCCTGGTGCAGAGAACTAGGGTGTCACACCAACAACGAAATGAACATTAAATACAAACTACTGGAACAATGAAACAGGATAACAGAACAGATCAAAGAGTCCAACATTGTCAAGTCTCTGAGGTGGGCGATGAATTCTGGTTGACCGTCAGGGTGGCACACCACTCGTCGTCTGGATCAATGCTGTGCATCGGCAGCGGCTGGTGGTTTTGATCCGGGGACAGCCTGTTCTTTGTTATAAAAGCGACTCGAAAAGGCTCCCTCGGGTCCTTGGTGTCACTGATCAGCGGGAAGTCGGGATCGGACTCGGTTTGGGCGTAGGTAACTGCTTGTTGCAGGATTCTTCGGAGGTTTATTTCATTTCCTGGTTCAATTTGAGGCATTGTGCTGTCATTCCAGGTGAAGGAAGGTTGTTTTACAGCTTTAAAAGATTTTTTCTTTGATTTGGGACGTTTCCCCTTTAAATGGGCGTGGTCCGGGGCCTCTGATGTCATGACCCGCGTGACGTAGCACGTGGGAGGCGTTTGCACATGCGCAGATCGTGGTTCCTTTACTGATGGCCGTTTTCGTGATTGCGCATGCGCGGCGTCACGCAACTGCGCAAGTGCAGTCCCTTTAGAAAGATGGCCGCCGACCAAAATCGTTCTCTGCTCCGGGATTTCGGCCTCGAGGTGAGTACTGGCACTTCTCTTACCTTTCCTTGCTGGTTGGAGTGTGTTTTCCTCACAGTATTTGCCGAATTTGTCCAGGTCTGCATGGAAGTCGCTCCTGTTTTGCCCCTCGGAGAACATGAATTTTTAAAAGATTTCTTCTGCTCTGGCACCGGCGATGGTGAGGAGAAGCTCTGTTTTTTCAGGATCAGCCAGGTCTTCTAGTTCGGCTGCCAGCAGGAAGATTTCAAACTTTTGCCGGAATGCCTGCCAGTTTTTGCGGAGATCGCCCTGGCACTGGAACTGCTGCGGAACCCGGATCTTGAACATCTTGCCTGGGTATCGTTGCTGGTTGTCACTGTACGCTGAGGTATGGCTATCTGGACTGAACCAGTTCACTCCTGGTATCATGATGTGTTGGGCGTTCTGGATCACAAACAGGTCACCAACACTTGAAGTGGTGCAACTCTATTTTATTATAAGGTTAACTAGATTAACATACTTGAACTGCGGGGTAAATGCAATACCAGCTTTAACCAGTTGACCCTTGCCTAGTCCTAACCAGGTGATGCACTCAGCACATGTTGAATGTCTGTGTTGCAGGCTGTGAGCTCTGTGCTCCGAGCCGGCTGCTACTAGAATGAGCGGGAACTCTCCTGACCCCTGTCTTTATAGTGCGTGTGCTCTCACTGGTGATTGGCTGCGGTGTTGTGTATGCTGATTGGTCCCACTGCATGCCCATCAGTGTGTGTCTGCACCATAATATACTGGTGTATATTATGACAGATTCCAGCATTTACTCTACCACTGATGTGAAGTTAACAGGTCTGTAGATCCCTGTTTTCTTTCCCTCCCTTCTTAAATCGTGGGGTGATGTTTGAGACCTTCCAATCTCCAGGAACCGTTCTAGAATCTATAGAATTTGAAAGATGATCACCAATGTATCCATTATCTCTAGAGCAAGCTCTTTCAACAATCTGGAATGCATAATATCAGTGCCCGGGACTTATCAACTTCCCATCCTATTAATTTCTCCAATACAATCTTCTTACTTATACTAATTTCCTTCAGCTCTGCATTCTTCCTAATCCCTTGGATCTCTAAATTTGGGAGATTTCTTGTATCTTCCTTGGTGAAAACAAACACAATTTGAATTTGATTTTTTTTAAAATCTAGAATTCAAAATCTGATGAAACCACCCATCTTGTTCACTAATGCCCATTAGGGAAGGAAATCTGCCATCCTGAACTGGTCTGGATAAACAACTACACAGTCCGTGCAGAGACGATGCCATCGTGTTGTGTGGCACCATCACTGGGATGGCATAGATTTCAAACAGATCTAGCAACTCACACTGGGCAACCATGAGTCACTGTGGGCCATCAGCAGGAGCAGAATTGTACTCGATCACAATCTGTGACCTCATGTCCCGGCATATCCCCCACTCTACCATTACCTGGTTTAATGAAGAGTGCAGGAGGGCATGCCAGGAGCATGGCAGGAGCCACATGCAGTTGTGAATGGTGGTGGACAATTAAATAACTCACTGGAGGAGGAGGCTGCACAAATATCCCATCAGTGCAACAATCTTCAGCCACATGTGCCAGGTTTCTGATCCATCTTGGCCACCTCCAGACGTCCCCAGTCTTCAACTAATTTCCTTAATTCCTGGTGACAAATCAAGAAATGGCTGAAGAAACTGGCCTCAACTATTCTGGCAATAGTACTATGTTCCAGAACTTGCCAAGCTCCTAACCAAACTTTTCCAGTACAGCTATAGCACTGGCAACTTCTCGGCAATGTGGAAAATTGCCCAGGTATGTCCTGTACACAAAAAGCAAAGCAAATCCAACTCAGCCAATTACCACCCCATCAGTCTATTCTCGATCATCAGTAAATTGGTGGAAGCAATACCTAGTGTTATCAAGCGGTGCTATCAACCTGCTCAGTTTGGGTTCCACCAGTGACACTCAGCTCCTGACCTCATTAGTCTTGTTTCAAACATGGACAAAAGAGCTGAATTCCAGAGATAAGGTTGGAGTGACTGCCATTGGCACCAAGGCAGCATTTAAACGAGTGTGGCGTCAAGGGGCCCTAGCTAAACTGGAATCAATGGGAATCAGAGAGGAAACCCTTTGCTGCTTCGAGTCATACCTGGCACAAAGGTTATTGTGGCTGGAAGTCAATCATCTCAGCTCCAGGCGATCACTGCAGGAGTACCTCACGGGAATGCTCTAGGTCCAACCATCTTCAGCTACTTCATCAATGACCTTCCTTCCAAAATAAGGTCTAAGGAGATGTTAGCTGATGGTTACACAATGTTTAGCACCATTCGCGTCTCCTCAGATAATGAAACAGTTCATGTTCAAATGCAGCAAGACCTGGACAATTTCCAGGCTTGAGCTGACAAGTGGCAAGTAACATTCACACCACAGAAGTGCCAGACAATGACCATCTCCAAAGAGAGAGAAACTAACCATCGCCTCTTGACATTCAGTGGCGTTACCATCACGGAATCCACCACTATCAACATCGTGGGGGTTACCATTGACAAGAAACTGAACTGGACCGGCCATATAAATACTATGATTATAAGAGCCAGTCAGAGGCTGGGAATTCTAAGGCACGTATCTAATTTTCTGACTCCCCAAAGTCTGTCCACAATCTACAAGGCACAAGTCAGGAATGTGATGGGAGATTACCCACTTGCCTGGATGTGTGCAGCTCCAACAACATTCAAGGAGCTTGACATCATCCAGGACAAAGCAGCACCCCTTGATTATACCCCTTTCATTCACTCTCTCCACCACCGATGCACAGTGGTAGCCATGCGTATCACCTATAAGGTACACTGCTGGAGCTCACCAAGGCTCCTGAGGCAGGACCTTTCAAACCAAGGCCACCATCACCATGACAGAAAGTACATAAGAATCCCACCACATGGGAGTTCCCCTCCAAGCCACTCACCATCGTGACTTGAAATATATCGCTGTTCGTTCACTGTCGCTGGGTCAAAATCCTGGAATTCCCTCCCTAACAGCAGTGTCAGTGTACCTGTATCTCAGGGAATGCAGCGGTTCAAGAAAGCAGTTTACTACCACCTTCTCAAGGGCAAATAGAGATGGATAATAAATGCTGGCCCAGCCAGTGATGCCCACTTTCTGTAAACAAATAAAATAAGATAATGTGGGCTTATTTGAAAACAAGACTTTTTACAAATAGAGTTAACTGGGAGATGATGCATCGTACAAACAACCACAAACTTCTGTCTCGGAGGTGAAAGTGTTACCAATTGAACCGTGGTTCACCTTTGTGCTTTGTGCCCACCAGGATAGGCTTTGTGGACAGGTTTATTAGGGGAAATGGAGTTCTATCGGTGAACAGATTTATAGAACTGGGAAAGTATTGGAAGGTGCTGTGATATACTGTGTGATGAATAGAGGATTTCAGATATATTATATAATATGTATTTGGTGCAGTAAGGGTTAAAAGCCTGGGTTAGTATGAGTATGACTGCTGCAGTAGTGTTTTTAAAAATCCTGGTTTCCAAGACAACTAGACTTTTTGGGAACCAGAGGTGCAATTATAGCATCGTAAAATCATGGACTAATGGATTTTCATTTGGACAAAGAGGGTTGCCTAGGGGGTAGATAGTAGGAGACATTGGGCTGGATTCTCTGATTTTGAGCCTATGTCCGGAGCAAGGGTCTAGTTTTACGATGAAAAAGTCGGCGGCCCCCCTGCACCGATGCTCCCCCCGGTGGGGGGCTAGCAGCCGCGCACATAAAACCCGCGGCATTCCCGACATAAACGGCCGGAGAATTGCCGGGTCCGTGGCCGTGCGTGTGCATGGCGACGACCTGCAGCGGTCGCACTGTACAACATGGCGCTGGCCGCCCGCGGACCCAGCCTGCCAGATAGTGCCCCCCTGTAACCCCCTCACCACTGCCGGACCACACCCCACCAGTGCCCCCAGCCCCCGCCTAAGCCCCACCGGCCAGCGGAATGGCTCCCCCCCCAACTGTGGCGGTGCTGGACACTGTCCACAACCGCCACGCGAGATTGACGTGTCCAACGGCGACGGGAAGTCGGCCCATCGGGGGCGGAGCATCCAGGGGTGGCCTTCAGGTGACGTCCTGAGGCCATCCCAACAGCGTGCAGCGTACTCATGGATGATGCCGTTTTGGAGGGGTCAGAGCATCCGAAAGCAGGCGCTGCCCCCGATTTCAGCGTCGGGCAATGGAGAATCCCGCCCATTGTGTTCCAACTTGGTAAGATGATGTAACTAATGAGAGGAGCTAGAGTACCGATAATTTTGCAGAAAAGCAGGCACTGCAGTTGGGACAGGAACAGATTTTCAGTTTTTATTACAGATAGAGTTAACAAGGGGATTATGTATAGTGCATCTGACCTCTACTGCTGCTGCTTGTAGATGGAATGCACCAACCCTCCGAAGGGGCACCCCAGCTAGGCCCACTCCCCCGCCCTATCCCTGTAACCCCACCTTAACCTAAGGGCCAATTTTAGCGTGGCCAATCCACTTAACCTGCACATCTTTGGACTGTGGGAGGAAACTATGGCATCTAGAGGAAACCCATGCGGACATGAGGAGAACATGTAAACTCCAAACAGCCACCCAATGTCGGAATTGAACCTGGATCCCTGACTCTGTGAGGCAGCAATGCTAACCACTGTACCACTGTGTCGCCCTAATGTTTTAACATGCCAAGTGCCCATCCAGATACTTTTTAAAGGATGTGAGGCAACCCGCTTCTACCACACTCCCAGGCAATGCATTCCAGACTATCACGCCCTCTTGGTAAAAATGTCTTTCCTCATATCCCCCTTAAACCTTCTGCCCCTCACCTTGAACCTGTGTTCCTTCGTAACTGACCCTTCAACTAAGGGGAACAGATGCTCCCTATCCCCCCTGTCATAACCCTCATAATCTTGTACAACTCAATCAATAGATAGAGGTTGCCCTCAGTCTTCTCTGCTCCATCGAAAACAACCCAAGCCTATCCAACCTCTCTTCATGACTTAAATGTTCCATCCCATGGAAACATCCTGGTGAATCTTTTCTGCACCCCCTCCAGTGCAATCACATCTCTCCTATAATTTGGAGACCAGAATTGCACGCAGTACTCCAGCTGTGGCCTCACCAAAGGTATATACAACTCCAACAAGACCTCCCTGCTTTTGTAACATATGCTTGATTGATAAAGGCACGTGTCCCATATGCCTTTCTCATCACCTTATTAAACTGCCCTCCCGCCTTCAGAGATCTATGGACAAACATGCCAAGGTCCATTCTTTCCTCAGAACTTCCGAGTACCAGGTTATTCATTGAATACCGCCTTGTGAGATTACTCCTTCCAGAGTGTATCTCCTCACACGTTTCAGGATTAAATTCCATCTCCCACCTTTCTGCCCATTTGACCATCTTGTCTATATCTTCCTGTAATCCAAGACACTTAACGTCATTGTTAACCACCCAGCCAATCTTTGTGCCATCCGCAAACCTCCTGATCCTACCAAAGTCATCTATGTCATTTATATGAATGACGAGCAACAGGGGACCCATCGTAGATCCCTGTGGTACGCCACTGGACACTGCAGACAAAAGACCTATCTCTGTCTGTTCATGGAGAAGGCTCAGAAAAAGCCAGCATTGAAAGGAAATAGGACAGCTTTCAGTTACTCTGAAGTCTCCAAACCAACTACACACAAAGACAAACCAAAGACTGATACGTATATATTTTTATCTAGACTTTTAACTTCTCCTTTCTGATCAGTCTGCAAATGTGTGTGTTTTTTATTTTTATTATTGACCCAGGTTTTTAGTAACTAATTAACTTAGTCTCTCTTTGACTCTAGAAAGTCTGGTTAAACTGGCTCCTTCTACAAAGTAAATACATTTGGATTGAGAAAAGGTATCCATGAGGGAACGGATCCCTTCTTCTGCTATTAACACTTTCTGCTATCTTACCTTTATGCCACTGTCAACACCTTCTTTAGTCTTTAACACTACCATTAGCATCCTGTTTGGCTTGTGTTCTATGACATCTCTGCCAAATCTCTCCCAGCACCCAAATATCTCTGTCCTTCTATGTTACTCGACCTGCTCCAGATCCTCTTAAACAGTATAAAATCCATCACATGGATTGTATTTGCTGCTCCCAATGTGGTCCTCCATCCATCACCCTTCACATTCAATGGCATTACCATCGCTGAATCCCCATAATCAACATCCTGGGGATAACCATTGATCAGAAACTGAACTGGACGAGTCACATTAATACTCTGGCTACCAGGGCAGGTCAAAGGCTAGGAATCCTACGACAAGTAACTCACCTCCTGACTTCCCAAAGCATGTCCACCATCTACAAGGCACAAGACAGGAGTGTAATGGAATACTCTCCACTTGCCTGGATGACTGCAGCTCCAACAACACTCAAGAAGCTCGACAACCTGGACAGTGCCAGCCATGTGTACCATATACAAGATGCACTGCAGTAACTCAACAAGGTTCCTCGGACAGTACCTTCCAAACCCACAAACACTACTATCTAGAAGGACAAGAGCAGCAGATACCTGGGAACGCCACCTGGAGGTTCCCCTCCAAGTTACGCGCCACACTAACTTGGAAATATATCCCTGTTCCTTCGCTGTCGCTGGGGCAACATCCTGGAATTCCCTCCCTAACAGCACAGTGGGTGTACCTACACTTCAAGGACTGCAGCCGTTCAAGAAGGCAACTCACCACCACATTCTGAAGGGCAACTAGGGATGGGCAATAAATGCGACGCCTAATCAGCGATGCCCACATCCCGTAAATGAATTTTAAAAAAACATTCCTCCTTCTCTTCAGCTCGAAGAGTCATGTGGGTTTAAAACATTAACTCTGTTTCTCCTTCCACAGCAGCCACCAGACCTGCTGAGCATTTCCAGAATTTCTCTTTTTTTTCAGATTTCCAGCATGCACTGTATTTTATTTTTATTTTAACTCCATCTGTAAATAGTCTTATCTTCAGATTAAGAACCCATTATTATTTTGCTACTCCTTGTTGTATGATTGGTACAGTTTTATTCAAAAATATTTTTTTATTCTCCTCCTTTTCCACATTTCTTCCAAATTTACACCCAACAATAAACAATAATCAGTAACGAATGTATTGTCAATCCCCATATCAATAACAACGATCCCATCCTCCCATCAAACCCCAGGCATGTTAACATAAACAAATGACAAAAAGGAATCAGGAATCACCCATAGTCACCATTAACATATTCAGTCCCCCTCCTCCCCCCCCGCCCTCCCAGCCTCCAACCCCCTAATGTTCGATGTGATCCAATTCTCGAAAGTGCATAATGAATAACGCCCATGAATTGTAGAACCCATCCATCCTTACCCTCAGTTCAAATTTGACCTTTTCAAGCGCCAATAATTCCAGCAGGTCCCCCCGCCACGCCAGGGCACAGGGTGGAGAGGTTGATCTCCACCCTAACAGGATCCGTCTTCGGGCGATCAACGAGGCGAAGGCTGCAACATCTGCCTCAGCGCCAGTTTTCAACCCCGGCTGGTCCGACACCCCGAATATGACCTCCCGAGGGCCTGGGTCCAGTTTCACGTGAGCCACTTTAGAGATTAACCTAAACACCTCCTTCCAGTAATCCTCCAGCTTTGGACAGGACCAAAACATATGAACGTGTTTGCGGGGCCTCCCCCGCAACGTTCACACACATCCTCTGCCCCCTCAAAGAGCCGGCTCATCCTCGACCTTGTAAGGTGCGCTCTATACACCACCTTCAGCTGTGTCAGCTCCAACCACGCACACTAGGCATTCACCCTCCGGAGCATCTCACACCAGAACCCCTCCTCCATACCCTCTCCCAACTCTTCCTCCCACTTTGCTTTGATCCCTTCTAGCGGCACCTTCACCTCCTCCAAAATAGCTCCGTAAACCGCTGACACTACCCCCTTCTCCAATCCTCCTGTCGTCAGCACCTCCTCCAGCAACGTGGAAGCCGGCTCTACTGGGAAGCTCTGTATCTCCTTTCTGGCAAAGTCTCGAACCTGCATGTATCTAAATATTTCCCCCTGCTCCAGCCCATACTTCGCTCCCATCTCCTTCAATCCCGCAAAACGACACCCAAGAAATAAATCTTTTAGTGTCCTAATTCCTTTCTCCTCCCATCTCCAAAAATTTCCATCTCACTTCCTTGGCTCAAATCTATGGTTCCCCCGAATCGGCATTTCCCTTGACCCTGTCCCCAACCCGAAGTGTTGGCAAAACTGCCTCCAAATTCTCAACAAAGCTATTACTACCGGACTCCCTGAGTATCTCCCAGGGGCCGTCGGGAGCGGCTCTGTCGCTAGCGCTTTCAATCCCGCCCCCCTACACAAACTCTCCTCCATTCCGACCCATTGGGAGTCAACCCCTCTGACCCAGCTCCACACCTTCTCCATATTTGCCGCCCAGTAATAATACATCAGTTTCGGAAGACTCAAACCCCCTGCCTGCCTCCTCTCTGTAGTATCACCTTTTTAATTCTGGCCACCTTCCCTCCGCATATGAACTAGGTAATCATCCCTTCAATCTCTCTAAAAAATGCCTTTCGCAGGAAAATCATCAGGCATTGAAAAATAAACAGGAATCGCGGCAACACATTCATTTTAACCGCCTGTACCCGACCCGCCAGTGACAGAGGGAGACCATCCCACCTTGCCAGATCAGCTTTCACCCTCCCCACCAAACTAGAAACGTTGTACCTAAGTACCTCCCCCCCCCCCCCCCCCCCCCCCCGCCAATCTCAGGCAACCTGCAGCCCCAGGTATCTAAAGTGAGTCCCTGCCTTACGGAATGGCAGGCCCCCCACCACTGCCCCCACCCCTGGCCGAGACACCACAAAATATTCATTCTTGTTAGATTTAATTTGTACCCCGAGAAAGACCCAAACGCCCGAAGCAGCTCCAATATTCCGCCTATTGACACACTCGATTCCGACACGTATAACAACAAGTCATCAGCATATAAGGACACCCTATGATCTATCCGCCCCCCCCGCACTATCCCTTTCCATCCCTCCAAACCTCTTAATGCGATGGCCAATGGCTCAATCGCAAGTGCAAACAGCAGGGGGGACATAGGACATCCCTGTCTCATCCCACGGTGGAAAGGAAGCTTCCTGAGCTGGTGTTGTTTGTGCAGACGCTGGCCCTTGGCTCCTTATATAATAGCTTTACCCAGTCCACAAATCTGGGTCCAGTTCCAAACCGCTCTAAAACTGCCATCAAGTACCCCCATTCTACCCGGTGAAACGCTTTCTCGGTGTCCAATGCCACAACCACCTGTTTTCCATCCCCTCCGCCGGTACCATAACCACGTTCCATACCCTCTGATTTTCGAAAAGAGCTGCCTCCCACTCACAAACCCCGTCTGATCCTCACCTATCACTTTCGGGAGGCACTCCTCTCGCCTACCTGCCCGTACCTTCGCCAATATCTTTGCGTCCACGTTTAAAAGTGATATGGGCCTATGCAACCCGTGTAGCCATCTGGGATGGCCACTTACAACAGAAACATGGACGCTCGCAAAAGCCTAAAGGGAAATGTGGACAATGTAAGATTCAGAGCCTGAATGTATATTTGTGAAGCAAAGAATCCAGACAGCATTAAAACCCCCAACCGATTAGCATTTTAATGGGCCCATCGCCGTAAGACAAAGGACTGATACTCGAGTAAACCGATACATCCCAGACATTTCGGCGCCACTCCCTTTATTCAGGAAGCATCAACAACAGGGTCAATGACCGCTGAGGACACACTCAGCCATCAAGACACCCGCCCCTTTATTGGCTCAGATCGAATACAGTGATCGGGAACTACCCAATTAATGAGGTCCAAACCTAAGGACCGCCCAAAAGAGCACGAAAACTACCCCAGGATAAAGAGAGGACACCGCCATGTATTCAATCTCTTTTGGACCTGGCGCTCCGGCAACGTCCACCTCCAATTGCAGCACCACCAGAAAGCAAGTTCAAGTTCAACGCCCGCTACCAGACGGATGTGCCTCGCTGAGCAGCAGTTACTTCTCCAGACCCGATAGATCCAGATTCGATCAAAGGCCACTGTTTCCTCTGACCTAAGCGGGTGCCTGAAGTTAAGTACAGGTTGTCATAGTTGATAGGTGTAGTTTAGCTCGTAGTGTTTATGTTGCATGTGTAAGTTAATCTTTTGTGTAAATAAAGTATCATTGATTTGAACTAACTAACTGGTGTTTGGCTCTTTGATCGATATCCGGTTGAACCTTGTGGTGGTATCATTTGATACCTGGCGACTGAGCAATATAATAACAATATCTAAAGAAAGAAGGGCATCCTTATTGATTGCCATATTTATAGCAGGTAAAAAGGCAACACCCACACACCGTCGGATTCCTTACCTTTCTTAAGTAACAGGGAAATCGATGCCTGTTCCGAAGTCTGTGGTAAACACCCCCTTCCCTATCGCCTCCTCAAACATCCCAACCATCAGCGGTACCAGCTTATTTTTTGAATTTTTTATAATATTCCACCGGAAACCCATCCGGCCCTGCCACCTTCCCCGACTGCATCCTCCCACTTGCATATTTTATCTCCTGCCCCATTATCGCTTCCTCTAATGTAGCCCTGTCCCCCTCCCCTAACCTTGGGTACTCCAGCCCATCTAGAAATTAGAATCAAATCTTTTAGTGTCCTAATTCCTTTCTCCTCCATCTCCGAAAATTTCCATCCCATTTCCCTGGCTCAAATCTATGGTTCCCCTGAATAGGCATTTCCCTTAACCCTGCCCCCAACCCGAAGTATTGGCGAAACTGCCTCGAAGTTCTCAACAAAGCTATTTACTACCGGACCTCCCTGAGTATCTCCCCGGGGCCGTCGGGAGCGGCGTTGTCACTAGAGCCTTCAATCCCAACCCTCTACCCAAACTCTCCTCCACTCTGGCCCATTGGGAGTCAACCCCTCTGACCCAGCTCTGTACCTTCTCCATATTTGCCGCCCAGTAATAATCACCAGGTTCAGAAGACCCAAACCCCCTGCCTGCCTTCCTCTTCTGTTAGTATCACCTTTTTAATTCTGGCCACCTTCCCATATGAACGAGGAAATCAGCCTTTCAATCTCTCTAAAAAATGCCTTTGGCAGGAAAATCGGCAGGCATTGAAACATAAACAGGAATCGCGGCAGCACATTCATTTTAACCGCTTGTACCCGACCTGCCAGTGGTATGATTGGTACAATTTGTTGAAAGTACGAACGTAAACAGGTATCACTTTGTGGTAGTCACCACTGTTGTATTATATTGTATATACTGCACTGCATCCGAGGGTAAGGCCCCTGTACTACAGGTACAGGGATAGATCCCTGCCTGCTGGCTACGCCCAGTAGGCGGAGTATAAATGTGTGTGCTCGCAAAACTGCAGTCATTTCTGCAGCAGCTGCGGGAGGCTCCACATCTTGTGTAAATAAAGCCTCGATTACTCTCTACTCTCGTCTCGTCGTAATTGACAGTGCATCAATTTATTACACAGAGATTTTACAAAGGTGGATCTCCGCATCAAACCGATCGCCTGCAGCTGCATCCTCAAAGCAGACAACGCCAAAAAGGACTTCGCACGTTGGCTAGCTTGCTTTTGAAGCATACATCGGATCTGTGACAGACTCAATCCCAGAAGCGCAGAAGCTCCAGATTCTGTACACTCGGCTGAGCCCGATATCTTTCCCCTCATCCAGGACGCGCCTACCTACACACCATGGCGCTACTGATGGAGAACTACGCTCAGCAGACCAACAAGATCTACGCCAGGCACCTCCTGTCCACCGCGGCACCAACTTCCCGGTGAGTCTGTGGAAGATTTCTGGCGTGCCCTGCTCGCCCTAGAGAGAGGACTGTGATTGCCAGGCTGTTTCGGCCGCTGAACATTCTAAGCTGCTAATGAGAGACACGTTCATTACGGGCATAGGGTCGGCCAACATCCGCCAGCGCCTCTTAGAAGGGGCCTACGCTTGACCTCGCGGCAACCAAGAAACTAGCGATCTCGCTCACAGTCGCCTCACGCATTGTACAGGCGTATGCCCCCCACCGCACCGCCCACCCCTCCTGGGGCATCGTGGACCCCACCAGCGAACACCCCATCATGGACCCCATCAGCGACCGCCCCCAGCCAACCCCATGCCTGCGCCGCGCGGCAGCCAATCAACCTCGGGGGACCCATGTGCTACTTCTGCGGACGGACAAAAACACCCCCGGCAGCGCTGCCCAGTGCGGAGCGCACTCTGCAAGGCCTGTGGCAAAAAAAGGCCATTTTGCAGAAGTGTGCCAGGCCCGCTCAATCGCCGCTATTGTCCCTGCACCCCCCCGCTTGCGGCCAGTGGGCGCCGCCATCTTACTGCCCACACAACACGTGCGGCCCGTGGGTGTTGCCATCTTGCTTGCCTCACAACCAATGGGCGGAGCCATCTTGCCTGCCTCAGGATACATGCGGCCCGAGGGCGGCGCCATCTTGCCTGCCTCAGGACACGTGCTGCCCGTGGGCGCCGCCATCTTCCTTGCCTCAGGACCCCTGCCCGTCGGGCACCTTCATCGGGCCGCTCATCGCCTGTAACCGCCGGCGACCAGCCGTTTCTCGCCTCCGTCACGATCGGCCAGTCCCGACCGCACAACCTCGCGACCGCGTCGATGATAAGATCTTGCGGTGGCGGATCGAGCTCTCCACCTTTAATTACAAGATTTTGTATCGCCCCGGTGAGTTCAACGAGCCCCCCGGTGCCCTGTCCCGAGGTACATGTGCCAGCGCACAAGTGGACCGACTCCGGACCCTGCACGACGATCTCTGACACCCTGGGGGCACCCGCTTTTTCACCTCATTAGGGCCCGCAATCTGCTCTACTCCATCGAGGAAGTCAGGGCTGTCACTAGAGACTGCCAGGTCTGCGCTGGGTGTAAACCGCACTTCTACCGGCCAGACCATGCACGCCTGATGAAGACCTCCCGCCCCTTTGAACGCCTCAGCATGGACTTCAAATGGCCCCTCCCCTCCACCGACCGCAACACATATTTTCTCAATGTGGTCGACGAATATTCCAGATTCCCCTTCGCCATCCCCCGATATGACATCTGCCACCGTCATCAAAGCCCTCAACACCATCTTCACTCTGTTCGGTTTCCCGTCTACATCCCCAGTACCTGCTCAACAGGGCATTGCCTCGAGCAGGATGACCAGCTACAACCCCCGGGGAAATGGGCAGGTGGAGCAGGAGAATGGGACGGTCTGGAATGCCGTCCAGCTGGCCTTACGGTCCAGGAATCTCCTGGCATCCGCTGACAGGAGGTTCTCCCCGACCGCGCTTCACTCCATTCGGTTGCTCCTGTGCACGGCGACTAACGAAACCACCCATGAACGTCTCTTTACTTCCCCAGGAAATCCACCTCCGGGGTTTCACTCCCAACATGGCTGGCAGCTCCAGGACCCGTCCTCCTCCGCAAGCATGTGCGGCTCCACAAGGCGGAGCCATTGGTTGAGAGGGTACATATACTCCACGCAAACCCGCAATACGCCTACGTAGCGTACCCCGATGGCCGCCAAGACACAGTCTCCCTCAGGGACATGGCACCAGCTGGGTCCCCCCCCTCTGTCCCAGCACCTCCCTCCCTTCCCCCAGCGCACCCCACCACAGCCCCCACTCCAGGACAATTCCGTCACCCCCTTGGTCCCACCCGGGGATGAAGAGGATGTCGACACGCTCCCAGAGTCACCGACGACCGAGCCGACGCCTGACTCGCCACCAGTACTGCGGCGCTCTCAACGACGGATCAAGGCGCCGACCGTCTAAATTTGTAACCTTCTCTGAAATTTTAATGACAACTTGTATGTAAATAGTTTTCCACCACCCCCGCTGGACTCATTTTTAACAGGGGGTGAATGTGGTAGTCACCACTGTTGTATTATATAGTATATACTGCACTGCATACGAGGGTATTACGGTAAGGCCCCTGTACTACAGGTACGGGGGTAGATCCCTGCCTGCGGCTCTGCCCAGTAGCGGAGTATAAATGGTGTGTGCTCTCCCGAACTGCAGCCATTTCGGCAGCAACTGCAGGAGGCCACACATCTCTGTGTAATAAAGCCTCAATTACTCTCTACTCTCGTCTCGTCGTAATTGATAGTGCATCACACTTAACAATGATTAGAACGGAAAAATATTGGGAGCCATTTTCCTGAGGTTTAGGATTACAGCACAGAAACAGACCTTTCAGCCGAATTAGTCCATGCCAGCTTCTATGCTTTAACCAAGCCTCCTCCAATCTTTTCTCATCTGAATCTATCATCTAGGGCGGCACGGTAGCGTGGTGGTTAGCACTGCTCCCTCACAGCACCAGGGCCCGGGTTTAATTCCAGCCTCGGGCGGGTGGAGTTTGCATGTTCTCCACGTGTCTGCGTGGGTTTCCTCTGGGTGCTCTGTTTTCCTCCCACAGTCCAAAAATGTGCAGATTATGTGGGGTTATGGGGATAGGGCTGTGGGGATGGGAGAGGGGGGAGTGAGTGGGCCTAAATAGGGT